>NC_133386.1:28262500-30762500 GCF_047511655.1 Castor canadensis | reverse complement strand
GGTACTCACACTGCCTACATATCATATGTCCATATAGAAAGCCAGCCTTTCTCCCCACCCTAATATGAAACTGTGAATAGGGTTTACATTACTTTTTTTCTATTCAGTGTTCAATGTAAAATTTTGATAGTTTGACCTTAAGTCTACAAGTAGGTGATTAAAGTAACTGGTGTAGCAAATAGAGTATTTTTGTGATTTCATGGGAAATTAACTCATATAAAGCCAATTCATACAACTTTGAAACATCTTTATACCATTTCAATATTAAATGGTATCCACATAACAGTCACCTCAGTACCTTTTGCAATGATATTAAAATTATTTGCTTTATATACTCAAAAACTTTATCTGAATCCTGAACCATTAAATTTATCTACCAGGTATCTGTTTCTATTTTTCTCAGATTATTCTCTAAACTACCATCCTTCTTATTACTCATTTTCTTTAAAAATCTCTAGTAAGGCTGGCAAGTGGCTCAAGTAGTTAGAATGCCTGCCTAGCAAGTATGAGGCCCTGAGTTCAAACTTCAGTGCTGGCAAAAGAAAAAATCAAACCTTTAAAAACAAAAAGAAAAAAATCTCTAGTAATAATATAGGGAATGAAGTTCAAACTCCTAAACCCAGCATTTCCCATTCTCATATCAGGCTCCATTTTATATACTGACTCTCTTTCTTACCTTATGGTAACGTGCCACCAGCTTTCCCTTTGTATCATACACCACATTGGTATTGTATTGATAATAGCCATTAGGAGGACATCCATTTGATTTGCATTGTTTTTTGTCTCCAATATTTACCAAGATATAGATAGAGTTGTTCTTAGCCAGGCAGCTGAGTCTTACTTGTACTGGTGTGTGACCAAATCTAAATCAAATTTTAATGAAGACATTCCAATTTTTTAAATGTATTTAAGTCACTTCGTATAGAAACAATAACAATAGCACAAGTGTATTGTAACTGAAGTCAATATAAAACCTACTCATAGAAAAGATCATATTTTAAAAGCCACAGATTATACTTAAACTTGATATTTTCACACTATATCTATTGTTCTAGTAATTCATTATTCCTTTTTCTGCATCATTTGTCTCTTCTCTACTGAGTCATCCCAGCAGCACGAAATAGGTTCTAGTAGCTACCATTGTCACCCAAACTAGAATAGGTTCAAATACAGGGAGGTTTCCAGAGACCTTAAACTCAACCTGGGGTGCCACACTGTGACACAGAGTGCCATGTTAATGGCACCAATGCCTACCAAGTCGTTGATATCATCATGGAAAAGAATTAAGAACAAGTTGAGTTAGGTAAGAAGTGTATGGAAGTTTTATTTAGCAAAGCAGAAGGGAAAACAAGGCAGGAAACAAAGCATGTCCTAAAAGACTGGAGATGTGGACCCTGAGAAGTGCCCAGTGTCCTTTGTCTAAGGCATACTTATAAGGCTCAAGTCAGTCAGGGGGCCTTTAGGTCCTTATCTCTGCACGCACTCCTTCTTTTCCACTATCTGGCATGTTAACTGCTTGCTGTGACAACCCTCTTCTAACTGAATCTTATGTTCTTGGAACTGATAAATTTGAGATTCTCAGAGACCAAGTCCCTGAATTGACATAGGTGCCATATGCTTGAGAATCTGCCAGGTGCTTTCTTCTAGAAGATGTTTATTTAGGATAGAAAAGCCTATAGTTAGGAAATATCTATTCTCCTTTAACAAAATTCGTTCTGAGTTTTGCCAAATATTTTCCTTGAGATATTCACCCAATTGTGCTTATTCAGAGCTCCAAGCAAGGTTAAGAGCATAGCAGTGCTATAGCCTAAGAGGGGTAAGACACTACAAGTTACTTTTTGGAGGGGTGCAGTACTGGTGTTTGAACTCAGGTCTTGTGCTTGCTGGGCAAGCACTCTACCACTTAAGCCACACCTCCAGACCCTTCAAATTACCTAGTAATACAGTGTTTACCTTAGTTCATGGTTCTTAGTTCCCATGCCTCAATATCCCTAATCTACCCTGACTCACCATTTAAAATAAAATAAAATAAAAACCTCTCTTGACCCCACATGCCCTTCCAAGTATTGGCTTCAGTGACCAGCTCGCCTTTGAAGCAAAACCTCTTTAAAAGATCTGTCCATATTGTCCATCTTGTTGACCCCAGGTCGCCTTGTCCCTCATTTTCCTTTAAAGCACTCTAACTAACTTTCATCTCTATCATCTTAACACTTACCAATGCCAACAATAATTCCACAATTTATCTTATCTTACTTATCTGCAGCAGCTGGCAGAGTTAATTACACCCTCCTCCTGCCAACTTTCAGCTCCCTGCAGGCATCCACCCTCTCATTCTCTTACTCATTATTGGTTCTTCTCTGCCTCCTCTGCTGGCTCCTCCTTATCTCCCTTGGGTCTAAACACTGGAATTTCCTAGAGCTCAAGCCTTATACCTGTTTTCTTCTCTAATTTGCTTCATCATGATGTTAAAAACCATCTGTATGCTGACTCCTGATTTTCTATCTCCAGATCCAACTCATCCCATCATGCCAGACTTGTATATGTAACGGCTTGGAGGACACAAGCTCCTGGGTGTCTGTACAAACTACAGGTGCACAAAATTGAACTTCTGATTTCTATCCCCAAACCTGCTGTTCCTTCAGGGCTTCCTGTATCTGCAACATGCAGTCTCATTTCTCCCATTGAACTGCAATTGGGTGATGACAGAAGCCCGTTTTTTTGTCAAAGTTTGTTCTTTCTACTCTTGATGCCATGAAAGAGATGTTTACCAACCATATGAAAAAAGTAGTCTCTATGCTGGTTGAGTGACTTAAGTGGTAGAGTGCCTGCCTAGAAAGCATGAAGCCCTGAGTTCAAACCCTAGTACCATGATAATAACAATAATCTCCTCCCCAACATTCTCAAGTTTCTATAGCTGTTGTTTTCTTTTGACTCTTCCATAAATTTGTAACATGTGTTTTTAACAAGAAATCTAGCAACCACCTGCACAAAAGAGTTTCTTACAAACCTTATAAAAAGCATCAGCTTAGAACAGGAAGAAGGAACCATCTACTGTAACCCAGTAATCTATCTCTTGTTAGGGTAGTCAACCTCTCTACAGTCAAGAAAAGCCATTTCCCCATATCCTTATATAACTGCAGAATCATCAGAAGTGCCTAAAAAAGTGTGGTTTCCATAATCCTCCACCAAGAACATGACAGAGGAATGTTTAGTAAATTTAATTTGAGGTTAAAAAAAATGAGGAAAAGTGTGAGAGCATGAGAGAGGAGATGAGACATGAGAGAGAATGAGTGGTAAGAGAGATCAATTGCTATGTCGAGAAGTATGCACTCTTCCCCAAGCTCATCATCTTCTAGTCATACTAGACCATGTGATTTATAAACTCATATACGTACATACTAAATAATTAATATTATAAGGTTTCAAAATAAACTTTTCCCAGGAAAATTAACTCTAAGAGCCTAGGGAAATGCAGTTTCGAAGTAAAATGTTTTATGATTCACTGTAAAATTTGTAGTAAAAGCTTTCTGCCTAAGAGGCAGACTCCAGGACAGACAAACTCTATGAAGTTAAAATAAGGTCCCTTTAACAAAGCCCTTGAAATAGTTTCCTAACACAACACACCTTCTATTTCATGAAGTAAGTTACTGCTTGTATCCATGAGCTCTTCTCTTAGCTTTCCCTGTAATAAGTATTCTGTTTGAATATTTCCCCAAATTTCACAAAGATATTCAATCACAAAAGATTAGGAAATTACATCTAACTATGATTTTTTTAAATATAGCAAATGCCCAAGATAAATATAACTATAACAATACACCACATACATGATAACTCAGGGTTAACTATTTTGCTTTGGTGAACGCATACAGTTTAGAAAGTGATGGCACTAGCTGGGGTGTGGTGGCGTATCTGAACTAGTAGCACTCAAAAGTCTGAGGAAGGGATATGGAGAGTTCAAGGACAGCACCTGGACTACATAGCAAGACCCTGCCTAGAAAAAAAAAAAACAGTAAAGAAAAGAAAGAAAATTATGGCACTTTTGCACAAGCAATTAGGATAGTTGACATACCTGTGGGGGTCTTGACATGGAATCCAGTTCACCTGAGGTTCTGGAACATCCTCTAGGTAAGGGAAAATGGTTTTCCTGGTAAATTTCCATCCATAAAGTGCATCTTCTGGAGTCAAAATGATTTGAGCACCCTGTTCAAAAGTAGTCAAATCAAAATTGTTTTCCACGTACAGTATAGACAATTCAACACTCTTCCAGAAATTATGCCCCTCCCATAAATTATGATTAGCAGAAATAAAAAAATACTTGCTGAGCTGCCTGCTTAATTGCTATCTCCAGAATATCTATATTCTTGTTCATGACGAGCAAGGCTTCCTCCTGAGAAACAGGGATTTCTGTTTTATTTGGTAATATAACTGCATGTTCATACACAGCAGCTATAAAATTATCGAGAGCACAGACATGCAGGATAATTAGGGCAAGCCCTGCCACAGAAGTTAGAAGAGAAGTGGCCATGGCTGAGGCTGAGTGATTTCTGAAAGTGAAAGTAACACTCAGGAAGTATTCATACGGGGAAAACATTTATGCAACATATGACTGCAGCTATTTTTCATAAACAAATCATGCCTGCCACTTGAGGAAAACAATGTCACAGTTCATTGAATGCAATCACAAAGTATTGCAATTATTAAAATACATGTACTAGTGATAAGATTTAATATCAAAATTTAAAAAATTCAAACATAGCACCACTCTACTTTCTTTCTATTAATAGAAGAGTAAATTAACTCTTGTATGAAAAAAATCATATCACAATAAACGTTTCTTTTATTTAATTTAAAAAAAGCTAATTTTTTGTTCTGTTGATTGACTTGTCATATTTATTTTTAGAAGAGGAGAAAATTTTTAATATTGACTACTAGCAGAATGCACAGCAAAAAAAATATAAAGAACAAAATTCACCCAAATTGACATTCTGACTTGCAATTAAGAACACCAAGAACATGTGTTCCATAAGCAGATTTGGGGTCTAGTTTGTTCACTGCAGCATTCTTAGTGTCTAAAGCACAGATTCTCCAGGTGCCACTCCCTAGGGTTGGGCCAGAGGAGAAATCAAGACCTCTGTTTACCATCCGGCCCCCAGACTTTCCTCTGTTTCTTCCTTGCCTTCTATATCCCTTTCCCTGCTTCCTCCCTTCCCTCTTTACTTCATTTTTTCCTTCCTCCTTCCCTCTCCCTCCCCAGCCTTCTTCCCTTCCTTTCTTTCCTTTATAGGGGGTAGATGCCAGGGAGTGGGAGACACCTAGGACTGGTGATCATAAAGATCATCTCTGTTATAATGCAGATAATATATAACTTTCATTTTTGTTAAAGGAAAATAATGAAAATAATCACATGCCTTAATGAATTTTTAAAAACCCACAACAGTTACGGTATGTGACATCTGATGCACTACTAGGACATCTATATTCTTTTTCCCAATTCTGAACCTAAGTTAGGTCTTTGTTTTATTTTATCTAGCCTCTGGATAAAAGTCACTTAAAGGCTTTTTTAAATTTTAATTTTGTGGTACCTGGAGCTTGAACTTAGGCTCACACTTGCTAGGCAAGCTCTCTACCACTTGAGCCACAGCCTCAGTCCACTCAAAGTCTTTTGGACAGCATAAGAGAGTAGAAACAAATAAATAAAATCCACTCTATGTTTTCCTTCATACTGAGATAAAATTCTTGTGAAGTAAGAGGTCTAAGAAGACTAGAAATATAATCTGATCATGTTTTCTACTGTGAAGAGAAGTTGCTACTAAAGGAGTAACTTTTCTTACCTCTACAGAACAGAAAAATGAAAATAATTTCAAGAATAAAGGCTAAGTCCTTTAGTAGAAAATGTGATAGCTGTTTTATGAATTTCAGCAGATAGCATATTTAATGGGCTTATTAGCATAAAATTATAATTATATAGTATAACTACATAATTACATATCTAGTATACAGTGTGCATAATTATATATTGCTATTCAATTATATAATTATAATATATAAGTAAATATAATTATGTAAGTATATACAATTATATATACTGTGTATAATGTTATACAGTATATATAATTAGTGAATTAGCATGTATTATTCATGTGTAATAGATTATGAGGTGCCTTTAGAATTTGAAGATCATATAACCCAAATGACTATGTATCACAGGAAAGGAATGTGAGATACAGAGAGGCAGAGGGACTTACAGCAGGATGTGCCATTTGTCACTTCTGATTTCCAGAATCTTTTATACCCAAGCATCATGCATGTGTCTACACCATTCTAATATCTGTGTTCAAGTGTTGGATACCCATGTCTTTTAAGGAACCCAATTCAAAATGATCACCTCAAAGATGCCACAGGCAAATCTACCTGCTCAGTGGATGATGCATGTGATAAATAGTGAAGGGTGCCATGCCCTTCTGTAATTTGAGTTTAATTATCATCAATTTGAAATACTGCATCCTCTCTTTTCCTGGCAATACACGGCCAGGCAAGGTGGTGAAGGAACTCATAGTCTTCACTTTTGGGAGGAGTAAGGACAATCATAGATGCCACTTACATCTTATGGTTCCCAAATGTCCTGGATGGTGTCCTTTGTGGTTATAAAAGATAGAAATGGAGGTTTTGTTTGACTTTGGCTGACTAACCTCCCATGTAAAGTCAGGAAGAAAAATTACCCTTTTTCTTTCTACAGCATTTCAGAACTATATGATAGAAACTGAAAATATGAGCAGTAAAGGTAACTGTACAACAGAATCTGAAATTAGTATAATAACCAGCAGTTTACATATTTTTACATCCTTGTGATGTAAAAAAAAACAGATTTGTCATGTAGGTCATGGATATTGTGCTAGATCTTTAGGAGTTAGAGACCAAGGTCTGGATATAGAACTTTAAGAGTTGGCATTTTTATGCTCATAAAGGTGATTGATCAGGTAAGGTGTAACTTCTTTAGTTTAACAGAGTTATAAAATAAGGTAAGGTTAGTTAGCCACAGAAAACATTAATTAATTATAATTTTGTGGTTAGTAGACCTAATGTAAAAAGTGAAAAGTTAAAATTGATTTAAAATAGTTGGCCAAAGAGTCACTACAAAAAAGTCACAACTCAAATGTTTGTTTCTAACTGTGAATCTGAGTGTATCTTAAAAGAGTGTTCAATAGCGCTAGGTTTTAAGTCTATAATTTTTTAAATCTCACTTTTTCTACTTTCTCAAAAGTAAGAAGAATGGAGTGGTAGTTTCAGTTTTGCATTCCATTTCTTTGACCTCTACTTCTCATATGCAAGTTTAGGTAAGTATAACTCCTTTACAGTCCTCTGAGAGTCAAAGATGCATGAAAGTGCTCTGTAATTTATAATGGGAATCACAATAATTAACAAAAATGGACAAAAACTTAATAACACAATGACCCCTCTAATATGATTTCTCTGTTCAGTTAAATAATTCTAGTCTATTGAGGGACTGTGCTAGGGTTGGGACAAAGGTGACAGCATTCATGAGCACTGAGTCCTGGATCATGCCCTGCCAAGCCAGCCAGGGAAAAATGTCAAGATATGGTGTATTTATTATTTTATTGAGTCATATGAGGATACCACAATAATTCACTAATATTTCAATTTGTTCTCAATGAAAGCAGGAGAAAAAAACTAACACACGTTTGCAGCCTAAGATAACCACTTACCACTTTGGTCAAGGTGAAGCCCTCCACTCCTCTGGCTCTTATCTGCTATCTTCTGTCTGAGTTCTGTACTTTTCCAGTGATCCCAGATGACTTTCTGCTTGGGCTTCACTCTCTGGCCAGGCCCTAACTTCTAGAATGACAGCAATCAGGCTCCAAGAGGGAACTTAATTTATCCTCTCCAGGCATGCACCATCACTCCTCCCCTTCAATTCCATTTTTTACTAGCTAAGTTTGATGGCTTTCCTGCCAGTTGTATCTGAGATTCTCCCTTAATCAGCAGCTCTCACTCTACTTCCTTTGTGCATCATTCTCAAAAAAAAAAAAAAAAAAACTTTTCCCAAGAAACTAAGTTACTTGTACATTGCTGTTGGAAATGTAAAGTGGTAACACCATTCTGTAAAACAGCTTGGCACTTTCTTAAAAAAAACGAATCACAGGTCTGTGAGGGGAGAGGGAGCACAGAAAAGCAGGAAGGTGAGATAAGGGTAAAGCACTCCATCCTCCTCTTGTCTGACAGGATGGGTTTTTGAAGAATTTAAAGGCCCTATTGAGGGAAGAACTTTTTTTAAAGCATTTTGTTATGTAGCCCAGGCTGGTCTCAAACTTTCAATCTTTCTGCTTCAGCCTCCCAAAGCTGAGATTATAGGCATATGCCCTGACAACATCCATCTTGGGAGGAAATTCTTTATGAGTTCTTTCTCACATTTCTTAGAGGTTGTGTCATTAGTCAAACTGACTACATGTAACAACAAAGAAGAAAAGCTGAAGTCTTGCATTTATCTGCTTAAAACACCCAGAATCTAATATCATGCAATAGTTTTGCTGAAGTGAGACCTGTTTACTTGAAAGATCAATTAACAGGTAGTAATAACGTGAGCATTCTCATCGTTTGAAAACATCTAACCAAAGTTGAGTGTTAAGATAAATTCCCAAAACTGCTGGAATAATTTCCTTTCCCATACAGCTCTTTCCACTGACCTATGCTATCTTACCTCAAGAATTCTTTCTTGAGCGGTGGGAAGCTCCCTAGTGTATGCAGGGCCCTGGGTTCAAGCCCAAAATTATTTTTCTTTTAGAAGATGCAGTGGCAAGTGTACAATCCAATGTCTATCAGTAACTCCCTGTAGACTGGTCCTGAGTAGGGACTTACTTGTTCAAGCTCCTTAAATTTCAAAAAAAGTCTGGACTGATGTGGATGTTGTCATTATTCTTGATCTCCTTGACTACATGTAACAACAAAGAAGAAAAGCTGAAGTCTTGCATTTATCTGCTTAAAACACCCAGAATCTAATATCATGCAATAGTTTTGCTGAAGTGAGACCTGTTTACTTGAAAGATCAATTAACATGTAGTAATAACGTGAGCATTCTCATTGTTTGAAAACATCTAACCATCCTTCTGAGATGACCCACTCTCACCTCTAAAAGTTCTCTTTCTACTCTAATAAACATCACTATTCTTATTAAACATTGCTCTTACTTCCACTAAAAAAAAATTCAGTGTTGTAGCTTCTTTATTATATAAGATGATTGCTCTACTTCCTTGCCAAGTCATGGCAAGGAGAGTAGAGCTCAGCTCACAACCAAGTCAAAACCAAGTGACTCGTCTCTTTATTGGATAAATAAAAGAGGCAAAGCAAGCCAGTATTCGTGATTGTAGGACTGAAAATAATAGAAGAAATAAACACAGCCAGTAGTTCTGAAAATGTAACAAGAAAAGGTATTACTATTATGTTCAAATCAAAGATTGATCTATACTGGCTATAATTTTTTAAAGAAAAAAATAGCCCTACCTGAATTTATTCAACAACTGCATGACTGTCAAATCCAAACATATAATACTAGGACTTCACTGATTTGGGATTCAATTTTTGTTTTGATTTGTACTATTTTTAGTATATGTCATGCTATTGTTGACCCATTGTCATCAAGAAACACACTTTCAATTCTTTATTTCAGTCCTACCGATGACATCGCACTATACTATAACTGAACACTAGGTTTTCTTACTGTCCCCTGTAACCCTCAATCATAAATTGACTGGCATTAGAAGAGGAACTCTGAGTTTCTGAAAGAAACTAATGCAAATAAGAGCTGCAAGTGGTTCCTAATGAAGACTCATATCAGCCTGAAAACTGAGGATTTAGTTTCCCCAGTTAATATTCTAAATAAAATTTTATTTTTTCCATCTAAATATGATGTTTCTGAGACTTACTCTATCATGTACTTATTTCATAAAATGATGACACATGACAGTGCTACCAAGGGAAAGATAACTATCATGGGACTAGATTTTGGATCATTTTTTGTCTATGTGATTGCACATAAAGGTACCTGCTTCTTTACTTCTCAGTTATTAATTATAGTTAGTGAAAATTAGTTGATTATGTCAGGACATACTCCTCAACTTAAAATGGAGTTACAGCTCAAAAAACCCATTAGTTGAAAAGATCATCAATTGAAATCATTTAATCCACCTTCTCTACCAAACTTCACAGCTATGTAACATAGTCTCTGTAGAGTAGCAGTTGTTTCCCCTTGTGATTCATGGCTGACCGGGAGCTGAGGCTCACTGTTACTGCCAGCATCTGGTAGAATACCAGACCACTTAACCCTAGCCTGGAAAAAGAGCAACACTCAAAGAATGGTTTCTGTGAATGCACCATCAGAAAGTCAAAAAATGTTTAAGTCAACCCATCATAATTTGAGGACTATTCCTAGATTCTTCTTTCAACAGCTAGATTTGAGAGTGTATGAACATATTTAAATATTGATAATTTAACAAGTAATATAATTCATGAATGTGTGATATTTAATAATGTATTGCTAAAATCAAGTTTCCTATCTAAAATAAGACTGTAGGAAATAGAACTAATCATGCTACTACCATACAACCTAGAAGTTGTATTTTTGAGCATTTATCCCAGGGAAAGGAAGGCTTGCTTATCTTTTCACAAAAATCTGTTCTTGAATGTTCATATAGTTTTATTTGTAATAACCATAACCATTACCTAGAAACAATACACACATCTTTCAATAGGCAGAAATAGAGGGTACAGATCCCATGACATAGTACTCAGCAATGTAAATAAATGATAACAATGTGAATGTGTCTCAAGGGCATTGTACCCTAGTGAAAAACACCAATCCCAACACTTACCTGTTGATTCCCGCGTGGTCCTCTTAACCCTTGGTATTGTCATGCATTTACATCCCTCCACCCTCCATCCCTGTTTGGTATGAACTGGCATCCCATGGTGGTTTTAATGTGCCCTTTCTGGGGGACTGTTTTGCCTCTCTTCTTCCCCTTTGCTCTTTTTTCCCATATCGCCAAGCGGCATGGCCATCCAAAACTTAGAATCAGTTTTCCTCCCTCTACAGCAGCAATCCTGCCAGTTCCATTTTGAATACATCCTTTTCTTTCCACCTCCATGGTCCCAACCCTCATTGGATGTCTCAAAGCTTCCAAAGTTCTCCCTCCATTCACATTCCTACTTATCAGCACCACCACTCACCGTGCACAGGCAGACATAAAGAACTTCCTGAAACCGGAAGTCCATTTTGGCAACCCTCACTTTTCCTACCTCTGTTCACTACACTCCAGTCAGTGGACTCTCACCTTCCCCCATACCAAGTCCTATTGCACATGCTATGGACTTTGTTCTTTAAAGGAATGAGTGAATAACAGTCTCATTCACAACCCAGATCTTGGCTCAAAAATCTCACCTCCACAGAGCAAACCTTGTACAAATTAGGACTTCACACCCAATTAACACCTGACAGTTGCTCTATTATGTCATGTTTTTTTCTTCAGAGCATGTAAGAAATTAGAGATTCTGCATTTATTTATTGTGTGTCCTTTCCACTGGTATATGTTACATGAAGGTAGAGATTATGTTTATCATGGCCACAACTAAATCTCTAGCACTGAAGAACAGTGTCACTCCAAAGAAGGCATTCAGAACATGTTTTTTGAATGAACAGAAAATCACACCATTTATTCTTTTTTGTTGTTAGGAAAAGGAAGGTAAATGTAGCTAGTGCATTATGGAAATGGATCAGGAAATATGAGAATTGACATTCTCTTACTTCAAATAGCAGCATGGAGCTGGAGGAGTGGCTCAAATGGTAGAGCTGGTAGAGCACCTGCCTAGCAAGCATGAGGCCCTGAGTTCAAAACCCAGTACCACCAAAAAGCAGCACGAATTTTACATGAAGTTAGAGGACATCTTCCCTCACATACAGCATACATTCTTGGCTGGGGGTGGAGGGTAATTTGCTGCTCTAGGAGTGGAGTACATCTACCAAGAGTATGAAAAAAAAATGAAGAAACAAACAGAAACAGATGGCATAAATAAAACACACAGACATAAAGGGAAATGAATAATGTTATACCAAGTAATGTTTATAAATCTAGATTGTAATTAAAAAGTCACAAAAATGAAAGCCATAAGTGTTATTCTTGCACTTCCCACACGCACAAAATTTTTAGAAAAACTGAGGAAAATGCCATGGAATTTTTGCAAGGAAGTCAAGAATTTTGACTTTTCAACAAGGACAAAAATCTCAGGACACAGAGAAAGTATGTTGTTTTAAAAATGGGTTTCATAATAATTGTTTGCTGTATTTTGAGTCATCCTTATATGTTTAGTGCATATCAAATCACTTCTTTCCTTTGTAATTAAAAAAAGTACATTCATAGAATCAGTGCACTTAGACCAAAAAGTAAACAGAGGAAACAAAAAACCACAAATAAGAGTCGGTAACAACTTCAAGGACAAGAGTGGTCACTGAAAAACCACAAACTTTTGCTGGTTCTCCATTCCGTTTGTCATAGGTAATGCTTCAAATGTGGCTGGCCAGCTTTTCAGAACAGGATGTCTAGCCTAATGCAGGATCATCCAAAACATGAGTTCGTACTTCCTGAATGCTAGTGTGGGGTCCATGGAGTTCTGTGTGTTTAGAAGACCCTTCCAGTAGAGAGGCTGAAGGCCAGGAGCACCCATCCCCCAATCTTATATCAATTCAGGGCTTGTGAGGCTAGATTTCATCACTCAAGAGAGCCGTTTGTTCCTCTTCTGTGCAGATGATATTTTGAGGTTTAGAACTACATTGAGAGGGGGAAAAAATAGAAGGATCTCAGTGTTGCTCACCTTTAAAAACCAAAAGTACTCAGTACTGACATCTCTGCCTAATTCCTCCTTAACCTTGTCACCAAGGAATGGGTCTCCAGAGGCCCAGAAGTCTGCTAACTGGAAGAATGGCTATGAAGTGGTGTTTATTGCCTTCCTGTAAGCTGACTTTAAAGCCTAGAAATTGGCCATACCTTCTTCTTCTCCTTGAGTGCTCCAGAAGATAAAATAAGCCCATTGCTAGTCCCTTTAACACAATGAAAGGTACTGTTAATGTAGATCTCCTCCAAGTTAAGTTTCTCCAAAATGTAAGAAAATGGAAAAAGAAAAAAAAAAAAGATGGTTACTCACACTGATCAGAGCCCACACACCTTGGATAGCCGCTGCCCACTCAAAACCAATTTTCTCATATAAAAATCCACCCAGCATGGGTCCTATAAAAGCACTAACAATGAAAAGAAGAATGAATGAGTATTAAACAGTACAAAAAATGATCTGTAACACTTGAACCATTCCTCAATCACAGACTTCTTTAAATTGGAATTATAAATACTAAAGAAAAAGGTCAATTCCTGGGCATAGCATTTGGTGTAAGAATAATTCTAGACCAGAAGCCAGTAGCTCACACCTGTAATCTTAGTTACTTGGGAGGCTGAGATCAGAAGGATGGCAGTTTGAGGCCAGTCCAGGCAAATAGTTTGTAAGATCCCCCAGCTCCAAAATAACCAGAGTGCCTACTTTGCAAGTGCAAAGCCCTGAGTTCAAACCCCAGTTCCAACAAAAGAAAAGAAAAGAAAATTCTAGGGCTGAGTGTAGCTCAGTGGTTGTGTAAAGACCTGAGATCCTGTGTTTGAGCCCCAGAACTGCAAACCGAGGGAGAAGACAAAAAAAATTCTACCTAATGATGATGACTTTGAAATTCTTAAACAATTCTCAAAGTAAAACTGCTTCTGAAAAGTTGGTGACTTATATAAAAATAAAAATTGACTTGAACTCAAAAGAATCTTTATATTTTTCTATTCCCGGTCTTTGCATCTAATAGAGTTCAACACATCTTTATTGACTATATATGAGATTGCTACTACACAGGTACCCTTCTGGTACAGAGGAAGGTAAAAAGTAAATAAATGAATCACTAAAGGAATGAATTTTAAAAATATAAGACATGCCAGGTATTGGTGGCCCAAGCCTGTAATCCTATCTACTTGGGAGGCTGAGATTGAGAGCATAAAGGCTCAAAGCCAGCTCAAGCAAATAGTTTGAGAGATCTGCTCTCCAAAATAATCAGAGCAATGTGGTAGCATGGTCAAGTGATCTAAAGTAATCAGAGCAAAATGACTGGAGGTGTGGCAGCACCTGCTTTGCAAGCATGAAGCTCTGAATTTGAACCCCAGTTCCATCAAAAAAAAAAAAGAGTCATGCTTCTGTTAAAGAAAAAAGTGTCACTTCTATATAAGATTAAATGTACGAGACCACTTTGATTTGGTATTAATCTCCTGGTATGCTAGATTTTGGAGTCAGAAAATGTGGATTTGAACTCTGGCTCTGCCTTAGATTTATCTTTGAGAAATTCATGTGACTTCTTGGTGTCTCCATTTTTTTTACCTGTAAAATAGAGATAGACTTTTCTGTGTTGTGGGTGTGAGGGAATTCAATAACTACTCACCCAACTGACCACATGGCACCAAAAAGGCCTGAGACAAGTCCCAACGTACTTAATCCCTCTTCAAATCCATTTTCACTGCAAAGAGAGACATGAATGTATCTATTATTAAAAATGAAACCTACACGAAAGAAAAATTGTATGCTAGATGCATTAAGATAAACTGGGGATAATCTGGAGAAGACGAACAGCAAGAACATCTATTTCTAACTTAAAAAGCAAATCTAGAGGGCTGGGGAGGCAGCTCAATGGTAGAGTGTGTGCTTAGCTTGCACAAGTCCCTGGGTTCAATGTCCAGCACCAAAATAAATAACAAATAACAAATAGAAATCTAATTTAAAGGCTATTCATGATTTTCTAAAAATAATTTTGTTATATAAAGAATTATATAATAAGAATCATAACCCATTTGCACTAAATTCTCATACAATGAATAGATAACTAAGAGGTTCTTAGAATGAGATGAAAGGAATGATGGGTAGCTTTAAGAAAACACAACTGGAGGCATGGTTCAAACTGTAGAGTACCTGCCTAACAAATGCAAAGCCCTCAGTTCAAAAACTCTACTTACTACAAAAAAAAAAAGAAGAAGTAAAATTTATCAATCTCAGCTGGATGCCAATAGCTCATGCCTATAATCCTACCAATTTGGGAGGCTGAGATCAGGAGGATTTCGGTTCCAGGCCAGTCTGTGCAAAAAGCTTCCAAACCCCATCCCAATGGAAAAAACTAGGCATAGTAGTGTGCACCTGTCATCCCAATTGTGATGGGAAGTCCAAAATAGGAAGATTGGTGTCCAGTCCTTCCTGGGCAAAAAGCAAGACTCTAACTCCAAAATAATCTGAGTAAAAAGGGCTGTAGGTATGGCTTAATTGGTAGAGTACCTGTCTAGCAAGCCCAAAGGCCTGAGCTCAACCCTGAACACTAGCAAAAAAAAAAAAAAAAATTAAACACAGAGGCAGCTCCTTATTCCTATGAGAATTGTTGAATTGACCAAGCACAGCCATAGTCTTTAGTGTTCTCCACCAACATGCTCATCAAACAATGGTGACAGATTCCCTGTCACCCTATGCTCTTACATGGATCTCCTCCATGAAAGAGAGACGATGCTGAAGCCTTTCTAGTTTGCTTTGGCTTTTCAAAATTACATATATACTGAGGCATAAACCAAGCCAAGATTCTATCTTATCTACTTCACTTATCAGTGCATTCATATGGTTTCTTTTATGGTTTACATGCTGTGAAAACATGAAGATTTAATACTGGGGGGAAAAAAACAATATGAAACAAAATTGGAAAAATTCAAGAACACCTGTTATTCACAATGCAGCTCTTGAAGCAAAGGGAGTAACTTACTATGCACAACTGAGAATCTCCGGGAAAGTTGGGATTACACTCATTCCAGCAGAGATGCCATTTATAACTAATATCAACACCAGCAGCCAGAGTTGACTGCAAAAGAGTTTGGGGGAAAACAAAAAGAAAATCATTAGCGTTTTAAGATACAGGAAACTTAAAGCTAAGGAAGGCAGGATCCCAGAGAAGTTAAACAGATCATGTGACTAATCTCATTGTCATTCCCGTCTGATACTATTTCATTTAGTTACATCACCTTTTAGCTCCTTATGTGAGGAGGGGCGCGGGGGGGTGGGCAATCCATTCATCTGTTATCATCTTTGTTCACACATGTCACACATGTGGAGCCAACCTGTCTTACCATACAAAATCCTTTCAAAATTGGCTCAAATGTCAAAAGGAACACTGCTCATTCTGTCACTTGGCCTTGAACTTCAACTACACAATGGCAAAAAATACAAGGTGGAGAGGAAGATGCTGTAAACTAACATCTTTCCATGTTGAGCGCTATGCCAGATGTTTAATATACATTATCTCGTTTAATCCTATGATGTAAGTGTTAGGTCCCTGGCATTCTTGGGGCGGGCGGAAGGACCCGAGGCTAGCACCTTAAAACCAGACCCCCTGATTGATGACCGCTTGTTTCTCCCTGCCTGATTGTTCCTCAGCTTGCAAAACAACTCAGGAACTTCCAGTTACTCAACTAGCCAGACATGTCAACCTGTTCCATCTGGTGATCACAGATAATCAGAGACCAGGGACTCTCTCTCCCTCCCCCATGGCTTGGCCCCTCCTATAAAGCCCACTACCCAGTTCAGCCAAGCCACCTCACTCTGAACCTGAGAGTGATGGCCCTGCGGTCTGGACCAATAAACCTTTCCTTTCCACACATGGAGTGGTCTTTATTCGGCAGTACCTTACAGTAAGGACTATTTTGATTTCTTTGTGTAGAAATTATATAGAATTATTTATAAATAAAGTTTTATTGGAACACAGTCACACTCATTCCTTTGAGTATTAGCTACAGATACTTTCACACTACACTTGGTCCCATTTATAGAAAAGAAAACTGAAGCTTGTGAAAACTAAGTGATTTGCCCAAGTTCACACTACTAGTAAGTGACAAAGAGAAACCTCAAGGAGTGAGAAAGAACAAGAGAAAAATAAAAATAAATTCCAAGGTGATAGAGTGCTTGCTGGTACATGCAAGGCCCTGGGTTCAATCTCTACTACCGCACAAAAATACACAACACACACACACACACACACACACACACACACACATTCTAAGAACTGACAAGCAACGGTTAGCATCAACAAGTGCTATTTTTAAAGTAAGTACTAACAATTATACAACTTTAAAAAACAGGAAGAATAAGCATTTTCTCATTTGATAAAGATTCTATACATTCTTGTTTGCTTGAACCACTGTTAGCTTCCAGTAAAGTAAAATACTGTCAGTTTAGCAAACAATTTGATACAAGCATAAATGAAAGAAAGTATTTAAACATAAAGGTTAAGAATTACGAGCATTTTACTAAACCTTTTCAAAATAATTCTAATGTCATTTGGCTAAAAACATGGAGGAAAAAAATTACCTTTCAATGTGCAAGACTGGAGCAGGTCCTAAGAGCATGTAGCACCCTGCTGTGATTAAGTTTCCAAAAACCAGAAACCATTTCCTTCGATGCTGGTAAAGAGAAAAAGTCCAAAGAAAAGCACCTAAGTCATAATACTCAGGAATCCAAATACATTGAAGAAAATGAAACTTGACATTTAAGAGAAAACAAATGAAGAAAACAAATGAGCACAGAACAAGAATCCCTTAAGTGGGACAGTATTACAGATTCCAAATATATGGGGATTTTAAAAGCAGTCACCACAAGGAAGTCAACAACTAGTCAAAAAATGTAAGAAAATCACATTATTAAAAAACTACCTGTTGTAGACTGAATGTGTATGTTCCCCTCAAATTCATATGTTAAATCCTAGTCATGGTATATGGAGGTGGGCTTTTGGGATGTAGTTTGGTCATGAAGGTGGAGCTCTCTCATGACTGGGACTAGTAACCTTACAAAGAGGCCCCACAGAGCTAGCTCCCTGTCCTTTCTTCCACTTGCGGTTACAATGAAAAGAAAGCCATCTCTCAATCAGGAAAGGGGCCCTTGTCAGACACCAATCTGCTGGCACCTGGCTCTTGGACTATAGTCAGCAGCAGAACTGTAACAAAAAAAATTTCTATTGTTTATTACTCCTCCTAGTTTACAATATTTTATTATAGAAGTCAAACAGCCTAAGAGAGTATCCAATAAAATTTATTCCTTACAAACTACTTGAATCAAGTTAAAAATGACAAGAATACAATATCTGCTCTGTTTATATAAGACTGTCTTTTTTTTTTTTTTTTTGAGGCAGGGTCTCACTATGTAATTCAGGTGTCCTTGAACTGGTGATCTCCTGTCTCAGCCGCCAAAGGGCTGGGATAAGTAGTGTGCGCCACCACAACTGGCTCAAGAATATATTTTAACTCCAAACTCCAAACACAATACAAGGCACTTTTTGTCACCTGGGTAACTAAGCAATCTCTACATAATATAACTCTTGATAAATGTGTATGCAAAAATTAATCAGTAAAGCCATAGATACCTGAGATTTACCTATTAGTGCTAGCTCTGTGTACTAGTTATCTAGTCTGAATGGGTCAGACCATTCAAAAGAGAAGAGGAAGGATTTTCTGTTAAGATAGCCCCGGGAAAGCAATGCACACTTACATGACCAATCCTTTTGTTCCTACTCGCCAAATCAGAATTCTCCTAAAGCAGAACGTCTCAGTTTAATTAAGTCCCATAATAACCTCTAAGATTCTGCCCTCATTAGTACAATCACCCACTCTCCTCTTTTCTTTGCATCAAGGAAGCTTTTCCTTTAGAAAGTCTAATTCAAGCTAGTTATGTTGGGCACACTTGTAATCCCAGCACTCAGGAAACTGAAGCAGGAGGACTCAGAGTTCAAAGCCAGCATGGGCTACATAGTGAGACCCTGTCTTAAAAAAAACAACCCAGAGGAGCTCCCACTGACACTGCATGTCAGCCGTGCTCTTTTCTCCCTTTCCACTTCTTTCTGCTTTGCCCTTGTTTACTAAATAAACTTTTGCTAAACTTTCATAAATAAAAAATAAATAAGAAATTCTAATCCAGTGGTTTTCCAACAGTTTTAACATAAGACTCCTTTATTTCCATATGAAGTCATTAAAAGTGACTCTAAGGCCAGGTGCTAGTGGCTCATTGCCTGTAATCCTAGTATTTGGGAGACTGAGATTGGGCAGATTATGGCTCAAAACCAGTACAGACAAAAAGCTAGTGAGACCCCATCTCAAACATGTTGTTGTGATACAACAAGAAGCATAAATAGGAGAATCCCAGTTCAGAATGGCCTGGCCACAAAGTGACACCCTATCCCCAAAACAACCACAGCAGAAAGGGTTGGAGGTGTAGCTCAGGTGGTAAAGTGCCTGCCTTGCAAATGAGAAAGGCCCTGAGTTCAAACCCCAGTGCTACCAAAAAAAAGTGAATCCACTAAGTGATGGCTGAGGTTGGAAGATACCAGATTTCTCAATCAATCCAATTGAATACGTCAGTTTTATTTTTTATTTATTTTTGGGTTGTGGTGGTACCAGGGTTTGAATTCAGCATCTTATGCTTGCTGGGCAAGTGTTCTACCACTTGAGCCATCCTCAAGCCCTGAATGTGTCAGTTTTAACCAACGGACCTTTAGAGTTCTGGAGGACCAATTGGAAAACTCCAATCTAAGCCTGCAAAAGCAACTCAAATGTACATTAATTGCACATACCGGCATTTTGTCACTTAGTAGGCCAAACAGTGGTGAAGAAATGGCATATGATAGAGCCAAACCAAGGAAGACCAATCCCACATATCCAGCTGGCAAATCAAACTAAAAAGAAATCTTATATTGAAGTTACATGGGTAAGTCATTCCCTAGAATTTGAATCTCTTTCTTCTAACATTAATCAGCTTCTATTATTACCACTAGTCCAATAGTAACATGTAACATTCAATATTGGTGTTGGCTTTCTAGAGCTGTGACCAAAATGCCTGAGGGAATAATTCATAGGAAGAAATTATGTATTTTGGCTCATGGTTTCAGACATTCAAAGCATCTTGGTGGGAAAGGCTTGTGGAGCAGAGCAGCTCACATCATGGTGATGAAAAAGGAGAGAGAGACAGAGAGAACGAGAGAGAAAATATGCTTACACTAGCTGACTTTCTCCTTTTCACCCTTTTATTCCATCTGGCCCCCAACCTATAGGATGGTGTGACATTCAGGGCAGGTCTTCCACCCTTGTTAATCCTCTTTGGAAATGTCCTCAATCTCCTGTACACATCTCAATCCAATCAAGTTTATAAGGAAGATTAATAATTGGAATTCTTTTTTGATAGGGGGTCAAAAACCTAACCAGATTTCCAGATGCTTTGTTTTGTAGCATTTGACATTAAATACATAACTTAGCTTCTATGAATTATAGCATTTTTATATGTAAATTAGTGCTTCACAGATTTCATGTGCATAAAAATTTCTATCGTGCTTATTAAAAGATATTCTTGGATCCCAGCCCTAGCGTTTCTGATATCAGAGTTCTGGGAAAGGCCTGGGGATCTGGATTTTTAGCAAACTTCCAAAGGATGCTAACAGTCCACAAGATTTGGTTTAAGGCACACTGGTACAAAAAACACTAATGACAATATCAATTTTAGCCATCTCAAGGGAGAATTATATTTAATTAAAATTAATTGTCATAACACATTTTAAGTGCCTTTTCTAACAGTAAGCTCTAAGATAACTCTGATACTATTACCAAAATAATAGAGATATTTTTGAGGGGTTATCTAAGTTGTTTTTGTTTTCCTTAATTATTTTATTTAACTACCTTCTTAATTATAAACCCATGAATTCATTGGAGTATTTAAGAGTCTGTGTGACAAATATTAACTTATGCTTAGAAATTAGTCCTTTAAAGATACTAGCAAGATACGAGAGCCCACAATGTCTTTTTTATTTTATAAATGCAGGGATAGAGTAGAACTAAACAACCAATGGCTATATGGCAGACTGCCAATTAAAAAAAGCCAAGGTATCAGAAGGGCAATAGGATAAAAAATGTTTATTGAAAAACAGAAAAATAAATTTCTACAGATTTCTTAGATTAGAGTTGGCTAACAGGATGCAAAGGCAGCATCCCAACTAGAAAGAGTGCCAGCAATGGGAAGCCCCAACAGCCCTGGCAGGTAGAAGAAGGTCTGATATCAATCAGCCAGGAGCAAGCATGGTCTCCCTTGACCACATGCCACAAATGCATCAACTATAGTAATCGTTGAGGAAACCTCCTGTCATCCTCTTCCTTTTTGAATAAATTACATTTTCTTAATCAAAAACTTGAAAGAAAAAAATCTTGGGTTCCCAGAGATCAGATGCAGATTGTTTTTTACACTTAGACCCGACTTTTTCTTGTTTTGTTTTGTTTTGTTTTTGAGACAGGGTCTTGCTATGTAGCCCAAGATAACCTTGAACTCAAGATCCTCCCACTCAGCCTCCCAAGGGCTGGGATTACAGGTGTGTACTACCATGCTGAGCCTAAACACAACTTCTCAAAAGCACAGAAAAATGATTCAAAGACACTGTTAAGAATGTGAATGGATTTTGTTATCATAAATAAAAATACTCACCAGTTAAGTGCAATGCCCTGTTATTTTCTAAACCTTAGGCCACACACTAAAATTACAGTCCTCAAGTTTATCTGTGAAATACTCAAAACTATCTTTAGTGACCTCTAGGGGTTACTAAAGAAAATTTAATTTTAATCTTTACCTTATATGATAAGTCAATGATGAGAAAGTATATGAAATAGCTCTGCTAGAAACTTTATCATTGAAACTTTTTTCTGATAATTGTGCTTTAAATAAATGGAATGTGCACTAAAGTTAGTACAGTTTTGCACCTGTGGACACTTATTAATTCTCCAGAATAATTAAGTACCAGAGGGTGACAGTGACCTCTGTTGTGTCATTAATCTTTTAAAGAAATATCTGAGGGCAAATTTTAGAATTCAATATTTACTTTTAACATTAGAGACCCTTGGTTCCTTTCTCCCTCTGCAGATTAATATAGTCCATTTATGTGATTATATCAAATAACCTAAAAAAGTAAGTGGACTAGAGGGGATTTGTTAAAGACAGAGGTCATGTCATACTGAATAAGCTAATGAGCACCCCGATGCCTCACTGGAACTAAAACAAATAGAGGAAATGTGTGGTTGTTAAGCAGCCCAGAAGATGAAAAGCCAGACCTACAATGGCATGACCAAGGTCTTGGAGGGGAAGAAGGCCACTGTGCTGCCCACTAATGAAAGAATTCCTTTCACACTGAACCAGATCCCTTGTTCATAGACTCATATGCCTAGCTCAAAAGGAATCACAGAGGGATGGCACTGGCTACCCTGGTTTGTGGTTCCCAATCCACCTCCTCACAGCCACTCAAAGATCTTTTCCTAAAGAAGGGCCCAAGAGCAAGCAATTATGTCCACTTGTTACAGTTAAGCTACTTACCTTCTGCAGAACAAAGAGAGAGAGAATAGGATCAAGGAAGCCAAAGCATGAGCTGAACGAGATGATGACGAAGGATATAAAGCCAACCTTGGGTACAGTGACAAGTTTCCAGAATGAGTGTTCACCTGGATCAGACTCTTTAGGGTAAGGATGAAAAAAGAAATAAATCATGGCAATTAATATTTCTTCACTTTATCTTTTAACTTATTTTCAAAAGACTGGTAGGACCATCTTTAACAGCAGCTCTTGAGTTGCCTAAACTTATATATTCACTTCATTTGGATTTCAAGTTATTCAAATCTTATTCAATTTTATAAAAAAAAATCATCCTTCTAATATAAAAATAACCAACTTGATTCACAGTGTGAGTGGAAGAGGTCGGAGGTTATACCTAGAAGTAAGGCTTTCCCTGTATATGATGGAGAATAAGAAAAATCTGATTTTATGCAGGAAAAAGCATCACCAAGAACAATGTATGTTCAAAAAAATACATAATTTCTTTTTCTGTTGACAAAGCAAACACAAACAGTAGTTTGAAAGGGAATGGGGAGTGCTACTGAACCCTATGTAAGTTACTTTTAGGATTCAAGGTCAGCTGAGCACCAATCTCGCCAATCTCTTTTCCTACCAATCTCCCAGCAGTGACCCCACTTCTTCCCTGTTACAAGCATCAGCCAGGGCTATGCCCAAGACTCCCAGACATACTGCATGACTCCTTTCTTTTTTTCTCTGCAATTTTTTCAAATTCCACACTGTAAGGTCTGCCTCCAGACCTGATTCATCCACAAATTTTAGGTTTCCTACTGTACCTCCCTTTGTAGTGTTTACTATTGTTTGATGACTTTGTCTTCCAATTCATTTACTGAACAAAATCTTAGCTGAGCCAGGCACCATGCAAAATGCTGGGAGTACAAAGTTAAATAAGGCAGATGCAGATCTGGTCCTTGCTGAGAAATTATAATAAGTAGTGAAAAGTGCTAAGATGGGGCCAGAAGGGAATCTACAGGGGCATAGGACAGGGTTACCTTAACACACCAGGGAGAGCTGGATAGGAAAGCTTTTGAGATAGCAAGAAAAGAAGGGGGCAAGAACAATCCATGTACATAATTTGAAGACTCAGAAGAACTCATACGGCAGAAGGATACAGTGATAAAATTATGAAGCACCTCATAAAATATTCAAAGAAGCTAGAAATCACTAGAAATTTCAGGCAGGAAGTGAGAATCAGACACATGGTGTGCAGATGGCTCTATGGCCCTATAGTTGGAGGGGCCTAGTCAGAAGGTAAGCATAGTGGTCCTGTCCAGAGATGATATTGGATTTGGACATGGAAACTCCTTGAGAGCCATATCTGCCCCCATATATCCATCCTCATTTTTCCACAACAGCACAGTTTATTATTCTATAAAAAGTTTTTAAATAAAAAGTCAAGGCAAAGTCTAAAAATTTATAAAGTGTGGTTCAACCACTTAAGTAACACATTTAAGACTTTTTCAGGATACAAGAGATATAGTTAAACCTTAGTGTTAGTTTCTTAGTTATCGGTCAGCAGTCAACAGTAAAGTAAACCCCCATGCTCAACCACAGAACGCAGCTGAATGCAGAGAGTGGACGGGCCCCACCGTGTGGCTTGGTGAGGTACTTTCAGAAGAAAGAACATCTGGTGTGAATTTTGAATTGTATATTAAGAATGTTAGTCATCTTTAAAATATAACTTTCAAAAGTCTCAAATTTTAATTGGTCACATTTGTTGTACACACAAAAAGTATATGTGTTACGGTATAAGATAAACCGTTATGCCATTTTTTTCCACAATAAAAATTTATATTTTTAAAAACTATGAAAAGGAACACATAGTTTAGTTTATCTACTGAAGAAGACCAAGTAATGAAAATCTGGATGCAAGTTGGAATGTACTTTAAGCGACACATAGCAGAACTGCCTGGAGAGTGTTTTGGAGCTACTTGGGTAGTCCCTTTTTTTACAGGACTGTCAGTACCTTCCCTGGAAGCCACTGTTAGAGATGGGGACATGGAAGAGTCCTCTGGCAGGAGGGGACAGGAAGAAAGCTGAGCGCCATAGCACTACTTACTCAACATCTAGCCCAGTGATAGGGAAGGATAAGGGGAACCTCTCCAGAAGAAGTGATACAAATGAAGTCTTGCAGGATGAGTAAGGATTCAAGAGAGTGGGAGAGAGACTTTCCAGACCATGTGACTGATATACTTAAGCTTAACAATAGCTCCTAGTGGCTTTCAGGATAAAATTCACGTGGGTTTAAGACTTTTTATAAACTTACAAGTAAAATTATATATGTTTATGGTTTATAATATAATGTTTGGTATATGTATGTATATGTGTATATGCATGGTTAAATTAAGCTACTTAACATAAGCATTAACTAACATACTTGTCATTTTTTTTTCTGAGTTGAATACATTTAAAATCTACTCTCAGCAATTTTCTTTTTCTTTTTTTTTTTTTTTTTTTTGGTGGTGGTTCTGCCTCATGCTTGCTAAGCAGGCACTCTACCATCTGAGCCACTAGGCTAGTCCTGGGGCTGGTTTCAAACCACTATCCAAAGATCTTTGTCTCCTGAGTAGCTGCAATTACAGTCATGAGCCACCGGTGTCCAGTGGCAATTTTCTAATAGAGTAGCTCCTGCTCTGCAATTTTGCTTTCTGAGTTTTCAGTTCCCTGTGGTCAAACATGATCTGAAAATATTAAGTGGAAAATTCTAGAAATAAAAAATTCATAAGTTTTAAATTAATTATAGTATAATTATAATTGTCTACTTTATTATTAGTTACTACTGCTAACCTCTTACTGTGCCTAATTTATATATTAGACTTTATCATTGGCATGTATGTATAGGAAAAAAATATAGTATACATAGGGCTTGATTCTATCTCTGGTTTCAGGCATCCCCCAGGAGTCTTGGAACAGATGCCCATGGAAAAGGGGGCACAAGTGTATACAATACACTGTTACTAACTATAATCACCACGATGTACACTAGATCTCTTGAACTCATTGGATGTAAGGATTTTAGCAAGAAAATGACATATCCATGACTATCTTAGAGGTATTTCTTTAGAGGTATTTTTTTAGAGTTGGTCAGAAATGACCAGGGACAGGGATTCCTAGCACCCAAAGCTAAAGCTGCATTGTCCATGGGTCTAGATAGAGAGGGTAGAACTTGTGAAATTCCAAATTCTGCCAATTAAAATGTGTTCAATTTTCACAATTTTTGTCTGCAAGCTGTTAAAATAATAATTTTTTAAGTCTTCCTAAATGGGAGCACCTAAATATGCATTTACAATGCTAATATGATCTCAATCTTAGGGATTTTAAAAAATATCAGTTTTTTCCATTCAATCTAAAAAACAAAAAAAGATACTTCATTAGATAAAGAGCAAGTGTGTCAAAACTTTGTTTTGGTTCATGAAAACAGAACTACCTGGTACTTCAAATTCAATAAAGATTCAGAGATATTGTAACTGATAAATTACAGAAATAAAGAAAAATAAACACCAAGTAGCTAGACTGGTGGCTTTTAGAGGAGGCTGCAAAAGACACCACGTGGGGGAGGGACAGGCCAGTCTGCTACCTAGTCACAGAAGTTCTCAATACCCAGTTCTGTCATTAAGTAATTTGTCTGTGTTAGCAGTCTTTTCCATTACCTAGGGTGACAAGGAGTTAACGAAAGTTTTTCTCCTGTTGCCTGAGAATCTGACCTGGCATCCATTTCTTAATTATCAGCCAAGTATTCAACACACATGAGCACAGCCCAGGATGATCAAGTACTGAAACACTTAAAAAGAAGACGTGCACCACCATGTGCCTCAGCATGGTACTCCCTCTCTCGCTGTATTTTCTTACCTTGTTCTCCAGCTCTCTATTCAATCTTGCTGCGTTCTGCTAGTAAGCTGATAAATGTACAATACCAATATGTTACTAGGCAACCTTGTATAATAAAAATAACCTTGACTGGTAAATTTCATCTGGACAGAAGGAACTGCAAATGATCCCTAAGTCCCGATGAGGACACCATGTTTTGTGCTCCCTGAGTGTGCTAACTCTTGTAATCAGCATGCCACTCATGTACCCTGGGAGCAATTCCCACGCATTTATCACAAGGTAAGTTGACTCCTAAAAGGTGTGAAATCAGGGTGATTCCTATTACTGATTTGGACCTGTATCCTTGCATCTGGTCTATGACACACAGATGGCTGAAAGCCCACTAAAGAGGAAGAACTGACCTTGCCCTCTTATATTATAGCCTTCTAGAAATACTAAGGCCATGTGTGGACCATAGGGAATTCTTATCTTGAATATTTAGTTCAGTTCAAGAACAGCTCTAGTGGGCACTGCATGTGATAATGGTTTCTGAGCAGAAATTAAGTATTTGCTTCTTCTAAATGTTAGAAGAATTTATAATAGGCAGAAATTTTTATAAACAAACTACCTACAATGTTTCTAAAAAGAAGATCTGTTCTAAAGTGCTCTAAAGAGCTATTACTGATTATGTAAAACAAAAGTGAGTGTCTGGTAAATTGGTATCCTACAAAGGCATAAAAATAAATTTAAGATCCTTAAAATGAATACTGTAGACGTACCATAATTGGGTAAAATACATATGTTGAGCGGTATCATCAGTAGAACTATGCTTCCCAGAAAAATGAAAGGTACCTTGTAGCCAAAGGATTGATACAAAAAGCCTCCTAAAGGGGGACCTAATACTAGTCCCAGTCCAGAAAAAACCTCAAGACTTCCCTAAAAATGGAAAAACAAAAGAAAATTGAGTTAATCCATTTCATTTAAAGAATTAACAGCACACTATCTGAAAAAAATTCTGCTTCACAATATACACATACATACACACGGACCAAAACTTAAGTCTATATATTTAAATCATCAAAATACTAGAAAAATAAAATACGAGAGTTTTTAAAAAGTTCTTATGGTAGGGAAGGTTTTCTGTTTGTGATGTAAAACACAGAAGACATAAAAGAAATTACTGATAAATCTGATAACATAAAAATGTGAAAAACTGAGCATGGGATACACATCAAAAGACAAATTAAAAGTAGGAGGAAATACTAACAAAAAACTAATTTCCCAAAGACATTCAGGGAGCTACTACCAATCAGTGAGAAAAATGTGAACAGCCCAGTAGGAAGATGGGCAAATGCTATCAACTGCTGTCACATAAAGTGAAATGCAAATAGCTCTTAGAGGAAGCAACAGCTTGCTCTCATTTTTTAAAAGAAATGAACAAGTTTAAACCTCAAGATACTAGATTTTCACCAATTATTTGTCAACACAATCTGCTGGCAGAGTTTGGGGCAGAGGCTTTCTTACACAGGTGCCAATTTAGCAAACTCTCCACATTGTTAATGCCTCTCTCTCCTAGGAATTTGACTTACAGGAGTAACCTCACACATGTGGCATAGTATATACACAAGTTTACACACTGTAGCAGTTTGCAATGACATGAAATATTCATCAACAATTTGAACAAACTAAGGCATATCCACACAGTGAAACAGTATACAGCCAGTAAAGACAGAGTAAGAAAGCTTTTTATATGTAGATATAGAAAGATCTCTCATATAAAGTCTTTGTTAGTGTAACTAGCAAGGTGCTGAATGGTGTGTGTCGTATGCTACCATTAATATAAAGCAAAAAAGAGGAAAGGGGATCATGCTGTCCACCAGTGTGTGTGTGTGTGTGTGTGTGTGTGTGTGTGTGCATGCACATGGAATCTCTCCGGAAGAAACTTGTAATATCTACTGCCTCCTGGCTGGGGGTAGACTCTGAAATGGAGAAAACAAATAAAAACTATGAAGGTGACATTTGGTCTGATGGTGACCAGGGATCCCATGGAAATCCACAGTCCTATCCTGAAGAAAAAGCTATGAGAAAGCCTGCTTGGGGTAAAAGAGGCAGCTGCTCAGAGTTGGGACAGGTGTCTGGTGGGTCACTAATACCAGGTCTATATGTATCTGGGTAGTACATCAGGATGTATGTCAGTGTGATGCTACCAGGTTCTAGACTTTTATGTCAAAATAAAAAGGTACTCCATGGACATTAAAGAAGCACATAACTCTTCCATGTATCTGGAAAAAGTAGAGGGAGGACTCCAGTATAAACCAAGTGTTTAATCTCTTTACTGAACTAGAGGAATACTTCAGGCAAGTCAGGTACAAGGCAGGACACAGAAAAATATTACTCAGGATATTTTAATAAAAGTAGTAAAATTATAATTGTTTTGGGTCATATTTACCCATTAAACTATCCATTAAGTTTGGGGCAAGACCAGGAAAAGCACCTGAATACCACCAATGGTACACTTTTTTAACAGCCTTACTGCTAGAAGGAGAATTAAGGGTATAAGGAACCAAAAACACAAGAAAGTGGAGAAAAGCAGGTATAGAAAAATGGACCCCAGGTTTAATTTTGGCCTTCACTCAAAGGAAAATGAGGAAAATTTATAAAGTACTTACCAATACTGTAGCCACATTATTTGGGAAAGCCTTTGCGAGGATGGAATCCGATGCAGTGATTGCTGCACTAAAGCTTATTGCATCTACTATTCTCACTAGAAAACACATAGTAATAAATATTGGTCCATCTGGAACTTGGTCCAAGACACTAAAAAAGAGTAAGATAATTCTCAAATGCCAATCTGGTTTAAATTTTTTACCTTAACTATGTCCACTGAAAAGAGTAATACATTATCCACAGTTATTACAGTAAATCTCTTTGGAATATGATTTTTTTTTCAAGAGTTGCTCTGTTATATCTATCTTTATCCCAAACTACCAAAAATGCCATGTCTTTCTTATTATCTCTCATGCTTTCTCTTCAACAAAACCAAAGAAGAAGAGGGCGGGGGGGGGGGGGCTGGGAGGTGGGGTGGGGCGCAGGGGGTGGCACAAACAATGTATATGTATACACATGTAAGTAAATGTAAAAATTATAAAATACGATAAAAGGAAAAAGAAGAAAAAGAGTTGCTTTGTTAAACTTTCCATGGGAAATTATCTTTTTTAGTTAGTATTTGAGTCATAATGACAGTTTGGTTGCTCTTTCCTGCTGCCATCATTGGTCATTCCTGCTGACCACTGGATGATGCTGCTGAATAGACCTTAATGAAATATAGCAGTTTCTTGGGACATACAGGGGACCCACCTACACACACCTGAGATATCAAAATCTGAGGATGCTCAAGTCCCTTTTATAAAAATGGCATTGTAATTTACATATGACCTATTCACATCAACTTGTATGTTTTAAATCTTCTCTTCTGTTTTATTTATTTATTTACTTACTTACTTACTTACTTACTTATTTACTACTGAGGATGGAACCAGGGCCTCCACCATGGCAGCCAAGCCTTATATTGCTGAGCTATGTGGCCCAGCCCTAAATCATCCCTAGAAGACTTTACTATTTAATACAACATAAATGCTATGCAAATAGTTGTTATACTATATTATTTAGGGAATAATAATAAAAAGGCCTACATATGTTCAACACAGACACATTTTTTTCAAATATTTCTATCTGCAGTTGGGTTCATAGACACAAAACCCAGATACAGAAGGCCAACTGTGTGTGAAATCACTCTGATAAGACCTATATAGAAAAAAAGACTTCTTACTATCAAGTTCTCATATGTTGGGACTCAAACCTTTAAAAAAAAAAAAAGGGAGAATAAAGAAAATAGAAGACCTCACCAAAAAAAAAAAGAAAAAGAAAAAGAAACCCTACTTCATTTAATGGCTTTCCTGAGTTTATCTCCTCCATCCTCTTACCATTCCTCCGTGTTTCCCTAGTAGTTATTAGTTACTATGCTGGTGATTTAAGGATTCTAAGCTTAAGAACTTTTATAGCTGTTTTGCTTCTAGCACTTATTTTCCTTTGACTGGAAATAGCAATGGGAAAAAACATTCTGCTCCTTGCTCTGAAGTGAACACATGACCTAGACTGGCTAATCAGAACATTCTTTCCCCTTCTCCACAGTGGCCATGACACAGGGAGGCCATCAAGAAAGATGATGCTAAAAGAGACAAGAAAAACAGAAAGAAAGAACAAGAGAAAGAGAGAGATAGAGAGAAAGAGCAAAAGAGAGAAAAAAAGAAAGGGAGAGAAGAGAGGGAGAGAGAGGGAAAGAGAGGGAGAGAGAGGGAGAGAGAGGGAGAGAGGAAAAGAGGAAGAGAAGGATGGAGGGAGGGAAGGAAGGATCGACCAGTGGGGCTGCACTCCATGCCTCTAACAGAGCTATTAGGAAAAGTGATACTCTCTTCCTACTAAAGCTATAAGGACCTTCTTGCCACCAAAAGGGAAGAGGTTGCCTAAGATCAAAGCACAACAAGAGGAAAGCAAAGCCAGCAAGCTGAGAAAGACATCTGATGACATTGTTTTAGCATTTATATCCTGATGTTCTGAGCTAATTCTTTGGGGGAAAAAAAATCCATGTTTCTGCATAAGTGAAAAAAGTTTCTGTGACTCAGAAAACTAAGTTAAGCTCCTATCACTCTCAGTCACAGGATTCCTAATGGATTGATTCAGTAGCTAGTTTTTTTGTTTTATCATGTTGTGTTGCTAAAGGGTCTTGTTAGGTAGCTTAGGTTAGCCTTAAACTTGCAATCCTCCTGCCTCAGCCTACCTAGTGTGGGGACTATAGGCATGGGCCCCATGCCTGGCTCAGTAGTCAGTTTAATGGCCATTCCCTACAGGGAATCTATCCTAAAGATCCATGTCATTCTTCCCTGTTCTCTACTCACTCAGCTACACTTTCCATTAGTCACACGCTATGCATTCAATAGACATTGATACTACCTGTTTAAAGAGCCATTAACATTTTTAACTTAAGGTAAACAATGAAATCTATTCAAATATCCAAGCATATCAGAAAGCAACTTACCCAAAGAGAATTGTAACTCCTCCTGAGACAAATATTCCTGCTATAAACATAAATTTTGCTCCAATATATACCAGCTATAATAAATGTCAAAGAAGAGTGATAAATGGGTTACTTCTACAAGTTTATATTTACATAAACAAATCCCCAAATATAAAATAGAGGGAAGACAGATAGATATAGTTAACATAACATTAAAATAACTATTTAAAATCATTTAAAATATACATTGCTCACAAACATAGTATCAACCCTAAGGACTGGAACTGTCGGTAGTGGCATAATTTATAAAACTATAATGGTGATTATTTCTCTATTCATAGAAAGTCTAGACTGGTGAATTAGAATAACTCACTACGCAATGTTTAAAAATTAAAATGTGCATATGAAATTTATTACTTACATATTTTCCAAATACCAAAGATGACAGCAAGTCAAATAAAGCGTAACATCCAAAGATCATACCAATCGTGGTATCGCTGACTCCCTTCTTTTCAGCCTTTGAAGAAACAAGAATGGGAAGGCAAAACAGCACCAGTAAGGAAAAATGGAATATGGGATCAGAACATCATCTTCTTATGAGTTTCTTTCTGTATAGTATTTTTGAAGATTATTATTTTAAAATAAGTAGGGAAAGGGAGGAAGGGAAACTAGTTTATATAGTAAAAATCTACTTTCTGGCATGAAAATAATTCACTTGCCCTGCCTATAAAGAGTCGAAAGCTGGGTGCTGGTGGCTCACACCTATAATCCTAGCTACTCAGGAGACAGAGATCAGAGGATGGAGGTTCAAAGCTAGCCTGGGGAAATAGCTCTCCAAGACCCTATCTTGACAAAAAACACAAAAAACAAACAACGCAAAACAGGGCTGGCAGAGTAGCTCAAGTGAAAGACCATCTGCCCAGCAAGCATGAGGCCCTGTGTTCAAACTCCAATGGTGCAAAATAAATAAATATAAATAAATGAGGACAGCTGGCTCTACTTCTCAGTCACAGGACTGAGGAAACAGCTGACTTAAACACACTTCCTTTTTAGTGTCACTTTAGGTTATAGAATTGCACTCCACTAAAAACAAAAAATATCTGCCACTTGTAATCCCAGTACTTAGAAGATGCAGACGGGAGGATAGAGAGTTGGAGGTTAGCCTGAGCTATGTAGGGAGACATTGCCTGTCTCAAAACAAAACAAAACAAAACCAAACCACAAAGATAGGAAATTCCATGACCTGGCACATGAGTCCTACAAAAGCCCATTCAGTTTGGTTCCCTGTCTCTATCATTATTACCAGTTCCCTGAGAGTTTGGAAAAGAGTTTTCCTTCCTGACATCAACAATGTACATGAAAGATGTTCCCCCAACAATCCACATTCTCTTAAAACACTTAGGGTAGTTTACTGTCCATAAATTATAATTATTAATGTTTATAACCCATTCCATCAGGTAACTCTGAAATTTGCTACAGGTGATACAATGTTTATCTTAACTCTACTTCGAACTTCAAATGCTACTATGGTTAGGTACAACCGAACAAAAATAGAGACAAGATTAAAAAGCTTTTTGAAACCTAGAAAAATATGGCAAGCCTTATATCAGGCTCTAGTTATAGGAATTTAAGGAGTTAGAATATGAGTTTAATCTTTCTAAGATTGGCAACTTAACATACTACGAAGCTTGAAGCCTGACCTGATCAGTGTTGTTCTCTCAGTCAGTCAGCCCTCATTTATTGAGCATCTTCCATGTGTCAGCAGTGAATATTTATGGTCAGATAGAGATTTATCCTCTCACCAGAGCTTCAAGCAACATGTATTGGAAATGCAGAGCGTATATACATACACACATCAGTACACACACACACACACACACTTTCTTCCCCTTTTCTCTCTACAATTTTAGGAAAAGAAATTTCTCCATCCCTTTCCATGGAAGATACCATCATCATTTAATCTTTACCTTAATAAAATGTAATACCTACCTTTATCAAAGCATCATACCATGGGAAACTGGATGGGTGAACTCATTGGGCTTTTTGTTATTGTTTGTTTTGTTTTACTATTTTTTGCTTGTTTTTGAGTCAAGGTCTTGCTATATAACCCAGATTGGCCTCAAACTCTCAATCCTCCTGCCTCAGCCTCCTGCATACACTAGCACAACCATCTATGAACTCACTCTTCTAAACTAAACTTAAGGAAGGGACCCCTATACTCTATGAAGGCCTCCATAAGTGTGGACCCTAAGCACCTAGTGGTGGGGTAGGGAAGAAAGGATGGATCCATAGCACTGCAGGTATTATTCAGGCAGAATTTGCACCTAAAATTCTGTGGGCTTCATAAATGGTTATTCCCTTTCCATCTACTAATAGCTATGTTAAAACAGTATAGAGACGAGAAAACTTTTATTAAAATACTTTTAATGACATCTTAGCAAAAGATCACACTGTATATAGACCGGATTTTGAAATCTGCATTTCTACTACACAAGAGTCAGTGTCCTTGAAGGGAAGGTACTATCAAAGAAGTCAATTAACATGTAGGAAGAATGGTCATTGGACAAATTACATTATCTATGCCATTTGTTTAATAGATCTGATAAGTATTTAATTCTTGTATCTGGCATAAAATGTATAACGGTTATAGCAACTAATACCTAATTGGGCTCTCACTGTAAGCCACAGTCTCCATTAAGTGCTGTTCTGCATGATAACTAACACAATTAAATAATGATTGTACTGCTATCTGTCTCCATTTACAAACGAGGACACGGACTTGCAAAGATTACAAGTCATTAAGCCACACAGTTGCCATCACGTACGTTCCACTTCCACCTTCACTGTGGAAATGGAACAGTGACATAGGAGAAGGATGGCAGGAAAACAAGGAATTGAAGTGAGAATCCTATACCAGAACTTAAAAAGAACAGACCCATTCTCTTTTTGCCAAATTATCAGTCACGCATTTAAACCATACAGGAGGAAAGGATGAATTTTTGTTAATACATTTGCCAACTGATGAATTTAATAAGAAATGAAACAGAGCCCATTATTCATAACTATAGCTTTTACAATTAGAATTTTCTCTCTCCTGTATTTCTCTTCTTTCTTTCAGTCTTCCACCAAACAAGTAAAATCTCAATCAAATACAAAAAAATATAAAATACACACACATATCCACAGCCTGGCTTTTCTGTATCTCTGCTCCACTTAGAAAAAACTAACATTAGTTGTGCTTATTCAGTTTCAACTAAGTCAGGAAATGCCCTTCTAACTGGTTCATCTACTTACCCCAGTTCTTCTGCATCTTAATTCATATAGCTCTGTAATATTATGATACATACATTTTGTTTTTTTCCCATGGTGCCTAGCTAATACCTCTGACCTAGTTTGGTAAGACCTCCCTTATTCTAGAGAGGTCCCAACCCAAACCCTAGAGGGAGGAATGCTACACAGAGAGGCCAAGAAGAGCCTGAACATACAGGCTTTGCTGGGTTTCCACAACCAACCTATAAGCAATCATACTATGCAATGAAGTCTCCATAAAACCCAAAAGCACAAGGTTCACTGAGCTGAACACATAGAGTTTCCTGGAGGATGGCACATCTACAGAGGGCATGGAAGCCCCAGTCTCCTTTCATTCCTCACCCAATGCATCTTTTCATCTGTATTCTTATAATACACGGGTAAACGTGTGTTTCCCTGAGTTCTGTGTCCACTCAAGCGAATTAAATCGAAACCACAGAAGGGGTTGTGGGAACCCCTTCATAGTAGGTCAGTCAGAAACACAAGTGAAACAGCCTGGGGCTTGCAAGTGGCATCTGAAGGCAGAGGGTGGGGGTGGGGGTGGGGGTGGTCTTGGGGGTAGAGTCTATCTCCAGGCAGGCAGCATCAGAATTAATTTGGATTACAGGACACCTGGCTAGTATCTGTTGCTGCAAAGGTGTGAGAAATCCCCACACCTTTGAAGTCACAGAAGTGATCTGTGCTGTAAGTATACATACAGTATGAGAAACTGAGTTTAAGTTGGTTTTTTTCCTTCTGTATCCTCAGAGGCTCCCATTATTATTTTTTTTTTCACAAAACCCAAATCTGATGAAACATCTCCTATGATCTCCCAGTGAGTGTTTGGCATGCATGCAAGTGCCCTTGTGTTCTAGCTGTAATTTGCCTCTCAGATCCTTGGCCTCGATCAGGCCACACCAAGCTGTCTGTTTTCCCTAGAAATACACCATTCACTTTGCTCTTCCCCTGACCACATCTGGAGTGCTCTCACCTCTTAGCAACTATCATTTCTCAAGACGCACCTGAGAAGTCCTATTCCATACCATACCTGCTTCCTACGCTGTCCATGGAAGAGTCAACCATTCCTTTTCCTTGGGTCTTATAACTTCTGGATATCCTTTTCTGAAAGAATATCCAAATAGTCGGAAACACTTCTTTTTCTTTTTCTTTTCTTATTATTTCCATATTTTTCACTCCCAATGAGCAAGCAAGAGAGGGACATTTTCTTTTTCTTTTTTTCCCCTACCACATCCAATGCCCAGCACACTTAAACCTCTAGTGATTAGGATGGAACTGGGAAGTCCCTTAACTTCTGACATATTTTTCTTCATTTTTGCTATTCCACCCTCCTTCTTGGAGTTGTTGTAAGCACCAAATGGATAAATGGGTGGGAACGTGCATTGAAAACCAGTGAGCTCTATATGAGTACAGAGCCATATTGTTCCATTAACAGAAAAGCCACTTTATCCTCTTGTAAAACATGGAATGGAGAACTACAAGTGTCAAGGCAGTTAGAAGAAGGAGATGCTGCCAGCACATTGTGAGTCCAAAGCTTTGGCAAAAAGCACAAAATAAAACACATAGACAAATTGTTTCCAAGTTAGTCCTCTTCATCCTATATATATTATATCCCACTTACTCCATATACTAGGGGACTGTATAGGGATTATTCTGTGTGTCCCATTATCTGCAGATTCCAAATAAAAGGCTATGATTAGAAGGAAGTAGGCAATATTAAACAGAAATCTTCCTTTGTGCAAACATTACTGCTGGAGTCCATAAGAAATTCAAGTCAGAAAAGAGAATTTACTGGGTCACAATTCCTAATTCCAAAATATTAATAAACCAAAATGCCAGAAGACAAAGTAATTGTCTTAATACAGACCTTCTGTAGCAGCATTTAAATCTTTTACATTTTGCATACTATAAAATTAAATAATTCAAAAGATGTTTAAAACATTAGAGTTCATAAGGATGTAAAATATCTTACCTCCTTGGGGAAAAAGGGTCCAAGGATAGAATAGGCCATCATAGAACTTAAGTTCATGGAAGCTGCTGATATCAATACAAAAAGCTGTTCTCTTGAAAGTCGCCTGGGTGTCTCTCTTGCAGTTCTTGTGTGGTCATCACCTTGAACACAAACACACTATAATTGCAAGGATGTAATTGGGACTATAAATGGAAATACACAAGTGTCATTTCTGTGCAAAGATGGTGTACTTTGAAGACATTTTAAATATAGCACATATGATCAGACAGAAAGCAATTCTGGAACATCACTGCCATGTTAAAAACATATCACTTTCATTTACATACGCTTCCCTCAGATTTTTAATGCACAAATGATTAAGCCATGTGATCTGTTTTGGCCTTACCACAGGGCCTACCTCTCTGGTCTTCAATAAATCCCTTCAAGGATGAGGGCAGAATGATCTCCAAAGGGTAACACTCTCTAAAGAATCATATCGCTTATTTTCTCAGACTACTAGTTTCACATGCTGCATGGATTCAATAATGTTTTAAGCATTCAATGTTATCCATTTACTAGGAATTCTAGGGCCAGTATTGAAGTCAGTGAAGTGTAAGTAAGAGAAAACAAGCCAAAATCATTCAATTGGTGAGTTTAACACAATGGTAGCCTTCTGGAAAGACAAGTCCCACAAAGCAGAAAATCAATTCTTTTTTTTTTTTTAAACAGTAATTACTAGTCTTTTTTGCATCAATTCATTTAATGCTTGTTCTCAGGGTTAAACTGTCATTTAACTTAACAACACCTAATCAATTACTCAATTCCAATCATCCAAGCAAATCCATTAGATATTTTTAAATTAAATGATTCTGAGATAAACGTATTTTATTTGCTCCATTTTTTTTTTCAGAGATGGTCATTTCATTGAGGTCCAGAAAAAAATAATCTGCAATATGAGGAAGTCTTAAGAATCTTGTTAAAATTCTGGAGTTTTAGAAGGGAAATGAGAGAAAGGGGAAGAAGAGTGAAGAATACTTGAGATAATATTTTACTCCTAATTGTATACGTAATTTGAATGCATTCTTAAACACCGCGTACTTAAAAGCAGAGCAATGGGAAGAAAGTCATCAGAGGCAGTACCATATGCAAACTTCACCCTGAACTTTACTCCTTCCAGAGAAAGAAGAAATGCCCGCCTGGCTTGGCCTGAACCTCAAGTCAGGCCCCGGCCTTATGGAATCTCTAGGAAGTAAAGCTAAAGCCAATTCGATCCTTGTAAAAGGGACAGGCCAGAAGCACCCGCCGCCAGGCTGCTGTCGGTCACCTCCTGTCCCCCCAGGAGGCGGGGAACCCGACGCGTCCATGCGCGGTGCGTCCAGATCCGACTCAGCCTCCACCGTGAGCCGGGATTCAGCCGGTGACGATCGGACGCGGGGGCCGCCGCAGCTCCGCCGGGCCTGGCATCGCGCGGTCCCCGCGCAGCGACCGCCGCGGGTCCTCGAGCCTTCTAGGACCGCGGGAGCCGGGGGCGGGGCGGGGCGGGGCGGAGCCGGCCCTTTTATTTCATTCTATTGGCCTCCATGGCCTCAACTGCTATAATTTATGCTGTCCTTTTTCATTTCATATGAAGAAGAAAAAAAGACAAGTCTATATTTAATATATAGTCGGACTTCCTCCAATGACAAAAAAGGGAACTAGAAAATTAGGCTCATACCGAATCTTTTATTTGTCGGCGTGCAAATGAGATCCTGTTTGTAATCACTGGAGCCAGACACGAGTAAACTGGAAACAAAGTAACCCATGTGTGGCAGCAGGACAAAAATGTTTGCAAATATGAACATGAACTTTGACGGGAGCATGATGGAGTGGTTAGCACGATCTCTGAAGGCAGATGCCTGGGTTTCAATCCGGGATGTACTTGCTGTGTGACTTTGGGTGACCAAGTCCAACTCTCCATCTGTACCACTGACATATCAGTGCTTATCTTGTGGAGGATCTGTGAGCATGTGCGAAGTACGCGGCTGCTACTTTACTCTCACACAATATTTTTGGCACGAAACTAGGTTTCACTTGTCTTGTTTACTTTTTGGGAAGGGCTGAAGTTTGGAGACGTCTTGATTCAGAGTCAAGGTGAAACTAATAAGTTACCACCTTGGGACAGGCATTGTGAATTTAAAGCAGTATGAAACTCATCCGGCCTGTGCCTCAAGTAGCACACCTCCTTCGAGCAGATAAGATGCTAGTTAGAACTTTATAAAGCCGTGGATCCCACAAATAGAAACATATTGAAAGGATTGCGTACTTTGGTACAATGAATTCCGGATGGCTTCTGGAGGAAGTTGTTAATCTTTGTTCTTGAAGGTTAGGTAAAAATTCTCAAGTGATTGCACTCAAGTGGAAGCCCTGGGTTCAATGCCCAGCATGGAAGGGGGAAAAAAAAAAAGATCCCAGGTGGACAAAGGTTCAGCAAACTGGCCTCACCCAGTCTTCATGATCTAACCCTGCCAGTATCCCGGATCTCAGCTTGCTCTGTGTTCTCTCTCCAATCTAACTTCAAAATGCAGAAGATTTTCCTTGAATTTTTTCATTGGTGATTTACATTTCTTTTTTGCTCACTTTCTGGACTGGTCTTCATTGCAGATTTTGGGTCACCCAAACTGGTCTTCTAACTTATGGTTCTTTTTCAGTTGTACTTTTCTTCTTTTTCTCTATTACTTAGGAAGCTTCCCAGCTTTATCTTGGCAATCTTTAACTGAATTTTTCATTTCTGTGGACATCTATTTCCCTCTATGCCCATTCCCATTCCTCTCCTTCATTAATAATCATTCCTGCATGCTTAATGCAAATCTTTTTGTTTAAATGTGTTTTCATAAAAAGCATTTTTTGGGGGGAGGGGAGCAGTACTGGGGTTTGAACTCAGGGCCATGCACTTGCTAGGTCATGCCACTAGCCCTAAAAGTATATTCTTATTTCATATCACTTTTGTTTTTGTGTGCCCATCTACTTTTAATTTACATAAAAGTACTGTGATATACGTGTATAAATTCCTGTCCTCTCCATTTCTAATTTCTGCCTCTCTGTTCTCTCTCTAGATATTCAGTGTTAAAATCAGATGCTCCTGGATTTATGACGCTACTGTTGCGGGAAATTATGAACTGAGATAGGAGTCTCTGAGGCAGATTAGCAGAAAGCAACGTTTATTGTGCCAGCACAGACCCAGCGGACTCGTGTCCAAAGGCTGAGCCCGGAGAACAAAGGGAGGGGTCTCACCTTATATACCCTTGCAAGCAGATTACAGAAGCAAAAAGCAAAGTTCAACCCACATATGGCTGCATGTGACTTCATTGGTTATTTCATTTCCCAGTGCTGTGTGACCTTCATGTTCCAATTCTTTAAGTTTTATCTCTCTGCTTTGCCATCCCCTCCCTCCATTTCCTTCTCAGAACACCAGCCTGTCTTGTTTCTTTTCTAGCCTCTCCTTTCTTGCTACACTACATTCCAATAAACCAACCACAGGTTGAAAACATCACAATTCAAAAACAGATTTGAATACACCTAACAAACTGAACATCACAGCTTAGTCACACAGTGCACTGTAGGGTATCAACCAGTCAGTTGTTTCCTCTAGTGATGGGGACTGGGAGCTACAGCTCAATGTTGATACCTCACAGCTCAAAGGAGGGTCATGTTGCCTATCACTAGCCCCAGAAGAGATCCACATTCAAAATTCAAAGTACAATTTCTACTGAATGAATACTGCTTTCATACTTTTTGTTTGTTTGTGTTGAACTCAGGGCCTTGTGCACTCTACCATTTGAGCCCTACCCCTAAGCCCATTTTGCTTTAGCTTATTTCTCAGATAGGGTTTCATGCTTTTTGCCCAGGGCCAACCTTAGTCTGCCATGCTCCTTTCTCTGCCTCTTGGATTACAGGTGCATGCCATCACACCAGGTCAAACTTTGTAATTAAAAAAAAAAAAGATCACTGTCCTATACTCAGATGTTCAACCTCAGTTTCACTGGGCCAAAAGATCTCAGCAAGATCATACTCCCTCTCTAGGTTCTAGGAAAGAGACTTTCTTGCTTTTTCAGTGTCCAGTGACTGCTAGGGTTCTTTTTGTGCCAATATTATTCCAAATTCTGGCTTTGTGACCACTTTGCCTCCTCTCTTCTGAGTGGATACTTTCTTTGTAACGATCTTGTGGACATACTTTGAGAGTAGTTAGGGTCTATCCGGATAATCAGGTTGATCTCATCTTAAGATCCCTAATTTAATCACTTCCACTCAGACTCTTCCTCACCCAAAGATGGTAATATTTATAGATTCTAGGACTTAATAAATGGACTTATTTTTTCAAGTCATCACCAGTCCACTATAATAATCTATTTTTAATTTTGTAAACTTATTTAGACATATATACACAGAAAAATGTATGGAACATTTTTCCTTTACAAACTAAAATGGAATAATTGGTCTCTATTCAAATGTCACCTCATCAGAGAAATTCCTTCTTATCCTTTTTTTTTTTAATTGAGTTTGGGGTTTGAACTCAGGCACCTTTAGCATGTCAAGCAGGCACCCGATAGCACTAGAGCCAAGTCTACAGTCCCATTCTTACTGTCTCATCCAAAATACAGCTCCAGCCATCCTTTGTCACTTTACTGCTCTTTATTTTTCTTCTTAGGATTTGTATCAGACAGGTTTCCTATTGCTGATAAAAGAAATAACTTTGGCTTATTTAAGCAGAAAATGAATTTATCCCAGATTAGGTAGCACATAATAGAATGGAAGGATAATGCATTCTACTTTAAGGCTAAATACCTAAAATCACTACCCAAGTGGCCTAGTTACACATGCCATTTCACTGCCAGATACATGTTCCCAGCATGTGCTGCCAACACAGCAGGACCCAGATACAAGACCCTTACCCTACATCATCTCTCCTTCATCACTCCTTACAGCAAGTAGTGATGCAAACATCTTCCCCTCGCTTGCATCACAAATCAAGCAAGAAATTCTCCAACTTTGTTCTTTTTCCAGAACAGTTTGAATATTCTCAGTCCTCAGAATTTCCATAGAAATATCAACATCAATTCTCAATTTCTCCCTCAAAAAACTAGCAAGATTATTATTGTATTTTTTTTGGCTTTGTAGAAAGATCAATTTGGGAAGCATTAATGACTATTGTGTCTTTTAACCCATGGTCATGATACATCTATTTAAGAAGACTTTAATTTCTTCCAGTAATGATCTGCAGTTTTAATTGAGGTGGTATTACATGCCCTGCATGAAATCCATTCCTAAATATCTTAGTTTTAGAATCTATTAAAATAGCATTTTCTATATTTAAATTTGTAATCATTATAGGACTGGTGGTGTGGCTCAAGTGGTAGAGCACCTGCTTAGCAAGCTCAAGGCCCTCAGTTCAAACCCCAGTACTGTCAAAAGAAAAAAACCTTCAATCATTTGCTGGTGTATGTAAAAGTAAATGAATTTTTACATTATTCCTACATCCTGCAATCTTGTTAAGTTTCCTCATTAATTCTAGTAGCTGTTTTATAGATTCTTTTAGATTTTCTTATATGTAAATAGCTTTATTTCTTTTCTGAAACATATTTTTTCTTTCACTTTATTATGCTGATTATTATGACCAACAAAATGTTGAATAAATGAGTTGAGAATGGTGATCGTCACTTTGTTCCCAATCTTGGGTGGATTTCACCATGAATACAACACTATGTATAGGTTTTCTATATGTACTTTTGATCAGATTAAGGAAGCTCCCTTCTGTTCCTAATGTGTTGAGGAATTTTAACATAAATTAAATTGAATTTTATCAAATAGTACTTTTGCATTTATCATAAATGCTTTTAGCCTTTATTTTGTTAATATGGCAAATTACACCATTAATTTCCTTTTTTTTTTTTGTGGTACTGGGGTTTGAACTTTTGAACTCAGAGCTTTCTACTTGCTAGGTACTCTACAGCTTAAGCCATGCCTCCAACCCATCAATTTTCTCATGTTAATATAACCTTGCATTCTTGAGATAAATCCAAGCTGATCAGAATGTACTTTTTACATATTTATTTACTATATCATTTAATTTTATCAATTTTTGAAGTTCTTATTACATATATGTGAATGATTGTTATGTCTCTTCTGTGAATATGTAGTTCAGGAGGCAGCCAGAAATTTAAGCAGAGTTTATACATAGGATTTTGGAGATGTTTTTAGTATTTTCAGTTTACATTTGTCATCTGCAAAAGAGTTATTCTCACAGAACATTCTAGTAATTAATGTTTGCTGTATTTCATTAAAAATCATGATAGATTGGGTGAAAAATCCTCAGATAGATAGATAATAATGAGCTCCTGTAACAGGAGCCCTGGAATGACCCTATGTTTGTCATTACTCAGACCTGACTGCTCAGGAAAACTTTCCTAAGCCATCCAGTGCTCAATAAATTCATTTTTTGTTTCTGTTAGTCATAGTTCATTCTGATACATGGAAAGAATTATAAGTAATAAAATATTATCCACATTTTCCACAATGAGTATAGTTACGTGTCTTAGATTTAAAAAGCAAAAACTGCCATTTATAAACAAAGAGATCTGTAAGCTGGTGACACAGAAGCAAAGCTAGCATCAATGACAACTCAGTGTCAGGTGGCTGAAGTCAAGGGAAACCAGAAAACAGTATAGATGTTCAGCATTTACTAACAGTAAATTGTTAAAAATAATGTTTTAAAATTGTTTAAAAATAATGACACAGACTATTCAAACCAAAAGAGTGACTAAGGGCAACTCATTCAATTCCTCACTTCATTTTGCTGATGAAATACTTGCGGCCCAGATACTGGGAGTGTTTTAAGTATGGCTACAGAGTCAGAAAATAGTAGGTAGAAGAATCTATATTTAAAAGCTCTGACTCACCAGCTTACCCTTTACATTCATTTTTCGGGTTATTGCTAGTTATAACTAGGACTTTTTTTGTGTGTGTGAGCAATGTAGTTCCAGTTTCAAAGTTAAGTGGTGATACTGGCTTCCTCTAAATGAGTTTCTATTTATCAAACACATTTTAGAGCATTGGAACTTATTTTTGAAAGAAATGTCATACAGATATAGAGCTACTCTTTAGGGAGTAGCATTGGGGCAGGAGTCCCACACACTCAAACCCTACTTGTATCCCAAGGGAATAAATTTAATGTTAATTTAGGGTTTGCTCTATTGGCTTCTTTCTATTTCAGTTATAAATTATTATGTTATTGGCTCCTAATGATTTTATTATCTCTCATTACCTTCCATAGTATGTTTAGTTCCTAGAAACTGATTCAGCCCTGTAGTGAGCAGTTACAGCACCCAAAACAGTTCTGGGTAGCATCTGTAGCAACAAGAACAAGTGGAAGAAGAAATGTACTTAGTATATATGAATGTAGGGTGAAAATTGTCAGAATCAAAATAGTTGTTTATGTCAACCAGAACAAAACATAAAAAATAAATACAGGAGGTTATGAAAAAAGGTTCTTACAACTTGATTGGCTGATAGTAAATATCATAACAGACTGTCAGACCACACACTTACACAGAGGCCAATGGAACCTTATATAAAAAATAATTCTACAAGGCCTGCCCAGCAACTGTTATTCAGCCTCAGACTGGCATCATTCTTGTTATTAATCATTGTAGCCAAGGATGATGGCTTCAAAATGTTTGGTGTAATCCTCCTTGTCTTTACAGTCTTCCCCTCACCTCAGTCTCCTTACTGTAGCCACAGTTCACTGTGACATGCTCGCTGTCATAGCAGTGCTCTGCTATCCCCTGACTGTGCTATTCCCAAACACATGTCATTCTTGGGAAAGTGCATCTGAATTTTTTAGGTTGTATCAGTAAAACTTATGAAAATTATACAAAATACATAAGCTATCAGCATAGCCTCCATACTTGGCTATATTGATTATCTAGTCCTGTTCTTGCCTACAAGCCTTATTTCCTTAATAAACTGGGTTTTACAATTAAAGACTTAACACATTAGCTTTACAAGCTACATGACTACCAGTGGCTTTTATTCATCTATTCCACTCTTATTCATCCATCCACTTTCTTATTTTCTCTCTTATCGACTTCTCTTTCTTCTTTGATTCTTCCTTTGCTATAAAGGGATTCTATCCAAATTTTTCATGTGTAACTAATTTTTACTCAGTATATGTGAGCCTGTAGTACGTGCCATAACAAATGAAGGTCAGACTTGTGCTCCTGAGCTGCTACAGGACAATATTTTTGTTATTTATTTTTCTTTCTTTCCTTTCTCTTTCTTTCTCTTTTTGCTTCCTGTCTTCCTTTTTTCCTTTCTTCCTTCCTTCCCTCCCTCCCTCTCTCTTTCTTTCTAGAGCAAGGGTCTTGCTGTGCAGCCTGGGCTAGCCTTGACTTTATAACCCTCCTGCCTCCACTTCTCAAGTGCTGGCATTACAGGCTTTCACCACCATTTTTCACCTTTTTACTAATATTATTTAAAAAAAAAAAACCTCATTTCCATACATTGTACATGTATTTAGTTTCAAAACACCCAAGCCCCCAAAGTAGGGACATTTTAAGTTTTCAGATGAGATGCCTCTAACTAACTCACAATAGATGTTAATTTACGATAGTTGTCAACATGGCTTTTCTTTAGGTATGACATTGACCTACCTGCTTCTTTAGGACAGGAGAAAGGTAATATTTAAAAACCTTTCCGTGTATTTTCCTATGAAGTGCTTTATAAAGTAAGTAGGTTCACAGATACGGTGGAAAGCACATTAAACAACCATCTCATTTAATCTTCATGCAATTCTATAGCATTATCACCATTTTACTGAAATGTGACTGATTACCAAAGGCTACAAAGTGAGCTGGAATTTTAATTCATTTTAGCTGAGCCTGACCAGTCCAAGATAGAAAATTTTTTATGTGCCTTGGTCCAACCTCTCCCCCCAGTTCTCTCTTCTGTTTTGCAGTTCAAATCAAAGATCCTTTCTATCACTTAATCTGCTCTACAGCTCCTCCTTCTTTGGCCTGTAAATTGGAATGTGTTCCCTCAAAATTCATATTGAACTCCTAACCCTCAGCACCTCAGAATAAAACTTTTATGGTGCAGACTTGTAATCCCAGTTACACAGGAGGCAGATGTAGGAGGATTGAGATGCTGGCAGACTGAGGCTGACCTGGGGCAAAAGATAAGAGACCCTACCTGAAAAATAAACTAAAGCAAAAAGGTCTGGGGGCGTGGGGACATGGCTCAAGTGGTAGAGCACTTGCTTAGTAAGTGCAAGGCCCTGAGTTCAAACACTGTACAAAAAAAGGACTATATTTGGAATGAGATTGTGGTAGATGTAATTAAGATAACGTCTATTAGAGGTGGAATGAACCGCTAAGAGGCATGTACCATGTAAGAAAAATGATCTTTTCTATCAAAGTATTTGTTACTCTCTTAGATTACTTAAAAATTCCTCAGGTCACCATCTTAGGTGACTTGTATATTTAAAGGGTCCTTGCCTCTTCTTCCGGATTCCTGTACGACTCCATTGACCGAAAAACTGCATGCCCTAACCCATCCCCCAAGCCTTTTAGCCAATCAAGGGAGATTGCGAACCTTTGATCTGGACAAATCCCAGGTGAGGGGCAGGTACAACTGCAGCAGGGATATAAGGAGGAGCCACTGCCAGCCATTTTGTGCTTGTGTGTTTGCTTAGCTGAAGTGAGCACATGCTTGCACCCTCTTGATCAAGAGAAATTGCCCTGTCGAGATTGCCCTGACTCTTGTGTGTCTGCTTTTGGCAATAGAGGGCTATTAATTCCAACATACTACATCTCCCTCAGCCTCAGAAGAAGCCAACCAGAACTTCAGATTTCTGGCCTTCAAAACTGAGATGACATCATCTCTGTGTTGTTTGGTTTTGAGACAACGTCTCACTACATAGCCCAGGCTGGCCTCGAACACACCATCTCTTGCCTCAGCCTCCAAAGTATGTCACTGAACTTGGCGTAAATTTCTGTTTTTCTAAGTTTTTGTTCCTTGTTATGGCAGCCCTAGCAAACAATGCAACATCTACCGTTAGATGATTCAGAAATCCAACTGCAGTCTCTCTCTTTTTTTTTTTTTGTCTAACTACAATATTCTCTTTCTCCATCCACCTATTCGAATTTTTAGTGAAGGGAGATAGAACCAGTTTTATTATTGCCAAAGTTGAGAGGTAAAGAGTCATCCTTGAATTCTCAGTGATCTTCCTCCCACATTTGGGCCACAATTCAAATGGCTGAGGGGCCAGAGGCATAGGCTTTGAAGTCCACTGGAGTGAAAGACCAGCTTCACATTTATTAGCTATTTGACCTTGGGCAACTCTCTGTGCCTTGGTTTTCTACTAATAAAGAGAGCTAATATTGGCATTACCATATAAGGTCTCTATGACAATCAAGGGGGAAAATACATGATAAGAATTTAGCACATAACCTGGCATATAGAAAATACTAAACAAAATGACCTACTATCATCATTATTGTTACTAACAAAAACTGTCAAATTCTTCTTTTTTCCAGCGTTGGGCAGGTGCTCTACCACTTAAGCCACACCCCTTAGTCTCAACTCTAGGTAAGTTTTAAGGCAACTTAATTGCCAGAGGCTTGTAGGCTTTTACCTTGCTCTTCCTTTTAGAATACTCTCCTCTCTTCCCACGTTCCTTTTGGAAGCCCTTCGCTGAAACCCAAAGCCTCAAGCATGCTACATCCCAGCCCACTTATTTTTTATATGTACAATTTTATGTAAATATTATGTGCTTGTATAAGAATGAGTAGCCAGTAACCTCTACTTATATTTTTTCTACCTTTATCAATATCTAAAATCGAAAGGGGCTAAGCTTTAAAGAATGAATTAGGAGAATCTGTACTAAAGCATTCTCACAACACAAGTGTGTCCTTAGAACTGATTATATAACTACTACTTTCAAAAACAAAAAAGTAGGTCCATTTTTGAGGAGGAAGGTTTTTAGCTGGTAGAAAAGGCATTTATTGAGGTGCTGCATTAGGGCAGCGGTCCACAGTTAGGTCAACAGAACAGATAAGGAGCTGCCAGAAGAGAGAAATCAAGTTCTGAATTGGTTGATCTATGTTGGAAACAGCAGTAGAAGGCACTAAGCTAAAAGGACTTAACCACTTTTCTTCACATAAATACATTATTTGGGGATGATTATTTCTCCCATTTATCTTTCCTATGTTTTTAACAAATTGTCTACTTTCTACTTCCGTAAGAATTTATTGAAGAAATCTGTTTTATCACATTAACTTTTATTAACTATTAAATACTGAGAACAGTGCTGCCTACCACTTTCTTTCTCAATTATACATTTTTGTTTGTTTTGCAGGTCCTGGGGGTGGAACTCAGGGCCCTACACTTGCTAGGCAGGTGCTCTACCGCTTGAGGCAGGCGCCTTAGTCTCAACTCTGGGTAAATTTTAAGGTAACTTAATTGCCAGAGGTTTACAGGGCTTTGCCCTGCTCTTCCTTTCAGAATATTCTCCTCTCCTCCCATGTTCCTTTTGGAAGCCCTTCGCTGAAGCCTCTTTCAAATGCCGCCAGTCACCTATCAAGTTAACCCAGTCCCTGACCTCCTATGTCACCCCTACGACATTTTAGGCATTCTAATCTTTGGCTCAAATCTTAATCCCCCCTCAAAAACGCAGATCGACAAGAATATCAGAGGCTTATTTTTAAAACAAAAGCTCAATAAACAGTTGAGTTACAGACGGAGAGAAGCAGGCTCAACATGAAACTCAACGCATCTGAAGAGCTAAGACTGAAGTTCGTCCACACACTCCCCTGGCACTCTTTACCACGTTGGCCATTTTCAGTTTTGTCACCGTGTGCACAGGGTTGGCCACAGGAAGCGCTTAATAATTGCGCATTGGCTAGTGGACTTGTCAGGAGGGAAAGTTAAAACAAAGGAAAAAACCCGGCAGTATTGGTAATCTTAAACCGTTTCGTGGATTTGCTTTGGAAGTGGGGCGGAGCAATGGCCAATCCCTTCCAAATCAAACATCTTTCTTTCGGGGGAAAAAATCGGAGATTTGAGGTTTTTGATTTTCATCCCTGCCACACCCAGCAGGGGATAATGACGGATTTCTCAAGTTTCTCCGTGTCCGGCACACAGATGCATCGGGTGGATCTCCATTTGGGTGGGACGACGAACTCGGCAGTCCAGCGTTCTAAACAAAACGGTTCCTTGAGCACAGACTACACTTACAACCCGGAACTGACCGCCTGGCTGGAAGAGCTACTTTACTACTAACACATAGTCTAGAGCGAAGTAGCGACACATTCACGGACACTCAGGAAAGTTCAATCTAATGAGTGGCTGCTAACAGGAAGTTACGATGGGAAAGGGTTAAAACTGCTGTTGTAAGGAAGCCAGAAAGTCGATGACACTAGAAACCGCGCGGGACAAGCACTTTTGACTCTTCTCGCGCTCCGTAGAAGGCAGTCTCAGGTCCTCTTCAGGCCACGCCCCCAAGCTAAGAAGGGCGTCGTGAGGCTGCCCGTGTCATGCCTGTTACGCGCGCCAAAACCCGACTACCCCGAGACGACGGAGGCTTGCTTTAGCCCTGCCTCAAACCGGAAACAGGAACTCCAGAGACCCGGCACCGCGAGAGCCACCTCTATCTTGGGGAAGAGTGCACATGCGCAGAGCAGCCCGGCAAAGCCTTTAAATACCGTCATGCGGGCGCGTGTGGCCTCTTTTCCAGCCGCCGCCGAGTCGCGCGGAGGCGGAGACTCGGGGTGAGTTGACTGTGGCGAATGCGAACGTGGTGGTTGTGGCGCGTGGTTGGTGGCTTCGGAAGGATGATGACTATCTGGCTGTAAACTTGTGCTTAGGTTGTTTGTTTTTGCTTTTTTAGTGCGTTCAAAATTCGGCTCCACCCGTAATCCACCGCCATGGCCGAGGAAGGGTGAGCCCATGGGCCAGGGTTGGGGTGCGGTGCCGCAGGGGTGGAGCTGGGGCCGCAGGCCTGGAAGCGCACTTGTTGCTAACGCCTCCGGGAGGGCTTCATTGTTGCGAGCGTCTTGACTGATGGTTCCGCCTTGTTGCGTTTCAGCATTGCTGCTGGAGGTGTTATGGACGTTAATACTGCTTTACAAGAGGTGTTGAAGACCGCTCTCATCCACGATGGCCTAGCACGTGGAATTCGCGAAGCTGCCAAAGCTTTAGACAAGTACGTGTATCAGTCTCAATACTGTGGGTTGTTGCAGCCGGAACAAAACTGCAGCCAAGGGAAGAAAGCGTGAAGTTCTTGGTGTTAGCACAAAAGTTCTGAATGGCATCCGTTCAACAGGAAACCTAGGAAAAGGTACCAGAACTCAGATCCGTATAGCCCACTTAACTAAGTGTGAGTTGCTGTGTGGAATGGTGATGAGCAGTTGGTTCTTAAACGAATTAAGACTACAGTGTTTGAATGATGACTTTCATTGTCGGATACCCCTTCACTCCTCATGAGTGAAACATAACAGTCTGACAAACCTGTAGTATCACAACGGAGTATACAGGGAGAACCTCATTTCAATTAACAAATCAGTTAAATGTTTATCGGGTTAAATAAGGTTGGTTGTTGCAGAAACATCTGAATTTCGAAATGAATTCTGTAGTTACAGCTTTGGGAACTTAGCTGAATTTCGAATGCTTGGAAATGTTCGATTGTTTTAATTCTAATGTTCTTAGGGCTGATTATGTTTGGCAAAACCACATACTTGAACTTAACTATCTGAACTGAACTTGAATACATTGTGAAGTTTTCCAAGATAGGTAAATTTGTCCATTCACCTCACTGTGCTGTGAAATGGCCAGTTAGATCCAGGGGAAGCAGCACTCTTGTTGAGTGGTCAGCATGAGCTGGCATGAATATTTGGCAGTGCCATATAACACTATGTCAAGGGTTACTGGCATAAGTTCCACGTCATAATTTCCTTTTTCTGTATGGACTTGCCACTTTTGGGAATGATCTACTGAAGATTGGTGTCAGTATTTTGTAGATGGATTAGATGCATATATTCTGTGGCAGAATTTACCAGACTGAAAGCAGTTTTGTGCATGTTTATTCTGTGTTGAGTGTTGTGCTTATTAAATTTTGCCAGTGTAGCCTATGAAAAGATAGCTCTCAGTGGAAGAGTAGTGGATACACACCTGAAAGTTAAAGCTTAATATTGGTGGGATTTTGCATTTCAGGCGCCAAGCCCATCTTTGTGTGCTTGCATCCAACTGTAATGAGCCCATGTATGTCAAGTTGGTAGAGGCCCTTTGTGCTGAGCACCAAATTAACCTCATTAAGGTAAGTTCACCTGATTTGCTTTAGTGATAATTGGACTGCTTAAGAGTCAGGTGAACCTGATGTTACACACAAGCATTATTTTGCATTCTCAGGTTCAATGCTTTTTTGAGGCATATGCATTACATAGGTTTAACATTGTTTATGTTAAAGTTTAATTATAAAATCACTTCAGACTAAATGCTAATTTTTATGTTAGTGCTGTATATGATGACAACTGGCTCCCTCTACTGAACTGCCATGAGGAAACTGCCATGTCACCCTTCTGACTACAGCCATCTTAGGAGTTTAATTTATTATCTGTAGCATGAATGTTTACTGATAAAACATTTTGTTTTTGATTTTGAAATTGCTTCTGTAGGTTGATGACAACAAGAAACTAGGGGAATGGGTAGGCCTCTGCAAAATAGATCGAGAGGGAAAACCCCGTAAAGTGGTTGGTTGCAGTTGTGTGGTGGTTAAGGTAAGTCGTCTGTTGTGCTGGCTAACCATGTATATTACCTAGGGCTGAAATAAGTTTGAGTTTTTAAGAGAAAAAAAAAACAGTTCTGAATAAACTTAAAGACGTTTTCTGTACTTCAAAAAAGAAAAGTTGTGATTTAAAAGCCAGTCTGTTAATCTGCTTACCTGAATGTGTTTGTGCAGAAATTTAGAAAAAGCTGGCAATAGTAATGCCATGATACGAGCCTTAAGGACAGTCATGGTCATTAAGGTCCCTGAAAATGGCTACAACAAATTTTAATGTTGGGGATGTTTCATAAAATGTTTGATTTTAATTATTAAAATTAAGAACTTAGTGAAACTTCAAAATGTTAATAAGAAATTTATGTACCTTTTGTTCAAGGACTATGGCAAAGAGTCTCAGGCCAAGGATGTCATAGAAGAGTACTTCAAATGCAAGAAATAAGCAAATAAAATTTTTGACTCATTTTCTTTGTGTCTGCCTTATTATTTGGGCCAGTGAAATATTGTCTCCTGTTGGTGAAGGATAAAGGTAATCATAAAAAGGTGACTAGGTCTTGGGTTTCCAGGTAAAAGCTTGTTCAACCAAAAAGTAGTTAGGGGACATTGAAAACATGAATAGCTTAGGCAGAAATAGACTTGGTGATAAGATTATTTAGGAATGGGACTTTATCACAGAATATCTTAGACAAAAGACCAGAGAAATAGGTCAAAGTTGGGAGTGGGTGTTACACTAGAATCCCATGGTGGGACAATAACTGGCAAAAGCTGGGCTAGTCACAAGGATGAATAGCAGGTTGTAATAGAAGTGCATGGTAATTCATTCTGTGTGAGATATGCATGGTTTTTATTGGATAATGGTACTCTGAGCATGTGCTCAGAGTCTTGTTCAGGATTTCACATTGTGTTTCCTGAGACTGATGGCTAATCTAGCAGTTTTATACATGGATAATGAGATCCATGAGTTCATGTCTATTGGCTTTGAGAGACCCCTGACCCCCATTTGATTTTCATTGTTAGCTTATTTTGCTTGGTCTTGATTTTGTTAGGTTTTGATGAGCCACTTGGGAATGCTTTAGAAAAGGAATTAGGACATGGAGAACTTGCAAAACAGCTGCAATTTGTTGAGGGAATAGAAAATGGGTAATATTTGTTAGTCTTACTGAAACGGAACTTGATTTTTTTGTCTTGTTTTCAGCGGAGTGTACTTTTTTAAACATAGACTTAGGCTTAAGGTATGTGATAACTCAGAGAAGGAAGACCCCCACTGGAGAGACAAGGCCACAGCTTTCATCATCATAGGCTGACAATGAACTGATGGATTGATAAATGAGATAGGGCATTTTCCTCCCAGCCAGGCAGTTTCAGAAAGCTCAAAGTACATGCTAAAAGAATGAGCTTCCAATTGGGAGTTTCAGCAAGAGGCAGCATGGGGTAGGGAGGTGCCCAGGAGAGAGGCATGAAGGCTCTACCATTTTCACTATAGAGAACCTGTTGGGTGAAGTAGTCACTGTTGGTGCCATGTACATGCTGTGGGGGTGGAGTGGTCCTTAGAGGCTGAAGTTGAAACTTAAATTGGGTGATGAGCTACTTAAGAATTCACCTAAGGATTCATCACCTACATTGACTGGACAGTTTCCTAAACTGTCATGTTGGATGACAAAGTTTTCTTTTGCTTCATGTTCACTGGTCTTCACCGGATTCCTAATTTGGCTTTCATAGTGCCTTGGCTTTGGGAAGGAAAAGTGTCAGAAGAGACGGAAGTGCTTTTTTCTTTTTCAGCCTTAGGTTTTTTTTTTAAAGATAACCAAACTGAAGCATGAAGGACCCTAGTGGTCTTGTGGTCTTGCTGACCTGTGAGTTAACTTTTAAGTTTCTTGATGATAAAAAGAGAAAAATGGTAAAGCGGTAATTATTTTAGTTAAAAGGACAGATTATTAGGCCAATAAAAGGAATAGTTACATGCGTCACAGATGCTAGAAATTCTTGTGTTGGTTGAAGGAGAACAATTAAATAGAATATATCACTGGGATTTGGTGCTATGGAATTGGAGACTATAGAAGGATATTAGAAATTTTTTCTTTTTGGCAGTATTGAAGGTTGAACTCAGGACTTTGTACTTGATAGGCAGGCACTGTACCACTTGGCCTGTGTCTCCACCTCCCTACTCTTGCTGTTTTAGAGACAGGATTTCTTTGTTCATCCCCACATCATGATCGTACTTTAAGCTTCCTGCCATTGCTGGGATGATGGGTGTGTACCACCATGCCCAGCTTTTTTCACTGGGATAGTGCCATAAACTTCATGCACATTGGCCTGGAGCCACAGTCCCAATCTCAGCCCTGCCATGTAGTTCAGTATGATAGGCACATGCCACCGAGCACAGCTATTGGTTATGATGGGGTTTGTGAACTTTTTGCTGAGACTGGCCTTAAGCTGCAATCCTGATCTCATGAGTATTTTTAAAGCAGCATTAAAACATTCAGTAGGATAACATTCTGAAAAAAAAACAGTAATGGGATATATTTGATCAAAGTACATATGCATGTATGGAAATTTCACAATGAGACTTGTACAATTTAATATATGCTAATGAAAGAAAAGGTAGAGGAATTGATATAAAGGGTGCATGTCAGTGGAGAAGAACGGTTCCATTAGGGTGTTAACTTTTTAACAGTTGTTTCTGGAAAGGTGGGTGTTGGTTGTATTTTGTTTTTGGTGGTATTGGGATTTGAACTTAGTTTCACACTTGTTAAGCAGGTGCTGTACCTTCTGAGCCACTCCACAGCCCTTTTTTGTGTTGGTTATTTTCAAGATAGGGTCTTGCGAATTATTTGTATGGGCTGGCTTCAAAATGCAGTCCTGATCTCTGCCTCCTGAGTAGCTAGGATTTACAGGCATGAGCCACAGGGCTCTGGGCTATTTTTCTTTCTAGCATGTCTTGGGCTGGAGGCATGACTCAAGTGTCTGCCTAGCAACATATATTATTCCAGGTAGCTAGGGTTGCAGGGTGTGAGTCACCAATACCTGAAAAATTTTTTTTTTTTTTTTTTGGTGGCACTGGGGTTTGAACTCATGGCCTCATGCTTGCCAAGCAGGCACTCTTACAGCATGAGCCACTTTGCCAGCCCTTCTTTGTGATGAGTATTTTCAAGATAGGGTCTCGAGAGCTATTTGCTGGTGACTGGAGATCCTCCTGATCTCTGCCTCCTGAGTAGCTAGGATTACAGATGTGAGGTACCAGCACCCAGCTTGAAAACATTTAACTGAAGAAATAATGGTACAGTATATTCTTAGAGCTAAATTTAACTACCATTAAGACAATTTTAAAACATTTTGTGTTTTGTGATCCAATTTACTTGTAAAATTGCACTGTATAAAAAATGCTTTAAAAGAATGAATTCAGTGCAGGGTATGGTGGTGTACATCTAATCCAAGTTATTAAAGTGTGAGACAGGAATATCAAGAGTTCAAGGCCAGCCCCAGGCAAAAAAATATACCCTACTCAGAAACAAAAAGTACAAACAAGGGCTGAGGAGCATGTCTCAAGAGGTACAGCACTTGCCTATCATGTATGAGGCCTTGGAGTTTAATCCCCAGGATGGCTAAATGAATAAAGACTGAATTTATATATATCCAGCAGAGGGCAATATGAGGCTGGTTCCAGTGCATGCAGGACCTATCTGAAAAACAAGAAGTGCTGACTACAGCAGTTCTTCCTAGGAAAAGAGTCTTCTCCCTATGTCTTTGAAGAGTTCGGGAATTCTAGTGGGAAGATGAGAGGATGTAGGACATTGTTGAGCTTTAGTTTACTGGTTTTGGTTACATTTGCTTTAAGTTAACAATGCCTTGAAATAGACCAAAATAGGGGATAGGGTCTTATTTTAATGACAGAGTACTGGCCTACCAGGCACAAGGCTGTGAATTCTGTCTTCCAACACTGCCCCTCTCCCACCAAAAATAAAGAAAAAAAAAAAAAAAACTAATTGCCTTGAAACCATTCACATTTAAAGGCCTTTGGGATTTTCTAATTTGCATAACATTGCCTGTTTTAACTAGTGATTTTTAAGTATTTCAACAATGTTTTATAAATAAAATATTAACAATACCCATTAGAATTCAAGATCACGAGTGTTTTATGTGTATATGAAATACAAATAGAAATTATAAAAATCTAAGCAGTTTTGACGAAAGCGTAGAGTGAATCAATATAGTGATGAAGCACAATTTGGCTTTCCCCTCACTTGTTCTGTGTTCTTAGTCTTCCCATTCTTGTCCTAATTCAGGAATAAGTGGATCTCATTGTGAGATCTCACTGGTCACTTATTTAATCTTTGAAAGTTTTTTTCCTTTTAAAGATCAGTATTCATACTTTAAAGCTTCAAGAATATTAATGGCTAAATAGTATGCACTTTTTTTTTTTTTTTTTTGTGGGACTGGGGTTTGAACTCAGGGCATCATGCTTGCTAAGCAGATGCTCTACCACTTGAACCACATGTCCAGTCCATTTTGCTTGGGTTATTTTTTTGGAAATGGTTTCTCATGAACTATCTGCCCGGGCTGGTCTCAAGCTGTGATCCAATGGATCTCACCCTCTCAAGTAGCTAAGATTACCGGTGTGAGCTGGCATTGTCTGGCTTGTAGCTTTGTTTTTGCTGGTTGGTTTTCCTTCCCTTAGTATTCTTTAAAATATTTTCAACAAGGTTTTACCATTTAAGAAAAAATAAATAAAAAGTAGGGCATGGCTCAAATGGTATAGCTCCTACCTAACAAGTTCCCAGTTTTGAGTTCAAACTCTGGTACCTCCAAAAAAAAAAAAAAGTGTTATATTTAGGCACTGATTTTTTTTTTTTTTTCAAGTGGGACTGGAGCTTGGCCTCAGGGCTTCATTCTTACAAACCAGTTGCTATACTGCTTGAGACACACTTCCAGTCCGTTTTGCTCTGGTTATTTTTTGGAGATGGGATCTCAGTAGCTGTTTGCTTGGGCTGGTCTCGAACTGTGATTCTCCCAATCTCATCCTCCTAAATTGCTAGGATTATAGGCATGAGCCACCAGTGCCTGGCTTAGACACTGACTCTTAACTTGCTGTTTTTCACTTAACAGTGTTTCACAGACATTAGTCCAGCGTGTACTTCGGAATCACTTTAAGAGTTTAAACTTGTACTTTGGTGTTTTTTTTAAATGGTATGGGGATTGAACTCAGGCCTTCAAGCTTGTTAGGCAAGTGCCCTGTGATTTGAGTCACTACCCTAGTCCTTTTGCATTTAGCTTGTTTTTTACAGATAGGGTCTCATGCTTTTGCCTGGGCCAGCCTCAAACTATGATCTTCTTATCTCTGTCTCTCCAGTATCTGGGATTATAGGCGAGTATCATCACAGATAGTTCTAAACCACAAGTGTATTGAGGGCCTGAAGTCAGATTGAACATTTTAACTTTTATTGCAAAACCCATACTCCATAGCTGGTGAAGTCAGTGTAGAGTGGCATATTCTTACATGCTTTGGTAGACTCAGCTGAGGTTACTGCAGTTATTGTATTTTCAAGTGCTCTACCACTGAGCTACATCCCCAGCCCTACTGCAGTTATGTCATATTCAAGTAGGAAATTGAAACTCTGCAACATATTCCTAGAGGAAAAGGTTTTGATCTATGATAGTGGGTCATGGTGCTTTTTAAGGTTTTTCCCTTCACTATATTGAGAATATACACAGAGCTTCCTGAAGAACAAAAGTTGTAGAGAAAGTGTGTTGTGGAAAATGGGCATTATACAGAAATCAAGAACAGAGATGCAGCTTGGAGATCATGGTCTCCACATTGTAGCTCTGTAGAAGCATTGATTGTTCTTGTTCTATCTCAGGTACCTAGAACAGTGCTGGAGATAGCAGGACTCAAGTACTTTTCATTCAGCAAATAGGTTTGACCTCTTTATTGATTAGTTTGCTGGTAGCCTTTGTTTCCAAGCTTAAATTCTCCAACCTTTTTTTGACCCTTCTTTCCTCATGTTCTTTTTTCTCTGGCAACAAAAGTGAATCTCTCAGGTTGGGCCTCTTTCAGACTAATATGGTGCCAAGCTGTCTCAACTTCTCTTCTATACAGCTCCACTCTAGGGAAAAGGGCAGAGAAACATATCCTATCACAATACAGGATACATGGCTCTTAGAGTCTGAAAAAATAATCTTAAAAGTCATTTTGAGACCTGGGAATAGTAAAAAAGCCAGTGAATTCAGGGGAACTATTTTTACACTGCAATAATTTCTTTTTGAAGTCTGTTTATTGAGACATATGCCAACAGCACAGTATTGTACAAGTGATGTGAATTAAAAATTACACAAATGTAGTATTTGTCTTTTTATTTTCCTTCTCGCAACTCAACTGCCCTCACTTAACTTTACAAATAGATGTAAAAACCCTGTTTGTACCTGGTTGGCTTGTTAGAGAAGTACTGAGTAAAAGGAAAAGGCCTGTGATTTTTCACAGTGCTGCCACCAGGTTAAAAGGAGCAAAATGCACATAAAAATAAATAAATATGATATCCATAAGGGGAAAATAAAATATTAACATACAAAATGGTACAAATTAAAAACCCTGTCTTCTCTTCTAGATTTGATGCTGGATAAACTTAGTGAATTCCAGGGTTAGCAGATGTTTTGTTAAGTGGGTACATGTTGTGTCTTGTTTGGAGGTACCTACCACCCTTGGGCCACAAAGTGCTGCAGTTAGGCCATTATTTCAGAAGGGAATATACATATCATTTTAAAAAAGAAATTAAAAGATTTTTCTACCTCCTTCCCTGCAAAAGCTATGTTTTAAAATAAAATCATCAGTTCAAAATATTCTATTCCAAATTTTTGTCAGAGAATCTAGAAAATTTTGCTCTAAAATAAATGATAAAATGACAGCATACTACAAAAGATACTAAAGTGCAAGAGCAGAATTCAGAGCTCTGTGAAGAGGAAATGACATATATTAAATCTTTTAGATTTTTAGGCAGGAGCTCTTACCACTTAAGCTACTCCACCAGCCCCTTAAATTTAGATTTTTAACCACTTCTTAACTTATCTCTTGATAATTCCATAGATTTTTAAGTAAGTGGATCAAGGCATAAAAATCATCCTTGTTATTACTTTTATTGCTGCCTAATGCTGCCTTGTGAAGCAAGGCTCATTCATAGCATCCTGGGTTGTTACATTGCTGCCATCTGACAGAGTTGGGTAGTGAAAGGCAGGCCAGGTAACTGTTTAGGCTAACATTCAGTCACAGTTTGAGACTATCGGGTTGGGTTGCAAAAAAAAAAAAAAAAAAAACAGGTAAGAAATGAGCTCTTCAAAGAAATGTCTATGCTGTGGTAAAATTGCTGAGCTGTTTCTCTGTTACAGCAGTGAGCAGTAACAGGACCTTGGATGAACCAGAAACTTAGGCAAGTACTGAATCCAGTACCTGATATAATAATGACAATTTTGGAGTAATTAAGGTTTATTGGCAGTGAATGAAAATAACATTTAAAAAGCAAGCAATATTTTTTATGGGGGAGAAAGAAAAGGGAAGAGAGATAAAGGAGGAGACAGCAAAGTAAATGGGGTAGAAAGGAAGGGACGGTGAGAAGGGAAAAGAGAAGAGAGAAATATTCAGGTCACTATAAATTAGTACAAAGAGTTTCTTTTAGTTTTTTACTCCATACTGATTATTTTCTTATGTTAAAAAGATGCTAGCATTCACCTTTGATTTTGGAAAACCATTAGTCACTTGATGTTATAAATCAGTTGAAAATAAGTAAATTGAGTATTATCTGACTGAATCTACTTTCATTGTGTCTGGTAGAACTTGAACAGTTTTTTGTTTGTTTGTTTTGGCGATCGTAGACAGTCTCAACTGAAATGGTATTTTATTGATGTGAGAAGTGTCCACAGTAATCCCTAGCCCACAGATTTGTAGTCCCTGTACTGAAAAGTTTTTTAGAAGCAAAATAAAACATATTAGCCTATCTATGCATTTGAACTCTATCCTCCTTGTAAGGCTTTCGGATTTTGAAATTAAGAGCAGAAACTGGTGAGGTAATGAATATGTGAATTGATTAAACCTTTCTATAATGTATTTACAGATGAAAACTTCATAATGAACCTAATATACATTCACAATTATTTGTCAATTACAAATAAAATTTAAAAGCCACTTTGGATAAGAAATGCAAACACTTAAGGAAAACAGTACATTTGATACTTATATTGCTTTACCTAAATTGGAAAAGAACCAATATGTTGAAAGTTCTTTCAACATTTAAATAACATGAAACTAAAACAAACCCTGTAAAATTTGAGTGGAAGATCCTGTAAACTGTCCTTTTGACCTTGTTCTATGACTCTGGAATGCTATAATTTTTTGATTTCTGCCATGATGCCATGGTAGCAAGTGTTAAGCAGTTGTGCAAAGAAAAAAAAAGGACACTTCTTTTCTCATATTATTTTCCCATCGAGGAATTCCCAGATTGCATCATGTTTGTTTTAGTGTTTTGAAGAGTCTACTAGGAGAGACTCATGTAATCCTGGGCTCTATTTAAGACTAACCATTCAATTTTTTTTTTAAAGAAAGCATTATTATAATCACTTTTCAAAGATAGCTTATTGCTAAGTGATATACAGTTTAGGCAATTAAAGCAAACTATTATGGTATGTTTCATATGATATCAGTAATATTCTTTAATACTGTCAGTCACCTAAAGTAAATATCAGTGGCAGTCGTGATCAGTTATTTTCCTGAGAATAATCACCTTACCTCTCTTATTAGTTATTGTATTGTTTTCTACAAGTAATTCCTTATAAAAATTCCTGTTTCTTTCTGTGTTTCTGGAGAAGATGTTCTCGCTTGTCTAGAAAGAATTTAGGCCTTCTGTAATAATAATTTCCTGTTGCATACTCTACCTGCAGTTAGAATCAATCTTTATGATGGAAGAGACCTGAGGAAAATAATCTAGTTAGAGTCCATCATTTTCCAACTGAGAAGACAGATCCCCAAATTCCAGGACATGCCCCAAGAGGCCTAGGATCAAGTGGGTAAACTGACTGATCATAGGGTTTGCCATTTTATTGATTATAATATTCAGGATTAATAAATATTGTATTTTGTAAATTGTATATTGATAATGAATACTTGGGATGAGGATAACTATGAAAATGTGAGCAAAGTACTTCATGCTTGTATAAAAATAAAATAATGAAATCCATTTAAATTTGTTTTAGAAGGGATGGGAGGGAATGATAAAAAGTAATGGAGCAAATTTGGTCAAAAACCAAATTTATAGAAATATAGGGAAACACTTTTTTACAAAATGAGGAGGACAGAGAGAGAGATTATGAACAGTGAATACCAGGGATTAAAACTATAAACAAGACAAACAAGCTAATTACATCAATTTGTCTGGTTCCCACAAAAGACATGTACAGATCTGGAGAATGTTTATACATAGAGTAAAGTGTACAATCTTCCCTGGGCCATCCATTTATGATGCTGTGCCCTTTGAGTTTTGCTAGCCAGTATTTTCTGAATTGCACTTTTCCACACTTTGCAGTCCAACAACAGTGGTTGAGAATGATAAAGTCTCCAGAATGGGGGTCCACAACAGTCTCGTTGGGCCCTCAGTAGGGGAGCAGCACAGAATTAGGTGAATTAACAGACCAATGAAATGCCTTTAAAGAAAAGGGAAGAGAAGGGTAGTTACTTGTCCAGAAAAGCATGACTTGAGGAAAACCTGTTTTGAATGTATGAATGGGCATATTTTAAGAAAGATCAATGACTAGCTGTTTTGTCTTGTCATTTAAGTAGATAAATTAGTCTTACTTTTCTGAAGATGTTATAAATAACTTCATATATGAAGTGTTGCCAACTATAGTTGTTTGGTAGGGGAATCAGACATTTTTAAAAAATAATACCAAGTTAGATGTCCATCCTTCTCTGGTCCTATTGGCAGAACATTGTCAATGCTGGGAGTTACAGAAGAAAAATGTCTCTTAATTATCTCTTTAGTGAGTGAGGATTTTGGACTAGAATATAATTCTTGTTCATAAAAGGCTGGGGAGCAAGATTGCTTTAGTGCATAATGTTACTGATTTATATAGCAATGTTAAGAGCAAAGTAAAAACAATATTTTGAAGATTATGAACCTCCTTCCCTGGTAAGAAATGTCTTCAGATTGAGCAAAGATATTTTTGAACAATTATTTGTTTTCTTGTATCTGCTTTTGTAAGATTCCAAAATATGATAGTAATTTCTGTTTGTTAGATTTGCTTTGCTCTTACTCTCACTTCTGTGTTTATACACTTGGAATTGTCAGAGAGAGAGAAATCTCCTGAGAACAACACCTTAGCTAATTAGAAAAATCAGTATACATGAATATAATTTTTAATGTATTATGTTTATATTTATAGATTAATGAAATTCAGGGAATATCAGACAAATATTCAGAAAAATCAGAAGACCTACCAATTTAATGTTTTGATAGACTACAACTGCTCAGTGCCGGTGACTCACACAAGTAATGGTAGCTACTCAGGAGGCAGAGATCAGGAAGATCGCAGTTTGAAGCCAGCCCTGGGCAAATAGTTCATGAGCCCCTGTCTCATGATTCTACAACTTCTTTAGAATAATTATGATTTTAAAACATCAAATTGTTTTTTATAAAGGGGGGCAATTTCATTATATTCTATGCGGTGAACAGGAGATGGCAGCATTGCTTCAGAAGTTCAAAAAAGAGGCTAGAATCAATCCCTTCTAAAAAGAGACAGTTGGAACTGAAGGAGAGTAGAGTTATAACAGCAGGTGCTGTCGTGTGTTCAGGACACAGGAATGTATGTTTTCTACACAGGAAACAAATGTGAAGTAAAACTGTTTAATGCTGCTGAATGCTGCAGATTTTTACACACATTTTCCAGTGTAATAGCCCCTTCCCTGTAAAAATGAAATGAGTCAGATGTTGAGATTTTTATGGGATTTAGAAAGCTGTGCATGCATGACAAAACTTGGCTGTACAACTGTGGGATTTTTAATCTCTATTTTTTTATGGAGTAATAATCATCTAAGAACCAATAGACACTCATTTTTATTTTCAAATTCCTAAGCAGATAATAATAATGAGGAACATGGATCTCAGATCAATTAAAATTTGTATGAATACAAATTGCTGGTATGTGTACATTACAACTGTTAGTGCCAGACAGAAAAATATAGACTGGTAAATGCATGGGCCTTGAGGTCTTAGCAACTTTTTAGTATCCTCCTTAAGAGACAGTATCTGGGGAGAAATGACCCAAGCCTTATATGCACATACGAATAATAAAACAATAAAAAAAAGCAGTATCTAAGAAACACAGATCAGTTATGTGCCAACTAGTTATATTTTGCTGAAATGCTTTTAAAATATAACTACAAATAAATTTATGTATATCTTATTTGTAAAGAACCTGTAATCTGTCTTAGCTTCCTTCAGCTTAACCAGCTGTTGGAAAAGTACCTGGAAAGAAAAAATTACCAAGTAAGAAAAAGAGAAAATGAAGGCCTAAGTAGAAGTTTTCTTCTTGTTTGTGTATGTTAGATTTTTACCCTGCTTAAAAACAAAAAGAGTCAAAGGGTTGTTTAAAATTGGAGAGTTGCACCGAATGCTGGCTGCTCACACCTGTAATCCTAGCTACTTTGGAAGATCAGGAGGACCGCAGTTCCAGGCCAGCCTGGGCAAATAGTTTCCGAAACCCCATCTTCAAAATAACCAGAGCAAAACAGACTGGAGGTGTAGCTCAAGTAGTAGAGCGCCTGCTTTGTAAGCATGAAGCCCTGAGGTTAAACCATCACATAACAACAACAACAAAAATTAGAGAGTTGCATTCTAGCCTTTATCTTCATTTTAAAATTCTGTATTCTTAGAAGTCTTGTTGAGATATTATTTCCCCAGACACCACCTTTAAACTATTGATTTCTTTTGCCCATTTTAATTAACCTTTGAGCTTTAATTTCCTCATATCTACATGGCATCTGCTTCAGGTAATGATTATTTTTTAAAATTCTGTTTTGAAAAAGTAACCCTTCTATAATAGTACTAAACAGAACATTTTATTAATATGTTAACTCTTTTTTCCATTAAAATCAGAGGCCATCAAATACACAAATACAGCTTTTATAGGTTCACCAGAAACCCACAGGTGAACCTGAAATTTGGTGTACTACTTGGCAACATGTATCACTGGTAGGGTTACTATATCAGAAATAATGAGTTGAGTGTGAGTTTGAATAAATGAAAGCCATAGATGTTTAAACATAATGAAGTTGGGGTTTATTCTGAGCTTCATAAATAGTGGGGAAGGTATATCTAATCTTAAAACCTATCTCACCTTTCTTTTTTCGATATGTTAGGTATCATCATTAAGTAATTATGGACAAAGACACTGGTGACCATTTTTTGCCTCTCGACATACTCAGGACTTTGAAATGGAATATTTAACAGTGATTCTTGGAATATTTGTAGTGCTAACCTGAGTATCAGATTGGTTAGTAAAGGTTCTTTTTGGTGTTCATATCAATCCATTTGAAAAACAATAACTTGAATTGGGAATGCAGTGACTTGAAAAATCTGTCTCTGTCTCTCATCTATCTACCTGCTATCTAATGTTTGTTCAGTGTACATTGGCTGTATATATGTATGTATGTATGTCACAGAGGCTTGGATATAAATCCTGGCTTTGCCATTTAGTGATTAAGAGACAATAGACACTTAACTCACATGATCCTCAATTATTTTTCTCTAAAATAGAAATAATAATACTTGTCTTGTGTTTTTCTGAAGATTAATTGAAATGATGTATATAAAGCACTTTGCCCAGTGTTTGGAACATAAATGGTGATGGTTATTATTGTCATGATACAGAATTATAATAGATGTGTGTATATAGTGTGTGTGTGTGTGTGTGTGTGTATATATATATATATATATAACTTTAAAGGAATACAATTGTATTACTTTTTCTTTGCCAAACCTTGGCCTATATAAAGGTAGTTTTAAGATCTGTTAAAACTCAGATACCCCTAAGGAATAGGTTATAACTTTCAGTTACATGGTACTTGGGACAATATATTTGTATAACCCTCTCAGAAAAGTTTTATAAATAGCTTTCATAGTCCATGGACTTTATTAGGGTTCCAGTCCTAAGGGGCCCGTAGAAACTGGTCTAAAGATTATTTAGAAAGATTATAGAAAACTGTTCTGCCCCATGGGACTTTGTGTCTGTTCAGATTCTTGCTCTTGGTTTCAGTTCTCGTCTATGGCTTTGTGCCTTTGGAGATAACATGCTTGTTAAGAGCATTGGTCGTGGCCATTTAGAGCTGTTGCTCTGAACAGCATTTTCCAAACAGAACATCCATTTTTGCATATTACTTGCATACAGAGCATATAACTTAATGTTTTACTTTTTATTTCTGTAGGGTTTTTTGTTACTTAGGAAACAAAATGAGTTTAAATACTTCACTTAAATATTTCCAAAGTCTACTCCTTCTTTCTGCCTTCTGCCTTTGAGCTTGGGTTCTTTGTGTTTTCTTTTAATTGCAATTTAGGTCTTTGAGCAATGAATTCAGACAATCTCTCTTGCTCTTTGTTCTTGTTTTTCTTCCCCTGTCCTTTCTTACCCTCCCTGGCTCCTCATTTGTTCATCCCACATTAACCTATAGATTGCATATTTGACTAACAGTTTCTTTGTTGGGGTAGGGAACATTCTTTTTAATATGCCTTCCCCAATGATAATATGTTTTTTTTCAAAAGGTGCTTAAAAAATGAGAATGTTAATATTGTAGTTTTAGTTTGTGTGTAGGGAATATCAGATGTAATTTTCCACTGATAAATATAATTAGACTAACATGGACGCTTTTCATTCTGGCAAGATGATAATTGAATACTGTGGGAGGATTCATGGATAGTAAAGAGTGAGCAAATAGTCTTCTCTTAATTTAGGCTGATCCATGAAAGAATTAAACAGAACAAAAAACTGCCTTACATACCGAATAGATAACACATCACTCCACAAATTGATACAGGCTGAAAAGAGGAAGGTTTGGATAAGTGTAGAGGCAAATGTAGAATAAATAATTAAGGGAAGCTTCATGTTGACTGTATCTCGAAACATTAAGGCTGATGTCAGCGACTGCCCTCTAGGAGTCTCTGCTATGACTGAGCCATTATACTGACTGGCAGGACCTTAACATCAACAGAAGAGCAGTAGTTAGGCTCTCGGGAGCTATCAAGAATAAAATATCTCATTTTTTAATTTTATAATTAATTTGTCTTTGCTTCCTACACCCTTCATATCCTTACCTAGCAAAATCCCAGTCCAGGTCAATATACTACTACTTCTCCTGATCATTCCTGTATGGCATAGCTGAGCACCATTGCAGAAAAGCACACAATCAAGTCAATTTCTTTCATATCAAACATAAAAGGATGTGGCAGGGTTAAAAGTAGTGTGGACAACTTGAGAACGTGCTTTCTTATTGTTTCTGTTTTCTCTCAATGAAATCAGGAAGTAAGATCATCAAGGCAAAATCAGGAAGAAGGAGGAGGTGATTGAGATTTGAATTGAGAAATGTTCAGAAGAGTGACAGAGTGAACAGACAAGGCATTGATCCCACATCACCTAAAGCTGCTTCCCCCATTTCTTGATTCCAAATTACAGCAAAAATCTACAAAAAACTTATCTGTTCTTTTGTAGACTTATCTGTCTTTAGTTCCACTACTGATTAATCTTGAAATAACTCCAATAAAGTATTCACTCTCAACCTTTCCCTGCATCTTCTCTTGTCAAGGTCACTGCAAAAAGTATTCACTCTCAACCTTTCCCTGCATCTTCTCTTGTCAAGGTCACTGCAATTCACATGGTGTTAAATTTAATGGTCATATTCTCAGTTCCTAATTGTCTTGACTTCTCAACAGCCCTGGACAGTTGATTACTCCCTCCTTTGTGAGACACTGTTCTTTGTCTTGTAGAGCATTCTACCCTTTGGGGGAGGGTTGTTTATTTACTCTTTTGTTGTTGTTTTCCTACTTCATTGACTTCTTCTTAGTCATATTACCAATTCTTCCTAGTCTATGGCCATACCACCCTGATCTTGTCTGATATAATACATGTATGTTATACACATATATACATACATACATACATATATATACCCACTGTTCAACTGAAATTTCTTCTTGAGTGTCTAATAGACTTCTCTAGCCAAACTTCAAAAAACATACTCTACTTCCAATTCTTCCTTATTACTGTGACTATCTTATTAAGTATCAGGACCATAACATTTGTAATCATCTTTGCCCCCATTCTTATAACTCTGTATTCAATTCCGTCAGCAAATTCTGTTGACTTTACCTTCAAGATATGCTCAGCTAATATATAGTTTTCATGTTTATAAATGGAGAGATAAGGGAGGGCTGCCTGAAGAAATAATTCTTGAATTGAAATATTAAAGAGGATGAGGAAAAGCTAAATAGGTTGAGAGAAGAGAAAATCTAGGGAAAGAAAAGTATACATGCACAACATTCTCCTGAGGAAGGTAAGAAGCAAGGAGAGATCAACATGAACAAAGGCCTCATCATCTCACACGAAACTTCTCCATAATAGTTTAGATCAGTGCCACCAAGAGTTCATCTCATGGTACTCATGATCAGAAATTAATGGAATCATACAAGTTAAAAAATTCCAGGGAATGACCTTAATAAACCCTCTTGGGTCAGGGGACTAATTGGATCAGTGCAATAGTATGCCTGGTCCAGCCTGAATTACTTCTTCACCTCTAGCCTAATTCCTATGGCTAGGGAGGTGGGATCTATAAAAAGATGATGGCAGGCTGCAGGTATGACACAAGTGGTAGAGCTCCTGCTTTGCAAGCACAAAACCCTGAGTTCAAACCCCAGTCTCTCCAAAATAAATAAAAAGATGGCAGCTACCACTCAGACCCATGTTGGAATGGCATAAAGGCACATTTCTGCAAAAGAAAATCGTGATGCTGTACTTATTAGTACACACTAGGGTGTTTAGTCTTAGGGCTTTCTGTCAGTTCAGCCTACTCCTTTCTGCTGTTGTTTGACCTGGGATTCAATAGCATCCTTTGTCTGATCCCTGCTTACTGTTCTTTTTTTTTTTTTTTTTCTGTAAACCATCTTTTTGTTAAACCCTGTTCAATTTCCAGTTTGAGCGTATCATCCCGCTCTTGTTGAAACCCAGACTGATAGAAGGACACAGAATATTATAACTTAATACAGTTTGAGAGAGCTAAAGAAGATAGAGATTATAGAATGTTTACAGTTTGCACAGAGGCACAAAAAGAAATCTGATAAGACTGAGTTTCTAATGCAAAATACCCAGCAGAGAACATGTGCACTTACTGAAACATCTGCAAATAGTCAGAAAATAAAGCAGACTTAATGTCAAATGATCTACATCCACGCCTGATCCGTGCTGATCTTGAGGAGGGGAAAAATGAATTAGGATACATTTTGAGGAAGTTTACAGACTGATGGTGCCCTTTCTGCAACATTAAGCTTCAGCCGGTCAAAGGTTTATGGAAAGCTGATGGTAGTAACTCACTTTTCCTCCTCTTTCCTTGGTATTTCTGTCCTCCAGCCCTAATATCTACTTCATTGTTACATTCATTAGCATGTTCTTGGTACTTATTTGTAAAATAAGAACAAACAGGTTACCAGTGGTTTACCTGGGTTAAGGATATAGCTCTGAAGAGGAAGACATCTTTGGAGGATAAATGAGAGGGCACTTATACAGACAGAGGAACCCAAAACAAACAGAAGGAAAAGAAAAATAAACCCAAAATGCCACAGGATTTGTGAAGCAATTTTACACCAGCCCTGCAATGACAGAGGGACTTTGGGGAGAAAATTAACATTCACATATGATGGAGGATAGAGTGAGCACTCAGGGAGTCAACATAGTCTTCAAAGCATGGCATAATTGTTTGAATATCTGTATCTTATAGTTGAGTTTGCAAGTATGCACAATACTAATGTATTGAACATAAAGAACAAATTATTGTAATAATTTGCCTTAACAAAGGGGTTTGCATCTTGAAAAGCATCAGCTGTGAGATTGAATAAAAACTAATCTAATGAAAAATGTACACTAGCCACCAGCATATTAATAAGCTGACTTTTTTGTGTGGTGGTACTGGAGTTTGAACTCAGGGTTTTGTGCTCACTAGGCACTTTACCTCTCGAATTATGCCTGTAGCTCTTTTTGCTCTGATTGTTTTCAAGATAAGGTCTCACTTTTTGCCTAGGCAAGCCTGAACTGGGATCCTCCTATTTTAAGTTTCCTGTCTTTTCTGGAGTGACAGGCACATGCCATCTACCCAAATATTGGTTGAGATGGGGGTCTCATGAATGTTTTGCCCAGCATGGCCTGGAATTTCAATCCACCCAATCTCAGCCTCCTACGTAGCTAGGATTACAGGGTGTGAGCCACTGGTATCTGGCTATAAACTGACAAGTTTTGTTCCCAGTGCAATGCTTTGAGTTTTTTTTTTTTTTTTACTGACTTGTTTTGATTGGCTGTATTAACTGATAATAGTATTTATTAAACCTAGTGAAGATATACGTTGAGCATCTGTTTACTTTGCTGAAAGTTAATTAGCAAAGTTTCAAATGCCTTTTGGATCTACCCCTAAAGCAGTTACAAAAAATTTTATTAATTTGTTACTTATTAATATATAGCTAGTAGGAATTGTGTCTGTAAATATACGAGTGATGTGCTTTTGTTGTCACAGTACTTCTTTCTAATGTGGATCCTGAGTTGCCTTGTCTACTTTAACCTGAACTAATTGTAGATGACAAAGCAGTGAAAATCTAATGCCTCTATTAGATGAGCAAATACCAAAGGTAGCTCCAGATGGAAGATATAAAATATATATTGTCATATATTTATGAAGTTGCATATTAAAGAATTCAGTTTTAATGGAATTATTAGAATTTTATCAATGCCTCTGTAGTTGCTTTAAAAGCTAGTTATATATCATCTGTGGTCATCAGGTAAGAAGAAAAGTGAGAAAACATTTCAGGAAATATAAAAGATTCATATGTAATTTTAGGTACAACTTTAGGCTTGAGATGCAAAACTGTGCTCCTGTAGATTCTATACCTACTGTATAATTAAAATCTGCAATCTGACATTTCACACATGTCCACTAACCTCTGACATAGAATTTGCTCTAGTCTCGTTTTTTTTGTTGTTGTTGCTGTATTTGGTGAGGAATTAAGGAACTGTTCTTCCCAAATGTTTTGTTTGATTTACAGCACTTGGGCAGTGATATTCCTGGCTAGAATACAGTTGAAGTCTTAAAAAAAAAAAAAGAAAAGCCTTAGATAAATTCCAAAAGGAGAATGTGCATGAGTTCTATGTTAAGCTCTTTGTTCAGACTTGTGATTTCAGCCTCCAAAATGTGTTGTACTAACATAATAGTGTCATAAATGCAAGGAGTGTACACATAGAATTAAACATTTGGAAATGCTTCTACTTTGGGTGTTTGCAGTGGGCACCTTTACTTTGTAAAGGTTTGTTTCCATCCCACACTTTCATTCTGAAAGGTGAGAATGAATTCTTTGGGAATTCTGTTTTTAGACCTAAAAACTGGAATAGCATGGCAGACAACATTTTACTCTTTTCTAGCAAAACCTCTCAAACTTTGTCCCTTTTTTGTGCACACAGACATCAGTTTCATTTGTTTCCCTTTGTCTTCATAATATGGTAGTCAGTAGCCATATGTGAGAGCTGAATACTTAGGGACAAGTTCAAATTGAGATATGCCCTAGACTTTGCAGCTTATTTGATTTTCCATGTTCTTTCTGCCTCTTTTTGACCTTCCTAATACTTCTCTTCCTTAAGCACCTAATGGTGATAAGCCTTTAAAATATTTACGCTTAGCAAGACAGCCTATGTCAGTAAAATGGCCTCCCCCTTTGCACTTTTTACCCTTCATAATATGATAGTAAGTAACTATACGTGAGAGCCAAGTACTTGAAGAGGGACAAGTCCAAATTGCAATGTGTCACAATTATAAACCAGTCCCTGGATTTCCAAGACTCAGTACAAGTTAAAAGGATGTGGCAGAGCTCATTTATAATGTTTATCTTGATTTTATGTTGAAGTAATAGCATTTGGTGCTTATTGGTTTGAATAAATGGTATTAAGAAATTAAAAGTTTTTGAGCATTTTAAACAGTTTTATTGGTTTATGTTTTATTAAGACATTTTCTTTTCTTTATTATTTTATTTCTTCATTATTAATAGATTTCTGTTTTTGAAAAATGAGGCTGTAGAAAATATGGCTCATGTTTATGCCTCACATTATATTTTGATTAGGCAGCACTGCTCAATATCAATCTTTCTAAAACCTAGTTATCCATCTGATGCATGTAACCCCCCTCCACACCCACCCCAGCTTCCTGGGCCTTATCTCACACCTGCTAAATAACGATGTTGATCATGAGTCTTGGGAATTTGTATTCATTGCAAAGCTCTCCAGGTTATTTTGCCAGTCAGTTATTAGAGCAGCTTTTGAGAACTTCTACTCTAATTGCCTCTTTTTTCCCTTACCGTATGACAATATTTTTTGGCCCTGGATCCTATGTGCTAAAAAAAATATTCTTGTGTGTGATTGAGTTTGGTTGTAGGTAAATTACAAAAACAAAACAAAAAAACCCAAAAACCAAGTTCCTCCCTGTTTGCTAAAATAATTCCATTCCCTTAACATAATTTAATTTTTAAAAATTTCACATTTTACATTTTAGTTGTTCATTAAGGAGAGGGAGAACAGAAAACCCCAAAATTCAAAAGGGATCAGGCCAAATCCCCCATGTCGGCAGAGGCTATTCACAAAGGGTTCCAAAAGGCCCATGTAGTACATCTTGTACTCCCACCAACAGAGGGCAAAGGGTTCCCCCAGGGTCCTGTTTCAAATGTGACCAGCATTGGCCATTAGGCAACAGCTTGCCCCAACCCCAGGCCGCTGCCAGGCGTTTCTCTCTATGCGGTCAAGCAGGATACTGGAAATTGGATTGTCCACAGCTGGATCCATCCATTCACCCAAACATAGTTGGTGCTCCCCAGCTACTCACCCCCTGCCCAGGACTGGCAGAACTTCTAGGCCTGGCAACAGAGACTGATGGACCAGGAATCCACTGCCCCCAACAAGATCATCACTGCTTCAGAACCAGGGTAACTCGGTCAATATCAGAGGCTCCAGGCTTTTGTCCAGGACACTACCCAAAAGCAGATCAACTTGATCCTATTCCTACAATTGGTCCACTATAGCCATCTAGAGCAAGAAGCCCCTGCGAATACCCTTTCCCCTTAAGAAACCTCAATGTTCTGCCCAACAGGAAGTAGTGAAATGAAATTTCAAATACATATATAGGCAGGAATGTTAGGATTAACACAGGGCAGCCACATGAGGACTGGGCCACCTCACCTTCACAGGTGACTTACTGGAACTCTCCACTGGGCCATGAAGAATAACAGACAGACACCCACCTTAAGCCATTTACTAGAAACTCTTCACCTTGAAGAATGAAAAACACCCACCCTATCAGAGGGCTGATTGAGGATTTTCCTGCCCAGACACCTTCCTGGCGCTTCTCCCACTAACCTCCCAGTGTAGTGGAGAACTAACCCAGTTTGTAAATGACAGTGGGCACTAGAATCTGCTGGAGACCCTCTCTGCACTTTTCTTCTCTTGAATAAAAACTGTGCTGAGGGAGGGGCTGGGATAGGTAAGGGAGGGGGCGGGGGAAGGGTGGAGAAATGACCCAAACATTGTATGCACATATGAATAAAAGAAAAGAAAAACAAAAAAACAAAAAAACTGTGCTGACATGTAAAAAAAAGTGTCAAGTGAAGTTATATATATATATATATGTGTTATATATATACACATACATATATGTATGTATGTATATGTATGGTGTGCAACATGTTTTGATAAACGTATATAGTATGGAATGGATCAATCAAGCTAATTAGCATATGCATTGCCTCTCATTCTTTGTAAGAGCATGTAAAAATCTCAAATATTTTCAAGAATAGAATGTATTGTTAACTGTATTTGCTATGATGTACACTAGATCTCTTAGACTTATTCCTCCTTGCTAACTGAAATGTATCCATTAACCAATATTTCTCCTGTTTTAAAAAGAACCTTAAGGATTAAGAGTATTTCTAATGCTGTAGACATCCTTTTATCTGATTCTGATAGGACTAGCAATGATCATTTATCTTTTCAAACTCCAATTAAATGACAGGAGGACGTGATATATTTATGCATCACAACTAAGAGAAAGAATGAACAAATGGGACTGCATCAAGCTAAAAAGCTTCTGCATAGCAAAAGTAAGTCACTAGACTAAAGAGACTGCCCACAGAATGGGAGAAAATCTTTTCTAGCTATTCATCTGATAAAGGACCAATATCCAGAATCCATAGGGAACTCAAAAAACTCACTCCCAAAGAATCAGTATCCCAATGAAGAAATGGGCACACGAATGAAACAGGGAATTATCAAAGGAAGAGGTACAAATGGGCAATAAATACATGAAGAGAAATGTTCAACTTCCCTGGCTAGAGAAGAGATGAAAATAAACCTACACTAGGATTTCATCTCATAATAGTTAGAATGGCCATAACAAAAACAAAAACAGCAACAAATGCTGGCAAGGCAAGGATGCAGCAAAACAGGAACCCTTGTACACTGTTGGTGGGAATGCAAGTTAGTACAACCATTATGGAATGCAGTATGGAGATTCTTCAAAAAGATAAAACTAGAACTGCCATATAATCCAGTGATACTGCTCCTGGGCACATGGCAGAGGAATGTAAGTGAGGATACAATAGAGATACTTGCACGCTGATATTTATCACAACACTGTTCACAATAGTTAAGCTATGGAAAAAACCCAGATGCCTTACAGCTGATGAATGGATCAACAAAATTATGTATATATATATATATATATATATATATATATATATATACACACACACATATATATAGTGTACATAAATATATATATATACACACATATAGTGTACCTATATATATACATGATGGAGTTTTACTCAGTTGTAAGGATGAATGACATCATGTAGTTTGAAGGTAAATGGATGCAACTGGAGGACAACATATTAAGTGAAGGAAGCCAGGTTTAGAAAGACAAGAGCCAAATATTTTCTCTCATATGTGGAAGATAGATCTGAAAGATAAACATATACATGAAAGCAAGCATGACCATATACAAACTCATGTAGAACATGTTTGTAATAGTGGAACTATTTTATGGAACTTGGGGAAGGAGGGAAAGGAAAGAGAAAGAGCATCAACAGTACCATAATACATAACATCTGTGAAGGGAGAGGATATAATAATATGCATTGAAAGCTGTTGAAAAAGGGATGGTTGTGGGAGGGAAGGGGTAAGAGAGAGTAATGGAAGGGGCTGACTGGACCAAAGTAAAGTATACTCACGGTGGAGATACATCGAGAAACCCTTTTGAACATTGACTTAGAAATTAAAGAAAGAAAAGACTGTAAAATTGGTACAGTGTGTGTGGGAATACTTGTGGGAGGAGAGGAGGGTGAACAAAGGAGACTAAGAAGAGGGTATATGGTTGATGGACTTCATATACCTATATGAAATAGAACAATGAAACCTCTTGCAATTGCTTAAAGTGGGGCAAGGTGGGAGTCGAGGGAGAGAGATGGTAGGGGTGAACTGACTAATGTACAATATAAGTCTATTTGGAATTGTAACAGTGAATTCCTCCTGTACAATGAATATATCCTAATAAAAACAATTAAAAAAAATAAAACTCAACTGGCAGGAGCAATATTGTACAGACCTTTTAAGAGGCAGTCTGTTGAGAGCATTAAGAATGCCACAGACATTCATATGTTTAACAGAAGGAATAGAGAAAACGCAAATTAATCTGGCAAATCAGTTTATTGTAGGTCATTAAGTAAGTTCTATAAAAATAACACAGCAATAGTAAGTAATATTTCTTGAACACTTACTATGTGCTATAGACAGCTACTTCATATATAATACCCCACATTCAACTCACAAACATCCTTTGTGGCAGGGTTTACAATTAACTTCATTTTATGTGTGAGGAAATTGAGGTATCCAGAGGTTATGTCACTCCATGTCACACAACTTTATGTTTGGAGATAAAATTCAAAGCCAGGCCAGTCTGATCCTAGAATCTAGGATTAGCTATTAGTTTCGAAAGCCTAACCTTAGGGAGAGGGTTCATGTTGTCCTTTGCTGGTGATCTCCTATTGCCTGACATTGATCTATGGGGCTGGGTCAAGGGCATGGGCTGTGCAAAGTAAGTAATCACCATAACAAATAACTTGCATGTGTGTCCTGAATCAATGAACAACTCTATCAACATTTTTAGAATGTGATGAAGCATCATGTAATTAAATATATTTAATGTCTTAAATCATGTAATTAAATATATTTAATGTCTTAAATCAATGAATAGATTGGGTGTTTGGAAACAAACTTTGCTAAGAATATTACTTGAGCTAGATCCAAGCTAGCTTCAAGGAGATAAATTAATTCTTATCCTCATATCTGGACACTCTATCCTGGGATCCTGAAACAAGGTATTTATCATACTGTCTTCTTTGTGGTGCTTTTTCTTGGTGTGATGAATGTGGCTTCTTGGCATGGCTGTTTCACACCAGCCTTGAGGCAGAGTACTTTTAGCTCAAAGAAAAATAAATTGACTGTAGGAGGGGGGAGAAAGAAAAGCCTCCTGTCAACCTTTTAATCGTCCCTTTTCCATCTTTTCTTCCTTGACTAAGATACCATGAGTACTTCAGACTTCAGAGATCCATTGTTTGTGCCCAGAAGAGCATTAGGTGATTCAGATGTACACTTTGAGTACCTTTCGTATGCTTTGTCACACCCAAGTGTATATATGTGATCATTACTACGGATTGATCACTTAGAATACTGCCTCAGGCTATCTGCGTCGCCACAGTTTTCCCCTCAGAGGAAAGCTGAGTGGATAGCTTTACCTAGGTGTCATTTGGTAATGAAATATTTTTACAAGAAGTTTTCCAGTGAACTGCAAAGCACTTATAGCAATTTCCACTTATTTTCTTGTCTTTTGCAAGTGAATAATGGCATTTACGCTCTTTGAAGTATAATTGTTTCTAAAGAAGTCATTCTGCTTATTTGGTGATTGTAGATTTTTTGAGACTGTACTTTTAAATCTTTCATATTTGAAATGTTTTTTCTAATGATAATTTTGTTAAAAAAATCAAACTGCAAAGCTTCTCTCTTACACTGGTAAGAGCAATAAAAGTTATTCCATGAAGTTTTTGTTGCCTGAAGATTTGCTTCCAGAGAAGTAAGCAACGTTAGAGCTTTAAATTCAGTTGGACCCAGATTGATTTTGCCATGTCGTTTGAAATTAAAGATTTCTGCTTGCCAGAAAGTAAGCAGCTACCACAAATAAGTTCAAAGGAAACAGAAATCCTGAAATTTCTCTTCTGTGAGGCCTGTCTCTCAGTGTCTGGAAGAAAACATTAAACATGAGTTTCATTTAATTAAAAAAGTTTAGCTTATGATTAAATCAGCTTCACAGAGGAAAAGATTCTCTTGTTTTTTCCCAGATCTGCATTTTGATTGGAAATCAAGTGAATATCAAAGTAGATGGGAGCATTGATAATCTTTTCAGATGGACAAACTCAACTTGTATAAAGAGCATTGGGATTTGAAAAATTGCTCACATACGCCTTGTCAAATAAATATTTCTTGTGTAGAAGGCCATTGTTTCTCAAACTGATTCCTGGAGCAGCAGCACCAGTGTAATTTGTGTCAAGTTGACCAGGGCATGGATGCCCAGGTGTGTTTTTAGACATTATTCTGGGCATATCTGTGAGAGTGTTTCTGAATGAATTTAATATTTTAATATGTAGATGAATTAAAGAATTGATTCCTTCAATCTGCTTAGGGGACTCATCCAGTCTCAAAGTGGGGTAAGGCAGAAATTGTTCTCTCTACCTCGTGCTCTTTGATTTGGGACATTGGTCTTCTCAAGTCTTCATTCTTGGATCAGAACTCACACCATTAGTCATTGTGGTTCTAAGATCCTCAGACTACAATCTTCAGATTTCTCAGCATCCATAATCATGTGAGCCAATTCCTTAAAATAAATCTTTCTCTTTCTCTCCTGTTTGTCTATGTATAAAGGTATATATCCCATTGATTCTGTTTCTTTGGAGAACTTTAATACACGTGTACAACTTCACTTTAGAGAGGCAAATTCTCAAGTCTCATCTCAATCTTAAATCGCAAAGTTGGGGCCTGGTGTGATAACGCACATTTGTTTGATCCCAGCACTCAGGAGGCAGAATCAGGAGAATCTCAAGTTTGAGACCAGCCTTACCTGCATAGCAAGACCCTCCCTGTCTTAACAAAAATACAAAAACAAGAACAAAAAACCAAACACCACCAACAAAACTTGGAGGTTGGTGTCCAGCAATCTCAGTTCTAAATTCCTCTGATAATTATGTAAACTAATGTTTATGAATTACTGCCACATACAATTATTTTAGTCAAAAGGAAATTTTGACTTCATTTCTTCAACTTCGTCACTTAATATATAAAGAATTGAAGGTTAGAGAAGTTTCATGATTTATCTAAGTTACAAAGGAAAATGTCACATAATAACCATGTAGTCAATGGAAGTTTATTGAAGGATCCATGGGTTATCACTGATACTGAGTCTTAGACTCACTACCATCCTGCAGACTCTGGCATCTCTCACTCACTGTTTCTGTTGTTTCTAATACCTTTGACTAATAATCTCTTCTCTCCATCTACCTCATGGCTTCTGCTTACTTTAATCTTTTTTGCCTCCTTGCTTTTGCTTGATGCCTTTTATCTCCATGGATAACTTTATTTGTCTTGTTTTTTGTTTCTGCATCAGTCCATAGCCTGAACCCACTCTGGGTATTACTGTTTAAGGCCCTCAAGAGAGGTTCCAGCATAAAATATGAAGTTTCCTTACTCGGCAGAACTCTTATGGCAGACTTCATTCATTCATTTGCTCAACAGCTGTTTATTGGAAGACTTTGTGTTTTCCATTATTTTAGAGTTTGAAGGCACAGGGAAGAAGACAGACAAAATATTCACATACCCATTGTTCTTAAATTCTAGTTGGAGAGATGAATATAAAATAGAAAAAGAGCCAATATTTATAGATCTATAATCTCTTATCTGTGATTCTGAAATTCAAAAAACTCTTCAAACTGAAAGGTATTTCCTGACTAATTTGGCAGCAAAACTGACCTTACATGAACTCATCCAGCAGTAAAATCTGACCTGAAGAAAGGTGAAGGTATTTATAGTCTTTATTCCTCTTTGTGTAGGAATTTCAGTGTGCAGTATTAAAGGAGTACTAATGTTTTACCATGTAGAGATATCACAGACCCTGACAAAAGTATGTCGTGAAGTTTAATAAAAATTCCTTAAAAACTGAATACTGAAATACTACTGATCCTTAGGGTTTTGAGTATGGAATGTAGAACTGCTACAAAACGTCAAGGAGTGCTAAATGCTATGAAGAAAAATTAATCAAGGTAAAGGGATAGAGAAAATAGGAAATGCTTTATAGATCCTAAGCATGAAGAATTGTTCTCAGTCTACCTCTAACTTTAAGAGCACTTACATGTGGGGATGAGAAAATATAATCACTAGTAAAAGAAAGAGGGACTTATGCAAAAGAGGGGTTTGCTGAATTCAGGGCCTTATGCTTTTAAGCACTCTATCATTTGAGCCATGCATCTAGCTCTCTCCAAAAGAATTTAAATTCTAATCAAATCCTCACCAATTAATACCTTAAATACAATGGAAAAAAATATTAAAATTATAGCCTGATATTGTAGGATGTTAATTCTTTTAAAGCATGTAGAATTCAAGGAGATAGATTTAAACAGAAGGAGTTTATGCCCTCCTATAATGAGGGCATCAATATATGTTTAAATAAATGATCTAGGTGGATTAATTAGTGACACAGAGAAGAGTGCCTGAAGGGTAAAGGAATCTGAATTATTTTTCTGGATGTGTGGTCCAATCTAAGCACACAGCTTCTCTTACATATAAAAATGGCATATGGAAATATATGTAATGTTAGTGATAGCATCATCCCTGCCAACTTCAAATTCTGGTGCCATTGTTTATGTTTAATGTTTTTTCTCATGTTAAACTTCATGTAATATAGTCTTCACCTGTTAGGGAATATTATTACTGAGTTATCATGAGCATATTTAGTAACATAAGTAGTACCTGATTCTTGCCTTCCCTTATTATTTTTATCTTAAGTGTATGATTTATAATAATATTTAATGGGTACTAAATTGTCATAAACCCAGGATAAACAGTGAATAGTAAAGGATGGATATGCATTTTTGTCATATACTAAATTTAAACTTTTAAATGATTTCTGACTTTTTCATGTCTAAGATTTTAAAACAAAAAGTTATGTTTGGCAAGGAATCATGCATTGATAATGTATGAAATCAGGGTTGGAAGAAAAGTTAAGAATATTTTCATCATCCCCCTTGGCACATGATCACACAGTCCCTGCTTGGATACTCAAAGTAGTACTTGGCCACTTCTACTTCTTTTTGCCACACCATTTTTACTCTGTGTAGAGTAAAATATCACATTATCAAAGCTGCCTTATTTGTTTTCTGAAATTGCAGAAACTGGTCTTATTCTTTCATCCTGTGACATATACTACCCTATTTTATCCTCTCATTTTCTTTCTCTAGTTCTCTCAGAAATTAGTTTTTGCAAATTTTCTTTATAGTTCATAGTTTCAAACCCAATGGTCCTCCATTAGACATGGTCTTATTTTGTACTGTTCATTTTTTAAAAATCCAGATATAGTCACAACAACCTAGCAGTACTCTGACTAATACAGAATAAAATGACACTAAAAGTTTTCTAAACTTGGAACCACACTGTCATTTGTGTAATTCTGTCATTTGTTCTGACCTATTTTTTTCTTATGCAGAGCTGCTAGACTTCAGCTTTTTTCCATCCTGACTTACAGATTCATGGTTGATTGTGTAACTGAAGAGCAAAAGCCAGCCTCTGCCCTAGTAAGTCAGTAGGATGATGTGAATGCTCTATACAGGCATGGTTGACGATAACCAGAAAAACTGATTATATTAATTAGATTTTTAAAAATAGAATTTTCATTGTTTTAAATTTTGAGATAATAACTCAATTGTTAGTCATACTGCTAACAATATTTGCATTACCTTGTGTCCTACCTTTACTGATTTTAGAAAATGTCTGTGGGGACTTATGTTCAAAATATTGAGCCTGACTTAACAAGTAGTAGCATCAAGTTGCATTGTTATATTTAAAGTTTTCTAAGAAAAATAAAAAAGTACATTATATCTTGGTATTTCTTTTCTAGAGCTGACCAAAAGGAAGCTAAACTTTATTTTTTTCTTCCTTAAACTTAATGTGGTTAGAAGAATGGGTTGCAGTATTGATTACAGATCTTCATTGGGGACCTTCAGCTTATGAGGTTAGGAGAGTGATTTATACTATTGAGTATAAGTCAGATCGTCTTTGTAAAAGCTGTGCTTTCAACACTGCACGATTAAAAGGAAAAATGCTATATTAAAAACAACCCCTCTTCCTGGCTTCTATTCTTGAGCCCCATTCTCTGTCCTCAATATCCTGGTTCATAAACCAGTGCAAAATTGATGCTGGTGACGGATCGTCTCTGCCTGTGTGTGTCAGCTTCCTTCCTCACTTTTCTGTCTGTGCTCATAACTTTTACTCACTCTGTTTCTATCAGGGTTATTGAACTGGCTGGCTCCTGATTTGTGCTCTCTTTGAAAGGAAACTCACAGCAACAGCCAAGGACAATGGAGGAAATTTCACTTTCCTGATCTTAGCACCATATTGCTAAGAAAGTTATATTGTGTTTTGAAAAATGAGTTGGTTACCAACATTCCAAGACCTCACTTACAGATATAACCCTCCTGAAATGTCAATGAAGGCAAGAATCCAAGAAAGCCATGATAAACTCCCCCAAAGGAGTTTTGTTTTCAAAATAGTAAACTTTTAAATGTGTTACGTGTGAACCTTTTAAATGTTATAACTACATCTGGCCATAAAGAGTGAAGTGCCTCAAAACATAAGTAAAATATAGAAAATAATGTTTTTGAGAAATTGCTACCACAGTATTCACACTTTTTGTTTGTGGCAGTAATATATGTGACATATTCTTCACAAATTAGATATTTCTGTTAGATTTTTTTATGACTCTCTTTTATTCTGATTTCTTCTCTCTCCATCTAGGATTTTTCAAACTGACAAAAATGTTTTGAATTGTACTGAGATTCCGTTCCATCTCATATCTTGATAATAAAACCAAGTTACCAACAGAAATGTGTGATTATTTCCCACAAAGATGGTTCTCTCAGGAGAACCTACTGACAATGATGAACCGCCCAAATTTTGCATTTATAGTAGGTAATATAGTCAGAAAGACTTTGGGGAGTCAAGTCTTTAATAAATGTAAAATATTTCTTTGGAGAAATCTAATTATTGATAAATTATAATGGTCTTCAAATGTGCCCCAGTGCACATATAGACTAGGTTCCATTGAACTTGCCTGATGACCCTGTAAATTAAAAAACCAAGAGTTGTGTGGTTTATCAATGTCAGCAATCCCCTAGCTACATGAAATTTAAGTTGCATACATACTCCTTCAAATGTATATATGTTTTTCATTATAATAATTTGCTTGTTAAAAGGCACACATATATTAAGTACATGTATGAAACAGAGTCATCTTTGGAAAAAGAAGTATAGACCAAATACTGAAGAGTAGGAATATCCTGAGATGTAGACTGAGGTAGAAGACAGAGGAAAGGACAAGCTCCAGAGAGCTATAGTGGCATTTGTGTTTTTCTCTCCCTTCCTCTCCTGTCTCCTTTCTCCCCTCTCCCCCCCTTATCGTCCTTCCCTCTCCTTTCCTCTCCTCTTCTCTTTCCTTTTACTTTTCTTCCTCTCCCTTCCCCCCTCTCTCTCTCCTCTCCTCTCCTCTCCTCTCCTCTCCTCTCCTCTCCTCTCCTCTCCTCTCTCTCTCTCTCTCTCTCTCTCTCTCTCTCTCTCTCTCGCTCTCGCTCTCTTTGAGGTAGAATCTTGCTATATAGCTCAGGTTGGCTTAGAACTCATGTTCCTCCTGCTTCAGCTCAAGTGCTGGGATTACAGGTGTAAACCACCATGCTCAGCTCACTTGTGATTCTTGTTGACTGGCTTTTAGTTTTTCTGAATCACTGGGTAATTCACTCTATTAATGATCTTAACAATTTAGACCAGGGATAGAAAAATCTATGGCAATTCAAACATGGCCTAAATTTCAGTTTATGTTTGCTCTTCTATTAAAAACATAAATGATTGAAATAGTGAAAAGGGTTGTAATAGAAATGTGAACTTCAGAATAAGAATAAAAACTTTGGATTCATCTCAGTGAATCATTCCAAATAGTCACTGTGCTACTTTACAAGATTTCTCTGTTCTTTTTATCCAATTGGATCATTCTTTTAGTTAACACTTTTGCTTTTCTTAGCTCTGAAAGCTAGATGACTTATTCTTAAAACCAAAATGTTTATTGTGTTGATATTTATACCAGTTCTACATGCTAATTTCAATCATTTCTACACTCAGTTATCTTTACCAGCTGTGCTCTTTTCCAGTACTAAATTAGTTAGCCCTTTGTTCTTAGGGGCATAGACCCTACAACTTGCTGGGTGTAAATGGTGGGGATTGATGGTGGGCATGTGGTAGTGGGTAATGAAGATTTAGAAATGACCTAGTTGGAAGTTAACAGACTTTCCAGTCAAAGTGAAGTCAGGGAAGTGTCTCTTAATTTTATTTCCCTAAACTACTCTCTCTCTAATTGTTCCTTCACTTTGAGAGAGGGCTAATTATAAGAGACCAAGTTCAAAAAGAGACAAGATAAATACAGTCCAGACATGGAAAAGAATTGAAAATCTGATTGGAGTAGGATGGGATCTCTCTAGGATTAAGGAGAATGTCAGAGAGTATCAGAGGCAGAGGTGGATCCTTAAAACAATTTTTTTTTAGGAAACTGAGGCAAATATGAGACAGGGTGCAACAATTTGCACCTCATTTAATAACACCTAAACTATAGGATGTTTGCATAGAAAGGGAAAGAATGTGGCTCTGTTTGTTAGTTGGAAGAACATACATTGAAACAGTCCTCTCTGGTTTATAAGGCCTTATGTCACATTTCACGTCTCATTTGCAACCCTAGAAGCTGACCAGAGCATTATTTATTCATTTATTTTCTCACTTACTTATTTGGCAGTACTAGGGATTGAACGTTAGGTCTCAAGCTTGCTAGACAATCACTCTTATCACTTGAGCCTCAACCCCAGTTGTTTTGCTTTTAGTTGTTTTTCAGTAGCATTTCTTACTTTTGTCCCAGCTGGTCTCAGACCACGATCCTCTTATTTCTGCCTCCCAAGTAGCCGGGATTACAGGCATGCACCACCACACCTGTTTTATCAGAGCCGTACTATGCCCAATTTCTGAACTTTTTCCTTGAGATGGAAGCCAGAGTGCTGATTTTCATTAAAAGAATTAGAGTAAGCAAATATTTTCAGATTTTCACAAATGTCTGAATACTTTTTCAACACTTTGTTTGTTTGTTTGGCAGTACTAGGCTTTGAACTCAGGGCCTCATGCTTGCTAGGCAGGTGCTCTTACTGCTTGAACCATTCAACCAGCCTGAATACTTTTAAGGTAGCAAAAGGCTGCTAAGAGAAAGGTTTTTGACCCAGTGGTGGTTAATCTTGTCAACTTGATTTAATTGAGAAATGCCTAGGAAATTAATAGAGCACACTTCTGAGGGTGTTTGTGGTGGCATTACAAGAGATGATTAGATCCCGAGGTTTCTGACACAACAAATGGATTAATCCCTTGATGGATTCATATTATGATGGCATGCATTATTGGCAGATGGTGAAAGGTAGGAGGTGGGACATATTTGACAGAAGTAGGCACTGGGTTATGTTGTTGGGGACTATATCTTGCCTTCACCCCTTCTGCATGTCCTTTTCTCTGCTTTCTGGCCACCCTGATGTGAATTGCTCCTCTCTGTTACACACTGCACACTATGATGGATTGACATCTCTGAAACCAGGAGCTAAAATAATCTTTCCTTCTTTTATGTTGCTTCTTTAAGGCATTCTGTCACATTGACAGGAAGAGTAACTAATACAGACCATTACAAGTTGAATTATACTCACCAAGTATAATGGTCTCCGAGCAGCTACGGACTGAATACTACGTGCTCCATGTGGCATGGTGTTTCACTGTATCTTTAGGATAGTGATGGAAAGTCACTGAAAATGGTTTAAGAGCATGGCGAGAGGATCGTATTTACATGTGAGTAGGTCTCTGGTTTTGTGCAAAGGGAAGAGGGCTAGCAAGGCAGAGGTAAGAAGCTGTCAGTGACTCCTTTGGTGAGAACTGTTAGTTTGGTGGTCTGTCATCTATCTGCAGTCTTGCCCTTGGTACCCCTCTTGACTGTCCCTCACTACTTGATGCCTGGCCCTCCCTTGACCTGCTTAGCCACTCAGGTCTCCTATCTTCCTTCCTGGCTGGCATGGCTTTCCTACTTCAGCCTTTGATCTGATGGGCATATTAATGGTGCTCTGGCCTCAGTACTTGCCATGCCAGTAAACAAGGAAGAGGAGGAGAAAGTTGGGATGACTAGAATGTAAGCAGAGGAAGGCAAGGCTCTACCTGTCTTGTTTATCTCTCTGTGGCTACAGCAATGGCAGGAGTGTGGCAAGAGTGTCTAGAAGAGTAGTACAGAAGGAGTTCTCAGAAAATATTTGCCAGGAATATGTAGACTGTCTCCAGCAGTGGCCTCTATCAGAGGGCAATTCTAGCTACTATAGATAGCATGGATGAGCTGTGATCATGCTCCACCCTGCCGTTGTTGGTTAAGGGTCATTTTGTTTTCTTTAATCATACCTTCTGTCCTGGTTTCCACTTCATTATTTGCATATTTTCACACAGAGAAAGGAGTAGGTCATCACTCTTTTTTTCATTAGTCAATCTTGAAGTATTATACTTTAGCTAGAGAGGATATCTTCCTATTGCATCTCTATCTTATTTGGAATTACTTTGCAAAGCAAAGGAAGTAGGAATCCTGTTTCTTGATAACTTGCCTTATAAACCCATCTAGAGTCACTTTCCACAATGAGATTAAAAAGGAAGAATGGACAGGCAGTAGTCAATTTTAACACTTACTGGTTTGCTCCTCAGAGCTCAACCTTTTGCTAGCACTTAGATGCAGGGTCCCAGGAGGGTAAGAAATAGAGAGGATTAAATAAGCTTCTAAAAATAGTCATAATTTTCCCAAGGTCATGTTTTAAAATCCCGGGATTAGTCCCCAGAAAACCGTTTATCCAATTATTAAAAGAAAGTTATGGATAATGCTCTTTCCTCCACCAGCTGACTGGATATTTGTCAAAACTGAGTTGTACCCATTGATAATGGGGATTAGGAAGGACTTGCTATTAAGTGAGAACTATGTGTTTGTTACTGCAAGAAAAATATAACTTACGGATAAACTGTACAGAATTTGAAACAAAGTACCCTTTTTACTTTTGTAGGAATGTGGATGGTAACCAAATGTGTCCGCATGGTTTCAATTAAGCAGAGGAATGTTGAATGTAAAGCTAAATTGATGAAAATAACCAAACTTTCTGACAAACCAATAAATTGGAGTCTAGAACTCATTGCCCATACTGTATGGCAGCCAGAGAAACACTGCTAGATCATCAATTTTTACTTAATTTTTTGAGTTAGTTTATACTTGAAAAGAAAAAAAAGAAATGCTAGGAAAGTAATTTAAATTCTTCCCAACTATAAACACAGAATATGCACATTGGATATAGACCTTATTCTTCACTGTATGCAATTGACCTGATTGTTTATTCTTTTAGCAATTTCCTTGCTAAAATTTTTTGGAAACTTAAGACAAACTTTTCAGGGAACTCTCATGTCAACATTTTGGCAAATGATCTGGTAAAATGCTAGTCATTGATCTATTTTTCTAAAGTCCTCAGAATTTCTCCATGGCAGTTCTCATTCCTTTAAAATTATGTTTTAGTTTTCCTTCTCCTGGGTTTTTTTTTTCATTCTTTCAAGTTACTGTCATGTTGAGATGACCATATACTACAGAAGTTATTAATCTGGAGAAGAAAATTCTTAATTTTTGCTGAAAACAGAGGGTAAAATTTCATAGTCAAAAATCTGACTTGCTGCACATTTCTGCTTATGTCAGAAATTTCTATTTCTAATACAGACATTTACCTCTGAATTGGTCATTTTTTTGTGTGGAAAAATGACAGGAAATAAACCTTTTAAAACACAAAAAGGGAAGCTGAAGCTGTCTTTACCATTGGGACCTTCTTGTAGTATGAAAATGGTACTCTTCTTAAAGATCTCCCAGGAACTAGCCTCCACATATTTTAAAATTTTTTCTTAAAAAGAAAAACAACTTTTTTTTCTCTACTACTGGGGATTGAACACTTGCTAGGTAAGTGCTCTACCACTTGAGCTGGGCCCCAAGACCTTTTAGTTTGCTTTTGAGCTAGGGTCTTTGCCCAAGTGGCTTTGCCTTGGCCTCAGAAGTAAGTGAGATTACAGGCACCACTATGTCTTGGCCTTCTTGCTGTCAAATGAAAGATAAGGTCTCTCTAGAGTATTTCAGAGGGACTCTGTGTCCTAATTTGTTCCAAATTTTGGGTCATCCAAAAGCCTATTTCAAAAGCTATTAATGCTTTATCTTCTTTCCTAGCAACATCGAAGATTAAACAGTTTTTGAATTAGGTGGTCTTTCAGCACATTTTGTTTGGTGATTCAACAGATACTATTTTTTGCAAAATTGCTTTCTGGAAATTGCCAGGAAACTGCTTTTTTTTGGCTTCTTAATCAAGGTTTCAAATCCATGTTTGCTCAAATTCACATGAAATTCTAAATCAAAGTTCAAAGTTAATTAACTATATAAACGACTTTTAAATTTTATAATCAATGTAAGTGACATCCAGAGGGCAGATTTTACGTGTGTGTGTGTGTGTGTGTGTGTGTGTGTGTGTGCGCACAGCATGCAGGGGTAAGGGAGCAGTGCAGGTCTGGGTCTGAAGCCTTCAGACCCAAGGCTTCATGCACACTAGGCAAGTATCCTACCACTTAGCTGTGCCCCAGCCCCAAATAAATCTTTTTGGGGGCATATAATATAGTTTTCCCTAAGTTTATCTTTGAATCCAGTTTTTTCTAATGCTGACTTCATACAAATGATCAATCAATATTGTTGCTATATTTCCCATTAATTGTTATATTTAAGATGAGTGGAGGTGCTTGATTGATCAAATATTTAAAGCTTTGTATTATTCAAGCTTCATGTTATCCACACATTTAATTAGTTTAAACTTCTTAGATATTGTTCAAATCAAAGATAAAGATTTGAATATCTGAGTTCTGTGATAAGTCATTGAGTGGCTCCCTCCAAGTTCAGTATACCTGTAAATATTTATTGAGGATCCAGGCCATTGCTTAGACTTGGTATGTAACAATAAAAAATATTATATGATCTCTGTCCTTCGATAACTCTAAATAATGATAATAATTCACTGGCTGATAGACATATTTTCAGCAGCTATGGATACATTTAATGTGGTATTCTCTAGATCACATTCCTCATGCTCTCAATTTATTTAGTACCTACTATATATTGAGCACTAGGAGAGCTCTTGGGAAAAGACCAAGGTCTGTGATCTTTGTTTCACCTAAAAATTTATCCCCAAAGAGTTTTGTTATAATAAGGTTCACTCTGCCTGCTGATTAGGAAGAGTTTCAGCAATATATAGAAAGGTAGTTTATATGGACCAAGATTATCGCTCAAGTTCGGGATAATATTGAAGCTTTCTGACAATCTGATTCATTAGACAGACATTCCTCTAACTTTCACCATCCTCTCTTCTGGATTTGATCACAGTTTTCTATTTCTTCTTTGCATTTGTATCTCTCATCCATCCTTACTTAAGTCTTTCACAACTTCTTATCTCTAGTTCTATCCAACACTGCTCTATTTTCAACTAGTGTCCAGTTTGGTCCATGAGTTGTACATTCCATCATTAGAACTTTCATAAACAGGTAAATTTGTTGGGCATGATATTTATGTCATAATACATTATCACTCCCATGAAATATATTTACTGTTAACATTCTTGAGATTACTTTTGTCTCTAGCCAAAAGAAATTAAGTTGTATTTAATAGGAGATAATTATTATTACCCTTTATACTTTAACCTATGACTCAAGGCCTGATGAATACAATAACTACTGTGGATGAATACAATAACTACTTCACTGCACTGAAGAAACACCTGTAGGCCCACTTCATCTGATTTATCCCTGAGGTCTACCTAGAGTAATTATGAACCTTTCCATTGCAACATATAATTAACTGCAAGTCTACATCATTTTCCACTTGATTGATGATCAGCCATCATATCATCCTTTCATTAGAATTCTGTGTGGTGATTTTGGTAAAGAAACAAAATCATTGACATTTAGCAATCATTTAATCTTATAAAGGGCAATTTTGTGTAGGTAATTCACTTCCACAATAAATTGTTATTCTTTAATTTAACAAATGTATGACTTGAGAACTTATTGTGTTCCACGTTTGTGTAAGAAATGGAAGATTTGATATTTGATCTACTGTCTTGGGAAAAATCCATTGAATATAAAATATTATGTAAAAACCTCTCAGAAAGTTCTTTGTGCTTATTTTACCAAAAAATTTTGGGAAAAATTTCCATATCCCAGAGTCTACAGATAATGAGCAAGAAATTTAAGCTAGAAATGTTATTGCTATTTTTATTTGATTTTCTAAGCACATAGTAGACTAAAGCAAAAATCACTTATGCGGAAATGTATATATATCAATATACATATTTACATGTATATCAATAATAGTAGCTAGCATTTATAAATCCAACTATTTAAAATGTATCTTCTTATAGTATGTAGACCTCTTTGTGTTGTGAATTCTACTATTATTCTGTATCTCCATCTTATAGTTGAAGAAACAGAAATTTCAGGAGGTTCAGTATCTTTTCCAGTTCTGACATGCCTACTTTGAACCTCCTTTGGATTTTTTCCTCATGTTTTGGTATTTGTTCTATAGGAACAATGCAGTAATAATAGGTATATCTATAAATCCAGAGCTTGTACTCACCATTCTTTGAATGACACACACACACACACACACACACACACACACACACACACACGCATATACTCCATATCAGTGTTAACCTAAATAAGGTGCATAAAGTCTGCACCTTATTTAATATGTAAAAATAATAAAGAAATACCTAATCTGAATTAGATATTTAAGATATTTTATTAGTAGCATTATAAAAACATTTAAATAGTAGGTCAAGCTAACCTAATTGAGTGCTAGTATTTTGTTAATTCTTTCTCATAACACGTTTATAACATTGATATCATTATTCATTTGCAAATACTTCTCTATCCTGACCTACAGATGTTGCCATTCATCTCTGAAGCTATTTATTGCAAGTAGAAAGTTTTTATTAAGGTTTATTAAATTATTAGATTATTAATAAAATTAATATGTATTGCCTAATGTGGGAAAGAAGAAAAACATTTAATAGCAGGCTAAAAAAATGGGAGGAGTTGATGGGGTGGTAGTCCTTGAAACTTAGTGAGAGACCAGTGGGTCCTGGGAATAGTCTTTTAGGAAATGGTTTTGCACATGGTGACTTTTTCCTTAGGAGCTGTAATAAAGGGCACTTTGTTAATAAAGAAGTTTATGTGAAATCCCCTTCTGAGCTCAAGAAAACCTGGGCTTTTGCTTCTAGGTTATATTTCTCTCATTCTTCCAAGGCCAATGTTTGAAAAAACGCTAAAAGCAGGATTCAATAAATACATGAGCTTGCTAGGAATATTTAGACACTCGGTGTTGTGACTGTGGCATATCATTCACTTGAGCAGAGCCAAGGGCTTTTATTTCCCGTTATGGGAAATACAATCTGGGTGATGTTTGTGGGTCACTTCAAAGTTACACATGCTTATCTAGGGCTCTCAGCATCCATGTTTCCATTTTTAGGTCAAATGTGCATTTCTCTTGCCCACTGGCCCCTCCTTTCCTGTTTTTCTGGTAGCTTTGCTGATTCAAAATGCCTTTCTCAGGACGTGCTGTAGAGACCAGGGACATGATGCCAAACAACCAGTAATGATTTAAAATAATCCAGGCCCCATAGATGTATTTTTCTACTTTACCAACAGCTTGATAACCAAGGACTATAAACTTTGAATAATGAGTCCAAGTCCATGTAGATTGTTTGGTTTACAATTCAACTCCTACACTATTTTTTCTAGCTATATTGAAACATGATATTTTCCAAATGCTGAGGAACTCTGGTGGAGGAGAAGCCTAAGTTGACAGCATTCTTACATACCAACTTCCTTTCAGAATTGACTTTCCTTTTTTATTACTTAGGGTAGCAAATAACCAGCCCAAGTAAGTTTTTTGAATGCATGTGTCCATCACACAAAACCTACTAAAAGACTCTTCTTGGCCTTTTGGTGGAAAAGTCATGCAAAAATGGGTTCTATTTTGATTTTTAAAATTTTAACAAACTTTTGCCAAGAGTTGGCCTGGTGCCTTTCACTGTGCTATGGGTTGAGGATAAAACAAAACAGTTTGCACAGTGAAGAAACTTCTGGTCTAGAATAGTTAGAACAGTACTCTTCTGTGAATGCATGCTATGCTATGCTCTAATGCATTTATTGAGATTACAGCAGATCTTGTAACCAAAACCTGATGATTTTCAAAATCTGTTCTCAATGGAACTGCTGGTTAAACTGCAGTGTATTGATAAGCAGTACTGGAAGAAAGTGTTCTGCAGGCAAATACATTTAGAAAATGTTTGATTTGGCAAAGTTGAGGAGGGCATTTTTGATGATCCTCCAGGAGGACAATGGTAGGCAGTGTCTGTCAAACCTACCCAACCTTAGAATCCTGTCCTTAGACATCTTCAGGGGCATTGTTTTATAGAATATAATTTTTGCAAAAGTGATATACTAGCTTTTTAACTTTTAATAACTTTGAAACTTCACTTAAAGGGAGCTTACTAGGTTAGGAAGTTCCAAGATGACAGTTCTTATAGAGCTGAGAGATCTACTATGGGACACTTCACTTTCACTGTTGGAAACACCTAGAGCTTATAAACCTTTTATCTGACAGTTTAACTGTATTGGTTAACTTTTCTTGTCCCTGTGGCCAAATACCTGACATAAATCACTTAGGGTGGGGAGGATGGTTTCACTCCATCATGACAAAGAAGGTATGGCAGAGCAGAGAAATTCACATCATGGAGTCAGGAAGCAGAGAGAAGGTTACAAGAAGGATGTAGGGCAAGATATAGTCTGAAAGATAAAATCCCAGTGACCTACTTCTTCCAATTAGGCCTCACTTCCTACTCTTTCCCACCTCCCAATAATGCCAACCTATTATGAATCCATCCAGGGATTAATCCAGTGACTCCAATCGCTTCCCAAAAGCCCATTATCTGGCAACCAAGCCCCTAATACTTGAGTCTATGAAGGTCATTTCATATTCAAACTCTATCATTAAACCTCATGAAATCCTTGCTCCTGTCCTGCCTTATTTCTTCAGCCTTCCCACCATCCTCTACTGTCATCTTCCTGTTGTCACAAGTAGGGGCAGATGCATTCACATAATAGCTTTGTTAGGAGAGTTATGAGCTTCATCCTTTAAATGTTCCGGGACAACCCACTCCATGACACTCAATAAATTTGAACATTCATTTTAACAAGTGGGATGTTTTCCTGAACCTTCTTTTGTCCCCTGGTTCTGCAGAGACAGTTGTAAGAAGAGAAGTTATGACAGTCCTGGCACCAGCAGAGTCCCCTTGAATTTCCCCTGGACATACGTGCCCATTTAGGGGAGACATCTAGTACTTTTTACAGTTTTTACAAAGTTCATTTGATTTGATCCTTCTATCAAACTCTTGAATTAGTATGGCAGAGCATCCCCTAACTTCAGAGATGAGCAATTTAGGTTTAAATATTAAAGGACTTACCTAAAGTTACATGGTAAGGAAATATCCAAACCATTGCTGGAATACAAACACAGTGCTTCTCAAAAATCTCCCTAGGGATTTTTTTAAAAAGAAATTAAGATTTCATATTTGGAAGATCAGTAGTATGTCAATAGATTCTATATATCTTATGCTCTGCCAGGTGAGGCTGACATCAGCAGCTCCTGCTAGAACATGTTATGAGGCACAAGATTCTAGATCATATTGCCTTACATAAATAAATTTAATTGAAAGTGCATGGGAAAATTATTTCTCAAAAGCCAACTTCAAAGTTGCCTCTTGAGTAATATCAAGACTCCTGGTGCTTCTGGATGTGTCTCTATGGTCACATACCTAGGCTGCTCATGATCTTTCTATCGTTGTCAGTGAAACCCCCATCTTATGCTCTACATTGAGTCCTCCCTTTTTTTATCATTAGTGTATATTAATTGTACAAAGTAATGAGTTTATGACATTTTCATACATCTATATAATGTACTTTGAACATAATCACCTTCCATTACCCTCTTGTCCCTCCTCCACTCTTCTAATGTTCTCCTTCCTCTTCCCAAATAGTCCCTCTTATACTTCCATGTGTTTTTTTTAATCTACATTCTGAATATGACAGAAAACATGTGATATTTGTCTTTCTGACTCTAGCTTATTTTTCTTAGCATGATGATCTCCAGTTCTATCCATTTTCCTACAAATGACATAATTTCATTCTTCTTTGTCTGAATAAAACTTCATTGTGCATATATTTTCTTTATCCACTCACCTTTTGTTGGGCGAATTCCAAAACTTGACTATTGTGAATAGTGCTGGGATAAACAAGTACAGGTGTCTCTATTGTGTGCTGACTTTGATTTATTACATACTCAGGAGTGGTATGGCTGGATTATATGGCAGTTCTATCTTCAGTTTTTTCAGGAGCCTCCATAGTGATCTCCATAGTGGTAGAACTAGTTTACATTCTCACCAACAGTGTGTAAAAGTTCCCTTTTCCTTGCATTCTTGCTAGCATTTGTTGTTTGTGTTCTTTTGTGTGTGTGTGTGTGTGTGTGTGTGTGTGTCTGTGTGTGTCTGTGTAACATTGGGGTTAGAACTCAGGTCTTCATGCTTGCCAGGTAGATGCTCTACCACTTGAGCCATACCTCAAGTGTGCCCTTTTTGCTCTGGTTATTTTTGAAATAGAGCCTCATTTTTTGCCTGGATGTGCCTGGACTGAGGTCCTCTTATTTATGCTTCCTTCCATAGCTGAGATGATAGGTGTGTGTCAACATGTCCGGCTTTTTTTCCATTGAGATAGGATCTCATGAACTTTTTACCTGAGTAGGTCTAGAACTGTGATCTTTCTGATCTCAGCCTCCAATGTAGCTGGGAGAACAGGTGTGTGAAATTTTGTCCAGTTATTCGTTGAGATGGAGTCTTAACAATTTTTTGGCCAACCTGGCCTCGATCCATGATCCTTTCAATCCTAGCCCCCCACAGTAGCCAGGATTACAAGTGAGTTTGTTCGTGTTCTTGATAATAGACATTTTGACTGGTGTGAGATGGAATCTCAGTATAGTTTTGATTTGCATTTCCTTTATGGCTAAAGATGTTAAACACGTCTTCATGTGTTTACTGACCACTTGTAATTACTTTAAGAACTATCTCTTCAATTCATTCGTCCATTCATTCATTGGATTATTTGTTCTTTAGGTGCATAATTTTTGAGTCCTTTTCATGTTCTGGATATTAATCCTCTCTCAGTTGGATAGCTGCCAGTGATTTTTCTCCCATTCTGTAGGCTGTCTCTTCACTCTTGTAATTATTTCTTTTGCAGTCCAGAAACTTTTTGATATGACACAATCCCATTTGTCAATTCTTGCTTTTATTTTCTGAGCATTTGGATTCCTTCAGAAAGCAGTTTCCCATGCCTATATCTCAATGTGTTTCCCCTGTTTTCCTCTAGTAGTTTCTGAGTTTCAGGCCTTACATCCAGGTTTTTGATCCATTTTGAATTTTTTTTGTTTTGATGGGACTGGGGTTTAAACTCAAAGCATCACAATTGTAAAGTTGAATTGATTTTTGTACAGGGTGATAGATAAGGGTCTAGTTTCAGTGGATACAGTTTTTGTAACACCATTTGTCGAAGAGGCTAACTTTTCTCCTGTGTGTTTTTGGCTCTTTTGTTGAAAATCTAACAGCTGTAGCTGTATGGGTTTATTTCTGGGTCCTATATTGTATTCCATTATTCTACATCTTGTTTTTTTTTTGTTTTTTTCCCCAGTGCCATGTTGTTTTTGCTGCTATTGTGATACCTCCAGCATTTCTCTTTTTGTTCAGGATTGCTTTGGATATTTGGGGTCTTTTATGCTTCCATATGAATTTTAGGATTGATTTTTCCATTTCTGTGAAAAATGATATTGGAATTTCTTTTATTTCTGGTGATACTGGGATTTGAATTCGGGGCCTCACTCTTGCTTGGTAGGCACTCAACCACTTGCACCATGCCTCCTGCCCTTCTTTGCTTTAGCTATTGTTCAGACAGTGTCTTGTGTTTTTGCCCAGGGCTGGTCTCAGACAGTGATCCTTCCATCCATACATCTCAGGTAGCTGGTATCACAGGCATGGCTGGCTTCTTGGCTGAGATGCGGTATTGCTAACTTTTTGCTCAGGGAAACTGTGAAATGTAATAATCCTAATCTCTACCTCCTGAATAGCTCAGATTACAGACATGTAGCATCACACCCAGCATGACATTGGGATTTTGTGTATTGAATCTGTAGATTGCTTTTTGTAGAAGAGCCATATTCACAATATTAATTCTGTCAACCCATGGACATGGGAGGTCCTTCTATCTTCTAGTGTCTTCAGTGTTTTATAGTTTTTATTGTAGAAGTCTTTTGCCTCCTTGGTTAAGATTATTCTTAGGTATATTATATATTTTTTGAGGCTATTGCAAATAGGACTGTTTTCCTGGTATTTTTTCTCAATGTGTTGCATATCAATACATAGAAAAACTACCAATTTTTTCTATGTCGATTTTGTATCTTGCTACTTTGCTGAAAATGTTAATTATATTCAAGAGTTTTCTCAGCATAGGATCATATCATCTACAATAGAGATAATTTGACTTCTTCCTTTCCTATTTGTATTCCTTTTATTTCTTTCTTTTGCCTTAATGCTCTGGTTAAGAATTCAAGCACTATATTGAATATGATTGAGCAGAATGGACACTTTTGACTTATTCCTGATTTCAGAGAAAATGCTTTCAGCTTTTCTCTGTTTAGTATGACGTTGGCTATAGATTTGTCTTATATGGCCTTTTTATGTTAAGGTATGATCCTCTGTTCCTAGTTTCTTCAGGGATTTTATCATGAAGGCATATTGAATTTTATCAAAGCCTTTTGCTACATCTATTGAGATGATCATGTGATTTTTGTTCTTAATTCTATTTATGTTTTGTATTATATTTACTGATTTGTGTATGTTGAGCCATCCTTGTATTCCTAGAATGAAACCAACGCAGTTATGGTATATGATCTTTTAATATGTTGTTGAATTTGGTTTGTGAGTGTTTTATTGAGAAATTTTCCCTATATGTTCATCAAGGAAATTGGAAAAAGGAAATGGTTGGGTCTTTATCCAGTTTTGGTTCACAGGGTAATACTTACTTCATAGAATAAGTTTGATGCATTCCTTTTGTTTCTACTTTATGAAATGGTTTAAGGAACATTGGGATTTGTTTGTTCTTTAAATGTCTGATAGAATTCAGCAGTGAATCCATTCAGCCCAGGGCTTTTCTTTGTTGAGGAGTTCTTTATTACTGCTTCAATCTTATTGTATATGATAGATCTGTTTAGGTTGTTTATAACCTGTTGGTTCAATTTTGCTAGGTTATATGTGTCTAGAAATTTATCCATTTCTCTGAGATTTTTCAATATTCTATTCTAACAAGAATAAAAGTTTTCAAGATATTTCCTAATGATCCTCTGGAGTTCAATGGCATCTATTATAATATTCACTTTTCTCATTTCTAATTTTATTAATTTTTGTCTTCTCTCTTCCTCTTGGTTAGTTTTGCAAAGAATTTGTAAATCTTGTTTATCTTTTCCAGAAACCAACTCTTTGGTTCAAGATCCTTGCATTGCTTTTTTAGTCCCTATTTAATTGTTTTCTGCCCTCATCTTTACCATTTCTTTCTATCTACTGACTTTGAGTTTGGCTTATTCTTGTAAGACGTAAGGCATGTCATAGGTTATTATTTGAGATCTTGCTGAGTTTTTGATGTAGGCACTGATGTCTGTAAAACTTTCCTCTTAGAACTGCCTTTGCTATATCCCAAAGGTTCTAGTAAACTGTATTTTCTTCTTTATTATGTTGTAGGAATTAAAACAATCCTTCCTGATTTCTTCAGTGGCCCACTGTTGTTTAGTTGGACATTCTGGCTCATACCTTTAATCCCAGGAACTTGAGAAGTATAGACTGGAGGATCACAAGTTTGAGTTCAGCACAGGCAAAGTTAGTGAGACCCTATCTTAAAAATAAAATAAAGACAAAAGGACTGGACATATAGGCAAAACAGAAGAGTACTTGCTCAGCAAGCATAAGGTCCTGGGTTCAATTTTCAGTACCCACCCTCAACCCCCAAAACACAAAGTTTGTTCTTCAATCTACATGCATTTCTATGGTTTCTCTTCCTATTGATTTCTTTTCTTTCTCTATTTTTTTTGGCAATATGGGGATTTGAACTCAGGGCTTCACACTTGCTAAACATGCACTCTACCACTTGAGCCACTCCAACACCTTTTTCTTTGTTGGGTTTGAGATAGGGTCTCATGATCTATTTGCCCAGGCTGGCTTCGGACTATGATCCTCCTGATCTCTGCTTCTTGAGTAGCTAGGATTACAGGCATGAGCCATGGGTGCCCAGCTTGCTATTGATTTCTAATTTTATTCTATTATGACTTAAAAAGATACAACAAATTATTTCATTTTTTGGTATTTGTTAAGACTGCTTTCTGGCCTAAGATATGGTCTATTTTGGAGCAAGTTTCTGGACTGCTGAGAAATATGTATGTTTAGAAGCTGTTGGATGGAATATACTATCGATGTCTGTAAGTCTGTTTGGTCTATGACGCAATATAACTATGAAGTTTCTTTGTTGATTTTTTTTGGTCTGGATGATCTATCTATTGATAAGAGTGGGGTATTGATGCCATCTAGTATTACTGTATCTGGACCTATCTGCCATTTTACATTCAATAATATTTGTTTTATGAAATTGGGTGCACTAGTGTTCTTTGCAGATGTGTTACAATTGTTATATATTATTGAAGGATTGTTCCCTTTATTAATATGTAGCGGCATTGGCATTATTTATTCCTTATGACTTGTCAGAGGTAAGTACAGTTTTGTCAGCTGTAAATAAAGCTATTGCTTGTCTTTAGGATTCCTGTTGTTAGGAATATCATTCTCCATCATTTTACTTTCTGTTTTGTGTGGCAAAACCAAGAGATGGTTTTCTTGTTTTTTGGTATGTTACTTTGAGATAATTCCAGAGCCTTTCAATGGAGATGCTCTGTTATCTACTGCATATTTGTTACCCAAGGACGGCAAGAAGTAAATTTGAAAGGAAACATTACAGTAGTGGTGATTGAAGTATACAACCATATTAACTCTCCAGTGGGATAACCCAAAAAGGAGGGGATACAGAGAGCTAAGAATGAATCAGGGAAAGAGGCAAATTATTAATTGGTGACAGAGGAGGAGTGGTCAGTGAAATAGAAGAGGAATCACAAAACAATATTGGGGGAATTTCTTGAAGACCAGTGTGTTAGTCAGCTTTCTATTGCTGTAAATGAGTTCCACAGACAGGGAGATTTATAAAGAATAAATGTTTATGTAGCTGATGGTTCTGGGTAGTACAAGAGCATGGCACTGGTATCTTGTGAGGACCTCCTTGCTGCATCAGGACATGGCAGAGGGTACGACATGATGAGACAGAGCAAGCATACCAGCTTGGGTCTCTCTTCCTCCTTATAAAACCACTAATGCCATCATGGGGATCCATCCACATGGCCTTAACTAACCTGAATTACCTCAAAAAGGTCCATATCTAAGTGTCATCAGCATATGAATTTAAGGATTAAGTTCCCATCACATGAGGTTTTTGGGATATATTCCCATCAACAAACAGACTTGTATTCTTTAGTTTTAACCTGTTATTAAGAAAATCTTCCTGGGCTGAAAGTATGCCTCAAGTGGTAGAGTTCCTGCCTCACAAGCATGAAGCTCCAAGTTCAAATTCCAGTACCTTCAAAAAAAAGAAAATCTTATTTCTCTCTTTCATTTTTCCTCATTTTTTCAAAGAGGTGGCTTTACCTGCTGCCTCCAGTACTTCTTTTCCCACTGCTTTCTTTTTTTGGAAGGGTTTAGAACAGTACTTCTCTATGTGGTCTAGGCTGGCCTCAAATTCTCAGTCCTCCTGCCTCAGCCTCCGGAATGCTGGGATTTTAAGCATGTGCCACCACATCTGGCTTCCCATTGCTTCTTGACCCACCCTTTAGCCTTTCATTCATATTCTTTTACTACACCACATTTTCTGTCAAGGTCACAAATGACCTCTATATTGTTAAATCCATAGTTTATTTTCAATCTTCATATCACAGCCTCTTAGTAGCATGTGGCACAGGTGATCATTTGTATGAAACATTTTCTTTATTTACTTTCCATGCCCCAAATGGAACTCCCGATGTTTCTAACAAGCTTGTAGCATGGTAAAATGGCAACTTCATTTTCCATTCCTTGGGATAAACCTTATTGTCATCTTTGAATTGTACCTTTCTCCAAACCTCACATCCAATTTGTTAGCAAACTCTATTTGCTCTACAATAAACATTCTCCACAAATATGACCCATTCTACCCCAGTTGGAATTTGCTATCTTCTCCCCCTCCTTCCTAAGGCTCCTAACTCTTCTCCCTGTTTCTACTCTGTCCATTGCTGTGGCCCATTCTCCAAATTAATAGCCAGGGATCCTTTTAAGATGCTAAGTCAAATAATAGAAGAATTTCATAGTTCAGATTTTCCAAAGTTCTTATGTAGCTGGGAGTAGAAACCACATTTCTCATGATGGCCCCATAGAACCTACATAATCTGGTTCCTGCTATTTCTCTGATCCCAATGCCCCTGATAGCATTGATACTCTTACTTCAGCAGTATTAAATTTGATGTGTCTTTTGCTTGGTTATTCTTGTGGCTTACTTTATCTATTCCTTTAAGAATTTGCTCAAACTTTACCTTTTCAATGAAACCGTCCATTTTAGTTCACTCAGGCTACTACAACATAATTATTTGGATTAGGTAAGTTATAAGAAACAGAAATTTATTTCCTACAGTTCTGGGGGCCGGGAAGTCCAAGATCAAGGTGCCAGCTGATTTGGTGTCTGATGAGAGCCTGTCCTTCACAGATGATGCCTTCTCACTGAGTCCTCACAAGGACTCAGGCAAGTAATGTCTATGAAGGCACTAATTCCATGCATGAGGGTTCAGCATTCATGACTCAGTCTTCTCCCAAAGCTCTCACCTTTTAAACCTGTCACATTAAGAATTAAATTCCAACATATGAATTTTGGGGGAACTACAATACCTTCCCTGACTGAATACTTAAAATTATAAATCCTGGCCCTTTATATCCCCAGTCTTCTTCCATACTTTTTTCTTTACTGCATTTGCTACTACATGACTAAATGCAATGTGAATATGCACTCTCTCTATGTAAGTCAATTAAAATAAAGTCTAATCTGACTTAAAATTGCTGCACTCACCTTGGATAGAACATCTGGAAAGTTGTTTATATTGACCACAGAATATTATAGATTCCAATCCAGTGATAATCCAATGATAAATTTCAAGTGCTGTTTAAGTGTTTTAGGAAATGTTGGTTTCAACAGAAACATTGGTTTATTGAAAGTAGCCTACATTTGTAGTAAATGAATCAAGGAACCAATATGTGTGAGAAGGTCCTGACATGGATTGTCAGTGATTATCAGCTTCTCAACAGTGTTCTCATGACTATAAATATGTCTCACTTTCCATAGTCAGTGATTTAATGAGAGGCAGTATAGTCAAATGGAAAGATCAGAGATTTTAAATCAGCGGTCTCATCAATGGTGTGGCCTTAGGTAAATAATTTAACCTCTCTGAGTATTTTCCTTTTAAAAATATAGTGACAACAGTGAGTTGATTGTAACAATGAAGTCTAAGAAACTCATTGAGAACTGGTACTGTTTTATTCATTGTTATATTCTCTCAGTGAGTGCCAAGTATGAATGGTGTCACATAGTATGCTAGATAAAATAAATATTTGTAGAAAGAAAGTTTGACTAAATTGTGTGTTCAAAGCATCTAGGCCTTTGCCTGGCACAATGTAAGCACTCAATAAATGGTACCTATTATATTAGCTACTAGGAAATTAACCATATTTATTTAGTTATACAAGTGTGTAGATATTCAAAAACATATAATAAGTTGTAGCTAACTTTTTCTGTTTATTCCTCTTTGGATAGAATTGGAGGTATTTGCTTTGAATTTATGGGATATTTTTAATACTGGGATTAGAAAGTGTTTTCATTGGCTTTAGCTTGATGAAAAGAACCATTCAACACTGAAACTATACCTGTGTCCAAAATAAAGGTTGCAATAAATTTTGGTTAACAATTAATGTCAAAACACAGTCAGTTTCCTTGGGTTTTTCTACAAATGTGATGGTAGAATTACAAGTAAGTGGTCCTAATGCTTTTAACTGAACTGTTTACCCATGAATTCCTTGCACAGTGCTGCAAAGGTAGAACCCAGATGTAGCAATTACCCAGACCTCTGCTGATGTGTTCAGTGGCTATGAGGACGATGTTGCTCATATTTATTTGTGATCATAGAAAAGTCAACAGCAGAAGAACTGGAATCAGATCTGTGTTCTAGACCAAATGCCCCAGTAGCTAGCCATGTAGAGTTTAGTAATTTGATTCAGTTCCTGATCTATTAAAGATGAATTTAAAAATACATGCCTTGCCTACTCTTTAATGTAATTTAGAAAAGAAAAGTACTTGTTTTATTCAGGGATTTTGTTGTCTGCTGAATATTTGTGCTCCTCCCAAATTCACATATTGAAATTCCCACCCAACAAGGAGTTGGGGCCTTTGGAAGATGAGTAGAGTAGGATTAGTGCTGAATAAAAGACACCCCAGAAAGCTTTCTTTACCTTGTCCCCTTCTAACATACAAGGGCACAGTGACAAAGTGCTGTTTATGAACCAAGAAATGACCATTCACCAGACATTGACTCTGCCTTGGTCTTGGACTTTCCAGTCTCTAGAACTGTGCGAAATATTTTTTTTCTTTTTTTGGTGGGACTGTGGGCTGAACTTAAAAAATAAAATGTTGTTGTCTATAAGCTACCCAACTCTGGTATTTTGTAGTTTGTAGTCTACATAAACTAAAGCAGATAGTTTGGTTTCAGGCAACAAAATAATAACTAAAGCTCATTTTTAAAAAGGGATGTTTTAATAAGACATCAGGCATATATTATGAAACTGAAAGTAATATGTATGTCTAGGCCTGAGTGAGATGCTGGAACAGAGAGCTAGAACAGTCTAGGAAACCACAGCTTCTTAATCCACTCACTTTTCTCTGCACCACTTAGGATCTCATCACAATTGAGCTTCTACTTCATTTTCTTGGTTTTCCCATATGACCAGTTTTGTGGGTTGGCTATTAACACACAAAGTCTTCAGCTGCTAGTTTCAGCCACCAATCTGGTAACTTGAGAAGTAAAGTTCTCTTAGAAAATGAATTCCTTTTCTCAGTGTTTTAAATACAAATTCCCAGAGGAGAGACACTCAGAGACCTCGCTTGGACTAGATGTCTTTCCAGTACAATCATCAGTGGTCCAAATTTGGGTCACATGTTTTGTTGTCCATTCAGTTGATCGTCTGGGAACATTTTCTCTGAGAAGGCAGGAATGGGCAGATTCTTTAAAAGAGTGTTAGCATGGGGGAAATAATGGACTAATCAAAAAATTGGCTTTTTGAGTTCAAGTCTTTATACTTAATTGATGATTAAAAATGAAAATGGGGCTGGGCCCTGGTGGCTCACACTGTAATCCTTGCTACTCAGGAGGTAGAGATCAGGAGGATCGCAGTTTGAAGCCAGCCTGGGCAAATAGTTCTCGAGACCCTATCTTGAAAAAACTCTTCACAAAAATAGGGTTGGTTGGGTGGCTCAAGGTGAAGGCCCTGAGTTCAAGCCCCAGTACCGCAAAAAAAAAATTGTAAGTGAATTAATAAAACAATCACCTGTATGTTTTCCCCAATATCTTGATTTTTGGTGTAAAACAGATTAACATTGACTAGACTATCTATACTTGAAAAGGTCAATTTAAGTCAGAGGTGTCTAATTTATAGGTATGGAGTTACAGCAGTGTAGTGTGTGCTCACAGAGCTTCATTTTGTTATAATACTGCAACTTCCTGCCTCCCCATGTCAGTGACTCCCACTCACTTAACTTTCAACTCTTTCATTTGAACTTTAAAAGAAAATGAAACAGAACTTATAGGCAAACACAAAAATCAAGACTTGTGTGACATTTAGAAATACAGAAAAAGTGAGTTTGCTTGGAAAGTTTTCAAAAAGCTATGTTTGGTCCCTGAGGTATATGGTCTATCACAAAGGGTTTGTTTTTATTTCTGTTTATATATTTTATATATCATTAATAAATATAAATATATTAAATATTATTGCATAACATTCATATGTTATCAATATATATTGTGCACTTATATTCCTGTGTATTTGTATTACCTAGTCAGCTTTGAATGGACCTTGGTGTATTTTTGATTACTTGAATATTGTGGAGTCTCTTTTTGTTCTTATTAATGTCTTTTCAAGCATTTCTAAGTAATTATAATTTGTGTCCCTCTCACAGCATCTATTGCTTATAAAGAGAAGTTTGGGGAATATAGAAGAGTATAAAAGTGGGAAAAAGATGTAGAAATTCACACTACCTACAGGCAGCCATTTTTCATATTTTGTCAGGTTTCAGTAATCTGCAGTGTTTTTTTCCTAATGGAGACCTTACTACTTGGTATCCTATTTTTTTCATTTATATTTTTTTACATGAAGTTTCTTGTGTTATTAAACTCTTCACAAACATCTTTAGTTGTGGCCACATGGATATACCATTAGTAAAACATTTTGCTTACCTCTAACAGTGGAGAACAGTTGAAGTTCTTTCTGATTAATTTGTTATAACTACAGTGTGTGACAAGGCACATTTTTCAGTGTGCAATCTTTGTCCAAATTTTGATCATTCCCATACTATAAATTGCCAGAAAAATAATTACTTTGTTAGAAGTTGTGCACTTATGTTCCTGAAATTATTTCCAAATTTCTTTCTAGAATGCTTAATAATTTTCAAGTACATCAACAATGAAAAAAATGTTTCTTCTGGCACCCTTATAGTTTAAGTAGAGTCATAAAAAAAACCCAAACAGAATCACTACGTATGTAAGGAAAAACAGTCCTTCATTTTCTTTGACAACTAGTGAGGTTACTTTTTTTTTTTTTTTGCATATTTCAGTCACTGAAAGCTTATCTGAGAAGCATCTATTTTCAGCCTTTTTTTTTTTCTGTTTTTGCAAAATTTTATTCATAGTTTTAAAAACTTTATTTTCAGCCTTTACTCATGTTTTATTCTGCATCCTCATGTGATCCTTAACAACTTTTATGAGCTTTTTTGTTTATTAAAAATAGAATCATTTGTCATATGACTTAGAAGTATTATATATTTTTACATATTGATAGTTTATACATTTAATTCATTAAATTATTCTTACTAGAAAATTTTCATTTTAGCTTTTTAAATAAAAATGCCAAATGTATAAAAAAATTAAAGAATAATTCAATGAGCCCTCTACATTCTTCACTTAGGTTCACTAGTTGACAATATTTTTTCACAATCCATATATGATACATATTCCTTATGTATTCATCTATTGATGGGCACCTAGGCTGATTTCATAACTTGGCTATTGTAAATAGTGCGACAGTAAACATGGGTGTGCAGGGATCTCTATTGTATGTTGACTTAGATTCCTTTGGGTATGTACTCAGGAGTAGTATGGCTGGGTCATATAGTAGTTCTATTTTTAGTGATTTCCAGAGTGGAAGTACTAATTTTACTGCCCCTTTTTCTAACAGCCAATTTTTATATCCAACTTGAATTTATTTGAGTTACAGTTTCTGGGAGATATCTCTGATTCTTTCCCAATATCTTATTTTGTTCTAGCAAAACTTATAAATATTTTTTAGATGTTCATTTATTTATTAGCACTTATTCACCATTTATTAAATTCTTATTATAGTAAGTAGGATCTATTTCAGGCTCTATCCCATTCATCTTACACAGTTCCATATATATTTAATCATTATAGATTTATAATGGATTTTAATAAATGCTATTCCTAATTACCATTATTCTCATTTTCAATTGCATTCTTCTAAATAGTATATTTTTTGTTAAAATATGTGAGATTTTTAATTTTCTTTTTCTATTGGTGCTGATATCATATTGATATTTCATTGAAATTCTAGTAATTTTCTAAAATCATCTTTCACTACAGTTACATATTTCTCTTGGTTGATAACTCTTAGTACTTGACAGGAATTTTAATCTCAATATTAATGTCACCGAATAGCTTTCAAAGGCTTAGGTGAATATGTATGGAATGTGCCTGAAATATGTGCTGTGTACTTGTTCACAGACATTCAAAATTCTGTTTGTGATGAAGATCGAGAAAGCCACAATTCTGCACTACAGTTTTTACTACCTTTCTCTTTTTTCCAGATCTATTCCCATTGCTTTTATGAAATTGTACTTTGGCATGAGGTCATTCAGTTTACTCATAACAAGATGAGCCTATTAATTTTTTTGCTATGTCTACATTAAGGATTTTGTTTATTACATTAAACAAGGCAAAAGCTTGTGGGAGCCTGTGAGAAATCTCTCTAGTATCACTGTAAGGAGTTCTTTAGTTGTTATTTTTTAATCTTATGGATACTGACTCTTATTTAAATCTTATGTTCAAATTGGTATGTTTGAAGCTTGAAATCATAGAGAGAAACTTGTGACCCACTGGTAACTGACATTTAGAATCTCATTCTTTTACTTATTCTTTTAGCTCTCACACCAGCGTTAATGAAAGATCTTAAAAATTCTAAATTCTGCTTTTCTTTTATGGTGACATGCTTGCATCCAAATGATGTTTGTACTACCTGTTTAAAATGTTGCTTTAACTGGCTTGAGATTTTTTTTTCTTTTCTTCTTAAAATATTGCAAACTCACCCATAAATTGAAGAAATGGTTTCAGGGAGCAGTAAAAAAATGGGGAGAATACCCACTATGGTAATAATAAGCTTGAGTCTCATATTTTAAAGGGACTGTAAGTGTAGCTGGAGCAGAAGTGTTGTAAACACTTGAAAATCACTATTACCAGGCGTAGGCTCCCTTTGCTCCATCTCATTCTATAAACCTTCACTCTGGTTCTTCAAAATATTAGAGAATTGACCTCATTGCTATTTATAGAGACTTTGCTTCCACAAAAGCTCAAGGTTCTTCAGGGGCTTTTAATATTGCAGCACCTATGGCAAAGATTTAAATCAGTGTGCTATTATATATTCCAAAACATTCTTCTTTGAGGTATACCACATTCCCTCTTTACCAGCTCAAGGAGGAGTAAGAGTTCTGAATCCACATATCGTGAATGGGATGAATATTCTAGTCACATTGGACAGATCCTCCTGAAGTGTTTTTTACAAGCCATTCTGCCTTCAGACAGACTACGCAAATATACCCAGAGCACAGGAGAAGGGGATATGCTCTCTTTCTTTGACTTTCTGTTTTGATGAATATTTTTCATTAAAAGCTAGCCCTCTCATTGTAATAAAACATTTTATAAAATATAGGTTCGTGGACATACAAATATATAACTCTTCTTTGTCTTGGTATTATATTGTAGACCAAGAATAATATTTGTCATGGCATCCCTTTATGGAGAACAAAGAATCTAGAAGTCTTTCTATTAATAAGTAGTATAATCCTTAAATATTGAATTATCATGCACAATTATGTGTTAATTAAAGATAATTTTAAAAATTAAAAATGTAACATAGCTTGAGGAAAGAAGAGTGTACCTTTCACAGGCTAATATAACAGGATGATGAGTTCAGGAGCAGAAGTCATGGAAACAAATGTTTGGTTTTATTTCTAAAAGGAAAGAATAGAGTTATAAAATCTCACACCATTGCATAAGAGATTAAGCCAATCTCTGTGAAGAGCTGGCAGACATTTTTGTTTTACACCTGGGAGTTAGGCCACCATCTGGACTTTCTGTTCTTTGTGTGTTTTAGATTTCCAGCAGCTAAGCTTCGAAGAAGTTCACTCAGAGCACTTACATCAGTTAAATTATACAGAGTTTTGGATTGAAGTCATAATTCCTCAGTTGCTTAGCTTTCCTTCAAATGAAAATGGTAACAAAGTGAAAAGCACTTGGCTTATGCATATGCTAATTTAAGTATCCTGCAATTTTTAAATAAGAAAAATATTCATATAAACACAAAAAGAGAGTTTTTTTTTTAAATGGTAGATCAGCTTCAAATATAGACAGGATTTTACAGTTTTAAAATCAAATTTTGGGTCTCAAATCTATCTCCTTGCTCGTTTACATAGGAATTAATATCCAGTGTGTTAAAGTGATTCTGTTTAGCAATTGCAGATTCATTCCCTTGAAGACACACCAGATGTGAAAGAATCATGTGGAAGTTTCATTATGATCATAGAGTTAAAATTTTATACTATTAAAGTAAACCTCAACCTTATTGTAGAGTTTTCACGCTAAGCCAGCTGTTTTAATTTTGTAATCTTTGTAATGTCCATTTCTGCCTTGTGGTTATCATCATCTGTTAGAGGGAATTTTGCTTTAGCTACTTGCAGTACCATATTGGAAAGCAATAGTAAATCTTGTACCTTCAAAGAGAAATTGTGGTATGCATTTTGTATTTGCTAAATGTTATTATAGCCTATATTTTTGGAAATGAGTCACATAAAATAATGTATGAATCACTGAAAGCTTTGTTTAAGCACAATATTTGATTAAGTATATTACATTCCCCAGCAAATTCTAGATAGGCTTTTGCTGTAATTTTTTGGAAGTTGTTTCCATGTGTGTGTCTAGCTTTAAGAAGGCAAAAGAAGGGAAAATGGCTATGCTGGATTATTCTGAGCCATTATCTGACTTGATTTTTCTTCTGTAAGGAACCATGTATTGATAAGGCTTGATTCTCAACAAATGGTTTAGTATGTTTGAAGTATAAATATTAGTTGCTTTTAATAACCAAACACAGAAGATGAAAAATAGTTTTTAAATAGATCCAGCCCATGTAATTTCTAAGCATAATCTTTCTGTAAAATTTTATAAAAATCCTGCTTCCAACTTTTGCATTCCAGTTGAGCCTAATCACTTTGTGGATTTTGATGACCTAGCAGGTATGAGTACTATACACTAAATGCAGTGTTGACAAAGGAAACTCACTAGCAAGGATTTCATTAACTGGGGATTAAGCTAAAACCCTTTCCCAGAATTGCCAATAAATGAGACTCTAATCTAAAATTTCACATTAAGTTTAGTAGAACTAAAAATGTGTGTGTTCGTACATGTTTGTGTGCTTGCTGAATTAGTGTGTGAGTGAGAGCAAATCCCAAAATGAGTTTTTGAAAGAAAAATTTATTTAGTTGGCTGAAAAAGTGCAAATTTTCCTTGTAAGTATAAAGTACTAAGTGGGGATAAATCCTACAACTTAAGTATACTCAGTAGATCTGTCCAAGGAGCTATGTACATATACATAATTATACAGATATCTGTACATATCCAAGTACATAATTGAGAGATTTGAAAGGAGAAACTGGTCATAATGGATGGGTGTGCTTAGGCTTCACTTGAGGCAGAAGGTATCTCTAATATTTATTTTATGTAGAGGAGACTTTTTGCAAAGTTGATCCTGAAAGTGCCACTCTTAAAGAATAATTTGCAGTTTTCCTGTATTTTCCATTATATTTGGGTTGGGTTGTGATCATTAAATTTTACTGAGGTAAGGAAAAAGATTACTCAGACTCATTGTATTTTTTTTTCAATATCTATTTTCATATAGTTTTGGAGGTGAAATTGATTATAAATGAAAGTATCTACAGAAACCTAATTTCATGAATAAATAATAATATTTGCTATTTACTAACTACACTTTTTAGTTGAGCATTAAGGTTTACCAATTTTTTGGTATGAATAATTTGGACTAATGCTTAAATTCAATGACTAATGGCATATTAAAGTTCAGTTTGTGCTGTCATAGGCTAATTTTGATCAAATTAAAATGATGAATTTGGAGATATTTATAATTTGTAGTCCTGAGAGCTTCAAATGAACTCCCTAGAAAATCTGGCCTGGTCCCTGCTCTGAGAGTGATAGCTTATCTCTGACACTTGTAAATGAATTAACAAAAGCTCTTTGAAGTTAAGTGACAAGAAACTACTTGTTTCTGCCATGTATTTAAAGTTTCCTCCACTGCATCTTAACTATTTTTCACTTTAAAAAGTTTAATTATAAACTTATTAATTCCAAACACATTCAAACTTACTATGCTATTCAAAGCCCACATTATCCATTTGTAGTCAATTTTTTTGTTAGTATACTGGGATTTGAACTCAGGGCTTCACGCTTGCAAAGCAGGTACTCTACTGCTTGAGCCACACCTCTAGTCCAATTGTTTTTTTTTTATCTATACCTGGATTTACTTTACTTTTCCCATATTATTTGAAAGTAAAGCTTAGACATTATACATATATGTAGACACAAAAGATAATGCTTCCACAGGAAGCACAGTTTTAATCTCTTCTATTTTACACATGTGTCTCTTTTCTCTCATGCTGAAAATTCTGCATCTCAAAGGTTTGTTAGAATTAGAATATCTTCATTAAAACAATTTTTTTCATGCATTACCCACACAACAGCCTCGGAATAACAACACCAATGATGCCATAACACCATGATTGCTGAGAATTGTTTAATGTGTGTATGTGTGTGTGTAATTCTTTGTATCCTTGGGGTATATGCTCTATAATTTAATTCCTCTGCAATTAATTTGGAGATGATGGTAAACTCTCTGCACAAATAAAACCAAGGAATGTTCAAATATAAAGAAAATCCTCTAGAGAATAACAGAAGCATATGGTGTTACAAAGCAAAGCACAATGTCAGGAACTGGGTAGGAAATGAAAAGCAATTTCTCTCTATATGCGTTGATCAGTAATGGTCAGGCCACAGCTAGGATACCATACTTATTCCCTAGTTTTTTTCTGAAGAGCCAAGTGAAGACACTGTAAAAAATTAAAGAATATTCTTAAAGATTAGAAAAATACAGCTAGTAAGACCACTGAGGAAAACTAGGATCACCCACATTGGAGAAGCAAAGGCTGAAGTGATAATTGAGTCACAATCCCCAGGTATAAAAAAGTTTACAAGTACACTAAACAGGGAAAGTAAAGACTAGATGTAAAAATTGAGGAAAATGAAAATCAATGATTTTTAAGTATTTTTCCAAAATCTGAACAGTGTTACACAGTCTAGGGGAACCAGAATGTATGTGGCATCATTTCTTTTTCAGAGTTAATGATACACTAGGCACTTGGATCATCCTCCCAGCTCTTTTCTGGCAGGCACTCACAGCAATGGTCTTGAAGCAAGCCTGATTTTCTGTGTAGTCTGTGTTCTTGGACATAGATCATTGTTTCATTGTTTAGGGTAGATGTGTGGACCCACTATGGAACAGTCAGATTGTCTCTTTGAGGAAATATCAATTGTGACCAAAAGTTTTGAACTCTGCCTGGCTTAGTCTCTTGAATGTAGGAGATTCATTGCTGTGGAGCTGTGGTGTGGCCAGTTTTTTGCCATATGAACTAAATTGCAACAAAACCTGAGAGAAGAAAGCAACTGTGTGGAGGAGCAGCACAAAATGTTGAAGGAGAGGAGTTCTACCTCCCGAGAGCTTCTCAGGAGGATCATTTTGATCCTTGCTGGAGACTTAGCTATAGTTCTGCCATTGGATTGTGTGAGATACTCCTTTATTCACTTAACAAATTTCCCACTTTTCTTTTTTTGCTTAAGCCATTGTCAATCTCTGTAGTTTGCAAACAATAGAATTCGAATTAACTGGGCCAGTTGGGGTGGCTCATACCTGCAATCTCCACTCTACAGGAGGCAGAGACAGAAGGACCATTGTTCTAGGCTGGCCAGAAAGTGAGACCCTATCAAAAATAAGATGCTGGGCATTGTGGTACATGACTGTAATCCTAGTTACAGGGGAAGAGATTATGGTCTGAGGCCAGCCTGGGGAAGAGTTTAAGACTGAAAAACTAAAAGCAAAAGAAATGGGCGTGTGGCTTGTAAGGTAGAGTGCTAACATGAGGCCCTGAGTTCAATCCCCAGAACCACTAAAAGAAAACACCACCACCACTACCATCAACAACAAAAAACCCCTGAAATTTAAACAAGTATCCTCTTGGGGAATAATAAAACTAATTACCACCTGGGTATTTCTATTATGTGCCTAAGGAACTTAGGATAAATTTAAGAATGATGGGTAAAGAAATCAATAATAAATAACAGCAACCTGCATTTACTGGGAGTTCATCGCATCTCTTGCAGTAGGATAATCTTTTCCTAAACATTATCATATAGGTTTCATGCAGCCCTGAGGAAAACACTACTCTCCTTAATGTTTGGTGGGGAGAACTAAAGCATCTGAAATCTTATTCTCCCTTTTCTTTTCAATAATGTCAGTGGAATCAAAACTCCTTGGGAATAAAATTATACAAATCATGTGTAGATGAAAAATTGTTTAAAATGGAGACATATCTACTGCTCTTTTTGATGTCAGATAACAAAATGAGATGTCTTAAAAATGACAAACATTTTCTTTCTTTACAAAATGCTCCATTTTCTCTCTCAGATTAGGGAGGCCTCAAATCACCAATAGCTGATCTGACAGAATAAATCTGAAACAAATTGCCACCACTGTAATCCTTCCTACTGTGACATGCTAATCAAGAAACAAAATCACAGGGGTCTCAGAAATGAGTCGACTTGGTGAACAATACATTCATTATCTAATGAGATGAACACATGCCTTTTATCTTTACACATAAAAATAATTTCCTAAAAACTGAATAGGTATACTAATCTGGATAAAATAAGTGGTCATCTAATTATTTTCAATAGTTGTGACTCTAATATTAAAGTAATTCTGAATGAACACATTTTGTATGATCTTTACTTATTCATATTTCTTATACTCTCATCATGAAATGGCACTAAATGAAACAATAGAAGCTTGTGAAACTCAAGGTTTAATTCATGTCTCAGGCTGCCAAACAAAGAAACATCAGTGTTCAACTGTTTCTTGGAATGAAAACTGCGAGCAATGAATTAACATGCAAGTTTGGTCCTCATCCCTGACTGCATCTAAATGTCTTTCAGACTAAATCACAGGAGTAGTCATTGAACTAGTAACAGTTGTATCCAAGGTCAAAAGGCTTGATCTGGAGAACAGAAAAGATCTTTATTTTCATCAGATTAATTTTATTTAAAACACCTTTATTGTAATTGTATATATTTATACTTAATACTTCCTTTTATTTAGTATATCTTTTTTTGTACTAAATTAAAGCTCCAGGCCTTTGACCAGCTGAAAAAATTATTACAAATATAGTTGCAAGGAGACCAGTTCAGACAGATTAAAATGTAACATTTGAGGACTGGGGATATAACTTGGCAGCAGAGCACTTGCTTAGTGTATATGAGCCCTTAGGTTTCGTCTCCAGCAAAAAAAAAAAGAAAAGAAATTTGCAGTATTATTAAATAGTCTATGAGAAAATAATATTTGATGCTATAAGCAACGTTTTAAAAAGATATGTGAAGAATGACATAAATATGGATTAGATTTGGATAAGTGCTGTATTAAAGTCTCAGAAATAAATTATTTTTTTATTTTAGAATTTCTTAAAATTCTGCAATTGGAAAATGACAATTCTTTTTCTGAGCAACTGATACAGATAAAAATCCAAATGTACCAAAAAATGGAACTTAGATTTCCTTGCAAACCAATTCATGTTAAATTTCAAATCTAGCGAGGAAGACCCAAGTGTGTTTTTTATTAGCGCTTAAAACAACCAGCTAGTGTAATGTTCCTGAAGTTTCATCCATCATGCTAACCAGTTTCTTCATACTAGGGAAACATCATATTCTTTTGTTATGTCTGAAAGACAAGAAACACATTCAAAACGTTTTATCAATGACACATGAACAATTAAGAGAATGAAAATCACAGACAGCATAATGCTTGCTTGAGGTGTTCAGCAGTAGTGCAGGGAGATTTCCAGCGTATTTTACTATAGCATGAAAGATGCCTTGTTGATCCTGAAGTGGTGAAATCTACAACTTACTTTTGCACTTTTCTGTGGAATTCAGAGCTCATGTAGCAAACAGTTAGCAGTCAAGACTGTTCCAGGAATCACCACATGTTTTAAATAGGGAAAACAAGTCTTTTTGGAGAGCATGGCACACAGGCCTAGACAATCAGGACTGATTCTGATAGAAATTATAGCAAGAAGCTTATTGCTCTCATATGTTAACAGATTAAGAGTGTTTTGATACTTTTGAACAAGGAGAATATATCTAAAAGTTAAAATCGGATAAGGAGGTAACTTTCTTTACTTCAGTTGGAAGTAGGCTGTCCTATTTAATGTTCAAAAAAGTATGCCCTGTGTTTCTCTGTGTGAAACTGACAATTTTGATCCTGACTCTTTAGTACTATTCTGTCATTTTGATTCAGAAAAAGGAGTCTTGGTAAATAATTAATATAAAATAAAATGGACAATGGTCAAATCTGCCCAAAATTCTTTCTTCTGATCCAGATTTAGGTGTGCAAAGTGAGATCAAAGAGCATTGTCCTTGGATATGTAACACACACACACACATAAAAAAACCACCTACACCATGCTAGGTGAAAATTGATAATGATAAAAATCCCATAAATCAGCAAAATCTTGATTGAAGATTTATATTGAAAATTATTCTGCTAAAAACAAGCTCAGTAAAATTGAAAAAGTGACAAAAAAATGAAAGTGGTTAGATGTGTCACTTTGACAATCAAAGGATTAACCTGATTTAGTAAATTTTGCAAAAAAATATTCTTGATAACAACTTTTTATTAGGCTGGGAATGGTGGTGCACACCTCTAATCTCATTACTGGGAGGCTGAAGCAGAGGATTAGGAGGTTGAGACCAGCCTGGACTACATAGTGAGACCTTGCCTCACCAAAACAACAAAAATTTTTGTCAATAATGGTAAAATCATGATTAAAATGCTTATTTTTATAAACATGGACTTAGATTACACTGAACAAAAAAATGCACTTGTTCAGATTGCAAGGGTGAAAAATGACCAGAAGCTGGGGTTTAGCTCAGTGCTAGAAGTCTTGCCCAGCATCTGCAAAGCCTTGGGTTCCAACTTTACCACCACAAAAATATGACCACATATTTTGTATTCAATTTTATGAGTTACTGTTCACTCGTTTCCACTTAATTCTTCACTTATGCCAGTTCAACAATTCCTTGTGAGACCAACCATTGCGTTAGTGTTCCACACAAAGAAAGTGCCCAGAGAAAGCTAACATGATACTTGATGGCTTTGAATGTGGTCACACTCACCCAGCTTTGATTTGATGAACCATGGTTACCTTTTCAAATTCATGGTGTTCTGCTATTGTTTATTTTTATTTTTAAAAATTTATGCCTATTAAATATTCTATATGTTGGGGGGTTAATAAATTCAATGAGGTTTCCGTTAGTTATTTGAGCTATTAGCAAAGATAAATGGAATTATCAAATTTAATTTCAGCACCATAAGACAGAGGGAACAATTCGTGTTCTGTCTCTCTCATTCTCTCTTTCTATACATGTATATATGTGTGTATATATATAATATTGTATGTATATAATTATATATATATGTATTTGTGTATACACTTGCCTTTTAGGTCAACTTCCATATATGTGGGGACACATGCTCCCTTTGTCCTTCTGAGCCTCACTTACTTTGCCTAACATGACGATCTCAAGTTCCATCATTTACCTGCAAACAAACATAACTTTATACTTCTTTATGGATAAATAATACTCCATTGTGTATATATGCCACATTCTTACTCCATTCAGCAATTGCAGGGCATCTGGGCTGTTTCTCTTATTTCTTATATCCTTTCTGTCATCGATCTCTTTTTCTTTTAGGTGGAACTGGGGTTTGAACTCCAGTGTGGGCCCTCATGCTTGTTAGGCAGGTATTCTACCACTGCAGCTACTCCACCAGCCCTATCAATCTCCTTCATTTTTACTTTTTTTTTTATTATTATTATTATTGGTGTACTGGGAGTACATTGTGACTTTTATCAAAGTTCATAGTTCAACTATTTATCATAGTTGAATTCACCCCCTCCATCATTCTCCTTTATCCCTCCTCCCCCCATTCCTGGAATAGTTTCAATAAGTCTCATTTTTCCATTTTCATACACAAGTACATAATATTCCACAATAATCACCCTCCTTTACCCTTTCCTTATATCCTCCCCCATCCCACAGGACCCAACCCACCAGATGGACCTGTTTTACCTTCTTGTTATCTGTTTTTGAAAAAAGACATCTTTATTTGTATAAGGTACCTCTACAGGGAATTTCATTGTGACATTTCCATGTATCAATCTCTTTCTTTATGTGACATTCACATGCGTTTACTCCCTTTACTTGCAGCCACCACCTTAGTCTGTACTCATAGCACTCCTTCCTGGACTACTCAGCTTTGCTGCCTTTGGTCTTTCCTCACACTTCTGTCATTCATATTGACTTCTTATAGCCTGGATTGCCTTTGTCTATAATAACTCCTCTCATAGCAGACTCAGACTTCTGGTTGTGGTCAAAGTGTCCAGTATTTGGCTCCTTCTACCATCTAATATTATCTTCCCTCCTTAGACAGTCTTTCCCAATTAGATCAGTATTCTCAGAATTCTCATGTAGAGACCACAGCCTCCTTCTGTTCAAAGCTGTGTGCCTTTCTCCAGCTGTCCTCTATCTTCTTACCACTGCTCCACTGCTCCATACCAATGCTTCTCTTAAGCATATTTTGATTCCCACCTCATCTTTAAAGTATTTTTTCTGGATAATCCCAGACTATGTTGAAATTTTGTGTATAATTGACTTTATGGAATAAATTCAGACATGGAATTTTCCTTTTATTCTTTTTCTTCCTCTTTTAGTGGTGCTGAGGATTGGACCCAGGGCCCAGTGCTTATTACACAAGCACTCTACCACAGGAGCTATGCTTCCAGTGATTTTGTTATTATTAATTTTTCGTGGTACTAGGGGCTGAACTTATTCATGCTTTCAAGGCAGGCACTCAACCACCTGAGCCATGCCTTCAGCCCTAGATAATGTCTCATGATTTTGCCCAGATTGTCCTCCCACTGAGATTATGCTGCTTTTGCCTTTTGAGTAGCTAGGATTAAACGTATGGGCCACCACACCTGGAATTTTCTTGTATTTTTTAAATTAAGTCTTTCGCTCTGTATTTTAACTATGAAGGAAAAGTTAAGAATGCACTAATCTACACTGACCAATTACCATTTAAATATTTTTATTAGTTTATCATTTTTACATTTATTTACATGTGTATACATTATTTGGGCCACTTCCTATCCTCCTGTCCCCAACTCTGGATAGAACCTGTTCCACCTTCTTGTTCTCCAATTTTGTTGAAGCAAAAAACATATAAGATAAAAAGAAAAACATAGTGTTTTTGCTAGTTTGAGATGAAGACAGCTATACAGGAAGATTCCTTGTGTTGTTTCCATGCACAGGTATATTGCAACCCCAATTGGTTCATCTCTATCAGACCTCTTCCTAGTCCCCTTCCCATTGTGGCCTCTGCCAGTTTAAGATTACTATATTCGCTTCTATACAGTGGGCATATCAACCACATTCAAGTTTTTGGTTTCCTTCCCTTTCCCTATTCCTCCCGTGTTCTCTGTCGATAATACCAAATATATGCTATGGTCAGATTTTACAGATCTTAAATTTGCTAAGCAAAGGAAAGGACTAAGAAATGAAAAACCTGCAGGGATTCACATATTCTTTTGTAATCACACACATAATGAAGAGAGGATTTAAATTTAAGTCAGAAAGAAGATATATAATAAATATGACTTTTCGTATAATTTATTTTATTGGAAATAACTAACATTTGTCTAAAGGCAAGATTTAGTACTGATTTTCATAACCTCTGTCCTTGCCATAACTAAAGTTTAAACAAAGAGCTAATTTTTAAGAAATTTTGTTGGTGTAAAACTGACAGGCATTGTAGCTGTTAATGTTTAGAGAATTTAAAAATAATAACACAACCAAGTTTTACTGAATCTTTTTTCTTCTTTTTTTAAGCATTTATTATTTGTATGAAATAATAAGTTTCATCATGACAATGACATACATCATGCCCAAATTTTTTCTGTTGAGGTGGAGTCTAATGAACTTTAAAAAATTTTGCTTGGGCTGGCCTGGAACTATGATCCTCCTTGTCTCAGTCTTCCACCTAGCTAGGATTACAGACCTGAGCCATTGCTGCTTGGCTACACATTCATTTTTGAAAGCAAGTTTTGAGGGTTCTACATCCCTCTAGCCTACTCCAGACACTGTGTCCACAGCCCCAATGGTACTGTATAGCTTTGCTTTTCACCTGTTGTATTAAAAATATATGCTAGGATGGTGATTGCTAAGAGGAAGAAACAGACCTTGAGTTACTTCAATTCTGTCATTCTCTATATCTAGCTTCAGCTTTTATTAATGTTTGAAACTTTAACCTATGGAAATATTTGATTGCTCTGTATTCATCAAGGGTTTCCATGAAAATAAAAACAGTAATATATAGAGAGATATATCTATATCTCTCTATATATTATATAGTCATCTGTTGGTATCTGTGGGGGATTGTTCCCAGGACTCCTGAAAATACCCAAATCTGTGGATGCTCAAATACTTTATATAAAATGCTGGAATAATGTATGCTAATAAAAAACTTAAAAAAGAGAATTGAATCCCCTTTCACCTTTTGTTACATTTGAGCTTATCATGGGTTAGATTGGGGAGAGCCATCTCCTTTACTCAAAACATAAATTCAAAAGTTATCTCTTTCAGAAACATCTCACAGACATAACCAGAAATAATGTTTAGCCAGATACCTGGGCATCCATAGCCCAGTTGAGTTACAGATCAGACTAATCATAACCAAGCAAAGAAACAGCAGAATCACAATTTCTGGAGTTTCTCATGCAATGAGATTTTGGTAATTATTTATCATATTTATCCTTATGTTTAGGAATTTTCCTCTTTCTATTGCCTTCTTCATGTGAAGGAAATTTTTCAAAATTGATATTAACAAAAATGTTCTTTAATTTAGTATAAGGAACTGACATATAAACTGATGTTCACAATATGAGCAAAGATAGGTTAATTTTGATAAAGTGATTAATAATTTGTATAAGTTAAGCTTTCCACAATACTGTAATGCTATTATAAATTAGTGTGATAGACCAATATTCAAACATAACATTTTTTCTTTTTCAAAAATATATGCAATCTCCCATTTCCTGTGTGGGGAAAAGGAAATGGCTCTCCCTTTTGTCCCCCACTCCTCCCTACTTTAGCCTCTTATATTGAAATAAATCCTTGCTAAAATTTACAGTTTGTGAGATTCCTTCTTGTAACACACCTTGAATTGCTTTTCATGTTTGTGATGAAAGAAACTATAATTTTGCATGAAAATTGGGAAGCGATTTTAACCCCTTCACCTCTCCTCCAGTAACAACTCTCTAGGTATGTGAGTTCATTTATCTTGAAATTCTTCATATAGAAGCCTTTCCAGTGGTCCAGTTGCTACTTTGGTTGGAGTTGGGGAAAGGCCCAGAAAAAATTATAGACATCTTACTCTGCCTGTACAGTGGACTGAGTCTATATATTGTATTATCAATCTATACCAGATTCATGCTTCATACAGGCAAGACTGAATCTTTCCTGATAAGCAGGACTTTTTCATACTGATCTAGTAGTCTACCATCTCAAAAGAGATTTAAAACATCTTATTAAATCTATGATAACTTCTGTAAGAACAAATATACAGTGTGTCTTAGGTACGGGCAGAGTGACTCAAGTGGTAGAGCGCCTGCCTAGCCGGCATGAGGCCCTAAATTCAAACCCCAGTACTGCCAAATAAAAAATATTGGGTTAAGGGATAAAGGAGAATGATGGAGTGTATGAGTCTAACTAAGATAAATTGTAAGCACTTTTGTAAATGTCACAATGTGACCATTACAGCTATAATATACTAATAAAAAATATTTTATCTACATTATTTTTGCTAATCCTTACTTTAAGAATCTTTAATAATCCATTATTAGATCTATTTTATCTTACTATGCCTATTGAAACTGAGGCAGACAAAGGTTAGATGATTTGAACTGACATTGCTAGTATTGAAACCAGACTGTAGCTTATACAATAGGCCATATTCTCAGCCACTGCCCTCTATACCCCTCTGCTAATGACTGTCAAAGGGGAAGTACTCCAGGCAGAGTGTCTCCATAGCACCATTTATCTCTGTGATTGTAGTTGCACATTGTCCATTGCATTTTACATTTCCATGTTCTGTTAGATTATGATCTTCTTGCAGGAGGCATTTTACTTTGTCTTTGCTTACTGTTTGTAAAATGAATGATTAAATGAATGATTCATGTTATTTGTTTTGTGGCAGAGTTATTTAGGACTCCTCCTAAATAACTGATAATCTGATGTGAGTCTAATAAGCCTTGTTGCTACTATGAGACCCAAGGGGTTGTTTTGTAAGTAAATGGAACCAGAACCAAGTCTGAACTGGGTGATACCTCTCTTAGTAATAAGATGTAGAACAAAGACATATTGTACCTTTCATGATGCAAGCATGAGTTTGGAGAAAAGCTAAATCCATAAATTTTTAGCAAAACAAAAAAACTTGAAAAAAATATAATCAGAGTATACCAAGCTTCTGACATCAACCTGTATACAGAGGACAGAGAAACTTGTTAAATCAAACCATGAAGATACAGTCTTTGATAATGGGAATATGAGGAACTATAGGAAAAATGGCTAGAGTTCTATAAATAGAATGCAAGGGGAAACAATTAAACAGAAGGGAGACTCTATAGATTTTTAATGAGACTTGAGCAATGAATCGCCTAAATGCTCTCTGTGGATCCTGACTTTTAGGAACAAAACAAGTGAATATTGGGGAAATATAATTAGTGATAGGATATTTAATTCCAAAGAATTATTAAGGACATTTCAATTTATCCTTAGATATAAAAATGGCATTTTTATGTTTTTAAAAAAGATTGCTGAAGTAGTTCTGAATGAAATGATATGACACCTTCAGTTTGCTCTAGTATCCCTGGTGGGTTTCCTGATAATTGAAAGGCATTTAACCTGAGTCATGTACATGCATGATAGGTAGTCTCAGTTCACTAATTGTGTGACTGAAACCATTCCAGAGTAAAAAGTTAAAACATTTTTTTTTTTAGCAAAATGGCTTACAAGTCCATTATAGTTTTATATGAAAACCTGGTCTTACCATTCATTAGCCAGTTACTTTGCTCCATCAGTCCTGTGATAAACTATCCCAAAGCTTATAGACTTATTAATTATTTTGTTCTTCAATTTGCAGTCTGTGTAAATTGCCAAGGACGGCTTGTCTCTGCTCTGTGCAGCATCAGCTGTGGCAATTCACCTGTGCTCAAGATGACTAATTTTTTTATTTTTTTTTTTTGCGGTACTGGGTTTTGAACTCAGGGACTCCACCTTGAGCCACTCCACCAGCCCTTTTTTATGATGTATTTTTTCGAGATTGGGTCTCACTAACTAAATTGCTTGGTCTGGCTTCAAACCTCCTGAGTAGCTAGGATTACAAATGTGAGCCACTGGCTCCCGGCAAGATGACTCATTCTTATTAACTGACAAGTTATATTTTAGCCAGGGCCATGAGCATGTGTGTCTATCTGGGCTACAGGGGCCTCCTAGAAACATGGTGGGTACATTCTAAGAACAAACTTCCTGTCAATTGAGAAACTGCCATTTTCTTAAGGTCTGGGTACAAAAACTGTCACAATGGCATTTCTTCGGTCTGTGGGTCAAGCAGTCACTCAGCCCAGATATGAGCAGTGAAACACAGAGTTTGCCTCTGACTGGACAGGGTCAAGACTTCTGAGGCCTTCATAGTCAGTCTCAGAGCCTTAGGGCAGGAGGCAAGCTAGAATAACAGTTACTAATGTTTGGGTCTAGAGATACCAGTTGCTCTCCTTATGGTAGACTGAGCATATGAGCATAGGTGATGTCCACCTTTGAGTAGGAAATAGGAAGCAGTTGGAGGTAACAAAAGTGAAACACATCACCTGACTTGTTTGCAATGGCAGGAGTTAAAGTGGGGTGGCATGGGAGGTGATCTTTTGCTTAAACTCTGTCTTAACTGGCTTCCCTGCTTGGTCACAGACATGACTTTAGCTGGCTGGGCCATTAGGGGCTGGTCCCTCACTCCTTTTTTCTCCTATAGTTTGTAGCAATACCAAGTAGTTAATGTTACTCAGTTTACTCATGAATGTAATAGGGACAAGAGATTCTAAAGTAGCCTAGAGAACATGGAAAATTGTCAAGGCACACACTTATAGATGAGTTTTGGAGCTAAAAGAGGGATTGGGAAAAGGTGGTAGGTGGTGTACACCAGACAATGAAAAACCTATGTTCCCCCCATACACACAAGTATGAATACATTATCCAACTAGAATGTTAGCATCATGGTAAATAATCATTTGGAATATGCTGATTTTTTCTGAGACTTCCAGCACATTTTGAGCTATGCTTTGTTTCCAACCATATCTTCTGGGAATCTTTTGCTGCTTAACTGATTTCCATCTCTCTGTCCTAAACGAATTATTGTTAATACACTTGCTTTGTTACCTGCTTTGATGTAACTGTCATTTTATACACCTCTAGATTCCATTGTTCGATAGACACTTATTAAGCACCTTCTGTGAATTGTCTTTCCCTGGAGAACCTGGCTATTGAGATTTTAAATGAAAAATATATTTCATGAAAGAAGTACAAAAGGGCTGTGGGAACTCAGTGGAGGTGAATAAGCTTTGCCTTGGGAAGCTGGGAAAAGCTGTCCAGGGCAGGTGACATTTGAGCTGAATCTTGATGGATGGGTGGGAGCCTGCCAGTTCAAGAGAGAGGAAATAACATGTTCAAGTGTCCAGAGTTATGAAAAATTCATGGTATGTTATGTGACAGAGAGTTTAATGAACTGACTCAGTAGGGAGCAATATGATTGGTGAGGTGCTCTTTTCTTTCTCTTGTCATTGCTTTTTCCTGACCTAGAATGAGAAGAAAAAATTCCAGAGAAATAAAACACTCTACATTACATATGAGCAAAACACTTTCCTCAATAAATTTATCCATCCTCATTTTGGATACAAAAAGGACAACATATGATATGCCAATGGATTCGAACTTTAATTTATAGGCAGAACAAAGTCAATGGCAAATATTAAGTAAGTGAATGAAATGAACATATGTTTTAGACAAGGCAATGACTAAGACTGATTTGCAAGAGGCAGACTATTTTATTGGCTAAGTAGCCAATGAAAGAAAGGAAGAGGCTCAACGTTTGGACTGTTGGTGCTATGGTGACGCCATTTACTAACAAACAGGCAAAGCATTTTGAAAGGAGGAGCAGTGGAGGATGAGTTCATGTCTGCGCTAATGATACCCAAAAAGTCTGACGTACATGCAGCAGTTGTGATGGGTCAGTTGTTCAGAGGGCAAGTCAGGTCATGAAAATGTGGGAGATAGGTGCTGATGTTGTGGAAATAGACATCTCCAAAAATAACCTGAACATTGTGCCTTCTCCATTCTATTTAAGATGATACCTCGATACTTTTCACATCTTTCTGGACCTTTAATTGAGCTTAAAGTGGATTTTCTGCAGTTCAGTTAATTTGACAACAGATCTGTGTTTCTGAGCTGTACTCCTCCAACAGCTTTAGGAGCATGTTGGAGAAGTTATGCTCTTTTAGTGCTTACATATTGTCCTCATTTCAATTCCTGTACTCAAGACTTTTCTATCCTTTCCTGCCTCTTTGACAAACATTTTTCTTTCCTTCTAACTAACTCTTTCTTTGCCTTTTGTGATTAATGTCCTTAGTCTAAGGCTTTCCACTCTGGATTTCTCACAAATCAGTCCCTCTTAATCGTCTCAAGATTGGTCTTTAGGAAAGAAATGCTTCTTTCTTTTTTTCCAGTGGTGAGAGGCCCATAGGCATTTGGTTATTGCTTGTTTTGGAATCGAGTTTACTTTGATGAGTTATTTTCTACAACCTATTTCCACATTTCAGCTCCTTCTAGTTAAATAGAAGAAATCAGTAAATAGTAGCTTTAAGTGCCATGCTCTGCTGAGCTCTTAGATTGAATCACCATAGCAGCAGGAGTAGCAAAGTCTTACGCCTGTGCCAGTCACAATTCTAAGTGTCAATCAATCCTTGCTATTATATCGTCAGGTGGGTACTATTATTATGTCCTCTTTGTAGCTGAGCAAAGTGAAACACACTGAGCAATTTGCCAAAGGTATACAAGTGTGTGATGGTCAAGTTGTTAATCAGATGCATATCTATGTACTAACTAGTGCTCTTCTCTTGCTCTACCAATTGGTATCCCTAAAGTTGTTCTTGTTCAATCTAACATGTTGTAGATGTACAGAGAAATTTTTTAAGTACTAAGGGTGCTTGACATCTTTTCTGTAATCTAGGTTAGATGATATTCTAATAGATGGTATTCTTATCAAGGGTAAACTCATAAAAACTATAGCTGACTTGCTATAGAAAACAAACCTTAAATTTTACCTCTGTGAACTCCATATGTAGTCTCTTATAGACTGTAGCTTTTTTTTTCCCCCTAAAAGCCCATGAGGCTGAGGAACTCTTATTAAAATCACATCCAATGGAAGTCAGTGAATACTTCAGGTTGAGCCTTCCCTTTCCAGTGTCAAAAATATACAAAAATACTTATAAGCATCAAGTGATATTTAGTGGCTAAGGTTAAATTCTTGTTTTTCTGAAAATGTCTAGGAAAATTAACCTTCTGCATAACTGAGGCCTACTTAAGCTGATTCTGAAAATTTAATTGTTGATCATTCTGATTACAATAAAAGTTATTGTTACCACTGAGGCCCAAAATCAATATGACAATTGAATTTTTGGGGTCAAGGGGCCATTAATTTTCTTCCATGTACTGGATTCATTGTAGATAAAACATTGTTTTTCCATTTCAGATTAGATACTGTCAGTAAAGAGGTTTTTGTTTATATCCCAGGTGTACTATTTGAAATGTATTCCATGAAAAGAATTTCATATCCTGTCACTGAAATCAAATGACATTTTCATATAAAAATTTGGAAATAATAAATTCTCAGTTCTTCAAAGAGCCATGGAAATTAATGAACAGGACTTCATTTTTTACAGTGCATCTATTATTACTTAGTTATTTATGAAAAATCTTTGTTTTTTAAGTGTCTTAAAAATCCACGTGGAGGAAAAAACCTTGAGATCGCAATATATTGTACTTGACCAATTTCAGCTACCAGTTGTGTTTACTTTCTGACAGAAACTCTATCAAGAGCTATGTTAACATTGTATACATTCTGTGAATTGTATTCATGATAGCAAGAATTGAACTGTGAATGGCCAGCAAAGATTCCTTCTGATTTCTGATTCTAGTAGATGCCTTAAACACAAAAATCATGTCATCTAATTTCTTCTTCTTATGGGAAGCAAGATCATTTAGGATATTGTCCTTTTTAAGAATCTTATAAAATTATTCTCCAAAGTATATCAATCACTCCATAGACTATTGCATTTCATTTATAATTTTCTTTTGCCAGGGTTCCCCTTTCAATTTTGATCAAACAGTTCTTTACTTGATTATGTCAAATCCAGCTGAGTTTCTTCAGTGGGCTCCACTAAGTCTCCATCCCTGAGAGAACGCCAGACTTCCGCTTTCTCATTTGCATGGCTTCCCAAAGTCAGCATTTGGATAATGACTTAAAATGAAAAAGGTCCTTTGAAAAGGAATGGTTTGCTATTGCTTTGGACAGGAGGCATTTGGGGTGACTGAACAGGCAAGTCATCTCTTTATTTGGGGATAAATGATGAAGGGAGTTTGTATGGGTTACCAAGTTATAAATTAATCTTGAGGTACTCAAATGATTGTAAACCACCTGAGTTTTCCTCTCAGCTTTTAAATCATATGATATCAATCTTTGCTCATTTTCCTCTGGGTAATTTGTTATTATGCTGATGGTAACCAACTCCATGAGACATTAACCGGCCATCCACATTACCAGCAAGTATACATTACAGCAGTAAAATAAAAATAAACTGGTGGAAGAAACAGCTTGGGAGCTCAACCATGCTTTTCTGTCTTGAAAATGGCATGACAGTTGAGGATTTCTAACTGAAAATAAATTTAATTATGTTGCTACTTTGCTTCTGCTAATTACCGCCTAAGATGTGTATCAGGAGGGCAGCCCCACACAGATCTGCAAAAGGGGGCTCACTACAAAGTCAGGATGAAGAAGAGAATTACTTTTCTCACTCTCACTATCTAGTCACATTTAAATTAGATCCTGCAATGTACTTTCTTTGTTTATGTTAGCAAGATTTTTCTCTTTTACTTTATTCGAATAGGGAAGTAGCTTTATAGCATTTTGCATCATATGTATGAAGTGTTTTGCATACCTGTAACCTTTCAATTAATGTTATTTATGTTTCAATAAACCACCATGCTACTTTTCCAGATGTCCTAATCCTTCATGTAAATGAATTTATTAGATCCAGCCACCAGACTCAATGAAATCTGCCAGATTCACTGTCTGGGCCACATACCATGGAGTTTAAACTATATTTGCATAAGCTTGTTCTGTGAGTGTAATCTTATGTATCATCTGCAGAGTTAAAGTTTCACTAATGTAAATCCCTGACAAATCAAATACAGATGTAGCTCTTTGCCCTCAGGGTTGAGCCTGTCAATTCTCGGCTCTCATATCTACCTCCTCCTCTTGGCGCTGGGCCCCCCATCCACAACTTTTTTTTTCTACACTACTAATCTTTCAAAATTGTTTACGGTAATACATTGCAGGTACTAACCATGGCAATGAAAACTGGTTGCTCAGGTCTTCTTTCCATCATTCTGCCAGGCTAAAATAAAGTTGGCAAATCATTTGAAGGAAGCTGGTTATACCACCTGGAAAAATTTGCCCTGCCAATCAGTGGATGGCAGACAGATTGTTTCAGTTTGCCTAGAGGTGCTTTAGATAAGGGGGAGTCAGCTCAGTAAATGGGTTAATGTGAGCCGGCAAATTCCACACCGTGGCCAAGGTAAATTCAATAATAAGCCAATAGAGGAAGGGGTTGGGGGTTGGCATGAAGAGGTTGGATAGGGTTGGGAGGGTGGGTGTATCTATTCAGGTCCAGTCCTTTTCATTATTGTCACAACCTCAGTGAAAGGCAGGATTCTTCTATAGTTTTAGTGATTAGTTTCCAGAACTCATGACAGGTTTAAGCCATGTATAAAAGAGGGAAAATATGACTGCTGAATGTGGAGGGTGTTAGTGTTCTTTGGGTTTGTTTTTGATTATTTAAAGTCTAAATATATTTCCTCTGCTGGTGCCCAGTTGCTATTTATTTGGCTTTAGCCTTTGATCCCCCTTATGCTGGCACATCATAAAAAACATATTCCTGCTCAAGTCTTATATTATGTAGTTTGTTTCTGCTCAGGGTGTTCACCAGGCAGGCCTGTACCCACTGAATAAGCCTCTCTTTGTTTTTGATAGACTCCAGGTGTTTATCGCTATAAGTTAGTAATGGAGTTAACCACAAGAAGCAAACTGGAAAAAGAAGGAATTGGGGAAAATTCCGAGTTTGATAACTTAGGAGTTTGCCTCCTAGCAAAAAGCCCTCAGGGAATAAAATACTCTACGAGCAAAGGGCCTTGCCTCTGCTTTCTAATCAAGTTGGATGAAATTGGGATTTTAGTATGCATAGATTCTCATTCCTTTTAGTTCTTCAGTGAGTTTCTTTGAAAGTGGCCAGAAAGTCTTGTTTCTCCATGCATTTTCTTCATGGCTCTAAAATGAATGATGGCAGCTATTCCAGAAGAGATTACTGATATCCATTTGCTTGATCTGAGCTAGGAGGATTAATGCCAGAAGCAATTTTCCACCTGGTGGTAACTTTTTCTTTCCCCTCTGAAGGGGGAAAGATGGGGAATAAGGATAGTACTGAGATGGATGCATGTCTAACTACTAAGCAGTGAGCATTATCAGGAGCACACTTCTTAGTTTTGTATTTCTTTTGTGCACAACCTAGACATTGTTTGGGGATTGGAGGCCATTGAAGGGAATTTTGTAATTGTGAGCAAGGGTATTGAAAAGGTTTGGCCAGTTGTCTGCTTTCTTGTGTTGAGGACCAAAGCTTTATTTTTGGACGTGTTGGGGACCAAGGTCTAAGGGGAAAGCAGGGTCTCTGGGGAATGCAGTTATTCTACCCCTGGATTTCATAAATGATTTTTAATCTGATACAAGTATTATAGTCCTAGCCCTACTAAAACTTTGTGCAGTTAAAGAAAGTATTTGTACAAAGTGAATTACAAAGAAATACAGTGTCTAAGGAATAGACAGTTTATCAAGTATTAATAATAGCAGTCTTTGAGCACGTGATAGGCATTATTCTAATTTCTTTAAATGAGTTAAATTGATTTGACTGACCTATGAAATAAGCCATATTATTGTTATCCTCATTTATTGACGTACAAAGAAATTTAGCTCAGTTTCCTCAATGGCAAAAGAATGGCATAGCCAGGAATAAATCGTGGGCAGTTTGGCATTAAAGCTTGGGTAAGATGCAAATAAGAATGAGATAAGTTTCCTAACTTTCAGAAGCTTATACTGCTGAAACAGAATTTTGAGTTAACAAGATACTATTTGAGATATTTAAGAAAAAAAGCTCTAAAAAGGATAACTTAATAGTAAATGTTCTATTATATTGTTTTGACATTTTTACAACACATGAAGGACAGAAAGGCAAAACAGGTCCTTTCTGGGAGAGGGTCCCAGTGGGAGAGGTGAACGTACAAGAAGAAGGAGGAGGCTGAATGCAGTCCATATACTTTGCATATGTGTATGAAAACAGAACAGTGAAACCTGTTGAAGTGGTTCTATGAAGAGTGGGTAAATGTAGTTATGATACATTGTAAGCACAAATGTAAATATCAAAATGAATCCCTCGTACAACTAATAAAATCCCCCGTATGCTAATAAAATGTTTTAAAAATGCATGAGACCCTGAGTTCAATCCCCAGTACCACAAATAATAACAACCAAAAACAACCCACCAAAACAACATCCATCAGTAAAATAGTTAATTCAGTGTCTACCTTCCATGTCTAAGTAGGTGTGTGCCATAAATGTGTACATTTCATCTCAAGCTAAAGTAGGATTCACCATACTACAATTTGAAGAGACTAAAGTCTATTCTGACTTTGGCCTTTCCAGAGCTTTAAATTGCATTTTTTCCTCTGGAAAATGGTATACATCCTGTCCAAAGTTCTCAAACTCCAAACTAGTTCTCAAATTCCTGAAATTAAAAAATTCAGAAACTCCTACTTCTTTTTTATCCTGGAAAAAAAGAGGAGCTATTAAGAAAGAAGAAACTGGAAAGAGACCCAGATCCTAAGAAACTGTGTTTAGCTTCCCAGAGGAAAGGGAATATTTAAGACAGCAATTAATTTGGGCATCTAAACCTTCTGTTTGTGCCAATAAGAGGACTAGGCACTTTTGATAGTTGCGGGTCCCAGTTTACTGAAAGTTCCATTCCTTGCTGGAGCTATTTGATTGATAGAGGAGGATGAAAGGGTGGCAAAAAGTAGTTCTGTTTTTATGATATACCATATGACAGTATCCTGTTTTTGGCCCTCTTCATTTCTGTACCCATTTATATTTTATTTATAAAGATATGTAGCCCTTCTTGGATACTCCCCCACCACTCTGTTCCACAAAATTAAACACAAAGTTTAATTTTTTTATAGGATTTATTTTTTCCTCTGTGTTTTTCAGAGCAGTCACGATCATATTCAAATGTGTGCAGAGCAGTCTTTGAAGGCCTCTCTATAGAGGTCAAGGTGAAGCATTTGTAAGTGGTCTGGGCAGTTATTACATGATATCTTTTTAGTTACCTTGCAGGTCATGGGGTTTACAGAGAGAAAACTCTTCTTGAGGGATGGGACTTGGACTCAGTGTGCAGGTCAGCAAAAATCAGCCATGTAATCCTACCAAGTGGATTAAGTGGGCTTAAGACTTGACAGTTTTCCAGTTGAAAAAATCAGCACAACTGGTGCCAGAAGACCACGGGTGACTCCACGCAAGGCCAGAGGTGCCTGCATATTTGAGAAGTAGCAATAAGTTCAGGAGGAAATTATTTCTTCTCACATTGCCACCTTCCACAATACCTCCAACAATTGTAACATCCTCAACCTGAATGGCAACACCAGCGACAGCACATCTGCACATTCCCACCAGGTGTCTTGTACTGTTTCCCCTCTACCTTTTTAGCTGCCAGACTCTTAATCATAGATTTTGTCTCAAGAGATACAATTAGGTGAGTAGTGTTAAATAGCTATGTACTCCATTTATTTCTCTAGCTTTTCTTAACATTTGCTGGTCAGCTGCACACCTTGACCAAATTGCTTTGTCCCCTGGGAAACGGCTTGTACTGAGCTGTATTTGGCATTAGGCCTTCAGTTGGCATCATCACAAGTAAGAAGAAGCAGTGACAGGGAGTGATTGTGAGTTTTTTTTTTTTTTTCTTGAAATGATGTTCTTCAAGAATTCACTTAAACTTGGATTGGGAGAATAGCCCAGTGATAGAGTGTTTGCCTAGCACCTTGAAGGCCCTAGGTTCAATACCTAGCACTGGATGTTACTCACTGTTGTCTTCTGTGGTACTGGGAAATGAACCTAGGACTTCATGCAGATAGGCAAGTGCTCTCCTGCTTGAACTACGCCCGCAGCTTTTTTGTTTGTCTTATATTTTTAAGCTACCTTTACCCAGGCTGGCCTTGAACTCAAAGTCCTCCTGCCTCTACCTCCTCAATAGATGTGAATACAGGCTTGTGCCACCATGCAGACAATTTCAATTTTTTATGTTTAGTTAATTGATAACAAATTGAAGGGGACAAGGAGATAAATGGTAGTTTCAAAATTCTGTGTGGCAAGGCAAATAAATTTATCAAGTAAAGTAAGAAAACAAATCTTAGGGGCTATGAAGCTCCTGAGATTTTGATATCAGATTCATTAGAAGGAAAAGAGCTATGGACTTTAAGTTGGCAAAAAGAGTCTCCTTGCTATTTAAAAAGTAAGGGACAAAAATTAAACTCAGTGCCCACAGAAAAAGGTCCTCAGGATATGGCTTCAGAATCAGCAATTGCAGCTTCATCCTCTCCTGAGCACCCTTTGGTGCAAGTTCTTGGCCCATCTTAGACCCCCTGCACCGGAAACTCAGGCCCTGAAGATGATTCTGATGTCCACAGAGGTGTGAGAGCCACTGCCGTAGAACAAATCTCAAATTTCTCCAAGGCTGTATACTGAGTCAGCCTTTTCTCACCCAGGCTGATGGCACAGAGGCTTCTGACCATTTTTATATTATTCCCCACACTGCAAGCTATTGATTCAAACAAGGAAATAAAGAAGTTATTCAAATTTTATGACTTATCAGCACATTTATCTTCATATGACTTTTCTTCGAAGAGGAATCAGTTTGCTATGATATAATGTTTTTCAGTGCAAATGTATTAGTAGTAGTGGAATTGGCCGAAGTGCCTATTCCAGAAGTCTCTGGATAGCAAGATCTGGCCCTGTGTTCAAAAATTGCTGAGTAGCAACTCTAAATGTATAGACTATTAATAAAAACTAAAGTGAATCACACAATGCAGTATTTGTACCTATCAGTTCTGTTCTTTTTTTCAAATCTTTGAAATTATAAAAATAATCATGCTCATTATATTTAAAAATATATAATATTTTTCAAAGGAAAAAACAAAAATCTCTTATAACCCCTACCACTTCTCCTTATCTTGCCAAAGCTCTGGCTACTTACTTGTTTTTTAGAGACAATTATTATGAATGATTTGGGTTGTATCTCTCTAAAGCATTTCCAGTCTAAGAAACCATAAATAAACCATATTTTAAAACTAATCAACTTATGTTTTCTATAATACTTTAATATACTAATACAGAATACTATGCTTTTTGCAATTAAAGTATATTATGGGGATACATTTCTCTAGCCAAGACTGACAGAAAATACAATTATGAAGAATCAATGCACAAGCTCTGTAGCTTACATGGAAATCCTATGAAAGGACAAAAGTGCTTGCTCTCAGTAGGTCTACAGTGTGGTTAGGAAGAGAATATTAATACAAATGAATCCGAACAATGAAGAGCTGAACTGCCATGAACTTGTTTTCATGTAATCTCATAGTGAAGAGATGCAAGCGAAACTAGTGAAGCTTAGTTGCCACCAAGTAGTGATGAAAGAGGAGGCAGTTAAAATGCAAAGGGGACAAGGAAGAAGGACGTGGAGGGTAAGACTGATCTTTGCAGCCTTTCTCAAGAAGGAACAAAGTCATCCTAGTAATTGAGCACGGCATCTGGAGGGATCATTTAAAAGACTGGTGTGGAGTAGAGGGGAACGTGTAGGAGTAGTGGGAAATTTATTGGATTAGTGTGCGGAGGGGGGGGGACGTTTGAAATGAAGGCATAGCAAGTTAGATATGATGTGGTGAAATATTTGGATCAGAATAAAAGTGAAGACATTATGTGGTGTGGTCAAGAAGGAACGTCTTTTCTTATTTACATTTACTTAACAGATGCTTGATCTTTTTGAAAAAGCAAACACACACACACACGAACAGCCCTACTTTTTCAAGTTTCATTTAAACAAACGGTAATTTTTAATGGTTTCTACACATTTTATAAGATGGGTATTTCAGGAGGGGTTAAGAAAGAGTAATAGAGGGAATGAATTTGACCATAGTACATTAAACACATGTAAGTAAATATTATAATGAAACCCCTTTGTACAATTTATGCTAATACAATTTTAAAAGATATATGTCAATAGTTAACATCTAATTTGACCTTGCATGATTTATTATGTCAGTCCATAAACTAAATTATTGATTTGTATTACAATTAAACCTAGGGGAATTGATCTATGGCTCTAACAACTATTTACTAAAGCATAATTTGTAGGTATATTCTTATTTCTAGTAAGAGGGTTCATTCTGAACCACAATTCATTGCATGTCACTGATAACAAAGTGTTCATAGTAATAACTTTATTTTTAAAATATGTAAATGGCATAAGGCCTATGTTTAGCACTCATCCAAAAGGAAAGTTTCCCTGGTAAAATACACATAATTGTTTAGCCCACTGGATTCACTGGACATTCTAAGCATCAAAGTGTAATCATCATTGCCTGAGAGTCCAACACTGGATAAGCAACGTGTTAGCTGGTTTTGAAACAGGCTGAACACTTAGCAAGCTTTGTTTACTTCTTTTCCTTAGACAACGATCAAATGAACACATTTTAAGTGAATGTTATAATAGAAGGAGACAAGGGAATATGAGCACTGTATTCCACTATTGACCTTTCCCCTTGCATTGAGTCAACATGTCCAAAATTTCAGTTTTGTTTCATGGTTCTGATGTGTGCATAGGATGTAGGATTTTCCCAAGGAAAGCAGCAGAAAGTCATGGGGTTTGCATGCCTTTAAGCCTTTCATAATGTGATTGGCTGTCTTTATAAAGAAGACAACACCACACTGAAGAATCTCTCTAGGCTCAATATAATAATGAAAGATGTTGGACACATTTTATTTATTCCCTTTATAAGCACTATACAAATTTAACACACAATTTGTTAACACAGTATGAAAGGAGAGTTAAATTGTTTACAAAGGGATGGAAACACATTAAAGGCAGAAATTTGGAAAAAGCCAAGGAAATCCTTGATCTATGTATTTCCCCCATTCTCATCTAGCTTGTATTTTAGATTTTAAAATATTATACCTTAAAGTTTCCTTCTTTTCTTCCAATCTTTTTTTTGGTAAGCTCTCTGTTGGTGAGAATTTGATCTAAAATCTGAAGCAGTTTATGGGCACCAGTTGTTTTTGGTCTACTAATCTTTCCCAGGCTTTCCCTATTTGTAAGATACATTCTAATTTGGGGTCATATGGATCATTTATTAGGAAATGCCTTTTTGTAATCCACTTGCCCCTACATATATTTTTATTTGTAATATTTACACAACTAATTTGACCAGAGGAAAACTGCTTTTGGAACATGAGTGATTTCTACACAGAGAACAAATTTAGTTCCAATCAAGATCTCCATGATTAGGAACGGGTGTTCAGGGTAATTTGGAATTCAGGGCAGCTACCAAAGCAGTACAAACTTAGATTTTTAGATGTGGTAGTGAACTGCTGAAAAGAAACTGGCTGAGATTTGAGCATCATTTGAAGTGGAAAAAGAAAAATAGTCTGTCTTTGAGCTTTGTGCCATTTGCCTCTGTGAGAATCTGGAGATTTTTTTTTTTCCATTCTGGTGTGGGGAAAACACAAAAAAGTAATCAATAATGGCTCCTGTATAAGCAAGGGGATATCTGCCCAGTGCTATCTCAGAAAGACTAGGTCTGGAAAATCATAGGCAGACTCTTATTGCAGGTTTGATATTAGGTTGTTTAGGATAGTTTTAGCTGCAACTAAGAGAAACCTGATATAAAAAGTGGCTTAACATAAGAGAAAATTATTATATTACATCCTAGACATCACAAAAGAAAGTCAGTTTTCAGGGGTGGTTCATTTAAAAACATGTGAACAGCACTAAGGGCTCTGTTCTTTCTCTCACATTCTGCTCTCTCACACACATTCAGGGTATTTCTTTTGCTGGCTATGACAGAGCAGTGAGGGGTAGTCAGAACAGTCCCTTCCCAGATGGTTTTCAAGAAGACAGTGGAAGGAAACTTCCTCTCCCTCACATGTTAAGGACTTACATGGTAAGGTCTCTTTGCCTCAGTGTGGTGCGCCTTTGAACCAGGGCAATGCCATGTGTGACAGACGAACGCAGGCAAGATGCACCTGGAGCGCAAGACAGTCAGCTTCTGCTTTGTTGTCTGCAGTGTGGGAATGCTGTTCTCTGCCACTTGTAGAAAGCATTTTTATATGGCCACATACTTATTTGTTATTGTTCTTTGGCGTAAATGAAGTTAGTATCAGGAAACCGTTATAGTATAAGATTAGAAACTGGCAGTAAAGAATGAGTACAGGAGAAACATACGGTGTATGGAATTGGTTTGTGGGAATTTAATCTCTTCATGATGGATTGCTTCTTTGGAAAATTTATTCTGAGTTTTAAAAAACTTCCAAATAAGTAGCTGTGTTTATTCCCAAGAAATAAACAGTCGGGCATGGGAAATTCTAGGTGATCAATAAATTTATGTTGAAAACATGACTTTGGAAACCCATTTGTGAATGACTGGGAATGCCTACTGTCTGCAACTTAATTCCCACCCTCCAGGAACTTTCAGTGGAAAAAATGACATGTAAAAGAGTATTTCTGATGAATAAAATACTACACAATAAAATGTTTACTGGAGTATCACTAAGATCTCCAAATACCAAGTGTAAACATTAAGATGTAGCCAGTAAGGGCAACAAGAGGAAAAAGATAGTTTCTTTCTAACAACATATGTTGTTAGAAAGTTTAAATGGAAGTTGAATCTGGAAGAGATAAAAGAAAGAAAAAGAAAAGAAGCACTCAATATATTATAGTATTTTAAAAAAGTATGTACATGTCTGGGTTACAAGAACAGGTTATAAGCACTCTCTTTTTCAGAAGCTCACAACTTAGTGGAAAGATAACCTTACACTCTGTGATACAACAAAAAAAGTTATAGGGATAGCAATCTTGATTTCTATATAGATAGGAGGAGGGACTAATTTTAAGGATGTGGACCTCTGGCATAGAGAAGATGGTGAATGAAAGGTGCTCAGTTTTGGTGGAAGGGAATTTTTAGAATGAAGAATAGGAATGGATAGGGAAAGATGAAGTAAGGAGGGAGAGCTCATCATATTTTAACTATTTCACAATGATTCTCATAAGTGGAAACTTTTATAAAATGATCACTTGAACTGCAATTCTTATGTAACATTTGCTTTAAATTTAGAGTCAAGATGTAGGCAATTAATAACCCTTGACAACAGAATGTGTAATACAAATGTTACAAGATACCTCTGAATATTGTGATGATGTCACTCTTGTTCTCCTTCATCTCCCAAATACATAACAGATGAAGGGAAAGTGACAGACATGTACACAAATGATGTTAATAATTGTATAATTAGAAGTTACTCGTGACTGACAAACCGTCACAACATTCCTTGCTTGTTTCCAAATACTCCTCCTCATGTCGGCAACAATTTCCTGTGCAAAATACCAGAGCAATTTCTTTCAAGACTCTATCTCCCAGTCATCACTCAGACATTATTTCTAACTTGTATGAAATGTTAACTTAGCCTCTGAGTCCTAGTGGTAAGGGCCCAAACCTGATTGCATGCTTTGATGGGTCAATAAATCTGGCTTGCAGCACCATCTTCAGTCAGATATCACACTTTTATGATCGTCATCCTGTAGGAGATCACCATCCATGTCTGAAGGCTGAGCTATAGGACCTGTGAATGCTTGCAGGGATCTTGGTCCTCCTTTTAGGTATGAGTTCCACCACCATGGGACCACGTGTTTCTCAACCTTAGCACTTACTAACATTTTGAGCCAGGTAACTAACAGCATTCCCAGATGCCACAAGCACCTCTGTCCTGAAGTTGCGGCAAACATAAATTTCTCCAGATATTTTCACATGACCTCTGGGGCACATGCCAATATCCACTATGTGATTAATATTGTTTATATATCTATCTTACAGGTTTGTAAGGTGTTAAAAGGAAGCCCACATGACTCAGTGAGAAATAATGAGTGGACTGGGAATGTAACTCAGTGCTTATCTGGCATGCTGAGGTTCTGGAATTGATACCTATCACTAAAGTGGAAGGGAGAGAGGGCGGGGTGGGGGGGAGGAAGGAGAAGAAGAGGAGGAGCAGGAGGAAAGGAGGAGAAGGAGGAGAGGAGGAAAAACAATAATAAGCAAACTAACCCGATCAATACCTGTAGCTGGTGATACTTCAGTATATAACTCATCTCAGACAACAGACTGTAGCTCAATCAGAAGGAAGTGAAGTAGGTTGTGAATCATGTGGTATAATAGATTTCTTTTTGATGTGTGACACTTATCTTTTTTTTTTTTACTGCTTTTGCAAGTAACATTTTGACTTTGAGGTCCTGAGTTCAATACTTTGTGCTACCAAAAAAAGTAACACATTGGCTGGGAATATAGCACTCAGTGTTAGAGTGCTTGCCTAGCATATGCAATGCCCTGAGTTTGTTCCCCAACACTGCAAAAATAAACCAATAATAAAAGTAATGTAATATGTATTCATTATTAAACATATACATAAGTATAAAGAAAAGTTAACCCTAATATCACCACCAAGAGATTTGGTTCTTGTGGTGTTGCAAAATTTTTTTCCTAGATTTGTTACTGTTCCTTGTGATGTCCTATCTATAAGATGACTGCCCCTCTTGCCCCAGGAAATCCAGTCTTGTCACTGGGACTTGCTTTGGCCAATGAAATATGATGGAAATGATGAACAGCTTCTGAGCACAGCCTTTAAAACTCATTATCTGATTTCTCTTTGGCTTTTTTCTCTTGTCTCTGATAGGGATAAAGTACCAAAGAAGGGCTCTTGTGTCATACTGTACAAAGGAGCCACAGATGAATAACTGCAAGAATTAAACCTTTATTATTACAGGTCACTGAATTTGGGGATTGTTACTACAGCATAACCCCATAAAATCTGGCTTAATGTATATTTCTTTTTTTTATTCATTTATTCGCATGTGTATACATTGTTTGGGTCATTTCTCTACCTTACCTCCCTCCCCCACCCTCTCCTCCCCTTCCCCCACTCCGTATATTTATTTTCTACTTTTTTTTAATGTGTGCCTATCTATAGATGACTTATAATGACTTATGATGGTTCAACTTACAGTTTCTCAATTTTACGATGCTGTGAAAGCAATGTGTACGCAGTAGAAACCATACTTTGAATTTTGATCCCTCCAGGCTATAAATTCTGATCATTTCTCAAGATACTGGCACTAGCAAAAAGTTAAAGCTCCCACTGAGCCCCACAGTCATGAGAAGAAACAACTGGTCTTCTACAGTGTGCTGTTTGACTTCAGCTATGATGTAGAGGTTATGGGTGTTGAATGCATTTTTGACTTACATTATTTTTAAAGTTTGTTGAGACCTAATCCCAAAATAAATATAAATAATATATATATAAAATGAATATATTTGTATACATAGTGAATAAAATATGTGTATGTTGCTTAATAATGCAATACTTCTATAAAATATATTAAAACTATTAGGATAATTCTAACTTTATAACCTCTGCTTTTATAAAGTTTTTTTCTCTTTATAATTTTCAAGTATAATTATCTATCTTTTAACAAAGATTTTTGCATTACAATTTAAGAGGAAAATACATATTTAGGAAGAGACAATATATTGACAAAACAATATCAACTGATATTTCAGGTGCATGTATGTGTAGATCTCTAATCTAGAAAGGAACAGGAGGTAACTTAACTGTTACTTTTTTTTTTTTTTTGGTGGTGCTGGTGCTGGAATCAAACCCTTGGCCTTGCTCAGTGAACTCCACCCCCAGTTCCCCACTGAAATTTTTACTGATATTGCTTTGTTAACATTTTTCTGTGATGGATCTCTGTTATTATTATTACTTCCTCTAACAATTTTCCATATAGTAGTTTAAAAAGCTAAGTTCTTTGGCAATTTTATGCCAATTCTGGTAATTATAGTCACTATATATACATATATATATATATATATATATATATATATATATGTATATATACACACAAATATATTTGACTTATTTTCATAATTGAATGCTAATTATTGAAGCAAAATGAAGTTTTAGAAGCTGGGTGGCTATTTGAGTTTGTAAAACAAGTTAAACTTGACAATAAGGCATGTGCTTTAAATTTCCTTGGTTTGCAGCACTGTTTACTCTGGCAGTTTTCTTGTTCTCCCCCATAAACTGTAACATGGTAGACTGATGCTGGCTGTTCCTAAAGGAAATATCTGAAAACAGCACATTTATTTTTGATCTAATGCTGATCAGTCATCCCTCTAAGTTCCTCTAGTCTATGTGGAAAAGCTTTTAAAATCTGGGAGAACATCCTAACATGGGCCACCAAAATTTAAGCATTTTAGAGAGAGGGGAGACTATCAAAGTTGAAGTGTGACTTTGCAAAGTATGCTATCCTGGCTTAAGTAGCTCAGGTCCTCAAGATGATCACTAGTTTATTTTAACTGCATCCTAAAGCAATGAGTCCGCAGATGAAAAAGAACATATTTTTTCAGAGTTATCATGTTTTATATCAAATTTCAGTTGATGGTATTGATTTGCCTTGATGTTTGAGTGTTGGTTAAGCAGAAAAGGCATGTCTAATACATGCATTTTTGTTATCTTTATTTGCTATGTAGCCATATAGCAAAGTAGAGGTAGCTCCTGAGTTAAATAGGAGGATAGATAAGAAAAATCCTTTAATGGCTCAGGTGTTGTTTGAACAAATGAAGGTTTATCAGTAACTCAAGGAGACAGATAATTTTTAGGGAGCTCTGTATGTTGCTATGAAGGGATTATTTTTCTGCCAGGAATATATTAGGCCTAACAACAATTTAGTTGGGTATTTCCACTTAAGCCCAGCTAGATTTCTCCACTAAATCAAATGTTTCCATTCATTCATTTATTTACTTGTCTAGACAATGAATACCTATCAACAATCCAGTATTTTCTAGTTCCTTGAGTTATGCTAGGCTTTGATAAGAAACACAAAAATTCATGCTTTGGATTAATAGGCTAGAAAATTATAATATTTTATTTATGTGTGGTGTGCTATGGCTTATAAAAATATTTGCTTGCATGATATCCTTTGATTTACAGCAACTCTATAAGGTAAAGATAGACATTGTCTGTGTTTTATAAATTAGATCACTGATTATTGTGTTTTTGACTAGAATTTACACTGAATATTGATCTGGAATCATGAGTTGGAATTCCATGTATATTGTAAACACAAATATTGACCTACACAATAGCAATTTCTGTGGAGTGATGGAAATTGAAAGATTGGTTAAGGAGACAAAAAGGTGAGGAAGTGCAGACAATTACTATTTAGAAAACATTTTTTGAAGAAGTGGGGAATAAAGCAATAGCTAAAGATGAATATGAGGTCCAGGGAGGTTTCTGATAAGAATTTTTTTAAAAGCATGTTTATATGCTAATAAGATTGAGCCAGTAACAAGGAGATGACCAATTATGCAAAATAGAGAGTGGGGAGAATTGTAAGAAAAAGTTTCTGAAGAAGCTCCAGGAAGATGAGATTGGGGTACAAAACAGTCTTAGGGAAGAGAGAAGGGAGCGTCAATTCAGCTTGACAGAAAGGAAGACAGGGATATAGACATGGACAGGCAGATTCATAGATCTGGCGGTGGAAAATGGGAGGATTCTATTCTAATCAAACTCTGTATTCTCAGTAAAATACAAGAAGCATTAGCTGAGAGTGAGGAGTATGCAGATGGTAGGAAGTTACAAAACAATCACTACATATTTCACTCTAAATTTTAATGCAATAGGTTTTCTCTCTAACTTTCTATGTAAAGATAAAACCACTAATTTCTAAAATTTTGTGTGACTGTAAACTCTTCACTATTGTCCTTATTGGTAATTTATCAGGAAATAAAAGTATTTATACCTTAACATCAGATTACATAGACTATTCAAAAACACTGTCCTATGGAATAAATTTACATGTGCCATATGCAAAAATGTTTAATTGACCTCACTTTTTATTGTCAATAGTGACTATTTCTAGTTTTGAAGTTTATCATATTTGTTGAGCTGATGGTGGTTATATGCTTGTGCTTTGCTGAGCTCTGCAATGGAATTCTGTAAAGGTGAGTAATTCTATAAAATTTTAACAAAATTTTTATGTCTGTAAAGACTATATCAAGGTGTGGGTATTGTTGAGGACACTTCTCCATGATGTTTCTATACATCTTGTGACTACTTTTTTTCTGGACTAATGTTTACAGACGGACTTGAAAGATAGGAATCACTTTGGAATACTGGGAAGATATTGCCGATAAGAAAAAGATAATTACTTTCTCTGGAAAAAGTTGAGTAGTTTTGTTAGCAGCCTTTATAAGACTGGAGTTTTCCTAAGCTCAAAATTCCTCAGGGAAGGCCCTGCTGGCTTCTTTTAAGGGAACCAAAGCAAGGTCTTAGAAGTGATCAAAAAGTGAGACACAAGCAGGGAGACAACCTTCTTGAATTGGCAAGGGAACATCTTGTGCTTTCAGGTACTGCAGGATGTGGGTTGACAGAATCAAGCATGCGTCGTACTTAGCTACTCAAATGAGGCAGGAGTCAAGATGTGATCAAAATCAAGAAGTAAGTAAAGGTCCCAAACACTGGAAACCATGATGCATGCTGCATCATAAAATCCAATGGAATTCTTTCAAGAGGTAAGAAAACATCATAAAACAATAATGTGCCGAATTCTAGAAAGCCTGGTACGTCTTAGAGGTGCTTTTTCCTGAATTGTCCATGTTAAAATTTAATAATTATTTAAATATGCATCATGTGTACGTTGCAAAGAATTTCATGTAAATTTAAGGTTTTAAGGTTATAGGCCACTAAAACAATCTTACTATGACAATGCTAATTCACAAATCATTGCATTTCATTTATTCCTGAAGTTTTTTTTTTATTATTATTCATATGTGCATACAACACTTGGGTCATTTCTCCCCCTGCCCCCACCCCCTCCCTTACCAACCACTCAACCCCCTCCCTCTCCCCCCTGCCCCCTCAATACCCGGCAGAAACTATTTTGCCCTTATCTCTAATTTTGTTGAAGAGAGAGTATAAGCAATACTAGAAAGGACCAAGGGTTTTTGGTAGTTGAGATAAGGATAGCTATACAGGGAGTTGAATCACATTGATTTCCTGTGCGTGGGTGTTACCTTCTAGGTTAGTTCTTCTTGATCTAACCTTTTCTCTAATTCCTGGTCCCCTTCTCCTATTGGCCTCAGTTGCTTTTAAGGTATCTGCTTTAGTTTCTCTGCTTTGAGGGCAACAAATGTTATCTAGTTTTTTAGGTGTCTTACCTATCCTCATATCTCCCTTGTGTGCTCTCGCTTTTATCTTGTGATCAAAGTTAAATCCCCTTGTTGTGTTTGCCCTTGATCTAATGTCCACATATGAGAGAGAACATATGATTTTTGGTCTTTTGGGCCAGGCTAACCTCACTCAGAATATGTTCTCCAATTCCATCCATTTACCAGCGAATGATAACATTTCGTTCTTCTTCATGGCTGCATAAAATTCCATTGTGTATAGATACCACATTTTCTTGATCCATTCATCAGTATTGGGGCATCTTGGCTGTTTCCATAACTTGGCTATTGTGACCAGTGCTGCAATAAACATGGGTGTGCAGGTGCCTCTGGAGTAACCTGTGTCGCATTCCTTTGGGTATATCCCCAAGAGTGGTATTGCTGGATCATATGGTAAATCAATGCCTAGCTTTTTAAGTAGCCTCCAAATTTTTTTTTCCAGAGTGGTTGTACTAGTTTACATTCCCACCAGCAGTGTAAGAGGGTTCCTTTTTCCCCCGCATCCTCGCCAACACCTGTTGGTGGTGGTGTTGCTAATGATGGCTATTCTAACAGGGGTGAGGTAGAATCTGAGTGTGGTTTTAATTTGCATTTCCTTTATTGCTAGAGATGGTGAGCATTTTTTCATGTGTTTTTTGGCCATTTGAATTTCTTCTTTTGAGAAAGTTCTGTTTAGTTCACTTGCCCATTTCTTTATTGGTTCATTAGTTTTGGGAGAATTTAGTTTTTTAAGTTCCCTATGTATTCTGGTTATCAGTCCTTTGTCTGATGTGTAGCTGGCAAATATTTTCTCCCACTCTGTGGGTGTTTTCTTCAGTTTAGAGACCATTTCTTTTGATGAGCAGAAGCTTTTTAGTTTTATGAGGTCCCATTTGTCTATGCTATCTCTTAGTTGCCGTGCTGCTGGGGTTCCATTGAGAAAGTTCTTACCTATACCTACTAACTCCAGAGTATTTCCTACTCTTTCCTGTATCATCTTAAGAGTTTGTGATCTGATATTAAGATCCTTGATCCATTTTGATTAATCTTGGTATAGGGTGATATACATGGATCTAGTTTCAGTTTTTTGCAGACTGCTAACCAGTTTTCCTAGCAGTTTTTGTTGAAGAGGTTGCTTTTTCTCCATCGCATATTTTTAGCTTGTCTTTGTCAAAGACAAGTTAGTTATAGTTGTGTGGCTTCATATCTGGGTCCTCTATTCTGTTCCACTGGTCTTCATGTCTGTTTTTGTGCCAGTACCATGCTGTTTTTATTGTTATTGCTTTGTAATATAGTTTGAAGTCAGGTATTGTGATACCTCCAGCATTGTTCTTTTGACTGAGTATTGCCTTGGCTATTCGTGGCCTCTTGTGTTTCCATATAAATTTAACAGTAGATTTTTCAATCTCTTTAATGAATGTCATTGGAATTTTGATGGGAATTGCCTTAAACATGTAGATTACTTTTGGGAGTGTAGACATTTTTACTATGTTGATTCTACCAATCCATGAGCATGGGAGATCTCTCCACTTTCTATAGTCTTCCTGAGTCTCTTTCTTCAGAAGTTCATAGTTTTCCTTGTAGAGGTTGTTCACATATTTTGTTAGGTTTACCCCTAGGTATTTGATTTTTTTTGAGGCTATTGTAAATGGAATTGCTTTCATATATTCTTTTTCAGTTTGTTCATTATTAGTGTATAGAAATGCTGATAATTTTTCTGTTGATTTTATATCCTGTTACCTTGCCGTAGCTATTGATAGTGTCTAGAAGCTTCTGAGTAGAATTTTTTGGGTCTTTAAGGTATAGGATCATGTCATCTGCAAATAGGGATATTTTCACAATTTCTTTACCTATTTGTATTCCTTTTATTCCTTCTTCTTGCCTAATTGCTCTGGCTAGGAAATCCAGTACTAAGTTGAATAGGAGTGGAGATAGTGGGCATCCTTGTCTAGTTCCTGATTTTAGAGGGAATGATTTCAGTTTTTCTCCATTCCTGCATTCCTGAGGTGAAGCCTACTTGGTCGTGGTGAATAATCTTTCCAATGTGTTGTTGAATTCGGTTTGCCATTATTTTGTTGAGGATTTTTACATCAATGTTCAAAGGAGATTGGCCTATAGTTCTCCTTTTTGGAGGTGTCTTTGCCTGGTTTTGAGATAAGTGTAATACTGGCTTCATAAAATGTGTCTGGCAGTTTTCCTTCCCTTTCTATTTCATGGAACAGTTTAAGGAGGTTTGGTATCAGTTCTTCTTTAAAGGTCTGATAGAATTCAGCAGAGAATCCATCAGGTCCTGGACGTTTCTTTTTTGGGAGACTCTTGATTGCTGCTTCAATTACATTTTGTGTTATAGATCTATTTAGGTGATTAATTTCCTCTTGGTTCAGTTTTGAATGATCATATGTACCTAGAAATCTGTCCATTTCTTTAAGATTTTCAAATTTATTTGAATATAGGTTCTCGAATAGTCTCTGATGATTTCCTGGACTTCCATGGTGTTTGTTGTTATCTCCCCTTTTGCATTCCTGATTCTACTAATTTGGGTTTTTTCTCTCCTCATTTTGGTCAGGTTTGCCAGGGATCTGTCGATCTTGTTTATTTTTTCAAAGAACCAACTTTTTGTTTCATTAATTCTTTGTATGGTTTTTTTGGTTTCTATTTCATTGATTTCAGCTTTTATTTTTATTATTTCTCTCCTATTTATTTTGGGATTTGCTTGTTCTTGTTTTTCTAGGAGTTTGAGATGTATCATTAGGTCATTATTTGGGATCTTTCAGTCTTTTTAATATATGCATACATGGCTCTAAACTTTCCTCTCAGGACTGCCTTTGCTGTGTCCCATAGGTTCCAGTATGTTGTGTTTTCATTTTCATTGACTTCCAGGAACTTTTTAATTTCCTCTTTTATTTCCTCAATGACCCATTGTTCATTAGGTAATGAGTTATTCAGTTTCCAGCTGTTTGCATGTTTTTTGTCTTTACTTTTGTTGTTGAGTTCTAGTTTTATTGCATTGTGATCAGAGAGTATGCACGGTGTAATTTCTATTTTCTTATATTTGCTGAGGTTTGCTTTGTGCCCTAGGATATGATCTATTTTGGAGAAGGTTCCATGGGCTGCTGAGAAGAATGTATATTGTGTAGAAGTTGGATGAAATGTTCTCTAGACATCAAGTAGGTCCATTCGATCTATTGTATATTTTAGATCTTGAATTTCTTTTTTTTTTATTGTTTTGAATTTCTTTATTGATTTTTTTTGTTTGGATGACCTATCTGTTGATGATAATGGGGTGTTAAAGTCTCCCACAACCACTGTGTTGGCGTTAATACATGCTTTGAGGTCTTTTAGGGTATGGTTGATGAAATTGGGTGCGATGACATTGGGTGCATATAGGTTGATAATTATTATTTCCTTTTGGTCTATTTCCCCTTTTATTAGTATGGAATGTCCTTCTTTATCTCATTTGATCAATGTAGGTTTGAAGTCTACTTTGTCAGAGATAAGTATTGCTACTCCTGCCTGTTTTCGGGGGCCATTGGCTTGGTAAATCTTCTTCCAGCCTTTCATCCTAAGCCTGTGCTTATTTCTGTCAGTGAGATGGGTCTCCTGTAAGCAACAAATTGTTGGATCTTCCCTTTTAATCCATTTTGTCAAGCGGTGCCTTTTGATAGGTGAATTAAGTCCGTGAACATTAAGTGTTAGTACTGATAGGTATGTAGTGATTCCTGTCATTTAGTTTTCTTAGTTGTTTGAAGGTTTAATTGTATGTACCTAAGTTGAGGTTACTCTCTACTTTCTTGCTTTTTCTTTTCCTGTAGTTTCGTGCTGCCTGTCCTTTCATGGTTATGTTGGGTTTCACTTTCTGTGTGCAGAATCCCTTGAAGAATCTTTTGTAGTGGTGGCTTTGTGTTCACATATTGTTTTAGTTTCTGCTTAGCATGGAAGATTTTTATTGCTCCTTCTATTTTGGATGATAGTTCTGCTGGGTTAGAGTATCCTGGGGTTGAAGTTATTTTCATTCAGTGCCCGGAAGATCTCATCCCATGCTCTTCTTGCTTTTAATGTTTCTGTTGAGAAGTCTGTCTGCTGTGATTTTGATGGGTTTACCTTTGTATGTTATTTGTTTTTTCTCTCTTACAGCCTTCAATATTCTTTCCCTAGTTTCTGAACTTGTTGTTTTAATGATGATATGCCGTGGGGTAGTTCTATTTTGATCTGGTCTGTTTGGTGTTCTGGAGGCCTCTTGCATCTGTATGGGAATATCTTTCTCTAGATTTAGGAAATTTTCTGTTATTATTGTTGAATATATTATGCATTCACTTTGCTTGCACCTCTTCTCCTTCTTCGATGCCCATGATTCTCAAGATTGGTTTTTTGATGGAGTAGGTGAGTTCTTGCATTTTCTTTTCACAGGTCTTGAGTTGTTCAATTAATAGTTCTTTGGATTTTTCCTTTAATTACCATTTCATCTTCAAGTTCTGAGATTCTGTCTTCTGTTTGTTCTGTTCTGCTGGATTGGCCTTCCGTTTTGTTTTGCAGTTCTGTTTTGTTCTTTTTTCTGATGTTTTCCATATCCTGGGTGGTTTCCTCTTTAATGTTGTCTATTTTTGTCCTGAGTTCATTTATCTGTTTATTATTCATGTTCTCTGTTTCACTTTGGTGTTTATACAGTGCTTCTATGGCTTCCTTTATTTCTTCTTTTGCTTTTTCAAATTCTCTATTTTTGTTGTCTTGGAATTTCTTGAGTGTCTCCTGTACGTTTTGGTTGAGCATATCCAGTATCATCTCTATAAAATTCTCATTGAGTACCTGTAGTATGTCTTCTTTTAGGTTATTCCTGTGGGCTTCATTTGGTTCTTTGGCATAGTTTTTCTTAATTTTGTTGGAGTCTGGATCTGAGTATTTGTTTTCTTCATTTCCCTCTGGTTCCTGTACTAATTTTTTCTGTGGGGAAACTGGTTTCCCTGTTTTTTCTGTCTTTCCATCATTGCCCTTGCTGTTGTTACTGTCCCTGTACTGTGTGCAATTAAGTATTTTCTAGCTTGTAATAATAACAATGGTGATATTTAGAATGGAAAGATGAGAGGAGATGGAAAGCAAAGAAGTTAAAGAAAAAGGGAAAAACAAATAAACAGACAAGTAGGAAAAAACAAAACAAAGAATCAAAGAAAAAAGTTTCCACGATATAAACAGGGAGCGTTAGTGTACTAATTGACAGTAAGGTGAACAGGCATTAGAGAGACAGAGAGAGGATTGAAAATAAAAAATAAAACGAATAAAGATAAGAATAAAAATAAAAAATAAGTAAATGAAAGAAATATATATATAAATAAAATAAAACAAAATGAAGAATAGAAAATAAAAAAAACCCTCCAAGTTCAAATGCAATGAAGTTTCATTCTTAATAATTTTGGTGTCTGTCTCAGCCCCCAATCCTGGAGATGGTGCCTCAGATGTTGTTCTGTAGTTGTCTCGTCAAAGTGGATGCATAAAGTAGAACAAAACTGCACACACACCAAAAAAAAACCCACAAAGTGTCCCAAATTCAAATGCAATACAGTTTCAGTAAGTTTTTCAGCATGCAGGCATAGTTCAGTTGTTTTCTCATCAAAGGTAGGGAGAGAGAAAAAAAAAAAAGAGTCTGGAGACAGGTCTGTCAATGGTTATCTGAGGCTGTGGCTTGCCTGCCCACTGCTGTCAGCCTGCTGTTGCTGGAGGTGTTATTTATGCAGATCTCTGGGGTGAGCTTAACACTCTCCTGGCCCCGCAGGCTTTGTTTAGTCAGAGTTCTGTGCGTGAGCCTCTGCTACAAGCTTTCCCCTTTCCAAGCACATTGGGGGAGGTGACACTGCACCTGCTTTCTCTGGCCTGCGTGTTTATTTACAGCTCACGTGGGAATTGGGTCCTCCCCCCTCTCCTGTGGAGTTTTCCTCCCACCACCGCTTTTACAAGGTTTCCCGCTCCTGATTGCTGGGTGGTGCTGCTGCTCCTGCCAGCCACTGTGTTTGTTTACAGCTTACGTGGGAGGTGGGTCTTCCCCTCTCTCCTGTGGAGTTTTCTTCCCTCCACCACTCTCACAAGCTTTCCCGCTCCTGATTGCTGGGCGCACACCCCTGCTCCTGCCGGAGCCTCTCCGGCCAGACCCGGCTTGTTTATTTACAGTTCTGGGAAGGATTCCCTTCCTGGCTCTTCAGAGCTCAGTGCGCCCTACCCGCTTTGCAACTGTCTTTATTCTTATTGCTTATTACTCAGTTTCTCTTTTTCCCCGGGTGGAGGTTGGTCTGTCCAGGGGGCTATGCTTTTCTGGCCCAGGGTTTTCTGTGGGAGTACCATGTACCGCTAAGCTCACCTTGTCCACATCTTCCCAAGCTGTCTGGGCACGGGCGACTGGCAGCCCCGGGGGCCCTCCTGGTTTCTCCGTTTAATGTGAAGTGGAGATTCTCTGCACCGGCTGGAAGTGTGGAGGGGTCAAAGTTTTGCCTCTTCTCAGTGGTTTTGCCTGCAAGGTGTGTCTCCAGTGTCTCTCCAACATTTCACTATAGGAGGCTCACTTTCCGCTTCCTCCCTCTAGCTGCCATCTTGGAATTCTCCTCCTGAAGTTTTTGAAATTTCAGTTTGGGGAGTAAGAAAATTTTGTCAAATTAAATTATTCTATTGTGCTATTTCTACCTGGTTTTAAAGGCACTTAACTTTTATGATATAATTTGGATATTGCATTCTTGTCCTCTTTATCTGAGAAAAAATCAGAGTGGATCATTGATGTTTAAGTGCTTTTCTTTTTTTTTATTCATACTTTTCATAATTCTAATTGTCCTGCTTGAAATTTTAATCCTCATGTTTATATCTTGGTTACCACCAAGATAGCTTGGTCCCTGGAAGAGAGGGTAACCAAATAAGTGCGTGAGTTGGAAGGTGGGAAGTTCAATGGAGTTTGGCTCAGAGGCCAGATATTTATTTATTAGATGTTTAGTGTAGGACAGGAACTTGTCCCTTTGTCCTTATTGAGCTTACCTTCCGGTAGGGGTGAGGAGAAGTCTGACAATAATAATAATAATAATATGTCAGGTGGCAGTAAGTGCCAGGGAGGAATATGTAGTAAGAGAAGATAAGAACGGCTGGGAGTGGGATGCAGATGTTATCAGTCAGATAGTTCAAAATCACATGTGTGATTACAACATTCCCTTACACAAACTCTTTAAATTCACCCCATTATGTTCAGCAGGGTGGAGCCTCCCCCCCCCCCCCCGCAGAGTCTGACCCTTGATAAATTCTCCATCCTTAACCCCTTCAGTGTATCCAGATATACAGTCTTCATTTTTGCCATATTTAGTTACACAGATTTCCAGAATAGGCCATGCTATTTATGTTTCCATGCACCTACTTGTTTATGGCATAAAAATATCTATTCCTTGCTTCCCAATTCTATCTTAACTATAAAAGTTTCTTCCTTTCTTTTAAGATTCACGTCTAGCTTTCTGTTTTCTTAAAAATCTATTTGATCCATTTGAACTACTCTTTAGGACAGTTTCAAGATGTATTAGTCAGCTTTTTATCACCATAACAAAATATCTGAGCAATGGTATTTATTAAGAAAAGGGGTCAATTTAACTCATACTTGTGGAGATTCAAAGTTCAAGATTTGGGATGTCCCATTGGTTCAAGCTCTAGTGAGGGTGGAGGGTAATGGTGGGAGTGCATGTAGGAGCAAACAATCGTATCTCAAACCAGGAAGCAGAGAGGCTTGGTGGATCCAGGCTCAGGCTTTTTTAAGTACCTTCTCTTGAGAACTACCAAGGTATCACAGAGAGCTACTTTAAATCCTTTCAAGGGCATGTCCCCAGAGACTTTTTTTCCATTAGGATTTATTTCTTAAAGGCACCTAGATGGAACTCAATAAATATTGGATATAATATGTCCTCAGAATCTGATGTGATATCTACAACAGAAAAAAAAAAAGAACCCGAAGTATAAGTATTCATATTATCCATCATAATCCTAGTGTGGAGAAAATGCTATAATGAATCTTTGTCACTAGTTCAAATGGGATCTACAGTTCACTTAGAGTATGCATATGTAAAATACACTGATTAAACAAAGATTTTTGAGAGCTGGTATTGCACTTGCCTAGCATGTGCAAGACTCTGGGTTCAATCCCCAGCACCAGAAAAAAAAAATAAGAAAGAAAGAAACAAAACGAACAAAAAATTTGTGAGATGTACACTATGTGCCAGGGACTGTGATCATGCAGGGGGTATAAAAGTATAATTGCTTAAGAACTCTGTCCTCAAGCAATTCACACTGTAGTGAGAAGAACCAATTAGAAGTCAGTGATGACATTTATCTATTTATACTCACAGAGTTCCAAATTTAAATAACTCAGTGTGAAGGGTGCTAGTGCAGAGAGAAGCACAGAGAATGGTGTAGAAATGTGGACAGGTTGCATAATTCAGGGACAGAACAGTGCTTGGCACAGTTTCTACACACCTCATGTGATCATTAACAACTTATTTACTCCTAATGACAAGCGTAGAAGTGGGTATTATCAATTTCCTCATCCTGCATGAGCACAAAGTGGTAACTTGCTCAAGGTCAGTCATATAGCTGGTTTCAAACACAGGAAATCTTAATCCAAACTTGTACTTTCAATCACTGTAGAATACGCTCAAGTTTTTTATTAAGCTTCAGAAAGTAAAGTTATTCATTCCTTAAGGAAGGGAAAAGAGGAAGCTGAAACATACTGACAGAAAATTTGAACTACTGAAAAATTTAAGGATTGTTTGGTACAGTGAGGAGGGTGTAAGTACCTTAGGAATCATGCCAAAGCTTTGAACTTAAGCCTCTAGGTACATTAAATTAGATACATGATACTCTTGTCATCTGCTGTCTACAATAATAATTCATTTAATCCAGTAAAGGATGGTAAGTGCTTTGGAATAAATACAAGATTCTGTGGTTGCCATGGGGTGAGTTAAGAAGATATAAAACAAATAACCAACTCTTTGTAGCCTGCAAACAGTTTTTCCACTGTATACTATATGTCTTATTGATAGAATTACATTTGAATAGCATGATCTCATGCACTAGTTCATTTGATTCCTTCTGCAACTCTGGAATGGAAGCAGTGCATATATGATCCATGTCTTACAGATGCAAAGACTCAAAATGCCCAAAGGCATGAGTGGGAAATGTAAAAAGCAGGAGGGAGGCATGCGAGTTATATCATTTGCTTCTATTTTCTCTCCATCTTAATTTTTATAATTATATCAGGTAAGATAGCTTAACTGCAATTGATACTATTGAATGTAAAACAATATCAGAACTGGTCCAGTTTTTAATTAATGCAAGGAAAAGTAATCGGTTGAGAAATCATCTCAGAAGTGATAAAAATTGATGTGCAAACCATCTCTCCATGGTTTCATTTTTCAGATTTTGATTGCTGCTATTAACTTCCATTGTTCCAACTCTATGTTCATCCCTGGGACCTTTCACCTCTCATTCCTATCAGGGGGGAACTTGAAAGAGGCAAAGTAATGGCTCCCACATATCTGCCTGATGTTGTCAGTGGTATGTTAGTGATAGTGATCCACATTTCTCTAGTGATAATAAAAGATTTCATATGCATTACCACATTGGATCATGACCACAACTTTTAGAAGTATGTGTGGTAGATACTGATGTCCCAGGTTTATGGAAGAAAAATTGTCCATAGCTAGGATAAGTCATTCTATGTTCTGTTCAAAAGTTTCTTGTTGGCTTCCCCTTGTATGAGTCTATGAGTTGAGGTCTGCTGTAAATCATGAAAAAAGGTATCTCTTCACAAACCTACTCCTTGCAGCATTTCTCCATTTAAATAACACCATCACCCACCAGCTTCTTGAGGAACAAATCTAGATTTCCTTGATTCCCTTCTGTTTCTAATGCTCATACCAGATCCAATGGCAAATCCTGATGAGTTTATTTCTAAAATATACCAGAGCTGTCCACTTGTTTTCCATATAAGTATTTTTGTGTATTCCTATGACCTAGGGGCAAATCTGTTATGTCATAGGTGCTTGCCAAATATTTGTAACATGAATATTTCCAGTGCTACACTAGCAGTGATATTCAAAATGTTCAGGAATGGACAGAGCAGGAACTGATGGAGTTCTATAGTTTCCCGGCTATGTCAGGTCTCAACCCTTTAATTACTGGGTCATGAGGAGGTTAGGAGGTTCTGGGGGAAGGACAGGATGGCTGGGAAAGGAAGGTGGAAGGCATTTAGGGGAGTCAGGACAAAGACTACTTATCAATCCAGAGGGAAATGTTTCAGTGCTTTAGCAACTGAAGGTTGTGTTATGACTATATCTCTATAACAGCCAGCTATCAGCTGGTACTCAGTTTAAGGCATCATCTTTGCTTCCAGGATATCTCAGTTCTAACTACGCACCTGATTTCCAGAGTGATGCTTTAAATAACTAACCAAACCATGCAAATCCTCTGCTTGGAATTCTCCAAAGAGCTTTCCATTACCTTTTAAAGTAAAACTCACCCTTATAAATCTTTTAATTCCTCACCCCATTGCTCTTATTTCTTGCCGAGCCCTTACCTGGCTGCCTTCTTATGCAGGAGAATTGAGCTGTGATCATACTCCTTCAGAGGGACCTTCTCTGGCCACCTATTATTAAGGGGTAGTGCTAGTCATTGTCTCCTTCATCATCCTGTTTTAACTTTTTGCATGGAACTCCTTGCTGCCTTTTGTGTCTATATTTTCATTTTATGTATCACTTTCCCCATTAAATTACATAGAACACTTGGTCTGACAGTATTCCTGGACCTAGAATGTAGTAGCCTCTTAATAAATATTCATGTTCTGATTTAATGAATGAATCAGACATGCATTATGGGCTGTTGTGTTAAGTACTCCTCACTTTGGGGTTACCTTTTTGCAAATGTAGGAGGTATTTAATTTCTACCAATGTGCTTATGAACCAAATGTCACAACATAAAAAGGAGTGTATAAATCGGCATTAGGGAGATGAACTCATCGATAATCTCACTAAAATTGAAGCACTTAAGATTATGAATATAATTAAATTCTTCTCTTACGATAAAGACAAATTTTTACCTGTCCCATGTAGTTTGGGTAATTCTGCTGAAAATGTATCTTTTCTCTAAGAAAAGTAATTTGAGTACTCATTTAATTTTATAGAAAACATTGCAGCAACAAATGTCACTAGTAGCAATAATAATTCTATTTACCTAAATATTAAAACAATCATCACAAATACTCCCTAGATTGCAAAAATGATATTAATGTACAAAAGTAAGAATATAAAATGCTTTAATAAAATAAAGGTGGAAACAAGGGATCTGGTAATTTTTTTTGATACTGGCTTAATTTTTACTGTTTTATTAATTCTAAGTAGAATCAGACAAAATTGCATTGTTGGTTGGTAGCATCTCTGTGATATAACAGGCACTTTACTACATAAAAAAAAGGGCAGACAAGCAGAAAATCCTTTGAATCCTGAATTCTTACATGAATGTGAAAATATTACTTCTTTGCTAGACTTGACTTGTCCACGATTGCTTGAGAATAATCAGTTTAAGAGGATCTGGGGAGAGCTTTTCCTGTTGCAAGTTTTCTTTGTTTCTGCCAGCTGTATCAGATAGGAGTTTGGTTAGAAGTGAAACATGACATTCTGACAGTGAATCCAGCAGACAGATTCTTGGCTGCATTCTCAGCTACACTTGAACTTCTGCTAAGCATGTGATGAAAGAGTGTTTTCAACTGTACCAGCTGTGGAGAGGTTAATAAAACAAAAGAGGAGAAACAAAAACGCTCACAGCAGAAAGCTTCTGGCTTTGCTGAGTTTTCTGGTTACAAACAATATGTCAGAGCTGTGACTACTGTATTGTGTTGGCTTTAAAAGCATTCTAAATTAATTGAGCTTCTGAATTAAAGTTTAAGGAGAATTAGTAAGTAGCAAATCGAATGCAGTGTTACATATGTTGGTCCTGGAAAAAGAAAGTTCTTACTTTGCACCAGCCAACTGTTAATTAGGAGGCTTGTATTGATTTTTTTTGCGTCCTTGATGGTTTCTGCTATAAGTAGAAAAGGGCACAGGCTTTCAGATAGATGTTCATGATGTGCACAAGTCAAGGTGACCTTGGCTTCGTGGCCTGGGAGCAGTAACTTGTGCTTTCTGCCCCTCTTCCTGTGTCCCACTGCTTGGCAAAGGATCATGGAATGTGGAGACCGGCCCAGCCTGCTCCTCCAGAGATGATTGCTCAATCCTTTCTTAGCAGAGCAGGTCAGCTGCTGACCCATGAGCCAGCTAAACTGCAAGAAGAATTAAGCAGTCCTTTGGGAGGCTAACTTCAGAGGGCCTTCCCCAGAAGTCAGAGTTCAGCATACAACAGAGGAAGGCCACCAACTAATTTTCCTGTCTCCTTCACGTGCCTTCTCCTTCCCGTAGGTAAGGTCCAGCACTCAACATACTAGTCATGTCTGCTATTATGGCATTCCCATGAGCTGAAGACAAATGGGATAAAGGCTGTCATCTCTTTACACAGGAGGAGGGAAATAAAACTCGCCTTTTATTGTCAGCTTCACTACTTCCTGCTAAACTGGAGGCCTGTTATATAAGTGTTTGGGGCTGTAATGAATGTGACTTACATATGTCATTTGGGAGATGTAGTGTTTATGTTTCTTGAGTTGAATTGGGACAGAAAAAAATTATGTACATCTAAAATTATCAATAATTGAGTGAAACTTTAAAAGTTATTTCTTATCCTGGTTTGTCTAAAATCTATTTTCATCATTTCATCCATCTGTACATTCTAGAATAAAATGGATTGTTTTGAAGACTATTTCTGAATAGTTGCAGAACTCCCAAGAAGTTCTGAATAGTTGCAGAACTCCCAAGAAGTTTTAGCTTGGTTCCCTCCCCCTCTCCCTCTGCACCCCACCCCACCCCCTAGTCTTCCAGCTGGCTTAAGTATAGGCCTAATGCTCTTCTCTTTAATTGTGCAGTCCCTCGATGAGCTTTCTTTGTGACTTCTGGTCTTATTCTGCCCAGCAATGGAGTGCCATGAATTTGCCAGGAAGCAAAACACATGTGCCCCACATGAGGACACAAGCAGATGCACCAATGTCTGGATTTACCAGGTTTGTAAATTAGGAGTTGATTTATCACAACACTGAGGAACCTGTCTTTTCAAACTGTACATACAACAGCATCGTGAATCTTATTTGATTTACACAAACGTGACCTGGCAAGTGGCAAGAGGTCTGTTTGGGAGTCCTCTGTCACAAACTGAGGTATACCTCAGACAAAGTGTTAGAGGAGGTAAAGAGAGTGAGTGGGCAAGAGTGAAGAAGATGTTATATTGGTTGGAACAATGCTAAATTGCCCCAAATTATGCTCAATATAACCATAAAATTATTAAATACTCACCTGCATATAGAGATGATAAATTTCACTTCTCTCCAGCTGGCCTGTGAAGGAGAGGACACGTGTAATATTTTTCCATTCCCTGCCTTTTCTGAGAGAACTCAATACCCCCAACAGCATGACTATTGTTTTGCATATGAAGAGTCACAGGCGATTTAAGAAAAAAAGATTTTTAAAGAATGGTTTCAGGATGAGTCATCGTCAAAGATAACATTTAGACATTATTCTTAAAACTAAAGCAAAACTGGATTTTTAATGTAACTTATTTTTCTGAACCTTAGGGTTTTTTTTTTTTTATCCCGAAAATGTGTCTGAGAGCCTGGCGAAATATAAAGTGTCTAAAACCAAGATACCTAGAAGTAAATATGCAAAATTTGGAGTTCTACCTCCATCCATATAAGAGATATAATAATACTTGCTGAATTTGATAGCATAGATGAATATAAATTAATTCTCTAAGCTTATACAACATAACAAATGAGTAAAAGTAGCTTTAAGAAGACATCTGGCTTCTAATTTAGAAAACACCCTGTCTTTGCATTTTCTTCAGAATTTTTGGAATGGATTAGCTCTGTGGGCAGGCAACATACAGAAATTTCAAGTCATCTTCATCTTGGTTTGGAAGCAGTAGAAATAGCATAACTATTGCCCATGCAGGATCTGTGGGTTTCCCAATTTCCCAAGAGACAAGATGTGCTGGGCGTGGAGCCTTAGATTGTGGAGGGACAAAATTACAGTGCTTGGAAGAAAATATTATTCTACATGGCCCGACAAGACATGTTATCAGATACTTAGTACTGGCTGCCCACTTGGACAGCACACCAAAAGGCAGCAGAGGGTGAAACAGAGGAGATCATTATTCTGGAGCCTGTTGCTCAACACTTAAGACCAGAGTGAAGGAGATACAGTACAATGTTCCTTTTATTGCAGTCTATATTTAAATGTCCACTTTTTGTTGTTGTTTTTAGGAATTTTTGGCTTTATTTGAACAATCTTAATATTTTAAAATAAAACCAAAATTGGAATCATAGGAATCACAGCATTAGGTTTAACATCCTAGAAGCTTATCTGCTGGTGTTTTCAGCATTAGCTACTCTGAGAGCCACTCTGTGTTGTGTCAGGGAAAGGCACAAGAAGGTCTCTCACCAACAATTTCTCCTGGAGGGCCCTTCTTCCATGAGGTGTCCAGCAAGTGAGACATCAGAGCACATAGAGAGACCACTAGCTGCTGTCAGTTTGTATGTGATGGAGAACTAAACAAAATAAAACTAAGGGACCCATTACAAGAGTTAAAAATATGAAAAAGTTTTGGTATAAATATTTGCCAGTTTGCTCTTCCACAAGGGTTTGCTATCCTGGCAAGGGTTTGCCTTAGTGTGATCTTTATTTTATGAGACTGATGCATAACCTACTGTGCTAACTAGGCAACTGTTATCTTTATTTTAAAATTATCTCTGAGTATGGGCATTTTTCTGTGTTGACCATAACACATGTAGCACACGTGGGCCTTTCTTACCAGGCAGCTAATTCTCTCTGCAGACTGTACTGTATAACATTACATAACAAATACACTATGATAGGATGAAACATTACAAATAACTTTACAGAAACTACATTTTGAAGGACATTTCTTCTTTGGGGACTGTCTACTTCATTTTTTACATTTAAATGGTGAGTTTTTAAAAAAGAGATTTTATAATCTCTTAATCACATAGCACAAGACAGAAGACTTGGGGGAAAATATTTCAAAATTATTGATACTTCTCATAATTCTGTAAAAATGCTTTTGAAAATGGCTTATTATGTCAAGGCCAAATAGGAACATTTCTTGATTTGTCAGATTAGTTTTTGTGGGTCTTCTTCTAAGAGTAAAGTCTTTTCCTAGATGTTTTATTAATTGATTCACTGAACTAATTTCTCAATTATTTTTACCCTTTATTTTGTTAAATGTCTTTATTAGTACATAATAGTTGTATGGGGGGCATTGCTGTAACATTTCTATATATATGTACAATGTACTCTGGTTTGGTTTAGTCCCTTCATTATTCTCCCTCTTCCTCAACCTCCCTTCTGAAAATGGCTTTAACAGGTTTCTTTTTCTTCTTCTTTTTTTTTTGGTGGTACTGGGATTCGAACTCAGGGCCTCACACTTGCTAGGCTCTACCAAGTGAGCCACTCTACCAGTCCCTGACAGGGGGCTTCAATGTTCCATATTTATACTTGTGTAGAAAATACATCAGCCATATTCACCCTCCTTTGCCCTCTTCATTTACCTCTTTATTTTTGTTACTCTTTAAAATTGTGAGTTACAAGTTATTTTTACCCATAATCTTGATTTTCTTTTTTGATTGTTGTACTGGGGATACATTTGTGGTATTTATAAAATTTCTTACAATATATCAAATATAACATAGTTGAATTCACCCCCTCCATCAGAATCTTGATTTTCTCTTCCACCTTCTTCTCCTTAGTCAGTGAGAAATCTTGGTATCATTACTGTCACAATCACCATCACTATCGTATTGCTCACTGGAAATCTATTATGCTTCAGGCACCTTATATACATTATTTTAATTATAACAACCCTTACATGCTTATAGATGAGGCTTAGGCAAGTAAATAAAGCCCCAAGGACTTCAAGACTCATAAGGGTGCTAGAATTTGAATTTAGGTTTGTCTCTTTCAAAATTCTCCACTGTCTCTAATTCTAAAATTTGTAAATGATCAAAATCTAAAATATTGGCTACCAGAGCGTGGGAATGGCACCTTTTTTAGCCTCAGCAGTACATCCGGCTTGTGAAGTCTTTGTCTTCAAAGTGCTCATGTTTATTTCTCAGAGACTAAGAATATGGGATAATATCATAAACTGTTGCTTTTTTTTCTGATCTCAAAACACCCAACTCTCTGCCAAAGAATAGTTTGAATAGTTCAAACATTTTAAAAGAATCAAGCTTCCCGAATTGGACAATACATAATTTGGAAATTGTCCTTATTCACTGAATCATATTGGTTTTATGTCAGGGTCTTGTTCTTCATCCTAATCATGCTCACCCCACTTTTTTCATATATGGAATTCTCATAGCTTAAAAAGCAACTGTCAAAAAAGATATTCAAAGGGATGAGGGATTTTCAATAACTTTATAAAATTTAGAAAGGAGGAATCAATTTTAAAGATTACTCTATCTGTAAAATATAAGTAACATCCAAGTTCTTGATAATAAAGCTATGTTATCTGGTACCCTAATAACCATAGCAGTGTTCCTCTTGGAATTTTCAGAAAATATAAAAAGAATACACTCAGAATAAAAATAAAAGCAGAGATAAGTTTCTAAAAATGAAAAGTAATTATGGAGAGAACGTGAAAGACAAACAGGAATGTTCAGAAAAATCAGATGACAATGATCCAAAAGAAAGAACTCTCAGGACAGAGAAAGATTCAAAGATAAATATTGATGGAAAATAACCAGGGTACAAGGTTATAATTCAAAGTAAATTTTCCAACTTGCACACCCTCTTTAAAATGTGTGTCTTAGAGTTTTACATGAGCCTGGTGCAATGTGAAAGAGCACTGGCCTTGCAATCCAAGGCCCTGGTTTGGGTCTGGCTCAGCCATTTGTTATCTATATTTTCTTGGACAAGCTATAAGACCCACTTTCTTATGTATAAATCAAAACGATGCTATTTAATGCCTTCCAGTGCTATTGCACTCAGTCTAGCAATGCCACCTGATTAGATGACATGATATTTTCCAGCCATTTACTGGTATTGTACTGATGACAACCTGCATAGGACTCAGTGGCTTTCAGAGATCTTGTTCTTTGAAGTAGAAGCTTTACCCCATTGCTATAACAATCATTATGCCAATGTTTCTTTAGAGTTTGTTGTACACAGTATACATTTGATCTTTCTTACTGGCTGGAAACTGACTATGCTATCGCTGACTATGAGGTCTATTCTGTTGGTGTTCTTGAGGTCTAGATTAAATCAGGATACAACTGGACACTACTGTAATTTGGGTCCTCTATCGAATATAGTTATTTTTGTTTAAATTTTCCCTATAATTGCCAAAGTCATAAACCCTTTAGTTTCACATACATCTGCATAAAATTATAGTGCTGTAGTTAGAATAAAATTTTAAAATGCAATAATGGAATGCATGTTAGAAAAACACAAGGTGAATTTGACATTGTAATGTCCACATAGGTTTTTTGTTTGTTTTTTTCCTTTACTGTTTTGCTGGGTGGATACATTGTGGCATTTACACAGGGTTCTTACAGTGTATCAACTATATCATACATGAACTCACCCTGTCTACCATTCTCCTTTATCACCGTCCTCCCTTGATTCCTGGAGTAGTTTCAACAGATAACATTTTTGCATTTACATACATGTGTACACATTTTTTGCACTGTATTCACCCTCCTCCCTTTTCCTATCACTTGCCCACATAGGTTTTAAGGAATCATAGATGATTGTTTTCTTCTATCCATAAAGAAAAAGATCTTTTTTCATCTGTTCCTCCCTCCTCGCGCTAGAGACTAAACTCAGGGCTCAGGGCTATATGCTTGGTAGGCAAACACCCTACTGCTTGAGCCATACCCCTAGTCCTAGTGCTTTTTTGCTACATATAACTATCAATACCAATACACATAATAGAAAAGTCCTATCTATTATACACACACACACACACACACACACACACACACACACACACAAAGTGTGTGTGCACACAAAACCCTGAGCATGTAAGTGTAAGGTGGTGGTGTGCCTCATGTAAGGCATGACTACTGTGGCTTTGATGGCTCCTGTATACACTCAGGAAGGCTGGGCCCATGCTGGGCCTTGAAGGTGGTTTGAGGGAAGGAACACAGAAGGGAATCAGAATCACTCTGAATAGAATTGTACTTTCTCTACCAGCTCTGTATCACCAGATGATTGTTGGTGTCATTTCAGCCCTCTGAATGCTGTGACATCTTATTTTATAATGTGATTATATTATCAGTTAACAAAACCCAAAAAACAATTTCTGTGTAATGTGTTCATTCTGTTTGGTGCAGGGTGGTGGTGGATTTTTCAAATTCTGGAGGGCTTAGAATACAGAGTTTGTTAAATCAAGATCTAGTCATGAACAAATCAAATACTTTTCTGTTTGTGAAGAAAAAATGTAAAGAACTAATTCTTAATCAGGTGGCCCTTTCTTGAGATGACACCTTGCCACTGTTCTCTGAGGAATTGGACCGGATCCAAGATGGTGACCAGAGGGCAGAAGCAGACAGTGTGAGCTCCGTAAATCAAAAATTTTGCTGAGATGCTGGAGCCACACTTGGCGGAAAAAAAAACACCAAGAAGAATCAAAACTCTGACACCCGGAACCCCCAGCCTATACAAAGGTTCTCCACACCATGTTACACCAAGAAAACAGGAGGGTTTCCCCACTGCCAGAAGCTGGCTCCAAACCTGCTTGGGAGAGGCAAATAAGCAGCATGTATCCAGTATTCCCACAGCTACCCCTGGGATAAACCAGCATAGCCCCCTGGACTGACTGATTCCCACCCTGCAAAAAAAAAAAATTGAATAATAAACAAGGAACTGAAAAGGAACATGGAGCAGAGGGAGCAGGGTGCTCTAAGTGCACCAGAGAAGGGGGTAGGAGCAAGGAGCTGATCTCTATGCGAACTTCCAGTAAATAAAGACTGGTAAGGCAGAAGGGCTGACAGTGGGCAAGTGATAAGCTGCTGCCTGAAATAGGGCAGATAGTGGTCCACGAAGCTCATCTGAGCCAGTGAGCAATTTCCAAAGTCAAATGACATTGCAAAATTGAAAAACAGTCAGTAAACCAGCATAATACGCTGACAACAGAGAGCCAGCTGACAGATCTCTGACCTTGCCCCAGAGAAAGGATGCGATGCAAAGAAACAAGCTCCCAATAAACCAACACAGTGAAAACCCAACTCCAAAGAAGGATGGCTAGTGGGCCACAGAGCTATCTCTGGAACCTGAGGACAAGCCACACCTCACTGAGGGAGGAGCTGACTAAGCAGCTGCCTCTGAAAGACAGGAAAAAAAATTGGTGAGTCTCCCCAATCACCTGGTGAGACTAAGACATAGCTTCTACTTAAATAGCAACACCAGGACTGGATGCTGAAAGAGTAACACCAGAAATACTAAGACTGAAATTCTGTTATTCCTGAACCTGGAATTTTTTTTAATGTGTTTGTTTGTTTTGTTCCCTGTTTGTTTGTCCACCACCTCTCCCTGTTGATTTCTTTGGTTCTCTTTCTTTTTTTCTTTTTCTTTCTTTCTTTGTTTTGTTAATTTTACTATTGTAAGTTATCTAATACTAAATTACACACAGACCAGGGACAGAAACAGCAACAAGTGGAGTGATGGGAAGATGAAAAAGGGATGGAAACCATTCTCCCCCCAAAAATAAATTAATACAGATTCAGAGGGAAATGAAGAAAACAGATACCCAGTTTCAGGCTCCAACAAAACAAAGATAAACTATGCCAAGGAACTCAATTAAGCCCTCAAGAATACTCTGAAAGAAGAAATCCTGCAAGTAATCACTGAGAATTTCATGGAGATGTTACTAGACATGGTCAACCAAAATATACAGGAGGCACTCAAGAAATTCCAAGACAACAAAAATAAAGAATATGAGAAGACACAAAAATAAATGAACTCACAGGAGCCCTAAATAAATACCAAAGTGAACAGAGAGATAAATGAATTAAGGATGAAAATTGACAATATTAAAGAGGAAGTGGCCCATGATATGGAAAACCTCAGAAAAAAGAATGAAGCAGAAATACAAAAACAAATGGAAAGCCACTCCAGCAGACTAGGACAAGCAGAAGACAGAATCTCAGAACTTGAAGATGAAATAGAAATTAAAGGAAAAATTGAAGAGCTATTAAACTACTCAAGACCTGTGAAAGGAATATGCAAGAACTCACTGACTCCATCAAAAGACCAAACCTGAGAATCATGGGCATTGAAGAAGAAGAGATGCAAGCAAAATGAATTTGTAATATATTCAACAAAATAATAACAGAAAATTTCCCAAATCTAGAGAAAACTATGCCCATTCAGGTACAGGAAAGCTTCCAGGACACCAAACAGACCTGACCAAAATAGAACTACCCACAACATATTATCATTAAAACAACAAGCACAGAGAATAGAGAAAGAATATTGAAAGCTGTAAGAGAAAATAACAATTTACATACAAAGGTAAACACATCAAAATCACAGCAGATTTCTCAATAGAAACCTTAAAAGCAATAAGAGCATGGAGTGAGGTATTCTGGGCACTGAATGAAAATAACTTCAACCCTAGGATACTCTACCCAGCAAAACTATCATTCAAAATAGATGGAGCAATAAAAGTCTTCCATGATAAGCAGAAACTAAAACAATATATGACCACCAAGCCACTACTACAAAAGATTCTTCAAGAAATTCTGCACACAGAAAGTGAAAGTAAACAAAACCATGAAAAGTCAGGCAGTACCAAACCACAGGAGAAGAAAAGGCAAGAAAGTAGAGAGTAACATTGATTCAGCTACACACAAACCCTTAAACAACAAAAACAACCAAATGACAGGAATCACCACATCCCTATCAATACTAACAATGTTAACGGACTTAATTCCCCCCATCAAAAGACACCATTTGGCAAACTGGATTAAAAAGGAAGATCCAACAATCTGTTGTTTACAGGAGACCCATCTCATCAACAGAAACAAGCACTGGCTAAGGGTGAAAGGCTGGAAGAAGATTTACCAAGCCAATGGCCTCTGAAAACAGGCAGGAGTAGCAATACTATCTCAGACAAAGTAGACTTCAAACTTACATTGATCAAATGGGATAAAGAAGGACACTCCATGCTAATAAAAGGGGATACTAATAAAAGGAAATAGCAATTATATCTCCATACTAATAAAAGGGGATATTAATAAAAGGAAATAGCAATTATCAACTTATGTGCACCCAATTTCATCAAACATACTCTGAAGGACCTAAAAGCATATATAGACTCCAACACAGTGGTAGTGGGAGACTTTAATACCCCCATGTCACCAACAGATAGGTCATCCAAACAAAAAAATCAATAAAGAAATTCTAGAACTAAATCACACCATAGATCAAATGGACCTAGCTGATGTCTACAGAATATTTCATCCAGCTTCTACACAATCAGCAGCCCATGGAACCTTCTCCAAAATTGATCATATCTTAGAGCAAATATAAGAAAATAGAAATAATCCCATTCATTCTATCTGATTACAATGCATTAAAACTAGAACTCAACAGCAAAAACAACAGTTAGAAGCTGAACAACACATTGCTCAATGATCAATGGGTCATTGATGAAATAAAAGAGGAAATTAAAAGGTTCCTGGAAGTTAATGAAAATGAAAATGAAAACACGACCTACCGGAACCTATGGGACACAGCAAAGGCAGTCCTAAGAGGAAAGTTTATGGCCATATATTAAAAAGACAGAAAGCTCTCATATCAATGACCTAATGCTACATCTCAAACTCCTAGAAAAACAAGAACAAGCAAATCCCAAAACAAGCAGAAGGAGAGAAATAATAAAAATAAGGGCCAAAATCAATGAAATAGAAACAAACAAACAAACAAAAAAATACAAAGAATCAATGAAACAAAAAGCTGGTTCTTTGAAAAAATAAATAAGATTGACAGACCCCTGGCAAACCTGACTAAAATGAGGAGAGAAAAAACCCAAATCAGTAAAATCAGAAATGCAAAAGCAAAGATAACTACAAACACCACAGAAATCCAGGAAATCATCAGAGACTACTTTGATATTCTAATAAATTTGAAAATCTTGAAGAAATGGACAGATATTTAGATACTTATGACCATCCAAAACTGAACCAAGAGGATATTAATCACCTGAATAGATCTATAACACAAAATGAAATTGAAGCACCAATAGAGTCTTCCAAAAAAGAAAAGTCCAGGACCTGATGGATTCTCTGCTGAATTCTATCAGACCTTTAAAGAAGAACTAATACCAACCTTCCTTAAACTGTTACATGAAATAGAAAGGGAAGGAAAACCGCCTAACTCATTTTATGAAGCCAGTATTACACTCATCCCAAAAACCAGACAAAGACACCTCTGAAAAAGAGAACTATAGGCCAATCTCCTTAATGAACATCAATGCAAAAATCCTCAATAAAATAATGGCAAACCAAATCCAAGAACACATCAAAAAGATCATTCACCACAACCATGTCAGCTTCATCTCAGGGATGCAGGGTTGGTTCAACATATGCAAATCTATAAATGTAATATATCACATTAATAGAAGCAAAGACAAAAACCACTTGGTCATGTCAAAAGATGCAGAAAAAGCCTTCAACAAGATCCAACACCATTTCATGATAAAAGCTCTAAGAAAACTAGGAATAGAAGGAAAGTACTTCAACATTGTAAAGGTTATATATGACAAACCTACAGCCAACATCATACTTAATGGTGAAAAACTGAAATCATTTCCTCTAAAATCAGGAATGAGACAAGGGTGCCCACTATCCCCACTCCTATTCAACATAGTACTGAAATTCCTAGCCAGAACAATTAGGCAAGAAGAAGAAATAAAAGGAATACAAATAGGTAAAGAAACTGTCAAAATATCCCTATTTGCAGATGATATGATCCTATACCTTAAAGACCCAAAAAAACTCTACCCAAAAACTCCTAGACATCATAAACAGCTACAGCAAGGTGGCAGGATATAAAATTAACTTACAAAAATCATTAGTTTTTCTATACACCAATAACGAACAAACTGAGAAAGAATATGTGGAAACAATTCCATTTACAAAAGCCTCAAAAAAAAAAAATCAAATACTTGGGAGTAAACTTAACAAAGAATGTGAATGACCTCTACAAGGAGCACCACAAACCTCTGAAGAAAGAGATTGAGTAAGACTACAGAAGGTGGAGAGATCTCCCGTGCTCATGGATTGGTAGAATCAACATAGTAAAAATGGCTATACTACCAAAAGCAATCTACATGTTTAATGCAATTCCCATCAAAATCCCAATGATACTCATCACAGAGATTGAAAAATCTACCCTAAAGTTCATTTAGAAATACAAGAGACTGCAAATAGCCAAGGCAATATGCAGTAAAATGAGCAATGCTGGAGGTATCACAATACCTGACTTCAAACTGTATTACAAAGCAATAGCAATAAAAACAGCATGGTACTGTCACAAAAACAGACATGAGAAGACCAGTGGAACAGAATAGAGGAACCAGGGATGAATCCACACAGCTATGCCCACCTTATTTTTGACAAAGTTGCCAAAAATATACTATGGAGAAAAGACAGCCTATTCAACAAGTGTTGCTGAGAAAAGTGGTTATCTGTCTGCAAAAAACTGAAACTAGGTCCATGTTTATCACTCTGTACTAATTTCAACTCAAAATGGATCAAGGACCTTAATATCAGACCCAAAACTCTGAAGTTAGTACAGGAAAGAACAGGGAATACTCTGGAAGTAATAGGTATAGGCAAGAACTTCCTCAGTAGAACCACACCATCTCAGCAACTGAGAGAAAAGAATGACAAATGGGACTTCATAAAATTAAAAAGCTTCTGTACAACAAAAGAAATGGTCTCTAAACCAAAAAGACCACCCACAAAGTGGCAGAAAATATTTGCCAGCTATACATCAAAGAACTGATACCCAGATTTTACAGGGAATTAAAAAACTAAACTCTCCCAAAATCAATGGACCAATAAAGAAATGAACTAAACTGAACTTCCTCAAAAGAAGAAATTCAAATGGCCAAAAAACATGAAAAAATGCTCTCCATATTAGCCATAAAGGAAGTGCAAATCAAAACCACACTAAGATTCTACCTCACCCCTGTTAGAATAGCCATCATCAAAAACACCACCACCAACAGGTGTTGGTGAGGATGCGGGGAGAAAGGAACCCTTGTACACTGCTGGTGGGAATGCAAGCTAGGGCAACCACTCTGGAAAAAAATATGGAAGCATCTTAAAAATCAAACATAGATCTGTCATATGATCCACTCCTGGGGATATGCCCAAAGGAATGCAACACAGGCTACTCCAGAGACACCTGCACACCCATGTTTATTGCGGCACTATTCACAATAGCCAAGTTATGGAAACAGCCAAGATGCCCCACCACTGACGAATGGATTAAGAAAATGTATTTATACACAATGGAATTTTATTCCACCATGAAGAATGAAATCTTATTATTCTCAAGTAAGTGGATGGAACTGGAGAACATCATTCTGAGCGAGGTTAGCCAGGCTCAGAAGACCAAAAATCATATGTTCTCCCTCACATGCAGACTTTAGATCTAGAGCAAATGCAGCAACGTGTTTGGACTTGGGTCACACGCTAAGGGAAGAGCACATACAGGAGGAATGGGGACAGGTAAGAAACCCAAAACATGAAAGTATTTGATGTCCCCACTGCAGAGGAACTAATACAGAGTCATTAAAGTGACAGAGGTCAATATGGGAAGGGGATCAGGAACTAGTGAAAAGGTCAGGTAGAGATGAATCAACTCAGCTGTAACACATTGTACATGAAAGCAATGCTAGGAATCTTTCTGTATAGCTATCCTTATCTCAACTAGCAAAAATGCTTTGTCTTTCTTATTTTTGCTTATGTCTTCTCTTCAAAGAAATTAGAGATAAGGCAGAAGAGTTTCTGCCTGGAAGTGAGGGGAGTTGTGGGGGAGAGATGGCCCAAACAATGTATGCACATGTGAATAAATGAATACAAAATTTAAAAAAAGAACTAATTGTTCAGAAAGTTTTTTTTAATATATGAAAAAATATATAGAGGACTTAGGAAAAATTGATTTATCCATGGATCTGAAACAGATTCATAAATAGAAGTGGAGCTAACAAAGTCTCTTCCTCTATTTCCACAAAGAAGTTTACTAAACCAAAATAATCCCTTATTATGGTATTACTTAAAGCTATTCTCTTTTGGTAAATATTTTCACTTCTTACTGAGTTTTTCAATTATCATTGGTGGGCAGATATCAAAAGCATCAGATGTCAGCTGAGCTTAAGAGAATCAATAACCCAGAGCCGTAAACAAAGTAATTGGAGGCAGGAACTGTGCAGTGACAGGACCCCATACTTAAGGTGCTTCATCTCTACAGTGGCCTGGAAGATGGTCTTCATGAAGTAGTAGCACCTGGGCCATCAAGAAGCCCTGTTGTCAATTCATTCCCATTCCCTCATATCTTGGTAGCTTCAGGACCCTCAGGTTGGCGAGCAAGATGATAGTTTATCATGAATGAGCTTCAACCTCAGTGGGAAGTGTGCTCATTCATGGACTGCACAAGTGCACAGAGAAGGGGACATAGGTTGCTTAAAGCTATTTCAGAAGTGGGAGATTTCATAGTGATATTCATGAGATATGGCCATAAACATCATAAAGAGTCCTTTCCACCATATCTCTCAGTTGTGTGGCTCTCAGAAAATATGACATCTCTTCAGTTTTACTACTCTGAGGATGTTAATTCATGTATTTTTTTCTGATAAACTAAGAATTCCCTTCAATGAATTCAAATATTGTATAATTAGAAACTTGTTTTTTATATTAAATTATTTTTCATATGGAAAAACTAAAGGTAGATGCAAAAAAATAATTCTTTTAGAAATGGGATCATAAGTAACTTAAATAGTACAAAAAGAGTATAAGAAATTGATAGTAAATAATACCTCTATTTTTGGATAAATATAATCTACCCCCTAATTTTCTTCCAGGGTTCTAATTAAATTAATTTCTATATAATGTATTTTATAGATCTAAAGTTAGTAAGTGTAATGTCTTCATTCCTTCTGTATTATAAACCATGTTTTCCTGAAAATAATTATTATGTTTGCCTTTCTTCACAGCACAGCTGGTCAGGTACAGAATGTAGACAAGTATGTTGTTTTATAAAAACCCTTATTCATCTGAGTCACCAGCAGCACACATTATAAGGATAAATGCAGGTATGCAAAAGCAACAGAATAATAAAAAGTTACAGTAGTTACCATATATCAGGACTGTCCTTTTCAGTTGTTTTGATAATACTTTAAAAATCGATCTCAGAATGTGTAATATTGAACTTATAAAATATTTCACTGAAGGGAATTTGCTTCAGGTAAATGTTTATAGATGGAATTGGAGTCATGAGGAAACATTGTGTAGTATGCTGTCCAGCCACAGTAAAAATACTCTTATTTTCCTAAACCATAAATGAATAATTTTTCTAAGACATTCTCATTATCATTTTACTGATATTTGTCATGATAAGAACATTATTCACTTGAAATAAAATGAAAACCTTTGGATTTTCACCCTAAACTTACTATTTAGAGTAAATTTTGTTTTTTAAAGTAGTAGAGATGAAAAACCATGAACAAATGCTGAGGGCATGAGGCGGGCCAGATTTCACACTGTCCCCCAGATCCTGGGCCCTGGGTGTAGCCATATGGTCTTTTCAAGAGCGAATTAATTGGGTACATCTTTTTATTTATTTACTTACTTACTTTTTGCAATGCTGGAGGTCAAATTCAGGTTTCGTATTCTTTTTGTATTCAGTTTCATTATCTTACCTCTCTTTCCTTTTTAATATTTCTTGACTACTTTTTTCACAAGTCTTTGTAAGTTATTGTCATGAGAGAAGGAAGTGATGTCCCTGAGAGGAAGGGCTTTGAAAAATTTTAATGATGGTAATGACTAACATGTTAGGTGTCAGGTACTTCACTAACCTCTGGGTAATGGCAATTGTTCTTTCTCTTTTGTCCATGACTTAGACAAAGAAATATGTTTTATCAAAATTGTCCACAATACATAACTAATGAATGGGGAGAAAACAATTCGTCAAAGCATTTTATGAGCGCAAGAGAATAGCTGAAACTCAATTGGATAAATGTAAAAATCTTACATTTAGATCAAAATAGTCAGTTTCTTGTGTAGAGAAGAATGAATATCTAATTTGGTACTGAACATAAAAATCCTTGGGATTTAATTTAAGTTAATTTAACCTAAACATATGGATTTGCTGTGAAGCCCTTTTAGTCTTATGCTCTATTAATTGAAATATAGCATCCACATCAAGGAAGTTATTGGTCTGACCTTGCTGACTGCTGTCACACAGGAAGTGATCTGTTGAGTCCTGGGCACCACATTTTAAGAAAGAAGTTGACAGCAAACTGGAACATGTTCAAAGGAAGGATGGTGAAGGGTCTGGAAATCATATCACATAAGGAATAGTTGTGGAAATGTGTTCACTTTGCTTGAGAGAATGACAAGTTGTGTTAACAACTTCAAAAGCTGTTTTGTAAAAAGAAGGGGCAGACATTTTCTACATAGTTATGGAATGAAAAACAATGAGGAAATTCACAGAGTGATGAATTTAGGCTCCAGAAGAAAATGGTTTTGTAACAATTAAAGTTCCTTACCTCATGAACAGGGTGGCCAATTAATATCAAGTTGCTGGCCTTGGGAATGTTAGGCAGGGTCTGGGTGCCCACCTCCCAGAGCAGACGAGGGCAGGACTGGAGAGTCTTGTGAGTCTGAGTGGACACTTTGATAATACTATTGCTTACTTCCTGTAAGAAGTAAAGTCAGGACTAGAGTACACTGGAGACAGAATAACATGTCACGGGATGATAATAAGCCTGTCATACAAGTGTGTATATTCTCTTGAGGGGGTACAGAGTAAAGACATTGTATGAAAAAAGGAAATTAAAAATTACCATTGTCTGCATCCATCTTTATACAGTTTCTAAAGTTTTTTTGTGTAAGTGTATTAGCCACCAACTGTGTTCTTGGTATAAATCTTTCATTCATGCAGATGTGTGAAGATAAATAATATATTTATGAATTGAGAAATGGTAACAAGACTTTCCCTTCCTTCCTTCTTGCTTTACTCTTTCTCTTCTTTTCCTCCCTCTTCCTCCTCCACTATTTCCTCCTTGTCTTCCCACCTCTACTATACATTCTGTCCATTTTCTTTCCTTCTTCTAAGAAAAGGGCACAATATTTGTGTGTGTGTGTGTGTGTGTGTGTGTGTGTGTGTGTTTCAGGGATTGAACTGAGGCCTCAAGCATGTTAAGCATGTTCCTCTATCACTGAGCTATACTCCTAGTCCACAGTTTTTTCTACCTTTGAAGTCCCCCAGTTTTCAGCCTAGAGGCTAAGAATGTCTTTTAGGTTAGGTCTTACATTTTAACTTTCTCCTGTGATTGCTGTTTGCTGACTCCATAACTATGTAATCTCTCTCTCTCTCTCTCTCTCTCTCTCTCTCTCTCTCTCTCTCTCTCTCTCTCCCTCTCTCCCCCTCTCCCTCTCCCTCTCCCCCCCTCTCCCTCTCCCTCTCCCTCTCCCTCTCTCTCTCTCCCTCATTAAAGCAAACAAGGCAGCATAAACTATACAGAAATTATTAGTTGGATTTCAAGAAGTCAACTCAGCATGTATTGGATAAAGAAGTTTGGAATGCTTTACCTCTTGCGGCACAGTTCCAGCAGGGCAGGCAGCCTTGGCCCTGGTGGCTCAGCCCAGCCTGTCCTGTGTGGTTTGGGGCTTTTAACTGTGGGGCAGATCATTAACTGGCTGGTGAAGCAGCAGCACATTGTTCTGTTATTTTCAAACCACAACAGCCTCTGTGGAATCCAAGACCCATAAAAATGTAGTTCTGATGCTGCCTGACAGAGGCATAATTCATGAACTCTATAATTTAAAAGGATTTCAATGCAATTGTAAAGCTAATAAAATCTGAATTGCTTTTGGGGAGCACTGGTACCTTATTTAATCAATTGATTCTACTAATTTAAAAATACAATCAGCCTGGTAGCTGTGTGTGTGTGTGTATGTGTGTGTAAGATAAATAAGATTAAATGTGATGCCTGTAGTCTCAGTATGTAACACTGTAATACCAAAAACAAGCAAGAAAATCCCAGAACAAGTTATATCTTATAGCCAGTAACAAAGTAGTTTTCCCTTCTCTGCACTTTTTTTTAAAAATCATTTTTCCCTTCAAATGTTGATTATGTCCAAGGTTTTGTTTTTTTTTTTAATTTTGGGTAACTTACTAGAAGGTTTAGATTTCAGTCTGGATTTTTTTTTTTTAAGCTTCAAATGAAAGGTTCTCTTTAATCAGATAATTGGCCAGCCAGTAATTTTAGCCCCTGTGTGACACACCAGTTGGCAGGTACAGAGGTAGCCAGTCCTGAGCCTTTACCTCTGTCCCCCTGGCCTGCCCCCTGGGACTGTCACAGAGCTTCCCTTTCTCCCTGCTGCTCTCCAGAGGCTGCCTCCCAGGCATTTTGAAGTTTTGGAGAGGAGAGCCAGCTGTCAGAGGCCACCGTGCAGATGGCACAGAAGGGGCTCTACCCCACCGCTGCCTCAGCTCCATGGCACCCACGTTTCAGATTGATGCCTGGTTTCCTGCAATCTTGGCTCTGAAATTGTTTGGGAGGCTTTGGTGAGGCTTTCAGTACAAGCACATTACCTCCTGGATTTCAACTCCCCCATCATGAGTAATGGCAGCTGGAAATGCCATCTATAATGTCACGTCACAAAAGGCTTGGGAAATTATCCCCTTCTCCCTATTGTCTGCCTGTTTTCTTTTCTTCCTTCTCTACTCATCACGTTTGCTGGCAGCCATGAATGAAATGTAACATGCTAAATGACTGACATCCATTAAAACTCCTCAACAAAACCTTGGGCCGTGTTTTAAAAGGCCCCTGGAAGAAAAACCATTGTGTGCTCTTTGAGTCTTGGCCTGCTGAACGGCTGCCAAGGAAGGACTGCTCCATTCAAAAGGCTGCGTGAATAAATGACAATAACATCCCTTGGGGACCTGTGGGATCAGCTTACTCTGAAAATGCTCTGCTTCACAAAGGGTCAGAGTCACAAGGTAAATGAAAATGGCTAGGAGGGGACTTTGATGGCCGAAACACTGTAACAGTAGAGGACTTGAAAGAAAACTTTATTTTAAAAAATTTTTTAAAAAAGAGGAAAAGGAGGAGAGTGGGAGTGGGGGGACCTCAGAAGGGCTAAATCAGTTGATAAAGGACAAAACATTTGCACAAGGACATCAATGGATATTCGTTTGTAAGTTATACACAGGCAGTGTATAAATAAACACACATGCTTGTGAAAATGTATAAAATTCATCCATCTGCATGTATAAACATCATGGTTTAATTTCATTTCATATGTGAATAAAAGCTGGGTCAAGCCTGTGAGCTGATTTTCTTGGTGAATTATCACACAAGTACTCTAAGTTTTGTCTGAGTCATAGGGACAAAATCTAGAAAGCCACCAAACATGTCATTTGGGGGGCGGTCACTCCTTTTTTTCTATACCATTTCTCACTCGGAATGATTTCTATTTGACTGCTTTAATGGAGGTATGTTAGGAGCAGTTTCTAAGAAAGGAAGTCAGAGAAACCACAGGAATTCCTGACACATTTCCACAGAGGCCCTGTGTGGTACCTGACACAGGGTCACTCACAGGGAGGCCCTCAAGCCCTGACTCAGATCATTTTTAGATGTGTAGACTGTGGTAATTTAAAGAAATTCTGCAGAATTAGTTACCTCAGATATCTTCTGTAAAGATGTAAGTAAAGTTTAGGGCCCTCTTAAAAAATTCAGCAGATAATAATGAGGACAGAGTTACTGGCTGAAGTGGAGGAAGGAGACTTGAGGTGAGTGACTGCTTTGCCCCTGTTGTCTGAGTTCCAGTAGAGTTGAGATGTCAGCAGACAAACTGAAGCTCATATAATGTTATGGGTTCAGTGTGCCCCTCTCACCTCTAAAGACATGTTCACCCAGAACCCATGAATGAGAGCTTACTTGGGAAAAGGCATTTTGCTGATGTGATTGAGTTAAAAATTTGCTATGAGCATATCATGGATTAAAGTGGGCTCTTTCTCTTCTAAGTGAAGAGGAGAGAAGACAGAGGTGGGGAAGGAAATGTGAAGACAGCAGCAGAGATTGGAGGAATGTCTCCAAAGCCATGGAATGCCAAGGGTTGCCAGAAGCCATAAGAAGGAGAGCCATGGATCAGGCTTTTTCTCAGAGAACCACCCTGCTGACACCTCAATATGGGACTTCTGGCTTCCAGAACTGTTGGAGAATAAAGTTCTGTTGTTTTAAGTCATCGAGTTTCCAGTACTTTGTTCAGCAGTGTTAGGAAATGAATTCCGATGGCAATGGCTGTGTATTATTGTGATCACAGGGCCATTGGGCTTGAGCTTGCTGCTGTCCAGTAAGGGAACAATCACTTCTCCCCCATAGCCTCTGGAATTACTGGGTCACACTGGCTAGGTAAGCTCACTCTGTTGGAGGTCTCCTTGGTTAGTATTTTCCTGGAGAATGCATCCTGGTTTTCTCTAACCAAACAAGCATGTCTCCTCAGCACAGCACCACTTAGCAGGTGTTTGTAAAGGAAAAAAAAAAAATTGTCTCCCCCAAACTCATTAATGTATGGGAAGAGATTCATATTCCAAATACTTAGTATCAAAATTGTATGAAAAACTGCTGGAATTAAAGAAGTCCACCTTATTCTAGAGAGAGCAACTGTGTGTTAACTGTAATACTAACTCCTTAATAATTAAGAATTAATGTTTTAAGTCTTTTATATACATATTTTTTGTGGTATTGGAGTTTTTGAACTCAGAGCCTTGCACTTTCTAGGCAGGTGCTCTGTCACTTGAACCACACCTCCAGCCCTTTTTGCTTTAATTATTTTTCAAATAGGGTCTCATGTTTCTGCCTGGACTGGCTTCAAATCACAATTCTCTGAGTCTCTACCTCCAGAGTAGTTGCGATTATAAGCAGAGCTACCACACCCTACCCTTGAGATTTTTATATTCAAACTTACCATTTAGTACTTACATAGGAGTCTTAATGTGTTTTAATAGTTTGGTTGGTGGTTTGTAGTTAATATGTTGCACATTTTAATTTTTTCCATTTAGAAAAATGGAAACTATCTCTCAGTTACTGGTTTCTTGCAGAATGTGATCTCCCCAAAATAGATTATAGGAACTGTGCAGAAAAGATCTTTACTTCTTTTTATTGCTACATATAGACATTTTAAAGAGCATGACTGATGATATTCTTAGAGAAAATCTTTTGTGAAAAGATGTGACTTAGTGCTGTTCCCTAATGATCTGAATTAGAATCTTCAGGGAATGGCCAATGTAATTTAGATTTTGCATCTTTAATGTTTTCAAGTTATAATAGGTTCTTCTTCAGTTTTCATATATGGTCCTGCGCTAAAAGATCCTTTTGAATGAAGGTAATTTCTTTAAAATATGCTGTTTTTAGGACATAAATATTTTCAAAGAACATATTTGTTGAGCTTGATTTTGGGACATTTAGGCTGATAGTACAAAATGCTTTCCATTCAACTGTAAAAAAAAGTTTTGAGAAATACATTTGCAGAACAGTTCCAAGTATGTTTTGTTATCATCCCAAAGTTTTTAGATGTAAGTGGTCGGAAAAAGTCATTCTATTTTCCTAGACGCTTCAACAAGTCACAAGGAGAAATATATTGGAAACAGTGACTGAAAGAGTAAGTTTATGGAGCAGAGTCATAACCAACCATTAATACATAAGTACCCATTTATCTGTTTAAAATATGCATGAGAAAGGAATCTGAGTTTTTTTTTTAAATACATAAATTTTCTGTTGTGGATCTATCACAATTATGTGTTCTAAAACGCCTATCTTTAAAAAAAAATGCCAAATAAGGCTGACACATGGAATCCATTATATTCTAGCTAATGGTTTCAATAAAATTTATCACAGAGCTGAGTAGGCAGCAAGCATTTCTGTACCCTTGTCTCCAATCACGGGTGCCTAGGGACGCCAGCACTCACATGCAGGGGAAATTCAGTGTCCATGCCACTGACAGCTAGTGTCCATGCCACCCACAATTTTAACTTCCACACATAAAATATGTTTGTTTGTTTATTAGGCCTCTATGAAAAACTAAAATAAAAGGATACATTTTATTGTAGGATAAATGGTATTGAATCTTAAATTTAGTATTATATTAAGTTTATAGTAGAGTTGGCTGAATGCAGAACGTTATATTGTTTTGTGGCATGGCATGATACGTTTTCAAAACCTAGTAGTTCACACAGGGGGAAACTTAGGAAGAACAATTTATTGATACTCAACAGTGAAAATTGTGTCTATGCTTTTTCTCTCTTTCTTTTTTTTTTTGGGAGTACTGGGGTTTGAAACAGGGGCTCACACTTGCTAGGCTTACCACTCCATCAACCCAATGCTTTCTTTCTTCATGCATTCAAATGTGACTTAAATTTGACTTTTATCTAGTCTTTAAATTCTATTTTCTCTTTGAAGTATTTTGTTAATTGTATACTAAGACATTTTGTTAACTTAAAAAAATAAACTATATTTTTTGCTTCGTTTGGGGTGTTGATATTGGTGAACAGGAGAAGTCAAATGTTTGTTAACTTATTTTTGCAAAAGTGCTTTGAAAAGAATCAGAGCTGGAAACTTTTAAGTATGGCTTCAATTGAAATGCGATTCTCTGCCTGCGTGTACAGTGTCGGCCTGCAGGGGGCGTCCAAGTGCAGCGAAGCTGAGCGAGCTGCGCTACCTGAGTAACCCTAGTGCAGAAAAATGCAGCAAAAGCCAAAGTAAGCACTCCGTCCCCATCTGTCACTGCATGGAAGAGAGCTGAGGCAGCCATATTTAATCAGCAACGAAGTCTCCCCTTGGGTGATGTTCGTGCCCTTCTGTAATATTTTATTCTAAGCCATTTCCCAGACAGCATTATTGATTCATGTCATCATTCTTCCCCAAGCTCCGTGAGCTTGTGCAATGCGATACCAACGCAGCTCTCTTTATGAACACAACCTCAGAACCGAAAAGAGGTGACTGCCTGCAACACTCAGAATCACGCACACTGTTTAGTATGCAGTGCCTTGCAGGCATTTTAAATTCTTAAACTGACATCAGTTGGTTATAATGCATTTGCTAAAAAGTAGAGAATTAGCAACAACAAAAGGATTTGGCACTTGTTTCTTATTTCTGCTTTTTTATTTCTTAACTAATAGATTTATGCTCGTAATGAGAAGATAATGTACTTAGGTATATTGTGTCGGTGGTTTGGATGAGAAACTCTCCTTCCCTGGAAGACTCATTAAAACTAATAATACACTTGATATTTATCTTGATTAGAGTTCTGAAAATCTTTCTTTTCTCTTCTCTCAGAGGTAAAGGAGGATAGTGCAAAGTTCTTTTTTCTTAATGACAGATACTGTGTTGTAAGAGGAGACTCTGGTTGGTGAATGGCTTAGTGAGTGAGTGAATGAATGAATGAATGAAAACCCAATAATTTTCATTGTTTCCCAGAGGTCTTCTTTCTTTCAGAAGAGGGTTCATTGATAAATTTTCTCAACACAATTCTAATTTGGAGCACAGTAACTTCCTCAAAAAGTGGACATACTTATATATTTGCCTTTTAGACATAGTATCATAAGGAGTAATAAATGTTCTCTTTGTCATCCTTTTGTTTATGAACTTGCATATGTATCTTTGGATAAAGGTCTGTAAAATACCACGTTGGTGTTTGCACTTGAGGAGCTAAGCGTTTGTTTTGTCTTGGGCTCTGTGGAGCAACGGAAGTTGAAATGCCCAGTCTCCTCCTCCTCCAGCAATGTGTTCCAGCAATCTGTACATCTAGTAATGGGCACTTCAGGAATCTTTTTTGCCTAGATAAGGTTAAATTTGCTATTGGTACTTATCTTTATCAATTCAGAAATTTGCTTTCTACTTTCAAAAACATAAAGTTATTATGATAACAATTGCTTGAATACCATGATACATAACAATCAAGATTTGTTTGTTATAATATTACCAGTCATCGAACCTTTCCTATTCTTTAGGTACTCTATTAATTTACTGGGAATAGCATCCAACCCTCACAAGAAGTAGTTATGATGCCCCCTTTTGTGTATTTTTAAACTGAGACTGAGAAAGATTAAGTAATAGTTATTCTTTTAATTAAGACACATAAGTTACTTCCAGGGAAGAGTTTTCTAAAGAATAATCATATGCTAAAAGCCAGCATAAGTTTAAGAAAAGATTACCATATGACACTTACCTTGGTGCATTTGAAACTATATTCTAAAGACATAATCTTTAAAAGTCAATTACTGGCACAAGGGAGGACAGATAGGTAGAACTGGAAAGAAAGTCCAGCAATGAGCCCAGGTACAGCTGGCAACTAATTTTACTGAAATTGCCACAATGCCAGAGGTCAAGGTGAGTGTTCTGCATACTTTTTATCACTTAACTCCCCCATGGGCCTATGAGGCATTATTATCCTTACATTTTGATAAAGAAATTGAGGCACAGGTGCCTTCATTTAGTAACGTGCCGAAAGTTACACCATTAGCGAGTTAGAACGTAAGTCTTTCTAAGTTTGGTGTCAACTGCTCTCCCACTACACTACACTACACAGGTATTCCAATATATTGTGGAATTGAGTACATGATAAAAGTCACATTATGAAATCAGTCAGGGATAAAACAATACATTATTCAATAAATGGTACTGGATTAATGCTCTAAATTTTAAGAAAAATTAAGTTGGACATTTAGTTCAATCATACCAAGACAAATTCCAAATGGATTAAATATGTAAACATAAAAAGTGACTCCATAAACATCTTAAGAAAAGATTGGGATGTATATTTTTACATTTGGGAAGGCCACTCATTGATAAGAAGACAAGGACTCATAAAGCAGAAGTTTGATAACTATGATTATAAGATTTTAAACTTTTGACTGCAAATGATAATTTGAGCAATTTTAAAAGCAAATATAGTAGGAAAATATTCACAACACATGATAGATAAAATATTAATAATTTTTATATGGAAAGCACTCTTTAATAAGAAAAAATCAACACTATTAGCAAAGTAGGTAATGCTTATAAGTACTTTGTAAGAGAAGAAATACAAATAGAAAAAATATTAAAGAAAAGCAGATGAAAACAGGAGCACTTTTCATTCGTTTAATTGGAAATGTCTCTTTTGTATAAGCAGTGATTTGGGAGTGTGAATAGTTGAAGGCTTCATGTTTGCTAGACAGGTGCTGTACCACTTGAGCTAATCCTCTAGCCCCTTTTGTTCTGGTTACTTTTGAGGTAGAATCTCGCTTTTGCCTTTGCTGACCTGGACCACAATTCTCCTATTTGCACTTCTGTATAACTGGGATGACAGGTGCGTGCCACCCCACCCAGCTTTTGCTGGTTGAGATTTGGGATCTCATGAACGTTTTGCCCAGGCTGGCCTTGAAATGTGATCCTCTGGATTTTAGGATTACAGGCATGAACCACTGTAGGAGGCTAAAAATTTCTTTTAAACATATGAGTTTTGCAAAAGATAAAGGTAATAAAATAAAACATATACACCATTTGTCCTAATAATTCCACTTCAAAAATTCAGAAAATTAAATAAACATATATGCATTAGAATGTCCAAGTAGATTTAGTGCAGCATTATTTATCAGAATAAAGTTGGTAACTGTAAATGTCTGTCATTTCTGGTAGACATTAGAGTATATGGATAGAATAGAATACTATAAACCATTAGAAATAATGCTGCAAAGCCAGATTTATGGGCATGGGGATGTGTTTGTGACATTGAATCAAAAAAGGTAAGCTGCACACCAAAGTCATATGTTAATACCAGCATACTCCTAAAGAAAAGTCAAGATGACTAGTCAGCAAAACAGTTGCTTTTTTTTACATATTTGTTGTATTTAAAATTTTTGTTTGTTTTATAATGTCCCAGGCTTACAATCAGAACAGCCACAAAGCTATTTCCTTTGGAGAAATTGCCAGAAGAATATATATGGGATAGTACGGAATGAAGTGGAAATGGGAAGGAGGTGATTCAAAGACCAATTGTCTTCAGGCTTCCTCCAGGCTTCACTGTCTCAGTCTCAGAGCATCTCTGACCCCGCTGGGCAACCACTCTGTTCTCTCTTCCTGCTGATTTGTTTTGCTCTACCATTACTTTGGCTTACACATAGCTTTGGCTACTAGTGACCCATATTGTCATGGTGCCATTTCAGCATTTATATTAACTGGCTTATGCCTTGCTGTTCTCTGGGTACTTCTTACTTAAAATCACTAAGAAAAGGAAGTTGAATGGCCCAGGCTACTGTCTCTTCCTCCTCCTCCTCCTCTTCCTCTTCTCCTTCCTTCTCCTTCCTAGGTCATGTCAGATATAATTGGCAGGCATATGACTTGGTTATCCTTGGCTCAGGTGATTGCTCTGTACAATTAACTGGGGCTCATTAAGATATTATGATACCCAGGGTAGACTCTCCTGCAGGGGGCTGGAAACAAGGTCATTTCCCACATAAGAGCATCCTAGCAGGTAGGCATGAATTATCCAATCTCTATACTTTGATGTCGAACTAAAACTATCACACAGGGACATGCCTATTTACTTTCTGTGAGTATCGATTAACAATTTTAAAATCTAGTGGAACCAAAGTACAGTATATACATGTATGAAAATGTCATGATGAAAACGATTAAAATATAGTTAAAAAAACTGGTGTGAAAACCATATTGGTATTACCTCTATGTAACTGTGTAACATTGGAAATCCAGAAAGACAACAAAATCAAAATTTTCAGGAAAACCTACTCTGCTCAGTTTAAGAAGAGTTTTGTATTGAAATAGTCAAATAACAACACCAGGGTGTGTAAAGCTCAGACCATTGAGTGCTTTACTAAGCATTTTTAAAAGTCAATCAGAAATTCTTCACAGATGTGTAATATGATATGCTTTTGCTTCAAGAAATTTGATATGCAAATCTTTACAAAATTAACAAGAAAAATAGTATTTAAAATCACAATTTAAATGCTTTATTCTAAATCTTTTATAATTAAAAATTTATGGTGATATTATTTTGTCTATGTCGTACCAATTTAAAAGTTTGGATTTCTTACAAATTCTAAATGGCAATGATCTGCTCTGACCAGTTATCATGATTTTCCAAGTGGCTCCAAATATCCTATTTCAGGTCATAAGTCTCATGATTATAAACCCAGATAAGAAATTTAAGTAAAAGGCTTTACCCCAATGCATGTGTTCAATGATTTGTTTGAACAAAGCAAAAGCAAATCTTGCCTATTTATCCAGGAGACTAATTTGCATGAGCATTGTCACTAATGGTGTGAAAATTCCTAAGCAAATAGAATAAATGTAGATATTACCTTATAAGACCAGTTTTTCGGCCCAAATCTTAATATTAGAGTCTATGATTTTACTCCTTTCCAATTATAGTCACAAAAGGTTTTAATGCAAGTGAACATAATGCTATTAGGTCATTCCATTATTTCAAAATCATGATTAAAATTCCCAACATGCCTTGAAGTGTGCTAGCACTAGGAATAGAGATTAAAAGATACAAACACAAATTTGAAGGAAATTAAAATTTAGTAGAGGAGACAGATAAGTAAATAGATCATTGCAGCATGTGCTGTTCTAGAAGAATGTTCAGGGTATTCCAGGAAGCCTGTTCATTTCTCCTTTTCTCATTCTTGTTGGGAGTGGTCCATAAATTAACAAGCTATGGGCATTCACATGTTTCAATATCCTGGTTTTGAGTGTCTTCTTCTGAGAGTAGAGCTCTAGCACGTTGTTTGGAGTTAATGCATAGTCCACACATACACACACACACACACACACACACACACACACACACACACAGGCCCCTACTCATAATTTCTACTGATATGAAACATGACTTTAAGTTCTTGCCAAACAATACTTCTGTAGTGTTTCTTGCTTGATGAGAACTGTTATATTGAGCTCTGACAGCAATAAAGGTGTTTCATCAATCCATCCAATGAAGTAGTGGTACCTATCTAATACAACCAACCAAACACTTTATAAAGTTTAATATTCTCATTTCATTTCCAAACGCTCACTAAATACATGGCATATATACATATTTACATATATTTAGTGAGAGTACATATGTATATATATTTTTTAACACACATTGTTGATTTTCTATGTAGGATAAAAAGTGTGTGCCTCATCCAAGTAATTGGCATTCAATCTCCTACATTTGCCTTATTTAAAATTTCTTCTTTTTTCCTACTTTATAATATCAACCTGCAAGTCATTTTGTAGTACCCTGGGTCATCTTGTTTTGTAGATAAAAATCACTTAATCTAAAAAGGGAAAAAAATGAATTTCCTTGATGGACAGTGAAAAAAGAGGAAGAAATTTTCTTGATGATCCGTTTCATTTCCTAGTTATACAATGTAGATGAAGATAACCTTTCAAAAAATCCACTGGGCAAGTGCTCTTCTAACCTAACTGTGGAATTTCAGTTTCAAGTTAAATTGGACTTTCCTCTTCATAGTCAAATCGATAATGAGATTGGAATCTCACCCTCAAAGAGAAAAATGAGTGGAATAAAAATCGCCAGTCTTCAAAAAATATGTTACTACACTTTAAGCTAAATATTATTTAGGAGAAAAAAGATACATGAAGTCTTTCAGATATATAAAAACACAATTTATAGATATTTGCCTTAGTGTAGATAATGGAAATACAGTAGTTAGGGTGGAAAATAAATACATTTCTTTCAAAGAGCCAAATCCTGAAAGAATATGAATTATTAGAATTAAAGGGTTAATGGTCATTATTAATATCCATGTTTTGACTTGTGCAGCAGTTAAATGCTTCTGATTGCAATGCAAATTCTCTCTCCTCAAATTAATGAGCGAGTAGAAGAACAGATATATGGCTTCAGTTGTGCTTGATGTGTACCCTTATTTTATTTTTAAGCCTAGGACAATACCCATCTATCCACCTGGACTATGTTGGTGACTGATTAAAATTCTGAATTTTTAAATTTGAACTCTAAGGTAACTGTCTAGAATTAGAGTCATCTCTATCCTCTTCAGGGTCAATTATTTCTTAAGGGTTCTGATTGGAAACCTACTAAGGTACAATAAAACTATCTTTGAGTCACATGTTTCTCTGTCAAATTGTCAATGGAATTGAGAGGAAGTATACCATTAGATTGAACTGATAAAAGAGTTTTCTTACAAGAAGTTTAAAAATGCTTATTAAAGCCTTTGGAAGGATTCTGTCTACTGTCTTAAGGTCCATTGCTCTGTGCCTATTTTGATAAGTGCAGGTTTCATTTTGTAGGCACTGGTGTCAGTTGGCTTCCAGTTGGGCTTGACCTTGAGTAACTGTGTTGTGAGACTGGACACTGAGGAAGAGAGAAGACAGGGTATTCTCTGTGGTTTCTTTAGCAATGACCACATCACCTCCATGGCTCCAGGTCCCATCAGACTCATTTTCTATTTTCCGCCTTCTAATTGTATGAACTGGCCTCTACCATAGCATCTTCTTCCTTTGTTTATCCAGGAAGTGACTTCTTTTTTGTTAGTAAGTTCTAGATTTCATCAGTATCACCAGTTTGGTTACTTAGGTTCTGTATCATCTATGTAATCAGTTCCCTATATTAAAATCATTTGAAGTAATCTCTTTCTTCTTGGTTAGAACTTCACTAATCTAACTTATTTTTGTTAAGTTATTGCTGAACAAATTTTCCCAGGGACACATATTTTGGGGCAAGGGAGGCTAAGTTACACCAACAATATTGGCTGAATATTGCAGAAGTTAAAATAAAAATTAATTTCCTCCATGATACTAAGCAGTTTAATATATTCGTTTTTCCCCTAAGTGAGTAATTTTTTGGATTTGTGTGGGTGCAATTGTATCCCACAGTTTCTATTTCTCTTACAGTTTCTAAAAGAAAGTCTACTCAAAGCACAAAATTTGGAATTAGATGTTCACTTGGCTGTCCACAACTTTTTGGAAACATTTTGGCTTCTATCATAACTAGGCATATTGCATAGAAAAATGGATACCATTGGCTGTCTAAAAGATTTGAAAGGGTTATCTATATATACTGTGAGTTTAGTGAAGAGAAAAAAGGGAGAGAAGAAGAGAGATGAGGAGGGGAAAAGAAGAGAAAAGAATTTAATGTAATAGAATTTGCATGAGTTCAGATGCAGCCCCATGAATAACACAACACCAAAACTCATCCAGTTAAAACATTAAGGACTATTTATTATGCCAAATAGCAGTCTTTTGGTGGACCTGCTCCAAATTCTCCAGGTTTGGTAATGCAGGAGTTAAGGGAAATCACTGAAGCCCAGGTTATTTCAATTGTTCGGTCATTCTGAACTCTCTTGCAGTGACAGAGTTCAAGGCAGCTATGCAGAGAGCAGACACAATGGTCAGAAGAGACCCTGTCTTCTTTGGGTCTCTTTCTGTGAATGCAAGACCATTTCCCAGAAGTAACCCAGGTAAGCTGTGAAGTTAGAATACATCACTCCGAAATTTGGACATATCTTAGAAATAATTTTAATTGTTTATAAATTTTAGGGAATAAGAGTAGTATAAAAGTTTCTGATCAAAATCAGAATTCTTAAGAGGTATACCAAGAAAAAACATATTTCTTATTTTTAAGCATGTTTTGGGGTTAATACAGAGAGAATGGTTTGACATTTTCCTTTGTAGGAAACAATAATAATCACTACAGTATTTTGAGCACTTTTTATATGCCAAGCACTGGGATAAGCACTTCAATCTCACTGCTTCTTACAACCACTTCATGTGGTGGGTTCTGTTATGGCTACCCGCCCTCCCTACAGATGGAAAATCTGAGGTGCAGAGAAGTTCAATAACTTTTCCACTGTTCGCCCTGTTACTAATTTTGCACAGAGCTAGGACTTGAACTCAAGAGGCTTAATAGAATTCTCGTCTCTCAAGGTATAGGGATGCCTACGTGATTTTTATCCAGAATTCACCCAGTCAAAAATCTCAGGGCATTATGGATTTTGCTGCAATTTTCTTGTAGCTGCTTTGAAACACCATGATAACTGGGTATTTTCTTTCAAAATCCATTTGGTTTGCTAGAAGCAAATTTAAAACTGCATACATATTTTTTAAATTCCCTAATTTAGCATCCATTCAATTTGCTCAGTGCTTCTACAACTTTAAGGTGCCTAAGTATTTATTATACCTGGGGATCCTGTTAAATGCAGATTTTGATTCCAGAGTTGTGGGATGCTGGCTCACAGCGGGGGAGCAGATGCTGCTGTTCTGAGGACCACAGTCAGTTTGGAAAAGGATCAAATGACCCCGCACATGGTGATGGTGAGCCAACTATGCGCTAGGGACAGCTTTTGTTAGCTTGTGAAAGTCAATTGTCAAATTTTCAGGAATTTCAAGACCTGGTTGTTAAGCACAGTCATTATTAACAATTAAATTATATAAACTTACAGTGAAATAAGTTCTACTAGAAACAAAGGCAATAAATACTCAACTCATCACTTGCTAATTATTTTACTGCACTCCTCTTTACTAGTGCTCTTGGCGTTCTTTTCCTCTGTTGTAGAAACACTGTGTGATGGTTTGCGGCTGCAAAGCTCTTCCCAACTCCATGTTCAGTGATGTCAGCTTGCAAGCTTGAAATCAATCATGGTGGGAACAGTTACACCATGAAAACTGGAAAATACTCCAAGTCATGACCCCCCTCCCCTCAATGTTAAACATTTACCAGCATGCCTGCTACTCCAGTGAACGCATGTTGCATTTATCCTTATTATTTACTTCTTCTTTTTTTTTTTAAACTATGACTGTCATTCCAAAACACAAGACCATGGATCTATCTTTGCCTAATTCTACAGACTGGCTGAGAGTGTGAGGGAGAATCTTTTAGGTTCAGTTTGTGAGTTAGCTGGGCTACAGTTTCTAAATGCATATTCTGTGTTGTTAGTGTTCTTGTTTGGGGATAGGATAGACTGTGAGCTCTGTGCTGTACCTGTCCTTCAGGCTAATTATTCGAAGAAGAGGGAGTGTACAGAACAGTGATGTTGGATGCACGAAGTCTAGGCTCATGTGTAAGTTGCTGTATTTGTCAAATGTCATCTCGCTGTATTGTCTGGATCTGACCGTCCCCTCCTTACAGTCATTTGTTCTGCGTGGTCTGTGCACAGTTTCATATTTTGCTTTGGCAGCTGAGAGCTATTATTGGGCCCCACAACATCTGTTTCAACAACAGTGGGTTCCTGGTCAGAAAAACTAATTAAAAAAGAAGTCCAAAACAAAATGCCATAACTTATGTTGTACATAGACAGTAAACATGGTTACCAGTGAAGGAAAGAAAGTTCTCTCATATGGTTGGAGTTATTTAGAAAACTATGACAAGCGATGAAAGATTTGAGTCATATTTTGAGTATGAGGCTGCAAGAGGGGTTGCTAGCTGGCCAGTTTTTCTGAGTGGGATGCTTTGCACACTGGGTTCTAATTGGTGAGCTCATTCTCTTGTATGATCAGTGGTACAAAGAGCAAAATGTAATGGGTTTGAAAGCATTTGCTCAACTCTTCTTGTTCATTCTTCCAGCAAATTTTCACTCATCAAGATGTAAGTTCAAAGGACTGGTGATTTCCAGACGGCAAAATATTTTTTTTTTTCTAACCAGGAAGCCTCAAGAGAAGTGATGTTTACATTAAGCTGATGAAATGCAACTCATAGAAAAAACATAGGAGGTATGGGAGCAGGAACCTGCAAGAATTCCATTATCTTTTCTGTTTGCTTCCCATGGAAGAGGTGATGGGAAAAACCCTTAAGTGATGTTTCCTTCCTTTCACATCTATGGGAAGGAACAGGCTTCCTACTCTTTTGTTATGAATGAAGCCTCAACGGTGATTAAAAATAGTGTGTATGCATGTCTGTGCCTGCTTTTGAGAAACAACCACAACTTTCTTTCTCTTCAGATTTGGAGTGTTTACAAACCAGTGAATATGCTAGACCCATCATTTTCCAAAAAAAAAAAAAGCCTAATTGATAAAGGTTTTTCTAGAACATTTTCTTTCCTCCAGGAGCAGAAATGGGTCAAGCTAGCTTAGCGTTGCTTTATTTTAAGCCCTTGGGCTCTGCAGAACAGCTGCACAAGTGTTGGGACCCCTGAGAATACAACCCACCTGATTCTGTCCTCTTCCTCCCATCTACATCACATTTTTAGTATCTTTATTTGCTAACAAAGCAACTACTCATTTTCATGGTTGGCTGAAACTAGCATTGATGGTTTTAAAATTATGTTGCTAAATTAACTTTGTTGTTGCCACTCACACTTATTTTTGTGTTTTATTGTCTGACTCTGCATGAATCCTCACCAGGACATGGTGTGCACTGAGGGTGTAGGCCTAGCTAAACTGCCTGGGTTTGGGTCCCAGAGCTCATTCATGCTAGCTGTGTGATGTGACTTTAGGTAGAGTTCAAATTTGTTTGTTGCTTTTATGCAATCATTTATAATGAACTTGCTATCTATCTATTCTGCACTGTTTAAAACCCTAACAGATGCAATCCATTTAGTTGTTACACCCTGGGGGGAAACCTTTCATTCTCCAGTCTTCAGAGTAGGAAACTGACATAGGAAAGGATCTCAGGAAATATTAGTTAATTGAGTGGGCTGTGGAGTTTTCACTGTCTGAGCCTGGATTCCAAATTTGCCACTTCCTAGCTGTGTGTAACTCCAGTCAACAAAACAAAAACATATCTTAACCACCCCATTGCCATCTGTCTGTTCTTAGATTTGTTCTCTAACACCAAGAGAGTAAGAATGGCATAATATCATAATAAATAATAAACTATTACGTAGATTATTTCTAGCTTTTTAAACAAACCACTACATTTTCCTTACTTTTTTTTTTTTTTGAGATGGGGGAAATCTCACCATATAACCTAGGCTGGCCTTGAACTCAAAATTCTCTCACCTCAGATTCCTGAGTGCTGGGATTATGGCTGTGCCCTACCACACCAGGCTTACCTTACTTTTCTTATTTTATAATGTTCTAGCAAAATTTTTATTATGGCTTTAGTACTGGTCTGGACTGGTATGTGGGAATGACTGGCTCACTAATATGTCTCCGCAGCATTGTTGTTACTGTGATTGATACTATATTGTGTGGACAAATAATCAATACATTTCATCATTATTGGTTCAGTCTACTAAAAAAAAGAAAAAAGAAAGGAAATAGTCAGACAAACAAAAATCTATAGTCTTACATGTTATATAACTTCATAATATATATGGAAAATTCTAAATGTTGTCATTCCAAAAAACATGTCTTCGTATCATAAATTATATCCCCTTTAAATTCTGGATACCACAGAGCATGTCTTTGAGCAAACACAGCAGATCTGGGATTGTGGTAGTTCTGCTCTGTAAGTGTGGGCCAATCTGTAATGATCCATGGCTACACACACTGCAGGGTAATACCCTAGCCATCAGCCAACCGGAAAGCTCCAGAGACTTCTTGGCTATCTGAAAACACTGCCATTAGAGGAGGCTGGCTGTTTCCCTCTCTTCCAGAAAATGTGTCTAGCTTATTGCTGTCTTGTCTCGATGTGGCAGAAATATGGTAATCTATTCTTTTTCTAATGTATCTTCCATGATGATTTCCACAAAGAATTGCTAAACACTCTTGACCTTCATCCAGTTAGTGGGAAGATGGTCTCCTTTTCTTCAGCCATCTTTTATAATCTAAAAACATGTCAGACAGGATGGAGATTGAAGAGTTTTTGTTTTTCATTCACTGAGATGTGAGCATCTTCCCTTTGGCAAAACATTCTTAGCACTGAAACTTCTTTAGTAAATGGTGCATGTTAAATAAGTGACATTTTAAAATGCCTGCTCATTTACAAATTGTGAAAAATAGAACAGATTAGTTGTCATTTTTTTATTCCTCTTTGTTTTTATTTTACTTTGTTAGATTCACTCTGAATTTCTTGGATTATGAATTTACTCATGGAGTCCTTTACATCTACATTAAAAGGAAATGTGTGGGTTACTCTTAACATCCCACTATGGACATTCTATTGACTTTTAAAAAAAATTCCATTCATACTTTGAGATTAATGGAAAAATCAGTGTTTTGAAAATGATTTTTATGTCCAAGATATTTGCCTGCCAAAATCTGAGTATAATTTAGTGCAGGTAACTCAGAGTTCTGTGTAGAGGAGGTTTGGATAAATGGTTTATCAGACTTACACTCTTGTAAATATAAAGAGTTGTGAAAATGAATTGGGTCAACAGCCTGGTCAGTACTATTCTGTGCTCTCTGGTAAAGTGACTAAGTCACAGTTACTATTTTCAGTTTCCAGGTTGAAAGGAGCAGGGCTCTGGTGTCTCATGTCTGTAATCCTAGCTACTAAGGAGGCACAGATCAGGAGGATTGTGGTTTGAAGCCAGCACAGGCAAATAGTTCTCAAGACTCTATCTCAAAAATACGCATCACAAAAAAGGGCTGGTGGAATGGCTCAAGGTTTAGGCCCTGAGTTCAAACCCTAGTACCACACACACACACACACACACACACACACACACACACAAAGTAGATATTTGAAAGCCTAAAAAGTTAACACTTTGTTTTTAGACTATGTTTTTTTTTTAACATTGTCCAATTTTCAGTGATGTGTTTGTTCTATTTCTTTATGTTAACTGAATGGGGGATGGAAGAAAATAATACAAAGAGACAAAATCTACTCTTCTGTTACCCTTGCTTTTCTGATGGCAGCTTAATTAGGATATAGTTCTCCACCATCTTTTTCAGAGCTTTGCTCAAAGCATCCTTATTCCCAGTTTGAGACTTATTTCCATTTAGCCAGTGACCTTCTCAGCTACCAGCTCTGAAGCTGCAGTATGTGACATGGGTCTGTTCCTGAAAAACTAGCCTATATAGCAAAATCTGTCTCTTTCAGGCACTGATCACTGGACCTCAAAGAGCAAGATTAGTTTATTTCTCATGTAACAAACCCTTATGTGAAGGCAGTGATCACATCCTGCAGAAGTCCATTTTGTCTTTAAATTTTCCAATTCTTCTAAATTTCTCTAGAAAAGATAATGTCAAGTAAGCCCTTGATTTAGAAATGAGTGCAACACCCAGGAAGCTGTCAGGGTAGCAGTGGAGGATTCCACTCCCTCATCCAGTACTCTGAACTTTCCAGCCACTTCAACTAGTTAAGCTATTACATAGTTTCATGGACTTTTTTTTCCTTTCTGTAGGCCATATTTTTCCTTTGCTAAGGATATTTTATTCTACACTACTTGACTTGCTTTGTTGCAACTTTTGTTATCTTCATCCTTTCATCCTCTAAGACACCCTTGGGACTTCCTCCAGGATGCTGTTGCTTAGCAATGATATTTTTAACCTGATGAATAAGTCACTTAATTGTAAAGCATTAAGGCCAGTTTCACCCATCTTGTTCACAAAATAATTCTCTAGTCCATGATTTACCGAAGGTAAAAAAAAAAATCCAGCAGATATGATTTGTTCCCAATAAACATTGTTTTTTAGCCATTGATCAAATGCTCACCTCTTCTCAGCTGTTCTAATTGGCTGAAATTAAAATCTTTTGCTTTTCTCCTTATCATGTATCACCAGCTCATTCAGAGACAAGGGGTGGTATTTATGTCATGTTAGACTTCTATTCCTTTTTGGCCTTTCCCATTCTTCCTTCCCTTTTAGCTCCAAGGTCACTTTTATTTTCAGAAAATTAAAGAGTTCTCACCTCTCAGTCTTTCAATAATATTTCTCCATTATTTCAAACAGATTTATTTTACCATCTTTTTTCCAGACAATAACTAAAATTATCCTTTAAACATATAAAATTTTACTACTATTCTTTGCAAGTTTTCAGAACAAGGCTTTGCACGGTTTTCAATTTATCATCTGTATTTGCATGTTTAAAACACAATTTATTGGAAAGCTTTCTGGCCTGGATTCATCTTAGGTACATGCTCTTTTTTGTACTAATTTTGGCTTCTAATGGTTGTTGCTGGGATAATGTCAGTATTGTCTCTGAACAAAGTCTGTGTTTCTGAATTGACTCTAGACCTAAGGTGTTCAGGCTCTCACAGGGTCTACAATGCAACATGTAACACCTTTCTCTCAAATTCCTTTCACTATTTCTTCACCCACAAATCTCTCCTGTTAGACCACATGGCTGGTACTCCTGTTTGTTGAAGCTTGAGCATCAGGCCTGCCATGCAAGAGCATGCTTCTGCATGTGGAGATAATGAAGCCATATCATAGCTTTTCCTTTGCTTCTTAGTCATTTAGAGCCTACTTTTTATATTTCTACTTTGTTCTTTGAGTGGTAAAATTAAAGGGAAAATCCCAAACACTAAAGAAGGAGCCAAGGAATAATATTCTAGGCATCACTCAGCCATGAAACAACTGTGTAAGAGAAATAGTTGGCTTCCTTGGGCCTTAATTTTCTTCCCCATAAAATGAAGCAGTGGAGAAAGATCATTCAGTGACCTTGCAAACTTTGAAAATGAAGCCTGAAGGGGACTCTTGGTTCCAGGCTTGCATTTAGGATCCTGTGTCACTCCAGTTCCAATGATACCGTGTGTTGTGCTGCCTCTTACTGGGATTTGGGTTTCTAAAATTCTGCATGACTGACCTATATTCTATTCAGTAGGGAATAATTTTAATCAAGGAGAAAGTTGGGAAAAGAAAGATAACTTTGATTATGGACTAAATTAATGCATCACAAAATGATAAATCAATATGTGCTCACAGTGCCTTCTTAGACATTTTTGGGGCCAGGTACGTTTCAAATTTAGGGTAACTTGTCATCCTGGGGGAGCTTCAAAATCAATCATTTCTGCAAAAGAATAACATCCATACAAAGTGTGACAAATAAAGACTAATAGCATTGATATTTCTGTAGTAAAATATGAATATTAAGATAAAGTGAAACAAAGATTATAACATCATGTCAGTGATACCAGGTTTTCTAATCATACATATGAAATCTCTTCTCTACTCATATTTTCTTTTGGATTTTAGAATTTTAGGTAAAGAATTCTGAGCCTATATTAGTTAAATATAGTAGTTCTCTTTTATTGATGGTTTCACTTTCTATGGTATCAGTAAACCTTGGTCATCCAAGATCTGAAAATATTAAATGAAGCCAAGTGCAATGTCATGTGCCTTAGTCCTAGCTACTAAGGAGGCTGAGGCAGGAAGATTGCTTGAACTCAGGGATTTGAGAGCAGCCTGAAGCACATCATAAGGTCCCATCTTGAAAAACAAAAGCGAACACAAACAACAAACAAACTAAAAGAGAATGAAAATATTGAATCTAAAACTTCAGAAATAAACACCTCAGAAATTTTACATTGTGCACTATACTGAGTAGTGTGATTAAATCTTGTACCATCTGCTGTGGTCTATCTGGGATGTGAATCATTCATTTGTTCACCACATTCACCACCCACCTGCTAGTTACTTGTAGCCATCTCTGTTATCAGATCAAGTGTTGGGGTGGCAAAGTGCCTGAAGGTAGGGTATGGTATTATCTGTGGTTTCAGGCATCCAGCAGGATCTTGGGATGAATCCTAAACAGACAAGGGAGGCCCATTATGATAGGAACACATATAGAGGATGTCAAAACTAGTCTTATTTGTTGGTTTTTATTTTTGTCAAAACAGAAAAATGGAAAATTGAGCATGATATGTATCTACTTGATTTTGCAAAATTTATCCAAAGCCTTCAAATGAATTAAGTATGGATGATATCCTTCGGTTGCCTTCCCAGAATTGATTGCTCTCTTTTGTGCCCAGTTGATGCTAGACAGATTATTTCATTCAGTAGATGCTTACTGAATTCCTACTAGATGCTAGGCCCTGAAGTAGATAATTAGGGTAATAAGAATAAGTCAGTTACTGATTACTGAATTTACTAGTGAAGAGAGGAAGATAAGGATTATGCAAATACTTACACATTAGCAGGGATCCATGAGTTGTGGTTCAGGGGGTTCCATAAGGATAGACTTTAAGTCTGGCTCTGGTGGCTCATGCCTCCATTCTTAGTTACTTGGGAGGCTGAGGTCAGGAGGATCGAAATTCAAGACCAGCCTGAGCAAATAGTTTGAGAGACTCCATCTCCAAAATAACTAGAGCAAAATGGGCTGGAGGCATGGCTCAGGTGTTAGAGTGCCTGCTTTGCAAGTACAAAGCCCTAAGTTCAAATCAGTCCCACAAAAAAGAAAATTGACATTTAGATTGACACATGAAGGATGATATGGTGCCCATCAAATCATGAAGGTAGGGGAGAGATAGTGTTCCAGAAAGTGGGCATGTGCGATGGCGTGGCTGGGAAGAATCCATTCAGTTAGTCTAAGGACTCTAGAGGTTTGGAGCATAAAGCACAAGAGAAAGAGAGTAGTAAGAGAGGTAGATGAAGGGTCAGAAAATAGAGGACCTTGTAAGTTATATTAAAGAGTTAGAACTTGTTGGTTACCATTTTGGTCTTTTCTAAAAATGAGCAGTTCTTTGAGTAATGAACCATTTTTCATTCTTTGCATTCTAGAACTCATCACTATGACTGGCATATGATAAATATTTATGAAAGAAAGGAGAGACAGAGGGAAAGAAGAGAAGAAAAGGAAAGAAAGGAAAGGAGGAGGAGGGGAGAGAGAAAAGGAATGGAGGAGGAAGAGTAAATTTCAGAATGATTCACTAAATATAAACATTAAAACATGTATGAGAGATTGATGATGTTACCATTTTGAAGAAAGAGGATGTGGTTTCTTAGCTGTGGTTCAGAATCTGTGTGTTTAAATAAAGCCTTAATGTGTTCTATAGACACCAGCAAAGAGTTTTGCCCTCAGGACCTCAGTTTCTTCTTCTGAAAAGTGAGGTGGTTATCATCTCTATCCTTGAAATTCATAATTCTATAAAAAGAGCTCTCAAAGAAGGGAGGACGTGGTTGCAAATTGCAGCATCATTCTTGGGGATGCTACATCATGAGTGAAGTATCATGGGATGTCTATACGTGCCCACATATAGAGTCTAATTTTTTGACTCATCTTTGATTGAATATTCATCCCACTTTTTACAATATAGTTCTAAGAGCTGTTTTTCTTCAAATTTATATTCAGTAATGCCCTCTGCATTTCTCAGATTACTACTGTCAGTTAAGACAAGAACAAAACAAGAATGTTAAAAATATAACATGTCTCCATGCCATCTCCACAAAAACTGAAAAGCCAGCCTGCCAGTGAAGGCTTTCTTTTCAGGGAAGATAATTTGTGTGTGGTGCTCCATTTAAGCACTTTGAAAATGGGTCCAAGCAAACATAGCAATTGAAATGATTATCAGAAACTGGTTGTGTTTCATTCTAAATCACACTTATTTCCAAGACACTTTTGGTAAACTAGAGGAAGGATGAAGAGAGGGCCTTTGGAACCCACTCTTAGTCCTCAAACATACAGGAAATATGACTTATTTTCTAGTTTGATCTATGGCAACCTGGCCTATTTCCCTATTATGTTCGAACAGTATCTGCAGGTAAAATGGTTTTACAAGGTTTAGAACTTTGAAGAAATTTCACATAAACATATAAAACAATTTTTATATGCAAGAGACATTAATTATAGTAGTTTGGGGAGTAGTCTTGGGAGTCTATCAAACCAGTGAGCTTTATCATATTTTTTGACTTGGGTGTTCTACAAGGGAGATACAAGAGAAGAGGGCAAACAAATCTCAGTATTTTAGAGTTTGCAATATATGAAGCAGTGAGCCACTGAGGTAAGAATGGAGAAGTTGAAGTTTACCATCACCTGCAACATCTTGACTAAGGCTGCATAACTAGGGGTGGAGGGCAGTGAAGGTTTCTCTTGACCTCTCTGGGCCTTATTGTCCTTTTCTGTAAGATAAATTAGTCAGGCCACATGAAACCCAGGGACCCTTCATTCTAAAATCCCACAAACTCAAACAAGCATTTGCTTTATTTTACGTACAAAAATTTTACAATTGTAATATTTGCTTTTGAGTTAAAATACCACAGAGATTCAAATTTATTCTAATGAAAAGTGTTTGTTTTTATTTCAGGAAATATAGAGTCTATTGAAGCCAAAAGAAATATAATAGCTTCTAAATCATTAATAGTCTTATTTCTCACTTTGGAGGAAGCTTAGTTTAGTTTTCTTTCTCCACTAAGTGTATGTTAGGCTTCAGAGCCAGATATGAATCGCTGTAACTGCAAATGCAGTTGACTGTTCACCTTTGTATATTTATATGTAGTCAACTTTCCATATCTCTGGGTTCCACCTTATGGATTCAACCAATTGCAAGTAAAAAATACTTAGAAAAAATTGCATCTGTATTGAATATGTACAGACTTTTTTCCTTGTCAATATTCCCTAAACAATATAATAGATATTTACACATTTATATTGTATTAGGTATTCTAAGAAATCTAGAAATGTAAAGTATATATGAGGATGTGCATAGGTTATACACAAATACTACTCCATTTTACATAAGGAACTTGGGTATCCATGCATTTTGGTATCTGAGGTGGGTCTTAGAACCAATTCCCTGTGAATACAGAAGGATGTCTACATGTTTGTTTTTCTTCACACACCCATACACACACACAAACTATATACATATAATTATACTTGGTTCATTATTTGAAACCTATTTACTCCTAAAAGCTCGTTCTACTTTGAAGTTGAAGAACAATGTGTTTTAGGTCCTTGCATGCATGACAACACTATTCAATTCTGAGAAATTACACAGAAGTCGCTGCAATCTGAGGTTTCTAGAAAATTCACTCCAGGAAGTGAGCATTACTCAGAGTAAACTTCTGTATGTCTGTGCTAACACTCAACCTGAAACAAATTTCTCAAGTCTACTGCACTCAAGGTCAGAGGCTTCAATATACCATGAAATGATTAGTGGTAACAAGTTATCTTTGTGATTTTATTTATTTGTTAGCTTATTTCTACCCTTTTACACTGGCATGGCCTACACAGCACTGTGCTACTCTAGACTAGGTGTCCTGGATAAGTCTTCTGTATAATGAGAGGAAAACGGGGTTATTTGCCTTAGATGAAAAAGACTGTAAAAGTAACATTTTAAAGGTACGCTTGCCCCTCAGAGAAGGCAATACATGTCTAGAACTTGAAATTTAAAAAAAATTTAGTCCCCACTGATGACCGAAGGTATTTGATTAGCCTATAGTAATATATATGAGTATAATAAGAGAGAAAAATCCTTAATAGAAGAACAAGAGGAAAAGAACTGAACATTGGGGAAGCAGTAGTAATTTGTGGTTTTATTGTACTATTGTTTGACTTTTCGAAGAGTTGAAGATCTAATACTGAATTTTCACCCCCGAGGAATGTGTACATATTGACAAGATTTGCTTATTGTGGGATGAACACAGGCCATGAAAACCCATTACTTGGAGGCTGCTGAGCCTGAGTAGTAACTATCAGCAATCACCATCTGACAGTTATTCTGTGGTTTCAGGAAAATGACTTGTGGTCAGCATCCAATGCCTGCTGGACAGTATCCATATCATAAGAACCACCACTAAATTTGGCACCTAGACAAACTGTTATTGGCAGCAAAGAGTGAAAGCCTGAATCAGCATTGACATTTTAGAGCCCTGACCATCTAACCTGTTCACTCCAGGTCAGGACTAAGAGAGGCAGGGATGTAGGGCTTAAAATGGGAGCACTTAGAGATTACTGCCTGCTGCCATTTGACAATCTTTGAGTAAAGTGATTATTCAGAAAACTAGGGTTTCCCATCTGGCACATTTTTATGTACTTAAGGAAATCCCTCCTTTATATTGAGTATGACCCTTTATCAGTCTATTAAAAATATAAGCAGAAACTACAGGCACTAGTGCTATATAATAGTGTATTCAAACATGCAAGGTGGCTCCAACCAGTCATTGTGCTCAGGAGAGTTCACATTTTTGTGGAATGACAAAGTGATGATGAAGAAAAGCAAAGAAGTCCACAACACAAGGTCATTCCACAGTGAGTAACTTTTAGTGAGCCAGCAGGTTCATGGGCAGTTTACTGCTGACCACCTCAAGGGCAGCAGAGGCACCATGGTGTTTCTATCCAGATAGCAGAATTCTCATGGCTTTTTTGGACTTGAGGTCCAATAGGGCTGTGTCTACTGCAGTATAAATGGCTTATTCTTCCAGTAGGAGCTGGCTGTGTTTCCTTCACTTCTTTATACCTGGTTACTTTATTCAACACACAGTAAAATACATCCCTGAATGGAGAGAGCATACTAATGGATCAAAGGTGTTTCAAGGTCCTTGCCACCAATATGTCAACAGTAGGGTTTACCTGGCCCTAGGGGACCAGCAGTCATTAAACAAGGTAGCAGTCTGGGGCGCCAGGGAGCTCACACCATTGTAGTTAAGACTAACCTCAGTAGGGTGGGTGCATCTCCTGTTGGTCAATAAACGAGGTTAAATTAATGGCAGCCTTTGAGGTAAACCAATGCTTTATTCCTTGGCCAAGGCTGAAAACATCACTGGCCATAAGGAGCAGAGGGTGATATTTAGGAGTACAGAGGTAGGCAAAGTGCTTGTAAAGACCTTGGAAAATGCTTATAAATGTGGTTGAGAAGAGACAAGACTTGGAAACAAAAGCAGATTTTTCTAAACCAAATCTCTGAGATGCCATTTTATATATACATATATAAATTTTTTTTCTAGAGACAAGCCCTGGTTGAACTGTGTCGTACAACTGCTAACAGCCTTTTGCCAGAAGGACTCAAGCAAACATTCTCCTTTAGAGAATACTGACTTTTCTCTTTCTTGTGGCTGTTGTGTTTTTGGCTTTTTATTTTTACCTGGGAAATGGTTACGGTTGCTATAATCACATCAAACTGAATGCATGGAAATGAATTAGTTTGGAGCGTACTTAACATCAGCACATGGTTTAGTCTCTGTTCTCAATGTAATGTGGAATAATAAGTTTGTGGGGTTTTTCCTTCTTCTTTTATACTGTATTTGCCTAATTTCTTTGCATAGTCATAACCTTTGGTATTTGAAATTATTGAATGAAAAATGTTGTATGTGCTTTTACACTAAATCAAAGATAATTTTTTAAACCATGTTTCAAAGTAAAAGGAACAGAATATGACTGTAACTGAGAGGGACAGGACGTGATTAAGGCAAATGTAGTCCAATTGGTAAAGACCACGGTTGAGGTAGAATTTGATTTACATAGTTTTATAATAGATAAAATATATTTACCTCTCAATCTACAATAAAAATTACTTTCCTTTTTCATCTAATTTCTGACATTCAAAGTTTTCTTTGTAAATGACTTTTAAATGGAAGAAAAGGCTCAATAAAGTTTTAATACTTTCTTATTATCTCAGCTTGTTCTTAGGAAATGTCGGGGTACATATTATTCAGTATTTCTGGGATATTTAAATTAGTACAGGCAAAGGAAGCATTTGACTTGTGCTAAATATCTAAGTGCCTCTTCTTCTCATAGTGATGAAAGAAGTCCTTTTTCTTTAAGTCCTTCAATCTTGTCCAGTCTATGAGTTTATGATGTTGATGCTAATAAAGCATTTGATTAATACAGTTTACTTTTAAAATAAGCCTCTAGGAAGCAGTGAATGAAAAGCTACAATGCAACAACGAGATTCTGGATTGTTTTCCCCCTGGTAAGACACAATGTGGCCCTGGCTAGCGTTGGTCCCCATAGTATTTCTTCACGAGCCTCAAGGTTAAGGCAGGTGTAACAGCTGTAGACACCACCAGGGGGTGCCAAAGGACAGCACCTGTTAGCATTTTAGGCTGAAGGGTAATAGGAAAGCCTAGAAGAGAATTACCCCAAAGCTAGAAAATTAGTACATAGATTCACCTTGGGCCATCACAGAATATCTTCTTTTGATAATAGGATGGCACAAAGAGTCTTTGATCTCCGTGGGTGGACAGGACCAGTGCAATCATCCAGCAAATCTCATTTTACCGAGTCTATTCATTTGCAGAGAGATTGAGGACTTGTCCAAAGTCCCACTATTGGGAGGCTGTGGCAGAACTAGAACCAGAGCTGAGGTCTCCAGATTTTTTTGTTCAGAGCCTCTTCCACTCCCCACCCCATGCTGTCTTCTCCCAATGAAAGGGCTCTAAGGAAAGTTCATAATATGCATTTGTATCCGTCCCATTGTCCTTTTCAACACTTTGGAGGATAGAAAACAGTCTTGTTCCCCAAACCTCTGGGTTTTAATTAATAGATATTGAGAGTTTCTCTTCCTTGATATTGAGAATTTTCCTCCCTCCTTCCTCCTTAAAGATTATTCTAGAAGTGAACAGGATTCACTCCAAGGACTTTGTGTCCTGTTTAGGGAAACCACATTCTATTGGAGTATTTCTAACTCTTTCTTCACTTTTTATCTCCACTTCCCCTGTGAGCACCAGCTGCAGGGTCTTTCTTATTTCCATAGTCAATGCACTGTTGGCACCCTGTCAAAACTAACAAAATCTCTCATGCCAAAAAATACATTAGGAACTAATATTTTAAAATATATTAAAATGTCTGTGTTATAGTGCATGCTAAAACCCCATTTCCAACTGATGCAGATCCGATGTCTTCAGGTAAAACCTATGTTCTCACTTTAAGGTAGAGCCCCTGCTTTCTCTGTAAACTACTGATTTTGGGCTCATATTATGGACCTAGGTGAAAAGCCCACAGCACAACATAAATTAGAATTAGAACCATAACTGAACCTTTTAGAGTGCCTATTGATTTTAACATGCCTGGTCCTCAGAGGCGACTTCAGTGAGTCTACTTCCTCCTAATTTGACAGCTGCTCTGCTATGACCAGAGCTTGGACTAATGAGGTTACAGCTGTCAGGGTTAATCAACAGATCCAAACATGAAGAAGGAATTGGGTAGCTGGTTTCAGTTAATTTGTGCAAATGTACAGATTGGGTGGGCAATATTTACACTAGTGACTCAAAACAAACTTTCCGGAATTGAGCCAAATATGATCTCACCAGTTCTCAGCTCTACTCTGGGGAGATAAGACACAAATTACAGAAACAGGAGATGGAATGCAAAAGAGTTTATAGCTTCGAGCTCACCATGAAAAGCCCATTTATATCCAGCTTATTTTCCTCTTCATCGAGTATCTAATTGGATTTCCAAGACTTGCATCTGCTCATTCCAGAAAAAGTTCTCAGAATGTTCTGGTGATGCAGCTTAGGATTCGTGGGTCTTGTACCCCTGCCATGGGACTTTATGTAAGAGCCACCCCTCCCCCCGATCTCTGCACTTATGAGAGCATCCAGAATAAGTGCTAGGATTGCTGCACATCTATTCTGTTATGAAAACATCATTCTATTAATATAAATACACACTGCATTTGCCAGGGCTAACTAGAACAGGTGCAAAGTCTTCAGATGCTTCCTGGTACTGAGAAATGAAAAGAGTGTACAAACAGTTTTCTCTGGTGGTGGCACTGCTGGTGTCAATGTAACATTCATCTCTGCTGCATTCCTTGATGTTCATGGAAGGTAGCCTAGGAAACTTGATACGACCTGCTTATAGGGTAGAAGGAAGAAGGAGGAAGAGAAAGATAGTGATGACATGGTCTCTAGGATTCTGCTTATGCAAATACTTTCCTCTTGATCTAGGGCTTGCATGGGTTATGTATAGAGTACATTCTGTCAAATCTCCTGCTGAGAGTTAAAGATGCTGCCAACATAAACATTCTGCTGATTCTGAATTTAGAAAACAGCTTAAAGGCTCCTGATGTTTCTGTTCTTCTTCTTTTTTTAATCTTATCCATGTGACTGCCACTGTGTTGCCCATGGTTTCAAATTCACTTTGTAGTTTTCCAGGCAAGAGAAAGTCACTCCCTAAAAGGCATATCTGAGTTCCTGTCTCCATCAACAGATTTCAGAAGATTTCACTTTTCATTTTGTGAAGTGAAAGCAATAAGTGAATGTACCATTTGGTGGAGTAGCTCTAATAAATAAATAATGAATATTCTATATGGTGGTAGAGAATTGTAAGTCCATGATTTTAAACATTTTGGGAGTCCATAATTGTATCATTGTAAATGACTTTCTAAACGTTTTGTGTGTGTGTGTGTGTGTGTAGCAGATACAGTCGTCCCCCTTTATCTGCAGTTTTGTTTTATGATTTTTAGTTACCCAAAGACAACAAAGCTCTAAGCATACTAAATGAAAATTCCAGAAATAAACAACTGATAAGTTTAAAATAAGTTTTTTTACAGTATGTCATTAGACTTTTTGGTTATCGTCACTTTCTGACCGCACCTAATTTATAAATTAAACTTTGTCATAATTATGTATGCATAGGATAAAACCTAGTATCTATAGGGTTTAGGAATCACTAGGGGTCTTGGAATGTGTCCTCTCTGAAGAAGAGGAGGTACTGTACATAGAAAATCTCATATATATATATATATATATAGAGAGAGAGAGAGAGAGAGAGAGAGGGAGAGAGAGGGAGAGAATGTATATATATATATGTATGTATATATATGTGTGTGTGTGTGTAAACTCATATATAGTAGTTTGGGATAAATTTTTGCCAATCTAATTACAGTAGTCTTTCCCACTCTGCTAGGCAAAATTCTAAGATGCCTCCTAGGACTCCTTCCAGAGAATACCAATCCTTCATGCTTTCTTTTCTTTAAGTGTGGGTAAACCTGGGACTATGATAGGAGAGATTACCCCCCAGATTATGCTGTATTATATGAAAAGGTGAAAGATTTACAATAAAGATGTAATTAAGGTATCTAACCAGTTGACTTTGAGTTAATGAAAAGGATGCTTACTATAATTAAGTGAACCCCATAAAAGAGAGATTGGACCTTCCTTAAGGTCATAGAGTTTCTCCTGATGGCTTTGAAGAAGTCAACTGCCATGTTCTAAGCCCATGAGACCAGAAGCAGGACTTCAGAGGACTCTTGGAGCTAAGAGACACCCCCAGCTGGCACCCAAAAGAAAACCAAGATCTCAGTCTTATAATAGCAAGGTGATGGACACAGTCATGTGAAAGAGGATTTAGAGTCATAGTCAGGATGGTAACTTTGGCTAACACCTTGATTTCAGTCTCACACTGTGAGCAGAAACTCAGCTAAACTGAGATGGTGGATGAGTATTTTTGGGGGGATGATTGGCGTTTGAACTCAAGGCTTCATGCTTACTAAATAGGTGCTCCAACACTTGAGCCACAATTCCAGTCCATTTTCCTCTGGTTATTTTGGAAATGAGATTTCATGAACTATTTGCTTGGCCTGGCTTCGAACTGCCATCTCCCTCTCAGCCTCCCAAGTAGAGTCGTGGTAATTTTTTATGCACCAACAGAAAACTAATACCCTCATGCTCAGTGCAGATGGTACCAAGGGTTTGAACATCAAGACTAGCACTCTCAAGAAAGGGAAACATATGCCCACATTGTGCATGCCACAAATTACCTGCTACCAAGAGCATCAAATTATAAATGGTGGTGGTGGTTGTTATATTCTTCTTGTCAAACATCTCATTTTCTTCTCTGCTTTAGGGTTAGGAGCTACTCTTTCATTTCTCTTTTTTTTTCTTTTATTATTCATATGTGCATACAAGGCTTGGGTCATTTCTCCCCCCTGCCCCCACTCCCTCCCTTACCACCCACTCCGCCCCCTCCCTCTCCCCCCCACCCCCTCAATACCCAGCAGAAACTATTTTGCCCTTATTTCTAATTTTGTTGTAGAGAGAGTATAAGCAATAATAGGAAGGAACAAGGGTTTTTGCTGGTTGAGATAAGGATAGCTATACAGAGGAATAGAGGTTTGTTTGGAGTCTGAGTGAAGACTTCAAAGCACATCATAACGAAGATATAGCATATGTTTGTTTGGAGATTAAATAATTATTCATGAGGGTTTCCCACCTTTTGTCTACACTGTCTTCTAAAGCGGCAAAAGGAGCATTTTAAGGAGCTGTTCTCTCCTCTGCAGATCCACTTTATGCTGTTAAAAATGAAAACAAATGACTTAGATTATTTTATTACTTCTGCGTTCTGGATTCTGTTCTTTGAGCTGTGTTCTCTTCTTTTAGGTTACTTTCAAGTTACCTTTGTAATATGGCTGGAAGTCTGAAAGGATTGGAAACAAGAATTGAGCAAAATTTCTTGAGTGCTGATGTTATTCCCAGGACTGGATCCTTGTGACACCGGATGTGTTTGATGCAGGATTGTCCATGGGAGCTTCTGTGCAGTCACAAAGCTGGCCAGAAAATCAGCTTTTGTATGTTTTAATAAGATCTTCAGGAGACCCCTGCAGCCCACAATGTGGGTAGGATGGTAGAGTAGGCCTGCAGTCCTGAGCAGAAGCAAAATATAAGAACCAACCAGCTTTCTCTTTTCTGCAATGAATCATTGGTGTCCTCAGCCCATGATTTATAAATTAAATTTTATTATTACTGTTCTTAAACAGGAATGTAATGTTGTAATGAAAAAGAATCAGCATGGTTTGTATCTGAAGTGATTTTTCAATAAAGCACCAACATATGCTGGAGTAGTAACACATTAAAAGGGAAAACCATTTGTTTTTTTTTTGGAATCATGTTCAGCACTTTACAGTCTATGTGCCCCAAACCCAGGTGTTCCCATGGCTTTATAAATAAAGTTTTATTGGAATACAGCCATATTCATTGATAGCACAGTGTTTATGACCACTATCATGCTACAATGGCAGAGGTCACCACTTGAGACAGAGACTGTCTGGCTTGTAAAGCTTAACATATTTACTAATGTTTCCTCACAGAAAAAGTTGATTGAGCCATATTTTAGAAAGACTTATTTATCACAGAAGGAAAAGTTTGGTCATTGAGGAAGATTTAGGAAGACAAAATATTTACATGAATCAATTTGACTAAACACTTTATAAGCATTACTTAGTTGATCTCCATAATAAGTCTCTTGGAATTCCCATTTTATAGATTAAAAAGTTGAGTCTGACTTAGGTAAAAAAACTGGCAAAAGACAGCTTCATGCTGCATCTGGGATTCAAACCCATATATCTGTGTCTGTCTGAATTCAGAATCTTAACAGATGATAAGTATTGGAATGTCTTACACAAGGCAACAAAAAGAGAAAATAGAAAATCTTTCTATTTGGTGGTCAGTTTCATAGTTTGGGCTTGCAAATTTATAGTAGAAAAATGGTGCCAAATAAAAAAATGTTTTTTATGCACTATACACGATCTTAGAAGTATATATTAATTTTTCAATATATTATACCCGAAACTTCTTAGTTTTTCTTGTCTTTCTTGTCTTTGAGGTGTACAACAGTCATGCACTGATCCAGTAGACATTTACTGACTATTTAGTGTGGCAAAATCCTGTCCCTGTGAACAGTCAGCCTTTCCTTCAAATGGAATGATGTTTACTCACACGAACATTTCTTTTCATTCTTAATACAGAGGGAAGGTGATACTTCTCAAACTGATGTAATTCTTAGGCAAGAGCTTTCCGTTACAAAAGGGGACACCTTTCTGAGGTTAGTCTCATGGTTATGATAATTAGATTAGATTCATGTGTCAGAGAATCTCTCTCCTAACCAGGGGTGTCAATGAGAGGGCTTCAGTAAATGGTATTAAAATTGGATAGGTTTCATTTGCCTGTAAAAACAAAACAAAACAGGGCTATTATTACTAAAATTTGGAAAAAGTCTCCGAAGGCCATGAAAACTGAGGATTAGGGAATATTAAGTATAGCTTATTTTGTGTGTGTGTTAAAAGACTGCAGTTACTCCCTGAAAAGATGTTTTGAAACAGTAGTTCTTAACCAGAGCCAGTCCAGCTCCACAGGGGACAATTGAAAATGTCTGCAGATATTGTCACAACCCATGAACAGTGCTACTGGCATGAGGGAGCCCAGAGCAGGATTGCTGCTGAATATCCTACAGTGCCTGGGCAGTTCCACCACAAGTGGTGATAGGGGAGCTTCTGGATTAGAGTCTTCTTTTTAGCATTTGGGAGCAATAGTAATTTATTCAGTCTAGATAGTCTCATAGGAAAGAAGACTTCTTGATTTCTCAGAAAGTTATGAATGAGCAGAATCTAGTCCATATCTTCCTATTACCAATTTACGGGAAAAATATTTTCAGTTTCGCCTTTTTTTTCCATAACCTTGACATTAACATTTTTCTAGCTTCCTAGGATGGCTACAAGCAAGTATTATACACTGGTTGGCCTAAACAACAGACATTTATTATTTCACAGTTCTGCAGGCTAGAAGTACAAGATGAAGGTGTGGAATGCTATGGAAGAATCTGCCGCACGTTTCTCTCTTGGCACCTGGTGGTTTGTTGTCCGTGAGCTTCTGCTGCATTCCTCTGCTACCTACCTTTACCTTCACACGATGTTCCCCGTGTGTGTGTGTGTGTGTGTGTGTGTCTCCATGTGTGTCTGTGTCCAATTTCCCCTTCCTATAACAACGTCAATCATGTTGGATTAGAGTCCACCTTAATGACCTCAATTTAACTCAATTACCTCTGTAAAAACTCTTTCTCCAAGTAGAGTTGCATTCTGAGGTACAGGGGGTCAGGACTCCAGCTTACCTTTTTTGGGGGGGGTGTGTGAACACAATTTAACTTTATAGCACCATTAGGACAATACTATTTTAGAAATGGTCAGTATAGGGATTATGCATTTCCACAATCTGCTGAACTTGCTTTCCTTTTGAGCACCTAGAGATGTAAATTCTGAAGAGATTCAGTGAGAAAGACATATATCAATATATAAATGTCTATAAATCTATAGATCTATCTATCTATCTATCTATCTACTATCAATTTGCTGATGGAGATGGAACCCAAGGCTTTACACATGCTAGGCAAGAGCTCTACCACTGAGCTACATCTCCATCCCTACTGGGAAAGATTTAAATGAACTTTCATTGTAAGATTAATATGAAAAGAGTTAGTTTTCAAGACATCCATGGCACTGTTCTCTATCATGAAATGAGACCTTAAAACTCCCTATCAATATTCAGCAAAATATAGGGCATAAACAATGAAGATATGCATCTGCAGAAAAGTTGCATTTGTCCTGAAACAGAATGGGAGCAACTTAATTTGTGCACAAAGGGAAACTGAGTCGGGCAGACTGGCTTACATTATGGCTCTTTCACTTTTCTAAATGTTCTCTATGCAGCTTGCAGTCGCCTTTGGTGGTCAGAGACAATTAAACAAAAGAGTCCAATGTGCTCCCTGCAATCCTGCCACCCAAAAGTGACCAGCCAAAATTACCTGTGACCTTTCCCAGGAGTGTGAGCAGAAAACCTTCTTGAAAGAGGGAGTGATAAAGAAATTTGGATTTCATTCTTTCATGGGTTTGCTCATAGGAATGTTTATTGGCGAGACACTAAGAATAAACCCAGTTATTGAGGAGGGAGCTGGGAAGTTGACAAGCATGGCTAAACCCAGCAGAGAAATTTGATGAGGAAATTAGATGCTGTGTAGATGGTGTATAGTGATTAGTCTTCTGAAAGCCAGGATTATTATATAAGTGAATGGGGGAAGGGTGGCTTATTGTGGCCAACAGATTCCATTTATACAGGTATGTTTCCAGCTAATTAGAGCCATAATGCTGCATTTGTTTATACATTTCCAGCAAACCCTTTTCTAGGGAGTAATGTAATGAGATGAAAGACCAAAGCCACAGCTTTTTCCCTTCAGCACCAGATTGCAGTGAAGGGAATGAGGATTGGTAAAAATGAACCCTAAAGCCTACTCCTGTAATAGTTTTATTTTCAATTAAAGTGATACATTTTAAACTTTACATATTCATTAATATTTGGACCTGAGTGTGCCTCTAAGCAATGCAAAACCCAGCTGCTTCAGGTAGGGAACTACAATCAGACAACACCGAAACAAAGACAGGTCTAAACTACCCTCCTCAAATGAGCATTTTAGAATCTCATTCTGGGGTTCACATTTGAGCAGACCCTGCCAGTTCAGGATGCAGCTTGCAAACCTCTTGCAATCATCTGGCTTTTCTAATTTTGCTTTCTTTCCATTGATCAAGTGAGATTGTGTGCAGTAGGTTTACTTGGTACAGTATATGGCATGTAATAAAAGCTCAATGAAATGGATTCTCATTTTAATTTTCTTCCCTGACAACTGTCACTCTTCCTTCCCCACCCCTCACCTCAAGCAAAGATGCCATGGGTTGGCTCCAGTTGGGAGAGTGCAGGAGTCTCTACCACGAAAACCACGTGACTCTTCTGGTGCTTTGCTCCGCATCTTCCCACACAGCCAGACCAGTTACAGATTAAATGGCTTGTTTAAACTGCGGTAAACAAATTTTGTATGTGGATTTCTTTGATAACCATTATGACCCTTTTGTGGGAAAAGCCCAACCTTAGTAAGCTAAAAATGCAAGTGACAACAAATGTTCAAATGTGGTCTGTGTTTCAGGTTGTACAGAAGAGTTTTCCTATAGTTGCAAGATGCAATAAGAAACAGTTTACCTCATGTCAATCATGAAAGAAGCATCTCCTAAAACCTTTTCATCCTTGATTTTTAATTTTAAATTGTGCATGTCCTCTGGTCTTATAATTATTTCTCTTTCTCTCCCTTTCTCTGGTACTTAGTTTTGAACTTAGGACCTGTGCTTGTTAGGGTGACACTCTACCACTTAAACCACGCCTCCACTTCTTTTTCACTTTAGTTATTTTTCAGATAGGGTCTTGTACTTTTGTTTTGGCCAGCTTTGGGCTGTGATCCTTGGGAGTACAGATTGTACCACCATACCCAGCTTGAGATGGGGTCTGGCTCTTTTTGACTGGGCTAGACTTTAACTACATTCCTCATAATCTTGGGCTCCCAAGTAACTAGGATTACAGGCATACTCCATCATGCTAGTCTTTGTAGTCATTTCTCTTAATGAACTATTTGCTTTTGTAGGCTATTATTTGTTTAAGCAATATACCCACTTTGTCACTGAAAAGAGGAAAAAATAGTTTACCAATGAATTAATTTCCTAAGCAAAGTAGCTAATAAGGACAATTTACAATTAATCAATTCTTGTCATAATTCAGACATGTTGCAGAGAGTTCTCCAAGATTCTCTGGTTTGACATTGTGTATGATTGGCTTAGAGACCTTCAATAAGTGAGTGATAGATTTCATTAACATCACAAATGGTTTTTCTTCCTCTTTCCTAAATACAGACCAATATTTTGTTCATACAGTGAGAAATGCACACAGAAAAGAATTTTTAAAATAAATGTTGGTATATAATTTAAGTGAACTTGGCTTATTTAATGTATGGTATGTTTGATGATCACACATATTTTATAAATACATATTCCCTATAGTAATAAGTACACTCAAATTGCACATATTCAAAGAACTTCTATATTCTTTACATATAAATATATGTAATTTGTTCCTTAAAGTTATCTAATAAGTAAAAAAAAATTTAGACCCATTTAACAGAGTAGGAAATTGAGGTCCAAAAGCTTGAGTAATTTTCCCTAGGTCACACAGCTAGTAGATGGTAGAGTTGGAATTCAAACCCAGACAGTTTGTCTTCAGATTTCTGCTCTTAAATGCCATCCTACCTCTTAAAAATGTGGGGGGAAAAGCTTGTGATAGGAGAAAGGTCTTAAAGAAGGAAGGTTTCAAACCAACCATTTAAACTTCCTTCCCTTCAAGGAATTGGAAAATGTTTGGTTATAATAAATCCAAGAAGGAAAACAATAATGGAAAAAGGAGAAATCAGTGAAATGGAAGACAAAAGCAACAGAGAAAACCAGTAGACCACTTTCAATGTGAACTATATGGCTGAGATAGAATTGGGTTTATGTAGTCCTTGCATACAAATAGCTGACTTTTATTCTTGATTTGTAAAGTAGAAAATCCATTTTAGGATCTTAATGGCATATGAGACTTTATATCATATTTAATCACTGCCATTTGCAAACTCCTTAGAAGTTAGGTTCTACGCTTGAGAATGTTTCTTTCTTAGTCCAACAGTTTCACATTTAGACCAAAAGCATGCGTTTGGAATATGTATTATGTTTTGTGCACACCCATTCTTCATTTCTCAGTGGTTTCACATATTGCTGAATGAATTGTTTTAGGCACGAAAATCGTCTGCTTTTTCTGAAGCGAACATTCTGCCTCACAAAAGATGTGGAAGTACAGTGACATTAAATTAGTCACGAATGCTTGCTTTGTTTTTTTTTTTTTTTTTTTTTTGCAAACTCTGCCAAACCAAAACTGTTTCAGGGATTTATTTTACCTTTAAATGGAAGGACCAATTCCTAGGAGGGAAATTATACTTTGCACATTACATTTAAAAATTATGTTTATTTTATTTTATTTTTGCAACAGAAGAATTGTGACAAAACAGTTTTCTCTTTGCAGTCACCATTTGCCAAGACAGTCTTTAAAAATGTAGCTCATTTTTCTTTCTGAGTACCCTGTTATTTAAAGTATGTTTCTCTCTAATTTTTTTTGCCAGCTGTGCAAATTTTTATAAAACAGCTTCAATATGAATCTTTTATGACTATTCTTCAGTCATCTGAGTTATACCGAGCACACAAGGCATAAGAGATATCCACTTTGGATACTGGTGCAGAAAGAGAGCAGTATGCAATCCACACAAAGGAAACTCAATCCTCTAACAGCTAATTAAAAAAGCATTACTTTCCACCAGGGCTGACCTCCAGCCATATAAAGGATAAAGATGGCTGTCTGTCAATCAAGTTTACCTAACAAATTCTGGCACGGGATCATGATGAATGGACAGATCTAAAAAGGGACGATATTGCTCAGAACTCTGAGGTACTCTTAATACCACCTTTAAAGAGGCAGAAGACCTCATCAGTAATTTGAAACCCCTGCCTCAGTGTTAGGGATATACACTGGCTAAATTTGCAGAGGACAGCAGATACTAGACACAAGAAGGGCAGTAGAAACATATTTTTCACATCCTCAAGGATTTTGATGTAAGTGTGTTTAAGATATCCTAAGGAGTTCGTGTAATCTAATGTTTCTTTTCAGATCTTTTTAAACATTTCACTTACTTGAGAACAAGCCAAAGACTTAACAATAGTCTGTGTTTGTTCTTCCCTCGACTTATCCCCCAGTCAACCACCAGGAAGGAATCCTTGAAGTCTGTAATCCACACTCCAGTTTCCAGGCAGGCCAGCAACATCATTTTCTCTTTCAATCCTAACAAACTAAGAGAAGGTGAGTCCACAGTTTACTTTGCCATATGCCATTTCAGAGTCTGGAAGGTTTTGCAGCCAAGAAAGTCCTCCTAAATTTAAACTACACTACCATTTTTAAAGCATCATTTCATTCTGCCTTTCATTATCATTTTTGGAAAAAGTCTCCCATCAGCTGTAAAATGTCTCATCACAACTTTCCACTATAGGGACAACTCTGAAGAGTGCTCTGGATGGGAAAAAGTTGACACTAGGAAACAGTAGCCAGCCTGAGACTCTCCAATCTGATAATGGATGGTGTGGTTATCTCCTCAGACTTTCTAAACTAAGTTTTCCAGCACAGTCTTGACTACAGCTGACATGCCCTTTCCATTTGCTTCCCTTACTACTCTCCTAGTCACAACAGCATAACAATAACCTTCTAGCATTGTTAGGGAGTTTGCAGGAATGATGCAGTGCTCAGAGCAATCTCTAGTACATAATAAGCATTGTAAATACAGTTATTTTCAAGAGCTAACCATCTATTTAATGTTACAGCAATGCCATTCAAAAGTCTAAGCAATCAACAGTACAAAACTCTTTAGAAACAATTTCTGGGGTTTTGTTCAGTTGCCTTGGTTATATGATGCTTGTTTTGCTCTACTGGGTGATCTTCTAGCATAAGCAGTAATTCTGCAGTCAGGCTCCTTCACAATTTGGAAAAGTACATTATGCCAGTTATTTCAGTGTATTTCTGGTGTATAGATGATTCTTTTTCAGAGTCAACTTACAATAGACATTTTCCTCTTTAGTTTGGTTAGATTTTCAATTATATTATAAACACTACCAAGGTAATTTGGTTTACTGTTCTCACTCATTACATTAAAATTTTACTTAATCCAATTAATTTGCTTCTCAAGTACAAGTAATGAGTTTAAGTATATATGCAATCTTTTATCCACAGTCTTGAAGGCCAAGACCAGATCTGTGTCTATCCTCTTTTTTATTTTTGACCTGAACTCTTTTAATTAGAGAATCTACAGAGGCCAACGTTTAGTCTTTTTTTTCACAATTGCTAATAAAAGATTAAATTGTAATTCTTTAAATATTCTAGTCAATGAGATTATAGCTTCTTGTTTGTTCTTGCATGTCCAAATACATTAATTTAGCATACAAAAATGAAATTGGGATATTGGGAAATTCTACATACTGATACGAATTCAGTATCAGACTTGGTCTCTCTCTCTCTCTCTCTCTCTCTTACTGTGCATGTGTGTGTATGTGTATGCCTTTTCTAAGAAGGGAAAGAAAATTTAGATAATTTATGACATATTAATGATGCCTTGTTGAAATACATCTGTAACTTGTAATGTTTAATAGTAGTGAGAAAGTTTAATTTGCCCTCTCTTTTACCCATGTTATAAAGAGAAGAATTTTGAGTTTAGAGAAAGTGAAACACTAAGCAGGGAATATTATGTGGCTCCTTCTTTTTATTTGCTTTTCATGAGCTTTCCCCCAAAATTCTTCTAAATGTCTGTCTTTATAATGGCTTTTGGCACTGTTATTTTTGGGTGACCTAATAAAGAATGCAACACAAGAAAGAAGTGTAAGGGTTTTAGGCCCTATGGACAAATATCTGCAATCAATCATAAATTTTACAGTAGATACTAAAACAGGAGAAGTGATTTTACAAAGAAAGGATCTAGAGGATGGCATAATGTCAAACTAGGAAAAGAGTTTAAATGACACTTAATTCCAGTGTGGTCCAGAAGTGCAACTGATATTCCATAAATCATCTACATTAAAATATTATGTTTAAAGTTTATAAAAATGGAGGCATCAAGGCATGTAATTTAAAGTAGTTGGCCTGAAAATGAAGTCACTCCCTTGAGACTGATAAGAAGCATAGCTGTCCCCTACACAACACTTCATGATAGAACTTGTTTAATCTCAGAATTGCCAGAGTGAAAGAAAGTGATTTACAGACTGAAAAATCCAAGGAGTTACATTCCAAACCTTGCTGCTCCTATATGGTATAACTGGCCATCATTTTGAAAGGGTCCAGGAAAGACTGGATTACTCATCCAAGTTAATTTCTAAGGAAGAGAAATACAGTATATAGAAGTGAACAGAATATCAGACAGCTCATGAATTGGCCGTATAGGCACCTGTAACCCATTAAAGGAAAAATGGTAAATGAATGTTTTAATTGAGCATCAAGATCATCAATGCCATACTTCAAAGGAAACTGAGACCATGAAGCACTGTTGTTCTTTTCATTCTCCTGGAAAGTTCCAAGTACACATAGAAGAATGTGGAAATGTGTAATAAATTCCTATGTGCCCATCACTTAGTTTCAATATATGGCCAGCCTTGTTTCACCTCTATTCCACTCTCTAACATATTATTTTTAAACAAATTCCAGACAAGATATTGTCTCCTCCAGAAATACCATAGTTGGTATCACTAAAAGATAAGAAGATGACTGGTGGAGTGGCTCAAAGGGTAGAGAGTCTGCTTAACAAGCATGAGGTCTTGAGTTCAAACCCTACTACCACCAAAAAAAATAAAATCAAAAGGATAAGAAGGATTCAATATTTAATACAGCCATATTACCATTGTCCCTCTGAAATATTTAACTACATTGATTTGAGATCAAATATCCAACATTTTCCTGAGTGTCATATTTTTTTCATAGTTACCATATTTGAGATAGGATCCAAACACAGTCCATGACTTACATTTGGTTGGTGTGTTCATTTAATATCCTTTAATTTATAGATTTCTTCCTTCTTGGTTTGTTGTGAAGCTTTTTTCCCTAAAATCTTTGCATGACCACATACTTCTAATCATTTGGAGAGGTTTCTGCTCAGAAGTCACTTTATTTGAAGGACTCTCCAATAGCACTCTACTGCAGTAGACTCCACACCTGCTCTGGACAGACCCTAGCACATTACTGTTCATTGTTTTCTTTGTAGCACTTATTAATAGCTAAACTTACTGTTTAGTCTTGGTTCAAGCACTTCCAGCCTAGAATATGAGCTCCATTATGGACATCCATGACAGTAGCTATTACAACAGTGCATGGCATGGGTAGTTCTCAAGAATTATTTGTTAACTGACTTGATACTACTTAGCCTATTATTATATCTGAATTAAATTTTAAATATTGTTTGAATAGTGCTTTGTATTTAATCTTATTTACTCTAAAACATGGATCTTAGAATTTCAGAATTTGAAGAGAACTAAATCAGATCTCTAGTAATAAATTGACACATACTTATAAAATGTTGGATGTTATCCAAGAAAAGTGCTTCTGAATGTGTATATAATAGTATCTGCAGAATCCTTTAAAGAGATGACTTAATTTTCAAACTCAGAACTGTGATGTCGTTATTGAAAAACAATGGAGATTCCATCTTCTATAATTTATGTCTTCATTTTTTCAATTTTAGATTCTGTATATGAGAAATGCATGCAATACTTATTTTTCTGAGTCTATTTCTCTTAACATGATGATCACCAGTTCCATTCATTTTCCTGCAAATGATGTAATTTTATTCTTCTTTACAACTAACTAAAACTCCATTGTGGAGTTATACATCACATTACCACATTTTCTTTACCCGTTCGTCAGCTGATGGGCACCTAGGCTGATTGCATTACTTGGCTATTGTGAATAGTTCTGTAATAAACATGGGTGTGTAGGTATCTTTATTTATTTATTTTTGAGGCTATTGTGTATGGGATAATTTTCCTAATTTCTTTCTCACTATGTTCATTACTAGTATATAGAAAAGCTAGTGAATTTTACATGTCAATTTTCTATCATGCTACTCTGCTGAAAGTATTTATCAGATCAAAGAAATTTCTGGTGGAGTCATTAGGATCTTTTAATATAGGATCACATTGTCTGTAAATAGTAATGATTGTACTCCTTCCTTTCTTATTTATATTCATTTTATTTCCTGTTCTTACTCTACTGCTTTAAGAATCCAAGCATTATATTGAAAAAAGAATGGAGAGAGTGGACATCCTTGTCTCATTATTAAGTTTAGAGGGAATGTGTTTGGTGTCCCCTATTCAGTATGATGCTCTGGATAGGTTTATTGTATAAAGCATTTATTATGTTGAGGTATGATCCGTTTACTCCTAGCTTTTTCAGGACTTTTATTATGAAGAGATGTTGAATTTTGTCAAAGGCTTTTTCTATCTGTTGGGATTTTTTTTTGTCCTTGCCTCTATTTATGTGCTGTATTAAGTTTACGAATTTGCCTACGTTGAATCGTCCTTGCATCCTGGAAGTGAAACCAACTTGATCATGGTGTATGATCTTTTTAATGTGTTGTTGAATTCAGTTCACAAGTATTTTACTGAGGATTTTTGTATTTGTGTTCATCAGGGACAAAAGTCTTCTTTATGTGTTTTGTTTTTTTGTGATGTTGGCGATCCACAACCATGGTTTTCCTAGGTGAACTAATAATTTCCTTTTCAACTTTAAAAATTTTACATTAGTTGGGAGATAGCTTTGAATTCAATGACACTTAGAGATAATTGTGAATTTGTTAATGCTTCTGGGGAAGAAAATCATTCCACATTTTAAAATGACTTTTCTGTGATTTACCCCCCCCCAAATTACAGTTTGTTGTTTACTGAGGACAAGCAAACTTGAGTATTCACATTGTCATCTCAACTTAGTTTTCACTGGGATTCTTATTTTCATGTTTATGTCTCTGCTATCATTTTTTTGAGGATATCAGTTATGTTAGGAAAAAGGAGAGTAACTTTCAAAAATGTATTAGCTTATTTTATTATAAATCTTGTTCTAAACTTCTGAGATTTCCTGAACACAGCACCTTCTCATTTCTTGCTATGTATATAAAAGAACTACAGCAGAAAAATAACGCAAAGGAACAAATAGTGCCTTTTTTCTATTTCACTGCCCAATGAAAGAGAGAGTTTATGCCCCACCCCAAGATTGGAGCACAGGAAAGAAAGACCAAAGTTAAAAGAAGTGAGTTAATTAATTAAGAAGCTTAATCGTGTCAAATTTACCTAGACATATAGCTTCATTATAGTTCTTTCAATCCTGAAGAGGCGATTGACTTCTCAAAGCAAGCTACAGGCACGCGAAGGATCTCTAATAACCATCAACCTCTTCTGAGCTTCTCCAATGAGAATAAGTTTCTCCTCTGCAAATATTGTTTTAAAAAGAAACTATTGATACTATGACAAGGATTTCTAGTGAACTTCTGCCCACTAGAACAAGAAAGTGTATTGTGTTACTATCATAACTGGGGTGAATTGTTTCACACGTCAATAGGCCAGCTATGTAGCCTGGTTGGATTAGGATAGAAGAGATTGAGACCACAAAGAGACGTTGTGAGAAGGGAACTTGGAAACCAATGTTACTAAGGGAACTAGACCCCAAAAGTGAGTCATAAGGACTTATACACGTTGTACAAAAAAGGGGAGTAGACTTGGATTTGACTGGCAAATGCTAATGCCATAGGCTAGTTGATTAATTGATAGGGTAGATCAAGGGGATTGGGTATGCATTAAAGTCAGCTTTATTATGACGACATAAGACTTGGAGTCATCATTCAATCTTTAGTGTACCTTCACATACTACTGTAAGGGAAGGGGAGTCCTATGAAAGTGAGAGAGCCATCAAGACTGTAGTGCATATCTGTCCTCAGGTGAAGGAGAGAGGAGGACAGGATTGGGAGGATGCTTCTTAGACTGATATAAGACTGCCATGGAGTCCCTCACCCAAAGCCACCCATTTGAGGTGTGTCACACTGGCATTGTTCAGAATGGACCTGCTTGTGTATTTCTGTTGCACTCACTTATTGGCTGGCATTAGGTTGTGGGAAGTGTGGCTTGGCATGACCACAGTAATGGATTTTAGAGAATAGCAAGTGGGCCATCAGTCAGTTACCTCCCCACAGATGGAGCTTTGAAGGGTGCATTTTTAATGATCTCTGTTGCATCTGAGTTCTCTTCTTCCTATGCTCCTCTTGGCTTAGTACATCCCAGTGTCACTGTCATCTTCAGTGTTCCCTGAACATGTCATATATGCTCCTAACTGGGGATTTCTACTAGCTTTTTCCAGAATCACCATTAGCCTAAAGGATGCCTTTGTTTGCATTAGAAAAATTTTCCCCTTTCTCAAGAACATCCCCACATGGCTACACTTGGTGTCTTCCCTTTGCCTGGCATGCTCTTCACTCAGATATAGGCTGTTGTCACCCTCAGATCTTTGTACAAATTATTATAATGATGCTTTCTCTGACCACCCTATTTTAAAATTGTACTCTCCTTCAGCACACGTTTGCTCTTTCCTACTTTATTTTATGCCATAGGCTGTATCACCTTTCTGATATGCTGCATATTTTACTCATTTATCACTGGTCTTTTCATAATAAAATATAGTTCTTCTGTTACGGTGGGTATTGCCATCTTTTTCCCTTTTCATTGCTGTATCTCAAGATTCCAGGAAAGTGCTTGGAACATAGTACTAGAATGTTTGTTGAATTTTCACTTAAATGAGCTTTGTTACCTTTCTTTGTCTCTACATCATTTCTTCCCTCTTACATTTCTCCTACCTTAAAACTTTGGCTAATCCATAATTATAGTTTGTTCATTGTACTCTTTTATAAGTTTTCTCTATGTTTGCATTTAGCTTGTTTCTACTTCCCATACCCCAAATCAATAAATATTTCAAAGTTCTAATTACCAAAATAGACTTTCCAAAATTCTTACTATTTGTAGCACTTTTTTAAATGGGCCTAGTGAAATAAAAATTTTTTGATTCCACACTAAAACCCCTCAACTATGACCAAGAATTCAAACAGAGTTACCTAGGGTTTTCTACCCTCTCTCCATTCTGTGAGGCACATATTTAATCTACCTAGGTGTTAAATCATTGGTGTTTATTTTTAAGACCTGGAACTATGAACCAAGTTGAGCATAAATGTTTAAAAAATGTGTTGATCTGCATTATCATTTCTTACAGTACTTCTTATTAATTCCTTTTCCTTTTAAATACCTCTTATCTCCTGGCATGTATAACTATCTTACCTAATGACCTCAGTACCTATAACGGACTGCCATACCTTATCAGTTCAATTTCTTAAAGTTCTCTTGAATTTTTGTTTTCTCTGAACCCCCACATATTTTTCCTTAATTCAAGTTCTCTAGAACTAACTTCTCACTTCAATAAGTATTCCATACCCTTCCAGAATATTTATTTTGCCACAATGATTTGTACAAAAATATTTTCAGAAGCTTTATTAATAACAGCTTAAACTAGAAATAATCAAACTGCTTGAAGACAGGAAAATGATGAGTCCTCATATTTGATGCTGAAGCTTTAACCCATAATGCAATAGTATTTGGAAATAGGGCCTTTGGGAGGTGAAAGTTTAGCTGAGGTCTTGAGCATGGAACCCTCACCATGGGATCAGTGTGCCACTATAACAAAAGGAAGACACAGGTACCAAGGACAGGACAGATGAGGACACAGTGAGAAGTTGGCCATCTGCAACTAAGGAGAGAACCCTCACCAGACACCAAACCTGATGGTACTTTGATTGATCTCCAGCCTCCAGAACTGTGGGAAAATAATCTATTGTTGTTTATGCCACTCAGTCTATAGCAGCCCGAGCTAAGATAAATGGTAAATACATTATGACATATTCCTACAAATGAAATACTATGTAGCAATAAAAATTATCAAGCTACTGATGCACACATTAGTGAATTGAAAGCATACTAGGCTGATGGGACAAACCCAGATAAAAAAGAATACATGTTGTATAATGTTATTGATGTGAAGTTAAAGAATACAAAAGCTTCTTGTTTACATAGCATGTAATGAATACTCTTTATTATTTTACTATAACTTCCCCACCTTTCAAGGTCATTGTGCTTCATTCAAAATACAAATTTTGTGTTTCAGGTGCTCTGCTTTTTAGGCTTTGCACTTTTCAAACTCCATACCATCATTCATTTTTAAGAATTGCCTCATCATTTCTGCATGAAGAAATCCTACATTCATTTTGATGGTCTTTTCAATTAGTGGATTCTTGTATGATATTTCTAGGCAGAGAACTTCCTTATAGAACATTGTTCCTGTGAATATTAAGCATTTGCTATTTTCTTTTGCAATTAGTTGCTTGTGAATTTTCCCATTAGAGGCTCAATTCTAATTGAGCCTCTTGAAAACAAGTACATCTTTACATTTCAGGCATATAGCATAGTGGCAAAACTATATTAGTGCTCAGAGTAATTAACAGAAAACACCTTGGCCCCTTCCCAGCTCTTGGCTCTAGAGAAAGAAATGAAAAGGTATAACAGCAGAAGTACTGTGGAGTCCATACTTACTCAAGTAGGCTGTTGGCTTTTTCCTCAGGCATTGAAAAGGAAATGAGATCAGTTAGAGATGAATCAACTTGGGTTGTAACATATTTGTGCATGGAAGCAATTCTAGGAATCTCTCAGTGTAGTTATCCTTAACTCAACTAGCAAAAATGCTTTGTCTTTCTTATTATGCTTATGTCTTCTCATCAACAAAATTAGAGATAAGGGCAGAAAGGTTCTGCCTGGAAGTGAGGCGGGGAGAGGGGCAGAGGGTGGAGGTGGGGAGTAAGGGGGGAGAAATGGCCCCAAAAATGTATGCATGCACATGTGAATAAATGAATTAAAAAATTAAAAAAAAAAAGGAAGTGATTCTTAGGACTAACTGGGCATCCTTTCCTTTCCATAACCAGAGTGGGACAGGACAGAACATGGTCTTGCAGAGACCATCTGATTGTCAAAGACTGTAGAACCACAGCTTGGAAAGACAGTTGCTGCAGCATGCAGTCTTCTCTGGACTAACAGCCATAGACTATGCCTTCATTGGGTTCTTTTATTTGGTTTGGTTTTAAGCTAAAAAATTACTCAAGCCATGTGCAAGCAATCTAATAGAATAAATAGGACGTTAAGGAAGTGTATGTGTTGAAATTGGAGCAGGAAATCATCAGAAACCAAAAATAGCTCTTGGGACTGCTTATGTTATCTCTTCTCTACTAACCATTTTATTATTTTTTCCATCTGCTTCCTTGAACTTGACCCATCATGATTTCTTTGTCTACTGCCATCATGACCTTTGAATGTTAAATTCACCATCAGCTTCCTCACCATTTATATCTGCCAGTTTAAATTCCCAAAAGTGGCTCTGAAAGATCAAATTTATCTTTGCCTGCCCAGCTAGGGTGTGAGTCACTAGCCCAGCAGGTACCAAATTAAAGCATCTCCCTATAAATCATCATGTATTTCTATGTGGACCAATTATTCATTAAATGTCAATTTTTTCAAGACTCTAGTGATCAAAACAGGTAAGCGTGCATTCTCAAAGTTGAAAGTCTCATTTTACTTTACTATTACATCTGTATTAGTGGATATTATATAAATGTTTATTAAATTAGCAATAAATATGGTGTCTACTTAAGCCAAAGTAGAAACTCAATAAGTGTTGCTGGTTTACTTGAAAATTCAAATATGCTTTGCTCACCTTGGTAAAATAGATTCTTTTACTCCTCTAAGGATGCAAATAATTAAGAAAACTCAATGGTGGGCCTCATTAAATTTTCTTCTATTTTATCTCCATAAATATTAAATGTATGGAAACATAAAATGAAGGATGGGGCACATTTCTATACATGTGCTTATTCTAGAAAAATCAAACTTCGGATTCAAAGAGTTATTTATATTTCTTTTTTTTTTTCTGGTGCTGGGGTTTGAACTCAGGGCCTATACCTTGAGCCACTCTACCAGCCCTTTTTTGTGATGGGTTTTTTTGAGATAGTGTCTTGTGAACTATTTGCCCAGGCTAGTTTCGAACCGTGATCTTCCTGATCTCTGCCTCCTAAATAGTTAAGATTACAGGCGCCACTGGCACCTGGCAGAGTTATTTATATTTCTGGTAACATGCTTGCTTCTTTAGTATCCATGATGAGTCCCTAAGCAAATCCAGGAGTCATATAATTTTGTCATTTGGTCAAAATGTAATAAAATTATCAAATATAAATATAATTTTTAAGGGTGCATGAAGCGTGATTTATTTCTGTTTTCATTTTTCATGAATGGGGTCTTTCAAGCATTTGATTGGGCTTAGCATCATTGAATGTCTGTCCTTGGTTGTGTCTGCTCTGTACAAATCTCTGCCCTGTAGGAGAGTGGCCAGTTTCAACACATGGTTCTCAGGGTTCAGTTGGGGTTTTGGTGGCAGAGTGCAAAAAATATATGTATTTGGTGATGGAGGTAAAGTGTCTAATTTGCTTTATTCTAGATGTTGTCTGACTATATGATTGCATCTGGACATTCAATCATTGTCACAAGCATTTCCTATTTTGAAGAAAATAATTAAGCCTAAATGACTAATTTGCAGTTGCCGAGTCATGAACTCCAAATATGATTCATGGAAGTAGGCATGGTTTCACATCTAGGACCTGGTAACACTTTATTTGTGTGCATTTAAGGAAGGAGTGGCAAGAGTTCATTTGCTGCACCTGTTACAAAAAGTTGTGAAGGCAAGTAAGAGTCTGGAATGGACTACACATCATGCCTAGTGGCACTCCAAGAATGGCCACCTATGCCAGCCACATTCTGGCATCCCTGCTTCTTCAGAGGCTTTTCATAACTCTCCTGCACAGTTAGTGCTGCGCAGAAATTGAGAGGAGGGAATAAAACCTGCGGTGGAATCAGAATTATACAAAGGAGGCAGTGGAGATAGGAGTAAAAAAATTATTTTCCTTTTAGTTACATAACAAGTGGTTTGCATTTGTTGATTTATGGACATTTACAAGATGCATAATTCTTCACGTCGGTATATAAGTTATGCTCTTCAATCTGAATCAGAGGTTCTCTGAGTCCCACACATAATTTTTTTAAAAAAGCATTAACATTTCCTAAGAAATTTGGTGCTTAGGATTTTCTACAGATCCCTAATTCCTGATATTATGTAGCTCTCCATCTGCTCTTTCCAGTAGAAAGAAAATGGAGTGCAGATGAGCATTTGCGTACTAAAACTGCTATTATATAGGAGTGTTTTATTCTATTTCACTGCCTCACATTCATGTCCCTTTTTTGACAGCATCCTCACTGAGGCCTAATGTCTTCTACGCAAGGACAAATATAGACCAAATTGCTCTGCTGTCAGGTTTTAATCTTGAACAGAACAAAAGATTCAATTGTCTGTCGTGGTGGTTTGGTCCTCATCAGCTTAGGTGGTGTGTTCTTTTTGCAGCTTTGAGCTTAATGTGTCTGTTCCTCATTCCCAGCTCTGGGAGCTGACTCATTTCCCATGTGTCCTGAAGACTTGCTCTTCACCATGTGATAAATTTTGAGACCCTTTGGTCCTGATTTCCTTCTAATAAATTCTCTGTCTGTAGCTTTCAACCAAGGAAATTTTATTGATACATTATAATTTTATTTGAAATTTTCACTGAAAATGCAAATGCTCACAGTATAAATGATATTATAAAATGGAAGTAAAGCATTGATGAATAGGATATTGTACATTTATTGTTAATCACAAAGTATATATAATTACTTCACAATGATTGAAACAAACATGTCAGAAAAATGCTGAGATCTGATTGCTAAGAAGCAATCACCTAATGGCAACCTGTTTTGAATTCTACACACAGTCTCTGATAGGGTTTTTAGCTCTAAAGATCTGGGAATGTATGGAAAACATAATTATAGTATTTGTAGGAACCTACTGGAGTTGAAGAAAATTCTACTCAGAGGGAGCCTTCAGGTAAGCTGAAATAGTTATGAGATGAGAAAGTCTGGTGTTCATGACAGAGAGGCAAGAAGAAGGATCTCAGGGGCCAGAGTGGAGTTGGTTTAAACAGAATAAACAGCTTTATAATTGAGAATTCTTCTTTAGTGTATAAGTCATGTTCTTGGATTCTCCAATGGTGAGAAGGTACTGTATAAGTTATTAACAATTACAGCCACCCCTCAGTATCTATGGGAGATTGGCCATAGGATACCACCCTTCATATACCAAAATCCATGGATGTAAGACCCTCACATAAAGTGCATATAATTTATACATAGCCTTCCTTATACTTTGTTATCTCTAGGTTACTTTATAATATTTAACAATGTAAGTGCTATGCAAATAGTTATATTAAGTGGTTGCTTCATTTCTTAGGGAATAATGACAAGAAAAAAGTCTCCACATGTTCAATACAGATACACATTTCTTTTTTATTCTGAATGTTTTCCATCTGTAGTTGGTTGAATGCATGGATGCAGAACTTATGAAGATGGTGGACACACTGAACTTTCCTCATTATAGTCATTCTATAAACTGCTTCACTGACAGAACTCACTGCAGCCAACTTGTATACAAATGACCGTGTTGTTGCGTTTGTAGCTTTATGGAACCAAGTAGTGAGTAACTGGTACTGGGCAGCCAGTTCACAGACAGACCAGAGGCCTATAAAGAGAGCTCCCCATACAAGGATCTTCCTAAGCAAGGATTAATGACATTAGTTAGTAAGGACAAATCCTCCTTTCTTTGGGGGATGTCATAAAATTGATCAAATATGAACTCAGGGTAGAGAGAATGTAGTTTTTGGTAGGCACCATGAAAAGTTAAAGAACTGAATAAGTTGAAAGTAGAAGTAAGAAGAAACCATAATGTGAAAAAGAGATGAAATAAAACAGAAGTCTTTATTTCTGGCAATGTAGTAGAATACAACATGAAAATCCTCCATATTACCTGGAAATGTTGGATACAAAACAGAAAATACCTACTTAATGCTCAACTGGGTTTCTAAGTATATATACATACATGTGTGCATGCACACATACAAACATATATTTGCATAAAAGAAATCTCAGGAAGCTCGAACTGAAGAGGAAAATGAAAATTAGAGCAATAAGATTTTTTTTTTACTTGGGTTTTATGGAGTGTTTTCTTGAGGTATTCTTTAACCTTAACAATATTTCTGCCACTATAACAAACCCTGAGATAAATCAGCTTATAGAGAAGAAGGTTTATTTTGGCTCATAGTTGCTTATTTTGTCAGTTCTGGGGAATGAACCAAGAGCCTCATGCATATTAGGCAAGTTCTCTATTGCATCTCCAGCCTGCAGCATAGGGGCCATTAGGAAATGTTCCAGTTACAAATTATAGCAACCAGGGATACAATTTTAATGACATGGAGGTCCTGAGATAAACTGCCTGCAAACACAGGAAGATGATATGGTCGTTTGTCTTACCTTTAGATCAGGAAGGGAAAAGATTCTCCTTGATTATTTGTGTCCATAAGCCTTCAGCTCAGTGATTTTGACATTTAAATTCATTCATTTGTAGAGTCTAGAATTCAAAAGTCTGTAAAACTATTTTTAAAAGTAATAATATCCACTCCATAGTTTTGTGATAATTATATTTTTGTAATAATAGCTATATAATGCAGCTGTGGAGGAAGACACATTCTCAATGTTCTCTGAAGATGAGCTCACAGTCTAGGTCACAGCACACTCAAGAAAACAATTCACCTTGAAGGAAAGTTAGCAGAGTACAACAAACATCAGGACTGGACCAATTAGAACTTGAAGTGGTAAAATTTTTAAACAAAGATTATATGCTTTTAAACAGAGATCAAAAGTTAAGGGACACAAAACAACTTAAGTATCAGATTCCACCCAGAAAGATTATTGTGAGGCAAATACTAGGAACTTTAAAGGATTTGGGGTTGTTATTTGTTCACTTTTCATAAATGTAGAAAAGCATTGGTGGTAGTAGCTGAAGACAAAGAGAAAGGGAAGAATGCAAGCATTGTCTTCGCGATGTTTTGAAAAACCTGCTGTGGGGAAATGAACATCACTTTAAAAGGCTTTGGTGCAAGAACAAGATTTTAGTGTAAAACAAGACTGTGGGCCATGCATGGTGGTAAACATCTGTAATCTCAGATACTTGAGAGGCATAGATAGGTGGATCATGGTGATCTAAGGCCAGTCACAGGCAAAAAAAGTGAGACCCTATCCAAAAATAACAAGAGCAAAAAGAACTGAGGGCATGGCTTAAGTGGTAGAGCAGTTGACTAGTGAGTGCAAGACCCTGAGTTCAAATCCCAGTATGGAAAAAAAAGACAAGATTGTAGGGGGGAGGGTTCTTTTCAGAATATGGGCATGTTTAATTTATTTTAATGGGAAATACTTTCAAAAGACACCTTGAAAAGAATTAGAAGGGAAATCAATAGAGGAAGGAAATATGGAAATGATACTACTTACGAGTACTTTACTTGGTTGACCAGAGGAATTTTATTCTTTCTGGTGGCTCACAATGGCCAGATGAGAAGAATGACTGCGCTGCTTTTACTTGAAGTGACATTTGCATTTGAGACGTCAAGTGCTGTCTTAGGATGTTACCATGAAGACATCATTTCTCTTTTAAGAAGGGCATTGAGTTCTGAAATTTCTTCACGTGCTGCTGCAAAAATACATGCAAACTGTGTATAATGCTATCCGGTGAACACTTTTCATGCCATGTGTCATTTAATCCTTACTTCAGTCCCAGAATATAAATATTCACTATGATCTCCGTTCATGTTTAAGAAAATAGAGGCCTAGAGATTTTAAGTAATTTGACAAACATCATACACCTATAAAGACAAGAACATTATTAAATTTGGGCTATTTCTAAATGTGAAAAGAAATTACTCATAGAAGTAAAGGAAAAACAATCAACATTATATCTGCCATATGTCTAGAGGCACAGACTAAAAAAATATTTTGTTTTGTGAACAGACATAGTAAGAGTGAGGGATCTATGTGACAAGGCTGCAGAATAGTCACAAATCAAAGCATGCATGACAAGATGTGTGTGCTAAGCTAAGTCTTCTTCTAAAAACCAGTGCAGTTATCTTTAAGGGAAAGGACTATAACATAATTTTCATTTTAGACCAATCACTTGTAGTAACATGACAGATGGACCTATCAGGAACCAAGTCCAGAGACCAGTCAGGTTTGTAACAATCAAAACAAGAAGCATTTCACTAACTGAATGAATGAAGAAAGAGACTTCCTAAGGAGGCAGCATCTATGATATCTAGTAGTGTGTGTGTGTGTGTGTGTGTGTGTGTGTGTGTGTGTGTGTGTGTGTTAGGAATTGATAACTAGGGGAAGGAACTAAGTAGTGACTAAGATGAACGGAGTGATTCCGCTCATTGAGACAAAGAATGAGGATTGAGTTTGGATTCAGTCAATTTAGTTTTTTTCCTTTGGGATATTCAAATGTTGCAGTTGTAAATTTTTAGTCCTCAGGTTTAGTTGTATAAAACAACAAGCAGTAACCCAGTTTCTTCAGCCTTCTATGGTAGTATTTTATTCTAGGCTCTCAGATAAAATTCAACTTTCCCAAAGGTAACTTTTCCTCTTCTATCCCATTCTCATCAAAGATATGTCTTAGACATGACATTGGCTGATATTTAAGCAATTTATTCTAGCTGGTCTCTTACAAGAGGGATAGTGGATCAGGCCAGTGGCATGGCCAGTTACAGTCAGACAATTAGATTTAGATAGGTTAATATACACAATGTACTCAGCCTGATAGACATAGACACTCAGTCAAGACTAGCTATAATCATCATTCACTATGAATAAGAGTGTGAACTCTGGCCCCAGAGAGGTCTGGTTCAAATCCAAGTTCTGTGGTTTATTAGGGATATGAAGTCAAACAAGTTGGTTGACATACATTTCTTTAGTGGGGATAGCAATGGCACGTATTTAATATTGGTAATTGGGAGAGCTGAAAGATTTAGAAGGGTCATTTACATGTGATTTTTATTTATTACAGTCAAGCATTATTGGGCATTTTGATATTTCTTATATTTCTCATGCTAAGTGATGCAATGAGAGGCTTTGTAACTGAACACTGGAATCCATAGAATTATTGACTTAAAGATACTCATAGCTTATAGCTTTTATTTTTGTACTAAAATATTCTGAGAAGTATTATTCTCTTATCAACAATGTATAGGTGCCCATTTCTTAGTAGTCTCATGTTTATTGAGTATTAATTTTAAAAATATTTATGAATTGGTAGGTAGGACAAAACACAATTGGCTAAGTAATTTCTGAGTAGCTTTTGTTTGAGCATAAACAAAATCTTAGAGAACTTGATAACTATTTTTGGGTTCTTATATTCTCAGTTTTCCCAGCCTTTCAAATTTGAATAATACCTGGGGTGTCCTTTTATTAGTGATGCAGTTTACTAAAGATCTTTTGAGGAATTTGGGAAAGACATGTCTATTCTTAAGAAACCAATAAATACTGATTTCTCATTACACTCAGGTAATAAATAGTGAATTTTCTTGCTGAAATTTAGAAATTATATCTCAAATCTATAAACTTCTTTGATTTAGTTTTTAAAGAAACAGTGTAATGATCATCTTTGCTACTGAAATTGCTTTCTTTAAAAAGTGCAAAAGCCTACAGTAGTTTGTTCCATTTAATTTAGATAAGCAGACAAAAAAAATTTGTGAGCCCAATTCAAAATTATTCTTAGTTTTACTAGCTAGAAAAGATCAGATTAAATATCACATAAGAATAGGCTTTCTTAGATTTCTGGTTCAGGACTTCCCAGCTTTGGCATGAAATGAGGAGACCACAATACTGTAAGTAATTGACTCAGGACTGGAGTGTGAGCAAGTGGTACCTAGAAGTCTAAAATCAAAATAGTATTTCCATATTTTATTTGAATAACTCAGAAGAACTTCTTTTTTTCTTGCTCTGTGACAGCATCAGTTAATGTTTTTCTACCTAATGATTTTAATTTACCAATAAAGAAATTCCTACTATGTTAATTTGCAGTCTGTCTGCACAATTGTTTGTCCTGAAACAGACACATGCCCTTTAACCGCTTGATCATTACGTTTCATTTTTATACTTCTGGGTGGTATAATTTTTGCACTTTAAATAGTACACTATTAACATGCGGAGCATAGTTTTGAATATATCATACCAATGGACATTTGGTTTTTAAACATAATATGGTCTCTCGAAAGGTCTGGTATTGGAAAAACAAACTTAGAATAAAATTACTCTCCTAACCATATCCCAAATGTTGTCTGAATTCTAGCTGTTGATAAATCCTACTTACTTTAGAGGCTTCCTCTCCCTTCTAGACAGCCATCCCCAGTAATTGAGACTCCCTAGAGAACTGCTGACAGTTCCTGCCTCTACTTACAAGTTGTGGGATTAAGAACTTTTTCATGAAGGACACTTGTTGAATATTTCCTATCACATCCTAGTGCCACCACAAACTGCTACAAAGACTATATATTTTAAATTTGGTGCCCACAAATTTTAATCCATACAAGATACTTACATTCCTTTTTTAAACATTAAATCATTTATAACTTAATTTCCTAGTTTAGAATATTTTGTCTTGAGTGAGATAAGCTGTTCTCAAAAAGCTACATACTGTGTTATTCTGATTCTGTGACATCTGCAGAAGCAAAAATATAGAGATAGAGAAGAGAAAAGGATGAATAGGGAAAGCAGATGATACTATAATGATAGATGTAGGACATTGTACATGTGTCAGAACACTTAGAACTTGGTAGCAGAGTGAACTTAATGTATGTAAATTTTTAAAAGGTTGGCGGAATCCAAGGAAGAAAGACTGATATATAGAGACTGTATCTGTATTAAAAATTTAAGAAAAACTTCACAGACAGGGTTTGAGGTGAAAGATGCTGACATAAGCAACTTTGGAAATGAGAAAAATCTGTAAGACTGAAGGTAAAAGGAACCGCACATAGCACTATATTCTGGCTGATAAAGTTGCTTTTCTTGGGGTGCACTGACACTACTATACACATACCCCAGAACTGAAAAGAGTAAGTACATGCATGGCAATGAGGGGACCTAGATTTGTCACTCTAGGTGTAGGAATCTACAGATGTCTAGAGTGATATGCTAATGGCATAGAATTGAGACATGTGAACTTACATTCACACAGGTGACTACACAAAAACATTTATAGGTCTTGTACCTATAGATGTTAGCATATACATTTGTATTTCTCTGCTTTATCAGTTGAAAAGCAAAAACACCCCTGTAGTGAAGAACAATATTGGTTAAGAGTACCATTCTCCAAAAAGCAGAACTGGAACCTCTTTGATAAATAGCTGATTCTATGGCTGAAGAAAATACACAAAATGGGCTTGGAGAATCTTGTGCCTGGAGATAAGGAATTATTCAAAAACCAGACAAAACTCATGGATGAAAGTATGTTAAGAAAGTACAGGAACCAACTGAAAGAGCTCCCAATGGCCAGAGCTGGAACACTTTGAAGAATAAAATAAAGAACTATTGGGTTATAGCCTAAAGAATAAAATAAATATACATGGATCCATACTTATAAAAATACATGATTAAATAGGTTAGTAAATGTGGAGAAGAGACAAGTCTCCTTTGTAGGCGAATTCTAAATAGTTTATGTTAAAGTACTACACCCTAAAGAAGTGGGAGCATAAATTCCTACTCCTTAAGTATGGTCTCTGCAGAGTGACTTCCTTCCAAAACAGTACAGTATGAAGAGGGGATGGGGTTGCAGGGAGAGATCAACATTATAGTGTAGAAACCTGACAAATGCTAGTTCAATTGGGAATTAAGGTCAACATCAATAGTTACTAGTTTTGTTTGGAAGTTTAGGCATTGTTTGCTTTTAATTTTTTTTTTGTGACTAAAGCTTTGAAAGGAATCTTTTTATAAGCATTTTTCCAAATGGAACTCGCAGTAAGTGAGACATTTACAAAAGCTATTGATTTAATATTTGCAATTTAACTAGCCACTTTACTGAGAGCTATTAGTTTCACTACTTTTGGAATTCCTACTTTTGGATGTTCTATTTTGAAAATGGCATCAAATTCAAATAAAAAAGGCAACGCTTCCTATGGAATTAACTTTATGGCAGGAAGCCCAGGCACAAGAAGAGTATTACCCCAACATTCACCTAATTTACATTGCTGTTGATAAGTCAGGAGACGTGCATGCACACACATACTCATCCATACATATACCCACACACAAGCAGATGACAGACACACACGCACAGATCAGAGGACAGTTAGTCTATAGCTTCCTAAATAGGTAGAATTACGTGGATTCAATAGTATTGGAGGCAGTTTCTTGCACCCACTGGTACTTGGTGCATACTTGTTCAGTGACTGACTGGCACACTAGATGCCCAGTTTCAGCCATGCCCATGCTGTCTACATCCCACTTGTCCTTTCCACTGACTTGCCTTGTAAAGTAAAGGCTTTTCCACTACAAAGTCCTTCTATTCCTATTATTTCTTCTCAAATCTCTAGAGCGAGACAATATTATTCTCTATTCTTCTTAATTGCCTAGCAATCAGGTTAAGATAGAGACAAAATCAAACATCTCTTGGTCCAAATGTAACTTTCATTTGTGTAAATCTCGCAAAGTTTTTTTGTTTTCAGTGAAAGCAATAGATCTTCATTTGGTTAAGACTTGGAAGCAAGGGATGTCTTATGTTTCAAAGTCCTCTCCAAATGTGAGAAATAGGGTTTGTATTAGTAGCAGGGTAGTATGGGGACCAGAAAGAGAGAATTGAGGACAGAGTAAAAAGAAGAGATTGAAGTGGGACAAATTTGAAAGAGGACTGTGAGAAATGGGAAGAGTTAAGACGTGATAAGTTGGTGGGAAGATAATAATGAAAATAGATGGGTGAAACATGCATGCCATTTGCAGGTGGTTGGGTAGTGGTAGGTGATATTTGATTCAGAGAGGCTGAGTTGAATAGTAGTGAAATATGTCTCAAACTTGCTGCTAATGGTATTGAGAGTCAAGTTAAAACTACAGTTTGAGAAACCTGTCTTCCCACAGTAGTCATTAGTAAAGTAGCATGCAGAATTTCCAAATAATACTGTGGTATCTCAAATAAAAATGTTACCTTGTATGTGCCCTAAAACGTTGTTGTTGATTCGTCTGAATAATGTAGGAAGCGATTTCTTGGTGATGAATAAACACAAAGTGCCTATTGTTCTAAAGCTGATGCTACTGATATTAGTCAGTATGTATTCAGATATATCTTGCAATACATCCCACAGATTGGATGTAATGGGGTTGTTCAAAGTTTTTCATGAATTGCATTAATATTGCCAAGGCATTTTAGTTTTAACAGTGAAGCCAAGATTTTAACACTGTGAAGATTTTCTAAAGAACCTTATCCAGAAAGTCTCACTCTAGAGATTTGAGAAGAAATAATAGGAATAGAAGGACTTTGTAGTGGAAAAGCCTTTACTTTACAAGGCAAGTCAGTGGAAAGGACAAGTGGGATGTAGATAGCATGGGCATGGCTGAAACTGGGCATCTAGTGTGCCAGTCAGTCACTGAACAAGTATGCACCAAGTACCAGTGGGTGCAAGAAACTGCCTTCAATACTATTGAACCCACGTAATTCTACCTATACAGGAAGCTGTAGACTAACTGTCCTCTGATCTGTGCGTGTGTGTCTGTCATCTGCTTGTGTGTGGGTATATGTATGGATGAGTATGTGTGTGCATGCACATCTCCTGACTTATCAACAGCAATGTAATTAGTGACCTTTTACTTAGCATGTTGTTATACATATACAAAGACTAGTGTTTAAGAGTGGAGAGGTAATATACAAGCAAGGTCTACCATTGTCAGCATTGCTTAGTTAAAGGTAATCAAATGAAATCAGGGGCTGATACCCAGAACCCAAACTACCATGGATTGGTCAGTTGGTGAAGAGAAAGATTCACCCTACATTCTGAGAAGCTGCACAGTCCAGCAGAGTGGAGGGGGCAACAGTTTGGACATCAACCTAGTCAAACAAGTCAGCATCCAGGTGTCCTACCTGGAAGGTGAGTCATAGACTGTTAGGCTTGGGATTATGTTTAAGTACAAAAAGAAAAGAACCAAAACTCAAATCTTGGAACCAGGACAAAAGAGGAACACTGAACTCGTGATTTAGTGTTCAGTCCCTGAGAAATGGCTCCTTTTTGATTAAATACTCAAAGTCAGAACTGTCTTAGAGATTTGATGTGATCTATGCATGAAGGGTGGAGACTCAGGTGAGGTGAGGGAAAGAATTAGATCCAGGCAGGCAAACTTTGAATCAAAGGCTATTTGTTTGTTTGGTTATATATCCATATGTGATAAGTGATGAATGACATTTAGAAATGCTTAATTCTTTTACACATTTGATTTTAGTTTTTTAGAATTGAGATTTTCTTTCTCTATGATTTGAGCTAACATTGGAATTATTGTAAAATTTAGGCCTTTTTTGTTTTTGTTTTATGTTTTTTATGAAATAGCTCACTACATAGCCCAGGCTGGACTCAAACTCATAATCTTCCTGTCTCAGCCTCCTGATTGCTGGCATTATAGGTACAAGTCATCACACCAGGCTAAATTTGGGCTTTTAAAATGGCAGCGTACCTTCTTAATATTTTGTGTATCTTTCATTTATTCCTAGTTTCTCAGAAATTTAAAAAACTTCACAGAATTTTCTTTTATGAAAGTTGGTGACATAGTTTGAATGTACTCCCCCCAAAGTTCATGTGTTGGAAACTTAATCCCCAATATGACAGCGTTGGCAGGTGTGACCTTTGTAGAGGGATATAAGCCCTGAAGGATTTACCTTTATCAATAGATTAATAGTCCTATGAAAAGGGCTGTGGGAGTCGTTTGTCCTCTTTTTCATTCTTCTGTCATGTGAGAACAAAAATTTTTTCCTTTCTTGCCCTCCTCCCTTCTGCCATGCCAGGAATAAGGAGGTCCTTGCTGGGTACCACCACCATAATCTTGGACTTCTCAGCCTTCAGAGCTGTGAAGAAACAAAATTTTGTTCTTTATAACTTATCTAGTTTGTGCATCCTGTTATAGAGACACAAATGGATTCAGGCACAGTTGGAAATAGGACAAACAAAGTTGAAGACTCTTCAGAAAAGAGTGATGGAGTCAGGGTTACAGCAGCATTGGAAGAGTTGTTCTATAAATACCATTGAACTTTTCTAAGAGATGCTGCTCTCAGTGCAAATAACCTGTTTTTTATTTTGATTTTGACCTAAGCTCTCTTTAGCTAAATTACATGATAAACATAATTTATTTATATTTATGTAAATAATGTGACATTTTTGAAAAACAAAACATTTTCAGTCCTAGAAAAGCAAGGCTCTGGAAACCACAGAGACCTTGGCAATAATGCAGTTTAGAGCCACTAAAAGAAGAGGTGAGGTTCCACAGTGTTCAAATGACTTGTGAGCCACGTCTCTTTCTTACAGTGGGATGATTTAGCAAACTCTATAAAACAGAAGGATACACAGTTTACTTCCATTAAACATGTTGTAATGTGTGTGCATGTCCACACACACAAATTTTCCAGAATCTAAAAGAAATGTATAAGCATTTTAACACATAACATTGCATTTTTATAAAATATACCAGTTTAATGTGTGAAAAAAATTTAAATACCAGTTGGGTACTATAATACAATATAATACAATATACTATGATATGATATTATTGACATAATAAAATAATATGACATAATATATAATAAATATAATATAAAGGATAGCTACATAGACTACTGGACTGAAAAAGAAAAATGTAGTATTTACTTATAACCCCAAACTAATGTGAAGAGAGTCTGGATTTATTAAAGCAAAATTTCACCAGGCAAAATGCATTACATTTTGAAGTTGATTTTTAATGATAAAAGTTTAAAGCATATTTTTAAAAAAGTGAAGATACTCTTACTACAATAATGAATTAATAGAGAGAATAGATATGGCTGAAAACTCCCTTTGTGTTTCTAACTTAAATGTTACCTATAATCTTATAAGGGATTGTGCGTGGGAAAAGACATAAAACTACGATTTTGGAGTCTCAGGGTTCAAGGACAGCCAAATAAGGCACACACAAAAAAAGCAAAATATTTGTTTTGTGCCTTAAGGCAGTTTCAATTTAGACAAGAGTTATGTCTGCTGCTTACATTCTCTTGTTCATAATGTCAGTTTTGGGTTATGATTTCCTTGATGACGCCAGGAAAGTGAAATACACAATTTAAATGCATTTTCTAATCAAGACATATAAACAGATTTTGTATCTACTTTTACTTTTCTTGAGAAATAAAAGGCTAAAGCCACTTAACAAGATGGGTTGTCTATTTCAATACTGTGATAATGAAAATATTTGCACAATTTAGGAACCAAACACATTTTTTCCAAGTACACAGATTGTATTAATACATACATATATTATGACAAACTATTTTAACCAATCAGAAAGTGTTGTTTTAAATGGGCGCACTTCTTTTGGATTTGAATAATGTGGGCTTTTGCTTCCAATGTCTTTATTGTTCGCTAAGGGGGACATAGCCCTTGAACTGTTCATTAGTCATTATTCAGATTAATATAGACTGTGTGCTAAAATGTGATCCTTTGTGTTTAGAATTTAGACTTTAGCTCAATTTGCATTCCACTAAATACAAAAATATACTTTTCATATACCTTCTGTATGTAGCATATTAGAAAAACAATTGAAAAAGCATTTAGCATACGTTAGAGTGGAAACTTTTGTTTTTCCTCTTGAGATCCATTGTTCCATTTCTCACTTCTTGAAAATGCCCTGACTTTTCCTTATGTGTCCATTGCTCTTCTGAACAGCTGAGGAACTTCAAAAAAAGTTTGTACCTTTGATGCAAGAACAGGTTCAGAAAAATAGGGTTAAATCAATGAACCACTGTAATTATTTCACATATGACATATGATCCAATTTGGGCTCATAAGACATGAAGAAAGATTGCTGGGCTTTTGTGAGAAAGAAGTTCCTTCTCTTTGAAGTATATGGTGGTGTGCAGATGTGAAGCCTAGAACTGCTCTTGTCCATTTAGACACCAATTTGAGAATGCAGCAGCTGGCATAGCTAAATGCAGAGCAGAGAAATGGAAATTCAGCCACTGAGTGAAGTCAATTCTATAGTTCACCGTATCTCTGAAATACATTATGTCAATTTCCTCCTGACTTAAGCCAGTTTGAATTTTTTTCAAAAAAACCCCCAACATTCTAAACAGATGCACTAATAGATGTAGCCTCATTCACTTCCTAAGTAATTTATCTACTTTTAGGAAAGGGAAATTCACGTGTCAAGTTATATATGATTGATTTTGAAACATCTTAAAGTGTCTGTATAAACAGATTTATAAATCACAAAAGCTATTTGTCAGGTGATGTATTCTAATTTGGAGTTCGAAGATTCCACTTTTGGAGCTAATATTTATACTGGTTTGATTTTCTTTTCAGTATTTTACAAGATACTTGCAGTTCATCTCCCAAACATCATTAAAACATTTTCCCACCTGTTTATGGTTTGTGCTGTCATTGTTTCAGTTCATCACGAAGCAGTCATGTCCTATTATGTGCCTTGCTCTGTCACCATTTTTTCATTCAGAGGTCTATAACACTAACTACTATTTAATAGTGAATGAGAGCTCTTTGAAAGCCACATTTCCCTGAGTCTTTCATTCATCCATCATTCATCTGTTGTTAGTCATAGAACTGGTGGAATTACACATTCCGTGCCAGCACAGTGCTAGCTGTTGTACGGATACCAGATACAACCCCTGCCCTCTATGGCTTGTTGACTTGCGGTTTAGACAAAGAAGGAAATTCAAAGTAATAAGTATATTATGGGGATAAGAAATGAGTCTTATGATGATATATAGGAAGTAGTATGTAATCTAGACTTGGGTATTTGGAGAGCACACAGAAAAAGTGACATCTAAGCTGAGACTGAAAGGCCAAGTAGGAAATAACTATCAGCCATATGAAGTTCTGACAAGAGGAGCAAAGGCATAGAAGTTGGGTTGCAGGTGCACAGAGAAGAAAGAGCATAGCACATACTGGACAACTACAAATAACTCAAGATGCTGGAGTATAGAGTATCTTCATGTTATCACAAGGGACTGGATGGACTGAAATGCACCTGAGCTTTATTCTGAGAACATTGGGACACTTTGGAAGGAATAACTTTCAAACAGGCAGAGTGAGGAGAATACCTTTTAACATGGTCACTCAAAAGGGATCAAGATTTGAGGCAGGGAGACCAGTAAGAAAACCATTACAGTAATTTAAGCAAGAAATAATGGTGACTTGAGTTTTTTCCAGAATAATGAACAGGGTTTAGTGATAAATTGGGCATTGTGAGGGATTTGGGGTGTTAATTTACTATAATATTTAACAGGTATCAGATCAGTTTTATTTGCATAGAACTCCATTTGACAGAACGGAGGTTTTATTCATAAAGTGACTCAAGAAATCTATATTGTGGAAAAGAGCATGCAGAGAAATGCCATACCAATATGGTAAGCCAACTCCACACTCAAAGTAATTTCAAAAAGCCCTGTGTTGGATAAAAAGTGTATTGGGCAGAAGACAGGCATGATAGTGTGAGATTGTCCCTCCATGGATTTTAATGATCACAAGCTCATCAGTGCTCTGGAGTTCAGAGGACAGGAGTGTCACCTGGCACAAATCCACCATGGATTACTAGCTGTGCCTGTGGTTTTGAATTTTAGAAAAGCAGCGAGGTCATCATTGTTGGTAACTTTTAAAGTAGTAGAAAATAGGAAAACATGTATTTCAATTTGTAATTAAAGGCATTTAAATTAAGGTAGTTTGGGGGTACTTGTAACTTGAAAAAAGTGTTAAGAGAAAGGAAACAAGTAAAGACACAAGGTACAAATTCAAAAATCTCTGCTCAAATGAACTAAGCATCCACAAAGGACAAGGAAAAGGCCAACATATTCTCATACTGATTTTTGGTTGCTTTTGTATAGCAATGCATCCTTTGTAATAGTTTGTTTTTTCTCCAGCGTGTATTCTTTGAATATGAGAAGGAAAGAATAAGAAAAAAAAATAGCCTTCTTCAGGAAAACATTTCTGGTGACAAGATACTAATACTCAGACTCCTTAAGAGCTATTGAATTCAAACCCAAAACACCACAAGTACATAAACTTCTATTATACCCACAGTGTACAAGCCATCTTCTTCTCAAGATAAAACATTCCACACTTTATATATCGTTCTCTATTCCTTTCACCTCTAAAGAAAAAGAATAACAAAAAGTGATTTTCTATAAAAAGTTGACTCTCAAGCTGAAATTGATTTTATTTTAGATTAATCTAGTTTAGTTTTTAACAGTTTTATTTTGAAATAAAAACACATACAGAAAAAGAATAAAAAAGTTAACTCAATGATAATAAATCATTGAACATACTTGTAATCATGATCGAGAAAGTAGAAAATAGCCAGACATGAGATGTACCCCTTATATAGTATAGTCACTCTCCCCTACTTTGTCCTCCTCCAACTTTCCATTGCCATAACTTTTATAATAATTACATCTATGCTTATCTTTATAGCTATACCATAAAAGTATGCATTATTTATCATAATGGGTTAGTGCCACATTTCTGAAATTTGTATGAATGGAATCATTTAGTGGCCATTCTTTTATTTTAAAAACTTTCATTCCCTCTTATAAGATAAAAATCGCAAAAACTGTATGACTATACCAATTTCTTTTTTAATGATTTTATTAGCATATAATAGTTATACAGGTGATACATTGTGATATTTGCATGTGTCTAAAATATATTTTAGTTGGATTTACTCCCTCATCATTCTCTTTCTTTCCCCCTACTTGGAACAATTTCAACAGATTTCATTCTTCTACTTTCATATATAGATACAAATACCATATACACCCTCATTCTTCCTTTCCTTCTGTCTACCCACTTTCCACTGGCTCCCACTCTTAGAAAAGATTTATTTTTCCCTCCTGCCCTTCAGTTTTTAAAAATTAAGTGTGTATTGATAGTCTGAGGGGGGTTTACCTTGGTACTTCAGGTCTGAACATATTATGCCTTAATCAAATTAACCCCTCCCCTCTGTTCCTTACTCATTCTCTATTACCACGCTCCCCTAACATTCAACAACTTACTGCACAGTGCATTATATATATTCATATACGGATGGGTTGTTTCAATACTTTTCATTCTTTAACATTTTCTTCATCTCTTCCACCTCCCATAGCCTCCTCAAACATACTCATTTATACAGTTTTGTTCTGTCTCTCACTACATACTATATTATATATATGTATATATAATCATATATGTTTCTATATATATATTTAACTTGTAGGTCTAGCTTCCACATATGAGAGAAAAATGTGCAACCTTTGATATTTTTCAGCCTGGCTTACTTTGCTTAACATGAAGTTCTCCAGATTCATCTATTCACCTGCAAACAACATTTCATTCTTTAAGACTGAATAAAACTCCATCATGTATATATACCACATTCTCTTAATCCACTCATCAGTTGTGGCATATCTGGGCCCAGGAAACTAATCTGGTGTAGCTCTGTGAACTGGAGGCAGCAGCTTTCTTTATTCCACTTCTATTAAACTTCTTGGTTGCTTCCAGTTAGGGTTCTTATGTACAATTGTAGCAGAGAGGAGAGGATGGCATAGCAGGGAGATAAAACTTAAAGAATCTGAATGTGAAGAAGGTCTCCTAGCACTGGGATGAAGTAGCTAACAGAGTTGCATGCAACCATATATGGGTTAAACTTTGCTTGTTGCTTCTGTAATCTGCTTGCAAGGGTATATGATGTAAAATCCCATTGTTCTCAGGTCTCAGCCTTTGGACACAAGTCCACTGAGTCTGTGCTGGCACAATAAAATGTGCTTCCTGCTGATCTGCCTGGGTGTCCCATCTCTGTATTCGAGAATCCTGCAACATTTCTGGAGGATCATCCAGGATTTGGAGAGGGTGTTTTTACATCTCCCTTGTCACTGGAGTGCATCTCCCGGACTGCTAGGAGAAGTGATTCCATCAGGTATCAACAGATGGTTTGATCCAGAAGAGGGACTTGTCCTTCTGACAAGTTGGGGTGAGGGCCTCCAACACAAAACAGAACCTGGAGAGGTGCAGGAACCAGCAAGTGGAGCACCGCCCATCAGACTGGTAAGAACCTGTGTTCAAATATTAGGCCTGCCTCTAAGTGGCAGAAGGGGAGCTTGATCACCTGGAGTCACCCAAGTAGCTTTGAGCAAAAGTGAAACCATAACTCTTAGGTGCTGGGAGTGGGGCAGATATGTTGGATACCTGTATGTGAATGTGTGTGAGTGAGACATAGCCTAGCTACGAAGCAAAAGTGAGTCTCAATCCGAGGCTCATGGCAAACTCATATGGTCTAGGGTGAGCCCTAACAGGCCTCTGGTTTGGGGTTTATATGGACTCACTGCAGCCAAGAGGCACCTCAAGTTCCTGCAAGGGACATGGCTAGAGATAGACAAAGCAAGTAGTGTATTGCTTTCCCTTGTGTTTTGGAGAGAAGGACCCCTTACCTCTCCTCCAAAACTACTACCCCTCTGTGTCTGTCTTGACGTCTGGTGATGGGAGGAAATGGGTAGAAATCAGAGTAAAAACACTCCCTTGGATTGTATGGTTAAACATTTTAACAAGGGATTTAATGGAGAATACGGAGTTAAGTTAACTCCTAACAAGCTTAAGGAACTTTGTGAAGTTCCTTAAGCCCACTTTTAGTATAGGGTGGCCCCCAGAAGAGTCGCTAGACAAAACTGTGGTTAATGGAGTTTATAGGGTGGTTGTAGGGAATCCTGGGCACCCAGATTAGTTTTGCTATATTGACTGTTGGCAAGATGCTGTCCTCAGCTGGCCCACATGGCAAAGACCCTGTTTGGAAGAGACCTTTAGGATTATGGTAGGTAGGGTGGCTGCAACTTCCAAGTGTAGGTAGAAAACAAAAGGGCCTATACTGGTCAAGAAGCCCAACATGCCACTTTATCCACCTCTGCTACCAGCAGTTCCACAATCTTGACATCAGATGGGAAAGCCTGAGGGACAAACACACCTGTAAAATCTGGCCTGGAAGCCTTGGGGACCTCAACTCCCCTGACCTCCCTGAGTTCTATGGACCCCATACCCATTCCGAATCTGCCAGTTTTCCCCCAGATGCCCCTGAGAGAAGCCTGAGGCCTGATATATTATGACCAGCATGGTCAAATACAAGGGTGAGGGCAAACATTTACCTACCAGCCTTTTATCACCACAGACCTCTTAAACTGGAAACATCATACCCCTCCTTCATGGGGAAACCTCAGGCTCTAATTGATTTGATGCAGTCTATCATCTAGACTCATAAACCCACCTGGAAAGACTGTTGACAGCTTCTTCTGACTCTGTTTAATACTGAAGAGTGATGCTATGTAATGTTGGCAGGTCTAATGTGGCTGGAAGATCATGCCTCTGCCAGTACTTTAAATGCCCAAACCTATGCTCAGGCTCAGTTCCTGAAGGAGGATCCCCATTGAGATCCTAATGATAATATAGACTACCAGTGGCTTGAATGGTATCAGGAGGCACTATTGGGAGGCATGAAGGAAGGAGGTTTGTTCATAAACATGAACAAACATCAGAAGTTCTCCAAGGACCAGATGAGAGTCCCAGTCAGTTTTATGAGCATCTGTGTGAGACCTTCCACCTGTACACTGCTTTTGATCTGGAAGACACTGAAAACCAGCAGATGATTATACTGCTTTTGTTGGCTAGGCTCAAGGGTACACAAGGGGACACAAGGTGAAAATTACAGAAGTTAGAAGGATTTGCGGGAATGAACACTAGCCAGCTTCTGGAGGTGGCCACAAAGATTTTTGTCAATAGAGATCAGGAGGCAAAATGGGAAGCTGACAAGAAGATGAAAAGGAAAATAGACCTCTTTGCAGAAGCCCTTGTTGAACAGTCTGACAGGTCCCAGTGAGCTAGTCCAGGCAGAGGCAGAGGCAATCACCATGGATGGCGACCAGTGCCCCTAAGGTGCCCTCACCCCAGGAAGGAACTAAGATGAAATCAGTGTGCCTACTGTTGTCAGGAAGCACACTGATCCTGATTGTAATGTGGGCCTGATAGGCAGGGGCTTATTATGTAAACTGAGGACACAGTTAACTTTTGATTTGGATGGTATGGCAACTTTAAAACTGAGAGGATCTGAGGTAAGACCCTCATGGTCGCACAAGAAGAGGAATGATGTCTCTATGCCCTTGAGGGTATCTCCTAAGATTTCTGAGCTTCCCCTCAAGATTCCAGATATGCAGACTGAAGAAAATCCCTCAGGCCTGACCCAAAATGTGTCCCCAGTAGTGGTAGAATTAAAGCCAGGAACCACTCTCACCAGCCAAAAACAGTATTTCATTCCCCACGAGGCCCAGGTTGGAATTCAAAAACACCTTGACAAACTCCTAAAAAATGGGATCCTCCAACCTTGCCCATCATCCTGGAACACCTCCTTATTACCTGTCCAGAAACCAGGGACCGAAGATTTCAGGCAAGTACCTCCATGCAGTAAATTCAGCAACTGTTACTCTGCACCCTGTGATCCCAAATCCCTATATGCTTTTAGGCTTTGTCCTAAACTATGCAGGCAAAGTTTTTTACCTGCCTAGATATTAAGGATGCATTTTTCTGCATTCACCTGACCTCAAGAACCATCCTATTTTTGCCTTCCAATGGGAAAATCTCAATACTGGAGAAAAGGGACAACTAACCTGGATTTAATTGTCACAAGGTATCAAAAATTTGCCCACTATTTTCAGAACTTCCTTGGTATCAGATCTCAAAACTTTTTCAGCCGACTAGCACAGCTGCCTACTCCTCCAGTATGTAGATGACCTCCTGCAGCTGGACCAACCAAGGAGGACTGCATGGAAGGGACTCACCTCTTTCTCTCTTATGGGATGCAGGATACAAAGTTTCTATGAAAAAGGCCCAGATTTGCCAAAACACTCAAATACCTCAGCTTTCACCTTTCACAGAGACAGCACAGGCACAGCCCAGACCAGAAAGGAAACAAGCTATCTGTTTCATTCCAGCCCCCAAGACCCACTGGCAAATCAGAGAGGTTTTGGGACACACAGGTTTCTGCCAGATCTGGATTCCTATCTACTCCCTCTTGGCCAAACCCCTCTACAAAAGCACAAAAGGAGGAGAATGGGAACCCTTAGAATGGGGAGAGGAAGAGGAAAAAGCCTGTAGAGAATCAGGAGGGCACTCACAAATGCCCCTGCTCTGGCTGATGAAGCCTCTTTTCCTGTATGTCCATGAGCTAAAGGGGACAGATGGTGCCAGGAGCCTAGTAGCTGAGTTACTTTTTGCACTCACACAGGCACTTTAGCTTGCTGCAGGAATATGGATTAACATCTACACTGACTTTAAATATGCCTTCATGACCATTCATGTCCATGGGGCCTTTTATAAAGAGAGGGGACTCATTAATTGGGGAGGAAAAAATATCAAATATGGGCAAGAAATCCTCGAACTACTAGATGCTGTGTGAGCCTCTAAATGGGTGGCAGCTAGACACTGCTAAGGGCACCAAAAGGGAGGTGCAACAATTGCTCAGGGAAACTGGAAATTTGACAGGGAGGCCAAACATGCAGCCCTTATGAGGGGACCAGCCCCAACTGCCCTGACTGGTTCATTGTTCCCATGTGCCTTAGCTGATTGGGACCCAAGGTACATATCACAAGAACAGGCCTGGTTTGAGACTGAAGAGGAAAGTTTTCTACTGGATGGATGGTCAAGTTTGCTGATGACTGCATTGCCATTCCTGAGTCACTGGCCCATGCATTTGTTAAGCAGCTCCATGAAGGAACACATTCAGGGTGAACAGCCCTTGAGACCATCCTGGCCCAGCACTTTTATGTCCCCAAGCTGTCCAGCATAAGTAAGGCAGTGTGCGAAAGATGTAGTCTATGTGCCAAAAAAATCCCTGGCAGAGACTAAGGGTGCCTCCCCAGGTGCAGAGCACTGGTGGAACAAATCTTGAAAACCTGATTGTGGATTTCACTGAATTGCCACAAGCTCAAAGATGCAAATATCTATTGGTTTGTCTGTATCTTTTCAGGATGGATGGAAGCTTTCCCCATATGGATTGAGAAGGCCAGGGAGGTGTCCAGATGCCTGCTAAAGGAAACCATCCCTCAGTCTGGAACACCTGTATCTTTGGGGTCCAATAATGGGCCAGCCTTTGTGGCTGAAGTGGTACAGCTGGTGGATAAGGGCTTAGGAATCACTTGGAAGTTGCATAAGGCTTACCACCCCCAAAGCTCAGGAAAAGTTGAATGTATGAATTGAACCCTAAAATTACGGTTGGGAAAATTATGTCAGGAGACTCATTTGCAGTGGGATCAGTTACTACCCTAATCATTACTAAGGATTAGGTCTAGTCCCATGAAGCGGACAGGACTTTCACCCTTTGAAGTCCTTTATGGATGCCCACCCCCCCCTTAATCAAGAGCATATGGGGGAACCTCAAAGAAATAGGGGACCTCACCTTGGGGCAGCAACTGCAGGTCCTCAGGTCAACTCTCAAAAATCAATGACTGGGTCTGGTGAGACTTCCCGTTAGCCTGACAACTCCCACATACCCTTACAGGCCAGAAGATGCCATCTGGGTAAAGTAATGGAATATCAACCATTAAAACCTCATTGGAGAGGCCTTCTGTTGTTATTTTGTTTACCCCCACAGCAGTTAAAGTAGCAGAGAGTGCTCCTTGGATCCACCACAGTTGAGTAAAGCCAGCTTTTCTCAAGTGGAAATGTGTCCCTGACCCAGCCACACTGTGCAAAATCACCTTCTGGAACTCCTGTGCCCTTCTCTGGCAGGACTCTGCTCTCCAGGAGACAACAGGGGACCATAAACAGCGGGAGGACAGCCCCACTCTAGTCACTCCAGAAGCTGACTAGCCTATGCATGGTGGAAGGTTGAGAAGTCATCATCTTCTGCTTCCAGGGATGGGTCTTTTCCATGTTTTCCTTTTGTTAAATTTAATCAGTCCCTTGCTTGGGAACCCCCAGATCTCAAACTGTGACCTCTGTATGAATACTACACAGGCAGTAAGTACTGTCACCAGGACTTTGCTTTTCCATACTTACTATTCCTGTGCAGTCACTGTCATCGGGTCATGCATTCAAAACCATACCACCTATTACATGTGCTCCCATGGTAATCAGCATATCTGCTTCAACTCCACCTACTGCCCTCAGGACCAATGGCTGGAAGTCAGAAGCTTTCACAACACTGGGGACCTCATTGACTGTACCAAGGTTAGTGACTATAACAAACCTGTGCCCCTATACTTTGATGTGTGTGCTGTAATAGCTAAAACCACCACTATTTGGGGTCACTGTGGAAGTCTAGCCTGGGAAGGGCCTATATACTAAATGAAAAATATTTGTGTCTGGAGACCACCAGCTGGGTGTCCAGTTGTGCATCCTATGAGGAGCTATATGCCCTTATTGGGGCTGTGTGGAATGGGTGACTTGGCAGAGAAAGGGGGTTACTGCCCTTCTCCAGAAAGGGAAAGCAACCTCTAACTGCACTCTTGGCACTTGTTTTTTTTTCATAAAATTTGTATATAATTGGTATTAAGAGATGTTTTGACACATGTATATAGAGTATAAGTTTAATTCAAGTTACATGTATATCTCTCCTAATCCTTGGCACTTGTAACCTTGTAAGTTTTACCATTTTCAATCTCAGTGAACTCAACTTGGAAATTGGACACACAATTAGAATTTTAATTGATGGGAAGGGTATAGACCCCAGTACTTTGCTACACTTCAGGTTCATCACAATTACCCATGAGAGTTCTTACCAAGACTTTCATTCTTTTTATGAGGAAAAGAAAAGTAAGTTCCCTATATCTGTCAAGACCAAAACCTTTTTCCTTTCACTGGCTGGGTCTATAGCCCAGGCACTGAATGTCACTTCTTGCTATGGTTGTGGTGAAACCAACATGGGAGACCACTGGCCATGGGAAGCAAGGGAGTGGGACCCATGGGAGCTCTTTAATGAGACTGCTTTCCTGAAACACAGGAAAGGCATCTGGCTCCTAAAAACTTCCATCATCAGAAATTACTGTATCTCCCACTCAAAAGACCAGTTCTTCACCACAGTGAGGGATTTAACTTGTTGAGAACAAAAGTTTTACAATGACACTGCCCAAAAGACCCAATGGTGGAAAGCTCCAAACCACACAGAACCCCAACCCCACCCACTGGCCAAGTTCTCTAATCTCCGGAAAGTTTGGAACAATCTTACTATAAACATAGATTGGCGGGCACCCAGGGGGCTCCGTTGGATCTGTGGGAAGCAAAGGATCTGTATGGCGCTACCTAGTAGCTGGGTTGGGTCTTACGTATTGGGCACAGTCAGGCCGTTCTTCTTGCTCCCTCTCAGACAAGGTGAAAAGCTGGGAGTTCCCATATATGAAGAGAAGTTAAGTAGACAAAAGTGGGGTGCCTTACAAATTGGCAATTGGAAAGATAATGAATGGCTTCCTTAGCGAATCATCCAGCGTTATGGTCCTGCCACTTGGGCAGAAGATGGATCCTGGGGCTATTGCACCCCGATTTATATGCTTACATCAGTCTACAGGCTGTTGTTGAAATTGTAACTAATGAAACCACAAGAGCCCTCCATTTGCTGGCAAAACAAAACACTAAGATGTGTAATGCTATCTATCAAAACCACTTAGCTCTAGACTACCTGCTTGCTTCTGAAAGAGTTTGTGGAAAATTTAACCTAAGAAACTTCTGCTTACAGATTGATGATGAAGGGAAGGTCATAGGTGAAATCACAGACAGAATGACAGATTGCCTGCATCCCCACCCAGACTTGGAAAGACTGGAATACCAGTGACCTGTTTGAAGCATGGGTCTCGGCCAAAGGCGGATTCAAAACCCTGATAGGGACAATGGGCCTTGTCCTGGGAGCATGCTTAATTTTACCCTGCCTGGTTCCCTTAGTATTGCAGTCTATCAGGACTATTATGGAGGCCACTATAGAAAGAAAGACAGCCGCCCATATAATGATGCTATGGAAATACAAACCCCTAAATCAAGATGATGCGCTTTGACCTTAGGTGGGTCTGTGCATCAAAGGGGGAATAATGTAGCAGGGAGGAGGGGATGGCATAGCAGGGAGATAAAACTTAAAGAATCTGAACTTGAGGAAGGTCACATAGCACTGGGGATGAAGTAGCCAATAGAATTGCATGTAACTATATATGAGTTAAACTGCTTCTTGCTTCTTGCAAGGATATATAAGGTGAGACCCCTTTGTTCTCGGAACTCAGCCTTTGGACATGAGTCTGCTGAGTCTGTGTCAGCACAATAAAATGTTGTGTCCTGCTGATCTGCCTCAGTGTCCTGTCTCTCTGTTTGAGAACCCACAACACAATGTTACTATAACATTCTTGTTCTTGTGTCTTAATGCTCGTGGGTATAAACATAGGATTCAAATTGTCAATGGATCATGTGTAAATTCAAATGTAGTAAAGAGTTTTACAGGGTTTTCTGAAGAATTATGCTGATTTACTTTTTGATCAAGTTCTGAGCATTTCATTTGCTTACCATCTTTACCAACGCTTGTGGCTGTCAGCTGTTTTCTTCTTCTTACAGGTATGCAGTGGATTTTATTTGCATTTTCCTAATTACTAAAGCAATAAGTGCTTTTCCAGATGTTTATTTAGCACTCTGAACCTTTTCTTCTTTGAAGTACATATTCAAATCTCTTGCCCATTTTCTTTCAGGATGTCTTGTAAGTGATCCATAGGTGCCTTATGTAGGTTGGTATGTGAGCCCTTTGTCAGATATCATATTGTACATATTATCTTCTAGTCTGTGGCCCACCTCTTTCCTTTCTTGGTAGTGTCTTTTGATAAACAGAAGTTCTTCCTTTTAATGTAGCCATTTTATCAACTATTTCCTTTAGAGTTACTGGGTTGTCTGTCTTTTGCATATATTGTACGAAGTAGCAGACAGCTTCCATTTTTAAGGTTGATATCCATTTATCTCAGCACTCTAAATTTTCTACCGCCCTATAGAGCTAACTTTTGGGGGAGGGAAAGTTCTCCTCTCTCAGCATTCTGTTGGCTGCTCTAAGTCTTTGCTTTTCCATATAATTTTTTAAAAAAAATTATCAAATGATTGTTGTACTGGGGGTACACTGTGACATTTACAAAAGTTCTCACAATAGATCATAGTTGAATTCACCCCTGCCATCATTCTCCTTTATCCGACCCTTCCCCATTCCTGGAATGGTTTCAGCATGTCTCATTTTTGCATTTGCACACATGAGTACATATTTCCACTACTTTCACCCTCTGATTTTCTATGCCTAGGTCTGCTTGTGCGGTTCCCATTCTAATGCATTCATCAACTGCATCAGTGCAACAATATGTCAGTTTTTTTAATATTATATGAAGCCAGTGCATTTAGGTTTAGCCATGTTTGTCCTTTCCGTTGCCTTCTATTCCTTTCTGCATTCAAAATTTTTATCTGAACTTATTTTCCTCTTCCCTAGGACCACCATTTAATGTAAGTCTTTAGGAGAAATATTTACTTCTTCATTCTTGAAGTATATTTTGAGTATAAAATTCTAGCTTGAAGCATTTTCTCAGTCTCATAAACATATTATTCCATTCTCTTGTTCTTAGTTTTGTCTGTTGACAAGATGGCTCAAATTGTTGCTTCTTTGAAGATAATCTGACTTATTTCATTCTATGCTTTTTAGATTTGTTCTCTTCCCTTACCTTGTCTCCCCTCCCTCCCCTTATCTTGTCTCCCCTCCCTCCCTTTTCCTTCCTTCCTTCCTTTCTCCCTCCCCCACTCTCTCTTTCTTTCTTTCTTTTTTCATCTCTATCTCTTTTTCTTTCTTTCCTTCTTCTCTCTTCAGTAGATTTACCATAATGCTTCTAGGTATGAATTTTCTAAAAAAATTTTTTTGCTTGTATTTTGTTGGGATTCTTGAATCTGTATCTTACTATCTTTCATCAATTTTAGAAAGTTCTCAACAATGATCTTTTTAAATATTTCTTCCTTCTCCATTTTCCCTTTCCTCTATGTCTAATGTTTCAAATACTTATATTACAATTATCACTGTTTCCTCTCAATGTTACACCTACTTCTCTCTCTCTCTCTCTCTCTCTCTCTCTCTCTCTCTCTCTCTCTCTTTCTCTCTGCTTATTGAAATCACTTAAAGCTTAAGGATTTACCTTGTTTTTGCCAGGCATCTGAGCAGAACTGGCAATCTGAGAGTCATTCTATCTCATTTCAAAGATCTCACAATTTGAAACTAAGTTTCAGGCACTGTGACAGTTTCTTTATTTCTGATTCACTGTTATTCCAAAGGTACATTCGAGCAAAAGCGAGGAAAATTAAAATGATTCTGTCGTTTTGGCAGGATTGGAGCTCCAGTTACTGAGCCCTGGGCCTGTGAGTTTGTCAACAGCCTGGTTCAGTCTCACAGCTGCTCCTCCAGAGCAAGGAAGAGTCCCTGGAAGAAATGTCTCAGGCCTCACTACCTTCTCTGTCCTCTCTCGCATCCTGTCTTAGTAGTTGTTCACTGTTTTGATGGATTCTCTCTCCTTTAAGCATATTCTTACATACATTTTGTTCAATTCTTACAGTCTCTCTTTTCTTTTCTTCTATAGGAGGGTTGAATTACTCTGTTTGGAACAGAAGCTTAGAAAATGAGGTTTTTTTTCTATGCATGAACTCACTGCCTTATCTTCTCAAGTATATAGCAAATACAGGTAGGAAAAGTTGAGTATTGCATAGTGACTCAAATCTGAGAAAAAAAGTGGTGTGGGTAACTTTTTTAGGCAACTATGAGATATTAATTTTTTATTCTGATCTGACCATATTGTTCCCTTTGTTCTTTTCTTTAATTAAAATTCTAGCAAAATAGTTCAATTCTACCAGGGAATCACTGTTATCTAAAGCTTAGAAAACATGCTTTTAACTGCCAGTGGAGGGAAAGAAAATGTTGGGACTTAGCTAAAGTGCCTTGAGGAAGCTAAGTGGAGGCCGAATTTTAAATACACCATTTGGTTAATGTGAAGGGTAACAGAAAATGCATCATGCTAGAATGTGTTTTTCTTACTACAAATCCTAAGACTTTTTATGTTGTAGGTTAAAGGATGTAATAGAAGGAGAAAGTATTTTAAATTTTAGAACTAGAAAAAAGCATGGTAATCTAATGGAGTCAGTTAATATGTGATTTAAAGTTGAGATGAGCTATGCTTGTATTTGAATATCAACATTCCATTCATTTTTTCTGTCTGGCTCTAGGTCAGATTTGCAAAGTGAAAACAGAACCATAAACTACTTTGGAATCTGCTAACCAGATTCTCAATTGTTTCACATTAGCACTGTAATCAGTTCTCTCACTTATCTTATGATATAATTTAATTAGATCAAGGTGCAAGTCATAAACGAGGCTCATTTGCTTTTTGCTAGCAGAGAAAGAACTGTAGTTTCAGAAAAAGAGAGAAGCATTTGCAGCAATCTTTCACACACCCTTACCTGACAGTGTTTGTAAGACTTAAAAAAAAATTTATCCTGAAAAGATTAAAGTGATGGAAGCGATGGAAAAGGGAGAGACCAGGCTGGCAGCAAACATGGCATGTTTTATGTAAAGGAGAGAAGCCACCAAAGGATGTAGGATCTGGATATAATTGTGTGCTTTGACTTCTGTTCATATGGCAAACTAGATCATTTGAAGGTGCTTCCTAGGAAAATGAGTCTGCTGAAAACATTTTTATCAGCTTTCTGGGCTTGGAGAAATTAAAGAAAACTCTAAAGAAAGTGCTATCTCCAAACAAAAACATGAAAATATGTGCTGAAAATGGAACTATGAGCAAACTTGAAAGTAAGTTTCTTTTAAGCCAACTGCCCCTATTCCTACTAAAACTGGGAAACTATGTCTTGGGCCAAGGACAAGATAGGAAAAGTGACTCAAATACTCTAGAACTAACTCAAGAACTTTCCAAGATGGATAAAGCTGTCTGAGGTCAGTAGTACCTTCTTGCTTCTGACATAAGTAAACACAGTTCTCCAAAAATAAGCATCTTCAATTTAGGCCTCCAATTCTCTTGGATTCAGATAAACTAAATAGCACAGAATCAAAGATCACTAAGCCCATAAGAAAATGAACCACTCTAAGCTAATTCTACTAGAAACCACAAGTAACTTGTGATAATGGAATTATCAAATAAACAATATATAAAATAGGTAGGTAAAAATCTTAAAACAAACAAAAATGAATTATGAATGACTTTGGGAAAATTAACTTTCACGTGGTAGCTCTTGCACTATTTTATATCCTCTCCACCCACCTGTTGTCCTGCCGCTGATGCATCACCCTGTTCCCCTGAGGTAGAATCAGCTACATACAAGTACAACCTCGCAGTAGCTGTCACTCATGCCATGTTTTCAATCTTTCCATGTGCTGCCTTGTGACGTCTCTGACACCATACCATGGGAGCCCACTGGTACTCATGTACTATCTGGTGGATTTCATGCTCATAGCACCCTCAACCCTGTGACAAATGGGAATAATTTGTATGTAGTTAAAATTTTCTGCATCTACATGTTGCATAAAATTTCCCATCCCTCAGTTTTATAATAGTTTCCTCTTGTATTATCTTTAAAAGTGTATAAGTTTAATATTCTACATTTAGGTCTTTAATCCATGGGGATAGTCTTTGGTGAGGGTATGGCTGTGGTATACAGCAGGGATTCAGTGTCATATGTTTAAAAGCTGAATAACTGTCCTAGGCCCCACATAGGTCTCAACCCGGGCTTTCCACTTTGTTCAGTGGATACATTTCTAATATGACAGTGTTTTCCTTTATTAAGTTTTATAATGGATCTTGCTATTCAGTAGGACATCTCATATCTCCTTCCTTGTTTTTGTTTGGTGTCTTCAGTGTCTGTAAAAATTTTAAATTAATTTGTCAAATCATTGAAAATTTTTTGCTGGTAGTTTTGAAATTAAATTTGGGGTTTTGCTTGGTCCTTCCTATTATTGCTTATACTCTCTCTTCAACAAAATTAGAGATAAGGGCAAAATAGTTTCTGCCTGGTAGTAAGGGGGTAGGGGGATAAAGGGAGGGGGTGGGGAGGTAAGGGAGGAGGTGAGGGGAAGGGGGGAGAAATAACCCAAACATTGTATGCATATATGAATAAAAGAAAAACAAAAACAAAAACAAACAAAAAAATTGGGAATTTTGTTTTAAAGAATTGATATCCTTATGATTTTGAATCTTTCTATTGTAAGTGGTATCTCTTTACATATTATATTTTAAATATTATTTTTAATAAATGTAATGTAGTTCCCTGTAAATATTGATTTTATATCTTCACTTTTTCTATAGTCCTTTATTTTTCTAATATCTTATCTGCACATTCTTAATTTTCTAGGTAGACAAAAACATTATGTGCAAATAATGAAATATTCTATATCTTTCAGATGCTTAAATCACTGGGCTTGGAAACATGACTTTTTTTGGCCATAGGATCAGAGGCTTGAAATTTTGCTGCACACTGGGCTGACTTTCTAAATTCATATCCTTGGTGATGAGTTGACCAGGCTGTGAATAACCATTGATTCAAGGAGATGAAAGACATGAATTGTAGATCAGGGTGCAGCCCACAGTTTGGACCAAGTTCAGCCAAGCCCAAGCTATATCAGCCAAACCTCAGCAGAGTGAGAAATAAGTGTTTATTGTGGCATGTCACTGAGATTATTGGTTGTTTGTAGGAATAGCAGGCAGATGCAACTCTGAACATTTCATCATAGAAGAGTGCTCCTATATCAATAAAGGTTTCAGATCAACCTTATAATCTACTTCCCTTTGTATTGTTTCCCATCTAGTCCCTTACCTTTAAGGGCCTCTTCTACACATAGCCTTTTTGTTCCTGCCCTTATATTTTTTGCCAGGTTTAACAATTATTTGACATGCAAGATATTTTCTTTAGGAGCAAGGCCTGTATTTTCCCATTCGGGCTATGCTGTCATCTTGCCCTACTACTGGCCCTAACAGCAGTAAGCAGCAAAGACATCAATCTTCAGAAAGATGAGAGTCATCTTGCAAGGCATCTGTCTCAGGTAAGGCCTTTGTAACGGGAAGACTGCTGTCCTCTGAGGGCAAAGGGTTTGTGAAGACAGTTGGCTCATTGGACTCTGGGGATCTCAGATTTTCACCCAAATATCCCTATCCCAGGTCTGAATCCTATTCTTTTCCTATTACAAGAGAAACTTGGAGAAAGAACTGTCAAGCTTAGGTGTTAAGTTTCATTTACAGCTTTATCTCCCTCATCCTTAACAGATGGAGCGTAAGAAGTATCTGCCATAAACACTTACTATTAATTAAGCCCTCACCAACTTTGTTTAAGCCACCTAATGTCTCTGTAGGTCAGGTAAATATTATCCTCATCTTAAAATGAGAAAAATGAAGTTTACAGAGATAAAGCAACTTGTACAAGGTTCATTTTGGCAGAGTCAAAATTTGCACAATTTGGTCTATTTGACTTTAAAGCCCATGCAGTGATATTCAACATGACCATAGACATGAAAATGAAGTATAAAAATAGTTTCTCAAAAAAAAGAAATCGTTTCTCATTTTCTAATTATTGAAAGCCAAAAAGCATCAATGGAATGAAAAGGAAAACAATCATAGGTGTTGAGGGGGGAATACCATTATTAGAAACTGACCATATCTAAAGAGTCGGCTATGAAGTAAGATAGACATGTGTAGGCAAGGGTGATTATGCATGTGGTAGGAAAGAAATTAAGATGACTGAATAGCTACAAGTTTACAGCCACTACACTGCATGTTTTCATATAGATTTGTTTATTTGATTTTGCCAATATTTAGTTATTCTAGACTTTGACCAGAGCCAGTAAGCGAGAGTCACAATTTGGGCTGCTCTCCGATTTCAATGTCAATGTTCTCCATTCTAGTCCCATAAAATCATAATGTAGTCTGTGGACCATCACCATCAGCATCAACAGACTCTTAGGAAAGCAGTCTCAATAGAAGCTTATAAAAAAACCAACAGCCTGGATCTCCCAGTACTCTTAAAATAAAATCCATGGTTAATGGCATGGAAATTCTGGAGATTTCTCTCTAGCTCTTTCCTTTAAGCATACCGACAAACTTGAAGTTATTCCATCAAGTTAGAGTGAAGGACATTTATTAAGAAGCCCCCAGTTCTGAACATAGTTCTAGAAGGGCTTTAAAAAGTAAGACCTTTCATGTCCTTAAGAATCTTTTAATATAAATGAAAGAAGAGAAGTAGGCATATGGTAGTATTTGCTACAGCCAGTGAGCAGAGCCATGAGTTGACATCATTAGGCTTTACACAGAGGTGATCCCAGTCAGGGTTTTGAGGGAAGAACTGTGACTTTTGGGAGTGGGGGCCTACAGGTATTTTCTTTATGCTTTTCTGTATTTTCCAAAGTTTCTATCATGAATGTGTATTAATGTTATTTTTAACAATGCAAAGCCAATAAGGCCAAGTCTACAGTCTACTTTATTTTGACCACAAATGACCCTGTGTATAGAAGCCCTTCCGGCCCTTAGAAAAGTAAAGGGGTCTGTGAGACAGCAGCTGGGAGAGAAGAGAGCCAGAACTTTGCCTAACCTCTTATTTTTTGAAAAAAATCTCATTGTGGTTTTGACCAGTATTTTTTAGCATATGGTTATTCCAGGCCCCCTATTTTCTGGCAGATTCAGAACACCAAAATTTAAATGATGATTTTGTTTTCCTTTCTGAAGTTGGAAATGTCTGAAACTTAGTGTCCCAAGGCACGAAGGGAGGTAAGACCTAGGAGAGTGGTAAGGACTTTGCTTAGTGCTCTGTTTTCTGTGATGGCAGGTCAGGGCACTGGAGGGCCATCAAGCTTTGCTAGGTGAAGTTAGGATATGGAGGTGAGATGCAGGGAAAACTTCCAGGAGAAAGCCTGTGTACCATCATTCCAGACTACAGGATTGCCACCCAGACATGGAAACATGGGTAGGAAGCAGGGAGCTCACATCCTGACACCAAGACCTTGGTGTCACTCCCCTGCAGTTTACTTCTGTAAGTTTATCCTCAAAGAATGGGCAGCACAGCCAACTGTGGCAACTGTTTTCCTTTTGAAAGAGACCCTGCTGGAGATATTTCTCCCATTGACATAGAACTTGAGCACCTATATCATGTAGAATTTATTGTTGGCTGAGTGTTCATAGATTCCAGAAAGAAAGACTTACAGCAACAGACTTCATCAAAACTTTAGAGAGAGAGAGAGAGAGAGAGAGAGATTGGCACTAAAATCCTGCATCTTCTTAAGGATAAAGTTTTACTTCTGTTAAGTTCCTGGACTGAGTAAATATAAGTTGGTTGTGACTTTTCAAACTCCCTGACTAAGTATCAAATGAGAATAAAGCATAACTGGCTGGCATGTTTGATCTCAATCTTGCTCTTTGAACCACCAGAAAAAACTAAGCTAAGGTTTATTTGTCACTTAGGTAGCATATTTAAAAAAGCACACACCCAAACTTTGAAAACCCAATTCAAGATTTTTCTTCTGGCAATGATAAGGCATGGAAAGAATAACGTGGCCAAGATTAGAAATGAGAAGAACAATTTCAGTTCTTTCCCTGCTGTGAGGATGGTCCAATGGCTTTTATGCCAAGGATGAGACCAGAGTCGTTACATTTGCATACCAACCAGAGGATGGGCATTAAGAGATATGGGGAGAAAGAAGGGGGCCCAATTCACTGTGCCATTCACCTTGCTGCTGTGTGACCTGAATCTAGAACCTGTAAAGTTCATTCTCTTCCCAAGATACTATTGCTTTTATTGCCTAGTGTATTGTTGATGGTTCTGCTAAATACCGATCTGCTGATATGGATCAAATTCCTGTGAAGATTAAATTTATTAATGGATGCAAAGTATGCAAAACAGGGTTGGTGTATAATATATGTTTAATAAAGTTTTAGCTATTGTTCTGGTCCTAATGCAATGATAAGTGCTCTCCAGTCTATTGCATTTGCATGACTTGCGTTTTGTTAGTATCCTGGATGCTTGTACATCAACAGGAGGGAAAGGGACCAGGAGGAGAAAGTGCAGAAGGAAAAAGAGAGGAAGGATAAGCTAGGGAATTCCAAGATGGCGGCTAGAGGTAGGAAGCAGAAAGCGAGCCTCCTATAGTGAAATCTTGGAGAGACGCTGGAGACACACTTTGCAGGCATAATCACCGAGAAAAGGCATAACTTTGACCCCTCCACACCTCCAGCCGGCGCAGAGAATCTCCACTTCACGTTAAACGGAGAACCGAGGAGGGCCCCCGGGGCCGCCAGTGGCCGGCGCCCATACGGCTTGGGAAGACGCGGACCAGGTGAGCTTCGCGGTACCGCGGTTCCCCCACAGACAAGCCTGGGCCAGAGCAGCATAGCCCCCTGGACAGACTGACCTCCACCCGGGAAAAAAAGAGAAACTGAGTACTAAGAAATAAGAACAGTTAAGACACGCTGGAAAGAGGGTGGGGCGCCCTGAGCGCTGAAGATTGGGGGAAGGGAATCCTTCCCGGGACTGTAAATAAACGAGCCGGGCGGGCCGGAGAGGCTCTGGCGGGAGCGGGGCGCACGCCCAGCAACCAGGAGCGGGGACGCTTGTGAGAGGAGGGAAGACCCACTTCCCAGGTGAACTGTAAATAAACACGCAGGCCTGACAACGCGGGGCAGTGGCACCTTTCCCAGTGCTTGCAAAGGGGAAAGCCTGTAGCAGAGGCCGCCGCACAGGAGAACTCTGAGCAAACAAAGCCTGTGGGACCAGGTGAGTGCTAGCTCACCCCAGAGATCTGCATAAATAACGCCACCAGCTACAGGCGGAGAGCAGCAGGCAGGCAGGCCACAGTTGCAGATACCACCCTCAGAACTGCCTCCAGACGCTTTTTTTTCTTTTTCTCCCTACCTTTGATGAGAGAACAACCGAATTACACCTGCAAGCCGAAAAACTTACTGAAACTGTATTGCATTTGAACTGGGGACACTTGGTGGGACTTTTTTTCTTTTTTTTATCTTCTGTGTGTGTGTGAGTGTAGTTTTGTTCTACTTTATGCATCCCCTTTGATGAGACAACTACAGAACAACATCTGAGGCACCAACTCCAGGACTGGAGATTGAGATGGACATCCAAATTATTAAGACTGAAATTGCATTGCATATAAACTTGGAAGTTTTTTGGTCTTTTTTTTTTTTTTTTAATTTTCTATTTTCCATTTTATTTTAATTCATTTTTATAAATAGATATTACTTTCATATACTTATTTTTTATTTTTTTATCTTTGATTTTCAATCCTCTCTCTGTCACTCTATTGTCTGTTCAGTTTACTGTCGATTAGTACACTAACACTCCCTGTTTATACCTTTGAAACTCTCTTGTCTGATACCTTGTTCTGCTTTCTCCCTCTTGTCTGTATATTTGTTTTCCCCTTTTCTTTAACTTCTTGCTTTCCATCTCAGCTCACTCTTCCATTCTCAATATTACCATTGTTATTATTACAAGCTAGAAAATACTTAATTACACACAGTACAGGGACAGTAACAACACCAAGGACAATGACAGGAAGACAGAAAAAACAAGGAAACCAGTTTCCCCACAGCAAAAAATTAGTACAGGAACCAGAGGGGAATGAAGAGAACAGAAACTCAGAGCCAGACTCCAACAAAATGAAGATAAACTATGCCAAAGGACCCAATGAAGCCTACAAGAATAATTTAAAAGAAGACATACTACAAGTACTCAATGAGAATTTTATAGAGATGATACTGGATAGGGTCAACCAAAATGTACAGGAGACACTCAAGAAATTCCAAGACAATAAAAATAGAGAATTTGAAAAAGCAAAAGAAGAAATAAAGGAAACCATAGAAGCACTGTATAAACACCAAAATGAAAGAGAGAACACAATGAATAAATGGATAAATGAACTCAGGACAAAAATAGACAACAATAAAGAAGAAAACAGCCAGGATATGGAAAACCTCAGAAAAAAGAACGAAACAGAACTGCAAAACAAAACGGAAGGCCAATCCAGCAGAATAGAACAAACAGAAGACAGAATCTCAGAACTTGAAGATGAAATGGTAATTAAAGGAAAAACTGAAGAACTATTAATTAAACAACTCAAGACCTGTGAAAAGAAAATGCAAGAACTCACTGACTCCATCAAAAGACCAAACTTGAGAATCATGGGCATCGAAGAAGGAGAAGAGGTGCAAGCGAAGGGAATGCGTAATATATTCAACAAAATAATAACGGAAAATTTCCCAAATCTAGAGAAAAATATTCCCATACAAATGCAAGAGGCCTCCAGGACACCAAACAGACCAGATCAAAATAGAACTACTCCACAACATATCATCATTAAAACAACAAGTTCAGAAACTAAGGAAAGAATATTGAAGGCTGTAAGAGAGAAAAAACAAGTAACATACAAAGGTAAACCCATCAAAATCACAGCAGACTTCTCAACAGAAACATTAAAAGCAAGAAGAGCGTGGGGTGAGATCTTCCGGGCACTGAATGGAAATAACTTCAACCCCAGGATACTCTACCCAGCAAAGCTATCATTCAAAATAGATGGAGCAATAAAAGTCTTCCATGATAAGCAGAAACTAAAACAATATGTGACCACAAAGCCACCATTACAAAAGATTCTGCAAGGGATCCTGCACACAGAAAGTGACACCCAACTTAACCATGAAAAGGCAGGCAGCACCAAACCACAGGATAAGAAAAAGCAAGACAGTAGAGAGTAACATCAAGTTAGGTACACACAATCAAACCTTCAAACAACTAAGATAACTAAATGGCAGGAATCACCACATACCTATCAGTACTAACACTTAATGTTAATGGACTTAATTCACCCATCAAAAGACACCGTTTGACAAAATGGATTAAAAAAGAAGATCCAACAATTTGTTGCTTACAGGAGACTCATCTCACCGACAGAAATAAGCATATGCTTAGGATGAAAGGCTGGAAGAAGATTTACCCAGCCAATGGCCCCCGAAAACAAGCAGGAGTAGCAATACTTATCTCTGACAAAGTAGACTTCAAACCTACATTGATCAAACGAGATAAAGAAGGACATTCCATACTAATAAAAGGGGAAATAGACCAAAAGGAAATAATAATCATCAATCTGTACGCACCCAATGTCAACACACCCAATTTCATCAAACATACCCTGAAAGACCTAAAAGCATATATAAACGCCAACACAGTGGTTGTGGGAGACTTTAACACTCCATTATCATCAATAGATAGGTCATCCAAACAAAAACTCAATAAAGAAATCCAAGATCTAAAATATGCAATAGATCAAGTGGACCTAGTAGATGTCTACAGAACATTTCATCCAACCTCTACACAATATACATTCTTCTCAGCAGCCCATGGAACCTTCTCCAAAATAGATCATATCCTAGGGCACAAAGCAAGTCTCAGCAAATATAAGAAAATAGAAATAATACCATGCATACTATCTGACCACAATGCAGTAAAAGTAGAACTCAACAACAAAAGTAAAGACAAAAAACACGCAAACAGCTGGAAACTAAATAACTCATTACTTAATGAAGAATGGATCATCGATGCAATAAAAGAGGAAATTAAAATGTTCCTGGAAGTCAATGAAAATGAAAACACAACCTACCGGAACCTATGGGACACAGCTAAGGCAGTCTTGAGAGGAAAGTTTATAGCCATGAGTGCATATATTAAAAAGATTGAAAGATCCCAAATCAATGACCTAATGATACATCTCAAACTCCTAGAAAAACAAGAACAAGCAAATCCCAAAACAAATAGAAGGAGAGAAATAATAAAAACAAGAGCTGAAATCAACGAAATAGAAACCAAAAAAACCATACAAAGAATTAATGAAACAAAAAGTTGGTTCTTTGAAAAAATAAACAAGATCGATAGACCCCTGGCAAACCTGACTAAAATGAGGAGAGAAAAAACCCAAATTAGTAGAATCAGGAATGCAAAAGGGGAGATAACAACAAACACCATGGAAGTCCAGGAAATCATCAGAGACTACTTTGAGAACCTATATTCAAATAAATTTGAAAATCTAAAAGAAATGGACAGATTTCTAGATACATATGATCATCCAAAACTGAACCAAGAGGAAATTAATCACCTGAATAGACCTATAACACAAAATGAAATTGAAGCAGCAATCAAGAGTCTCCCCAAAAAGAAAAGTCCAGGACCTGATGGATTCTCTGCTGAATTCTATCAGACCTTTAAAGAAGAACTGATACCAACCCTCCTTAAACTGTTCCATGAAATAGAAAGGGAAGGAAAACTGCCAAACACATTTTATGAAGCCAGTATTACACTTATCCCAAAACCAGGCAAAGACACCTCCAAAAAGGAGAACTATAGGCCAATCTCCTTAATGAACATTGATGCAAAAATCCTCAACAAAATAATGGCAAATCGAATTCAGCAACACATCAAAAAGATTATTCACCACGACCAGGTAGGCTTCATCCCAGGGATGCAGGGGTGGTTCAACATACGAAAATCAATAAACGTAATAAACCACATTAACAGAAGCAAAGACAAAAACCACTTGATCATCTCAATAGATGCAGAAAAAGCCTTTGATAAGATCCAACATCATTTCATGATAAAAGCTCTAAGAAAACTAGGAATAGAAGGAAAGTTCCTCAACATTATAAAAGCTATATATGACAAACCTACAGCCAGCATTATACTTAATGGAGAAAAATTAAAACCATTCCCTCTAAAATCAGGAACCAGACAAGGATGCCCACTATCTCCACTCCTATTCAACATAGTACTGGAATTCCTAGCCAGAGCAATTAGGCAAGAAGAAGGAATTAAAGGAATACAAACAGGTAAAGAAACTGTCAAAATATCCCTATTTGCAGACGACATGATCCTATACCTTAAAGACCCAAAAAACTCTACTCAGAAGCTTCTAGACATCATCAATAGCTATAGCAAAGTAGCAGGATATAAAATCAACATAGAAAAATCATTAGCATTTCTATACACTAACAATGAGCAAACGGAAAAAGAATGTATGAAAACAATTCCATTTACAATAGCCTCAAAAAAAATCAAATACCTAGGTGTAAACCTAACAAAAGATGTGAAAGACCTCTACAAGGAAAACTATACACTTCTGAAGAAAGAGATTGAGGAAGACTATAGAAAGTGGAGAGATCTCCCATGCTCATGGATTGGTAGAATCAACATAGTAAAAATGTCTATACTCCCAAAAGTAATCTACATGTTTAATGCAATTCCCATCAAAATTCCAATGACATTCATCAAAGAGATTGAAAAATCTACTGTTAAATTTATATGGAAACACAAGAGGCCGCGAATAGCCAAGGCAATACTCAGTCAAAAGAACAATGCACGAGGTATTACAATACCTGACTTCAAACTATATTACAAAGCAATAACAATAAAAACAGCATGGTACTGGCACAAAAACAGACATGAAGACCAGTGGAACAGAATAGAGGATCCAGATATGAAGCCACACAACTATGAGCAACTTATCTTTGACAAAGGAGCTAAAAATATACGATGGAGAAATAGCAGCCTCTTCAACAAAAACTGTTGGGAAAACTGGTTAGCAGTCTGCAAAAAACTGAAACTAGATCCATGTATATCACCCTATACCAAGATTAACTCAAAATGGATCAAGGATCTTAATATCAGACCCCAAACTCTTAAGTTGATACAAGAAAGAGTAGGAAATACTCTGGAGTTAGTAGGTATAGGTAAGAACTTTCTCAATGAAACCCCAGCAGCACAGCAACTAAGAGATAGCATAGATAAATGGGACCTCATAAAACTAAAAAGCTTCTGTTCATCAAAAGAAATGGTCTCTAAACTGAAGAGAACACCCACAGAGTGGGAGAAAATATTTGCCAATTATACATCAGACAAAGGACTGATAACCAGAATATACAGGGAACTTAAAAAACTAAATTCTCCCAAAACTAATGAACCAATAAAGAAATGGGCATGTGAACTAAACAGAACTTTCTCAAAAGAAGAAATTCAAATGGCCAGAAAACACATGAAAAAATGCTCACCATCTCTAGCAATAAAGGAAATGCAAATTAAAACCACACTAAGATTCCACCTCACCCCTGTTAGAATAGCCATCATCAGCAACACCACCAACAACAGGTGTTGGCGAGGATGCGGGAAAAAGGAACCCTCTTACACTGTTGGTGGGAATGTAGACTAGTACAACCACTCTGGAAAAAAATTTGGAGGCTACTTAAAAAGCTGGACATCGATCTACCATTTGATCCAGCAATACCACTCTTGGGGATATACCCAAAAGACTGTTACTCCAGAGGCACCTGCACATCCATGTTTATTGCGGCACTATTCACAATAGCCAAGTTATGGAAACAGCCAAGATGCCCCACCACTGACGAATGGATTAAGAAAATGTGGTATCTATACACAATGGAATTTTATGCAGCCATGAAGAAGAACGAAATGTTATCATTCGCTGGTAAATGGATGGAATTGGAGAACATCATTCTGAGTGAGGTTAGCCTGGCTCAAAAAACCAAAAATCGTATGTTCTCCCTCATATGTGGACATTAGATCAAGGGCAAACACAACAAGGGGATTGGACTCTGAGCACATGATAAAAGCGAGAGCACACAAGGGAGGGGTGAGGATAGGTAAGACACCTAAAAAACTAGCTAGCATTTGTTGCCCTTAATGCAGAGAAACTAAAACAGATACCTTAAAGCAACTGAGGCCAATAGGAAAAGGGGACCAGGTACTAGAGAAAAGGTTAGATCAAAAAGAATTAACCTAGAAGGTAACACCCACGCACAGGAAATCAATGTGAGTCAATGCCCTGTATAGGTATCTTTATCTCAACCAGCAAAACCCCTTGTTCCTTCCTATTATTGCTTATACTCTCTCTACAACAAAATTAGAGATAAGGGCAAAATAGTTTCAGCTGGGTATTAAGGGGGGGAGCGGGAGGGGGTGGAGTGGGTGGTAAGGGAGGGGGTGGGGGCAGGGGGGAGAAATAAACCAAGCCTTGTATGCACATATGAATAATAAAAGAAAAATGAAAAAAAAAAAAGGATAAGCTATCAGTATGAGATTTGCCCTTAGAATGATTACTGCTTATAAAATGCATTCTTGATTGGTATCACAAAGGGAACAGTTTAGGGAAATTTTGAACAACAGAGAACACCCCTACAGACTTGCACCAAGTATTTTAAATTTCTGTATGAATGCTAATTCCCACAAAAATCTAATAAAGGCAGGAAAAGAAATCTATAATGTTTTCTAGTCCTGCTTGTCTTCAACGGCATGCTCACATTTTCTGTTGGAATGTTATTTCGGTCTACAGATAATAAATATATTTTATTATTTACTCCTGCTTATAACTTAGTATTAATAGAGGGGATGAACCAATTTAGGTTATAATACATAGATACATGGAAATGTTATAATGAAACACCCTGTGTACCTATCTTACACAAACAAAACTGTCATTTTTTTCAAAACAGAAAACAGGTCCTGTCTGGGGAATTGGTACCAGCGGGAGAGGGGAGGAGATAAGGAAAGGGTGTAGTAGAGTGAATATGTTGGAAATACTATTTACTCATGTATGAAGATGGAAAAATGAGACCTGATAAAACTATTCTAGGAATGGGGGGAGGAAGGGTAAAGGAGAGTGATAAAGATACAAGCAGAAAAATTAATTTCACATAAGGTTTTGACTTATTTCACAGACTAGAGAGTGCAAGAAAATGTGTTTAGAGTTTGGGGCACAGTTCAGTTATTCTATGATTTTCCTTCATAAAGGCAGCCACTTCTAAAAAGCTAATACAAATCCAGGTAGCTAATTTGATCTACTTATTTCTGGCTTTTGTAATTATTAATTCATATGAAACTCCACACATGGATCTTTGGCATTTTATTACAACATACCTGCACTTTATTTTTTAAAGTGGGACTTTCTTCTTTCTTTGAATTTCTTATTTGATTTATAAAAGTAGTAATGTACTTTTTGCTTCTTATCAAGTAAAATAATGAAGTAAATGGAAGTCCCCTCCTTCTACTCCACTCCCCATCTTAGCTCTCCAACAGTAAAAGACTAGTGCATATCTTTCCCTTCTTAGTCACATATACCTAGACAATATATACACTTAAACATAGGCCAAGTGTGGTGGCACATACCTAAAATCCCAGGTATTAGGGAGACAAAGATTGGTGGGATAGTGGTTTGAGGCCAGCCTGAGGAAAAAAAAAGTTAGTGAGACCCCATATCAACAAATAGGCTGGGCATGGAGATTCACATTCATAGTCATATCTTTCATGGGAGGAAGACAATTGTTCAAAGCCAGATCCAGGAAAAAAGCATGAGACCCAATATAAAAAAATAACTAAAAGCTGGAAAAAAATAACTAAAGCTAAAGAGATATAAAGGTGTGGCTTAAGAGATAGAACTCCTGCCTAACAAGTGTAAACTCTAAGTTCAAACCCTAGTACTGTCTAAAAACTATAGATCAATCAATAAGTGAATTAATAATGCTTGTTCTTATTGAAAATAAAATCACATTTTGTATATTTTACATTGAACTTATACTTTTCACTAGACAATGTAAGACAAAATAATTTCTGACCTGGTATTTTGGGTGGACCAATAGCCAATATTTCAAAAATGTTAGAATTCAATAGAATTAACTAGTAGCTTTCCATGTTTTTCTTTAACCAATGTACATATTACAGATTAGTGACTCTACTACTTACTATGAGAAAGAAAGAAGCACTCAGCCCCTGCCTTAAAGCCTTTTACAAGCTATGCTAACAGGACCAATAAGACAACTAGGTGAACCATTAGGAACCATCAAGTACTAAACTATACAGTGGACAAAGGGTAGAGAACAGGAACTCAGAGAAGAGCCATCAGGAAGTATAGGCTAGACAGAAAGTTTGGTGAGGAATTAGGAGTGTGTTTCTGGTAAAAAGTCACTTGTAAAGATCTGAACCGTATCCAGTGGATGAACTGGCTATGGCTGGTCCTATTAGACAGCTATCCTAACAGCCATTTTCAGAGCCCTGTTCACTCTCTGTCTGCCTGGAAGATGGAGAGAGTTATCATCATCATCTGAAAATTACAAATCCAACTGAGGCTCTAGGAAGTATTTTCCTTTGCATGTGACTCTGAGAGCTGTGGTAGCCATCCTGTGACCATGCAGTGATGAAGATGAGACAAAGCCCAGGATGCTAAGAATGGTAGTATGAAAATAAAATGTCTGAATCCTTCATGACATCACTGAGAAGCTGTACATATGCCTGTAACCATTTACCTTTGGGCTTCCATTAACTGAAAAAAAAAAACAAAACCCAAAGTCACCACTGTTAGTCAGCATTTCTTTTAATGTAATGGAAAGCATTCATGACTATTGTGCCAGTAGAAATGAGCAAAAATATGTGCATAAGAATAGTCTTTATAGTGTTGTCATGGTCAACTTAAATATGCATCAGTAGATGGCTGATTAAATTATTTATGATCTGTTCATACAATGATCAGCAATATTCTTCTGAAAAAGAAAAACAGATCTATACAAATTGACATGGAAGAACTCCCAACATGTATTTGATTAAAAAAAATGCAAGGGACAAAGAAATATATAAGTTTTAGTCCCTCAGGTTAAAGATGGCAAATGTTGACTAAACAAAAGATTAAGGTAATAAAATGTATTATTTAAAATATAAAAAGTATAAGTAAAATTTAAATGATCAGAATTTTAAAATTGTGAATGTAAAATTTACACTTCTAACTTATTAAAACTTAAAACTGTACCAAGAGTTTTGGGACAGTACATAGCATGCTTTATTGGGCTAAGATACAAAGGGGGTGCTTGTGTGTGAGAGTGAGTGTGTGAGTGAGTGTATGTGTGTGAGAGTGAGTGTGAATGAGTATGAGTGAGTATGTGTGTGAGTGTGTGAGTGGGGGGGTGTGGGTGTGACAGTGTGTGTCAGAGAATAAGAGGTATTTAATTTTTAAGTAGTGTATATTAATTGCACAAAGTAACAGGTTTCATGACATTTTCTGTGTGCACATGGCATGCTTTGATTAGTTCTCTCTCATTAGCCTTTTATGCTTCCTCTCCCCTCCCCCTATCTTTCCCATCCATTATAGTCTCCCTTTTACTTTCATATAAGAAGGTATTTCTTTAAAAACACCAAGATACATACAGAAATAAATCCTTGCACATGTATAGATTTATGTGTATGTATAAAATATAGTCTTATATAGGTACAGCCAAATGTGTCCCAGTGGACAGCTGGGGTTGGAAGCAGGAAGAGTTTGGGACTGAGGTAGGAGCATGGATAAACTTTTCACTAGATACCCCCTCTCACTGCTTGATTTCTTTATGTGTAAAGTTAAAAAAATATAAAATGAACAAAAGGTTAGTGAGGAACACAGGCCATTTGATACAGCTCAACCATCATCAACATATCAATATGCAACGTCCCAGCTGTGAGATGGAACACCAGTGAGATTTCCTCACCACTCCCTCCACTCCATGGTTTTGCCTCAGAGGACAGGATCTGCAGCCCTAGCAAGGGAGAAAGAGGTGAACAGGGAGTCCTGTCCAAAAGTAAGAGCAAAGGTCGAAGGCCAGTTATCCTCTCTGAGAGATAGGATAGTTCTGGGATGCCTGTAACTTCCTGTCTTTCTACTTCTTTGTGTTCTCTGCTTTTCCCCTAGTCATTGGCAGGAAACAAGGTGAACTGTAAAAGATCTTGTCAATCTTAGGGAAGAGGAGTGCTCTTAGGACCTTGGCTACTCTTGCAAGTTTTGGGTGAAACACCAAGCAGACAGTCATGCAGTTGGAGAAAAGAAGAGTAAATCGAGGCCCTGAGGTTTGCTAGATGGAAGGAAATGCAGCCTTGGGATAGGAAAGTGGTCCTTGGGTTTAATAGTCTCAGGTTTGCCTGCCATAGGGGATGTCTGGGTGATAAATCTTTGCATTGCAGGCTTGTCAGGCCTGTCAGCCTTGCTCTTTGCCCCCCTTTGTGGGTAAGAATTACCACAACTTCACTGGTTTTCTGCAACCATCACTCTCTCTACTCAATATCCCTGTCCTAGTCAGGTTCTTCCTCCACATGAAGCATTATAGACCGACCAGAGGGCCCCTGGGGCCCCCACACTCACTTAGGAGAGGCTCTGGCTCCAATGATGCATGACTAGGAAATAAAATACAGTATATCAAATAGTTGTCCTCACTTATCACATCCAAATGGTGACAGTTACAAGGGGAAAACACAGAAAAACTCAGTAACATAATATTCTTGCCTTAAATATTACATCACCTTTCAGGAAAGGCAGCACATTTTTGTGATGTATGGGATGTATCTTAGTTAAGTGATTTCTTTGCCCTTGGGTTTTGAGCTGTGGTATGCCACAGTGGACAAATGCAAGTGTAACATATATTTCACTGTATCCAAAGAGCAAATAACACTTTTCTTCTTATTTTAATGTGATATATTTTTGTGCAATTTTCTTTCTTGTTGGGCAGGAGAAAAAGCATTGCTATAAAAATTATGACATTGTTCACTACAATTATCATAGACCATTTTGTAAAGAATAGTCTGGTTTTCAGACAGCCTGACTAAACATTTTTGTTCTATAGCATCTGATTTTGTGTTGTGGTCTCTTCTTCCTCAGTAGCAGCAACAAAGCTACCATTTCACCAGCTACATGTTCTGGTGAAAATGGGTCAGATTTCTGTATTGCAACATACAAAAGCAAAGGTTAATTTCCAAAAAGGGAGCCTATCTCTGATGTATATGTGTGTGCATTTGGAGGAAGAAGCTATGTGTAAATTTTTTAGTTTATAATGAGAAAGAGAATCTTTCTTTTATTGGTAAGTAAGCAACACAAGTATCTGAGATCTTATCAGTGGGTTGCTATGGACTGAGTCATCTACCACATTAGTGTGTTTGAGTACTAACCCCCAGTATTTTGAAGACGGAGTCCATTGGAAGGTGATTAAGGTTAAATGAGGTCATAAGGGGGTCCCTGAGACAATTGGAGCAATATCCTTATAAGGAAAGATCCCTCTCAGCCCACCCCAAGTGAGCATAAAGAGAAGGCCATGTGACCATATAGCTAGAAGATGGCCTACAAGCCTGGAAGAAAGCCACTGCAAGAAACTGGCTCCAGTAGGCCTTGATCTGGAACTTCCAGCCTCCAGAATGTGAGAAAATAGGCTTTTGTCATTTAAGCCACCTAGTATGGCATTTTGTTACAGCAGCCCTAACAATAATTCTTAAGCCAAATAAGTATTCTGGGAAATAACAGAATCCTGTATAGAATTTAACTTGAGAGGCACCCTAAAATCTTATGCATTTTTAAATGTCTTAATAGGAAAATATTTTCACTATTTAATTTTCATCTCAAAACTTGCCTTCTTAAGAGTTCAAAATATTTTAATATAGCCCTTTTCTAGATAATTTTACAAAACCCAGTAAAGTTGCTACAGAAAGTTGCTACATCTCTTGGCTTTTTATTAGGAAAGGCATAGTATTAGTTCATTACAATATTATAGAGGATCAGAGTTGTATCTAGCTGTGGAAGATTTTTAGTAATGCCTTGGCTATATCTCCATAGAGTAACTAAAGTGGAGCCTGTGCTTGCTTCATTTTCCCATCTTTGAGAGCATGGAAGGAAACAAGCCATCCAGAGCCCTAAGAACAGATGCAACCTTCCAAACTCTTGACTGCATGATCTATTTTTCAGACTGTTAATAATTTTCTTCAATCCTAATGTAACTGATTTAGCTTTATTTGTTAGCTGTATTTTCCCCTCTGTATTTTATTTTTACACTTTTATTAGCATGAATTCCTCTCTGTATTTTGCAAGTGTAATACAATGTCTGTCTCTATCTATAGCTTACCCTCTACCTGTACCTCAGCATCTGCCTGTATCCCATGAGACTGTCCCTTGAATACATTTTCCTCAGACAGTCTGGTCCCTATCTTTTCAACATGCCATAACCCTAATTCTTCCCTACCTGCTCCTCATTAGTGTGGTTTTCTACTGAATCTACAATAAATTGAAGTTTTGAAAATAAAATGCAGGCTTGTAACTTGCTGCATATTCCAAAAAGTATGACAAAATAAGAAGAAATATTTGGGGCATGTGCTTGACTACTTTCTTCTCAGAAAATTCTTTCACAGCCAGACAGCTTGTTGCTGGGACAACTATTTGACTCTGAAATCCTGCACAGGTTTTAAACATTAGATCCATTTTCCAATTGAGATTTCTGCAGTGTATGGCTGATTTGAAAATGTACCACTATCTTTAGGCTTGTGTTCAAGGCAGCAAAGATCTGGAATCCTTCTCTTCTTTGAGGGAAGGGGAGGACCCTTCATGCACTGGCTGTGACCAATCAAGTTTTGCTCGATGCCAAAAAATTAAACACAGTAAGGCCAGACCCTGTCAGCAACGAGTTGATTGCTTTAAATAAGGGAGATTTCCTGAATGTTTAAATTGAAACTTCGACTTTGATTAAAGCAAAGAGAAGTACCAGGATGGCTTCCTAACTATTTAGTTCCTAAAATTCCTGTGAGGTCTGGAAATGACAAATTCAATTCTGATGTGCTGTGTTTTACACTCTGCAGGCTGTAGTAAAAGGGAAAACTAATCAAGCCTTGGTTTCCCATGGGCTGAGCTTTAAGATGTTTTCCTATTTAAAGCCATGGAAATATGTTAAAACCCACATAGGCAGGGTGAAGTTTATACAAGGCAAAATCTATGTGACTATGTTTTTGCACAGTGTGCATATTTTGACTTTTCATTATTTTTGAGTTGCTCAATGGTTCATTCTGTTTAAAATTATGTTCCTACTACATTTTTATTATAAAGATGGAAAGGATGGTTTAAAGTAGACACTAGTACACACATATATGTATACATAAGCACATATACAATATATGGTATATATTGCAAAATGGTTTTGTATAGAACACATTAACTTGAATTTAAGTTTTTTGTTACAAAATAGAAGACTGATGAATGAGACATAGAAATGCATGACTATATATCTAGGCATGGCAAGATACAAATTAATGATTATTAAATCCAGTGCCATCATCATGCAATGAAAAATTATTATGTAAAATTTATCAAATAAGAAGAAACAGGGAATGAGCGATAGATCCCTATTCTAGCTAAAGAACCTAGACATTCATATTATAAACAAAGGGCTGCATTTTACATAAATCTTTGTTGTAAACAAATGAAATTAAAAGTAGGCATTTCTGTTAGAAGATGAGCAAAGGACTTCCGCTCACTTCTCTGTTTCATTCCAAGTTGGTGCATATTAAGCTGGTACATTTGGCCAATTACATTAAATTTTATATCTATGTAATTATAGTCAAAATCAAAATCTTATAAGGAAGTTAAAGATGTTCTATATGTTGTCTCTGTCTTCTTTTAGTAGTAGATGACTATTTGGTTTTAGAATATGAGAAGCAGAATTTGACTGTCCAAATATTTTTATGCTATAGAAAAATGGAGATTTCTTCATACATTCAGGAAATTTAATCATTGTCTCTTTTTTATTTTCTTAATTATCATATTATTGCTGTACTAAGGGAGGGTACATTGTCACGTTTACAAAAGTGCTTACAATATATCTTTATTAAATTCACCCCTTCTACCATTCTCCTTTATCCCCTGTAATCATTGTCTCTTTTCTCAAGAACCAACCACAATCAAAGGAATAAAATGCTGTTTTGATCCTTATTATATGAAACACTTAATTTTATGCTTTGACAAGGAGTATAGCACTCAAGTCATATTAACTAAATGGTTTACTCCTATCTATGAAACATATGTTGGCTAATAGCATATGACTTTTCTTACGACTATGTAAGATGAAGGGATGGATCCATTCGACAAATTTGATCACACAAAATCTTATACACTTAAATAAACAGTCTTGTTGTTCCTCCTCTTCATATGTGTTAGCTTTGTAAGTGGCAAAACTGAGTCAAAACTGAATTCACCAATAGCTTAATGAAAGTTTGAGAAATCAAACATTTTTAGCCTTTGCATAGATAAAATGGATTGATTTATACAGTGAAAACTTGGCATGGGTTATTATTTCAAAGTTGGATTCTTAAAAAATTTGAAGATTCAATGATCATTTTAACATGTAACTAATCTTTAAAATTTTTATGGTATTTTCACTAGTAATTCACAGAATAGAAGAAACCTTGGAATTCATTTATTTTGATTCCCAAATTTTATAGATGAAAAATTTGAGACCTAGAAATTTGAAGTATAATTCTAGTCCTACAGCCAGTGGCAGACTGGGGACAGTCCTTGAGACTAGCCCTTGGTTTTCTGCACAGCTGGCCCTCACCACCCCACTGTATCCCTTTCAATGACTGCAAGCAACACACAATCAGAAAACACCCTAGAATATGAAAATTCTGATGGAAAAATCAAGATTGTCTTGGAAGATGCTTTTATATTTCATGTAAAGCCTTTATCAACAATTTTCATAAAGGGGGAACACAGATACTTTTGAGTGGCCTATAAAATAATTTTATATTTTTCTTAAAAAACCTAAACATTTTTAAACAAACAAAAGTAAAAGTTCAATAATAGAAAAATACCATTTTGACAAACCTTTCCACTATAGTTAAGTATAAACTTGGCTCTTGTGGTCTTTGAGGAATTCATACTTGTGTTAGAAGGGAAGTTAAAGACATATTTATGTGAATACCAAATTAACTGTTTCAGAAACAAATAAACTCTATCTTTTCAAAATGAGAATGTTTGAACACACAATTATAGATCTGGTTGGTTTGATCTTTAGAAGTCTGGTGAATTGCATTACATGTTCTCCTCTTGCCAAATGGCACCAGGGATTGTTATAATTCCTCCTGAGCAGTATATACACCATATTATCATGTGAGTTTAGGGTCTCCATTTTCTTTATAGATATGTTAATTTAGATTGATAGGTCATCCAGAGAACTGGTTGGGGTTTTGTGCAATGGCAAATAAAATTTACACTTGAAAATGCTTTCATGATAAAATCATATCAGAGTTTTATTAAGTGGTGGGAAAATACAGTTCAAGATTATTTAAGTACTTATTAATTTTAATTGAAGTTTTTGTTCACATCATAGTGCAAGACTTAATTTGGGTTACTGTATGTGTTAAGAGTATGGTTTTGAGTTTACTTTTCTATGTGAAAAAAATTTTAATATGACATGAAATTTCTCATTATTAATTGGTTTTTCAACTCAGTAGGTCAGCACTGATAGTGTTGCTAGTTTGATAGTAATATCCTTTGATATATTAAGGATTCTGTAGAACTATGTAGATCAATAAGCTAAGCACTGACCATATGTGACCATCAAGTGCCTGAAATGTGGCCAATCTGAATTATGATGTGAATTATGCATGGGAAGAAAGCACACTAGATTTTATATTTTAAAAAGAATTTGTATTTAAAAAAGAACATTAGATATTTTGAAAAGTATTTTTGACATATATGGCAAATAAAACATATTGTTAAAATGAATTTATGTCTTTTTACTTTTTTGAAATGTGACTACTAGAAAATTAAAGATTACATATGTGGCCCACGTAGTATTTCAACTAGATAGGACTGCTATCTACAGTCATTCCCATACCTACAATCCTTGTCACATCTTCTTCAGTATATTTTAGGACTTAACTGTCTAAACTCTGTCCTGTAATATACATAGGCAAAAGTCAGTGAGTACTCATCCATACTTAATTGAGCTTACTCCTCTTAGCAAGTTCTTTTATTAACAGAAAAATCATTGCACTAATTCAGAAGCTAAACTCAATGATTGTTGAACTAGTCTTAACTTCTTTTTAGATTTTTCTTATCAGTCCATGAGAACTTGTGGTCAAATTGAATAAAGGTTTCTACCCATTTTTTGACAACTGACATAACAGATCACTGTAAGTCATCATAAATTCTCCTATCCATGTCCAGAAGTAGAATCATCTTTGCCTTACTTTGGATGGCCAAGAAAGATAGATGTAAGGGTAACCTACTTGCAATCTCGCTGCTTCACAAATGGTCCTTCTGCTGTTGTAAGGTGAAGAAACAGAATCACAATATGTTAGTATCTTTATAGTGGGAAACACAACAAGCCAAGGAAACATAAAACCAAATTTTTTAAAAGGATATTCCCCCTTTGACCAGCCCTTTGAATTCATTGATCCTGAAAGATGGACATAAACATGTAGTTGAAAATAGATAAGATGTAAGAACTGACAAAATCATATATGGTGTCTTGTTCATCTTCCCACTACCTTAGTACAATGTCATGTATACATTTGAATTTCAGGAAATTTCTGTTGACTTGAACTGAATCATTCAGAAATATAAATTACCTTTTAACAAATATGTTTGGGAGGATATTTGTATAAAAATAAAGAAAAGGATCTAAGAAAGTATAGGATCCAGAATTTGAATTTACTATTAAAGTGTCTCTTAACACTATTACATGGATAATTTAACTTATATTAGTTTGAGAAGAAGAGAGATATCTCTAAGCTCATTTAAAGCTTATGCAGTCTACTTATTAGAGCACTAGAGCTTTTGTCAGTCAACAGCCCACACAAAATTGATCAAGTATATTACTTGACATAGAGGTTACTCTGCCATTACTGACTAACTTGGATCTGCCAGAGAACATTTTATGGAAGTGTGTGCTGCCAGAAAAGAAGTGTCCCTTGATTGATTGCCACAGCTGACCTAAACACTCAAGGACCACTGTGTAATATCCCCTTTATCATATATTAACCACAAAACCCATGTCCAAATAGTCATAAGGTTCTTATTCAAACCCACAAAACCTGGGAAGGCCAGAGACTGGAAGGATTTTTATCCTCCTTGCAGCTCACTGCACTTATAGCCTCTGTGTGAGACAGAGTTTCAGATTTGTATTCCCTGAGAACAGATACACTGACAACCCTGGAACTGCAGGTTCATCCATAATACCAATTTTTCTTTTTCCCCTTTGGTATCTTCTGTTTTTTAAAATCCACTTTAGCTTAAAATGTGAGGTATAATCATAATATTTTAAACCATAAAAATGAATATACATACAGATTACTGGGAATGTATGCCAGACCAACAATATTTCATGAAAGTGGTTTATATCATTTCATTTCCTCTTTTATTTTGGTAAATGCCAATTTGAAAAGAAGGAAAAAGGAATGAGAGTCAAAATCACCATGCTTTTGAAGTACATGAGAGTTGGCATGACTGAATATCATGGCTGTTCAAATTGAATGGTCTGTTGTGTATTAGTTTAATTTCCCTGAGGGCTCAACTATAACTTGTATTGAAAGTATCTAAGGGGTATCAGGAGGCGTGAAATCAGCAGGGCCTCAGAAGGGGCTGGTGACTGGATCCCCAGTCAAAATAGACAACTGCTAGATTTGAAATAGATTGATATATATATCTGATACCTAAGTTCAATTATGAGTTTAGGTACCATTTAGGAATAAAGGATAAGGATGCTATATTAGTGCTGGTTTAATAATTGTTAGAAAGCTATTAATATATAGTATTTGTATTAGGGCAGATGAATAAATCATTGAAAGCTCCAGAGACTATTTTCTTCCATTTGTCTGTCTTTTCCTTCCTTCCTTCCTTCCTTCCTTTCTTCCTTCTTTCCTCCCTTCCTCCCTTCCCTCCTTTTTGTATTAGAGCAGATGAATAAATCACTGAAAGTGCCAGGATCTGTTTTTCTTCCATTTGTCTGTCTTTTCCCTTCTCCCTCCCTCCCTTCCTTTCTCTTTCCCTCCCTTCCCTTATTCCTCCTTTCCTCCCTCCCTCCTTTCCTCTCTTCCCTTCCTCCCTCTCTTCTCCCTCCCTCCTTTTTCCCTCCCTCCATCCTTCTTTCCATCATTCCCACCTTTCCATCTTTCCCTCCCTTTCTCTTTTCCTCCTTTCTTTCATTTACATAGTAGGAATATGATCATTTTGGAAGTTAGGCAAGGTCAGTGGGTCTCAGTGATAAAAGACACTCAGGATGTGAGGCAACTTTAGTACTATTAGAAAAGGCTTTCTCCATTTGCCTAGACTCAATTCTCATATGCTGACTAGTTACTGGAATTTTACCACTACAAATTCATTTCTAAGGTTAAAGCCTTTTTCCTTGGAACTATAACTATTGCCTCTGCCACCCTCCTCTATGGGCAGTTATTTATATTTTAGGATTGAATCCTAAAGGAATATATTGATAGGGTGAAGGTGTAAGAGAGTGAAGGTTGTTGTTCAAACCCATTGGGCTACAGAAAAGATAAAAATCTTTCCAACCTGACTTTGCCAGATTTTCTGGGTTTGAAGAAGAACCTTACGACAAGTGGATGACCACAGCACCTGGGAAGGCAAGAGAAAAATGGAGTCACAGAGAAAAGAGTGAGTGCTTATTTTATGAAGTTAAGTAAAATTAATCTTCAGGAGGAGTATCCACTAAGATTTCTTTATAGGCAGGATGATGGGACTCAACACACCCATGAGGTCTGAGTCCTAGGAAGACAAAACAAGGAAATTATTCTTGGAATGACACCATGTTTTAAGAATGTAGAGATCCAAGTTCCTGCCCAGGGAACACAGGTAGAGAGGCAAAGAGACAAGAGACAGGAGCACCTCCTGGATCAATTTGAGAACAACAGAATTAAAAGGTGAAGATACCCACAGAGAATTCTAAACACACATAGTGGACTTATGTATCAGATCTTCTTGAGGTTAAAACCTGCACTTTTATCATATCTAAGTTTTATTTCAAAAGGATGAAGTGTTCCAGACCTGCTATGTTTGACATTACGGTGTGTGTGTGTAATAAACAGCATTATGTAGTTGCTACCACTGAAGATCCTGTTGTTATTGCTTCCCCTTTTTAGCTATGAAGCTATTTTGACATACTTACATACTAAATAAGCCTCATTTATAAAATAATAATTTTTCCAGCTATTGTAGAAGATTAAAAACATGTATTTGTTAGAGCTAGTCCATTGAAAGGAGTGTCTGATTTTAAGATGTTTCTTATATTTGTTGAACTATCATTAGAATTATTCATTTGTTTACACATTTATACAGCAGTTTGTTGGCTATGCAGTAGAGAATATCCTTTTGCCCACTCTGTACTCCCCTTGATCTCCTGGTGGTTTGTGGACTGCAGATGGCTCTTGCCTCTGCCAAGAGTCTATGGCTTAATAAGGTTCACAGAGTCAGGGAAATAGCCTATACCTACAAGGAGTGGTTCAATTAACTCCTAGTTTTGGGATTCCAAGATGGTGGCTAGAGGGAGGAAGCAGAAAGCGAGCCTCATAAAGTGAAATCTTGGAGAGATGCTGGAGACACACCTTGCAGGCAAGGCCACCGAGAAGAGGCAAAGGTTTTACCCCTCCACACCTCCAGCCTGTGCAGAGCATCTCCACTTCACATTAAATGGAGAAACCAGGAGGGCCCCCGGGCCACAAGTCGCCCGTGCCCAGATGGCTTGGGAAGACATGGACCACATGGTGAGCTTTGTGGTACGCGGTACTCCCACAGACAACCCTGGGCCAGATCAGCATAGCCCCCTGGACAGACCGACCCCCACCCAGGGAAAAAAGAGAAACTGAGTAATAAGCAATGAGAACAATAAAGACACGTAGCAAAGAGGGTGGAGCACTCTGAGCACCGAAGAGCTGGGGGAGGGGAATCCCTCACAGAACTGTAAATAAACAAGCCGGGCCTGGCCAGAGAGGGCGGGAGTGGTGGCGTGAGCTCAGCAACCAGGAGCAGGAGAGCTTGTGAGAGTGGTGGAGGAAGGAAAACTTCACAGGAGAGGGGGGGATGACCTACCTCCCACATGAGCTGTAAACAAACATACAGGCCTGAGAAAGTGGGTGCAGTGTTACTTCCCCCAGCGTGCTTGGAAAGGGGAAAGCTTGTAGCAGTGGCTCACGCACAGAAGAACTCTGAGTAAATAAAGCCTGCGGGCCAGGTGAGTGCTAAGCTCACCCCAGAGATCTGCATAAATAACACCGCCAGCAACAGCAGGCTGACAGTAGCGGGCAGGCAAGCCAAAGCTGCAGATAGCCATTCACAGACCTGTCTCCAAACTCTTTTTTTTCTCTCTCCCTACTTTTGATGAGACAACAACCGAACCACACCTGCATGCTGAAAAACTTACTGAAACTGTATTGCATTTGAACTTGGAACACTTTGTGGGGTTTTGGTTTGTTTGTTTGTTTTGTTTTGTGCGGTTTTGTTCTATTTTATTTTTTCCCTTTGATGAGACAACTACAGAACAACATCTGAGGCACCATCTCCAGGTTTGGAGGCTGAGGGACGAACACCAAAATTGTTAAGACTGAAACTTCATTGCATTTGAACTTGGAGGTTTTTTTAATTTTTGTTTTATTTATTTTTTATTTTTTCAAATTTTTATATATATTTTTTCTTTCATTTACTTATTTTTTTATTTTTATTCTTATCTTTATTCTTTTTATTTTTTATTTTCAATCCTCTCTCTGTCTCTCTAATGCCTTTTCAGTTTATGGTTGATTAGTACACAGTCTCTCCCTGTTTATATCTTTGAAATTTTTTTTGTTTGTTTCTTGTTTTGTTTTTTTCTACTTGTTTATTTGTTTTTCCCTTTTCCTTTAACTTCTTTGCTTTCCATTCCCTTTCACCCTTCCATTCTAAATAACACCATTGTTATTATTACAAGCCAGAAAATACTTAATTGCATACAGTACAGGGACAATAACAACACCAAGGGCAATGACAGGAAGACAGAAAAAACAGGGAAACCAGTTTCCCCACAAACTATGCCAAAAAACCCAATGAAGCCCACAAGAATAATTTAAAAGAAGACATACTGCAGGCACTCAATGAGAATTTTATAGAGATGATACTGGATATGGTCAACCAAAATGTACAGGAGACACTCAAGAAATTCCAAGACAACAAAAATAGAGAATTTGAAAAAAGCAAAACAAGAAATAAAGGAAACCATAGAAGCACTGTATAAACACCAAAGTGAAACAGAGAACATGATTAATGAACAGATAAATGAACTCAGGACAAAAATAGACAACATTAAAGAGGAAAACCTCAGAAAAAAGAATGAAATGGAATTGCAAAACAAAAAGGAAGGCCAATCCAGCAGAATAGAACAAACAGAAGACAGAAACTCAGAACTCGAAGATGAAATGGTAATTAAAAGAAAAACTGAAAAACTATTAATTAAACAACTCAAGACCTGAAAAAAGAAAATGCAAGAACTCACCGACTCCATCAAAAGATCAAACTTGAGAATCTTGGCCAAAGAAGAAGGAGAAGAGGTGCAAGCAAAGGGAATGCATAATATATTCAACAAAATAATAACAGAAAATTTCCCAAATCTAGAGAAAGATATTCCCATACAGATGCAAGAGACCTCCAGAACACCAAACAGACCAGATCAAAATAGAACTACCCCACGACATATCATTATTAAGACAAGAAGTTCAGAAACTAGGGAAGAATATTGAAGGCTGTAAGAGAGAAAAAAAAATAACATACAAAGGTAAAACCATCAAAATCACAGCAGACTTCTCAACAGAAACATTAAAAGCAAGAAGAGCATCTGGTGAGATCTTCCGGGCACTGAATGAAAATAACTTCAACCCCAGGATACTCTACCCAGCAAAACTGTCATTCAAAATAGAAGGAGCAATAAAAGTCTTCCATGCTAAGCAGAAACCTTAAAACAATATGTGACCACAAAGCCACCACTACAAAAGATTCTTCAAGGCATTCTGCACACAGAAAGTGAAACCCAACTTAACAATGAAAAGACAGGCAGCACCAAACCACAGGAAAAGAAAAAGCAAGAAAGTAGAGAGTAACCTCAACTTAGGTACACACAATCAAACCTTCAAACAACTAAGACAACTAAATGACAGGAATCACTACATACCTATCAGTACTAACACTTAATGTTCACGGACTTAATTCACCCATCAAAAGGCAACACTTGACGAAATGGATTAAAAGGGAAGATCCAACAATTTGTTGCTTACAGGAGACCCATCTCACTGACAGAAATATAAGCATAGGCTTAAGATGAAAGACTGGAAGAAGATTTACCAAGCCAATGGCCCCTGAAAACAGGCAGGAGTAGCAATACTTATCTCTGACAAAGTAGACTTCAAACCTACATTGATCAAATGAGATAAAGAAAGACATTCCATACTAATAAAAGGGGAAATAGACCAAAAGGAAATAATAATTATCAACCTATATGCACCCAATGTCAACTCACCCAATTATATCAAACATACCCTGAAAGACCTAAAAGCATATATTAACTCCAACACAGTGGTTGTGGGAGACTTTAACACCCCATTATCATCAATAGATAGGACATCCAAACAAAAAAAAAATCAATAAAGAAATTCAAGATCTAAAATATACAGTAGATCAAATGGACCTACTTGATGTCTATAGAACATTTCATCCAACTTCTATACAATATACATTCTTCTCAGCAGCCCATGGAACCTTCTCCAAAATAGATCATATCCTAGGGCACAAAGCAAGCCTCAGCACATATAAGAAAATAGAAATTATACCATGCGTATTATCTGATTACAATGCAATAAAACTAGAACTCAACAACAAAAATAAAGTCAAAAACCATACAAACAGCTGGAAACTAAATAACTCATTACTTAATGAACAATGGGTCATTGATGAAATAAAAGAGGAAATTAAAAAGTCCCTGGAAGTCAATGAAAATGAAAACACAACCTACCGGAACCTATGGGACACAGCAAAGGCAGTCCTGAGAGGAAAGTTTATAGCCATGAGTGCATATATTAAAAAGACTGAAAGATCCCAAATCAATGACCTAATGATACATCTCAAACTCCTATAAAAACAAGAACAAGCAAATCCCAAAACAAATAGAAGGAGAGAAATAATAAAAATAAGAGCTGAAATCAACAAAATAGAAACCAAAAAAACCATACAAAGAATTAATGAAACAAAAAGTTGGTTCTTTGAAAAAATAAACAAGATTGACAGACCCCTGGCAAACCTGACCAAAATCAGGAGAGAAAAAAACCCAAATTAGTAGACTCAGGAATGCAAAAGGGGAAATAACAACAAATACCATGGAATGAAATTGAAGCAGCAATCAAGAGTCTCCCCAAAAAGAAAAGTCCAGGACCTGACGGATTCTCTGATGAATTCTACCAGACCTTTAAAGAAGAATTGATACCAACCCTCCTTAAACTGTTCCATGAAATAGAAAGGGAAGGAAAACTGCCTAACACATTTTATGAAGCCAGTATTACACTTATCCCAAAACCAGGCAAATACACTCCAAAAAGGAGAACTATAGGCCAATCTCTTTAATGAACATTTGATGCAAAAATCCTCAACAAAATAATGGCAAACCGAATTCAACAACACATCAAAAAGATTATTCACCACGACCAAGTAGGCTTCATCCCAGGAATGCAGGGGTGGTTCAACATATGAAAATCAATAAATGTAATAAACCACATTAACAGAAGCAAAGACAAAAACCACTTGATCATCTCAATAGATGCAGAAAAAGCCTTTGATAAGATCAACACCATTTCATGATAAAGGCTCTAAGAAAACTAGGAATAAAAGGAAAGTACCTCAACATTATAAAAGCTATATATGACAAATCTACAGCCAACATTATACTTAATGGAAAAAAACTGAAACCATTCCCTCTAAAATCAGGAACTAGACAAGGATGCCCACTATCTCCACTCCTATTCAACATAGTACTGGAATTCCTAGCCAGAGCAATTAGGCAAGAAGAAGGAATAAAAGGAATACAAATAGGTAAAGAAACTGTCAAAATATCCCTATTTGCAGATGACATGATCCTATACCTTAAAGACCCAAAAAACTCGACTCAGAAGCTCCTAGACACCATCAATAGCTACAGCAAGGTAGCAGGATATAAAATCAACATAGAAAAATCATTAGCATTTCTATACACTAACAATGAGCAAACTGAAAAAGAATGAATGAAAACAATTCCATTTACAATAGCCTCAAAAAAAATCAAATACCTAGATGAAAACCTAACAAAAGATGTGAAAGACCTCTACAAGGAAAACTATACACTTCTGAAGAAAGAGATTGAGGAAGACTATAGAAAGTGGAGAGATCTCCCATGCTCATGGATTGGTAGAATCAACATAGTAAAAATGTCTATACTCCCCAAAGTAATCTACATGTTTAATGCAATTTCCATGAAAATTCCAATGACATTCATTAAAGAGATTGAAAAATCTACTGTTAAATTTATATGGAAACACAAGAGGCCACGAATAGCCAAGGCAATACTCAGTCAAAAGAACTATGCAGGAGGTATCACGATACCTGACTTCAAACTATATTACAAAGCAATAACAATAAAAACAGCATGGTACTGACACAAAAACAGACATGAAGACCAGTAGAACAGAACAGAGGACCCAGATATGAAACCACACAACTATAACCAACTTGTCTTTGACAAAGACAAGCTAAAAATATGCGATGGAGAAAAAGCAACCTCTTCAACAAAAACTGCTGGGAAAACTGGTTAGCAGTCTGCAAAAAACTGAAACTAGATCCATGTATATCACCCTATACCAATATTAACTCAAAATGGATCAAGGATCTTAATATCAGACCACATACTCTAAAGTTGATACAAGAAAGAGTAGGAAATACTCTGGAGTTAGTAGGTATAGGTAAGAACTTCTCAATGAAATCCCAGCAGCATAGCAACTAAGAAATAGCATAGATAAATGGGACTTCATAAAACTAAAAAGCTTCTGCTCATCAAAAGATATGGTCTCTAAACTGAAGAGAACACCCACAGAATAGGAGAAAATATTTGGCAGCTACACATCAGACAAAGGACTGATAACCAGAATACATAGGGAACTTATAAAACTAAATTCTCCCAAAACTAATGAACCAATAAAGAAATGTGCAAATGAACTAAACAGAACTTTCTCAAAAGAAGAAATTCAAATGGCCAAAAAACACATGAAAAAATGCTCACCATCTCTAGCAATAAAGGAAATGCAAATTAAAACCACACTAAGATTCCACCTCACCCCTGTTAGAAGAGACATCATCAGCAACACCACCACCAACAGGTGTTGGCGAGGATCATGGGAAAAAGGAACCCTCTTACACTGTTGGTGGGAATGTAAACTAGTACAACCACTCTGGAAAAAAAATTTGGACTCCACTTAAAAAGCTAAACATTGATCTACCATTTGATCCAACAATACCACTCTTGGGGATATACCCAAAAGACTGTGACACAGGTTACTCCAGAGGCACCTGCACACCCATGTTTATTGCGGCACTGGTCACAATAGACAAGTTATGGAAACAGCCAAGATGCCCCACCACTGACGAATGTGGTATCTATACACAATGGAATTTTATGTAGCCATGAAGAAGAACGAAATGTTATCATTCTCTGGCAAATGGATAGAATTAGAGAACATCATTTGAGTGAGGTTAGCCTGGCCCAAAAGACCAAAAATCGTATGTCCTCCCTCATATGTGGACGTTAGATCAAGGGCAAACACAGCAAGGGGATTGGACTTTGATCACATGATAAAAGCGAGAGCACACAAGGGAGATATGGGGATAGGTAAGACACCTAAAAAATTAGTTAGCATTTGTTGCCCTCAAAGCAGAGAAACTGAAGCAGATACCTTAAAAGCAACTGAGGCCAATAGGAGAAGGGGACCAGGAACTAAAGAAAAGGTGAGATCAAAAAGAATTAACCTAGAAGGTAACACCCACGCACAGGAAATTAATGTGAGTCAATTCCCTGTATAGCTATCCTTATCTCAACCAGCAAAAACCCTTGTTCCTTCCTATTATTGTTTATACTCTCTCTTCAACAAAATTAGAGATAAGGGCAAAATAGTTTCTGCTGGGTATCGAGGGGTGGGGGGAGAGGGAGGGGGCAGAGTGGGTGGTAAGGGAGGGGGTGGGGGCAGGGGGGAGAAATGACCCAAGCATTGTATGCACATATGAATAATAAAATAAATAAATAAATAAATAAAATTAAAAAAAATAAACTCCTAAATTTCACTTACCACCTGATATCTAATTCTCCATCTCAATAATTGCTCAAGTATACTCAACATGTTCAATAAGAAGCTGACCATATGATCTCAAAATCTCTCTCAAAGTTCAGCTAGATCCTGGGGAAAAAAGCAAAAGATACTTCATAATCATTCCATTAGAGATTTGGAAAAAAAAAAGAACACTGGGTTTTGTTTGGCAAATAATCTCTCAGTAAGGTTTGCTATGTTGCCAAATTTTCTCTAAGCCATCAAGTATTGCATTTCCAATGATTGATTCAGATACCCTATCTGAAATTAATGCAATTAGATGAGATATAATTACCAATTTCCACCAATTTTACTTCTTAAAAATAGACACTCTGCTGTCTTTCCTAGAAATATTTTGAAATATAAGATTTCAAAGATTGACCTCTTGAAGCACTTAGTGTCTATACACAAACATTGGCACTTAATTATACTATTACGTATTATTCTCTTATTAGTTCATGTGTATAAGCTTTGCTTTCCGTTATGATTGCAAACCATTGCAAGCAAAGTCTTGTATTTTAATTCGTTTTCTTTTCTTAGATATCCACAGACTCAGCCTATTGCTAAGGGGAAAGATAAACCCTGAACAAATACTCATTCGATAGAATTGAATGGCTTCTTCCATTTTTTTACATGCAACTGCCGGCTGTGAGCAGCTCACTATTGTGTGCAATGCCTTTGTTGTCATTTTGAAATGTTGGTCCTTCTTATTCATAAGATCAATTTACATGCTGTGCATGATGAACTTTTTGTTCACCTTCACCTTTTACATCTGCAAGATGGATATACAATAACAGTGGTGAGACTTCAATAAATTTATATATGTAAAGTGCCTCTACTGTAATAGGGGACCCAAACACAAGCAGGTAAGCTAATGTTTGTCAAAACAAATGCCCACAAATGCTGTTAATTTTTTCTTAATTAGAAAGTTGGCTGGTTTAGTCAGGGAAAAGAAATGGTTGGCTCATTTGTCCCAAGAGTTAGGAACTGCAGACCAAGAGAAAATACACTTACCTACAACAAATCTGAAAAGCACAGAGAATGTTCAATGTGTGCATAAAAGGAAATGCCCTAAATTTACATTTGTAAAAGAACAGCAGACTCTGAAACTTTCTTTTGTTTTACCTGATTTTCTTGAGGTTCTGAACAAAATGCTTTAAGCAAGCCCCAGCTGGTTCATTTGTTCTAGAAAACTCAGAACTTAATATTGTAATGTTCTCCTTCTTCTGTCCTTGCAGGTGGCACTCAAAGATGACATGATCAGTAGTACCTACCGTCAGAGAGCACTGTAGAAGTTCTTGTGCTATAATGGACTTTTGGAAGATAAAATGTTTTGTATTTAATCAAAACTTTTGAAATTAATGGACCATGAGCTGAAAATACAGATACTCAAAAGTGCTAGTCAAACAAGTTGGTAAGGTGAAAACCAGCCTAGGGCTTGAAGGAGTTGCCTCCACTTTGCGCTCTGCCAATACTAAGCTATAAAAGTACTTACATAGGTGAGGTCACCTTTGACCCTCAGACTCTTCATTACAAAGTGGAGGAGTTGGTCCAAACTGTTAGCAGCACTGGTTTAGTCTGTGATCAGAAGACTTCTAAATTCTTTGTCCCATGTGGAAGAATCCATTGCAGGACATGTAGGTGTAAATGGAGTTTATTAAGTTAGGAAAGGAAAATACAAAGGGGAGCATGGTGGAGCCTGTGTGAAATCTGGAGGCTGAGAGAGCATGCTTCTCTTTTTTGGGTGCTTTAAAAATCTATGGTAACCCACAGGAAGGGCAGAACCAGGTGATTCCCGTCCAATGTGAGTGGGGATGGGAATGGGTGCTTCCAGGCCAGATGAGGGTGGTCCCTGAGCCAAAGAATTGTTAATCTGATATTTTTATGAGTACTGAACTTTCCCAAATTTTAGCCTGCCTCAAGACCACTAAAGTTCCATTCAGGTTTTACTGGTATTATTGTAAATTTTGATTGTTATTTCCAGTCTCACTATATCACCATCACTCTGACCCCAAACCCTGCATCTCTTCCAGCTTCTTCTAATCAATCATCAAGTCTTGTTCAATAAGTTTGTTAAGATTCTAAGCTTTGGAATCAGAAGGACTTTGATACAAATCCCAGCTGTCATGCCTTAGCCTTAGCGTCAGGGGACTAACTTCCTCTCTCTTTACACTTCCATTTCTCCTCGTCTACAAAGAGGAGTAACAACAGTATTTTTATCATCAGTGTCTGGTATAGATTGAATTAGGCAATGCATGTGAGGTGCTTAGCACAATGCCTACTGTTTAAATAAATAAATAGCTACGTTAAAAATCTCTTCCAAATAGCTGTTGAGTTTTACTCTGTCTCCTCACATCACTGTCTTAACATTCTTACTAGGAAAATTGAAGCCAAATTGATTTCTTTACTTCAGTCTAACTTTCTGCCCTGGCAGAAAGGTACTCTTTCAAAAACATGACATTACAACAACAATAATAAAATTTACATAGAGGCCCACAGATTTGGAAGGTGGAGATGTTAGAAACGGAGGGACCAAGGTAACAAATTACAGACCAAAGATTTCCTGGGATCTTGTTTAAAAGTCATGAAAGGAAAGGTCTTTCTGAAAAATTTTAGGCAAATTTTACTTAGGGCCGAGGGCAGTTGCAGGTAGGGGCCAGTATTAGGAGCCCTTAACAAGGTCATCTGTGAGCTGCATTTTGGTTCTGTAATGGCTTCTGAAACTTTCCCAAGTCCTGCTGTGATCTGGGGATTGATTCTTGTTTGTTGGGCAGAAGTGTGGTTCATTGATCTCTTTGTGGGCACTGGCTTTCTAAATCAAGCTAGTGCACGTGCTGACATTTGCAGATGCAATTTTGATCACAGCACAAGTGTGCCTGGGCACACTGCTCCATGTGAGGGAAAAAAGCCAGAAAGATGTACAGCATCCGTGATTTAGGTCAGGCACAGGCATTTCCTGCTCTGAGTCTTCAATACGCCAGTAAAATTCACTGGACCTTGCATTTAGGAGAGGAGTCTTTCTGATAGAGAAATATAGTGACTCTCCCACAAGGAATTAAAAAAAAGGTTGGTTGGCATCCACAACTGAGCTGCTAACCCTCAAGTTCACCAACAAGAAAAAGTCAGGGGGAAGCAGCTCTATGAGCTCACAGGGGGCAAAAAGCAGAAGCAGCCACAGGGAGAACTGTGTGCTTTTAAACTTCTTTTCAGTTTCAGGACAATGGTAGCAACAGGGCCCAGGAGTGGGGAAGGGTGAGGGGGCCATAGTTGGCTGACTCAGGACTCACATTACAGGGCCTCAGGGACTAGAGAAAGGGAACATTTGGCTCTCATTACAGAACAAAGGGACAGGGTGCTAGAAAACAGAGGGAATCTGGGTTAGAGGTACCTGACTGTCCCACAGGTGCTCAGGTCAATTTGCACATCTCCACTCGGGAGGGAGCCTCCCAAAGCTGTCTCCTGCCATCTGCTTTTGCCAACAATAACATTTTACCAGGAACACAGCTTGTCAAAGCCAGCATTAGAGCAAGGGCAGCGGTGTGATGAAAATCATGCTGCCTCAGGGGCAAAGCTTACTGCTATTGAAAAGTTTGAGCTGTTAGCATGTGATTTTCCCTGAGTCTCCTCCAAATATCCCCTAAATCTTCATAGAATATTATTATTACTATTATTATTTTGCAAACCTCTTTCTCTAGTAAGTGGTTTGCTTCCTCTTGGGGGAATGGAAGTCAGAAGAGCTGTGATCCTTGTGAAGGGTTGACATTATTGCTCACCATTCAAGATGTAATTTTACATCTTTCTTAATTATAGCAAGCTTGTACATAATAATCTGATTGAGAGAGCACTGCTTTTTTCCCCTTCAATTTTTTTTCAATCAATTACTCCCTGTTTCTCTCTTTTCCAATCTGTCTCCTGATGAAGTAGTTTTTAAAAACCTATGTTTTTTGTTTGGTGGTTGATTTTGTTTGTTTGTATGTTTTCCTGGCAAGGCAGTAACTAGTCAAATACTTTTGGTGACTTCCCTGACTTCTAGAGATTCTTCTCTTTCCTTTTCTTTAGAAACCATCTTCCAGGTCTTAGAAGGGAGAAAAAATGGTTCAGATGCCACGCTGCCTGCAGATCTGCCAACTTACTGCTGTATTTTAAGTCATTAATGGTGAAGCCCCAGAAATGCTGGCGGAGCACACATTTCATCTGAAACAATATAAAAGTGTACAAGGAGAGAAAAGCAGGCCTCAGGTATTTGCAGGGGTCCTGTTATGTGGTGGCTGTGATGAAAATAGGCTTAGTGACTTAAACAGCTGGCAATTTATTAGCAAACCTGGTCCTACTAAAAAAATATGGAAAATCAGAATTGATGTCAAGTGTTAATCGCAAATCCTTTATATTAGCAAGACTTCTGTACTGTGTTAACTTTTACTATTGCAGGGAGCAGACATCCTTTCAAAGCAAAAGGCTGGGCAAATGAACTTCCTTTGTCGTGCACCACTCCACAGGTATACAGGCCATGTTTGCTTAGTCCTTTGGGCCTTGAAGGCAAATTGTTTTCCTTTATGGGACAGGGCAAAGCCAAGTGGAGAGTGTCACTTTTGAGAGTCCTTAAGTCAAACTAAGTTTGGAGTTGTCATTTCCCGTCTCCATTTGTGGTAGGGCCTGCTCCAAGCACATCGTCTTGGAAGGTTGCTTTTCCCTGTGGCTGAGTTTTATACATAGTAATTGAAAACAACACATTTTCTGCTGCCAACTGAAGTGACCACGGTGATCACTCTCTCTTTCTACTTTAGATTTAACAATGTGACGGTGGATGAGATGGGAGACATGCTCTAAGTATTCAAAATGAAAAACACCAGAACACAACCGTTATTTTATGAAAGAGACTGGAAAATGGTTAGTAAAGAAATCACAGATGTGTTTCACAGATGAGGGGGAGGTGAGGGGAATACCGCATTCTGAAAAGAGCAGGACAAGCTCAATATATTCCTAATTTTGCTCAACACATTACCTTTTGGGTTTCCAAAGCTTGATTTGGAGGCTCACGTTCCCTTGCCTGAGTATCTCTGTTTGTGCACGTGCATGTGTGTGTGTGTGTGTGTGTGTGTGTGTGTGTGTATGTGTTTGTATTTTCATCCTGTGGGCAAACTTACCAGTATTTTGCAGCACACTGACCACAGTTATTTACCTATTGCACACTAAGAAAAGACAGCTAGATGAAACATGGAGATCTGTAGCTTCTCAAATTAGAAATTACATTTTTTGAAGATATTTCCCCCAAAAGGAATGCAAATATATGAATACATTTTTTAATGGTAGAACATTTAAATAGGCCTTTTGTTTGATTAAAAAACCCTACAATCACAAATTGCTTGTCTTTGTGTCTTAAATTTACTCAGTAGAAGATATAAAGGCTGAGAATTGTGGTGCACATCTGTACTCTCAGCTATTTGGAGGAAGCAGCCCAAGACCCCTGGGTTCAATTCCCAGTACTCTCAAAAAATAAAATAAAACAAAATAAATATGATTTTTGTGCTCCAGATTTTGTTTTGTTTTGCAGGACCATGAAACAGTCAATCAGTGTGTCTGACTAAAGAATTAATTGTATTAAAGTTACCGTTCGTTTTTGTAGTGGTATTTGTTCTTCCCTTTGTCTACAAAACATTTTTAAAGAATCTTTTATTTATACAGGATGTCTTTGACTAAACTTTAACATACTGTATATTTTAATAAGTAGATTGAAAGAAGAGTCACAATTTCACCTAAGTGACTATTTTTCGGTTATTTAACTATGTGTCTAAATGACATACTACTTGTAATAGGAAAGTAGACCCATCCCAGTATTCATAGCCTTTAAGTGTTTGTGGCTCAGCAGTGGGTATGGAGGGAAAGTCTGTGCTCTGAAAGTTCAGGCAGCCCTGGAAGAGACATGAGCCTACCACAAAGACTAGAATAGCGCCTTTGGGTCTGCACTTGACCTTGTAAAGCATTTTACATTATATTTCAAGGTGTTACTAAGCTTTTACAAGAATGTATGTTTTGGTTCATCTATATTATAAGTATCTGTTTTGAGGGAATTCATAAAATGTCTAGCTAGGCTAAATCTTCGTTGATTACAGAACTGTGGTTTATGGTATTAGAGTAGCTGAGGTAAACCTACTTTCACTGAGTATCCATTAGAAGAATCTAGTTCTACCTCCTCTAGAGTGCAGTGATTTCCTCTTATTTTTAATTTGTAAATATATATACATATATGCTTACTATATATGAGACACTAAACATTTAGGAATCTGAATATAGCTGTCATAATTCTATGAAGTAGATACTTGTATTATCATATTTATTTTACAGATAAGAAAGCCAAGTCACAAAGCAGCCATGTCTTTTCCCATGGCCAAACAGGTAGAGGAGTAGTGCTTTCATCCCATGCCATCTGACAACAGAAGCTTTGCTGCATTTCTCATAAATAGCATTGCACAATAAAAAATTATGTGAGCCATATATTGTGTGCAATTTCAAATTCCCTAGTAGTCACATTTTAAAAATGTCAAAAAAAATAAAATTTAGCTTAAGTAATGTCTTACATATGATGCTACAGTTAAAGGAAATACAGTACTTACCAAAATAAGATAGTTATGTTTAATAGAAATATGTTTGATATTACTTCCATTTTAAAATTTAAATTAATTAAAAATAAGTACAATAAAAAACTACATTAGCCATATTTCAAGCAGCCAATATGCTGGTATATGTATAAACTGCTACCATATTGAACAGTACGCCTATGGAGAATAAACTGTCCATAGAAGTATATTCCAAAACGCAAGAGAATAAAATAACAGAGAATTAGCACATGAAAGTTTGTTCTCCCTTGTATTCCAGGTATATTGCTATAGCAGAAGAAAGATAAACATCGACTCTCAACTTCTAACTTGCCAAAAGACTAAATATCTTCAGGCGAGCAAGAGATTCTCTGGTGGGGCTTTCAGATGGGTTTGTGTTCTTCAAGAGGTGCAGACTTGGCTTTTCAAGGGGGATCCCTGCACCTACCCCAAGGGGATTTCCTATTGAGATGAAGCATCAACACCACCAATCACAGGTGGAGACAGTGGGGGGTCAGGCACTTGGAAGCTGACCAGCACAAGACATTAACCATTTCCACCCCCACACCAAGAAGTTCTATTTTTTTTAATGTAAATTTACTATGTTTTTTTATTTCCTTTTTATTTTATTTTTTAAGTCACTGACTTTTTATTTATTTATTTATTTATTTGGGTGCCAGGGATCAAAGCCAGGGCCTGGACCATGCTCAAGACACACTCTTCCAATGAGCTATACCTCCAGGCTTTATTTTAAAATACAAACATAACCAATAGCCTCAAACAAATTTGGGAGTTGGGAATGTTAAATAAAAATCAGTAGCTTGGTTGAGAGAAGACAATAAAAATTTTTATTTGCTCATTTGTTTTCTCTTGATAACTAAAAATCTAAAAAAAAGATTAAGAGGAAGTATGGTGAATGGATAAAGAAAATGAACATTATTGAGTCTCAAGATAGAAAGATTTTTCCATTTGTAACAACATAAGTGAACCGGTAGACATGAAAGTCAACACAGAAGCATAAATACTCTGTGATCTCTCTTATGTCATGAACCTCATAGAATCAAAGAGAGTGGTCTGCTCACTTGATGCTGGGTGAGGGAGGAACGAGAAATGCTCATCAAAAAGTATAAAATTTCATTTATGCAAGATGAATAAATTCAAGAGATTCAATGTATAGCAAGATGACTGTTAATAACACTCTATTGTGTACTAAAAGTTTGCTGAAAGTTGCTCTTAAATGTTTTATATAAAAATTATAATCACCTGAAATATTAGATGTGTTAAATAGCTTGATTATAGCAATCATTTTACAATGCACATGTGTTTCAAGTCATCACATTGAATTTCTCAAATATATATAATTTTTACTTGTCAAATAAACCTGAGTATAGCTGAAAAAGATCTTTTAAATGTTTACATTAAATGTGGAAAATATGCGTGCATTCTGAATTTATGCTATGAGCCTAATCCAGATTTAATTTTGTTAGGAATATTACTGTCACTTATACTATGTCTTAATAACAATGACAATTTACTATTAACTTGAACAATTTACTATTTAAAGGCAAAGTTGTTATTGCATAAATTATTTTTATAAGCAAGTATCAATATTACCAATTATGAATATTCATTATAGTTTTTTGTTGTTACTGAGGGAAAATATATTCAAATTATGATTTTTTACCTTTTTAAAATTTTCTTGAATAGGAGGTCCCATGGTATGTAAAGGAAAGAGCAAAAGACCTTTTAAGTTCCACAGACCTGGACTTGAATTCAGAAGACCTGAGTTTTAATGTGGGTCTGGCCACTAGAAAGCAGTTTCTCTCTCGGTTTGTACACTTCATGTAATCTTTGCGAATTTCCTGTCTCTTGTCATGTAGACTGGGCACAAAAATGCATGTAAACATGCATATGCTAAACAGAGTAAATGAAAGCACATATGTAAAACACGTGGGATAATGCTTTTCTACAGTTACATGCACATTCTTTCTTAGGAATGGATCTTAATTTGTCCAATACCTCAAGATTTTTATTAGCAAAGCTACTATTAAAAATTGGTTTATGATCTCCTCAATCCTTAAAACCCCTAAAATCCTTAAGTATGTCCTTTTTCCATTAGAAGTTTCTAAATTTTTCCTAAGTGGTTTTTTTCAGTGATCAAAACTAATCCAAAGGACAATTTTTTTAAAACAATTTTCTAGAGGAATGAAGGATAGAAAAGTAACAAAAGAAAGGAAGGAAGAATAAAATCTTGAATAATAGCATATTAGTAGTAATACAGTGGTGATTAAGTAAACAGCTATTTGCTTTTGGATTAAACTCTTCAAGGGATTTTCTCTTGCAGTCTGTCTGTAATGATGGGACCCACTGAAGTCACTGCATGATGCAGGAATTTGGTCTATTTAAAGGCTGCTGATTTGTTTCCAATCTTCACTGCCTCTGACGTCTCCAGAACTGTTCACTTGGAGCCCTTGGCTTTGCTTCAGCAGATAATTTGTACGCAACATAAGCTTTTAGAAAATCCCAGAGTTAAACTAGGGGTGAGAGTCATCAGTAACATTTATAGTCACTGAACTCTTCACTATGTCACAAAGTGGGTCAGAGGGTGCGTCTTTCAAACAAAAAAGAACATTCTTTTAGTGCTGGTTTAACTTGCACATTGACATGACAATGATTCATCCACAGTTAAATTCGGGTTTGAACTCACTTGCAAATGATTTTACTTAGTCAATAGATTTGTTTTCTACATGTTGACCCTTCTCTCTCTTTTGTATCTTTAATCAGAAATTTAGCATTTAAGTTATGCTTGTTCACAGGTAAAATTTTTAAAATGCATGAACAGCTTTTCATTTGTGAGAATTTAACATGAGGAAAAATTTAAGAGCTTAATAAAACCGTCTAGTTTAATAGATAAAAGAGCAGTGTGGGGAGCTTTTTTCTTTGCAGGGTTAGAATATGTGCTCTGCCCATGGAAACCAGCTGTCACTCCACTTCTCAGCACTCAGGGTGCATGATTGTGCCCGGGGCCAAGATTAGGGGTGGGGGGCTGAGGATCTGCAGGTGGTTTTGTGGAATTGTGGAGAGTGTTTAGGGAAACATCTTGCTTTGCACTTCTTTTCTCCAGATTGGGCACTGCCTGAAACTGGCGCATTCAGCACTCTGTGGGATGAGGTATGCATAGGGCACCACTTCCCTCTAAGGCGAATACCTTCACTGCTGGCAGACCTTCAGAATGTGCAAGCTCAGCCAAGCACCTTTGACCCAACCACGCAGCTGACAGCACAGTTGGCAGTTGGTAGCTTCCATTTATCCTAGGTCAGCTCCTGAGGCATCGACATGAAATGAAATAAAGATTTGGGCAGACACTTCAGAAATAAAAAATGAGAATGTCCCATTGTCACCTTCTGACTGCTCAGGCTAAGAACCATCTACTAAGCTGGTCACTGAGGAAGGACAGATACAAGAGAGCAGTTGCTGAGTATAAAGACAGGCTTGCTCAGACAGATGATCTGAAGACCCAGGAGAGGAAACCATTGCTTTGAACAATCAACCAGCTGATTGCTTAAGATGCCGTGGAATGCTGCACATTTCAGTGGCAGACATTGTCACCTTCATGTACTCCCTCCGTGCCCAGCACTGTGCCCGTGAGGACCATGGCTCCATTTAAGGGCTATGCATGCACTTATCTAATATTATTTTCTAGTTCAAATACTTAATGGATAAAACATTTAAATCTTTTTTCTACAAGGAACAGGATGAAAGAAAAAACTAATATTTTTCTTCACTTCCTACTGTCTCTTACCTTTAAGCTCCGGTGCTTTATAAATAATCACTCACTTTGTCACTTTCATTTCCCTTTAACAAGGAAAAAAAATTAATTCCCTTTTGTGGATGAAAATACTGAGATTCAGAGTATATAAAACTTGTCTGAATTTATATAAGGAGGAAATGGCAGAGCCAAGATTCAAATGTAGGTATCTTTGATGCTTAAGTCTGTGGATTTTTCTCTATCTCAAACTATAAAGCATTTGGAATGGAGACTGTGTTCAAAGAGAAATTATTCAAGAATTTATGTTAAAATAAATATAGAAAGATTATGTTCTGTACAACAGAAAAGATCACTTAGCAAAATATAATGGATTAAAAAATTCAAGAGATTCAAAATATACATTACATTGGAATAAGCTTAAGAGGAAATATGCAGGAAAATGAAAATAAAACTATAAAGCTTCACTAAAAAGAAAATTCTAAAACAATAAATGGAGATGCAGGTTTTGTTTTAGGTTGGGAATTTTTAACATTGTAAAGTCATCTCTTCCCTTTTATAATAATGTATCCATTTAATGAAAGTCTAAGCCAAGATCTTACAAGATCTTACTTTTAAAGCTGACTTTAAAAGTAAATTCCAGAGTTCATCTGGAAAAATAAATGTGGGAAAATAGGCAAGATATTTTTAAAAAGAAGAGTAATGGGGCCCTCTTGCATTATGAGATATTACAGTTAGTTAACAAATTATAGTTCTTTGAACAGTGTGGCACCAGCATTACAATTTACAGCCGATCACTGGAAACATAAAGAGATTAGAAAAATGATAAAGATATAAATAAGTATATGGGTATGAAATGAATAGGATACAGGTAGACATTCAAATTGGTGAAGAAGTAATGGATAATGCAAATAGCAGCAATTAGGTAATTGTTTATAAACAATGAAAGTGAATTAGATAGCTATTATATTCTAAAATTTTATTTATGTGGTTTATAGAGGTAAATATAAAAAGTTAACAGTGAATATCTCATGTTTCCCATTCCACCTTGGAGTAGAATGTAATGGCTTAAAACATTGAAAAATTACAGTTTGCATATAATACATAATTTGATGGAGAGAGCACTGCTTTGCTCCTTTCAGTTTTTTTGTTTCTAATCAATCACTCCATATTTTTCTCTTTTTCAACTTGCCCTCTAATTAAGCATTATTTTGAAACTCCATATGGATAGATTTGGGAAAAAGTATCATAAATAAAATTACAAAAACCAATTACGAACTGCATAAAATAAGCATGACATACTGAAAGATTTAATTTTAAATAAAAAGAATGATAATCACTGTATAAAAGAGACACAAACATGCAAGTCACAAGAATTTTTTGACCACATCATTTTAAAATTCACTAGTAACCAGAGATGTACTAAATAAAGTAAGGTATCCTTTCTTGCCAATCAGATTCATATGCCATTGAATATCATTTTGCATTTTCTGGTTTGTTCTAGAACTTGTCTGCCCTCCTGCTGTTGCCCTGGGTTGGTCTGGCTAGAGCTGTCTCTCTCCAGGATTTGCTGGACACCATTTTCTCACACTGCAGCTGAAACACCAAGACCCTCTAGATATTCCTCCTTGAAGTCCTTGGATAGAAAATATGTTTTGTTTCCCTTTCATGATAGGTCCTGTTTAAGGAATACTTGTGCCATCTATTCCCTAAGGACTTACCAAGTTTTTATTGGAATACTTTTTCATGGATCTCCAGCTCTCTACTGGACTAAGCCATGTTTTAAAAAAAGAACTGGCTAGAGAGACCATTTCTGGCCTCAGACCACACCATGGTCTTCAGAATCTAGATCAACTCCTTTTCAAAGATTAAGTCTTCCTTAGTAGTCAGGCTCAGTTTGCTAGGGATTTTCTCTCTGACTTCTTGCAAATAAGCTGAATCCCAAAGATTCCAGACAAATCAACCCCCGACTGATACGTGCTTAGGATTGGGTTCACACAACCCTCTTTTGTATCATATAACCATAAAATAGAGTTGTGTTTTCTTCCATATATTTTTAAAACTTCCCTACATTTATGACATGAACTGGCATTACTTCTGTAATTATAAATTTTATTTATTTATTTATTACAATACTGGAGATTGAACACAGGGCACATGTTTTAGGCACCCACTTTACTACAAACTGAGCTACATATCTGGCCCCTAAAATGTAAGTTTTAAGAGTAAATATTACACATGTGGAAAAATGGGAACTTAATTTTATGAGTTTATGACCCAGAGATGTTGAATCCTTAGCAAGACCTTTTCCCTTAACTAAAAATCAAGGTCTACATTTTAGCTCATTCAAGGGAGGATAAGCAAACATTTATAGATACTTTAAATTGAATAAATGAAAGTTATAATTAAATTCATCCTTAAATGCCTCTAGTTTTAAGCTTTTGCATTTAAATTATAGCTAGGACTATGAATATAAATGCACAACTTGACCCTGGCATCTAATAAATTCCTTTGAGGGTTTCTTACAAAATAAAATAGAGTATTTTCCATATTCACTACCATTATACCTCCCACAAAACACGTAAAGAATATTTGAGGAAATGTTTCTAATTTTCAGAGTGTCTCCTAAAGTTGGTTTAGACAAGGAAAAGAGCTAGAGCCATAAATATTTTTAAGTGTTTATGAGCAACTCCTAATTTGTTCTAAGTTTACATTTCATATACTGAAACTCTGTTATTATGACAAAGTTCTTGACATATGCAGTAAAGATTCTGCTTTTAAATACTTCTAATGTTAGCTAGCTTTTATTTACTCCATACAAGCTGGTTTTAAATTCTCTATGAGTAAGGATTATAGACTCTTTTTCTGTTTTATTTTTTAAACATTCTTTCCTGGTGACTAACTGTACATTTGACATATAGAAGTCATTAAATAGATCAATGAACATTTTTTGCCCACTTATTATGTGAAATATTCAACAATAAGAATTAAAGGTGATTTAAGAGAGCAACACATTTACTATATTATACTTGCCCCTAATCTTGGGGAAGCAATACTGGGGCCATATGAAATAGCAAGTATAAGGCAACACTTAATGTCAAAGTGACTAAGATGATTTAGGTGAATTGGTAGACAAACTGAGAAACAAAAATGATGATGAGTTCTCCATATTTTAGATGCTCAATAAATTGCTATTTGAATAATTATATTTATTAAGTTTATCCATAAAGTACCTACTCTATTATATCTCCTATCCTCAAAATAGCCCAAAAAGAAGTATCACTTTTTATCAGCATGTATTAGTTGTACAAATGGTTTCCATAGTAACATTTCATTTGCACATGTACTGTTCACCCCCAATATCCTTTCTTATGTCCTGTCCACACCCCACCTCATCCACTTTCTCTTTCCTAAAATTTCCCCTCTACTTTCATCTTTTGTTTTCTACATTCCACATTGAAAGAAAACATACCATACTCATCTTCATCAGTCTGGCTTATTTTGTTTAACACACATGCTGATCTCCAGATCTATCTATATTTTCCTAAAAACGATTTTCTTCTCCTTTATGGCTGACTAACACTCCATTAAAAATATATTTCAAATCTCCTTTATCCATTCATTTGTTGATTAGTCAACAAATGAATCACCTGGGCTGATTCTGTAACTTGGCTACTGTGAATAGGGCAGGGATAAACATGGATATATAGGTACCTCCATTATATACTGACTTCGATTCCTCTTTGTATAGCTGGTCACATTGTAGTTCTAGTTTTAGTTTCTTGAGGAAATGATTTCCATAGGGGCTGGACTAGTCTACATTCTCACTGACAATGAATAATGTCTCCTCTCCCATGCCCTTGCCAGCATTTGTTGTTTTTGTTGTCTTGATGATAGCCATTCTGACTTGGGGGAAATAGAAGTTTTGATTTGCATGTCCCTGTGCCTAAAGATTAGCATCACTTTTGGTGAGGGGAAAGTGGACCTTTATAGAAGTGGAATGCTTTCCCTCCCCCACTACACTGCTTTTTTGCAGAGAGAATGTTTTCACTATGGTCATTTAAAAAAGGTGGGTCTACTATAATAGAGATCTTCATTCATTAAGTCATTCTTTCAAGGAATAATTATTGATCACTTATTAAGCATTGCATGCTATGCTAGGCACTTGAGCTACTGTGGTGAGGAAATTGGATAGTGTCCTTTATGAAATCCAAAGTCTATTTAAAAAGATGGCACCAAAAATATCACCAAATCAGGTGAAAAACTGAAATTCGAGTAATTTTGGAAAGACCTATGTAGTGCTAGAAAGCTTATAGACTTGATCTAGTCAGAGTGTTCAGGATCTTAACATCTGAAAATTGTAACTTGAGAAATGAAGGAATATTTCAGACACAAAGGATGTAAAACAAAAGGGAAATTAATGATCAGGAAAGACGACTTATAACCAAAAAAGCTTGAGCTAAGAGAGCAAAGTCATCATTGTGCAACATAGAGCTGAAAAAGCCAATTCAGGTTATGCAAATCATTTCGAGCTATGTTTCTTTATTCTGAGAGCAATGGAAGGTCAGTGAAGAATTTTAATTTTCGAGTATAGGGTGGAAGAGCAGGTGCAGACGGAGCGTGACAGTATGCAGATGGTTAGTGAGACCCACGTGGGTTTGGATGGACCACATAGAATCATTCCGAGTTTTTTAAGGCCAGCCAAGAGGTTGTGGAAACTTGGACTACAGAGTGGATAATAAAGATCCAGAGAAAGGAAAAATTTCAGATCTTATTTAGAAGATAAATTGGCATAGTTTGGTAAAGGGTTGGATGTGGCAGGAGTTTTTTTTTGAAGACAAAGTAAGTTTCAAGGATAAATTCAGGTTTCTAATATAAAGAATGTAATAGATAGTAGTTCTAGTCATTGTGACAGTAGTTAAGGTTTAGAGGAAAAGATCATTAGTTCAGTTTTTGACATTAAATTTGCAGTACATTTGACTGGTTAATTTACATGTGAAATCAGTTACTAAAGATATGCAACTATAAGTCAAGAAAAGGTTTTACCTAGAGAGAGAAAAAATTGTGAATCAACCAAATTTAGGTGGTGAGTGAAGTTGTGAATAGAAATGTAATTACGCAGGAAGAGCTGAAGAGGAAAGGGCCAATGACTGACCACTAAACGGCAGCATCATTTAATAGCCAAGTAGAAAAAAGTGTGCTTCTTGATGTAGGAGAGTAGCATATATGGAAAGCAAGGAAGATAGCTTTATAAGAAAAGAGTGGCCTAATGACATTGAAAGCTTTTACAAGGTCACCTGATGTACTTTATGCAGGGCCAGAAAAGAGGGGAAAGATAATTTATGACTGACTACGCTCCTGTCACAAAGTATTGCGGTAGTAGACATATAAGTAACTCTTGTCTTATTACTTAAAAAGGAGAGAGAGAGAGAGAGAGAAAGAGAGAGAGAAAAGGAGAGACAGACAAAGAGAAATGAGCATACAGAAGTATATGCATATAAAATTGAGCCTATTTCTGAGTAATTGCTACCTGAATAAGGGCTATTGAACCTAGTTTGTCTACCTTATCCCCAATTTTGTCACTACAGGGTTCTCCCACAGAGATAGTACTTACATTAGCAATACAACATCCAACATATTTATTCAGGGAACATTAATATTATCTAAAGCAAATTATTGATTAGATTTGCAAAACTGATTAAAGATATACAGTTATTTCAAGATTAATTTTTCAAGTAAAGAAAACTTTTATAAGTCTTGTTAGATTTGTTCCAGTTGGAATGTCAACTTATATCTTCAAAGTAATTTAAAACTGTTTCCCAACTTGGTTTGAACAAAATATCTGCCCTTGCTCACTAAAATTGGCAGAAATGTCTTGTCGTTTAAGAAAAATGCAAATATTAGGAATTAAAGTGATTTGAGCAAGAGAATGACTCCATTCGAGGAATCTATAGAAAGAGTCAAGAAAGGGGAAAACTAGAAAGAGGTTGGATGCAGATGAAAAGTGTTCACAATACTAAGCATCTAGAGCAGGAAATGGGAATAACTAAGCATGAATTTCTAGAAATGCATAGACAAATGGCACTGTGACTGAGTGAAAGTGGAAGTACACTGTTGCAATTCAGAAGGTCTCTATTTTTGGGAGGGAAACTTCAATGAGCTGCCTCAAAATGTTTAATAAATTGGAAACTTGGAATCTATAAGACTTCTGACTTCAGATACTTCTTTTTCTGTTATAAAATGCCCACAAGGGAAAAAAAAAATTCTTGAATACAAAGAAACTGAGTAGAAAGGTGGCTTTCAAGGAGAGAGGGAATGGAGCAAATGGGGAGACAGATCAAAGGGCACAGAATTCCAGTTATATAGGAGAAGTAAGTCTAGAGATCTACTATACAGCATGAGGACCATATAATGCAATATTTTATTGTATACTGGAAATTTGCAAAGAGAATGGATTTTGATTAACACACACAAACACACAAGATTACATGATAATAGTTATTTAATTTTCTTGACTGTAGTAATTATTTCACCATGAATATGTATAGAATAGCATCATATTTATTCCTGAAAATAGGCAATAAGCAAATAATTAAAATAAATATTTAAAAAATTCATGGAAATATATCATCATAAAACACATTTGATTAAGCAAAGAAATGAGTCAGAACTGTATGCCAGAGAAAAGCTTTCTTCATGGCCCCATGGCTGTGAGCCATTAGGCCAGGGAATCCCCACCCCCAGCTTTGATGGTGAGGGAATTGAGGGAGGGAGGTCCACCCTGCTCCAGGGCTGTGCTCCTTGGGTAGCCTTACTGACTAGGCTGGTTCTCCTATAGCCCAACCAGGGTACATCATTGTGTTCTCACTCACTGGCTTATGGGCCTGCAGTGAACTAAGTGCTGGAATGAATGACATGGTGACTGCAGATTAAAAAATGCCCAAGCCCTCAAACAATTTCAGGGAGTGGGAAAAAGGGAAAATGTTAATCATGTTTTTTTTTTTTTTTTAAAGTAGAGGAAAACAGGCTGTAGTGAAGGGTAGACATCTTCCAGAGAAATAGAAAATGAGGCCTTTAGAGACGTTGCTTACACACCCCAAAGAAATCAGCTCTTATTTCAGTCAAGATCACAGAAGACTTGGATATACTTTATATTTTCTTTTCAGAAGTGTAAAAAATACTTAAAAGTGCATATATAGACTGAACATAGATTTATTGCCAATGACTTTTGTGGGGCAGGCGGATTGAGGCTGCTAATGTAAGTTTGTGAGAACAGCTGGTCCATTTAAGGGCAGGTTTATAGGCACGCCTCAAGAGCTGCCTGTGTCTGTGGAAGGTATGGTATCAAAGAAGCTCTGTCGGACATATGGGCCCATCTATGGTCAGTGTACTACAAACAGACCCCTAACTACTGCAGCTGTGACCATAAACTTTTTTTGAAAACAACTAGAAAAATCTGACATAGAAATATTTGCTATGTTTCCAAACGCAAAGGTAGGACATAAGCAATGCAGAACAATGGCCAAAGCTTGGGTGAACATGTCACAGACTTAGGTTAAACCAACAAAACCTACTTCACTCTGCATTGTTTTCATATAGTTCAGCTGAAAGGTCAATGGAAATTTATTTTCTGCTTTTAAAATTCTAAGTGCCTGAGACCACTGATACTCCACTGAACAGCCTGGGTAAGTTACCAGGACATGGGTACTTACCTGCAATGTTGATACAGTGTTTTATTATACAGGCATACCTTGGGAGATTTGTCTCCCATGTAATGAGTATACTTTACAAAGCTGAGACTTTTTGTCTGTTTAGAGGGCATTTTGGCTTTCCACTGACATTTTGAAATATTTATTTCCAAAACCATTTCATGCAAAGGAATACCACCAGACTAGTTAAATGCATTACAAAAACTGATTATGGAAATATTATAGCAGGATTTTTTAAACTAAATATTGGCACATGGATGCAAGATTCTGTCCTTCAACCACATAAAATTGTATTAGTAAGAAGGCAAGGACTGCATTTAATCTGCAATAAATATGGCTGCAGTCTAAAGCTTCTTGAAGAATAGACATCTCTCTCACCCATTTCTTATTTTCATGGTGCCTAAAGTTGGGACTTGCCAAGTAGGCATTATCATCTGGCCAGTGGAACACACAATGATTTCACATGAAAAGAGGCACACATATCAGTATTTTTATTACGTGTGTGATATCAACAAAAGCTACTGCCTTATGTTGGCCAGTCATAGTTAGTGATTTTTATGTGTTTCTTTTCTATCATCCATTTAATAATATTTTAAATGTATATAAAAAGCACTTAGATATTACTATGATGGTGTTTTTATTATTGTTTTACTATGATTATATGTATTATGGTCACGATGATGATAATTTTGTATATATTATTAGCAAGAGATAATGAGAGTGTGTGTATTTGTGTATCTGTTTGATGCTGGGATTGAGAACTGTCTTGGTCTCTTTTTAATTTTTTCCTGCAATTTACTAAATCTGTTGAATCTACTTAGGCACATTTTAAGTTGTGCTGAGATACCCTGTGATTAAGTAATTTTACTTTGATCAAAGGAATTGGTCATTGACTTTATTACGTATTACAGTTAGCAAATGAATTGTACCCTTTTAAAAGGGGAAATGCTTGTACTAGTTTCAAATGTTTGCATATTTACCTCTTAGCTAGTTCTCTTGGACTTACAGAGTGGCTAATAAAAGGCTTTTGAATTTTTAGTTGTTACATCATTTAATCAGTTCATGTAATATTTTTGAATATCTTAGATCTTATAAATGATAACATTTCTAATTCTTGATCAGAATTGAGTGGGAAGGTATGTATGAGTATGGCTAAAACTCCCCACTTTTTCTAGATAAATTCTTTCTGAAGATCAGGAAGTAGTACATCAGCATTTATTATCTGGAAGATAATTAGATTTCTCAGTGTGGAATATCTAAATCATTTCACAATAGCTTTCAAAGCATTTGAAGAACATGTAGATGACTGTCCACTTATGTTTTTCCAAAGGAAATCCTACCTAAATTAAAAGTATTAGGGGTTGAAGTAGTCATCTTATCAAAATTGTCTCTAGTAAAGTCAACCATTTGAATAAGATAAAAATGTAAGAAAGTAGTAACATAGAGTTTTATACATTTGTTTTCTTATCTCTGTTCACAACACTTTGAGATGGACAGTTCAGTCTTAGTTTCCTATTTTGCAAAAAAACAATGTTTCAAATGTTTATTTGCTTTCTGTAACTTTCATTGCTTAATTGATGATCTACTTTGGCCTTGAAAACCAGTCTTGGGCCCATAATAAGGGTACAATTAAATTCATATATTACTTAATTAGAGAAGGGTCAAAGAACTCAATCCCACTCATACTTTTCATAATATTACCACTAATACATTAAAAATCAGAAAAGAGATCTTAAAAGGGAACAGAACATAGGACAGGTACACTTATTATAAGAGAGTCATTGGAAAACTTGGCCATTTATAGCACTGGCTTGCGAGGGCATAGTTGGGTCACACTCTGGACAGCTGAAGGGAGGGGTTGGTGATTAGGTGTGGGATGTTAACATGAAAGAGACCAAAACACAAATGTTACAAATTGAACTGATTCTATGGAGTGTCTAGATGAACTACTGTGGAAAGTAACACTAACATATCTTTTATTTATACTTTCTATATCTTTTAAAAATATAAACTGATAAATTCATTTTAGCAAGCTTGGGTAGAATATGGAAGGAAAAACCACATCAGAAAAAACTATTTCATTCAGCTACCACATCTGTTCAAGTACAACTGGACATTCCAAAAGACTATGCTTGTTTAATCATGCCAGAAAATCTGTTTGCTATAGAGGAGGTCAGCAACCACCTCACAAAATATTACCTAAAAATCTGAGATCCCAATATATCCTAATTATAATTTTTAGATGGTGTAGAGGAAATGACATTATTTGTTTGATATTTCTCCAAGTTTATGCTTTAAAATTTCAAAACAAAATAATGTCAGTCAATTCTCTATTCAATAATATCTTGAAAAATAGCATTAAATGTTGCCACATATGTTTTTCTTATGCCAGAAGGATTTTGACCTTAAATCCTAGAAATGGGGAGACAAAATACTACAATTACCTTGCTATTCTCAATTTTTCCCTTCCCCAATTTTTACTATACTGATCGTGTTTTTTATTCCTTTCATCTCCCCATTGTAGTCTGGAAACCTTGGAATCCTTTCTTAAGCTATAGGAGATCAGACAAAATTTAATGTGCTTACTATCCCCAACACAGTCTGAAGTTTCTAGGCCAAAAAATAAATAACATTGGAACAGCTTTCTCCAGTTTATGTCCTACACGTACCAGTGTTAATATCCAGTTTTTACTGTCACCTTTCTTTTATACTCCCAAATTCATCATTTAAAAGCAGATAGCCAAATTTTACTTAGAATCACTCATCTGTTGACAAATTTCTTTTAACACCATTGCTTGTTGCATTCTACATATTGTTTCAGGGTTAATTTCTTTCTTAAAATGTCTTTTAAATTGCTCTATATAGAAATGTCCTTGTAACTTATAAATTCTTTTGTCTCAGAGATTCTCCCAGAGTATTTGCCTTTAAGCTTCCTTCAGTTTGTATAATTGAATTTCGTTTTTACTTGCAGTTATTTTGACTTAGTGACATGAACTTATTCTTCCATTTTTTCCTGACTTCATTGTTGATAAGTAGTCTGCTGTTAATCTAATCACATTTCATTGTAGGTGATAGCTTTTAGTTTTTCTTTCTTTTTCTTCTTAAAGATATTTTCTTCCATTTTCCTACTCTTTACTTAGAAGAAGCTATTTTTTTTAATCATGCTTACAATTCATTATATTTCTTTAGTTTGAGAATTCAAGCCTTCACCAATTTAAGTTCACAACTTAACTATTGTTAGGAGTTACCTTCTATTCCATTTTTTCCTTCAAGTTGGACTTATAAATACATTGCATCTTCTATGTTCCATGTCTCTTAATCTTGTTTACATTTCCTAACTTTCTTAACCTGTGTCTTTGCTATCATTGGCTTAACTTTTTAGTTCTATCTTAAAAATAATGTCTTTTCATTTTGTCAAATTCTATTTTATCTGTGTAGATTATTTGATTTTTTTCCAAGTCCTCCAAGTTTCTTTTTCATGATGACTTTTGACTTTTGTGAGGTTTTGACTCTTCCACTAATGCTTTAGATAAGTTTTAAAAATACTTATTTTGCATACTGTTAGTTTATTATTATTATTATTTCATGTTAGTAGGGCCTAAATCTGCTATTTACTATGCCTTCTGAATCTTATTTATGTTGGATTATGTCTCTGGATATAATTCTGAGTTGTAGATTCCAGACTACAGCAGTTACAACATCAACTCTTGAACTAACTTCTCTGGCATTCAGCTCTCATTTTATTCATAATATTTAGGGAAACATTTTTTTTTTTTGCATTTCAGCAATTTGTTTTAAAACAATATTTTATTTTATCTTGAATTTCTAGGTGTTTCTAGGTGGAAACATTTAAATATTTATAGGTTATTGCTGAGAACTTTGTTTCTTATGAGTAAAATAGGTATGAATTTGCTTTAGGTAGCACCTTAATTTAAATGTATAAAATTAGAAATAATTGAAACTTAGGTTCTTAAGTATTTCTCTACCTTGTTCTTAGACTACTGGATTATGGAGATGATTAAGGTCATTGCTGAACCTCTAAGGCAAAAGAAAGTAAGAATTTTCTCAGAATTAAATGGAGCCTAACTATTCACATTTTACTCTTAAGAAATAAAATAGTTATTTTCCAGGATGATTTGAAACTTTTTATTTGAATGGAAAATTTCCATGGTCATATGTTTGTCTTTTGTATTAATGTAAATATTCTACTGGGTGTCATTTTACAATTCTGATTAGGTCACCTTTTATATTGTCACTAAATGCTTATCCAGATTTAGGGCTGTTTTGCTTCCTTTCTTATGTAAACCATAATCACTCTAACTCACCTGAATTATTCTTTAGAAGAAAAAGATATGACATAGTTCTGTGTAATTTTCTTTTTTTGTGTGATTTATCAATTTTCCATTCCTTTGTGGTATACTTGAAATAAGACTATGAAAATGCAAAGCTGGCTCAGCTATGGAAGATTTGATTATTTCCTTCTTCTTTTTACATCAAAAAGTATGTATTTTGTTTCAAGGGGAAAAAGTTTAGAAGGTTTTTCTGCAGTAGAGTGACTAATTTACTATTCTCCTGGATAGCAGTAATATTCACATCAAGAAATTATGAACATTTTATGTATCTATGGTTTCTGATCTTAGTAACAGAATAATATTGGACTCACATGAAACAGATGGTCTATGTAAAAGTGTGTGTCACATGAAAGTACATATAGTAGATATGCATCCATATTAGTGTACATTTATGATTAGCTATTAATAATGCTATTTGCATAAATTGCAAAAATCTTCATAAAATAAAAATTAATATGAATCATATTGATACATTATTTTATGTATAGATAGCTATATAGAGGAAAAATTTATTTTGTATATGCTCTCTAACCTAAGGATTACAAATTCTTTTGTGATTTAAATACAAATAAAAAGATACTTTATAAAATTGAAAATTATAAGCATCTATTATTATTTTATGGTCTTATCTCTGTTTTAAAAATTATCTAAAAAATATTCCCATCAGTTCCACTAAGCTATTTTGGAGCTACTGAGATTTAAGAAGAAATAAATAGCAACAACAAAACAAGACATTCAACTTCCTAGTCTTGAAGATTAGAAAAGAGTTCATTTTCTGCACCTTCATCTTAATAAAAGGTCCAGGGAATGGGGAGAGCACAAAGATATAACTATACAACGTGAGGGAAGTCATATCTTCTATTTCCATGTCTGGTGCATAAAACCTACTTAATACTCCATACTCTCTTCTTCCATGGTATGCTGGCCAGATGCAAATGGAAGCCAATGGTCCATGAAATGGAAGACGCTAGAGAGTAGTGAAGCGCTACATGAAAATCCTCCCACTTACTTCAGTATCCATTTTGGACTTACATGAGTAATAAAACACTGAGATTTAGGAGTTTGCTATATTAGCACATTATGTAACTAATAAAATTAAGTGAAAATAAAAATACATATATAGCAGTCAGGGAAAACTATTTGAAAGATAGCAAATTATAAATTTTATAAATTTATAAAATTATAAATGATTTTAATAATTTCTCAAATATTGCTAATAACAAATACAAAACAAACTAGCAATACTAAGCTTGAAGAAATAATGACTTCACAAGAATACAATTTTTAAGATAGAAAATCTGAGCATAGTAGCCTAGGAAATAGTAAGTGTTCAATAAATATTTTTGGATAAGTTCTCCAGTAATCATCCTAGGTGCTGTCATAGTGTTATTTGTCAGAAGTTGACACTGTATGATTTACTATTTATCTATTTCTATAAAACAAATTACCTGAAAACTAAGCATCTGAAAATAAAACCATTTATTATCTCACACAGTTTCTGGAGTGAGTTCAGTGGTGGTTCTGGGTCAGGAACTTTAACAAGTTTGTGTGGTTGACATGTTGGCTGAGTCTATAGTCATCTGCACGTCCAAATGGATGGGACCAATGATCTACTTTCAAGCTATATAGTGGCTAGTAGGCCTTAGTTCCTCATTCTGTGAAGCTCTACCTCTTTATCAGACTGCTTAAGTATCTCTATCTCATGGTATCTGGCTTTCTTTATAGGAGAGAGAAACAGAGAGAGAGAGAGAGAGGGAGAGAGAGAGAAGGTAAAGAGAAAGGGAGGGAAGGAGAGAGAAGAGGGCAAGACAGAGAGGAAATCCTACTATGAATCCTAGGAATGAAGACTCAGTCTTTTACATCCCAATCTCAAAAGTGACATTCCATCCTTTTTGCCATATTCCAGTCATGGGAACCAACCTTGGTGTAACACGAAAAGGTGATATACAACTGTAAGAATATAAGGAAGCAGGGCTGGTGGAATAGCTCAAGTGGTAGAGTGCCTGCCTAGCAAGCATGAGGTCCTGAGTTCAAACCCCAGCACCACCAAAAAAAAAAAAAAGAATATAAGGAAGCAAACATTATTGAAAGGCCATGTTGGAGGCTGCCTATAACATAACTGATTTGATGTTTATGAATGTAGATTAATTAGCATTACCACTACTAAAATATTAAAGTGAAAATGAATCTTTATTAATTTTTTCAAATAAATGCATACTCATTTTGGAATAGTCTTAGGGTAATATAGTTGTATGTAAAAGACAGTGGAATATAGACCTACATAAGAACAATGGTTCCCTTCTCTATCTTACCTGTTCCTCTTTCTCTTTTTCTTTCATCCAGGGGCATGGTACCTCAAAAGAGTCTTCAACTGATAGAACATCTTCCAGAAAGATTTTTCAAATTATTGATTTCTTTATTTTAATTGATAAAACTGCATGTATTTATGGTGTACAATATGGTGTTTTGAAATATGTGTACGTTGTGGAATGGCTCAGTTAAGTTAGTTAACCTTGAACATGCATTACCTCACATACTTGTCATTGTGTGTGTGAGAGAGAGAATACTCAAAATCACTTTGTATCATTTTTAAGTATACACTACATTGTTACTAATACGATTATAATCATATTGTGCAACAAATCCCTTGCACTTATTCTAGAAGACAGAATAAGAAAGATAATAAGAATTGAATACTAGGTTCCCAATCTTCTAGAAGTTCAGGGTTATGTTTTAGGTTTCATTGCTCTTTCATAACAGGGTTTGCAAATGGTTACAATTCGGTATTTGCTGATTTTAAACTCAAAGCAGTAATGTGTATTTTCAATATACAAAAGAAGGAATCATGTGAGTCTTTTTTAGCAGTTTTTTTTAATAAAACTGTTTTTCAATGGTTCCATTAAATAATTGGAAATAAAGAAATCCAGACCCTAAGATATAGAGCATGGCCCCATTTAAATGATGTTAAATTAGCTGAAACTTGGGCACTGTAGCTCCCTTAGGACTTTCAAAGACTTTTGGCTTGAATACAAGGCTCACAAAATACTATTAGCTGGGGACCTAGGGCATGTTTTCCAGGGCTGCTTGGTCCCTATTCAAGTAAAACTTTGTTTATCCAAAAGCTTCATAATGTGCACTGCCTGACTCTACCCACCTCTCGTGAGTCTGATGACAGTGATCTACCCAAACTTTACTCTTAGTCCACACAAGTCTAACCTCTCCCTCATGCTCCAATAAATATTAGTAAGCTGTATTTTTCATTAGCCAAACATAGTCCAGAATGTCACATTTTATACACAGAACATCTTTATAGTAAAAGTTTGAACCAAATGGTGTTATTTATGCCCACAGTTTTTTCTGTAAACATAACTAATAACAGCTCACATTACAATAAAAATATTTTTCCTAACAATGGACATTTAAAAACTTTTATTTTATAGTATGAACTAATATATTTATTTTAAATTTACCCTGAAGGAAAGATATGTAAAGAAAAAGTTCATTTATGTATATTCTGGTTTATCAAAAACACTTTCATAGAGGAGACTTGGTTTTTAAAGTGCAAGTCTTTTGCAAAAGGTTTTTGTTAGGTTTTCAAGATTCATAAAAAATCATCCTTTGGAGTGAAAGAAGCACAAAGTAAAGATGCACCGAATAAACTTCAGTGTGCAACACTTTAGTAGAATCTGCTGCAACAATATTTTTAGCAGTTTAAGTAACTTTCATATATCACCAAGGTTCTTGTCATTTTACATCACTTAGTTATTATGATTAGCAAGTAATGTGTGTGTTTTTAAAATTATGTCCCATATGTAGCACAAAACCTTTGGTTACCAACTCAATCATTTCCTTCGTCTTTCTTGCCAATGCAACACTATTTTTCCCCTCAGGCATCTGGCCATAGTGCACCCAGGGAAGATGGACTCCTTATTCAAATACAAGGGCTATACTATGACTGTTCTAAGCCAATCCTTATAATTCATTCTCCTTTGTCAGTGAATATTTAGTGGAGGATATGTGATCCATTTCTGGCTAATGAGACACAAGTTTAAGTGTTACAGAGTTTCTGGGAATATGCTTCTCCCCTCACGACAAGAGAGATGTTCAAGGAATAACTTGCTTTTTATTCTTGTGTTTAGATGTTAGACAGAGAGGAAATGATGGCTGAGCTGTTGTAGCCTAATTAGGACTATGAGAGGAAGCCACCACACACTCTCAAAGCACTCAGGCTTTGTTGTGCTGTTGAATTAACCAACCACAAAACCTTCTCCTTCTGAAATTCTTATTATGTGTGCTATACAAAAATTGAGTTGGAGCATTCCATTATTTCACCCCCCAAACCATCTTAACTGACGCACCTTATCATTAGCACTTTATCAGTGTTATTTAAGGGGATAATATTTACGTAGCTGATCTATTAATTGATACCCTATGGATGACATTTTGTTTGTTTCCATAGTTGTTAGAAATGGAAACTATAAATAATGTTTCATATCCTGCTAACACTTTGCTGTGTTTATCTTTTTATAAAGTAGACAAGGGCTCTCCATTCTATGATGCCAAGAGAGGGAGTTTCATAGTAATTACAACAAAGATGCAAAGCCAATAAATGAGATTTACTTCTACATGCATTTGACTTTGAAGGCTACGTTATTAGTTACTGTTCTCTGCCACCTCCTTACTGGGCAGCGAAGCACTGTAATACCAACTGATGGCTACTGATGCATTTCTTAATTATCACTTTTAAACATCCTCCTAAATCTTATTTTCTCCATTTTAATAAGCAGTTTTTCAAACATACAGCAAATTGAAATAATTTTAGAGTGGATATCTACGTGCCTACTACCTAGATCCTACCGCTAATATTTTCCTATATTTGTTTGCTTACTTGTTTTACGATACTGCATTTTATTATCATGACTTTTCTTTGTTCTCTTCTTCAGTTTTTAGCAGTTTTCTGACATGTATACATTTTCATTAATGATACATTTGATGGTCTCTTGCACACTGATTTAGTTTTCTAGTATCTGGGTGTTTTAGCAATTATTTAAGTAAGTGATGACTTCCCTTCATACTATTTAACTGTGTGTTAAAGCAATAGAGTTGTGTACTGAAAAATTGAGATAGTCACTACAGTAACACGTTCAGGTTAGAATCCATTTGGCTCAGTATAGAGACATAGCCTGTGCTATTGCTATAATAGTGCTGGCGTGTCTTTCACTTGCAATTACTTAACACAACAGTTCATGGTGATATCATTAAGTAATTATTGAAATAAACAAATGGCTTATTTATTCTTATAAAGTTCGTGAAGAATGCCTGATTCACAATGCTCATGTTTATCTTTTTTAATTTTAGGAGCATAAAGAAGTTGCTCTCCTAATTCATTGGCCGGAAAGTTGTGTGTGTATTTGGTGTGAGAGTGCCTGAAGCCAAAGTCCTTTGTCTGAGACTCCCCAGTGTCCTATGCAAAATGTTTCTGTTTCTCAACTTCTGGCCAGACTCACTTAGGCCGCGGAATAATTCAACAAAGTTCTTTAATTCAATTCTAATAGTCCAACTGGGAAATATAAAAGAGACCAGGTTTGTAGCTTAGGCCTCCAGCCTCCCCTTTCTACTTCCATAGTTTCTAACTCTTCAGCTTCTCATAGCTAACAGGCGAGTGGTGATATTTTAAAACTTGATTTGCATCCCCCCTGTCTTCATGTGTCTTCAGATGGACAAAAAAAAGGAGAGCCCAAGTGATAAGACTTTTTTTTGTGAGCTCAAATACTCCATGTAATGAAGAAATTGGATGAATATACTGACGATTTGATGCAGAAGATTAATATCTATCTGGCTTTTAAATGTAGTATTTGCTGTCTTTTCTCCTAAGGGAAAACAAATACCACTGTTTTATTGTTCCAATGTGCCTTTACTTGACATTAATGCATTTCTTTCTGAATTTTTATCCACAAAGTAGAGATTTTATTATTAGTCTCTTAAAAATGTATTTAGTAGTCATTTACTTGGTTAGCACTCTCATTTTTCACCCTTTTAAACAAATGCTTGTTGAAGTCTTTCTTTATGCAAGGCAGGATCTGAAACAGAGACAAAGCAGCCAGTGATCCTGTCTCTGTGCAGCTCACACTCAAAAATATGCATAAATCTGATGATGAGCGTTGTGGTGCACACCTGTAATCCCAGCACTTGGGAGGATGAGGCAGGAAGATTCTGAATTTCCAAGTCAGCCTGGGCTACATAGGGAGACCCTGTCTCTAAATAAGTAAATAAATAAATAAGCATAACTCCTTTCCATTTAATCTTGTTTTATCCAATTTGAAACAGAATTAGTAAAATATATTTGAGTGTAACATTTTTATAAAGTTTATTTCCCCCAGGACTGAATGTTTTTTGCTCCCTCTCAACTATTTCATTGGTGTGTGGAAATGGGATGTATGTTTTACATGCTAACTTTAAATATTTAGCAATAATGCAAGAAAGGAGGCCTAACTTGCAATAAATTCTTAAAACATAAAGTGGAGAAAATGCCTGGAAAAGAAGGGCTTTCAGGTCTCCCCGAGAAGCCTACCCTGAGATCACACATATTCAAGGCCTGAAAGGAATGCTCAGATTATTAAAGCAGCAAAAGTAACATATTGTTATGAATGTCAATAATACCCTATAGTGCCTTTACGCCAAAGAAGCCATTGTGTCCTAGAAAGAACATAGACTTGTTGCTGGTCAGAAATAGTTTTGATAACCATACCTTGGTTACCCCTCCAACTATCTGCATTTGTCTTGGGGAATTGTTGTCTCCATGCTTACCCAGGTCTGACTCTTCCTCTTTCAGATGTCTGTTCACATCTTCACTTTAGAGACTGTCTGTACTCTGCCCCTCTGTCCCCTACACAGCCCTGTTACTCATCTCACTGAACCACACTGTGAGGGAAGCATGCGGCTGTGTCTGAAGTAACAGGACAGGGAGTTGCTGGGCTTAATATTTGTCACTGTCTTTCACAGTGGAATGTGACCTCACTGGAAGCTGAGGCCTTTGTTCTCTCATTCTCTGCCTTATCCCAGCATCCACCTCCAGCAGAGCCTGGCATTTACGCACTGTGCTGCCATCACTGTTGTTATTTTTAACTCTGTGCTCACAGATACACTCAGCTTTTCTACTTTACACAACAGCACCCTGGGGTTTCTTAGATTTTATCACAGGCTGGACTGAGAGCAACCCAGTAACTTATACTGCCTTAGGATTTAGCCCATTGTTTTGTTAGGTTTAATTGATTAACTATTTCACTGGGATGGAGCCGATGAGTATAATTATCCTGTCAGGTGTTTATTAATGTTACCAACTTGATTTCCTCTTGCAGTTCAGGACTGCCAGCTTCTAAACAGAGAGACACCTGAGCTTTTTGTGTGCCACGTGACAGTCTTGTATTTTTTTCACAGGTGTTAAAACAAAACAGGGATAAGCAGATTTTGTAATCTCAAGCTCTGAGCCAAACAGAAGCTGTACAACATGTTTTTGCAGTACAGCTCTTAATAGTCAGATAGCAATTAAGTAGGGCACAACCAGGAGCACAGCATACTTTCACTTATTTATTTATTCGGCATGTGGCCCATGATGTAATTGAAGTGGCTGGTGGAGTAATAGGAAAACAATATCTTGAAATATTCTAGATCACTAGTTTTGTACCACTTGCATCAGGGTGGAGTCAGGACTTAAAATAATAAATATTCTTGTAGATATCAACATAATTTGCTAATAAGACTAGACTTCAGAAATTAAAAACCTACCACCATTCAAACTTTCAGGGGTCCTACCTGCAATGTTTCTTAAACTTATCTATTAGACTACTCATTGTGTAAGTTGATCCTTTCAATAATTGGCATAAAATTCATACCAATGTATTTGCTTTATTTCCACTGTCTCATTTCTTTTAGAATGAAAGGCACTAATATTCAAGGCTAGTGCTTTAAAATAAATTCTAGAATTATTTTAAACACTCTGAAAATCTTAAAAACTTGATGCACCTTCTGACCTGATATAGACTGAGAAATAATGATTTACAAAGCCTTCATCATCCTTTGTGAGCACTTTCCAAGCTTTCCTCATGTGTACTATAGAATCATGCACATCAATTTGTAACACCAGAATACAAAGCATTTTATCTTATTCCCTTGTGTTTGTCATTTCCACCACTCTAGGGCACCTCTCACAAGATTAAAGAGTATTCAAAATTCTTTTGAAGAAAGCATTTGAATACAGTTGCTAAAACAAATGAGAGCCAGGCAAATTATGCGATAATGTGAGGCTTAAAATGCAATCCTGAGTAGTACGAAAGTGAGAAGTTTCAATGAGTCCAGGCAAGGCCAAGACAACTTGATGCCTAATGATGATGGTTGTATTACTGGCAATTTGGTAAAATTTTCTTTGGAGCTGCATCAAATTACAATTTGAAAGTAGAGTCCAAGCTTTGATCCATTTTCTTGAATTTAAAGAAATTGGGATATACAGAAGAAAGTTCTGGCTAGGGGCCTGAGGAGAAGCTCTGAGGAGAAGGGTACAGTGTCCATGTTTTCATTGTCCATTAGTGTTCCTGGGTTCTGGAAGAACAAGGCCTGGTTCAGACCAAATCAGCTAATGACAGCAATGGCGGCCTGGAGTTGGTGCACTTCCCTGCTGTTGGTCTCTTGGGCAATTATTCTTTTCCCTTCTTAGTCTTACCAGAAAAACAAACCCCTCCAGTTCCTCGGTGTCTCTTCATATTAATCTTACTCTTCTTCTAACTGTTCCCCACATGAGCACTACCAGGACTCTCTCTCTCTCCACACACACACACACACACACACACACACACACACACACACACACACACACTTAGAAGAAAGTTGAATTTGTTTGTATTTTTTATTGTCAATATTCATCATGTTGGAATTTTTTATTTTCTCTCTCAACATGGTAGCAAATTTTTTGGGCTCATTAAGAATCTGGGAAGTGAAAGCACGATTGCTTTCTTGCATAAAAAGGACTTTGGTGGTTAAAAATGAAGCTGGCGGTCCTAATGGGATGGGATTGGGAGTGGGATAATGTACCGAGACATTCCTTCTGAAGTTATGCATTGATGCTTTGCTTGGACAGATTTTGCTATGATAACTTCATTTTTGAAATGATATATTTTCCTTACACATATAATTTTCAAATCCAGAAAAAGAATTCTTTGGGAAATTATGACTTCCAAGACTAGAGTTGAAGCAATGCCAGCTGCAAAGTTTTGTAAATTGGACTCTAAGTGTGAAATCCTTCCAGCTGTTAAATGTATCCCATATCGAATTATAGTCACAGTTTTTCAGAATATTTCCTTCTGTTTGAAGATGCCTGAAAATACATATGCCTAGAAGCTAGGCTGTAAGCATTCTTTTAATCCTCTAAAGATTATGAAGAAAGCAAATATTAGAATTAAGTGTATATAGGTCACATTTTAAAATGGTTTTGTGTTTTCTACTCTTCACAGAAAAGAAAAGGCTGTCTTTTCGTAATAGTTCTTCAAAAACAGAATGAACTATAAACTATAGCCTGTCCCACTTCATAATTTTAAAAGCTTTAAGCAATTGCATATAAGAATGTGGATTTCTGTCTTATTTAAGAACCGATGCTTTCAAAAGCTGACCGTTTTTCTTCTTAATACAGCAGCTGTGTGGTGCTGATGAGTTCCTGGGAGGAAATGATGCTCTCTGGGCTTGCCCTTCAGCCTTGCTTAATTTATTCTGCATAGACCCCAGTCACACACTGTAACTTACAGGATGTAACTGTTTCACAGCCCAGTTTCTCAAACTATATTTTCTGTTAAGGAATTTAAACTTTGATCTGGATTGGTGAGAAGTAAAGTATTTATTTTGTAGACTTTAAAACCTTTGATTTTCTGTTATCATTTTATACACATGTAGACTTTCATCATAGAATATCCCAAGGGAAGCAAGCACTCCTTCAGAAGAAGGCATGGTAATTTTTTCTGCTTTACCAGATGCGGAGGAAGAAAGCTGAGTGAGTGGAAACTTGCCTGGATGTCTGCATCATGGATAGTTTCTCAGCCTGTTTAAGAGTCTGTCAAACCCTCAGAGCTTATGCCGTTTAAGTCCTTCTGTCTATCTTACATTTATTTCCATTCAATTCACAGTTGTTGTGAATATGTAAATCATTACCATGAAAAAACTAATGTGAAAAGATGTATAGCTGTTAAAAGACTTTTTGACCTATTATATAGTGATTTATTAATTTTTATAGTTTACAGCCCAGTTTGTGACATCTGTGAAATCTTCCTTTTGCTTCCCGTATCCTCTTCATAACCACTAGGAAGCCATGACAGTAGGAGCAGCAAAGATGCCAATTCCAGTCTTTGGCTACTTTGTGGAGGATATTGTATACTGGCTAATCAAGTAAAATGTGCTCATATGCTTATAGCATTCAATTATATAGTTACAATTAAATTTAATTATAGTTATACAATTCTAAATGAAAATACTCATCCACAGCCACCATATAGAATTTAGCATATCATTTTTTTAGTCTCGTTTTCCATGTACTTTTAAAGCAGAAATTATACTACATTTAACAGATGTGGAAATGGTCTGTTCCATAAATATGGAAGTTTGAAGCAATAAACACAGTGACATGCTGGAGTTATGTATGGGTGTAGATTCTGAGCACATGTAGATTTTTGAGCTGAGAATTAGCACATATAATTCAGACTTTGGGTAACATTTACCCAACTTTTTCATTAATTTAGTACTTTTTCATTAATGCATTTAGACAATTCGGTTTGCAGCACAGTCACAGAGTTTGTCATATTGTGAAAATAGGCTTACAGTGTTAAGAAAGTATGAGATATCTCCATTTAAAACTATTGTCTTCATTTGTTTATTTTTATATCATATTATCAGCTTGCTTTTGAACATACAAGCCAAATCCACGCAGACTAGTCTAGATTATGTTAATCTGAACTTGATGATAGAATTTCATTCATTCAACAAATATTACTTGAAGGCTCACACTGTGTCAGAGAGTATTCTAAGAGTTTAGAGAACATCAGCAAATAAAATAATCTATCTTTATTCTTTGAGAATTTGCCATCTAATGAATTCCTCAATCCTATTCCCCACGTTGAATTTAAATATAAGAAATATGTATTAGCTTTTGAGTCCAAGAAGCACAGGCATATGAGATCTAGTCCCTGGGAACAACTGGCTAACTCAATGCAAAATAGTACATTAAAAACTCTGCTCTGATAACTAGATCCATTGTAAAGAGGTTATTTTACATCAATATGGACCAAAGTCAGAAACTGGAACATCAACTTTTATGTAGTATTACTAAAGTAGTTCAGAGATTAAAAAGCAGAAAATCAACTAATTTTCTGTCTTTTTTTTTTTTTACACATTTAGTTTTATTGTAACAAAGCAACTTGTACACTTTCAATGTTTAAAACTGAGCATCTTTTCCTTTCTAGGGAAAACAAAAAAAGAAAATTTAAAAATAAACAAACAAAATTACAATAGAGAATATCAATTCCAAATGAAATCCTACAGGTTCTGCTGATTCTCCCATAGAGTGGCAGGGCTCACGTCATCATTAGGAAGAGAATTTTATTTTAAAAGTGTCATCTTAAACTGCAAAGATGTCTGTTAACATCACAATTAAACGTGCCAAAGGAGAAGCCACGTTGTCAAAATGCCCACTTAACCCACCCAAACATCTGAAACCACCCTTTTGCTGACCTTCTGTACCCTATTTTTTAAAGTTGTTTTTCTTTTTTTTAAACAGGAGAAAGTAGACAGGTACATGTTGGTAAATGCTAACTGTCCATATTCACATAGAGACACAGTGTAATCTCTGAGCCCAACATACACAGAAAGGAGGAAAAAGGCCAGAATTCTATGCATTACTACACAGGGGCCTAGCCCCCTCCAGCTTCCAGCAGAGTGAAGGGAGAAGGTTTTCTTTTTTCCCACAGAGCACGGTGGTGATGTTGATTCCATACAGTTTTTGTTGAGACAGGAAGGGATAAAAACAAATTTAGAACAGAAAGGTGTGAAATTCTTTTCTCATCGTATTCTACGCAAGATACTTTCCCCCAAAATAAGTTGAGAACATTGGTGCTGAGAAAAGAGACCTCAAAAACAGAGCTACTGAGTACAAGGAGGTGGGCGGGGGAGACTGTAATTTGCTCCCAGGGACTGGAGAAAATTTAAAAAAAAAAAAAGAAGGAAAAAAAAGAGGTTGGAATCCATCAGTGTTGTATTAGTCATCTTCTCCTTCATCATCCTCTCCTTCCTCCCCTTCATCATCATCTTCATCTTCTTCACCTTCATCCTCATCCCCTTCTTCATTGATGTCTTCTAATCCTTCTTCTTCTTCATCATTGTCATCATCTTCTCCTCCTTCTTCATCATCCATATCATGAACCAAGTAGTATTGCAATGGATTTGGCCAAATATCACCTCTCCTAATTCATTTTCACCAGCATCAGAATGGTCAGTAAACCAGGTAAATAACCTCTCTGGTTCTTCATGCTGTCGCTTTCTGCTGGCCTTATTCTGTGTTTGACTGGAGCATTTCATCAAATCCTTTCCCGATTTCCATTTGATTTCGGTGGACTTTGAAGATGGATCACCACTCTCATTCAGATGAAATTCTCTGCAAAGAACTTTATTTTCGAAGTAAGGATTTTCATCAAAATAAAAATCTATTCTGTAACCTGATTTTATATCTTCAAATTCTGTCACTTCAACACTGGTCAAATAGTGCAGTGCCTCCTCATCTTCTTCCCCAAGCAGTGCAGACACTTGTGGATGGTTGACAAATGCTGTTACCCAAAAATTTGGGATTTTGGCGGTCAATTTTGGTGGAGTTTATTATATTTCTATTCTACTTTCAAAACCTCCTCACTGGCTTGTTCATTAAGTCTGTCTATTTCATTTTGTACTTGGTCAATATGTTCAGTTGCTTCTTGCTGTTCTTTTTCTTCCTTCAGCAAGCCTGGAGAGGCCGAGATATCTGCTGGCTTTGGGGCAGGAGCCTGTCAAGGTCTCTTCAGTTGAGGCAGCAGTGAAGATTGGCGTTTGGGAGCCGTGACACCAGGAAAGTACAAGAAGCTGACCAAGGAGCCTCCCAGATGAGCAGAGGAAGGTCGCAGAACTCTTGTCTTTTCTTGTGTATGTCAAAGCACTCTGATCACCAATAGATTTCCTGGGAGTAAGGACTGCTGAATTCTGCGCAGTTGGGAGATGATTTATAATTGCGTCTTCCACTGGCAACATTATAGAATGGATTTTCTTCTGAAGCAAGCCAAAAATTAAATGCACACATGCCAAATCCAATGGAATAGTATTCTCTTATAATTTACCTTCTGTTGTCAGTAGAATCAGCTCCAAAGATGATCACACCCTAATTTCTGGAACTTATTCGTAGGCTATATTGTCAACAGGACTTTCAGCCATAATTAAGAAGAAAGATAATCCTGGAATATCCAGTGGGCCTAATCTAAGAGCACAAGTCCTTAAGAGCTGAGAACTTTCTCTAGTTGCAGACAGGGCAGGTGAGGCAGAAAGGGAGGTCAGAGAAGTTCGAAGGGTGAGAAGAACTTCCATGGTTGCTGGCTTTGACGATGAAGGAAAATATGAACCAGGGAATTGTAGGCAACCTCTAGAAGCTAAGAAAGATAGCTAGTCACAGCCAGAAAGGAAATGGAGACTTCAGTCTATAAGCACATGCAACTATATTTCGCCCACAATTTGACTAAGTCTGGAAAAGGCCTCTTCAGCGCATCCAAGTAAGATCCTAGGTAGGGGACACCTTGATTTCAACTAGTGGGGGCCAGACTGGAAAAACAAGTGAAACTCACTGAGACTTCTGATGAACTGTGAGATCATGAGTGTCTTTTGGGACAAGCCACTAAATTTGTGGTAATTTGTTATGGGAGTGATAGAAGATGAATATGCCTTGCAAAGCATTTTAATCACTCAACACAGCATCTTTAGTCATGTTTTTGTTAGAAATAAATTCCTAAATTATCAAATCCTGGGGTTTGTGTATTAACATTTATACTTTGCAAATGAGTGATTTTTTTCTGATGAAAATGACATATTCTCCTGTATTTCCTAAGTACTTTGTTGGACATTGATTATTCATTAAGTCTTTACCCTGGTAAGAAAATATTAAATGCTTGAAAATGTTGCTGCTTGGAGTTCTTACATTGCCAGACTCCTCTCTGTTGGAGCAGGGGTATTTACAATTGCAAGAGCTGCTATGGGGCCATGCAGGACATCACAAAAGTCCTGTTCGACTAAGACCCAAACTCTGAAGAATTTATATAAATAAACCCTGTGCAGGCAAGATAGAGTTACTGAAAAAGCCCAGTGAATCAGGTTGGATTTGATTTTCCTTACCTAGAGCTTCTCTCTCTAAGTGGGTGACAAGTTTGGTACAAACCAGAAAACCAAGTCATTAAGAAAACTGATTGACCAACCCCTCTAAGCATGTCAAGTAGAACTGGAAGAGAATTTTATACCTTCATCTTCAGTCCAATAGAAAAACCAGTGACATGATAGGTGCCATTTAATCTGTTTGATTTCATGATGAAATCTAAGCCACCTTCTTGAAAGGCTGCTAACTGTGATGCCAAAGACATACTTTGTGCTTAGCTCTCTCCACTTTATGCTCATTCTCTAGCCTTTCAACTGTAGAAATCTGATTTTAAAACAATTACCTTTGCTTCCAGGGAATAATTACTTTAATGATCTTTTAAACATTTTCTCTGTAAGTTTGACCTTGTAAATTTTTTATTGCTTATTTATATGGTGATAGGGGATTAGGCACATACTGTTCTTGAATCTTTACTGAGCTAAAGGAAAGTGGTCAATAGACGCCCTAAAAAATAATAAGAAAATGTTTAAGGCAGAAAGGAAAATTCAGTATTTCCAGAACCTACTGAAGCAACCAGTCAATGATAAAAACAGATAGATATATTTTGCCAAATTAGCAGTAGAGGAAATTCTACTGAAATGTCATTTTTTTTTTTTTGCATGAGGACTTGGAGTGGGAAGCTGTTGCACTTTAGTGATTATATATATCACAAGTTATTCAATAATATTAATAAATGGATTTGGAAACCACATAAGTAAATTAATAAAATTATAAGAAATTATGGAAGCTCATAATTTTTAAAGAAACACAACCCCTGTTTTATGCATAGCATGAAATTTAATTTTTGTTACTTCAAGGTCATGATTTGGACTCGTCAGTGGTAGATCTGGTACCTTTGTTTACTTTCTGCATAATTGCCCTGTCTGTGACAGGAAGGTCACAGGTATGCCTCATAAGGCTTAGATTTAAAGGCACTATCTAGAATATTTATTTGAATCTACTAAAGAAGTATATTTTCTCCATTAGTATAGAAAAACTGAGGTAAATCTTGGAGGCAAATATTCATGTATGTAGCTCTTATTAAATGTAAATTATTATGGCAAAGAAATTACTTATAGAAATGTAACAATAGACATTGAATTTGAGAAACTCAAGTGGCTATGTCCCTTTGTAGTTGAAGACAAGGACTAAAGAATGTGGGTCATGGAAAATGAAAATATATTCTTGTAATACTAATACTATATTCCATCTACAGTCCACAGCATTTCTAGAACACTCATTTTCGGCTAGCCCCTGTGAAAACTCTAGTGTATTTAGTACTTTTCCATTTACAAATCACTTGATACTTTGGCTCATTTAATATAATAATAAACATTTGGACATAGATAAGGTACTAATATTAATACCACTTTCTCTTTTTTTGATGGTACTGGGGTTTGAACTAATGGCCTCATGCTTGCTAAGCAGGCACTCTTCCACTTGAGCTGCTCCAACAGCCCCAATAATACCACTTTTAAAAAGTGGAGAATTGTTTACTTAAATGGTGGAGACAGCAATCATAAGGGCAGAGTTTTAACAAAAAATAGATCGTTTGCTAAATGTAAAACACAAAGAAAGAACAGAAAAAACGAGTTGAGGAGTAATAAACTAGATAAATGAGCAGCCTTTGCAATAGTAATTAATCTTCTAAATTATTTAAAGTTGAACCACAACGAATGCACAAAGCTTCTAAGAAGAAATTTTTAAACTTCCTTGCCAGTGACATAGGCGGGTGTGCTGCATGAACCTGACTAAGAGTGGCAGGGAATGAGAAATAAGACACAGACATACAGACATAAAACAGAAAAGCTGGGGATGGGAGGGCGGCACGTTCCTGGTGGGAAAACGTGAGCACCTACCTGAGCCAGAGTGTTTATTTTAATAGGTCAATACAAGGAAAAGACTTAGGTAAAAATCAAGCTTTAACAATTCTTGATGCAAGGTGAAAGGAATGAGGTTTGGTGGGCTAACTAAGGTTAATGAAGCTTAATTACAGCACATCAGTTCTGGAATCATCAAGGCATGCAGGACACCTTATCTAAGGTTTGATGAATCTGGCATCAGAGAGTCTCCAAACAGTTCTTGTACTTTATCTAGTTTTGCATCAGGGGGCTGGTATGCGGACACAGCAGGTTGTATTCTTCAAGGAGATGTGAGAACAAAGGTCAAGGCACCAGGTACTGGGAAAAATATGGTAGAAGAGACTGCGCAAACTTCTACATGCAGAGACTGTGCAAACTTCATTATATCCCAGTCCAAGGTCATGCCTCCAACACTTCCTAAACTACATAAAAGAACACCTGAATAAGCAAAATCATATAAATGTCTATGAATGACAACATTTTAATTTTTAGAGACATAAATTCTTACTAAATTAGTCTAGAAAGATCCATACAATTCCAATATAAATTCCACCAAGATATTTTGAAGAACTTGACAAACTTATTCTAAAATTTATTTTAAGATCCAAGAATACACAAGTCAATCTTGAAAAGAAGATTTACTTTTGAATCCACATGTGGGTTCACCATGTTGGCAGAAGAAGACCTCTGAGAGAGGTCTGCTCTCTCAGACCTCTGCAAGAAGGTGATTGACTAGCCCTCAACTGCTACACTCTGAAATCCATGGCCATGTTTGTCCAGGGATTCACTCGCTCACAGTCAGGTAGTAAGCATGGAGGGATATTAGGCCAAGCTTATTGCTGAGAGACATAGGACACTTCTGCTACCCAACATCGGTGTTGGTATTCTCTAACAGCCTGGCCAAACTTCCCTTAAAGCTTCAAGGTCACTCAAAAGGTTTCTGCCCAAACTTTCTCCTTTCCCTTCTATTCCAGGTCAGGCTGGCATTTTATTGGGATGATGTTCTCACTTCCTAGCCCTCTCTTCACCTTGGTGTCTGCCTCTTATCACGTGCAAACTTAACACATATTATACAATTACCAATATTTAAAAAATCAGTGTAGCATTCATACTGAGCAGTACAAATGAAATAGAACAATGAATCAGAAAGGATAGCCTAGAACTCAATACTTGAATATACAATACTTGAATATACAATAAAAATGCTACCACAAATTAGTGGGGTAAGAATCCATTTCTAGTTGAACTTGCTGAAGGAAACTAGTTTAATCTATGGAGAAAAATTAAGTTAGGTGCTTTCCTTAAACAGCATATAAAAGTAAGTTCCAAAATAAAAACTAGATGTGAAAGGAAAAATAGTTGTGATACTAGGATAAAGAAGACTTCAAAAAGACCCCAAAGTTTTAAATAGTAAGACAAAGGGCACTTCAAAAGAAAGAATTAAATATTCAGTTGATAGATCTAGAGAAGTTATAATACCTAGAAGAAAGATATCTGCATGTCTAAAAAATGTCTATAAATCAGAAAATGAGGAAGGAAGGAAGGATGGAAGGAAGGAAGGGAGGGAGGGAGGGAGAAAGAAAGAAAGAGAAAGAAAGAAGAAGGAGAAAGAAAGGAAGACAAAAAGAAGGAAGGAAGGAGGGAAGAAGGAAGGAGAAAGGAGAGAGGGAAGAAGGAAAGAGAAAAAGAGAAAAAGGAAGAAAGAAAGGAAGACAGAAAAAGGAAGGAAAGGCAGGAAGAAGAAAGGAAGGAAGGAACAAACATCTCATAGAGGGAGGGACTTGAATGAATCATGACATAAGCTTTTTACACCCATAAAATTGGATAAACTATATCCAATTTTACTACAATTATGGGAAAAGATGAACTCTCATGAAATGATGGTTGAAGTATAAAATACCCATTCTGGAGAGCAATCTGACAGTACTTAGCAAAACCTTATAAATATATTCATCCTATCAACATTACTCCTGAGTATATTTCTCTAGCACATGCAGTCAGGTTTAGAGTTTGAAACTCCCTAAAGGCCTAAATACTAGAGAAATGATAAGTGGTTGAAGAGTTTTAGGCAATACTCAGCAGCAGTAAGGCATAACAAACACTACGACTGTGGCTGGATCTTGAAAACACAAACTTGAAAACGAAGTTAGAATGAAAAGTATTACACATAACATTGATATAAATTTAAGGGCACACACATATGTACAATAGGTCAGTGACGCTGTGTTTTATGAGATCATTATATAACCAATATACAGTTATAGATTGCATATAAAATATCCCACACAGTCTCATGTATTGAAGGCTTGGTTCCCAGTTGGCAATGCTATTTTGGGAGGGAGGAAGTAGGTAGGATGTGAAGCCTAGATGGAGGAAGTAGGTCACTGGGCATGTGTCCTGGAAAGATATGCCCTGTCCCAGCTCCTTCCTCTCCCTCTCCTTCTCTTCCTTTCCTCTTTCCTTGCCTCTTTCTGTGTCTTGAGCACCACAAAGTGAGCAACTTTGATCTGCCTCATCTTCTGCCTCAATGCTCTGCCTCACCATGACCCAGAAAAACAGTCAGCCAGCCATGGACTGAAACTATGATTCAGAACAAATCCTTCATCTTTTTACTTGTTTCTTTCAGGCATCTGTCACAGTGATGAAAGCCTAACACAGAAAACTGCTGCCAGGATAGAATTGTTGCTGTGCCCGCTTCTGTCATGTGGCTCAGAAGGCTTTGGAATAGGGTTGAGGAACAAATTTAGAGAGTTTGAAGATGCAGGCTAGAAAAGCCCTAGAATGCTGTAAGCAGAGCTTAAATGGGTAATTCTGGCGGGAGTTCAGAAGATCAGAACAGATGGGAATACAGACAGTAAAGACTGTGCTCATGGATTTCTGATGGGAATGAGGACTGAATCGGGAATTGGACCAGAGTACACTTGTGTTACATTATCTAAATTCTGTCCATGTCCTGAGACTTTGTGCAAGTCTGAGTTTAAAGCTGTTGGACTAAATTAATCTGGCAGAGGAAATTTTAAGGCAATGCAGCATTCAGGCTGAGGCATGGGTGTTGTGAGCTGCATTTAGCCATATGTACAATGAGGAAAGAGAGCAGACAGTTTTGAAAAATTTGCTGTAAAAGGAACATGCTTAAAGTTAAGGCCAAAGAAGGCATAATGCTGAAGACATAAGTGCCATTAAAAACAAGACCAAAAAAAGCCAAGAACTTTGCCCTGAGACAATAGGATATATGACTTGAGGGCTTCTCAAGAATCAGCAAAATTCATTCACGGTACTAAAATCTTTATTATTTGGGAGTCTCTAGAGGAATAAAACCAATAACATATATATAACCCCAATAACATATGATTATATAGGCCCAATAATATATTAATATTTGGTGCCAATTGTATAAAATTATGGAAGGGGATTTATTAGATTTTCTTTCACAATTGGAGACTGGATAGTCCAACAATGGCCATCTTCACACTGGAGAGCCAGAGGACCAGGGGCTGCTCAGTCTGAGAAACTAGAAGTCTTATGATCAAGGGGGGCCAATGAGAAAGACCCAGTCTGAGACTGAACTCCTGGTAGCTCTCTGGAGAGTAGCTGGTGTGAGTCTGTGGACAGACTGAAGAAGCCAGAGCCTGATGTCCATGGGTGGTGGCAGCAGCTTGCACTCACAGGCCGCTTCCTCCTTCTTTAGCCTTTTACTTCCATTAGGGCCCCCAGCCTATTGGGCAGTGCTACCCATATTCAGGAAAGGTCTTCCCCCCTTGGTTGCTGTTCTGAATACTAGTTGTCTTGAAACACCTTCACAGACACACCTAGGAGTGTGCTTTCCTCATCTCTCTGTGTCTCTCAATCCAATCAAGTTAACAATAAAGATCAACCAGCACAGCCAATCATTTATAGCAAAACATTAAATAGGGTGCCAGTAGCAGGGAGTGGGGTAGCAGTAGGGAAATGGACTACAGAGGGAAAACATAAAACAAAATTGAGAACTAGCACAGACCAGTGTTCATGGGTACCATGTATGGGGAAACAGACTGAACTCAATTCTCAAGGCAGGGTTTAGAAGTAAGAGAAAAACTGATAGATTTTTCATAAACAGGTTTTACCCCAGTGACTCCACTCTTAGTTCCTTTCTTCTGTTTTCTGAAGTCCATTCATGCTTGCAAATCTAGGAATTCAACAGAACCAAGAAATCTAAGGCTAAACTAGAGTTCCCCAGATTAGTTGTCTACTATTCATAATGAATTATTGTAAAATTACTAACTTAAAGCAACATACGTATCATGTCAAAGTATGCCTCCGTCAATCAAGAGTCTGGCCACAACTTTATCTGGATCCTTTGCTTATGAGCTCATTAGGCTAAAGTCAAGGTGTCAGCCATGGCTGTGATTTTATCAAATCGGAGGGCTTTCTTCCAAGCTCACTGATTGTTGGCAGAGATTCAGTTCCTTGTGGCTTAAGACTGAAGTCCTTGGCCTCTTGAGGCCATCTGCCATTTTTTGCATCTCATGCAGTTTCTTTGCACGTCATGGTACTTTGGTCCTTCAATGCAAGGACCAAAGTCAAGTCCATAGTCAAGTCTATCAGTGTCTTTTTAAGGGCTCAACTGATTAGGTCAGGCCCGCTCATGAAAAATGGTCCTAATTAACTCAAAGTCAACTGAATTAAGGAAGAAAGGAAGGAAGGAAAGAATGGAGAGAGGACGGAGGGAGAAAGTGAGGAAGGTAAAAGGAACAGGAGGTAGAGGGAGGAAAACTTGGTCTTTGTTAAGATGAAGTGAGTTCAAAAGATGTAAAAACTCAGAACAACACCTGACACATACTAAGTGCTCAGTAAATCTTGGCTCAGCTAAACAAGGTAATTAATTATAAGGTCTTATGAGAGCATAGAGGAGCCAACAATAGTGGCATTTTGTAGATGAAAAAATTAGACTTAGAAAGATAAGAGACTTCTCTACATTCACATAATTAGTAAGCAATAGAAGTAGAAACAGAAATGAGTTAACCCTGGGTCACAGTAGTTCAAATCATCTGCCCCATAGACAAGGGCCCAGGTAATAGCAGGCCTAGGTCTGCTCCAGGAATCAGAGGAACTGGAAGCTGAGCTCTTGCTCTGTTATGTTAACACTGTGACCTCTGCCCAACTCCTTCACTCGGTAACTTTTACTCCTAAGTGTTAGAATGATGATTATGATAATAAGACTGAATATTATGAAAATCTCCAAAGCCAAGAACAATTTTCAAAGATATTACTTCAATTAATTCTTAAAACAACTGATAAAGTGTCTTCCCTATAAGCACTTTCAGATTCTTTTCCAGGGAAATAAGTGTGTAACAATATTATTAGTGCAACATATATTTTTTAAGTGCTCTCTGTGTGCTAAACTATATAACTTTTGGTAACTTACATTAAAAAGACTTGTCAAACAAAACAAAAAATGTCAAATAGTTGTCTATATATTACTATTCAGTGGTAATATGAGAAGGTATTATGGACACAAAACGAATAAGACATATTTATAACATCTCCAGGAAAGAAAAAAATTCCAACTATTCTCCAAACTGGACATCTGCTGCAGAATTACAAGATTTTGGTGACATCATTGGTTGCTCTGAGCAACAGAGCAGCCTGCAACTGCTTAACTCTCCTCACCTGTGCCTGTCATAGCCCACACTGAAATGAAAAGTTATTGCTTGGTATTTTCTGGGATTAGTTTGAGCATCTGTTTATCCTGAACAGTAGATAGAAAAGAATTGCTACAAGATAGTGAAGTTTGATCAGCTTAATAAAATCAGCAGTGCGATTCAATTCCATCTACCAGGCAAACTTTCAAACGCACATTCAGATTAATAATTGCAATGTACAGTAAAAAGATTCTTTGATCCAAAGGATTCCAAAGGCTTTGCAAATTTAGGTGGTAGATGTTCAAGAACAAAGTTTACCACATCTGTTTGAAGCAACAGAATAGCACAGTAATACTTTCCATCAAAGGCAGTTAGGCACCTAAAAATTTCATTGTGTCATGGGAAAAATAGGTTTGGAAAAATAAAATTGGGTCTTTATAAGCAATTTTATACTCTTGAAATTAAAAAATGGGGACAGCTTCCAGTCAGAGATATCAGTGAAATTGAACACATCTTAAATTTTATAATTTAATTTTTTTCATATTTTACTCATCCTAAACTTGCACCCTGAATGAAATATATGTGTGCATAAAGTTGTATTATTTTAACACAAGAATGTATTTATTAAAGTATGTGTGTGAATGTAATATACACACACACATACTTACACAGACATATACACAGACATTCAGATAGATGTCTAATTTTTTTCTTTACCTGAGTTCCAAATATCTAGTTAGAGTGACTATACTCCTTATAATGCAAACTGAGACTCTTTTGATAAGGAAAATGAGGACTTTAGTAATTACACTAGGATTACAGGTGTCAATTAGGGACAGTATAGGCAAACCAGGACATTCGTACATCGTACGAGTGTGGTTTTGAGTTATGAGTGTTGTTGATTCCTACATTCTGGGCGACACCTCCCACCTCTCTGAGTTCCACTTCTCTTCATCTCACATTTCCTCTTTCAGCACTTTTCATCTGGGTTTCTTACCCTCCCTCACTTACTCAATGACTACTTAAAGAGTGTGTTCCACAAGTGAGATGTTATTCTTGTAACTGGAGATACAGATTCAGCCTTTGACCTGTGGAAGCCTATATTTTAGTCAGAGATGGGAACACACTTTATCAACTAATCATATAAATATATATTTAGTGATGATCCTAAAGAGTACTTCAAAGTTAAATCATAGTGTATAAGAATATGTCATGCGTCTCATTTCAGAGGTCTGGGACAATTCTTTCATTGTAGCTGCCAATGTGATAAAATTCTAGAAGTATGTTTATCTGTATTAGTTTGCTATGACTATATTTTTTCTGTCATTACTTTCTTCTTCTTTTCTTTTCAAAATTTTAAAACTTATTTTTAAAATTTCCCATCTTCAGTTTTTCCTTTTCTAATGATAATGTTTAGGAATGACATGGGATTTGCTACTCTATCCCCAACTTCTGCCTACTTAAGACAAAGCACGCAGAATTAAATTAATCATCATTTGAATTTCATGAGGAATTTACAGATATGTACTATAATGCAAGAAAATTTGCTGTTTGTCCAGGTGGGCTCTAAAAAGCTGCTTTAGATAATAGGTCATTAACTTTGACCCCTTCCATCTTCTGCTTGCTCTTTACATCATGCATCTTGTTGACTTCTCTCTTCAAGGTAAGTGTTTCCTAACAGTCTGTTCTTAGACCTCTTCTGGTGTTTCATTTCTTAGAAAACTCTTTAACTTTCATGGCTGATGTGTCACCTCTATGCAGATGACTGAAAACTTCTTCTTCTTTCTAGAAAGTTCCTCACAAAGAAAGAACAGCAGTGTGCAGCAGAGTGTCACTGACCCAGGTTAAGCCTCTGAATTCTTCCATCTAGATTATTGCAACAACCTTCTAGCTGGATTGCCTCTCTCCAGTCTTGAACAAACCCAATCCATATTGGTTCTACACTATAGTGTAGAGGTTCTGCATGGTCTAGCCTCTGTTTTTCCTTCTAGGCTCACTTGCATTTCCTGCCTTGTACTTTCTGTGCTTGCCCTGAAAGAGCTCAAGCTTTCTCTTATCTCTATATACCACACATGACTTTTCTTTTTCCTGACCTGCTTTTTCCTTTTCTGATTTCCACTCATCCCTCAGGTCTCAGCTTCCTCAGAGCTTTCCTGGACCATAGCCACATTTTATTCTTGCCTTTTAATTTACTCACACTCTCCATTTGACTGTGTTATGTTATTGTATGGAATGTAAATACTACATCGAATGGCAAGGTTGACCATGAGTAGATGTTCCATTGTCACTGGTTTGAGTAGGGGCTTGGAAAAGTGGTTAAATTTTAGTATGAGAGATGGAATTCCACAAAAGCTTTCTAGGTGAACCAGCTGAGTTGAGAACCACAACTCTTGTAAGAAATGGAAAGTTTTCAAGTTTTTGAGCATAATCTGGTATATATTAATTTTGTCATAAAACATTTCAAGTGAATGTTGGTACTATATACACCGCATTTTTTGTTATATTTTATAAAAATAAATTGATTCATTTAAAAGATGCCATAGTGCCCTTATTAAATAGTTATAGGTAATGTGTAACTACGAATTCCCCAAATCAGTTGATCATCTCCTACTTTAAGTTGGGTTTTGTTTGTTTTTTTTATTTTGCTCACTGTGAATACAGACTGACCTCGAAGTTGGAATCCTCCCGTCTCTCTTCCCCAGTGCTGAGACAGCAGGCATGCATGACCATGGTCAACAAGTGTTTTTTCTTTTCTTCTCTATACACACAAGTGCTTTAAACATCATTTGAGCTATTTTCTTCAGAATATGTTTCCTTTTTCCCTGAGTATTTCTGTTGCCTAAATATCTTAGGTGAAATTACTTCTTTTAAAGATTTTCTAAAACCCTGGCAGTGAAAGAGGTGTAACATGGTGTAAATGCTAGCTTTTCAGAAGTCATAGTGAATTATTAGACTAGGTTCTTCCACTTCTGTCCTAAGCTGTAGAAATTCTTCCTATTAAAGCACAGACTATGACAACAGTTCTGTAACACACTGACTCTAACAAGTGATTTGACTTTCACTTTTGACAATCTTTTCATTTTGTGGCAGTCCAGAGATTTGGACTCAAAGACTCATGCTTGCTGAGCAGGCACTCTATCACCTGAGCCATGCCTCCAGACGTTTCCTTTTTGTTTTTTAGATAGGGTCTCAATTTTTTTGACTGGTCTTGGACTTCAATCCTCTGTCTATGCCTCCCATTAGCTTGGATTACACTCAGTTTATTTGTTGAAATGAGGTCTTGTTAACTTTTTGCCTCAAACTGTGATCCTCCTGATCTCTACCTTCAGAACAGCTCAGATTACAGCTATGTGCCACTGCACCCAGACTTGACAATTTTTATTTGGTGTTTTAGAGGGTCTGGTACACAAGTCATATATTCAATATACTGTGTAAGATTTATGATGCTCTTTTGTTTTTAAATAATAAACACATGTGTTAATGTCAGAATATTTTGAATCTTAACAATTATCCTTAAGAAGCTCCAAAATTTCACTTTAATATTCAAAGAAGAAGCTAGCAATGTTATGTAATTCATTGCTTTCATCAAAGTTAGTTATTCTCAGTTCAACATCCTATACTTGAAAGGGAGGCATAGAGATTATGTGATAATCACAAGATATAATCAAACAATAGTGGAAACAATTATTTCTTAGTAGCAATTATTGTACAACTGCAAGAGTACAGGAAAAAAGGGAACTGGCATCATTCACCTTTAATCCCAATTGACAAAGATTTTTTTTTCAGAAGAATCCCAGTACTCATGCCTCTGTGAAACATTTTCTAATACTGAGTCTTTTATTATGAGCCAGAAAGTAATTTTTCCTGAGAAGGAAGTTGGTCACAAGTAAATTAATATTGGAGGAATAAAAAGATTTAAATTGCCTATATTTTTACCTGATACCACTCTTTTTCTGGTTTTCTTGCTCTATCTTTTGTTCTTATAATATTTCCAAAAACATTTAATAAGAAAACAAACAAAAAAAGCAATAGGAAACTCAGTCTAGCCCCTTGTAAACAGTCAAACAACAATCAAGTATTTATGCTAGCACTGCAGCAGAAAGGCCAGACCTTGAGTTCACTGAAAAAAAATCCTTTTAATTTAAGAATTGCTGTTGTTCTAGACAACCATAAATGAAAGCAATAGTCTTAAACTCTAGGTGGAGAAAAGACTGAAGTTATTTTTGAAAAAAAAATACATTTCCAATCTAATTAAAGGTAAAGGGAAATTTTTCACTTTGTACTGTATGATTATACATAGCCTTGTGTGACTGGCAAAGGATATCTAGAGGGTTGCTCAAGGTTACAGCAAAGACCCTAGGGAAGTCTTCCAGCAACATCCTGAAATTAGAGCTCTCACATAATAGATTCGCCGTGGTTTCCTCCTGAAGGAGCCTCTGTGAAGAATGCCCAGTCTTTAATGAAGCGGGACCAGGAGGAAAATTGACTTGTACAGCAGAATGGTTTTAGCTTTAGCGTGCTCCTCTGTTTAAAGAAGAGAGTTATGAGATTTGCTTAATTTGATCACTTCCCTTTTTCTTTTGGTAGTTTCTCTCCTGTATTCTGAGATATGTAATGTTTCCTTTACCCCTCAAATGAAAGCTAAAATGAGTTTTCCATGCATGCTATCTCATAGATGCAAATCAGAAATTTACATAATGGATCTGGCTCTGACTGTATCAAACACACAAATGAGAGTTGAAAGAAGGCAAAATATTTTCATCATGAAAAATACATGTGTAGTAAGAATTAGAATGGCCAGTATGTGGTCGGTAAAATGGCTGTGGATCCAGAAATCAGGCATTTCCCTAAAATTTCCACCAAATCTTGACCTTATCATCCTCCTCATTTAACTTATTTACCATGATTTATTTAATTCTCAAATTAGGTTATAGATATTATAATAGTGGAAATCCTAATGGGATTTTCTTGAGTTTGTCTGCATTTGAAAGAATAAAAAGGTAAAAAAAAAATTAAAGAATTAAAAAAAAAAAGAATGCTTGGTACACTGGTTATTAAAAATGAAACACAGAGCTAAAATAATAAGGCAGGGTGGCCTAGGTTCAAGAATCAAAATGCAGATGAAAGAGATAGAAAAATCTAGAAGTGAATCTCAATTATTGTTATCATTTTCTATATGGCAAAAGGACCATCATAAATAAAAATAAACAACAAAACAAACAAATAAACAAAACAAAACAAAAAGCAAATAAACACAATCCTAACAAATCAAATCACTGGATATATAATTCAAAATATAGTAAATGACAAGGAAAGAAAATTCAATGATTGGTGCTGTGATAGTGGGTTAAATAAATTAGATCCTAATATTACAACCAAATACATTGCACATAAATTAAAAATTAAGCTATTAAAAAGAAATAACTTATACAAAAAGCAATCTGACACCAAATTTTAGAAGAAGAAATAATCACCAAGGGAGGAGAAAAGATCAGTATATTTGAGTGCACAAAAAACCCAAAGTGTGATGTGCCAAGACCTATCAAAAGCAAAATTAAGGGGTCATTAATAAATTTGAAACATATTTTCAGAAAATAGAAAATAGATCCCCAAAAAGTCAAAGGTCGCATATTTTCCTCATATGTGAAAGCTAGATCTATAAGTTAAATGTGTATATAAATACATATATAATCAAATATATATATACACACATACATATAAAGATATAGATAGTGAGAAAGAAAACAAAATTGTACTGTGCATCTGTCTGAAGGGATTACAGGAGGTAGGAGAGAGAAAGAAATTATAAGAGAATGAAAAATATTGAAACAATCCATCCACATATGAATGTAATAAAACGTACTGCACCATGAGCTGTTGAATATTAGGGGAGCATGGTGACAGAAAAAGAATAAGTAATGGGCGGTTAATTTGATTAAAGCACCATATATGCTGGCCTGACATACAAAGGTCAACCCCCCTTAGACTATCAATATACAATTTTTTAAAAATTGAAGGACAAGAGGGTAAAATAGGTCTTTTCTGGGGGTGGGTAGCAGTACGAGGGGGATGGGCACAAGGAAAGGGGAATGGGTGTGCATATGGTAGATGTACTTTGTATTCATATGTGAAAATAGAAGAATGAAGCCTGTTGAAATTGTTCTAAGAAGGGGTGGAAGAGGATGAGGCAGAATGATGGAGAGGGTAAATCTAACTAAGATATATTGTAAACACATAATAAATCTCCCTATACAACTATTATATGCTAACAAAGTTTTTTTTTTAAAGAAAGTAGAGCTCACAGCAAGCAATAAGTTTGTCAACAGAAAAAGGGCCAAATACTTATGAATAGTTTACAGACAAGAAATAAGTGTAATAAATATAATAAAACACTTTTCCCTTCATTACTAACTGTGGAAATCATGACTTAAAAGGAGATATTACTTTGTGTTTGGATTACTGGAGGGAAGTGGAGGTGAAGAGGGATTTTATATACCCTGTAACTCACTCTCCAGTCCACCCTTCCAGCAGACTTCCCTTCTGAGATCTTTGTCTAAGAACAATAGGAGGATTGATCGGTAAGGGGAAAGAGATGGTGTTACATAAGCAGTTTATTGCTATATTGATGTTTCCTTGAGATCCTGTGTCTGTAGAAATTTCCTTTTTTATTTCCTCTGGTTTTAGTGGGATTACGACTGTTTGCAGAAGACCCAGAGTCCAGCACTGGGAAGAGGAGAAATAATAAATCTGAGATAGTGGGAAAGGGAGAACTTCCCAGCATCCACCTGTGATAGCCACAGTTGGTCATTAGCAGGAAAGTAAAGAGGGCTTGTGTATCATTCCATGGACTGCATGGTTGTTAGGTTGTATAATCCAGGGATTTTCTTTTTGGATAATGGACTCATAGCAGTAAGTGTCAGTCAATGGGTAAGTTACATTAGCAGAGTATTGCCAAAATAGTAACACATGATGCAAAGGAAGGAATGTTGAGATCATCACTGATGCTGATTAGTGTTACGAGCTTTAATTGGTATACGCTTTCTATAAAGCATTTAAGGAATCAAGAGTTTTACACTTTAAAAGAAACTAGCTTCTTTGGCTCCCAATTATATTTCCTTGAATTACTCAATGAAGGAACATTTTTCTTAAGTACCTATTCTGTGCCTGACATTTTTCTGGGAAGTGACAACAGAGTAACTACCAGGCAGGCCAGGCACTTACCTTATAGAACTGACAAGAGTGGAGCTAGGTGGAGAACAGACAATAAACATATACATAAACAATTAAGCATGATATTATGAAAAGTGATACATAGAATGAAGAAAATAAACTGGAGGAATATGTTAGAGAGTAACCAGGGGACTGTCGGGAAAATTCTCATTGAAGAAATGTCATATTAGTTAAGGTGTGGTAAAAGTAATCATGTCCTGGTTTGTAGCATTTGTTGGTTTCTCATGAGAGAAGGGTTTATATAGGGAGATACAACATGTGTATATGTTTTTATCATCTCACTCACTTTATCTATCTATCATCTATCTATCTATCTATCTCTACTTATCTATCTCTATCTTTCTCTCCTCCCTATCTGTCTCTATCTCTATACATCCTGAAAAACTATGCCTATATCATTTGTCCTATTTGGTTGTTTCTCTGTAGAACTTAATTAATATTTCCTACTTTATAAACATTTACCAGAATAGAACTGGTAGAAAAAGCTACAGTGGTAAGCATGAGCTTTCAATGTCATGATAAAAAAATCTGGCTTTCAATCTAAGTGTGATGGAGGATATTTTAAAGCCATACTATAAAGGCAAAATGATTCATACTATATTGTGGAATATGCTTCCTAAGGTGTCAGGAGTTTAGGTAAGAAAATTAGTGAAAAGATAATTTAAATAGGATAGGGAAGAGAGGATGGGGCCTAAACTAGAGCTGTGGTGAGAACAAGGAGAGGGGTAAACAGTTTCAAAGACACAATTTGGATGGAATGCTGATAGTTCTTGAATGTAAGAAAGAGCCAGAGAGAAATTTAAGATGACTACTAGGTTATTGTCCTAAGCAAATGGGCCTGTGTTGGAGTTCTTTGTGAGATGCAGACCATGTGGCAGTCTTGGAGAGTTTCAGCATGGTACATGGGATAGGGGAGAGGTGTAGTCAGTTGTTGCTTTGGCTCCAGTGACTTTGAAATGCTTGCTAGACTTTGAAATGCTTCAGGTGACTAAGGGAGAAGTACTATGTACAAACTCAATGCAAAGTGGTCAGGACTGGAGATACAAGTATGGGAATCATCCCATACAAAAGCTAACATTTCTAAGGAAATGAACAGAAATTCAGATAGAGATAAATATGTTAAAAAATGAGGTACACAAAAAGTATATGTTGACTAAGGACAATGTGGATGTAATAAGTCAACAGTGCTTAGCTTTGTATGGCTAGTGTAATTATAAATAATTTAAATATTCTTTTAATACTTTTGTTCTTTAGGAATTCACTACAGCAAACAAATTACAAGGAAAACACAATTTTATTTTAAAAGGAACATAAAATATTAGATTTTTAAATGATAAAATTAAACTATCTACTATAAGCAGCTAACGTTACATCTGGCCACTGATTAGCTGTTTCTTTGACCTAAAGAGCTTGTGCTTGTGGTTATGTAAGTGTACTATTTTTTATTTGCTTTTTTTGCTATGGACTGAGTGTATCTCCTGAAATTCATATATTAGAAACTTAATTCCCAAAGTCTTGTGTTGTTGGTATTTGAGGTGGCCTTTAGGAGGTAATTATGATTAGATGAAGACCTGAGGGTAGGACTCCTAATCTGATATTCACGGCTTTATCAAAAGAGGAAGACAGACCCAACCTTGCAGGCTTGCTCTGTCGTGTTCTGTGGTAGCTTCTACCATGTTCTGATGCAGCAAGAAAATCTTCTGCCAGAAGCTGAACAGATGGCAGGGACGTGCTGTTGGACTTCCCAGCTCCAGAGCTGTGAGCTAAAGAAATGTCTGTCTTTTATAAATTAAACACTCAGTAGTACTCAGAAAATTGTAGTAGCAAAAAATGGACTAAGACACCTTACTATTATTAAAATAATACATGTTATAAACAAATTAGAAAATGCAAAAGAATAAAAGGAAGTAACTTATCTACTATAATATTTTGTTTTATTGATCCTATTTCCCACCATTTGTGATACACTTCTTTCTTTTTATGTCTTATTATAAAAAGTATGTGTTATTAGTTCCTTAATGGTGCATTTTTATCAGAGGTCAAAAAAGGTTTACTAATTCATATGGTTTCACATCTTGGGATAGTGATCTGTAATGTTTAGTCTCTATGATACTGCTGTAGTCTAATATTTCACTGGAATTTTTCATTTTCACTTCAGTGCCATAAAACTGCAAACTTAAATTTATTGCAATATTTACATATATGACAGCTGTTAAAACTACAGTAGTTGAAATACACTTAGGGAATAGTTAACAGGGCAAATGTACATATAAACACACACTCATTCATATAAGTAATTTATTGTAAAGTTGAACTTTGTTTTCCCTTGTAGTGAAAAAAGGACATGTGTTGATATTAATGTAATAAAGCTAACTAATACACTCACTCCTTCAAGCATTTTTAAATTCACATCAATATTTACTGAAAAGCTTATTAAAAACCTACTGTGTGCCGGGCAGCAAGCCAAACACAGCAGAGTCAGGAAAAAGGACACGAACTTGGAAAAACAGTATTGCCATATGGCAAGAACTGTTGAAAGGGTATAATCAAAATACTTTGGCATCACACAAGGGAATGGGAGAAGGTGACCCCTAAGCTGGGTGTTTGAGGATGGATGAGTCTTTCCCAGGAAGAAAGAATAGCAGTTGCACCTGCAAGGAGCTAAAAGGACAAAGAAAGATTCAGGAAGGAAATAAAGCTTGAAAGGGAGATTCAGATAAGTGTGCCATGCTAAGGAATTTGGATTATATATTGCAGGTCAGGAGCAGTCAGCAGAGATTTCATTACGTTGGAGACTGTCAGGATGCATTTAGGCTGGGAGGATCATTGGGAAGAAAATGGTAACACGAGCACTGGCCAGGACCCAGGTCAATGCAAGAGATAAGGAGGACCAAAAAGTTCAGCAATCTCTGAGGATGGAGAGGAGTTAGGAGACTGGATAGGCAAACATTTAATGATCAACTGAAGGAAGAACAAGGTAAGGAAGAAAGAAGATAGAGAACACACTTTTTAAAAAGAAAGTTGGGTGTGAAAATTAGGGAGATTGTGAAATATGTGAAGAAGGGTCAGATCAAATTTTTTTTAAAAGATAAATGAGATTTGAACATGTAAATTGTTGGGGGAAAGCAGACAGTAATAAAATTTTCCAAATTGAGACCAATATTTTTGAAATAATGTTTTAATTTTTCCTGGTTGGAATTGGAGAGAAAAAGAAAGGGGCTGCTAGAAACTCTGCTTTCATCTAGACTGAAGAGGTGTTCTGGAAGAAAGGTGACCCTGACATAAGTCAGGAACAACAGGCTGTAGGCATAATCTTTTCTCATCTCCCTCTGCTTCTTTCTACGCCTCCTGTCCAAACTCCTGTCTGGAGTCTAGCCACTAGGGCCAAATTGCAAAGTAGGTTTCAGGGAAGCACAATTTCATACTTTTATGCTTTCTGCATAGAGAAAGGGAAAGAGACACAAAAGGAGGAGACCTCACATTCAAGCACAACTTTCTACCAGCAATTTTTTTTTTGAGAGTCTTGGAGGCTATATGTGAACTAACCCTACTCCCTCTATAGCAAGCTCTAAGCCCATGGCCTTCCTCCTAAGCCCCTTCCTGCCTCAATGCTGGACAAAGGCCACCCTTCAGAGATACCTTCCCTGACTACAGCATATGTGATAACATATCTTTTCATTTTCTTATTTTCTTTGTCCTGCTTAGTAACACTCGGATCTCCAGCAGATGTAGGATATATACTTATTTGTTTCTTGCCTGTCCTCTTTCACATCCCTGTGAATGCCACAAAGATCAGACTTGGTACTGTGTATTATTATAATCCCTGTGCCTGCTACAAAGAGGGCATTCAATAAATGATTATTGAACAAGAGAATGAATGCACCTATAAATCAATGTAGAAATTTCAAATACCCTGTGTTTTTAGAAAGTTTTTTCAAAATTTAAAATATGAAGACTACCAAGATTAAAAATCAGCAAGAAAGAAAGTGTGCAAATTCAAGCAATTGATGGGCTTTGAAGAGCTAGAGCAGGAGGGCAGAGCAAGGTCAATCACACATCAGGAAAAATGGAAGATTTTTAACAGGGAGAACAACTCATGTAGGAACTTTCCAGTTTGACAACTAAAGATTTCTCAACTCATGCAGCCCTTCAGTGCCAGGAAAACTGGGATTGTTGCTGCCTTGATTTTAAAATCAGATACTCTCAGGATTTGAATTTTCATTCACATTTATTAGTAGTGTGATGTTATACACACTAATTAAATCTCTGATTTTAAATTCTCATTGTCATTAGGGATGGAAGACACATATTAACTGGGAAAAATGTCAGTTGGATAAACAGTATGTGATGTTTGTTATTGGTACATGCTTGATTGCTACTTAACATTCAATAAATGTCAGTTAAGAGACCAGGATCGATGCTAATTCCTAAGTGACTTTTATGACACGGTTGGTCACTTTTTATAATAGAATTACACTATTTTGATAGGTATGATAAAGAAGGTTTCATTGTAAAATTTTAAGATCAAATTTGCCTTTCTGGTCTCAAAAGTATTTATCATAATTTCTACATCAAGAAAAATGTGCATTTGTTTTCATAATGTTCACTATTATAAAAAACTCAATTGCAGTAAAAACTAAAAAGTAAAACTTATGAACACATATAAAGTATTACCCATTTTAAACATTATATAAATAAATTTTTTACTTGGCAGTATCAATAATTTATTCAACTCCTTCCAATAAGTTTGGTATAGGCAGGGAATACTATATTTCAGGAAAGTATAAATTCTTCTCATCAACAAAAACAAATGTTCCAACTAGTTTTATGAAATAAAAACCTTGAAAATAGTCACTTGGAGTTGATTTGGAGAAAGCTCTTTCTTGTCTGTTTCTGTTAATGCCCTCATGAGTTTTACTAGTTGCAACTGAAATCACAAAAACCAGGGCTTGATGCTTAGCTGGCAAGAAGCCAGGATAATGAAATTAATAACATATGCTGAAGAACCCATTTGTAACAATTTTTCCATTAAAAATGAGGCAGCTCAAAGCTACTAACAGAGCTTTTTCCCCAGCCCTACTCTATTTTCTTTTGCCTTTAATATATCTGTGTGCAGAGGCTGCTGGTTCTTACTTACTCCACATTCACAGGACTTCAACCTTCAGGCAGTCCTGTAACTGTTAGGCAGAAAGTTTCTTTCTTTCTTTCTTTCTCTCTCTTTCTTAGGTCATAATTAAAATTTTCAAGTGTCTGCCAAACAATACAGCTCCCCAGTTGGAGTTCAGCCCTGTGCTTCGGGACACTTTTTAAGATATGGTTTGGGTTGAATTGACAGATCTCACCTGTCAAGAGCCTAACATGGACTCTTCTGCAACAAGACTTTGAAAGTCCTCAAAAGTTTGTATATCTTCTTTAGAGAAAAATCATCTGAACCCCTCTCAAAGAATGTCTTCACCATCTCTTTATTCACATCCTTAGTAAATCTGCCAATCTAATTTTCAAACATATAATAAATTAGGAAAAAGAAATCAGGAGGAAAGAAATGTGACCAATAGCAGCAAAGGCCAGCAGCTCAGCAGAAGCCCAATGGATGCTAAAACCAGGTGTAGGACAAATACAGTACACACCATTGTACTAACTGAAGAACTTTTACCAACTCAGCGGCCTTGGGGGACATCACAGGATTGCAGGAAGCAGGAGGCCCTAAATTATTGGTCTATAGTGATAGGTATTTATATAGATAAGCTTATGTCATAAGAAAAGGTCGGGTTCCATGTTCACTGCCAAAGGACATGGGCAAGACTGTCGTGCACTTTTTCATAGTTATTCAAATAAAGATCATGTTAAAATAAAGTAGCTTGGTATGGCAACTCATGCCTATAATCCTAATTACACAGAGGAGTGCAGACTAAGGCTAGCCCAGGCAAAAATGCAAGATCATATCTGAAAAAGAGCTAAAAGCAAAAAGAGCTGGAGTTAGGACTCAAGTGGTAGAGAACTTGCCTAGTAAGTTCAAAGCCCTGAGTTCAACCCCCAGGACCACACACACACATAAATACACACACACACACATACACACACACGTACACACACAGAGGCAGTTGTTTTTCAGTATTCACAGGATTGCTTATAGGACCCTCAAATATGCCAAAATTGTGGATGCACAAGTGCTTTACATTACATGGCATATTGTTTGCCTATACACATCCTCCCACATACACAATTTCTAAATACTTATAATAATTAATGCAATGCAAATGCTGTTTAACATACAGGGAATAAAGACAAAGAAAAAAGTCTGTATGTGTTCAGTACTGATGCAATTTTCCTAATATTTTTGGTCTGTGGTTAGTTGAATCCATGGAGGCAGAAACTAGCTAGAGAAGGCCAACTGTATGTCTCCAGAGCACCTTAAATATTGTGAGGTATTTGTGGATTACCTATGCCTGCAACATATACAGAAGAATGAATACTAATGATGCATCTCTCTGAGTAGAAGGCTAGAATTTGAAAAGAAGAAAGGATCTCTACTTCATATAATTCTTATTTTGTTGAAGTTTGCAATATGAGTATGTTTGCTTTCATCATACACACATTTAAGATGTTCTAGGAAGGCTAAAGTGTTGTTGCATTATTACCTGTGTACAGTTTGTCCATCAGCCCATAAGCAGCCAGATCTTGAAGGGCAGGGTTAGTTTTCATTCTTCCTACCTTAGATGGACTGAACTTTCATACTGTACTATATCTGTTTCATATGATAGGAAGAAAGTATACATTACATGTAGTTTTTTCTCTTCAGAAACTAATAATTGAGTAAGAAGTTGAGATGATAAGAAAAATGTGTATGGAATGTGGGAAGTAGGGGGAGAAGAACTTAGAACACAAGGACTTGAGGACCAGATAGGATAGGGTGTAGCCAGGAGCCTAGTGGACAAAATCAGTGGAGCAGCAGAGAATGAGGGAGGCAGGCAATAAGGACTTGGCCAAGGGCTTGGCAGGAAGAGATTAAAGACAAACTAAAGGATATTAAAGAGTTAGAGAGGCCAGAGTCACCTTCATACTGGTCACTTGATTGGGAGTCTAGTATGTTCCATTTAAGGTGGCTTTAATGAACACAGATACTACAAAAAAGTCTTCCACTGTGTATCTATTATGGGTTTCTCCATCCTTACCCACTATTTTTGTGGTCCAAGTGCATGAGTTACTATAAGATACCGGGATTATTGAAAGGAATTCCAAGCCAATGCAAGGCATAGACAACATTTAACAAATGTTCTTTTAATAAATAACTTTTTAAAAAGCACTGTAAACTTGTAAAGGGTCTATTTTGTCTCTCTGCCAGGTATCTTTCACATAGAATACTGAAGATGGATTTATTCATCATGAGCTATTCTGTCTTCTTTTGAATTCAAGAATAAGAAATGAGAAATTTCAGCCAAATATTCTCCCCCATCAAAGAAGAAAGCCTCAATATTTGGTTTAAGGGCCTTATATACCTGTCACTTGATTTGAAAGACTGAAAGAAAGAAAACAAACTGGTATTAAATGCACACACCATTTTATTGAAGGGTCTCCCATACTCCATGACCTCTGTGACTTCATAAAACTGCATTGGGTGGGTAGAAGTAGAGAGGAAAATGGCATTTAGTTGAAGATTGCCATGACATCAAGTAGTTGACCTACTCATTTTCTCTAAGTCAAAGAGAACATATGCATTTGAGTTCTGCCCCACAAATCTAAAGCAGCATTTTATGAGTGCTGTCTGTTGTAGTGACAAAAGTTTCCAAGTCACATAGAAAACAGTTCTCTTGGAGGGCATATGAGATTTTTACTGAGGACACATGGCTGATTTCAACAAGAAAGGAGTCTTGACAGGAGAAAGGAAATCACAGCTGTGTGTGTGTGGTAGCGTGGGTATAGAGAAGGAAGGGCAGAGAAAAGCTGAATGGCTTTAAAGTCAGTGAACTGGGCATCCAGGAGTTGCAGGGGGGAAGGGACAAGAAAATTAAGAGTGTGAAGAATAATGTAGTGACAACACACAGGTTATAGACATGAATACCATATGGAACTGGGAGAGAAGTGTTCTAACAAGCAGGGAAATAAACAGCACAACAGGTCCCAAAGCACAAATGGAAAGAGTGATCTGTAGCACAGACCTTGGTGTATTGAGGCTATAAACTCAAAATCTCTTAAAGATTTCCACAAGGTCCTTAAAAATCGTAACAGAAAATAAAACCTAAGTTTTAAAGCTGTTAAGAAAGAAAGAGGACATTTCCTGTTAACTGGGCAGCACATTAATGTAGTAAGAATGACAAGATGGAGGTAATAAACTAATATGGGACCACATCAAGGATGTTTGCAAACTGGAATAAATCTAGGAACTGTAAAATGAAGAGGAAGCCAAAACCTTTTTATCAGTTCTATCCAAGAACTATCTATCTATGACAACCAAAGCAAAATTAAAGAGAAAGAAAAGAAGCAAACCAAAGATGGCCAAAGACAAGAAAGGTGAGGCTACTTTTCAACATTTTTATATTTAATACCAACAAATGCATATGATATACCAGCACTCTTCATTGTACAGTATAAACAGGAAATCACAGAACCAACAAAATAGACTTAGAAAGTATTATAATTATCATTCCCATTTCAAATGGGTGTTTGAAGAAACTGAACCCTCAAGAGTGTAAGCATGTTTTTCAAGATAACCACCTAGTAAGTGAAGAGCAGGTTTGAATTGAGCATCCCACACAGACTGGAAAACTAGTACACTTTTCTCATTCAAACATATGTGACACAACAAACACTATAAATTGAGTGTTCCTGATCTGCAATACTTGAGACCAGAAGAGTTAAAATTTTATAGTTTTTTAGCTTTTAGAATATTTATAGATATATAATGAGATATTTTGGTGTATGGGATCTGATTATAAATATAAAATTTACTAACATTTCATTTGTACCTTATATAGTCTAAAGGTAATTTTATATGATATTTGAATAATTCTGTGCATGAAGCAAAGTTCCATGATGGGGAATATGTCAATGCGTGAAAGGTTTTGAATTTGGCACATTTTGAATTTTGGATTTTCAGATTAGAGTTGCTAACATGTACTATATATTAGAGCTAACCCTCTCCAATGATCATTCAATTATCAGATTACCCCAACATGAACACATTTATCTTCATATATTGTTTTCTTCATTCATAAAGCAAGCATCTTGCTGACTCTCTATTCTCTATGTAGATGTATGTTTGATTCCATGGGAAAAATAAGAACTGTAGAATATAGTTTGCTATTGTCTGAATGTTTGTGTTTTCCCCAAAATCATAGTGGAAGCTCATCCCCGATTTGAAGGTGTTAGGAGGTGAACATTTTGGGAGCTTATTAAATCATTAGGGTGAAACCCTCAAGAATGGGAAAAGTGCCCATATAAAAAAGCCTCTGCCATGTGAAGGATACAGCAAGAAGTTTCATCTATAAATCAGAAAGTACATTCTCACCAAATCTGACAGAGGCTTGGTTGGACCTCCTAGCCTAAAGAACTGTGAGAAGCAAATTCCTATTGTTTATAAGCTACTCAGTCTTTGGTATTTGGTTGTCCCAGCCCAAACTGACTAAGACATAGTCCTTACATTTAATTAGTCCTACAACTAATTGTTGTAGGCTAATTGCCACAACAAGCAATCCCGACATTTCAATTGCTTCACACAATAAAATGTTATCTTTCCCATTCTAGTGAGTCTTGCATACAGAGATGTATATGTAAATAAATAGACTCTGCTCTGGGCTCAGTCAGGAACTCTTTCTCCCCTGTGGACTGCAGGTACCTCTGGGAGTCTACTCCTTTGAGTGAGCTGGGGAAAGAGGAGAATAGTGAGAGTCAGTCCCAGGGGGTGTACCTGCTCTGTGCTCTCACTCCATTGGTCAGCCCTCAACATGTCATACCTGACAGGAAGGTCTTGCCTAAGAAAAGCCAGAAAACCTCTGCCACAGTCAGAATCAGGGAAAGACTCCAGCTTTTACTTTTACTACTATCAGTCAGGACCTAGGAGAATAGAACCTGCTCTAAGATGATCAAGTGAGAAGGGATTTAAGTCAGTAGATCAAAGTCTTACAAAACCATTATAAGAATAATATGTGCAGGAATCAAGGGAGCTGAAGTTACTGTTCAGGAAATGGGAAAGGGCAAACATCTCAGACAGCTGCCACCTCACTTCTTACATCCTGAAGTTGGTGCTTTCTAGGAAGTACTGGCAAAATCATGGCACATTCACTCTGCAGAAGCCCACGTGCCCTCCATCACCATAGGAGCAACAACGGCCCTTCCTCTCTTTGGCCAGGCACCTCTCACTGGGGCACCTAAGATTCTGGTGGCCAGTACTTCTGGGAAGTGTGGTGTTCAGTCAGAACTTCAGCTCTTTCAGTAGAGGAAAGAGTAAATGAAGGAGTAGAAATGGTTCCAAAATATATCAATAGAAGATCCAACCAGGTGAAACCTTTTTTTTTTTCTTAATACAAGTTTTATTTTGGAAAAGAGAAATGAAAAACTGTGTATAGGAATCTTATGTATTAGAAATATATTCAGTCATTCATATTCATTAACCTCCCTTTCATGTTTCTGAGCCAGTTTAAAAGTACAATATTTAGGAAATTAACATAATATATTTGTATTTGAAAAACTGTGCTTAAGTGAGGAGTAAGACTAATTCATTTCCTAAGAAGTCTTGAGGAAAACAAATTTAAAATTTAAAACTTGCTAGATTCAGAACAAACACTGTCTACTTACCATTAAATTAATGGTCAGCAGCCAAAAAATGACATAAATCAGTATTATCAGTAACCCTTAGCATTATCTCTGACAATGGCCTCAGTCCTATTTGGTTTTTGCTCCAGACTCCCAGGGAAGTGTTAGTGTATCCTAAACCTTAGATTAGATTTGATGTTATTGATGATTCCCTTTTGAGGGCTGTGATGAGTCCTGCCTAGTACAATGAAGGAAATTTATTTTTGCTTTGCTTGAATTCTCCAATTGCTATTATTTTAGAACATAGCTTTCATTTTAAGAGTTATTGATGTCCTTGTTGTTTGATTACTTAAATAATAGACGTGCTTAAATAATAGATAGATGTTATACTTAGCATAATACTCCATGTAATTACACCATATATAATTATATGGAGCTTAGGTAGTCCTGTAGGGAAGGCTACCAGGAAACAACTATGTTTGCAGACCATTATGTTGAATACAACAATAAGGAGGCTAGAGCACTTCATAAATGCAAGCTTCTGTCTGAGCCTATTTATAGAAATCGAGGTTGTTTAAAAACACTAGAGCAAATGTCAGATTCTGGTGAGTGAGCTTGGCCATATGACCCTTGTAAGTTCTAACCAAGTTTGATAGCTTTCGGCATCAATGGATGTAGTCCCTGAAATGCCCACCTTGTCTATGTCTTCTAGGAGTAAGCAGGATGAAAGCATTTTGTTGCTATTATGAATGAGCATAAGTTTGCTTACGTTCACTAAGAAGACTAATTAATAATAACAACTAACATTAATATAGTGTTATTTATCAGACACTGGTAAGAAAGATTACCCATATTTTATTGATGCACTAATTTTGGATAGAAATATGCTAATTTGTACAAGTGACAGAAATAAGGTTCAAAGTCCAGATTCTTAAGACTGTGGATCACAATCATAGTTATTATTCTGACTGTCTTAGTGCATACGAATTATCTTCCTACTTGATCAGACATAGCACCTGAACTGAAGAAGATTTGTAGGAGTTGAAATCAGTCACCTTGTCTAATTTTATAATTCCGAGTGAAGGGAATAAACTTGTTCCTTCCCTTGAATAATCCTCATCTTCATTGACTTTCTACTATAATGCTGGTACATGCAGAGGTAAGAGATGCTCTTTAATGAGAATTTCTCCAGGAATCTCTGACTATTAAAATAGGAAAGCAACACATTGTCAATTAGAACATAAATTTGAAAAGTTGCCTTAGAGCCTAGGGTGATTTTAAACTATCTTTATGTGATTTCACTACAAATGAATCCAACATCTATTTATCCATGAATTTAGTAGAAATCTACCTGTATTTATCTGTTATGCCAATTGAAAGACATTGTAGTAGCAAAAGATTGGAATCAATATGAATGTCTATTAATAAAATACTAGCTAAATATGTGATAGCATATACTTATAATGGAATAATATGTACAACTTTAAATTCAAAGAAGTGCTTTATGTATTAATGGGGATATATTCAAAATATACTGTTGAGGTATAAAGCAAGGTTTAGAGATATGAATACATTATGTTACCAATTATATAAACAGGATAAAAAAGAGAGAAACTGTAATTGTATTGACTTACACAAGCATAAGATTTATCTAGAAGGATAAATACGAAAACAGCACTAGGGATTTAACTGTTGGGATGATGGGAACTGAAAAGATAGGGAAAGGGAAGGAGAAAAACTCTTCATTATATGCCATTGTATCCTTTTTAATGTCTGAAACATTGAAATATTTTCTCTATTTTGAAAATTTATTAAAAATTAATTTGGATATAAACAACTAAGACTTTATAAACACTGTAGATGGAGGGGATAGAAAAAGAGTTCTCAAATTCCATGGGTAAAACAACCATGAACCACTTAACACTTACTTAGTAAGCAGCATACAAGTAAACAAATTAAGACAAGACAAGCTACTGCTAAAGGAATGCAGAGCAATGGTTATGTGGATTATTGGCTGAGTATAATCAGAGATGTCTTGCTAAGGGAATTGAATTGCAGGCCTTGATTTAAGAGAAAAGAGATATGGTGTCATGAATAGTGTGGCCTTATACATGCAGCTTTCTGGAGAATTCAAGTAAACTGTAAAGTCATTGTGTACCTTGAAGGGTGGAACACTGGTTGTTTGAGTCTTGTATCACAAGACCAATAGGAAAAGGCCACATTCATCTTGTCTTTATAAGGATTGAGCTTTCCTTGGTTTATACTTATTTTCACCCTGCTGTCTTACTGCATTCTGTGATTATCTGAAGTACTTTTTAATTGGTTCTCTTCGGCATCCCAGTTATACTCCTATGTCATTTACAAAAGTTGTTAACTTTTACTCTTTCCTTCCCAGTGTTATGCCTCTAATTTCTTTCTTTTTTAATTGCATTGTGTGAGACCTCCCAAACAATTTTAAGTAATAGTAGTAATACCAGTCATTGTTCTTTTTCCTACTTTAGAGGAAATAACTAGCTGTCTATTGAGATAAGATATAATTTGTTAAGGAGCACTTTTATTAAGTATTATATACTTCAGTGTTTTTAAAATTTTTAAGAATGGGTATTAAATTATGTTAAATACCTCATTAGTGTTTATGAAAATGATCATAAATATTTTCTTATAGACCTATGACTATAATGATTATGCTAATAGATATGCTAATATTGAACCATCCTTGCATTTCCGGAATTATGTCTATTAGATTATGATGATCTGTTGTTTTAGAATGTTGATGCATTTTTCTACCCCTATTTTATCGAAGAGTTTTGTGTGGATATTCATAAATGAGATTTACATATAAGTTTTTATCACGAACTACATGGACAGACTTTAAGGTAGCCTCCGTATGTTCATGACCTTTTATAATCAACTTTCTCTGAGGACAGGTTGGATTCATGATTTGTACCGTGCAGTTGAAATGGCAAGGTCATGGGTCAAACTCTGATTCTTAAACTACATTGTACACATCTTCACCTGGCTGGTCAAGTTCTCTCTTGGGAGCTTCGAAAAGGCAAACTGCCATGAATTCTATGAAAACAGCCAACACAAGGGTAATATCTATGAGGCTATGCAGTCTTTATATTTTCTAGAAAAGCCTCAGAAGACTTCCTTCTTTATTTATGCTCTGAATAATGTGATCTTCCAAAAGTTCGTGGGAAACCTTCTGTAAAACTATTTTTTAACTGTGCCTTTTTGAGAGGAAGTTTCTTGTTTTGTCTTTACAATTTTCTCTATTTCTTCTAAATAACTTGGCCTGCTTACATTTTTCTATTTCTTCTATAGCCAGTTTTGGTAAACACTTTTCAAGAGGAAAACAAACTCACTCCATCCAGACTTTTAAATTTATTTAGAGTTAGGCAAAAATAGTCTAATTATCTTAATTTCATTCACTTTTGAACTTTTCAAGTTATTTCAGTGTGTGTTTTAATCTGTTTCTTCTCCCCCACCAATATAACTTTTGGGCTTATTTATTCATTGATTAATTTACTTTCTTGTTAATTACATTTTTATTAATTCAATTTTAATATTTATTTGCTGTTTCTTTCTAACCTTTGAAGACATATGTTCAATTCTGTTTGATTTCAATCTTTCCTATTTATTAACAGGAAACATTTGAGCCATAATTTTTTTCTCTGAACACTGGTAGCTATATAAGTTCTAATATGAAGTGCCTTATCATGTTTTTAGATGTTTGTTATTTCAGATTAAATTTTCTCTGAGAAAAAATCTGTGTTAGGAACTTTCTAATCCCTAAGAAGTGAGGATATGTTGTTGTTGCTTCTGTTAGTTTCTGATTTTGTTACATTGAGGTTGGACGATGTTTTTTGTATCATTTTTACCTTTTGAAATGTACTGACATTTTCTTTTTTTTTTTTTCCTTTTTCTTTTATTATTCATATGTGCATACAAGGCTTGGTTCATTTCTCCCCCCTGCCCCCACCCCCTCACTTACCACCCACTCGGCCCCCTCCCTTCCCCCCCCAATACCAAGCAGAAACTATTTTGCCTCTTCAACAAAAACTGCTGGGAAAACTGGTTAGCAGTCTGCAAAAAACTGAAACTAGATCCATGTATATCACCCTATACCAAGATTAACTCAAAATGGATCAAGGATCTTAATATCAGACCACAAACTCTTAAGTTGATATAGGAAAGAGTAGGAAATACTCTGGAGTTAGTAGGTATAGGTAAGAACTTTCTCAATGAAACCCCAGCAGCACAGCAACTAAGAGATAGCATAGGTAAGTGGGACCTCATAAAGCTAAAAAGCTTCTGTTCATCAAAAGAAATGGTCTCTAAACTGAAGAGAACACCCACAGAGTGGGAGAAAATATTTGCCAATTATACATCAGACAAAGGACTGATAACCAGAATATATAAGGAACTTAAAAAACTAAATTCTCCCAAAACTACTGAACCAATAAAGAAATGGGCAAGTGAACTAAACAGAACTTTCTCAAAAGAAGAAATTCAAATGGCCAAAAAACACATGAAAAAATGCTCACCATCTCTAGCAATAAAGGAAATGCAAATTAAAACCACGCTAAGATTCCACCTCACCCCTGTTAGAATAGCCATCATCAGCAACACCACCAACAACAGGTGTTGGTGAGGATGTGGGGAAAAAGGAACCCTCTTACACTGTTGGTGGAAATGTAGACTAGTACAACAACTCTGGAAAAAAATTTGGAGGCTACTTAAAAAGCTAGACATCGATCTACCATTTGATCCGGCAATACCACTCTTGGGCATATACCCAAAAGACTGTGACACAGGTTACTCCAGAGGCACCTGCATGCCCATGTTGATTGCGGCACTATTCACAATAGCCAAGTTATGGAAACAGCCAAGATGCCCCACCACTGACGAATGGATTAAGAAAATGTGGTATCTATACACAATGGAATTTTATGCAGCCATGAAGAAGAACGAAATGTTCTTCTTCGCTGGTAAATGGATGGAATTGGAGAACATCATTCTGAGTGAGGTTAGCCTGGCCCAAAAGACCAAAAATCGTATGTTCTCCCTCATATGACATTTTCTTTATTGTTTTATGATTCATATCCGTGAAGGGTACCTGAAAACAAGATGGATAATCCATTTTTTAGGAATCAGTTCTTCATATATGCCACTTGATTTTTGACATTAAATATTATTATAAAAATATATTCAGGAAGATTGATTTCTTTCTACCATATAAATCACTTCATAGTGTTCCCCAGCTTTCCAAACAATTTTTTGTTTTTCAAGTCCAGTAAGTTTACTAAAAAATGTACACATTGCCTAATCTTTATGTAAAAACTCAGGATTGTTTTGATTTGGGTGGGGTACCTTTTTTGTGTTCTAGGAAAGTGTTCTATCTTTAAATATTGTTCTCATTCCATTTTCTTCTTACATAGACCCCAGGTATGCCTGTGCTATGTCTTCTTTTCTCTTTAATCCTTTTAAACCATTATTTCAGTTGTATTGCATTTCTTTTTCATTTTCCTCCTCTGTGTCCACTGCTCTTCCCATCACCCACCTCCCAGGGTTTATTCACTTCCAAGTTCCTTCTGATTCTTTCTTCATTTTTTAATGCTTTTATTTTTCCTACTTCTTTATTAAGTTGTGCTACTTTTCTACTACTATTTTCTCCACCTCCTTTCTAAGTTCTTGACCTTCTAATTTGTGGTTGCCATTCATAGAGGCTATTGCTACATTAGCCTTTAAAAATATGTCAAAATAGTTGTTTAAGAATTAATCTGATCTGCCAGGCACAATCTGGGTGAGATACCATGTAAACCAGTGAAAAGTCAGTGTAGTGTTGCCCACTTGTCATCCCAGCTAAGTGGAATGAGTAAATAGGAGGATTGTAGTCCAGCAGGCCTGGGCATAAATATGATACCCTGTTTAAAAAATAACTAGAGTAAAAAGTTCTGGGAGCATGGTTCAAGTGTAAACAAGCACAAGGTCCCAAGTTCAAACCCTAGTATTGCCAAAAAAAAAAAGAAAAGAAAAATTAATCTCTTCCAAGAGTATCTTTTTTTCCTGGAAAGTCATTCTGCTAGTAAATATTTCTGCTCACTTCTTCTTTTATTATTAACATTTAATAATTAATATTGTCAGTATTAATTCCTTTCTTGTTTTCTTATTGTATAAATGGAGTGTTTGTGGACTAGCTATATTAATTAATATGAGTTTTGCAAAGTGGGGATGGACCCAAGGGTGGTAATCTACCCAAGCAGGGTTTTGTTTTTGTTTTGATTTTTCTGGCAGCACAGACCCTTCCTTATCCTTAGATACCACAAACTGAAGCTGCTTCATGCAAATATCAGTCTCTACACAATGCATTTTGTAAACCCGTCTCCTCTCTTTTTCTGAATTAATCATTCTGTTTAGTTATGGGTGAGGAGTGGTGCCTTCTGTTTCAACCAGCTCTCTCCTGCTTTGGCTTTTTCTTTCCAAGATATATCTTTGGATGCTCAGGTGTAAGTACTCCCTTCAGGAAGTAGATTTTGACATTCAGAGGCCTGCCACCACCATACCTTCACTCTTCACTGTTTTCCCTCCCTTCCACACAGTTTTTGCATGGAATTTACCATTTGTGGCAACCTCACATAATTTGATGAGTCTTGGTATTGGTAAAAATGAAATTTGCCATTTTGTTTTTCATTTTGCTTATTTTCTTTCTAATAGTACCCAAAAAATATAGGAGAATCTTGAGTAGCCATGGTTATGTCCATACCCGAAGCCCTTACTTTTTCCCTCAATGACTTTGACCAGCAATATGTAAGATTGTTACACCACCCTTAGAAGTTCATTACATATTTGCTGAATTGTGGCAAACATCTGGTTTATTCTATTTATTTATGATGTATATATGTATTTATTGATGCATGTATGTATTCATTCATTTTGTTCTGCTTCCCCTCCTTCATTGTGTGATGATGGGGCCATCTATTTCATTATCATACATTTTTACTGCAAGGGTAGGCATGTGATTTTACTCCATTAGGTAAAGTACTTATCCTAGGTTGGACATGTGACCCAATTAGCATCAACCAGAGCTCTTTGAAGAAATTCTTATTAAGACTTAGTAAAATAATCTTTCTTCTTTACAGATCTCAAGCTACACAAATCCTGTAAATCTCGTGTTGCTCAGGGGTCTCTTTCTTTTCACATGGAAAAAAGTTGGCTGAGAATGAAGAGGTGGAGGGAGACAGGACATAGCCTAAGTGCCTGGATCCAGTTCTTCCTGAAACCTGGTCTGATGTTTGTTGTTAGGTGAGTCAATATTTTTTTTTTTGCTTGAGGTAATTTGATTTGGAGTTTTAGTTCTTATAGCTGAATAGTCATGGCCAGTTGCAGGATTTCAAATTTTTCAGATTTTTTATTGACTAAGAGGGTTTTTCCCCTAAAATTAAAAAAGAAAAGCATTTTCCCATTATTTTGACTTGTGAATGTGATATTTAAGAAATTTTTTGCTGTGTTTAGTTTAAATTGCACTTTCATAAAACACAGCTTTTCTTAAAATGTATTTACTTTTATTGCATTATTAAAGATTCTACAAGTCAACTTATTTAAAGGAAATTTACTGTGAAAATACTAAAAGCATTCATGCAATTTTCTTAAAAATGTGAAATAATCTGTCCACTGTTTTTTATTCCTTTAATGTGTTCACTCAGATGTAGCTCTGATTTTCAGAACATAGTCCCAATAAGTTGCTACTCATTAAATCATGGCTAGGTGACATCATTACTTTCCGAAAGAAGAACATTGGATAGTCTTAAATTCCTAGGAGGTAAACTTGCTTTTTGTAGATGTGCAATACCAGAACAGTGGTTATTTTCTTGTGATGCCAGAGCCAGAAGAAAATATTTGCAAGTCTGTGCCATGAAAGGCCTGAGCAATTATCATGCCGGAGGTCATTCCAGCTCTAAAGACTACTTGGTGGGAAGTGGGATTTTTCAGAGACTGAGAATGAAAAGAGACTTGTGTAGGAGCAGTATTTCTTATTGAAAAACAAGATTTACAATTTATACATCTGTCCTCTGGTCTTTAAGCAAGGATTTTTATAGGATAGTGCAAGTAAAATTTACTTCAAAATCAAGTGGGACTGAGGCTCATCTTAGTTCTGTTGTCAACATAAAACACTCCACAAATAAAGAAATATCCTATATTGAAAAGTGACTCCTTAATTTTTATGTGTCAATTAAAATTATTATTATTTTAGGGATAGTAATAGGAATTGAACTCAGGGCTTCATGGAGACCTACCATTTCAGCCATGTCTGTATTTCTTTTCACATGGAGAAAGGTTTTGCACTTTTTCCAGGCCAGCCTCATACTGTGATCCTCTTACTCGCCTCCCAGGTAGCTGCGACAACGGGTGTGAGTCACCATGTCTGGCTCGATTTTGAGACAGGGTCTATCTAACTTTCACCTGGGTTGGCTTGGAACCATCATCCTCCTATCTCCACTTCTGGAGTAGCTGAAATTACAGAAAAAGAGAGTATACCTGATAAGCACACTGACTTTCACATGATCTCAAAACACCTTAATTTAATAAAAATTATCTCAAATAAAATAGAATTTGGGGGCTGAGAGTGTAGCTCAAGTGGTAGAGTGTTTCCCAGCACACATGAGGTCCTAAATTCAAACCTCAGTACCACCACCAAAAAAAAAAAAAAAAAAAAAAAAGAATACTATAACAGAATTTGGTCAATATCCTTAAAACAAAAATTGCTTACTACTGACTATATATTTAAAGGCTCTGAATGTTTTAGATAATAACCATTAGATAAAAACATTTAATGCACAGTATGTACTTGTAATAGATGTAAATTTCTAATACTTTAGGAATTCACATGCTGAAAGAAATATGATAGAAACAGAAAATTATCTGCTACTAATTAAGGCACCTTTTTTCAAAACTGAAAGTTAATAACTACATATTTATATTACATTTGACTTAAAACAAAAGTCTGAGACATGATGCTGATGCTAAATTCTGGGAAGTTAAGCTCTGAGGAAGGCTCATCAGATTCGAATGATTGTCCTAAGCCCTCCACCTAATGGGTTTGAGCTGCTGGCTGAACCATGTCTTAAGAGAAGCTTGAAGAACAGTGTGTCCCTTGCAGGCCAGCACTCAAGAGGTTCCAAGGCTCCTAGCCACAATGTTAAACCCCAATCCATGCTTGCTTTCTTGTCCTCAGGACAAATGGTGTAGGTGCCTTCCTTTTCCTCCAGAAACATTGTACATACTCCTATTGTGGTTATTTTTCTCCTAAACTGCACACAGCGTTGATTTCATCCCGATTTGAAGTGACATGCTTGAATAGAGAAACATAGGCTTTATGTGGGAACCCTACATGGTTTGTCAGATGTAATGATTTTGGATAATGACATGCATGAGTGAAGATTTGGAAGGGAACTTATAATAAGAGCAATATGTTTTGTAGGCTTGCTAACTAACTTCCAAGCACTGTTATTAATTACTGTGCCTATAAGATGGGCACAGATATTCCCATTTTACAAGGGCTGAAACTGAGAGCTAAAACAAATTGCCCACCTTCTCACAGCTAGTAAGTGGCAGATTGGAAGCTTGAACCCAGGCAGCCTGCCTTCAGGAATCAGACTTTTCACCTCTGCACTCTACTTTCTACAGTGTGGTTCTGGTTCTTGATTCTCTCACATATCAAAAGATTTGGGGGAAAAGAAAATATGAAGCCACATTTAAGGGAGGAAAAGGAAAGTTGATTCTTAAAAAGAAGACAAGAAATTGGGGAGCAAGAAAGAATTCTGAGGAGGAGCTGCAAGGGGAACAATTATAAAATTTCTCTCTTTTTGTCTCATGATTCTGAAGGTATCAACTCACTGGTAGTCTTGGAGGAAAAAGAAGTGAGCAAAAAGATTCAAAAGATTAAAGACATCATCTTTTACACTCATAATAGAGAGTGTGTTTCATACATAAATCATTCAAAGTTCATCAAATCAAGTGAGAAAAAAGATTTTCAGGAACTAGGTCAAGTAATAAGTTACCAGACAGGTCAAATTCATATCAAAGGCTTTCAGCTTTAATGGTTTACCTTGAACCCACTATGACGGCTTCCATGGTAGATACACACAAAGACTGAAGCAAAGCAATGTACCAAGTGCTACTTACTATACCTTATTACTACCTACTAACTACATTAATATAATTTAGGGGAAGGAAACTTTCACATAGAAATTGTGTGCTAAGCATAACTTACTTTATTTACTGAAAATTTCCAACATAAAAGTATTTTAAAAATTTTTACATTTTCCTATGATTGGATTTTTTGACCCTGAAAAGACTAGAAGCAGGTAAGATAGAAATGACAGGTACTGTCTTAAGTGTGAAGGGTTTTCCCTTGTTTCTGTTAAAAAATAATATTTAATGCTATTGATAATATTCCAGGCACTTCTACCGGCCTAAATGTTGGGAATGATAGAATGGAGTATTCTGAAGAGATGATATTAATATCGTGCTGGGCAGGCAACCTAGGAATGTCTGAATCATCAACCAGACTAGTAAGTTCTCTTTGGGAGTATGTGCACAAGATAGTAACTGGTAAAAATAAGTATTAATGCTTTTCATTTTTATCTAGCTTAGTAAGTATCTAATGCAGAATGTCAGTGAGTTAAGAAAGAAAATACTCAAGAGTTCTTTTCTTTTTATTAAGTGACAGGTAGGCCTACGTCACTTCAAACCAATGCAAGCCAGTCATTGAGTTCTTTCTATTTCAATCCTAAAGGCCAAATGGAGACTGAGCTCTTATACTGCAATGCATGAAGATGTACATCCAAAGCACTGCTATCAACATTAGAGGAAAAGGGAAGAGAAGGTGACCAAGATACAATTTCTAGACGAGGAGAGCAAGCACCCCTGAGTTCAATAGCCATGTAGGAGAAGAAGTATTTTCAAGACAAAAAAAGAGAAGGTGGCCTGAGTTTGCCTTGGTAGTCTTGGATTTCCTTCCATTGTAGTAGAATAAATGAAACAGATTGCTGAGTGTTATGGAGACAGTACAGCAACCTGAGGTGACAGGAAGTGACAGAATGGTGGAAACAGGAAGGATCTCTTTTAGAAAATGTTTTTTAAGTAGACAGCTACAATATCAGAAGGAGTAACTCTTGGCAAAGATGTGGGAGGGGGTGTGCCAGGAAGTGGGACTAATGGCCTGAGAGTAAAGGCCTCAGTGTGGAAATGACTGTGGAGTGTTTCAGGAGGAGCAACAAGGCCACTGGGGGTGGAGTGGATGAGGAAAGAGGAGTGCACTAAAGCTGGGGCCCACCGATGAGCACCATGAAAAACGTGCTGAGGTGTTTGGGATTTTACTCTTCAGACGTTGGAAGCTATTGGCATATTTATAAGCATGATGTGATGTGAGCTTACCTGTTTTTATTTATTTATTTATCTGTTTGTTTCTTTGGTTTGAACTCAGGGTCTCACACTTGTTAGACAGATACTCTACAACTTGAGCCAAGTCTCTAGCCCAAATTTACTTGTTTGTAAAAAACTGTTGATTATTCTGCTGAGAAAAGATTATAGGAGGGCAAGAATGGAATTTGGGAGACCAATAAGGAAGATGTATGTTCGTTCATCTACTTAAGGAATAATGAGGCATGGATGAACAATTCAGGCTACAGATGGGCCATCCACCTTGAAAAACAAATTTGGCAAAGTGTCAGAAAGATCCTACCTACCAGCATCATTGTAGGGTTGTTTCCCTAGCCTTCAGCCACTGTGTGGCCATAAGTGGCCAGTGAAATGATCAGTTCAGTTCCCCAAGGCCTCTTATGAATGCTTGTTTAATGTTCCCTCCAGAAGCTTCTGATAGGAGTCAATACAGGAAATGAATACCTCCCTTACCCCATCCCACACAACATTATACATGTCTCTTATTATCACCTTCCATTCTGCTTTCTATCTGGACTTATGCTGTGTTCTAATTCTGACTGAGTTCACCAGAAAGAGTTATACAATGAGCACCAGATTATAAAGAAGTCCAAATAACTCAATGCCATCTTAAATGCTTGATGTTTCCTTCATCTTATAAAACTTACAGTTCAATCTTCCTCATTCTCAAACTTTCACAGTCTTCACAATAGACTGAGCCTTCCCTCCTACTTTTCCCACAAATACACATAATCTCAAAGAACCTCCCTTGTTCCTCTAAGAAATGTAGGTCTAAAATATTAATGTCAAGGTCTTCTCCTCTCTGCTTCCAATTCTTTCCCTGGAATTTATGTAACAACTTCAGCAAATTAGAAAGTCTGATTATTCCAACACTGTGTACCAGTTTTTGCTTTCCCAAAATCCCACAGAATCTAAAACATTACTGATCTAATCCCATATTCACTGAGTACTAAATACTAAATAATTTAAATGTCAATACCATATGCAATAAGAACCTTCTGTAGAGTAAGAGCCTGAGACCCCAGATGACAGACCATAGGTGCTCATCAGACTCAGAATAAAATAACTTTAGACCACGGATCACACATGACCTTGTCCCTGTCTACCTCTTCAACTCATTCCCTCTCATTTCCCATGTGTAGCCATGTGTAGTATGGCTATCTCCTCCCACTTTGCTCAGTAGTTTCCTGGTCTTAGCACTAAAAGCCCTGTGTCCTTCTACTCAGCCATGAAGAAGAATGAAATCTTGTCATTCACAAGTACATGGATGGAACTAGAGAACATCATCCTGAGCGAGGTTAGCCAGGCTCAGAAGACCAAAAATCATATGTTCTCCCTCACATGCAGACCTTATTTATTTTTTTTATTATTATTCATATGTGCATACAAGGCTTGGGTCATTTCTCCCCCCGTCCCCACCCCCTCCCTTACCACCCACTCTGCCCCCTCCGTCTCCCCCCCATACTCCCTGGATACCCAGCAGAAACTATTTTGCCCTTATCTCTAATTTTGTTGTAGAGAGAGTATAAGCAATAATAGGAAGGAAAAAGGGTTTTTGCTGGTTGAGATAAGGATAGCTATACAGGGAGTTGACTCACATTAATTTCCTGTGCGTGTGTGTTACCTTCTAGGTTAATTCTTTTTGATCTAACCTTTTCTCTAGTTCCTGGTCCCCTTTTCCTATTGGCCTCAGTTGCTTTTAAGGTATCTGCTTTAGTTTCTCTGCGTTAAGGGCAACAAATGCTAACTAATTTTTTAGGTGTCTTACCTATCCTCACCCCTCCCTTGTATGCTAAAGCTTTTATCATGTGCTCAAAGTCCAATCCCCTTGCTGTGTTTGCCCTTGATCTAATGTCCACATATGAGAGAGAACATATGATTTTTGGTCTTTTGGGCCAGGCTAACCTCACTCAGAATGATGTTCTCCAATTCCATCCATTTACCAGCGAATGATAACATTTTGTTCTTCATGGCTGCATAAAATTCCATTGTGTATAGATACCACATTTTCTTAATCCATTCGTCAGTGGTGGGGCATCTTGGCTGTTTCCATAACTTGGCTATTGTGAATAATGCCGCAATCAACATGGGTGTGCAGGTGCCTCTGGAGTAACCTGTGTCACAGTCTTTTGGGTATATCCCCAGGAGTGGTATTGCTGGATCAAATGGTAGATCAATGTCTAGATTTTTAAGTAGCCTCCAAATATTTTTCCAGAGTGGTTGTACTAGTTTACATTCCCACCAACAGTGTAACATGCAAATACAGCAATGTGGTTGGACTTGGGGCACATGATAAGGGGAAAGCACACACGGGAAGTATGGGGATAGGTAAGAAACAGAAAAAATGATAGTATTTGATGTCCCCACTGCAGAGGAGATAATACAGAAACTTTACAGTGACAGAAGTCAATATGAGAAGGGAGTCAGGAACTAGAAAAAAGGACAGTAGAGATGAATCAACTTAGAATGTAACACATTTATACATGGAAGCAATGCTAGGAACATCTCTGTATAGCTATCCTTATCTCAACTAGCAAAAATGCTTTGTCTTTCTTAATATTGTTTATACTCTCTCTTCAACAAAATTAGAGATGAGGGCAGAACAGATTCTGCCTGGAAGTGAAGGGGATGGGGAGGAGAGGGAGGGGTAGGAGGGGGTAAGGGGGAGAAATAACCAAAATAATGTATGCACATATGAATAAACAAATAAAAAAAAAATCATGTGTCCTTGGAACCCACTCAGTCCTGGGCAGTCTGGGATGGTTGATCACCCTGTCACAGGCTTGCTTTCTTTTCCTTACACATGTAGGAAGGTGTGTCTGCATGGAACATTCTTCTCTCAGTGCTTCTATGACTTAGTCCTCATCATTCAGTTCTTTGTTGAAGTAAATCTTTTCAGAAAGCTCATCTCTAATCACCTGTATTATTGCAATAGCAGTATTTATCAGTAAATATCTACCATTGTATACCTTTCAGCCTTTCATGTAATGATTTATTGTATGTCTCCTCCTCTAACATACAAGCTTTATGAAGTACATATCTTTTCTCTGCTGTATTCTCACCTCAAAGTCTGGTGTCTAATTCATGGCACTAGACTCCTCAAAAGTACATGTTCAGTGAATGAATAACATTTTTTATTCTGTTCTAATTGTCAATACCAACACAACATTATTTGCTCATTCATTTAGCAACTGAACATTTCAGAACTCATACAATTTTATAGAGTTTGGCAAGCTAGCCAGAATGGGCAGCCACTGGATTCAGTTGATCAATTGTAAAAGGATTAACCAGATGGGCAAGCCATTTAAATGGTTTTAAAATTGTATTTACTATAAGCCAGGCATGGTGGCCATTCCTGTAGCTCCAGCACTAGAGGATTAGGCAACAGAATCATGAGTCTGAGGCCAGCCTGAGCAACACAGTGAGGTGCCAACTCTAAATTAATTATTTAATCAATTAATAAAAACAAAATTGTCCTTGGGGAAAAGATTGCTTCCTATATGTCCTTTTGGAGTTATTATGACTCATCTTCCCCTTTTTATAACATGAATCAATTCTTCAACTTTAAAATGAAGACACCATATCATCTATGGTCCTCCCCACAGCAGAAGGCTAGCAGCGTTCCCTGAAACCTTACTCCAAGCATACAGAGTACCAGCTGCCTAGAACAAGTTCTGTCATCTTCCCCGAATCCCAGGTTCTTTTCTGTTAGTTCTATGATTTTCTAAAATAGAAATGCCCATGACTCATGGGTTTTTCACCTCAAATTACCATACCATGCCATTTCGAAATTCCCCCTCCCTTCTTCCTCAGTGTTTCTGTAAAGGCTTCAGAGACTTAAGCCACTACTAGATAGCCCTATAAACCATAGGATGAGAGGTAAGTTTGCAACCCTGTGGAGGTAGGATGCAAACAGTACCTGTTTTACAATTCTTAGGTTGCCAGGTACAAGACTGGAAGATCCAGCTTAGCTCTGGAGACTGACCTCATTTAAAAATCTAACTGGAACAAGCCTTACTCTGGTCAGTTCTCCTTAGCTTTGAAGATGCATAGAAGGCAGTAGTAGGAATATATAGGGATCAGTACGATTACACCTTAGCACCTCCAGATGTTCTCCAATAACTCTTCCAGGAAGGTAGGTGGGTCCTTGAGCGTAAATAGATTGGAACAGCCTATTTTAAAATAGGCAGCTGAACATGGCTACGGAATGTTTACTGTTTCTCCTAGAGGTGACTAAGTGAGCAGGCATCTCCAGGAGCCTAGCCAGGAGTGCCCTGTGTGGGAGCGACACTTCCCTGCCTTCCACACTCTCCCCACTGCCACCCTGTCCCTGCCTCTGTCTACTCATTGATACAAGAGACACAGTGACTCTATCAAAGGTGCCCCAAAATCCCTCAATGGACAAGACAGAATGTTAAAGGAGGGAGCATAATTTGTTTTCAAATTTTCTCTTTCGAGCCTGTGTTTCTCACTAAATACACATTTCTCTTTGGAGAAGTAAGAACGTGATGTTGGTTTGCTGCTTGTGAAAGCTGCTGAAGAACACAGCTGTATGGGGGGAAGGGGAAGCACCTTTTTAGAAATTGCAGCTGTTCTGCTGTTTGGGGGTGGGCTTTTCTACCTGGCAAAACTGTAATTTTGAAGGCAGAGCTCAGACCTCCTGTCTGTTTTCCCACTCAACAGACCTCAGTCCTCCACAATTTCAGGGGCTTTGGTCTGTGCCATAAGAAATGAAACATAATTCCCAATGAGTTTTCTTTCTTTTTTAATAAAAATATCAAAGGTATATTTATCAGTGGCTGAAGAAGGAAAGCTGCGGCAAAGGCTATTTTTTAACTGGAACATGGCCTCGTGTTGTGCCACACTCATCCAGGGGCGGTGGAAGATTGATGGCTGGACATGTGGAGGGACCTGCCACTGATTGAAATCAGACAACTGCAAGCTGTGAGGGAGAGCAGGGGAAAACAGTCTAACCACAGCCATCCCGTCTTAGCACATTTGGACAGGGTTTCTCCTCTGTCTACTGTCTGCACCCCCAGCTCAGAGGAAGCGGCCAAAGGCAGAATGAGGGTCTGTGATGGTCTCAAGGATTCACCGGCCTCTGTGCCTCTGTCTCATGTTTGCCTTTTTAGAAAGCACACGTCAGGAGAGAACACTCCCTGTTCTTGAGAGAACTCCCTAGACTTTGAGATGAAAAATTATCAGAGCACTTTCACAAACAAAGAAAAGACAGAAAAATGGTAAAGCCTACTCTGTCGCTGGCTGAAAATTCTGATGCTACTGTACGTTAATTTGGGGCATGGTTCTTTTGTTTACTTTTCAATGGCCAGGGGATAAGGAGGAAGGAAGTCATGGGAAATTGTCAGGGTGTTACCCATCACCAAGATCCCAGCCAGAGTTCAGCATGGCTAACAATTGTACAGCTATGCACTTGAACCCAGACATTTTTATTTCATTAGGGGTGTCAGTTTACAGCCATTAGCTAAGCAGATTGGCCAGTACCAAAAGGCCTTTTTAAATGCCTTATCACCAAATCTTTCTTCCATTATTCAGGTCTTTCAAAAGAGAGAGAAAGGGAGGGAGGGCGGCTTTAAGTACATTATGCTTTGTGACTTGTCCCTGTCCTCTGGCCCAAACAGTCTAAAATAGGTTTTATTAGAAATCATTATTTAGATTCCAGCCCAGGGGCACATCTATTGCCTGGGTATAATGGTTCCCAGATTATGGAAAGTAGCAGAGAGGGTCTCCAATGGGCCGACATAATGTCAGTGACAATTCATTTTTTTGCCAGTTAGGATGCTGGTTTAATATCCTGAAAAAGGCACTTAACACCACCCTTTCATAACATCTGTCAGGCCCTGTCCAGTGGATTGTTTCTCACACTGTAGCTCCCAGGCAGTCTGGGGCCTTTCTCTGAAACATACCTCTCTCAGAGGCCTCAGAATTCCTCAGACATTCATCCACCCCCAGCCCCGGGGCCCAACACTCACACAGCAGCTGTTACAACTTTCCAGGACACTCCTAAATTTTCTAAATGTGTGCCATATAAAAATAAGATTTAGGACGGTGAGTGTTCAGGAGCCTTGCATGTGAGGAATATAACTCATCCAGTGTCGTGGGCCCATCAGGCATGCATTCTTCCCCAGTGCTTGAGATTTGGGGCAAGGGATCCTTTTTTCCTTTGCTTTTTTTTTTTTTTTTAAATAAAAAGTCCCCTTTTTATTCAGAAACTTAAAAAAATACAAAAATGTTGAAGGAAAATTAGAGTACAGTCCACACTCGGGTTTAGAAATTGTTAACATTTTTGTCCTGCTGTAATTTGTTCTCTTGCACAATTACACACACAAACTCACACTCTCATACATTCTGTGCACACGTATGCACACACACATACATGCACACTCTCATATGAACTGACACACAAAACTGCACACATACTCTCACAAGTGCTCATATACCCACACTCATACTCAGTTTTTTCTGGGCCATTTGAAAGTAAGTTACAGACATCTGACACTTTATACTTATGTATATCAGTAAGCATTTTCTTAAATTTTTACTTATAGTTAACATAATATTTACACATATTTCTGGTCTAAAGTACAATAATTTCATACATGAATACAATGTATAATCAAATCAGGATAATTGCCATTTCTGTATATTCAAATATTTATTATTTCTATGTTTTGGAAGACTTCAGGTTCTCCTTTTAGAATATTTTGAAGAACATCATTAATCATTATAGACCAGAGTTACCCTACTGTGCTAAAGGACACTAGAATTAATTCTTCCTATCTACATATTTTGGTACCCATTGTCAAACCTGTCTGTATCCCTACCTTGTCTCAGTAACCCCTAGTCTACTCTCTTCTTCCACAAAACCAGCTCTTTTAACTTCTACTGATGACTGCAAAATTTCTGTGTCTGGCTTATTTTACTTAATATAATGTCCTCAGTTCCATGAATGTTGCTGCAAATGACAGAATTTCATCCTTTGTTTATGTGTGAACAATATTTCACTGTGTGTATGTGCCACATTTTCTTTATGTACTCATTCATGAGTGGGCACCTTGTTTGATTTCATATATTGGGTATTGTAAATACTGTAGCAAAAAACATGACAGAACAAGCATCTCCTTGATACAGTAACTTCAGTTCCTGTGGCTGTAAACCCTCCTACCCCAGGAGTGAGATTGCAAGGTCATATGGTAGTTCTATTTTTATTTTTGAGGACCTTTATACTGTTTGCCATAATGCCTATACATATGTTGTTACCAACAGTGTACAAAAGATCCCCCTTTCTCCACATCCTCACTAGCATTTGCAGTTTTTTTGTCTTTTGATCATAGCCATTCTAACTTGAGTAAGATCATATTGTATTGTGGTTTTGATTTACATTTCCCTGGAGATTAGTGATTGTGAGCATTTTTCATACACTTGTGAGCCATTTTTATTTGTGTGTGTGTGTGTGTGTGTGTGTGTGTGTGTGTGGTGTTGCCCATTTTAGATCATTTGGCCATTTTTAAAACAATTTACTTGGATTTTGCTGTTGAGGTGGGTTTCTTATATATTCTGGATATTAATTCCATGTTGGATGGACATTTACTAATATTTTATTTCACTTTTTAGGTTTTCGCTGTACTCTGCTAATTGTTTCTTTTCTGCTGTGTAGAAACTTTTTGATTTACATAATACCATGTGTCTAATTTTCTTTTTGTATATGTCCCAAAGGGGTCTTGGCCAAAAAAAAAAAATTTCCTGTTCTAATGTCTTGAAGGACTTTCCTTATGTTCTCTTCTAATTTCATAATTTCAAGTCTTATGTTAAGGTGTTCGATTCATTTTTAGTTGATTTTTGTACATTATGAGAAGCAGAGTTCTAGTTTCATTCTTCTTCATATGGATGTCCAGTTTTCCTGCACCATTTATTGAAGATACTTTCCTGTGATGTATGTTCTCTGTGCTTTTGTTGAAAACCAGTTGGCTATCAGTACAAAACTAATTTCTGGGTTCTCTGTTCTGTTCCATTGGTCTGTATGCTTGCCTTAATGACAATACCATACTGTAAGGGTTTTATAGTGAGGTGTTGTGATAAGTACAGCTTTATTCTTTTTGTTCAGATTGCTTTGGTTGTTCAGGCTGTTTGGTTCTATATGAATTTTATTATCATTATTATTATTATTTTTGTCTCTGTGAAAGAGATCATCCATGAAGCTTGCCTTGAATTTGTAGATCCTGTTGAGTAGTACAAACTTTTTACTAATAGTAATTCTTCCAAGCCATGAACATAGGATGTTTTTCCATTTTTTGTGTGTATCCTCTTTAATTATTTTCATCGGTGTTCTACCATTGAACCTCCTTGGTTAAATTTATTCTTAGATTTTTTTGTGAACAGCATTGCTTTCTTAACTTCTTTTCCAGCAAGTTTGCTATTGCGATATAAAGGTGCTACTGTTATTTTGTATGTTGATTTTGCATTCTACAAGTTTACCAAATTTATTGGTTCTAACAGTTTTTTGTGGAGTCTTTAGATTTTTCTGTATATAAAATCATGTCATCTGCAAATAAGGATAATTTGATTTCTTTTTTGATATGGATTCCCATTATTTCTTTCTTTTGCCTAATTTCTCTGGCTAAGACTTTCAACACTGTCGAGTAAGGGTGATGAAAGTGGATGTCTTTGTTTTGTTCCTTACTTTAGAGAAATGCTCTCAATTTTTCCTTTTTCAGATGGGCTGTTATATATTGCCTTTATTATATTGTGGTGTGGTTCTTCTATGCCTAATTTGTTGAGAGGGTTTTTTTTTTTATCATAAAGGGATATTGAGTCTTATTGAGTACTTTTTCTGTATCTATTGAGATGATCACACAGTTTTGCTCTTCATTCTGTTGGCATAATGTATTATGTTTATTGATTTGAAAATGTTACACCTTCCTTGCATGCTTGGGATAAATTCCATTTGATCATGGTATATAATCCTTTGGATATGCTATTGTATTTGGTTTAATAGTATTGTGTTGAGAATTTGTGTACATATGTTAGCAATAGATATTGGTTTATTGTTTAATTTTTTGAGGTACAGGGATTTGAACTCAGGGGCTCACATTTGTTAGGCAGGTGCTCTACCACTTGAGCTACTCTGCCAGTCTTGTTTTATGTTAGGTATTTTCAAGATAAGGTCTTGAGAAGTACTTGCCCAGGATGGCTTCGAACCATGATCTTCTTGATCTCTACCTTCTGAGTAGCTAGGATTATAGGCATTAGCTACAGGCACCCAGTTGTGTTTACATTTTTTGTTACTTTGATGTTGGTATCAGAGTAATGCTTGTTTCATAGAATGAGTTTGGCAGAGTTCATTTTTGTTTCCTTGGAATAATTTGAGAAGATTGAATTTAGGTCTTCTTTAAATGTTTTTGTAGATTTAGAAATGAAACCATGAAGTCCTGGACTTGTCTTTGACGGGAGACTTTTAATCACTGCTTCAATCTCTTTACTCATTATTGGTCTGTTTAGATTTCCTGTTTCTTGACTCAGTCTTGGAATGTTAACCAGGTCCAAGAATTTATTCATTTCCACTAGGTTTTCCAATTTGTTATGTTAGCACATACGTGTTCATAATAGTTTCTTAGGAATCCTTTGTATTTATGTAGTATTATTTATTTTTTTAAAAAAATCTCATTTTGTTGATCTTTTTGGCAGGCCTGAGTTTGGACTCAAGGCCTGGTGCTTGCTAGGCGAGTGCTCTCTACCATTTTAGTCACAACCTCAAGGCCTGTGTGGATCTTTGTTAGGTTTTAGTCTAGTTTTCGCTTATTTATGGTTTGATTTTTATTATGTTTTTCCTTCTACTAATTGTAGGTTTAGTTTTTCCTTGTCTCTCTAGGTCTTAGGTTACATTATTAGGTTGTTTACTTGAAATCTTTCTAATTTTTGACAAAGGTATTTATTGTTACAAGCATTACTCTTAGTACTGCTTTTGCTGTATCTCACAGGTTTTGGTATGCTGTGTTTTCATTTTAATTTATTTCAATAACTTTTAAATTTTCCTTCAAATTTCTTCAATGACTTATTTACTATTGACTTTCAGAAACATGTAGCTCAATTTTCACATATTTTTATGTTTTCTATTATGCTTATTGTTGATTTCTAGTGTATTATAATCAAAAAAGTTAAATGATATAATTTCTATTTTCTTAAGTTTACTGAAACTTGTTTTATAGTCTAACATATGGTCTATCCTGGAGAATGTTCTATGTTTCAATGAGAAAAATGTACCTGCTGCAGCTGTTAGGTAAAACATTCTGTAGATGTCTCTTCTGTTCATTTGGTTTATATAGTAAATTACCTCTGATGACTTGTGGGTTCATTTGGTCTATATTTTAAATTTGTTGATTTTCTATCAGAATCATCTGTTCATTGTTGAAAGTGCGATACTGACGTCATCAATTATTATAGTATTGGTATCTATTTCTCCTTTCACATCAGTAATAATTGCTTTATAAGTCTGCATGCTCTGATATTGGGTGCGTATACACTTATAATTGCTATATTCTCTTGCTGAATTCATCTTTCTAACATTATATACTGTGCTCCTTTGTCTCTTTTTATAGATTTTGACTCCAAGTCTATTTCATCTGATATAAGCATAAGTACTCCTGCTTGCTTTTTGTTTCTGTTTGCATAGAATAGAGTCTTCCATCCTTTCACTTTCCGTCTATGTCTTTACTGGAGAAATAGTATCTTGTAAGTAGCATATAGCTGTTTTTTAAAAAATCAGTTCTGCTGTGGTTTGAATATGGAATGTTCTCCCTCATAGTTTTAAATGCTTGGCTTTCAGCTTGGCACTGTTGGGAGATGGTGGAAATATTTGAAGGATGGGGTGTAATGGGAAGATTTAGGACATAGTGATCATGTGTTCTACGAGGATTGTAGGATGACAATATCTTACTATCTCTCTGTTTTCCAGCTTTCAGGAGTTGAGCAAATTGCTCCATCATGCATTTCACAACATGAGGTACTCCCTCATCACAGGTCCAAATGCAACAGGCCAAAACACTGAAACATCCATCACTGAACCAAAATAAACCTTTTCTATTTATAAACTGATTGCTTCAGGTATTTGTTATAGTAATGGAAAACTGACTAATACAGTCTATTTCTTTTTATAGAGGAAGTTAATCTGTGTACTTTGAAGTTTACTATTAATAGAGAGAACTTACTTCTGCCACATTTTTATGGTATTATGATTGTTTTGTTTATTCATTGCTCTTTTCTGTCTCTCTTATTAATTATGTGATTTGGTGGTTTTCTGTAGTGATAAGTTTGACTCTTTCTCTTTTTCTTTTGCATGTCTGATTTACCAGTGAGTTTTATTCTGCTATGTGCTTCTATTTGCTTCCAGATGTACTCCCTTAGTTTTTCTTGTATGAATTTCTAGTTTAGTGTTGATAAATTTCCTCAGTTTTTGCTTGCCTGGGAAAGTGTTTTGTTTTTGTTTTTTTTTTAATTTCTGAAGAGTAGTTTTCCTGGTATAGTACTCTTGGTTGCAAGTTTTTTCTTTTATGGTTTTGTATCTATCATCCCATTCTTTTCTTCCCTATAAGGTTTCCGCTCATGAATCTGTTGTGAGTCTAATGGAGATTTCCTTAAACATGACTTATTGGTTTTCTCTTGATCCTTTAGAATGTTTTGCTTGATTTTGACTTTTGATACTTTTACTATAATATGCCTGGGAGAGGGTCTTTTGTGGTTGAGTCTACTTGAGTTCCTTTGAGCTTCCTGGATCTGGTTGCTCCTGTCTTTTTCAAGACTTGAACATTTTTTAATCTGTTATTTCATTAAGTAGGTTTATAATGCCTTTTCCCATCCATTCTTCAGGAACTCCTGACTGCAAAATATATTCTTTCTTTTCCTTTCTCCCTCTTTCTCTCCCTCTCTCTCCTTTCTTTATGTCTGACTGAGGTATTTAAAGAGGCCTGTCTTCAAGTTCAAGAATTCTTTCTTCTGCTGTCTTGTCTGTTACTGAGACTCTCAATTGTGTTATTTTATTTCACTGATTAAATTCTTCAGGTCCAAGATTTCTGTGTGGTTCGGTTTTGTTATTTTTATCTCTTTAATGGATTTCTCATTCAGATCATGGATTCCTTTCCTCATTTCATTGAATTTTCTATATGTTTTCTCTTATATCTTGCAGAGTTTTCCTTAGAATCATTATTTTGAAATTCTTTTTAAGCATTTCATATGGTGTGGTCTGTTTCTGGAAAATTATTGTGTTCCTTAGGAGATGTCATACATCCCTGCTTTTTCATGTTTCTAGAATCCCTCCATTAATGTCTGTGAATTTAATGTGATACTTCCCTCTTCCATAATTATAGAGTAGCTTTCATAGAAAGAGATATTTTCACTTAGATGGGTCATAGTGTATCAGTGGGGTAGATGCCTTGACTTTGGTTCTGAGCTGGCACAGAAATATAGCCTCTGATTTCTACTGCACTGTCAATGACAGTGATTATCTGTCAGTGTCACTGTGGTCTAAAGGAGTTTGTGAAGGCAGTGATATGACTTTGCAGTGAACATGGGCTTCTCAAGGTTCATGACGACAAGCCCCACAGGGTGTGTTCTGATGGCAGCTGTGCTGCTGGATCATGAACCACAAAAGAGCATACCCTCATGTTCTGAAGAAGTGAATGCTGATAGTGGTTTAGCATCCAACAGTGGCAACTTCAGTCCTGGGTCATGGGCCATGTCTGTGGTGCATCCTCAGGCCCTGCATATGTGGGTGCTGATGGCAGCATTTTTACCCACCACACTGGTGTCACTGTTCATGAGGAAGGTATGTCATTGGCCCTTGAAGAGGTGACCACCAGTGGCACTGGGGTCTTTGATGACAACAGCTGCAATGCGGGGCAGCAGCCTTGGAAAGACATGTCATCAGAAGCCACAAAGTGAGTTACAGTAGTGCCAGGGCCTCTAAAGACAGCAGGCATGGAGTGGACCATGGGTGTGTTTCTTCTGTGAGAGTTTTCCAAGAATCATATGAGAGCATTTTACCACACCTAAGAAAATTAACAATAATTTTTAGATACAATCTACATCCGTTTCACATTCATATATCCTCAGTTGTGCCCATTAGAACTTCATTGTTATTATTCCCTTGATCCATGATGATCTGGTCAAGATTCATGTATTGGATCTGGTTGGTCTTTGTTTTTGTTTTGATTTTTTTTTTGTAATGATGACTTTTTAAAACATCCAGGTCAGTTGTCGTGTAGAGTTTCTTCATTTGTTTGTAAACCTTATAACTGAAAAAATATCACCTATAGTAAAAGAACCCAAATTTTAAATAAACTACTTAACACACCTTTGTAACTTCTACCCAGAATAAAAAATGTAATATTATGTATACCCATAAGCCTCACTCAAGGCCCCTCTTAGTCAATGCCCTAAACAAAAAAATAGCAAACATTTTAACCACCATAGAAGAATTGTGCCTCCTTTACATCATTCAAACTATGTTCTGAAGATGATGCAGCTTGTCTATTATAGTTGACAGCTGGAGAACAAATGAGATGTCTTTTTAAGTACATAGTTCACCCAAATTGGTCTCTCATCTATTTCTGAGCCCTGGTATAGATATTTACTTAAAATAGCTATGCAAATGCCCTTTAATCCATAAAAAAAGAATCAGTGATTTTTAAAAATCAAGTTACTTTTCCATTTTCAATAATGCTGTTTAAATTTTATGTTGTTTCTCAATTGGATAATCACTTATGGAGATGTTATGTAAGTTGCACTGAATTCCTTGGCAAGTTTAAGAATATTTTTAAAGAGAAAAAAGAAGAAGAAAGCCTTAAGAAGCATACACACTAGGATGCCTCATACATGCTCTCTAATTACCATTGGGGAATTAGAATACAAGAAAAAAGAAAAGCACTAAACAGTATACATTATTATGTCATAACTAAAAAATTGTTAGGACAATTGGAAGTTTCTTCATGAATAAGCAATAAAAATAACACATCGTATGCTCATCACCTTCATCTGAAGCCCTGGCTTCTCTTTCATGATTTATTTTTTGCCATGAAGTGAAAAATTATTGGTGCTTTTAAAAGTCATATTCTTGGCATTTATTGTTATATCTCCTTTTTCATTTCTGATTTTACTAATTTGGGTCTTTTCCTTCCTCATTTTAGTCAGATTTGCCTGGGGCTTTTTAGTTTTTCAAAGAACCAGCTTTTTGTTTTGCTGATTCTTTCTATGGTTTTTGGGTCTCTATTTCATTAATTTTAGCCCTTACTTTTATTATTTCTCTTCTTCTGCTTATTTTGGGTTTTCTTTATTCATGTTTTTCTAGGCGTTTGAGGTGTAGCATTAGGTCATTTATCTCAGATCTTTCTGTCCTTTCAATGTATGCACCCATAGCTTAAACTTTCCTCTTAGGACTGCCTTTGCACTGTCCCATAGTTCTGGTAGCTGGCATTTTCATTTTCATTAATTTCCAGGAACCATTTTATTTATTCTCTTATTTCTTCTATTACCCACTGGTTGTTGAGCAATGTGTTTTTCAGCCTCCAATTATTAGTGTATTTTCTGCTGTTGCTTTTATTGCATTGTGATCAGATAGAATGCAGGGGGTTTATTTCTTTTTTCTTATATTTGCTGAGGCTTACTTAGGGGAGATAACAGCAAATACCAAGAAAATCCAGGGAATCATCAGAGACTGCTTTGAGAACCTGTGTTCTAATAAATTGGAAAATCTTGAAGAAATGGAAAAATTTCTAGGTACTTATGACCACCCAAAACTGAACCTAGAGAATATTAGCCACCTAAACAGATCTATAAAATGTAATGAAATTGAAGCAGCAATAAAGAGTCTCCCCCCCCAAAAAAAGTCCAGGATCTGATGAATTCTCTGCTGAATTCTACCAGACCTTTAAAGAAGAACTAATACCAACACTTCTTAGACTTTTCCATGAAATAGAAACAGAAGGAATATTGCCTAATTCATCCTATAAAGCCAGTATTACACTCATCCAAAAACTGGACAAGGACACATCCAAAAGGAAGACTACACGTGTTATGACACATGTTGATTCATAACACATATACATGAAAGCAAAGCTAGGAATATTTCTGTATAGCTATCCTCAATTCAACTAGCAAAAATGGTTTGTCTTCTTTATTAGGTTTGTCTCTTTTTTCAACAAAACTAGTGATAAAGGCAGAACAAGACCTGCCTGGAACTGAGGGGGGAAGGGGGGAAAGGGTGGAGGAGGGGGACAGGGGGAAGAAATGACCCAAAGAATGTATGCACACGTGACTAAAAGAATAAAAAAAAAGGAAGACTACAGGCCTATCTCCTTAATGAGCATCAATACAAAAATCCTCAATAAAATGATAGCAATCTGAATCCAACAACATATCAGAAAGATCATATACCATGACTAGGTCAGCTTCATCCCAGAGATGCAGGGGTGGTTCAACATACACAAATCAATATATGCAGTATAGCAAATGAATAGAAGCAAAGACAAAAACCACTTGATCATCTCAATAGATGCAGAAAAACCCTTTGATAGGATTCAACACCATTTCATGATAAAAACCCTAAGAAAACTTGGGATAGAAGGAATGTACCTCAACTTGTAACAGCTATATATGACAGACCTATAACCAACATCATACTTAGTGGGGAAAAACAGAAACTATTTCCCCTAAAGTCAGGAATGAGACAAGGATGTCCACTCTCCCCACTCCTATTCAACATAGTCCTGGAATTTCTAGCCAGAGCAATTAGGCAAGAAGAGGAAATAAAAGGAATACAAATAGGCACAGAATCTGTCAAAATATCCCTATTTGCAGACAACATGATCCTATACCTCAAAGACCCAAAAAACTCAACCCAGAAACCCCTTAGACACCATAAACAGCTTCAGCAATGTAGCAGGATACAAAATCAACTTACAAAAACCAGTAGCCTTTCTATACACCAACAATGAACAAATTGAGAAAGAATACAGGTAAATAATTCCATTTACAAGAGCCTCAAGAACATCAAATACCTAGAAATAGATTTTAAAAAGGATGTAAATAACATATACAAGGAAAACTACAAACCACTGGAGAAAGAGATAAAAGAAGACTACAGAAGGTATAAAGATCTCCCATGCTCATGGATTGGCAGAATCAACATAGTAAAAATGGCTCTACTGCCAAAAGCAATCTACATGTTCAATGCAATTCCCATCAAAATCCCAATGACATTCATCATAGAGATTAAAAAATCTACCCTAAAGTTCATTTGGAAGCAGAAAAGACCATGAATATCCAAGGCAATACTGAGAAAAAAGAAAAAAGCTGGGAGGTATCACAATACCTGACTTCAAACTATACTACAGAGCCATAGCAATAAAAACAGCATGGTACTGGCACAAAAACAGATATGAAGACAAGTGGAAAAGAATAGAGGACCCAGATATGAATCCACACAGCTATGCCCACCTTATTTTTGACAAAAGCACCAAAAACATATAATAGAGAATAGAGAGCCTCTTCAACAAATGTTGCTGGGAAAAGTGGTTATCTTCCTGCAAAAAACTGAAACTAGGTCCATTCCTATCACCCTATACTAGTATCAACTCAAAGTGGATTAAGAACCTTAATATCAGACCTGAAAACTTGAAGTTAGTATAGGAAAGAGCAGGGAATATTCTGGAAGCAATAGGTATAGGCAAGGACTTCCTCAGTAGAACTCAAGAAGCCCAGCAACTAAGAGAAAGGATGGACAAATGGGACCACATGAAATTAAAAAGCTTCTGCACAACAAAAGAAATGGTATCTAAATCAAAGATACCACCCATAGAATGGGAGATAATCTTTGCTAGCTATACATCAGATAAAGGACTGGTAACCAGAATATACAGGGAGCTCAAAAACTGAACCCCCCAAAAATCAATGAACCAATAAAAAAGTGGGCAACTGAACTAAACAGAACTTTTTCAAAGGAAGAAGTCCAAATGGCCAAAAAACGCTGGAAAAAATGCTCACCATCCTTGTCCATAAAGGAAATGCAAATCAAAACCACACTAAGATTCCACTTCACTTCTTTTGGATTAGCTATCATCAAAAACACCACCAACAACAAATGTTGGTGAGGATGCAGGGGAAAAGGAACCCTCATACGCTGCTGGTGGGAATGAAAGCTAGTACAACCACTTTGAAAAATAATCTGGAGGCTTCTTAAAAAACTAAACATAGATCTGCCATATGATCCACCAATACCACTCCTAGGGATATACCCAAGGGATATACAAGGGATATACCCAAGGGATATGACAAAGACACCTGCAAACCCATGTTTTTTACAACACTATTCACAATAGCCAAGTTATGGAATCAGCCAAGATGCCCCACTACTGATGAGTGGATTAAGAAAACATGGTATTTATACACAATGGAATTTTATTCAGCCACAAAGAAGAATGAAATTTTATCATTCACAAATAAATGTATGGAACTAGAGAATGTCATCTTCAGCAAAGTTAGCCAGGCTCAGAAGGCCAAAAATTGCATGTTCTCCTTCATATGCAGATTATAGACCTAAAACAAATGCAGTAATATTGGACATGGGTCATACACTAAGGGGAAAACACACATGGGAGCAATAAGGAAAGGGAAGGAAACCTAAAACTCGAATGTGGTTGATGTGCTCACTGTAGAGGAACAAATATAGTAATCTTAACCTGGCTAAGACCACTATGGAAAAGGGACTAAGAAGTAGTGAAGAGGTCTGGTAGAGATGAACCAATGAGGGATGTAATACACAAGTGCATGGAAGCAACACTAGGACTCTCTTTGTATAGCTATCTTTATCTCAAACTAGCAAAAATGCTTTGTCTTTCTTATTATCTCTTTTGTTTTCTCTTTGTAAAAATCAGAGAACAAAAGGGAAGAACAGGTTCTACCAGGAAGTGGAGTGCAGGGTGGGGGATGAGGGGCAGGTATCCCAGACAATGTATACACATGTGAGTAAATGTAAAACTGATAAAATAAAAAATAAATGAATAAAATGCAAAATAAAAGAAGAATAGAAGGAAAAAAAAGTCATATTCTGCATTCATTTTAATTGCTAAATCTTTCTGTTCATTACATGAGAAAATTTGGAAGGATATTTTATGGTGAAATTTTATAACAATAGATAACATAAATTTTAAGCATCTATTATATACTACATGTGCAATCAACTTTTATCTGACTGGATTTGACCACAGAGGGATGGTAGTTACCTCTTTACTGTGGCTGTTCAATACCCTGACAAATATTATTAATTTTTTAACTCTAAATATAATTCTTAAACAGGATTGGCTTCCAAAATGTAAGCTAATTTATAACACAAAGGAAAAATCTCAGATTTGGCTGAGGTTGACTCAGAATTTGTTTAACTGCTGCAAATTGCAGTACAGATGAGTTCAACAAGAGTAATTATTTTGATGTGGAAAATCTTTCAGACCAAACTGTGTTTCCTCACCTCACCCAGAATCCCTAGCAGAACCATATTTGTGGTAGATGCTCAGTGTGTGCATGGGTCAACACTGGTTCTTGATTAGGAAGAGGTACTTCTACTCAGTATTACGAACTTTAGGGATTATCCTTCACTGACTGCGTACAGTTCATCATGACCTTCTCAAAGCTCTCCATGAAAATGAAAAACCACCAGCAAAGATAATGTTTTTCCAGATCTCTCTCTTACCATGTGTCACTCCCTAGTGTTATTCCCATAGAAACAGAGCATTCAAATCTGTTCAATCTTACCCATGAAATAAGTTACAAATTTCTCAGATTTAAGATATATTTGACTTTGTTACCATGCCAAAGTTCCCTGAATTAATCACACTGTCCAGATTGGAATCATTCCACCAGTCTGGATTTTACAGTTATTTAAAGCTGAGAAGAAAAGAATTGCTCAGTTCTGGAAAAGGAACTCACCTACTCTCTGAGGCATAATCAATCGGATTAAGAGTCTTTCTTCTGAAGCTGTTTTTATAACTTTGTCCCTTTCTGAATTTTTCCAGTCACCAGTCATTTTGCTTTTCAAGCTCACTTGAAGAGAAAGTACCTTTCTCATATGATTCAATAGGTGAAAATAATTATAATGTGATTAACAGCAAATTTAATTGAAAGAATACATTGCTGTGCTATCTTTGAACATTAAAAATTAGAGACTTGTCTTTCAGATTCTTTAGAGAAAACAAAATTGTTTTCTTTGATTTGCACTAATGCTAAATGCAATGCTATGTTGTTCTTTGATATCACTGTGGCTTAGTGTGAGAATGTTTTCATTAAGCTAGAAAGTAATAAAGAAGGAAATTTGAAAAAGTTTGGCCTGATTGTATTACCACTCCTTTATCCTTCAGTAGTCCTTTTAATTAAGAAAGAGCAGCCATTATACAAACTCAAAGAGGAAAAACCAGGATGTGGAAATGTGTTGTTTTTTAAGATTACCTAAAGAAAATATGACAAAATGAATGAAAATTTAATTACATTACTGGTGCTGGTTTTTAGTCAGTTTTATTACTTTATTATAAGTTTCATAGATTTTTTTCCATTTTAAAACACTGGAAATATAATAACTAAATAAACTTATTTAACTTCAATATTGTGGAAACTAGGATCTTGTGAATACCAAGATCTCACTGGGCTCAAAAATAGATACAAATCTATATGATGGTGCCTGTTAAATAACTTAGTGCTGTGGAAAGTATGATACAAACCTTTTCCTCCTTTCTATGAGGGAGGCTTGGATGGTTCCTGGGATAATATTTGCCTTCAGGGCATATTTAGAACAGTAACAATAGTTGGCTCTTATATATCATGATTTCATATTAGCAATTTATGTTTTTGCCTTATTGGTCTTGAGATCATATGTGCATTTAAGAAAAAAAATGTTGGAATTTGCTGACTGCTGGGGAGAATGTCAAATTATGTACAACCCTCAAAAGTTCACAATCTAATGGAAGAGATTAACAGGTAAACACATAATTTCAATCTATCAAGAGATAACCATAGCAACTTGAACAGGGTGCCATGGAATTACAGAAGAGGCAGGGCCCCCCTACACGGTGAATTGGGGAAAAAGCTTAATAAATGCAATTTGAACTGAGTCCCAAAAGGATAAGCAAGAGTCTGCATGGTCTGTGAGATAGAGGCTTTAGAATGAGGGAAAAACAATGACACTCCAATGCAGAGATTTAAAATTTTATTATTCTTAGAGGAACTCCAAGTTGTTCTACATAGCTGAAGAATTTTAAGCAGGAAATTGACATAATTCTAGCTATTTTATTATTTTTATACAGCTTTATTGAGGCATTATTGATATATTATAAGCTATTTTGCCTGGAATATGCATATATTCACAACACAATTGAGATAATGAACAACCCAAAGTTTCCTTGAGCCCTAGGTAATTCCTCCCTCCTGTGTCGCTCCCCCAATCAAATCCAGGAGACCATTCAACTACTTATCTGCTTTCTGTCACTATAGGTTAATTTTCTAAATTTTCTAAAATTTTATGTGAATGGAGTCAGAGAGTAAACACTTATTTTGTCTATTTTTTATTCAGCATAATTACTTTAATAGATTCATCAATTTTGTATTTATCAGTGGTTCATTCCCTTTTATTGCCAAATAGTACTCCACTGTGTGGCTATCCAATAACTTGTTTATTCATTTTTCTATTGGTCACTATGAGAGTTGTTTCCAGTTTTTGGCTATAACAAATAAAGTTGCTATGGATGCTGTTGCATAAGTCATTGTATACCTGTGTAGCAAGTCTACCTTGCTTGTAGGTTTATTACACATGATTTTGACGAAGTGCAGTTAAAAGAGGGGTAAAGGAGGATGAATAGAGTTGATATATTTCCTGCACTTGTATGAATATGGAACATTGAAAACTGTAGAAATCATTCTAAGAAGGGAAAGGGAGAAAGGGGAGAATAATGGGGGGGGAATGAACTAAATTGATGTATATTGCACGCGTATATGGAAATGTCACAACAAAGTCCCTTGAACAACCATTATCTACTAATAAAAACATCTTTAAAATAATAAATTATAAAAAATTTAAAAATCCAAACCATTTTTAATTCCCATGAGGAATACACAGCCCACTGATATGGAGAAACTCGTCAGTCCCATGTTATTGTCAGTTGGATTTAAATCATCTTGTGATCTGCTGAGTGTTTCCCTGCCCCTAATTTTGTGAAAATATGCCTCCCCCCAAAAAAATAGTAGCCCAAATGCAAGGTAAAAGGTAATGCCTTAACTAAGTGATAAATACAAATTTAGATACTTGTTGAAAGGCAGATTCTTTAGTGGTAACTGGGCAGCATTGTGGGAAATTCTGTGGATCAAACGTCTGCACTATTGCAGATAAAGAACCTAAAGTAAGATTTAGTTTACGATGAGCAGTATTAACGTGTACAAGAGCAATTTTGGATAGCAATATATCTTATTCCACGTAGTTTCAAATTCTGGATGCTCAGAGCTACTAAACATGTAATATAGGTAAATTGCAATAATTTCTCAGTTCTGAACTCCATGAGCATCGTTTTCCCTTAAAACCACATATGCATGAACACCAAGAGTCTATTGCATGCTTTCCTTGTCGTAGATAAATTCCTAACGGTAGAATGATATGATCGGTCACATTTAACTTTTTAACAGATTGTCAAATAGGTTGTCAAAATGATTGCACCACTTTACAATCTCAGCAATCTATGAGAGTTCCAGTGTCTCCACATCCTCATCAAAACTTGGTGTAACACATCATCTAAATTTTAGCAATTTTAATACATATATAGGGTAATTCAATGTGGTTTAAGTATGCATTTCCCAAGTGGCTACTGAGATAGAGCGTAATTTCATGTGGTATTTTCTGCTTATATTTCTTTTTCGATGACATGTCTCTTCAAATCTTTTGCCAGTATTTGGTTGCTTTTTAAAATTTTCCTTATTACTAGATTTTTAGCAATCTTAAGATATTCTGAATACAAGTCTTTTACCAGAGCTGTGCTTGCAAATATTTTCTCCAAGCACGTGGCTTTATAAGAATAGTTTTTTTAATTTTATGAGCTGTAATTAATCAATTTTTTTTATGAATCATGCTTTTGAATAGTTTCTATTTTTTTTACCTAATGTAACATTACAAAGATTTCCCCCATTTATTTAGAATTTCTTTAGTTTTAGGCTTTATATTAACATGTGAGTTACCTTCTTAATTAATTTTTGCATTTGTACCAGATATGAAGTTCATTATTTTGCATATAGAAATTTAATTGATCCAGCACTGTTTTTGCAAACATTATCCCTTTTTCACTGAATCACTCTTTTATCTTTTTTTAAAATCAAAATTTCAACCAGACAGACATTCATAGAGCATTCCACCCAACAACCATATAATAAGAACACCCAGATGAATTTGTTCAAAGTACGTTATATACATGTATGGAAGTCTCACAATAAACCTCTCTGTACAGTTAGTACACATAAGTAAAAAAGAAGAAAAAAGAGCACATGGAACATTCTTTGTCACAGATCATATTTTAAGACATAGGATAAGTTTCAATAAATTTATGAATATTCAAACTTTATGACTAAAATTTCTAAGTATATGACTATGAATATAATAGAAATCAATAACAGAATAAAAGAAAATTCACAAATATATAGAAATTAAACAGCACACAATTAAAAAAAATAATAGTTCAAAGATGAAATCACAAGGGAAATTTTAAAATAACTTGAATTTAAAGAAAACAAAAGCAACATACACCAAAACTTATGGGATGCAGAGAAAGTAATGACCCAACGGAAATTTGTAGCTGTGAATATCTACATTACAAGAGAAGAAAGCTCTCAAATCAATAATCTAAACTTTATACCTTGAAAGCTAGAAAAAGAAGAGCAAACCAAACATAAAGCTAGCAGAGAAAGGAAATCATTGTCCACAAAATACAGAAAAACAGAAGACAAAAGTGGCAGCACACTCTTTGACCCTGGGCATACTATTATAATATGCACTTAAAATTATGACATCATCATAAGGACATTTTATTCAAAATAAAATCAAAATAACAATAAATGTGTAGCTGTTAGGTATAGAATAAAGTTGACATTTGTATGCCAGCTATTATGAAAGAAGCTATGACTTTGGAGAACATACTGTAATACAACTTTACTTAAAATCCTACATGTGGTGTTTCCACAGTACAGATGTTTACTATGAGGTTGCAACTCATTACATAATGTACCGATGGGGAAAATATTCATTTCAAGTATAGTTGGCCAATATTGCACATCATAAAATTCTCTCAGAACAATAAGAAATGCCTGAAATATACTCTTTTTTTGTGTTAAATGATAAACTAGAAGTTTTAAGAGGAAATTGCCAGGTTGGATTCAAGTACAGTTTTTAAAGATAAACATAAGAATTGATTGTTTCCAACCTCATGAGTTTAAGAGACTATGATCTTAATTCAAAGTATTTTGAATTAACATAATAATGAAAATCCTGCACATCTATAGAATATGGTGAAAATGGAGTGAAATCTAGTTTTATATATATAAGAAATGATTAGTTCCCATTCAATGTCTGGTAATAAAGAGACAATTTTCTGTAATGACTGATACACTGAAGAAGCTGAATGGTTATCCTAAATAGGACTGCCAGGAAAATCACAGTGAGTTGTTGTAATGTGCTATAAACTCTAGATAAATTTACAACATACAATGACGTGGAAAAGGAGATAGAATTACATAACAAGTAAACAAAAATCAGTTCTTTTCATTTTTCTGTATACAGTCTCATTCATACAACACACAATGCCTAGTTATAAGCATAACAAATTACTAGCTCTGCCCTCTCTCCATACCTCATTCGAAATACGAACCAAGCTGAACTCCACTGTGGCAAAGCCCATTACAGTGCTAGTTTGAGATCAGGCAACCAAAGTACACAAAGTGTGAATGGTACAAGTAAATTTAAGACTGGAGGCAACCAGGGGTTCAGGCCAGCAGCATTTTATAGTTACAAAGCCAAAAGAAAAATTGTCTCAATAGTAAACATGTAGGCTTTGGGTCCTAAAGCAATCTAGATTTAGGTACAATTTCCATTCTATGAAGAAATTCTTAGCATCTGCTATGGTCTGAATATTTGTGTCTCCTAAAAATTTATTTGTTGAAGTCCTACCCTCAATGGAATGGTATTAGGAGGTATACCCTTTAGGAGTGATTATGTTGTGAGGGTGGAGCCCTCATGGGTGGGATTAGTGCCCTTAAAAGAGGCTAAATAGACCAGAATTCCCTTCACTAGTCATGTTAAGACACAGAGAAGAGACAGTAATCTATGAACCAGAAAATAGACCCTCACCAGACACCATATCTGCCAACACCTTCATTATGGACTTTCCAGCATTGTTATGGAGAAGGGAGCCTTTCCTGAAAAAGAACCATGAAGAGCAAGGCACTAGACCAATAATGCAGCAAAGATACGGGACGTTTCTGTTTTCTCATTTTTTTTTTTTTGGGATAACTCCTGCTTTTTTGAAACCATAGAAGACTTTTAAAAATCTTTTCCATTGGTTCTCCTTAATCAAAATGGTATCTTTTGGAAAGGTATTCTGTATATTTAGTTTTGCATTTCCTAACTCAGTGTTTCATAAGCAGCCTATTAGGACCTACTAACTAAGCATTTGGTGAATTCCAACTTAAATTTGGTATGTAAATATCCTAACAGTCAAATGTATCATTGAAATATCTGACTATAATGTAATTCCTGGCATTATTGCCAGGTAAATCATAACAGCCTGCTGCCAAGTATTACAAATTGCTGAAGAGTCTCTGAGTTTCAGCCTGAGAGATTATGAATACCCTTCTTTGCAGGTAGTTTTTCCTCTTGCATGATTTACACTATGGAAATTTGATCCTACAATCAGTGCCTAGGGTGGGTCCTCCACAAGCAAGACTAGGGATTAACTGTGTTTAAGCACTTTCTGGAGAGCACGAGTCACGCTCTGCTGAATCCAGCAGACAAGATTTTTTCATGCACTATACAGTCAACAGGCATTTACAAAGCTTCCTCTTCCATATTTTGTGATATTAAAAATACTTTAAACAATCCTACAACAGCTACCAAATACTTTTCTGCTAGGAGAGGAGAGACTGATAATAAATCATCTTTGTGCATATTGTTGACAACTAAAGTTTTCCTAAGAGTACCATACTTCTGTTTAGGATTCCAAATCATATTTGCCTTTGATATTTTTTGTGTCTTATTAGAAAAAGAAGCTGAAACTTTCATATCCTCCAGAAAACAAACCCAAATAACTCTACAACAGATTTCTATGACATTCTTCACAACTACCTCCAAAACAAAAAAGACTTAGTCCTGACAGAACAACCAAATTGTCTAATTATTGTTTTGTTTTTCTTGGTAGCTGATAAAATGCAAAGACCACTGTAAAAATTCTTTGTAATCAGAGCTAATCTTTGAATAAATCTAAACCTTTGTACTTATGTATACTATAAATTACTCAAGCTCAGAGATATAAGATCACTAAATTAACATAAATTAAATAATTCTCTATATTCTTCAAGTTCATCATACTAAGAGATAATGGATAACATTGAAGAGTGCCCAAGTGAAAAACTATTTTGATATTAGCATATTTTCACATTGCTGGTATTTTCCATGAAAGAAATAGCTGACCATATTTGCTTTCCATGAAACAAATATCTAACCATGGTGTAGATGACACCATGTTTGTCATCTACATGGTGTTTGTACATTTTCTCAGCCTTCACATAAACAAACTCTGAATCATAAAGTAGTATTATCATGTTGGAATACATAAAACAGATAAAGTTCTTGCAAGTGTGGCATGCATGTCTAACGCCACCAAACTGAGCAAAAATATAATGAACCTTGTCATGACTACTGCTTTCAAGAATCTTAACACAACAATTTTTATGCAGAATCAAACATTTTCAGAAATGCTAGCCTATAATAAGGCTTCAACAAAAAAGCTTTCTTTTTCCCTTGTAAGAAATTATAGTGATTTTTCCTCATTGTCTGCTTTAGATATTTTGGTACTGTAAAACTATTATTAGAGGTTTCAGAAGACCACCCGCTTGGATGGCACTTGAATTGGTTATGAAGAAGAATCAGGGGTAACTTGCTGGACCTGAGAACCTAAAGGGTGAATATTTGTTGGATTTAGATGTCCTGTGATGCATTACAGCTGTGTCATCTATATGACTTTCAGACTAAAAATAAGAACATACTGGCATGGCCAGCAAGAAGTTTGGATAAAAGTAGAGTAGCTAGGTGGTCAGAGAGAGAAACAGAGCAAAGGAAGGTGCACCTATAGAATGACAGTGCCCAGGCTAGATCCAATTCCTGCCTTAGTATACATACTGAGCTGTACCATCTAAAAATAAAACTTTCTCTTACGAATCAGAGAAAATGAATGAAAGAAGCTAGAACATTGCAGTCATGCAAAAGGAACAAAGTAAAAAGCTGTTGGGATGGATCAGAGTTTGGGGAGGAATCTTGGGGTGGGGGCAGCAGAAGAAAGTTCTTACTTCTTTAACAGAGCAAGAAGTAATCAAAAATATAAGAAAATGGGAACAACATAACTGAGGAAGCTCAGCTGAAAGACCAAAAGGATCAACCCCAGAACCAGAAGAACCTGAACCCCAGAATCTGAAGCAAAGGTTTAGAACTTTGTTTCTACCCCTCTGCTTCCCCCCCCCACCACAGAGTTGACAATTAGGTTTTTCTCACAACCTACTGGTAAAAGCTGTGTACTTGCATCTGGCATTCAACTAAGATAAAGTTGGACATTTCTTACTCAGAAATGGGAAACAAAGTCAATGGGGGAGTGTCTTCATGTTAATGAATTTAAACAAATCTTACTTCCAAAAAAATCGTGTTTAGCTAGAAGACTAGACAGAAGGACCAGTACTCAACTCTGAGTATCTATCTTAAAATTCCATATACTTTCACTCAGTTGTAACAGGAGAGAACAAAGCTTGGTAGCTTCTTTACCAGGTCTGTCTCTTGCTCAGAGGGATCACTGAGTCATATAGAATGACAATGTAAGATACTAGATTATCTCTGATTATCTTGGGCTATTATTGATCAAAAGGATTTTAGCATTTGTTTTAGACAAAATAGCAAAGATACTATCCTCCTTCATAGAGTAAGAACACCAAATGTGAAACTAGATGGTGTCAGCTATGAAAGAGACAGCTAAGGCCAACACATAAAATCTGCAGAAGATGAAAATCAGCCAACAAGATACCAAACTTAACCCTAGACAATATTCTAGCCATTTCAGTGAAAACAAGCCAACGTTCCACTATAAAGACTGCACTACATGAATAGTTCTCTGACTGAGATGACAAGTGATGTGGCAAGAAGCAAAGTGGTGAGCACATATAATGACAAGAGTTTTATAGATTATTTGCAAAATTGTTGTTTGAGACACCCAGTTATCAAAAGAAGAAGTGAATTGATAGCTAAATGGGAAGAGAACCAACATTTACTGAGGTTTTCAGATGTGATATTATGTTTTATCTCAGCAACATTCGTGCAAGGTGAGAGGCTAACACTGATTGTCAGAGAAGGAAACTGATGCTATGAAAAGTGGTGCAGTTTGCTCAGGAAGTGAATTTGCATTGGTCCACAGGGTTAAAGTGAAAAATAGGTTGTTATCTACTATTTGATGCTGATTTGTATCAAACTGCATCTGCCTCATGTCCACTTATCATATGCTATCTACAGCCAAAACATCAGAAATAAATCCTTAGGATAGGATTCAAGCTTTACTTTTCAGAGCCTCAAGTGTCCTCAAATTTCCTTAAACCAAAGGGTGAATTCTGTATTTACACACCCACCCTACCCAGAGAAATATCACTTTGTCTGTTTATATATTGGACTATATAATAATACTTTATTTGGAGGAAGATCTCCACCACTAAAAATAAAGTTTGAAAAATAGATACTATAATTTTCTATTGGCAAACTATTTTCATCAAAGTTTTCAATAAGCCATATATATATATACATATATATATATATATATATATATATATATATATATATATAGGCAGTACTGGGGCTTGAACTCAGGGCCTACACCTTGAGCCACTCCACCAGCCTTTTATTGTGGTAGGTTTTTCAAGATAGGGTCTCGCAAACTATTTGCCCAGGCTGGCTTCAAACAGTGATCCTCCTAATCTCTGCCTCCTGAGTAGCTAGGATTACAGGCATGATCCATCAGGTTTGGCAAATCACATATTTTTGGGGGGGGAGGGGTGGTACTGGACTTTGAACTCAGGGCCTCAAATTTGTTAGGCAGATGCTATACCACTTGAGCCACTCCACCACCTCTTTTTTTGTGTATTGGATATTTTTGAGATAGAGTCTCATGAACTATTTGTCTGCAGTTGGTTCAAACCATGATCCTCCTAGTAATCTCTGCCTCCTGAGTATCTAAGATTATAGATGTGAGCCACATGCACCCTACTAGGCTATATATCTTGAGGAAAAAGTTTCTTTCTTTTTGAAGTCTGTAATTTTCTAGGGTGACTGAATATGGCATACTGTAATTATCAGTTTTTCAGAATTTTCTGTCTTGTTAAAAAAGAGACAATTTCATTATATTGGAGTAAACACATCTTTAACAAACTTAGATGAAGCTCTTTACTAGAGTCAAAAACCAGTTTGTGTGGCAACTCTGTGAAATGCAAATAAGATCCTTCAGTTGATGTCACAGTACTGGCTGTAAAAATGGTCAATGGTTAAAAACCAAAATGGGCAATAGCAGAGTACTAAGATACCATTGCCCATTGCTACTTACTGCAGTGCTGCTCAGATAACACATCTTGACTGTAGTAGCTTTACCATCATGCATAGATGAATCAGATAGGGCAGAAAGATGAAGCTTGCTTTCTCTTTGTGATCCGGCAAGATCATCTTAGCTTTCCAAAATCATCTTGGAAGGAAGCTTACTAGACTTTCATCCATTAAATCTAAAATATTAATCCAAAAGATTATATTCTAGAAAAAAATGACTTGCAGAAAATCACTCACTTAAATGTTTTAGTCATTTTCCCAGTTTTTCTGAGCTTTTCTGACATATCCTTAATATGCAAAATAGGAAAAAATGAATGATATATATATATTTAAGGCAGACGTTTGCTTCACCAAAAACTAAAATTACTAACTTTTGAACAAAAACCAATTTGGACAAAAGCCTTTTTAATTTTAGAAATTTTTGTGGGAAGGCCTGGAAATAAAAGATGACAAGTGAATGAGTTGGAAATTACTACAATAATTATACAACTTTGAACTTACTATCATAAATTACAGATACTTGTTAGAATGCATTCTACAGTTTCAGCAAAGCAATACAAATGGGCATAATAAATCTTAAACTGGAGCTCTCAAGTATTTAAAACAAGCACTACACTAACCAAAGAAAATATTTTAAATGAACAATGCTAAATGCATCAACTCCTTTTCTGGTGGTATGGGTCTTCTGGATTTCTTGGCTTCGAGCATACCACAATGGTTTTTGCATGTGTTAAAATACTATTTGTTAGTATTAGTAATGGAGCAAAAAGTAATAATGAGGTAAAACAGTGAGGATGTAATAGAAGTTCTAACACTTTTTAACCGGATTTTTTTTTTTTTTGATGCTCTGGAGTTTGAACTCAGGGCCTCATGCTTGCTAGCCAGGCATTCTCCTGCTTGAGCCACTCTGTCAGTCCAACATGGATTTATTACACATTGATCCATTCAAAAATAATCAGTTCTTTACCTAAAACCTGTTGCAGGAGTAAATGTAAAAGCTTTTAAATATATCATAGAATGATCATTAAGTGTCAAAAACTGATAGAAATCAATCTATAGCATATATACATATATGTGTGTAATTTGGGGGCCAATGAGTAAGAACCAAACACTTAACATATATAATGTGATCATTTATCCTTTCAAAAAGTTCTTTTCTGTGGTCCTCTGCATTGATCACAAGCTGTGAGGAAGACAGAGCAACTGTTTGGGGAATATTAAGGTAGCACAATAAAAACTAAATTCTGCATAATTCTTCAGCACATAGATATAAAAAGAGCATGAGTATTTGCTTACATTTCCTATTTTCTTTCCTCACTAGTATAATGGAATGGCTATCTAAAACTGTTTAAGCCACTTTCAGTTATTTCTTCATCATGCTATGTGCTTGTGATGAAAACTCTGGCATAGTTCACTGGGGAGGTTTATAGAGTTGGCAGACTTAGACGCTGTCTTTAAAATGTGTTTGGAGGGGTGTAGAGAGGGGCAATATGCATGGGTGGAATTCATGATGCTGAAAAATTTAGAAAAAAAGAAGGGGGAAATGCCTTTGCTAACTCAATCATTTCTGCTGACAGTAGCCTAGCCTTAGGGAAAAGGAATTCATTTATGTGATTCTTTTCTCTATTAACCTTCAAGCTGATTCAAACGTGGGTTTTCCTCTTTTACTTGATGGGGCGCAATGAGCCACATTTCCTCTCTTTCTCTCTGAAGGATCCTGGCTGTTCCCAGAGCTGATGAGTCTACATACAACAGCCTTGCAGAGCAGCAAGGGGCTATCCCAGAGCTTCCTATACCAGCTCACTTTCAAATGCCAAGAAAGGAGAGCAGTCTATTTGCACTGTACATTTTCCCTCTGCCATAGGGGAAATGTTTAGGATCCAACTCTAAAATTCTAATTCTCTATAGTTTTATACATCAGTAAATAGTGAGGTATATTTTAATGCCATAAATGTCAACAGAGTTCATTGGTATTCCGTTTCTTGAGTCTTTTCCACAGCTACTGCAATCCATATATGTCATGGAGTTTTGACTGTTACAGATCTAAAAATAAATTTATGCTGAGTTATGAGTCTCTAAAAGTATAACAACATGCAGGTAATTCAGCAAAGATAAGCTAGGTGCTAGGTCACTAATCTGGTGTAAACTCTTTCAAAACAAATGGAGCTTAAACTTTTTCGCTGAAACACATGAGCTAGGGAAGGTCTTTTCATTTTTCCTTCAGTATAGTGAATTAATACACAGGAGCTTGGGAAAGTGATGTTTGTCCTTACCAAACATCTCCATGTGATAACCCCTTTGACTATTGTCAATTCATCACGTACGATGTGCACAATAAGTGTTTGTTGTTTATTAATGACTTGTTGATTTTAGAACATGGGCAAGAATTTCTAATATTCCAATTGCATATGCTATTGATTTCAGTTCTAAGCCTTTAATTCCTGAGAATTTAGTTCTTAGGAGGATACCAGGAAGTCACTGGTGCCCTGTAGGTTGGACGATGACTACCAAAAGTTAACAAAGTTCCCTTTAACAGTATCTTGATGGTCAATATGGACCTTCCAAGAAGAGGGTTGGTAAGGACAAAAATCCATCATATGTGAAACTGATATTGCATAAATACATAAAACATATTGTTCATTCATTCAATAGACAGTGAATAACTTTACTGGAAAATGCATTTGTGGATACTCCTTGCTGGCTGATCCACTGGATTTTGTGACCATTACTAAGGACCCATCAATCTAATCTTAACCAGCTTGTGTAAGAAAGATTTCATCAGTGTTTTAGGAGGGCATTTCCTTCTAAAGGAGAGACAAAGACAAGAGTATTTTTGCACAAGCCTCCTTGCAGAATGCTGCATTTGTACATAGTGGGGGCAGGAAGTGGACCACATTCTGTGTGGGCATCTGCAAGCATTGCTCATGGACTTCTCACTTCATTTGTCATTTACAGGTTGCTGCCATTACTATAATAAAAGACAAAGCCACCAAAACCTCTGTCCATTTACATCAATCCAAATCATTGTGAGGTTCAATTCACATTTGGACAGGTTGATTGGAAACAGTCTTTACAAAAATAATTGAAATAATATATATGTTGCTGCTTTTTAGAATGATTCTAGCCTATTGGTGAAAGTAATTAAATTTTACTTCATAAGAAGTATACATGATGCCAAAATAAATATAGAAAGGATAAACTTAAGCAAGGCACAGTGGCTTGTACCTATAGTCCCAGCTACTTGGGAGGCTGGGACTGGAGGATTACTTGAGCCCAAGTGTTCAAGGCTAGCCTTGGCTCATAGCAAGAATCTCACAAAGACAAACAAAAAGGAGAAAGAAAGAAAAACAAAGGATAAACTTACAATCTATTTCACATTTCCCCATAGATTTACAGCAGATTTTAGCTAAAATTAAGAAACACAAAAGTAATATTTTTCTATTGCTATGGACAAAAATATCCATTAAAGGAAATATGAAAATGTAGAAATTCACTGTGACATTTTAGAAATGTCTTTTGTCTAATAGCTGGACACATGCCCTTTAGTACATTAGTACTAAGACTCAAAATCTTTAGTTTTCCAGAAGAGTGATACATAAATTTTTTATATTTCATATTTGAAGAATTAGGAGCTTTACATATTTATGAGTTTCTGTGAATAGGAAAGGATATAGGAGGTAATTCAAGAAATTAAGAATGTGATTTATGAGAATAAGTAAAATGTATGGTTGCAAAAAATACGCAGCAAATCTAAGAAATACAGACTCAAATATAGTTACATTTGCTTGATTATTAAGGTGACATATGTATTAAATTATTATCCTCAGAAGTGAAGATTAAATAATACTATAATATATAGTCATTCCAATTAATCTACTCCACTATAGCCGTGATCTTCAATAATGTATTTAATATCTTCAGTCATCACCTGTCTTTGATCATGAGCTTACCTGGGAAATTGTTCTGGTAAGATATCTGAATCTACATAATGTCTTGAGACTTTTAGCAATAGATATACTTGTACAAAATTGTACAGCAATCTATTTTTAAAACCATCAATATCAATATATTTTTTATAATTAGGGAAGTTATATATGTACCATAGTCATACCCTAGGTTCAGATGACACTATATTCTGTATACATTAAACCTCCAAGTGTGTATTTTCCATTTAGGTAGTTTTAGTTTGAGTTAAAAGACATTTAGATCGTAAACACAGCTAAGAATTATTATTTGAAGCCATTTTCTAATTTCCATGCTTTTTTCTCATTTTAAGTACTTTATATTAATTTATATGTACCCTAATGATGTGTTACACTTAAAATAGTGGAAGATGTTTGATTTTTCAGGTGTGATTGCAAAATATAAGTTAGAATTGAATTGCAAGGTAAATAGTATATTTAAAATTAATTCATGGAGACTTTCAGTTGCTCACTCAAAAAATATTTCTTGACTTTCTACCAAAATCTAATTACCCTGTAGATAGAAACACATCCAAGTTGTTATGCCCTATGAAGCTCTAGCCTCATAGACGAGATAGTATCTCAATAGAAAAGCCAAATTCTGACTATATCCATGTGGGAGCAGTGAAGAGTGAACAACTACCAGTAACAAGAGTTCAGAAGTGGGACATCTGAACGAAATTATGAATGAACGATTTTCTTTATGAATTATAAGCTGGCATATGTGGGAGTGGGGAAAATAAGTGGTGGTCAAATGGAGATATTCTAATCAGAGGACAAACCCCCTATTGAAAGTATAAAGATTTGAAGAGAAACTGCATAATTCTGTCAATTACAAGACAGAGCAGATGGCTTCTTTGATAACTAAAATTCTATTTCATGTCATACTCACAAGCACATAAAAATTAACTTGAACACATTATTTTTATGGAAATTTCCCTGGAAATTTTTGTGACCATCCATAGTGAGAATATTTTAAAAGCCAAATATTTATTTATTTATTTATTTTTCTTTTATTATTCACATGTGTGTACAGGCTTGGGTCATTTCTCCCCCCTGCCCTCACCCCGTCCCTTACCACCCACTCCGCCCCCTCCCTCTTCCCCCCACCCCCTCAATACCTAGCAGAAACTATTTTGCCCTTATTTCTAATTTTGTTGTAGAGAGAGTATAAGCAATAATAGGAAGGAACAAGGGTTTTTACTGGTTGAGATAAGGATAGCTATACAAGGAGTTGACTCACATTAATTTCCTGTGCGTGTGTGTTACCTTCTAGGTTAATTCTTTTTGATCTAACCTTTTCTCTAGTTCCTGGTCCTCTTTTCCTATTGGCCTCAGTTGCTTTTAAGGTATCTGCTTTAGTTTCTCTGCATTAAGGGCAACAAATGCTAACTAATTTTTTAGGTGTCTTACCTATCCTCACCCCTCCCTTGTGTGCTAAAGCTTTTATCATGTGCTCATAGTCCAATCCCCTTGTTGTGTTTGCCCTTGATCTAATGTCCACATATGAGGGAGAACATACGATTTTTGGTCTTTTGGGCCAGGCTAACCTCACTCAGAATGATGTTCTCCAATTCCATCCATTTACCAGTGAATGATAACATTTCGTTCTTCTTCATGGCTGCATAAAATTCCATTGTGTATAGATACCACATTTTCTTAATCCATTCGTCAGTGCTGGGGCATCTTGGCTGTTTCCATAACTTGGCTATTGTGAATAGTGCTGCAATCAACATGGGTGTGCAGGTGCCTCTGGAGTAACCTGTGTCACAGTCTTTTGGGTATATCCCCAAGAGTGGTATTGCTGGATCAAATGGTAGATCAATGCCTAGCTTTTTAAGTAGCCTCCAAATTTTTTTCCAGAGTGGTTGTACTAGTTTACATTCCCACCAACAGTGTAAGAGGGTTCCTTTTTCCCCGCATCCTCGCCAACACCTGTTGTTGGTGGTGTTGCTGATGATGGCTATTCTAACAGGGGTGAGGTGGAATCTTAGCGTGGTTTTAATTTGCATTTCCTTTATTGCTAGGGATGGTGAGCATTTTTTCATGTGTTTTTTGGCCATTTGAATTTCTTCTTTTGAGAAAGTTCTGTTTAGTTCACTTGCCCATTTCTTTATTGGTTCATTAGTTTTGGGAGAATTTAGTTTTTCAAGTTCCCTATATATTCTGGTTATCAGTCCTTTGTCTGATGTATAGTTGGCAAATATTTTCTCCCACTCTGTGGGTGTTCTCTTCAGTTTAGAGACCATTTCTTTTGATGAACAGAAGCTTTTTAGCTTTATAAGGTCCCATTTATCTATGCTATCTCTTAGTTGCTGTGCTGCTGGGGTTTTATTCAGAAAGTTCTTACCTATATCTACTAACTCCAGAGTATTTCCTACTCTTTCCTGTATCAACTTTAGAGTTTATGGTCTGATATTAAGATCCTTGATCCATTTTGAGTTAATCTTGGTATAGGGTGATATACATGGATCTAGTTTCAGTTTTTTGCAGACTGCTAACCAGTTTTCCCAGCAGTTTTTGTTGAAGAGGCTGCTATTTCTCCATCATATATTTTTAGCTCCTTTGTCAAAGACAAGTTGGTTATAGTTGTGTGGCTTCATATCTGGGTCCTCTATTCTGTTCCACTGGTCTTCATGTCTGTTTTTGTGCCAGTACCATGATGTTTTTATTGTTATTGAAAAGCCAAATATTTAAATACTTGCCAACTCACTAAAGCCCAAGACTCCAGTGAACTTTACTACATGTGAGAGCATGCCAAGATCTCTCTGTTCTTCCCTCCATGGTGTCTGACTCTTGAACAGTACTTTTGCCTGTATTGACACACGCAGGCCAACAGTGGCATGCCAGTGATGTCTGTTTCCACACCAATAGTTCACAAATACTCAGTCTCAGCAGGTGCTAGAAATATTAGAGAATGTTTCCATGCATAATGTGATCAGAAATTCTATTTAAAACAAAAATTGAATCACTATTGGACCAGAATGGGAGTGCTAAGGGGAAATCATCTACCTTCTGTCTTTCCTTCCTTCCCTCCTTCCTTCCCTCCTTCCTTCCCTCCTTCCTTCCCTCCTTCCTTCCCTCCTTCCTTCCCTCCTTCCTTCCCTCCTTCCTTCCCTCCTTCCTTCCCTCCTTCTTTCCCTCCTTTCTTCCCTCCTTCCTTCCCTCCTTTGTTCCTTCATTCCTTCCTTCCTTCCCTCCCTCCTTCTTTCTTTCTTTTTCTGTCTGTTAATTCTGTGAAAAACATATGCCTGCTATAAAGTTTTACCTCAATTGACAATAGTCAATGATCTTGAAAAGGAAATGAAATCTTCACTTTAGTCTCAGTAAAATGAAGTACAAAAGAGCTGGACAGAGAGAAAATGTGAGCAAAGGAATGAATAGAAAAGCATGACTCCTTGATCCTCTGAGTAGCAATGAAACTGTTCAAGACTTTGGAATGTGGTGGACATAGAAATTTGAATTCTAGCATTGCAATGAGTTTGTTCCTTCTTGGCCAACAGTGGTGAAGAGTAAATTCTCTTAAGGGGCATAATATAAGTTCTTTTTCCAGGAGAAGACCTATTCCTTATGACTTTCATAGGATGAACTTTTCATGTTCTGGTTTCCCAAGGTAGCAACAAGTGTTGCTCCCTTTCGCCTACCATCAGTGCAGTCTCAGACATTGGTCCTGTTGAGCACCTACCCCTTGGGCTCTGCTCCTTCAGTCCTCCCCTAGAGTTCCAGCACACCAATCTCCATATCCCTTTGTCTTTTGTTCTTAATCTTGGGAGGATGATGAGGTGGCAAAATGCTAATAAGTTAAAAACAAATCAAGAATTGGGCACAACTCAGAGAAAAGATAAAACTTGAATATATGTAGAATAAGGGTAGAAAGGAGGAAAAAACTTAAAAATTATTCCACAATAAAGATTTGACTAAACTTTGACTCAAATTACAATCTTCCATCAAATTCCCTTTCTTAAAAAGTGGTTTTAGAAGAAATAAGCAAATCATAAGATGAGTTTAGAATGTTCCAAAATTTCAACTGTTATATTCTTGAAAAGCATAGACTATCCTAAATTTGTATGTTTCCTTTATTATCTTTTATAGTAGTAGCAAGAGAAATTTTTCCTCTTCAGAAAATTGATTTACTATAAAATACGTCTTTCATGAAGAAAAATCCATAATAGTCAGTATAATAGTGTTTAGGAATTTGTGTTACCACATTTTATAAACAGTTCAAGATCAATGATTAAAATCAATAACTAGAATATTTCATTTTCTGAAGATTCCAAACTGTTACTTTGTGGCTTCTATGGGGAGCCATTCAGAATAATCCTTTCTGAACATTTTTAAGAAATTGTTTAGCAATGTGAATCTATTTTTTTTTTTTTTGTCAGTACGGGGTTTGAACTCAGGGTCCCATGGTTGCTAGGCAGACACTCTCCACTTGAGCCACACCTCCGTTATCTATTTTATTATTAGAATGACACCCCTATCTCTGACTTAAAGATTTTTATTATCAGTTAATTTTAATAGGCAAAGCCAGAATGATGCTAATGGTTTTATGTTACAGAATTTAGATTCTAAAAATCTCACTTATAAGAAGTCATTTCCATTATAAATGGATCTATTCATTTTGCAAATATTTGTTGAGCTTCAACTGCCAGTCACTTTCTACATGCTTCTGATGCATCAATGAAAACAGCACACCAAGGTCATGACCTCAGAGACTCAGATCTAGTGAGGAGAAACAGACAAAACATAATAAGCAAATTGCAGCTCTACAGGAAGGTGATAATAACAAAAGGGGATTGGGTGCTCTATGGCAGGGGAGAAGGATGGCATTATGGTTCAAATGTGAAGTATCTCCCAAAGCCTCATATGTTGAAGACTTTGTTCCTAATGGGTCTAACTAATTACTGAAAGGTAAATGGATCATGAAGGTTGCAATCTACTCAATGGATTAATCCATTGATGGAGTCAAAATTTAATGCCATCTTTGTGAGGTTGTGTGAACTTTAGGATGTGGTGCCTAAATAGAGGAAGTAGGTGCCTATAAAAGGAATATCTTGTCCCTGGCTCCTTCCTCTGTTTTTCTCCTTCTCCTTCTCTCCACTTCCTGACCACCATAAGGTGACCAGGATCCAGAATCCACCATGCTCTTCTGCCATGATGTTCTGCCTCACCATTGTCCATAAACAATGAGCCAGCTAATCATCAACTGAAACTTCTGATACCATGAGTCAAAGTAGATCTTTCCTCCTTTAAACTGTTTCTTTCAGGTATTTGTCACAGCAATGAAAAGTCTGACTAACATAAATGGATTGGAGTCTTTACTAGAGTAGACATGATGGGCATCATTGAAGTGAAAGTAAGCAAAGAGCTGAAGAAAATGAGGGAATTAGCTAAACAGATACCTGGAAGCACATTTGTCCAAGCAGATGGAACATGTAGAACAAATACCCTGCTCCATCAGTTTCTGAGGGCAGCTGGACTGTTCCCAGATGATGGACTTTGGAATTGACTAAACCATTAGAAATTACATTATTAAACCTCTTTTTTTTCATAAGCAAAGAAAGCAAGTATGTTTGTCAGCCTTTCATCCCTGTTCAACAATCCTGATATAAAGAACTTAAGGCAGAAAATATTTTGGCCCATGGTTTCAAAGGTTTTAGTCCATAGAAATCTGGCTCCATTGCTTTTAGGACTGTGGCCAGGCAGAAACATCATGGCAGAAAGATAGGGAGGAAGACAGCTGCTCACCTCACGGTGGTCAAAAGTGGAAAGAAACAATGAATGAGGAAGTGGCCAAATACTAGGTATAACCTCTAAGAATTTGTTCCCAGTGACCTAAAACTTCTACCACATCCCAGTAATGCTATCAAATTATGAATCCATCAGTGGATTAATCCACTGATAAAGAGAGAGTCCTTATGTTCTAATCACTTCCCAAAAGCCCCACATCTGAACATAGCATTGATGATCAATACTTCAACCTATGAGATTTGGGGGGAACACTTCATATCCAAACCATAACATTCCACCACTACCCCCAAAAAGTTCATATTTATTTCATAATGAAGTGAGATCAGTGCTTAAGACATCAGATAATGGACCATTGAAAACAAAAATCTGCAATTTCTAAACTTCTCATGGAATAAGGTCCAAAAGCAAGTGTGAAAAGTGTGAAAAGTTAAGGTAAGAATTCTGGCAACAAAGTTGAGGAAGGACAAAGAGGATAAAGTGTTTAGGGATATGACTTAGCACACTTGGGAAGCTCATGTGCCAAACCACTTGAGGAGGACCCTCAGTTTTGTGCCATTCACTAATCCTTTCCTGTTGGATTAAACCCCAGTCCTTGACAGCTTCCATACAGTTGGCCTTCCCACTTCCTACCTCACCCTGTGGGCATTTGGTCCTTATCCAATTGCCTGCCTCACCCCTTGAGGTGTATTGTCCCGGTTTTGGTGGTCATCCTTATCCAATTTGCCACCTCGTGCCTTGAGTTGTACTTATGCTTTGCTAGTAAATCACTATCTTTATTTTTGCTAATGAATTACTATCTTTGTACACTTCATGACTCTTTTGCCATACCTAGGAAAGCATCCTAATCTTAGATGCTGTACTTAAGATCTGAGGAACATCTGGAACACTTCAATCACCAGTATCATACTTTCATGCCTACTGTAAAACTCTGTTTCCTCAGGTAGCTGCAATGAGTGAAGGCCCCTTGGAAGAAGAAGCAACTGAAGAAGGCTTTTGGGGAGTTGCTGTGTCCTAGAGCAAAGTCTAGAAAACTTCCTGGGAATGTTCAAAGTGATAGGAGAGCTCATACCTTGGAAGAAACACCATTAGGTTCTTGGGTTCTACAGCCTACACACACACACACACACACACACACACACACACACACACACACACACACACACATTAGGTCATGTAAGTACAGACAAATATTTCAAGGCCTATTTTTGCATGCTTAGGATGTTAGGAAGAAAATCCAACTACATGAAAGAGCAAAGCCTTCTTCACAAGAGGTCAGTCAGTGCAGAGTAATGATCTAATTGCAAAGAAAGTTTGCAATCTTTCTACTACATTGCATTGTCTCTGACTATCTCCAGGTAGAATGATTGTGGCAAATATTGTTTGTTGCTTTTTTGAGATGTAAGGACAATTTAAATTATACTGTTGGGAGATGATTTGAAATGGCACAAAAATTAGAATGGACATGATTTTTTCAACTTGTAGTTTAAACACTTGACATTTTTCCTCTTGATGTTGGCTTTCGTTGGGGAAAAGGTGTCTTTTTTAGGAACACCAACTGTTTTTAGTTACTTTATGTAAAACAGAATCTTCCTATCTTGTAAAGTCTATTGCATTTCACCATTCTTACTGAATCCTTTATTCATATGCAAATCAAACCAAGAGGAATCAATGAAATACCACATAGCAAAATTCCAAAGCTTCACCACCTATGATGGCTAACCTAGAGATTTCATTTTTTCCTGGCATAAATAATTCACATTTGTAGCAAACAAGCCAACTCTCTTGAGTTTTCAAGACAGTACTCTAAGGTGAAGGCTAAATACAGGGTTTCACTATATAGTGCTTTAAAAACTGCCATGGAGAAACAATTGCAACAAGCTTGGATACAACTAAGGAGTATGGGGCAAAGTGTTGCTAGGTAAGTTAAAATAAAACTAAACAGTAGACTGAAATAAAACAAATAGGTTTTTAGTATATCTGGGATGCTGCATGAGACACCTATGTACTAACAACATATTCACATTTTATGTGAGATTACAATTTAACTGGGCCTCCTTTATTTTTATTTGGTAATTATAAATAGGAAGATGTCTTTTTTTCAATTACAACCAAATTAAAAACGGGCTTAATTTATGGTTTTTGGAGATGAAAAAAATAATTCTGAAGTGAGGCTGCTTATAATGTATCATGATACTTCATGCCACCTTTGGCCAAATGGACAGCCTTCCAACAGACTTTGAAGGGATACCGATACCATCTGATGGCCTGCATAAAGCTCTTGTTAGGCAGGAGGCAAGAATAAGCTCCAGCATCTCCCAGCACTGTCTGGAATAAAGTCAGCTACTGTCTCTGAATTGAAAGGATGCCTTTTTCTTCATTATTACCCAATCTCATGAAGCATCCAGGCCCTACTTCCTATTCTTTATAACAGTCAGCATACAGTACTTTTTGTTCCAACAGGTGTATAATGAGGCATCTGATTACTTATCACAGGTACTTTACTTTTTAAGACATTAAAAAAATGCCTGTGTAAAGAGTCTGTTCCTTCTTCCACATTTTTAAAGAAATCTTTAAAATGAGGGAGTTTTTGCTGGATGTGATCCTATGCACCAGGCACATTCTACCTCTTTGTTTCCCTACGTTAAAAGCAAAAGTAGCTTAAGCAAGTAGCTTGGTAAGCCCTTGTTTAAGTGTGAATAAAAACTATCAACTTTCTACTTATTTTGTTAAACAATAAAATTGTGCTTACATTCTATTGCGAGTAAGTGAAAACCCATTAGTTCATTATTCTTGTAGTTAAAAAACATCAGAGTAACAGTGGTAAAAAAAAAAAAAAACCAAACAAACCAAAAAACCATTTCATTATTACAATACCCTCTCCATGTCTTAGGTGTAGAATTTCAGTAAATGAAATACCTGTAGAAATACAGAACCTAATAGACATTTAAAATGGAGTGTGAATGGGACAATCCCAAATATTAGTCTCCAAAATCAGGACACGACCTGATTAGAGACTGCAATTAGACAATAATCATCATGACAATGCTGCAGTGACCTCATCCAATCTCTGCAATGTGTACCCCATAGAATCTTCTAAAGAGTAAGGTTAAACATTGGACACGTCAACACTTTTGTGAAGGTTGATGAGTGCTAATCTTTTAGTATTATACACATGCATAAAATAAAACTGACTACTTTGCAAAGTCAGGTATGCATTTTGAGAGCATTACTTAGTCATCCTTCACACTCTCCAAAGGTAACAGCAAAATCACTTTTCCTTTTTTTCTCATAGTATGGGAATTTGAACTCAGGACCTTGCGCTTGCTTAGGCAGGCACTCTACTACTTGAGCCATGCTCCCAGCCCTTCACATTTGCTTTTGGAGACAAATATATGATTGCTATTTATGAAACCCAATGAATACTCAGAAACTGTTTTCAAAAAATGTGTTAATTACAAATCACTTTACATAGGAAAATTACATAGGAAATATATGTGCCAATAAAATCTGCTACTTTTCTTACAAGAGAATATTGCTAACACTTTGAAGTCCTATGCATGTCCCTGAAAGATTTCCTTGTTATTTTGAATTTTAAAGTTATTATTCTCTTGTGTTTCTTTGGAGTTTTACCACATATGTATGCATTACCCCAAAATACACTGCTTAGTGTTCTATGCATTTATTTTATTTTTTTCTTTCAGTAGAATTTGAGTGGTTTACAGATTTTTATAACTATAACAATGCTGATAAGAATGCTCTGGCCATGGTCCCATGTACATGTCAAAACACTTATTATCTAGGAGTGGAAATGCTCCCAGAGTACCCACATTTCAAGTTCTTCGAAAATGCCAAATAGTTTCCAAGATGTTGCAATTATGCTCCCACCAGTTTATAGACCTTATTCCTTTACATTCTCATTAGACCCTGATATTGTCAGACATTCTAAAATTTTTGCCATACTGATGGAATGGTTATCTCAACTGGATTTCCTGATTACCAATGTTTATTGATCTGCAACTTTATTAAGTATCCATACAAGTCTTTCCCTTTTGTTTACTTGGTAATTTTCCTGTCTAAAAATTAATGTGAATGGAGAATGATGGAGGGGATGAATTCAGCTATGATATATTGTAAAAACTTTTGTAAATGTCACAATGTACCCCTAGCACAAAATAAGAAAAAAAGAAACATCAAGCCAACAACGTATGCTGAAAAAAAATTATGAGGGAATTTTTATATATTTTCAGTCCTAATCCTTTGACAAATAAAGCTATTCCAAATAATTTCTACCACTTTCATTAATATTCACTAATACTGCCTGTCAAATTCATAAAGCTCTGTCTTTCACATATATTCATTATCAAGTTTGTTTCCGTTTAGGGCATAAGCCAGAGATTTCACTAAGTTTTTGTAGCAGATGGATAACCGACTGACTTGTTTCATTTACTGGCTATTTCTCCAGAAATCTCTTTTTCCATCTTGGTCATATATGAAGTTCCTGGGTATGCATGAGTCCACTGAGGTCTCTGCTCCTTGTCATTTGTTTACTATGCATGTATTGCATCACACTTTTTAAATTGCAGCTACTTACTATGTTACCTGTTAGTTCTTGAGGATATTGATTATCCTTGGCTTTTTGCTCTTATAGTATAGAGACTTTAAAATCTAGCTTGGAATTTCAACCTGAATTGAGTTAAATACCTTGGTTATTTAGGAAGAATTGATGTTTTCCCTTAAATCTTCATACCCATAAATATGGTTACCTATTAGCCTTTTCTTTAATGGTTTATATTAAAGCTTATGATTTCCTCCAGAATGGTTTTGTATATCTTTTGTTATATTTATTCTTAAGTACCTTATATATTATTGAAATAATTTAAAACTTCTCAATTTTTAATTAAAATTTTATTGTTTGTTGCTGGCATATAAAAATGAAGCATTTTTTTCCTGGTTTAAAGAGTTTTTGATTATTAAAAATAAAAAGCAATATCACTGTGCCACATATAGTTATACTTTTTTCTAAGTTCAAAAGTTTTTTTCTAATTATTCATTTATTCACATTTGCATACATTGTTTGGGCCATTTCTCCACCCTGACCCCCCCTCCCCAATCCTCTCCCTTCCTCCCCCCTCACTTCCAGGCAGAACTTGTTCTGCCCTTATCTCTAATTTTGTTGAAGAAAAGACATAAGCATAATAAGGAAGACAAAGCTTCCTTTTTGCTAGTTAAGGATAGCTATACAGAAATATTCCTAGCATTTCTTTCATGTACACATGTGTTACAACCCAAGTTGATTTATCTCTAACTGATCTTTACACTGGTTACTGATCCCCTTCTCATATTCACCTCTGACACTTTAAGTTTTCTGTATTAGTTCCTCTGGAGTGGGGACATCAAACGCTTTCGTGTTTTGGGTTTTCCACCTATTCCTATATCTCCTGTATGTGCTCTCCCCTTGTCATGTGATCCAAGTCCAATCACATTGTTGTGTTTGCCCTTGATCTAATGTCCGCATATGAGGGAGAACATACAATTTTTGGTCTTCTGAATCTGGCTAACCTTGCTCAGAATGATGTTCTCCTGTTCCATCCATTTACCAACGAATGATAACATTTTGTTCTTCTTCGTGGCTGCATAAAATTCCACTGTGTATAGATACCACATTTTCTTAATCCATTCGTCAGTGGTGGGGCATCTTGGCTGTTTCCATAACTTGGCTATTGTGAATAGTGCCTCAATAAACATGGGTGTGCAGGTGCCTCTGGAGTAACCTGTGTCACAGTCTTTTGGTAAATCCCCAGGAGTGGGATTGCTGGATCATATGGCAGGTCTATGTTTAGATTTTTAAGAAGCCTCCAAATTTTTTTCCAGAGTGGTTGCCCCAGCGTGCATTTCCACCAGCAGGGTTTGTTAACCATGTGTCCAGCCTTTTAAATCACATGGTCAGTCAGTCATATCGCCTGCTCAGTTTTCATCTCACTATTTTTCCCTTATTATATATGTGCTCTTTATAGTGAATGTATGTTAATGACCTTCTAATATACTATTTAATTTTATTTTAATCTATATCCCCATCATTGAGTATTTAGGTTCATAGCAAGTTTTCCCCAAAGTATTCAAATCGATGCCCTTTTATACAGCAGTTTTAAAGAAAACAAAAATTAATAGCTAATCCCACTATCCCATTAAAAACAAAAGACCTAGTTTCTTACAATAAGAATCTTCACTGACCTATCCTCTAAGCAGTGGTATTCAGATTGGCAAGCAAGGTAAGTATTTTGTAATGGTGACCTGCTCTTGAGGCTTTCTTTTCTCCCTGTGGACAGCTGGAAACCCTCAGGCATTTCTAAGGAGACTGCACAGGGTGCTGCCTACACAGGTGATCCTCTCTCCCCAGGCACATTGCTGAGTCTCCTGCATGGTTTTTCAGTCTATGCTGTTTGCAGCTAGCTGGCATCTTTGCAAGTTTCACTTACATTTTCTTTTCCAAATCAAGATTCACATTCTCATACAAAGCCAAATACCATTTCTCATGCAATCCAGCCTACATGTCAAAGTTCACTTTTTTTATGCATGCACACCCATACAATTACCCAGGATCCCTCTCTTCCTTCCAGGTCTTGTCTTTGAGATCTGACAGGTATAGACACTTTTTCTCTTTCCCAAAGCAGAGCTCCCTTTCTTCTCAGAGATTTTTTAGGATATCCTTATTTAACTTGAAGATGCATTGTTTCACATTTTTACCTGACAGTTGTCTTCCTTTTGTGAATTCCAATATACTTCTCTCTGCTTGTCATCTGAGCTTTTCTCATTTTATTGTTGATTAGGAAAAACAACAGTTTGGGAGGACCCAGTCCTTGGATGCTTTGGGGCCTGTGACAAGACATCTCATCATGAGGGGAGGGCATGGTGAAGCAAAGCTGCCCAACTCTGCATGTGGGAAGTGAAAGAGTGAAATAAAATTTGATTGCTGATCTTATTTTAGCAAAAAAGCTTTAAAAATGTTAATTCTGGTAATATTTTTAAAAATTACTTAAATGTTTTATATTTACAGGATCATACTATATCTGAATAATAAGTCTTTTCTTCCTCTCTTTTCTTTGAGACAGGCTGGCATTGGATTCTCAATCCTTTTGTCTCAGCCTCCTGATTGCTGACCATAGTAAAGAGCTACCACATTTAGTTGGGACTGTCCTTTACTTATACTTTCTTTTTTGATGTTTTTAAAAAGTAATTCTTTATGAAATGAGTTAAAGAGTTTTTTCTCACTTATTTGGTCTCTGGAAAGTTATGAGATTGTAAATTACCTCTCCCTTGAGTATTTGAATAATTGATAAAATTCACATTAAAATTACTTGAATTTGTTTTCTTTGTAAAACTATCTTAAATTACTGATCAATTTTCCAATAAAACAGGACTCTTTAGATGTTCTTTTCTTCCTCTCCTCCCTCCCTCCTTCCCTCCCTCCCTCCCTTCCTCCTTCAACTCCCTTCCTTCCTTCCTTCCTTCCTTCCTTTCTTCTTTCCTCTCAAAATATTTCTCCCTGCCACCATCAGTTTTGGCTAGTTACATTTGACTAGAAATTTGTTGAGTTCATATAAGTGTTCAGACTTGTTACCATAATAGTCTCCTATTTTTTAAATCTGCACTGCAAGTTAAAACAATTTTAGAGGAGATCCAAAGTGGTGATTGGGACATAGATGCAGAGTGGGTGAGCTCCGTGAATCAGGGAACTTGCTGAGATGCTGGAGACATGCTTGGCAGAGGTGAAGCACCAGGGAGAGCTGAAACTTTGGCACCTTGATCCCCTACCCCATGGAAGGCTTCTCCACACCACAATATGCTGAAAGAACAGGTGGGCTGCCAACCCCACACCACTTCCAGCCACCCACTGGCCTGCCAGCCACCAGCTCCAGATGTGCTTGGGAGACCTTTGGCAGACAAAAAAGGTGCCCCAAGCATTACGCGGTATCCTCTAGCCATCCCTGGGATAAATCAGCACAACCCCCTGGACAGACTGATTCCCCCACAAAAAAAAAAACAAAAATCTGAATAAACAACAGAACTGAGAGGAACCGAGTTGCCACAAACTTCCCGCTGCTGCCCACCTTCAGCCTTCAGCAAACCAAACAGGATATTTTCCTGCTGGAGCCACACTTGGCATAAAAAAACAAAATGAAGAAACAAAACTCTGAAACCCTGAACCCCCAGCCTGTACAAAGCTTCTCCATGCCACATTACACGGAAAAACAGGGAGGCTCCCACACTGCCAGATGCCAGTTCCAAACCTGCTTAGGAGACTCAGACAAATAGGACTGGATGCTGAAGGAGTAACACCAGAACTACGTAGACTGACAGTCTACTGTTCCTGAGCCTGTAATTTTTAAAAATTTTCTTTAAGTATTTGTTTGTCTTGTTCACTGTTTGTCCATCTCTCCCTGTTGATTTCTTGGGTTCTCCTTTTTTTTTTTCTTTTTCTTTTTTCTCTTTCTTTCTTGGATTTGTTAGTTTACTATTACTTTAGCTAATACTAAATTACACATAGACTAGGGATAGAAACAGCACCAAGTGGAATGATGGGAAGATGAAAAAAGGATGGAAACCATTCTCCCCCCAAAAATAAATTAGTACAGGATTCAAAGGGAAATGAAGAAAACAGATACCCAGATCCAGTTTCCAACAAGACAAAGATAAACTATACCAAGGAACCCAATAAAGACCATAAGAACACCCTGAAAGAAGAATCAATAAGAATTTCATAGAGATGTTACTAGAGTTTCATAGAGATGTTACTAGACATAGTCAACCAAAATGTACAGGAGGCACTCAGGAAATTCCAAGACAACAAAAAAAAAAGAATATGAGAAAACACAAAAACAAATAAATGAACTAATAGAAGCCCTAAATCAACACCAAAGTGAAACAAAGAACACCATAAATAGAGAGATAAATGAATTAAGGCCAAAATTGACAGTATTAAAGAGGAAGTGACATGATATGGAAAACCTCAGAAAAAAAATGAAACAGAAATAGAAAACACAATGGAAGGCCACTCCAGCAGACTAGAACAAGCAGGAGACAGAATCTCAGAACTTGAAGATGAAATGGTAGTTAAAGGAAAAACTGAAGAACTATTAGTCAGACAACTCAAGACCTGTGAAAGGAATATGCAAGAACTCACCGACTCCATCAAAAGACCAAACCTGAGAATCATGGGCATTGAAGAAGGAGAAGAGGTGCAAGCAAAAGGAATTTGTAATATAGTCAACAAAATAATAACAGAAAATTTCCCAAATCTAGAGAAAACTATGCCCATTCAGGTACAGGAAGTCTCCAGGATACCAAACAGACCTGACCAAAATAGAACTACACCATGACATATTATCATTAAAACAACAACCACAGAAAATGGAGAAAGAATATTGAAAGCTGTAAGAGAGAAAAAACAAACAATATACAAAGGTAAATCCACCGAAATCACAGCAGATTTCTCAATGGAAATGTTAAAAGCAAGAAGGGCATGGAGTGAGGTATTCCGGGCACTGAATGAAAATAACTTCAACCCTAGGATACTCTACCCAGCAAAACTATCATTCAAAATAGATGGAGCAATAAAAGTTTTCCATGATAAGGAGAAACTAAAACAATATGTGACCACAAAGCCACCTCTGCAAAAGATTCTTCAAGGAATTCTGCACACAGAAAGTGAAAGCATACAAAACCATGAAAGGACAGGCAGTAACAAACCACAGGAGAAGAAAAGGCAAGAAAGTAGAGAGTAACATTGATTCAGCTGCACACCATCAAACAACTAAATGACTTAAACAACAAAAACAACTAAATGACAAGGATCACCACATACTTATCAATACTAACACTAAATGTTAATGGACTAAATTCCCCCATCAAAAGGCACCATTTGGCAAACTGTATTAAAAAGGAAGATCCAACAATCTGCTGCCTACTGGAGACCCACCTCATCAACAGAAACAAGCACTGGCTGAGGGTGAAAAGCTGGAAGAAGATTTACCAAGCCAAAGGTCCCTGAAAACAGGCAGGGGTAGCAATACTTATCTCGGATAAAGTAGACTTCAAACTAACGTTGATCAAACAAGATAAAGAAGAACACTCCATACTAATAAAAGGGGAAATACACCAAAAGGAAATAACAATTATCAACCTATATGCACCCAATTTCATCAAGCATACTCTGAAGGACCTAAAAGCATATATAGACTCCAACACAGTGGTGGTGGGAGACTTTAATATCCCCATGTCACCAACAGATAGGTCATCCAAACAAAAAAACAATAAAGAAATTCTAGAACTAAATCACACCATAGATCAAATGGACCTAGCTGATGTCTACTGAACATTTCATCCAATTTCTGCACAATATACATTCTTCTCAGAAGCTCATGGAACCTTCTACAAAATTGATCATATCTTAGGGCACAAAGCAAGCCTCAGAAAATATAAGAAAATAGAAATAATCCCATGTATTCTATCTGATCACAATGCACTAAAACTAGAACTCAACAACAAAAATAACAGTAAAAAACATGCCAACAGTTGGAAACTGAACAACACATTGCTCAATGATCAATGGGTCATTGATGAAATAAAAGAGGAAATTTAAAAGTTCCTGGAAGTTAATGAAAATGAAAACACAACCTACCAGAACCTACAGGACACAGCAAAGGCAGTCTTAAGCGGAAAGTTTATAGCCATGAGTGCATATATTAAAAGGTCAGAAAGATCTCAAATCAATGACCTAATGCTATATCTCAAACTCCTAGAAAATCAAGAACAAGCAAATCCCAAAACAAGCAGAAGGAGAGAAATAATAAAAATAAGGGCTGAAATCAATGAAATAGAAACAAACAAACAAAAAAATAATCAATGAAACAAAAAACTGGTTCTTTGAAAAAATAAGTAAGATTGACAGACCCCTGGCAAACCTGAGGAGAGAAAATACGCAAATTAGTAAAATCAGAAATGCAAAAGGGGAGATAACAATAAACACCATGGAAATTCAGGAAATCATCAGAGACTACATTGAGAGCCTATATTCTAATAAATTTGAAAATCTTGAAGAAATGGACAGATTTTTAGATACTACAACCATCCAAAACTGAACCAAGAGGATATTAATCACCTGAATAGATCTATAACACAAAATGAAATTGAAGCAGAAATGAAGAGTCTCCCAAAAAAGAAAGTCTAGGACCTGATGGATTCTCTGATGAATCCTATCAGACCTTTAAAGAAGAACTAATACCAACCCTCCTTAAATTGTTCCATGAAATAGAAAGGGAAAGAACACTGCCTAACTCATTTTATGAAGACAATATTACAAAGTCACCTCCAAAAAGGAGAACTATAGGCCAATCTCTTTAATGAACATCGACGCAAAAATCCTCAATAAACTAATGGCAAACCGAATTCAACAACACATCAGAAAGATCATTCGTCACTACCAAGTTGGCTTAACCCCAGGGATGCAGGGGTGGTTCAACATACGAAAATCAATAAACATAATAAGCACATTAATAGAAGCAAAGACAAAAAACACTTGATCATCTCAATAGATGCAGTAAAAGCCTTCAACAAGATCCAACACCACTTCATGATAAAAGCTCTAACAAAACTAGGAATAGAAGGAAAGTACCTCAACATTGTAAAAGCATATATGACAAACCTACAGCCAGCATCACACTTAATGGCAAAAAACTGAAACCATTTCCCCTAAAATCAGGAATGAGACAAGGGTGCCCACTATCCTGATTCCTATTCAACATAGTACTGGAAATCCTAACCAGAGCAATTAGGCAAGAAGAGGAAATAAAAGGAATACAAGTAGGTAAAGAAATTGTCAAAATATCCCTCTTTGCAGATGATATGATCCTATACCTTAAAGACCCAAAACCCTACCCAAAAACTCCTAGACACCATAAACAGCTACAACAGGTGACGGGATACAAAATCAACTTACCAAAAACATTAGTTTTTCTATACACCAATAATGAACAAACTGAGAAAGAATATGTTGAAAGAATTCCAACATATCCAAAAATCAATAATAACCAATAATGAACAAACTGAGAAAGAATATGTTGAAAGAATTCCAACATATTCCAAAAATCAAACACCTAGGAGTAAACTTAACAAAGAATGTGAATAACCTCTACAAGGAGAACTACAAACCACTGAAGAAAGAGATTGAGGAAGACCACAGAAGGTGGAGACATCTCCCGTGCTCATGGATTGGTAGAATCAACATAGTAAAAATGGATATACTACCAAAAGCAATCTACATGTTTAATGCAATTCCCATCAAAATCCCAATGATACTCATCACAGAGATTGAAAAATCTACCTTAAAGTTCATTTGGAAACACAAGAGACTGCAAATAGCCAAGGCAATACTCAACAAAAAAGAGCTATCCTAGAGGTATCACAATACCCTACTTCAAACTATATTACAAAGCAATAGCAATAAAAACATCATGGTACTGGCACAAAAACAGACATGAAGACCAATGGAACAGAATAGAGGACCCAGATATGAATCCACACAACTATACTCCTTTTGACAAAGGAGCCAAAAATATACAATGGAGAAAAGACAGCCTCTTCAACAAGTGTTGCTGGGAAAACTGGTTATCTGCCTGCAAGAAACTGAAACTAGGTCTATGTTTCTCATGCTGTACTAGTATCAACTCAAAATTGATCAAGATCCTTAATATCACACCTGAAACTCCGAAGTTAGTGCAGGAAGGAGCAGAAAACACTCTGGAAGTAATAAGTATAGGCAAGGATTTCCTCAATAGAACCCCAGCAGCTCAGCAACTAAGAGAAAGAATGGGCAAATGGGACTACATGAAATTAAAAAGTTTCTGCACAACAAAAGAAATGGTCTCTAAACTGAAGAGACCACCCACAGAGTGGGAGAAAATATTTACCAGAATATATAGGGAACTTAAGAAACTAAACTCCCCCAAAATCAATGAACCAATTAAGAAATGGGCAATTGAACTAAACAGAACTTTCTCAAAAGAAGAAATTCAAATAGCCAAAAAAATACATGAAAAAATGCTCACCATCTCTAGCCATAAAAGAAATGCAAATCATAACCACACTAAGATTCTGCTTCACCCCTGTTAGAATAGCCATCATAAAAAACACCACCAACAACAGATGTTGGCGAGGATATGGGGAAAAAGGAACCCTCATACACTGCTGGTGGGAATGCAAGATAATGCAAGCACTCTGGAAAAAACTTTGGAGGCTTCTTAAAAATCTAAACATAAATCTGCCATATGATCCAGCAATACCACTCTTGGGGATATAGCCAAAGGAATGTGACACAGGTTACTCCAGAGGCACCTGCACACCCATGTTTACTGCAGCGCTATTCACAATAGCCAAGTTATGGAAATGGCCAAGATGCCCCACTACTGACAAATGGATCAAGAAAATGTGGTATTTATACACAATGGAATTTTATTCAGCCATGAAGAAGAATGAAATCTTACCATTTGCAAGTACATGGATGGAACTGGAGAACATCATTCTGAGCGAGGTTAGCCAGGCTCAGAAAACCAAAAATAGTATGTTCTCCCTCATATGCAGACTTTAGATCTAAGGTCAACACGAGAAGGGGATCAGGAGCCAGTGTAAAGATCAGTTAGAGAAGAATCAACCTGGGTTGTAACACATTTGTACATGGAAGCAATGCTAGGAATCTCTCTGTATAGCTATCCTTAACTCAACTAGTAAAAAAACGCTTTGTCTTATTATTAATGCTTATGTCTTCTCTTCAACAAAATTGGAGATAAGTGCAGAACAGGTTCTGCCTGGAAAAGTGGGGGGGCAGAAGGTAGGGGCAAGGAATGGGGTGGGGGGGAGAAATGACCGAAACAATGTATGCACATGTGAATAAATGAATTAGAAAAAAACACTTTTAGTTCTTAGTTTTGCTTATTTGTGCTTCCTTCAAGTTATTTATTTAAGTAGTTACACATGAATGTATGCAATATCTTGTGTCTAGTTGTTCAGGAGTTCTGCCCTGTATTTCTACCCCATTATTGCATAACCAAGACAACTTCAGAATCATTACCACAATAAAGTCCATATTTAATCAATTTCTTTACTCATGCAATTCTAAAAATTCCCTATGCATTGTAAATAATTCTTTTACTCAAAGAGTGAAAAAAAAAGTCTTTGAGTAAAAGACTTTTACTCAAAGTCTTGCCTTTTTTTGTTCTAATTTCTCAAACCTCATAGATCAGTCAATTTATTATATAGTCATATTTGGATCATCCTCACATTTATTGTTTTCTTTGCTTGTCATTCCTGTTTGCGCCTCAGACTTTTCATTTGCAAACATTTTTGTTTTTCTTGAAGTTTTCCTTTAGGTGTTCCTCTGTAGTGGGTCAGTGATAGTGAACTTTCTTAGTTTCAGTGTAAGATACTTTAGACTCTTCCATGTAATTCTAGGTTTGCATGTAGTTCTTTCAGTACTATCTTCAAGGTACTGTTCTTCCTGTTGAGAGACCAGCCTGGTTTTTATTCCATCTTAAATATCTCTTTTTCCTTTTAGTTCTTTTTATCTTAGCATTCTAATATTTTAGTATAATTTTTAAAATATACTTTGCTTGAGAATCACTGAATCATCTCAACCTTAAGTTTTTCATCAGTTACAGAAACATCTTGTGTTTTACCTCTTCACACATTGCCTTTTCCACATTTTCTCTATACTCTCATTCTAGAATTCCAAATACACATGATTCATAGTCACATCCCACTTACATGTCTCTTAACTAAGTTTTAATATTTCATGTCTCTGTTTGACAAGCTGGATAATTTCTTGTACATCTTCTAATCAACTGCATCTCTCTTTAGCTGTGTCAAATCTTTTATACATTCTGCCCACTGAATTCTATTATTAACTTATTTAATTTTTTATTTATAAAGGTTCTAATGGTTGTTTTAATTTCCCTAAATATTCCTGAACATTTGGGGTAGTCTGTTATTCCTTTGTCATACTCTTTCTATCTTTTTTTCAACTGTATTAAGCATGTGAATTTTATAAGTAAGTCTATGGTCTTTGTGTATTTTGTAGTATTTGAATTGAGACTTCATATTTGTCACATTTGCAAGGGAATTTTTTGTGCCCTTGATGTATTCCCCCACAAAAGATAAATGTTTGCTTCTGCCAGGTGGCTAGAGGCACTAGCAACCACAGATGAATTTAAGCTAACTTTTCATCTTGGGGTTTTCAGACCACACAAATAGCTTGAGTTCTAGCCCAGAACCTAAGTAATGCTTGCTTATGGTTACACAATTTTCAGGAAAACCATTCCCCACACACCTCTGGCACTGTTCCATCTGCAGCCAAAATTTGTAGCTTTTCCTTTTGGTTGGTACTATTTCTAGTTCACTCTTCACTAGAGATGTTGTGGTTTGAAGGTTCTCCTATCGTGAGGCCACCTATAATTAAACGTCCCACCTTCTCCTGTCGAGCAGTCTTTATCACCTGTGTTCCACTCGGCTCATTGAAAGAAACTTTGGATCACCAGGGCTTGGCAGACGCCCCTTGGGGTTGCTGTCCAACTTAGTGCTCTAGTAAGTCTCTGGATTTATGCTTTCTTGTTCTTTTGGCATTTGTGAATCTGCCTCCTCTATTTATTACTAGAATAATTTAGTGTCTTTTAAAATGTTTAAAGTTGTTTTCACAGTATTTTTTAAGATTTTTGTATAGGAGATATTGTTTTTTAAAGATATGTACTCTGCATAATGTCAAAAATGAAAGTCTAGAAACTGTCCACATAAGTAATTAAGTAAGCTATTTAAAAAATATCTAGAGACAATTTTATAATTTCAAGAAACATGGATAAAAGTTGCTAAACCATGTTTTCACTCATACCATATTTCTTAACTCACAATTGTGAACATTTACTCTTCCCATGTCTAAAATTGATTTTACTACAAATACTTTTGCCTATTTTCCATTATGTTTACTATTTTAGAAGCATATCCAGAATCTAGAATGAGATCTATTGCATGTTCTGATTTTCACACCATTTAACTATAATAAGACATGCTATTTTATATGTATATATAAAAACCCTAACTTTTCCATGTACTCATGAGGATTTTTATCTTTCAGTCTAGATACTACATGTGGGTTGGGGGTAGCTTGGTTGAGGAGTGGTGGTGGCCCTGGTGACTCTAGCGGTTAATAACCAGCACTAATTCTGTCATGGCTTCCAAATCACTCTTAGGACATGTTCCTGAACTTTCAAGTAGGAATAAAACATTCACTATTATCAGTACAAATTGTTATTTCCATTACAGCTTTTCCTGATAATTCTTATTTATATGAATATTCAGCATCAAACTAGACATGTATTACAATTGTGTATCCCAGCTTCACACAGTGAATTAGAAATGTGTTGATTAAGAAAGAAAGAAAGAAATATGTCTTCAGCTAAAAGTAAAATATAACAAAAAGTGAAACTACTGAAATGAAAATGGTTTTCAAAGTTTAGGATCAAGAACAGGACAATAATTGAAAGGATGTGGGAGTAGAAAACAACCTTTTTCCTCTGAGTTTTTTCCCTCTCATTTATTATAATAAAACTCTTCTATTTGTTGAACAGGTTTGCTGCAATTGTGCACCTTTCACAGTTTCTTTTGCCTACTACTTTTTGGTCATTTTTACTAGATCTTATGATGGCATCAGAAAGCTACTAACATGTAAGTGCATTTTAACTTTCTAAAGATGAAAATAAATGTATTCTGATACTTGTTTTGTGGTTTGGACTGGTTAGTTTAGGCAAATACAGTTAACAGTCTGGATGCTTCCCTAAGGAATTAAGTTTTTAAACCCATACTTAATAATGTACTATTCTTGCAAATGTTCACTGGCTGTGAATATATAGGTAAAAGAGGATTTTTGAAATCTTGTTCCCTAAGAGGCTAACTAAGCTTTCCTTTCTCTTCTCTGAATAATATTAGAGAAAGGGAGAGAAAGGGTTTTTCGTACTTAATTTTTATCTTCTATGTTGGTTATTTTAAAAATAATTATTACAAGAGAGCTGACATTTGTAGCTGATTTGTAACCCTTTTCGTTTCTCCTTTTTTCTAGTCAGACACATTCTTTTCAAGAAGCTAAATGTAATTTTTTTCTCTGATAGCCTATATATTCAAAATAAAAGATCATATAAAAATAATGTCTAATATCCAAATACTTGGATTAAAAAGCTATTTTAAAAATAAGATACTTTTATTCTCTTAAAAGCCAAAAAGATTTTTTAAAATCATTGCTCATTTTTCAGCTGATTAAACAATATCATCTATACATATTATATATGTTTTTGGCCAATTTTTCATAATATTTCATTTATTTGGAAGATAACTCAGTCAGAATGATATTAAATAATATTGAGGATATTAATTATAATACTTGGTTTCATCAAAAATATTTGCACTTAATCATATTAAAAAGTTTCTTTAAATTCTAATTTATCATGGATGTGCAGGTGCTTGTGGAGTAACCTGAGTCGCATTCCTTTGGTTATATCCCTAGGAGTGGTATTGCTGGATCATATGGCAGATCTATGCTTAGTTTTTTAAGAAGCCTCCATATTGTTTTCCAGAGTGGTTGTAGTAGCTTACATTCCCACCAGCAGTGTATGAGGGTTCCTTTTTCCCCAATCCTCACCAACATTTGTTGTTAGGGGTGTTTTTGATGATAGCTATTCTAACAGGGGTGAGGTGGAATTTTAGTGTTGTTTTGATTTGCATTTCCTTTATGGAAAGGGATGGTGAGCATTTTTTCATGTGTTTTTTTGCCATTTGAATTTCTTCTTTTGAAAAAGTTCTGTTTAGTTCAGGTGCCCATTTCTTTATTGGTTCATTGATTTTGGGGGGGTTTAGTTTTTTGAGTTCCCTGTATGTTCTGGTTATCAGTCCTTTGTCTGATGTATAACTAGCAAATATTTTCTCCCATTTGTAGGTGGTCTCCAGTTTAGAGACCATTTCTTTTGTTGTGCAGAAGCTTTTTAATTTCATGTAGTCCCATTTGTCCATTCTTTCTCTTAGCTGCTAAGCTGCTGGGGTTCTATTGAGGAAATCCTTGCTTATACCTATTGCTTCCAGAGTGTTTCCTGATCTTTTCTGTACTAGCTTCAGAGTTTCTGGTCTGATATTAAGGTCCTTGATCCATTTTGAGTTGATACTAGTATAGGGTGATAAACATGGACCTAGTTTTGGCTTTCTGCAGGCAGATAACCACTTTTCCCAGCAACATTTGTTGAAGAAGCTGTCTATCTTCCATCATATGTTTTTGGTGCCTTTGTCAAAAATAAGGTGGACATAGCTGTATGGATTCATATCCAGGTCCTCTGTTCTGTCCTACTGGTCTTCATATCTGTTTTTGTGCCAGTACCATGCTGTTTTTATTGCTATTGCAATGCTATTTGAGGGACTTTTTCAACGCTATGATATAGTTTTTCCCTTTTGACTTACTTCTCTGAAGTATTTTACAAACGGATATCTAAATTTAATTCATCGCTGCATTTAGAAATAAACCTCTTTTGGAGCCCTACTTAAATCATTCCTTCCCTTCGGTTTCTCTTATCCTTATTCTTAGTTTGCTTTTATCTGAAAATGATAGTTACAATTTACTGCCTGCTTGATATTTTGCATACTTTATCTCATTTAATTCTCACAACCATTCTGCAGGTTAGCCACAACTGTCCTAAAGTTTTGGAATTAGGAAATGAGATGCCTGCCTTGTGTCTATCAGCTAGTAAGAAAGACTGCTGCTGAGATCTGGGCTCATCTATGACACTCACTGTTGAGCCTTGGGTAGGATCAGAGAATACTTGTTTTAAAGATTTCTGGGCAGGTAATGGGATCGTGAACTCCACTGTTCTTGTTTGCCAATAGCAAACTTTTTATCATCTTGGCTATGTTGAGTGCTGCTCACAAGTGCTCCCCTCAATAATATCCATAGCTGTAGTCAGAAAGTCAGTTGATTTTCCAAAGTCAATTTGGGTAATTTAGCACCTTATGGAGATTAGATAATTCTCTATGTGGACATGTGGTTTAAGTCCTCTGTCATTTTATTTCTTAGCTACTTTATTCATCCTTGTAAAATCAACTACCTGCTTTCTCTTGTTTCATCTGTCATCCAACTCAGCCTCCCTAGTTATGTAAGGGATTATTTGCTGTTGTATTGTACTAAATTGTATACTAAATATTGTATTGTACTAAAGTACTAAAGCTAGGAAATACAAGCACCCACTAGTATTTTTTTTTCAATTCTCAAGTCTGCATCAGAAAGTTTACCTTACTGTGACATATTTTCATTTTTTTTAATTCTAAATTCCAAGGGTCCTAGAAAACCAGAAGTTAAAGCCAGTAGTTTGTTTACCCAAAGTCTACAAATTTTAGTAACACTGACTGTGTCTTCCAGGAAATAAGAGATAAGACATAGTTAGCCAAATATCAACTTCTTGTAGAGGAGATGTTAGATTTGTTAGATTTGCATATTTTAACTTCATTACATATTCAGCAAGTTTGAAAGCTATTCTATGAGTCATTAAAAAAGGTACATATAATGGCTATGAGAAAACAAAATCAAACATGAGAGCTTATACATAATTATCTAATTTCTACCAGGACTTTGGGTATGCTAGGCAAGCACTCTACCACTGAGCCACACTTCAGCCCAGTGGCAGCATCTTAAAATGCAGTAATCTGATTCTCAAATTTGATAAACTCTAATGTATATTGACTACACTGAGCTCCTATGAAGACTGTTTCTATCTTATGAGATGATAGGATGAAGAGGAAAGACCCAGAAAGGTAAAGACAGCTAAGGAATTTTAAAAACTCAGTCAACTCCAGAGTAAAAGAAAACCATATCTCTGGTATAATATGATAAACAATTGTCCCATCTCTGTTGCCTTGACATTTTTTACCTTTACATTTTTAAATCAAACCATGAAGAATACCTGGTTTATGGTCAACTTTTCCAGGACACAGGATTTTGTTATAGCACTAAATTACTTAAGAAAGTGGGTCTTATGCTCCTCATCATCAGGAGTAAGATCTTTATCAAAAATATTATTTCATTTGCTTTCTCTTCACATGAACTTCCACAGTTAACTACAGTAGAGGTTAAGCAAGTAAGACAAAGGGCAGTAATTGCATTATGCAAGAGCGCTATGTGTAGAATATGGCATGAGGATTCTGGGATTCTGAAAAGCACTCAAACTAAAGTTCAGCCAGCAGTAGCAGCACCCTTGAATAGAATTCAACAGATGTTACATAACAAGCAATAGCAAATCAAAGGCTGTCATTCAAAGCCCTGAGATCATTGCAACTGTTCTCTGAGAAATATTGATTTATACAAATCGATGTATAAAACCTAACTCTTGTCTTCCAGGAGTTAACAGACTAATAAAACTTGTAGGTGCATCTTCACATATTTTCAACTAAGACAAAAATTTAATCCCTGTTTAATTAATTAACTGATGGGATCAGTAGCATCTCATAATTGATAGTGATAATACAAATGTTGGCCGTTTAATTACCAACAGTTTCACCAAAAAGAAAGTCAAATAAATATATTTCATGATTTTTGTGAGCTCACAAATAAAGGAAGATGACCATTTCTATATGTCTAAGCAGATTAATTCCAATCAATTTACTTCTACTATCCCTTAAACATCTGAAATTTCATATTGATTATAAATACTTGGAAGGCATTATTGTGAGTCAATAGGGGGAGCTCTCACATTGCTTTTTTTTTTTTTAATGTATCTCAAAAATAATCTTATAGTATCTTAACTGCGACAATGGAGTGGGTCATTTCATTTCAGTTGGGTACATGTAAACCAGAAGCGTCACATTATTCTATAGTGACAATAAGGCAGGTTATGTATTCAACTGTGTGCTTTTACCTTTAGGGCTTTTTAATCATCTATCAAAACACATTAGTCTGTTTGAGCCATTTCAGAAGTTGTTTTGTTTTCTGGACCTTGACTTCAAATGAAGTGAAAGTCTATGTTTGATTTGTATTCTAACCTGTAAGAGTTAAAAACTTCAGGAAAGGTTTATGAAGATTAAAAAACATTAGGTCTACATTTCTGGGATTGAATTTACTACACAACCATATACTGACATGTGTACTTAAATTATTATTATTCAATTATATATTTCAGGGACCTGGCATCTTTGTTTTGTATTATTTTTACCCTCAGTGTGTTAGGTATAATTCACTGCCCTTGCTCATGGAGTATAAAATCAGTTCATCATTGAGTCTTTAGGAAATTTGCTTTCTCTAATTTAAACAGATCTCCTTTATGTTAATTAGCATATGAAACATGGATTGGTAACTGCAAGCTTTCAGATGAAACTCAAACATTAATGTTCAGGCAAAATGAAAATGAGACACAATTTTAATGGACATTTCTTCAATAAAGTTGTGGTTTATACTTAGGGTGGAATTTTATTGCTTACTGTGATTTATACCTACTTTATCTAAGGGTTCGTGGTGGCCAACAAATAACGGCTCATATTTTTTTGGCCATTTTTCCCTGAAAACATAACTACATTTTAAAATATGGAAAAGTAATTTATAAGGGAAATGAAAAAAGCTTACATGGAAGATTACATAAAATACATCTGTCTTTTCAAGTCATTGAGATATATAAACAACTCGTTAAAACCTTAAAAAGCCAAGAGGAAGGACAAAAGATTCTTTTATTGCAATGAATTTTTGAAAAGACGACTTTTTTCCCCTTAGTTTAAAGAAGTAAGATCTTACTAAATATATCTAAATAAAGACCTTGATTAAATATGTATGCATATGTGTGCATATTTTTAAGTAGTATCACTTGAAGTTCTTCTTCAAAGGAATCAGTGATAGGGCCAAAACAGAAAAATAAACATGGTTGGCAGCCAGGAAGCTTTTTTAAAAATGAAAATGGAGTCTTTAGTTTTTGACTCAGAGGTTTGCCTTTTTATGTCAAATGAAATTTTAAGATCACCTATGAGTTTGGAACTAAATCCTTTACTGCCAAATCTGATTCCAATCCTTAAAATCTGTTTTTGTAACACTGCCAGCAATGCACTAACTTTAAATAGGTAGCCAGACGTATTGGCAAAAATATACATGGTTAATCAAATAAAACTATGTAGCAGTTTGGGAACAATCAATCAACTTTCAGAATCTTTTAAGTATGAAGCTGCTGCGAAGACATCCTGGCTTGCAGTGAAATACTGCAATCAAACAGCTCAAGCAGCTGCTTTGGAATTCATCTTTGCCTTTGTTTATAAGTTTTCAGAGACCTACCTCCTAACTACGAACTTTATAAGCTTTAGGGGAAAAAAAAACTGGCAACCAACTACAACTAACAAAGATGAAAAGTGTTAATTCACTAGAAGCTGAATGTACCATAAGAACTGCCAACTTGAACTTATCTAGCTAAGGATTACTGCATGAATTGCACTTGAAATGCCTTTGGATGACTGACTTTATTTCACCTGAAAGGAGAACGTATGTGAAGAGACTAAAAGACTCTTGCATTTGGTAGTTTCATTACGTTTACTTTCAAGTACAAGACAGTGTTGTCTCAAAATAAACCCTGATGTCCAAACACTAATACATCCCACTCTTCACAATTTTGCGACTCTTTCATATGAGCCCATCCTTTAAATGTGTGCCAGTGCCAGATCCACAAGACTTCCACTTACCTAAAAAATGTCTTGTTTTAAATCAGGAACCAATAAAGTATTTTACAAATGAATTATTTATGAAACAACTCTAGCCCTGAGGTTAAATGTGGATATTTTGTTACTTTTATTTAGTAGGTATTCTTTGTTATAACCACAAATGTAATTAATTTATAATTTTAAGACTTGAAATATAAGTGAATAATTTAGTTTCACCAAAACAAAATGATATGATCAAATGATAAAACTCAATTACCAAACACTTAAAAATTTTTTTCCTTTCCTTTTTCAGAATCTGTGGTCAATTTTGCTCAGTCTCAGTAAGTAATGGCTTATAATATTAGTTTCTAACAAATTATGTTTCTATATAAGCTTTCTTTGTGTGTGTATACCTTTTGTGTGTGTGGTGGGCTCCTATTTTACTGAACCATCTTCGTTCTTTTTCTTTCTACTTTTTCTCATATGCTTTACCAAATATCTCCAGATTCGGTTAGATAAAAATCTAAGAATTATTTCTTTTTTTACATTAAAATGGCTATTTTAATTAGCACACAATATTTGTACAGGGGGATACATTGTTACATTTACATATTGTGCTTACACTATATCTTAATTAGATTCATCCCCTCCATTGTCCTCCCTCATCCTCCCTTCTTAGAACAATTTCAACAGGTTTCATTATTCCTTTTTCATATATGAATACAAAATACATCCACTATATTCACCCTCACTTACCCTTTCCTTATGCCCTCTGCCTTGCGGGAGGGGGCAAGGATTATTTCTGAAGTGGAGATGAGTATGCATTTGGAAAATACTTGGCTGACAGTGGTAAAATTTGCTTTTGAACAATGTTCATAAAAGCATGGCAATGTTAGATGGAATGCTGAGTTTATAGCTAGAGAAAGAACACTTTCTGGTGAAACAGCTGTTACATGATTTAATATAAGCATATATGCATATTGAATATGCTTTTTGTTTCCTGTAATAAAAGCATCACTATTGGGTAAGCAGAAGAGCTGATTATCATAAACAAATTCAGGACAAAACAGAACAACTGGCCCAACCCACTCCTGCTCCCTATCCTCACTCTTGGCTGTTCTAACTGGGATGTAATCTGCAGTGTCTACTCACATCTGAACATATCCTCTCTCCTTTTAACTTGCTGTGCTTTTCATGTCCTGTCTAAGCCAGGTGACCCTCTTCTTCAAGTTCTAGTCCCTCCACCAATATCTTTATCTTTGTCCTTGCAAGTTTTATATATGTATTTAATGCATGTCTTTGTTTTTGACTAAACTGCATTCTTCTTGAAGGTACTTGCCTGAAGATCAAGGATAGAGAGAACACGTATGCAAACGAAGGGCAGCCTCAGATGCAGCTATGGTGTTTTCAGCAACCCTAGATGACGATTTGGCTATTCCAGGATCTTACACTCAGGGTTCAGGCAGGAAACCATCGATGAGTCCCATAGCTCTGAAAAAAGAGTAAAAACTAGGTCTACAGGGAGCACCCAGTACTCAGCTCCTGTCCGCTTTGCACCATAAGCAATGAAGACAGAATGTGTGGCTAGTGCTTAAGACTTTTCAAGTCATTGAGAAATTTACAATTTTCTAAAATGTAAAACATAGTTTTTAAATGATGGCTCAGTGTTTTTAAAATACCCCGAGAACCATGGAAACAGGTGAACAGGCCATACAGAGCACGTAGACCAAACATGTGGCCTTTAAATAGGAAGATGCCTTAAGCAGCAGCAAAAATAACCCAAACTCTTCCTGCTAAATTGTGAAAACATATTTATATGCAGAATTTCATTTATATTTGCATATGTTTAAATTTAAACTCAAGTTTTATACGTTTGTTTAAATGGCTATTTATATTTACATGGTTAGATTGAGCAATTTTGGCCTCAGAATGAGGAACCACAAGGCCAGTTCAGAACTGGATGGCAGTAAGAAGAGTCCAGTTTTAAAAATGTCGACCTTATTACTTGGGTTTGAATCCAAGTTTTGGGGCAGCTTGTTTTTCTGACCTTGAAAACCACCTTTGAATCGCTGATAAACACAGAACTAAGCTGAGAAGAAAAGGTATTTACAACACTACTTTTGGATAACTGTAAAGCTACTCAAGTATTTTTGCTGTGACTGACCAGAATGGAATGCTGGGAAAATAACAGCACTGGAAACAAAGCAAACTGGCTTTATCTCCACTTTTTATATCCAACTGAAGAACACTTCACCTGTGAATAGTGATTATTAAGTTTCTTTCAAGGGAATGGGGCCTATAATTCATGAAAGCTGCAGGTGTGGGCTCCTATGAGCCTTTTCTCTGAGTGAAAGAACGTTAATCATTATTCATGGATGAGATAGCCCATTTATTCCACAGTAGAGAAAGAATTCCTTTTTTATCTTCTTAAAACATGAGACCTTCAATTTTATAAACCTCACAACAATAAAAGATTCCTTTTTAGAATTATGTTTTGTAGAGGCTGTTCTTATCACACACTTGTTTTTGAAATACTTGAATTTCTTTCAAATGTTAATAAGAATGTGTGGTTAGAAATAGTAGTCAATTAATTATTCAATAAAATTCCATTGACATCTGGTTTTTCTACACCAATGTTATTAATATCCATGAACACAGAATAAATTCCATCAAAATAAATACAAGGAAGTAGTTGCATGGGATTTTGTATCAAGTGTTGCTTGAAAAAAGTCATTGGCTGGAGTCTAGAAATCTTTTGGGTTGTGTAGAGATTTTAATTTGTAGTAAATATTGTATTACTTGACAAGCTTTTAGCTAACATTAGTATTTCATTCTTCACCTCATAGATTTCAGCCTTTTTCCTTTTTTCAAATATTTAAAATATGTACACTTTTTCTATGGGTCTTTTCTTGCTTTGTTTTCAAGCAGCAGAGTGCACAAGATTTAAATCTTTAAAATCATTCATGTATGCACCTAATTGGTGCTGGAGACAAGTTAGTTATAAAATTGCCTTTAATTTGCATGATTTTCTATCATGCAGATCAAAAAAAAAAGCCCTTCATTTCCTAATCAGATTATGTTCAGAATATATGCTGTGCAACCAAAGAGATTAATTTCTTTTTTTTTTTGAGATTAATTTCTTTACCGCTGAGGTATAGGTTATATGTATGATATAACTGAAAATTTCATGTCACAAGAAAATGGATGGAACTGGAGATTATCATGTTGACCAAGATAAGTCAATCTCAAAAAGCTAAAAAATATGTCCTCACTTATTTATGAAACCTAGGCCTAAAATGATGATGACAATGATGATAATAATAATAATGGGAAATGAATGTATATGGGGGACTCTTTGGAGGGACTAATCATAGGGGGAGAGGAAAGGCTACCGAGGGAGAATGAGGATTGAAATACACTATAAGTGTATGTTTAAAGATGGCATAAGGAAACCCACCAAACATTGTTTGCAAAGGAGGGAGACAGGAATGGGAATATAATGCAGTGAGTAAACTTGTTTGAGGTACATTGTAGACATGTACCACCATGAAACCCCCTTATGTTATTACTGTGTACTAATTCAAAACAATTTAAAAATTTTCGTTTCAAACAACCAATAGTTGAGAAAATTAGGAAACAGAAGAGAAAATATAAATATTAAATTAACAAAGATAACTAAATAGGTGCTTTATTCAACTTGGTTAGGTTGTATATTTATATATTACAAAAACTTAAAGTAGAGACTAACTCCATATCTAATTCTCACTAATTTTACTCTAAAGCCAAACTGAAGCTGCAGTCCTCAATTTGGGAGGAGAGATGATAATGAGGTTATGGTTTCTGTCCACCCTGAAAGAGTTGGACAAAATTTACTCTGCAATAAAATCTGTAGAAATTTCATCTCATCTGAAACTTGTAGGAAGTACATCCAAATCTGTGTTTAATTGTTTTTACTTTATTTGAAAACTTTCCCTAAGTATAGCTTATATGCAGTTAAAAATTTGAGCAACTTAGTGAGATTATCAGTTCTTTTGGGGGGTTCAGGAATGGGAATTTAGTGACCACAAATACAAAAATGCATTCATTTCTCATCCATTGCAAAGATATTAATCTCTGCCTTTTCTACCATAGACTGGGGTGAGACATCAATTTAGTGTCATAGGGGAGAGATGTCTTTCCATATTTTGTCAATCATTTGGGTAAAAAATTACAAGATTGTCCTTATGGTTATGCTCAGCCACAAGACCAGAGACAACTCATAAATAATAAACTATCAGTCGATTATTTGGCAATGTATTTCTACTTCCTAAGAAAATGTGCCCATTAAAATTTTCAGAGATTTTGGAGCATCTTCCTCAAAGGCAAAACTACATCGGCTCTTGCAGACCCACACATGTCTCCGCTGTACTGAAGATCGACTGTCATGATCCATCTGCACTGACTTCTGGCTTTACCTCCAAGTGGCTTTTGCTTCCGTGGCGGAGTAGAGGTGGTTTCTTCCTGAGCTGAGTGGTGCAGCTTCTTCACTCCTCCCTTGGTGACATGAAACATGTTTATTGCCTCTCTCTCACTTGCCCTCTTTGGCAGTGTGAACCAAATGTATTTTTAGGACCTGCCTATGCTGACTGTCTCAGGCTTGTCCTGGGAGAGGACCATTGTGCAGGTCGGAGAGCTGTCACAACGTTGCACCAGCATGTCTTCTTTCCCACTCACAGAAAAAGCTACTTCCCATTCAAAAGTAAATCTAGAAAGGAAAATGGACTTCATTGTTTCACACTTCCAGGCTTCGCTGTATCTCAGCACCGATGAACTGGATTGTTAAATTTAAACACTTGGTCTGCGTTTCTCTAGACTTGTAGGAGGAACAGTGCTGACCGGCTTCTCCAACAACTTTCTCAAAGTCAAATAGAAATTGCTCTCAAATGCTAGTTATAAACGTGTAATCTGAACTCCAGCCACTCTACAGGGCTGCAGAAGAATTTACGATGTGCTAAATATTTCCTTTGTTCTTCCCAGTGGTAGCCTGCTGTAGCAATTAGAAAGCCACTGGCTCCACATGTAAACTGCTGGAGTTTTCTAAAGAATTGTTGATAACTGCTCAACAGGCACAGTGAACAGGATTTTCTTATTGTGCAGAATTCAGGTTTTTTAATTTCCTTTCAAGGATCTATTTTCTGAAATATTTTCTAAACTGTTCTTTTTTCCCTGCTGCCTTTCCACTGCCCCTTTACAAGGCAGAGGGGGAGGTCAAGGTGACTGGTGGAAGGCAGTGGTTGTTCTCAGACTCACAGCACGGCAATCCATTTTAAAGCCATATAAAGGTCCTTTGTGCTGCTATCAAAAACACCTCTGACCTCCTCTTTCTTATTTTCATAGAAACTGACAGCCCAGTCCCATCTTTCACAAAAAGGCAAAAAATCTGCCAATACCATCCTTCTTCAGAAGTCAGACACAAGTAATCAGCAGCAGGAGGCAGCATGGCTTCAATTAGCTCCATAGAGTATAATACATTTTCAGTTATTCGGGGTGTGTGTGTGTGTGTGTGTGTGTGTTACTCAGTGCTGGGCACCGATCTAAATACTTTACATCTATTCTTTCTATCAGGATAGTATTGTTATTTCCCACTTGGAATTGAAGAAATTAAGTACAGAGTTAGGTAACTTGCCGCAAATCACATAGCCAATTAGTGGGAGAAACAATTTTAAAATAAAGGACTCTGATGAAGAGAGCAAAGGTCTTTGGGGGACAGGTTGCCAAAGTGGTTAAGGGCTAAATGATAGCATCTATTCCTCACTTGTGTAATCCCGGGGAAGCTACTGACCCTTCTCATGCTCAGATTTGTCATCTATAAAATCAGATGACAGGAGTGCCCTATTTATAGGGGTTTGCTGAAGCCTAAATGAATAATGTGTACACACTCAGAACAGTGCCAAGTATATAGCAAACACTATGTTTTATAATCTACACTAACTTTTCAAGGAATTCTCCTTAATGTATAGAGAAAATTGGTGGCATCCCTACTTCTCCTAATCTTTTTATTTAGTAGGCATCATACACCAAACTAGTTACAAAAGATCAGAGGTAAATTCTATACTGTATCAAACCTGAAGAATGTCCCATTTTCATGAAGAAGAAACAGGTAAAGCATACAGGTTATAATAATACCTGATATAGTAGACATGCCAAATGTTTTTTTACAAGACAGGGTCATGACACAGGGATTGTGAACTCTTCTTTTCACTAGGGGACTTGCAGGTTTAGGGAAGGCTTCTAAGATGCAGATATAATCCTAGATATCATAAAGGTGATTAAGCCATTTGAGGAGTAAAGCATTGACGGAAGAACAGGAATCAGCAGTGAATGGAGTAGAGAAACCCCAGGAGTGGCAATAAACATAGGCAAGGGTGGAGAGAGGAAAAGGTGTGGTGGGTCTAGAACTGCTTCCTTGCAGAGTATGTATGCATTTGGACACAGGGCAAAGCAAGGAGGGTGTGGCTAGAGACCTTCAGAGGCTGTCAAACACTGTTGTCAGATTGCTCTTCCTTGGGATAATTCTTATCAAGATGCTTCTCTTTTAAAAAGTCTCAGCACTTCCCACTGCTACTGGTTGAGTTGTGTCCCCTCTAAAGTTCATATGTTGAAATCCTAAGCCTCAGAATGTGAACACATTTGGAAATAGAGTCATTGTGGATATAATTAGTTAATTTTTTAAAAAAAGAGAAATTTTGGACCCCCCCCCCCCCCACACACAGGAAGAGTGCCATGTCAACAAAGGCAGAGATTGAGACTGTGCATTTAAGAGTCAAGGAAGGAAAGCCAGCAACCACCAGGCTAGGAGAAAGACACGAAGCAGGTTCTCCCTCACAATCTTCAGAAGGAACCCACCCTATTGACCCTTAGATCTTGGACTTTCAGTTTCCAGAAGTGTGAAGCAATAAACTTCTGTTAAACCACTCCCCACAGCAGACCTAGCCAACAAGTACAACCATCAGTATAACATTGAAACCGCATTTTTAATGTTTTCTCTAAACTTCCTTAAAGAACATTCCAGAGTGAGAATTGGTGAGGCTTCAAAGTGGGGAATTCCTAGGGAGGTAACAGGATTGTACCTGCCCAGCTCTCTTTTTGACATTCTGAATTGCTTGCTTCATTTCCACTGATGAGAAGCAATACAGCACTCCCTACTCTGAAAATGCCCTCCTTTATTGTATATCTAGACTATATTGCCAATGTCCCATAACTATTGCTCAGATTTATTCTACTCATCTTCAGATCCCCAACTGGAGCATCCCCAATTCCACAAAGTATTTCTCTGACATTGGGTCTTCCATTTTCTTTTCTTTATGGTGCTTTATGAGTTGTGCCTCATAACAGATAAATCAGCAACTTTCCATTTGCCTTCTACCCCTGAAATCTTTTAGAGCACTGATAGTACTTTATTAAATATATGAATTATTATAGCATTTGACCGATAGTGACTACATTTGTGTATTTATTGCGCTTTCTATTAAACCTATATTGAGCACAATTAGTGATTCATTAAATGGATTTAGATTTTTTTGTAGTTGGAATACAATTGCACACATGTTACTCCATGTGGAATTGTCCTTCATTCACTATGGATAGTCTGTTCCTTCAATTTTCTAACAGCTGTTTTAATAATCTTCTTCTTTCTTTTTAAAACTGATAGAAAATTTCATTATGTTTATTATGGATGTGATATTTTGAAGTATGCAAGTATTATTAAATGGCTAACCTACTTAATTAACAACTGCATTCTCTCTCAGTCAGGTCACTTGTAGGGAGAACATTCATCCATTCCCTGAGGGGAAGAGACTGAGCAACAGACGTGTGCAGAGAAGCAATGGATGGGGCACAGGGAGGAGCCAAACCTGGAGCCCCTGCTTCTGGCCCCTCCCTGGACTCAAGCCACATCATGGCTTTGGTGCCCTTGGGAGAGGTGGGAGACTGCCACATGGCTGTCCACTCTTGCGTAGTGCATTGTACAGCTGTTTTAATAATCTTATGTGCTAATTCTATCATCACTGTCATTGCTGAATTATCCTACTGCTTTGCCTGGTTACTTGCTAAGCATGGTGAATTTTGATGCTGGATTTTTTTTTTTTTTGGTTGGGGTATTTTTAAAGATAATTTTAGTCTTTGTTCTGGCATATGAATAAATTTTGGGATTTGCTTTTAAATTTTGTCACATGGGTCCAAAATATGTTTTAATCCAAGGACAATTTATCCTCACTGCTGATGCAATCAATATCTTCTGAGGAGTCCAAGTCCTATGTATATATCTTTGAATTTTTGCTGTGAATACAACTTATTCCCATCCCTATGTGAGATTCAGGAAAGTTTTTCCTGATATGTCTTTCCAATGCTTCTTTTCTCATTTCAGTTATTGTCCTCTAATATTTACATGACATTCAGTCAAAGGTTAAGGGAATCTCTGTTGCTGTCTTGAACTTCATTCTTTTTTATTTTTTTCTGTACTGGGAATTGAACCCAAGGCCTCATGCATTCTAAGCAAGCCACACCCAGCTGTAGATCTCTTGAGTTGTCTTTCTGTCTAGACCCCTGTGCTCTGATTCTGCAGCTCAAATTCTAGCTACCTTGGGCCTACTCAAACTACCAACTCTCTCTTTAATTCAACAAGACCTCCACACTCTGGCTTTGCTATGGCCTAGGACTTTTCTCCAGGCAAACAATTAGAGCTCACCTCATTTGCTTTTCTTCTCAGATATCACTAACTTGTGCTTTTGTTTCTAGAGCTTGAAAACCATTATTTTTATAGTTTTTTGTCTTGGTTACTCTATAAAGCCCTGCAAAATACCAACAATATTGTATAGACTGTTCTCAACTTAAAATGGTCTGACTTGAGAACAAAAGCAATACATATTTAGGAGAAATCATACCTTGCAATTTGAATTTTGACTTTTGATCTCTTCTCAGACTAGAAAAGCAGGAAGATAGTCTCTAACAAGGCTGGGCATCGGTATTGAGCTGCAGTTCCCTGTCAGCCACATGATCATGGGTAAAACAACTGATACTTCACAGTGTACTGTATCGTTTTTTCTCTTTTTAACTAGTGTAGATGTTTCACTAAAATATTTCCATACATTTATGTAATGTACTTTAATTTCAACCCCTCTATTACTCTTGCTTATCCTCCTCTCCTTTTTCAAACAATTTTAATGGGTTTCACTATTTTTTATGTATGCATATGAACTAGTTCAATTATATTCACTCCTCCACTCACTCTCCCAGTATACTGTGTTGTTAAGTTATAATGATCAGAAGATTACGTGTATTTAATACATTTTTGACTTAGAATATTTTCAATTTACGATGGGTCTAATAGGATAGAGCCCCATCATAAGTCAAAGAGCATCTATATGTGTGAATTATCATTAGAAAGCACAGTAAAAAGTAAAAAGTATAGCGACTGAACTAAAGGAAGTTGAGTAAATATCTGACATTATTTACTATTTCTGAATCTTTCACTTTCACATTTTTATATTTGTTTGTCATGAAAGAGCTATTTAAAATAAAGTTTAGGTGAAAGATCTGCACATAGTGAGTGGGTAAACACAGGGCTTTAGAGTCATGCAAACCCATATTCAAATCCTAACTTCACAGTCTCAAATGACACAGCCTTTAGTACTTACTTCATCTCTCCAATCCTCCCTTCCTCATTTGTAAAACAGAACCTGTTAACCCACTAACTCCATATAGTTATTGTGAGGATAAGTGTCCATCACTTCTCTGCACATTTTATGATGAACCTTTATTCTGCGGATGAATTAAGAATTATAGTTCTTAGAGGAAGCTTTCCTATAACAGGCCCAAATAAGTTCCTTTAAACTTCTGCTTTCCCTCCAAACAACAGGAAATGTATTATATTGAAAACCCAAGATTCCAATCTCTGCCAATCTCCTAATTTTTGGGTGTCTTTCATATTTGCACATATGGATAGGCAAATATAACCTGGCTCAACTAAGTTATCACTCTATGTCTTGAGTATGAGAGTCCAAAAGTACAATGATGAAGTTAGTCTATTTTTCATTTTGATAGGTTTTCTTCACATTCTTTCTAGACTTTTCTTCCAGGCACCTAGCACATGATTCTGCTTATAGTCAGGGTAGCATTTTCTTATACTTTTAATTTTGTTTTGCTAGCTCCTTTTACTGTCATATCCTTCACTGGACTTCCCCAAAGTTTCACTTGCGATGTTGGAGCAATAAACTATTGGTTCCCAAATACCCACTTTAAATCTGCTTTTGAAATGTCCACTAACACCTTTTCTATTTCTCTGATAAAGCTATGCTTTATCAGAGCTTTGTTTCTCCATGTCTCATTGCTTTCACTGTTGGCATACTATTATTCCAGATACAAAGGCTCACTCACTCTCTTCGAAGGTTCTCTTATTCAGAGTCTCCCGTTACCCATTCCTACTATGTAGACCTCACTCATAGGGAGTTCTGTCTCATAAGCAGCAGCCTATGGCAAAGAGGAAAGAACATAGATTATGATTCAAGTTTGAATTCCTATTCAGTACATGGAAGGCTGGGGAAAATTCCTCAGCTCTCTGAGGGTTTATTTACTCATCTGTAAAATGAGGATAAAAGTTGTAACAGAAGTTTAAATTAGAAGAGCTATGAAGAGCTTAGCGGAGTGCTTAGCACATAGAAGATGTTCAGTGACTGTTAGCTTTCTTCCATACTCTAAAGTTTGTGCTTGGACTTTTAAAAATTTTATGATGCTTTCTTCACTTTCAGGTTTTTTCTTTGTATTTTTATTAGCAGGGACTATTCCACCTGAACAAGACCATTACGTGTCAAATAGATTTACAGACATTATTATGCATGTGTATCAACTAAGATGTATTTGGCCATATGTGAAATGATTTGAGCTTAAATAGTGAAGAAATGGGTTAGTTTGTAGAACAAAAAGACCAAAGATGATGCAGGCTGCTAAGATGGTGGGCTCATTATGTCATTTTCATGTCCCTTGTCCTCCAAGGACAGTGTTAGTTTCCCTACCTCCCTTGGGGTCAGGAAATGAGAACTGCTGACAAGAGGATTGGTGGACCCAAGTTCGTCCACCTCTTGAGGAGAGGAAAATTCTCATGATACCACTGCAGTGCAATGCAGAAAGGCATAAGACTATTTGGAGTCAGTTTTTTGTTTTTTTTTTGGCAGCACTAGGTCTGAACTCAGGGCTTGCAGCTTGCTGGGCAGGTGTTCTACCACTTGAGCCACACCTCTAGCCCTATTTCCTCTGGTTATCTTGGAGATAGGTTCTCATTGTTTGCCCAGGCTGGTCTAAACCATGATCCTCCTATTTTAGGCTTCCCACCATAGCTGGGATGACAGGTGCATCCCACCATATCAAACTTTTCTTTTTCCATTGAGATGGGGGGGGGCACTCACAAACTTTCTTGTCCTGGTTGGCTTTGAACTGAGGTTCTCCTGATCTCAGCCTCCTGCGTAGCTTGGGATGATAGGCATGCACCATGGTGCCTGGCTGTTCCTTGAGATGGGGGTCTTGTAAACTTTTTGCTCAAGTTGTCCTTGAACCTTGATCTTCCTAATCTCAGTCTCCCAAGTAGCTAAAATTACAGGCATAAGCCACAGGCACCAGCTTGGAGTCAGTCTTAAGGTATTTTACCTGTTTGTAGGAGGGTAGGGGTTGGTATTCCTTGTTCACAACTAAATTCTTGTTCCCAGAATAGTAACTGACATATAGAAGGAATCCAATAAATATTGTTGACTGAATGTTGATGGAAGTCATTGGATCACTTCATATTTCTAGGAATTACATTGCATAAATCAAATCTAATACATAATCATTGACTGTATTACATATTCAAAACCTCTAAATGCATGCTTCTAATCTTTCTACTTAGTGAGGCTCACTTTCTTCCCCTTGCTAATGTCTAATGTCTTCTGTCTCCCGTCACATACTAAGATGGACTCTTTTTCGAGGTTCATGAGTTTTTCCCATGCTTTGCTTTTGTGCATTTTCAAACTTGGAATGATTTTTCTTTTCCTTAAAGCAATCCTTCTCTTTGAAGGGGTTCAAGATCAAACATTCCCAGCTCTGGTCACTGAACCCCAGCAAAACCTCAGGATTATGGTATGCTTCCTTTATCTTTTGGAAATATCTTAGATAGGCTTCAACATTCCTTTTTTATCCAATCACTAATAAGCCCTGAGGAACTATGCCTATTCTAACCAATTTATGCCTGTTGCAGGATAAAGTATACAGTGGGAATTAGCAGATAGTAATGTTCTGGTGGCACATAGATTATTGGGATGAAAGGGATATTGACAAAGCAAATGCTGTTGTTTCAACTACATGGAGTATTCAAACTCCAGAATATATCAGATGGACATAAGTATTTCATTTAACTTTCAGATTTTCATAAACCATTCCCAAAGAATCTGATTTAAGGCTGAGGTAGTGTTGAAAAATCTGAAGCTTTTTTAAATGTCTCAAGTGATGAGAATTGTATAAATGATATTTGGCTAAGTGAGTAGCATTCCACCAACCTCTTCTCCTTCCATCAATACAAAAATAAAGAGGGAAGGCCCACTGTTCAATGTTAAGAGAATGAGGGAGTGATGTTCCTGATCCTATAAGGACCTGATGGGTGGAATTATAGAGTAGTAAAAGTGCACTTTTTAAAAGGATAGGAATCAATAAGTGAAGGCAAGGACAGAGAGATACCAGGTAAGAAGTTTGAGTTCTGATTGTGAAAAACAACTTTGTCTGCATGTGACAAAAAAGCAGAAAGGCAAAGCTGAATGCATAGAAGAGACTCACATGCGATCAAAAATCACAAATGGTTTCCTCAAGACCCGAGGGTAGGTGAGGCCCTTGAAGTTCACTGTACCATGAACCATAAGTGGCATTGTGGGCAATTGTCCTTGATGTCCATTTGGAGTCATAGTGATTCATCACCATGAGGCACTTGACCAGTAATAGCTGTTCAATCCAGAAAGTGATGTTCTCAAGCACGAGATGCTCTACGTCAGAGCCCAAAACAACACAAAAGCAGTCTGGGAAAACTTTTTTCACGTACTATTATTATAAGATGGAAATTCTAGCATACATTTAGTAAGTTAAGATAAGCAAAAATATTCTATAGTAACATGTTATTAGAATAATAATTAAAGAAAAAGTGCCAATACTGTATATTTAAAGGTAGAACTTCAATTGGAGTAGAGACTCAATCCTCTGAAGCTGGCAGAGTCAAAGGGTCAGGTGTGAGGAAAGCCCTGGTGGAGAAAACAAGCCATTGAGGGTGGCCAGGGAGCCAGGCTTTCCCTTAGAATGGAAATTTCCTCTATTTTTCCCACATATCTCTATTGACATTTCTCTTTTATCATTATTGCAAGGAATCCACTTGCTGAACAAAATGCTAGAGAGTAAAATTGGAAACATTGGACTTAGTTCTCTCTTTTGGAGGCAAACCAAGGAATGAGGAGACTTGATTCTATGCCCAGAAAGAAGTCAACCTGAAGAGCCAAAAGTTATCAGGAAGACAGAAACTATTAAATGAGAAATGAGCTAATTTTTCTGTTTTCTTCACTCTCAAGGCAATCTTTTCAACTCTTGTAACTCAAACTGGTGTCAGATGCCCTGTTTCTCTTCTTAGAGCATCAGTCTGATCCATGCTCCCTCATTTTGATCTTTGCCAAACCCAGTCCCAGCCTTTGTCACATACTCACATCTACTTCCACCAAAACATTTTAACAAGAAACCATAGAATTGAAGGTGAATCTAGGGGACAATGTTGTCATAAAATCAGCAACCATCCTTTAAAACACTGCCCTTGACATTTCTCAAATGTCTCTTCTGAGCAGCCTTGAGGTGTCTCCTCCTTTCCCTTCCCTATTATGCAATTCAGTCTCTCCTTTTTTCTTTCTTTTTCTCTCCTCTCATCATCTTTTCTCCTATTCTCTCCCCTCTCCTCCCATCTATTTCTCTCCCCTCTCATCAGGCAGACAATTCTACCCAAGCCCTCATCTGGTATATCCAGTCACTCATGGTTCTTACAAAAACAAAAGGTCTTAAATTGAAAAGGAGAGTGTGCTTCTTTTCTATTATTCTATCTACATAATTGTGTTGGTTTGCCTACTTTCTTTTATTATAGTTTTGTTTTCATTGTTACAAAAAATAGCAAAGTGGGAAGGGCACTATTTTCAAAATTATATCTGCCACCAATTGTAGGAGCAAGAGAAGCCCAGGATTTCTTTCTCAAATGTTCTGCAGTGTATTCATTCCATCCTCACCCCTGTGTTAGAGTGATATCACCTCTGTACTAAAAAAAGTGTCTTGCATTCATACAGCCACATTCTGAACGTGTATATTTCCACTGAGTGTTTCACAGGGAATCCTCAGCCAGCTTTTTACCCATGATTCTAACAACCGTTGTATGAATATATTGCCTTTAAAAATTGTTGAAAATGTGACAAATTAAGAAAATTTTTCTTAGGGTGAACTACTCATTTGGCTCCACCAGTCAGGTTTCTCTCTATGCCCCAATCACAAAGAAAGGCAGCACTAACTCCATACTTGAGATGACTAGAGCACTCGTTGTCAAGCCACAGGGAAGAGAAGAATCTGTTATGTAGTGTTTTACTTGGGAGCTTATATAATAAACTCAGTCCAAATATGGATGCCAAAATGGGAATTGTAGGTAATAAAGTGGCAAGGCTGGCTACCTAATTGTGGCTCCCAGTGCAAACAAAAATGCAGATGCCCTTTTCAAAAGCAGGAAAAACACAGTTAAAGGTACTAAAACACAGATATTTTCCTTTCTTCTGTGGTCTCTCTGTAAACTTGTCATGGTGTTTATTTGCGATTTAGTGTTATCCTAAATAAAGAAAAGTTAAATTTAAAAGCATTAACATGAGTTTTATATTACTGTTTATATGATGCAGTGCTAGTTTTCACATAAGGGCATTTAACACACATGTGCAATCACCACAATTACACAATTTATATTTCACATGTGTATGTATTTCATTCTTACCAGAACAGAGTAAGTACTGCATACACACATGTACACACACACAGTTTTTATTTTATTTGTTGATGTGCACACATTCTTACCAATACTCTTTACCTTCAGCTTACCTGTGGGGAAAGAGGGACTAAATGGAAAAGACCTATGGGATGACCTGTCTTTCCCTTTCCTTCTACAGCATCAGTAACTGACTATTTCAAGGAAAAAATTCAGTAAGAAAGTACACAGGAGCATTCTTTTGTCATTATGTTTCTTAGAACATCATTGCTCTCTTTCTGTGTTTGAAGCACATTTTGATTCTAAGGGAAGTATGACCTCTTGGAGCTGCTAGCACACCACATCCATGCTGCCCTTGTACTCAGAGTCCCACTGATTTCCCATGCCTTGCTGGTCTACTAGAATTTTCCCTCATGGAGTGACAAGAAACAGCTGACATACATATCCAGCATATCTCTGCTCTCATATATATGCCCAATTGTCTCGTTAGACAAGCCTCACAAGACACAAGCTCAAAAATAAAATTATTCAAATTTCAAGCTTGTGACAGCAGAGCATTGTGGCAAGAGTGGGGCCCTTCTTTGGGGAGTTCTGTGCAACTTCACAGACTGCTTGACCCAGAAGCTGCCTGCGATTTTGGCTAAGCTTGTTTATCCTTTTCATCCCTGCCTCCCACTCACCCTTGGTGTTGAACATCTATAAAGTCCTGTCAACAGAACTGGCAGAGAAATCTTGCCTTCTCTTCTCTTCTCCATCCCAACAGTTCTTCCCTTATCTTTTTTTGCTCTTTGCTCCAGGATCAAGCTCTTCTTAAACTGGTTGGTTATCTTTCTGCTCCATCTTTTACCTGCAAAAATGGTTTGCAGTGGTTTGAAGGAAAGAACTCCACTCCAGTAGATGCTCCTCACAATGAGTTTGATAAAGAACAAGTCCAGAATGTTGAAGGATTATATGCTATGTTTGGAATCACTCCTACCAATACAAATGGAAAGGAGATAGAGATGATTTAAAATAGGTAATGAAATTGAAAAAATAGGAAATGCTTCATTTTAGGAAAGTTCTGGCATATAACATGGGTTTAAACTGAAGGAAACTGTAGTAAATCATGGAGGCCATTGTTACAGTCTTTTGTAAAATGACAGGATTACCTAGGACTCAAGTACTGACAGACATAAGATATGAGGATCACAACTTATTTGAGCGACAGTTTTAGGACTGGGGGAAAATATTTCCTCATGAGAAGTGGTAGAGGGCAGAATGGAGACAGAAGGCAGATGATGGAAAGCAATAACCTCTTCTAAGAGCTTAAGAGAAAAGGACACCTGAGCCAGTAGGCCTGTTCTTCACAAAATCAGGGGGCAGCTGTGGCCTTTCATGAGGCTGCAACAGTTTGGGATTGGTGTTAAGGTCCATGGTACTGGAAAGTGCTGGGGATCCCTTGGGATGTAAGTTCTGCAGGAGCAGTCCATCTCTGTCCCACTTCCAGACTGGGTTTTTCCGGGAGTATTTTCACACTCCTCCATAGTGACTCAACATGGGAATGTGAGGAAGTAGGAAGAGAAAGTCGTTACCATTCTCTGAAAAGACATCACATACTGGAATCTTCTTATAAGCTCATTTTCCTGAACTAACTGAATACTTTGTTCTATCCCATTAGAATAGGAAGAAATCTTGTCAGTTAGAAGAAGCTTTTCCATGTAAATTCTGACTTGATATATTTAGGTTTTTAGTTTGGGTTTTGGTTTGTTTGGGGGGGGTTTATTTTACGGGGGGCGTTGTTTGTTTGTTTTCATTTGGTTTTACTCATTTGCTTATTTTTCTTATCTTCATATAACAATTCAGGGAATTCAGGAGGATTTCTTGGGACATTTATCCATATTTGGCTTGTGAAATTGCTTCTTATTTGAATTAAAACCACATGTGGGCATCTGAAGTTACTGTTTAGCTCTTGTACCATACATTTGGATTTTAAGAAAGTTAGGAACTTTGTCTTAAATAACAATGTCAGGGTAAATGGATACAAAACTATGAATAGTTATGTTTTCTTATGTCAATATTTCTTACTTAGTGTTAGCATAATAATACTGCTAGAGAAATATTTGCTTGCTACCTCCTTTGGAAATTTCCATGTGTAAATTCATTTTAACAAGCTAACATTTTAAAATTAATAAATACAAATAAACTCTGAAAAGCATTGTGTTTTTTAGCCTTCCAACTATATAAGTGAATCCCAGTCTCTCTTTATAACTAGTTGACTAAAAACACTAAAGAGATATATTGAAGAGTTAAATGTATTCAGAAGGCACAGAATGTACATTCCTCCACAGGCTGATATTCTCAAATTTAGGAGTAAAAGCCAAAGCCCACCAAAATGAAATTTCATTATGGCTTTTATCAATTCCAGGGAATAAAACAATGCATGTACTTTTGTGAGTTTCCCAAACTATATCCCAAAGATGCCCCAAATCTAATTGATATAAGAGATTTGACAGTATTTACAGTTATTCCAGAGTCAATCTTCTGAAATATTTCAAAATCTTTTCAAAGTTGCTCTACAAAAGTAATTTGAACATATCAAGTATGGCATGTTCAAAGTCCTACGTACAGTTATTTGATGACAATGCAACAATCAAATGGAAGAACAGTGGTGTAGCACCTTTTGTCATCTAGGCACCATTAACTGGGTACATCAGGCTGATTATTGTCATACTTTGCCAACACTTCTGAAATTTTCTTATTTTACATCATCACACAGCCTCCAGCAAAATTCCTAACAAATATTTGAATATTGGTAAGTTGGCAGGCATTTTCTCCATTCTATAACAATCATGGTTCCTAATAGGCAAGAAAGACATTTCATATTCTCTCTCTCTTTCTGTCATTCTCTCTCTCTCTCTCTCTCTCTCTCTCTCTCTCTCTGTGTGTGTGTGTCTATGACTCTTCCTACAACTCTAGCTCTCTTTCTTTAATGAAGCAGCTGCCTTCTAAACTCAATCCTATATGGTCCTGCCTGAGAAAAGAAGGGGCAAAAATTTAAATCAGTTCTCACTAATTAGAGGAAAGTTGCATGTAAACAATGGAAAGGTCTTTTAACACTTGTGCCTGACATTTCTACTGAGGCTTTAATTCCCTGCTGGGCCTAAAGGGTTATGTGCCTTTTTTAAGCTCCATGTGCTCCTGGCCAAGTACTTGCTGGACATGCTGTGAGTTGTTTTAGAACACCAGCAGTTCTTGCTATTTTAGTCTGTGTCATTACTTGAAGTTGTAATTAATTTAGATGATCTCAAAAACCATAATTATGACAGCTCTGATATTCAGCAAGAATAACTTGCAATCAGATTTGCCGAGAAACTAGTGGCATATTTAGTAGAAGGACAAAAAAAATTATACACTGACAACGAATATCTCACATGGGAACAGACTGCAGGAGCCTTGACAGGGATGAACTTGTTCTTGTAAGTAATTTGTGAGCTATGATATGCTTACTAAATTAACTGCGTCCTGCATTTGACTTGTAATACCATATGTTGCACTCGTTTTTGTTTTTGATCTGAGATTTCATTCATGATCATTTATAGACAAATCCAATTTTAACTCATTCTTGTACATGTAAATATGTGCCCAGAAACACTCTAGTTCATCTTTGTCACCACGAAAAAAGCAAACTAGTACAATATTTAGATTTTGTCTCTTTCTCCTGACTTCTTTTCCTCTTTGAATTCAGTTTTTCTTGTAATAGCTAAATTTCCTAAAGGGTTTTCTTGTATTTCAAACTATGACAAGAAAACCTATGTATGTCCAAAAGGGGAAAGGTTTTAAGAATTAATAGTGAACTTATTAATAGTGAAGAAGTTGACTTGTTGGTTTATTTTGCTGATGTATTAGGACACTCAAGTTAGGAGTATTGAAAAGGGGAAAAAGTATTTTGCATGTGTAAACAATGAACTTCACAGCACTGATACATTTTTAAAAGACCTTTTAAAAGACCTTTCTGAAGAATTGTATTTTCTGGCATATGTCCCTTTTGAGTTGGTAAGTTTTGCAAACAATGATTTTTAGAAAAAATTTATTTAGATTCATTAGAGTTATAGGCACACAATCAAAGGAAATGAAATATAATTTACAGTCAGAAATTCTTCATTTAAATGTTAATTGTACTCTGTATTGGCAACATGGTCTTGTCTGAGCTTCAGCTTCCTTATAAAAAGGTGATGATAACTGTTACAATGAGTTCTACAGAGTTCTGAGGGCCAAATACAGCACAAGCATATTAAAATGTTTGTTTACAGTTTGTAAAAGCAATCAACAATTAGCATTCCACAAAAGTTGCTTTTTACTTAGTAGAGTTGGGGAAAAGGTATGACACATTTGTTTTTGCTTCCTTTTTGTTTTCCATTCATTTTTACGCTTATTTTAGAAAATTTGATAACCAGGAATACTACTTTATTATGCCATTAATAAGTAAGCAGCAGTTATGGGGCAATAATGAGGACTGAACTGCAAGGTCTGTGTTCTGTTTCCACCTGTGGTTAACTTGGTGCAATGTCAGATGAAGTCCCTTGAAGTCTCTGTGATGACTCTGAGTGTTTCACTACAAAATGAGAGCAGTACAGATGGAAAGCGGATGACTCACTTGGCTCCAGACTGTCCAGAACCACAGAGGGACATTTCTTCTTTGTGGTCAAGAATTGTGCACTGACAGTCTTCCCAGAGGCATGGGTGCCTGCTCACCTCCGCAATGAGCCCAGAGGCAGCAGGCCCTGGGCTCTGATGTGAGGGTGATCACAGTTCACTTCCTTGGGGTTGTGGGACTAGGAAGGAGAGGAAAGTTCCTCACTGGCAGTGCTCCTGCATGGGATATTTGCTTCCACATTATCTTTGAAGATAACAGTGCCCATTCTTCATAGGATACCATTTGTTTCCCCTTTAGAAATAGATGAAACCTTTTAAAGTAAAAGTTGACATAGTTTAGTACTAATAAGTTATTAATATTATTATTATAATTATTGTTTTGTAGAACTGTGGTTTGAACTCAGGGCCTACACCTTGAACCACTCCATCAGCCCTTTGTTGTGAAGGGTTGTTTTGAGATAGGGTCTCATGAACTATTTGCTTCAAAACGTGATCCTCCTGAGTATCTAGGATTGCAGCCATGAGCCACTGGTGTCTGGCTAGAATATTATTTTAGAACATACTTTTAATTAGTGCTTCTCAAGACTACCTCTTCAGCATACTTTCCAGAACTTAAATAATATAAGCAGCCCTTAACTACAGGACAGAGAGGGGTAAGGAGGAAAGGAGAGGAAGGCTAAAGTGTTATGCATTTATAGATTTCTTAGTACCATTTTCACTTTCACTCCCAATCCTTGTTACTTTCTAATTTAAAAAATTTAGTTAATGATATTAGTTATGGTATATTTTGGTTTGGTGATATGTTCCATAAACGATGTCTTTTGAAAATTCTTAAGCCCTAAATAAAAAAGAAAATCTAATTTAAAATTTTATCAGATAATTTTTGAAATAATTTCCTTTTTCTAAATGTGCAGTCCATACTCCTCAGTTCAACTTTATACTTTCTACATGTTCCATTCTTATTTCCTTGAAATCCCATAGCTTTGTATGCTCTCTCTCAAGCATAGCTACAATAAAGCCATCTGTTGTCCAAGAGGTCGTTCCTACATGAATCATGCTCTGTCAAAATTTTGAGGTTATAAATGTTCAGCTAATTGAGCAGTCTGACTAGCTGAATACTTGTAAGTGCTTTATAATATCTTTCAACACTTCAAAACCCTGGCCCATTTATACTCCAGAATCCCAGTGCAAATGGGAAAAGTTATTCACATGGATTCTTGCTGATAAAACTAAAAACATGTTTATGAACTTTTCTCAGAATTTGGAATAAAGTGAATGCAGTTCTACTCTTAAATATTTATTTTTGAGCTGTAACTATATTATGCCAAGACAAGTGGTTGGGAAGTAGAAAACTGAGCCAATCAGCCAATCATTTTGATTACTCTGTATTAAACAGCTAACCCAGCCTATTTTTTTCCTTACCAAGTTCATTGGATATTTGGAACTTACAGTTTTTAAGACAGAATTCAATCTCCTACTCCTCCAATTATTTTCTTTTTCTTTAAGAGACACTGAAAGTGAATGCACAAATTATTAAATACTTATGTAACTTACAGGACAGCTCCAGCCACCCATCTCATGGGCATTCCTGGGGACTTACACTCCCATGATCTCTTTTGGCTTCAAGTTTCAGATTTCACAGGACCCTGAGTCACCTTCTTTTATCAGTTCCATCCCTTCTGCTCTGGATCAGTTCAAATGTGGAACTCGGCCCTTTTCCTTGATTCTCTCAAAAAGGCAAATCTGCTCACATATTTTTCATCTTAGCTGCTTGCCTGAAAGTTTGGTGAGTATAAGACAGTTTAGAGAGCATAACACAACTTGGAATTTTGGAGATTTTTCTAATTAAACATGTTTTGGAGCCCAGCCACAGCACATGGTCTAGATCCCTCCTTATCCTTTACAAGATAATTATACTTTCTCTAATGGAATCCAAACTCAACTCTGAGTTTGCAAGTGCACTTTGAAATATGTACTTTAGTTCTTATTCATTCTGTGTCTTTTATCACCTCACCAAGGGAAATGAGTTTTACTCCACTCATTCATGTTCCTAACACTAATATAAAACAATTGGACAAAGACAGCACTAAATAGGACAGAACCAGCTAGTACTGTAAATGAATAATGATTCAAAAGTGCAACACTGGGAAAACTGGTAAAATTCAAGTATGAAGTTTAATTTAATGTTAATTCCTTATTTGTGACAAATGCTGTCTAGTCATATAGGATTATCCACAGGGAAAATTCAGTAAGGGGTACATGGAAACTTTTGCTACTATCTTTATAACATTTCTAGACACTTAAAATTTTTATAAAATAAAAAAGTTTATTTTAAAACAGGAAACATTCATGTCCCAACGAACACACACACAAACCCCACACACCACACATTATGCCCCATAGAAAGATTTATATTGGGTTGGATTTTAAGCAAATAATTCCCTTAAATATGTAAAGCTATTAAAAGCTTAATTAAGTGCTTAAAAGTTTGTACTTGTAACAGATGGGTAATATTTCAGTGGAAGCTTTTAACTTGCCCTCCAACCCCACTGTTGCTTATACCTCAGTTATCATCTTATAGTACGCCAACACTTGCCTTTTTTCTGTTCCTTGAAGGACGAAGTTATGCTCACTATATGACCTCTGTACCTGTCTGACACTGTGTTTCTAAGCATGACTCATCTATTCTCTTCACCCAAATTTCTCCTAACTAAAGATGGTCATTCAAGCTACTGAAGCTACTGCATCATCTTCCCATTCCTCAGCCACATCACCCAATAGTCTCTCTAAAAGTCAGTTTTCTTTAAAAGGGATTATTGTATGTTTAGATTATTTTAATTTTTATTCAAATATTTCTAATTCTCTGTTCTTGATGACAAAGCGTTCTTTTCTACACATTGCTGTGTATTTTTCAAAAAATAAAAACATTGTGTCTATTGTTAAGTAATGAAAATAATAAAATTTGCTGGATAACTTTAAAGAAACACAAATTAAACATAACATAGATAAAGGATCTATTATCTGTCTCATAATAGTATTGAGTGAGTAATAATAACAATCATAATAATAATCATTACAACCAGGACTTTCTGATGGCAGCTTGATGGTAGACCACCATTTACTATGTTCTTATTTACAATGCAAATGCTCAGAACATAGTATTATATTAGCCTGGAAATTAAGACAGCCTAAAGATTAGCATCATGGAGTTCTAATCCAATCCTCTTGTTTAATATTTGTGGCAACTGAGACACAGAAATGCTATCTTGCACTATATTAATGGCAAATTCAAATGCGGAACCAGGTTTCTAGAATCTCAAATGACTAATTTTTCCCCTAAGTTACCTTCCCAGTCCAGTTGAAGAGTAATCAGTTACTTTATGTTTTCACTTACAGAATAAGCAGGTAAAATTAGTTCATATGTTAGAATTTGTGTTTAATCACCCTCTCTTCCTTCTCCTTTGTTCATCAATTATTCTACAACTTAATTGGAAGCAATCTCCTTAAACTCTCATTCATATTATCAAGCTCTTACTCAATGATACCTTAAGTTCCTTAATGCCCTACTCAGTGGACACTGGTGGCTCTGATTGCTCACTGATGATTTACAACACAACACGATTCCACATCTATTGAATCTAGACGAGTAGGTAAAGAAAGATGGTTAACCATTTGCATGCACTTCTTTGGTACTGCCCGAATATTAAAAATAAGGTATACCCAAATATACAAAAAATATATGTCCAAAAATATAATGCAATGAAGTCAATTACAATCAAACCAATGTTAATGTTATGTTTAGTACTGACCCAATTTAAAACTTGAAGTATCATAGATAGTACTGGTAGTACTTTTAAAATTGATATATTTGATTTAGAATTAAATTTCCTTGCTCATGATGAGGGGACAGTTTTTCCTGTGTTTCTTCAATTTCCAATCATACTAGCATTTTGCCTTCAAAAGAAGCCAATCACTTGTAAACATATTATTACACATAAACAGACTAGAAGGAAATCTCATTCACTAGTGTAAATGAGGAATCAATTAAATTTGATTCCTGGCATGAATCAAATTTAATTTACCTTAATTAAATTATTATCTAATTTATTCCAGTACTTAGAAAAAGTTACACATACTACTAGGTTAGTTCAGATTTCTATAGTATAGTGAAAACTTTGCTTTTTAGAAAGAAACTGCATTAAAGTAAATCCTCTAAACTATTATGTAAATTCAGAAAGCTTGTTTATGTTTTAGAATTTTCAAATATACTAAGGATTTTTTTGAAATATTAAATGTGTTATCTTTGTGCCTAAAGAGGATTTTTCTAAAGCTGTTATACAAGTGTAAAGGGGGTAAAAATAATGATTTATCCTATTCAGAGTTATAATGTCCTGTCCTGTACCCAAGAATGGTCTTTGCAGAGTCTACACCATGAGGCTTAATCTTGGTGTAACCACTGCAGAACAAAAGGGGAATATAGACAAAAATAGGTCAAGGAGATAAAATATTAGGACCCCAAATCAGATATATTTCAGAAGAAATTTGACTGAACTTTACTGTTTATATGTTATATTGTTATCGGGAATCAATGGATTCCCCTGAATATCTATAAAGGTCCATGCACATCCAGAATTTTAATGCAAAAGTGTGAGAGTACATTTTTCAGAGTCAAGAGATAATCCACAATTTTCATTATATTTACAAAAGGAATTTATAATCCCCAAAAGGCTGAGAAGAACATACTATTATGTCATCAGGGCATCAGCATAAGCATCATGTAGAAAGAAGGTCTCTTTTCTTCCTTTCTTCAATAGTATTTGACATTTTTTTTATTCCCAGACTAGGAAATCATATTATGCTTAGAGATGAACAGCTGAAGTATACATGCATAATTTAGTGAGAACTAACAGAATAGCTCTGAGGATGAGTAAAGTGTAAGAAAATAAGATTTATTATGCAAGACAACAAAAAATAAGGCTTAGCTAGACAGAGCATGGTATCACAGTCTATAATCCGAGCTATTCAGAAAGTGCAGATAGGGAGGATCATGGTTCAAGGCCAGCCAGAGCAAACAGTTAGCAAGATTCTATGTGAACAAATAAGCCAGGTGAAGAATCCCACACCTGCAATCCAGGTAAGCAAGAGGCATAGATAGGACAAACACAGTCTGATGCTGGCTACAGGCAAAAATAGGAGACTTTATCTGAAAAAGAACTAAAGCAAGAAAGGCCTGGAGGAATGGCTCAAGTGCTAGGGCACCTGCCTAGAAAGTGTGAGACCCTGGTTTCAACCCCAGCGTAAACGGAAGAGGAAGGAGAAATAAAATGATTTCACGTGTAGAAAACTTTATACATAGGTAGGAATCAATTGTTAGGCACCCCTATTAAATTTTATTTTTATTTATTTTTATTGGTGATTTCTTAAGAATTTACCATGTGCCTCAGATCGTGCTAAGCATTGTCTATCAATCTTTTTACACTGAATTCTACAACAAAAAAATGTAGGAAATAATCTTTCTCTCCATTTCTCAGACAAGGAAACTTTAAGCCATTTTGGTAGATCAGGAAAGACATCCAAAAAGAGATGGCACACTGGATTTTGAAAGATCAACATGCGTATTTGGGAATCATGTGAAGCTCAAGATGGAAAGAAGAATAGAGGAGCCGATAGGAGAGGAGAAGAGGAAGACTGACAGCAAAGCGAGATTTCAGTGAGGTGGGCAAACCCTTCTCTTGAGACTCCTGAACATAGAAAGAGATTGTTGAGGAAGGCTTTGAAATGTTGTCTTCCAGAAATCTGCCATACAACAGAGTTACACTGAGTCAGGATGAGGTTCTACATGAAGGCTGGGAAATGGACAGCAAGTTTTGAATTTTTTAAATAGGTTTATTACAGCTTTTATCATTCAAAGTCTAACAGTTAAGTCCCCCCATGCAAGATGCATATTCATAATTTATAAATAGATCAACAAAGGTAGAATTTCTTAAGAAGTCTCTTTCTATTATTTTATAAGAAATCTTATCAATACTTTGAGGGCAAGAAGACATAGAGAAGAAAACTGATAATGAGAAGACTCTAGGAGGAGGAAATGGTGACACCAGCTCCCTTTAAAACTGCTATAACCACCTTTAAATTATGAAAAGTCTCAGGATAGATTGATAATTTATTAAAATGTCATAAATAATCCAGCAATTCTACTTCTCCATATTAACCCCAAGAAATAGAAGGTGAGTTCTGAAACAGATGCACCAAGTTCATAGCAACATCATTCACAAAATCTAAAGGGTAGAAGCAATTCAAAGATCCATGGATGAATGAACAGACAGAAAAATGCAGTGACAATGAAACATTATGCAGTCTCAAAAAGGAAGGAAATTCTGACACTTGCAGCAGTATGGATGACCCTCAAGGACAGTATTCAGAATATGCATCAGTTTGGGCTGGAAAAAGTTCTGAAGGTGAAAGATGGTAATGATTACACAGTAAAGCAAAGATACTTTAAGTACTGGAACAGAAATTTGCTGTAGCTGAATAGTAAAAATGTCATTCATTTGATTCATTCAAATGTTTGTGCACGACATCATCACCACCCTTCTTCAGAATTTGTTCCATCAACCGACTCATGCGTACTTAGCCTAATCCTCTCAAAGGTCAGCCATGTTGTACACCACTGAGTGACACATTTAAATAATTAAAATGGTAAATTTTATATCATACACATTTGATCATTGTATGTGTAGATATATAATAAGTTATTATATCATAGGTAGCATAAATGCATTTTTTTCTGTATATTTAAAATACATAGAGTGTATTTTAAAGAGAACAGAGCATAAGTTATTTGATATTTCACTATTCAGTGAAAGTAGGTTTCTTTATTAGCATATATTAATTGTACAGTGATATGTTTCATTTTGATATTTCCATACCTGCATATAATGCATTTTTATTATATTCACCTCCTCTACCTGCCTTCCTTTCTCCCTTCCTCTTACCCCTGTTGTTTCTAAATACATTTATGAAATTGAGATCTATTCTGAGTAAGGCTGCATTAAAAGTTATGTATTTGTAAAACAAAGTTGTTAATAGATTTCCTAAGTGTGATCAATGCAAATGTTTTGCTTTGGACTTCTAAATGTTGTATAGCTGGATTTAAATAGGCTTAAAATATTATATGGTTAAGATTATGTATCTCATGGTTACTTATTGAGCATAGTCAACTTAGAATATTGTATTATCCAAATTGAAAATGTTGTTTGACATGGCTGATGACTAGTGGCTTATGTGTAGGAAAATATTTTACAGGAACTCTTTAACTAGTGGAAGAGCTAATAAAGTGTATTATCAACACTTGAAAATGGTGGTATATTCACAGAGGGCTTAGTCTAATAGATGACTAACAATTTGACAAATATCATTTTTTAAAAAATTAAATACACTGGAATGTCTCTATAATGTTTTCCAGGGATCTAGGATTTTTTTCAGTGATACATGATCCTCTTCAGGCTCTTAGCCAGCCCTTTAAAAAATGAAACTTAGCTACAGGAAAATGTTAAATGGAGGCATATAGTGATGAATTTCACTGTCCAGTATTTATTTTAAGGAATTTAACCTAATATACAATACAGAGAAGCTTTGCTTTCTCATTCATAATGAATTAAAAAATTTAGTCCCTTGGAAAACATTACCAATGAGTTACAGTGAATAACAAACCCATACATACTTAAAACTAGAATTTTTTTAGTACAGTTTATTTTTTCATAGCTGCCTTGAATGTATATTTTAAACTTAAGTGGGTTCCATTTCTCCACAAATAAAGCATCTTTAGAAGAGAAATTTTAAGGGAACAGATGAAATTTCATTACCATGCATGTGGTCACAACTTGTCAGAATTTAGGTCCTAAATTTCACCATGATACTGATATTCGCACACATTTAAAGTGACATTATTTGGCAAAAGAACAAGTATCTAGTTTGAGTTAGTGGGGATGACAAACCACATTCTACAAGGTTAAAACAATTTTTAAAATCACTTGTTAATGTGATAAGACCAGGCTTATGTTTTTCTTAACCTCATTTTCTGTTGGCCTTTTTGTTCAGCCAATAGGTGAATGAATGTTTTACAATTGACAGATGCATTCTTTACTCAAATGAAAAGGACATGAGGGTGAGATAGTAACTAGAAAAGATTGATTTGTACTTTTGGAGACATCAATCACTTATTTTAAACTTGAGTAGTACTTTCAGTGTAGCTACCTATTTTGACTCTAGACCAAGGAGTCTATCTATGAGGATGAACTTACAGGATTGATCATGTCATAAAAATATATTCCTAGAAGAATTCTGTTCCAGAGAAAAACTTATTGAGTATAAAATTATCTTGGAATTTCTCTTCCTTTTGCCTTTTACTCCTCCTTTCTGGGCCTATTACATCACAAAGAAAGAATCTGCTAGTCTAGATAAATGCTTACACTTACCTTCCTTATTATTCTCATTCTACAGTAATAGTCCCCACAGTTAGTGAGTCTTGTAGGTGGGGAACTTAGTAGGGATTTTACTTCTTCCATTTTGATTTTTCTTAAACATTTATGGATTGACATTATCAATGACACTCAATAATTATTTAAGACAGTTTTGGTTTTGTTTGATTACTTGAAAAGTTAAAGCTTATCATGATTGTAGTCACTGTGGCTATGTAACATATCAAATTGTATCTTCTATTCTTCTTGTATTTTACTTCCCTCTTGTCCTCCCAAAACAGAAAAAACTCTGAACTCATCATTCACCTCTCTGCCTTGCTGGAGCTATTCTCTGTGAGGCCTCATGGAGTCTTAGCTTACCTCATGCCTGCAGAATCCAGACCACAGACAAGGAAGGGATGGGACACGCATGCTTATTCTGCCCATCCAAATAGCTTTCTCAAGACTGAGAACCTGCCTCTCAAATTTCACCTCTTCAATGCTTTTGAAATCAGATAGCTGGCTTCTCAACTACACAAGATTATTATATTCTTTTGGGTTGCTTCTTTATACACTAAAGTCCAAAAATATGCAGAATCAAAAGTAAGGCTCCTTTCATACTTTTCCTCTTGTCAAAAATGAGAGTTTTTTATCACCAATTTTCTAAAGTCTCAAAAGTTGTCCTCATAAGTTTTATCCATATTTATTTTAATTAATGTGAAAGGCCATATCTTAGTGAATGCTGTAACATGATCAGAAATGGAAATCTTATAGAATTGTGTTAATTTTTAAAATATAATTTACATAATATAAAATGTACCTTTGTTTTTTGCAATACTGGGACTTGAACTCAAGGCTTACACCTTGAGCCACTCCATCAATCCTTTCTTGTGATGGGTTTTTTTCGAGATAGCTGTTTGCCCAGGCTGGCTTTGAATCATTATCCTCCTGATCTCCACCTCCTCAGTAGCTAGGATTACAGGTGTGAGCCACCAACACCTGGCTAAAATTTACCTTTTTCAAGTATACAATTCAGTGACTTTTAGTATAATCCAAATACTACCTTCCACTATCTAATTTCAAAGCATCTTCAGCATCCCCTCCAAACCTCAAACACATTAACAGTCACTCACCATCTCCCTGCCCCCTCTGCCTGTGGGAATTACTAATATACTTCTGTCTTTATAGATTTACCTATTCTAGGCATCTCACATAAATGTAACTATACAATATATAGGCCTTTGTGATTCCTTCCTTCATTAAGCACATTTTCCAGTCTATCTATATCATAGCCTGCATTGGTACTTCATTGTTTTTATTGCAAAATAATATTCCATTGAGTGAATATATTACATTATTTATCAGCTGATGGATATTTGAGCTGTTCTGAGGAGCTACCAGATTGAGGGTTCAATCCTTGCTAACACTTGTTATTAACTGATTTTTTAAAAGACATTACAGCGATCCTAGTGGTTGTGTGATAGTATTTCCTTAAGGCTTTGATTTATATTTTCCTTGTGACTGATGCTGTTGAACACCTTTTGTTTGCTTGTTTATTTTTGGTTTTGTGTTCCTGGGGATTTAACTCAGGGCCTTGTGCATGCAAGGCAAGTGCTCTACCACTGAGCTACACCCCCAATCTTGTTTTTGTTTTTCTTGAGACAGGGTCTTGCTATGTAGAGTGAGCTGGCCTCAAACTTTTGATCTTCCTGCCTGAAAAAAAGACTGTTCTTTCTCCAACTGAACTGTCTTGACATACATTCTTGTTGAAAATGAACTGACCATAAATGAAAAGATTCATCCTAGACTCTCTATTCTCTTCCATTGGTCTTTATGTATGTGACTATGCCAGTACCACATGGTCTTGAATACTGCAGCTTTGTAAGTTTTCTTTAATTTTTATTTTATTCATATGTGCATACAATGTTTGGGTCATTTCTCCCCCCTTCCCTCTGCCCCCTCACTTATCCCCCCTTACCCCTCAATACCCAGTAGAAACTATTTTGCCCTTACCTCTAATTTTGTTGGAGAGAGAGTATAAGCAATAATAGGAAGGACCAAGGACCAAGGGTTTTTGCTAGTTGAGATAAGGATAGCTATACAAGGAGTTGACTTGCAGTGATTTTCTGTACATGTGTGTTAACTTCTAAGTTAATTCTTCTCTAACTAACCTTTTCTCTAGTTCCTGGTCCCCTTCTCCTATTGGCCTCAGTTGCTTTAAAGTTCTCTGCTATCTAGGTGTCTTACCTATCCTCACCCCTCCCTTGTGTGCTCTCGATTTATCATGTGATCAAAGTCCAATCCCCTTGTTGTGTTTGCCCTTGATCTAATGTCCACATATGAGGGAGAAAATACGATTTTTGGTCTTTTGGGCCAGGCTAACCTCACTCAGAATGATGTTCTCCAATTCCATCCATTTACTAGCAACTGATAACATTTCATTCTTCTTCATGGCTGCATAGAATTCCATTGTGTATAAATACCACATTTTCTTAATCCATTCATCATTGGTGGGGCATTTTGGCTGTTTCCATAACTTGGCTATTGTGAATAGTGCTGCAATAAACATGGGTGTGCAGGTGCCTCTGGAGTAACCTGTGTCACATTCCTTTGGGTATATCCCCAAGAGTGCTATTGGTGGATCATATGGTAGATCAATGTTTAGATTTTTAAGTAGCCTCCAAATTTTTTTCCAGGGTGGTTGTACTTCCCACCAGCAGTGTAAGAGGGTTCCTTTTTCCTCCCTTCCTTGCCAACACCTGTTGTTCGTGGTGTTGCTGATGATGGCTATTCTAACAGGGGTGAGGTGGAATCTTAGTGTGGTTTTAATTTGCATTTCCTTTATTGCTAGGGATGGTGAGCATTTTTTCATGTGTTTTTTGACCATTTGAATTTCTTCTTTTGAGAAAGTTCTGTTTAGTTCACTTGCTCATTTCTTTATTGGTTCATTAATTTTGGGAGAATTTAGTTTTTTGATATATTCTGGTTGTCAGTCCTTTGATGTGTATCTGGCAAATATTTTCTCCCACTCTGTGGGTGTTCTCTTCAGTTTAGAGACCATTTTGTTTGTTGAACAGAAGCTTTTTAGTTTAATGAAGTCCCATTTATCTTGCATTTTCTTTTCACAAGTCTTGAGTTGTTTAACTAATAGTTCTTCATTTTTTCCTTTAATTACCATTTCATCTTCAAGTTCTGAGATTCTGTCTTCTGTTTGTTCTATTCTGCTGGATTGGCCTTCTTGTTTTGCAATTCTGTTTCGTTCTTTTTTCTGAGGTTTTCCATATCCTGAGTCTCTTCCTCTTTAATGTTGTCTATTTTCGTCCTGAGTTCATTTATCTCTTTATTAATTGTGTTCTTTGTTTTGCTTTGGTGTTTATACAGTGCTTCTATGGTTTCTTTTATTTCTTCTTTTGGTTTCTCAAATTCTCTATTTTTGTTGTCTTGGAATTTCTTGAGTGTCTCCTGTACATTTTGGTTGACCATATCTAGTATCATCTCTATAAAATTCTCATTGGTTACTTGGAGGATTTCATATTTCAGATTATTCTTGTGGGCTTCACTGGATTCTTTGGCATAGTTTATCTTCGCTTTGTTGGAATCTGGATCAGTATCTGTTTTCTTCATTTACCTCTGGTTCCTGTACTAATTTTTTGCTGTGGGGAAACTGGTTTCCCTGTTTTTTCTATCTTCCCATCACTGCCTTTGGTATTGTTATTGTCCCTGTATTGTGTGCAATTAAGAATTTTCTAGCTTGTAATAATGACAATGGTGAGAAGGATGAGAGGAGAGGGAAAGCAAAGAAAGTAAAGAAAAAGGAAAAAACAAACAAACAAGGAAAAAAACCAAAACAAACAAACAAAAAAGTTTCAAAGATATAAACAGGGAGAGATAGTGTAGTAATCAACAGTAAGCTAAGCAGGCATTAGAGAGACAGAGAAAGGATTGAAAAATAAAGTAAAATAAAAAATCTCCAAGTTTAAATGCAATAAAGTTTCAGTCTTAATAATTTTGGTGTTAGTCCCTCAGCCTCCAATCCTGGATATGGTGTCTCAGAAGTAGTTTTGTCATTGTCTCATCAAAGGGGAAAAAAACCAAAAACCAAAAAAAGAACAAAACACCACAAAGTGTCCCAAATTCAAATGCAATACAATTTCAGTAAGTCTTTCAGCATTCAGGTGTAGTTCAGTTGTTTTCTCATCAAAGGAAGAGAGAGAAAGAGAAAAAAAAATGAGTCTGGAGACAGCTTTGTGACTGTCTATCTGAGGCTGTGACTCACCTGCCAGCTGCTGTCAACCTGCTGTTGCTGGAGACTTTATTGATTGCAGATCTCAAGGGTGAGCTTAGCACTCACCTGGCCCTGCAGGCTTTGTTTACTTAGAGTTCTCCTGGGTGCAACCACCACTGTTACAAGCTTTCCCCTTTCCAAGCACACTGGGGGAGGTGGTGCTACACTTGCCTTCTCTGGCTGACGTGTTTATTTACAGTTCACATAGGAAGTGGGTCTTCCCCCCTCTCCTGTGGAGTTTTCCTCCCACCACCACTTTTATAAGTTTTCCCGCTCTTAGTTGCTGGGTGGGTGCCGCCACTCCTGCCTTCTCCAACTGGCTTGTTTATTTATAGTTCCGTGAGGGATTCCTCCCCACCTTCGGTGCTCAGGACACCCCACCCTCTTTGCTACGTGTCTTTGTTGTTGTTGTTGTTTATTCAGGTTTTTTTTTTCTCTTTTTTCCCTGGGTGGGGGGTCGGTCTGTCCAGGTGGCTATGCTGATATGGCCCAGGGTTGTCTGTGGGAGGACCGTGTGCCGCTTAGCTCACCTGATGGTCTGCGTCCTCCCAAGGGGTCTGGGTGCTGGCCTCTGGCCATATGGGAGCCCTCCTGGTTTCTCTGTTTATCATGGAGTGGGAATGCTACACGCTGGCTGGGGGTGTGGAGGAGTCAAAGTTTTGCCTCTTCTCAGTGGTTTTTCCTGTAAGTTGTATCTCCAGCGTCTCTCCAAGATTTTACTTTAGGAAGCACGCTTTCTGCTTCCTCCCTCTAGTCACCATCTTGGAATCTCTCTGTAAGTTTTTAGATCAAGATATTTAAGTCTTCCAACTCTGTTTCTTTTCCTCCAAGATTAATTTGCCTATTCTGAATCAATGAATTTCCATACGAATTTTGTTCCTTTATTATAATAGTTTATAATTTACTATAATTTTCTCTGATCCACTTTAACAATTAGCCATTTCTGTGTTCAATTTGTGCTGTTTTAGAAATCTTGAATTGTTCCTCATTCTAGAATAGGTGAGGGATAAGTCTTTTGTGGAAAAATACCTATTTGAAAGATGCTCAGACAGGAAAGAAGCTAAATATCTCCAGCTAACTTGACTTCTCATCTTGGTTCACGGCCATCTCTGCAATCCACTGACATTGAAAACTGCTGGGGTAACTGTGGTCATTGAGGCCACCCAAGAGAGCAATGGTCCTCAGAAAAATAACATGAAAGCAAGTGACTCCTTTACTGTGTATTCTCATTAGATATAGGAAAAAACCAAACAGCACAAGAGTTGCATGACAGAGACTCAACACTTCATGTTAATACTTTTAAACATACAGGATAAGAAAAGCATTTTTCCTAGTACTAAAAAACATATATGTGACTCATCAGGAATCCTAAAGAACACATTCTGTTTGGAACACATGCCATTTCTTTTATTTAAAATTTTATCACGATTTCTAATGTTTTGAGATGTTTAGGCTTGGGACTGTTTCTATAAATCATGCTTTCAAAGGCTTGTGGAGAAATACCCAATAGTGCTACAGAGCAAAGATTCAGCAAGTATTGATGCAATTAGTGAATGAATGAATAAGTTTAGAAAATTCTTTTCCTTAAATAAAATTATCTTTTCTGAATACACTAGTCAATTAAAGCCCTTGCATTCACTGTTGAAACTTTGTTGAGTTGCATTGAATTTCTAAAATTACATGGTGTGTTGGTAATAATTCACTGTCCAGAATGTCTTTAGAATAAATATTCTATATGGATTTAATACCTACTTACTTACTTCTATGCCTTTTCTGGTGAATTTTTAATGAAGAACTAAAAGAGAAGTATAAGACCTATACATAAGATCTTTCCTCCCACAAGGCTAGCAGGAAGAAAGAAATATCATTCTTAATGGTTAGGGAGAGTTTAACTCCATCACGATTACTTTCAAGTAGGTTTAGCCATGAGTAAATTGTGATGCAAGGGAAATTTATTTTTAGGTCCTTCTCTCCAGATTTCCCCTTGCTCTCCCCTTGCTTTCTTGCACTGACCCTGACTCAGGATTTTGAAGGGATCCACAAACCACCTATTAGATGTAGCTCCCTCTGGACCTAATGTGAGTTTCCCTGTACTCAGAATCCTCTAAAATTCTTTCCCATATTCCCATCTGTATCAGAAGTTGCCTGTCCTGAGTTCTATCTTGTCAGGATCCCACTGACTGATTCTTGAGAGGGTTGCTAACTAGTATTATGAATAGTCACACTGATGAGATACCCATGTTAATATATCTCAGAATAGATCATCTCTAAAAAAATTTTATTGAGAATAACATATATTCAGAAAAAGGTACATTACTCATAAATGTACAATTCAATGACAATGAACACATTCATGTATCTAGCACCAAGATCAAGACATAAACATTAACAGAAGTCCTCAACCCTTTTCCAGACGTTTACCCCAACGAATATGGACTATGCCTACTTCCAAAACCATAAATATTGTCCATTTTTGTACTTTATTGGATTGGATTGAATCATACCTTCTGTCACTTAACATTAGACTTATTTGTTCCCTCTGTATTGTTGCATGTGTTTTTGAATTGTTCTCATTGCCATATATATAGTGTACCAGTGAGAGAATATGCCACAATTTATTTATTCACTCTATTGTCATTGGCATCTGAATAATTTCCAGTATGAGTATATTAGTAGTCACTCACATTCTTTACATGATTTTTGTTTTTGTTTATTTTGTTTTGCATTTTGGTAAACATAACTTTGCCTTTCTGCTGTATATATACTTAGGAGTAGAATTGCTAAGTCATAGGGCACACATATATTTAGCCTTAGCAGAGTGGAATAAAATTTTTTAAACTGGCTAACCGATACTAGCAGAGTGCTATAGGTCAAGTTTTTCTATATCTTCCCCAATATTTAGTATTGTTTGCCTTTTCCTTTTGGTTTTATATATATATCTATATATATATATATATAGATATATATATATATCACTAGAATTTTGGTCTGCTGTTGTTGTTATACTGATGACAAGAAGACTAAACATTTTTCAAGTATTTCTTGGTTTTCTATATAACTTCTTTTGCCAAGTGGCTATTGAAGACTTTTGTCTTTTTCTGGGCTTATTTTTTTCTGGCTGATTTATAAACATAATTGTATGAGAGAAAGGGACTGTAATCATGGAAGCAGGGAGATAATCAAGGTGTATGAAGCCTGGGAAAGATCTCTAGACATAGTGTTGTTTCTATTTCTGGGTAGTTTGCTGCATCTTAGCCATACAGTATACTTCCTGGTGTCATGTGAACAAGACTCCTCTTTATTTATGTATACCCTTTGAGCCAACACCTTACTTAGACCTGATATTTACTTACCAACTTATATGTCTGTTATTTTTTATCTTAAATTGGAGCTAATAAAAATGTTGTTCAAAGTTCATATCCTGATAAGTTGTCACCAAATATCAAAATCCAAGTGGAAAAAAAATGCAGGTAACTGAAACACGTGAAGGTAGAATAGAATAAACATCCTGGCCTTAGCTGTCATGTCTCTTGACCACAGATGCCACAATAGTAATATTACCCTCTGTGAGTGGTCACAGTAACCAAAAACACTGAGGGGCACCCACAGCAATGAATGAGCCTACTACATTTGAACCAGCCCAAGGAATTTTCTCATCAGTGTCCCTCCTAAAATAAAGGTGAGGAGCAATGCAAAAAATAATGATAATGCAAAATTACTAATACTGTAAGCTGTATTTTCCATTTCTCTGAATTTTTTTACTTAGTCACAGGCCTACTGCAAGTTTGTAGTTTGCCACCACCCCTTAATTCAATTTGTGGACTGGTTAGCCCATCCAACTGCATGGAGAACTGCAGCAAAACTGCTGATCAGTTACAATTTCAGCTTATCCGTGATTCAATTTAAACCCAGTCTATAACCTATGTATTTTCACATGGCTTCATACATTCCATACAAATAATTGTCTTTGGTTTTGGTTTGTGTCTATTTGTTTTGGTTTGGTTTCTTCTTCCCCTGAATGGTGTGAGCCAACCATAGTGAATCATCTCCCAGCGTTGTTTAACAATCCATCTTGAGAGTCTCATGAACTTGGACTTGAGTCTCTATTATGCTTCCTACTTAGCTTCCTACTTAATGAAGTGACTCAACCTCCTCAAACTTTAGTTTCTTCTCTGTAAAATGGACTAAAAATAGTACCTACTTTGGAGTGATTGCCAGGATTGAAGGAGATGATACTTTTAATAATATGGAGTAAGTATTCAATAAAGCTAATCAATACTCCTACACACTTTACTACATAAAAACTAATGTATACTTCTTTAACACAAATTATGTATCTGTAGAACCATGTCAACATTTTGGTAGTGATTCTTCTTCATGTACTTGTCCTTTAGCTTTTGAGCTTTCTAGACTCAGAAATGATGAAAAGTGACTTTTGGTCTCTACTGTAACTTTAGAGAAATCAATAAATTGACCTGTGGTTTTCCTCATGTATAAGTTAGCAAAACTAATTAAAAGAACCTTGCCTTATGCAGGTTCCCAAGTAATATAAATGTGAATGAAATGCTTTAAGTACTCAGATGAAACAGAAACATTTTACCAAAAACATGAAAAAACACCCAAGATTAAGTTCAGGAGTGTTGGCTTAAAACAACTTTTGTTGCTGTCGTCACGTCTCCCCTTTCCTTTTCCTGGGGTACTAGGTTTTCCTGCTGATGGTGATTCCTCATGTTCCTATTTATTTTCCCTGGGGCACTTGCCCTAGACCTGTCCTTCCCAGGTCACTATTCTATATAAAAACATCTTCATTGTGTGACACACAGTCTTAAAGTGTGGCCCAATTTGATAGCATATGTGGGAAAAAATAAAGTTCCCACTGTCAGTTTGGATGGGTCCAAAGATATGTCTGTGTGAGTAAACATATCTTCATCAAAATGAAAGGAATGGGATGTTGAAAATCTTTTAGGGAGTTTTGGGTGAGACATTTAGGGAGAAATGAGTCTTCTTACTAGATCAAAACCATCAACCAGCTGGACTTGGTAGCTCAGGCCTATAGTCCTCACGACTGGGGAGGTGAAGATAGAGAGGAACATGGATCAAGGTCAACCCAGACAAAAAGTTCATGAGACCCCATCTCAATCAATAAAAAGCCTGACATGGTGACACATGCCGGTCATCACACCTATTTAAGAAATGTAAATGTGAGGATCATAGTCCGGGCCTATTGGGCATAAATGTGAGACCATATTCAAATAATAACCAAAGCAAAAAAGTCTAGAGAATTGGTCAAGTAGTAGAGCACCTGCTTGGCAAGCAAAGGCCCTGAGTTCAAATACCAGTATTGCCAAATAAAAAAAACAAACAACAACAAAAACCCCATCAACCATTGCACTGTAGCAATCACATCCACTTGTACATGAACACACACACACACACACACACACACATGCACATTTTGTATACACATATCTGTGTGGGTTTTCTTAGACTATTCCAATGTCTTTCCTCTACATGTTATTATATCTAGATATAACTCACATCTTGCCTTCTCCTCATCATTTGAAAGCTGTTACAAGACACCATCTGAATAGCAGCCATTCGCACACGCATGATAATCTGGACCTGAAAAGTAATTACCCTGGATTAGCGCAAGTCCTCTGATGCTAAATTAGCAGCCAAATCCATGCACACAGTTGTTCCCTAGGCCTCAGTTACTCTTCACAGAAAACCTGAAGAAATCTGAGGAGAGCAGTCCTTATGCTATTGGTTTAATTTACTTACCATTTATAGACCTGGCCTCAGCTGGGAAACAGATTTATTTAGTCACTAAGAAATTCAGCCAACCTGGAAACATATTAGGCAATAATAAAATGCTCATTCATTGGCTGGCCAACAAAAACTCTTTTTTTAAAAAAAGGATAGGTGAGGGTGACAGAATTAATACTAGTTCTAGAGTAGGATCTATAGATAAATCTCTGAGCCCAATTCCCTTTTTCTGCATATTAGGAAACCAAGTACAGAAACACAGATGTAACACAAGTAGACCTATATGCTAGTGTAGCACTTCTTCCATTCTGATATCTGGTCCATATATCAAGGGTAAAACACTAGGAGCATAAAACACAGTTTGACACTGAAGCCATAAAGTGTCATCATCAGTCATTAGAGATAGCCACATATACACTGTAAAATATAGTTCATGTTCCTAACTCTGGATAATGTTCATAATGATAACTTTTATAATTTCCATTTATATATTTTATTTTATCTTCAAGTCTATAAAGAATTGCAAGTTCATTTGTTTTGCATTCATCTCACAACCAGAAGGTAAGATAAACATAAATGTACTTTGGTGGTAGATATTCCTATAAAGGTCATCACCCCAGAGTCATTCTGCTTTTTATGTACATCAGTAACACTACACAAGTGAAATGTCTGCAATAAATGTTTCCCCATGATTCAAAGAAATAATAGATGGAACTGTCTAGAGGGAATGCCCCAAGTGAGAAAACAGAGGGAATAAAATGTGATGTGACTAGTCTAGTATTAATCCAGGGTCACTCTTGATAAATTCAGCATTAAACAAAGGACAGAAAACTTGAGAGCATAGTAGAAATAATTTTGGAAAAAATATGAGAGTTGACCAATTTATATATGACATATCATTTCTTCTTCTACTTTATTTACATTTTATTCTGCTTTTTTTTAAAGTAGTAATTCATTGCTCATGCCAGTATACAACCAAACTTAGTTTAGCATTGCTGTTCTAGTATGCTAACTGCTTTGGAAACAATGGACTTTAAAACTATGTTGCTTTTTATTTTAATTCAAGGGTGTTAAAATTCTGCTATAACCACTATTCAATCAAAAACGGATTTATGGAAACCCTCCAGTGGGAAACAAAATTGAAGCATTTTAATTATTGGCAGCAACTAGCCTTGTTGTCCTCTTATACCCTTTAGAGAATGAATGAGTCACTCTTAACCCACTCTCAATATAAACTGGACTGCTAAAGGACCAGGTGACATTTTTGGTTTTGCATCTGGTGGGGGAGGCTCACATCTTTCTATGAACACACAAATCAGTCACAGTCAGACACAGATGGAATCCTCAAAACATATATTCCATGTTGCACCTAACCAACACTCTATTTACTCTTGCCTGTGTATACTACCATCCTCATACCTTCCAAAAATGACTATTTGAAAACTGAATATGCTCAGAAACAAAATGGAAAGTGTTAAAATGCCGCATCCAATGAGAACAGCCCAAACATGGAAATCAGGGCTTGGAAAAAATGTTTTCTTGGTTTATTTGATTAACACTTTGCCACGAAGAATTTTTCTTCAAGGTTTCTTATTCTGTACAGTTTTTAATGTAATTGGTTTAAGTAATACTTTACTTAAATGTGTCTTAGAGGGAAATCTGTCACTAACTATAAAATTTTCATGTTTAGTCCAATTGACTTCAAAGTAATCCAAAATACTATTCCCAAGTGACATCTATTAGTATCCAGCTGGGTTCCTGATGGTTACTGACATCTGAAACCAACAATTAAAATTACCCAATTCCAGGAGCCAAAGACTAAAGGGCTTTACAGTACCTATCAAAGTGGCTTAGAACCAACTTGTATGATTATTGCTGCCATAAATGTGCAGGGAGGATTAATTTCTTGACACTCATTTAGTTTTACAGGAATAACAATTGCAGAGCCAAAAAGTCATTCTTAGCCAAATTAACTCATTGAAAATAGCATATTTTAATGAAGAACTGAAAGTATGAAGTTTTTGAAATTTGTTGTGTATTTTATAATCATCCTAGTCTCTTCTCTCATTATCCACATGACATCATTAAGGGATATTACTTAAAACTTAAACCAAAATAATTTTAAAAACCAAGAATTTTATGAATGGTGAGGCCTTAATAACTTTCAGTCTACACACACACACACACACACACACACACACACACACACAAGAACTCTCTCTCTCTTCCAGGGTACACTTCCATTTAGACTGAGATGGATCAGAGCAATTTTCTTATTCCATCACTTAGAGCTTCCAAATCATAAGCATCCATGACTGATCCAAATCCTAGAAAAGCTGGCTTTAAGGAAATATGAAAAGTATCATTAGTTTCAAGCTTTAAATTTGAGTTTGGATTAAATTATTTATGTAACAAACATTAGGTATCTTTTACATAACAGGTCCCAAAGTAGTCCTAATAACTATGGGTTATGGATGTTATCAGAAAAATTCTTTTTAAAATTAGTATATATTAATTGTTTTATTAGAATAAATTAATTTTGTTAGTATATATTAATTGTTTTTAGAGTACATGAATTATTTTTATTATCATACATTGTTTTATTAGCATATATTAATTCTTGTCAAAGGAATTCTTTCTAAGGATAGAATGTGGCATTCTTAGGTACGGCTGCAATTAGAATCAGCATATATAACTCCTTTAGCTAGCACTTCCTCCCTCCCCTCTAGTTCCTATTTATTAGGCAGCCTCTTTGCAACTCCTCCCCCTACCTTTTTGGCAGTATTGGGGTTTGAACTCAGGGTCTCATGATGCAGACACTACCATTTGAACCACTCTACCAGCCCTCCTTCTTCCTTTGATGTTCATCTAGATTAATAAATTACCAGGACCATGTAAAATGGATTAAAGACAATAATTTGATGGAACATAATAATGAAGTTGTACAATTGCTGGGGACAATGTATTATCCATAAATACAAGTGGTTAAGGTTCTAAGTATCTGACAAGATTCCAGTATATTTTCAATTTTTCAGAAGTTTTCAAAGAGGACCCTCAAATCTGCAGTAGAGTGATGAACCTCACTTCCATGTTGCATAAGCAAAAATAAAATACAGGGCTGGACATGTGGTACAGTGGTAGAGCATTTACCTTATTTGTTCAAGGCTGAGTTTGATCTGCAAATAATTAATTGAAATATAAATGACAAACAAAGTTACTGGAAGATAAATACATGATGAAACTCAAACTATTTTGTATACTTTTTATTAAATGTCCTAGTTCTTTCTTTAGACTGAAAATTTCCAGATGATAGGAACTAAGCCTGTTTTTTTTCTGTACCTCCTTGGTTCAAGTAGGCATGCCTCAATGCTAGAGCAGAATGTTCAAGAACCTTTCTTGAGTTGTCTGAAAAGATCTGAGGAGGAATAAAGAAGGGGTGACCAGAGTGGCAGAGCTGACCCACACCAGAGCAGGCACTCAGTAGTAAAGGGAAAAGAAAGTTCTAGCACAGGGCCCATCATCAGGGCCAGTCACCAAAGAGCAGGCACTTGAAGTAGAAGGAGTGAGAAAAAGATGTTAGTGGAAAAAGAGGGCTTTAGGTATAACCTAGGCAATTAGACCTCCAAGCTCCATTGGGCTGGTGTTCTGGGTGGTGGCTTCAATCCTGGCAGGTATGAACATTTTTTTTTTTTTTTTTGCTTAAAAGACTGATCTTGGGATAACTATTTATGAAATGTTTATGGAGTTCTTTTTATTTTTTGTTTACAATTAAAATGGCTGCCCTCACCTCCCATGGAAACAAAGAGTCTCTTCTTCTCCTTTAGGCAATGTGCTTATTTGAGGGTCCTTGAGAAGACAGCCATAGTGTTTTATCCACTGTCATTTTCAGATGAGGAAGAATTGGGGGGGACATGACCCAATGTAGAGTTTTTCTTAATGGATTTATAGACTGCTTTTGAAATTATATCAGGGAACCCAGGTGTGGTGGTGCATACCTATAAATGTAGCTACTCAGGAAGCAGTGGTACGAGGATCATGGTTTGAGGCCAGCTGGGGCAAAGATACTATCTCAAAAACAAACTAAAAGTAAAAGGACGGGAATGTGCCTCAAGTGGTAGAGTGCGTGCTCTACCTAAGTCCCTGAGTTTCCCATTAATGCAAAAAGAAATTATATCATGCAGCTGGAATTGTTCACCATGGACTCCAAATCATAGGACACCTGCAGAGCACTTTATCTCTGAAAATGAAGAACAGTTAAAAAAAATTCAGGGTTGGGGGCATGGCTTAAGTGATAGAGTGCTTGCTTAACAAGTACAAGGCCCTGAGTTCAAATCTCAGAACCGCCAAAAACATACAGAACAGTAGACTACAAGGGAAGTAATTTTGAATTTAGATGGCATATCAAGTTGCCCAAAGGGGCTACATGAGCTGGCATTCCCCCAAGACCAAGTGAAATACACAAGAGGGGGTTCCTCATCACACTGACTGTTCTATTGCTGCTCTGTTGCAATCTGGTTATAACTTGGGCTATTCGGACATCCTTCATTTGGCATCTACTTTTTAAATGAATATTATGAAATGTCTACTGGATAAGAAGCACTGTGCATTAGAGGTTCCAGTTTGCCAATGAGCCCTGGTTTAAAGTATTTGTACCTTTCAAAATAGGTTTTTGAAACCTACTGGGAATGTTTAACTGAGAATGAACCAAAGCATAGAGAAAGGGAAAACTTCACACTATGTCTAAGGCATTGGCAGAGAAGAAGTCTAGATGTGGGGATGCTAATTATGACAGAAGTTAGATGCAGACCCCGGCCTGGGCCAGCAGCAGTGATGGAGAAATGAAAGAGAGACGAGGAGACATTGCCAGCATGAGATGTGTTAGTCCTGTCCTTACTACTTGCATTTGAAAAGTAAGGGGGGAAAGTCATGTAGGAATTCAAAGCACTGAGCACCATGCAGGTGGTACTGTTAATATAAGCCAGGCAGAGTAGCTGGTGGAAGGGGCACTGATACATTTGATTTCTGTGCTTTCAGCTTAGGAGATACGTAGAAGACACCCAGGATTCTGTGTATTTAAGTCTCCCATTCAGGGGTAAAGAAAGCTATCATGGAAGGCAGTTGTAAGAAGAGAGCATAGTGAAGAAAGATAAGACCTGTGCCCAGGTCTATTTTTGTGTGTCATTGAGAGAAAAGAGGAAGCTCTGTAGTATCAGAGTAGTAACAGCCAGAGGATAAACACAGACCTTCAAAGAAGAGTTAGCAGAAGGCTGCTGGGAATACAAATGCTTTCTGGATATCAAGGATGATGAAGACTAAGAATGAACATTAGAAGACATCGGTGATCTTTAGAGATCCATAAAGGGAGAAGTCAAGTTCTCCCGATTCACAAGAGACAAGAATTAGCTATGCTGACTTTTTTTTTTTTTTGAGAGTATTAGTGGTAAAGGAGTCAGTTGAATGGGAAAAATAAAAGTTTTTTGGAGGTACTGAGAATATGGAAAGAATATAGAAAGAAATTGTTTTAAGTCTGTGCTATTATTAAATGTAGTAGGAGGGACATTAAGAAACTTTTGTTACATTTTCAATGACATTATTTATATTTCCATTCAAAATATTTAGTTTTAGTAGACTGTTGCAATTTAGCAATCTTCTGAACTTTAGGTTAAAAATAAATGGCTAGCAAAGGTATCAGTACCAGGTAAATTACTTTACAATTGTCAAATCACTTTATTTGCCCTCCAGAAAGTTGCATCCTCCTTCTAGCCATCATTGAGTTCATATGTAGGGAATTTCTTTTTTGGGTGTGGGTGTGGTACTAGGGTTTGAACTCACAGCCTCATGCTGGCAAGTGCTCTACCACTTGAACCATGTCCCCAGCCCTTATGGCCTCACATTTTTTTGCCTTGGCCAGCCTAGGACCATGATCCTCCTACCTATCCCCCCCACCTAGCTGGGCATAAATCCCAACTTTAGGAACCTTCAAATAATAATTAATGGACACCTTTCATAAGTAGCTAAATGCCATAAAAAAGAGTTGTATAAAAATATCTTAATTGGATCTTTCTTATCTTGATATGTAGGTGATTATAAGACCATGAAATCAAGGGGACAAGTGTTGTATATATTTGACTACTGTTACTTAAAAATGTGGACTTGAAGCATTTAGAAATCAGCTTCAGCATAGTATGCCAATAGAAATCTTGTGTGAAGTGAAAACAGAGAAACAAAATTGTATGTAGGTCTGTTACACTATGAAAGTAGCAGGAGTTTATGGGAACTTAAAGCAAAGCTGAAACATAATGCCACAGAAGAAAGAAAAGTAGGACTTATTCCAATATGATAATGAGACCACACCCAGAATTCAGTGTGAGGTCCCTCTAACAAGAATGAGCATCTAGGAAGTTGGAAATACTGCAGAGACAAGCAACAAGAATGATTAAGGTCTTGGGAAGGCTGAGCTGCAACAAGATTAAAAGGCCTTCCGTTTGTTTAATGTGGCTAACAGATGACTAAAAGTGGGCATGATATATGTTTATAAACATCTGAAGGTTAGACATAAACGTGGAAGATAGAATAGAATTGCATAATATGGTCCTAAAAGGATTCAACTTGAGAAAAAAAATTTCAAGACAGAATTTTAACGTAAATATGATGAAGCTCTCTTCCAGAAAATGTGTAATTCTTTTTCTGTAGCCACACTGCCAAGAATGAGAAGGTTTCACAGAGAGCCCAGCAAAAGAGAATGAAACAACTGGTTTTATTTCCTCATTTTAACAAACTAGTAGAAATCTTTTTAATGTTGATTTGTCTGCACAAAATTACAAGTTGTGTTTATTTATAGATTTAAAAAAAAAAGCACAGGATTTTAGATTCCTATTTATCCTTCCTTATTTGTCCTCATAGTCTGTCATTGGTAGACAGTGGTGAACCTTGTTTCTATTGAGTTTTTTGAAAAAAACTCCATTCTTTCAAAGCTCAAAGGGTTTGATTTAGAATTTATTAAGAAACAACTGAATGGCTGTATTCTTTAAGAATTATGTGTGCTTCCAGCTGGAGTTCAAAGGTACACCAAAGGGGTGCTCAAGAGATTTGCTTTGGGATTAATTCTCCAAATGTCTAGTCCTGTTTTCTTTTTTTGTAAATGTAGTGTTTTATTCAGTTTTTAGCCTAAAAAAATCTGTTTTTACTAAAGTGATGGTATAATTTTTCCCTGAAGGTTGCTTTTAAATGAAATTAAAATAAAATTATGTTTTGGATTTTGAGCTCCTAGAGTGTTTTGTTTGTTTAATTTGACTTATACAAAGCTGCATGCCAAAAGAGTACCATACACATTTGAAAAATAAACAGTAAATGGTAATTTCAGAGGCATCCCACCCCAGAGGGGTGAGTTAGAAAACATCCACTAAGTGAATCCTACATTTCCACTGATTCTCACTACGAAGTCACATATTTCCCCTCCCACAATGTCTGTACTCAGATTGAGTTGAACATTCATGGATATTCTAATAGTCTGATTCACACTATGTAAGATTTGCTAGTATTTCTGAAAAATCTTCCAGAATCTGGCAGCAAGTTTCTGACTTCAAAATACCTCTACATTTTCCACAAGTAAGATAGTTTTAAAAATGATAAAAATATTTTAATTGTAAAAAAAATTTCAACTTTAGAGACTTCAAATATATTTTAGGCAAGGAGGTCAATAACTGGATAAAAAGTAATAGCTAAAAATAAGTTAAACCCACCATTTTTCTCCAGTTGCAGAAAGAATGACTTTGAAATATATTTTGGAGAGACTGAGAGACACATGAAATACAATTCTTTAAACTGATGTTTCTTATGTTGGGATGTTAGATAATTTTAGGTGGTACAGAAAAAAATAACGGTTTTTCTCACAATAATATAGATTCAATTTATAGGGTCATCTTCTATTCTTGGTAAGTTATATTGGGTTTTCATTTACCACAACAATACAGTATTGTTTATCAAATAAAGGTATTTAACAAAAATAGGTTTAAAGTGTGTTAAATCAACAATCTTGTGGGAAACATGGCAATAATTATAAAAGTGATATTCAACAACTATCCTGGAAATAATGCTTTTTTTTTTTCAAACAAACACTATACTTTTGCCTAAAAACAGCAGCCAACAACTTTAAAATTCCTAAATTCAATGCTTATTTCATATGTGGACTGAAAATACAGTATTTTATTTCACTCCTAGAGAGATCCATGTAATATTTGTATATTTTAGGCCATTATTAGAAGGTAGTAATAAGAAGGTCAATAATGAGTATTATATAATTCTGAATTTTGGGGAGATAATTTCATAAATGGATTTAAGGTAGATGTGTCTAAAAAACTATGTGGGAGCAAAGTAACCTTGACAGCATGGTCAGTACGCCAAAAATCTGATTTAAGAAGGGACCAAGGAAACAAGCCAAAACCCTTTATTGAAGTGTGAATTTTCAGTTCATCTAAATTATACATCTTCCCATTTATTTAGAGGTAAAATGAACACTTAATGTTTTATATAAAAGGAAATAGGAAATGTGACTTTTTGAGGAGAATGTTTAATTCAGCATTGTACTTAATTCTCCATGATATTTGCGATGCCTACAAGGCATTCTTAGACACTGAATGATTCACAAATACAGTTGTGTGTTTGGCCTGTTACATACACACTGTATTAAAAGAATTACTATTTTTCTAATGACCCACTACTACTGACAGCACCATAAAGGCTAAAATTGGACTTTAAAGCTATATAGAAGCTGGTTTGAATTTTAGACCTTAATAGAAGGTTGCCAAAAATTTTAAGCCCTTCATTTTCTCACATGTGAAATGCAGAAAATAAATAAAATTAGTAAACTGGGCCACACTCCAAATTCCCTTTGTTCCAAACCCACCAACAGCACCCCTTCTACCCGTGAGAAAAAGAAAGATTATGCCAGGCAGTGCCTATGCCTTCCAAAATAAATCTGCAGGAAAGAACACCAAGCAAGTGAGTTATCAGCACCAGTACCTTATCAGTTTAAATTTATGTCCCCATTGCCTCTTAATCAGTGTAAATATTAGCCACTCATTAAAAACCAAACTTAAACTACAGTTATTCTGAATTGGTTTTCCTTTTGAACATAGTGCTCATGTCAGTTGCATAAAGATCAGGGTGAAATCTTTTTCTGAAAATTTTTTTCAGAATATAATTCAGTTGATAAAATATTAAAACTAAAATTTCTTAGAATGGGGGTAATTTCCCTGGGCTAATTTCTAATGTCTGAGGCCACATCTAAGGCAGTGTGTGGGATTGTTTATTGAATCATGGGCTGTAACCACAAGTTACAGACAACTGGGTTTGTCTTTGAGAAAGTTATTTAGGTTTATTCCGGCAGGGGTTCCGTCATCTTCTACACAGGCTTAGTTGTAATACTATTGTAGAGTTCTTGTGAAAATTAAATAATTCACAAGTGTCATAAGTGATCAATACAATAACTGACACTCAGTAAATTTTCAACGAATTAGAACACATCATGAATGCGACAAAGAAGACGCCTCTGCAACAGACAACAGGTTTTGGGAGGAGGTGTTAAATGGATGCAAAATTTATGGATTTATTTTGCTGTGGCCCCTGGTTGTGATGTTATTATATGTGTGTGTAGAATATAAAATCCTATGTAGGTACATAGGGCATACACAAAGGCTCAGCCAGGAAATGTCATTTCAGCAATGTGCCTGGGGAAGCTCTGACGCTGCCTTGGAAGTCAGTCATGGCTGCTTGACCTTTGGGCGTCTGGGAGGGATGTCTATACCTGCACCCCGGGCTGGAAGAGGCCCAGGCCCTTCCCAGCGCAGCCTGTCTGCAGACCGCTTACTCCTTCATAGCATACATCTCCACGGAAAAGGGGATTAAAAAAGCTCCCCAGTCGGTTGTAGGTTGGTTTTTATTTTACTTTCGTTGCAAGAAAGCGAAGTCCTTTCTGTCTCCTCCCTTGGGGTAAGTGGCAAGGAGCTTGGCCTGGGGCCCCGCCGTGGCCTACACCCGGGAACTGGGTAGCAGGAGTGGTACAGGCAAAGCTAGGGGCTGCCACGCAGAAGCAGGTGGGGACAGACAGTGGTTCCCTCGCCCAGGGAGGGGTGCGCGCCTGGCGGTCCCTCCCCTTTGCCTAGAGGCAGCAGCCGCCCGCGCCAGGCCCGGTGGGGCGGGATGGGGGCGGCGCGGAGGGCGCAGAGATTACCACGGCGCCACCACGCCCAGGGGTCCCGGGGCCACGGGCGGTCCCCACGCGAGACCGCAAATGATGACAACAGGCAGTCTCCCGAGGTCCAATAAAAGGGAATCGGGCCCGCGCGCGCCCGAGGCCCCCAGCGGCCACCCAAGCCCGAAGTCGCCGGCGGCGAAGTCCCCCCACCCCTCCCGCCTCCAAGTCCGCGCGCAAGTGCGAGGCTGCCCGCCGCGCGGCGCACGCTCCGGCCGCGCCCGGCTTCCGCGCAAAACTTCCATCCTGTCCACGTGAAGTTGTCGCTCCCTTAGAGAGGGGACGGAGCTTCGGGAAAGCTGGGGAGTGACGGCGGCGGCGGCGGCGGCGGCGGCGGCGGCAGGGCGCGCGCTCTTTTTCTTTTCTTCTCCTTCTCCCCGGGTCGTCAGTCCAGAGTTTTGGCTCCTCTCCTTTCCTCCTCCCCTTCGGAGCCGGCTTCTCCCCCGCCCCGTTTCTCCCAACTTGTGTGCGCTATTTGTTGGGGGGTGGCCGAAGGGGATGTCCTGTTTTCACCAGAGACACAGCGCGAAGGGGAAATTGAGACATTGGAAGGAACGAGAATAAATACCCAAATTCGGACGCGCGGCTGGCACACACACTTGATCTTTGGGATCCCAAAGCGGTCGGAGTGACGGGAGGTGAGTGTCCCTCTTCATCCAACCCAGGCCTTGGAGCCCGCGGGACCCAGATTTGTAGGAGTCACCAAACTCTCTCTGAGAAAGAGCGCGTTACTCTGCCAGGGGGTGCTGGGCGCTGGGGACGGAAGACCCGCAGCGGGAGGCTGGGTGAGCTCTGGAGTCCCCGGGAGCGCCCGAAGGCGCCCGGCCGCTGGGACTGCAGCAGTCTGCTCTGCCCTGGAGGACCCCACGATGCCCCAGGGATCCCCTCGGGGGCCCGTCTGTCCCCTGCGGAGCTGCCGTACAGCCGGCGCGGGACAGGGAAAGGGCTCCCGTCCCCTCACTGTCCCGCGCTCCGCTTCTACCTGCTTTCTGCCCTCGCCTCCCAGAGGCACGCTCACTAGGGTCTCCCCTACGTCGGCCCAGTGACATTTATTACTTTGTGATGATCCCCTGCATGGCCTGGGTTCAAGGATGCTGCTCCGGGCGCCGGGGTTTTCTTGAGGCGGGGTGCGTGTGTGCGTTCAGTGCTCGAGCGCTGAGCTCCAAGTACCTACCGGCTTTTAAACCGCGGCGTTCGCACTTTAATGGTTTTTATGTGGCGTGGACCAAATGTCTCCTGCAGTTTGTCAGGGTCGGTGAAATTAGAGGCGCCTTGTCAGAGGAGTAGCGTCATTGGCTCCAGACGCGGATGCCATGAACCGATCCTAACTTCTCCAAAAGTTTCCCAGCTCGCCGGGTTGGGGAGGCAGTGGGACTAGAAAGGGTTCGCTGTTAAAGCGAAGTGGGGAAGTGGGGTTTGGAAGCAGACGGTGTGTGCGCTGCTTTTATTCTGCGCCACACAACCCGAACTTTTGGGTTGATGGCACTTTAAAGATTTTCCTTTCTTTGTATGCACGATTCGGAACAGCTCCGAGAGTAGGGAGCGAGTCCCGTGGCGGAGCGGTGGCGAAATCAGAGCAGTTTTTTTTTTTTTTTTTTTTTTTTGCCATCTCTTCCCCAGATGGGGTGGCAGCGTCTCCCTTCACTAGCATCCCTCTTTCCGCTTTCCGGGAAGGCCGATGGGGTTTGCATTTTAGCGGGTGGGGAGGTTGGTGTTTGGAGGCTGTCATCTCCTCCCTTGCCCCTGCGTGTCTCCCCGCCACTGCGGAGGGAGTCATTCATGAATCTCCACCCGCGGGCGGCGGAGGAAGCAAGCGCAGGTCCCCGCGCCCTCCCTGCCAAGGTGCAGACCAGCTCCCGGCCGTGTGTTTTGGTTTCTGAGCATTTCCACGTGGGGCACCTCCGTGTGCGTGCGTGTTGTGCACTTGATCTGTGAGGAGGTAACAGGAGTCTCGTGTTCAAACCCAGTGGGCCCTTGGCCATTAATTTGCTTTCCTGGCTGTCATTACAGACACTTCCAAAATTTGATACCTAAGAGAATCCACAGGTTAGGTTTCACATTAAGAACTCATACTTAACAGTTTTCTTTCTCCCTTACCCCTTTTGGCTTGGCACTCTGGGAGCAACGTAATGGTTGGAGCGAAATACATCTTCTGGAATATGGCATATTGTCCCTCCCTGGTCTCATCAGCGGCCGCTTTTTGCACCCTGGGGCGTTTGTCAGTTTAAGTGCAGGCTCCTATGGGACTTAGGTGGGAGTCTTAGGAGCGTTTAACAACCCGGTTCCCATCAACAGCTTCTGAAGTTTCATTTACACATCGGTGACTGACAGCATTGGAAGTTGACCATGGGTTTCTGTTTCTTGAGTTGATTTTGTTTTTAAGACCTCCTCAGGACAAGAATTGCACTTGATATAGTTCCTGGGTAGAGTTTGGTTTTAAGTAGAAACATGCCTTTTTTAAAAAAATTATTGTTGTTTGTCTTTTAAACTATTTCTGTTAAGTTTATACCTGAGAACTACAAAGTAGGGAAGCGGGCAGAGAGAGAAGCCTAAAAATACTTGATCCGCGGTATGGTGTGTTTTTAAGAGATTTGCATTCAAAGACGTTTGTGTATTTTAAAAAATAACATTATTCCAAGAAGTAAAAAGCAGTAGTAATCAGAGACAGACTGTGTGGAGGGACTGAGTTTTGTGGCAACAATACCGAACACAGATATAGCTACACCCACTTTCATTGTTATTATAAACCATAAAAGTAGTTTGTCCCACCTGATCAGAAGTTGTCAGTCATTCAAAGTTAAAACAAATTTTGGAAATGATTGTAGAAGAATGTTAAAACCTTTGACAACATATTAAATTAGCTGGAAACTGTTCCTTTTTTCTCATTATTAGGGATAGGGTCTTGTCTTTTCCAGTAAGTGAAGGAATGAAATCAACATGGTTTTCAAAAGCCTGCTTTCCTTTGTCAATTGCCTGAAAAAAAATAAGATAAAAAAATGTGCTTCAGAACTTTAAGGCTGTCATAATTAGGGACTGTTTCACAATTATAACTAAAGTAAAAAAGATTAATTTGTCTTCTCTTTTTTATTAGCATATATTTTATTGAACGTTAGAAATTTAATTTCTCATTGCCAGAATGAAAACTTTTATATGTGTGTATTCATAAGTATTATCCGTGTTCAGTACATGTGCAAGGCAAAAAAAAAAATTTAACCCAAATATTTGTAGAAAAAAGAAGTTAGTTTAGGAACAGTTTACCCTTATTGAGAAATTCAGATGCCAAATTCGGGAGCATTTCTAGAAGTTGGTTGAAAAAAATTATCTTTGCATAAAAATTTCATTTTTTGAGGAAGACTGGCACATAGCTGAGTGGTTTGTCATTTTACTAAAATTTTTTTTCTTATAAGAAAAACCTCTCTGTGTTACAAACAAGCAAATTGGTTCTCCATTTCTAAGAGTTTTATTTTTATTAATAGTGTGATTTGGGGTGTAAATAAATTTTACATATCCATTTCTAAGAGTTTTATTTTTATTAATAGTGTGATTTGGGGTGTAAATAAATTTTACATATCCATGGGAAATGGTGTCCAGTTTCATGTTTTCAGTCTCTGTTACGAGGTCTAAATGACTTGATGCCTGATCTAAAAATACATTTATGTGGCTGGATATTTCATTTTTTAAATTTTAGGAACTGGAATTAAATTATATAGCATTTTTAGAAAGACAGGTGGTAGAAAAACCCATAACTAGTGATATAAAAGTTAGGTTATTAGAAAAGGTAGCATTTTAACTTTCAGATAAGAAAATTAAACTTATTTCACACAATGGAACCTCAGACTTTTTATACAGAAGAAGAGAGAATCGCACTGGAGACTTAGTGAAGTGTTAAGTAATTTAAGAATGAAAGTATTTATTATGTTTTTTCATTGTCTTTTTTTTTTCTAGTAGATAAATGCAAGAACACTGAACCTTCTTTTAAAAACAGGTCTCCTCCCTTTTATAAGGAGTTTATTCATCATAGTTCTGCGTTGCAGCTGGTGACCATATTTCATGGAGCTGTTAAAGCACTTAAAACCTAAAATTAGGTACTGTCTGGTTGTAAATATTTCAGATCATTCATTTAAGAAATAAATAGAAAAGCGTGCTATCAAAAGTAGGAGACGTTTTGAATCCTGTGTTTGAAAAACTGAATAAACTCCATCAAACACCTTGTTATTTTTTTCAGTGAGTCTGTTATCCTGTCAGCTTCTTTTTCTGAGTGGATATTATTCTTCCATATGCTGAACTTTATAATGTATCTCTCGGTAGAGTATCTTAAGCTAATTGTGTTCAGAAATACAGTTGGGGGATTTTATTACAACGGTTACTAGGTGAAGGAAATCAACACCACCCGGAACGGATGGAATGGATGGGGGTGCAGTGTACCTGCTTCTCTCATGAATTTTTCCTGGTGAGCTAAGAAACTACAGGCTCTTTTAGGCATTTGTCCTCCAGATGGGTGAGGTTCAGCAGTGTACTTAATTGTAGTATGTGCAATGTTGAATATTTCAGCTAGATGTATTTTCATGTGAGGGGCATTGAATATTCATTACACTGTAATGGAGCCAAAGGTGGCGTCATTTAACTTGAACTTGAGTAGAAGAAAATAAACAAGAGTTACATATTTCAAAACAGTACAAGCCACTTTGATTGCTCGTAAGAGGTTTGAGGACTGTGTAAATATTGGTGTCACCTAATGTTGCTTGTGGCACTGCAGATTAGTGTGCATGTTGTGACGATGCTTCTTACTCCGAAGGTTTTCTTACTTTATTCCCCACCATGTGTTTACTAGTAGAGAGATAGGAAAATGAATATACCTATCTCCTTGTTTCTCGAACCCCTTTCCCTAGTTCAGAAAAAAAGAGGTGAAACTGATTAATTTAAAAATAGAAACCCCTTTGAGTAGTCAGAGTCACATTTATATGGCAGTTTAAGGCAGTGTCAGAATGCACCTCTGAGTCCAGGGTAACCTTTGCTGTCACTGAAAGGCGCTAATTGATCTTAGCACTGACATAATTGTATAGTTTGATATTTGAAACCTTTCAGTGTTGGCCTGGCTCTTTTCTCACCCTGAGATTTCAGGGTAGGGTTGATGAAGAAAGACACCAACCATATTAAAATACCAGAAATGTTTTTCCATATAAAATATTTTCATAAAATACATTCATATTTAAACAGTTTTATTTACATGCTCTCAGTAAATTTATTTTAGTGTACTTTTGGACCACAGCAGAAAGATCTATATTATCATGTTAGGACTTTTAGAATATTTTTCCCCTATGGGTACACATTTTAAGTTGAAATTTTTTAGGCAAAGTCTGATTGCTATTATCATATTTGAGTATTTTCACAATGGAGCTGCATTGTACCAGTATGAAATGCTGTCCTGAAATTTCTTATCTAAGATTATGTCTTAAGTTTATTCCTATCTTAAATTGTATTTGTAAAATAAAAAGAAGTGGTTTAATCTTTGGCAGTTGCCATTTTTCCATCGGAGTAAGTCATTGTGTCTGTCATCATCAGCATCGTGACAATTTAGTCATTGTGTTACTGGGGATTGACTTTCTGCAGTGTTTTAAGCATTTTATATGGATTGACTAATTTTAATCTTGTCAACTGTACCATAAATTAGGTACTTCTGTTATTCCCATTTTAAAGGCTAAGAAGCTGAGGCCTTGTCGCATGGCAGGCAGAGTGGAGCCAGGACCCCAGTTTGTCAGTCTGCTCCCAGCACCTTGATCCTTAAACACCGTTCGAGGGAGTTGCTTCCTTCAGTCATAAATGAGATCTTTATTAGTTAAGTAAGTAGATTTCAAATGATACCTGCAATTTCATGAATAATATTGTTTGAGATAAGTCTACAAAAAGTATTGAAGTAAAAAAAATAATTAAGTTTCTATTTAAAGAAACATGAGCAAGTGCTTGGCCCAAATAACCCAAATCATGAAGTTGGTAGCAAGTGACTAGATTTGGAGGAACACTTTGTGATGCTTCCCCATCATGAAGAATTTATGACAAGCTCTTCATAATGTTTAATTCATATGCAGAATTTTCAAGGATTTTTAAATCTTTAGCTGTTGTCAGTTTTATAGTTTTGCTGTTATTATTGTTTTAAGCGTGAGTGGTGATTATAAAGAATTTCAAATCTGTATCTGTATGTTGAACCAAATATGGAGGTCACCCATATTGGGGAATACTTTCAGTTTTTATGCTTACAGATTTTGTATTTTTAAGGTTTTTCTTTTTCCTCTAGGTAAACACTTTTGTTTTCCTGTTAACCTGTTATAAAAATTTGAAGTGTTTTCCAGGGAAGCAGTGGTTTTCATTGTTATTTATTACAAATTTAGCCACAGCCCCCTTTTCAAATGAAAGTTGACAATGTGCCCACTAGAGAAATATCCACTGTGTGAAATGGGAGTGTGTGGCTTGAGAATTACTCACCACCTCTGCTGGCTTACTATTACTGCCCTTGGAGTTCTATGTGCGGAGCTTTGAATGTGTGAAAATTCCTGCAAAAAAGACTAGTCTTTTGATGAAAGGTGTCAACTCACAGTGCCTTTTCTAGTATGTTAGCATATCATCATTAAAAAGCAGTAGCACATGCCTGTAGTCTCAGCTACTGGGGAAGTTGAGGCAGGAGGGTCTGTTGAGCTCAGGCTTGGCTCAGGAGTTTGAGGCCAGCATGAGCAGAAGAGGTAGACCTGTCTCACAACAAACAAATGCTCAAATACCAGGAAAAATCTTTCCAGTGAAACACATTGGCAAAAGGTCTGTTTGTTCACCCTCACGTAACTTGAATATTCCTATTAACCAACCTTGGGTACTTCACTGTAACACTGAAAATATGAAAACTGTTCAAAATGTTCTCCACATAATCTTTTCAGGTCTAACTGAAGCAAGTAGAACTTTGTACCTGCAGCAGTTCACTCTACCAGAGCATCTTTACTTCATTAAAGACTTAGTGAAGAAACACAAGCCATGCCCTAAATTGACACGACTGGGGACTTTCATGTAAATTATTGCTACTGTTTCTGTTACTCTTTTATCCTTTCTTTGTAAAATGAAAAGGGCATTTTTCATGAGCGGCTACAATTAAATCATAAAAATTTACATTCATATGCCATTAAGTTTAATTTTACTCACAAGAGCAACAGCGTTAAATTTGCAGTTCTACCCTTGACCAAGTGAGCTTACCACATAGTGGGAAGGCTTAATCTCCACAAGGTCATATGCACAATTCACAGACTTCTGCATGTACTCGCCGGAGAGTGATCTATTTGCTACATTTCACCTCTGACTTTGAACTCCTCAGTGTTAAAAGATTTGAACAGATCCGAGTGTTCTGATTAAGAAATTGAATACTTCTAACTTCGTGTTCCCAGTATGTTGAAAGTAGTAATGAACTGGAGAGTCAACAGATCTCTACATTAGCTAATTATTCTTTTCTCTAAACTTATATTTGAATGCAAGTGTTTATCGGTGTATGGTTAAGACTCAAGTAATTCGAGCCAAATTTAATCACAACGTGTGTGAGTCATGTTTAAGTTTCCCTTTGCAGGTCTTCCAGTAATCTCAAACTGCTTTACTAGCTAACTAATAAGAACGCATTAAACCTGTCAAGAATAACATTTCTACTAAAATTTTTTCCATAAATGTTAAATGCTTGATGGTGCTACTGTTTTATTTTTCTTAGTTGACTCACAAAGTTTTAATTTAAGTCTATTTTCTATCATTGATTGTTGACTTTAGCTATTAAAGCCTTTGTTCATCAAAATACATGGCAGGGTTCTTGGCACTTCCCAAATGCTTAAATGCTTTTCACTCTCAGTATTGCTGAAGACATGCAAAAATTATCCTGGGGTAAATAGCGTTTTTTCTTACTATGTCTAATTTTGAAGACTGGGATTTATAATGTCTTCATGAATGGCTAGCACAGTACATTAGTCATTGTAACCAACATCACAGGTTTAATCCTTAAGTATTCAGATTACCTTTAGAGGGACACTTATCCTATAAATACTTGGTTACAATATTGTCTTTATCAAGACAAGTGGTATCTTGATGCCTGTCTTGGTGGACTGTGCTTAATCTATCCTGAAGATTCTCTCATTCCTAGGATATTCATCCACATTTGTTCATAATTTTTATCAGGTCTCTTCTAGGCTTAAAATTGTAAAACAATTATTCCTTGCTTGCAAGGTAGATTTCAGAACTCCCAGCAGGATTTGCAAGGCACCTTATACTGAGGACATTGCTCAGGTTGCGATAGTCACCTCTTGCCATCCACTCACAAGACATCTTTTCTCCGGCCATGGGGAGAACTGCACTTCTCACAATGCATCTTGGTCATTTCCACTTTGTTTCTTTGTGCATGTGATTCTATCTGGAAGACATCTCCTCTTCTGCAGCATCTTTTTCCACTTCTTTTTCAAGATTTAAGATGCATTATGATACTTCCTCCAGAAGTTGAGTTGGATGTTTCTTTTTCTTTACTCCTAAAGCACCCAGTTTCCACCTTTAGCAAAACACTTTCACATTGACATGAACTGGGTCAAAATCCTCCTCTAGATCAAGAATTTGCTGAAGGGGGTTTAGGTGTCTTTGTCATCTCTGAATCTCCAGTGCTCTGTGCACTGCTTGATAAATAGTAAGTAGGTGGTCACTAAATTCCTGTTGAGTGAGTGAGTGAAGGAACTGGGCATGTGGGCAGTGATAGTGAGGCTAGATTTCCCCTGCCATGAGACTGAGTGGGATTCAGTGGAAGAGCTGTGACTGTCACATGGCTACAAAATTTAAGAACAAATTTAGGGATTAGAGCTATTATTCTAGTATGAATTGCTGCTCTAAATTCAGTCCCAGGTTATATGTGGTGTGTGTGTGTGTATGTGTGTGTGTGTGTGTGTGTGTGAATATATTTATTTTCAACAACTGGGAACTTAATGATTTAGTGAATAAGCCAAGGACCTTGAAAACTCTCTGGAGATATGAGTATTTCTCATAGCACTTAAAATTTGAGGGACCCAATTCTTACTGTAGCATAGTGGGTAAGTACTAAGAATTTAGAGCCATGTTGCTTGGGTTCAAACTTATCCTTGACACTAAAGACTTTGAAAAGGCAAGCACATTACTTCAACTGATTTGGCTCAGTTTTATCATATATAATAAGAATATGCCACATGCGTTTCTGGTGAGGATCTGGTGAGTACACATATGTAAAAAGCACTTGGAATGATATCCACTGTGAGTGTTAATTATATTAGTTATTATGATTGTGCCTGTGTACCATTCATTAGATTATGCAACATATTCCAGAGATGTCTAGAGTTGAAGTTCCTCTTTGGGTCATAGATTGTGGACCACAAATTGTGTTCTCCATGGTCCAAGTACAAATTTGGTACTCTCAAGTCAATTTGGCAACTCTAAGGTTGTATTGAGAACCTAATAAGATGTTATAGGTACACAAAATATAGCCAATATTTTAACATTTCCTCACCTGCCTTTTTCAGCCCAAATTTACTAGCTATAAGACTTTAAATAATTTTCAATAGTGAGTGGACTTGATAAACCCAAAGCCAACTTAAAAAACAGCTTTAGATATTGCTGTGATTATTACCAGTGCACTAACTGTAGGAGTTCATTAGCATCTGTATTTCTAAAATTCACCACTCGGTCCTTAGATTGAGGTATAATTGCTATATGGCAGGATGGAGCAGAGGGAAAAAAGGAAAGTTAGAAGGTTAATTGTCAAGGTCCAGTATTTACTGCTTACTTGGAATGCTGCCAGGTGCATTTGTATAAAAATGATAATATTGATGTCTCCCCTCAATCTGTTTAGACCAGAGTTTCTCAGGCTCTGATCATTGAGGTTTTGTGTTTGGCGGTTTGTTCAAGGAGTGCTCTTTTGCACACGATAGGGTGTTGGGCAGCTTCCTTGTCCTCTACATACTAGATGCTAGTAGCTCTCTGTCCCTGTAGTTATGACAGGTTTCTCAAACCCAAGTTAAGAAACCAAATCCTAAACAGATCTTAATATCGCTTGATATAGTGAAAAGATTCCCAGAGCTCTGCATAAGAGGATTGTTCTTTTTCCAGTCAAGTGTGGAGAATCCTAATTCCTTCCTCCCAAGTTTAAACCCAAAGTCAAACAATTCTCATTGGTCTGTGTTGATAGATTAACTTCACACAGTGAGGATTTACAGATAAGCTTTAGACAGGTTGACCATCTTCAGCATATTTTCCTTTTCTGGAAATAAAACATGCGTGTTGTGGAGCAGAATACCTGGGAGAGAATGCAGGAAGTAAATATTTATTTAGACTGCCTCTGTGCTGATTCTTTCTATTCTGTTTTTTTTGTCATATGCAATTTTTTTCTCCCTATTCTTTTTAACTCTTGTTAGGAGATATGTTTGAGTCATTTTTATATAATGACAACTACCAGTCCTTTTCTACAGATAAACATACAGTAATAAGAAACTTTTATTTTATATGGCCTGTAGTGTTAAAAAGGATAAAGTTACTGATAATCTTTACTGTCTAAGATTAAAATACTTAATGAATTTAGTCATTTGTTCATTTGTATGAAAAACTTTCAAACAGTGATGTGGTGCAGCTCACTTTCCTAGCATGCACAAGGGCCTGGGTTTGATCTCAGGCACCACAAAATAAAAAAAAAAAGAAAGAAAAAGAAAAACTTTCAAACAAATTATGGCTTAGATTTTAGTTTATATCACAAGTTCAGGAACTTGAACTTAATGACATTTGTACAATCCTGAAGAAAATAACAATGAAAATATTGCATACAAAAACTCTTTTGGAGAGTTACCGAGTCTACACTTTTATCTTCTTATTTGTTGGGTGAATGTTAACATAAGCAGTTTAAGAACGGATGTACAGTTGACTAAGTAAATGACTAGTCTGAGCCTTACCCCTTCTTTGTTTAGATGTGTATAAAGGCTGTCCTAGATATTACTTGAAAAGGACACAGTGAGAACATATAGCAAACATAACGTAAACTTTTAAGTTGACTGAAAATTATTTTGAACTATAAAACATTAGTATTCTAAATTTATGATTATATGAGTTGTAAACAGTGAATAATTTTCCATCTCAGTCATTACAAAGGTACATATTTCACACATATGTATTCTTTAATTTAGTGGGTCTTAATTCTTTAATTCTGTTAGGCAGATAATTATGTTGTATGAAAGCAGTTAGACTGACCTGGGAATTTCACATCATTCATAGTTGATATTCAGTTAGATAGGCTAGAGGCATTTGAGCATATGCACACACATGCACACACACACAAACACACACAGACACACACTCAAACATACACAGTCATACTGCTTATGATTTATGCTATAATTCTGAAGTGAATTTTTAGGGGAGAAAGTACACCGCATTTGACTAAAGTATCTTTTTAAGAGTAGCAGGACCCTGCACAGCCACTTGTTAGCACAGAGAAGAAATGAGTCCTAGGTGACCCAAAGCAGCTGGGGGCCATACTGTGGGAACTGGGTCAGGGTGATTTAAGTCAAGAGCTTAAATCATGAGTTTTTAGACTGTGGAGAAAGAGTTCTGCTCCATGCATTGATTGGAAGCCCAAGGAAGACAGAACAAGCCTCATGCCCATCTTGACACTTTATGCCATACACGAACAGGAATCCTGGTAGCCCCCTAGTCACGGAGAACAGCCAACAAACCAGAGGTTCTGTTTTTCCAGATGAGCACTTCCTTGGGTCATAAATCAGGGACCCTAACCCCTTTCCTCCAGAGTATTCAAGTCACATGTCTACTTTCTCAAGTTGACTCTTTGTACAGTGGTCTGAACATAGTGAGACTTGGCAATTTTTATGAATGCTTTTTTGGCATGTAATGCAATCAGGCTCTTCTTTTACCCTCCCTGGAATATTTCCTCCTGTGTCACCTCCCCAGTCCTCTGCTGCCCCAGCTCTCTTAGCCTACTTGCTTCTTACTATTTTGCTAACTACCTGGACCAAAAATTGTACTCATCTTTCAAGATTTAACTTAAATGTCACCTCCTCTGGGAAGACTTCCTTGTGGCTCAGGCAGAATTCATCCTTTTCTCTTTATAATACCATAACACTCTATTTGGGTTGTTAATATAACAGCACGTATATGAGGCTAATTACAAATGAGTTTGTCATCTAGAAAGATTCTGAACTCACTTTGATGAGAGAGCATATTTTCCTGTGTGTAGTCCCAAAGTCTGGGCACATTGATTCAAGTTAAGTAACTGTACTATTTCATGGATATCTTCAAAGAACATAGGTGCAAAGCTAGATGTTTGCAAAGAATGAATCCTGTTTATGTTTTAGAAAATCAATTCTCTTGTGCTTAGGCTATGGAAGCCAGTTTATAGGTTATTTTGTACTTTAACTTATTTAAAGCTTCATTTGTACTGAAGTATTATTGTAGAAGAAAAAATATGTCCAGAATAAGCTGGCATTTTAAATAAACTGAAGTTGAAAAGACAAATTTCCAGTTAAGAGTTAAGGTCTTTATACTCTCAGTTTTCTTCAGAAACAAATGTTGGGCTTTTTTTATTGCTCTCTGCTGAAACAAATTTCATGTTTTTTAAAAAAGAACTTTTAGCCATCAAAATTATGGATTTCATCTAGGAGGGAGTATGTTTGGTCTGTGTTTCTGTCAGTGGTTCAAAATGTGGGGATAAAAATGTCCCAGATGCATCGGCTAAAAGTATATGTGGCCTGTTGGTGAGAGAAATTAGGTCTTTTTCAGGCACAATTGAGGAAAAGAAAAATTTCTTTTTCTGTTGAAGTTTCTAGTGGCTTGTTTTTAGGCATTTTCCACACAAAGACGAGCATGACCCTTCAAAACCACAAACTTGCTTATTTAGGGGGAAAAAACCCTTTCCTATGTCCAAAAATAGCATTAAATTAAGATTATTGTTTCCAATAGTTTAAAAAATTGTGGGTTTATTTCCTCGGCTGAGTTATTTTGAATGTAGTACACAATTGCAGTACTTGGTGATGAGGCAGATTTGCTTTGTGTTTTGGTCGCATTAGGTCTCAGAGTTGGATCAGAAGGAAAATCTAGCCAATGAGGTGCTAAATTAAGTGACATTAAGTCAGTTGCACAAAATGAAGTGGAAAAGCCCCTTGCCTTAGACACTCTAGTGCTCACAACTGTTCATCTCACTGCCTTTACTTCTGTTTGCTTGTGTCTGATGAGGAACTGCAGACTGGATTACCTTTGTGTAGTCCTCACATCAATCCTGTAACTATAGGCATGAGATGAAATGAGTGAATAACAACAGTACCTGCTTCATGAAGTCACGGAGTTCACACAGGAGAGATGCTTGGTTCGGTGCCTGGCCCACTGTAAAAAGCTTGCTATCTGCTTTGAATAGATTTCTTTAAATAAGCTGGTAAGTGTTTTTCATATCAAAGAAGAGGGGATTTGTGCTGTTAAAGTAAATTTTCTTTTTTTAGTCAGTCAAGCATGTTAGAAGTTCCTTTTAAAAAGAGTGACTGGAAGGACCATCAGGGACAGGCTTCTGGAGTGCCGCTCACGCCCTTATGGTGGCTTGATAGCTAGTGACACAGGCATGCCACCAATAAAAATCCATCAGCAATCAAGTTTTGATTTGTGCACTTTACTGGGTGTGTTTTATACTTCATTAAGAAGGTTAAATATGCAGATGTATTTAATGAAAAAAAAATGAATTTCCCACTATATCTACTTCCTCTGCAAATCAGGGTAACTTGCTGTCCCTTGGTTTGCTTCCTTTCAGACACTTTTTTGATACATGTTTAAATGTAAGAATTATATCAAGATGTAGCTTGCTTTTATTATTTTAAACTTTTAACCCCAAATAAGATCATTTATTTTCTTTTCCTTTTCTTTAGTGGTACTAGGGTTTGAACTCAGGACTTCATGCTTATTAGGCAGGTACTCTTATTGCCTGGACTATACTTCCAGCAAAGATCATTGATTTTCTTAAAACTTACATTTGATCCACTGAGTCTTAGATATTTTCCCACATCAGTACATATGGTTTGGGGTGCTTCTATTTAATGTATGCATGTGTTTCATAATTTAACTACTCCTCTCTTGGAATATATTTAGGTTGCTTCTAGATTTTTACTCTTACAAAGAGGATTTCAATTTTGCTCTTTTTTTTTTTTTCTGTGATGGGAATTGAATCCAGGGCTTTACATGTTAGGCAAGCACTCTATACTGAGCTCCATCCCAGCCCAGCAATGATAGTTTTTGTATATCTCTTTGTGCTCTTGTCAAAAATTTCTGTAGTTAAAAGCTAGATACAGGATTAATACTGAAAGTGTTTGTGCATTTTACATAGAGGCCGTTTGAAAAAGATTATAAAAATTTACATCCCTATGATGATGGTTGGGTCTTACAACAGCAAAGTGCAAAATCTTCTAACATGGTAATTATTTGTGCTCTAGTTAACAAGAATATTTATAACATAAATACATACACTAATTGGAATATTCCACTAATTAGGACAAATAATTCTGTTAACCATATGAAAAATCTCTATGATAGATATAATTTTTACTAAGAATTATTAGAGATTATTTATATTTGTAGTTCTTAAACTAATTGGTAAGACAATAAAAATCAGTGTGCATCATACTCACTAAATTTTTTCATATCACTATAAAATATTTACCAGAATTATTAGGATAAATGACTCTAACTCTGATATGATTGATGAAAATTTGTGGAGAATGATATATTATTATTCTATTAAGAGCCCCAGACATAGTTCTAAGCAATATATATGTACATATATATAAAACTTTATATATTACTACAGCAGTTTAACCTATAAAAGAATAGACACTGCACTCATGTAAATGAGACTAACCCATTCTGAGTGTGTTGGTAAATATCAGTACACATTAAAATATCATTCATGTTATATCAGTTATTGATTTGTAAATCTGAAAGTATTATAATTTGCTTAATGTGAGAATTAAGGATAATGCATGAATATGTAAAAATGCTGTTCAAATCCTGGCTAAAATAATATAATTCATAAAGTTTAAAATTAAGTATATTTAATTGGTTGTCTTTATTATCAGAATCTCATATGTAGGAAAGGCTATATCCAGACTATTCAGTTCCCATAGTAGTGATTACTTAAGATTCTGGTTAAGTTTCAGTGGTTATCTAGTGCCTTTAAACATTAGTTCAATTCAAAATAGCTAACATATTCCGTTAGCATTGGATAAATATGGCTATCAATTTTTGTGGGATTTTTTTTTCCTGCAGAATTTCCTGTTATTTTAAGGGATTCAATAGGACTTATGCACATAAAACTGAAAATTATATTACTATAGGGAAACTGCTTTGTGCCTTGGAGAAGGAACTCTCTTGCTAACTTAAGTACTATATGTGTATAGAATAGCTAACATTTTCCTCCCAAGAAATTTCATGTATGCAGTTAAAACACTCTTAAATTGATTAAGGATTTGTTATATATTTCCAGAAGCACTCAGGAGTACTTTTATGGTTATAAGAGTAGAGTGCATTAGATTGCCAGAAACCAATGAATACGCTAGAGGCCTTCAAAACCATGCCCAACATTCCTAACTTTACCATATAAACATGTGGGGTAGCCTGGAAAAACAAAACAACTTTCCTTCCCCCAAGGTAGGAAAGGCCTATGATGATAACACTTCAACTCACTTGAATATTAATTTGATACTTTTTCTGTTAGAAGTAATTTTTATTACTTAGCAAATGGAATGGGGAGGCAATAAATATGACTAATATTTATTTCTCAAGTGAAGTATTATTTTACATCAGATCTAACCAGTTACCTTTGTACTTTATGGAAGGCATATTATACAATTACCACTGTATTTTGCCTATTAATCAGGGAAGCTAAAAAGCATTTTATAAATGTTGAATCAAAACTCTTACTGCTGTGAGGGAATTAAATTTCAAGCAATATACTCCTTTTATAGGGTGAGAAACTGAACTATGGCAAAATTACAAGATTCCCCTAAAGCTGTACATTGAATCATGGCAAACAGAAATCTATAATTCTGTTTGCCTGATTCAATCTGAAACTTAATGAAATTAAAGTTACCCATTTTCTGACATGTGCTTTGTAAGTTTTTGCTTACTGTTTTGTTCATTCGTTCGTTCATTCATTCATTCATTTTTAAAGGGTCTTTGTGTTTACTTACTATTTTGTTCATTTATTTATCTTATTTGTAAGATGCAGTCTTGGTTTATGGACTTTGAAGAATATTTAAATAGGATAATTCTTAGATATTTTCTTCAATTAATTGCATTTTATTTTCTCCCCTACTACCATGAAAAAGATATTGAGGCATAAAATTGGATTGTCTGTGTGGGTGTCATAGTAGTATCTATGGACAGATATCTGAAGACACTTTAAAAGCAAATATAGCTTGCTCAAATGCTTGAACTAGAACTTGGCTGAAGCCCTAGATAGATAGACGTGGGGTATCGTGTGGTGACCAGGAAAACCATGGCACTCATGGTACTTCATGAGTTCAGAAGAACCAGTGTTCTCATATCTATGACTGACTGTCTTTATAGTTTAAGCTGGGTCAACTTATTTTAGCTATGATTCTATTTTGTTAACTTTCAATTCTCACATTTAAAATTCTTATTTAGTGTTACCTTTCTCTTACTAGTGCAGCCAGTTTTTCTCAAGCTTTCTTTACCTTCTTCCTTTCTTTCTCCAAGCTTGAAGGGTCTTGTTTAAAGCAGATAGTACTTCTCTGTGCCAGACCTCACCTCTGCTCACATCTCACTGTTTCCCTATAGTAACTGAGAGCAGGGGCCATAAGAAACTTTGAACATTTTCCTCCACATCACCTCCTTCCACAGAGAGCTAGTGAGCAACTTTTTCTGGGTTTGGGGATATAGCTCAGTAGAAAAGTGCGTGAGACTCTGAGTTCTATCCCCAGCCCCACAAAAACCAAAAAAGAGCAACGTTTTCTGTTTATTTTCTTGTTCTTTTATTTCAGACTTGGCTTCCGCTTGTGCAGCTCCCCAGCTCTTCCTTTGGAAAGTGCTTTTCCCAGGAGGTTCCTTGGGCCCAAGAGTATTTGCATCCCTAGAGTCTAAGCCATAGATTCTACAAACAAGCCCAGGCACGTCCAAGTCCTAGGCAAACCAAACTTTCTTGTAGCTTAAACATGAGCAATTCTCCCTTTATTTTTCCTGAATAATAATTCAGTCTTAAACAAATCACCAAACAAACAAAACCCTAGGGTCTTTTTCCAAGGAGCATTCTTCCTGCTTTGAAAATTTATTGTCATAATTTTCATTTCAGCCAATTGGTTTTCCTTCATATTTTTGTCTAGGTATAAATGTGATACTTTAGCATAAATTAATGCTGACCTGTATTACTATAATGTCAATTTAAAATAGAGTGATTTAAAAATAACGATGCACTATGACCTAGTTCATATCTACCTTCCATTTAATGCATTTCCTAGCAATTATGCTTTTGTGGCTGACTGAATTCCCTCATAATTCCTGTTGGGAAACGAAGATTTTTTTTCATTAAATATGTGGTCTGATTAACTAGGGGAACTTAAGGAAAACATGATTTAGGGGGTGACATGAGTGATAGTATGCTCTTAATATCTAGCAGGCTGCCATGCATGTGAAAGCATGATTCTATTTATGCTTTGTGGCTCTGGTAGGCAGACCAAAGAGTGGACACTCGGTTGTATATGTTTTTGAACTAGAATGCAAGGAAGAATTGGAAACAAGAAAGAGGAGAAGGAGGTATTTCTGTTCACTGATGTTTAAAAGCTTCAAGAATTAGCATGTAAATAAACACCAGCTACTTCTTTGTTCCTCCTGATCCAAGACAAAGAAAGAGGACTGTACAGATTTTATTCATATCTATATTCTCTCTCTATCTCCCCCCTTTCCCTGCTCTTTTTCCTCCTCCTCTCCTTCTCCTTCCTCTTCTCCCCGCTTCGTCTCCAAGTTTGCCCTTAAAGTCAAAACATTCAGCAGGGAAGCATGACACAGAGTTGAACCAAAACACCAAATCTGAGATGTGATTTTCTGAATTCTTAGAACTTCAGTCCTTAGAAAGGTCTTTAGATTTTTAGATGCTGTAATGGCATTTTTTTATAGGTGATTCTGACATGAGTACAGTTGCAAAGTCAAAGGGATGATTTTTATACTCTTAACTCTACAGGAAAATTTATTGAAAAGGAAAAAAACCATATTCGAACTTTCCTGAATGCCTCAATTAAAATTCTCAAGTATTCCAAATTTTAGGAAAGCAAACAACATCATATTTAATTAAATCCTTAACTAATATTCACTATAGACATAATTCAATTCAATTACTTGGTTTTTGGTAAATCAAATTAGCTGTAGTATTATATATCTCATCCTTACTTTTTGTATATTGGGGCTCTTCCCTCTCATACTAAAAAATATGACTTTCAGTTATATACCTTAATTCCTTAAGAAACTGATGTTATAGAAAAGTTGAGAGGAAGAGATTTCTTTGTTTTTTTGTTGTTCTTGTCTTCACTTACTGGAATGGACACTGTGGTTGTTTATCTTCAAGTTCACAAATTGCTTCTTTGGCTGTATCTAATTTTCTGTTTGAGTCATTCATTTATTCATTTCATTCAAAAGACTCAATGCATATATTTTTAAAAGCATTTTTATAGTTCTTTGTCAAATTTGTGTGTTTATTTTTTCATGTGGTTCCTTTGGTTTTGTTTCCATTTCTTCTGTCTCTAATCATTTTAAGCATATTTGTAATATACTTTTTTAGATTATTCTGTAATCTGAATTCTTATTTTCCCAACCTCCCTGTTGCCACATTTGCTGTCTCTACAGAATTTTGTGTCCTTATGTAACATACAATGTATGACAGATTTCTCCCTTAGAATCCTTTCTGCTCTATGAAACAATTTTGTTTTTACTTCCCCTGGAGTCTAGAGATTTCAAACCCACAGTTCAGTCCTTTGTTAGATCTTATTTGTTAAGCTTGAGGTTTCCATACCATGCTGTAAAAATTTAGAATTTACATTCACCTAAGACTGAAGTTTTGGTTTATCTCAAGTAATTATTTTTTTTTTGTTCCTTTCCCAAAGGCTCAGTAATAGTACCAGCTTGCTTGCTGAGTTTTTTAGCCCACTTTTGTTAGAAATGACAAGATTTTCACTCTTTTATGGGTTGACTTTTGCTTTTGCTTTCTGACCATCTCCATAAACAAAGATAATGACAACAAAAATAACAAAATATAAACATAAACTAAGCTTTTCCTTTCAACTTTTCCATATGACTAGTTTTTCATGAATTGAGTTTGTTACCTGAAAGTGATAGTTGCCCTATTTAGTTATATTCAGATATTTTTTGTGTCCTCTTGATTTATCTCTCATATTTGTTCCTCATTTCCTCCTCTTCTCCAGCTTCTTTTGGCCATTACATCAATCCAGGTTCTCTTAGCTTCTCACTTGCAACAGTGTGACAGCCTCCAAATTTCTTCTTAACTCCATGTTCTGATCATCTCATTTTTTCCAAAATCTGAAGGAAATATGTTGCTACAATGACATCACATATACCAACCTTTATTTAAGGATATCAAAATAAAATGATAGCCAATTGTTTTTATTCCCTAAAATTTTGTAGTTTACTCTTGCTTTTACCAATTGAAAACTTCTTAATATTCTTGCTCACTCCTCTCACATGCCTCTGTTTTTCCTTCTTTTTCATATACCCAAGTATAATTCTGTTACTGATTGTGTCAGTATGTAAACATTAAAGAAACCAATCACAACTTTGATGTCAGAGAGAATGACAAACTGAAAAGTGGTAAACGCTAATGACTTAAGGTATTTTTTCATTTTTGTAAACTTATCTGAGTTCAGAGAGTTGGTAAGACTGGAAACTTTTGAATGAGGTTATAGCTCAGTGGTAGAGCATTGGTCTAGCGTAGATGAAGCCCTGAGTTAGATCCTCTATTGCACACACGGGCGCACACACACATACACACACACACAAAGAGTCAAGTAGTTTTAAACATAGATGATTTGTGAAGCTACTGGAAATTACTGATGAGAATAAGATTTGTAGTTGAAAAGGGTTTATTATATTTGTGCAAGAAATTGTATACATGCTATTCTACCATATTGCAAAGAATGTTGAAATGTTTTCATTTAGTGTATGAAGAGTAAAATATAAGAGCAGAATATTCTTCCACTCTCACTTACTAATCAAAGTGGTTTGTATTTTTGAAATACGTTATTTCAGTTAATCCTGACAAAATATACTGCAAGTATTGTTATCATCCTTATTATATGAAGAGTACAATATTTATAGATATCAACATACTTTTTCCAGGTCCATAGTTATCTAGTGATAAAGCATTCACAAGATATTCAAGGATTCACATGAACATGCGTTCTATTCCATTCTTCACTTGGACTCTCTAAATTTATATTCCCTCTAGCAAAACTATCCTTTATCTAGGGTTTGAAGAGTTAAATACTAAAGGTGGGAGATCTATTCTTGAATTCTTTCAAAATGTAGTACATTTTCCTCAGGAGGGACATAAAGTCATCAGATGTGTGTGAAGCAATATATACAGTCATATAGTCTTCATCAAAAAAAAGTTCCTAGGTTACATGCAGGAGAAATTTATGGCTGAGAAAAAAAGCAGACTGCTTCTAAGAAAGGACTCACATATTTTTTCCTCTTCCAGAGTGCAGGAGATCCAGTTGTACCTTTGCAGAATATGTAAAATGGTAATCAGTATAATTTCAAAGTATAGGTTGAAGGCAACCAGGACTAGCATGAGAGAATGGAGGTTGGTCTGCAGAGCCTTCTGGAGTGTTTGTGAAGGTAGCACAAGGTGCTCAGGCTCAGAATTCTTTCAGCCGTTTCACTGGGACAGTGCAATCATAATTACTTCTGTGTTTTCTAGACTAAGTAGCCAACATTAAGTAATTAACAAATACAAATGAAATAGAAAAGCTTGGCTGGACTTGTTTGTCAAAAACTTAAGTGATCATGATTTTTAATTCCTGGAAGATTTTTGCCATCAAATGAACTTATCATAAATGAACTAAATGATAATCATGAAGTGGAGTTTGCAATTTTTTGGCATAAGAAATATTAGTCCAATTATTATTATGATCATAACCATTAGTATTATTTTGTAGCTCTGGGGATTGAACCCAGGACCTTGTGCATGTTAGGCAGGGGCTCTACCACTGATCACACTCCCATTCCTAATCTCATTTTCATTATTACTAAACACATTTTGTGTTGAGAGGACCATTCTGTAAAGTCCATGTTCTGTCTTTATAAACAGTTCAAAAATAGCTCAGCTTCTAGTTTGTAACTTGGCTCCATTTAAGGAGCTTGAAGTCATGCAAGGTGCTCATTACTATTCACCCAGATCTGTTTCTTGGACACCTCAGCTGTTTTCTTTTTCTACAGACAGGGGAGAGAGTCACATGCATGGTCCAGGAATGCTCATCTCTACCTCTCTGAATAGGCAGCCATAGAACTAGAGCTAAGTGCTCTTTGTGCTGTTGGGTTCCCTCTCTGGCTTGCGCCTGAGCAGCTTAAGCCAGCCAGTGCCTCACCCAGCTTTGGAGCCCTATTAATGAAAGGTGGAGAGCAGTGCCCTTCTGGACAGCTGCTGATATCAGTAATTTCTCAACAATGGAATGAGATTGGAAATTGTTGGACTTACTACACAGTTGTAATTTTGTCTGACGGTATGCTGCAGAAAGAAGATAACTTAGTTAAGATTATGAGCAGAGCTCATGAGATCCACGGAAGAGTTGGACAGCTGAGCAGCAGAAAGAGCAGAGAAAGAAACAGTGAGACTTCAGGAGTAACAAGATCCAGGCGCTCAAGTCCTGCCAGGATGTTCTTGCCTTCCTCACCTTTGCTTCTTTTTCTGGATGAGTTCCTCTGTCTCTCCCTAGAGACCAACCTATTCCACATAGCTGTAAAAACTTCACAAGTTTTATATATTAGAGATTTTTGACATCAGAGGAGGAATAACTTGGTATTTTCCTAGATCTGTGTCCTAAGCAAGATGAATCATTAGATACAAGTAATTTGATGTAATTGGAGAAGCCCTGAGGAATCTACCTAAATTGTTAAGCTGAATATAGATCCCTATAATAGGTATATGTTATATGTGTGTAAGGTACTCCCATATGAGAAAACCTTAATTTCTGGGGGTGGGGATCTCCACTTGTGATCCTCCTGCCTTGGCCTCTAGGTGCTGGGATTATATGCCCACCAATTTTTTTTTTTTTTTTTACAAAATATGACTCTGAAAATTTACTTGCAGTTTGAAAATATGAATGCCAAACCATAGACAAACGGTCTGACTATTAGAATATGATGTAGGAAAAGAAGAATGAAATTGTGTCATTCACAGATAAATGTATGGAACTGGAGAAGAATTCCTCTTTCCTCTGATGTTCATCTTAAGCAAAGTTAGCCAGGCTTAGAAGGCCAAAAGCTGCATGTTTTCCCTCGTGTGGATTATGTATCTAAAACAAATGCAGTAATATTAGTGTGACATGGGTCCCACTAAGGGAGGCTGCACATGGGAGGGATATGGCAAGGGAAGGAAAAGCTTGAATGTGGTTGATGTGCTCACTGCAAGTATGACCAATTAAGGAAGATCATGGGGTAATGTTCTGAATGGTTTTAAGAGAGTGAAATCAGGCCAATATTGTAGAACTTGGCATTGCTCTGGCTGTACTATGGCAAGTGATGCCCAAGGAGCAGGATTGGAGTAAAGGAGGCTTTAGCTGTTGCTCCTGTGTAGGCAAAGACTTGTGATGACTTGAACTCCTGTTGTGACAGTAAAGAGAGAGAACCATAGAGGACCTGAGTGAACTGTAAGACTTACTGAGAGGACCAGGTGATTCCTTAAATGTGGAGAGTGAGTGTGCAAGGAGTAAGTGACAATATTCAGGTATCTGGTTGCAATGGCTGGTGGAGGGCGGTGCCATTTGTGTGCATGACGCAGATGTGTAGTGTTCTCACGTGCACCCTCTGTCCTCATACAGGCTGGCTCCAACACAGGGACAGATCATCCTCTCCATGTTCATGTTTCTTCAGTCAGAGTAAGGTGTGCCTGGACAATGTCGTTTTTATTGAAGGATTATTAGAAAGATAGAGGGTCAGAATCTCCTTCAACATCTTCTCATTCCTTGGGGCTGAGAGACCCTGGTTGTCTCTACCACCTGGACCAGCCTGCACTGCCTTATTCCATTTCTTAAAATTATCTTAAAATTATAATATATATGTATGAATATAAATATATGTATGAATATATGTCATATTATGTATTTGAATTAGAAGAATCATTGAATTTTGTATTTTAGCTTTCTAAGACACAAGAGTTTATAGTCCACCTGTACACCAGAGTTAAAGAAAAGGATATTGTGAACTGTCTATATGTTGGAAACATAACTTCAGGAGAAATAATCTCACATGGAATGGGTGAGGTTGCTCTTTTTTCTGTTTAAACTTCACCTTTTCTGAGGAATGACTGTGAGATAGAGCTGAGAACTACATTATTGCCTCATTAAACAGTATGAAGTTAGTATTATTCCTTAATTTTATATCTTTATTATAAGGTTATACTTTTCTTACTTGATTTGAAGAGTGTTCTCATCCTTTTCTCATATATTTGTGAAAGCTAAATGTTAAAGGATTTAGTATAACAACCCTTGCTAAGTTATGATGTAAAGTAATACTGTGTTTGCAATTAGCCCTGGTTCAACAATATAAAATCATTGGGCTCATAATATTTTAGTACCTTAGTGAGTTTGGCAAAGAATAAAAATCATGTTACTGTTACAAGTCAAGCTAAGTAACAATTAATCTAAATTTCAAGGAAATATAAAGCAAAGTATTATGTTGTAACATAGAAATTGATGTAAATAACTCTTCAACAGGAACATTAAATAGATTCTGAGCTGGCGGCTAACAAAAAGGAGCCATTTTTGCCTAATTCTCTTATGCTCCATTATCTTCCTTGAAGTCTTAGTTTTGCTTGAGTTAGCAAGAGCACCTTGTGATAAATCCTGAGAGCACCCTTCTGATAAACAATCACTTGTTTCCTTTTAATCAATATTCTTACTTTAATTCTTATATATCCTTTCTGGAAATATTACATTTACACCTTGATTACATCTTAAAGATATGCTTAAATCCTAACCCTTTTCCCCCACCAGTGAATGTGACCTCATTTGGAAATAGGGCCTCTGCAGGGGCAAACAAGTTAAGATGAGATCTTACTGTATCAGGATGCCCTGGTATACTTAAAAGGAGAGGAAAATTTGGACACAGAGACACACAACACTAGAAGGCCATGTGAAGAGAGAGGCAGAGAGAATGCCATGTGAAGGCAACGCAAAGATTGGAATAATGACTCTACAAACCAAGGAACACCAAGGATTGCCAGCAACCACTAGAAGCCAGAAAGAGACAAAGAACAATTCTTTCCTGCAGCCTCAGAAGGGAGCACAGATCTGCCAATACCTTGATTCAGGAATTGTAGTTTACAGAAATTGACAGAATAAACTTCTGTTCTCTAAGTCACCCAGTTTGTGGTGCTTTGTTAGAACACACATAGGAAACAAATTCAACATTCTATATTGTAAGTAAATGATAGGATTAATTGGTATCAATACTGATTTTATTAAGAGTATATTTATTAATAGGTCTGATAAGTAGGAAATTATCTGGTAGATAGTTTTCAATATTGAATTTTATGGAAAGTTAAAATATTTCACTTTAGTAAATACTAAATACTTCCCCCAAATGCTCCTGTTTTTATTCACTTTGTCCTAATACAAAGTAAAAAGTAAAATGTGAAAAATGAGGGATAAAAAAACTGTTCCTAAAATTGCCATTCATTAGGGACATAATTTCCAAAACTTACATTATCTGGTTGTTTACTTCACATTTTCATTTACATAATCTTGTATATTCTGTATGATTTTGTCTATCATTCAATCAGTACTTATGAAATTCAAAAAGTTTATTATAGGTACAGCAACTGCCCCTTTTGTTAACCACCAGCTCAGAATCTAGTTTTGTTCCAGTTGGAGAGTTATTTATATCAATGTTCCATGTTACAACATAATACTTTGCTTTTTATATTGCTACAGATATAGGTGCTCTAGATAATGCTCATATTGAGAGACACTGTCTTCCCTTATAGAAATTACCCTGACATTGAAATTTAATCTTAGAAGAAGCCATACAGACCGTTTGGAGAGTCTACTTAGAAAATTCATTTTCACTGTATGTTGCAGTTTTAACTGACTCTATAAAGCAATCTTAGTATCATTTGGCTTTACTTATTCTGTATCCCTGCATTGCAATTGAGAAAGTAAGATTTTGTTTATCCAGGAGGGTAGAAGAAAAGTCATGTGAGATGGGCATGGGTTAAGTATTGGGCAGTCGGTCTGTGCTGGACTAGAGCCTGCAGTTATTACGGTAGTCATCATATCCAAGGCAACTATGAGGCAGAGTGGCACTGGCCACTGGGCCTATTGGCTAGTGCACAGGACCAAGGACTGGGAGGTCTGGTAGGAAAGGAAGAGCAAGCCTAGGATCAGCCTGAGAAACAGAAATGTGAGGGAGAGGGGGAGAAGCCACACGAAGGTATGAGCATCTAAATTGGGCTGTTACTGTCACCATTTTTCATCTACCTGCTACACTTTTCAGTGTGCCTAATGATTCTTCTTCAATTTCAATGCACTTTAAAATTGTGCTTTTCTTCAAAATGATGCTTTTCCAGTTTAGGATATTTTAATGTGCACATTAAGTTACTGTCACCATTTTTTTTTTTTTTACTTTTAACTCTTTTAAGAGTGAAAAAAAAACCACCTTTGATCTGTGTCTCCATCATTATATATGCATAAAAATTATAAAATTTACATCTTAAATTCCTCTTGCAATTTTAGGAAAAGTAGCAGGTTTATTGTAGAAAATACTGCAAAGCATAAAAGAAAAGAAATGAAAACCATGTGTACCTGGTAGTAGGAAAGATTTTGTAAATGGATATATGTAAAAATGAGTGTAACATCTATTATACTGAATATTCAGTAAACCAAATGGTTATCTGCTGTTTAGAAAGATTGGAATTCTTCTTTTCCATTTAAATTATATTTTTGGAAATTTTTGTTGTCACTAAACATTCCTTGAAGTGTAGCTTTAATAATTGACAACTATGTCTATGATGAACAAGTTTTTCTTAGCTTTTATTTTCTTTTAGCTTTTTCTTTCTTTTTAAGAACTAAAATTTGAATGGCTAGAAATCGCTTATGATTTTAAATTGAATTTCATTTATTTGTGAGTTCAGCATTGTTTTATAGTGATTGACAATATTTCTATAAAATGTGTGTGCCTCTCTGAATTGTAAGAGCTCTTTAGACATTAACATTACCTAATTGCATTTGATATTTTTACAGATGTTCTTACAAGATTTTCATGTATCTTTTAATGTTGATTATTTGCATGTATGTAAGAGAGAGAAAGGGAGAGGGAATGATGGGGATTTGACTTTTTGTGCTATCTTCTATGGGTACTATTATAAAATCCTTCTTTCTCTAAGAATTACATTTCTTTTCTTAGAGTTTGTCTGGAGGATTTTAATGTAAATTTTGAAATAAAGATTAACTTTTTGGCATAGTTAGCTGATTGTCTCACCATTGTTTATTGACCACTTCTCCTTTCCATACGTATTTGTAAGAATTTCTTTTTCTAAGTAGTTTTATTTTCATTCTCTTTTTTAAATTTGTTGTGTATTTTCCTAACATGAGATCTTTTGGAAGTGAACATATAGTAATTCAGATACATTTTCCTGTTATGAAAGCTGTCATACTAAAGTACACATTGCATTTGCTCAGTTTATATATGTATTTTCAAAAGTAAATGACTAATGCAGGTACTTAATTTTAATAAATCAATTGCTTAATGACAGATATCTCTCTGCAAGGTACTGTTTATTTTGGACTATGACTCCAAAATTGTCTTCAAATATTTTTGTTTATTTAAAACAGTCCTGAGTAGTTGTTCACATACACCAATTTTACCATGATATTATTTATAAAATTGTTATTTAGGTCAGATATGAAGACACTATTAATAAATTTCCTTCTTCAAAAACATTCTTCTACAAATGACTATCATGGTAAATTTTAATATATTTTGGTAATTTTGCACATGAATAGAAAGATAACCTTTTTCTTTTCTTTTTTTCCATCTTTTTTGTCTTAGATAGTCCATTTTTTAACTGAAAGAAGCTGCTTCTACGTGGGAGTAGCAGGAGAAGTGAGAAAACCACATGGAAGACTCCCAGGATTTAAATGAGCAATCTGTAAGTCTGAGTTCAATCTCAGTTTTGCTAAAAAAAAAAAAAAAAAGAAGAAAGAAAGAAAAGTTTTGGTAAAACTATTTAAAAGCATACTTAAAAGGAGTACATTTTAAGCAATAAGTTTTTTGTTAAATATATTTTTGTTGATTTTTGAATTCTCTTATAAGGCCGTAGAACAGACTTAGGCTGTTTCTGCTTAGTGATGATGTCACATTTTGATGTCTCCCTTGCTTCTCCACTTGGATAGCTAGTGGTTGAAAGACTAGGGTGTTGAAATCATTTTTTTTTGAAAGACTAGGGTGTTGAAATCATTTTGTGTGTTTTAGGCAGTCTGAACAATTTTATGCACTTCCTTTGTTATATTTTGATGTAAAAATGCTAGTTTATATATTGTTGGCTATCAGAAGCATCATAGGAGCAAGTGCCTATTGCTCATTTTATGGATGAAAACCACAGTTCTCAAGGGCTTTTTTTATTTTACTAGATTTATTGCAGGATCAGAAATGTGTAAGTTTGCAGATAATTCTTTTAAGATTCTGATTTCCCAAAGGGAAAGACTTAATATGGACTTTCCTCCTATCTCATTAGTTAGTATTGTTACATGACACTAATTCTCTAGTGTATGCAGCTAGAGGCAGTGGGAGGCCCCCCACACCCTTATACTACTGTCACCCAAGCTGTCTGCATACAGACAATTAGTGATGTTTCAAAGAAGAGGTGTACTTATCACAAATGTGCTGTTTAGGCTGATATTATTCTTTATTAGCTTGTGTGATCAAGGTTGGTCTTAAAGGCTATGGCTTCCATCAGGCCTGAAGGAAGATAAGGTACTTGTGTGTAATCATGTAGTTCTAGAAAATGTGTTTCTTACAGATTTAATTTTAAAATGGAGAGGAGTGTATGTTTTAGTGTGTAGCTGCCATTCTAAATTTATTTAATTCCATTATAGATTATTATTTATTTCATATGACATCATTATAAGAAAAATATAACAAACAAGATGCAATGTTACACAACTATGACATCTGTCAAGTAGTGAAGATGTTATCTTTGAAAATTGCCTGACTTTTAGTAAAGTCAATAAAAATGACAATGGGGAGGCAGGGGCTTCAAAATGATTTTTAAAATGCTGTTTATTGAATTCAAATACACATACATTGGACTTTAGGAAGTGGATTCTAGTCATCATGACTGCTGTCTCCCTCCCCCATTCACTGGGTGTTTATGGGTCTTGCCATCATCTGTGGTCTGTAAGTGTGCTCATGTGCCTGGTGGCCAGTAATGAAGCATAGCATGATCTTAGTGCTGGTGCTTCATGAGAGGAGTGCTATGGTCTGTACTTTGTCCTAATACTCTGAGGTGGTTAAAAGTGTGTGTGTGTCTGTGTGTGTGTATGTGTGTGTGTGTGTGTGTGTGTGTGTGTGTGGTAGGTCACCGACTATCCCTGTTTTCCAGAGACTGAGGAATTTCTGGGCTCACAGAACTTATTGTATTACAGCATGTAGAATCTCAGCAAGCAGGATGGTTGAGTCAGTCAGTTACTCTAGAGTATGTGTATACATAAGAAAGTTTGTTTTCAATGCAGTTGGGGTTAAAGAAGATATGTTTTTATGTTTAACATAAGTGAGGTATGACTCAAAGTGCTTTAGATGACATTTCACAAATTAATGCTCTAAACTTGTAAATCATATGTTTATAATATCATTGGTGTCCTTCCAGTGATATTTTTAAGAGTTCCTGGTGGTACTAATGTGCAGCCAGGTTTAAGAACTAAAATCTAGGGTGACATTATTTGCATCACCATGTTTGCTGAATTTAGACTTGGAACAAACAGAATAATCTATTCACCTCATAAATGTGCACCTGGATGTTTAGAACTGTTAAGGGACTTGTCCACATTGGCATGGCTGGTAAGTGGCAGAGTTGGGACTTCACACTGGTCTTCTGACTCCAAGTCCAAAGCTCTTTCCAAAATTTCAACATGCCTGATGGCTTCATGATGTTCTTGTTGGGATATTCATTACTGTAGACATGTCAAAAAACTAAGAATCAACCACTTTACATTGAAATGATTTATATTTGAATTAAATTTTAGGTGATTTTAAATTCGGGAAATACATTAATGTCTCAAAACTTTTTGAAAATTGATAGCATTTATTAAGACATAGGAAAAATGGGATGGAATTAAACTTTATAATAAGATGAAAAGAGCTTTTTTTAGGTAATAGCTATTTTGCTTCAAGTAGAGTTCTTTCTCTGGCCATAGATATAACAGTAGGTGCCATTTATGGAATGTGCATATTCCCTCTAGCATTTTCCATATACTTCCCCCAATCCTGACCATATCTTTGCAATGCAATTTTAAAGACAATCATTTTACAGATGAGTAAATGTCAGTGAAATTAGGTTATATTAAGGTCAAATAGTTGTTAAAAGATTAGAATTGAACTCATTTATATCTGGTCCTAAAACCTGTAATGAATAGATTTGCATGATACAATTGTATATAATATGTTAATGACTTGAGTTATAAAGTGAGACATTCCTGACACTTAAAAACTTTATAAACACTGGGAAATTACTTAAACTCTCTCATTTCTGGAGTGGGGAAGATAATAAAAAAGATGCTGTGTAAGTGCTTACACATGCTGTACTTAAGCACCTGATAAATGTTAGCTCTTCTTACAAACACTTAGACATTCACTGCTCTCTAATGAGCATTTATTCATTCTTGCCTATCAAAGTACATTCTGGATAACTCTGCCTGGAAGTTCATAGGTCTACAAACTTACCATCAATCCTCTCAATCAATTTGTCTTCCTTTCCTTCTCTATTGAATAGCGTCATCATTATCAGGTATCAACCAGATTACTTCAGAAAATGGGTAGTCACCCTCTTGTCCTCCTCCTCCCTCCATCTGAAAGTGCTCTCCGTTCATATTTTATCTCTCTCAAAGCACCTTTACTTTGGATCTTTATTTTAATTCTTGGCTGCCTTGTTCTGCTTTAGCTTGCTTCTAGAGCTGTCTTTCTAAAATTAATATCTGATCACATCACTGCTCTTCACAGGCCCTTTTTTGCCCTCAGGAAAGAGGATCGGGTGTGCAGTCAATCACACAAGACCTAATGATGATTTTTTTTCTGCCTTTGTCAGCTCCTTGAATCTTCAAAGTTCTCTGGGGTTTCTCCTCATTTGCAAATGCTTCTCCAGTGGGCCTCTTTCCCACAAGGATAACCTGTCATTCTTAAAGACTCAGTTAAGAGTTGACGCCCCTGAGCAACCCTCTCAGACTGCTTCCTTTCTTTCCACTCTACCAGCCCAGTGGGGTCAGCCACACTGGGCTGGCTGTGCTGGAAAAGGAATCTGTACAGTGTGCTGTCTTAATGCTTTGGCATTTACCTTTAATCTAGCACTTACCCCTCAGAACTGAAACCTTATCTGTTTACTTCCTTGTCTCTCCACTAGTTTATAAACTACTTAAGAGTAATGACAGGTCTGGTTCATCCTATGCTCTTCCTTGCCACAATGTTGCTATGTTTATTAAATGTTTTCTTTAAAAGCTTTTATATCCTTTTTGGTGAGGTAGGTTATCGAATGCCCTGACAAATTTTAAGAAGCCGAAATGCTATTTTCAGAGCACATGGCTTGCTCATGAATTCATAGCTGGTTCATATTTGAGAAAAATTGCATATGAGTCTAACAATAGCTTAATGGACATATGATCAAAATAAAGTTGTTCCTTAAACAATTTTCTGTTTGTGTTATATCTGGCTCTTATTTTGCAGTCTGGTTAAAAAGTCTAGAGAGTTTTAGAAGATAAGCAATTAAAAATAAGATCTGGAGAAGTAGCTCAGTGGTAGAACACTTGCCTAAGGCCCTGGGTTCCATCCACAGCACCACAAAAATAATAATAATATGATTTAGCTTTCATAGATTTTCTAAAATTCTATTAGATGATTCTATATTACAGATTCTAATTGTATCGTAGTTTAAGTAACAGGCAATTGTAACTTACTATAATCTGAATTTTAAAAATGTTATTCTTATTAATAGAAATGGCTGTGCATCTACTGAATGTTTCCCTTCATACTGTGAAATACATTATATTCCCTGCATTCAAACAGAGGGTGGATTCAATATTATTTTCTAATGTCTGTGATATATTTGTACTCTGATATGTTTTAAAGTTCTATTTTGAGGGAGCTGCATGTTGCTACAGATTTTTTTTCTCATCCAATTCATTCAGATCAATGTAAGGCAGAACCTGGCCTAAATTTATGAACAAATTGGAAAGTTTGAAAAGAAATACAGTTCGTTAGTTTTTTATTTTATAATTCATTAGAAAATAAAATATTAGTGGATATTAAGTAAAATGAAATGAAGTGAGTAAATTATAGCTCATAGTAGAATTCCTTGTCTAAATTTCATATGTTAGTGGGCTGAAGCACTGGGGATAAAGCTCAGTAATAGCATACTCAAAGCATTGGGGTAAGAAAAGAAAGAAAAGAAAAGAAAGAAGACAGCTTTCTTGTAAGGGTCTGAGTATTCCTATATATTTCAACATTGAGCTAAATCAATTCACTTATATCATTAGTGAAATGATTCAATGAGTAAAGTCTAAATTAATGCTCATTTTTGGATCTACATTATAAATTTTATGTTGAAGAAATATTTTTGGAAATTCATGTACATTTGTAGATCTAAATTATATTTGTTTCCTCACATCAAGCATACTAATTCAATGATATCTCATAAAATTTTTTAGCTAGTTTAATTAATTAATCTTTTTTATTCTTTCTTCTCCCTCAGAATATCAGATGACTGATTATTCCTCAGTGTCTTGTTCTCAAAAATTCTATAGAATTAGCTTCATTATAATCACTAGCTCATAAGTAAAATTCATGTTGCCTTCTGAGCCTTTCTGGTTATTTATTTTTTTGAGGCAGGGTCTTGCTATATACCCAAGATGGCCTTGAACTTGCTCTGTAGTTCAGGATGGCTTTGAACTCACAATCTCCTCCTGCTTCTGTCTGCTGGGTTTGCAGGCATGTGCCACATGCCCAGTCTCTGAGCCACTAGAGAGAATTCTGGCTGTTGGAAAGAATTAAATATGCCATCAAACTTAACATCTAGACATAGAAGTTCAGAATCACCAATTTCTGCCAGTATTTGGGCACTGTACTCAAATATAGCTATTTTGATTAATCTGTTATTTTTTGCCTTTGTAAAAATTATGGCATTATGAAAATTATACTAATTAATCCTTAGATACTCTAAATTGGTTTGAACTATATGCATACTCTTAATATATTCATTCAGATGTAAACAAAGTTGGATTATTCTTTTGGAAGATCCAATTCAATTTGAAGTTTCTCTTTCTGTTTGGGAGAACTTGATCTTTGAACTAGTAAAAAGAATCATGCTTACAAAGTGTAATTTTTATACCTTTCAACTGAAAAAATACTTCAGAGCTCCATGGAATTCTTCTCAAAGCTGCCTCAATTTCAGAATTATTAATTGCCAATTATAGCTTTACTTTACAGTTATTATAACAGAGTCCTAAACTGTGAAATTAAAAGTGGGTACATTAAACATATTTTTATTTTTGTCAATCATTAAGACTTTTTCTTTAAAACAATTTTAACTCTGAATTTCTGGATTTTTGTGCGAGTTTACAAGGGTCTACTATAATACTCCATTAATTATTATTCTGTGACTTTGTAAAATTATAATTTGGTTTTTAAATCTTTTCCACAAATTTCCCAGTCCACATCACATGTAGAAAAGGAAAGTCCCATATTATATTGAACATGGATTAGGATTGTGTCATTTGCCAAGATCTGGAGAGGCAATATTGGGCTTTTCTTTTGCCAGTTGTGATCAGTTAATTGGTAATGGCTGAGAAGGAACTTATGAAAGGCTATCAGTTTAGTTGAATTTGGCCATGGACTTTGTGAGGAAGGGTAGTACCAGAGCTTCATACCTGTTCATTCTGGGCTGGATAGCTGTTGGGATCCTGGCAAAGATGGTTTGGGTAGTGAAGATGTAAATAAGAGCTGTGATATCTTTGGGTACCAAAAGTGTCTTATGGTATGGTGTTTGTCCAGTAATTCAATCTTATGAATTAAAACAAAGATGTTTGTTTATGAGAGAAATGTAACTTATTTCTTTCATGCTTTACCAATCTGAAGAACTGGGAAAAGTGAATGTAATGTAAATTCTGCTGTGAAGTATACAGAAAATGGAGAACTGCTTTGCTGAAAAGCATTAACATTTACTGATAGGCACCACACTGAACATTTTATGTGATTCATGTCATTGATAGTCACAACAGCCCAGCATTTCAGGTTGTATTATAATTCCAATCTAAAGAAGAGCTCACCGAAACTGAGTTTAGATAGTCAAGGTTGGTGATGGCTACAAAGCTTTTCTGATGGAATGTGAACTCACAGAGTCCTATGCCAGATCCATGCTATTAACTACATCATCTTACCTGCTTCAACTTGTTAAGTTGTTAACAAGTTTTCAGACTCTCGGTATATTTGGTATTTTAAAGTATCTCAGCTTATTTAAATGAAGATCAATAGTCTTAAATATCATGAGTCTTGATAAAAAATGTAAATTATTCCACATGATGATAAATCAACAGCACAATCTTCATTAGTAAACATTTTAACAGACAGACATAAAACTGCAGAATGTATGAAAACTGATAATTCAACAAGCTCAATTAAATAAATATTTAAGTGTTATTTGGTGTTTTCTGGGAACTTTGCTCAAGTAAGGATTAAAAGTTAAATATAACAGAATGCCTTTCCTCCCTCAAATTTTAGTATATCATAAGATTATATGAAATTATGGCAGCTTCTATTCTTCAGTTCTTTTAAAATGAGATTTGGATAGTAATTCACTCAGTGCATAATTGAGGAACGCTGCTGTATTTCAAGCATGGTGTTTTAAGTTTATAAATACTTGGTAGATAAAATGGAAAATATTACTCTTCTTATGGAGTTTATACTGTATTATAGTAGAGGAAACAAGCAGTAAGCAAACATAGTACACAAATAATATAAATTACAGGAGAAAAACAAATAAAGCAGGGGGAAAAATAGGAAGTGTGTGGGGAAAGGATATGTGAGGAACAGTTGTGATTTTGGGGTAGTAGTCAGGGAGCCCCAGAAAAAAGACATCATGAAAAGACCCAAAGAAGGTGAAGGAGTGATTCATGTGGACGTCTAGGGAAACAGGTTTCAGAAAGAAGGAACAGCAATTGAAAAAGTCATGGAGTGGAAGCAAGTTGTGCTATGTCAAAAGAATAATAAGGATGACAGTGCTGGTCGCTGCTATAGAATAGAGCAGAGATGAGGTCACAGAAATAACTTTCATGGCAGTGTGGAGGGGTTTCCAGGGCATTCTATGCACTTCAGCATTTTCTCCAAGGGAAATCATAAAACAATTGGAGTGTTTGCACTCCAGGGATCCTTGGGCACTTCTTGAGAAATGGAAAAAATAAATGCAGAAAAATATATACAGTGAATAGAGAAATTCACTGATATAAAAAGCTAGCATTTGTTGATAGGCACCATGCTAAGTGCTCTATAGAACAGGATATAACTTAAGTCATCACCCTGGCTTTTATGCTGAAAATAGACTGTGCATGACAAGAGTAGAAACTGGCTATTACTGTCACTATCCTGATGAAAATGGAAAAAGTAGCAGTGGAGGTGGTGGGAAGTAATGGATTCAATATCTGTTTTGAAGATGGAACTAAGATGACTTACTCAAGTATTGGTTGTGGATTGAGAGAGAGAGAAAGGAGTCAGAGATGACTTCCCAGTCTTTGTCCTGAGCATCAGGAGAGATGGAATTGACATTTACTGAAAAAGATGACTTGAAAGGACCAGGTTAGAACAGAAATCAGGAGTTGGGTTTTAGATGTTGGCAGAGTCAGGTATTATTTCTTCAGTCAGGTATTATTTCTTTTTTTCTGTGGTATATCATTTTACACTTATCAGTCTTCTTATATATAAACAGGGCCATGTAACAAGTTCTAGTCCATGAAATGCAAGGATCAAGGATGTGAGTATCATTTCTAGACTGTGACACTAAGAAGCCCCTGCACAATTCTTTGGTCTTCCTGTTGCACTGGGGTGATAACTGAGTAAGAAACATCAGGTACAGATGGTGGAGCCCAGAATCAAAGATTGCTGATTGTTGAGGTACTACTTGGGAGACATTCTTAGGAGAGTGTTAATGAATTAACCTAACTCGACAAATCAAGTTTTACCTGCTATTAGACATGTGAGTGGAAAAGTTGGTGAGTCAGATGTAGACATCTGAAATTCTGGGAAGTAGGCTGGACTTGAAATACAAATTTCTGAGATTTAAAGATATCAGTGGTATTAAAAGAAAGGATATTGGTTGAAATTGCCAAGAGAAAGTCTAGATAGAGAAAAATTAAAAGGACTAAGTCCTGTGACATCCCAAGTTTACAGATCAAGGAGATTATAGTTTACATAAGATAACTATTTGATCCTACTACCACAACATCCATAAGGATATAGCCTTGAATATATGTTGTCACAGTCAGTGTTTTCTTCCAAATTTTCTAACAATTACCTAAATGAGTAATTGTTACTGGGTTCACAAATATTACGGCAGAAAGAGCCACAAACAGTTATGAGTAGTACTGAGACATGATTCACTTCTTTGAGATTTCCATCAAAGTAATCAAAACCATAAAATATTTAAAATAAAATATTTATTAGTCAACAAATAGTGCCATTTTCTCATTTTTATGTTTATAGACATGATTTATAGGCATTCTAGCTTAGCAAAGAATTGGCTTGCACCAAATTTTGTCAGCCTCAACATTATTGATACTTGGGGATGTGGTATAGTTTAATAGCATCTCTGAAATCTATCCACTAGATATCAGTAGCACCTCCTTCCTTTTTTGGGTCAATCAAAAATGTTGTGAGACATCACCAAATATCTTCTACAAGGGGAGGAGTTGGTGAGAACCACTACTTTACACAAAGCCTTTGTGGTGAGTTATTTATATTTTTGCATACTCGCTGCAAAATATTTGAGGAAGTTTATCTGAACTTTTAATATAATACATTGTTATATATTATAGCAGGAACTAGGATGAAAAGAGAAGGACATAATACAAACTTTAAGAAAGAAAGCAAATAGTATTATGACAGTAACAGAATCTATTTATAAATACTATGCTATCAGCAGAGAAAGTTTGTTCAAGAAAGAATAAGAAAGGATTACAGATGGAACTAGGTCACACCTTTACTGGGTCTTGAGAGATAAAGTAAATTTGTTTGTTTAAAAGAGAACCTATCCTGACCCAAAGAATACAGGAATAAGGTCTCAGGGTTATGAAGAAGAGGGTGATAAGGTTTGCCTAGGAGCCTTGGGTGAATTGGAATTTCGGAATCAGAAGCTTTGGGGACATGAGGATGTGAGCAGTGGGAAATTGGGATAAGAAATGCTGAGACTAGACTTAAAAGCACTTTGGAGCCAAGCTAAGATGTAACTATATTTCTGTGATACTTATTACTGCATAACATGGAGCTGTGTAAGATACTGCCCTGTATTTCTAAACTTGTAATTTGGACATAATGGAAAGCTCCATGTAATTTTTGACTAAGAAAGTAATTTATTTCATTTTATTCTATTTTCTTTTTGGCAGTACTGGGGATTGAATTCAGGGCTTCCCATTTGTTACGCAATCACTCTACCATGTGAGCCGTTCCCTAGTCCTAGAAGGTAACATACAGTGACTCTAGGTAGCTGCAGGCTGGTGTTTCAAGGAGATAGCTGTTGAGAAAAACCTGAGAATTCTTGGGAATTCTCAAGCATCTGTGGATGCTTGATTCATTTTCCCATAATATCACCCAACCTCTGCTAAAGGCCTGCTACCATTCAACAAATTAAAATTTTCACTTTTATCACTTAAATTATGCACATTTGGTGACCTTTTGGTTTGGGAGGATTACCATAACTTTGACCTTACTTTTTTGGGCACGACTATCTTTTGGGGAGGCATATTTTCACAAAATTAAGGACAGGGATGTACTCAGTGATCACACAATGGTTTAAACAAAACTGACAATAACTCAGAACTGAGAGACTGTCTCGGCATCCTCTGAGGTGTGTAATACACATGTGGGAATTAGAAGGTTTTGTTTTGAAATTTCTTTTGATTTTATTTATTTACTTTTGACTGTGTTTGGGCTATACCATGTGTAATATATCCATGATTAAGGTAGGCTTAGTGTGTCTAAAATGTTGTTTTAGAAAAATTAACCTATTGGTAGGAAGGTTAATGAAGATTAGGGAACAAGGAATAGGGAGGTGGCCTAGGGGGCCTTGAAGAGCTTTATCTGTGAACTCTAAAGGGCCTGAAATAGAGTTTGGCAATCTTTTTCTGTAAAGGAAAAGACAGCAAATATTTTTGAATTTTCTGGCCATAGAATCTCTGTACTCACCTCTCCTATTGATTGCCACAGACAATAAATTATTGAGTGTGTATGGCTGTGTTCTAATAAAATTTTATTTGCAGAAATGATTGGCAGACTATTAACTGTACTCTTCCAGCCTCTGGCCTAAAGTAATGATGTGACAATGGAAGAAAGACAGAGGGGAAAGAATCGATGGAAGGAACTTGAAGAGGTAGCTATGCCGAACTTGGTGACTTACTGAAGAGGGTTAATAGGAAGGGTTGGAGGACAGACATAGACAAGGAAAAGAATTAGCATGGAGTTTCAAGTTTAGGAGATGCCATAAATAGAGTTTAGAAGCAGGAGTCACTGACTTAAGGAAAAAGAAAGATGTGTTTGAATTCAGGATTTTTGAGAACATATCAAAGTAGCTATTGGTGAAACTGTGTTGGGTCATGGAGGAGATGTCTAGGCTATCCATGGAGAGAAGAATGGTTATCTTCCTTCAGGGGATGCTTCTAAAGAGGACCTGATGTCTAGGAAAAGGGCAGAAGGATGAGGCTAGACCTAGAAGAACACCAGGTTTATGAAGTAGAAGAGGAGGATGGATAAAGAGAGACTGAGAAGAGGTACTTAGAAAAACAAAAAAACTACCAGGACAATACTTCTTCAGAGCCACAGACCAAGATAACCTTCTGGAGGATGGGCTGTCATTGTCTGGTGTTTCAAGAGGTCAAGCAGAGAACGGGCCTGGAGTCAGCCTGTTTCATTTGTCGATTAGAAAGATTATCAGTGGCACTTTAGAATGAAGTCCCATGAGAGTTGCGGCAAGAAACCACAATGTGGAAGTTCAATAAAGGGAAGATAAGAAGGAGGGAAGAGGGAATTTGCAAGTTTAAAGAAGAGAAACAGAACAGTAATGGAAAGGCAACTTGGTGACAGACTTGAGAAAGCATCCATGGATAATGTGCTCAGGTTATTGCAGAAGGGATGGTGGAACTGGGCAGAGGACAGAAAGGAGATAACTTGATGTGGGAGGAGTCATACCCTCTGACTCTAGAAGTGTTACAAATGTGTATATCCTTGAGAATTACAAGGCCCTCTCCCTTGATGGTATTAGGTTTTTGATGCTGTTGTTGATGTTATTTTGTTGTTGCTTGGTTTTGTTTTTCAGTAATGTAGATGTAGCGTACATTTGTTCACATGAGTTCAGGAAGTAGCTGGAACCAGGTAGGATCAGGGCTTAAGTAGTGTAAAGAGATTTGCAGTAGCCATTGTTTAAAACAATGATAGGTGATCTCCTGGAACTCAGCACATAAATTATTGACACATGTTCAGTTTTCTTTTAGCAAAGTATGTCTTATTGACTAGGACTGAAGATGGTGCTGGCATTGAAACTTTATTTTTCTGTTGTACATCACAACATTAAAAAAAGAAAAGAGAAAAATAATCCCTTGCATGGTTAATGACAATGCTGTTTTCCCTGAATATCAACATCAAGAACCTATTTTATAGATGTCATTGAGTCGAATTTGACAACAGGGTAGACCAGAGTTATTTGACATAAACGTAAAAGTACTTTTCTTGAAGTTCTTGAATTTCTGTCATTTCTGACCTTCTTGGAATAACGATTGGTTTCTCTGCTCAGAATTTAGGATGCAAAAACCCTTGCAAGGGCTCATTTGTTAAAAAACTCATGTTAATTCTTTTGTCAGGAGCTAAAACAGCAGAGTGGAAGAGGACTGTAAAAGAAAGACAGAAAAGAAAAAAGAACAAAGTCGCCTACTTACTCTGCTTTGCTTTCATGATTTAACCTAAGTTGCTGTGGAGGACACACGTGAACAGTAGATTATAGCTAGGATATAAGCCCCTGACGCCCAAGGCTACCATCTGTGTAATGTGAATTGTATGCTCTGGGCTTTTCTTAAGTGGTATAAATAAATGTACATGTAATATATGCAAGCGTATCATCTCATTTCTCACAACAGTTTAATGAAGCGGACACTATTACTGTCCTCCATTGTTGAGAGGGGGGGCATCCAGCTAGTTGGTGAGGGAGCAGGATTTTAACCAGGGAAGTTGGCTCTAGAGGTGACAGTATTTACTGCTAGGCAAATTTTCTGGAAAAACATTTTATTTATTTTTTCAATCCTCTGCCCTGAAGAGTTTTGAATTTTTACATACAAGAAGAATGATATTTGATCTGTGTTCATTTTTTTCCTACTAATATTTTCTTTAATTCACAGATCTGTCATACCAGAAATAATGTGAAAAGGGTAAACTGAGAACAATATAAAATAGACCATATTTATTTTTTCAATCTACTGATTTTAAAAAAGGTGTTGGATGTGATTTGGAGTCTATATTGGCTTTTCTATAATAGGGTCTTTAGGAAGATTCAAGTGTGCTTTCATTCATCACTTTTTCATTAAATATCTCACTCATTATCTCATTTACATCCTGCCATGGTTAATGCAGCAGGCTAGAGGAGTTGTTTTATAGGTGGTAGGCACAGATTACACTATCCAAATCCTTATTTTACAGCTGCAGAATTGGAGATTGAGAAGGCATAAGCTTTTATTAGAGTAGGAGCATTAGCACTGCATTTTGAAACAAGGTTTATGGATGAATTTCAACATTGGTGCTAAGATTTGTAAACATACTTTTGCATAGAGTTTCTGAATGTTTGGAAATTAGAAAATCAGCCTCCTGAAGACTACATTAATTGTTGCCTTAAATAAAGATTGGCAAAATAATTGCACTTGAGCTTCTGCTAGGTAGATCAGGGTTACTTAAAAAAGCTCAAGCAAAGGTGTGAAACATTTTATTTTACATGTTTGTTTTTCTCCTAGTTATTATTTACTGCTCAATCAGCATTAGCAGGAAGAAAATAATTTGGCTGCTAAGTTACTCTAGTATAGGATTTCAAAGGACCTTATTAGAGAGGGATGTAATTTCATACTCTGAGCCTTTTATATAACAGAGTGCATATTTGGGTTACTTCATTTTGACCCGGAATTAGACAATGGATTTAAGTTGTGAACAGGAAGTTAAAATATTTACTCAACAAAGATTTAAAAACATAGTATGGTTGTTTTTCAAATTGCTAAGGATGTCCTTATAGTTTTCTACTTTTATTTCAGTTAACTGTAATCTGAATAACTCCAACTATTCTGCACTGGGTAGTCTTCTGTTTATTTCACAAATCTCATAAAATGTATGTATCTGAGAACTTTTATGTTTAATCAGTGCTTTTAAATGAATGGTTTTGGGAAATCTATCTATCTATCTATCTATCTATCTATCTATCTATCTATCTATAGATATTCTTAACTCTGTGTGGTCATAGTGTAGCTAGATATGGTATTTAGTAATGAAAATATGGAGTAGATGTCACAAGTGGTAACAGTGCTTCAAATGTTAATATTAAAGAAAGAATGAAGGTCCATAGCTCAGAGTTTAAGGGCTTTCTAGCTTCAGTGTTGGAGGCATTTTCATAAGATGAAAGTGAGAACGTGGGGTGCTACCCCTTCTGCTGTCTGGAAGTACGCATTTGCTTCCATTAGGTGCATTTAATGACGGTCACCTCTGCCCTTCACCCCAGGACTGACTGCTTCCACTGTCTTCTGTGGTCTGTGATTTGCATAATATTATCCACACTGATTTGTTTCCATTCTCCCTGTGAGACTGTGGACTTCTTATTTTCTTTCCATGAAGTAAAGTTTTCATTGGCTGGGATCCCAGTTAGCTTGATTTTGTTTGCCCTCATTTTGTTTGTTTGCTTAATGTCTTGGACTTCGAAACTCATTCAGAATTAAAGGACTTGCAAATTATCCTAGGAAAATCATTTGTGAGTGAAAGCCTTTGTGAAAAAACCTAAGAGGTGTTCAAATGTTTATGTTCAGTTACTTGTTGTGGATGGTGCTCATCTAGAGTGCTCATCTGCTAAGCATTTACAGTACATGTAAGTTTTAAACCGTGTGCCATTGTAAACAGCCTGATGAAATCTCTTGTCCTCTGGCTCTCTTCTACCCGGCATCTGAGTCATCCCTTTGTCCAGCATATCTACATATAGACCACACCTGCCTATTTGTCACTCAGTAGCCATCGCTGTTATCAGATTGACTGTTAACCACATTAGTTTCTCAGTGCTTGTGTTCAGGTAACCACTATAAAATAGACTAACACTAGTCATAATGCCTGCCACTTACCTCACTTCATCTTATGGTGTTGGCATTGTGTCATCTCTTACCATTACAAAAAGTAGGATGAATGTGATACAATAAGTTTTTCTGTTTTTTATTTTAAGACAGGGTCTCCCTATGTTGCTTATTATGTTAATCTTGAACTAGACTAAAGGAACTCATTCTACTGAGCAGCTGGCAGTACAAGCATGCACCTTATGGTGCACCCCTGGCTCAATGTATTACTGGAAGAAAGAGAGAGAGAGAAAGAAAGAGAGACTCAAATGGTATGGATTTAGGTTTTTAGTTGACATTTTCATTTTCACTCTCAATCCTTGTTACTTTTTAAAAATATTAAATTATTGTTATTAGTTATAATATACTTTGATTTTGTGGTTTGTTTCATAAAAGATATCTTTTTAATATTCTTAAGTACAAAATAAAAAGAAGATCTTATTAGACATAGTCTTTATTACAGTATACTGTCATAATTTGTGTATTTTGTGATTAGCTGTTGTTAATCTCTTACTGTGCCTAATTGATAGACTAAATCCTATCATAATATACTGAAAAACACAGTATATATAACATTTGGTACTACCTATGGTTTCAAACATCCACTGAAGGATGGAATATATTCCTTGTGGCTTGGCGGGGGGCTATTGTAGATACTACTTATTCTAATGGTATCTGCTTACCTTTTGGTTTTGGATGGTTCAGACACATCTTGTTATGTGCGAACTACTTTTCAGAAATACATCAGGAATCATTAATGATATTTTCTGATTATGCATATTTATTTTATAACATTGAATTAATTTGCCAATCTTCAGGGAAGTAAATTTTACACTGTATGTTTCTAGTTCAATAGATTCAGTATATTATTGCTGGACTAATTTTCCCCTTAGTTTATTTCATTGTTTCAAAACAGTCATTGGACTTGTATGTATAGTATTTTCGTTCTTAAGCCCTTAATACCAAATAGCTTGAGGAATAAGGGAATTAATTGAAGGCCTGAAAGATACAGATATTCATTACACGATATTCATTAAATGAATGTTAATGTTGGTATCTTAAATGGAAGTTGCTTTGCTGGTAGATTTCATCAGATTGAATGTATCAATCTTTATACAAGGAAATTGGGAAAAATGTACTCTCAATGCCTGGTTAGTCTGCCTTTGGAAAAAGTAGAAAATTTGGCAAAGAATAGAAAAGGAAAATTTTTGTGTTCTTTTCAGGCCTTAAAGCATCATCAGCTGCTTAGATGTATATGACTGCCTCCTTGCCTAGATATTTAACTTCACCTCTTCAGTAGAGTCTTTGCACATTTAGGCTTAAGAGACAGTAGAGACCACATGATCCAACTATCATTTCATATATATAATGAGATTAAACTAAGGATCAGTGTGAGAATAGTGAAGTATAGGAAAGAACTTGCAACCCACTGTCTTATGCCACAGTTTATGGAAATTCATTGTCATTCCTTGCTCACTGGTCATCTACTAGCCCTGAGGTCTCTGTGTTGCACTTATATTCCTGTGGTCTCTTTTTCACTACTCTTGTTTCTCCCTGTTCTTTAGATGTTCTGAATTTCTCTTCTTTATACTCAAGATCCTCTATTCCTGTCACTTTATTTCATAAAACTTCAGTTTTGTCTTTGTTATGCTTGTATCATTCACTCTTTGCACCCAGACTATGCCTTTTTCACACAAAAATCCATGAAAAGATGTTACCTGTTTGAAATGAGACACATCATCTGCAAGCACTAGTTTTTTTCTTTATAATTTATATGTAAGTATATGTATTTACTTCATGGAATATATTTAATTAATACACATATAGACATGCATTGATTAATTTAGTTTCCATTTTTTACTTTTAGAAATACTTGGGAAATAGGTACATTTTCTGTAATCAATAATATCCCAGAAATGCATTATTAATGAATAGTATAGTTATAATTTATGAAGGCAAATAAAGAAGATAGCACAATATTTTAGGAGGAACACTATACTTAGGGTCAGAAAGACACTTTCAAGCCCTATCCCATGCATTCAGTCAATTTATCACTTGGCCCTATCACCTTAACTGCTCCCAGATGTTTTCCTCACTCACAATATTCATCCTAGCCTACCCTTCTAGGTCCCAGTGAAATTATGCCTTACAAAATATAAACCAAAATATAAACGTCTTTATAAACAGCATTGTTGTGTCATGTCAGTTGTGATGATCACCTTCATCAGCTAAACTCCAGCGGTCTCTTTTCCCTGATAAGTTGTTCAGTGGTAAGCTATTTACAGACTTACTTGTATGTACTTGAACTAACTACCCAAGTCACAAGTTGTCTTCAGTTCACTGAATAAGGAAAAAGAAAGAGGATATTCTTTGTTGCCTATTCTTTGTTTTTTATTTAACATTGAACTAAATTGCATGTTATTTAAAAAAGGATGTCAATCCTTCCATTTAAAAATGACTGGGATTACATTTAGGTTAGACATTTCTTAGCTTTATTATTTGAATATCCAGAATACTACATTTCTTCTATTCCATGTTGTTAGACTCAACAAATATGATCAAACATGTATCCTTACACAGTCAGTAAGTGTAATTCTAATACATTTAATTTTTTTAATGCTTTTCATTAATATTTTGAGTTACAATATGCTATGAATGGTAAGTTTGCGATCAATACATTTTTTTTTTTCAAATTGTACCAAATTAGTGTTTCAGAAAGTGTCGGAATTTCAAAAGGGCTCTTTAAATGACCATCACCATAATTACCCTCTTCATCTGATTGTAGGTACAAGTGTTCCTCTAGTACAGTGATAAATGGAGTCACTGAACTGACCTAGAAAAAATAAATTTGGAGTTGTATTCAAAGAATCTCATTGTGCCTTATCAAGACACTTGTCTGTCTATGCAGTGTTCTAATGTTGTGCATTCAGATTGGACTTGAAATAACTCCTTGCATTTGCTCAGGGTCTGTTAGAGAGGGTGATACAGTGGGAAAATTGATGTTCATTAATTATTTAGCACTGATTAATTATAAACTACAGTTATTTGTATATGATATATGACTTTTCATATGTATTAAATATATGTACCCATATCCAATTTTTATCCTTGTAAAAACACAATTACAAATGAGGTATTTATATCCTTCATTCAAAGATGAGACAGTGGGATATTAGTAATGTTAAGAGTTGTACAAATTTATGTAGAAATTGGCAAAGATGGAACCCAAATCCAACTCTGATTCCACAGTCCTTTATTTACTCTGCTTATCATATTTATTATTTATTGATTGATTTCTTAAACAAAGAATAATGGAGCCATTGCCATTTACCAGGCACTGTTATACATGATGAAAATACTCAAAAGAAAAAAAAAGACACCAAATATACATTGTAGCAAAAGGAATAAGCAAAGTGCACACATCTGTCTGGTGATGTTAAGTGCTATGTGACAGAGCTCCTCAGTGTAGCCGGATAGAGAGTGATGGCATGAGAGGTATTTATACTCTATTTCTGTGGGTTGGTGATCAAGGAAGGCTGCCATTGTGCTAGAAAACTGACACTGGGCAGAATCTGGGAGCATATGCAGGAATAGCTTCCAGGCAGAGCAAATAGCATCTCTGAAGGTTGGATTAGAAATGAGGACAATACATCTGAGATCGAGTGTAGGGAAGGAGGTAGGACACAAGATCAGAGAAGGGACCTCCAAACTGGTGAACCTGGGTTGGGACACTGACTTTTCAACTCTGAGGGAGATGGGAAGCCATTGGAGGGTTTTGAGTTTATTTCTGACATAGTACAATTTATGTTTTAGATGGAGAATAGATAGGGAAGAACATCTGCAGGCTGTTGCAATATTTCAGGCCCAAGATGATGGTGTTTTGGGCTAGTGTAGTATCTGTGGAAGAATAAGAACTGGTAGGATTCCTGGTATAGATCAGAGAGAGAGCCAACAAGGTAAGCTGGTAGACTGGAAGAAAAGGGAGGGTCAGTTATAGTGCTAAGTTTGTGACCCTGGGTACAATGATGACAAAATTGTTCAGGGAGGAGGATTGAAAAAGAGATCATGAGTTTAGTTTTTATAAGATATGAGGTTCATTTTTCCCTAGTCTATAAGGCTAACCATTCCCACCACATTTATTGGCTTTCCTTCTTTTTCATTTATCACTTATTGTTCACTTATTATCTGTTATTTATTACCAATTATGTTATTTGTTATCAATTATGTCATTCAAAGCTTCCAGATTCCCGACTTTCAATTTCTTAACCCATAAAAATTTTTCTTTTTGTCACTGAATCTGTCGATTAGCAAGATAAGTGTGTTAAAATCTCTTACTGGGATTGTGAATTTCTTGATTTATTTTATAATCCTATCTATTTTTGGCTTATATATGTGGACGTTATGTTACTGGGTATGTGTGGGCCTAGAACTGTTAATTTCTCTTGGTGAATTAACCTTTTCTTGATATATAATATGCTCTTTATTGCATTTTTAAGGTATATTTTTTATTAGTCTAGCTATAAACATCATCCTTTTGGCTAATGTTCTTTTTGAGCTCATGTTGTTTGGGCTTTATTTGTGGGAATCTTGTGGGGCTTAGATTTAAAATATGTTTCTCCAGAGAGAATTCAAATTTACTCCTGTCAGATACCTCAAAACCTTATCATCTGGGGTCAATTTAAATTAAATTTTGATTTAGAATTTTCTTTGGCTACACATACAGCATGAATTTTGACACCAAATCAAGTGTTTGTGGGCTTGTGGTTAGGAATTCCTAGGAAAGTGTTTTCTTCTTTTCCTTTTCATCTGACCCAAGATCAAGATAGGCTTGTATCTCTATCACTGCTATCGGCAAGATGAGACTTTTTCTACTTCATTACTGAGGGGTACAGCCCTTTTAAGATCCCATCTTGATGTGAATGACCAATATCAGCATCTCAATCAGCTTGAACTTTCAGTTTTGCTTCACTAAAACCCAAGTTCAAGTCCACCAAGGACTGACTCCAGGCCAAACTCAACCTGTGCTCACTGACCCTGCAGACTTTTCAAGTCTTTCCGTCTTAATCCACTGATGTATTTTCTGACTTTCCTGTCATCTTAGCCAAGGTTTAAAAGTTATTTATTTGTACATCTGCTGTCCCAGGATGGGTTTCTCTGAACATCTAGTCCACAGTAGATTTTGCTTACATGCAAGGTTGTAAACACATGGGGGTTTGAGTGATACAAAGCCCCGTGCTGTCTGTTCACCAGTCCTCTGAGGAAGTTACCTTCAGGTGGCATGAAGGTCTTCTTCCACACAACCTTTCACTCAGTGGTTCTAACATCCCATTGTGATTATTGACTGAATTAGTTTTTACACTGAAGAATGCAATATGGTGATTTCCAAATTTTACTGTTGCTTATTTTTTTTTATTAGTTGCCATTTTTCTGTAAAGAAGAACTTACTCTTTCAGTATCTCCTTACCTTTTCTCTCATATGTGGCCTTATGGATTATTTTTAATTCAATATGTCCTAATCCTTTACCACCACAATTATTTTGACACTCAAATTTTCCTCAGTTTGTTAAGTAGGAGCCTCCTAGCCAACTACTGAGTCCTTTTGATGTGTCTCACTTCAGTCTTTAAATCTATCTTTGCTTTCAGGCACAATAAGATTTTTCCAGGATTGGTTTATACTTTTCTGGAATCAGCCAATTTTTATAAGAATTTCTGTAAAAATCACATTTATAAACCAAGATAAGAGTTCGAGATGCACTCATTGTTACTGAATTCCATTGCATTGTCCTTTCAGTGGAAAGAACTAGAAAATCTATTTTTCAAACAATTGTAAGTCTGTACTGATATTTTTGACTCACAGGGTACTTGCTTTAGCAAAAATCAATGTCAGGAATGAAGTTGGGCACTATAATCCTAGCTACTCAGGAGGCAGTGATCAGGAGGATCTTGATTCAAAGCCAGCCAGCCCATGCAAATAATTCATGAGACCCTAATAATTCACAAGACCCTATCTCAAAAAAAAAAAAAAAAGAAAGAAAAAAAGAAACCATTACACAAAAGGGATGGTGGTGGAGTGGTTCAAGGTGTAGGCCCTGAGTTCAAACCCCAGTACCATTAAAAAAAAAAAAAGAAAAAGAAATGGTAGCACAGTGGTGAATAATCTCAGTTTTTCAGTGCACTGGCTGTTTAACCTTGGATGAGCTATTTCATTTCACAGTCTTTCTTAGTTTGCACATTTTCAAAATCAGAAAAATGAAAGTACCTATATCATACCTATATCAGGAATCCTAGTTAGAGGTGTAGTGCTGTTTATGTGTATACATATGTATATGTCATACCTTTATATATAAAGTACTACACATATGTATGTATGCATATTAATTATATTTACACATTTATGAAGGGCTCACAACAACCCCTGCCTCAGAGTGTGTGTTTTTTAATTATTTACTAGAAAATTATGTTGGACTTTGTGGAACTGCTACTATTTGCCCATTTTTTTCTATAATATTGAAAATTTCATAAGATTCAACCTAAGACATCTGTGCACACCCTCATACACTGAATATCTGCCAGGGACCACCAGCACCATGCTCTTCAGTGCACACTTAAAGATAAAAAGCCCTTGCCCTGAAGAAGCTGAGAGGTAAATGAAGGAGCTGTAAATAAGTTTTCTCAATAGTGACTTTTGCCTATAATAGAGCAGTGAAGTAGGAGTCTTAGGTTATCATAAACCAGGTGGGGGCAGAAGACAAAGTCTGGCATTAGGATAAATGATCAGAGATCCCAGAATTAAGCTGGGAACTTCAATGGGACATGCTTAAGGAGATAATTAGCAAACCCAACTGTGTGCGACAAAATGTGTGATGTAATATATACAGTTTTTATGCTAAGAAGGTTTAATAATCAAGAACCTATTACCATAACATGAAGAAAATTAGCATATACATTGAAAATCCTACTTTTCCTTTGTTGGATGCTTTCCTTTTTAAAGACTTTCTGTATATCCTTCTTATGTGACAGAAACCCAATCCCATGGCAATATTTTTCCCATTGGAAGTGTGCCATTAAACATTTGAAATCAAACTAGTGTATGATATTCCTCACAAATTCCATGGCAAACAGAAATTTGTGTCAAGGTTATATTGTTAGTTTATTCCGTGATTCAGGCACCATCTTCTGTGAATGTTAATATAAGGAAAATACCACAGAATTTGCAGAATATGTGGCTGAAGATAGCATATCTTCCTTTAGGCACTAGTTTCTCTTACTGACTAGTAGTTAGTTCCTATGTTAATCACAAATATCTGCACAAAATGTATCTTAGCTTGGTTTCTTTTAGCTGTGTAGCCTTCTTATGCTGTCTACAGTCATTTTCAGAAGTGCTTTAATTGATGGAAGTGTCATAATGGAGAAATATCATGATTAACTTCTCATAGTAGAATTGGCCTTTTAAAATTTTTCATGAGCACAGTAGTTAGTTACCACAGTTTCTCTGATTGCCTTTTATACTCTTTAAGCCAATTATTTTTCCAGTGTTTATAAAATTATAAGCAATTTTTTGTAAAATTTTAACAAATATCTTTCTGATGGCCAACTCCAGGCAGGCTTTGACTTCTTGAACCTTTTGTTTCATATTTTTTCATGTTTGACTCTACTAAAACTGTATGTTCATGTAAGTCATGCTGGTGAATATGTGTGTTTGTGCTTATACTCCGTATCATGATTCTGAACTATATGTAATTATGCTAGAATCATAAGAGTCTATTAACCCATTTCAGTAAGAAATTTTAACTACATAAACTGTTCCTTAAAACAATCCTCTACAGAGAATATCGTTACAGAAGACATGATGAATGAATATTTACCTTTTCAATATCATACAATTGTATTAATAACACATGACGAAAATTCTAACTGCAGTTTTCTTTCGCTGGTTTTTTCTTTGTGTGCATTTTGAATTTATAGAGTTCCCTTGATGTCAGTATGACTTTTATAATTATCAGCATTTTGATGGATTCTAGGATGTCTTTGGTCATCCAAGATGTGTGTGTGTGTATGTGTGTGTGTATGTGTGTGTTTGTGTATGTGACAAAAGCAATATTGTACTACAAAATGAATGGCTATAAATATAGTAATGGCTGTCATTTACCAAGCAGTTAGTGCATATCGGGCACTGCTTGCCTTGTGTACTGTGTATGCATTAACTTAATCTTTCCCAGTCTTTGTTTCATAGGTGAGGAAAGCTGGAATTTGGAGAGGGTTAGTAATTTATACAATGTAACAAAGCCAGTAAGTGTTGGAGGTAGGATTGGGATCTGCCTTCAGACCTCCCTTTATGACACTTTATTTTTTTTCTGTTGGTGATCATTGAGACATTAGAGTTTTGGTCATACTGCACTATGGATGAGGAAGTATTCTGGGCTGCAGTGGCAGAAGTATGAATTTGGCATGCTCCTTACTCAGAGGAACTCACACCTACTTCACTGAGCTTGGAATGGAGAGGAAGCATCAGGTTGATTTCTCGGAGGAGGGAGATTTAAGCTTGGCAGGTGTAAAAGAGAGATGGGTACTCCAGGAAGTGAGGACACCATTTACAACATAGTGATTTTCCAGACATTGAAAAGCCTTGGATACCTAGTCAAGGAACTTGGGCTTTTTGCGGTATGAACAATGGATTTCCATCAAAAGAGCAAACACAGTAATAGAATTACTGTGTTTAAAAAAAAAAACCAAACTTTCTCTAGAGATAATTTGGAAGTTTTATAAAAATGGGGAGTTTCTAGTAAGGAAGACCAGTCTGAAGACTTACAGAACTCCTTGGTTAAAGTCCTTATGGGAAGAAGGAAAGAAAAGAAGTTTAAGTGCTAAGCCCATCCCATCACTTGTGGCTATAAATAAAGGTTTGTTAGAACACAAACACATTCATTCATTTGCATACTGACTACAGTTGTTTTCATCCTATAGCAGAGTTTAGTCACAACAGAGACTGTACAGTCTGTAAAACCTGAAATACTTTGTTTTGTTTCTGAAAATCACTAAGGAGGTATCTATAGTTTTGTTTGTTTGCTTGCTTTTAATTCTTGATTTTATTATAGGATGCAAGATTTTACCATATAGTACTGTGTTTGGCTCTAGTAGATGCTGAGTTTAAGTATATTGGTATTTGATACCTCCTTAGCGATTTTCCCCTTAGTAGTATACATTAACTTTTATGTTTAGCAGAACTAGATATATTAACTTATTTATTTTTTCCTTTATGTTTTCTTCTCATTTGTATATCATAGTGATTTAACTGTGGGTTTTCCTTTGTAATTATTTCAAATACTTACTTCACCAGAGAGGCAATCCTATCAAAGGTGAATTGGAGGCACGTGCCAGCAATAGAACAATGTTTTCTAGCTGGTGTTAGAAAACCAGGAGACCAATGTTTATAGTCTACATTCTTCTCCTGCTACGAAAGAGACTTCACCTGGGCATCTTCCTTTCTGCCTTTTCTGATTCCTGGGTCAGTTGTAAAGATTTTGAATGCTGGCACCCCATAACAGGTCAGAAACATTAAATTATTCGACTCCATATGCTTAGATGGAAAAATGAACATTTCATTTTATTTCATCTCTTAATATTTAGCTTAAGATGAATATTCTTTCCCTGTAATATAAATTACAAACATTTTAACACATTCAGTTATAGTTTTAATCAGATTTATTTCTTTTATGTTATCTTACCTTGAATCTCCGCCTGATGTGATTTCTCATGGGTCTTAATTCTGGTAGTACTTTGTTCCTATCTCTCACATGAAATTTCTATGGCACTGAGTTTTATGGCAGTGAGGTTATCACCTGGGTGGAGGTGGAGTTGTTACAGGGCTTAGATAGGGGAAAATCCATTGTTTCATCTTCACAGTGTCTGTGGAGTCTAACGCAATTTTTCCCACCCTGTCAGCTCAAATCAATACATGGAACGAGTGCATTCTACTGGGAGGAAAGAGGACAGTGATGCGATATTTGTGGCGACACTGACTTCTCTCCCAGTACCGTAAACACATAAACTTTCTAGTGAGCTTTTATTGCTGTCATTTAGTTCAAACTTAGTTTAGCATCAGTTTGGTGCTGAGCATTGTTTTGGGTTCTAGGAGCTCATGTAATTAATTTGTTTAATTACCTCATTTTCTCGTGAGGAAAAGCAAGTTTAATACATTATTTTGATAAAACTTGGGAGGTAGTAGTCTGAGAGCATGGCAGGTTCTGTGGAGCCTGGACAAAGGCATCCCATTCAAGAATGTCAGTTTCAGGAAGGCGGATGTCCTTTCCCTTCTCCTCAATTCCTAGCTAAATCCTGAAATCTGAATACAGGCAAGCTAGGGACATAACAGGAAGAAGAGTGGAGGAATCATAACCAGGTCAGTGGAAAATGTGTCTGGAGAAAAATGCTAAGGCCAGATCCTAGAGGTTAATATGTGTTATGGAAGGAACCTTGAACACGAGAGGCAGTATAGAACAGTGGTCAATTGTGCATTTTAGTTATACTTCTGCCTTTATTTTACCTGGAAGTTCAAATACTCTCATTTTGCTTACATGTAAGATGGGGATAGGAAAAAAATATATCTTACGGGGTTTGCTTGTTCATTCAAGAGTTAATTTATGGCCAGGCACTGGTGGCTCACACCTGTAATCCTGGCTACTCAGGAAGCAGAGATCAGGAGGATCGAAGTTCAAAGCCAGCCTGGGAAAATAATTCATGAGACCCCTATCTTGAAAAAAACCATCACACACAAAAAAAGGTCTGGCAGAGTGGCTCAAGGTGTAGGCCCTGAGTTCAAACTCTAGCACTGCAAAAAAGTGTTAATTTATGAATGTCTACTATGTTCCAGGACTTTCTAGGCATTGACAATATAGAAGAAAATAATAAAAGATGAAAAAAAAAGCCACTATCCTAAGCACCTAACATTTTGGGAAGAGTGGGAGATGAAAAATATAAGTTAAAGATGTACTTTGATAAGTGGCAGAAAGAGAATATGGAATCCCAATCCAAGTTAGGTGTGGGGGTGGAGGGGAAAGGGAAGTTACAATTTTAAGTAAAGTTGTAAGGGAAGACTGCTTCAAAATGACAGTTGAGCAGAGATCTGAAAGAGACAAGGGTCTAATTAGTGAGGGTATTTGTAGAAGAGCATTTCTGGTGTAGGAAGAACAAATGCAAAGACCCCAAAATGGAATGTGCATGACATGTCTGAGGGATATAAGGACTCACTTGGGCTAGAACAGTGAAAATGACAATAGAGAGGAGGTCAGAGGAATAACAGAGCTCTTGTCATTGTTTTTGTGGTCTTTGTTATGATTTGGAGTTAGATGAAGCCACTGGAGAGTGCTATGGTTTGAATATGCCTGGTGTCCCCCAAAAGTCCATTACTAAATGATTGGTCCCAAATGTGGAAGTATTGCAAGGTGCTGTAGACTTTTAAAAGGTGTCTACTTATTGAAAGACCTTAGGTTATTTGGACATGCCCTCCAAAAGAATTATGGGAAGAGTCCTACAGTCCTCTCTTTCTCTCTCTGCTTCCTGGTTTGAGATATGAACACTGGCTTCAACAAGTGCTCCCACCTTGATGTGCCATCTTTGCCAGAGGCTCAAACTAATGGTACCATCTGATTATGGACTTGAACCTCAAGAACTGTGAGCCAAAGCAAATCTCTTTTTACCTTATAAGTAACCTGTGTCTGGTATTTGTTATAGTCACATAAGCTGACTCATACAGAGGGCATTGACAAGCAGTAATATGATCTGACTATCATAACAAGAACACTTTGCTGTTTTGAGAATAGTACAGGGAGGGCAAGGGCAGAAGGATGACCAAGTAAGAGGCCAGTTTTAGGAATGAAGTAGTGAGAAGTGTTGCTTGTAACAAATAACTTTCAAATCATTTTACATATGCCTGGGATGTGGCAAGCTGTCAACACATATTAGCTCCCAGTTAGTTAGAGCATCCTCTACCTGTGCTCAACAAAAAGGGTTTATTGGGACTTATTTGTCTTTGATTCTCCTTTACCCGGCACAGTGCCTTCCCCTGAGCTGAAGAGCACATGAACATCACATTTTTTTTGAAGTTTCATTACCTAGACATGACAACCTTACCTGTAAACTTAGGTTATCTAAAGGTAACTTAGCATTTACTAGTAGTTAAGAATAAGGATTTTGCCAGTCAAGATAATAATTGCTCCCATTTAGTAAGCACATTGGCAATGCAGCTCCTCAACACATTTTCTTCTTCATCTTCTCAATAACCTGATGTGGTGGTGATGGTTATTTCTGTACCAGTGTCTATTCTACACACGAGAACACTAGGGAAGATGAGTGTATTCAGGACCATAGAATCAGTACATGGAGCCCAGGTCTGTCTTTTGTTTGTTTCTTTATTTTTTTGGGAGAGTTTGGTAATGGGGATTGAACTCATGGTCTTGTACTTCTTAGGCAAGTGCTCTACCACTTTTGCTATAGTTTATTGTTCAGGTAGGGTCTCATGCTTTTTGCCTGGACTGGCCTTGAACCACAATCCTCCCAGCTGAGATCAAAGGCATGTGCCACCACACCCAGTAGTTATGTCTTTTTCAGTTACATCAGACTGCCCCTTATCTGCTTAGAATTTCAAGTAGGTTACACAAAGGAATAAATGTGTAAGGAAAAACACATATGGAGGACATATCTGTGCTATATATATTACCTGTAACTTTTAAGATGTTTCAAAATTCAGTGGGTCCTTTTCTCTGTCGTGTAGATAATGCATTCATGTTGCAGGATTATTCTCAAAAATTGCAAGCAAGGAAACTGGAGTAAAGAGAGGAAGAGAGGCTAAATGACTCGCCAGTGATATGACCTAGGTAAATGACAGTTTACATGAGAACTGAACAGACAGGACTCCAGAATACATATTCTTGTAGAGAAGAGCAGTAAGGCATAGTCACAAGGAGACAGACCTCTGTTTTGCCTGTAGAGGAGATGATAAGTGGAATAACTTCTGTAGGCAGTAACTGGTAGAGCCAGTGCTGTAATCTGTACCCCTCAGGTTCATTGCCCTGTGTAGCCTTAATTTGATCAGCTGTTTTTCCAGGTGAACAGTATATTCCCCTAGGGGGAAAAACAAGCACTTCTTTTATTCTGCCGAAGTTTCTGAGCAACTGGATGTTTTAATGTAGAGATTTCTTTGAATCCATCATAGTCAGATTCTTTAGTTTGTTGCACACTTGTTTATAATATTTAACATTAAATTGATATTACAGTCATATTTAAATAGTTATTTTTATAAATCTCATGTAAGGGATAAAGTAAGCCTCATTTGTAACTCACATAAATTTAAGTCATAAAAGAACTGAACTTGACAGAGATCCTCAGTAGGGACTTAGAGAATAAAATAAGTATCACATGTATTTATTCCACACTTTCCAATCACTGTAACAAAGAGGGAAATGATTTATGTATAAGAAAAACCTTTTTTATTATTTTGGTAGTGGGGCATTTATTGCATACACAGTAAGTGTTATAACCAAAACAAATACACAATTGGGACATTGTGTTTAAATTTTCTTCTGTCATGTACTATATAAACCAACAATAGTTTGAAATGTATTTAAGCCACCATCTGGGACAAAGCAAAAACAGTTCCAGGATCCAGCCTATGATGAATGTGAGCCGAGTTTCATTAGGAGCCTCCAGCACGTCTCTCCGTCCTGAATCACTTCTTCCACGGCTTGAAAGAATTCCAGCATCTGTCCTAGCTCCCTGAGGTTTTGAGTGTTTTTAATAGAACGTGACATTTTTTTCTGGCTTCATAAAGAACTAAATCAATGAGGTTAAACATCATTGCATTTACACTTCCTTTTAGTCTACAGAGAGAATATTCAAGTTTTTGTTTTACCAGCTTCAGCAGAAGGCTGAGAAAAGACCTCTGAGAAATTTGACAGTTGAATGGTGGAGAGGGTGAATTTAACTAAGATATATTGTAGCACTTTTGTAAATGTCACAATGTACCTGCAGCTCAACAATAATATGATAATAAAAATAGAATTAAATTAAAAACAAAAAAGAAAGGAGCAATCTCCCTTTTTATTATTATTACTATTTATTTTCTTATTCTTGTTTATGATTTACTTATTTTATTCTTTATTTTATTAATGTAGCCCAATGTACTGGGGGTACATTGTGGCATTTGCAAAAGCACTTACAATATATCATAGTTGAATTCATCCCTTCCATCATTCTCCTTTAAAGTGTAACCCAGTCTGGCCTCAAACTCATGATTCTCCTGCCTCATCCTCTTGGCCTCATTGATTACAGACATGTGCCACCACGACCGGCACAATCTCTCTCTTTCTCAGAACTGACTTGCCTTTATTGAGAACATACTGCATAGTGATGGGTAGGTCACAATTAAGTGCTGATAAAGTGCTGTGAGCAGGAGGCAGATCAAACTTTAAGGCCAGTCTTTTATCTGACTGGCTCCAAAGTCCGGCAGAGTATTTTCCATTCAGGGCCCTGTGTTCGTTGTCTACTCCTTGTATAATGACAAAAATAAAACAGTAACTAATGAGCTCTTACTGTGGTGACAGGCATGGTTCTCAGCATTTGATATAAATTACTCCATTTATTGAAAACAGCAGTCTAATGAAGTGGACATCCTTATAATCACCTTTTACCTGTGAGAAACCTGAGTTTTGGAAAGCTAACTATTCTGAGGTGTCAGGACTATTTTAAGTGCTAGTCTTGTAACACAGTCCTCACAGCAATGCAGGTATTATCTGTAGTTTAACAGGTGATAACGCTTGGGTAAGAACCTTAAGTAACTCACTCAAATCATACAGGTAACACATGAAAAGGCAGAATTTGAATCCAGAACGTCTGATTCTAACTTTAATCATTTTAAACTAAAACACATTGCTTCACTTTAAATAATTTATGTCTTTATGCATGTAGACTTTAACATACTTATGGAAAATATCTAAAACAAGTTTCATATATAATTTTAAAAGGGTTTTATTTAGAGAAGTTTTTAGACTTTTTCTAAATTGAAAGCCAAGTTATGGAAACAGCCAAGGTGCCCCACTACTGACGAATGGATTAAGAAAATGTGGTATTTATACACAATGGAATTTTATGCAGCCATGAAGAAGAATGAAATGCTATCATTCACAAGTAAATGAATGGAACTGGAGAACATCATTCTGAGTGAGGTTAGCCTGGCCTAAAGACCAAAAATCATATGTTCTCTCTCATATGTGGACATTAGATCAAGGGCAAACACAAGGGGATTGGACTTTGATCACAGGATAAAGTGAGAGCACACAAGGGAGATATGAGGATAGGTAAGACACCTAAAAAACTAGATAGCGTTTGTTGCCCTCAACGCAGAGAAACTAAAGCAGATACCTTAAAAGCAACTGAGGCCAATAGGAGAAGGGGACCAGGAACTAGAGAAAAGTTTAGCTCGAGAAGAATTAACTTAGAAGGTAACACACATGCACAGGAAATCAATACGAGTCAACTCCCAGTATAGCTATCCTTATCTCAACTAGCAAAAACCCTTGGTCCTTCCTAGTATTGCTTATACTCTCTCTTCAACAAAATTAGAGATAAGGGCAAAATAGTTTCTGCCTGATAGTGAGGGGTTGGGGGAGTAAGGGAGGGAGTGAGATGGGGGGGTAAGTGAGGGGGTGGGGGAAGGGGGGAGAAATGACTCAAACATTGTATGCATACATGAATATAATTAAAAAAGAAAAAAAGGATATAAGATTGTGATTATAAATATGATTTTCTGTAGCTACTAATATTTCTGTAGTTAGATTAAAATTTTTTTAACCTTAAAATATAGCAATAGAAAAGCATTGAAAATATTTTTTTTGTCAGTACTGGGATTTTGAACTCAGGGCTTCACAGTTGTCTCACCACTTGAACCATTACCCCAGCCCTTTTTGCTTTAGTTATTTTTTAGATGTAGTCTTGCACTTTTACCCAGGCTATAATCCTCTTACCTGTGCCTCCTGAGTAACTGAGATTACAGGCACCACTGTGCCTGGCTCAAGAACGTATTTTAAGTATTATGTTTGAAGAGACTGAGTATAGTTTTTTGTTATGCTATTATATAAAATGCAGCTTCCTTTAGTAGTTACTTTACAATATATTTTTGCTTTATTAAATGTAATATTCTTTTATAGACTGTGATAAAACTGTGGAAATTAAGGGCAATTAGATTGAGAGTTAATACACATCCTACACTTAGTTTTAGAGAAAAATTTCAGTATTTGAGCAGAGTCAGATAATGGTCATGTAACAGTTTAGAAATGTAGTAATTTTGGGTTGAACAAAGGCTTTGAAGTTAATGAAGATTTTTAAATAAATTAGACAATCAGTTGCAACAATAAATCATCATTCTTTTAAAATGTTCAAATTTTAACTTGCTTGAGAATTGTAGCTTTTTATGCTTATAAGCAAATGTGGTAGAACCTTAATTTTTTTCCATAAAAATTTGATTTAATACTATATAGACATTTTCCAACACATCTTTGTTCCCTGTTCTGATTAAATCAGTACTATACCAAAAATACTTAGGAGTGGTTCTCATTAATATGCTGTTACTCTTACCATTCTGGCTTTCTTTTCTCAACAGAAGACCAATAAAACCATTAACCACAGTAAGACATTGTACTAACGTGCCTATATGCCTTGAAACCAGATCTTTTTTTCTGGTTTGAATTTAGTCAGTTTTGGAGTTCTCTGGCAGTCTGTGGAATGTAGATTGCACGATCCAGTCCCACTTTAATGTATGGAGCGTCTGCCTGAGAGCTGCATCTTACTCATTTGGTTATAAGACAGTATTGAGAGAATGTTCTGTGGTTTGTAGGCATAGGAAACAAGATCAGGGAAGCATCTGTGATTGACCAATAATTATCAAGTATTAAACAGATAATCTTCCCTTAGTGTGAAATCGATGTGATGGGCGAAAGGACATGACATTCCCACCAGTAGCCTAGGAATCACAGACCTGGAAAATGAACTGCTGAAAGTTACTTACCTGGCAATTTTAAGTGAAAAGATTGTGTAAAAGCATTGTGCATTTTTTGATAATTCTTGCTTTGTAAGATCTTCAATGATAAAAGGAAGAAAAGGTTTATTAGCCACATATTTATTGGTTGAACAGGGGTCTTAGTTAGTGTCTTGCCATTTCTCATCTGTATACTTGCTATCTCATCCTGATTTGAAAACAATTTAACTTCACTATCTATGTAATTATTTCAAACTCTAAACAGTTATATAACTGTTCAGTTGTATTTCCTATCACTCAATATCCATTAGTTGTCTAACACATAACTTTAATGTATCATCCTCGTATATGAACTTAGTTTGAATTTTAATATTTTTCTTCTAGTTGGATTAACCATTGATTGTCATTGTAAAGAAGAAATATTCATATAGCTAACATGGAAAATGACTTTCAAGTATTTGGTGATAGTTTTCTGAGGACGGAGGAACTTGGATATGGTATTAACATCAGTTAGCAATGTTTCCACTGATTTTGAGATTTTAGTGATTCTAAAAGAAATTTGGAGTAGTCCCTGAGGAAAGTAAATTGTGATAAATCCTGACAAGAAATTTTAAGCATCAAAAATTGTGACATCGTAATTGGCTTATATGTCTAGTGTTTAGCCAAATAAAAAAATCCAAAAATAGATTCTAGAATATTAAAGTATTAGGATACCTTAACCATATTCTAGTATTAATTCTGCAAGCAGAAACTACAATTTTTATCTTTTGAACTGTTAGATTTCTTAAAAGACATACATTATTTTGTTTAATTTCTATTTCTAAGAATATTTCTTTTGATAAACCTATTCTTGTCCTAAAAAGCTCCTTTCCACCACTATACTTATATTTGAAGTCATTTGTTGAGTTTTCTTTGTAGTATCTTAGTCCTAAACCTAGGTTTAATTGTTTTCTTCTTGCTCATTATACAACATATAGTCAACTACCAATATTTATTCATGTGATTCTCTAATTTGTCCCCAATCTATTCACATCTTGCCAATCCTATTGTTTGCATATTTGCCCAGCATGATTGTGATAATCTGTCTTTCGGACCATGCTGGAAGGTATCTTTTCCCTTTCCTCTTTCCTGTCCCATATATATTTATAAAATGAAAGTAGTAGATTTAAAAATTTTCTATTAGGTCACATCATACTCACACCCCAAGTCCTTTGCTAACTTTCCCTTGCTCTCAGCTAAAAATCCAGAATCCTTGCTGTGGCCTTCAAACCCTGTATGCTGTAGCTCATCTTAGAATGTAAACTCCATAAGGATATTCACTCTCATTCAGACCTGTTTGCAGAACTTGTGTATAACATAAGTACTGTACTGTGCCCTGAGGATGTAGAAGTAAATCAATAAATAAGAGAATAATAAGAAAAAAGCAAACATAGATAGATTCTACATTGATGGAACTTGCGGTCTAGTAATGAGATAGATATTAATCAAAGAGTGACACAAAAATACCTATCAATGTTCAATGCTGATGAATGTTTTAAAAGGTTCGTGGATTTATAAAAACAATACAGCACTGAAAGCTTATTGAGATGCTCATGACTAAAGGCATGTGTTGGAATTAATTGTAAATAGAAGGATGGGTGCTGTGTGAGGGGTGAGGTGAGGAGGTACAGTGGTGTAGTGATGGTTTCTAGGAGAAGGAGTCAGGTACTCAAAAGCCTGTGGTAGCAATAGTAGGACATGGTTGGAGTGGCCAGTTCTTGACAGTGTTGTATTTCTCATTTTAGGACTTCCTTCCTACTTGTTGAATATAGGGAGGGATGAAAAAGGGAGGAATTGATAGGTTTTTGGTTAAGACTTGGTTGGATGCAGGCAAACATAATTAAACATTTGAAGATCCAGGTTCAAATTTCAGTCGTGCCACTTAATTACTGTATGCATGTGCATGTAAGGCACAAGAAAGAGATAGACAGACAGACAAACACAGAGAGAGACAGACAGACAGACAGACAGACACATATATAGAGAGAGACAGACACACACACACATACACAGAGAGAGATAGAGGGAGAGATAGACACACAGAGAGACAGACAGACACATACACACAGACACACACACACAGACAGACACACACACAGAGACAGACAGACAGACACACACAGAGATCAATCAAGTGCTAAGTTCAGGGAATCAGTGCAGAGCAGGTAAACTATCTTAGACAAATCATTTAGCCATTGGAATTTCAGATTCCTTATCTCATTTGTAAAATGGACATAAAAATTCTTAATCCATTATGGTGAAAGTGAAATAAAAGTAGTGAACATATCTACTGACTGTGAATTGGTATGCTGATAGAATATCATGGTTACCATTTCTCACCAATATTCCCGTTTTCCTCCAGTTTAGCTTTCAGCCATTCTCAAGTGGGGCCATTATTAAGGTCTTCCTCCTCACCACACAGCCTGCCTCACGCCTTCATCCTCACACAAAGCAGGTTTTCACTGCTCCTTCTCCATTGTAGTAGTTTCTTTCTTTCCATCCTATTCTGCCTCTGTTTATCTAGCATTCTTCTTTGTTCCATCATAAACCTCGTCACTGTTTTTCTTACCGTGTTCCTTTCATCTGAGCTATATTTCACTTTCAGCATGTGACTTTCTTGCACTGGAAAATTGTTTTCCAATTCTTTGTTACATGAATATCTGCAATAATTCACTGGTTTCTTTTCCTTACATGGTAATCCCTGGGACTTTTCTTTCTGTCACCTTCATTCATTTCATTGTTATATTGAAATCTACTGAGGAAGCACATTGGAGAATATGTAAGAATTATTAGGGAGCATGTCTACTGCATGACTATGCAAACTGCTTGAGGGCTGAAGGTGGGCTATGTATGAATTTGAGGAGGGGCTGGATATTTCTGTTGGCCTGACCTCATACCAGTGCATATAAGATAATTATGAAATAAAGATACCTTAGATTCAGTAACTCCAAAAAGAAAAACAAATAAGATGTGCTGAATCTTTTCTATGAGGCTCTTTCCAATGTCGTATTTTTCTGAGGCAAGATGTGTGTTGACTTCAATTAGATGCTCATTTCTCATCTTTTCAGCATTTCTTTTATAGAATTTAAAAATGGCTAAGCCCTAATATGAAGCAGTATTTTGAAAATTATTTCTATTTTAAAAAACACTTTTCTTAAGTTGTGAAAAGTTTGCAATTCTGTTTTAGTATCTGGGAAAAGCTTTTATTTGAGGTATATATGGTGGAAGTGATGAAAATATAAATATGGCAAATCATTCACTTGATGCAAATTACTTAAGACTTCTGTATTGGACTTCAAAAATTGAATGATAAGTTGGTCATTATTTATTAAATGTTATTATAGGGGAAATATGGATGAGAAAAATATAAGTTAGCTCTGCGTATCCCTCTGTGTAACTGTGTGTTGTACATAGACACTTGTCTGTTATATACAAAAGCTGTTAACTTGTACAAAATGTAAGTATTTTGAGCATTTTCACCTTCCACCACTGATTTTCATTTTCTTAACTTATTTAGATTTGTACTTAAAGGAAAGTGAAAGACAAATTTTAATATGCAGATAAATAATCAGAAACACCTTCAAAGATAAATATTTTTGATTTTAGATTAACCATACGTACTCCTTCCCTTTAGTGTGAATGGCAAAATGTTAACTATTCTTACGTAATTTATCTGAAAACACATATGCTCACATATTTATTTTTATTATTCCACTTTTGTAGGAACAAAAGTAAAAACATTTCAGATCTTTGAATTATATTTTTCAACTGAAATTTAGGTAAGATAGCAATATTACTACCATAGTAAATCAAATACTAATATTAGAAATGTTTACTTTTTATTCAATTTTATTATCATCACCATCTTTAACTGTTAAACATTTTTAGCCCATAAAACATTTTTTAGGGTAATTTAGAGTACTCCATAGTTTTCTGCTCTTGGTAGTTGAAGGCAGGAACCCCAAACCAATGGAAATTTCTAGCTGAATTGGAATCTGCAGTGAACCAACCTCAGAAATCACACTGTTTTCCCTCTTCATCCAATACAGATGTGTAATTTTGGGTGGTGATTACTTTCTAATACAATTTTAAAGGACATTCTGTATACAGTATAACATCATTCCAGCTACCCTCAGTGAAAACCAAGGGGGAATCCACCTGCATAGAACACAATGGACAGAACGCTGGACTGTACAGATCTGTGATTTGTGAGGTTGACCCGGCTTTCAGTTTTGGGCCACTAAATTACACATGGCCTATACAGCCATGTCATCAGGGGAGGCTGCAAATGTTACTCAAGACAGTAACTACTAAGTCTCTTTTGTAGAGACTATCTTCTCAATACTTTCAACCCATAAAAGTTAAAATTAAGTGTTTTTTGGGGCAGTTGATAATTTTTTTCTCCTCTTAAGGCAACTTCAACCTTAAGATGAAATGTTTCTGTACATCTTAATACATTAAAGTATTAATTTTGTGGGAAATTATTGAGCAAGAATGAAAGAAATCTATCTCTACATAAAGTTTGATTGTCAGATACTCTGAAATTCAGAGAATTTGCTAAACATTCTCCCCCCACAAATGGCAAAAGAAGATGAATACAAGACAAATGCCCCTGAGAGAAAGTGAGAAAATACTAAAGAAAGATTGGGAGTAGAAGTAATAAGGGTGTCTGAAGCGATGTCATAGGGCTTTGAAGTAAAAAATTTAAACTATCGACACAAACAGGAAGCTTGCAGTGTTGGATTACCATGAGAAATGTAATGGTCATGAAATCTATTGATTCTTACTTTCATTCACTTTAAAAGAATTTTCTTTTGGATTGCTGAGATTGGTATTATTAGAAAGATGTTTTACATCTAATAAAATGCACATTAGATAAAAGTGGTAGCCACGGTGTGGTAACTTCAAAAAGGAGGGAGAAGTAAACACAACAAGAACAGAGTATTTTCTAAAGTGTCAGCAGCCAGGCTGGCTCACCAGAGCAAGCTGTGATACCAGTTGGTGCACTGCAGACAGCACACAGGGCCTCCTGGAAACCCTGGCTGGGCTTGAGGACCTCCTACCTGCAGATGTCTGTGTAGGTGGGCACAAGGTTTGTGTTCCTGTGGAAGAGCCTCTCTTGCCTCCTCAGTTCCCTTCTTGTATTTCTAATTTTTTTAAAAGAAGAAGAACTTATTTTCACTCACAGTTTCAGAGGGTTCAGGCCATCATAACAGGGAGGACATTGTAGAGCAGAGAAGTCCACATCATGGCAGCCACGAAGCAGAGAGAGAGAGAGACAGGGAGAAGTCTGGGGGACAATCATATAGCACCCAAGGGTATCCCTCCCGTCCAGTGACCTACTTCCTCTAGCTGGGCCCACTTTCCCAAATTTCCAGAACCTTCCCAAAATAGTGCCACCAGTTGGGAGTCAAACATTTTTTAAAAACCATTTTTATTTGCATCTATTCATTATACGAGGGGTTTCGTTGTGACATTGGCATATGTGCTTATAAAGCCCCAGTTCTCTTAAAAGAGCAGCGGCATTTTCCCCTTTATTTCTCAGTCAATACTTAATTTCCATGAAGGCTTGTTTAGAGATTTCGTTAGTATTTTAATATGTGTTGATGAGCATGTAAAATATGCTGCATTTATTGGTTTCTTTAAATTCTTAGGTACTGTTGTTAGTTGGCTTTTCATTAACCTGAGAGAATCAACTTATAAAAGCAAAAGGTTTAGGGTGTGTGATCCACAGCTGTGGACAGATAACTCCATAGCTAGCTCAACTGCTTGCCTTTGGCAGTACATCATGGCAGAAAGGCCTGATGGGGCAGAGCCATTCACCTCATTGTCAGGACACGAAAGAGAGGGGAAAGTCCAGAATTCCCCAATCTCCTTAAAGACACACTCCTAATGGAATACCTCTAAGTAAGCTCCAACTCAAAAGTTTCCGTAACTTCTTCCCCCACACACACTCATAGCACCAACTTATGGACTAAGCCAAACTGCAGCAGGTATAGTCATCCCAACTAAAATCACACACACCAGTCCTCAGGCTAAAAATCTTAGAGCTTTCCATATATAATCTTAACCGATGTAACAGTTCTATAACTAACTCCCTAAATAGATTTCAACACGACTGTTAATTGTGCTAGAACAGATCTTTCTGAGTGGTAAAATTATTTATGGACACGTTGAATACTAGAGCTATTTTTAAATAGTTTGATAGTTTAGAAAATTTTTGTGCTTACCTTAAGTATTACCTTAACCTACCATTACTATCCTTTTTTGGTTTTAGTTACTTTCCTTTGTTTTTCAGTCTGTTCCTTTCTAAACTTTAAATATGGCTATTTATTTATGTTGTGTTTGAACTTTTACTCTCTACACTAACAAAGTGTCCATTTTTCTATTTTCCTGTCAAAACATTTTTTTTTCATTTTTCTTTTATTATTCATATGTGCATACAAGGCTTGGTTCATTTCTCCCCCCTGCCCCCACCCCCTCCCTTACCACCCGCTCCGCCCCCTCCCGCTCCCCCACCTCAATACCCAGCAGAAACTATTTTGCCCTTATCTCTAATTTTGTTGTAAAGAGAGTATAAGCAATAATAGGAAGGAACAAGGGGTTTTGCTGGTTGGGATAAGGATAGCTATTCAGGGCATTGACTCACATTGATTTCCTGTGTGTGTGTGTTACCTTCCAGGTTAATTCTTTTTGATCTAACCTTTTCTCTAGTACCTGTTCCCCTTTTCCTATTGGCCTCAGTTGCTTTAAGGTATCTGCTTTAGTTTCTCTGCGTTAAGGGCAACAAATGCTAGCTAGTTTTTTAGGTGTCTTACCTATCCTCACCCCTCCCTTGTGTGCTCTCGCTTCTATCATGTGCTCATAGTCCAATCCCCTTGTTGTGTTTGCCCTTGATCTAATGTCCACATATGAGGGAGAACATACGATTTTTGGTTTTTTGAGCCAGGCTAACCTCACTCAGAATGATGTTCTCCAATTCCATCCATTTACCAGCGAATGATAACATTTCGTTCTTCTTCATGGCTGCATAAAATTCCATTGTGTATAGATACCACATTTTCTTAATCCATTCGTCAGTGGTGGGGCATCTTGGCTGTTTCCATAACTTGGCTATTGTGAATAGTGCTGCAATAAACATGGATGTGCAGGTGCCTCTGGAGTAACAGTCTTTTGGGTATATCCCCAAGAGTGGTATTGCTAGATCAAATGGTAGATCGACGTCCAGCTTTTTAAGTAGCCTCCAAATTTTTTTCCAGAGTGGTTGTACTAGTCTACATTCCCACCAACAGTGTAAGAGGGTTCCTTTTTCCCCGCATCCTCGCCAACACCTGTTGTTCGTGGTGTTGCTGATGATGGCTATTCTAACAGGGGTGAGGTGGAATCTTAGTGTGGTTTTAATTTGCATTTCCTTTATTGCTAGAGATGGTGAGCATTTTTTCATGTGTTTTCTGGCCATTTGAATTTCTTCTTTTGAAAAAGTTCTGTTTAGTTCACATGCCCATTTCTTTATTGGTTCATTAGTTTTGGGAGAATTTAGTTTTTTAAGTTCCCTGTATATTCTGGTTATCAGTCCTTTGTCTGATGTATAGTTGGGAAATATTTTCTCCCACTCTGTGGGTGTTCTCTTCAGTTTAGAGACCATTTCTTTTGATGAACAGAAGCTTTTTAGTTTTATGACTGTCAAAACATTTTTATCTGGCCATCATGACATTCCTTTACCTTGTTCATATTAGTTTAGGGATGTACAGCTGGACCTAATTCTGACCACTTCCCAGCAGTCTTGGTAACTAACCAGGCTGGAGCAGCTCTGGTGCCTTCCCTGAGTCCCAGTGGCTTATATTTTTTTCTTCCTTTGGCCTGAATAGAAAGCTTAGCTTACTGTATTTATTTTGGACCATTGAGGCCTTATGTAAATTATTTGATTATTTTGGATAAGAAATAAAATAATAAAGAGACAGAGATGAAGGTTAGAAGACAAAGTCTATACTAGGTAATATTATCACCTTCAAACATCCGCTCAAAACTATACAGCTGTCTTCATTCTTTTGGCCCAAACTTCAAAATGCTCTAGCATGCTAAGAAATAGAGATACTTATAGGCGGCTGATTTTAACAGCTCATGGTCCACCCCTGTAACTACCAAACGACAGTGTCTGCAGACCTCCGTAATGTGCCAAAGGATCTCAACTTCATTTGTGGATGCTGTTATAATGACCCACATAGTCAGAGAGCCAAAGATTAATTTAACTGCCAGGCAGGCAGTGACCAAATTGTGTTTTGTTGGAGCAAACTTGGGCATTAGTTTTCTTGGCAAACAGTAGGCCAAAAGACTTAAGATTTTTTATTAACTCTTTGTGTAGGTATTAATGATGGATTTCTAGACTCTACCTTTGGTTTTACATTGAAATTATTCAAATTCTAATTCTAAAGTTAATATTTATTATTGTAATACCACTATTTGGAATAAGTGTTCTTAGATTAATGACTATAGAAATGATTATAAAATAATGCATTCCAATGTTCTTGAGTGAAACCATTTTAAAGTATAGAAATAAAAGAGGAATGATATCCTCTCTTCATCATGTCACTTCTGTTCCCTAGGTTATAAACATTTGATAATTTGGTGTGTGTTCATATGCATTATTGCATAACCACTCTCAATCTCACACTCAGTCATCCACCCATCTACCTATCTCTTCATCCAACCATCATCAATTCATTCAACCACCCATCCATTCATCCACCCATCCTTACACAAGTGTGACCATACAATTTACTTCATAATGAAACTTGCTTTTTTCACATAATTTTGGATGCAAACATTTGCATTTATAGAATTTTGTATTTATTGATCTACAGTTCAGGAGAACAAGGTAGCAGTTTGCTTTGTTTATTAACATGTAGTTATTCAGCTGAGTTTTTTTTCTGAAATATAATTTGTGAGCAATTGAAGTCTTTTCTTGGCAGTATGATTTGGACCCTTCTATAGATGTGATCGGTTCTTGTTTATTGACATCTCTGAAGATAGAAATTAAGGAGGAAAATGTGAGAGACATCACCATAAAATTAGAATTAGAATTTTAGATCTGAATGGACCTTGGTGATTGTTTCAAATTTGATATGATTCTTCTGCCAGTTCATAAACTGCTTTTAAAAACTATGGTTTGTATGTGGAGATATGCAAAAACTAATGGTCTGTATTTGTCTTGATTTTCATAGTTTCTGTGGTACCTATGTGTTCATCTTCATATCTATTCTGTCTCTCCCATCTGATACAGCTTATGTTTGGTTTGTTGTATTTCCAGATGCTCCTTTTATTCTGGTATTCATACCTCTTCTGGTTCAAAACATATTTTCAGAATTTTTTATCATCCAGAATCACCTTAACTAATTTAGTTCTTTTGGCAGTCTTAACATCCAGCACACTTCAACATGCTTTGTACCATTTTTAGTATTGTTTCTATCACTCATACTTATCTTTCCTAATGCTCTAATTTTTTCCTAAATGTTTCTCATTTGAAGTTTCATCAGAGTCCTTATGTGTGTTCTCTACTTTCTTCTTTCACATCCTTTGGCACCATTCACATTTTTATGCAATCATATTATATTAATGTGCTCATGTGAACATAAGATCCTACTTTTCAAAGGCCCACATATATAACAGTGAAGTGGTGTCAGTGTTTTTTACATCTAGAGGTAATCTGGATTTATAATTCATCTCCTTAGTATATCTTAGAATATTAAAACTACTCACTGATATGTTGGTTAGAGTTTGTTTTATCTTTTCTAATCAATGTCATTACTTATTGTATTACAGTCAACATTTAAATAAATTTACAACATTTTTATCTGTTGCTTTTCTTTTATTCTGGGTGTCCTGTGGATGCATTTTTGTATGTATTGAAATGTGTTCTTAAATAAGTCATTCAATGATAGTCTAAATTTGCCTTTATTTTCATTTAATTTTTTAATGATACTTTAGCTGGGTATAACAGCCTAGATTAAACCACTTTTAAGATGTTGTACTGTTGCTGCTATTCTAGAACTCAACATACAAAAATATTTTGAAAGAATGTTTGCTATTGCTGTCAGACTATTGGCTGGTCCTTTGTTAGTAACCTGTTCTTTCTCTCCAGTGGTCTGTGATGCTTGATCTTGTTTGCAGGCTAATTACATTAGATCTAACCATGTTAGCTTTATTTAGCTCACATGGCATTTGGAGTAAATTTTTGATCTGATGTATTACATAGATCTGAGACTCTATTGCAATTTTTTTACCTTTTGTTTCTCCAAATATTTTTCTCTGACATTATCTACAATCTTTACTGAAGTTCCTTTTACATGTGTGATGGCACCTCTCAGTTGCTCTGCATGGCTTGCTCATATCAACAGTATCAAATTTTAAGTATTTTTAGATTAGATTAGATCTTAGTTCTTTAAAAATTTCTGTCAGTTGTTTACAAATTTTGTGAAAATTTTATTGGTTGCTATTTTTCAGTGAAGAGTCCCAAAGAAATTTGCCCTTAATCTGTTGAAAATTCTAAAATTCTATTTTAGAAATTTCTTTTTTTACTATAATTTTATTTTATCATTAAAATATTTATATATCAATAATTACAAATAACTATCATTTGAGAATGTTTAAAAATATTTTATTGTGTGAATGGATTGAAATATATTCCTCTATATTTACCTTTGCAAGCAAACACATCTTTCTAGATTCTCACTATTAGAAACATAATGACAACATAATAAGTTATGTAATCCCGGAGCTTTGTTTTCATTTTTTAAAAAATTTATATATTTTTAATTGTTGCACTGGCTGTACATTGTGGCATTTCAAAAGTTCTTTCAATATATCAAATATACTTGAACTTACCCCCTTCATCATTCTCCTTTAATCCCCTCTCCCACTATTCCTGTAATAATGTCAACAGGTCTCATTTTTCCATTTACATACATGTATACACAGTATGTACACCATATTCACCCTCCTACACCTTTTATTTTAGAAATTTCTAAACTAACTTCCATGAAACTAATTTCATATAGAGAAAAATTCATGTTCAAATTGGTTGATTTTATCAGTTGTACTTCGGGGGATTAGGGCTTCTTTTTAGTGTGTGGAATTTTTGTGTGTAGAATAATTTGAGTGTGAGAATTTCAACACAAGCAGGCAAATGAGCCCTACACTAGCTCCTAGTTTAAGCCAGTTATCCTGAGGGTGGTCCTCTATATTGTGGTGAGCCTCTTCAGGCCTGTGATGCTCAGGAGCCAAGTTCTGCCTACTTCTGAAGGAAGAGGCCCATGAACTTGGCCTCTCTTACCACTTTTACATTTCTTACCATATTTTAAAAATTCATCATAGATTTATGACTATATTTTCATATTATATTTATAATTGCTATGGGTTTTGAGCCAGAGTCAGTGATCAAAATGATGGAAACACCAAGATTGGAAGATGAGGATAGACTTAGGGAATAATTGCTGAACAAAAGTAAAAAGGTAACCATTGCTGATTTAGATTGGGTCTCTGTATTTCTCATTCATCTGAGACACTTGAGAGTGAAAGAAGGCACTATTAACAGTTATATGACAATAGACTAAACCAATATCATTATAGAAATAGAGTTGTATGATCACTGTATTGTAAAATGACTATTCTCTTTTAAATTTTATACATAAATATAAAGATATAAATATTATAAAGCATTTAGGCAATAAATATATAAATATATTTATATGTGTATATATGTGAATATTTGGGATTCAATATCATATACAATCTTTCTATTGATATCTTTGTTTTACCCAGAGTTACCAGATGGCTTTTCCTATAAGAAACATATGACTATTCTAAAACGATGAAGACCAATGTTTTTAGCAACTTGAGAATATAAAGCTGTTAAGAACTTTGAGTCATAGTAAATCTGAAGTTTATTCTGTTCCTGAATTTATTCAGCAAGTATTAAAGTTCCCTCTTTAAGGGGCAGAGTGGGTGGTAAGGGAGGGGGTAGGGCCAGGGGGGAGAAATGACCCAAGCCTTGTATGCACATATGAATAATAAAATAATAAAAAATAAAAAATAAAAATAAAATTCCCTCTTTAAAATATATATGGTATTCTGTTCCTTGGTAGTTGAACTTAATTTTCAAAGAGATAGAAGAATATCAATAGTAGGAGCTGCTTCTGAGGTAAGGTTGGTGGGTGTGTAGTTTTCCATTGTATGGTATGACTCTGTCTTGATTGCTATAATGTTTTGCAGTTCCCAGTGAATCTTGTAAATAGATATCTATGAGAAATTCACAGCTATTGTATCTTGCAAATACTGAATGAACCAGTGGCAAGTGACAAATGACCAGTAACAAGGCTCTGTTGTTTTGAGTTAAAGTTAGTGGCATAAAAGGATCAAATTTTCCAAGTGCTTTTCAAATTTTCTGTGAATTACAGAATTCATATGTGTACTACACATGCTAGGTACTAATGAGAGGTGACAAAATGATCTTTCATTGTCCTGTTACCTTTGAGTGTCTATATTTCCAGTCTAGTGATTATTTCATGACAGAATTAGTTTTATTTTATGTCTGTTCCTATACATATATCAATACAAAAACCATGCATACATATGTATGTATATATGTGTGTGTGTGTGTGTGTGTGTGTGTGTGTAATGATAAAAACTAATTATGAACACAGGCCTTAATTTTTATATTCAGGAGAGTATCTTCCCAAACTACCAAAATTCTTATTTCTTTCAGTTTTAGAATAAGCTCAGGCCATCATGCTGTCAGATAGAAGAGCCATCTCATCTTTTGTTTGTTAGACAGTTTCAATTATTTAATAAGTGCAAGTAATTAAGACATTAAGAATTAAAGTGTCTCCAAGAAGAGCTCTGAGAGCCAGAAGTGCAGAGTGTTGCCTAAGCTTCTGAGTTTGAATTTCAACAAAAGTGATAAGGTCCTGCTGCTGATTCTTTCAATAATTTTTAATAAGATGTAGTATGTTGACATTTTAATCTGAATTACAGACTGGAAAATTATGTAAGCTTCGCTTATCCAAACACAGTGCATTTTCATTTCATACTAAAATTAGAATTATTAGTGTCATGAATAGCTCAGTAAAAATATGCATGTTACTGTATATATGTATAATAACCCAATAGTTCAAAATCCAATTCTAGTGGAAACAAGGATTGTTTTGTGTGTGCATACATGTGTGAGGGAAAGAAGTAGGAATTAATGCATTAGGGATTAATGCTTGTAGAACCTTGTTTTCCAATAGCAGTTTTGATATGCTAATGTAAAAGCAACAAAGAAATCATCAGTTATTTCTGTAAACTTATAATTGCTAAATATTCCCCTGTCAGGTTAGAAGGTATACCTCAAGGAAAAGGTGGTACAAATTCAAATTTCTTTATATAGAGCCATAAGAAGTTACAAGAGATAATGTCTGCATATCCAAGTGGCCACTCTCATTTAAATTACATAATAACATTTTGAGTTTAAAACATACCCTCTATTACATTTTTAAATTTTGCATTTGAACAAGTTCAAATATTATTGATTTATTCTTTTGAAAATAAGTCCTTCAACTCTTCAAAGACTACTTGAAAACTGAACACCAGTTTATATGTAATGTATATATGGTCTCCACTGCTGTCAAAATAACCAATTATGTAGCTTGTTACTAGGAATAGAGTTAAGGTTTTTAAATTAGGGAAAGTATATTATTTATTATAATGTCTTTCTTCATTGAACAGAAAATTTATACTTATATTACCCCAAATATACTTTTGACCAGTGTCTGTAACTAGAAGTGTTATTTAAAATTCCATTCTAGCTTCTGGAATTTGAAGGAAATAGAAGAAAGTTAAAGTCATTGATGATCTTAAGTTTCTGGGTATGTGTTTCTATTTTGAGTAAGAGCACTCTTACTTGGTTCACCAACTTTCTATTTTCTAGTATGTTTTGTTTTTAATTTTTTTTTGTGGTACTAGAATTTGAACTCAGGGCTTCATGCCTGCTAGCAGGTGCTCTACCAATTGAGCCACACCTCCAGGACTAAAAGTTTTTCTTTCCTACAAAATATATATTTATAATTACTATTTTGGTTTATGAATTCTTTTTTCTTTTTTCAGTATAATAAATCTATAAATTCATTCTTTGACTCTAAAGTGTTGGGAAAAGATAGCATCCCTGGAAAAAAATGGAAAACCAATACAGGATGGTTTTTCTGATACACTCTGGTTCCCTGCATAGCTCAAGTGCATAGTAAGCCCAAAGTAAGTACTTACTGAATGAAAGAGTACATGAACTTTCTTGACTATGGATAATTAATAGTAATGAAAGAAAGTTTTTTCATTAGAAAATCAGCCAATATCTCAAAAGTCAAATTAACAAACTCAATCTCCTTTTTCCAGCTTCATTAGTTTTTCTTGGAAACTTTTTGCAGCATATTTTAGGAATTATTTTGACAGAAACAGTCTAAACTCAAAAATCCAGCTGGTACATTTACAGAATGCAGGTTAGTTCATGAGGGAAAAAGGTCCGTTGTGACTCCCGGAACCTGCCCACCAAATGAGCAGAGTGTGATGAACACAGCGATGCACATTTGAGCAGGTAACAATGAGAGTTGTGCAGGAAAATTATTAAGAGTCTAAGAAGAAAGGACTGATGTAATCTTGTGGAAGATAAATATGGCAACAGGGTAGGAAAAAATGTATATATTATAGTATAATGTATGTTTTAAAAATATTATAAATGTTTTATGCATGTAACAAATGACTTGTCTAACTATAGAACTGAAATGTATCCTATTGGTGTCGACCCGACCACTTTGTTAATATCAAAATTGCTATTGTTTGTACTCACATCTGTGTAATCCAAATGATAGACTGGGCTGGCTCTGGAGATAACTTTATGATATCTTTTATGGTGCATACTTTTAAACTTACAGTTCTAAAATTTCATTATTTGTATGCATTGCATTTTCATGTATAAATCTGCGTCTGGAAAGACTGATATTTCTGTAAGGCAGAAGTCAGCAGACTTTTTCTGTAATAGGCTTTATAGTGAATGTTTGAGGCTATCAAATTATGTCACAATTAGTCAGCTTCGCCATTGCAAGGGAGAAAGCAGTCACCAGGAAGACGGCAATACCAATATAAGCATGCAAACAAGCTGGATTTTGCTGGACTCTCATCCCCACCTCCATACCTTCTCTATCATTAGCACCCTCCTTAGGGTCATTCTGTTATAATGCTCATTCTGCAGGTTCCTGTGGGGTGTTCTACCTTTGCTCCTTATGCCTCACAGACATTCTAGGAGAGCCTGAGGAGATCTCCACACCTCTTTGCAGGTTCAGACGCGGGCTGGGATGTGCAGCCTCTGTCACTTCTGTTTCATTTTTTTCCACAATGTTGCTTTCACCTCCTGCCCAGAGCTGTTCTTAAGTAGAGCTCGGTGTGTGTTGGGGGACAGTATGAGCCTGTAAGCTGTCAGGATGTGTGGTGAACTCTGTTGTTGTGTCTGGTTCCAGGTAAGTCTAGGGGAATAAATAAACACACAAATACACACACAAACACACACACAATTGAAATGTTATTTGTAGACCAATTTGTTACTATCAACATTACTATTGCTTGTAAACATATTTGGGTGCTACAATGGAACCACCCTACTCCATCCTCAGGTATTCAGGGCCCTGCTGATCTGTTGAGGTTGAGACCTGGCCTGCTTGACTAGGCAGAATGTCACTGTTCTTCTAGGTTTCTTCCTCATACCTTCTGCTGCTCTCACTGAGCAGTAGCCCTCAGCGTGCTCTGTTCTTTAAGCACTTGTGGCCTCTTGGTCTCCTTTGTGCTACGTGGTTCTACCTCCTGTGTGCTATCCCCTGTCCTTTCTTTCTGGGCTTTCAGTGAGCCAGCCTTCTTTGGGCTTCCTAGCTGGCTCCGTCCTCCCTGTCCCTGTTCCTTGGCCTCTTACTGGCACCTGTCCCAAGGCTTCTTGCTTTACCCATGGACTAGTATGAGTTTGGCCAGAGTAGGATTATGTTATTTCCTTTTAGTGGAGAAATAGATAATTTGATATTTTGTTCAAACATCTATATCTTACAGTCCTTCTTGGTTAAATTGCAGGTAAAATATTAAAATTTATTTTAAGAAATTTTTTTCAAGGAACCTTAAGGTCAGTTTTCAAAGATACTCAAATTAAATCTGGTGCAAAGGGAACCATTTGAGATTAATGCAAGGTGAATGAATAGAAGTCTAAATGGGTTGTTTTTCCCGAGAGAAAAGAATTATGAGACTTTCTCCTTGGAAATTGTCTTTCACAATTCTAGAGTCAAAACACTTGATCCAGTTCAGTAAATGGACCATATGCAAGAGACTAGTAATGCTCTATCTTTTTATCAGAAAATTTCTACAGAGGACACACAAGTAGTAGAAATCTTCTCATTACAAAATTGATCTATAGACACTTCTTCCCATGTATGTGGACTAGAGAGAGGAAAATCTGCACGCCTGTAGAAGGCCACTGCAGTGGTTGAGAAGGCAGGCTGGACAGGGTAGGAAATGGAATGTATGTGAAATGGAGAATCTTCTTAGAGACTGCAAACCAGTCAGTGTCACTTCCTTTTAGGTCAGTAAGGGTAAGTAGACTTTAGCAGTCATTTGCATAACCATGGCACTCCTCTGAGGAGTTAGACTTTGGGAAGACAACTTAGATCATAGGTTACCAGCAGTATCCAAGAGTCAGGTGGTCTGGTATTAAAACCCAGTAGTAGCAAAGCGAGGGTGATTGAACCTCCTTGTACCCAGTTTTCTCATCATTAAAATAGTACTGCTAAGAACAACTAATTTCACAGAGTTGGTTATGTAAGAATTAAGTGAAATAACATATGTAAGACATTTAGGACACAATGTTATTATTTGGAATCATATAGATACAGATTTTAACACTACACCACTATTTACTAGCTGTATGCCTGTGGGAAAATTAACTGAATGCTTTAAGTACCTTTTTTCTTATCATGAGAACAAATATTCCCTATTTCATAGAATGGCTGCAGGGATTTATGCAGATAAATGTAGGCAATCTTATAACATAAGAAATGGTAACACATTATATTCTTTGAACAGAAAAAATCTAGTATAAATAATCTGGCTACTTTTAAGGAGAAAATAGTATTTATGTAGAGCTAAAATCTCTCCGCTGTATGTCATTCATTTAGAATTGTAGTTTTCCTCTGTTGATAAATATTTTAAAATGTAACCGCTAATTAAATTCAGTGAAGTGTTTCATTATCGATGGGCAAGAAACACCAGACTGTATACAGAGTTGTCCCTCAAGACCTAACGCTTACATGTTTTTAAATCTTAAAGCTGGATTGCTTTGATAACTCCATAGACTTGCAGAAGATACTAGATCATTACAAGTGAATGAATGGCTTATAAAAATGGCACTGAAGGTTCTTGCAAAAATTCAGATTGCTATCAACTTTAAAAACGTGGAAATTCAACTCACACAGGGTTGCCTGAGTGCAAGGAAATGTCCCACTTAGCCACTTTTCTGTGTTTCTTCCATTCATTTGTCTAAACCTTTTAAAGACACGTTCAATCAGAAGCCTGTCTCAGTTTGCAGAGTAATGTGGTCCTTCACTTTGGTTCTGGAGCACACTTCTGTTCGTTTGCTCACACTGTACTTTTCTTGGACTTCAATGCGGTGATGATTGTGAACCTTCGCTTTTATCTTTAGCTTGGCCCAAAAAAAAAATCCCCAAGTAAATGAATGTTTCTTGAAATATTTTCACTGAAGAGTCTGGTTTAATGGGCTTCATATTTTATGTTGACTTATTGGGATGTGTATCTTGCACAGAGTGTGGGGAGAACAGTATGCTTACATCAGTGAGATGTGTAGTAATGACAAGTGCCTAAAGATTGTGACTTATGCTGGCTTATGGAAAATAAAGAAAAAAATATAGATAAGTCAACAAAATTCTAAAGTTTTTTTTCTAATGCTGTTTGGTTAATTTATACAGTCAAACTTGGGGATTTTTTGCGTCAGGATTAGTATAGTGATTAGCACATTCCTCCTCATACTTTCTTTAAAGTCAAAATTTCAGATTTTTAATCCTGAGACCCTTGGTATACTTATCCTATAAAAATGCGTAGGTTTGGTGAATTAAAATCTTTACTAAATGAGTACATTTTTATGAATTGGCTAACAAAATGATGACCCTAAATTCCAATGGTCTTTTAAAAGATTTGTGAAAATATCAGAAATCTGGGGTGAGTGTGACTTTGTGGAAGGTTAATGCATAGTTGTGATCGATATCATTTATTATCAGCAGAATGGCAGAACCCAATAAATAATTCACTTCCCTGAGGCCCCACTGATAAGTAGCAAACCCCTGTGTCATCATCAGCATTATTTAAAAGATGGCAGGGAAGGTAACATCTGGGAGCCAGTTCATCATTTAATTAAATTATCCTGTAATGAAATCTTCTGTAATGAGATTAATTTTAATTATTCAGTAGGAGTTGACATGGGCACAAGGCCCCATGAATAATACATGAAAGGCTTTGTCTGTTCCATTTCTAAGAAAGGACCTACTTTACTGCAACTGTGCTTTTTCTGTGGTCATGCTGAGTCCTCACAATGTGATCACCCAAGAAGCTGGCTTGAAATTCATTTCAGAACCTACAGAGAGGATAATGGGTCCGTCCCTCCAGATTTGGATTCCACATTTATGCTTGTTTAGTGCACTCATGAATTATCAGCGGAAACAATTTTCAGTCTTTAAAATACTTTGAAGATTATAAAGAGAGAAAAATGCTCTTAATTTTGAGGCAAGTTCCTAATTTAAGTATAATAATATCTCCCTTAAAGACCAAAAATGTCTATTGCAGTCCCAATTTGTTATCAGCTATATGTGTGAAACTGTGCTTTTTGGTGAATGGCCTGTCAGTTGCTGACCTCCTGTGCTTGTCCCAGTGGGGTGGCTGTCTCTGTGGGTCCTTAGGAGATAGGTGGAACCGCAGACTTATGCACAATTCGGGGGGTTCTGCAATGCCCTTGAGAACCCTAGCCATGTTTACTCAATTCTTGTGGCTTCCTGATCCCTTAACTCCAAGAATGGAGAATGATTACAAAACAGGGATGAATCCTACTCTTTGTAGCCATAGAAATCAAGTATTAGGGTTCAAATGAATAGGAAAGCATGAGGAAAAGTCTTAAAAGAAAAAAAACCTAATTGATCATTTCATCCCCGCTGATTACAAAGTGCTTCACTGGATTTCTAATTTCATTCCTACTAAAATCAAATATTCTTAGGAAGGCTTCTTTAGCTCTCCTTCCATCTACTCATGCCACCCCCCCACTTCTAATCCCTGTGACTTCCCCCGGCCCCAATCATTGTGCTATAGTTCCTGTAATATTTTAGGAGCTGGAAGGGCCAGGATTTTCTGTCAGTTCTGGTCCTTCTGGAACTTTTACAGATATGTTCCTGGTCGTCCTGGTTATCCTTCAGCTCTTCACTTAAACATCACTTCCTCTGAGAAGCCTTCCCAGATTCCTCAGTCTAATTCTTCCCAATTGTTACAGTTTCTCATAGCATCCTCACAGATTCATCCACTATTGTGTTAAATTATTTTTGACTTATTGGATACACAGAATCTTTTGCCTTTCCTATTACTTACCCAAACATGTAATTTTTTGGTTGTTTTCTGTGATTATTATCTTTCTCACTAGACTACAAGTTTCAAGAAAGTACAGACCATGCCAGAACAATGGTACAGTGCCTGGTAATAGTACTCATGAATATTTGATAAATGAATGAAGGCAACAGAGATGAGAAATTGTTAAACCATTTAATCTGTCAGATGCTAGAATGAGTTTCCACAGGTAGCAATGCCTTTTCATTCATGGACATGTTGGAAAAGAAGCAAGCCATCTCTGTGTTAACATTTGCCTCCAGAGAGGGACTTTAAGCACCAGAAAAGAAATGGAAGTAGCTAACCATAACATTTTACCCCCATTCTGTGTGCTGGTCATTCTAATGTCTAGGAAAGTTTCGATAACAATGGTTGCTTATCAACATTAAAACTCCTTGTTTAAAAAAGTCTTTCAATATTTGATTTATTGGAGATATTTTCCTAATTTAAGCATTTATTGAGAAAACTCCGTGAAAACTGGGATGCAGATAATCCCCTGTGATTTTTTTCCTTTTGTTTTGTATTATGTTGCAAGAACACTTCTCTTAAGATGTTAGAATAGTGATGAATGTGTAGAAAACAGAAGTATATAGCACAATAATTTTAGCAAGCAACTTTCTAAAAGTCTGATGTTTTGCACTAAGTTTTTATTACTACTATGCAAAGTAGTTTTTTATTACTACTATGCAAAGGCAAAATTTTTTCAGATAATCTTGCCTTCTGAAAAAAAATCCTTCTATGGTTACTTCTATGGAGTCTTACTGGTGGGCTGAATGTATACTAAAGGAAATCTTTCTTTTTAAATGGTAAAATTCCACTGCTCTCTGCTATCTCTCCATCTTGACCACTTAGTGTAATTGAAAAGACAGAGCAGAAGAGCACAGGGCCTCCTTAAAGTTTTCTAGCCCAGTTTGTTGTTTTACTCAGCAACAATGAATCAGTCCTTGGGGAAGGTATTTTCTACACAGCTTTATGACTTAAACTTAGAAGACAGCAGACATTTGAATTTGCAGATGCATATGCTAAACACAAACATCTTTTCTGTCATTCTGATTTTACAATACTAAATTGTGTATGATATGCTTCAAAGGCACTTGGGAAACAGAATTCATGTAACTATTGCCTCACATTCCTTGTGCATAAGAGAAGTGATTCAAGCTTTCAATATTTTGCAACCAGAGATTTAAAACAGCTCAGTCCAGAATGGAACATTTCTTTCAACATGATCTGTTTGTCTGCAGGTTGGTAGTAATAGTAAGACTTCCAGACCAGGAGGTTTCTGTTGGTCTTGAGGGGTATCTGGAAATTGTATTAGTAATTGTGATCAGCAGGCTCTGCCTGAATGAATTTTCCTGTTAACCGTGCATCCAGTTGGCTTGTGTCACCAGGGCTGAACATTTTAGCACAAACTAGAAGTTGTATTGTGTTTCAGTAGTTTTCCTACATGAGTCTGCATTTGCCAATTCACCTATCTGATCATTCTTAGCAAGGAAAAAGAAAGAAGGAAAAAATCACCAATGACTTCCATCAAGTTCTTTTTAAAATAAATAGGCTACTTTATTAAGGTTCAGCTAGATGTTCTGAGGGTCTAATATTTTGTGACCCATTTATCTTTCATTAAAAGTATGCCTTCATTGCTGAAATTTTCAAATCTACCCAGCAACTGAGCTTCCTATAGCTCTAGCCAATAAATAGCCTTTAGCTAGTTCAGGTGTGAAACTGTCATCCAGCTTCGCATTGACCTTTTTACACAGCCTTTCCTGTGGTGCTGTGTGTTTGTTATAACAGAGATTTTTTTTTTTTTCACAAAAGAAAGGAAAGTTATATTTAGACATGGCTGATGATTTGTTAGAACATATCTGAATTTCTGTGTTTTTAAGACAATTCATTTATGTCAATCACTGAAAAAATTACTTAAATTAAAAGAAAAATTTAAAAATAACAAGAAACACTGCAACAGTCATTCGGCATGTGATTTGCATTCTTAGGACCTTAGTGCTCCTTGTTAACTAGTTACCAGTGAACTCAATAATAAGTTCTCAAAACTTTATTACTACTTTACACATTTTTCCAAGAGCTTCCATTCTGTCTTTAAGTGTTTCTGAAAACAAGAATAATTAGTAACACCATTCATCGGGTTAATTTCTTCATCCATTCAACACTTAAAGAAGAGATTCTACCTTTGCCTTCATGTTATTCACAGTAACTTAAAACAGATAAAACAGATAACCACGCAAATATGTATTAAATCCAAGTGTCTTTAGTCCTACAAACTTAGGTAAGTACTTCAAAAGCTTCTCTGAGGAAAGAGATAGAAGACCAAACTGATGAGTGGGAGTTAAGTGCAAGGAGCTGCTTGGGGAGAACAGAATGTGCATTTTGTAGGAAGGAGCATGGTGCCTTGTAGATGGAACACTGAGAACAAAGAATAGCTTTATGTTCAATAAAGCACTCCACATGATTGAGGACCATGATAGGAGGCTCTTGTAGTCACATTAAGATTATTTGTTTTGTGGGGTGCTGGTGGAATGGCTCAAGTGGTAGTGCCTAGCAAGTGTGAGGCAAACCCCAGTACCACCAAAATAATCTCTATTTTTTTTTTTTGCTTTCATCCTAAGAGCAACAGGAAGCCCTTACCATCTTAAGATGAGCGCACAGAATGAGATTTGCATTTAGAAGAGATGATTTTGCTTGCACTGTATAGTATGGGGTACAGACATTAATAAAAGATACAAAGTTATGACTGTGATTTATTGTAACACAAATGGAAGGACTTAAAATCCAGGAATCCATAGTGATGCTCAGGATATTGGCGGAGTGTTAATCAGCTTTCTGTCATATAAAAATAACTGAGATAATCAATTTAGTAAGAGGAAAAGTTTATTTTGGCCCTTAGTTTTAGAAGTTTCAGTCTATCATCCGTTGGCTCTGTTGTGGTACATCGTGGCAGGAGCTTATGGTGGAGCAAAACTGTTCATCTCATGACTAAAAAAGTGAAAAGGAAGAAGAAGGCTCCAGATTACTCCTTTCTCTTTCAGGGCACATGTTCAATTACCTGACGTCCTTAGTAATTACCCCAGTAATCCTCACCTCCTAACGGTTCCATCACTTTATAAGATTACCAAGCTGTGACTAAACTTTTACAACATAAACCTTCAGAGGACACTTAAGATCCAAACTCTAGCGGGTACAATGGAGGAAAACTCTTAGATAAAAATTCCAGCTACTGTAAGAGGAAAGAATGATGGAAAGTCACCATTTTTGCAGTTCCCAATAGAATAATTGATTATCAATAACAGAAACTAAAACTACTAGATAAAGGCATATTGAGAATAATATTTTCTTAATGGTGCCAAAATAACACCCTAGAGATGGTTTCCTAATTAGAAAAGAAAACGTGCACTTTCAGTGGTGAGATCGAGGGTTCACGACTTTAACCATGGGATTAACCTTAAACTTCATAAATGGGAAAATCTAATGTGATAGGTTTTGTGATGTAGTACAACATGAAGTACCCAACCTCACATATGAAGTGTTTATGCAAAAGAAGAGAAATGTGCTTAACCTGGCATTATCAAGCTGCAGACCTAACTCTGAGGAAATAGTGGAAGAGTTAAAATGACACCACAGGCTTGGCTAGTTGACAAGAATTCTGATCTGGTTGTTTCAGAAAATTTGTATCACAGATTAAAAATAAAAACTGGTGAGGCTGCTCAGTGTTGAAAGAGAGAATGTAACAACAAAATACCTTGTGAAAATCTTCATTTTATTTTTTTTTAAAAAGCTATGAAAGACTTTCTTGTGACAAATGGAGATATTAGAAAATTGTGTGGCTTTGTTAGTTTTGACGGGAGGTGGCGTGTTTTAGGGTGACATGTGATACATGCAACTCACTTCTGAGTGACCAAACAGCCATGTGAGGTGGAAGTGCAGATAAATAGAGACAGAGAAATGTTAAGAATTGTGGAATTTTGGAGTAGATACCTAAGTTTTTGTTGCATTAGCCTTTCAGTATTTTTGATGCATGAAAAATTTCATAATAAAAAGATGGAAGAGAGTGAAGGACAAGCTGGGTAGTTCCTTGACTCAACCTGCACATTTGTTCGCAGAGTTTCTGTTGCTCAGCAAACTGCAGCTGGTGGACTAGCCTCTACTGATGCAGAGAGACATCCTGACATCTAGAATTCCAAAGCTGTCAGGCCCTTCAGGTTTTGAGCACATGTGCTAACATCCGCAGTGTGGATGTGTTGTGTATTGTGTGGTGTAAATCTCAAACTGACCTCCAGTGAGAGCCTGTGACTTTGTGCTGATTTGTGACTGCAACAAGTACCATGTTCATGCTTGTTTTAGAGAACCCAGAACTCGTGGTTTTGGGATACTGGTGAGGAAGCTGTTATAATAGACGTGAGAGTGGTAGCTTTGTACCTGAATCATGATGATGAGAGAGGGAAGAAAATGCGAGAAATAAATAATTTATAGGAGGTAAGAAATAACCAGATTTAATATTATATTGTTAATGGGGAGTAAGACAGAGGCATTAGGAATTACCCTAGAATTATGGCTTGTATAATTAGAAGAGTGTTGGTATCAGACATGGAGGGTTAGAACTCTGAAGGCAGATAAGTTTGGGAAGGAAGATAGAAGCTTTTATTTTAGACATTATGGGGTCTGAAATATTTTAAGAAACAAAAGTACAAATGTATTATTTGATTATTTGGGGTAGTTAAACATAGTTTAGTTGGAAAAACAGACCTTTAAGACGGTATTGTAGTACATTTCTTTTGCGCAAAATACACTAATTTGGGGTACTTCCCCAATTGTTTTCACTTAACAGTTTTTAATTTTTAAGTGAGATAATTTTTAATGCAAAAGTTTTTGTAAGCCCTTTTCCATATTGTTTATTCTCTGAAATGATACCATGTAAAACATTACACAAGCCACTACTTTTTTCTGATTCTTCACATATAAAAGCAATAGTAATTCTTTGTAGAGAATTCTTTGTAAAAAAAGCCACAATACTTACTTTAGAGTTTACTTTGTGGGCTGGCCATCTCATTATTAGCAAAATAATTAGCAAAATATACCTATATAAGTAATAGACATTCATTTTAGAAACATTCAAAACCTTATAATAGTAAAGAGAAAGTTATTTAGAATTTTGCTAGCATGTGACTTTAAACTCACATTGTGTTTTGTATAGAGTGAAAGAAATAGTGAAGAAATAAGAAGTATTTTTTGTATTATCTCTGTATATTTTACATACGCATTCAATAAGAGGTAACCAAATGGTTTGTTTCACTTCACTTGAATGTGTATTTATGTTTTAAGGTGGTTCTCTCAGGAAGGTCTCTACAGCAATTCATAAAAAAGTAAGCCTCTTAACTATAAAAGTCAAATTGATATCATAGCTCTTCTGCTGCTATTAAAGCTGTATCCATTAAACAAATGACAAATAATTTACCATAAAACCATGGACTTTGATACAATAATACAACCAATTCACTTTGGTTGTATTTTACTTTTACCTACTCTTATTAATCAGCGACTTAAGATAGTTCCTCAGGAGAAGTTATGGTTGCCCTATGTGGTGGTATTTATCTTAACTGCAGCATAATGGTTATAGAAGATGTAAAAAAAATTCTAGTTCTTGCTAAAACAACATTGCACAAATGTATCCATCCACACATTATAAAAATTTAGAAAATGAACAGTAATTGCTTTTTTTTGTATTTTCAGAAATTTGCAGGATTTATGTACTAGAAATATAAATCCTTAAGAATCAGGTTTATACAGTGAAGAAGGTGTTTCTGGACATCACTGGATCTTTTATAAGTTGTTTATCATTGCCACTTTTTTTGTTGTCGTAGGCCTTATGAGGTGCCAAAATCAGTGCTGAGAATGCAGGGGGAAGTAAAGAAAGCAGGTGTTTGATATCAACAAACAAAAGAGTGCTAGCTGCCATGAATACTAGGTCACATATTTGACCTATGTCTCTGTAGAAGTCCTTGATGGTATCATCATTTGGTGAGAGTTTGCATAGAGTCTGTGTAAGGAACCTGCTAAATGGCCAAGAGAAAGGATGGGAGCAGCCCAAGATAATGAGGTCCATCAGAAGAGCCCCAGCTTTATCTTAACAGGGTCCCTGAAGGAGACCAAATACCAAGTCCACAGAGAGCTGGCAAAATGGCGGAACTATAGTTCCAGGCTGTCTAAGATGCGGTGCAAACATCAGTGAGTGTTTGAACTCTCTTTAGAGACCTACAGGGATATGATAGCTGCAGTTAGAGCAGACTGGCTTAAATGCACAGAAGTAGTACAAAGCTATCAGTAGAAGAATGTCAAATTTGTTTTTAGATTTGCAGAAATATGATAACATGTGTCTGTGAAGCAGAAGTTGATCCTGTTGAGGAAAAAGAAATACACAAGAGAAACAAGGGCAAAGAATCTTTCTGGATTACTAGTTAGGTTATCCTCTGAAAGAGAGACCATAGGTTGTTGGCTTCCTCTTGAGACAGAACAGAGAGAAGGGGCCTGCAGTTTGGATTAAGGCAGGATGATCATTAGAAAATGGGTTTTTGAAATAATAAGAAGGCCTTATAATCAGAGAGGGCTTATTGAGAGTTCAATGTTTGATATGTTGGCTAACAACAAGTTATGGCAAGGTCTAGACAGGTGTTTGAAGTAGTAGCTAAGGTGGAGAACTGGGAGGACACAGACTTGGGGGCAGTGCAGGACTGTGCTCATAAGGCAAGAACAGTAATAACACAGTGTTCAATCATCAAGGATGGCCAGTATTGGATTGCAGAAGTGTGTGAAGTAGATGCTAAAACCAACAAGGAAGTTTGGATGTCTGATTCTCAAATTGGTAGAATTTAACAACCAATATGGGTAAAAGTTAAGGAGGTGAGAAAGTTGCAGAAAGAAGGAAGAGCTGTTAAATCATAGTATTGGAAGTTGTCATATCCATTAAAGGGGCTGAAAAAAAATTATCTCCAATGTTCTGACTGCACAAAGGCTTAATGTGTTAAAGTATGAGCTAAGTCCACTCCATGCCCTTTCTGTTTACTGGTGGGATTATGGGTACAGACAGAAAAAACAGAATTGAAAAGAAAGCAAAGCTGGAATAATTTCATGTCCCATTCTTTGCCAAACTGATTTTGGACCCCTCTTCTAGGTTTAGGAATGGTTTTTCTATCTTTTTGATTCAGGACTTGTGCCCTTTGAAAGAGCATGGACTTGCTTGACTTAGAATTATTGTCAAGGTCTCCCTAATTCTTTCCTTTACACTTCCAAAATGTGGTTCCTTTGGGTAGCCTCAGCAGCTGTTGGCTGAGTTTAGTCATTGCTTCACTTTGCAGGATCTTCCTTGGAAGACTAAAGACCATTTCTGAAAATGTGTGCTCATGGTATATAAATCCAGGGCTCATATACAGAATCTGTACTACATCAAGTATAAATAATAGGAGGGCTTAAAGACTTTATGATTTTCTAAGGTTTTTTTTTTTTGCACTATGATAAGTAACTTCCATTTACAATCCAGTTCATGAGCAAGTTGAATTGACTGTGTCTTCGAAATACATCAATGCTTAAAGTGCTTCTCACCTCTAATTTTCCATATTCCTGTATGTGCCCTTACTCTGTTGCATTCCTTTCCTCACACAACAGAATGATTCTTTCAGAAACTCAAATCAGTCATGCCATTCTTCTGCTCTTACCCTCCAGTGGCTTCCCATGTGATTCAGAGCAAAAGCCAAAGTCTTTACTGGCCTGCAGGGCTCCATATCCCAAGTTTTGCCATTCCTTCTGACCTCAGCTTCCAGCCTTTTCCTTGCTGTTACTCCTCTGCTTCCTGCTGTTCTCAAACACAGTGTGAGGACCACAAATATCCTTTCCCTGGAACATTCATCTTCAATATATGCATAGGCTCATTTGTTTTATGTCTGTGAAATCTGTAAAACCTTCCGGGGTTGCTTCCTCCACCCTCTCTAACCTGTCCAGCTGCATTTTTCTCATAGCACTGATCACCATCTGATGCCGGATGTTTTACCTCTTCACTCATTTATTGTTTTCTTACTCTAGACAAGAGTGTGTAAGCATCACAGAACCAGAATTTTTCATTTGCTTTGTTCATATCTTATCCCTGAATACCTACAAAGTACCTGAAACCTGAGTGGTATCCATTAAATGTTGATTGATAGAATACATGTTGGATGGGCAGGTGAATGAATATTACGTGTATGGTAATTAAAGTTATAAAGGGTAAGGGGAAAAGCCAGTATTTTTACTAGTGTCACATTTTGATTAAAGCTACTATTCTTTCTATTTTATTCTGTGAACTTGTTTGAGAGTGGTAGATGAAACATTAGCAGCAGTAACATTAAATTTTAAATTCCAGCTGGATTTAGCTTTATGTATTTCCAAATAAAAATAGCTTAATAAATTCTAATTTAAAGGTGTAACATTGAACAGAATTTAGAAAATTCTTTCTGTCATTGAAACAAAGAACTTTTGCAACAGTTGAATTAAAAAAAAAAACATTGACTCACATGAATAGCAAGGGGAAAGCAGGATTTCTAGATAAGCAAGACAAAAATTTCCACTGTTTCTCACCAACTATGTAGCTAATGGGGATGGTGGCTTTAAGCCAACTACCACTTAACGGGTAAAAAAAAGCTTACCATTCAACAAGTGAAATAGTGTGGAATGGATAGCATCTATTGAAATTTGATTTTCAGCAGTCTCCCCAAGTGATGATGAATAAAGTTTTTTCAACCTGTTTACTTTTGTAACATACCATCTCATAGTCAAACTCAGGATTAATTATATGACAGCATTTGGTCTAATGCTGCTGAATTGTCTCAAAAATATCTTGAGTTGTCATTTGAAACATGTTGGGATGGATTTTAAAGAGGTGCCTGACATAGGAGCACTAAGTTAGGAACAACTTCACTGATGATAGTAGGCCCAAGCCCCAAATCTAGGTCAGAAAATGAGTTGAAGTTAAGACTGGTCTAGGTTGGCACCCATATCTGTGGGTTTCCTCTGTGGTAGAGTGGAATCAGGTGGGCGGTATCATAGAACCATTTTGGACCAGAGCCGAGATGAATCTGAGGATGAAGGTAGACTCCCGTTTATTACAGCAAAGGGATGAGCATGTTTTGAACATTTACTAAAGTGAGGAGGCACAGTTAAATGCAAGGGAATTAGAGTAGAGGTCAGAAAACACAGGCCTCTGTGTACATGACTTATTTTGGGTGTTCTCTTTCCACATTTGAAATGGGCTGAAATAGATAGGTTCAACTACATGTAACAAAGGATGCCCATCCCCTTTCATTTCTGAAAAGATTTCTAAGTGTTTTTGATTTTTAGAAAACAAAATTTAAAAAATTTTAGAGTCCAAAGGTCTATTTCAGCATATTAAAAATTCTGCTTTTGCTTATCACTAATAGTAAGTTATTGATTATTTTAATCGTCTCTGGTTGGTCAAGATGTCAGGTTAGATTTGCAATATATTTGATTTGGTTCCATATATTCTTTGATCTGATCAGTACATCAATGTAATATACCAAGTAGGAAAGAAAATTGACTTTAGAGAAAATTGGTATTTCTAAATGAGATAGCATTTGAAAATATCAATTTGACATTATGCAGTTGGAGACTTTTAAATAAGACATATTTCAATATAATATTGTGCCCAAATTTGTTTGTAGTATACATAACCCAATGTAGATTTTGATAATTATGCCTTGCCTCATATAAGCCTGGCATCTCTTCCTTTACTTAAATATTCATATTCAGTTATTTATAGCAATGTGAGTAATATAAAGTTTTGTGCTGTTTATGCAACAGTTGCTCCATATGTCAACATCGTTAGAACTGAGAAATTTCCTTGCTTATCTCCTAAAAATGCCATGAATGCCTTGAGACTTTCTCCTTTCTACTTGATGTGGTTAAATAGAGGGCTTCTGTTTTGGAAAGGAACAAGCTTACTGTTTTTCTCTTTCAGTACTAGGGCTTTGAACTCAGAGTCTCACACTTGCTAGGCAAGTGCTTTACCACTTGATCCTCAGTCCTTTTGCTTTTAGTTTGTTTCTCAGGTAAGGTCTTTTGCTGGGAACAGACTTAGTTTGAAAAGGACCGTATGTTCTTTCAGGATTTTTAATTAGGAAAACCTTTGTTTTTGACATAATGAGACCGATGATCTTGTCTACCTCTTAGGAGTCAATCAGTGGAGTTAAATGATTTAAAACAAAACAGTGTATATAAAGCTGTCCTATGAGACAGAGTTTTTTGTGCAGGCATTACTATTTTCTCATATGCTCTCTCCATAGAGTACACTAAAAGATACGGAGCCATTATGCAGAAGAAGCTGCAAGGATAAGGAGATGCTGTCTGACGCATCTAGAGAGTTATGTAGAGCTATGTTTTGTCGCATGGATTATTTGGCTAAGCTCTTTTAACTCTTAAAATATCCCATAATCTCAGAGGGATGTGGATACTAAATATGATTTATTTAAGATATATTTATATAGAGAAATATACACATAAGATTTACTAAAATATTTTAAATTAAAAAGTAAATCTTCATAATCAACCTTTAATTTCCAAAGGAATATTATCAGCCTTGTTAATTATCAGTCTCATTCTCCTTTTTAAAAAATCTCATCTGAAAGCAACTTTTGGGGGTTTTTTTTTGGTTTGGTTTTTATAGTGCTAGGAATTGAACCCAGGACTCACACATGCTAAGTAGCCACTGTACTACTGAGTTTACCTCTCCAATCTTGAAAACAGAATACCTAGAGTTTTTTGGGCAGGCATTACTATTTCATCATATATTTTAGTAAAAAGTGACAGTGTACACATTTTAAAACCATATTTTAGCTGTATTTTAAAATTGAAATTGAGAGTCATGATAACAAAATTATTAATTTATTTTAATGTAGTCAACTTAGTGCTTTCTTTACAAAAAGTACTAAAATAGTAAAACATAGTCTACTCACTAAATTCTCAATTTTTAAGAAAAAATTGACTTATCACCATGAGGCATTGTAAGTGCTATGTTACTTTATACTTCTGCACTCTGGTACATAACACTTAAGGGAAGATGAGGGCATCTTTAGAGAAAAAAAAAGGTTTCTAATTCAGAGTTACAGCATTTATCTGGAATTTACCTGGAATGGAAGTCTTGACTGCGTGCAGACCGACAATCAAAAAGTATGAAAGGATCCACATCAAATGACAGATTCTTGACCTTTCTCCTTCCTTAGTCAAGTGCATTCACCTCAGCCCATCTGTGAGGCTGTGGCTCACTTAGGAATTCTGAGAGGAAACTGCTTTAGAAGAAATGAATTCTTCATGAGATTGAAAGGATTGGTTGGCCATTGGTCTTTTTGAGCTTTTGGGGTTAGATATTTCATGTGTTGCAGAAGGAGGAATTTATTATTTGTAATTCTGGATTTAAATAATTTTAACTTCTGTCAAAATTTTGGCTAGAATTTGATATATGTATTAAGTTTTTCTCCCAGGGATAATTATATCCTCTTTCTTGACATATACTTAGAATGTAGAGTTTCATGGGCTTGAAAAAGAGTACAAATAAATACTTAGAATTAGCATTAAGCAGCCAGCAGAACTCTTACAAGACTAATAAACCCTCTTGTATGCATGTTCTACAACTTCAGCGTAGAATTAATGTTGTGAAGGTTGTCTCCAAAAAATGGAATCATTTAGGTCAAATGGAAACAAAATGGAGCTAGTACTCCCTGAAGGAGGGGCCCTCCTGCTTGTATGCCTATGATATTAAATATTATAAAGACACTCTGACCACAAAAATTCCTGATATGTTACTTCTGTCAGGACATCTCTCCAGCAACAGCTGGTTATTACCACAGAGGAGTTTGCAATGAGCTCCTTAGTCAGTGAGGCTTATTTCCCAGTAGTCTACGTGGCCTTCTCCTCTTTGTCTTTAAAAGCTTTCACTTGCCCCAACGCCCTTGGATGCACCTAGGGTTCACAGTAGCACATATATCCCAGATTGCAGTCCCTTGTTTTTCCTGAATAGTCCTGTTTTTTGCAGTCAGTCTCTGTCACTCGATTTAAGTTGACATAATCAAAAAAATTTTTCCCCAGAGTATCACCTTTATTTAAATGTTACTATGAGAAACCTTGGAAATTTAGAATTATAGTTTTAGGATAGTTTAGAATTCTTCTATTTGTGTAGTTTCTTAGCTATTATCATTTTCACAAAATAGTCACCAATATTGTTTCCTGTGGAACTATGGATTACATGCTTCTCATAATTTATTACTTCCTTTTCTCTTCCTCTCAACTTCATCTGGGAGGTACGCCTATTTTGCTGTTCTTGGTCAATCATTTGCCCTAGGTTACAACCATTTTCTCTAGGTCAAATAGATCTGGAGTGGCTGGATGAGGGTTTCATGGACAAGCTGGACTGTAGTCTTTACTCCACCCCATCGAAGGCCCAGAGAGCGACATCTGCTCATGATGCAGAAGGAGTTTCCTGTTGCTTCAATTGGGTGTCTTATGGAAATAGTAGTTTTGTTTTAATGATGACATATGACCAAATTATGCTTAAAAAATTGTTGGTAATATTGGTATTGCAAAGATGAAGGTCCAGTCCCTGCTCTAAGGAGCCTGTGATTACTGTAGAGGTAGTCTGACAAATAACTGCAGAGTTTATCACAAAGGGCAAAAAAGAATGGGGGCAGTTCCGCCGTAGCAGGGCTTCAGAGAAGAATAGATGGTCGAGATTGAGAGAGCAGACTACTCCATTGTTTCATGTAACTCTTCTTGCAACTCCGTTCAGCGTTTCATGTTTAAATTCTCATGAATTCCTGATCATGCTGTTTGTTCCATACCTGGCCTTGCTGTGCAGTATCATAGTAGTTGATGGCCACATTTTTTTGTTCGTGTGGATACTTCTCGTGAGTCTGTAAAATGTGTATTTTACTTCGCAAGGTTCTAGGGAAAAGTAATGATTACTCTTTTCTTTCCCCCAGTGTAAGATGAAGCCATTCAATTCTTAAACTTTTCTAACTTCTGAGATTTAAAACTCTGTAAGTTATACACTGAGAATGTAGAATTGCTCTTAAAATGATGATCTGTCTGCTTTCTCATGCCCTCCTCTTTCATTCTGTAATGGCCTATTCTATTTAATAGTAGATGTTGAAAAAGGCAAAATGATTTTCCAGGTTTAGACTATGTCAAGTAGTAGTGATATAATATAATATACAACATATAGCATATAATAACTATCATATAATAAGCCAAGACCTGTTAGCATTTTTGATAGATTATGTTATTCAATTCCCTCAACTCTATACATAGTAACTGTTGATACGCCCATTTTAGAGATGATAAAATTGAGACAGAGTGGTTAAATTACTTGTCCAAGGCGTATGTTCCTAGTTAGTGGTAGACTGAACACATATACTGAAGAAGTCTGATCCTGGAGCCTGCATGTTCTACTTCAACAGGGCATCTCAGCTTTCAGGCAAATTTTGAATTTCTGACCTGGTCGTACCTTTGTGTTCATTCAATATTCAGTGAGTATTTCCTACACTAGATTAGAAACTTCTTTTTCTGTATGAGACTGTGCTCAGAATTATCAAAAGAGAGAGATTATATATGTCAAAGAATAGGTCAGGGAATCAGATGTACCCTATTAAAATCTGGGCTCTGTTACAATTAGCTGTGTGACTTTTTCACTCAATTGAATCCATTCTTCACAGCTCTCGTTTTGAGGTGGTATTTTAAATATCTTATGCCTTTAACAGTTAATCATGCAAGGTTGTTCTAGTATCTTTCTTGTTTCAATATTCCAACCTTCTCCATTTCCACTGTCTCCTGCCTGTCTCTTCAGCCTTTTAATATTGTGTACACCCCCATGATCCCAGTCAGTCTATGAGATTTAAATGCCACTTTTGGAGGGATGATTCACACCTTTTTATCTCCAGCCTGGACCTTTCCCTTGACCATTATCAATACTATTATCTCTACTTTTAAACTCTATCCAAAATTTAATCAATTGCCAACACCTTCTGGATGTTGCAACCACTTCTGGGTTTAGGGGCCTTTTGTCCATCTGGGTGATCGCAGTATTCTCCGAGTTCATTGCCCCATGATTTGTTCTCCATAGCACCCAAAGTGAGCCTTTTAAGTCTTAGTCGGATCATGTCACTCCTTTGCTCAAGCCTGGCTTCAAACCTCACTCAGAGTGAGTATTAATCCTCAGAATGGCCTACAAGCCTTTGCGTGATGGCCTTTAGTCATTACCTTAGCTGAAACAGCGGGTTTCAGCTGTTTGGATATACCAGACATATACCTGTGTTGGGATTTCATTGTTACTTTCTCCTCTGCCTTAAATTCTCATCTTTCAAATGTCTGCAAGACTTACTTCCTCATCTTCTTCAGGTCTTTTACAAGTTTTTTTTTTTTTTTTTTTTTGGTGCTACTCGACTTTGAACTCAGTCTACCAACACTTGAACCACACCTCTAGTCCTCCAAAATGTCTTTTAAATGAAGCTTTCCCTGACCACCTATTTTTGTAACTGCATCCACCGCTAACCCCCCAGCCATACTCCATGTTTCCTTATTTTGGCCAACAGTAATGAACATCATCTAGGATATTAAATTTTATTTTTTTGTGTGTTGTTACTTTTTTCTGGCTCCATCACTTTTGTACATAGCTTTATGAAGATACAGATTTTTTAAAATTCCAACATGTATACTCACTATACCACATATTAGGCACTCAAAAACTTGTTGGATGAATGAATGAATAAATGAATAAGGGTATGGATAAATGAATACATGAATGTGTTTAACTTGTATCCTCATTTGAAAATAATTGGAAGTTAGCACTCATCTCTTCTTCTGGTAGCTTCTGGTAGCTTGGGTGACTGAGTGCATGTATGCCGAAATGAAATGCCTCATGATCTAGGTAGGTGATGTACATATAATGCTTTGGATGTAAAGCAGGATGTGGTGGGGAGGGGAGTATGGCACACACAGGATTAAGCTCCTCTGGGGAGTACACCTTGTTGCTGTCATGCATAAAATCTGCCTTGTCATTTGACCTAGGAAAAGCTGCTGGAAATACAGAATTTTGTGTGAGCTTTACCAATTCATAAATGTTGATTTCCAATTCAAAAGCTCTCTCGGATCAAATAGAACACATTTTCTCAGTAGGTTCAATTTATGGGCTTCCAATTTGAGAGCTGTGGTAAGAGCAGCATGAACTTTAGGATCCACCTATTTCAGCGAGCAGTTTATACTTAAAATATCAGCGATGTTTGTGAAATGATTTGAGCAGAAAATATGTAGACCATGAACTCCATATCATTCAAACTAAGAATATTTCCCTTTGGCACTTCTGTTGATTGCTGTTCATGGTAATAATGACAGATCTGTGACAGCAACAGTCTAATCGAACAAACAATTAAAATTTACTGAGGTTCTATTATGTGTCATGCACTGTTCTAGGTGCTTGGGTTATAAGGTGAGGACACAAAAGTATGCCTCCCTGTGGTAAGTTCCATTCAGTTTGAGATGGAGAAGGAGAAGAGTGACAGGTCGTCATCAGATTAACTAATGAACAAGGTAATTTTACATAGACCTAAGTGCTATAAAGACATAAAACAGTCGGGTGCTGGTGGCTCACGCCTGTAATCCCAGCTACAGAGATCAGGAGCATCAAGGTTCAAAGCCAACCTGGGCAAATAGTTTGAGAGACCCTACCTCAAAAAAACCCATCACACACACACACACACAAAAATGCTGGCGAGGTGGCTCAAGGTGTAGGCCCTGAGTTCAAGCCTCAGTACTATAAAAATAAATAAATAAAATGTTCTGAAAGTGAGTGCTAAGATTGGAGTGGTGGCTAATTACACAGAATAGTTAAGGAAGACATCTTTGAAATGGAAACATTTGAGCAGTGACCATTCTGTTAAGAAAAGCATTCAGAGTTTGAGGCTGAGCCTCTAGACCATAGGAATGTTATTAAAGCTCCAATAAAGCAAAAGGGATATATCTCACCGTGTTTGGAGAACAGCAAACAGAACATAGTGGTTGGAAGCAGTGAGGAAGGCAGCTGAACGAGGTAGGTCAGAGAAGGCCATAACTTTAGAGCCTATGGTGTGGAGTTTGGATTTTATTTTAAGTGCAACAGGAAGCCATTGAATAATTTTTTTAGCATAATCTAACTTATATTTAAGAAGCAGAGACCTTCAGACAACTTTTTTGACTGAAATCCAAGGTCAGAAATATTCCATATAACCCAGTATACATACATGTGTGTGCAACACACACACACACATGCACTTTAAGTTTTATGCAAAAATACTTATGCAAAATATTTTTTGATCTAGTAAAGAAGCAAACCATACCATTTGTAGAATAATGTGTTTTAAAAGATTCTCACTGATATATACATGAACAATGGTAGGTTAAGAAGAGAAAGGAGGAGACTGGAGGTGGAGCTCAATCTAGAGCACTTGCCCAGCATGCACAATACCCTGGGTTTGATCCCCAGCTCTGAAAATAAACCAGTGGGGAGGGCACAAAGATTGAAGAAGACTTCTGCAATAGAGAAGGAGATGAATTATGGTGTATTGAACTAGATTCGTCATTGTGTAGATGGAGAGAAGTGTAGTGCACAGGCAGACTAAAGATGAGAAAGATTTTTAAAATTCATATTGATTGTGATATAACTTAACTGTAAAATACACCATCAAATACAGTATTTATGTTTTGACAAATGTATACATCCATATAACTACCATGATAATCAAAATATAGAACATTTCCATCATTCCAAAAAGCTCTTCATTCTTTTTTGCAGTCAACTCCTGTCCCTAGACTACTTCTCATCTTAGGGTAACTGGTGATTAATTGGGTCTTCTCTAGAATGTGCTCTAAATGCATTTACACAGTGAGTTATCTCTTTGTTTGACTTCTGTTAACATGATGTTTTGGAGTTTCACCATACTCTTGTTGCCATCAGTAATTTGTTCTTTTTTACTAATTTGCATAGTATATAATTATATGGCTTTACCACAATTTATTTATTTATTTTACTATTTCTATTAGCATACATTAATAGTATGAGGGGGTTTCATTGTGATAATTCCATAGATGTGTAGTGTGCTTTGAACAAGTTCACCCCCTCTATGTATCTCTTAAATTTCTCTCCCATTCTCCCACCTTTTTCAAGTAGTGTTTGGTGATGTACCACAATTTACTTATGGTTTTATTTGTCTTGGGTGATCACTTAATAGCATTGTTGGATCATATGGCTTATATCCATTTAACACTTATTAAAATCTGTCAAACTATTTTCCAAAATGGTTTTACCATTTTACATTTTCAGCAATAAGGTCTGAGTTCCAGATATTCCATGTTCTCACCAACAGTTGGTATTGCCTTTCAGATTTTAACCTTTTTAGTAGGTGTGTATTGGTATTGTAGTTTTCATTTGTAATCCCCTGTTGATAGTGATCTTGAGGATTGTTCATAAGGTGTTTCCCACTGGGTGTATTTTTTCCCTTTTTGGTGAAATGTCTGATTAACTTTACTGCCCATTTATTTTTGGCTTTCTTATTTTATTTTTGAGTGGCAAGAAGTCTTTACATATTCTGGATTCAAGTTCTTTATCAGATATTTTCTCCAACAGTGTAATTACAAGTATTATTCAAAGAGCAGATGCTTTAAAAATTTTGTTATCACCAAATATAAGAAATTTTAAAGCAAAAAAATACTTCTCTATTCCCACCCCCATTTTCTTTACCTCTGAATTTCACATTGGTTAGGTGTTTGATATCTCATATATTGCTCTGGCTCTATCCTTTATCTTTCACTGTCTTTATTTCTTTGTGTGGCTTAGGTTTCTATGTCTTCAAGTTTGCTGATCTTTTCAACTTCAGGGTCAATTGTGCTATAAGTCCAATCCAGTGAATTTATTTCTATGTCAAATATTCTATTTTTTAGCTTAGAAATTCCATTCCTTTTTTTATATACCTCATTTCTTTTTATTGTACTCAGGTTTTTATTTAAATTCTGGAGTATACTTATGATAATGGTTTTAATATCAATTTATCTCTTATTTATGAGTATGTTTCTAATGACTAATATTTCCCCTGGTTACATTTTCTGTGCATGACTAGTAACCTTTTATGGGAACTGGATATAAGCTGTTGACCGTTTGAATTTTATTGTTTTCCTTCATGGAGTGTTAAATCTTGTTTTAAAAAGCCATTAACTTCTGAAGTAGCTTGAATTTTAGAGGTTTGTTCTTAAGTGTTATTAAAGTAAGTGTACTATATCCCTTAATGTAGTGTTAGCTTTGTTTTACCATGAAGGTGTGAATTTTCAGGGGCTCAGTTGATTGCCCCAGGTATTCAGTGAGGTCTCTCCACTCTGTCTGGAAGCAGTACAAATGTCTTCTATTCCTTTATAAGCTCTGCACATAGTTAAGGTAACATTACAAATTGGTCATTTTGTGTTGATTTTTGGCATATCTCGATGAAGTTTCTTATTTATTTAAATTTTTTATGTGGTGCAGAGTCTCATCTCTAGCCCTGCCCCCTGCAGATTCACTCTGCCTATATGTTAGCACTTAACAATTGTATAGTGGAACCCCATATGGCTTTCTGGAGCTCTTTTGTTGCATAACTCAGTTCCGCCAGTATCCTATCCCATAAATTCCAGTCACCTCAACCTTCTAGAACTCTGATAGCTGCCTTCTTATCCCCTCCTAGCACTGGTACTCACAAAGTGACTCTAGAAAAAAAAGATAGCAGGTAGCGTTGAGTTCTTCACTTTCTTTATTTTCCTTTCTTTGCTGGATTACAGTCCTCTGATGCCTTTGATTAATGTTTAAAACTCACCATTTCATACATTTGTATGGGTTTTCAGATGTTTTATTACAGGTGGCATGTCTGGTACAAGTTCTTCAATATAACATTTTATTATGCCCAAGTTCAAATGTATACAAAAGTAAAGAAAGGATCCATTGAGCTCTTCTACCTACTCTCCATCAGCATCTACCATTTCAACAGTAGAGTACCAAACTTGCTCATCCAGCCATCCTCCTAGGTCCTTCACTCATTGAGATGATTTCTAAACAAATCATTAGAAAGAATTTAAAGGAAGAAATGGTAAGACTTAGTGCTGTGTTAAAGAAAAAATACAGGAGAGAAAATAATATTTTCTGAATTATTTATTTATTTGGCACTCTTTTTGAACCATAGGCCTTAATCTCTATCTTATTTCAGAAGCCTTATAGCTTAATTAGTCTTTTTGAGTACACCAAATACATTTTAAATTATATATTTTATTTTTTCTTTATTTTTGTTGCCAAAAATAAGTAGGCCAATAGGTTTAATAGTTTATGGACCTTAAGCACTGTCTGGTATATATAGTATGATCTAATTTAGCTGAAACTGATAAAATACAATGGCCTAACAGCTCTGTAGCTCTTTTGGGTATGGTCAATAATCTCATGTTCAAATATTATGGGAGTAAAAAGATAATGAAACAACATGAAAAATGTTTTACAATGATAATAATGTAGTACTTTTAACATTTTATTAATAATAATATACCATTGAATATTAAGTGAAGAAATATTAAACAACCAAATAGTTAAAAATGCCATCTATATACATGTAAAAGTGATATAACATAGTTTGGTGACTATCTTAATAGGAATCTAGAATAAAATGCATACAATTTTTCTAATAAACTAATAGGAATACATGTTTTCTTTTTAAAATTTTCTTGTTTTGGCTGCACTGGGGTTTGTACTCAGGGCTTCGTGGTTCGTTAGGCAGGTGGTCTTACTGCTTGCTCCATCATTTCTCTTTTAAAAATTCTCTACTACCATTTCGTTGATACACTGAAATTAAAAATAAATGGAAAAGAAAAGTAATTGAAGCTCCATTATTAATGACCCTATCCAGTTTGTTTAGTTTACTAAGGTATGATGATAATAGGGCTGGAACTGCAGCTGCACTGAAAAGAGAATTTCAGAAAGAAACATAAAGTCAAAGCCCAGTTTAGTAAAAGGAAGAATCTTGCAAGACAGAATGGAAGTTGGAAACTCAATCGCCCATAGCTGAACCAATAAATTTAATACTTTGAGTGAAGCTCTTTATGTTTTAACTCAAAATGCCATGGCCGAAGTTGTAAAAAGTCGATTATTTTATTGTCTCAACACTAGTAACATTTTGGGCTTGCATCAACAAGTTCAAACGATAATAAGTTCATAGATTATTAAAAATGGGAACAAATTATATTGCAATAAAATCCCACCATGAATAGTCATTTCCTTACTTGGAGTAAGTTTCATTTGCATTTTAAAATCATAACTGCTATAAGTATGCTAACAAAGTCAGCTTTTCCCACAGTGCAGAGAATTTTCCAGAATAATGCATTATGATTCTCATTTCTCTATGTGAAAAAGTTGAAACATGAACTTTTCAACTATCTGTTAATCAGTATTCCATTTTTAACTTTTTTTCTTTGCAGTGCTGGGGCTTGAACTAAGTGCCTCATACCTACCAGGCAGGTGCTGTAGCACTTGAGCCACTCTACCAGCTCTTTTCATGGTGGTTATTTTTGAGAGAGGGTCTCCTTTGTGCCTCTACTCAACCTGGACCGTATTCGTCTTATATGTACTTCCAAGGGTAGCTGGAATGACAGGCTCGAGCCACTAGCCATTGGTGGAGATGGGTTCATGAACTTTTGCCCAGACTGGTCCAGAACCACAATTTTCCCAAATAGCTAGAATTATAGGTGTTAGCCACAACACCTGGCCTCCCATTTTTAATATCTTACCAGAAGGCAGGTCGGCATATGAGCATGTCTGTGCTTGCCTGGTGTTTGAATGTTTTGTGAACAAAATTATTAAAATACATTGCATAAAATTATATGTAGGCTGTATATATATAAGGTACATATGAAACATAAATGGGAATTTCATGCTTAGACATGGGTCCCATTTCTAAGATATCTCATTATGCATACACAAAGATTCAAAACTCTAAAACATTTAAACTCTGAAACACTTCTGGTCCCAAGCATTTCAGATAAGGTATATTCAATCTGCATACACTTTAGAAATCATTATTTACAGTTTCTGTGACAAAATGTCACTCAAATTCTTGAGCGAGTCTTGGGTAATTATGAATTCCAAAACAGTGAAGTTGTAATCTTTAATTACCGGAAGTAAACTTAACACTAGTAATGATAAGTGTTACTCTGATTATTATTGTTATTGGAAGTTGTGGTAGTAATTGATTATACTTTTAAAAAGTCATAGCAATAATACAAGTCATAATGGTCAGGAAAGAGGATGAAGAGAGAACCTAACTGTTTCCTGAGTATTTACTCTGTGTTGTACAGTTTATGTTTATCTCCTCATTTATTCACCATAATAACTGGGCTATTATTGCTTATCATAATTATTCTGATGCTGAATTTCATATAACTGGTACACAGCCAAAATGGAACACAGATTCTTGACTGTCCAGTTCCAAATGTGTCTGCAGCTCTACTGCCTTTTACTGCTTCTTTTTCTGTCAAAAGTTTTATGAGATATTCCATGAAAAATTTAAAATACATTCCTGTTAGGACTTTCGGAGCAAGAATAGTTTATAGGGAAAAAGGGGGCGAGAGCCCTTCAGTTTATTAAAAATTGTGCCAGGAAAAAAATTAAGATGTGGAAAACATTTCCGTTTACAAAGGCATCAGCTTCTGTGTAAAAAGATGACTCAGATCTATTGAAAACAGATTGAGGTGTTGTATGTGTGTGTGTGTGTGTGTGTTCACATGAAAATTTGGGGAACTCTTAAAACAAGTATTTTTTGTAGAACCTAGAGTTTTCCCAGAATACAATCCACTTCTCATTAAGACTACTGCCACAGCTTTTAGACAGCAGAGTAACAACAAATCTACCTTTTTTCTCCATAGACATCCAAGTAAAGGTTCCAGAAAATGTTTTTGAAAAATAGCTCTAGAATGAAAATTTGTTTCATGCACAAAATTATTAAAAGTAGTGTAACAATGTAAGTAAATGTAACAATGACAATAAAATTTTAAAAACTAGTGTAACAAAGTATCTTTATCTATGTATATAGGCCTAAATGAAACATAAGTGAACTTGTGTTTAGACTTGGGTTCTATTTCTAAGGTATCTGATTAGGTGTATGCAAATAATCCAAAATCCCAAAACACCTGTAATCTCAAACTCTTCTGATTCCAAACCTTGTGAATAAGGGGTATGATTTCTTGAAGATGAGCCCCAACCTTAAGCTTATATGGTGTGGCTTTCCCTCACTGTTTCCTTTATAGACCTTTTATAAAGTGTCTATAAACCTTTCATTATTTATGTTAGAAAATTAAGCTTCTTACATGGAAAATATTTTATATTATTTACTTAAATTCATGAGTGTAAAAATAAAAATCAAGGGCATACTTTTATTAGAAATATAATTCTTAATAATGTTACTTTATTCAATCACATATTATCTTAATCAGCTTGGACTGTGGTAACAAAATATCTTAGGGTAGCTTAAATGCTAGGAACTTACTAAGGGTTTGTAAACTGGGAAGACCAAGATCAAGGTGTCCATATGGCCAGTTTCTGGTGAGGGTTTTCTTTCTAACTCATAGATGTCTACCTCAGTTAGGGCTTAAACTTATGAATTTTGAGGAGGTGTAAACTTTTGGTCCATAACACATAAAATCCACATTAAGGTCAAGAACCATTCCACATACAGCTTTTCTCTCAAGTGGGGTAACATTTATAAGTTAATACATATTGTGATGTTTATGATAACATGGCTACATTCGGGAAATTAGCGTTTGATTATAACTCTCTGCAGGACTTTTCCTAAAACCTGTTTTACTTCTGAAGTTGCTATTTATTATTTATGGCTGCTCTTATAAAAATTGCAAAAGATAGGGCATGCTGACAGCTGTTGAAATGCTGATTACAGATTTAGAAGTGATAGTTATTATATTTAAGCCAATCATCCTGATATTATGAAGGACCAAACTGATGTTATGAGGACCAAATTGTGCTATGAATGTGAAGGAATTTTGTACATAAGCTTACCAAAGATTAGTTCACCATCTACCAGAATTCAGTGTGTCAAACATTATTCAGTATGTTTTAAAGAGGGAATAAAGAGCAATGGTGAATCCAGTGAGTTTTTTAAATGCAAGAACTTCTGTGACATTATGGCAACATAAATTGCTAATAGGAAAAAATCTAATACTAATATAGTAAATATATACTTATATGGTTATCACTAAATCACCTTAGATATTTAATATTATAACTAATGTGTGATGAAATATTTTAGAAAAAAAATAATTTGTCAATTAATTTTTGAACTATGTTTCCAGGCTGAAATTTCTATTTTTATTCATCATTTATGATAAAGAATGATGGTTATGAATTGTTCCATATACTTCAAGTTGAATCACTAATGTTATATATTTAAAATAAGAGTGTACTCAATGCCCTTGTTTATCAATGACACTTGTTTATTAGTGCATAAGCAGTCTTTGATTCCTCATTTTTTTTCTTTTTGATTATGTTAAGCCTCTCTGTTCTGATGTAGTCTTACTTTAGGAGTTTTTTCTCTATTATTAAAAAGCAGAAAAAAATTAAGTGGTTCTCCTTATCTGCATGTAAGCACTAATAATTTCATATCCTAGCAAAGAAAGTAGGGGACCTATGCACTTTTCTCAAAAAAATCTATTTTACAGAAACAGCCACATGTTGTCAAGGAGCCAGATGAACTTTACAGAGGGAAGGTTTTCCAATCTGACTAAATTGTGGTACCTATTCTCAAAGCAAGATAAGTTTTGAACTTAAATTGCTCATACCAATCCCTAAAACATCTTTCCATTTCTACCCCATACATTTCAAAATTTAATGTAAATCCAAACATGTCCATTTCCAGGTCAGGTCAAAAAACTAAACTGTATTTTTTAGTGCTATTCATAGACACAGGAGCCATTATGCAGAAGCGGCTGTCCTCTTGTTAGTCCTCATTTCTCTTAGGGGACAGTCACACAGGTGGGCTAGGTGTTTACTAGAGTTGTGCTTATTTTCTAGTCCAAACAAGGTAAAAGGTCTTTTTTGATGGTCTTCCCAGAGCACAGATTTCTTATTTTGGTAAAGCTAATTGTCATTTTGTAAAAGTAATTATATACATAACACTTGTTTATATAGTCATATAGATATAGTTATATAAAATATTTGAGAAAAATAACTATATATTGTATCTCTCTATATATTTGTATACATATATATCACTAAGCCCTATTTATCTGAGGCATTGTGAAGTCTTGCTATCATATAATTTGTTATGTTTCAGTATGGTTTGAATTAAGACAAATGTTAAAGGTAAACGAACCCCAAAGTGAATTCCACTGTTAACTTCATTGCTGCTATTGACTTATTGTAAATTTCATTGAAATTTGTGCTTCAGCACAGCAAAACACACAGGTCTGAAACTAATTTGATAATAAGAAGCTGAAATCTCTTACTGAACTCTATGAGCAAAGCTTTCTTTTTAAATCTGAGCTAAAATGATAGACTGGAAAGTACTGGAACTATGTCAAAGGACATCAATTTGAATCTTGAGTTTTGAGTAATATTTTTTTGTGGCCTTGAGGAAGTCACAGAATATCTGAAATTTCAATTATTTTCATCAATGAAATTGAGATAATATTTTAAGAATCAAATAAAAAACCACAAGGTGAATGTAAAAAAACCTCTTTTGTCCAAAATGTATTTACTTCACTTTTTTTCCAATTGAAATACTTTTCTACTTGAGCGTTTTTCTAAAAGTTATTTTTAAGTTTATCTTCTATGTAAAATGCACTGATATTATTGCCTTCTATTTACATATTTGTTCATTTATTGATAAAAATTTGCTGAGTGCTATTCTGTGCCAGACTTTGTTTCCTGTTGGTTACTCACATTGAGAACCAGAGGTCCAGTTTTCATAAGAACTTGACTAGCTGGAAGACTGTGATTAGGTTAAAAAAAATAAATAATGTGCATATTGTGATTAATAGTAAGAAGGAAAATGAGAGGTACTAAGAGAAGGAATAGAGGAATACTTGAGGTTGAGTGGTCAGGAAAGGTCCTTTCTAAGAAAGCGAAATTCTAGCTGAGAACTGAAGGATAAGAGACAGCCTGTCTTACATGACGTGGGTAGAGCATTCCACTGTAAAGTGGGGGGAGAGACCCTGTTAGAAAAAAGGCCCTTTTTGTTTTCCGGGTGATGCACACAGGAAACTCAGAGAAGACTCATGTGACATATGATAGAGAGCTCTATAGTTTAGAAAGCAGGCTTATAGAAAACAGCTTAAAGCAACCAATTGAAATGCAAAAGGCATTGCTTTCTTTTCTCAGGACAAACACTGAGAGTTAAGATGACTTGCCCAAGGTCACCTTACCAGTACATAAGATAAGAACACCAGTCTCTGACTTCCAGATCTGAGGTTTTTTTTTTTTTTCTGCTGTGAAAATCTAGCTGAACATTTCCACACTGTCCTGATGCCCAGAGCTACCACTATCCAATCAGTCAATAAACTGAAACCCTAGTGGGGAGTTGGGAGGTGGAAGAACAGTTGCCCTGCTTAAAGATCTTTTGGATTCTTATATTTGAATTGTCATTTTTCTGATTTCTCTGCTCTTGAATTGTTCCTCAACTTGCTGTTAGCTATGTTCCCTCTCCTATTTTTGAGTAGCTGCTGACATGAAAATGAACATATTTAGGTTTTTTTAAGCATGTGTAAATGGATCTTAGTAAATGCTCATTGTTCTATCCATCTAGTCTTATTAACTCAGGTGTGCAGATCTGGATATGTTTTTCTGACTATTGTCTTACTAGATCAAGCAATGATGTATAATTATCTTTAATTATAAAAGTAATTTTAGTTTGAAAATATTTTCCTATGTAATAAAACATACTCCAATTGGGAAAATACATGATGTTGTTCATTTCTGAGGAATCAATCTTACCCAGTTCCTTAAGATATTTTTAATGACTGGTGAATAATCACAGGAGTTAAAGATGACAACACCAGGTTTGCTGTTGGAAATTGGAGCGCTGTCTTTGGACTCAAGGCCTAAATCATGCTTCCTACTTCTTTATCAAAACCGAATTTAACAAATGCAACCATGTCTCTGTCCCCATATTCAGAAGACAGAGGAAGAATGTCATGTTCATCCTGAAGACAGGCTGTATCTGGAGAATGCACCCAGGGAAATGTTCATTTAATGTGCTCAAGGACTGTTCTCTTTCTTACTAATCATAGAGGACAGAAGTAGTACCTAATACTCACAAGAAAGTGTTTAATTTATGGATTGGGGAAGAAATATGAGGAAAGAAAGAAAATAGGTTCTTCTATGTTACAACAAAAACAAATCTTATTTCATTTGAACAGCATTTCCAAGTGCAAGCACTGTGTCTTGTGTCAATATCAAATAGGATAATTCCAATAGTATGGCTTAGCAGACAAGGAGTCAGGCAACTTTTACTAGCTTTGTTGTTGAGGGCAAGTCATAGAAGCATAAGGAGCATGGGATTCCTCATTTGTCATCATAACCGTAAAAACATGCTCTAAGAGAGATGGATGGCACTATGAATAGGAAAGGGAGTGGGAGGAGAATAACATTGAGACCTACCTTATGCCAAGCAATGTATAAAGTGCTTTTCAGAATATCTTATTTAATCTTTTAATTTTCCAGAAAAATTGATGTCAGATTATATAATAATTATTGTTGAGCATTTATATTGAGCCAGTCTGTGCAAATACAGTAGTGTACAATGATGCCGGGAAAAAGTGGCATTTCACCAGAGACTCCAAGGATGAGACATGCCCTGGGAGAGTTCCCTACATATGCTTTTCTCCAACAAACTTACCTCCACACCCTCCTCAGTCTTCCATATCTCAACTAAATCAGGAATTGGAGTGTCATTCTTGATTCTTCTCTTTCTCCTATCTATATGCTCACAGGTATGAAGTTCATGAAATGGGAAAGAGATTGGGGTGCTCAAAGAATATGAAGAGGAACAGTATTTCTTGTGTGCTTTGAGAATTAGGATTGTATCCAAAGTGCTTAGGGAAGGCACAGAAGTGTTTTAGACTGGAATATTGTGAACCTACTGGTAGAAGATAATTCTCCATTCATCCTTCACATATCTGCATGCCTTGTGAATCAACATCCCGACTTCCTTTGTGCCAGACTCTCTTTTCAAGGATGTTTGTGATTAACTTTGGGAGAAAGTGATAGTGCTTCCCACTGAAGCAAATGGCAGACATGTTTACTGTTCAGTATAATAAAGACAATGTTTTCTTTTGGTTTTTATAACGGGCATGCATGTTCCCTGCCCCTTATGAAATATTTCAGTTTCCTAAGCTCGAGGTTGGCTTGCTCTAATGCAACCCATTGAAATGTATAGATATTATATCAGCTTCTGGGAATTTGAACTTGGGAAACCGTCACAAGAAAATGCTGATACTCTGGCTTCTATTGTAGCTATGCGCAACAAGTCCCTGACTCAGAAGTCTTGTGTATTCTGCCAGCATCTGTGCAATTGTAGCAGGCTCACTTGTTAGCTTATAAATAGAGTAAAATCTCAGGCCTATTTCAGTTCTTGGCAGTTTTAGTGAGGAGGCTGGGATGGTAATAATGACAAAACTTTTGGGCAAAGGCTAAGAATCTCAAAGCCAAATAATTCAATTTGTGGGAATTCCATGAGCATCATTAGTCAACGTATTGATCAAATTATTTGGTCACATGGGGAATAAATTGCTTTCCATTGTCTTGTATTAATGATGAATAATTGGGGACTACCAGAAGTAGGCTCAGAATATGCTGTCTTGAAGGTGCCCTGGTTGCTGCTAATCTTACTCCAGGTTTAAGGACTTCCTTGACAGTATGAAACGCAGTCTAAGGATCCACCCTTATCTAGATAAAAGTTCCGATCCTCCCCAAACAATAGTAACAATTTCACACTTCATACCCTGAGTGGGAAAGAAGGAAATTCAAAACCACTGTGGGTGAAAATTAAGCATATGACTATAGGTTTCTCTGGTTCTCATAGGGAATGAAGGTATGGGGTATATAGTCTTTGTTAAAGAAGTATTCACTCTTGGGGTTCTAGCAATAATTGGATCATTTTATGACTCATCCTCTCCCGCAGTGCATCATGTCAACATTAGGAAATGAAGTGTAAAAGCTTTGATTTCTTAAAGTGCTTCTGGACTGCTAGGAGGAGCTTTGGCTCTGGGGGAGACATCTCTGAAACAAAAACTATACCTTTGGAAAAAAATAGTTGAGATACCGACTAGTCACCTATGTAGACACCATTCTCTCATACAATTAGTAGTAGTATTAATATATCACTTGTAGTATTTATACTATGCTTAATTATGTAATTGCTGTATGCGGATCTATAAATTGCCTCTATATTCACATGCATATGCATCCAAAGTGTATGGTTGGAAACCCTTTTAATCATTCAATAAATATTTAATTGTGGACTTTAAAATAAATAAATAAATAAAGATGTGTAATCCAAGCAAGGAAAAAGGATATTACAAAGGCCTCACTTTTCAACTCCAGGCATGCAGAATATCACAAGGAATCCAGTTTATATCCTCACTCTTAGCAAAGTTCCTCACGCTTCAGTGCAGAGATTTCTTCTCCAGAACATTTCAGGAATTAGCACCCTTTCCTCAAACTCCTCCAAATGTCTCATACTCCCCAGAGGTCATCATTATAAGGATTGACTTTCAATGCCTGAACCTGTGTCTTTCTACTTTTCAACTTTTTGGTGATATAAAAGTTAGCTTTAAGTATAACAAATGATTTCTGTGAAATGTATTGAAGGGGGAAGAGGTCTGGTATAAGAAAAATCCTTCATATGCATACATAAGTAAAATGGTAAGCAATCACTAAAAAAATATGTATATTGACTTGTGTTTGTGTTTTTACTGCCTTGGAATAGGTTAATAATTATGGTGAACATGACTTACTGGAAAATAAGAAGTTATCCAAAGAAATCTAGGCAAATTCTTGCTGTCATCCCCTTGCTTGCAAAACTCCCATAGCTCCTATGTAGAAACAAAGATAGAACTGAGAGATGTTATCATAGCAAAGGAGCAGACTCCTTTAAATTTTGCTGCTGGGCATATCAAGCCCAAGTCAACCAAATGGAGCAAACACCACATGCACAGCCAGAAGGTTTATGGCTGCTAAGTGAAGGGGTTTCCCAAACTAAAATAGATGGTGTTCATAATGATGATCTTGCTGCTAAACTCAGAACGTTGCATGGATTGAAAACACTACTTCATGTGATTGAACTTTGAGCCAGCAGCCATCAAAAGTGAAAGCAAATACACCTTGTTAACTAACACAGAGCTATTATGTCCTTCTCTGCCCCTTGGTCCCTCTTTCCCTCTCCATCCCAACCTCAGCTTCTTTAAGGAGAATGACGATTAGAAGTGGGCCTGAGTGTTCTGTCTGTCCTACAGGTAGATCAAAGTATGAGGTCAAGGATTTAAGCTTTCACAGTTCTTTTTTTAGATACACTGTCCTGCACAGTAGGTGGAGGGAGGGGACACCTGAATTTAGCTAATAAGCCTGAGCAGAGTATGCAGTGTGAGAAGGAAACTAACAGATTGTTTTCAGTTCAGGGTATCATTGCTGTAGCTTCCATGCTAAATTTTATATAATTATACCATGAACACTTATGAAGTCTGAAGGGGATTCTGTGATCAGGAAGAGCCCATGTAGAGAAATGCTTGTACCCTGGGGGCACTACAACCTCTTTAGAACATCACATTTTTATGCTGATGATTTTTCTGATTAGAGCCCTTGGCAAAAGGAGGTAGACTGTATCTGGAGATTTCCCTTGGGGTTCTGGACTCATCATATCCTTAGAGAGGAAACTGACTGGGTTTGGAAAGTTGAACTGAATATCAGGACTATGGAGGTCATGTAACTCTTCAACATAATATTTCCACTTTGGAGTGGGTCAGTTCATAGGTAACGAGTAGCAAGGTGGGAAGGCCCAGCAAGACCTGGTGTACTTGGGAATGCGGTTGGCTTGACACCAGCAACATCTTAACTTCACTTGGAAGAGTGGCAGCTCTTGTCTTCCACTTTGCAGTCTGATTCACAGAGGTTCCCTTAAATGCCTGTGTCTGATTCATTTATGGATTGTATAACCTGAAACCTAATAACATCCAGTGGGCTGCTATGACTGCTTAGCCTAACCATCAGGTATTCAGAACTAAAATGAACATTTTCTCTGTGCTCACTGCTTAGAATGCAAGGAAATTCTTCTAGCTCTAGCCAATATTTTAAAATCTCATTTTTACTGTCGTTGGGAATGTTGCCTATGCCATTGTTTGGTCTGCCACTTGAAAAACTACTAACTGATAGATTAAAAACATTGCTGTCTGGGGCCACAAACTGTGTCTGGGTGGTAAGGACATTCATGAAGATGGTAAGGAGGTTGATCGATGATAACCAGCTGGAATCAGCTCTTCATTCTGGTTGTTACTGCCTGCCTTTGTTATCATGCTGGACACACCACATACTCAGTCACAAGCAGGGTACAAAGGACTGTTTTCGCAGTAAAGGTGACTGGCATGGCAGCCTTGAAATGCCTGCCAACAGCAGACCACTTTGTCTTGGAAAGGAAGACTTATGCATACAAAGAGTTACTTCTGCCCATTCCTGGCAGATTGGCTGCATTGGAACCCATCTTGGGACTGCCAGTGATGTCTCACTGTTGTTGATAACATTTTCAAGCTATGCTTTTGCCTGGCCCAACTCCAGCCATCTTATTGTGCTCCACGAAATAAATCCGCATTAAATCTGACAATGGTGTACCTTTTATCACAGAGGCCCAGGCTTATAGTCACAGTATTTGATGACCCTTCCATGTTTCTTATTACTTACAAGCACTCCATATCGTGGAGGGTTGAAATGGCCTCTTTAAAACTCTGTGGTCTCTGATCTCCATACAAATAAGATTTGGTTACTAGGACAGTTAGGGATCATCCTCCTTTTGGTTGCTTCCTTGGTAATAATCAGGGTGAAAGGGCTGAGAAGTTATGCAGAGCTATGTGAAAGTTTGGAATATCATCTTGACTACTTCTATATTCTTTCCTCTAATAATGATTCTAGGCTGCCTGTGTGATACACTCTCTGGATGGCAGTTTAACCAAAAGATGGAGCAGAAATTCAAACTTATTTCGGTTCAGCCACTTGAATTGTATTATTTATTGAATTGTACTGGACTATGAGGATTATCATCACTTCGTTGAGAAAACTGCTCACCAAGTATCCCCATGCTCTGAATCTTCAAGTTTTCCTCCAGCATGGTAGCTTGCAAATTGGGGGAAATCTCAGACTTTTCACAATTTTTGACATTATGTGTTGTGATAGTCCTTGCTGCTTAATGGAGAATAGTTTGAAGAGCAAATGCTAGAAATGGAGAGTGTATCACTTATACCCACAAGATTTTAATTGATTGAGGTAACTGCATGATGATGTGGAGAAGTTAATGCTATTAAATGAAGATTTTTATTACTTAACAGTCCCTCCAGAGAAGGGGACACACCACACTATGAAAGGCTATGTGGGAAATCAGCAGATTTTGTCAAGAGGCAGATGGAGGAGGGGAAAGTCTGAATCAGAATCTTTGCCAGGATTTCTGTAAGAAAGGCAAGACAGGGCAGGAGAAACAGTTTAGGACTGGCCAGTGTGAACAATTTCAGTGGCTTCTAGGGTATCAGGATAGTCCCTAGTTATGTTGTACCTGGCCCTGAGTGATTTAGCTCAGGGACAATATTGACTTGATGTGTGAGAGGTTGAGGAGGAAAGTGATTAAGGGGATAGTATCTGTTCTCATTAGCTTGCATATGTAAAAGCATACTCTCCTTTCTAAGAATTGGTTAGTTCTGGAGGGGCAACTTCTCAGTAGCTAGGGGAGACTGTAAATGCCACAATATCAGAATATAGAAAATAAGAAAATATAATTAATACAACTGGCCCTGTGACAAATGGATGCCAAATAGACAAAATACAGAATCTAAGAAAACACAGTTAAAACTGGAAGGCTATTTAGGGGACTCCTGTAGCAATCCAAATAAGAGATGACCATGGCTTTGACAGGATTGATGACTGGGGAGATTGAGAGAAGTAAGCAGATCTAAGATATATTTTGAAGGCTACTTCAACTACATTTGATAATTTTAGATACAGAGTTTGAACAAAGAAGACTCAGACTCTAGTTTTTGACTTAGTGCTGTGTAAAATACTGTATAGTACAGACAGGACTGACGGAGAAGTAATAGAAGCTCAGCACTGGACAAGTGAAGGTTTGATATGCCTGTGGAATATTTATATGGCTATAAATTAAGCAGGACATGTGAGAGTTTGGAATTCAGAGGATCGATCTCTAATGGTGATACAAATTTGGGAATCTACAGTATAGAGATAGTTTTGAAAACATGAGATGAATTCTCTAAAGAGGAAATATGGAATTTGAATCATTAGGGAAGATCATACATTTTCCAGTAGTCCCACTCTTTTAAATCATCCATTTGACGTCTGAATGTACTTGAGTTTGTCAATTCTAATAGAAAAGGAAGATTAAAGACATGACAAATACAATTTTTGCATAGGTATTATATGGTATTTGTTATACAATGGTTTGGACATGATTTGCTAAATGATTATGTAAAAATAGGCTCTTCGGTTTTAGATTTTATATTCACTTTTGGATATCACGTCAGTAACCTTACTAAGGAAGCAAGTTTAGTTTGTGGTTTCTGTTTATTTTTTGTTGTACGTGGTCTTTTTGAAGGAGATTTTACATGTAGAAAATTTAAGCTATTTTTCTTTCTGTGCTCCATGGCTTTTCATTTATACTTTTGATTTTGTCTTTGTTCTCCCATATTGTCTCTGTTTTATCTCTTCATTTCAAATATCTTTCCTCAGAATTGTCCAGAAAGCTATCTTTTAGTTAATCAGAAAGAAAAAGAGAAGCATTAGCCAAACAAAAAATGCTTTAAAAGAGCCGGGTGGTATTTCACAACTTGAGAGGAGTGCTTGACAGATTGCTAGATAATGTGTGAAAGAGGGTGCCATGGAGATGGGAAGACATGAAGAACAGGGAGTATGTAAGCATCTATGGTGTGCTAAGGGTTGTGGAGGAAACAGTAGTCAAGGTGAGTATAAAGGATGCGTCCTGTGAAAAACGGCAGTAATTTCTTGATTTTTTTTTTTTTTTTTTTTTTTTTTTTTGTGGTACTGGAGTTTGAACTCAGGGTTTTGCCCTTGCTACAATATGCCTCCAGCCCTTTTCACTTTAGGTTATTTTTCAGATTGGTCTCACTTTTTGCCTGAGCTAGCTTGGGTGTGCGATCTTCCCAATCTCTGCTTCTCAAGTAGCTGGGATTACAGGCTTGAGCCATGCAGCCTTTCTATTTTCTTGACTTTAAAAAACAATGTAGCAAGATGTCTGTCATCTAACAGATGCCATGATTGACCAAACTTAATCTTGTTTTGCATATTATTTTGAAGGATAATTAAGCATTCAACAGCTGACAATGTGCAAGTCACTGCCATTTAATGCATCAGTAGCCAGCAAGTTTATAAGAGCTTCACTCTTCATCAGAACATGGGGCAAGGCATCTTCCTTGTTGGTTGCAATTAAATCATTGAGAGACAGATTTCGAAGGACTATATAGAGATTTTGGAGGTCAAGGTACCTTTTTCAGTATTTTGAAATTTAAGAAAAACCAATCATTTACCCATAAAAGGCTTTACTGGCTTTTAAAAATATTTAGTCCCTTTGATTTTGGCTTTATTATCAACTCACTTGTACATATAATGTGTCATAATAACAAGCAGCATTGATTGATAGCTTACATGCCTGATTTGATCATGGAGTAATGAAAACAATTATTGTTAACTGAAATACATTTGGTGGATGGAGTTTTCTAAAATATGTTGGAAAAATAAATGCTATATAGTGATACTCTAAGATGGTACCTTCATTTCATGGGTGAGAAAACTGACTTTTGCAAATTGTTGTATATTTGTTTCAGGTCATATAACTAGTTGCTTAGGGCGCCTTAGTAACAGAAGGGCATCCAAACAAGTTCTGTTCACAAAATGTTATTAAAAATCATCTATGTAATTTTCCTACTTAGTGATAACAGTGTAAACTATAAGAATACCATTTACTTTTATGTTTCTAGGAACACTGTGATGGTCTGGTACAAATTGAGACAAAGATTATATTTCTTATGAGAAAAATTGTAGTTATTTGTACTCTTTAAAAATTGAAACTGCAAAGGACCTTGTTTTCATGTCTACAGCTACAAAGTTTTCACTACACTTTCCTTGTCCTCACTTTCTTCTACCTTCTCCCCAGGATTGGGAAAGAAAATTACAAAAATTGCATTCGGTCTTTAATGCACAAAAAACTTATTTCATCCTCCCTAGAGTTTTAGGCATGGTTGATTGGATCTCTATTATACCAGGAACTGCCAGATATTTTGCTTGAATGAATGCTTCTTGGACTGAGAAGCATTTAGAAAATATTGAATAACGTATAATCCCTTAAGAAAGTAGCCATTTCAAAAGCATATTCTGTTGAATTTAAAAAATCTAATTTATACCACAATACCTAAGAAGCACTAACTCCTTGAGAAGATTTGAATGCAAAGACATTGTTTTTAGTGATTCTAATCATACTAAGAACAAAGAACTGATGTGTCTTAATGGGCTCTGGATCCCTCTGACATAATCCACACATTCTATGAACTTGGATGGAGTCAGCTAGCTCTCTGTCATTTAAAAGTTGCAGTGGCATCATACCCAGTCTGAACTATGCCTCAGGTGGAAGGCGTTCACGTACCCAGTTTCTTCCGTAAGCAGCAGTAGCTGTAAAAGCAGTGATAAGAGTAGGGAGACAGCGCCGTCTTCAGTCCCTGAGGCCACTGGGGTTTCTGTCCTGCTGTTTAGAGCTGAAATAGGGAAATGACTTTTCACTCAGTTTCTCCCTTTAACATGAGAACCACTTCAAAAAATATGTGTGCCACAAATTATTCAGATGAGGTATTTACTCCTTAGCTGAAGGTCACTGTATCACTTGGCACCAAGCTGTAAAGATCAACGAAAAGGAAAGAAAAAGAAATCATCTCAGAATTATATAAACAAATTGAAGACAGAAATTCCCTTAATGCTTGTAAATGCTAGACTGGCATTTATGAAGAATTGCATGGGAAATGAATTTAGTCTTTATATTCAGTTCTTCAAGGCATGTTTTTAAAGAGATAAGAGGTGAAAATGGCATTTTTAAAAGCTATTAGAAAAAGAGGAACATTAATGCAAGATGATAGACTAATTTGCCTTATTCTTCTCTCTTAAATTTAGCAATTCTTGATTCATTTTCATTTTATTAAATTTATTAAATTTTGTAAAAAATAAAATATCTTTGTTTCAGAAAACATGTAACATAAAATGAAAACCTTTTTATAAGCATTTCTTACTGTGCTTATCCATTCTCCTACCTCAATGGAAAACATATAAATGGTGAATTAAATATGAATGTCTGTAATTATTTTCCAATTTTGTTGACATACACATGTGCTAAAAGAGCAAAGAAAGTTTTGTACTTATTAGAGAGAAGTAATAATGAAAGTGAAATCTTGCATGCTTTGTCCCTCTTCAAAAATACCAAAACCCCAAACAAAATGTAAAATGTTGTTTGAGAACTTTCAATGAGTATTATCCATTTTGATATTAACTTGCCATGAAGAACACTTTTACAGAAGTATTTAGCTTTACAAGAAATTTAGAATGAAATCTGCTTTTGGAAAATTGAATACAGGAATTTAACTCTTTGAGATGTTACAACAACTGGTTGTGAATGAGTCACATGGTAGCAGGTTGCCAGAACTGAGGAGTCAGTCAAGAGATGTGGCTTCATTAAAAACATCAGAATAAATGCTGTACGTTAGTGTCCACTGGAAGACAGGGGTGAGGGTGACCTCCGACAGCAAGTCATCTTAGTATAAACAGAAGAGCGTTGAAAGCCATTGGCCGGAGCCAAGAGTGTGTCCTCTCCAGTCTCCTCCTAGTTAACCTACATTATTGCACCGTTCCTGGAACCCAAGGGTTCACGCCTGAGCAAGGTGCTTTTAAGGCTACCTGGACGCTGACTAGAGACTATAAACCTCTCAGACTGTTCTGTAGTCCTCAGACCGGGTTTCATTCTACTGACACTGCAGACTGGAATTTATTGGCTGTTGAACTTCACACGCACACACACACAAACTCACTTCCAGATACAACTGGAATTTGTTTCAGGTGTTTGGAATTTGAGGTAAGTTGCATTTAGCTCTTGATTGAAATATTATCATTATTATTATATGACATGTCCAGTCTTCCACTTAAGTTTAGGCAGTTCTATCTCAGAAGCAAATATTTTTCTAGTTAAAATGAGTGGTTTAGATTTTTTGCAGTTTTAGAATAAGAATGATAGGAGAAATATGCTGTAGAAATTGGCCCAGGAGCTCAATTAGAAAAAAGTCTGTAATCTGTCTATGCTTAAAGTTTTAAATACATTTTGTCTCTGTTTACTCCTACTGAAAATTTAACTATTCTAACTGCATTATGTTAATGATAGGACAAATAAAGGTAATATGATAATTGACGATGAATAGATTAAATGTCACTTAAATAGATAACTTTAAGGCATTTTCCCTTAGCAGTTGTAAAATTTTAAAAATTCTTACAGCTATTTAAGTTAAGGGCTTTTCTTCCTGGATAATTTTTTTGAATTCTTGTGCAGAATTTTGAGTTTCCATTAGATTTGAAATGTAGTCATCTTAACAATATGTTATTTCATATATTTAAGAGAATGAACGTTTCCTCTGTTTATGGCTCTTCATTTTTGTCTGGAACAATGTAGTAAGAGCATGTTTAATTTTAACTTTTTTAAACAGTCTTAAGATTTTAACTATTTTTACCTTCATTTCATTGTGAATTTGAGCATGTGCTTTCATTTAAAGCCTGGACAAGGAAGCCTTTGGAATATTTTGCTTTAAATCATTTAAATATATCTTTGGATCTGTGAGTCTCAAGAAGAGAGGGTATTGACTGCTGTTTTGTTTCAGAAAAGGGGATACGAAATGTCACAGTAACGAGTTCAAAGATTTGTTTCATTCATGACAATGAGGTTTGCTGGATTGATATTGTTTTATTCTTCTGAGAAAAAAAATACTTCAGGAGGAGAAAATATCTCCTAATTCCAAGTGTCTGTAAAAACTGATTCATGCCAGAGTTAGAGTGTTTAGGGAACATGACGAAGAAAAGGAGAATAAATTATCTCAGCCAATAAGTTTTCCCATTTGGTTTGCAGAGTCTACTGAGCATCAGTCAGTGCTATCCAGTTTCCTGCTTCTTTTCTTAGTTGCAATTACTATTTTCTAAAATACTGTGCAAGTGTATAATGATTTAGCTTTTTGTTTCTCTTTTAATCCAAAATTTACTAAACTGCTAAAATATTGCTTATCAAAGTGACTAAAAATACCAATAACATATACTGCATTGCATTGTAATTTCTCTGGTGGACAGATAGAAAGAGACCAGTCTTTTATTTCTACTTTGATTTTTCTGTTTCCTCCTTTAAGTTCTTTAGAAATGACTATCGTTAGAATTTTCAAAGTTGTATGATTTGACTTTTTAAGCTCAGAGCTACCCTGCAGAAAAGAAGGTGGTTGTGTGTCCAAGGGCAGCCACACAGTTTACTTTAGGGAAATGGTGCAAGCCAATTTTAAAGGTAATGCAGCTGTTGAAGAAATACAAAAGCCAGATGACTCCATAAGTGTGCATGGAGGAAACCAGGATAAATTGTGCTTAGACCCAGCTCCCAGAAAGCTATTTTAATTGAGGTCAAAGAGGAAAATATCGTAAGTCTATCTTAATTATTTATTAGGTTTACCTAGAATGAGACCTTTGCTGCAGATAGAACTAATCCATAATTCCTTTACACTTTAACCCTTGAGGTTTCCTGAAGTGTGGATCCATTTTACATCTAGAATGCAAAGTACACTTAATTTCTTAGGATCAACAAATAGTTAAGGCCAGAGTGAAGTTAACTGACTAAATATCACTTCCATGTAAGCAATCAACTTCTCCATTTACAAATTCTTGTAATAAACAGCTTAGTTTTTAGTTGCAGTTACACAGTTAATGGAGCTGTTTCTTCTGGCCGCGTGTTGTATATTTGAAATATGTGTCACACAGAACTGTTTTCTCTTAGAGTTTTACCTTGCAGGTAATTCACATTAATTCCAAAGAAAAATCTATTCAAAGAGAAAACACATAATTTGTGGGGTTTAGTGTGTAAATTACATTACATTCTGTGTCTTATTTACTCTGCCAATGAAGAATTTCATTTTAGGATTAAGATTTAAGTAGGAAAGGTGATTTATAGGTGTTTTACAACAATGGCTATCCAAAATAGAGTTAATGTAAAACTACTATAGATTCTAAAATTTAAAAGTACTGCTACAATGTTATAGAAGATAAATTAAAGTGCAGCATGCCATGAATGTATTTTTTCTTATTGTATATTTTAATTTTAAAAATAAAGAACTCAATGCCAACATCTCAAAATTATCTTTTTAAAAATTGCTATTTAAAATGTATACAATTTTAACTATAGCTTTACATAGATTTTATATAGTTATGTGATTTTTATCAGTATGCGGGCTAGAAATGCTTGCATTTTATATTCACTTACAAATATGTCCTGTTCAAATTTAAAATTCCTTTTAAAATTCTGCTTTTATTGCATCAACTTATTTTTGAAGAATTTATTAGTTTCCTTAAGAGTTCTGATGATTCTGTTGGACACATTACGAAAACTGTTATTTATTCTTTAAAAAAAAGTCCTCTTAAAGTTTGTGCACTCTCATACACAGAAACCCAAGAGAGACTTTAACACAGAAACATTGGCATATAAATTCCACAATTTGAAACTGATAAATCAGATCATGTCTACAATCAGCTGTTCAAATTGAAAAGGTTAGTTATTGGTCATATCTAATAGGCAAATGATGTTAGTACACTAAAGTATCTTTACACAATGATTGATACTTACACTTTCAAACATGTGATACCTAATCTGTGCCTGTGGCCAAGTTCTTTTGATGTTTCATGACTAAGATGAGCTGAGTTTGTTAAGCAGCAGAGGCTGGGTTGTCTGGGGTCCTGTCGTGCTTGGCAGGTCATGATAAACGGGGGAGTTTTTCTTAACCTTGTGGCCATAACATTCCAGTATCTTTAAAAAGGGGTGGGAGAATAGAAGACATTGCCAAAAACATTAGCAAGTTTTCTCTATTTACGGAATTAGAATAAAGCCTTAAGATTATTTTAAGGGCCTTATTCCTCAGAATTTGTAAATTTTAAGTTACACAGAAAAAAATCTACAGCTAAGGATTTTGATATGTAAAGCTGGTAGAAGTACTCTTTCCCAGGTCAGTGTAAAGATGAACTGGAGAGTAGCAATTTAATTTAATTGCAGAGGATTCAATCAAATTAACATTATGCTCATTAAGTAATAGTTCTCCATTTAGAATAGAATATGCCACTTTGATCTTTCATTGTTGTAATATATTGTAAAAAATTAAGCTACTTGTGACATACATGGGACTGTGAAAAATAAAAAGAAAAAAGTATGCAAATAAAAGTATAAAGAAAAACACATGGGGTGTTTATTTATGAGAAAAAGCCTCTGAAAGCACTTATCTGTATTATTTATGCATATTATTAAGACTGGACAATCTAGTTTCATTTCCAAATGTAGCGAGCAGAGATTTCATGAGCTGTAATATGATATAGTAAAGCATCTTATGGTTCCATTTGTGGCATTTTAAGTACTGAGTTACCTTTGGCCTTGTGGGGTGATAATGAAAAAACATACCATTAGAAGGAGTTTGAAATATTCCTCAATAATTCATACAATGTATGTGGTATTTATGGCAGGTGACAAAGTACTATGACATAGCTAAGGAGAAAAAATATGTTTTAGAATTTTAAAGGTTAAAGTGGTTTGACATTTGGTTTTATGCATGTGTACTGTACATAAATAATTATGCTTTGTTTTCCTGTGTTGTTGTTACTGAGTTGTTTTTAAATATGTTGAACCTTGCTATGAACTCTCAAATAATTTGAAAGCTTTTGTGACAGTTGTAGTTGATGAAGAGTTATAGGCCATAGGATTTTTTCCACTTAAAACATAATTTCTCCCCAGTGTGTGATTTTGTTTAACCTCCCTCCCCCAAGCCAGGATCCTTGAAGGACCCTGCAGTGAGGGCCAGAACTCAAGTAAGATCTTGCTCATGATAGCACAACACTGCGGGGGTAAAATAATTTTTACTCTAGGTTATTGGAGGTGGGTTTTTATTTATTATCCTTCTAATTCTACTGTTCTTAATCTTTGTGTTTCTTTTGTCTACTGTTACAATTAAAAATAGAGTATTTGGTTGTATTTTGGCTTATAGCAGTTAAAGAAGCATCATGTCAGTTTTCCTCTGAGTGGAATAGATACAGACCTCTGGTTATGTCCAGAGATCTTTCACTTTCATAATAAATAAATGGTGCCTTGGGAGCCCACACTTAGTGGTATCAGGAAGAAACTTGGGCAAGGAATGATAAAGAGGTTCAAGAAAAGGGAGGAAAGAGATTTTCTTAACTTCCAGAAAAGGATGTGTGCATATTAAAGCTGTAAGATTTTTTTCTAAGGAATCAGATACTGTATAAGAACAGTTTTGTATTATTCAATCATTAGATTTTTACAAAGTCTGTTTCAAAAATTCTTTTGACTACTATTTGGCAAAATAGCATTTTGTTTTCCTTAAAAAGCCTCTATTTTAAAGCATTGTTTTTGTTAACTCTTGGTGATGACTTTTATATATTAAATTTCTTTTTGCTTTGAATTTTTAAACAGCAAAGAAATGAGATATAACATTTATTAAAAAACACCAAATATATCTTGTCAAGAAATGCTGAAATATTTTAGTTTCATCCAGTCATCTTATATTGAATTCTAAGTTAGTATTAACTTATAAATATTATATTTAGAAATGGATTTTCTTTCATTGCTGGAAGTGACTAAATACTGAAATAATTTTTGACAAAATTCTATATTGTAAAATTACATATTTTATTACATATTTCAAATATTATTACTTCTACTCAATTTTTAAATTAATTTTTATTCCTACTTTTAAGCTTTCTTATACATGCATTCTGAAGTAGTGTAGGAAAGGACTTCTATTAACCCATATTTACTTATGCTGCTAACTGGAGATCACAATGATCTAGAAGGTCCACTAGACTGTATGAGCTGGTTATCAACTTTTTAAAGAAAATCAATGTAATACAAGCATAATTCAACTGAAATGTGTTAAATGACAGCATACTGTAAATCTCCAGAATAAAGCTGAAATAATACTAAAAAAATACTCTCAAATTCCATTCTTTAACTTACAATTCACTATGACCAACTTTGAAAATATTAGACAATTTGAAAAATGTCACATAATCATTGATATTTCAAGAAGTCTTATTTTCACTAAATTAGAAGCTAAAGGAAGCTAAAGTTAGGTACTCTTCTGCTTTATCAAGCAATTATTCAATAATTTTATTTAACCCAGTCTTAAAACACATTTTGTAAAGTGAACATTTATGCAACATATTGTTTCATTACAATATTTTCATAAATATCATATATCACATATAGAGTAGTCACATTTGAAATACAAAATTGACAAGTCCAAATTGTGTTGACAGTAATTTCTGTATCATTTTCTTTATTTATGGAGAGTTTCGCATATGATTGTCTAGAAATTTGCATTTGTCTTGTTCCTTTTGACACATGCACACACATACACACGCACACACACACACACATTGCCCACTTCCTTGTGTGTCTTAAGAAAAGTAGGATTTGGATTTAAATTTTGGACATGAAATCCTGCAACATTTCTTTGGCCTGCTTGTTTTCACTTTATTCAAAACAAATTCAAAAGTAAATAAGGATTTCATGGAAACAGAGGGTGAATATATTTTGTAGAAATAATCTTTCTTCCATATGGCTCAGCAACTCACATTTAGTGGGTGCTCTTTCTAAAGAGAGAGTATATTCAAATTAGGTTAAACTGTACACTTGACTTCTAATTCCATGATCAAGCTGCCATACATTTATAAATTTCTTAATGATTCATTTAACATCTCCATTAATTCAGAAATAAGATAAGGTTTTGGGCTGGTGGATTCACTTGGTGGTAGAGCACTTGCCTAGAATGCTTCAGTTCCTGGATTCTATCCCCAGCCTTGGTGGTTAAAAAAAAAAAAAAGGATGTCGAAGTAATTTGAAGCTGTCATGAAATAATGCGTTTTTGTTGTTTTGTTTTTCATGTATTTTTGGTCTTCGGTATGTCTAAAATTTCAAGGATGAAATAAAAGATCAGATCATATTCCACTTAATACTTTAATCAATTACAATATTGTGTCATTTCTGTCTCAAAAGTGTTTGTGAAAAAAAAATTGTTTTATTTCTCCCTGTAGTTCCTGTGTTAATTCAGATCTTCACAATTTCTCACTGATGGATTGAGTGATTTACTTAGTATGTTAGTAATGTGGGAACATTCACCCAAGACTGGGGATGTAGTACTGTTTATATAAGGTCAATACCATCTCTGTGTTCATGGAATTTGTACCCTCTGAACACAAGGCTCTTCCGTGCCTTTCAGTTCTCACTTTGTCCCATTTCCAGCTATCTTCTAGGCCATCTCTACTCAAATGTCTCTTAAAATCGTTCACCAATTTGCATAGTCCAAAGGTTAATTTCCAAATTCTTTACTGAGTTTAAGGGCTTTATAATGTCATTCGTCTGGCAAACCTCATGACAGTGAAATACCTATTTTTGTCAGATGGAATCTTGAAGGCCTACATCCCTTAAGACTCAGTTCAGAAGCCGGTTCATTTGTTGCTTTTCCCATGTTCCCTTGGCTGGATTAGTCTGTTTTCTGAACATCCACAATACTTTTGCTAGACCTCCCTTATATTGGTCATACTATTCTAAATTACTATCCTTCCCTCATTTGACCTTGAACAAAGTGAATGAAATCTTTAATAATAGTCATTTGGATGATTGCAAACAGTTCTAACAGTATCTAAAAGAATATCTAATTTTTCTGTGGGTAACAGATTATAAGAAAAAAAGGCAATAGATGTGTTCTCTGTGGCACAGTTATTGCTTTGAGAGCAAATTAAAATAATTGGAATTTTCTGCTAAGTTATTGGAAGGCTGACATGTAGAAAAGCTGTAGATGTTAAAGAAAAAATATTGCGTTTAAGTTTCAGGAAGCCTTTCTTGGTTGAGAGTGTGTGGCTCCTTTCTTTATGGTATTCTGAAGCTTCTTCAGTCAGTGCCAAAGCTAAGATGCCCTGGTCTTGAGAAAAGTGGCACTCACCTTAAGCTGTGTGCACTCAGCAGTTTTATAGTGTCTGGTGATAAATCATGGAAACGAACCAGTGAGAAGGAAAATCTGTTTCCTCATGTCTTTCCCATTTACTTCTTATTTTTCTTGAACAAGAAGACTTTAGTGGGTTCTGTAATGACTTTTGTGTTGTTGACATTTTTTTTTTAAGTATTCCTTTCCCCCCATTTTCCCTTCTCTCCCTTCTTTTTTCTTCTTCTTCTTGAAAACACTTCATTCCTCCATCTTACAGCACTGAGTTTCATATTAAGGGCATTGAAGAAGTTACTTGATAACAAGGTAATCACCTTGCTAGTCCCTTGTGTTTTCATGTTGTGTAAATGTATACACAGGAAGCAAAATAGAGTACAGAGTTAATAAAGCAAATAACTGATTTCACAGATTACAAAACTGTCTCAGTTTGGGAATGAAAGCAAAAGGCTTTTTGAAAGTATAGGAGTTTCGTGTGTTTTCTTTAAAGCATTCTTTAGTCAGAGGAGGAAAGAATTACTTCATGAATTGGAAATTCGATACTGTACCTTGAAAGTTCAAAACTTTTCAAGTGGTACCATTCAGTCTGCAATCCACAGGACACGTGTGGGCCATGGTATATACTGAATACATACCAAGGCAGATATTATACGATAAAACTTTTTGATTTCTGTAGGTTGCATAGGTAGGTCATTGCAGTATGGACTTTCAGAATATGTGGCAGTGAACTTGTACATTTCCCGTCTTAACTGAGTCAACTACACATTTAATGCACCTTTAAGACCATAATAGTGAGACATAAGTATCTATGCTTATGGTTAGACTGTGGAAGACAATGGATTTGTGTTTTACCTCATTCTGGAAGATGACTACATACCTCTATCCAGAAATGGATAACGTGCCCTAGAAGCAAAAGTTATTCTTTACTTTCTGTGGGTTAAAAACCTCAAGGTTGAAATATAGTCTGTGAACCATACTGAAACTATACTGCAATAGGTGAGAAGTCTATAAGCAATGCCCAAACTTCATTGACATATATAAAACAGTCTCTGGATTGAGAAAACTAATATATGAACATTTTAGCTAACACTGTGCTTTGCCCCAGAATCTGGTGTTTATAATTGTGTGTTTTAGTAAGGGACATAAGAAGTATCCATTGGAAAAACACTCTTAGTGGATTGAGAACAGTATGGCTTTCTAGTTCCAAGTGGGAGACTTGGTTCTTTGGTTTCTTTGTTCCTAGTTCGGCTAGTCCCCAGCTACTTTAGCTGAACACTTTACATACTAATGGGAAGTGCGTTTGGCAGCTATTCATAGGATAATAATGCAATACACAATTTAGTACCTCATGCTATTGCTATAAAGTGTGGGGAGTATTTTATAGAGACCTTGGTGAACAGAGATGTATCCACTTGAAGTTTTACAAAGTGTGTGAACCTGAGTGAAGAAGATGCATTTTCTGATGAGAATAACTAGTACTCTTTTCTTACAGGTAAAGAAAACGTGCCCAGAGTCCGATGTTTCAGAACCTCAGAATTCCAGGTATAGTAAAATAAAGATCAAGACTCCACTAAGAAAAATTGTTGTTTTGAAGAACTAATAAGATATTTCATTAACTGAGATTTGAAAGAACTTATGTGTGTGGAAACCATGTATTATTATGTTGACTAGAACATCATTAATCCTAACATTAATAAAAAGATTGTGACATTAAGGAAAAAGACAGTTTTAAAGAATAATAATAGAAATATCCATGCTTGAAAAATATCCCCTTAGACAATATTTTGTTAACCTTAATTTTTCATGTCTAATCTCTTCTTGTAATGTGTTTATATCTGGAATTGTGCCAAGTACTGAATAACTGTCAAATTTCTGTTTACAAAAGAAATCTATAACATTTTTTTCTTTCTAATGAAACATTATTAAGTTTTAAGAATGCTATCAAATTAGGAAACTCACCATTAACCTGACATTCTATTTTTCGTTATTGAGAGCTGATAGAAATGATGAATTGAAGTAATTGGGCCATTTCATACAGGAATTTTATATACGTAGTTGTTTGTGCTTGGACCAAATGTCCAAAGAGTTCTTTCAGACCTATGCATTTTCATTGTATCATTTCAAAATTCAGGCTTCAATTTTAAATGGATAAGTAAAAGTAGTATAAGTACTGCAACAATAATAAACATGGCTTTATGAGATTAGTGATATGACTTACCCTATTCATTTAGAAATTTGCATTTAATCATGTGGTGGGTAGTAGAGCATTTTGTCCTGTTGTATCAGCTTATGTTGGGTGCAGTGATTTTCATGATAAAATAAACCAATACAAACCTAGGTAACATGAGACTAGCCAGTAGTATGTTTTTCTTTCGGAGAGCAAATATACATTATGTATCATCCATTTGCCATTCAGGTACTCTTTGTTTTATGCAGCATGGTATTCTAGTAATTAATTCCTGAACATATTAAAATGATTATATTTAGCTTTTCCTTTTGGATCATTAAGAGTATGTAATATGGCATAGAATTATTGATATTTGATCTTGGTTCCATTTTGAGCTGTCAAAATGGAACTAAGTAATTTTGATTTACTTGAGCAATAGGAAATGGATAAACCATTGTATTGTTTCATGTAAAGTAAAATAATCTTGGATGTATAGAGAGACAGGAAAGCCAGAGTTCTATTTCTTATGGGAGTTTCCTTCATAATCATTCTGATGACCTGAGTAAATTACCTATGATTTACTTTGCAAGGATTATATAAGTGGTTAGATGATTTTTTGCTTTCTTTTTTTTTGCAGTTCTGGGGTTTGAACTCAGGGCCTACACCTTGAGCCACCTCCCAGCCCTTTTTTGTGATGTGTTCTTTTGAGATAGGGTCTTGAGAACTTTTTTCCCAGGCTGACTTTGAACCATAATCCTCCCTACTTTTGCCTCCTGAGTAGCTAGGATTACAGGAGTGAACCACTGGCTCCAGGTTGCTTTCTCTTTTTAATTACATAAGTTTTGTAAGCAGCATATCTTGAGGACTAGGAGGAAAACCAGAACAATATTAATCACTTTTATTATTAATATTTCATATCAAATTTTTTACACTTGGGATTTTTGACATTTAATACTATACATAAATAAATTTTAAGCAAAAAGAAAGCTGCAAAGTTGTTCATTGTTCACAATTGGCATCAGTGATTTAGAGAAGAAACAGAATTCAAAGATCTGTGAATTTAAGCCTAAAAACTAGAACATTCCTTTTTTATAGAAAATCCCAACCTGTGTGGCCTTACAAGTATAATTTTGGGATGAGGGTGAAGCTCGGTGGTAGAATGCTTATATAGCATGTGTGAGACCCTGGGTTTGAACTGAACTGCACAAAAAAAGTATAGTTTTTCTATTAAGATAAATAAATGGTTGTTTTTAAAAGCCTGCTTAAAATGTATCTTGCTATTTTATAATATATAATTCTGTAAATTGAAAATTGCCTGTGATTTTTGGAAATTAGCAGTTGTTTGCTATAAATTAGCTATTTCTTCAAGCTACCTAATGTGTAATATAAGTGCATAAAATTAGACAAATCACCTTCTAAGAATGCCAAAGCTTAGTGCAATTAAAAAAACAAACAAACAAATGTAGAACCTGGGGGCACTTACTGGTTCAGGGAGCACAGACATTTCCTAGTGGCTGGTCTCTTCCCTGCCCTCTGCTGCAATGGCCAGTCTCCACACTCACCATAACATAAAAATGGGGCCATTCTTGGAGCCTGCATTTATTTACCAATATTGGGTCTAGGAGTACCAAAATTGGCACTCAGTTAATGCAATGATAGAACACCAGGAATAGAGCAAAAGTATGCTAAAGAGCACTGTGCACAAAAGGACACAATGACTACTGGGTAATTCACCAATCAAAGAATGCTTAAAATAGTATTTATTGTGGGCATGCACTGGAGGCTCTGATTTTGCAACCCTAAGCAGCAATAGTTTAGTACATGTATATTGGTTGTATGCACTTTTGACCATTAAAAAACACAAACATTCATGTCATCTCCATCCCCACCCCCTGCTTGTGTGTGTGTGTGTGTGAGAGAGAGAGAGAGAGAGAGACAGACAGACAGAGACAGAGACACAGAGAGGAAAACTCAGTTTAATATTTAAAATGAAAAGCCTTGGACTTAGTAATTCTATTCTACACAACTCTTAGGTGAAGAATTGAGCTCTGTATGAGCATTAGATACAAGCTGGAGACCCACTGCCTTACAAAAATGCTGCCTCACTTAGAACCTAAAACAAATGCCATTCAAGTATTTAGCTATCTTTATAGTGTACTGGTTTTGGAATTGAATTGATTGCAATAAATGCAGATGGAAAGTGTTTCTACAGTAGGGAAATAATTAAATTGGGTGTGGAGACTTTGTCAGGAGAATTCGTGGAGTGACATATGTGTATCAGCAAATTCTTTTCCTTGCTTGGCTTTAATTTTTTGGAAACAAATACTGTGGCTGCAGATATAACTGGTATTTTGGGAAAAAGAGAATTTACAAACCCATGCAATATGAGTCAAGCAAGACTGTCTTCTTAGAAATAACATTACGTGTGTATACTAAAAGCCAGACATCAGGGGCAGTATTTGTTGTTTCCTAAAACTATTAAATTTGATGTCATGGAAAGGGATATAATGTGCTTCATATAAAAATTTACATTCCTTGAATGGCTTCCTTTTTTTTTTTTTGCTGTTTTCTGTGTTTTTAACCATGTCCAGAGTATACTATTCTTGGCCTTTGTTCTTAAAACTAATGTTAACCGTAAAATAGGTACATGACAAGCTAAAATTTATATACGTTATCATGTTTTACCTTACCCTAAAATTAAGTTTGCTACTCGATGGACCATCTTGAAACACAAACTGAAATGCTATTTTAACTTTTCTTTTTCTGTAATCATGGTGAATTCATTTGAGTAAATCCGTGCCTCATTTGAGTCACGTTCAAAATACATTGTTCTTGTTTAATAAAATAGCTCCTGGGCAAGTGAGTTTTTTAGCAGCTGTTTCCATGAATCTCATATTTTTAAAAACGCTTCTACTTTGAGTCCTTTCTATTTCTTTTAGGAAGAGAGATTTTTGTTTTCTTTACAAATGTCAACATGTATCTATGTTAAAGTAGACCATGCTATACCTGATTGATTCCTTTTGTTATCTTCTGTCTGCTTCTCTTTGCCTTTTCTGTTTTGGGCCTCAGACTAGCAGAGCATTTTCAATACGAAGAGATCAGAGGCATAGCGAGAAAATACAATTCAAATCAGACAATTTTATTTTACACTTGTTCTGTTAATTACAGAGTGTAGGGAAATATAAATGTTGATGAAGCTGGGTTGTAAAGTATATAACAGCTCTTTCTTTATGGTAACTTTGTCTTAATCTAGCCACAGCACTGCCCGTAGGATCCAGTAATGAGATCAAAGGATGAATATTAAAATAGAAGTACTTATGGCCTGTAGGAGCTAAGATGATAGTTTTTCCATATGGGAAGTAAAAAAAGAAAAAGATTCTGTGGATAATGGTAAGGGTTCACTCTTCCTCACTTCATAAGTTAAAGAAATTGAGTTTGCTGAAAACTTAATGATGGCCTGAAATCAGCAAAGGCTTGGTCTGTGTTCTCTTGCCCTAGTCTTTACCAACTTTACAAAATTCAAGAGAAAGACAAAATGATCATCCAACTTTAAGGAAGCATTGAAATTAATTTTTGTTTAAGAACTGGTTTTTAATTGAGCCTCAGAAAATTTAGCTATTCAAGGTCTAGGTACAATAACTTAGTGCAGTTAATTCATCGTATGTAAATGCTTATAACTTAACAACATTATAGTTGAAGCATTAAGTTATTCATACTTATTTGCTAGCAAAATAACTTTCCAGTGTTTCCAGACTGAAAATTTTATCCGCATATAATTGCCTGTCTAAAAATAAATGTGGTATTGTTTTCACAGTAGAGAAAGCTGAGGGCCCCTTCATGAAAACATGCATAATATTTTACTGTGTCAAATCAGAGGTCCATGTAGCCCAATGTTCTGTTGCCAAAATGCATCAAAAATTATTGCTGCCAGTTTGCATTTCCATAAACTCAAAAATTTGAGGATGTATTTCCAGTTAACTTAGATTCTCTCAGTAACACAGTTTAGCTACATGGAATTATGTAACAACTTCTTGGACTTAGTTACATTTTGCAAATGTTTTTGACTAATGAACCCAGAAGATGACTAATCACAATGCAAAGTAATAATTAACACTTCCTAGTTAGTTAAACCCTCTTGCAAGTTATCAGGTATAATTCCTCTAAAATGATACAGATAGGTAGATAATTCTAAGAGTGCCATTTAATTCTCTTATGATTTAGTTAACCTAAATTATAGCTTAATCCTTTTCTCCAATTCGGAGACTGTTTTGTCTCATTTCAAAGACTGACCTCATGTGGATTCCTCTCCATTCTCTTTATCACTTTGGCTGGCATTTGCTGGAAGTTTTCTAATCCATTTTGCCTTCTCTGGGGTGTGTTGACAGATTCCTACAGGTGTGGGTGCAGCTGGAGTTGTGAACAAGGATGAATGATGTGTTCTGTTTTGCCACTAATCATACCCTCAATCGCTAGCATATCTTAACCCTTTGGTCATGGTAGCACACTGAGCTGATTTCCTCAGAGAAGTAGTTTAGGTGGCTCTTAAATTCCTGATACTAGAGGCAATTGAAGATTTAAATAACAGTCTCAAAACTGTTTTAAAATGTGCTCAATCAATATTTTTTGTTTTAATATCTCCTTTGGCGCTCCTGGTAGCTGATCTTTAATGGCCAGCATAGTTCAGTGCTGTCTGTATATAAAGTTTGGATTTTTTTTTTTTTCACCTAACTCTCAAACGCTCTTAGAGAAATACAAATGGCCAAATTTGAAATTTTGGCAGCTCTTACAGGCATTGGTGGTCGGGAGGGTCACCAGTGGGTTTCGGACCAGGTAATAACGTGATTAAAATTTTACTTGTGGTGACAGATCAGCTGTGGCCCAAAAGCTTGGAGTCAGGGAAACCAGCTATGAGACTTGCTTAAGAACCACAGGAACATTTTGCAAGTTGTACTCTGTTTCTATTCATGGTTTAAACACATTTTCCAAATTTTCTACACTGAGTATTTCTTTTGCCTTAAGAATAAATACATGCATATAAAGCATGAAATAGTTGATTTGGCCTGAAACATGCATAATGGCAGTGGTAAGGACTCTGACTTCTTTCTGACAGCTTGCATTATTTTCCAGCAATGAGAAAATGCTTGACTTCCCTGCACAGATTAGTGATTAATTGCCCAAAATGGCTATATTCCTGATCAGCCTCTTTCTATAGTAAACTGAGCACTTTTGACATCTTATGAAACAGTGTTTCTATAGACTATTAGTTGCTTTGAATTGATTTGTTCAGAGTAATGGATCATTCAAAGTAACATTATCTAGTGCCTTTTTCTTTTTTTTTTTGGTGCTGAGGCTTGAAAACTGGGCTTCCTTTATGCTGCATGCATATATACACCCACTCCCCTATCTAATGGTTTTTATCCAGAGAACCTAAGGAGCTAAGATTCTACTTTGCGTCTCATGGATAATTCAGCTTGTCTTGGGGTTGTGACCACCTCTGAGCATACACCATGCTGGCTAGTGGTCTGCTCAGGAGACACTGAGCTGTGTAAATCCTGATGGTCATTTGCTGATGGTCTTTTGGAATTTGGAGCATGTTTAACAAAGAAGTTCTAGACTCAAGGTAAGTAGAAACACAGAAAATTTTGGGGTCCCACTTCATGTTGGGCCAACTTAAGGTGGGAAGAAACAAGGGAATCTGATGAATTTCCTTTTAGCAGCTCAATTACAGGAACACTTCTTGCCCTTAAAGTTACTATATTGGAAGTCTGAGGATTTGAGATATATAAGTGAACAAAATAGGGAGCACACAACAATGAATATGTTAGAAGATAATAAATAGGGAATAAAGAAATGGTTGGGAACATTGAGGGACATAGGTTGTGGTTCTAAACTGGATGATATTTGAACAAAACTTGAAAACAATGAGGGAGGAAAGCAAACCAAAGACTGGAGAAAGTACATTCTCAGAGATGGGTTCAGGGTGCAGGCCATTCAGGGGAATCCTGCTTGCCATGTTTTAACACTGGGGAGGACAGTGTGGCTAGAATTGAGTAAGCCCAAAGTTTAAATTTTGAAATAGTAATAGTCTAGACAAAGCTATTTCTTGTCTTTTCCATATTTTGAAAATACTTATTTGGAATTGAATAGATGAGTTGCAGATGATTTTTCCTTGATGAATCAACTGGTAATAGTTAGTTCTGGCAGGCACTTCATCTATCCAGTGCTACAAGGTAGTGTTGCCCCCAGCCAGACACCTCTCTGCCACACTTACACATCCTCCAAGATTAGAACTCTGTCCTTGTTGGAAGGTTTTGAGTCTTAAGCATTTTTTCAAATAAAGCTCTGAAATTTTCTTCTATAATAAGAATGAAGGTTTAGTAGCTATTCCAAAAATTTGATTTCTAAAGGTACAGAGATTCTGATCATTGCCTCACATTTAATCAGCACATTTCAGTTGTCTTAGCAACCTCTCAGTATTCTTATTTGCTTTTCAATAAGCCAGTGGATGAATTGATTCTTTGTTCATGTGTTTATGAATTTCTGTCACCTGATACTTGATATCTTTTGGATAAGCTTACTGTGCAAAATAAGTCTTTATTGTCTTAAAATTCTCATAACTAAAATTAAAATTGATTTCTTTCTGAAAATGTAAATTTCTGATAAGAGAATATTTAACATAGGAATAATTTGAAATATATAAGCTTGCATTTTAAAAATGCTGTCATTTTAAATATAACTTAATTATAATTATATGCAAGGCTCTACAAACTTGGCAAGCTTTGTTATCTAGTAAACCTCACCCACACAGATGTATTTGAGAATTGCAGAGAGAGATAAAAGCCTGACAAATCTAGGTGACTTAGAGTCTTCCCTGAGTGCCATCTCAGAGTGAATTTTCTCTTATTGCACAGCTAAGTTCAAAGTGTAAATGCAGAAATACGCGAAAAGTGTTGAGAGAAGTATGGGAGCATAAGCAACTGAACTGCTCTTACCACAAAAAGACATAGTGATAGTATTCGCAAAGGACAGTGGAACAACAAAAAGGAGACAAAAAATAATGAAACAGAAATGTAAAAATTCAAATGCTTAGTCATACTAAGTATTCACACTAGAAGACAAATAAGTGGGTACAGAGAATCAGAACTTACTGGAGCAGAAACCCACAAGCAGAGCCCTCCTTTGGAACCTGTATCAGGGTAGGAAAACCTTAACTACAACTAAAGAATTGACCATTCTCCAAATTTTTCATGAAAAGGTTATTGCCCAGCATACTTTGGAAATCCCCAAGGACACTGACAAGCCTTAGTCCAGTGCAATGATTCTTGTGAGTGTAGATCACCCTGATTGTCTAAGTAAAAGTTGTATTTGGCATCATAGTGCTTTAGAGTTATTTCTATGCAAGGTGAGCTCATCTCATTTAAAATGCACTTTTGCTTAAAATAATGCACAGTTCAGCAACACACAAAATTTGAGTGGACCATTCAGAATATTCCTTGAAAGTTCTGGACAGCTGAGGTTTAGTGAAGTGATTCCCATTCCTTACCAACTGGAGTAACAACTCAAGTATCTGGCTTATTTGGGTTTGTTTGCTCAATCCACTTCATATTCCAAGCACAGTAGGAATACAATCACTGTTTATGATATACATGACTGAAGGTACACTTGGTCTTTACTTTACTGGTGTGGTGAGTTCTTCAGGTCTTTACTTATACTGTTCTTGCTACAGTATGAATAACTAGGAGGCTACAATGTCACTTGTAAACAAGATCAAGTGGAAGAAAGACCTCTAACTTTGATACAAAAAGTAGGTAACTTTATGACCCAGTGTGTCCAAGTGTAGTCCCAACTTACACTTGCTATCCCTGTGTCCTTTTGGTTAAGCACACTTTACTTTTAAGATAACCTAGTTTACATAACAAATTTTAAGGTTTTCTTAATTAAAATAATCATGACCTTAAGAAACATTTGAGAGAAAAAAATGAAATAAACAATTTCTCTTTTCTGTTCTTCCTCACTTCTCTCCTTCTTTCCCATCTTTTTTTTCCCATCTTAGGGTAACTTTTTTAATGTGTGTGTGTGTGTGTGTGTGTGTGGTTCTGGGGGGGCTGAACTTACAGCCTTCAGCATGCTACGTAAGCACTCTTCCTGCTAGCTATATCCCCAGATGGCATTGTACATTTATCTTTAAAGCAGCACAATACAAAATACTCCTGAAAACAAGAGAGCATTTAAGAAACAATTGTTCTGTTTTCATAGGCTTGACTTAAATGAGAAGCTCCTATACTACATGAAGTCATGTGGCTAATTTGTAGAAATTCCCGTACTTCTCAAAACTAATAGTGTTTTTCAGAACACACGCACAGTATTATTTCATGAAGCGATCCTTAGTATTATTTCATGAAGCGATCCTTTCTCACATTATTTCTCTCCTGTCTGTCACCCATAGAAAATAATTTTCGATTGTTCTTTCGATGACAGATCGAAAATCCCAACTAAAGTGGATGTTATATATCATGATGCTAGTACCTGGGATGAAGTGATTAATGTAATTTGGCACAATGCTAAGATAGATGCATCACACCCTTAGTGTGGCAGCTGCTGTAATAAGACAGCTGGCTCTAGATGGGAGTATCATGTCTGACATCAGATAGGAGAGAACCAAGCTACTATAGCTCAGACACTGGCCTTTACATATTCTTAACCATTATGTTACATATATGCTCTTGGGATAGTTCTTCTCCTAGGCTTTCTCATTGGTTATTGCTTATTTTAGAAAAGAACAAAAATGGGATTTTGTGTTTACATGTATATATGTATGTATACATGCAATGTGACTGGAAGTGTGGCTGATCTGCTAGTTTTCTCCACGGGGTTTTGGAAGTGTCAGCTCACTGCAATACTGACCAATACATTGTAGGACTGTCTGACACTTCCTTCTCTCACATCTCAGTACAGCCCATCATGTGTGAACCCAAAACTTTCTGACAGTTTTGAAGCACTCTGCAACTACCCAAGATGTCTGATTTGGTCAAAGGAGGCTGCTGTGGATACAAAAAGTTCAAGTACCTTGTGGACTAAAAATGATATGGGAAACACAACACTTGGAAAAAGTGCAGTAGTGAAGCCAACTTTTTGAGGGTCCAGAATGAGCCATTCAACTTTCTTGTTGTGGGAAGATGTTCTCTTATACAGCCTCTGACAATTAATGGCTGTCACTTGACATTGCAAGAAGGACATCCATGTGAGCATATAGGCAGCAAAGCAGAACACATCAATATCTTAGAAAAACAACCCAAGGTCAGTGTCCCAATAACAACACTTGACCATACATGCTGCTTAGACAGAGTCAATAAGTTCCAGACCCTGAACACAAGTTTTTTTCCTGACCTTGGAAGAAGAGTAAAGTAAGATTTCAGAATCCTTTGCAAAATTCCTATAGACCTAATGTCTCTTAACTTTTTCCGTTCATTTCAGTCTATCAGTTCCCTTCCATTGAACAAATTCTTAGTGATGGGTACATGGGATTTCATAAAATTGAATTGTACTTCAAGGGAAAGTTTTTAATTCATGCAGTGGAAATTAGTGATCTTTGAGCAATGGTACATTTCACATATTGATAGCTTCCTGATTTATAATTTTCCAGTAGAGTACTCTAAATGGGTTGGAAAAATCTTTGGAATTGACTTCTTTTACTTTTTCATACAGATTGTTGGTATCCATGACTCTGTGGTTCCAAGGAGACAGATACTGAAGAAAATATGTGCATGCTTAGGATGCACAGAGTTCAGTATTATTTTGCAGATGCTTGATTCATTTTTCTTATAATGCTACCCAACTTGTGCTAAAGACATGCCACCTTTCAATAAATCTCAAATTCTCGCTTTATCATTTCAAGTGAACAGGTTCACTTTTACCTTACTTTCTGAGCACCATTTTCTTCTTGAGAGGTATATTTTCATAAAATTAAGGGTTAGGAAACACTCGGAAGAATGCACATCTATTTAAACATAACTGTTAATGCAGGATTGATTGAGAACTCTGCATCAGCTGAACTGCAGAATGTGCATGTGAGAATTTAAGATACTTGTTTTTGAAATTTCTTTTGATTTTTAAAAATTTATTATTTTTAGCTGTGCATGATCAAAACCATGTGTAATAAATCTGTGAATAAGGCAGGCTTACTGTATTCCTTGCATCCTTTTACGTGACTCTTTCTCTATAGTCATGCATTGAGGACCCATTCAGTTAAGCAACTGAGGAACAACTAAGTGTTTTGTGCTAAACACAGGAGGTAAAATTGGGTAAAAAGAAGGATGGTACAAGAAATATGTCTTGTCTTCAGGTCAAGATTTAGATAGCTAGACACCAGTGACTCACACCTATAACCTAGCTAGTTGGGAGGCTGAGATGGAGCGGATCAAGGCCAACTCAGGAAAATAGTTTATGAGACCCTCCCCATCTCCAAAATAAACAGCAAAATGGACTACAGGTGTGGTTCAAGCAGTAGAGCACCTGCTTTGCAAGCACAAATCCCTGAATTCAAACCCGAGTCCTATGGGAAAAAAAAAGAATTAAATAAATAGCAAAAAGAAAAAAAAAGCTTGTTTTCCATGTGTTCAATTAATGGAAGTGACCAAATTGGTTTTACAATCATGGATGGATTCTGTGTGTATGGTAGGAATTATTGAGACTAATTTACGGGAGGTATTTTGAGGTTTGGGCTTTTCTTTTCTTTTACTTTCTCTAAGTAATCTTATCCCTTTTTGTATGGAAGATGGAATTTTATGCAACAGATTTTCATTAGATTGAATTTTCACAACCAAATTGAGGCTGTTATCGTCTGGTTAAACTCTTGCTAACTGAGCGACTATGAGGACAGGTCTCAATTTCTTCTTATTTAAGGTGTCTGATTTTTTTCAGCTGCTTTTTATTTTCTTCTTCATATTTTCGAGTTGTTTTGACCCAGTTGGGTTTTCTGTTTATTTTGTCAGTAATAACAGTTAGAACTTCTGAGTCTGACATGTGTTTTTATTTTAAAACTCTCTTCTAAAAATCACTCCTTTTGCATGCATGCTATGGAAGGTTGGTTTGAAAATGTTGGGAAAACTAAATTTGTGCAGCCCAAAATGACACTGAAAATGATGACCTTGTCTTTGGTAAGTTAGCCATACTGTCGAGTAGGAAAGACTGGTGTCCTAAACCAAGTCCTACTCTGGCTTCTTTTTTTTTTGGAGGAGGGAAGGAGGAACAAACAATTTGCAATATTTAGTAAAATCTTTTCCCCAAATGAAGCTAATGAAATATGTCCAAGGAAGAGGAACCTGACTGAAAATGTACATGCTGCAGTCTTTGTTGAAAGACTAATCATAAAGCATGTATACCAAAGTGATTGAAATAAGTATAAGCTATAGCATCACCACACAGTTCTTGTGGAGCAATGCGTGACTTCTCATGTCCTCCCCTACCTTCCAGTGTCGTTTAGCACAGTGCAGCCCAACTCAGCTGGTGCTGACAATAGGTCATGCTCAATACAGGTCAGCACTGGAGAAGAATCAACCTGCTTTGCTAGTGCACTTTCTGTATATAATTTTGGCATGCTTAGTTCCTTTCCTTGTCAGACCAAGCATTTTTATGTTATATTTTTTTCTTTATGAATGTAAACTACTTAATTTGGAACAAATATAAATTCTTCTTGATGAGGCACTAGTAAACTGAAGGAAATTACTTCTGTTAAACTAGTAATTTAATATGTTTTTATCCCTCTTTCAAGAAGAGGATCACTGAGAAACTGATACTCAGTATTATTCATTATCTGGTTTTTTCATAAGAACAAGATGTTGATGGGTGGTGTAGAAAGGTGGGAAAATTAGGGAGTTAAAGATAGGTTAATACAAGCTGTTGAAGAAAAAAATTGAGTGAAGCCACTTATGTTTTCAATCAAGAATATGTTTTCAGTGAAAATACTTTCTAATGACTCACAGAAGAATGTCAATGTTGACTACATCTACTGAAAATCAAAATATAAGTCATGCTGTAGCATTGAATTCTGGCAGGAGTCTGTACTGTGATATGAAACAAAGTTCCCATCAAATGACAATACTTTTGTGTTTTTCTGGCTTTAAAAGTAGTTTCCTGACTTCTCAAAAGGTAACAGCATTTTTTTCCTCCATATTACAAGGATAAATTTGGCAACATGCCTGTACAATTTTTCAATTAGGTTACTTAAAATAAATCTGATGGGGAGATAATTGTTTAATGTCAATGTGTAAAATTCTGCCACAGTTTCAACAGAAATTAAATTTTAAAAAATGCAAAGAAAAAATTTTGTGTAATTGTTAGGAAAATACAAATAGGAGCAACAATTACATGTTAGAGCTGTTATCTACTTTTTCTTAGCATATTGGCATAAATTCTAATCCATTCTAAATTCTTTGTGTAAGAATTTACACAAAGAGAGAGGAAAAGTATAAAAGGTTCACATAGGCAAATTAGTTTTGAATTAGCCTGGCGGGGGACATAGCTTAAGTTTTCCTATTTTGTCCTGCTACTCTTAGAAAACAGTATCATATGACATCCTTAGCTCTGTATACAGAAAAAGACCTGAATTCAAATATCATTCCCCTACATGCCGAAATGTTAGTTTCATACCCTTTTTTAACTTCATCTTTTCTCCTAGAAATCTGCTACCTTCCTCTTCTATTTTCATGAAGACTAAATTAGATGATATTATGTTTAATGTTTAACATGTAGGAAATATTAAATGAAAGGTAGTTATTATCTTCCACAACTGATTCTTGGGAGCTATGAATTACCAATTGAAATATGAAAGAAACCAGGGCTCAGGTTTCTTAGGAATAATCATCTTTGGACGAACAGTCTTTTTCTACATTCTTCTCTGTAGTACCAGAAACTAAAAATGTTAGCAGACACAGGAAAAAGGTGACAGTAGCCACAGACCTTAGATAGACAGACTGTACTGTTTTTTCTGTTCATTAAGCAGAAATACAGTGAACTAGGGACAGTGGGGAGAGCTAGGAAGTTAATTGTCACTACATTGTGACCAGCTACCTTCACTAACCATAAGATTACTTTTCTTTGCCTCTTTCTTCCAACAGATACAAGGTAATTTTGGTCAAAAACAGTTTTTTGGAAATAATCTAAATGATTCTTGAGATGCACTCACATCTTGTTTGTACAATTATAGAATGTGGGCCTGACATGTACAGTTACCTCAGATGGTACTATGGCTCAAAGATGACTGGTATAGACTCACACCTTTCCAAAATCCCTTATGTATAAGTACTGTGGTCATCTGTTAAATTGCTGAGTGGCAAACTCTTATTATGGTATCTTTATTCTTTAGTTAGTTTCTTTTCATTATTTATTAAATAGCTCTCTAAGTACAACACCTGCTCTTTTTATTCTGTCAGATTTGTAACAATGTAACATTCAAATAAAGTACCATTAAAAAGGAATTGCAAAGTGAGAATCTAGCTAAGCATCTGAAAGCTTACATGCAAATTACTTACTTGTCAAAACAAATATTGAAATATGAACTGAAACAGTTTAGTCAACCTTTCCCTAAGCAAATTAATTTTGATGAAGTACTGTAAGAATTATTGTCTTGTGGGAATCATATGTTTGCATCTTTGCCTAGTCTTGTGATCCAGGGAGCTGTGCAATATAAAGAGGCTATCAATGCTTGGCCAGTAAGAGATAATGCTCCATACTTATCTCCTGTATAAAAACCCTGAGCTATCACTGAGTATGGTCTTTATGTATTAGGTTGGTCAGTAATATTTAGTGTTACGTTAGATGAGTCGGAAAGAATAGAATTTAAATCCAAAAGAATAACAATGACTCTATTTGAAAATATAATAAAATCTCATAGAGAAACAAGAGGGAAGGTGACAAGGTACAAAATTGGGAAGAATTAGAGACAAGCATAGACTATAGAATTGTTAATTATTGTAACTTGTGTTGAGTGCTTGAGAAATGGCATTGTACAGTGGTGAGGGCAGAAGTGGGATCCCAGCTCCTCCATTATTGGCTCCGCCACCTGGGGGCTTGTTTAGCTTCTCATTGCCCTAGCTTCATCATAGGGATTATAACCATGCCTGCCTCCTAGGGAATTTGTGAGATTAAATTAGCTAAAACTAAAGCACCTAGAAGAGTATCAAGTGCTATTTTATTCACTTTTGTTACTGCTGTTGAGTATATTCATTTGTGTGAAAGGAAATATCAAAATTATGAAAGCCAAAATGGGAGGGGGACCCAAACACCCAGTGTGTTATACTAAATTAGAACTTACATGGTTTTATTGCACCTGATGTTAACTGTATTCAGGGATTTTAATAACAAACTTTTGAGCTGATAAGATGAAAACTGAATTAACTAGCTAACTTGTTTTATTGATATTTTCCATGGCCTTTATTTAACTCCTAAAGACCTAACCTAATAATTTCATTTTACAAGGCATATATGTGTGCTTTGTAAATAAAATAGTCATTCTGTTTCACCCAAAATACCATCTTTAACTGAAGTGGAGGCAGAAAAATACTTTGTCTTGATGTGTTGAAGAGTATACATAGTATATATTGTTAGTTCCACATTGTAACAAGAAATTGCAGAAAGTGCTTATCAAGAAAGACTACACTTATACACTTAAATTATTTTTCTTGATATGAAGCAGTATTTTTCATGATAGATTTCATCCTTTTAAAATAATCTATTGAAATTTGAGTATATCATATCTTCTATTTGCACATTCGTCAGTTAGACTACCTTTTAAGACAGAAAGGAAGCCACCCCACATGTAATGCTTCAGGTCTGTTCTTAACAAAATGTCTCAGGAATTTAAACTCTTGTCATTGAGTTTATTCCTCTGTTCACCTGTTTTTATCAATGCAGTGGGTGTTACTGGGTACGTGTGAGATTAGGCAAAGATATAAAGCATGATGACTCTTTACTAATGCTTATGTTACTGAGTGATGAGGAGAGAGCTGATAAGATCCCCAGTTACTGAAGTAATGAATAACTTCATTCCATTAATTCGTATTTATCATCCAGCAAGTATTTATTGAGAGCTTTGTACCTGTCATTGTGCTCCTTTACAAAAGACTACCCACTCTTTTTTTTTTTTTCTACAATACTGGGGTTTGAACCAGTGTTGTCAAACACTTGCTAGGCAGGTGCTCTACCACTTGAGCTGTGCATCCAGCTCAAGTGGATTCTTAACTAGGGTGGACAAGTAGAGACTCCTAGTTCAATATTTTTCTTAATGCATTTCATACTATAAATCTAATATGTTATAGGTCCTTTAGACCGAAAATGCACAGTTATGTAAAATAAAAGAAAAATCACCTAAAGTTTCAACTTCTAATCTTCTAGTCATTGTGAACAATTTCAATTGTTAACTTGAATAATAAATCTTTTGTTCAATATAAAATATTTGAAACTCTTAATTTCTCATGCATTCAATTATCAACAAATATAAGCTTATGTGTAATAGAAAGCACTTTCCTTTACTTCTGGGCTGGCCTTCACTTTCCGCCCTGCCTCACCTCCTGCCTCCAACTGAACTGCTTATGTCCAGCATCTGGGCCTTTTGGCTCTTCACGTGAGGGCAGAAGTGGGAAGCCCTAATTGCTTGTTCACTCGATTCAACATCTACAGTTTCATGCTATTTTAAAACTCTTCCCTGGCAGTGATCTGCTCACTCTTTGTGATTGCATTCAAACTTGCTTTTCTTTCTGCTGGAACAACTCCCTTTGTTCCTCATGTGGAACACTCTCACTTTTCCTTTCTCATTCGTGAGCACTTGTGAGCCCACTTCCCTGAAAAGTATTTCCTACTGTCTTAGAGGTGGCTTTCTTGCTGGCTTCCTTCACCCTGTGCTCACCACTGCCTGGTCCTTTACCTACTGCTAGAATTTCCTGACTGGTGCCACCCAACTGGACTTTCAGTTGGTAGGGACTGTACTTTTTATCTGCGCTCCAATAATAGACACATGCAATGGATCTATCGGGTGAGTGAATGAATGAATGAACGAGCATCATTTTGGCTCCTTCTTTCCCACAATGAATAGATTTCTTATAGTCCAAATGATTCTGATCAAATGGAATGGGTTTTTTTGGTGGCAGAAAACACCACTATTCTAAAGCACTCGAGACTGTCTACAAATTCATCCTTGAATTGCTATGGTAATGTGATTGATTTCCACTGGTATCATAAGAAATCATTCTTAGTGTTTTATATTCTGTCACCTGTCTATGAAATGCAAGTGCTCTTGAGACTCATCAATTCAACAAATGTATACTGAATGCCAGTTATGTGCCAGGAATTATTCTAGGTAGGACAGTAGGGTATAAAGTAGACAAAAGTTCCTTTGGAGTTTACATTCTAATAGATTATTTCATTAATATTTTATAATTTATGACTTATAAATATATTTATGTTAACTAATGTGTTCTTTGTTTAGTGGATAATTACTATTGCAAACAATAATAAATATTGATATGTAAACAGTATATTGATTACAGTAAGTGCTATCAGAAAATCAAAGCAGAGAAAGAAGAGAGGGAGCATGAAGGAGGATAGGGGTTATAGCTTTGCATTATGTGACCAGGAAAGGGAGAGCCCTAGCGAAGGCATTAGACAGAGGAAATGATCGGGTTGGCTATGCAGATACCTGGGAGAAGAGTTTCAGGAAGAGGGATGAGCACATGCAAAGGTACCAAGGTGAGAACATGTTTGTTGTGTTTGGGGAACAGTGTAGCCTGCTGGAGAGCAGTGAGAAGGGGATAGACTGCTAAATGATAAGGCTGAGAATAGGAGCTGTGAGGAAGGCAGTTCATCTCAGGTCATTGTAAAGGTTTTGCCTTTTACTGAGTGAGTTGGAAAGCTCCTGAAGGGGTGCAGGTGAAGATGAATAATTGCGCTTTGTTTTCAATAGGCTCAGTTTGGTGTCACATAGAACATTGCTGTCCGATATGCCTTCCTGCAATGGAGATGTTTTAGAGCCAGTGTGTCCAGTACAGTGGGTACTAGACATTTGAGTCCACTGAGTGCTTGAAATAATGGCTAGTGCAACTGAGTGATTGAAGTTTTAATTTTCATTGATTTATATTGAAACAGTCACATGTGGTTAGGGTTTACTGTGTTGGACAGCACAGGGATAGAGGAAAGATGAAAGAAAAACCAGTTAGGGACTCAGGCCCATTGTTCTATATCAGGTTTTACCTCTTATATGTCTTATATGCTGTGTAGACTGTCAGACCTCATTAATATTTCCATGCATTAATTTTACATTTAGTTATTCAGCACTTAGTATGATTCAAACTGTGTCCTAAGTATTGAAGGAAATTTGAAATCAAATAGGTATATTTCTTGCCCAAAGAGAGTCTCAGAATAAGATAAGATATATGCACAAGTCGTGACATGTGATAGACTGTCACAGGAAATGACAACTAATTGGATAAGGAAGGAGAGAGACAAAGAAGTCAGGGCTTCCTGGATGAGGTGGCCATCTAGTTGCACCTAGAGGCATTCAGTACAAACAAAGCCACCAGCACCAGGGCACACCTGCAATCCATAACCTGTGAAGGCAGCAGTGGGTGGAAAGACTGGGCAGGAAAGCTTTGGTCAATACTGGAAAGCCTTACAATGAATACAGTACATATTTTGTGAATCAATGTTATTAAAAATAGTCTAAATTTATCATGACATTCAGTGGTCTTCAAAATCCCCTGTTGCCCTGTGTATGTGTGACTGCATAGTCTGTATATGTTTTTGAAGTTAAAGTTAGCAAGTTATATGAAATCTGTACTTTCTTGTTTAACAAAGTACATAATTTCAAGGTACATTATTATGTTTTTTTTAAAGTTCTAGAAATCTTTCTATCAAAATTAAAATGGAATGTGTAAAATTTATTTCTTATTTCAATCCTCTGATGTTTTTCTGAGTAGAATAAATTTGGAAGGAATGAGGAATAGTGTAAAATTAAGGCATATGTTTCTCTTGAGTGGATTTTACATGCAACTGTTGCTAAAATAACATCTCAGTAGAATAAAGAGCATACTATTTCTTTGAATTTAGGATAAAAAGACAGGTCACTTTATTTTTCCCTGTTGGCAGTACTGGGGTTCGAACTGAGGGCTTCATCCTTGTTACGCAAGCGCTCCTCCACCTGAGCCCTGCCCCAGACCTTTACATTTTTTTTTTTAATTAAGGAAAGGATTAATTAAAGCCTTAAATTAGGCAATTTAAGTTCATTGTTAAAATGCTAATTCAGTTTTACCAAGCACATGTTATCCCATGCTTTAATCACCCTACACTTCTAAACAACTAGTCCAGGCATTTTTTTAATTGAAGGAAAGTTATTCATCACAAGGGTTTATTGTCTAGTCTTGTTGGGAATTTGGTAGTGTTTCTTAAATTGAAACAAGGTCGGATCAGATGTTGAATGAGGGGATTGGGGTGGGGGTAGAAGGATACAGACCCCACAAACCCCAAACTTTTTCCAAATAATAGAGACTTTGTTCTTCCTTGTTCTAGAGCTTTCTTTTTCCCTAATGGCTTCACATTACAGCAAGTTTGGCAGAAGCAGCTCACCGGCTGCTTCTTCCTTGACTCCTGAGTAATCCAAAGACCCCCTGTGCCACAGATGAAATGCAGTCATAGATCTTCTAACTGCAGTGATTTTAATCTCTTAAATTCAATTAAATTCAGTCTAGTAAGAATTGTAAATCAAATAGTGAACTCCATATAGATTATGATTCAGTTCAGGGTTCTGATGTTTGTTACTGATTTTATTTTTCAGGGAAAGAAAAGAAAAATACTGCTGTTTTCCTTTTTTATTTATTTATTTTTTTAGCTTCTTTGTGAAGGTATTTCTTATTGAAACCTAACTCGTGTTTCTTAAATTCCCAGACCATTATTTATCATGTGATTCTAGTCTGTTTTCCAAAAGGTAGAGAGAGTGCCAGAAAATCAAAAGCTCCTTATTTTGGTTGCCTGATTTTCTTTAGCATTCCTTGGAGGATTTGAAGTAGGGGGTGGGGATGAGTCAGTAAACTTGACCTATATTAAGAACTAAATAAGAAAAGGAGATTAGGACAAGCTTTAACTATTAATTATTCAAACTTCCCAAGAGCTATCATGCATTCCTTTATAGTGTATTTTTTTTAATTGGTGCTACCATTTGGGTTTTGTGAAAGGGAATTTATTACTAAAATTTGAAGGTTATTACTAAACACATTGTGCATTTTACACCGCTTTGTGTGGCAAATGGGCCACTGATCCTCCAACTTTTGTTGATGAGTGTCCTGCTAGGGTGAAGATGCTCCTCATTCAAGGACGACATCTGGCTCCTTGGCAGATCTCCTGCGCACCTTTGTTAATGGGGTTGGATTTGTAACCTTTATGTGGTTACATTGCAGATGGGCTGTCTTCATAGTCTTGTTCTCAATGATTCGTGTGAAGGTGTTTTTAAAAAAACCTACTCATGTCTAGCTTCTAGAACGTACACATAATAATGAAGGAAATCTCAGCAGTTTTTAGTTTGGGGAAAAAGCTGAAGTTGTTCTTACCAAAGGCAATTGGTATCACGGTAGAGGATGTAGGTCAGACTGATGAAGTTGAAACCTGTAGTTACCACTTGCTAGCTCCTGTCTTGGACAAGATGCTTAACTTCTTCGTGCATCAATGTACCCTTCCTGAAACAAGGTGATAATAATTAACGGTGTCTACCTCTTACATTTCTGTGAAGATTACCTAAATTTATACCAAAAGCTTTGACATTGCCCGTCACCTCCTGAGCATTCAGTGAGTATTAGCTATGATGTGAAAAATTATTCATGGCATTCATCAGACCAGAGTAGGTTGTCCCTTGAATGTAATTTAGGGTCAGATTTGAATTTAACTGTCAAGTAGTTTAATGCTGTTTTGGGGAGGGCTCATTTCTGTGGTCATTTTCAGTGGAGAGCAAATTTAATTCCTTTTTAAGCGATGGGAAAATAGTTCACCTTCACTAACTAGACTTCGGTTGTGCAAAATACTGGATCCAATCTGGATCTAATTATAAGTGAAATAAAATTAGTGGACCTTAGCTCCTCCCGGTTATATGGACGAAGCTTCGATCCTGACTGGCAAAGAAGGCACTGGAAACTGGATTGGCAAAATAATCTGGAAACAAATTAAGGCATTAAAATTTCTGTTCACTATTCAAAGAATATTAGATCAATGACTTGTAGAAGTACCTGAACCTCCATGTTCATCACAACATTATTCACAATCGCCACAATGTGAAACAACTAAATTACCCATCTGTAGATGAGTAAAGAAATTGTGATACACATATGTAGAATATATCCTGATATTCAAATTTTATTTAATATTCCATGTATTCAAATATTTTAATATTAAAATATTCTATTTTTAGGACTGAATAACATTCTAATAATAGGAATATTAATATTATAATGTATATTGAAATAGCCAATTTTTAACAGTACTGGGGTTCTAACTCAGGACTTCATGCTTGCTAGGCAGGCACCTTAACACTTGAGCCACACCCCTCTTCCTTATTACAGCTAATATTTTAACGTATATATTAAAATATTATTCAGTCTTTAAAAATCAGGAGATGGTGTGCACACCTGTAATCTCAGCTGCTGGGAAGTGGAGACAGGAGGATTGCAGTCTGAGGCTGGCCCCACGAAAGTGTGAGAACCTGTCTCAGAAAAACAGTCAGGCATGGTGACATACATCTGTAATCCCAGCTACTCAGGAGGTGGAAGAAGGAGGATCTTGGTCCAAGACCACCCTGGGCACAAGACCCCATCTGAAAAACACTGCAAAGCAAAAGGGGTTGGAGTGTGGCTTAAGTGGCAAAATGGTTGACGTTTGAAGCCCTGCATTCAAACCCCACTACAGCTAGCTAAATATCTCACTAACTAAGGAGCTCCTGCTATGTGCGACAATATAGATGAACCTAGCGGACTTACTCAAAATCAAACAGGCATAGAAAGATAAATACTGCAGATCTCTCTTATGTGTAAAATGTAAAAATCAAAATGTTAAATACATGGAACTGAAAGATATCAATCAGAAATGGCAGGAAGCAAGTATGGACGTGTAGGTCACAGGGTGCAAAGTCACAGCTACAGAGGATGAGTAAGTGCCAGGGTGCATGGTACAGCATGAGGACAGTAGTTAACAATATTGTATCAAGTACTGGCAAGGTCCTAAGAGTGTAGACTCTAGCTGCTTATCCCACAATCAAAAAGGTACCTGTAAAATGCCAGATGTATTAAGTGCCTTGACTCTAATAATCATTTTACTTTGTATATCATAAATCATGTTTCATATTAAAATTTTCTCTTTGCTTCTTCTTGGCCATTTAAATGGTCATTTAAAAAATATATGACTCTTAAACTCTTGAAACTCTTCAACTACAACTACAGCACTTGCTTCTCTATCAAAAGTTTAATGCAGTATTTCAAATAAAAATGTTTAATGAACAAGTTTGGAGAAAAATAGTATATAAAGTCAGATCATGACCTTAGTTCTGTAAGTACTAGCTGTACCTGGTAAACCTTCCTCACCCATTTACTGAGATAACAGGAATGTATGCTAGAACTTGCCTAGGTGAGGTGAAAGTTAGCTTCCTTGAAAGCTTCCCATTGAACACAATATGAGGAAAATAAAGTCACATTTTAAAAATAAGGATGTGTTAATGGTGTTTCTTAAATATAAATTACATGCTGTGTTTCCTCAAGTTTCATTTAAACTTTATAATGAGCACCATCATTTGAAGATGAAAGGGAGAAAACACGTTATTTTCAGAAAGTATTACTTAAGGCAATGTAAAACCAGCCTAACTAAGGACATTGAAAAATTTTCTTCAGGTGGCATTTTTTTTTTTATTGTTATTACCAGCTAATGTGAAAAGTAGCAACATTTGCCAAAGGAAAAGTCACAATTTGTCTCTGAAGGAGCTACTCCTAGAAACAAATCTCCATGTTTTCCCGATGCACTAACATCTTAATTCCTTCTCTTAATCACGTGTTTTCCCCACTTCCTTTGAAGGCTCCCTACTTGTTCTTGCAGCCAGAGTCCCTTCACTGGCCAGGCTTGGCTTTCCTCCCCTGGACTCCCCTGCAGTCCTCTTCAAAGAGGAGTCTGGCTCCCCAGTGAGTCAGTTAAATTATTACCCCCAGGTGTTGATTCACCTTTGTCATTGTTGGCTTTTACCTCCTTCAGCTTTGAGTCCTGGGGGAAATGGAAGGGAGTTGGAAGAAGATCAAAGTCACATCACTGGAGCATTAGAAGTGGAGCTGAACCAAAGCCCTGTCTCCTGCTCCTCTCTCCCCTCCTCCATCCCCTTGTTCACCCTTCACCTTCTGACCTTCTGCCCTCTGCCTAACTAGAAAACAAAGTGGGTCCTGTGGCTCAACCATAAAGTGTACAGTTAGACATACATTATTTTTGCTTATGCATTCAAGCAGCAAAAGGCTTAAAACTCATGATGTTTATTTAATTGGATAGCTTAATTATAGAAGAAAATGAGGGCTTGTTTTTTTTTATTCAATATTTTTTGAGCATCTACTTTGTCTTTTGGAAGGCACTGTGGGTAAATATTATGATGCCTTGTCCACAGGCAATGCAGAGTTAGATACTTTATAAACATTTTTATGGAGCAGGACACAATTGTTACAGAGGAGGTATATGTCAAAGGGTAGAAAGTTGCAGTTACATAGGATAAGTCCAGAGATCCAAAGTACAGTGGGGCACCCTATATCCTGGGCAAGCAATTTGCTAAGAGCATAGCTTCTAGATGCTCAGAGATCTCGAGTTTGTGTTATAGGAAGCAAAAGTGAAGCTCCATGAAAACAGCAAATGCTGTTGCTGTCTAGGGGTACGGGTTCTTTTTCTCTACCTGAGGAAGAATTAAGAGCCAGGAAAATTGTGAGACAGTTTAGCAAAGATTTATTGGAGGAACAGAAAGAGAAAGTAAAGCAAGAAACTTCTCCAAGGAGAAGGGGACCTGGAAAATCAGTAGTCCACTGATGTCCTCCAGAATTTCCCCTTTTAAGACCCTCCTTTTCCCCTCCTGGAGGTAGTGTGGGATATGCCCTCCATTTCAGTTTGTCCAGACTTCTGTCATCCTCTGTCCATGCGGTTTTTTCCCTGTCCCTGTTTGGATCGCCCTTGAGAACCGAAGTGCAGGGGTCTCCCCAGTCCAGGGGCATGTTAGAACGAAGAAGTCCCTTACCAGCTCTGTGTAGAATCTGCCATCTTTTCCAAACGGCCTATCTCCTGTTTGCCTGTGTCCTGCTGTATGTCCCTCAATACAACTGCAGCATCAGTGTTTTTTTAAATCCATGGTCAACACAGTATCATATGCTTTTTCTAGGAAATCTAGAAAATACATAATGTATTAAACTAAAAACAAATTACTCAGAGATAAACATGCTTTGGCACGTATTTTCATATATATATATACTTGGAGTAATACTGAATATTCACTTTTCTATCCTGCTCTTTTTAAATTCTACATTATATTATGAATAATTCACCATATAATTGAAAATTATTTGCATGATATCGTATCAAAGGGCATATAATAGTTTATGTAATCCTTTCCTCATTTAAGGATGTTTTTGTTCCTTTAAGAATGTCATTGAATATATTTGTGCATAACTCTCCTCATGTTTCTGATTTTCTGAATTTGTAGAATGACCTTCTACACATGCAATTTAGGATCATGCATGTTTTAGAGTAGATAGCTTCCCACCAAGCTTATACCACTTTAAAGTCTAGAAGGGCAGAGGAGTTCTTAGCATGTGTTTTACCTTTAAAAAAAAAAAACTATAATTCTTGCTGTTTTGAAATATAATATGCATACAGAAAAATGTACATATCATAAATGTGAGTTAGTGAGTTTTTGCAAAACTAAATAACATCCACGCAATAAGCACCCAGAAAAGACCCTAGCATAATCAGTTCCCAGCTTCCTTCCCAGTGGTCACAATGCTTTTTCTCTGACTTTTAGTATTATATTGTTGACTGTTTTCAGTTTATATAAATGGAATTTTATAATGTTTATGTTTTTGTATCTGGATTCTTTTGTTGTAAAATTCGTACATATTGCTACTTGGGATTGAATGTTTATTATAGACTCCATTAACTTCTGTTCTGTTCAGTGGCTCTGTGGTTGAGTGAGGTTCCATCGAGGTATTCCATCTTTTGACAGTCTTCTCCAAATGATCTTCACCTATTCCCTGTCTAGCTAAGATCTTATGGCTCACCTTTTCAATCCAACCAGCAAACAGTCTTAAGTTACTGTCTCTTTTTCACTTTATTATGCTCCTTAGTTGGTGGTTAGTGGTGTTGTCCTCCTTATTTGCCTTCGATTGATGGGTCCAAAGTAGTTCTAGACTCACCATGGCCCTGCCACTGGGTATGGTAAGGATAGGAAGGAAAACCTAAGCAGGAAGGGCACGCCTATCTTCCACCCTCTACTATTAGACAGAGTGGAATCATGTACAAGCCAACATATAAGAGATTGTAAAATGCTGGATTTTGCATAAGCACTTGCAAAACTCTATTTACTAATAGAGAAAAAGGGGATCACAAAATATTAGGGGACAACTAGGAATATGCCAGAAACTACCAATGTGTTTGTTCTTCATTTTCAGTGAGCCCTTAGTCCAGTCTGATGATTATTACAGATGTCAAAAACAGCTCTCTTTCTCATTTTGGGAAGTACTTATTTAGGATCTTCTTAACTCTCCTTAAGACTTACTCCCCTTGAACTTTCCTTCATACTCCCTATTTGAAGGTCTTGCCTCCTGCCGCACAGATTAAAACTATAGGCCAGGAATTTACTTAGCTCCCTATGTTTTTTGTTCTCACATGATTTGCCTCTTCGTATCAAAGGCCAATTCTGTCCATCCATTACATTATGGATTATTTTAGTTTACCCATAACTTTTGGTGCTAATCTGGTGAATTTGTTTTTATTCCTCTATTTTCTTAATTTCTGCTACTTTTGTCTCCATTAACTTGTTCACTATTTTTTTAAAACATTTTTCCTTTAGCTGTCCTAAGACCATGACTTTGCTACCAGGTGCTGGGTCTTTTCTGATGTCTCTTCTGTGTTCTCCTTTATGCCCATCCTTTACTTAATGGTGCACTCCACCACTTTCATGATCTCATCGCAGCCCTTTTCTAGGGTGGCCTCCTCTCTAACCAGAGTTTGAACACTCCATACATGCTAATTAGTCTCAAATGTCCATTGCCAGCATAGAGTCCTCTCCTAGTCTTCCTGCTGAGTGCTAGATATCTTTATTTGCATATCCCTTGGGCAACTTAAATTCAACTAGTCAAAATTGAACTTATATTCTTCTGCAAAAGTTCTCTTTCTTTGCTCCTGTCTCAGTGAACAGTGCCCTTTCCATCACAGAAATCTGGATGTTTATCCATGATTCTTTTCTCATGTTTGGTCCTTTAGTTAATCTTTTTTAGTAGGAAAACCAATCTCTCTAGAATTTCTAGAATTGACTTTCATTGATTTCTACTTCATATCCATAATCTATCATCTAAATAGTAGAGTTTCTAATTATTTCTCTGCATTTGGTTTTATCTTCTAATCCATTTTCCACATGCTAACCAAAATAGTGTATATAAGGTAAAATTTTAGTTGAGTAACTTCCCTGTTTAAGCCACAGATTGCTTCCCATTGCCTGTAGTGCTAATAAACTTTTCTTAGACATGTAGGGCCCCTCATTATCTGGTGCCTGCTGACCTCCTCACCTTCTTCCATTCTCTGTCACTTGGATTCTTAATGCTCTCCATCCCATTCCATGCTTAGGCTTTTGCATTTGCTGCCACCTCTGCATGAAGGCCCATCTTCCTTTCTCTAGTTCCTGAATAGATTTCAGCTTGTGGTTTTTCTCTGCTGAGAAGCTTTCTCTTCTCTGCCTTCTCCATGTCTGTGGCCATACTGTCCTGAACACACCCAATCTCATTTTACCTGCCTCCTCTGAGGCTTGGTAAAAACTCTCTTTTACATATTCCCATGGGATTGTGAGAATTAAAAAAATATCTATATTGTAATATTCTGTTGATTTGTTTGTATCCTTGTTAGACTTTAAACTTATTCTTCACTGTATTTGTGCATGATATTAAAAATATTTAACTACAGAAAACAACATGCACACAGATCTAATAAAAAGAAGGCCAGGTCTTTTGCTACACCAGGCTCTGTCTCCTCAGTTCGCTTGTCCTACCTAGGTTTCTTCTTTCTGTACCATGGCCTGAGTACGTTCTTTAGAGAGTAAGCTAGAGGGATTGTGGGGCTCACCAGTTTTCCATCTTTTGGGATCACTGTCCTGATGTTTGGTCTCTTGAGAACTGTTTTGTTTAAAACATACTTTGTTTTAAACAAAAATATTTAAATATTTAAATATTTGTTTGGTTTTCTTCTTTTCTGTCTTTAGTTGTCTCAGGTAAGCGTATAAAGCCATCTCTCTATTATTCCATTTTGGGTAAAAGCACAAGTTATATCCTGTTTTTATCTATTTGGCATTATGTGTCAGTAATGGACTTTTGTTGATTTATATATAGATTTATAGGATAACTTAAATATGAAGGGAGTACAGAAACTAATATTTCTTGACCTTTATTTTATACTAGATTCTTTGTGTAGCTGAATTTATTTCATCCTGTTTGGTAAATCTTACTATCCTGTTTTATAAATGGTCATATGGACTTCGAAAACTCAAAAGACTAAGCGAAGTTCACAGTGCTAGTAACATCCACATTTTGAACTCAGGTTTAGCTGCTGTTAAACCTGTCTCTTTTCTCACGTATCCACACTAATGGTTTGGTGAAATCCAGAGCCTTGTTGTGTTGACAGAGACCTCATTACTGCATAAATAAGTGAACCACCAGAGTGAAACAGTGTCTTAGTTCTTACATGAAGGGAACCTTTTAGTAGACCATTTCGTGCCTATCTACTTGCTGTTTGCAAACCCTCTCATTGGTCCCATTTCTCTGAGTAAATGCTTAAGAACTTATAGTGGCCTGAAAGGCTGAATAGGCGCCACTATATCTTTGAGCCTTTTCCTCCTCTTCTCTCACTGCTCAGCCTTGTCTAATTTTCAGGCCGCCTTGCTGCCTCATGGCTCTTCAAATGTGCCAGGTATGCCTCCTCTCAAGGCCTTTGCATCGGTTCTTTCGGTTTGGAATTCTCTTCCTTTCTGTATCCTCATAGCTCACTCCTTTACCGCATTCAAGTCTAGGTTCAATGGATGATGAATATATGGAAATTGTATCCCATCTGCTCACTATGGTCAAGACTGCTTCAGTTTTTCTCACAGAATTTAGCATTTCGTGACATAATACTTAATTTACTCCGTTATTACATATGTGAGCCTCACAAGTGCAGGGGTTTCTACTTCTTTCATGCACTATTATATTCCTTTCACTTAGAGTAGTGCCTGGCACTATGCAGGTGCACAATAAATATTTGCTAGGTAATTAATTAATTAATTACTATTCCAGGTTCTGTGGCAGATAAAACATCTCCAAAAATTTATAATCCAAGAGAAGGACACAGACACACAAATATAAGACAGCATGGAAGGTAAATATTAAGGCTATGCATGGGAAGCTCTTTATCTATTCCAAATAGGCTCAGGGAGCACTCCCAGAAAAAGTGTAAGGCCTTAGCTAATTCTTTAAGGCTCAGCTGAGTCAGGTAAAGAAAGGAAAGCTATTCCAGGCAGATTGGATCTTTGTGCGAGATATGGGGCTAAGAAACAGAACATCTTGTAGAGATCATTAAAACATGATTCTCTAGATGTTTGGTAAGGGGATATTATGCATAGGTGAACCTTTTATGGAAGGGTGTGAATAGCAGATTTTAAGAAGATGAAATCAGAGGCAGGACAAAAAATTTGGAGGTTGTTACATAGTCCAATCTAGAGTTAAAGTACAGATAAAAGATGGATTCAAGAAATGTAGGAATTTGGAAGAAAAAAAATGACATTTTTGCTTGTTTAAGATAGATTCACAGTGAGTTTCCTTTTGATACTTCCATGTATATGTGTATTATAACTCAAATTGGTTCATCTTTTTTATTTTTCTTCATTCTACCTTAGTTCCTTTCTTATGGTGGTTTCAACCAGTTTAAAAAATTCTATATTCATTCTTGTATAGAGAGTACATAAACCATATGAACCTTCTTCATTTCCTTCCTTTACCCTACCCCTCTCGTTTGTGACCTCCCCTTAGTGTGACCTGTTTTTCATAATATTGCTGTATTTATATTAGGTCTATATTCTACATATGAGAGAAAACATGCAGTTTTTGGCCTTCTGAATCTGGATAACTTCACTTAAGATGATGTTCTTCAGTTCCATCCATTTACTTTCAAATGACAAAATTTCATTCTTCTTTGTGACTGAATAAAATTCTACTGTATATAAATACCACATTTTCTTGATCCATTCATCTGTAGTGGGGCATCTTGGCTGTTTCCATAGCTTAGCTATTGTGAATAATGCTGCAGTAAACATGGGTATGCAGGTGCCTTTGTTGTAGCCTGACTTACATTCCTTCAGGTATATCCCTAGGAGTGGAATTGCTGGATCATATGGCAGTTCTATTTTCAGTTTTTTGAGGAGCCTCCATACTGTTTTCCATAGCAGTTGTACTAATTTACCTTTCCACCAGCAGTGTATGAGAATTCCTTTTTCCCCATATCTTTGCCAACATTTGTTTTCGGTGGTGTTCTTGATGGGAGCCATTCTAACAGGAGTGAGGTAGAATCTTGACATGGTTTTGATATGCATTTCCTTTATGGTCAGGGATGGTGAACATTTCTTCATGTGTTTTTTAGCCATTTGGATTTCTTCCTTTGAAAAAGATCTGTTCAGTTTATTTGCCCATTTCTTCATTGGGTCATTGATTTTAGGGGAGTTTAGTTTTTTGAGCTTCCTGTATATGTTGGTTATCAATCCCTTGTCAGATATATAGCTGGCAGAGATTGTCTCCCATTCTGTGGACAGCCTCTTCAATTTAGAAACATTTCTTTTGTTGTGCAGAAGCTTTTTAATTTCATTAGTCCAATTTGTCAATCCTTTCTCTTAGTTGCTGAGCCACTTGAGTTCTACTGAGGAAGTCCTTGCCTTTGCCTATTGCTTCCAGTGTGTTCCCTGCTCTTTCCTGTACCAGCTTCAATGTTTCAGGTCTTAGATTAAGGTCCTTAATCCACTTTGAGTTGATACTTGTATGGCATGACAAGCATGGATCTAGTTTCTGTTTTCTGCAGGTAGCTATCCAGTTTTCCCAGCAACATTTGTTGAAGAGGCTGTCTTTTCTTCATCATATGTTTTTGGCACCTTTGTCAAAACTCAGGTGTGCCTAGCTCCATGCATTCGTATCTGAGTCCTCTATTCTGATCCACTGGTTTTCCTATCTGTTTTTGTGACACTACCATGCTGTTTTTATTGCTATTACGGCTTTGTAGTATAGTTTGAAGCCAGGTATTTTGATACCTCTAGCATTGCTGTTTTGCTCAGTATTACCTTGGCTATTTGTGGTCTTTGTGCTTCTAGACGAACTTTAAGGCTGATTTGTCAATCTCTGTGATGAATGTCATTGGGATTTTGATGGGAATTGTGTTGAACATGTAGATTGCTTTTGGTAATATTGCCATTTTCACTATGTTGATTCTACTAATCCACGAGCATGGGAGATCTTTCCATCTTCTGTAGTCTTCTTCAATGGTATATATTTTTCCTTGTAGAAGTCTTTCACATCCTTCATTAAGTTTATTCCTAGATATTTATTTGTTTGTTTATTTATTTATTTATTGCAGTACTGGGGCTTGAACTCAGGACCTTCACCTTGAGCTACTCCACCAGTCCTATTTTTGTGAAGAGTTTTTTGAGATAGCTTCTTGTGAACTATTTGACCAGTCTGGCTTCTTACTGCCTCTTGAGTAGCTAGGATTACAGGCATTGGCCACCAATGACCGCTGGTATTTAATTTTTTGAGCCTGTTGTAAGTGGAATTGTTTTCTTATATTCTTTCTCAATTTGTTCATTGTTGGTGTATAGAAAGGCTATTGGTTTTTGTAAATTGATTTTGTAGCCTGCTACTTTGCTGGGGGCAGGGGAGGTGTTGGTGTGAGTGGGCAGGGGAAAGTGGTAAGGGAAAGGGTATAGGAAAGCGAATATGGTGCAAATACTGTGTACACGTGGATGTAAATGTAAAAATGATACCTGTTGTAACTATTCTAGAAATGGAGGTAGAGAAGATGAATTCTGGAGGGAGGTGAATTCAAATAAGATATATTAATACATCTTAACAACTTTTTAAAACACCACAATGTACCCTCACCTAGCATAACAGTAAAAGGAAAAATAAAAAATAAAAAAATCCTTCAATAACAACTATCTGTCTTTTCAAAACTACAATTTTTTGTGAAGAGAAGTTATTTTCTTTCTTAGGTACTACATATTCCTATGTATTTATTGAGATTTTCCTATTGTAATATTGTTGTATATATACTTTGTCATTCTATTGTTTTCTAAAATTTTACTTATATATGTAAATATAATTTACTAAAGTCTAAAGTTAATTATTATTTTATCTTAACTTCAAACCATATTAAGATGCTAGGACATCTTAATTTATATCTCCCTGCACTTGATTTATATACTCATCTGATAATTTAGATTTATTTTATTTTCCATTTATAATTCCACAGATTTGACATTACAAGTATGGTTAAATAATCAATATTTGTTTCAACTTACTCATATAGTTATTAAATTCCATACTTTCATATTACTTGCCCAATTATTTTTTTCTTCCTAAAGTTCATTCCCTTAGGAACCTCTCTAGTAAAGTTCTGTTAGTATCAAAATCCACCAGTTGTTTCTTTAAAAATGTTTTCATTTTTGCTGTAGTTTCAAAAGATTTTTATAATGGACAAAGAATTTGAAGTCAACAGGTGTATTTTCCCAGATCATCAAAGATATTAACTACCTATTTTCTGGATTCCATTGTTGTTGTTAAGAAGTCAAGTAGTAATTTTCTTGGCATTGATGGATAAGGATCTTTCTTTACTTTGGGACTGATTTTAGATTTTCTAATTATAAACTGCATTCTTTACAATTAAATACATATTAAGTATAAAAAATGAAATATAGGAATTTAAAGCATTGGGAATTTGTGATTGATGGAATCTGGTTAATTACAGAAGAGAGAAGATGAGATAAATCCAAATGACTCCAGGTATCTGTCAGCCAGTAGCTCTTGCACATTTTTCTTCAGTTAATTAATAGCTTTCTATACTGATCAATGTTCTGTTTTCTGTTTTATTTTAAAATCTGCACAAAGTTTCATTTTCCATTCATATCATGTGCTAGAGAACCTATCAGAAAAGGTTGCAAGGAAAGGTTATGAGGAGAATGTGAATAAAAGACTTGCACATGAGTAGATAGATTGGCATCAGATCGAGTTTTGTCATCACAAGAAAAAATAAAGCATAACGTACATCTTATAGTGATGTCATAGATAAGCAAAGCTACACCTGCATGAAAATTTACACATTTATATTTTTACATTGAGATTAACTGTCCCAAATCTGACTGTTCTAGATTGCTTGGAAAAAAAAAATAGCAGAACCACACCCCTTGAGGTGAAATTCCATATTCTTTTTATTTCCCTCTACTCCTCAAGTACCTTGACTCACATGTGAATGGAAGACAGCAAAACACCATCTTTCACTAGCATCCAAACTGAGCTTCAAAGCAGTAAGTGAAGGTGGCTGGAGCCAGCTGTCCACTGTAGATGCGCCCCTGCAAGTGTGAGGGGAGAGACTGGGCACCTGCTTAACATCAGTTTCTCATGTGAATCAGGGTAGAGCAATCTGCTGACAAAGCAATTTGTTGATGTTGTTTCTGTCCTGATCATTATGTAAATTGAGAAAGTTGTTTTGACTGCTGATTTTTACAATGACATTTTTATGTCATTTGAATACGAAATATAAAAAAATGAAAACATTCCAATTGGAAAGAACCCAAAAATCATTTAGAAAAAATCTACTCAGTTTATGCATGTAATACTTGAAGGCTAGTAAGGTTAAATGATTTGTCCATCATTTGAGGAGTTTGCAGCAAACCAAGACTAGACTTATTCTTGACTCACACTTGGGTTCTCTTTCTACTTCACTCTGTGACCTATATGGTATCTAGCAGAAAAAAGAAAGCTGTCTTTTAGGAAGGTGGATCTGTTGGTAGATCAAGAATAAAAGTTCAAGGCCAGAATGTCTGCACATTCAGTATTATGGTGATTTAGACTTGAGACAGCGAGAAAGACCTGCAGCTCACAGGACTTGTGATGAGTTGGTTAATGCATAGTATTTGTACCAAGTGGATATGTTGAGAGAGTGATGATATGTGTGCATGCTTTATACATACCACACTCATACATTGTCATAGATACACTGTATATCAAATAGTCTTAATCAGACATATCCTAGTAAAAAATAAAATACAATGAAACATTCTTTATTCCTTTAGTCTTTATAATAACACTTTTGCATGCTGTTCCAACTAATACAGATAGGAAATAATAATCAGAGATGTTAAACATTTGCCTAAAATCACAAATCAGTGTGAGAAGCTAAGCTGCGACTTTTCAAAGACAAGTTTCTTGAATTAAACCTGGATCTTGTCACAAGAGCCACCTTAATCTTTCAAAGCATATAGAGAGCATTTCTGAGTTTTCTGCTCTTATTAATTTTGAAACCTAATATATTGATCTTTGTTATTGGCCATGCATAGTACTCCTGGTCAAAAAGTATACCCGCCTCACCCTCTTCTCTGAGTTTCCAGACTTAAGTTGCCGTTAACTTCTGTTTTTCTCTGTTTGACAGCCAACACCATGATTCTAAAACATGGTGTGCATTATGGCATTAGTTTTATGTGTGTTTCTTTAGCTTTTCATTCTTCAGCACTGAGAACAGAATGCATTCTGAACCTACATATTACCTAGGACAGTTCGTAAAATCAAGTTTCACTTCCTTGATGTCATGTACTGCATGCTGGGAGTGTGCTCCCAGGAGCCTGCCTCTCCAGTTCCCTGAGTAACAGCTCACATTTTTTACCATGGGAATGTGACAGCTGTGGCTGATCCATGGGTTTTGTTATGCATATGCTAGACTGCTAGACGTCTTGCAAATCTCCTCTCCACACAATGCCCAGCATAGCACCTTGCATACAATAATTGCTCAAAAATATACATAGTTAATGGAAATTATTTTTGTCATTATTCTGTAGATGTTTTCTAAACATTGAACACTGAAATATGCACATATGTACATATATATGTACTTTATATATATACACATATAAGCACATAAATATACATAAAATGCATGCATATTCTCAATACATTTCAAATACACATAATTGATAAGCCAGAACTAGATGAATTGTATGAAGTCTGAAACATAAACTTGAAGTTTTATTCAACATGAGTGCTTTTCTTTAGATAGAGCAGCTGGGGAAGTGGTGCTACAATAACTAAGAACAATTCTATAAACAAGGGCATCCGAGCAGATATAATGAGAGGTGTTTTTTTGTTACTGTTTTTGGTGGGTTTTTTGGCAGTGTTAGGGATCAAACCCAAGACCTTGCAATGCTAGGTAAGCACTGTATCACTGAACTACATCCCCTGGCCTTGTAATGAGGAATCTAATGAGAAATTAAGGGTTGGGGATGTAGCTGAGTGGTAGAACATGTACAAGGCCCTGGGTTTGGTCCTCAATCCTGAAAAAAAGAAAAAAGAGTGATAGGTTATAATTATAAAGTTTATAATTTTGAGATTTCCAGGTGAGAATCCTGGAAATATTCTTCCAAAATAGAGAAAACAATACATCTAGAAGCAGTAATTTCTAAAGCAATAACGATTTACTGACACAGCTTTCTCATTGTTTTGCTGAAAAGTAGAATGATAGAACACTCTGCTTTTTTCCTCTTGTGTCTGGGCCATATAATCATATCACTCACAGACTCAAAGGACACAGGATGGTGTTCTCCTCTTCTTATGCATGATGGATTACGCAACAGTGTTTCAATATTCCTTTCTTCGATCCCTTAAATTCTGTTGTTCCGGGTGGAATCCCAGCAGATACAGCCTCTAGAAAGCTTTACAGATGAATAATAGACACAGACTGGGAGTAATCTCCACTAGCACTATTCTCACTTATACCAACTTGTGAAAGGTATGTCAACCAACTTTACACTCTGCAACAGGGAGGGATATACTTTCGCACACATTGGTTCTATACAGAAATGGAAACTTCAGTTTGCATATGGATAATTTCCCTTTCCAATTAATTTGTAATTTATTAAAGTTCTTTTGTCATACACTTTTATTCTTCACAAGACACCAATGGTCTGCTGTCTTGGGACCCCTCAGGACATGTCTTGTCTGTTCACTATCACTGGGCCTTTGTGCTATACCACCTGCTATGGTCTTTTCATGTGTGATTGTTGTAGTTTATCTTCTTAACTAAACTATGAGCTCTTGACAGAAACAGATTCTCAATTACAAAACTTAGTATCCCCTAACTATGCATCAGGTAAAATAGATTTCAGATAAATAGACATAAACGAATGAGATACCTTTGTAACCAGTGTTTGAGGTGTATCAGATGTTCTTTGGTTTCTGGATACAGCACATAAGATTGTTATTAGCAAAGCATAAGTACACCTTGAGACATGAGGCTGACAAGTTGGGTAAAGCTAACTGCTTAAACTGATCAATACACATTAAAGGAGTGAGGTGGGTGGTTGGATAAGGTCAAATGCATAGAAGTTGTTGGGCTTGGGTTTTTGCCCAGTTGGGAAAAGTTACTGAATGGCGTGAAACTGAGGATCCTCCCCAAATGGTCTGGCAAGTTCACATGGACTGCTCAGGTATGTGAAGGCATAGGACTACACATTTGATTCTCTTTGCCCTTGTGCATTTAACCTTATGGAGTAGGCTCCATAAAGAGGATCTAGAGCCATTATCTCAATCATCAATTATAGGCGTGGACCATTATGTTAATCTCAGTTCATGTCTGATCTATTAGGTCACTTGTTGGTCAAGATGTGGGCCATCAATTCTACTTCTGAAAGGAAGCTATCTGGGGCATTTTCTGCTTTCTGTCCAGGCAAACACTACTTGTTCATCTTGTATGAAACTCGTTATAAACTGGAAGATAACATGCAGATATACCTTAAACCTTACATTCTCTCTATGTGTACTCCTCTCCATGAGAAAAGAAGAATCAAATAATCTAAAATATCATGTGCAACATAGTCCAACAATATATCCGGCAATGACAACGTTAGTAGCTGCAAAATCATGCAAGCCACACAGTATGACTACTTCATCTGTATCTCTGGTGTTTAACACAGTGCCTATTACACAGTGGGCATTAGACATAGGAGTTTATGAATGAATGAAAACTCAGAAGAGCTGTTTTATCCTATACTTTTATTTCTGGCCTCATTTAGTATGCTCCATTTAGTATGTGTGAGGATAGGAATAATGCCAATGTAAGAAAATGAAAATTGTATTTTTGAGGTGATCTACTATAGTGGAAAAGCTGCAGAGTTGTATTTGGCAAATGACACAGTGCAGGAAATCTGTAAATCAATTACAATTGTTGCCTTTAGAGCACCACCAAAAAATCAACCATAATTTATTAAGCAACAATTTCCCATAATTTAAGAGATGTTGGCATGTATTCATATCCATACTAAAATGAATACTTAACCTGTATTCATTGATAAACATCCTAGTAATGACAGGTAGAAGTTAAAAGATAGAGAAGAAGGGCTACCTTGTATACAGTGTTCTCTCTCCAGATTATTTTTTGCCATTATTACAAATAAAAGTGGCCTTAGAAATATATGTTATATCAGTCTTCACACCATCTTTCTTGTTAGGCAGGACAAGAGCTGTTTTTTAGGTCTTGTACATTAAAAAAATGAAATGCAATGAAGCCTAAGTCATGTTATTCACTTTGAAAAAAAAAAATTGGTTTAGGACAAGCATCCAGAGCTTTCAAGCATGCTGTTCTGCCTATCTGCTTACTTTCACTCTTCAGATAAGACTTTGATAGCAGGTTCTTGAGTTTACCTTTGGTTATAACACAATTGAAAGAAGAGATGACCTTGAACAGTTTTAACACATATGCAAGCATTAGAAAAATCTACTTGGCCATTGTGGTATGCCTATAGGTGACTAAGCTGAAACGCTAATTCTGGGATGTTCCTGCATTGGAACTACATACAGACTACTAGAGTTAATATTAGTAGTGGCAGGAGTGTAGGGACTATGACAAGCAGCTCTGTTAGCTCTGACACTTAGTTTAATCCAAGAGGAGCAGGCCTCACAGTAGTTCAGGACATAGCTGTACACTGTATATAGAATAGGCCACTATTTAACAGCTTTTATCTGGTTCATATTTCTTCTCACTTACTACTGTTACTGCAAACTGCCCTCCAAGTCAGGTTTCTCTGCAGATAGATGGGCAGATATTCCTTCCCTCCATTTGACTTGTCCTTAGCCTGTGCCTCTTCTCTAGTGAAGACAAGGCTAAATATAGCTTAGTCTTGTAAGAAACAAGCAAGAGTGAGACTTGTGCCTTCACCTCTGCACAAATGCATTCAGCCCAAGTGTCATGTAGAAAGATTATTGCTGTTCCTACCACATGGTGATCATAATTGCACCTAGAGTCATATTCCAATAAATATCATTCAAAGTGGCTTAACTCTTCTATCCAAGAATTCTTGTAGAACTCAGGAAGAAGCGCTGGTCAGACTGCCAGCACATTAATCCAAACATGCCAGGGAATCTAAATAAATCAAGTAACATCTCATTCAGGATAAGGTTTAATAGACTGAGCTGTGGCAAGCCACAGTGTTTTGAATTTGTTCCATATGCCTAAAATTGGGTTACCGTGTGTTTTATTTAGCTTGAGCTCTCAAGAGTGGAACTAGTGGTTCTTCATTTTAGTGTATCTAGTGTGTTAGGTGATCCTTTGTATTTGGGGGATCCTTTTGTGAGTGTCCTCAAGCTTTTCCTCACTTTGAGGTGACACTGAGAGCAATTAAATAGCTATATCCAGACTTTGCAGAATGATGGGACTCACATTATGGGATGGGATTGAAACCATGTTTATCTATTGTTTGCTCAAAACTAATTTTGAACAAGAGCAGTTCAACTTCCAAACATGTTTTGCCAACAGAATGTCTACATTATTAAAATCTGAACCATGCACATTGTCACCTTAACCAGCACAAACCAGCCATGGGCTTTCCTAGTGCTCGTAAATAAACTCACAGATAGAGAAGCAAATTCAGAAGGGAAATTTCGTCCACCTGTATTATCCCTGTGACAACTGAATAGTTTGCTATTTCCTGTTATAATGGGGTTTAACAGATAGTCTATGTCTACAAGGCTAATTCTTTTTTTCTGTTTATTTTTTCAATCAGAAAATATGAAATCATTTTAGTACTAATTCTTTTACTTTGAAACGGAATTACCCTCTTTTTTAAATTGCCCATTTTGGTCTATTTTAACAATGCAAGCAGAGGAGACAAATACATCTTTGTCCCCATCCCATACCTCCATACGACCTTCACATCAATTCATAGCTACTTTGAACCCTAAAAATAAGTATTGCCAGCACTGCTGAGGGGCCCTGTGTATCCTTCTGAGATATCTATCCCATTTCTCTTTGGGAAGAAACCATCCTGACTTTAAAAGTTACCATTCCCATGAGTGTACTAGTATTATCTTTTTCACACATGTTTATGAATTTAGAAACAACGTGATACACTTCTGCCGATTTTTAAAATCCACATCAGTATGGTATGCATCATTCCATGGCTTCTTTTCTTATAGAAGATGACATTCTTCACATCTGTCCTATTAATATATGCAGATCTAGCTCATTTTTATAATGACTGTATACTATTCCATTGTATTTGTATAACTCAGATTGTCTTTTTTTTTTTTGGTGGCACTGGGGTTTGAACTCAGGACCTCACACTTGGTAGGCAGGCAGGCTTCTACTTGAGCCACTCCATCAACCCAATAACTCAGATTGTCAATGTATTCTTTTCTAAATGAATGCTTAAGTTGTTTCTAATTCTTTACTCTTACAAAGAAACAATATTATGGAATAATTTTTTCTGGGGTTGAAACAGAAAAGAGAAATTTAGGGACCTAGTGCAATGTAGTTATTTTTGCATTTATTATGTAACACAAGTTTTAATAGCAGTATTTTTTGGTGATACTGAGATTTGAACTCAGGGCTTCACACTTGCTAGGTAGGTGCTCTCCTTCTTGAGCCCCTCTGCCAGCCCTTTTTTGTGTTGGATATTTTTAGAGTTAAGGTCTGGTGAACTATTTGCCCAGGCTGGCTTTGAAACGCAATCCTCCTGATCTCTGCCTTCTTAGTAGCTAGGATTACAGGCATAAACCCCTAGCACCCAGCTCAATAACAGTATTTTCAAGTGTTAGAATGTGTATCCAGTAAAGACATTGTGTGAAACTAAATATTTCAAACATTTCAATGAAAATTAATGCATAAAATTTATAAAATATCCTTCTAACTGCTATTGGCTCTCTGGTTTCCTTGTTTTGTTTTTGTTTGTTTGTTTGTTTTGTTTTGTTGTTGTTGTTGTTCCCTCCATGGAGAACACCCTGGGCATTGTCCTTTCTGACTTGGATGGCCTTTGGGCATCATATCTTTCTGCTGTGTTTATTATGCCTAAACTGAGGTTCTTACTCTTGTAGAATCTGGCAACAGTTTTTCTTTCTCTCCTTGCCCACTTTGCCCACTGTCTGAGTGCTTCCCATCCAGAGGAGAGGTGTATCTTCAGATGGCATTTCTTCTTTGCTCAGCCTTTTGTGGGTGCAGGTGGGTAAGTGTGGGGTGATGATGTTGAGACAGGGAAGACAAAGGGGGTGCTAAGAGGCCAGCAGTTTCATAAGTGGCAAAATAACTGGGTGAATTGCAAGAGGAAGGAGAGAGGGCTAGGGAGAAAGCTAAGTAGGGTAAACTAATTGCTGAAGTCTGAAATATCAGTATCTATGCCAAATATGTAAGTGTTGCCAACACTGTAAAATGTACCAATTTCTAAAATAGTGGAAAATTGAAAACTGGTATTGCAAACATTAGTAATATAAATGCATTCTTCACTTTGCTAGTAACTATAGCAACTTTTTTCCAAATTGTCTGCACCAGTTTACATTCCCAACAGAAATGTGAGAATTACCCATTCTACTACACTCCAGATAGCATTGACCCTTGATTTTGTACTGTTTGCCAGTCTGATAGATTTGATGTAGCATTTCATTGTTTAAAGTCACAATTCACTGGGTATTGGAACGGTGAATGCCTAGCCAATGTAACTTAGTGATTTTCAGTTTTTAAAATGAATTTTTTTCATAGTAACATAATTTGATATTATCGTTGAAACACAAACAAAGGAGAAAATAAAAATTAATCCATAACCCACCACATAAAGATTCCTATATTTTTACTTCTTGAAGTCAACTTCATTGGGTTATATTTAACACACATATTTACAATATTCAGTTTGACACAGATATATGCCGATGGAAACATCCCCATAATCAAGATAATTAACTTATCCATCAACCCCCCAAAGTTTACTACTGCTCCTTGGTAATTTATTCCTGTCTTTCCAACCCAGTATCTTGGCAACCACAGATGTACTAGAGCTGTTCTCAAGTTCCCCATGTTGTAGTGTATGTCAATGAGTCTTTCCTTCTTACTGCTGAGGAGGGTTCCATGGGGTACCACCATCATAGTTTGTGTCTACATTTACCTGTTAATGAACATTTATGTTGTTTCCAAGTGTTTGATTGCCCACTTGATCTTTCTTAGGGTTTATATGTGTGCCTTTAGATTTTCTCCTAAGCAGAACATGAATTAATCTCTATGATTACTAGGTGCCTGGGAAAGTATCTGACATGTGAAGATGTCCAGTAAATATGTGCTGAAAGAACATATTGGCAAAATATGTTGGCAAAATCTAAAAGTGTAATTAGGAAGACGAAGCAAGCAAATCTAAAGAACTAAAAAAGCATGGAGCACATTGGTGGAAATGAAATGGCAATATTCTTCCCAATGCCAGGAGCACCCCTTCCCCCTTGCTCATTCTCACCACTGTTTACTTGGAATTTGTTCCTTTCCTTCCCAGCAACCCAAGCTGTCCTAAACAAAATCACTCTTCTTTCACTGAAAACAGTTTGTCTGCTGTGTTCCTCTTATATTCAATAATTTTCCCAACTATTGAGTTCAAAATGTGCTATTTCTGAAATTTCCTTCCGTTGGTGTCTAATTAGTTTCAAAGTTCTGGCCATTCAGCTTTTCTTAATAGCTCCCAGTGCATTTCCCCCTGCCCCTTCTCTTGTCTTGATTTTCACCATGTCTTCCCCAGCAGTCCAGTTTGTCTCTGTTCAGACTTCACTGTGGTCATCACTTATTTTCCTAAAATCCCATTTTGACTATGATACTTTGTTGCTTGCAGCTTTCCATTTTTACTTTTAACAAACAACTTTATTGAGGTATATTAAACACATATATTTAAGATGGTCAGTTTGACACATGTTTAATACTGTCAACTTAAATCCAAACTCCTCTGTGTGCACTTAAAGGTGTTTTGTAATTTTGCCCCTAACTAGAAAAGATTCCTGAGTTCTGTGGTACAGAGCTATCTAACTGTCTGTAGGGTCCTGAACCCACTATGCTGTTTCACACCTCCATGCCTTTGAATATGCCACCCTTCCCCTTTCTGGAATCACTCAGCAACTCTGACCAGGGGAAAACTCAGAATTCAGTTTCTCATGTATGCACACACATACACTTATCCCAAACCAAGCGAAGTTAGCCAGGTGTCCTCTATGTCACAGTTGCCATACACTACCCTGGTACTTTGAAGCCTCTGACTTGACCATAGTAGTATCACAACTTATAGAAAAGATGTAACATACACCAAGAAAACCATATGGAGATGCTCTTTTTTCTGGCATCAGGGCTCCTGTGGGTGACCCATCCTTACTCCCAACAAGGAATTTTCTGGAGAAATCTTAATCCCTAGTGCTCCATTAAAGTATGGTTAAAGATACCATGTGCAAAATGGAGATGATAAGTTTAACTGTGAAAATAAAAAGTTAGAAGAGTCTGGGGAAAATCCCCATGGAGATGACCAGTATAAAATTGCTCAGAGAAGTCATGAGGGATAGATTTGGAATCGATCAATAACAAAAAAATAGTGTTGAAGACATAAATACATATGAAATTTCCCATAAAAAATGTTTATTTGAGTGAGATGAAATGAAGCCTGAGGCTGCAAGATAAGGACATCTAAAGGTTAAGAGGACAAGAATCACCCAAAGAAGGCAGAAAATTAATGGCCAGACTGATGTCAAGAAACCAGGGAAGAATAGTTTCATCGCTTAAGATGGTTTCAGATGCAAGTAATGGAGAACCTGACTCCCCACTCACTGGACTTTAAACAGTTAGTAATTTTTTAGCTCACATAACTAGAATTCCAGAGACAGAGTGACCTTGGAGCATTGATCCAGGAGCTCAGTAACTTTGTAGAGACACCATTTCCTTTGTCTCTTTTTGCTCTGTCATTCACAGTTTTGGGATTTTTTTATGATCATTGCTTCTCTCCTGACAGAATGACTAATAGAAATTGAGAATACATGCTCCCTCATTCACATTCAGTCAAGGAGACACTTTTGAATATGGAAATTCTCTAAGACAAATGAAGAGGGGCTTGCCTACAGTCTCTTGCAAAGTGCTCCTTGTGTGCTATTGGTACAAGTTGGGTTAACCAGTGATTCCTGAAGTAATCAGTTATTTGGGAGAGGAATTAGGCTTCCATCTCCAGGGGCTGAGTGGGGATTAGCTTCATCTGAGGGACTGACCTTTGTTGGTGAGAGATGGATAAAACTCAAGATACTTTAGGTAATGGAAATGGGTAACAAATGTATAACCAAGCAATAAGGAAGGCTATGTAAGTATTAGGTAAACATAGGAGGGAGACACTCTGACAAGTCATTAACACTGGCATATGCCAAAGAAGAGTCACTGTAGGAATTAAAGCAAAATGAAAGCAGAAAAACTTAATTACTGAGAGATCAGTAATTAATTACTCAGTAATTAGGAGGAAGGACCTCTATGGATCATTGTGACTTTTGATTGGGTTGGGTGATGGTTCTTCCATCATGAACTTATTCAGTTTGCCATGCCCTCTTTGAGTTCTTCCCAATCAAAGGGAAGAAAAGGGTTTGTTTTGTTATTTTAATCACACAGATTTGACGCATTTCAGAAATATCTTAAAGAAGACAATACTATATTTTATGTGTGTTTAGGGGAGATTTAAAATGCTGTATAGTCCCCTGAGGCTTCAATAAATTATTTGTTTGAGGACAAGAAATAGAAAAATTTTACCTTCTACATCATTGCTTGGTTTTAGCCTAAAATTCATATTTTAAAATGAACATAAGAGAATTTATAATGCCAAAATAAAACTATGTTTCCACTAAACTAGAGAAATCACAATGCCTGATACATGGTAGGAACTGATAATTATTACATTATTCTTTTCTTCATATTTAAAGATGAAAACTATTAGAGAGTGTCAATCAAACTATAAAATTCTTTAAACTGGAATCATATTGTTTTATTTACTAGAGAATTGCATCTAAAAAAGTAAAGCTATGCCACAAAAAACAAGTAATACCAAGCAGTGCAGGAAAGCCTAGGTAACTAATCAGTCTGGTCAGGTTAGCTGAAATTACTGGAAAATTTTATTTGTGCATACTAACGATGTTAATGACGTACTTACTATATGCCAGGTACAATTTTCAGTACTGTAGATATAGCAGTGAGCAAAAATTCCTGTTTTCATGGAGTATACATCTCAGAGGGAAAGACAATTGACAAATAAATATGTCAGGGAGATAATTGCCATAAAGAAGAGCAATGGTAAGTAGTGGGATAATTGGCGATGATTGTGTGGAAGAGTTGCTGTTTTGCATAAGATGGGGAGGAAAGGGATCTCTGAACAGCATAGGTTTGAGCATATAATCAGGACAATGGGGGAGCTGGGGAAATGAGTTCAGGAAAAGAAGTACAGAGGCCCTAATGTGGCAGTGAATTGGGCAAGTTTGGAGAACAGCACGTCAGGTTGGGGAGATGGGACATAGGAGTTGGAGCCTCATGAGTGACAAAAATCACTTAAGGATGAGGACCTAGAGAAAAGGTTAGATCAAAAAGAATTAACCTAGAAGGTAACACACATGCACAGGAAATCAATGCGAGTCAACTCCCTGTATAGCTATCCTTATCTCAACTAGCAAAAACCCTTGGTCCTTCCTATTATTGTTTATACTCTCTCTTCAACAAAATTAGAGATAAGGGTAAAATAGTTTCTGCCGGGTAGCAAGGGGATGGGGGGAAAGGGAGGGGGTAGGGGGTTAGGGAGTGGGCGGGGAAGGGGGGAGAAATGACCCAAACATTGTATGCACATATGAATAAAAAAAAAAGAGAGATGAGGTCAGATGCTGGGGCATCATGTGTTATGTAAGAGATGAGAAGTAAGGAATTTGGAAATGACTCTAAGTGATGGAAAGGCATGAAAGTGGGTAGAGCAGAGCATTGGTTTGCTTGAATTGGTTAGTGCACTGGCATAGGGAAAATAGGCTCTTCCAGGGCAAGTAGATAAAATTGAAACAAATGTTATTTAAAATGTTTTTTTCTTTTTTCATTTTATTATCATCTTTTTCTTTTCTTTTTACTTTTTTTTGAGTTACTGTGGTTTGAACTCAGGGCCTTGTACTTGCTAGATAGGTGATATATACCACTTGAGTCACTCTATCAGCTCTCATTTTTATCCTATTATTATTGTACTGGGGGTACATTAGTGCTTACAGTATATCTTAGTTAAATTCATTCTCTCCATCATTGTCTTTTATCCCCTTTCCTCCATTCTTAGAAGTTTCTACAGGTCTCATTTTTCCATTTTCATACATGAGCATGTATTATTTCCACCATATTCACCCTCCTACACCATTTCTTTATATCCTCCCCCCTCCCACTGGTACCAACCCCAGACATTCCTGGAGACATTCCTGTCCTCCATTCTTAGAGAAAAGAAATCTTTGTTTGTTTAAGGGAGTTTCATTTGACATTTCCATGTATATATGTATTATATACTGAATTGGTTCATCCCCTCCATTTTTCTCCTTTCTACCTTAGTCTCCTTTTTATGATGATTTCAACAGGTTTAAAAATGCTATGTTCATTCTTTCATTTAGGTATAAAGTAAAGATACCTAAGCATAGAAACAGAATAAGGCAGATAGGAAGTTTGGAAGGAAGTCTAGGAAATTTGAGTATAGATGATCTGCAACTTAAAATGTTTCCACTTAGATAAGTTTTTGATTCTCCAATTGTGCAGAAGCATGCCATCAATTCAACTATTCTGTTTTCATTTTCAAATCAGCGCCTTATGAATCACATGAGATGCCTAACCCTTTATTGTAAAACAGGTATTGTATGATATGATTTGGCCCAATTGTGAACTGGTAGAAGTGTTCTGAGAACATTTAAGGTAGTCTAAGATAAGCTCTGATGTTCCAAAGATTAGGTGTGTTAAGTGCATTTCTTGATTTACAGTACTTTCAATTTACAATGAGTTCATTGGGATATATCCTCATCATAAATTGAAGAGGAACTGTAATAGTACTAAGAAACCTATTTTAATAAGTAGATAATTTTGGCGTGTATTTAGCACAACTATTCATATAGGGAGATTCCAGTTGGCACTAGTTAATCATTGCTCATGCAATTACAGTCTTGCATTCTGTGAGTTTTGCTTTGTAGTAGATGGAATATGAAATGCACTTTCCTCTACAGCATTGACAAATTGCCACAGATTGATCTCAATAGATCAGTGTCTTTAAAATTAATGACACTATGGCATTTCATTGTAAAGAAAAAAATTACACAATAGGTATTATTTGTCAAGGTTTTAGGAACAATTAAGTGGTACATTTGAAACACCCTGTGTTCCCTTTAAATATTTATGGTTAGAAAGCATCTGAATTTGTGCAATATTTCAAACCCTTTTTGGCAGTGGAATTCATCAGACAGTCACCTCAAAGCTTCTCCTACCCTGTATTTTACAGGATAAACAGTGCTAATTTCATGATTTAGAAGGTATCATCTGTATTTTCCAGGAAGAAGTCACAAGACAATTTTATTTTGTAAAGCAACTGAAAAGTAAAGATTGCCCTAGTCTAACAAAATAGGCAGTTTGCTTAAAGTTTTTTGCCAAAACTTTCACCATGAGGGTAAATCCTAATGCATTATTCCACACCCTCCATATTTACAAACCAGGAACCATTTCCTAAGGGACCTAAACAAATGGAAGCATTGAATTCTCTGCATTCAGTGGTGCCTCCCACCTGGGAAAAAGACAGTTCTGTAATTGAATCCCAGCCTATGCATTGTCATCCCTCCTGTCTGCCCCCGCTGGTGCTACAGCAAATTAAAAGATCTCCCAGACTCAGCCTGCCTTCCAGCTGCCAGCCCCTGGTAGACATGAGGGAGCCAGAAAGGACCAGGTGGAGCAGTGTTGAGTTGCACTAAACACACAGTGCAAGGAGATTGGCCATAACTTCCCAATTGAATATTTATACCAGCCTCATTTCTCATCTTGCTCTTTGGCACAGATCAGAGTGCTGAGCTCCTGCTGATTTCAAGGGCGCTACATTGCGCTTGGATCTGTTTCATGAACTATTACGCCAGATGAGGAATGGGCTGCAGGGTCCTATCCCTAAGATGACTTGCTGACTTTTTTTTTTTCCCTGTGGAGACTGTCATGTTGTAGTGTTGTAAAGATGGAGCAGCTGTGGAATTCCCTGACATCTCCTGGAACTGTTGTTCCACGAACTGTGTGCAACCTCAGCCACTGCTTCCGTCAGAGTGGAACTTTAGCTGCTTATATGAAGGCCCACATGACACTCTAGTTTGTATGTTTTTTGTCTTTTTCTCAGAGGTTTTATTTCTGTTTGCTGAGGTCAGGCACTTATCACAGGGCTCTCTCATCACATCTCACATTCTGATCCCTCATGGCAGGTGCTACTTCCTTATACTCATCGTGAATGGTTTGAGTAACCTCATAAAGATACAGAATGTCTTGGCAGAGAAAGGAAGGGAGTAGAAAATGCCTGTCTATGGAAGAGGCTCAGTGTTATTTAGTGAGTCCTGTAAACCTGAGAAGATATTTGGAAAATAATCTACACATCCTCATCTACTTTTTTTTTTTTTTTTGAGGTGGTAGATCCTGGACTTAAACTCCTGTTCCTGATTCCCAATACAGAGTGTTATCTCATAAGGAAGGGTAACTTCCATAAGTGTATTTTTGTTTTCAGATTTATCTAAGAAAAGTCATTTTTAATAGTTTCTTTATATGATGTAATAAACTATTCACTACTGAACTTTCTGCAAATTGTTGATTCTAAAATGAAATTTGTAGATAATTAAGTGTAAATAACTAAAGGGCCATGATAATTAGACTCCAGCACAAGTTCTCTAAACCCAAGACCTACTAAAATAACCTCCTAGACTTTTGTGACAGCAGTACCAGAAGAAGAAGAAAGACTTGCCTTGCATTTAGTACTTACAAAATTCATCAAGGTGTGTGTTAATGGCTTTTCATATATTTAAGAGGGGAAGATAGAAAAGCATACACTGAATGATAGTACTATTATTTGCTCAGTTCTTGTTCTGGAGGAGATGATGTAAATCTAGAGGCGTACAATTCCCATTCCCTCTTTAAGACATGCCCTTCCCATTGGCCAGTTCATCCTGTTTATATTGTGAGGGAGTAGAGGGCATGCTAAGGAAAGTCATGACAACATAACATGGGGAACGAGTACATTGAACAACATAATCAGAATTTCACAGGACAGGTTGAAACAATGGACTTAGTTCCACAATAAGGTATTTGGGAGGAATATGAGAAAAAGCTATTCACTTGGATCCAAATGCCAAATGCATGGCGGGGGGATAGTGACTGAAGAAATTGAGCTGTGAAACTGGTTGGGACACAGACTTGGGAAATTCGTTGGCTGGGCTGTAGTCTGAGACAGGACTGTGAAGTGTCTGAGAACATCACTTGTGTTTGCTTCAGGCTGCTGCCAGTCCAGAGGAACATTTGTCATATCTTTGCCATCTTTTTTACCATAACTGTGACTGTGGATCCTATAGTTTAGGAAGAACCTTGGAACTTTTTCCAAAGAGAAGACTAAGAAGATCAAGGGGCTTGCAATGGTCTAAGTGCACTGAGTTAATGAAGGTAGCCTGACCCAAGAAGGGAAAAGTCCTCCTTTATGCTGGAAGGGCTGGTCTCGGACAGAAGGTTTAAAATTGATTCACATCAGTGGGGGAGTGTTCTAGGTCCAAAGTTACAGGGAAAACATGGATAGAAAACTTTTTCTAATAGTGTAAGCTGTCTGAAAATGAAATGGGCTGCCTCTTAAGAACATGATTTTCTTGATAAAATGAGTTTTCAAGCATACAAAGCATAAAGCATACTCAGCATTGTGGCAGTGGTTGTAAAAGAGCTAGCATCTGTTAAGTATGTAGTATATGTCACCTGTGTGTGCTTTATGTGTGTGATCTCTTTTAATGCTCCCAGTAGCACCTGGTGGATATTATTAATTTCAGTTTTGAGGCTATGGTCCTATCACTGGTAAATGACAGAAGTAGAGTTTAAAACTCAGGTTTGGGTTGACAGTACAGGCTCTTAACACTGTGCTCATCCTCAAGCATAATATGGTATTTTGCTTTGAAAGACACCTAATGTCTCTTTAGAGATCAAAACTCAATTATTTTAGTAGGTATGTTAGTTTTTACATCATGCCCATGTTCTTGTTCATTCAGCATTTTACTACTGAAAAGTACTCATTTATTTACCCTGCATAATATTTGCTCCTTTTTGGTAGAGTATTTTTTCTTAGAAAAAATGGTTGTTATATTTCTCAGTATAATTGATGGTATTAAATGTTTTGATTGTGGCCTTATGGCTTTACCCCACTACTAGCTAGAGGAAAATAATTTCCTGCTTCATTAACCATGGTTTGTAACTGATCTGACAGAAACTTGACTCCTGTACCATTCAAGTAATGCTTGGGGAATCTGTTGGGGATTTTTATTCACTTCTTTGTTTTCCAATGAAGGGAGGCTTTTGAAAACCTAGAGAAATTCTTCTCTATTTTGAAGTATTTATTCACATTTTTGGTGAGGGGTGGGTAGAGGGAATAGACATGTTTTATCTGAGTAATTTGTTGGTGTCAGAGAAAAGAAAGGGCCAGAGTTACAGGCCTCAGGTCGAGAGCTGTAAACCCTGGAAAGGAAAGATTGTAAAAGTGTCCAGAGAACAGTACGTTCATGTCTTTATTTGCTGTTGCTCCAGAGCCTGAGGTCACTCTGGCAGATGGGTCCCTTGTACTTGTAAGCATTCATGCTGGCCTCAGGGACAAGCATGAGGTGGAGGACAAATTATAAGAACAGCCCCCCTCATTTTACGTAGCACACCTCCCTGATCCTTCTTGCTAAGGATCTTCCTTCTGCAGTTTCTTTTCTCCACAGCTAACCCCAGTTCTGACTCTGTCTGGGCAAGTGGGGACTTAGTGAGGGTTTAGTGAGGGACCCCTGGAAGGACTGCATATCCACTTGACTAGTGATACCAGTATCCAGCAGCAGAGAAGAGCCACATTTCCCAGCCTTACTGCCAGCAGAGAGGACCTGGATCAAGGTGGCAGCCATGACAAGGGTTCTTGGATACAAATCTGAAATGTGTTAGTTTAAGATGGCCTGGCATTGTTATCTGATGTTTTTAAAGGGTTTTAAGGCTTTTCCAGAAAATAAGAACTGGTATTCAATGTGATATGCCTTAGTGTTTTTCATCTGATCTAAGCTGACCAAGTTACTTTATTAGTATTTTCTTCCCTTCCACATTTCCCATGCAGATCACAGATCTCTCTCTCTCTCTCTCTCTCTGTCTTCTCTCCTCTGTCTCACTCTCTCTCTTTCTCTTGTGCACACACACACACACACACACACACACACTTCACCCCTTCACTCATTTGAGAGATCTCAAACTGCACTGAAAACCTCCATACACGTTTGCATCACAGAACTAATCTCCATCTTCCTCCACCTTTACCCTTACTATTATCGCCTAAAAACTCTTTCAAGACATTTTGTATTCCTGGAGCCCTAGAGCTGTCTGAGGAACCTAGTGGATGCTCAAGCAGTGTTTGCTAAACTTAACATTTGAGTCCTATTTTATTATTCATTCATTAGCATCCCTACATATACCACACTATTATAAGAGTTGGGGTGGGGGGCAATGGACAGAATAGGAAGCAATTCGTGCTCTTATTTTCTAGTAAAGAGAGAAGAACCTGACATTGTTACTTCTGCTTTTCAACTAGGGAGAACTGAAGTTCATATTGCATAGAAAAACACATTATAAGCAAGGCAAATACCAGAACTCTTGACTTTACGTTCAATCTGATTGTCAAAATGCAATTTTGCTAATTAGATGGACTCTGAGGATGTGGGACATGGTACCATGCCTCCACTCTGTTGTGTCCTTTTTATGCAAAGAGGAGAAGCTGGCATGAGAGTGTCTTTGAAAGTCTAGGATGATTTTGCATTTCTTGGGTCATGAACAACTGATAGAGTTCAGCCTATAAATAAACAGAGTCATGACTCATTACCAGGCTCTGTGCAAAATGAATCGGGGTTGCTCAGTTGGAGTAGATTCTAAAGTGCATAAATGTAAGAGTTGGCATTCCTTGAATAGGAAGGTATTTCAGATCATTAGAAATCAATTCTATCTGTGCTGTAGGAAAAAAATAGAGAAAATAAATAAAGAAACTAGTCGCACACGTCTTGTAATTCTTTTCTTTTTTAATAGCCTTATGTTTATAGATAAGTTCATTTTTTAATATTACACAGAGAGATGCTGATATTTACAAGTCCTGATGGTTAAGAAGGGGTAGGAATGGACATTTGGGAGAGGGAAAGAGGGTCATCATTAAATAACAAACAGTATAGATTTGGCAGAACAGATGCTTGTGCTGACTCTAATATTTGAAAACTATTCAGAATGTTTTGTTGTAGGTATGTGCACTTCTGATTGTGCTTTCACAGTGTGAAAGAATTAGAATCACTTAAAAGTGGGAAACATGCAGCATGTAAGAAAAAACTCTAGGCTCTAGCATCAGAGAAGCATGAGTTTTAGTTCTGATGCTGCTGCTTTCTAGCTGTATGATTGTGAACATGCTACACATGTGTCCTCTTTGATCCTCCCATTTCTTCAGCTAGAAAAGGTGGAAAATAATGTATATATCAATATGTCATCTTAAACATGAAAGGAGACAATATATATGATGTATCAAACATACAATGTGTCATGCAGTACCTACCCAGTAAAAATTAGTGTCCATTTTCTGATGTTATATCCTAAGGTAAATTCCATATTTTATATATTTTGTATAAATTATACTTTAAAAAGGATATATAGAGTTTCACAATTAAATTTATTACAAACCATAAAAAAGGGATTACAGTAATATTCTTGTATTCTCGGTAATAATAATGCATCTCTGTTCACTAAAGGATCTTTTAGTTGTAAGAAGCATCAACCCACTAAGACAAATTCAAACAAAAGGGACTAAATTGTAAAGATCCAGATAACTGAATTTTAGTTTCCTGTGGACTGGAATGTAACATGCCAAGGCACTGTTTATTTTGTTGGCCATATTTTTGTTTCATTTTGCAGAAGCAACATTTTCTGTTTCCTCTCTGTTCTTCTCTGTGGTGTGTGCTCCATCCTTTCATTCCTGACTGATTTTCCTGGCTCATGTATCTTGTACATGGTCCAAATTGGCTATGAGCCCCTATGCTAGTTTGCTACGCCTGCAGTAATACCACTGCTCAGATACCTCCCCCAGGATGCTTTATGTGAATCCATCAAAACTCAGCTCACAGTTTCTGAGAAACTTTTCCTGACTTAGTTTACATTGCTTTCTGTCTGTTCCACAGACATAGACTCTACCTTCATAGCCTTCATAGACTCTACCTTCTCATTAAGAGAAGGCTTTGCTTGTCTAATTAATCTCGGTAGTGAAAAATCTGAATCAGTAATGGTAGGACTGTAGTTGAGGGGTGTGCAAGATCACCCTTGGACTCAGTGATTGGCTAGAAGGTCTCTAAAATCTCCGAATAGGGATGTGTGTGTGTGTGTGTGTGTGTGTGTGTGTGTGTGTGTGTGTGTGTAATTATGGCAATTAGGATACAAATTGAAATCACCAAAAGGAAAAGGCATATAGGACAAGAGTACAGGAATTAATTTTGGTTTTCCCCAGTAGAGTTGCATGCAGTAACAATGGCTGATGATGCATGTGTAGACTGTTGTCCACCATGGAGGCTCATCTTACTCTGGTCTGCTAATTCCAAACCTTGGAACAAATATAGGCCTGCTTCTATTTACTGTATTTTTTCTCCACTTAAGAGTCACATTTTCCTCCTTCTTATCTCTCACAATGCCTGTGTTATTCTGAACACTATATATAAAAACAATCAGTAGAGACTGAAGCATAATATTTCTGTTTTGTTTTGTTTATTACCCCAAGAGAACAAGTTCTTTCTTCTGCCCTGCAGTTAATGTGAGGGTCTGATCATTCAGAGCCCCCTAGAGTTGAGCTGAACCAAAAGTGGATCACACACAGCCCAAATTTCAGTTACCTCAGCAACACCATTGTGATATTTCAGTGTTTGAAGTGGATGTATACTGACAGAAGCTAAAGATGTTTTTAGTTCATGTTTTATTTAGCACTGGCAAAGTCCTTACACATTTAACTTTGGTAAGTTCACTCATAATTTCTAGTAGCTTTGAGTTCTTTTGATGGATGTCTTAAAATTTTCTACAAACACGATTATGTCAGATATGAATTAAAGTATTTTTTTCTAAACCAATAAACTTTTTCCCTTTTAATCATTTATTTTTGTCTTGTACTGGCTAAGAATGCCAGTAAAATAATTGTGTCAAAGAGTGAAAGGCAGACATCATTGTCTTCTTTATGAAAGAATTCAATATTTCTTCATTGCATATGATAGCTGCAGATTGTTCAAGAGAGGTTTTTGTCAGATAATGGAAAATGCTACATTTTCTAGTTGCCAAGAATTTGTCATGAGTGGATAATGAATCTTGTCTTTTTTGCACCCATGGGAATAATATTCTATTAATATATTGAATTATATTGATTTCTAAATATTAAATCTCTTTTGCATTTCCAAATAAACCATACTTGGTCATGACATATTTTCTTTTTATTACTGGATTAAATATAAATATATATTTATTTATATTTTTTATGTGTGTTTAAATACAGGGGATGAACCAACTCTGGTTATAATACTTATACACATGGAAATGTCACAATGAAACTCCCTGTACAGCTGTCTTAAACAAACAAAAAATGGCTTTTTTCAGAAATGGAGAATAGGAAGGTAAAATAGGTCCTGTATGGGGGTTGGCACCAGTGGGAGAGGGAGGGCATAAGGAAAGGGTGTGGGAGTGTGAATGTAGTACAAACATTATGTACTCACATATGAAAATGGAAAAATGAAACCTGTTGAAAGTCTTCCAGGAATGGGGAAAAGGGCAGATAAAGGAGAATTATGGAGGGGGAGAATTTAACTATGATATAATGTAAGAACTTTTGTAAATGTCACAATGTATCCCCAAATACATCAATCATATGTTAATAAAAAACAAATTTAAAATGAACAAAGATAAAGACATTTAAAGAAGGAAATATGGATCTATAATTTTCCTTTTGACATTGTCAGGCTTTAGGTCAGAGTAATTTTTATCTAACAGAATTTGTAAAAGATTATTATTTTTTCTTTAAATGTTTGCTAGAATTCACTAATGAAACTGCATGCCTCTAGAGTTTTCTTTTTTGGAAGGGTTAATTCATTTTGTTCAATTTATACTTTATATTGGGATTTTCTATTTTGTATTGAGTCAGGTTTTATTTTTCAGGAAATTTATCAATTTTATATTATTTAAATTAATTGGCAAGATAATATTAATAATATTCCCTTATCCTTTTGATATTAGTAATACAGTTAATAACTATCTTTTGATTTGCAGATTTCTGTATTGTTCATGGATTTTCTCTTCTAATAACTTCTGCTCTTTATTATTTCCTTCTTACTGTCTCTTTATTACTTATTCTACTAGGGCCTCACACTTGCTAGGCAGGGGCTCTACCACTTGAACCACTCTACCAGCAATTGTAGTTTTTTTAAGGTGGAAACTCATATCACAGATTTAAATTCTTCTGCTTTTCTATTATAACCTTTTAAAGGTATAAATTTCTCATTATTCACTACTTTATTTGCATATTTTGATTTTATGTATTTTTACTATCTTTTTGTCCTATATATATTTTACATTTACATTATTTTGTGAATTCCTTTTTCGACTGGTAGATTAATGTTGGAGATTTTTTTATTACATCATATTGCCATTGGTTTTTAAATTAATCCACTGTGGTCAAATACAATACTCTATGAGTTTTAATTTGAAAATCTATTGCTATTTATTCTATAGAACAGCAAACAGTCCTTTTGTTGGTTGTTCCATGTACACCTGAAAATAATGTGTGTTCCATAGCTATTGGTTGTTATTTTCCTGTAAATGTCAATTAGGTCACACTGGTGATAATAATGTTCAGTATATACTTTAAAAATTTATGTCTTGTCTATGTTTTTATATTGACTACTTTGAAAGCACATTATAAAAGCTCCAACTATGATTATTAACTTGTCTATGTCTTTGTTTAATTCTGGCAGCTTTTGTTTTGTGTATTTTGAAGCTCTGCTTATAGGTACATACACATTCAAGGTTGTTATGCCTTCTGAAAGAATTTTTATCATCATTTTCTAATTTATCTCTTTATATATGTGAATACTCTTTATCTTGTGGCCCATGCTCTGTAATAATATTATAGCCTAAAGATTTTTGTACATTTGTTATTTGCATATTATATCATTTTCTGGTTTTTTTGTTTTGTTTTACCTTCAACCTACTTGGAGCTCACCACTGTTTGAGATTCCATAAAGCAAACACTGGGATGGAGATTTGTCTGCAGGAGTTTATTTGGGTTGTGCTCAAAATATTTATAACCTTGGGGAATGAAGGAAGCAGGATTGGAATGAGAAACAGTGATCCATAGTGAAATTGCAACAAAGGGCTCAGCTGATCTTACAGAATGCCCTAGACTAGGGTGACCTTTAAGGCTAGAGGGCATAGTTTTTTATCCCTACATTGACCAATCATTAGACAAAGGCCAGCCCCAGGAAAGGATGTGATGTTGGCCACAATGACTCTCTTTAGTTGAAGGCAAGTCCTTGAAAGAAATTCAGTTGAGAGCTGCTACCAGCAGGTCCAGCAGCTAAAGGAATGAGTTCTTCAGTTCTAGATCTGGATGTCTGCACAGTGCATTATATACCACAGCAGTGCACTTATATTTCAGATGCATCATTATAGATCCCCTATATAGATCCAAGATCCCCTGGATCTTGGTTGTGTAATCCAGTGTTACAATCTTCCAATGGACTTTTCATTGGAATGTTGAGTCCATTGATATTAAGTGTAATTATCAATGAGTTTAGGTTTGAGTGTACCAGCTGTGCATTTTCCATTCTTCTCATATGCTTTTTTATTTCTTTCTCATTTCCTGACTTCTTTAGAATTAATGATTTTTAAAGTTTCATTTTAATTATTCTATTGTTTTTTTGTGATATTTGTTGGCATTTTTCTTGTTAACATTTAATAGTATGAGTTACTTTATAATTATAAACTTACTTCTTATCTAAACTTAGTATAATGCCTAATGCCAAATAGAAAGAACTTTACAAAATATAATTTCACTTTACTATTCTTTTACTGTATTGCTATTTATTTTACTTCTATGCCATATTATAAATCTTACAATATAACGTAATTATTTTTGCTACTTTCATGAATTAGTCTTTGCTATTTGATAACCTTTCATTTTACCAATGTATTTACATTAGTGTTATGCTTCATTCCCTCCTGTAGGCCTTAGTTTTTATTTGGTATTCTTTCTTTCAGGTGAAATATTCCTATCATATTTTTATTGTTCAGGTCATTAGTGACAAATATCCTCACTTTTGTTTATCTTACACGTTTCCTTTCTTTCATGAACACATGCATGAGCAATTTCTTTTTTGTTTCATTTTTCAGAAGAGGGTTATTCTTTCAAGAATCCAAGTTCTTCTTAAGAGTCTCAATTCTAGCACAGTCTCTGGAACAAATATATGTCAAAGTCTCTTATTCCTGAATGAAACCCCAGGCTCATTTCTAGCCATTTGGGTCAACAGGGTCAGCTAGAAGCTTCTGCTGAGGTTTTGAATTCGCAGTTTATTTCTGGCTACTGATTTTCTATTCAGTGGTGGTAGGGGATGCCAAGATCTAGAAATTGAACATTTTGGATGTACGTGTCAACTGAAACACCAGAGTGACAGAATCTGCTTTTCTCTTTACATTATTTTATGGAATAAACTATTTTATGGAATAGTTGTAAAATTGTGAATAACAAACAAATCATGAGGACTAACTCTTCATGGTTCATATGGAAGTTTTTCTTGTTTACTTTTTTTTTTCCCATGAACTGGCATCATTACCTGGCTAAGAAGTTACAGTTATTATTGTGAGCTCACATGCATACTAAGTAAAATAGCACATCTAACTTATTAAGAAATAATTGCTGAAATTTCAACTTTTATTCTGTGCTTCCTGCTCTAACAGGTCTATGGAAATGCAGGACCTAGCAAGTCCTCACACTCTTGTTGGAAGTAGTGATACTCATGGTAGTTCCAAACTGGATAAATCCAGTCTCAGCAGCACATCAGTCACTACAAACGGGACAGGAGGTAAGTGTGCCACACTAAAGAGACCCAGAATCACATCTCAAGGTTTGCTTTCATGTCACATTACAGGTCTGCTAATAAATGAGTATCTTATTATGAATGCCATAATCAGCATTGTAACTTAGAAATGTGATTAAGTACTCTGCTGATTTTTCTGGAAATTTGTTTTCCTCTATAACCAGAAACATTCAGAGAGAACAGATAGTCCCAAACTTCCCTTGTAAACATCCTGCAGAAATTAGAAGTTGCGGGCAAAGGATTTGCCCCGCTGTACTGCGTGTCTGTGTATACATATACATGCCACTTTTGTTTTTATTTTCAGTTGTAAAAAATGTTACCTCAAATTTTGTCATAAAAGTTTTTCTTACAAATGGTTTTAGAAATACTAAAATATTTATATCTGCTGTATTTTCTTTTCAAAGAGAATAATACCATAGTGCCTAGCATTTATTTTAAAAGGAACTTCATTTTTCTATATACTTTCATATTTTATTAGGTCGTAACTATGCCAAAACTTATTATAAAAATAACAGTTATTACCTCAAATATTCTGCTTTAATTGTTTTTATAAAATGCATTCAACTTGTCCGGACATAGGATCCAATTCTTATGTCAGATTATGTATACAGAGAGAGACCATTATATATACACACATATATGATACACAAGTTGTATTTTAAATTATTCACCATCACTGAAATTTTGTAGCTCTAGTCTAGACAATACAATAGAACTTACATGAAATTTGTTCCACTCTGTGAACTATTTAAATTGCCAGACCTCAGCATTTGCCACATCATATTTTCTTTTCAATTTTAGTCAAACATCTATGAAATTGATATACCATTTAATACCATTCCCATTTACTATAACTGCAATCTATATAATTCTTTGTCAAGTTGTGTGCATTGCAACTTACCTTGTATTTAATGATGTTTTACCCCCAATCCTTCGTAGATTAACATTTTCCTTGTTTACAGTGTTTATTTGTCTTTGCATCTATAATTTCAGCTAATAAACGGATATGAGATTGCAAATATTATAAGACTATTTAGTCGTGATTACTGGAGAAAGAACACTTACATTTAGACTTAAAATTGAGTACAAATAATACCAAAAAGCCCCAGCACTGTGAAAGCAGACCTTGAAGTTCATGCATCATCCGCTACATACATTTCACTGAACTAAAACAGACCTGGTAAACTAAAATGTAGAGGACATACAGTAGAGATATTTTGCTAAAAGGTCAGAAACCAGTGCCAGCATTGAAGATTGCTCACACACTCAGCAGGCCTCAGACAATGAACTTTTAATGCTGTTCCTGTTCTCAGGGGACAACATGACTGTGTTAAACACAGCAGAATGGCTGCTGAGTTGCAACACCCCCTCTTCCGCAACAAGTATGCGAGACGATGGTACACTGCATGTGTGTGGGTGTGTGGGTTTGCCCTCTGGTTTGCTGTCTGTTGCTGTTTCTGTGTTTGTCTCTCTTCTCTGTGTTCAGTACTTAAAAAAAAAAAAAAGAAGTGAACGCCTCCTTTAGTTGGCTGCAGCTTTCTTATCAGTTGGTACTCTAATCTTAGATTCATTAGATCAGTAATAGTCTCGAGTTTTCATAATTTTGCACAAACAGGTACATATATTGTTTTTCTAGTTATCAGTTTATTGTATGGTTAATTCAGCCTAATCACACCCTTGTAAACCAGGGAGCAGTTAAAGCAGAGTCAACACACATATGAACCTAATTACCTGATAACCCATAGACTTTCATACATTTAAATTAAGTTATTAACATGGTAAAAGGATATTTACTATTTTACATAAATATTGCAATGAAATAAATAAGTATTTTAAATTAATATTCTGAAGTACCTAATGTAGTAATGACAGTTAATGTCTCATCGCATTAAAAAACATCAGTGATATAAACTACAATATAAAATTACTATGTGGCACAGTGGCATGTACCTATAATCCCAATTACTTGGGAGGCTGACGCAAGAGGATCACAAGTTTGAGGACAGCCTGGGGAACACAGCAAGACACCATTTCTAAATGAATAGATAAGTAAATAAATAAATAAATAATGAGACCAAGCATTGTGTTATACTCCTGTAATCCCTGCTATCTGAGAGGTGGAGATTGGGAGGATTGTGATTTGAGGCCAGCCAGGGAAAAAATGTTAGCAAGAACTCATCTCAAAAGTAAACCAGGAGAAGTGATGCATATCACTCCAACTATGCCAAAGACATACCATGATCCAAGATCAGTCCCAGGCAAAAATGCAAGTGTCTGAAAAATAACTAAAGCAAAAAGGCTGGAGGCATGGTTCAAGTGCCTTCCTAGCAAGCACAAGACCCTGAGTTCAAACAGCAGTACTAGAGATAATAATGAAATAAATTAATATTGTCTCTATATGACTATAAATATGAACTACATTTATACACAGACACATCAACTTTCTCCTACATGAAATGCTAATGTGCTATCAAAATTTAAAAATGAAAACTACCAATTTACTATGGAACCACCCATTTTAGGATGAGACTCCTGCCTGTTGGAAATGTGAATTTCAAGCACACAGTTAAATAGGTACACCTTGGCTGGACCTTGCTGTACTTCAGATTAAATTAAAATATATGACCAATGAATAAAGACTACTCCATTATGCTCATACTTTATATTTTATTAGCATATATTAATTGTACAAAATAATGAATTTTATTGTTTTATGTATATGTATATGCTTATGTACTACATATTCATCTCCCATTACATTCTCTTGTTCCCCCTGCCACTCACAATGATCCCTTTCTTCCCAAACTGTCCCCCTTCTATTTTCATGAGTGTTTTTTAAAATCCAGATTCTACATATGAAAGAGAACATGCACAGTGTTTGTATTTCTGAGTCTGGCTTATTCCATTTGATGTGATGACCTCCAGTTCCATCCGTTTTCCTGGAACTGACATCACTTCATTCTTCTTCACCTCATTCTGTAGATATACCACACTTTCTTTATCCATTTATCAGTTGATGGACACCTAGGCTGATTCCATAGCTTGGCTATTGTGAATAGTGCTACAGTAAACACAGGCATGCAGGTGTCTCTTTTGTATGCTGATTTTGATTCCTCTGGGCTTATATCCATAAGTGTATAGTTGTCTCATTTGGTAGTTCTGTTTTTAATGTTTTGAGGAACCTCTGCACTGATTTTCATAGTGGCTGGACTAATTTACACCCCCACCAACAGTGTATTAGTGCTCCTTTTCCCCTGGCATTCTTACCAGCATTTATTGTTGCTTGTTTCCTTGATGGTAGTCCTTCTGAATAAGGTGAGATGGAATCTCAATGTAATTTTGACTTGCATCTCTCTAATGATGTTGAACATTTTTTCATGTATTTTTAAAACATTTGTACATCTTTTGAGAAATGTCCAAATCATTTGCACATTTTTGATTGCAAATTATTTATTTGGTGTTTAATTTTTATTTGTTTTGAGACAAATACGTTCTTACCATGTAGCCAGGCTGCCCTCAATCTCTCTGTCCTCCTCCCCCAGCCTCTTGAGGGCAGGAATTAAAGGCATGTACCACCAGGTCCAGCAGGGATTTTTTTGTGTGTGAGTTCTTGATATTAACTTTCTGCCAAATGTCTAGCTGGCAAAATTTTTCTCTCATTCTGTAGGCTGTGTCTTCACTCTGGAATTATTTCCTTTTCTATGTAGGAGCTTTTTGATATGATGCAATTCCATTTGTCAGTTCTTGCTATTGTTTCCTGAGCTGTTGGAGTCCTATATTGAAAGTTATTGCCTATGCCTATAATTTAAAGTGTTTTCCCTATGTTATCTTCTAATAGTTTCAAGGTTTTGCATCTTACATTAAGATCTTTGATTTAGGGGCTGGTGGAGCAACTCTGGAGACAGAGGGCCTACCTAGCAAGTGTAAAGCCCTGAGTTCAAACTCCAATGTTGTCAAAACAAAACAAAAGCCTAAGGTTCTTGATCCATTTTGAGTTGATTTTTGTACAGGGTAAGAGGTAGGGATCTAATTTCAGACTTTCTGCTTGTGGATACCCAGTTTTCCCAGCACCGTTTGTTAAAGAGACTCTTCTCTAACATATGTTTTTCATACCTTTGTCAAGCATCAGATGGTTTTAGCTACATGGGTTTATTTCTGGGTCCTCACTTGATCCCATCAGTCTTCCCACGCCAGCACCATTCTGGTTCTGTTACTGTGACTCTGTAGGATAATTTGTAATTAAGTAAGCGACACCTCCAGCATTGCTCTTTTTGTTCAGGATAGCTTTGGCCATTTGGGGTCTTTTGTGCTTCCATATAATTTTATGATTGTTTTCCTATTTCTGTGAAGAATCTCAGTGGAATTTTGATGAGGATTACATTGAATATGTAGATCAGTTTTGGCAATATGGCTATCTTCACAATATTAATTCGGCCAATCAATGAACATGGAAGCTCTTTCCATCATCTAATGTCTTCTTCAATTTCTTTAATTTTTATAGTTTTCATTGTATAGTTCTTTCACCTCCTTGGTTAGGTTTTTTTTTTGCCCCAGGGTTTTGTTTTTTTTAGGTTATTCTGAGTAGGATTTTTTATTGAATTCTTTCTTAGCATGTTTGTTGTTGACATATAGAAAACCTACTTATGTTTTGTATGTAAATTTTTATTCTTTTATATTGTCAAAAGTACTTTATCAGATCAAAAGTTTTCTGTTAACGGCTGTTAGGGTCTATAGACAGGGATACTTTGACCGCTTCTTCTCTTGTTTTTACCATTTTATTTTTTATCTTACTGTATTGCTCTAAGAACTCAAACATTATATTGAATAAGAGTGGAGAGAGTGAACTGCATTGTCTCATTCCTCATTTTAAAGAAAATGCTTTTGGGTTTCCCCAATCAGTGTAATGTTGGTTATTCATGGCCTTTACTGTGTTGAGGCTATGGTCCCTCTTCTGTGTTTCTTCAGGGCTTTTATCATAAAAGAATGTTGAATTTTGTTAAAAGAATTTTTCTGCATCTATTGAAATACTTATGTGACTTTTGTCCTTGATTCTATTTATATGCTCTATTTCATTTATTGGTTTGAGCCATTCTTGCATCCCTGGAATGAAACCAATTTGATCTTGGTGTATAATATCTTAATGTATTGTTGAAAATGGTTTGAAACTATTTTATTGAGGAATTTTGCATCTATGTGGATCAGGGAAAATGGGCTACAGTTTTTTATTGTTGTCATAATCTGGCTTGGTATCTGGGTAATACTGGCATCATAGAATGAGTTTGGAAGCATTCCTTCCCTCTCTATGTTAAGAATACTGTGAGGAGTATTGGTGGTAGTACTTTAAAGGTCTGGAAGAATTCAATAGTGAATCCATCCAGGCTGGAGCTTTTCTTTGTTTGGTATACTACTGCTTCAGTCGCATTGCTTACTAAAGACTGCTCTATATACTCTTGGTTTAATTTTTAGTAATGTTACATGTGTCTAGAAGTTTATCAATATTTTCTAAATTTTTCTATTTATCTGAGTGTAAGTTTTAAAAATATTCCAAATGATCCTCTAGATTTCAAGTGTTGTTTTAATATTCCTTTTTTATCTCTAAGTTTATTTTTTTTTTCATTTTTCTTTTATTATTCATATGTGCATACAAGGCTTGGTTCATTTCTCCCCCCTGCCCCCACCCCCTCCCTTACCACCCACTCCGCCCCCTCCCTCTCCCCCCCCTCAATACCCAGCAGAAACTATTTTGCCCTTATCTCTAATTTTGTTGAAGAGAGAGTATAAGCAATAATAGGAAGGAACAGGGGTTTTTGCTGGTTGAGATAAGGATAGCTATACAGGGCATTGACTCACATTGATTTCCTGTGCGTGGGTGTTACCTTCTAGGTTAATTCTTTTTGATCTAACCTTTTCTCTAGTTCCTGGTCCCCTTTTCCTATTGGCCTCAGTTGCTTTAAGGTATCTGCTTTAGTTTCTCTGCGTTAAGGGCAACAAATGCTAGCTAGTTTTTTAGGTGTCTTACCTATCCTCACCCCTCCCTTGTGTGCTCTCGCTTTTATCATATGCTCATAGTCCAATCCCCTTGTTGTGTTTGCCCTTGATCTAATGTCCACATATGAGGGAGAACATACGATTTTTGGTCTTTTGGGCCAGGCTAACCTCACTCAGAATGATGTTCTCCAATTCCATCCATTTACCAGCAAATGATAAAATTTCGTTCTTCTTCATGGCTGCATAAAATTCCATTGTGTATAGATACCACATTTTCTTAATCCATTCGTCAGTGCTGGGGCATCTTGGCTGTTTCCATAACTTGGCTATTGTGAATAGTGCCGCAATAAACATGGGTGTGCAGGTGCCTCTGGAGTAACCTGTGTCACAGTCTTTTGGGTATATCCCCAGGAGTGGGATTGCTGGATCAAATGGTAGATCAATGTCTAGCTTTTTAAGTAGCCTCCAAATTTTTTTCCAGAGTGGTTGTACTAGTCTACATTCCCACCAACAGCGTAGGAGGGTTCCTTATTCCCCACATCCTCGCCAACACCTGTTGTTGGTGGTGTTGCTGATGATGGCTATTCTAACAGGGGTCAGGTGGAATCTTGGCGTGGTTTTAATTTGCATTTCCTTTATTGCTAGAGATGGTGAGCATTTTTTCATGTGTTTTCTGGCCATTTGAATTTCTTCTTTTGAGAAAGTTCTGTTTAGTTCACTTGCCCATTTCTTTATTGGTTCATTAGTTTTGGGAGAATTTAGTTTTTTAAGTTCCCTGTATATTCTGGTTATCAGTCCTTTGTCTGATGTATAGTTGGCAAATATTTTCTCCCACTCTGTGGGTGTTCTCTTCAGTTTAGAGACCATTTCTTTTGATGAACAGAAGCTTTTTAGTTTTATGAGGTCCCATTTATCTATGCTATCTCTTAGTTGCTGTGCTGCTGGGGTTTCGTTGAGAAAGTTCTTACCTATACCTACTAACTCCAGAGTATTTCCTACTCTTTCCTGTATCAACTTTAGAGTTTGGGGTCTGATATTAAGATCCTTGATCCATTTTGAGTTAATCTTGGTATAGGGTGATATACATGGATCTAGTTTCAGTTTTTTGCAGACTGCTAACCAGTTTTCCCAGCAGTTTTTGTTGAAGAGGCTGCTATTTTTCCCTGTTTCTTTTGGTTAGTTTGACTTAGGGTTCATCAGTTTTGTTTTATCTTTTTGAAGACCCATTTCATTGGTCTTTGAGATGTTCTTTTAGTCTCCGTTTTATTAATTTCTGTCTTGATCATTATTATTTCTTTCTGTTTTCTAATTTGGGGTTTGTTTGCTCTTGATTTTCTAAGCCCTTCAGATTCATCGTAGAGTTATTTGAGAGATTTCTGATTATTTTAATGTAGGTATTTATAGCTATAAATTTATCTCTTAGAGCTGTCTTTTTTTTTGTTTTCTTTTTTTCCACTTACATAAGTTTTTATTTGAAATACATTTTAAATAAATCCTATTAGTTTCTTTTTTTATTGTTTTATTATTCATATGCATACAAGGCTTGGGTCATTTCTCCCCCCTGCCCCCACCCCCTCCCTTACCACCCACTCCGCCCCCTCCCTCTCCCTCCCACCCCCTCAATACCCAGCAGAAACTATTTTGCCCTTATCTCTAATTTTGTTGAAGAGGAGTATAAGCAATAATAGGAAGGAACAAGGGTTTTTGCTGGTTGAGATAAGGATAGCTATACAGGGAGTTGACTTTTTTTTATTATTCATTTATTCACATGTGCATATACTGTTTGGGTCATTTCTCCCTCTTGCCCTGCTCCTACTCTATCCCCCCTCCCCCTCCCTTCCAGGCAGAACCTGTTCTCTGCTTTTCTCCAGTTCGTTGAAGAGTAGAAATAAGCAATAATAAGAAAGACAAAGCATTTTTTCTAGTTGAGATAAGGACAGCTATACAGAGAGATTCCTAGCATTGCTTTCATGTACAAATGTGTTACAACCCAGGTTGATTCATCTCTAACTGATCCTTATACTGATTCCCTGATCCCCTTCTCGTGTTGACCTCTGTTGCTTTAAGGTTTCTGTATTAATTCCTCTGGAGTGGGGACATCAAATGCTTTCATGTTTTGGGTTTTCTATCTAACCCTGTACCTCCCGTATATGTTCTCCCCTTGTCATGTATCCCAAGTCCTACAACATTGTTGTATTTGCCCTAGAGCTGTTTTTGTTGTATCCCAAAAGTTCTGGTAGGTGTGTTTTCATTTTCTTTTGATTTAAGAATATTATTTAATTTCATCCCTGATTTCTTCAATGACCCAACAATAATTCAAAAGAGTAGTGGTTAATTTACATGTGTTTGTATAGTTTCTGTAGTTTGTCTTGCTCTTGATTTAAAATTTATTCTAATATGATCTAATAAGGTATAAGAAATTGTTTTCATTTTTTGGATTTACTAAGATTTGCTTTATGACCTAAAATGGAATGTCTTAGGGGTACAATTCCATAGGGTTCTAAGAAGAGTGTGTATTCTCCAGCTCTTGAGTCTAATTTTTTGTAAATGTCGGTTAAGTCCATTTGATTTTTGGTAAAGTATAATTCCAAAGTTTCTTTGTTGACTTTTTGTCTTGATGAGTGGGACACTGAAGTCACCCACTTCAATACACCCACTGTTGTATTGTATTTGGACCTATCTGTCCCTTTTTGTTCATTAGTCATATATATATATATAAAACTGGGGGCAACAACATTCAGTGCATACATATTTACAATTGTTATATTTTCTTGATGGATTGTTCTCTTTATTAATATGTAGTGACTTTCCTTGTACCTTCTGAGTAATTTTGGCTTGAAGTCTGCTTTGTCAGATATTAGTATCACTATTTCTTCTTGCTTTTGGATTCTGTTGTTTGGAATATTGTTTTCATTCTTTCACTTTCAGTCAGTGTGAATCTTGGCCTGTGAGCTGAATTGCTTGTAGGCAGCAAATATTTGGATCTTGCTTTGTAATCCATTCAACCAGTCTGCTTGTTTTAATAAGAGAGTTAAGACCATTTGTAGTTGGGATTATTATTGAGATGTATGTTCTAACCTATCCCTTCTTCATCTTAGAAGTTTGCTGATTTACTAAGTTAATTATATTTGATTCTTTCCTATTCCTCATTTGCTTATCTATTCTACTAGCAAGATTTACTCTGTCTTGAGCTCTCATGTTGTATATATCTTTGTTCCTCTTCTCTATGTAGTATTCCTTCAAGTAGCTTCTGCAATCCTGGCTTAATAGTCATGAATTGCCTTAGTTTATGCTTATCATGGAGCATCTTAATTTCTCCTTTAATTTTAAAAGATAACTATGCTGAATAGTAGTCTTGGTTAGCAGTTATTTTGTTTTAGGGCTTAAAATACATCAGTCCGTGCTCTTCTGCATGGGTTTCTTTCTTTCTTTTGTATGAAAAAAAACCAAATTTATTAGGATGCCAATGAGAAGGAATAGAATGGTGGTCATCTACCCAAAATAAGGCTATGAGTGTTACTCTTTGGTAACTCTTCCTCAGATCATGGCTTCAATTTTGCAAATGCAGGAACATCTCTGATTTTCACTTCCATGTTCCATCTGGGCCCCCAGTGGGCCTGATCCACCACTACCACCACCACCCTCACATGCACACACATTCCAACTGTTCCTTGATATTCTTTTGTCTACCATATCTGCTTAAAATGTGGGCTTTGTCCACATGCCCCCCCCCCAATATAACAGCATAAACAATCCTGGTTTTAGAGAGGCATGGGTCACATCTTCTTTAACTGCTTGGAGCTAGGGTGGATCATAGAGATATCCCTACTTATGTATTTGTTGTTCTGGCAGATGATTATGGAGCAGTCTGTGGTGACATGGCAGGATCTAATTGAATACCTGGATACCATTGTACAGAAGCATGTTTGTGGGGGTCAAGGGGCACTTGAGGGTCAGGCAGTAGGGGATGGAACCAACATTTTAACATCATTTGTAACTTTATGGCCTATAGGGGAGAAGTAACAAATCTGGTTAGAACATTCACAAAGTATGGGCCAATGATGAAAAGGTATATACTAGGGGTTCCAAGAAGGGGAGAAGCCAGGATAACTTTGACGAGGTATGTTCCCATGAAACCCATCTTCTCTAAGTTGAGAGAGTTGATGAGTTAGTTTATGAATGTTAGTTTGAGCTTCACCTGATCTGTTAACCCCAAAACAACAGTCTTCCTCTAGCATACACATGTTTCCCTTTGGGCAACAGTGAGCATATCTAAAGCCTTCTTGTTTTGTAAGTCTACTGCCATTAAGGAGGTGATTTGTTTTTATACATCAATGAGGATTTGGGCTAGGGTATCTAAAGCATTGGCTATATCATGTGAACAGGATTTTGTAAATCAGGAATTGGGAGGGAGAAGGAAGAAATAATTCCTTCCCTTCCTGTCCTGTATCTGATGCAATTTTGAAGGCTAATAATAGAGGCATGAGTTGGATAGCCCTTCTGTTTTAAAGAGGTTGTGAATGTACATAGGGAAGAACATCTGAATTTTTCCTAAAGATATAGGAATAGTAAGTGATAGAAAGGCAAGGGCACACATTATTCTCCAGTTGGAAGGTAGACAAGCATGGACATCAAGTAATCATGCTTATGAACCATTTCTTCAAAACCTCTTGGCTTTAGTTGCTTTGGAAGGTCTGGAACAAGTGTCTCCATTTGGAATCTGAGAGCTTCCCCTTTTGTTTAAATAATTATTTCTGAACTATTTGACCCTGAATGGTTTCTCATCACTGGGAAAAACCTTTCCCCATAGGCCTTTTCTGGTTTGATCCCAAATTGGAGGGGAAGCGATGGTCAGGTGAGATGGAGTCAGTGTCAACAAGAGACCCTTTTTTGAACAAATTTAAACAAAAAAGAGGGTTAGAAGGAATGGCTCCTTAGTCTGGGCTTGCCTGGAGTCCATTAAGTTTAATTTTGTCTGTTTTATAGGTGACCTTCTAGTATCTCAGAAAAGATTGTTTTTCAAGTTCTTAATGTTAGAAGCTCTACTTTTGCTGAATGGCAACAATTACAAAGTTTTCTTAAGGAAAATATAAAACAAGACTCAACAGAAGCAAGTATTTAAATTCTAACCTGTTTGACAGATAAGTGCTTGCTAGTCATTTTTAAGGATTTGATTATAAATCTCCAGAAGGATCAAAACTGTAATGACAAAAGACTTAGAATAGCCAGGGTTAAAATACTGAAAAGTAGCTTAGACATTGACAGTCCCACTTGCAGATTTTTAAAAATTTGTATTTTGAAATAATTTTTATAAAATTTTTAACTTAGAAATAATTTTTTAAAATAAAATAACCACATTTTAAGGTTCTGTTTACAACACCCAATTAGGTAGTTTTGAAATGGTCAACTTTGTTTTTCTTTAGTCCAGAGTCTTGAGAATTAATTCCTGAATGCTTGCATTTTGGTTAGATCTGATTGAGATAAGATAACAGATTTTTTTGAAGAGATAATAGCTTTTACATATTTACAAAAATAGCACAGCTAAACAAGTGTATTAATTTGGAGTACTCTCGAATAGATCTTTTAGCCATAGATTAATTACAATTTTCCCTAGGAGGCAACAAGATGGCTTTGACCACATACCTGCCCTCCTAGTGCCATCATGGTGGAGATGTCCACTGTGAAGTTGGGCCACTGTAGGAGGCATGCTACTACTGCCATGGCAACAGCATTTCCCTGCTTCCTTTTGCTGAGTCTGTGACCACAAGGTTTTACCAAAGGATTGAAATAGAATATACAGCTATGTTACATACAACCTACATGGGATTTTTTTTTCTTTTGTTTTGATCCAAAGAGACCAAAGAGGGTGGAACCAATGTAAGGGGCTCTTCAAAACTAGAGAAACTTGTTCTAATTCCTTATAGCTGGGGAAGCAAAATAAGACAAATGGAAGACTTGTGAATCTGCCTGGAATTTTACCAACAACATATAAAGGAAAAAGAAGTCCCATGATTGAAAAAGCCTTTCTTTCAGGGCAGAGTGGAACAACAAAGTTGGCCTGGGAGGCTTCCAGAGGAAAGGAAACAAGGAGAAGGATTTATTTCCTCAGGAAACATAAAAACTTAGGACAGGATCTATTGGACCTATGTCCCTCCCAGAGGTCCTGATCCTGAGAGAGGGACAGGAAAGGCTGAACATAAGGAACCTAGGACCATTTAGAGGACTTACAATAGAGAAGATCAAGGTGTAAAACTGTGCTATAATTAAGACTGCCATTTTGAGGCCAGACTTCTTGGTCTGGCAGTTGTAAGCTTTCATGTCACATTATAGGGAAAGAGTAAACATTTCTTTTTAACTATTTAAAATTTAGCCCAGTGCTGGAGAATGCAGCCCAGGGTTGAGTCTGAGGGGATCAAGGCATGGCAGAGGGGTTTTCCAGCACCCTAAGTCTTGTCATGACACCTGAATGAGAGGAGGGGCTCAATCTAGATGTCTACAGGTGACAGAATGGCAGGCATCTATGCAAAGGTCCATAGCTCCCTTTAGAGTTTCAATAGAGAAGTCTTCTGTTACTCAGACAGGTTTACTTTGCAAATAACTTGGCACTTGTCTTTTGCAACTTTCAGTATTCTTTCTTTGTTCTGTATCCTTAGCATTTTCCCTATAATATAATGTAGAGAAGCTCTTTTCTGGGCATGTTATTTGAATTTCTAAGTGCCTCTTGTACTTGGATGTCCATTTCTTTCTCTAGATTTGGGAAATTTTCTGCTTTAATTTCATTGAATAAATTTTATGTACATTTAGTCTTAATCTTTTTTCCCTCTTCTATACCATAGATTTGTAGATTTGTGTCCCATAGGTCTTGGATGTTGTGATTACGATTGCTTTTTTTTTTTTTCCTTATTTCTAGCTGACTGTAATAATTCCTCAACCTTGTCTTCAATCCCTAATTAATGATTCTTCCTACTGGTATAGCCTATTGGTTATGTTTTCCACTGAGTGTTTTATTTATTAAGCTCTGCGTTTCCAAGATTTCTGCTTTTTTGTTTTTGTTTTTCAGAATCTTTTATCTCTTTGCTGAATATCTCATCAAGTGTTGAATTTACTTCTTTATTTCACTCATCTGTTTATGAAACTTCTTTGAGGTCATTGATCATTTTTAAAACAAGACTTGAATTCTTTGGCTTTTCAACATTTTAATATTTTTAGATTCAGTTATTGATAGTTGTGATCTTTTGGAGGAGTCACGTTGCCTTGCTTTTTCATTTTCTTGTGTTTCTAAGCTGTAGTTTGCACCTGTTTTGAGATGGGTATCTCTTCCAGTGTATATAACTGTCTTCTTAGTGAGCAGCCTTCTCTAGAGGGCTCAATCCCCAGTATCACTCAAGAGGAGACAAACTGCTACAATAACAGCAACACCAAAACAACCTAGATATAGAAATACAATTAAAATCCGTTACAATCAACTACTGTACTACCTTCAGTCATAGAAAAGAAAATAGCAAAAATAATGTATAATCAACAATGAAGTTAAAAATTAATCAAGATAAAATTAATAATAAATAAATGAAATCAAGTAAAATAAAGGAAAAAAGAAATGAGCAGCAAGTTTCAAGAAAAGAAAAAGAAACAAAGAAAAGAATGTGAGGAAGAGGGAGAAAAACAGCAAGTGGTAATAATAGTCTGATTACAAAATGAAAATATGTAAATAACATTAGATAAAATAATAGGACTAATAAATAAAAACATAAAAGATTTTTAAGATAAAAATAATGCTAAAATATAAAAAAAAAGAAAGAAAAATTTTAAAATGACAGAATTGGAGAAGCTTCCTTCTAGGCTCTCTAATATTAGAGTCTGCCAGGTGAGGGCAGTAGTGAGTTGTCCCTGGAGCCTATTGTAGTTAATACTGTTTGGGCCACTGCTCTATGAGGCCTGAAGGCCAGGCTGGTCAAGGGTCCATTGTTGGCTTCATGGCTGCATTCACTTTAGAAGTTTCCCTTCTTTGTTATCAGGAATTTTCACAGTCTCTAATGAGAGCATTTTGGCCTGTGGCCAGGCAAGTTTCCACTCACTCCGGAGGTTCCCTAATTAATACGGCAGTTGTCAGCATCTAAAGATGTCCACTAAGTATTCCCTGAGAATATCAGAGAGTGGGGGAAGCAAACAGCACTGCGATGTGCACTGGTGGGGTATACCCAAGGAGATGGGGTACTCTGCCTACTGGTCTTAATGCTTTCAGACCTGCTTTGCAAAAGGGAGGAGGTTGGAGAAATCTAGTGATGTGCCCAACCTGGGCTTCAACCTCTCAGCCCTGCCAGGAGGCAAGCCACACACAGCAGGAAGACACCTCCAGAAGCTGAGCAATCCATAGCCCATCAGCTCAAAGTCTGTGCAGTAATCCTACTTGCCATAGATGGCCACTTCCCACCATGCCCTTCACAGCCTGGGCTCACTGCTGATTAAACTTCTCACTGGGTCTGTGTCTGACATTCCACTCTCCATGACTGCTCTTACAGTCATCCCCCACCTAGACACTGTGGCAGGATGTCCCCAGCCTCATGGAGTAGTAATTGTTCCTTATGTTCAGGTCCACAGTGTAGCTCAGTCTCAATCAAAAGGCCCCATCTCAAGAAGATACCTGACTACAGCCCTCTGAAATATGGGAAGCAGTACAGTGAATTTGCAGAAGGAGTGATTGTCACACCACTTCCACCCCACCCTTTTCCCCCAGTTCTAAAGCTTGCTAGAACTATGGGTGTATCCTCTGACTAGGACTGCCAGTCTCTTGTCACCAGAGCTGCCTATGACTTTGGATTTCCCTGCTTCAAGGAAGCCAAGATTGGTATAGTGGGCTGTTTCCCACTTTTCTCTGTGTAGTCTTTCTGTTTCTCCATGGTTTCAGCTGTCCTGTCACCTTTCAGGATTCCCAATACTCTTTCGCTCTTTGAAATCTACTATCCTTTATGACCCTCTTTTCATTCATGAAGTCACATGGAAGAAGCTTCTAATTCACCATGTTATCCTGAAAACTAGTCTCTTATTATTTATATTTTTATAGTTTGAGTTTCAAACATTTTTCATTTTATACTTGAAATGTACTTTTAATACTTTAAAAACATGTTGCCAGAATTCAGTTATTTTTAATTCTTGTTCAGGGTCTTTTTTGGTAAAGACCCAGACAGTAAATATGTTCTGTCTTTACAGTAGGCCATATGGTCTCTGTTTCAACTACTCAGCTCTGCTATTGGAGTACAAAAGCATCCATAGATAGTATGTAAATGCATGAGTGTGGCTATTTTCCAAAAACTGTATTTATGGATTCTGAAATTTAAATTTCACATGCCTCTCGTGTCACAAAATATTCTAATTTTGCTAATTTTTGAACAATTACAGTGTAAAAAAAAGCATTCATAGCTCATTGGCTATCTGCTCTAAAATAGTGTAGTAGTGTTGATACAGTCCAGGCAATGTTACAATAATGATTACATACAATGAGTATTTAGTAATTAACATCTCCTCTCAGCCAGCAACATTTTTCTAAATGTAAAGTATAAAGTTTTCTTGGTTCTTAAGGTTAAGACACAGGTGATCATTTATAAGGGCAAGGACTTGCATGTCAGGGGCACCATGAGTCTACATCTTGGTACTCTGTACAGTTACTGGATTTGTTGCCTTGAACAAGTTACTTAACCTCTCTGAGCAACAGTTGCTTTCTAAGGGATCATAACACTTCCTGGCAAGACTTTTTGTTGTTAAATAATACATATAAGTTGCTTGGTGATAAATGCCATTATATTTTTCCCATAAATAATAAGTGAATAATAATTAGGTAATAGTTTTTTAAGGAAAATGAAAGTATGCACTGTATTCAAAGAATCTTCAATATTTGGTCATATATTAAGTATATTTGCACTTAGAAATGTGTGAACTAGGCCAAAGAAGGCAAATGTTAAGTACATTTTGATACCTACTAATTAAGTGGTGTTAGTAATTATGAATCATGTAGTCATGGTGGAACACTGATATGAGATTTTTAATAAACTTTAAGGACTTTTTTGTTGATAGTAGGGTTTGAGCTCAGGGCCTTGTACTTGCTAGGTATTACTACTTGAGTCACACCTCCAGGACATTTTAGTGACTTTTTATGGTGGGTGTTTATAACACAAACTACACATTTGCTCTTACAACCTTTCTCATTGAAAATAAACTATTTTATTTTTAATTTGGGTTTTATTGTTGGAATTGGATCAGTTTATAAAATTATTTTAATAAAAGGCAAAAGCTTAAAAGCTAATGGTTTTTAAGACCTTCCCAGTAACTTTGAGAATAATTTTAATTATTTAGTTTTAATTAATATAAGTTGATAGCATCACCTTAAGACCCTGTCATACTACATGGTATTGCTTAAGTTATGTTTCACTATTTTAATTTATTTATATTACATTATATTATCTTAATCCTAACTATATAGGATTATAACTATATAATTACATCTGCATATTTGTATTGGAATCTAGATTTTTCTTTCAAATTTTTATCATTTGTAAAATTGTTAAAATGTGAAAATAGAGTAAGTGTAGTCATTCCTTAGCAAATAAATCAATAACCAGGCTTTGTGGACCAGAGGAACTGTCATAACTATTCAGTTCTTGCACAAAAGCAGCCATAAACAATATCTGAACAAGACTGACTGTGAAACTTGATTGATAAACACTCTAATTTCATGAAACTTGCCATCACAAAATCTTCTTTTGATAGTTTTCAGCCATTTAAAACCATGCTTAGCTCATGGATCATTCAGAAATAGGCATTGGATCAGATTCTGCACAATCCATGATAGAGATTTATATGCATACACATAAGATAGAACATTGCCAGTTGTATGCAGTTTCTTCCAGATACAGGTAATTCAAGATTCTAAACTGCTTAATGATGCCAGGAGTCCTATAACTATTTTTCACACACAAAAATACTTAGATCTACTGGGAATGTTTAGGATAGTTGTCTACAGGAGTGAATTTTCACTTTCTCACTTAATTAAAACATATCAAGTTCCTATCATATCCCAGGCTTGGTGCTAGGAAATGGGAAACTACTGAACTAAATAATATGTGCTGGCCATTCAGAGAGCAAACATCAAGCAAAGGGAAATAAGCATGGAAACAACGAGTGCCATGAGTGTTCCTGGTGGGCCACAGCAGAAAAGGGAAATGTTTGATTCCACCTGGAGATTTCTAAGAAAAGACTTCAAAAACAAGTTTGGGAAAATGAAAAATCAGATATTCTGATCAGCTATATTATGTTTTTAAAGTCTGAAATGGTTGACTCACTTGTGATGAATTTGCTTCTGAATGTTATTTATTTATGCAATAGAGCCACTTACTGTGGCTGTATTCTGTATAGATTTTCTATTTAGAATGAAAGTCATAAATTGCTTCATCAAATTATTTTACAAAATTAAATTCTTTATGCATAGTTAGGAATGACAGACACTCATAGGCAATCTTAGGCTTTTGAGTGAATATATTGATTCAGGCAAACATAAGTCATAGGTTATACTTATTATTAAAACTGGTAGGTGATGTCTATTGCTTCCTGTATTGTCATAAATTGTAACCTTCTTGCTGTAACTCTCCATGAGTCTTTGTAGAAGTTCAGCTGCCAAAAGTCACTGTGTGTGATTTTCATGGTTGAAAAAGCAGTATTCGGAAATGTATAATTATATATATATATATATATATATATATATATGCACATGTACGTATATATATATATTTGTAAGTAAACACCAGTTTAAGGATAGATTTCTGATGACAAAATGCAAAATATAAATTTCTTGGATCATCTTTCAAGGATGAAGCCTGACATTTCAACAAATGAACAAACATGAGCCTTGAGTTAAGATACTAAAGTGGAACTTCTCCAAAAAACAATACTATACAATGTTGAAACTAAGTTCTAAAGTTCTAAAGAAACTAGATAAAATTTGCTTTGAAAATATGTGTATGGGGAGTGAGATGAAGGTTGAGATGTGAAGAGAATGATTTAGTAGCCATAACTAAACCCTGACAATAATCACACAGGATCTAAATTTAGTCCCCAGGTATCAAGTATTCTGAAAGCTAAGAAATGGAAAATCTGATCATCTTCATATGTATTTGTATAGATACTCTACCATTTTGCTGTATGAAAAGCACCCAGGGATCTGACAATGCAAGCATTTCTTAACATAATAGTTTTATACAATGTGCTATGTAATTTTATCCCACTTTTAGGGAAATGAACCATGACTCACTTTTATTTTGAGCATGTAGAAGAATTAAAGCCTCAAAACTCTTTCTATATAACACAGGTCATTAAACTATAATTGTTTCTTTTGAAATAAAAACATTTCATTTTGTGAGTTAGAATTTTGTTGAAAAAAAATTCAGTGATTTTCTCCTATACAGGGCTTTTGTTTCTATTTTATGGTGTGTAATGATTTTGGATACTATTCTGAAACTAAGTAAAAAGCTCTGTTTAAACTTTGTTCACTTAAGACAAACAAGATATGGTTTAAAAATATATTTGAATATTTCATCAAATATAATTGTAATGAAAGATGTTACCAATGTAATGAATGAGATCAAAAACTTTCTCTCTCTCTCTCTCTTTTCTTCTTTCTCCTTTTCACTTCCTGAAACTTCGAACTGAGGAAATTATAATAAAAACCAATACTGTTTGTAAGGAGTGAAGTTCTGAAGTTGGAATTAAAATAGCAAAACTAATCTTCATGTCTGGCTTCTAGACCAGTTTTGTCAGGTTCAGTTCATTGTGCCCTCCCCAATTCACAAGTGAAGTATATTGTTAATAGTATAATAAGCCTTTATTGCAAATATTACTTATAGCTATGGACATGTTTAAACAGGAAAATACCCATCATTAGAATTTGGGAGTTCTAAGAAACTGTCTCTTTTTAGTTTTACTGAAGACTTTAGACTATACTTTTAGTCATAAATGTTGGAAGTAAAATGTAGACATTGCCTCATAGAGGGTACCTTTACCTCCATCCAGATCATTATCTGGGTTATCTTTATACAGATGGAAGGAATTCTTGATTAATTGGTACTGCCTAAGAGATAATATGGTTCAGAGACTGGATTCTGCAAGTAACCGCCTGATCTCAAATTCTAGCTCATATTAGCAATGTGGTTATGAGGAAGTGACTGAACCTTTTTGTTCCTCAGTTTCCTATTTGAAAACTGAAGCTGATAGTATTACAACTGGTGGGGGAGAGCGAATGAATCTGTGTCTGTAGAGCACTGGAAGAGGGCTTAGGATTTATCATACTCTATGTATGTCCTGTTATCCACTTTCAAACTTGCTACTTCCTGTCTTTCAAGAGCCACCGTCAGGACATACACCTTTTTCATAGCTGAAGGCAGCCTGGTATGGTGCAAAGATCATGGATGTTAAAGCCAAAGACCTGAGTTCAGATCTTACTTCTAACATTTTCTGAACCGGAATTTACACAGACTCCAGACTGCAGTTTCCTTGTGTATAAAATATGGTGATTTGTACCTATCAGGTTTGTTTTGGGATTAGGTAAATTCACATGGACTAGCACATAGCAAATTCAGAATAAATAGTTTATAATAGTAAATGATTTTCATAGTGGTATATATTGTTATTGACAGAATATAATTGTAATGTGAATGATTTTGCAAATTGCTACTGAAAGTAGCAACCATCAATTCATTATTTGTCATTATACAAATAATTAGACTCTGCTCAGATTATTGTTACTACTGAAAAATAGGTCAACCTTGAGTTTCTCTTCTGTTAGGACAAGTAATTCAAGTGCTTTTTGTTTTTACCTTCTCTTTCCAAGCTTTATAGTTCTCTGAATCTTCCAGCAAATCATGTCATTATTAAGTTGTGATATTAAATTATCCCTGAGCTTGCTGAGGGTCTGGTTAATTTCATTCATGTGGAAAGAGCATAGTCATTACTGCATGTTTCTCCATTAATTAATTGCTTTTCTAACAGAGTAACATTCCTGACTTGCTTGGTTGATGGGTACTTAGGACCCCACTATTCTTTTTTGGCATACTTATTCATGGTTAGCAAGTATTCAGGTTTCTCCTTTATAGTTTCCTGCTTGCTTCTAAGTTATTTAACTGCACCATTCTACTTAAGACCAGGAAACACAGGCGGTGTTAAGTACAAAATAATTTAGTTTATTCCCTTACTGCTGTGATATATGTAGTAGAACTTTGCCAACAAAGGGAAAATATGGTGTGACCAAATGGGTAAAGGCTTTATCACAGTCCCACTGTTGCATCTAATAATGACTGTAATGTGTGCCAGGCTGTTCTTTGCCAAGTAAGGATTTTGCCAAAATACACTATCTCTAGTAGAAATTACATATTACGAGACCTTTAAACAACATACTTGCTGCTATAGAAGTCATCTCTGACTCTATGTCTATCTCTATAATATTAAAATAATTTTATCATTAAAATAAAAAGCCCAACACTTTAAAGCTTCTTGGTTTTTCTTAAAGCAAAAAAATTTTTCAGTGTCTTATTTTTCACCCATCATGTGAATAAGCTCATGGTTTCTGTATTTGCATATGCTCTGTTTTTTTTTTTTTAAATAATATCTTCTGGGAAGATAAAATATAAAGGAGTAAATCCCTTTGTATAATTTGGATTAAATTTGGTGAAGACAGACTGATGATTCCTTTTTCTGTCTGTCGATTACATCAGAGTGTACTTAAGTGAGTTAAAATGAAAATATAAATACTGCCGTTTCACTCTTTAAGGTTGACTGCCTTTAAAAGCCAGACTCAGAGAACTAGCTTAGCCAGAGGATTTTGGGATAAATCCTCTATAAATGCATGCCCATTTAGAAACTAAATTAACACAACTTTCCTCATGGACTTCTCAAGTTTTCTCTTGCATGCCCATAGTAACTAGAAAAATCACTAGTGGAAGAGTCTGGGTCTTCAAAAATTTAGAAGTAAAACTCACATGTACTTATTCTTCTACATAGTGTCTCTTCTTGCAGTCAAAACAGAGCCCTTGAACAGCAGTGAAACCACAACCACGACTGGAGATGGAGCGCTTGACACTTTTACTGGGTCAGGTAAAGCCTTTAGCTCATGCCTCATTACGTACGCACTGGGGTCCGTGCCCATTCTCCCCCTTGGGAACAGCAGCACAAACATCAAAACCATTAGAATTTTGACCTTGATAAACCTAGCATTAAACTCACTGTTTTGGAGAACTAATTGTCCTAAAATTACGTATTTTTAGAAATGATATTTGGAATCATTCTACTGAATTTTCAGTTGACAATGGAACAAACTCATGACTTTCTCATTAAAGATAAGCAGAACTGGCTTCCTTTATACAGTGCTTAATTAATTTCATCATTACACCATAATAGCAGAATTTGTTCCTTCAGCTTGCCCACTTAAATTACATTAAAAACTGCTTTCTGCCCACCATTCTAGATGTAAAACTATCCATTTGATTCCTTCTAAATAACCTTGTTTCCTCCCTGGGTTTAAGAAAGTCCTCCTGTGTTAGCAGCTGAGTGACAAGTATTAAAGGTTAATGGGCTTCAGGAGAACACATGCTGATTGCATTAGAACCCAGCCTCTGAGAGCAGTCCTGTCTTCAAAGAGAACAGTACCGGTGTCTTTAAACATCAGTCCTTTTAAAATGTAAATCTCTGATAACTCCCAGCTGGGCACAAAGGACACAAATTAAGTTCACTTAGTTAAAGACTTCTTTTTAAGTTACAATATTTTGTTTGGCTTATCATCTGGTAAAAGGATTTTTTAACATGAGAAGGAATGTGTATACTAGAAAGATTGACATTAAGTCTAGAAAAGCATTCATGGCAATTAAATTTGGTTCCATTTTTCTGCATTATTATATTTTTACACCTATCCATGTCATCACGTGCAAGGATTTTATGTGGGGATGCTCTATATATAAAGAGGGGGTATAACTTTGAGCATTTGTCATTGTAGCAAATATTTTATTTTTGTGGACGTAGATGATGCAGTTGTATATTTCACACCAATTGGAAGTGATTGCCATACGTTCAATAAATATTAGTACCCCAAACAGAAATAAATGACAGTACTTCAGCTTTGCATAGACTCCATGTGCTAACCCATGTCCTTTCTAGCAATTCACCTGCCTCCCAGAACATCAACACTTACCAATTTACCTGTTATTCTGTATCACTCACCATAACTCTTGCAAACTTTCTGCAGAGTAAGTGTATATGAGTTTTCAGGAAAGGAATGGAATTACTAAGTACTTACTATCATACTTTTAAAGTATACAAGTTCATTGAAAGCTGAATAAGAAACTGCAGAATGTTAGCTCTGGATGAATTTCAGAGCTCTGTGATCCACTTTACAGATGAGAATAGTGAGAAACTCAGAGACGTCAGAGCTGGTTATTGCTAAACAGTCAAGCCCTCATAGCTATGCTGGGCATGGTGGCTTGTACCTATAACCCCAGCTACTACAGAGGCACAGATTGGAAGGATTGTGGTTCACGGCCAGCTCAGCCAAGACACTATCTCAAAGAACAAGCTGGAGGATTGCCTTCAATCCCAGCTAAAGGTGAGGCACAGGTAGGAGAATTGTGGTCTGAGACAGACCCCAGGTAAAAAAAAAAAAAAAACCTGACACCCTATCTGAAAGAAGAAAAAAACTAAAGAAAATTAGGGCTGGGGCATGGCTCAAGTGGTAAAGTTCTTGACTACCTAGCATGAGGCCCTGAGTTCAAAACCACAGTACCATCAAAAAAGAAAAAGACCTCACAGTTGGTGAGTGGTGGTAAATGGGTCTTAGAGCTCTATGCTGATAAGGATCCTTTCTTTAATACTCCACTGGAAATACTGGGAATGGAAAGATGCAAAATTAAATAGGTCTAAACAAGTGTTCCTGTTTGAAATCCACTTGTGTTATCTTTATAGATATTTTCCCACTTTCCTTTCTAAGAACATACTAGGGCTGTGCAGTCCTATGCAGTTCAGTGAAGGAGTTACTTGCCACATGTGACTAAATTTAAGTTAATTAAAATTTAGTAAAATAAAAATTTTGCTTCTGTTCACAGTAGGCACATTCCAAGTGTTTGCTGCCTGTCACTTGGTTAGTGGCTACCATGTTGGACATTGCAGATATGGAATGTGTCCAACACCAGGAAAAACTCTGTCTGACATCTATGATCTAGGGCAGGGATCCCCCAGCAGCACTATTAAAAACAGGCTAATTTTTCATTCTGAGGGAGATGTGCTACATGTTGTAAAATTCTCAGCAGTGTCCTGCACCTACCTCAAATGCCAGGACTATCCCCCAGTAGTAGCACCCCAAAATATCTCCAGGCAGGCAAAATTCCCCCACCCCCACATTTCTCCATTGAGAGTCACTGATCTAAAGTATCAGAAGAACAAAACTCTAAAATTGTTTGACACCATACTCAGAGAAACTGATAATGGGCATGAAATTTTCTTGAATTAAGTTTGAGGACACTTTGAAAATAATCAGTTCTGCTTACTTTTATCGGCAGAAATGATGGATCATAATGAATTGAGTGCTTTCAGTAATGCCAACAATTAATTAACTCACAATGGGGAAAAAATGGTCTTCCAAATTTGTGCGTGATTTCCCACACATCTTCCTGGAGTTGAGGTTGCCTTTGTAGGAATAAGTTTACTTTGATCAACATAATCACAACTCACTTCAATCCAGTTTTGCTGTTGTTTTCAATTATCTGCAAATTTTTTAGGGTAAGTTTTAGTGAAGAAACATGGGCTCTCCAAATTTTGTTTCTTCTGTGACCATCTTTGTTCGCAAACCAAAGGTTTTGTCTTCTATTTAGAAAATGAACATACAGACATATGAAATGTCAGCAAGTCACTGGGTGTTATGATGCATTTTCCTAATGTTGTTAGATTTATTCGTGAGAGTAGATAACATCCTATATTTCAAAACTGTGTTCATGTCTACATTTTTTCTGAGATACAGAATTTTGCTCCTTATCTTACTTATGAAAGCTGCTGTAAGTTGCTGTTTCTTTTTCATTATTCAATGTCTTTTTTGGGAAAGCCTTTTATTTTTTAATGTGGAGAATTACTGATTAGTATGTATAGTCTAAATCTTAACTGTACTAAGATGAAGTTAAATTTAAAAAAACAAAGCAACCTGAAATTATGCCTCACTTAATTGTATTTCTGCTAAACAAAATATTCACTATGATGAATTACTAAATTAGACTGAATTTCCTGTGGAATAACACTACTATTATGTAATATACATTTGGCACCCATGGGGTATGGGACAGAGTCTGTTCTCATTAAATGGCTTTGAAAGTATTAAATATTCTTTTAAGTTCTAAAGAAATTAATTAGAAAATTAATGATTCATCAGTCAACTTATTTCAAACTACATAAAACAAATTTACTTAAATCTTGGTTCTCAAAAATGTTTAGGACACATGCCTGTAGCCCTATTTGATGATTTTTAAAAATGATTCATAATATTTGAAAAAATATGCTTACTAAACTATTACTTTTAAAACTAAACTGTGCTCCCCATACTCTGATCTTACAGGCAAAATAGCATTTTAAACACATTAAATTCTGCATGTTTGTGAAGCAATAGATCACAAGGTACTTAATAGCATTTGGATATAGAAATATATCATATTTCATTAAATAGTTAGCAACCTAAACCTATTTGTCACTTTTTACAATTCTAAAAGTTTAGCTCCAGAATTATTATGAACAACTTAGAAAGGGCATAGCACTTTGATGTATAACTATGATTGATTAGACTAAACTAATTCCAGCACTGCATTGTATACTACTTTAATCTTTTTGAAAAGTGAATGAACAGCAGATGGCCAAATAAAGACACTCTGTGTGCTTGCCCAGTATGGATCGGCTCTAAGGGGCCTGGCTCCACACTTTAGAGTCCATATATTTGCAATACATCTGTCTTAGTCAAGGCAGATGGTTAAAGGCAAGGGAAACTTCCAAACTCTTGGATATATTCCAGTTTGGGATACATATTTGGATGAAATGTTAAAAAAACCTGACTTTCACTTTTAAGTTCTCAGAAATGTAGTATCTCTGATAGTTCAAAATACACTTGTAAATACAAGTGCTAATATATTTGATGATGCTTAAAAAATAAAGTATTGTGTTATCACTCATTCTTTCTATGCATATTCTAGATATTGCTAGAATATTTTTGGACTCTGCATTTTAACCGCTCATCTGATTGGTGAAATGAAAGGAAATAGAATACAATATGCATTTTAACCACTCATCTGATTGGTGAAATGAAAGGAAATAGAATACAATAGCATTTTACAATTAGGGAATGAATTTTCTTAGTATTTATTGTATTTTAATTAGGATAAATATGGAGCCAATATATTGCTGTCATATTTGGAGTTTAACATGTAAAGTTTGCAAATTTTAAAACATCACTTTTATATCATGACAGTTTTATTGTACTATAAAATATTTACTCATATAAAATATATAAATGTTACTAACTTGAGAAAATGGAAGAGTGATAGAATGATTTGTGAGAGGAATGTTTGTTTCATGGTCTTATAACAAGACTTGAAACAATTTAATTTGAAGAGAGTGTTTAGGCAGCTGCTCATTTTCAGAAAATGAGTTTTAGAGAGTGAATGATTTTGGAAACATGCATAGAGCATGGCAGTTTCTTTAAATTGGTTATATTCACTCTAGTGCAGTGCATTTATGAAGCCATTTCTGTGTTCTGCTGTTTGTGTCTTACAGTAGTAACAAGCAGTGGTTACAGCCCCAGGTCAGCGCACCAGTATTCCCCACAACTGTATCCTTCCAAGTAAGTGCTCAGCACATTGTTTTGTTAGAGCAGTGTTCTGAAGTTATGTTCATTTGTCTGCATTCACATAATATAATAACTTCAAATTGACAACTTATGTATGTAAAACCATTACAGGTAGACAGTTGATAGATACTCGAATAGATTAAAGAAAAGGGTAAATATCTTATATAAATTAGAGGTAGAGACATCACTGTTATCAAGATAATTTCTTTTGCTCCTGATATTTACATACTTTGAGTAAAACACTAGACTCAAACCAGAATATACTATTTTTATAAACATTCAAAGCACTGACTAGCTTAAGGAAAGTATAAAGAGATCACATTTTATACAAACATCAGCACTTCGTAATTCATTCCATAGTTGAAATACATTATTGGAGAATAAGTTTCACTATTTTCATAATGAATTCCCTCACCTTATTGAGGATGTTGGTAGATATTTCAACTATATTGGGACTATATCTGAATTTGTTTGGGATCAGCCAGATCTGCTGAGATACTGGATTCTGATACACTTAAAATATCATGTGTGTGATCTTGCTACATTCAGAATACCCTTAAGTATATTGGGAATTTTCTATAAAATGTGAAAAAATTCCCAATGAAAGGAATGGCATTCCATTTCTTTTCAGGAATACTCCTCCGTTATTTTCTTTTTAAGATTTCCAATTTGGGATAGTGAATTCCTGGAAGAGCTTTTAAGTCAAATTGTGTAGTCACTGCACTCATGGTGAGTGTAGATATGCTTCAAGCATATTATCTAACTGGCCTATGGTCCATTTTCCTCATCCACATATTAACTAGAGTACTGTCTCAAATATAAACAAGAATAATAGACCTGGGAGAAACTTTAGATGCCACATCTAAACCAAATTTCTCATTTTATAAGAGAGATATAGTCATAAGGAATTTTATTCATCAAAGATCATCAGACTAGTTTGTAGCAGAGCCTGGGTTCCTACATTCGAACTCTTTCTTTCCTATCTTGTTAAAATTATATTGTGGGTAAAGAGGAGGATTACTTCCTGGATTTTGTAGGGTTTCACTGAATCTAAACTGTCTGAATTTATATACAGTCTTTGTTGCCACAGTAATGCTATTTTTCTGATATTTAGGCCCTATCCACACATTCTTTCTACACCAGCAGCTCAAACAATGTCTGCCTATGCAGGCCAGACTCAGTATTCAGGGATGCAGCAGCCAGCCGTCTACACAGCCTATTCACAGACAGGACAGCCCTACAGCCTGCCCACTTATGGTATGTCTTCAATCTTCCTCTTTGTTTTTAAGCAGATAATCCTGCTGAGGAGTAGCTTTTCATTCTAATATAAGTTATAGGCCAGAAGGAAGATCATCTTACTAATTAAATGGTTTGCATATGCATTTTCCTAACAGATTTGGGTGTGATGTTGCCAGCCATCAAGACAGAGAGTGGACTTTCCCAAACTCAGTCCCCATTACAGAGTGGCTGCCTAAGTTACAGCCCGGGGTTTTCCACCCCTCAGCCAGGTCAGACACCTTACTCTTACCAAATGCCAGGTAAGTGGCCTCATGTGAACCATGTTGCATAAGAGCAAGTTCTTTGAATGAGACTGCTTGACTTGAGACTTGGAAATATCCGCTCATGAAGACAGTTTCAAGTTTTACCATGACAGCAATTTCTTAACACAGCTAGAAAGAAACATGATAAAAGTAGTTGAATACACATCGAGAAAAATGACTCCTACCAACTGTGAGTACTTAAGTTGAAGCTGCATAACACAGGTAGGAAACCAAGTCCAACCCAAGCAGATCCACCAGGTCAAGTGGTCACACTATTGGTGATTTAAAAGATTCATAGCAGAAACCAGCATTTTCTTTTCAGTGTTGTTTAAAAATGTAATGCTCTTTTGATTGTATTTAAAAATGAATTAGCAGTTTTTAAGTTTTGAGTGATTGAAGATTTTTTGTTATTCCTCTGTTTTTTGTTCATTCTTCCATTGATATCATATTTCTCAATAGGACTATTTGTATAATTTATCATATTCCCATATCCTTAATTTAGGATCATTTAAATTTTTTTCTCATTTTTGACACCCATTAAAAATTATGTTTGATCTTTATGTAAGAGTTGCAGAAGGCGATTTAGGTGCATGGTAAAATCATTAAGAAGTGGCTTTTATCTGTCATTTTGTCTATATTGTTAGTCATAAATTTGGGGTTCTATTAACATATTTGAACCAAATGATATTGATATTTTAGTCAATTGGCTAAAACGAAATACTTACTTAGACATTTTTGGCTGTAATGGCAGGTATCTTTTTACCTAGAATATAAGTTGAAACCTATTTGCATGCATACTATAGCTATAATGAACCACACAACTTCAGTGAAGGAGAACATAAAGACATTTTTATTCTTTTACCCAAATACTTTCATTTTGGCTTTTCTGGGTCAAGTCAGTTGTGCCAACTACATAATACATTGCCATTCAAAACAAGAGGAGGGTGGAGAAATGACCCAAACAATGTATGCACATGTGAATAAATAAACAAACAAATAAATAAATAAAAACAAGAGGATGAAACAGGTAATCAGTGGCCTTTCATTTTATCCCTTGACAAGTAGAATACTTAAGATATACCTAAAAAGAAAAAAGTGGTACTTGATACTTGTTTTTCCCCCAGTTAAAAAACTAATTAAATAAATGTCAGGCATTGTAGTTAAGTTTTACACCTTCACAACTTAGATTCTTACAGTGTGAACAGTTCTTCCTTGGGTCTGAACCCTAATTCACACCTCTTGTTCTGAGGAGTAGACAGAAAAGAGCAAAAATGAATTAGCTACAAGCATTAGTGTTCATTTCCTAACTAATAACCCCATCCAAATGCTTAACTCCAAATGTAGTGGGTACAATTTGAAAGTTCCAGAAGTTTCTTGAAAGTAATGTCAGGCTGTATTATGTTTTACTTCTTGAGTTCCCTACACTGCTCAACACTCCACTCTGGAATATTAGCTTCAGCCCTGTGAAGACTGTTTCCCTGTGCTCCTGTTTCCTTAGGAAAGGTTTTACTCGCTGTTTAGAGAGGCTGAGATATAAGTGCATATTCTTATAAATGTCTCAAAGTCAAACTACATTGCCTCACAACAAAATTCAAATATTGTTTCTTTCACTGACTTTTGCCAAGTGAAATTTTTTATCCTTTTACAAGGAAAATTTGTTTTGCCTATATGGAAATTTTATTTATTGACATTACATATATTTATGGGGTACCTTGTAATGTTTTGATGCATGTATACATTGTATGATGTTGAAATCAGAGTAAATATAGCCAGGATTTCTTTGTTGTGGAAACACTCAAAATCCTTTCTTCTAGCATTCTGGAAATTACATTATCATCAGTAGTCAACCTATTGTGCAGTACCACATCAGAACTTATTTCTCCTATTGAACTATTATGTAGTACCTGTTGGCTATCCTTTCCTTACCCTTCTATACCCACTATTCACCCCAGACTGTGGTAAACACTAGTCTACTCTCAGCTTCTACGAGATCAACTATTTAGATTTTACATATGAGTGAGAGTTGTGCAGTATTTGTCTTTCTGTCCCTGGCTTATTTCACTTTTAAAGTGCAATTTGTTCTTTACCTCTAGGTTCTAGTTTTGCACCATCATCTACTATCTATGCAAATAACTCGGTTTCCAATTCAACGAATTTCAGTGGTTCACAACAGGTAGTAATTTTTGTATTTACACTTTTTGTATTTATGCAGTATGTCTATAGATTTTTGAAGAGTACCTTCAAGACGCTTTCCATGTGTACATTTTCCCAAAATAAGGTTTCTTTATTTAAAATTAAGTTGTCAGTTCAGGATAGTAAAAAGTTACCTTTCTAGAATGCTTAGGATACTTGTTCCTTGGCATCTTAGATTTGTTGGTTGTTAAACATGAAAGCATCAGTGGTTTTAATCATTTGGCAAAATTGTTGATTATAACACATTCCTGTTAAACTATAATAAACACAGTTTTATGCATTGGTTACTAAATGTGATGCCCCCAGAACTGCCATGGCTTTTAATTTTTTTATTTAATTTTTATTTTATTCTATGATTTCTTTTAATAAATGTTTGATTGCCACTTTCCTAGCTGTGCTTTTTTGCCTTGCTCACTGGGCCTGCCTCCAGTAGTCCCTAGTCCTCCTCCTAGTTATGTTTTTTTATTTCTCCCTGAGTTTTAAAATCAGCATGTGAGATTTGTGTGGAGCAAGAATGAATGTTTCTGAATGAATAGCCTGGCACAGAGATGAATTCCTGATGTATGTTGATACTTCAGAATCTTTTGTCCTTATTTCCTGATTTTCAACCATTGCAGAGTAGTTGAGAATGAAAGGAAGTTGATTTCTGAATAGACAATACAATATTTTATTTTAATGTAATTTCTGACACATATATATTTAAAATTAATATTGGTGGTACTGGGGTTTGAAGTCAGGGTCTTTCACTTGCCTAGCCTCTTGAGGAATACCCCAGTCTTTTCCCTTTAGTTTATTTTTTCAAGTAGGGTCTAACACTCATTCCCTGGAGCTGTCCTCAGACTGCAATCATCCCACCTCTTCTTCTCACATAGTTGGAATTACAAGCCTGTGCCACCATGCCTGGTCTATACATTTTAAAATGTAAGTTATCACACAAGTGCTTGCTCGTTGCCTATATTGAAGGAATTCTATTGATTGCCTTCTTTTAGTTTTATTAACATAAACAAAGGCCAAAAGGAAGTTTTCATTATGAAAACATTGAGAAACAAAAATATTTCAATAGGATTAAACTGTGTAATTTGACACTAGTTGGCAAAATTATACCTTAAAAGGTGAAAGATTTATGAGATTTGAAAGAGAAACCAGAGTAATGGTGTCTTACATTGATAAATCAGAGCCACTATACATATTTTATTTAAAAAGTTGAGTTGGGCTTGGTGGTACACAGCCATAATCCCAGCACTCAAGAGGCTAAGACAGGAGAATCTTAGAGTTTGAGGCCAGTCTGAGCTACATAGCAAGACCCTGACTCAAAAAAATGGGAATTTTTGATAGCTTTATTACATTAATTTATTTACTGATATAGCAAGCATTTATTAAGCACTTGCTGTACATTAAATTCTTGACTAGGCATTGAAGATTCCAAAATAGTAAGTCTTTGTTTCTAGCTCTCTTGAAGGGCCCAGTATTCCTGAAGAAATGGACATGAAACAACATGCACAGAGAATAGAATCTAATGACTATAATGATAAAAATATAACTTGGGCAGAAGGGTAGTGTAGACAAAAGACTACTCCACTATACTTGAGTGGATTTAAGAGAACTTGCATAAAGAAGAAAATCTGTTTACAAAGTTTGAATCATAAAACAGATCTAATTATGTCAGAGGATTTAAATGTGGTGCATCTGGTATAAAATCTAATTTACATACCAGGTTATGCTTTTAGCAAATACTGAGTGTCTAATAAGAATTAGGAATTGTACTCTTAGGGGCATGTGGATGGTAGCAGGGCTGGATGGAACCACATTCCTGCTTCATGTCACTTAACAGCCTATAGTGAGAAGCAGACAATAAACCAATGAACATACAAACAATTACATACAAAATTTAAAAGTGTGAAGGAAGAGAGTAAGATCCTATTAAAAATCCTAATAGAAGTCTAATTTTTCTAATTTTGAAACCAGATGTAGGCCATGACTTCTAAGATTAGGTAGTACTGGGGCATGAGTATGACATGCAAGTGTCAGCCCTTCAAGGTGTGGAAGATTCAATAGAGGCTAGAGCTCAATTAGTGCACAGGGGGAAAGTGGAGAAACACTGTTGGAGAAGCACATTGCACCTGTTCATGCTGTGGATTCAAATAAGGCATTTAGATCCTATACCAAGTGAAATGGGAAGCTATTGAAGGATTATGAGCAGGAAAATAACATCGTGTAATCACAATTTGAAAATATCACTCCGGCTTCAGGTTCTTTGGAGAAAGCCAAAAATGGAAACTAGGAGGCAAATTATAAAACAAGTACGTTGTCTGCAATGAGAAATGGAGGTAGCTTAGATAAAGGTGACAAGAGTGAAAATGAAGAGAAGGGGACATCTTGTAGATATGTTGGAGTACAAATGACATCATATTCCCCAGAGGCTGATGGGAGACCTTTCCAATGGGTAACTCCTTTTCCCACTTAGGGCATTGTCAGGCTAACAGAGCTTCAGCACACAGATGCTGGAGTTAGACTCAACAAGTTCCAATTCCAATTTGGAATCTTACTAGCTAAATGATCATTTGGGTGCAAATCACTTAGAAATTCTGTACCTTAGTCCTTTTTGTTGTAAAATGGAAGCATAATAATACTACATAGAAGTTTTTGAAGGTTAAAAGAGCAAGGCTGTTTACCCTTAAAACAGTTCCTTAATACAAAATCAGCACCATGCAAGTTGTTTGCTATTAGAAAGATGTGGTTTTAAGAATTTTGTTTAAATATCAATGAGTTTTTTTTTTCTTTAGCTCACAAGTAATGGTGGGGAGTTTCAGATCCTGAAATTAAGACTGTTAGAATTTTAGTTTTCTTTCATATTACTTAATCCCTTCTGATAATACACAGTTACATACAGAGAACCCTCTGGTTTTTTTGGAAACCACATCAAACAAAGATCTTTGTTCCCTTCAGAACTTGTCACAACAGGGGATTTTAATCATGACCAAGGATTTGTCATCACTGATAACATTTTGGGCTAAAACATATAAATATATTAAACACTATTTATCACAACAAATCCTTACTCATCATCTTAATATGTAAAGGCTTTTGAGGGATCATCTTATCATTTGAAAGTTCTTAAGATTTATTAATAAAAAGCAGATCAGGTTTTTAATTAATACTTAAGTTGATGTTCAAAGGGGTGTCTCAGTGTATGCCTTCTGTGGGTGTGCTTTACTTTGGTCCATTCAGCCCCTTTCATTACTCTCCTTTTACCTCCCACCCCCCATTTTTCAAAAGCTTTCAGTACATATCCTATATCCTCTACCTTTATGTTATTTTATGCGATATTACTGATGTTCTATCATTCTCTTTTCCTTTTCCTCTTTCCCCGAGTTCCATAGAGTACTTCCACTGTTACAGACATGTTCTACATCTGAGTTTGTATGTGATCATGTTTGTTTTTGTGTATATGTTTATCTTTGGATCTATAGGTAGAGTGGGTAAGGGGGTACTATTGGAAGCAGGGAAGGTGAATGAAGGAGATTAAGGTGATGATATATGGTTGATGGACTTCATACACCTATATGAAAGAGAACTAAGAAACCTCTTACAACTAAGTGGTGTGGGGAGGGGGCTGAGGGGGAGATATGATGGGGGCAATGTAACTAATGTACAATATAAGTCTAATCAAAATTGTCACTGCAAATAATCCCCCCATATAATGAATATATCTTAATAAAAACATGTAAAAAATAGTTTCTAGGTTTAAAAAAAAGTAGGTCAGGGAAGTTGATCCAATGCTTTCATTTTTGTCTGCAACAAAGGAAGAAAACTAAATATCTGAAAGCCTCATAGAAGTCTTTAAGTCAAGCCTCAGGGAGCATGTAGATTGTGAAAGGCTGGTAATCTGCATTTATTTGCTCTATACCTCTTGCCAAGAAAGGTAGCCTAGAAAGGAAATGGTTTTAAAAAAATGCACACTGATGTCCCTGTGGAAGTTGTTAGGGGCGGCCACAACTCTTCCTATCTGACAGTATTAGGAGTTGTATCACAACTGATTTTCTGAACATGAACCAATTCCATCTCTTCCTCTGCTCTTCCAGTAGATGGATCCTAATGACATAAATCCTTGGATTGGCAATTATGGGGAACAAAATGAAACACATGCAACCTTTAGTCAGGTTAAAATTTGTGTACTTGACACGATTTACAAAGGTAATTGGGGGATCCATTACTATGTGCTTATAGAAGATGCCCATAAAATAGTCTCACCCATTAGAATAACTCAAAGCTGTAGACAAAAAGACAAATAGAACCAAAGACTGACCTTTAAATTACCACTAATTGTTTTTGTTTGTTTGTATGGAGCATGCTAGGGAATAATTTCTCTTCCAAACATTTCAATTATTTTTTTCAGGATTATCCATCATACACGGCCTTTGGCCAAAACCAGTATGCTCAATATTATTCAGCATCGACGTATGGCGCATATATGACGCCAAACAGCACAGCTGACGGCGCATCCTCAACCTCAACCTACCAGCTCCAGGAGTCTCTCCCAGGACTGACTGGCCAGCCAGGTACAGACCTTCACCCAGGTGAAATACTTGTAAATGCCTTGCAGAACTTAATAACTTGGAGAAAATGAACATTTCAAAACCATGCTTGAAAACGCCCAGATAATTGTGCTGATGTTTAATCTGTGTTAGTCTCTCTGTATAAAATGAGAGTCTCTGGGCATTTCAGAAGCCTTCTTTTAGATACGGAACAGTTAAGAGATTTTAATCTCAGAATGACTCTATGTATAAATATGGATAGGGGTAAATGAACCTTTTTTGCCAGACTCATTCTTTATTTTGTAAAAAACTTGACAAAAATAAAGTTGTAATCTTACCTTCTTTGTGTATGATTGGCAGTACTTCCTTTATGCTGGAGAGCCTTCATAGCTTCTCAGTCCTTTGAGTCATCAGTAGCTCTAGCCAGTCAGCGTTCCTACATTCCTAGGATTTATTGGATCAGTAGTGGGAAGTTTAATATCTCTGACCAGTGCACATTTAAAATCCATTGCATTTTTCCATTATCTAAAATTTTCTGTATTCTTACTAGAATTATACTTTCTCTACATATTTGACACAAGTTTCAAAGTTTAAAAGAAAGCTTAAGAGAGACCAAAATTGCAATAAACTTTTGAGAGAAGTTATCAAGTTGATTGATAATTACAGGGAAAAGTAAAGCAATTAGAACAGACAAAATGATTAAATATGTTATTTGCATGTTTGAAAATATCACAATAAAACCCCTTACTTTGTACAAATAATAGACATTATTTAAAAAAAAAAACAAATTTGACAACTCAGCCTGATTTCAACACTTCCAAAGTACAACAATGAAAACCAAAAATGTACAGTATTGACAAAGGATAAATACCCAGAGTAATGAAACAGAAATCTCCAAAAGTAGACTCATACAAAACAGAAAACTGCTTTTTGATAAAAGTGCAAAGACAATTGAATGGAGAATTAATAGCTTTTCACCAGAATGTGATGGGAAAACTGGATATCTATAGGCAAAAAATTTCATAACTCGTCCAAAATTAATGCAAAATGAATTATAAACTTTCACATAAAACAAAAACTAAAAACTTTAAGAGAAAAACATAAATCTTTTTGACTTTGGGCAAATAAAGATTTTATAGATATGACACTAAAATCGCAATCCATAGAGCAAAGAAAAGATAATTTACATTTCATAAAATTAATAACTTCTTGGACACTGTTGAAAAGACAAGCCACAAATACTTGCAAACATACATCTGATAAAGGCCTTGTAAACCAGAATGCAAAAAGAATTCTCAGAAATCAACATGAAAAATGAAGTTAAGAATTTTTGTTACTATTATTGTGTTCAAATACATTTTTCTGCCCTCATTTGTTTGCAAGACTGAAATAATATCTCTACTTTTTAAAATTCAGCTTTGGAAGAGAAAGAAAATAGAGAAATATGGTCACAACACCATGATTATTTCTAACTGGGCCAATAGGGCCAAGACAATTCAATTTCATTAAAACTGTTTATTGCGTGTCTGTTCGGTCCCAGCACTTTGCTAGGAACTGGTATTTCAGCACTGAGTGAGCTTTCTGCACACCTTTGCGTGAGGTTTAACGAGACAAATATCAAGCAAATAATGATAATAGTGTTAAGAAAGGGAAAATGCTCGATAATATGGAGACTATTAAAAAGTAAACGATTTGGACACAAAGAAGTTAACACTGAACTGACTTTTTAAAGAAGCAGCCAAGATGTGCTTTCATCAGGAATTGGTGAAATGATAACATTCATTACTTTTGGTTCCTTGTTTAGCATACAGTAGTCCCCCCTTTTCTGTGGTTTTACTTTTCATTGTTTGAGTTAGTTCTTATTTCTATTAATACTTTCCAAAAATATTAAGTGGAAAAATAAAAAAATAAGCAATTTACATTTTTAATAACTTTTATTGTTAAAATTATTATATTGTTGATTGTTATCTCTTACTGTACCTAATTTATGAATTAAATTTTAACATAGGTGTGTATGTGTAGACAAAAATAAAACAGTGTACATGGGGTTCGATCCATGTATTCTGGTAGTTTCGGCTGCTTTGGAGCATGTTGACACATGTTCCCACTGGTTGAGGGGAGACTACTGTAGCATCTCTAACTATGAATCCCAGGAAATGTAGTCTAGAAGATGTAGTTTGCCTTTGGTGCCTTGCATTTGTTTGTCTTCTTGTTGGATTCTCCCTTCTGTGAGTATACAGACCCTTTGAAATCCTGATCCTTGTCACTCTTTAAATTCCTGTTAGGCTTTCCATTTCATCCTTGGCCTCCCTGAACATTTGTATCCCATGCAAAACCAGGCCCAGGGTAAGGCAAGTTAGGCATCTAGGGAGCAAAATTCTAAGGAGGTACTCATTCTCAGGACCCTTAAATGTTGTGACCTTGGTGTCTCAGTCTTAGCCATGTGTTCAAAATCTACCCTTATCTTCTTTGAGTCTGTACTCATCAATATCTGGCCTTAATTTAGAGACTGCATGATTTCAGAATCCTCATTTAATAAGTAGTGGAGATATTGTAGGTAAGAAGACACTTGTCAAACTCTTGTCATGCTGTGAAAGGGTTCTTCTGTGGTGAATCATGGCAAAAACAAGGTGGGATTACTGCTCAGAAACAAAACCACAGAAGTGTTTATTATGAAGACATCAGAGGTAGAAGAACAGATCGGAGTAGGCAGGTGGTTTTGAAGTTATTGGACTACAGTTGCCATGAATGGAAACCATTTGCACACTCAGAAATGTTAGGTGCTGTGTAGAACTTTAGTCCAAGGTGGACTTTGCTCTAATTTCCATATGATCACAACAAAGTTTCCTGCAGAAAAGACACAGATGGTGACTTTCCATTAGCTAAGGAATTTTCAATATTCAGAATGAATATTTTATTCATGTCAAAAATACTGACTGTAGGCAGGTAGGTATTCTGAGTGGACACATGTGACATGTCATATTCACTATTAGAATACTGTGATTTTTTTTCAGGCTTCCATCCTTTGCTAATGCCAACAAATATGATTTGACAAAATTTTCACATTTCATCAGACTTTCTGTTGAATTTAAAGAAGAAATTATTTCTACTTATAACTATATTATTCTCTCAACCAAAATTGTAACAACACACATCTGTTTGTTTAAGGAATTCTGTGACCTCAGACCTTCACTCAAGGTAGTTTTAAGTTTGATTTTTCCCTTTTCAGATCTGGCATGCATCCAAAAGGCAAACAAGTTTATAACTATAGGATTTTTCTTTATTAATGATGAAATCTGTTGGATTTAGTTCAAGGGCAGGAAAAGAATTTCCCATTAACCAATTCTGCATTTTGGACTTACAGCCCAGACTAACAATTAAGTCCATAATTTTTCATAGAGCATTCACTGTGGACTTGAATTTTTAAAATGGAAACATACTTTATGTTCAATAAGAGACAGCTGGTTGTTCTGATTTAGAGATAAATCTAATGAAATAAAGTTGGATCTAAATATCCAAAACTTACAAAGGGCAGTTATTCATTACTGTACTGATTAAAGGATAATTATTCAATCATGTAGAAAAGCCTAGGGCAGTTGGTAATGACTGATGTTATTTGGAAATTGCAAATAGCATTCGGTTATTTATTTTACCTTATTAGGTAGTTTGACAATGGATTTAAAGAAACACTACTGTGCTGATTAAGAACAGACATTTTAGCTCATTACCATAATGAAGATCTTTCTTTGCTCTTTACCTGAAGTTTATTTAAGGTGAATTATATTTTTGATCTACATTTAGAAAGTTTGAGAATGGATTAGCATGTGAAGATGAGAGATATTTTACAGTTCCTTCTTCTTTTAAACATCTTTTAAATTAAGTGTGGTTAATAATCTATAACAATATTATCTTTAACCTTAGACCTTTATAACCATTACAGTACATTAGCTGTTTGTACTTAACAAGTGCTCCAGAAAAACAAAGGAATAATAAAGTCCCTTCTGTCTCTGAAAAGAAGCCAGCTTCTTAGGCAGAACATAGCAACCTTTTTAAAACTTCATGAAGCAAAGTGAAAAATGATTTCATTGAAACTCACAATAGGATGCAGATGCAAAAGACATTGTAATTGCCAAATTACATTCTCCCTACCTGCAGTATTACCATGTGTCCTAATGCAGTTACCTGACTGTAGTTTGGCAGATACACTGGAATTAACAGCTTTCTCTTTAAAAAGCAAATATCAACAAATATTAAATAACCAGTTAATCTCAAGTTCCTGGTTTTACTTTTTATTGGGAGAAAGCACCTCCAGAAGGTAGAGGGGTCAGTACAGAGGCACTGAGTGATCACGGCAAGGGCCCAAGTACACCACTTGCCTTCACAAGAAATGCTCTTTTACTGCTGTGAAGTTCTATCACTGAATTTCTCTCTCACAGAAAACATATAAAGTCTATGTGACTCTTTAAAAATTTGAAGTTGACAAATAACCATTTCTACAAACTTATGTGTAACATGTTGCTTTGAAATATGTGTACATTGTGAAATGACTAAATCCATCTAACATATGCATTATCTCACATATATCATTTTTGTGGTGAGAACACTTACATCTATTCTGTTAACAATTTTATGAGGCACCATACATCATTGTTAACGTAGTCATCATGTCTTAGTACAGGTCTCTTGAACTTATCCTTCCTATCTCACTGAAATTTTGCATCCTTTGACCAGCATTTCTTTTCCCAACTCCCCAGCACAATAGTCCCTCGTGGCTACCATTCCCACTCTATTTCTATGAGAGTAAGTGCTTTACGTTCCACATATGAATGGGATAGTGTGACTAGTTTTTGTGTGCCTGAGTGAGTTCACTTAATATATTGGCTACCAGTTCCATCTACACCATCCCAAATGGCAGGACTTCTTTCCTTTTAAAGGTTGAATAATATCCATTGTGTATATATTCTTTTTCTAGTCATCTCCTAGTAGATACTTAGGATGATTCATATATTGGCTACTGTGAATAATCTGCAATGGACCTAAGAGTCCAAATATCTCTTCAACATGTGTGTGTGTGTGTGTGTGTGTGTGTGTGTGTGTATACATATATGGTCCACAATAAAGAGCTCTGACAAATCAATAAGAAAAAGACAACTCAACTCACTTTTTAGATGGGAAAAAACTTTAACACTTCATAAAAAGGAGATAGAAAATGAGCAAAATATGTGAAGAAATGTTCTCCATTGCTCATCAAAAAATGCTAATTAAAATTAATAGATGACACCATGCATCCACAATGACTAAAATATGGAAGACTAACAACACCAAGCATTGGGCATTATGAGGAGCCACAGGAACTGTCATTCCTGGTAGGAGAGCAAATTAATTGACTCATTTTGGTGAAATGTCAGTGTCTACTAAAGATAAACATATGCCTTCCCTCTGACTTAGCAGTCCCACTGCTAGGTACAAGAAGAATGAGTGATTCAGTTCACAAAGACATGTACAGATGTATATAGCAGTTTTCCTCCAAATAGCCTAATACTGTACGTAACCCAAATGCCCATCATTAGTAAGGATAACATGTACTAAGTGCACTTGGTGAAGTTGTAACTACAATAAGGAAAGAACAAACCATTGTTCCAGACCATAATATAATCTTACCACTGTAATGAGCAATAAATGACACCAAGCACATTATTTCAATAATTTTTTAAAAGAAGAGCAGTGTAAGATGCATCTTTAGGGCTTAATAAATATAGTCTTCAAAGTTTTCTTTGAAAGCTATGCTTTACTCCCATCAAACACTTTTGTAGACAGCATGGTGGTCCAGCACTCAGAAGGAGGATTGTGAGTTTGAGGCCAGGTTGAGCTACATAGCGAGTTCCAGAGCAGCCTGAGTTACACGGGGAAACCCTGTCTTAAAACAACAAAAATGAGCAACACCCCACTTTGTACATATTTTGCCCATATCTTAGAGCATGTTTAAGAAGAAATTAAAGAGAACAAATCCTTCTGCATATGGAAACCAGACACTTCCTATGCTCACATCTTTTCCTTCTCACTATGACAGTGGCTGAATCCCAGGTTTGAATAGTCAACTTGTTCCTGCTGAACTCCTTTACAGATCCAGTCTGCTATCAGCCACCCCTAACTGACCACAGTGATTGGGGTTCTGCAATTTTCTGTTCTTTTGGCTTTGGTGCCATTATCAGAATGAAGCTGCCTTTTGACCTGCAACATGTGAAAATTGATCCACAGTGAACATAAAGACAGGCTTTATGGACTGTCATCCAAGAAGATTGTTTAAAAGCTCACTTTAAAAGTGAGGGTTACTTTGAATCACCATTTTAATGAAGGAGATCATCAGATTTGCAGGCTATGATAGCCTTAGGAAAGTTCTGTTTCAAAAAAACAATTAGTGCTTATTTTGGAAGCACATCTGCTAAAATTGGAACGATACAGAGAATAGCACGGCTTCTGTGCAAGGATGACACACAAATTTGTGAAGCGTTCCATATTTTAAAATAATTAAAAATAGAAAAGTGTTTCATTGGTTTTGTTTAAAAGTTGATATGTGTTCAAATACTTAAACCCTGTACAAGTAAGCTAAAACATGATTTACTGCAAGACAGGATTATATTTAATGCTATAACTTAAAAAACTGTATTGTTATGTTGTCTGCTGTCACTCAGGGGATAACAGATATGCTTTATGCAATGAGTTGTGCTAGCAATATTTTATAAGCAAATAATACTTGTAGCACAGACATATTTTTTGATCCTGCAAAATATTTCACAAAGAAAATATTGCAGTCAAAAGAAATTATAAAGTTTAGCTATGCAAAAGTTACCATTTCTCAAGAAAAAATATCCTAAGAGATGGCATAGATAAATGGGACCTCATAAAACTAAAAAGCTTCTGTTCATCAAAAAAAATGGTCTCTAAACTGAAGAGAACATCCACAGAGTGGGAGAAAATATTTGCCAACTATACATCAGACAAAGGACTGATAACCAGAATATATAGGGAACCTAAAAAACTACATTCTCCCAAAACTAATGAACCAATAAATGGGCAAGTGAACTAAACAGAACTTTCTCAAAAGAAGAAATTCAAATGGCCAAAAAACACATGAAAAAATGCTCACCATCTCTAGCAATAAAGGAAATGCAGATTAAAACCACACTAAGATTCCACCTCACCCCTGTTAGAATAGCCATCATTAGCAACACCACCAATAACAGGTGTTGGTGAGGATGTGGGGAAAAAGGAACCCTCTTACACTGTTGGTGGGAATGTAAACTAGTACAACCACTCTGGAAAAAAATTTGGAGGCTACTTAAAAAGCTAGACATTGATCTACTATTTGATCCAGCAATACCACTCTTGGGGATATACCCAAAAGACTGTTACTCCAGAGGCACCTGCACATCCATGTTTATTGCGGCACTATTCACAATAGCCAAGTTATGGAAACAGCCAAGATGCCCCACCACCAATGAATGGATTAAGAAAATGTGATATCTATACACAATGGAATTTTATGCAGCCATGAAGAAGAACGAAATTTTATCATAAGCTGGAAAATGGATGGAATTGGAGAACATCATTCTGAGTGAGGTTAGCCTGGCCCAAAAGACCAAAAATCGTATGTTCTCCCTCATATGTGGACATTAGATCAAGGGCAAACACAACAAGGGGATTGGACTTTGAGCACATGATAAAAGCTTTAGCACACAAGGGAGGGGTGAGGATAGGTAAGACACCTAAAAAATTAGTTAGCATTTGTTGCCCTTAATGCAGAGAAACTAAAGCAGATACCTTAAAAGCAACTGAGGCCAATAGCAAAAGGGGACCAGGAACTAGAGAAAAGGTTAGATCAAAAAGAATTAACCTAGAAGTTAACACACACGCACAGGAAATTAATGTGAGTCAACTCCCTGTATAGCTATCCTTATCTCAACCAGCAAAAACCCTTGTCCCTTCCTGTTATTGCTTATACTCTCTCTACAACAAAATTAGAAATAAGGGCAAAATAGTTTCTGCTAGGTATTGAGGGGGTAGGGGGGAGAGGGAAGGGTGGAGTGGGTGGTAAGGGAGGTGGTGGGGGCAGGGGGGAGAAATGACCCAAGCCTTGTATACACATATGAATAAAAAAAAAAAGACTTAATAAAAAAAGAAAAAAAATCATGCCTAAGTGTGCCTAGTTTGTTCAGATTCATTTACCTACATTAGTTTCAACTCAGAGAGCTAGTAATTTTTTTATTAGAATATAATTTGATGATAAAGCATGGTAGTCATATTTATGTTTATAAATTTATAATTTAAATTTAACATAGTTTGCCATCTGGCTAGAAATTTTTATTCAACATATATGTATGATTTAAATCAAATTAAATATAAGTCTGATTTATGCTCAGTAATCTAAAAATGTAGCTACTATTACCCAGATTTTAATATACAATGAAACTGAGATTCAGAAAGATTTAGTGAAATTCTTGAAGTCATTCGGTAAACCTGGGTTTTTATTACATTGTACCTTCTGGTTGTCTCAGTTTATCATAATGATACCTAATACAGATTCACCACTGTTCAGTACTGTCTGCTTCCTAAGAAACATTGTTGCTAGCTTTATTTGTGTCAGAATTATATTGGTAGGACAAATAGCAGTCAATTAGATAAAAAGTCTGAAACTTAGAATGTGGCCAGGATAGAGATACAGACTAGCATAGGTAAACACAATTCCAGACAGATGAGATGGTTACCTCTCAGAAAGATAGTGATCAAAGGATGGAGCTCTTCAATACCAACTGATAAGGAACGGCAGGCAGAGGGAGAAGTTGGTAACTCCTAGATGGAAAAGGGCTGGTGAGAGAGATTCTACAGGTAACAGAGTTCAGGGTATCATTTGCCAAATAATGGTTCAGAGGAGGTGGTGTTTAAGAAGATTAAACACAGCCCAGATGTGGAACAATAAGGATTGAGCTTGTCTGCTGCACTTATCAATCAGTTGGTTATTAGAGATTCTCAGTAGGAGTACTTTCATAAAAGTTTTGGTGAACTGAAGCTAGATTTTATTAAATTGAATAACAGGAAGTGGAGACCATTGTGTTGGCCTGTGGCTACACTTGCAATGTGGCAACTATAGGTTAAGGTCTACTGGAGTGTGCGCAAGATTTCAAAGACAGTATAAGAAAGAGAATATGGAACATGCCGTTGATAATTTTAATGTTGATTACATGCTGAAATGATTTTTGCATGAAGAGTTAATTAGCACAGGTGAGTTAATTTTCATGACTTCCTTTACTTTTTAAAATGTGGCTGCTAGAAAATTTTAAGTTATGTTATGTGATCAGATTTGTGGCTTTTTTTACTTATATTGCACAGCAGTGGTATACACTATTCTTTTAAGAAGTTTCATTAGAAGGAAAAGATAACAAGCAGAGAGTTTCTAAATGGAAATATAAGGTCAAGAGAAAGTATTTCTAAATTTGTTGATAGCCCATGGAAAAGGAAGAGATTGAAGGAAAAATGAGAGAAAGTTTGACTAATGAGTTGTGATTCCCTAAGAGTCGGGATAGCAAGTGGAGGGATAGATTTGAATCAGAAGAAATCTCATCCTCTGAACTGTAACCAAACAGGAGGTGAGTATGGGTCTAAATGTAGAAAAAAAGGCAGAGTGAAGGCATAGAAAGGAAGCTGAAGGCATATGTTTCATAAAAGGCATTTGAGATTAATAGAACATACAAATAAAAAGTAGGAGGGATTTTTGTGACCTATAAAATTTAGACTTAATTAGAATTTTGTTTGCTTGTGACTGTACATCTTTGTCTTAAGATGATTTATACTGTATAGGAATTTGTTAAGATAATTAATAATGGAGGTTCATACTTGATCTATAAATGAAGCATTCTTCTTGACCAAAGTTATATTATTTGTAGGAGAGTTTGATACCGTGCAGAGCCCTTCCACACCTATCAAAGATCTTGATGACAGAACATGTAGGAGTTCTGGGTCAAAGTCTCGAGGAAGAGGCCGGAAAAATAATCCCTCCCCACCTCCCGACAGTGACCTAGAGGTATGCCTACATATTCTTAAAGGGTGTAACATGGTACTTTATTTTATTTTATACCCCACACTTCCATTAAATTTCCAAGTTAAAATTAAAAAGATGTATTGTGAGTTGAGTGCACCTGCTTTGTCATGGCATTTTGCACCTCCGAATTTTGAGATTTCATCCATTATAATCACAAAATTACAAATAGTAACAACTTAAAAGTGATAGTACTGTATAAAGTCTAAGCTTGAGATAATTTCATCTTTTGGTCCAAAATGGCACAAATCAAAATTTTAAAAATGAAGCCATAATTTGTGGGATAATAGTCTGAGAACACTTTATTTGGTAGAACTAAAATAATGAGAGACACATATATATGGATCAGTATATCTAAAAAAGATAAAAGTAATCTGTATGGAAGGGGAAGATCATCTTCTGAAAAATAGGAAAATTTTTATGTCTTAATTGTTATGTTTGTGAAATTTTTAAATGTCTCTCATTTTTTCCACTTGAGAATTTTTTTGAGATGTCTCTATGCTAAGCAGGTTGACTTTTATTGTAAAACATCAGAAGAAACTATTCTTAGTCATTGTGTGGTGATTCTTACACAGCCACATATTTCTAACTGAAGGAAAAAATGTCCAGGTTTAGTACAAATTGAATAACAGACATTGTACCTCTTAAAAAGAAACTTACTGAACAACAGTAACAAATCCAAATGCTTTCAAAACCCCACTGGTGATATAATGAGTGCCAGGCCTAGGGAGCCCCGTAAACTGTGGGGACAAGAGCCTAGCTCGTATGGGGACACAGCATAACTGCCAGGTTGTAAGTGAGTGTAAGGCAGTATGGTCCTGATCGCCTGGTTTTCTGCCCAAGACAAAACCCTGATGTTTGTGTGAAATCTTCTAATTCTGAATGTTGATGAATAATTTGAAATCATTCCAAACTCTGTTCAGAGCAAACACATTTGTTGGTTTATTCTGACCCAAGAGTCCACACACATTTTGCAATTTCTGTCTAGTGATTACTCATAGATTCTTTTAAATTGTTTTTGAAATTTGAATTATTTGCATAAATTGCAAAATTTCATGAATCCACAAGACTTAAAACTTAAAAATATACAGAGGTTAAACACACTTCTATCATAAAGACTGAATTGTCTTTTTTTTGATACTAACTACAAGTAAATATTTGGATGATTTCATTCAAATTAAGACATGTGACTGTAAGCTTAAAACCATTCATAATAATCCATGTCCCTCAGAATTTGTAGGAGTTAAATTTGACAAATTAAGAATACATAAGTCATGAAGTGGGATAATTTGTCATAAAAGACTGTCAAGACTATATCCAACAATAAAGGGAGATGTTTTCTATTTGTAAAGCGATTTCTTTAAACTTCACAACTTTCTGATATTGATGTTTTGCTTGCAGCGTGTGTTTGTGTGGGATTTGGATGAAACCATCATTGTTTTTCACTCACTGCTCACAGGGTCCTATGCACAGAAATATGGCAAGGTAAGGAATCAAGGCATTTTATTCCAGGAAATCTCATTATAATTTATTTTGTTCAAAAAAATCAAGGTACATTTAAAAATACTTTTAAGTGTTTTTATTGTAGTCTGTCTAATCTTCTCTTAATTATTTCCAGTGACTATTTGTTCTTTAATATGAACTGGCAAATTTTACAAAGCTAATTAGAAATTGAATTCCCTTTTTATTCTTCATGATTTAGAGATTTCTTTACATTGAAACTAAGTTTCATACTCTCACGTAATTATTTTAGAAAAAAATTTTAAATTGAAATATACTTTAAAACAGTACATACCATATATTATTTTATTATTACAAGAGAACTTATTAGGGAACTGTTGTTATAAAATGCCATTTGAAATAAACGAGTCATCTTGTGTTTGACAGAGCTTTTGGATTTATGAATGAAAGTATTTTTCCATAGCTTAAGTAAGCCCCTGAACCCTCCTGTTCACAAAGGGTTTGGCTTGGTGCCTTGCCTTTTTTGCTGTTATATTCGGAGTTAGTGCTGTTATAAACCCCTATAACAAAGTTTCTCCCAAAGTTGATGCAGCAGCAGCAGGATTCTCCCCTAGAAGCAGGTGTTTCAGCCATTTCTGCTTAAATCTTTGACTCTGTAGGACTTGTAACTTAACCATAATTATTGAGAATATGTTGCCCTTCCTTCAATTACTATGTCCAAAGATACAGGTAACTAAGATACTTTTATATATCACTCCTACAGATGTGTCTTGCTATGTCTTTCGAGCATTGCACATTAATTGACAGTATCTAGATCAGCTTAATGTACTGTTTTTAGTAATCATTTAACCTTTGTCTTCTTGACAAGTAATGATGGATTCCATTCGAGTGTGTCTTTCTACAGTTGAGTCTCTAGTCATTTGTTTTTGGTATAGGTAATGAATGGCGCTAAATAGATATGAAAGGTAAGAATTTGTAGCCCCTTTATCACAAGACTATACTTTCAGAGATGATTTCTATAATCCATAAGGCAGTTCTTTCCTTATATACATATGTATCAGGCACATGACACCCTCCATTGAGATCAAGAAACAGTGTGTGGAGATAATAGAATAAATACACACATACATACACATTTGTACCTCATATTTACTAATAATCTTTATTATCTGTTTCATAGTGGGAATACTTTATAAGTACATTAGTCATCTCAGGCTTCTATAAAACACCATACTCTGTAAGGATTTGAAAGGCTAACTAACATTTACTTCTCACAGTACTAGAGGCAGGGAAGGCCAAGATGAAGGTGTCAACAGATTAGTTTCCAATGAAGCCTTGCTTCCTGGTTTAAACATGGCCTTCTTTTGTGTCCTCACATGGCAGAGAGCACAGAGAAACAAAACAAATTTTTGTGACTTTTAATAAGTGCACTAATCCCATTCATGAGGGCTCCATCCTTGTGACCCAATTACCTTCCAAAGACCCATCTCCCAGTACTATCACATTAGAGGTTAGGATTTCATGACATAAATTTTCAGGGTACATAAACTTTCAGTACATAGCATACATACATATGATTGTAATTAAAGCATACATTGTATGTCACTTAAACGTAAATTACTACTCATAAATTTGGGGTGAAAACTGAAAATTCTAATGCTAATTGAGTTTATAATCTAGGAAGTTTTCAGAAAATAATTTAAAGGATTTCTTCTGAAACAGTGTTGGCTTATCAGGAGAAGATGAGGAAAGCATGTTAAACTGATTGCAATATTTTTGTGCAGCCAGTTTCAAATTAAACAAGTTTTTGAAATAAATAGTCATGAACACATGACCCTAAATAATGGTCCCTTCAAACAGTGACAATTAGATATTTTCAAACATCCATATTATTCCCTTTGTTTCAGTGGTACAAAATAGTGGTAAAAACATCTTCTGGAACAGTCTTTAAATTTTGGACATATTTCTTGACTTCAAATCTTCATCCTTTTTTGGGAATTTTGGCCTTTAAAAATAATGAGATCATTTGGCCCCAAGTCAATAAATAAAGAACATGGTAAAAATGTCATCACATATTTGTTTTCCTGAGTGTCAAAAATACCATTCAGCAATAAAACTGCATTTTTCAGTTGTCTCATAAACTGGCTAGAAGAGCGATTGCAAAAGCAAAAGCACTCAGACTTCTCTCAGCAGTGGGGCATCACTGACATAAACCTGTCACCTCCCAGGATGAGCACCTGGACTGCAGCTCTCATGTCAGTTTAAGGACTTCATTATGTGATTTTTGGAAAACCTTATTCATATCCAAAATGGAGACATTTTCCATGTTTCTAGAAGCATAAAAGAGCACAAAGAAAGAAAGAAACTAACTTGTACTTATTGCTCACGATGTGCCAAGCAATGGGCACAGTATGAAGGGGTGGGTTATTCTCCCTGATCTGTAGAGAGAAAACATATAACAGTCAGAAAGTGTGTGCATAGTCAGTGGCAGAGATCAGTACTGGGGGCCTGAGCTATTTGACCCCAGATAAAAGTCAGAATCTTCCTGCTACAGCACGTCACACAGCATAGATGAGGTATCTACCAGGAGTGTGATAGATATGGGACAGTTTCTCAAAAAAGTAACAATTAGTGATGCATTACGGAGGTGATTGTGTGAGTTCTTATCTTATTAAGCTGTAATAATTTGAACTCTATTCTCTCAGACACTGGGATACTTTTCCCTCAAGAGGGAAAACGGAAGAAGTGTTCAGTGAAATAGCATAACAGACAGTATGAGTACCTCGCAGTGATGCAAAACATGAAAGATCGTAGTCATCACCACATTTAGTTCCCACAGTTGCCCTGCTGTCACTTACTGTGATACAAGTTTCATGCGTGAGAAACTTAGGATAATGAGGGATTAAGTAACTTGACCAAGGTCACAGAACAACAAATGCTGACACGTGTACTGGAAGACAGGTCAGTCTCACAACCAGTCCATGTTCTTTATTCTATTTCTTTGCCACTGGGGGCAGTCTGCTACAACTGACCATGTTAAATGATATTTTTACTCAGGATAATTTAAGAAAATTGAAGTCAAAATTTTTTAGGCCATTTACTGAATTCCACGAAAAATGATTTAGATTACCTCATTTGTTGAGTTATTCTTTATGTTCTTCTTAAAAGTCATTTTATCATTGACATTTTTCTTAATGTCAGTAAGTAAGTGGGCTTTGCCTTTTTGCCAGTAAGATGTCACTATCTTGGCCTATTGAGAAGTACCTAAATAAGAGCTCTTAATTCAGATTCATCTTAAGAAATTGCAACTCAGTGATCATGGCAAAGGGTCAGAGAGGATGTTGGGTGGCTTTGGCTTTACTACAAACCATAAGTGAAAATGCTGGACTAGAAATCAGAGCTCAAAAGACAGCCTATATTCATCTAACAAATATTAGCACAGACAGACATACTTCCTGTTCTTAGGGAGCTTACAAACAAAATCATTTTAGGTAGTGATAACTGCTATGAAGACAATAAAACTAGTCGTTTGGAGACTATGTGACTGCAGAGGGGACATTGTTATTAAGACTTGAGTTATAAGGAACTAGTCCTACAGATTAGGAGGAGAGGAAAGGACAGCAGGGAAGAGCCTTCCAGCAGTGAGTACAGAGGGCCCTGAGCCAGTGTTCCAGTCATGTGCAGTTTATGGTGGCTGGAAAGTTGTGAACCAGCAAGAGAGACTAATGCAAGGTGAGAACAGAGGTGGACAGGAGCTGGGCAGGCTGGATCTTGTCCTCTATGGTAAAGTATGTGAGGTTTCTCTAGTGTCAGTGGAAGCCTGCTGGAGGGTTTGAGGCAGAGTTAGGACATGATGGCTTATAATCATCTGCTAAGTGGAGAACAGTATTTACAAGAATACAGGTGGACACAGGTGACCATCTAGGAGCCACCTGTGTCTGTAAGAAATGGTTGTGACTTAGACTGCAGTGGTGCTTCTTACCTTTTAATGTGAGTCACACTAACCTGTAAGGCTGTTAACCACAGGTGATTGGGTCCTACCCACAGAGTTCCTGCCCCCAGAGTTTCTGATTCAATAGGTCTGGGTGGGTCCCCTAGATTTTCACTTGGAACAAATTCCAAGGCAACTGATGGTTCTGGACCATACTTTGACAATCACTGGAATATTTTCCAAGCTTTACTTCTTGGGAAAGCTAGTTGTAAGTTATGTTAATTAGTAATCATAAGGTAAAACCATGGTCAAATTAATTTGAAGGATGCTCACATTTTCGGCCATTCAGTACAAATGATGGTACTAAAGGTTCTGAGATGTTTTGGATGGAGGAGTCACCTGTAATCCGAATTAATATGTCAGGTCCCTAACATCTTCAGTAATAGATTTGAGGACTGATGGAAATGAGGTCTTTATGGTAATTAGTTGGCAATGTTGAACTTTTCATTGCTCTTAGCAAAAGTAACCAGGCTATTATTTTTGGAAGGTGGGAAAAGACCTTCTATCTAAGCTTGAAACTGTTCTGCTTCATCAGTCCTTTTCATTTCTTAGATCAGTCTTATTATATATATATGGGCAATAGCACAGTTTGAACTCAGGGCTTCATACTTCCTAGACAGGTGCTCTACCACTTGAGCCATGGCCCCAGCCCTTTTGGCTTAAGCTATTTTTCAGATAGGGTCTCATACCTTTTGCTCAGGCCCACCTTGGACTGCAGTCCTACCTATGCCTCCCACACAGCTAGAATTATAGACATGAATCCCCACCCCTGATTTGTTTGTTGAGGTGGGGGTCTCACTAACTTTTTTGCCATAGCTGCCCTTGAACTATGATCCTATTAATCTCTACCTCTGGAGTAGCTGGGATTATAGGTGTGAACCACCATGCCTGTCCCAATGTGTATTTTTACAGCATAAAATTTTGTATAACATGGGGATTTTTAAGATTTTTTTTTTCACAGAGCATTCTCTGTGTACATAATATATCACACAGGGCATCTTTATACCTAACATATGCAGGCAGGGCTGCTCCAAGCAGAAGGAAGAGGTGTGGGACCGGAGAAACCACGTTGATTCCACATAGGTAGTCCCCTACAGCTCATTCTCAGTCACCCTAAAACGACTTCCTAAGTCCCATGTTTGCTCTTAATGCACTCTGTAAGGCAGTCATCAGCTGAAGAGCTCTGAGTCAGACCTTAGAAGAACTTCCTGTGCTTGGATGTGCTATCGGGTAAGGTATTTGACCTCTAAGCCTATTCCCTTGTCTAAAAGTGGTTATAACCCATTTCCTTCCTGGAGTTAGCGGGTTGATTAAATGAGATAATGTAAATATGACAAAATGGTGCTCAGCTATGAAAACTGTCATTTACCTCCCAGGTCAGAGAGACTTAAATAAGAATAGGCATTCTTTCCCCGAAATGAGAAATGATTAAATGTTTTCAGACATGCAGAAGGTCAGTATTTATGCTTACAGTGCACAGTGGGATACTGCAGTGGTTTAAAATACGTTGAGACCTCAACTGAGGACACACGTTCCAGAGATGTAAAATCATGCCCAGAAGTAACTACCCTTGCCTACCTGTCCACCTGCTCTCTTTCTCTCCCCTAATCTGTAAGTAGTGTGTAATAGTAAGTGCCATTTTTTCCTCCAAATTCCTGGTTTCATAAGGGCTTGTTTATTTTGAGAAAAAATGTCCCAGACATCAGGCTGTTCAAAAAATAACCCACAGTATCAACTTCAGAAAACAAATCTTAAAACTATAACACTAATTATTTTTCTAATGGATGCATTTGACATGCCAACTCTCATTCACAAAAATACATTGTTACATTTGTATTGAACAGCCCCACACAGTACTTCTGTGGGGTAAAACACTAGTAAATGCCATTTTTGACCTCTGGCAGTGTGCTGGGCACTTCACTGAGTGTCCTGTTGAATACATTGTCCCCTGAGTTCTCACCTTCACCTATGTCACTGACACTGCATTACACATTTTTAAGTGGCACAGCCAGCCAGAACTCACCCCCCCTTTGACACGGTCTTGCTTTCTATGCGCTTTGGATTTCATGTTTTTCCCCCATAGCCTATTAAACTAAAATTCCTGGAACCTGGTGCCTTATGCCTTCTATTCAATTGTCTTGCATAACTTTTTTGTATTAATTTAAAAAGAACTTCTGGAAAATTCTACTTATACTTGTAAATAAATAATGAGGAATTTCACTTTTTGACCGTGTCCAGTTGTCAACACTCCCTCTTCCTAAGCAGAACTCTTCCTGGATCCTGCACATGATGGCAAGTGAAGGACATCAGCATTTGCACTCTGCTACCCAGGAGGCTGATGATGGGTTTTGCAGCCAAGCCCCAGTTGGCAAGCAGTTTTGTCACTGCAAAACTCTGAAATAGGAGTTTATAAACTTGACAGGTTGGAGACCAGGAATCACCCACCATGAGTTAAAGTTTACAAAGATTACTCCTGTCTCCTGGTTAATTGTTTATGTTATTTTGCCTAAGTTGCAGTAATTCCTTTTTTAAGGAGTGTGGGGGTATCAAAGGAGCCAAATAAATTGTGCTTTAGAGAATTGATGTATTTCAGAGTGTTGATTTTCTATAGTTGTTCTGCAGTAAGGATGCCCAAATCAGAGAACAGGCTGAAGGAAGAAAGAATGGTTGCCTTATAACATATAGTTGAAATTCAAGCTTCTCAAACTACATGCTCATTTTAGACAATATCTTATATAAGAGCAGCGCTGGAGAAATAATAGGCTCATCAGAATAAATTGGTTACTTTTAGATTAAGAAGCCTATACACACAAGCATAAAAAGACTTCTGAAATAGCACTGGCTGGATTATAAATAATAGGGTAGTCCTGGAGATAAATACTGACTTGTGTGATTTAATAGGAAGCGGTTAGAATTAATTAAGAGTCAGAATCATAGGTCGGAGGCAATCCTCATATCCAGTCTTCCCCTGTACATATTACAAAACTCACAGTGAGTTTTGGCTTGAGGAGAATAGACATGAGTTCAAATTCTGGTTCTGCTTCCTGCTACCCTTGGAACCTTGAGTACTTTGTTTAGTCTTTGTGAACCTCAGCTGGCTTCTACATAAATAAGAGAACCATAAAAGTGATCATTTAATTAATTACAAGGGTTAAGTGAGTGAATGCATTAAATCTCAACATGTTGCTTGCCACAGAGTAGACATTCATTAAGTACAGCCTATCACATATAGTTCCAAGGAAATCTAAAACCTTGGAAATCGAATGTTCTCTAAAGAAATGTGCTTTTTCTATTTGTACCCGGTGTTTTACCCGGTGATGTGAGAATCTCAGCTCAGTGCTGTAGGGAAGTCCCATTACTGACAGCCAGGGTAACTAGAGTCTGCTTTTGACATGTATATAGTGAATGAACACAGAATGTGCAAGTGTCACAAATGGATTTGCTGTTTTTTCATGGATGCTCCGAGTATGTGCATGAGTGTGTGTACAGTGTGTATTTGTATAGACAGTGCATACACATGCAGCAGTACTGCTAAGTCAAGAACGGTGGCGTTTCTCAAAACCTGTCTGAATGAGTTTGAGAGACAGTGCTAGCTAGAGCTTTGTGTTCAATGTATGTTTAGTTTAGAGGAATTACTTATTCTCCATCAGCTTTAGGGATATCATAAAAGCCCAATATTTTACTAACTTTTGTTTAAGCCTGGTCTTACCAAGTTATTGTGGCAGTTTATTAGACAAGGGCAAAGATCCTGAAAGAGCATCACATTTTTTAATTTGAAGTTATCCTAGAAAGAAAAGGCCATAGGTCTCTGAAAAACACAAACTTCCAGCAGAGCCTTCTCTTCGCTCACCTGAAGTTTTCAGTCCCTTTAACTCAGTCTGTGATCATCTAACCTCACATGTTGGGGAGATGAAGGATTAGGTCATTAGCTTCCCTGGAGTTTCCTTCACCATCATTAGCACTCCTTTCTGGAAATTAACATTTTATAGCATTTTTCCAATATGCCAACTTCCTTTGTCCCTGAATCCTGAGGCTGCTGCTTGGACAGTATCATTGTCACCTCTGCCATATCAGAGAGGTTTCTCTTGACCTGTGGTTTCTGTTGTACACCCAGGGTCAGTCTTCTTTCTTTCCTTCCAAGTACTTTGATATACTTTGGCTATAACTGCTATAATTTTGCTTGAAGTATGTACATTTTGTTATTAGTTTAATAATTTGGGGTGAGGCTTATTCATTAGATTTTCTAATGGTTAAAACCCTAGAAGCTGATAGTGGCAGATAAATTGGATGGTGATTCCTTTCTTGACTTCTGACTACTTAGTACATAGATATGTTATGGCAAACACTTGAATTGTAAAGAAATCCTTTTAATCCAGAGCAAAAATTAGCTATTTTTCACCTTAACCAGGTAGCTCCCCAGTAGTGGCTATATGACCAAGAAAGTGACACTGAAATCCACAGATGATTTCGATAGAGATGAAGATGAGAAATAGAAAAATGCACTCCTTTTTTTTTTTTTTTTTTGTGGTGGTATTGGGGATTGAACTCAAGGCTTTGTGCCTGTTCAAATGCACTACCACTTGACCCATGCCCCAGTCTTTGTTTTTCTTTTGTCTGGGCCAACTTCACAGGCATTTGCTGCCATGCCCATTTAAGAAATATACTCTTATTCAGAACTTTAAATTGCTCTAGAGAAGTCTCGTTCCTCCCAAGTTTTACTGAACCACTGCTCTACTTAAGTGATCACACCAACTCAAGTCCTACAGTCTTAACTCCTGGGAAGTCACAAGGTCATGCCAGGTGTGGTCTCCCTTAACTATCCTTCACCTTCATCAGCAGATCCCTTAATTATTGACACTGCATATGAATCTCCTGGCAGTCTTGCTATGCTGTGGGTTCTGAGTCAGTAGATCTGGGGCAGGGTGTCTGTGCTGCTGGTCTGTGAACCAGCATTTTGAGCAGCAAGGTCATTATCTGCTGATTCTCCTTGGAATCACTCCAGAGCTTTGAAATGACTGGTGTGGGTCTTCAGCAGAGAATCTGAGTTCATTGGCATGGGGCGTGTCCTGGGCAGCAGGAGTTCTAAAAGCTCCTTAGGTGTTTTTTGTGGTCAAGTTAGAGAGGCTCTGCTATAGATGTTATCCTCTCACTGTGGAGTTCTAATGTGTCACACAGCCTTTCTATCCTCGTCCTTTTGTTTCTCCATCAGACTCGCTTTGCAAAAACCCCATTTATTCTACCTGTATCTTAGCAGCTGCCAGAGGCCACACATTCTAAGTGGGATTAGGGTTAATGAACTCTTCCAGCTAATGACTTCACACCTGCTGTCTCTTCAGAGGTCTTCAGAGTCCCCTCCCCTGCACAGGCTTCCTTCTTGGCTGCTACTAAGGGAAGAAAAAGCAAGCCTAGAATTTCTTCATTATGCCACCAAACCTGTGCCACCAGCTACCTGCAGCTGACTCTCTGCCTTCTCTCTGCACCCCACTTGTGCCCTAGTTCCAGGCCCTCTTACTTCCTAAAATGACTGAGCCACAAGCTACCCCTCCTGGATTCTTCCAAGGGAATTATGTGATACCACATCCCTGTCACAGGGAAGGCCTCGAGCCATTGTCCCCTCCATTTGTTTTATTTGATCCTGCTATCCCCAAATGCCAGGGATATTACTCAGAGTTTACTGGGCACCAGTGGCTCATGTTTGTAATTCCAGCTATTTGGAAGGCTCAAGGTTCAAAGCCAGCTCAGGCAAAAAGCTCATGAAACCCCATCTTACCAATAGCTGAGTGCAGTGGCATGCATTTGTCATCCCAAACTACATGGGTGGCTCAGATCAGGGGGATCATGGTCCCAGGCCAGCCCCAGCAAAAAAAGTTTGTGAGACCCCATCTCAGTGGAAAACTGGGCATGGTAGGACATTCCTGTCATCCCAGTTACTGCAGGAAGGAAAAAAAAAAAAAAAAGAATTGCTGTCCAGATCTGCCTGGGCAAAAAGCAAGACCCCATCTCAAAAATAACCAGAGAAAACAGGACTGGAGGTGTGGCTCAAGCAGTAGAGCACTTGCTAAGAAGTGCCAAGTACTGAGTTCAAACGCCCATAGGACCAAAAAAAAAAAAAATCACTCAGAGTCTGAGGATGGACATTTTAGCTAAGGCAAGTGTCCTTCTTTGTTTATCTTCCTGGGGCCTCTTGGCCCCATTTGGGCGCCTCCAACTCAGGTGAACACTTGCTCTTTCTTAAAATACTACCTCGCCTTCCCTTCCCAGGCCTGGTTCACATTGCTTGTGCTGTTCCTCGCATGACCTTACACAGGAGACTGCATGCTTGCCACCATCACATCTGTGTGTAGCTACCTCCCTCACCTTTCTTGGGTCTCTGTTGCTCCTGAAAGGGGCCTTTGCTGCATTGTCTTGAGTTTGCCATCACCGTTCATCCCCATGGGTCTCTGCCTCTGTCTATCCAGGTTGTTTTGATTGTTTATTTCCTCATGGCCTGAAATGCTGATATTTTCTTGGGTTTTATCTGTTTATCAGATATCTCATCTAATAATAATATAAAACCCATTAGGGCAAGATCCTTCCTTTTCTTTTCTTCTATTTCTTTCTTCTTTCTCTCTTCTCTCTCTCTCTCTCTTCTCTCTCTTTCTCTCTCTGTCTCTCTCTCTCTCTTTCTCTTCTGCTATCTGTCCAAAATTTGAACATGTCTTCACATACTGGATATTCAATAAACATATAATTGATCAAAGAATGTTCCTAAAGCCATTCTCCAGTTCCCACTAAAAACACTTAAGCCCATTATCTATACCTAAAATCTCAAAATATTCAATATACCGAATATCTTAAGAAATCCAAAATATCTCAATTGTAATTGCAATGTTTGCCTTCTGGTTCATGAGCTAACGTTATCTCATCTCTTACAGCTGATTAAAGGAGTTCATGTATTCTAAAATGTTCAGAAGTGATTTTAGCCTGGGTTTGTAGAGCTTCTACGTCCTCCTTCCTCTGTGATGAGCTTACACTTTCTGTTTCTATGTGCATAACTCTACAAATGTGCACCAGGTCCCAAAGGAATAACTGTCCCTTGAGGTCTTTTTTTAAAAAAAAAGAAAATCCCCCATTTCTTTAAAAATATATAATTCCTGCCTCTCCTGAGATATTTTTACAGTGTGTCCCTAGAGGAGGAATTCCAGCTGATGGTTCAACACAGGGCAGAGGCCCATAGACAGACAGTCTGGCTCCAATTTATGCTCTGTGCTAACATGGCTAATAGGCGTTAGTATTTTGATTTAGAGAAGTGCTGTACTTGATCCTGACTTGGTTGTACACTGGTAACATCTGGCTTAGAATCACACATTTCAAGGCCAAGAGCTATTTATTTTCTTCATCTTCTCTCTCCCTTTCTCTCTCTCTCTTTCTCTTTCTCTCTCTCTCTCTCTCTCCCTCTTCCTCCTTCTCTCTCTCTCTCCTCCAACAAAATGCAAAATTTCTTGGGAATAGAATAGTTTCAGTATTTTGATAAATCAGTACCCAGAATAAATTGGCAGAAGTTCAGTTTGCTTCATATTAAACTCTGCAGTACACACTTGGAAACTTTGGGAACTATTATGTGTAGATAACATGTATCAAGAGCTTCCACAAAACCCTACTCGTGCCTTTATTAGCCCACTTTTTTCTTCTTCCAAGCTTTTGCTATCACTTCATTTTAGATCCTAAACTCAAATTCACTCCAGTTAAATGGAAAAAAGCAATAATTCTCGATTCATGAGGTGCCCATGATTCTATAAACATCTATTGAAAATGAGCAAACATCTCTGTATAAAGCTTGAGCTCCCTCCTGAAGTGTTTCGCTCTTGAATGCTGATAAAATAGCCAAGGTGCAGCACTGGGGCTCCTTCACTGTAGTTTGGCATGGCTGGGGGTGGCCACACCCACCAAATGCACAGTCACCTTTCTTGGATTCTTAGGTCTGCGGGTCCTTCAGATGGAAAAATGTAGTACTGTAATCTGCTTACTTAAAATTAGCTGTCCCAGTGACTTAGTAAGATGTAAAAAAACAAAAAGGAAAATTAGAGATTTTTTAAGTAAGCTCTCCCCAGACATTCTTTTAGAAACAAGACCACCACCTCTTACAGGCATGGTTTTCCTTGGCTTGTGGCATGATAGCGTGGCTGACGAAACACCTCCCTTTCAACAAGCTTGCTGTCTGGAAACCTTAGTAAAATGCAACTAGTTCACACTCTGGCAAATTTCAAACCTAAACTTACCCAGTTAATAAAAGTAATTTTGCCAAAATGCTTACTAAGACCTGGCTGTCGTAGGGTGTGTGATGTGCAGTCACCACAGCTTGCAAAACAAATGAACAGCCCTCCCAGTGCCGTGGGGCTGCATTCCAATCGAGTGCTCAAATACAGTTTTCATCATACCATACGCTATGCTTGCTTGCTAGAGGAGTCTTGCATTTTTTAAAAATTTGTTTGCATGCTTATCAGATGCACAAAATGCATTCTTCATGGATTGTCCTATCGCTGTTTAGATAGCTTAGAGAGCTGTGTAGTTCAGGAGCATGGAATCGATGAAAGAAACAATCAAAGAGGAACAGTATGTTTTTCTCCCATCCCATAAATCTGATCTGTAAATGCAAGGAATGTGAGGAATGAGCATGAGATATTCAGTCATTTTATTGAAAACTTAGAAAGGAAAAAATAAAAAAAGGCAATTCATGGGATAGGGTTTAACCAACCTGGTCTCCAGAAGGAAAACTTTGAAAGGAAGATATGTCTGCAACCCCATCTGAAATAGATATCTTTAGGGCAAGAATCATCAGAAACATAACAGAGTAGTGTGGGGCTCGGGCTTATTGTCTTGCATTAGTGAGCATTCCTCAAAAGCAGAAAGCGTCACTAATGGAATTATATGTTTTCATGCTGTAATTACATTTGATTTTTCCTGATATTTCTGTAGACTTTTGTTCATGGGTCCATGACTAGACAGAATATTTACAGGTTTTCTATGTCCTTGGCCTATTCGATGCCCCTTTTCTTCCTTCTTCTCAAAAAGAAAGTGATTTAGCACTTTGTAAATTTTTAACAGAAAAAAAAGATAAAATGTATATTTAAGAAAAATTTTATTTAGAGCCTTCAAAGACTTCTTTCAACAACAAAAAGAAAAACATGAACAGCAGCAACAACAACAAAGACCTTTGTAGTTGAAGTAAACAGAGCAAAGAGTCCTGAATTCTAAAACTCCTTGAGTCAAAGCAGGGACATTTAATGGTTTTTCTTTATTTTTGAATGAATATTTGTTGAACAAAGCAACTTGTTTGATCTTTGGTTTTGTTGCCTCAAAATTGTCCTATCACCGAAGGCAGTAGAGTTCAGTTAGCTAGAGGACCCAGTACCAGGAGACCATCCAGGTGTGTGAGCAATCCACATTCATTTTGTAGCTAACGTGAGAATATAACTACAAAAAACAAAAAAACACAACAGCATCTACTAAGGAGATAGAATAATTAGAAAATCATGTTGGACTCTGACATGATTCCTGGCTTATCTCCATGTTCTCCCACATCAGGTCAGCCTCATTGTACACACCTTAATGACCCGTTAGCACTTGATACCTGTTTCTTAGCATGGAATTCCTATTGTCTAGGTTTTAATGGCTACAGAATACAGGAGGACACTTCAAATGTTTACACTTGAGGTTTCCCCCAAAGCATTAAGGGAAGAAATATAATATAGAAAGAAAGTTGTTTGCTAAAGTGTAGGTGTAGAATAAGAAGGGGCTTCTACTTGCAAATGGAATTCACAGTGTGGGGGGGAAAGATATAGATAAATATCTCTGGGCCTGACCTGGGTTGGGTGTTCTTATCATAAATTAAAGTTAAGTTAGCATTACATTTCCCCAAGTTTAAATACATTTCTTGAAATGCCATTTATTAGGATGTTGAAAACACAATTTCAGTTCTCTCCTCTCAAATCCCTGCAGTCTGGCTCCTGGCCCAGCCACTCATCCCAAATCACCCTCTGAGGTCTTCCAAAATAACTTCTCAGCCAAAACCAATAGTGTCCTTCTAGACTTGTCAGCTTTTTATTCCAAAACATATTCCTCTCCCTGCTGACACCCATCTGGTCTCAAATTCTAAGGACTTACCCTTCCAGGTTTTCTACGTTCTGTACTTCCAGAGTCACACCTTAGAGCGGTTTGCCTTTTAGATATTGTTCCAGCATTGATAATTTCAACACAATTTTGTGCATGAATTATTTTCCTACCCCTGAACTCTCCTTACTGTATAAAGTCTTACATATCCTGATTCCAGGTCTTCAGCTAAGGTTAATTATGCTAAAGCAGCAACTCAGGTCCTGATTCTCAAGTCCTTGCTGCTGTTTTAAGATTTTGGTTTCTGTAAACAAAAAATGGAGTCATTTTGACTCTTCACTGAGCTCCTTTACTTTTCTTAAAGTACTATATCTTTTCTATCTGGATTATATGTAGTGAATTCTGTTTGTTATCCTCTGCCTTTCCCCCTTCAAATGATAATGAAAGGCAGATTAAACCACACTGTGTACATAGACAGATGTCGTATTACCTGTTGAGTAAATTACAGTTCATAATCAAACATTTTGCAGTATCCTCTGCAGGTTCTTCCTATCCCTCCTTGATTGATATTTTCTGCTCCCAACCTACAAACATCCACTTGGCCTGTTTTCTTCATTTCCTAATTCTGATTGCCATCACTGTTAACAGAAGTCCTTTCCTCTTTCTAGCAAGTTTACCCCATTCTTTAGTACTCCATCTGCATACTCTGTCAAGAAAACTTTCCATGAAGCATATGAACTGTCAGGCAGCTTTATGTAAAAATGCATCTTGAGTCATTCTACACATACATAAATTCCTGTAAATTCATAGATGTATCTGTAGATGTTGTATGTGTTCAACCTTTGGAAAGGTACGTTTTTTGGATAATTGGGTGATCTTTTTCCTACACACACATAATTTTTATTTTCTTTAATTGCATGCCAATTTTACATATTTTGGGTGTACAGTGTATATTTCAATGCATGTATACATTATCTTACTATCAAATCAGTAATTAATGCATATATCATATAAAACATTTATCATTTCTTTATATTGGGAACATTCAAAATTCTTCTAGCCATTTTGAAGTCTACAATAAATTGCTTTTAACACTTGTCACCTTCCTATATAGTTTATGGAGCACTAGAATTTTGTCTTCCTATCTAACTATATTTTTACACAATCACCAACCTCTCTTTATTCCTCCTTCACCTCAGAGAATTTTTGAATCTTCAGTAAAATTCATGCAGTCTCTTCCACCCACCCCCAAAACAATGTGCACTTTAAAGACTTTTATAATAATTGTGGTTACTGAAATGTGACCTCATTATTTGTGCATTTTCTTTTCAGGATCCCCCCATGGCTGTAACTCTCGGACTCCGAATGGAGGAAATGATCTTTAACCTTGCTGATACACATTTGTTTTTTAATGATTTAGAGGTAAGAATGTTAAAAAGGTAAAAATAATTGTTTCCAACACTAGAGATCTTAGGTAGTTTCATATGTGCAGATAGCCTGGAGAAAACTGAAAACTTAGCTTAAGAGAACTATAAAGTTCTTATCAAGAGGAAAAGTTGTATATACAAGTATGAACAGAAAGCAAAACTCTGGTCATGAATAATATATTAATGTACTGACACATATTGAGGATAAAAATGCCTTATGTGAGAGTCTGCTCTGCTGTCCCATAACCAGAAACCTACTCATACTGCTCCTGGCTTTTATTATTCTTTATTCTCCCTTTTTATTTGGAGCTTGGTTCCTTAGAGTCACTACCTCTTCAGCATCTCTGGAGTCACCCTTTCCAGGTTACTAACCAGGATACTGCTTAGATTAATCAGTAAACAATGTTCACAGATACTCACATGCATGGATCACTGAACTTTGTAGATAGTCCAGACTCTGTCTTTGGACACCACGATCATTCCGAATTTCCTTGCCCTCTCGGTAGAATACTGCTGAAGCTGTTTACAAGGTGCATCTGATATTTGAATGCATTTGTTTTCTCTTTTCTCAAATTTCTTTCCCTCTCCAACTCCAATTGGCGTTACAGTGTCTAAATGGCAAACAAGAGGAAGAGAAAGTAAAAACAACAAAATGAAAGGGCTCAATGAAAACTAGCTTTAGAATAGCTAAATGTGTACCAGGAGGAATATCAGATGTATGTACTGACCTGGGTTGTTAGGCATCCAGACAGTAGAATTTGAAATAACCAAGTGGTTTGGGCACAACAGAAGAACTTCTTATGCAAGAATAACAGTGCTGAAAATGAGATTTCTCTCTTGTTTTTAAGTAATATGCTTAAATTTATTTTTGTCTCATGGTTTAGAGTGAAATAAAAGTATTTATAAGCACATTATAAGTGGTGAGGGAGATTATTATCACTGATCCTCACAGTATTCTAGACACTTCATGTTGGACTTTCCATTAATTAATTGGTTATGTTTTGAAATAAACATATATCACATTTCTTTTGTAGGGGAGAAACTGTAGGGTCCACAAGCACAAAAGTCATGCCCTGCTAGCTAAGTAGGGGAACTGGAATTTTGAGGCAGATTCTATGCCAGCGCACTTTGGTTGGCTCCCATACTAGGCTAAAATTAAGTGTGTGAGAAAGAGAGGCCAAATTTTAGTGAGTGATTTAAGTTTTTTTTTTAATTGACAAGATCTTAAATCTAGATTAGTTACATTTGAGACGTGACAAAAATGTGTGATTCAGTGTTACCCATAAACGTGTGTACTGAAAATTGATTGTGTCAAAGGAAGTTGTTCTTCTTTTCTGAAGAAAGTCATTATTTTCATTGGATGATAAAATAAAATGACTGTTTAAAGAGGATTTTTTTCTTTAACGGACAATATGAAAGGTCAGTGTTCTTAGCCAAGTTTTCAAGTTTTAGAAATAATATTTCCTTCTCTAAAACGTAACTTAAGTTTGTCCTGCTGTTCATTACTATCCAGTACACAGAATGCTTCTACCTAAACCTGCTAATAGAAAACACATTTGCCCTTTCTCAGAACTTGACTTTTTAAATACAGTGATAACTATTCAAGCCTGTTTTCCTGTAGTTAACAGGGATGAATCTCATCCTAAAGGAGATTCTAAAATGATTAGTCCTTTCAAAGCTAAAAAATGAAATAACTTTATGCAGTTTTATGCAAATTTTATAGTGTTCATCTCATTTGCTTAATATTTTTATCAGAAATACATGTAATAATGAACTTTTAGCCTTTTAATCAGAACATTTAGAAACCAGATGAAAGAAATTTACTATTCAACTTTTAGCAGAACTCTAAATTGAGAAGCTGAAAGTAGCACATGATAAGTTTGTAAACACCTTTAGCAAGTTTGGAGTGAATGTTAGTGCATCCAAAACATGGTTATCTATGGTGATTTAAGACTTTTTATTTTGGGTTAAATATTACATAAAATATCCTTTTCAAATATCTGGCAGGATCTCTTTCAGGAGTAGTAACTGAGAAAATATTGGTATTAACTCTCTTCTTTTTTGTTGTGTTTTAGAATGTGATGAAAACTATTTGATTTAAACCCTAAAACTGAACTATTCAACAGAAGTGTACATGATCAATAATTTAATTGAGTCTGTATATAAACTATTGAACTCTCATATATGCACACACTTGCACATTCAGATGGTGACCCAAAGGAAACTCCAAAGTTTATTTCTAAGTGACATAAACAAATACTAAAATAATGAAATGTAAACAGTTGCTTTTATGATTGTATAGTATAGTTACATGCACACCTGCTGTATGTCTTCATCTGACTTTAAAGTCAACCTTACTTTCATACAATTACTTATTCCAAGAAACCTCTTGCAGCCATAGATGGCAATAGCTCCCAAACTAGAATTCAGCTATTTCTGTTGACAAAGAGAATTCCTCAAGAGAGTATCTACACCATTAGCTTATTATGCTTTTTCTTGTATATTTAATCTCTCTAGATCCTTTTTTAAAACCTAAAACTCAAATCTGAGACTCAAATGTGTATGCAGTGGAACATACGCAGTGGCAGCTGCTTCTCTCACAATTCGTTAAAGACACAAATTTAAATCCACCTAAGAGATACTTCACTACATCCTGCCCAACTGCAGAGAAAGCACATGTTCGCTTCTCCCCTAAGATGAGAATGCTATTTAAATAAAATGTTATTTCAGTTAGAATAACTTCCACAAAAGAGGGAGCAGGGATTTTGCTATCACAAAAGTGAGAGAAGACTGCTGTGGATTATAACTGAAAAAGACCAGTGACAACTCTGTGGTCACTTTATAAGCCCAAATTAAAGCATTTAAGATTAACACCGGAATTATTTCAAATGTTTGAGGTCTTCCACTAAATTGTGTTAAAACCAAAGCACTCTAATGTTTTTAGGTATTTCAGGTTTGGGTTAAAATGATTCTTGCATAGTTCCTCAGAGTAAAAACTAATTGAAGAACAATTATTTAGCTTTTCCTGAAAAATGTCTGTAATTGAAGGTTAGGTTTCTTTCACTGGACTGTAATCCTCAGGCAACTATCCAGAGTCAACAGCCAGTGTTAACTAGGCATAAATTTAAAGAGAAGTTAGATTTGGAAAAACCTCAAATATAACTTCAAATATAGGTACATGGTCCAATAAGTTTGATATACTGTTGTCCTCAGGAGTAAAAGACAAATTTTTGGGCAATCTAGTTACAAATTAATCATGTGAGTTAATACTCAAAATGTCAAATGAATTTCTCTAAAAATTAAAATAAGAGGGAATTATAGAAATAACTTCTGATTACTAGAGTAATCTTGAGAAACCTTCCCTCCTCCTTTGGGGGATATGATTAGTTTATTATAAAAGAAAGATGTGGAAATATTTACATCAGGAAAGATTTCAGAATTTCAGTGGAGAGGGCAACTTCACGTGATACCATTTTGGTAGTGGTTTATTTTAATCTACATATTTTCCAAGAATATCCCCATCTCTGAAAAAGAAATAATTCTGGTCATGTAGAACTGCTTTGGTTCCTCAATACCTGGAAGAAGAAGTTTACTTCCAACTTTTATGCTAACTGGTAAAATTTCTTTCCGTTAAAGCCCATCCAGCAGCTTATACCGTTGCTTACAATACTTTTACTTGAGATTTTTCTGGTAACATAAGCCTCTTTTAGTTACAGCTTGGCCTGCACTCACTTCAATCAATTCTTGCACAAATAGAGGAAGAAACTTTCTAAATATCTGTCCAGTTACAGCTCAGGCAGCCTTTGCTCCTACTTTGCTCTTTTTGTATTCCCTTCCACTTGTGACATAAATATCTTCTGATGCTAATCATCTAGAATACTACTATTTTATTTCACTGCAACTTTCAAAAATTTAAAGGGTAATCCTTTGTTTAAGAAAGAATTCTTGACTGATTATCTCTGCCAGATTACACCTTAAGTGGTGGGGTATATCCTGGTGAAGTCTGTTGGAATCACTCCTTCCCTGGACCTTCTTAGTTGGATTAACTTCTCTGGGTCTCTACCTATGAATATAGGTAGAGATTTATTTTAAAAAATTGCCAAACCCACAATCTGTGTAAACTTCATTAACTTTTAAAATTAGCCTAATGGAATTTTTAAGTTTCATCCCAAAATTGTATTGACTGGGCTTGTCACTGAGTTTCATATTCTCAAGGAAGCTCCAGTCAACTGAAACAGGGTGGATATGCTCTGTGTTGAAAGTCAGAGACTAAGCACTCAATGTTTGACTGAAGACACTTCCATGTCCTGAAATGAGTATGACTATTGGCTGAAAAGCCTTTTTTTATTAGGTCATATTTTCAAATTTAATGATTTTTCAAAATGAATTGGAATGGTAAACACTATAAATTGCTTATTTATTTATGACATACTTTATTATTGTATTATAGATTTAGTCTTCTGAGGGCAAGGTAGGCAAATTCCACTTTCAGATAATTTAATATCCACTGGAACTTTGCAGATCATTTGAAGGCAGAACAAGCCTGTTAGAATAACAGAGAAGAATCCATTCCTCATGCAGAAGTTGCTATTCTGAGCAGACTCTAACTGATAATCAGGTCAATTGTGTGCGAACATTTACCTCAAGTTTATTTTCATTAGAGTTTGTAGCACATTTGATATTGTAAAGCTTTGTTATTTTCCTTTTACTTTTAGACATTCTTTTTAATTTAAAAACCTGGGAAAAGGAAAATGTCAGCTTCTATAGTTATTACCTTTCTTTCTGTGCCAAAAGATGAGGACTTTTAAAATAATATCCACAGTCCAGCAAAAAAGCAGGAAGGCATGGAACTCTCACAAGACACCATCATTTGAAGTTAAGTCCCTCTGTGACAGCTCAGCAAGTAATAAACAATAGTAACCACTTCAGGTGCTCAGGCTACATTAGTTTTGTGTATCTTCAGAGCAGTATGGTTTATGTATGCACAACAGAAAGAGCTAAAAGAAAATAAACATGCTTATAAGATTCAAAAGATAATTTCCTATCAATAATTTTAAAATTAAACTTATCTTTTAAGCCACTGTGCAGAAACTCACACATCTTGTTTTTGGATCCCTTTATGTCATGCTTTTCTGAATTTGGATTTTTGAGCCTTCAAATGTTGCCAATTCCAGACATCAGCAAACATGCAGGAGGTGGTGGGATAGATGGGCCATTGCTGCCATCTACTGGCCATAGTCTGAACACACAAAACAATGGAAAACCTTACATAGTAGCAAACATGATTTCAAAAAGGAATGATGTTTGCTATGTTTTTAACAGGAGTGCGATCAAGTTCACATAGATGATGTGTCCTCTGATGATAATGGGCAGGACTTAAGGTAAGCCATGCCTTTCAGTCTGCAGTTTCCTATAGAAATTCAGCTATGGAGTTTTGCACATGTAATTATTTCTTTTATTTCTTTTTAATATATTTTGGGTGTTGCAGTACCTACAGTTTTGCAACTGATGGCTTCCATGCAGCTGCAAGTAGTGCAAACCTTTGTTTGCCAACAGGTGTAAGAGGAGGAGTGGACTGGATGAGGAAGTTGGCTTTTCGTTACAGAAGAGTGAAAGAATTATATAACACCTACAAGAACAATGTTGGAGGTAAGCATGGCTTACTTCTTCTAATAAAAGCACCTTGGTGTAGGCAGCATTCAAGTTATAGATTTATGTTAGACATTATTCCACTATGAAATAAATCAGTGAAATCTCAGGCTGAATAGCATTGAGCCTGAATTTTTAGTTTCTTAGAATTATTGAGGGGAAAAAAATGAACTATAGAAATTAACATGCACTCCTGTCAAGGAATTGGGCATTTGTTGTGAAACTGTTGCTCAGATGTTCAGTTAAGATTTACAGTGGGGCATTTAGTCTAGGTGCTTGTGACATTATCAGAGAAAACCGTGAAAAGAACATAGAAAGGCAGTGGAAAGAAGACCTTTCTAAAGACACAGTCATTGGCAACCACTACCTCTCTGTAACCCAGTCAGCATAAATATAAACAGTGATTTATGTCATTCAAAGATGTTCAATACTAAATCTATTTAATCTTTTTAAAAACTTGGAAGTTGCCTGACAATGTATCTTTCCCACATACAAGATAATGTTAACTACAATGATCATGGTTTTGAAATGTTTAAATATAGGTAATATCTAAGCCATTTTATACTCATCCATAGATTTGAGGGGCCATATCAAACCTTTGATACCAAAACTACAATCTTGGATGTGCTTCTAGATTTAATAAACATGGATGACGTTCCTTATTTAGATCAATTTTAGGTCAACAAGATTCTTAAGATTTGTTATGCAGTTGTATAAGATTCTTCTTTCAGTGTGTTTCTCGTGTTTAACAAATGAAGGATTTTTTTAGGAGCATAAACCAGAATTCAGAAGGGAATGCTGTGTCTAAATACATGTGTACTTCACATATGTGTCAGAATACGATAGATTACATAACGTTTTCTTTTAAAGTAGACACATCTCACCCATTCATGTACATCCTGAGGGTAGGGCTGTGTCTGCTCACCTTAGATATGCCTAGCGTGGAAGTGCATAATAGATACTCAATAGGTATTCAATACTGTAAGAAAATAAAGGAAATGTAGAACCAGAGACAATATGATCATTAGAACCAGAAGGGAGCTTTTTAATTTTTTAAAGGTAGTATTGAGGTTTGAACTCAGACCTTTGTGCTTGCAGGGCAGATACTTTACCACTTAAGCCATGCCTCTGGCTCTCTTGGAAATAGGGTCTTGCTTTTTGCCCATCCCAGCCTGGACCATGACCCTCCTATTTTAGGCTTCCCAACATCCTTGGGATGACAGGTGTATGCTACCTCACCTAGCTTTTTTCCTTTGAGATGAGTCTCACAAACTGTTTTGCCCTGATGGCCTGGAGCTGTGAACCTCCCTATCCCCCTTCTGTGTAGCTTGGGTGACATGTGCACACCACTGCGCCCAGCTATTGGTTGAAATGGGGTCTCACCTCCTTTCTGCTGGGGCTGACCTTCAATGACAATCCTCCCATTCTTGGCTTCCCAAGTAGCTAGGATTACAACAATGGCAGGACCCTCTTGCAGAGTATTGTTCAAATTATCTAAAAATTGACAAGATTTCTAAGATATAACCTACTATACTAGAAAGTTTAAGCAACCATGTGAGAGTCTACTTTCTGTCATACATTAGCATCTCCTTATTGAAATAACAGATAAGACTTTCTAGAAAATATAAATTTTAATTGAGAAAAAATCATTTATCTATGTGTGCTCCAGGTGTTCTGAAATATGATTTAAGTAAGAAACCTTTCTGTGAATTGAGTACATGATCTTGTTTTATACGAGCTGCATCATTTATTTTCTCTGTGTTGGGGATCAAATCAAGAACCTCACGCATGCTTGGCATATATGATAATTCCATTATTAACTATTTCAAAGTGGAAATGATTGTGATTATTAAAAGCCTAAACATTTTTAGGCAACCAAACATTTGAGGTTTGTGTCCCTAGACTGGTTAGAGCCCCAGTGCTCCTCCAGGCCTATTGGGTGGGACTCATACCCAGGAGTTGCAAAGCTCTTCGGGTGTTAGGTGCCCCCTGAACAGGAGTCTAGGCTCAGTGAGGGCAGAAGCTGAGGGCCACTTTTCTGCTGTTATGTTCCCAATATCTAGCTCAGTGCCCAACTCCTAAAAGTTGTCCAAAAGTATTCATTGAGGGAGTAAGTGAATCATCAGTTCTGAAATGTTCAATTTTAAGTCTATATTTCTCTCAATTTCTAATACAAATTGAAATAAAAATGATTTTTTCTAGACAGAAGGGACACCAAGCTAGATGTTCTTGAGAAAATATTCAGCTCCTGACTCTGCCTTACATTTTGGTATTCCAGGACTCCTTGGCCCTGCCAAGAGGGATGCATGGCTGCAGTTAAGGGCAGAGATTGAAGGCCTAACAGATTCCTGGCTAACAAACGCACTTAAGTCCTTATCAATCATTAGTACTAGGTAAGTGAGATTGTTACATTTCTATGTCAGTCATATGGAAGATTTAGGTCTAATGGTACAACATAGATAAAAATGTTTTAATTTCTAGACAGTTCTGGGGTTTGAAGGTACTTTAGCAAAAGTCCAGTGATTTCTCTCTCTCTCTCTCTCTCTGTGTGTGTGTGTGTGTGTGTGTGTTAGGTAGGAGGAAGGCTGTTTCTCAGAATAACCAACAGATCCCATCTTTCCACCCATCTCTCATCATAACTACTGATAATTCTCACAGAATAGTCACATGACATGCAAGGCAAAAGGAGACAGCACTCTGTTGGTGGCAAAGTACAAGGGATGCTGACAAAAATAAAACTAATATTTATAAATGAATGTGTGTTTTAGGTCTTTAGGCCATAATAGATAATATATGTAATTTAAATTGATCATAAAAGCAAGAAAAAATTATATCCTTTATGTTGTTTGAACGCTACAGTAAAATAGTGACTTGTCAGTATTGATAATAAAATTAAATTGATTTATGTTGCTGAATAACTGTGTGCTGTAAATTACTCATAAAGTAATATAAATCTGGAAAATGAAAGGTGCTAGGTGGCATTTGTCTTTGTACTTTGCTGTTCCCATAGTTTTATTTCTGACTTAGATGAATAAGTAAAAGCAAGCTTAGCAAATGTGTGGGTAACATAGCATGCAGAGAAAGAGATCCTGTTTGGACTGATTGAATGGAGACACATAAAACTTGGCAGAGTGAAAGGTGAGTCCAGTATTGAGGACATGAAAATAAATGGGTATGTGCCAAATCTGACTTGTGGCTTCTGACCCTGTGATACGATCTAGAACTACATTGATAACAGAAGGCCTAAATGGTGGGGTTGCAGCATAGCCCCATGTCTGACTGGGGAAGCCAGAGCTGAGAATTGTGCTCTGTTCTGGGCACCGCATTCTAATGGGAGCTCTGACAGTGCTGAAGCATCTTGTGTCCAGCGTGGTATTCTTGGGAATTAGGGCTATAGTGTAAATAGTTGGAAGAAACAGAGAGTTTAGTTCAAAGAAGAGTCATGTGTGGAACAAAACTGTCAATTTCAACTGTTTGAGATGTTAGGTTGAAAAGTAAATTTGATTTTTTTCTCTGTGTCAATAAGGAAGGAATTAGGATGAATGAGCAGGAATCCTAGGAAGAGAGATTCTAGCTCTATGCAAGGGAGAATTAATTGTCTAGCAATTATAACTATTTGAAAATAGGTCTTGCTGTGTCCTGATTTCTGTAACTGGTGACCAACATCCACTGAAACTGGGACATGAGGACCCCTGAGCCCCTGAAATGGAGTGTAATCTGCATTTATCTGAGGAAAACCCTTAATTATATCTATAAGATGTCTCCCAGATAGTTAAAAAAAAAGATTATTACATGATATGCATACACATTGCACATTATATTATACTGCACCTGTTATAATATGTGCAGATTCTCCTTAAATGGATGACCTGAAAGCAACCTCAGTGATATATGATTTAAGAAATAAATAGAGGAATAAGAAGGAAAGAATGAAGAAAAAGAAGTCAATACACACTGAATAATTAAGTACTACTGCTGAGTTATCCATAATATTGCCATAGTAGTTTGGTTCTTTACCAAAATGCCTGAAAAGTCAGAAACAAAATTGCTTTGTTGAATTATGTATCAGAGCCTTTGGCAATAACTGCAGTTATAAGTTTTGCCTTATAACTCTGCTCTGTGAATATTAACTAAGGATATATCCAAGGAAAAATTTGGGTAGCATTATTATAGTATTGAGGAATCAAAAACCATCCAAGCATCTAAACTGAGCTTCAGAAAAAAAATCTGATGTGTATCAAGCTGGCCAAAGAGTTTATTATACACCTTATGTTTTATTGGGAGGAGACTAATAGATTATATGATACAAGATACTAGGCCTAGATATAAAAAGACAGATAGATAGAAAGATAGATAGATAGATAGATAGATAGATAGATAGACTATAGATGGGACAAGGAACACCGATAGTGTATAATCCTAGTGGGAGAAAATCAATACACAGTCAGAAGCACTGAAAATAAATTCACAAAACAGAGAGAGTGTGATTTTTGGATGCCTAATTAATAATTGACACTTCATTTTCTTCTTTACATTTGTTTTTTACAAATTTTATATATTTGTAAATTTTATATAAATATGTACAGTTTTTATTGTTAAATAACAAATGATACAACTCAAATATCACATGGTATAAATGGTGAAACTTCTCTTCAAAACCACATATCTAAACTTAAAATGCCTATATTTTATTTTATTGCACCACATTTTCATTCTGTGACATTTATCTGCATATGACTTTGAATAACATTTTGTTTTGACGAAATGTTATGAAGAGCTTTAAATGTCTCAATCTAATCACAGCATGTGCATTATTCTTCATAATCGACCATTATTGAGGGAATGAATGCCTGTCTGTCTGTCAGTAGGCCAATGACTGTTGAATGTTGAAAGGAGGTATTTCTTGTGAAACTTAGAGACCACAGTGACGATTTTAAATCTGTATTATTGGACATCATTTACTAATAGAAAACAAATATGTGCATTTCATTCCTACTTTAGGAGTAACTGCGTGAACGTGTTAGTGACAACAACACAGCTGATCCCAGCACTTGCGAAGGTTCTGCTCTACAGCTTGGGAGGTGCTTTCCCCATTGAGAATATTTACAGTGCAACTAAAATAGGTAAGGAAGTATTTAGACTACATGTGGAATGTGGGCACATCTGTGTGGGATGTCTGCATGGCTCCCTTTGCCTCATTCTTGCTATTAGAACATATAGCAAATTTGGACAAAACTTCAAATAACAAAATCCCCCACGACTCATTTACAGATGCTAATTTTTTGAAGACCTTTGGCTGGTAAAATTCTGAACTCAATATCTAGGTAGTTCTGATTTAGTCCACACATTTCATAAAGTATTCTGGCATAAGTTATCTAAATAATGTGAAATCTCTTCAACCACAGTAAAAATTTAATCGCTGTTAGATGAAGTATTACATCCCACTATATGCAGTAGTAAGATAAACATACTGTTCTGGCATCACAGGGGAGTTTCATTTGGATTCAGCCAGTAACCATGAAAAAATTCCAGAAACAAAGATTTTTCATGAAACAGAAAACATAATTGAAATACTCATAAAGCCTAATTTCCAAAAATGTGCAGTGGGAATTAAAAGACCTACAACCTTGTTTATTTAGGTAATATCTATTTGTAGGGAGATCTTTGATTTCGAGGGTATTTAGCAAACTCAGACTTCTAATAGATTTTCCAAGACAAAACTCCATCAATTTCTGCCATCTTCAAAAAGTTAAAAGAAAACTACACGTGTATTCCACTGTCAAGGAAATGCCTGGGAAAATAAATGTGTTGTGTAATGTGCCCTGAAAGTCACAAACTTAGGCGTTGGCAGCTTGACAAGAGAAGTTCAAAATCCTAAAATCCCCCACCAAAAATAGCCGGCCCTGGACCTTGTGGACAACTGATGTAGGCTCTGGCAAAAGAGCAACCACCCCCCGCCCCCGTCTTGGCAGCTGCTTCTGGAGGACAGTTAAAGAGAGCCACACTTTCATGAAGTAAATGCCACATTGTCACAGCACTATAATTCGGTCCCAGGTACCAATCCCATACATTTTTCATATAAATGTAGATATGTATGTTGCCAAAATTAAAACATGGAATGTGATTTTGCTTTTTGACAATTCAAATAATTTTATACCACAATAAACATTTCTTTAGGTTAAGAACAATATTTTTTGGCCAAATTGTTTCCTGTCTTTAAACAAGATTTTAGAGTTCTAAACTATCACATTAAGAAAAAAGGCAAAAGTAGCCAGTACACAAACATTCTGGGCATGAAATTCAGAGAATAATGCCAGTGTTACAAAAAAGGAAGTACAAGTGGGAACTCTGTAATGGTATTATTAAATTCCAGTCAAAAAGTACTAGAAACATGGGTGCTGTAGCTCAGTCAGACAGCACCCGAGAACAATTAGCCTCAGCAGATTAGCTCCTATGCACTGAACAAAGAAATTATTTATAAAGGTAAATCCGTATCTTAGTATTTCCTCTTTCCTTAAAGATAAAAACTTTAATTCTCCACAATAATATGTTCAACTGACTTGTCTATACTACTTAAAATAAATTAGATAACATTGATTTATAGGATTAAATAAACAAATGTTGAAATTACATTTGCCTGTAAAGTTGTTCCAATCCTCTTTGGTGGAGTAAAAAACATATTTAACATTTTTCTAGGTCAAATGCTTAACACTTCTGACTCGTTTGGAGTATGAAACACATTTGTTTACTAGTATGCCAACAGTGATGCTATCCAAGGGTATGTGTGTTGATTTCACAAACTCCAAAGTTGAAAGCTAGTTCAAGTAATGTCCAAGACACATTAACGTCACGCTTTATGGCTCTGTGGGTTAATGAATACTGTGGCTGGAAGAATAAGCAGTGCATTGTTTTTCAGGCAAGGAAAGCTGTTTTGAGCGTATAGTATCCAGATTTGGCACTAACGTAACTTATGTTGTGATTGGAGATGGCCGAGATGAGGAGCATGCTGCTAACCAGGTAACTTCACTCTGAACTTTATCTCATTTATCTTCCAGGAAAAGAAAGTTGCTTTGAACGAATAATGCAAAGGTTTGGCAGAAAAGTAGTATATGTTGTAATTGGGGATGGTGTAGAAGAAGAACAGGCAGCAAAAAAGGTAACCTGTCTCAAACAATGTTGGTGTGATTCTTCTAATGCAAGCCTTTTTGTTTGCATTCCTGTAGTTTGGCCCAAGGGCAGCTTGACCAATGATAAGAGCATATAAGAGCATGAGAGAGCCTTCTATTCAAATAAACCATTTGGAGTCTAGCATTTTTTTGCCTGGAATTTATAGGAAATGCATGGAAATTTATTTATATTTATTTGTGTAGGAAGTAAGTATATGATGAATATTTATTTCTGTATGTATATGCACAATATATATAAGACATGTACATATATATATATATATATATATATATACACAATGCACACAGGTATAGATGGCCTACTCATGTGGAAGAAGTGTGGGGAAAAACTGTTGTTAAGCCCGTGAAATGTACCATGATAAAGTTTAGTGAGCTGATAGAAAAATCATCTGAGTGGCACAGACTCCCACATACCACATGGTCCTTGTACATGCTTAGCAGTAGGTATGCTCCTTGGTGATAAATGCTGAAGGTAGACTTGATAAGCCCTACTGGAATAAGATGTATTATTCACTTCAGAGATTTAGAGGCAATGTGCTTCATTCCTTTCAGAAAATTCTCATCTGTTTTGGTGAATCATTGGTACTTTATTGAGGCCAAACAGCCTCAATACTTTGAACATATTCAGAAGATCTCATAGACCCTAGGCATTGAAATGAGCTTTTTCTCTAACCCATATTTTCTAAAGGAGAAACCAAGGCAATTAAAAAGCATTGAATGATTGATTCAACATCACTAGACAAATGATGCTAGGATTGAACCTCAACACCAAAGCACTAGTCAATGCAACAGTGAACTCTTCTACTTGGTTCACTGAATGATAGCAAAATATCATCTATCCAAAATAAAAGTGATAGAATTTATAAGACAAATAAAATGGTGATTTAGCTTTTTCCAATAATGGCATATCAGCTAACATTGTTTTACATCGAAAGAAACTTATCCATACTATCCCGAGCAAGTTAAATCACCATCCAAAAAAGTAGTCACTAAACACTTGCATGTACCTGAGTATTTAACCTAATTTCTGTGTTCTAAAAAATAACGGTTTCATAGAAGAGTTTATGACTATACTAGAAGGAGAAAAGAAATGATTTGTGCTTCTAATCGATTCAAACCAAGCAAAATGGAGAAAGAGAACGTGATTGTACCTTAGAAGATTTAGTGACAGTGTTGGCAGCCATACTTGAAATTCCCTGTGCTTTTCCATCCCACTAGGAGAGCTGGTAACACAAAGCACCCTTGGTGAGGATTAGCAGTGCTAGTCACTGAAGATGGCACACTGGCCCCAAGGACATTCTGTATGAGGTCAGAGCTGCAGCCTCAAGAAACCCAACCTGCATTTCTGACCATTACTTGAAATGCTTCCAGTCAGTTACACACCAGGGAACTATCTTCTGGAGTTTGTCAGTGTCCTGAGTCCTCATTATTTTGATTTTCATTTAGGAGCTATAATTACACACAACAAATGGCAGTCAAGGATGCAGTCCTCCAACAAACATTTAGCCTATGCAAAAGTCATGTATATCTATGTCAGAACTAATAACATTTTTCCAAAACAATAATGGCATCTGCCTTTGAAAATTAAAACTTACCAAGTCTACTCCAATAATCCATGGCATGAAATCTTGACTTTTGTTACACCTTCAGTTTTACACCTAATGCTTCAGGAAAAAAAAAAGGCATGACTCCAAATGGATAAAAATCTGAGAGATTGTTATTTTCAAATGGTTGTTTATGTAGGTACAGTTTTGGTGGCGGTGAAGGTTTAAAATTCTATTTGGAAGCACAGGTGATTGGTTTCACTAGTATGCAGAATGCATGCTTTTCTTTGGACATAGCAATAATTGCATGTGCAGAAATACCAGTATTGTTCTTTTATTACAAATAGATCTGAGCTGAACTTTAAAAATGCTACCACTAGGTGAATTTCTATGCTCTGATTTGACCTAAAACCTACAGTGTTTTAGAAATTTTAAGAAAAAATATCAAAGTTTAGAAATAGGAATGTGTAACTTCACTCTCCTACAGAAATACATAATGTGAGATGTAATGCAATTTTAAAAATCTTTCTAGAAGCCATGTTTAAAAGTAAAAATAAAATACTTAATTTAACAATATTTTAACTGGTCCAATTTATCCAAAATATTATGTCTTAATATTTTGTACTTAATCAGTACAAAAATTACTGATGTGAAATCGTGTTCTTTTATTGTTGTCCTAAGCTTTTCAAATTCAGTATGTGTTTAAATTGGACTAAAAAAAATTCAAGTGCTCATAGCCACATGTGACCAGTGGCTACCATACTGAGCAGCAAGGAATTATACAGAAATAGTGATTATTAATTTTTTTTAATAAAATATCTTTTTCATGTTATATATATATATATATATATATATTTCCATTATATACATGACTATACTCCATACATATAAATTCTAGATGTTCTTTTCCCAAACTGACAAATACTGCTACAGTTGCTATGGTTCGGTTTCTTTTTTTTACTATTACCATTCGCAATGGGTCTTTATAGATAGCTTTTTTTCCTCTAATCAGTCCTTTGTATGACATTTTAATGCCACATATTTATCTGATACTGATATATCTCTGGAGATCCACAAACAATTGAAATGTCACAATATTCTACCCTAAAAGACCCTAATTTTATCCCCTTAGGGATGGTATCTCTTCGATTGAAACTTCAGGATGCCTGCAGTTTCAATCCCATGCCAATGAAAGAAATCAGATCAACTCTACTGGCTTATGTTATTAGTTATTAAGAAAGTTAGAAATCCACAAATTTTTCTACTCTATATAGTCCATCTTCAAATGGCTTTTTACATAGAAAGAAATTCACTGTATTTTCCTCTGAAATAGACAAAAGGCTTTGGGAAGTTTATGGTTTAATTTTATTTTTGACCAAGACATACACCTAAATTAGGTGTATGTCTGCGTCATCAGTCACATAGGCCTTTCATGTCTTCTAGTGATAATGCTAATTTGTGGAATAAAACTGCTTAAAAATTTCAATATTTGCTTTATTATCACTAAAATCCAGTTCAGATCTATTCCTCTGTTATTTTGAGTATGTCACATTGGTGTTGAGCAACCTTCAACTAATGGTCATTCCTCCATTAAACTTCCCCTCGCACCTTGGTGGATAAACGTATCCTTGTGTGTGCTGCTGCTTCATTGAGATGATGGTTATGACCTCTCTGCATTCTTCATTCCCACCCTTTCCCTCTCCCATCCTTCCTTCTCTTAACCCCACAGCACAATATGCCTTTTTGGAGGATATCAAGTCACTCAGACCTCTTGGCTCTACATCAAGCACTGGAATTAGAGTATTTGTAACTGTGTTATCTAGCTGGGGATCCAGTTTTTTTTGTATTTCAAGTACACTGAATTTTTATGTGTGATTCAGTGCCTCTGGCTCTACACATATAAACTGTCTTAAAGGATGAAATCATATTTGGAATGAAAATTCCAGAAGGAAGAATTCAGATTGCTGAATGAAATTAAACTTTAGTGCTACAGAAAGGAAACTCTATGGTCTTATACTTATGACGCTTGGATGGTTTTTAAAGTACACATCTGTGGAGGTTGTGATGCACAGTGAATGAGTCCTAACTGGAATGAACAGCTTTAGCAAAGAACTCTCACCCTCCCAAGCCACAGCACCTGTGCTCCATCTGACAAGGTGGTCAACAACATTCCTCAAAATGGGAGTTTTTCTCAGCCCTGAGGTTTGAACCTGACTTTACCCTTCCTAGCCCAGAAAATCTGAATTGGAATGCACTCAGACTGTATAAGGACAGACCTGTAATTTGTGTAAATTATTAATGGAAATAATTTACTGTGACTTTATTAGCAGCTGACTTTGAAAGTGGATGCAATTTTTCTTCATTTGTTGGGGAGGGGAGAAGGGAGGGAAATGGGAATATAATATTGTCTCTTTTTTAAGTTTGGCAAAACAGAATGTTCATACTGATGTGTTGTGCCTTAAAGACAAGACAGCGCTTGTGTGTTACAATGTAACTTTGGTGAAAATCTCTGTAAATGATGAAAAAAAAAAAAACTTTGTGATAATTCTAAACATGACCAAATTTAAAATTCAAGCTGTCAGAGTTTAATACTGCATCAACAAGAAACTGTATTTGTTGCAATAAGAAACCAACAACAATAAGAAGAAATGGAAGCTTGTATTTTATTTGGGTTCTTAATAATTCCAATAATTGTATGAGGCAACTCTCTGTGCATCCAGCCATACGCAGAAGTTTTGAGAGAGACTGGTGGGACCTTTACTTAGAAAGTAAAATATATGTAGAAGTCTCAAGCATTCTTTCTACAGTTTTTCTGAAGAAAACTAAGAGCCATATTCATGACAGCTTGCACATTTTGAGTATGACTTTTCGATATGTGCAAGTTGCTTAGATATTATCATGCAAATCATTAGCAGTGATCACCCAAATTATTTTTATAGAAGTTGTGGACATAAGTTAAAATTCACATTGAGTGAACATGGCTTAAAATACAGCTAAGTGTATTTCTTCCTAATGCCATGGCAAAAAAGAAATGTCCTCATTAATGGGAGGTGGATGCACCAGACGGCTTCCAAGGAAAGAAGTGAGTATGCAATTTTTATCTAGAATATCATCACACATTAAATCAGCAAGTGAGGCAGATCTTGGCAGCATTACCAAATCACAACAGTAAAATAGTGTTGGTTCTCAGTCTTAACACGTCAGTCCAAGGTCTCCCCATTACAGACTTGTGTACATTGGTTTCTGCTGGTACTGTTACTGAACAATGGACTGCATTCATGGCAGGGACAGCCTGTCATTGTTGGGTTTGCATGGTTTCTCCCCCACTTGGTGGGAACATGATACAGGTTCTCCAGTAGTTTTCTATGACATGATTTCCCCTGTGGAAATTTAAGACTTTGAGATCTAGAGTATTCTAATGGTGTCTGCACCTGCAGTTCTGTGTTTTAAATGACATAATATATATCCTGGAGTCCAACTGTTAGTCAGTGCTCCCAACCAGAGGCTGTTCTGGTAGTTTATAAACTAAGACTTCTGTGGCTTAAATAAGACCAATGCTTTGTGCATAGATCACAATGAACATTCACTATGGAAATAAGATTTTACTCTTCAGGCTATAAACATGTGTTTCTTTAGTGAATGTTGAGGCCGTGTTTACAATGGGTAGGAAGATAATTTGAGATTCTAATTTTGCATAAGATTGTGATTTCATTACATAAACCTTATTCTTTTAAAGGTTGCAGCTTTTGGCTACCTCTGCCCCCAAGTACTGTAGCAGGCAAATTATGGTTGGAATGCTTTTAATAATAATAAGTAATAATAATAAATTTTACTTAATACTTCTGTTGGCCTTTAGCTTGAAAATAGTTTTAAAAATTAAAGATTTGCATTGATTATCAGTATGTATTTTGTGCACTAAACCTTAAATATTTATTACTGTGAATAAAATGACATTATTTTGCTGTATAGCCAGTTTCTTTAATGATAGAACTGTGGCATTACATCAAAATGTTTAATTCTTTTTTATATCAACCAAGCAAGGCTTCTTATGCTGCTGAACCTGCAGGTGCAGAAAGAAACACCTTTTCTTGAAGCAAAGAGAAGGTTGTTGATGGCATCTCCCAGTGCTGTTTTTCACACTCATCCTTTTTTCTGAGTATGTGTTCAGAAGAGGCTTCCAGCATAAAACCTAAATGCAAGATTGATGAAGAATAGTTTGGTGCAACAATGGTACAGACCAAGAAGCCAGCAGCATGGCTTGATCATGTGACTTTGAGCATGCTCAAAACAAAACACTTCCTTTCCCATCTTAGGAACCAAAACTCCTTTTCCTTCCTGGTCAAAACTTTGGCAGTTCCTATGTTCTATTTACATGCAGAAAATTGTGCCTTATTGTAAACCCTAAGTGGGTTTTCTGCTAGTACACATACAAACTTGGCATATTAGGAAAGATAACTACCTTGTGTTGCATCTTAAAAATATCAAGACCATGTAATTTCAGTAAGGAATAGGTGGCCTGGCTATGATATTACAGCATGTGACTAAGACACTATGCATACCCCTGCAAAAATGTGTTAAATCAAATTCAGAGGCAGAAGGAACATTTTAGCATCATACAACTTATGCACAAACATAGGTAACAGTGCCTCCAGATTTCTTCCCTTAGTCTCTAGTGAGCTAAGATTCAAAATAGTGTCAACAGTATGCTCCACTATGAAGTTGTTTTTATAAAGTGTATTTGTTTATGACAAACCTACATTCTCAGAGAATATGGCATTTGGTATTTCTTTTCAATACAGACTTAAGCATCATGAGCCAAAGTTGCATTTGACTCCCAGCTATAGTAGCATCATGGAGATCTCACAGTCAAAGTCAAGGAGTTCTGTTACGTATTAGTAAAGTATAGATTATCGGGGCCTACATAATTTAAAGAAATGTAAATTAATATTAAAAGCTTGTAAAAATATGTACATCTTTACTATTTCTCAATAAATACCTTTGCAAATGGTTTTCTTGTCTTCACTCTTCCATTTTGTAGAGTTTTTAATGTGTGCAATTAGTTCAATTCTAAATCTTGTGAAATTTGTATGTAGTTCTCTTGGTATGGTGTTTCCTTTCCATACCTAAGTTGCATACTTTGCAGTGAAGGCAAGCTGAGACATAACACAGTAAAATGTCACTAACACTTTAAAAGTGGCTGGTTTTAGGCCTATTCGAATATGTTAAGTTCCATTTAGATGAACATAGTTATATCTGTTAAAATCTATGAGACATAAGCATATTTGAAGAGGATAAAGAAGTGTTTCTGAAATGGATTTAGCACTGTTTTATTGATTTGTATATAGTTTTTGCAAATTTGTAGTCCAGTTGCAAATCAAATGCAAATTTTAGGCTAATTTCTGCTGGCTCACAAATTTTAAAATGTTATCCTTAAAATTAAAAAGACTTAAATAGAATTATATAGGAACACTCTGGGAAGCCTATACCATACCAAAATCAATTATGGCCTATGGAAATGTAGGAAGTCTGCTAATATAAATTGACTGTGTCCACATCCCTTCTATTCCTTTCTATATAATTACCAATGAAAGTTGAATTTGGTAGAAAGACTAAATTATATGTATTATTCCTCAACTCTCCCCTGGACTCCAAACAAGTAGATCCTGTTGCCTCTTCAGTATACCTGCTTTGTGAAAGGACATCTCAGATAATGTGGCCAAATAGAGCTGGTGTTTCTGCCCCAGCCACATTGCACCTCTCTCACAACTACCACCCAGACCATACCTGTCATCATTTCTCATCTATATCACTGTTAGCTGGGTCTTGTGCTTTGGTACTTACACTCCTTTAGTATATCTCATCAAGATAACTAGGATGACACCGTGAATTGGAGCATGTCCCTCCTCTTCCTGGAAACATCCAACAGCTGGTTTTCCATCTCACTCAGCACAGATGCCATGGTCCTTAACAGTGACCTGTAATGCCCTCATGAATGATTAGGGGTCTCAAGCTGCCTATCTTCATATTCCACTTTCCTCCTAACATTTCTCACCATCCAAGAGGCACCTTTGTATTCTTGGCACATACTTACACCTACACACTGCAGGATCTGTGTACTCAGTAGTCTTGAAAAGGTTGTCACCCAGACTTTTGAAGTACTTGTGTCCTGAGATTCCTTCATGTCTGAGATTCCTTCATGTGTTTACTCAAGAGACCACCTTCTGGCTGACAATGTTCTTTCTAAGACTGCCCATGCTTTCCCATCATTCCCCATTTCTCCTCTACAAAGCAATACTTAATCCTTAGGCTTATTCAGCATGATGTGTATTTCATTCATATTTTATATTGTATGACTCACCCATTACAATGTATGCTCTGTAAAGGCATGGATTGTGTTGTTTTTATTCATTTCTTTATAACTGGATCTGTGGAAGTATCTGGTACATAGAAGGTACTCAAAAAATATTTTTTGAATGAATTCACAAGTCATGGGAAAACATTTATATGACCATGGTCTAGAACTAAAGAGACTTGTAATAGTAGAACTCTATTTAGAGGGGTAAAAACTAGAAAACAGATAGGTAAGCTTGGGTAAGGCCAATATAAGGTTTTATATCTTACCAGAGTTTGCTGTTCTGATAATTTATGAAAATAGAGAGCAAGGTGGATATAGCACAGATATGTGTAGAAAGAGGCTATTGATCTGCTGGATAAAAAACAAGCTTACACTGATTTAATGACTGCCTCCTTGCCTCATTCTATTACTAAAAAATTAGACTAAACATTAGAATGTTTAGTCAACTTAAACTATTTGAGCCATCCAAAGTCATATAAAAATCAGATCTCTTGCTAGGGATGTAGCTGGGGAGTAGATGAATTGCCTAGCATGTTCAAGGGCCTGGGCTTGATCCAGGACCACAGAAAGAAAAATCAGATCTCACTGAAAACTCTGTGTTCCATGATTGTGAATCTGTGAAACAAAAAGAGAGAAAAAAGTTAATTATTTCCATTAGTTGCCCAATATAACTATTATACAGCATCTGTGCATACTTTTTTATTTTAAAAATCAATTGTTAGATTGTTGCTATAAAGGTTCATATGTTTTTATAACATATATATGTTTTATATATAAGACTCAAGGCAGTCTTAAATTTGGGCCAAAGTCAATTCTTGGGATATACTATGTTCAGCAAAGATGGTCCTTCAGAACATCAAGAGGGAAATTTCCCTTGTGCCAAAGTCCTGACTTTAAATGTGAATGGTAACCATTATTGAGTTTTTCATTCATCCAGAGACTCTCCCAGGACCATGTAGCACACAATCTGAAAAGTGTTCAAACTTACATGCTAAGAAATCTCTGACAATGCAGATACCCTACACCAGCTAGATGGCTCTTCTCCTTCTACTGAAATACTTTTTGGTTGGGTTTGCAGCACACTGTCTAAAAGGCTATTAGGTGCTGTATCATCTTTTATTGTCACAATATCTTTGAATTTTATGCCTGGTGGGTGCTATGACAATATCAGTTGAATCCAGTGAATCTTCAGTAAATACATGAAATTAAAGAGAGTGTGTGTTGGGAAAGTTAGAGCAAGCAACAAGTAAATCAGTCTGTACAGAACCACGGCAGAGTAGAGATGACCCTGAACTCTACATACCTCTGATCCTCAAGGTTCTTACACAGTGCAGTGAGGTGACTGTTGAAATAGTGTGTGAAGGCCATCTCTAGCAATAAAGGAAATGCAAATTAAAACCACACTAAGATTCCACCTCACCCCTGTTAGAATAGCCATCATCAGCAACACCACCAACAACAGGTGTTGGCGAGGATGCGGGGAAAAAGGAACCCTTTTACACTGTTGGTGGGAATGTAGACTAGTACAACCACTCTGGAAAAAAATTTGGAGGCTACTTAAAAAGATGGACATCGATCTACCATTTGATCCAGCAATACCACTCTTGGGGATATACCCAAAAGACTGTTACTCCAGAGGCACCTGCACATCCATGTTTATTGCAGCACTATTCACAATAGCCAAGTTATGGAAACAGCCAAGATGTCCCAGCACTGACGAATGGATTAAGAAAATGTGGTATCTATACACAATGGAATTTTATGCAGCCATGAAGAAGAACGAAATGTTATCATTCGCTGGTAAATGGATGGAATTGGAGAACATCATTCTGAGTGAGGTTAGCCTGGCTCAAAAGACCAAAAATCGTATGTTCTCCCTCATATGTGGACATTAGATCAAGGGCAAACACAACAAGGGGATTGGACTATGAGCACATGATAAAAGCGAGAGCACACAAGGGAGGGGTGAGGATAGGTAAGACACTTAAAAACTAGCTAGCATTTGTTGCCCTTAATGCAGAGAAACTAAAGCAGATACCTTAAAGCAACTGAGGCCAATAGGAAAAGGGGACCAGGAACTAGAGAAAAGGTTAGATCAAAAAGAATTAACCTAGAAGGTACCACACACGCACAGGAAATCAATGTGAGTCAATGCCCTGTATAGCTATCCTTATCTCAACCAGCAAAACCCCTTGTTCCTTCCTATTATTGCTTATACTCTCTCTACAACAAAATTAGAGATAAGGGCAAAATAGTTTCTGCTGGGTATTGAGGGGGGGGAGCGGGAGGGGGCGGAGCGGGTGGTAAGGGAGGGGGTGGGGGCAGGGGGGAGAAATGAACCAAGCCTTGTATGCACATATGAATAATAAAAGAAAAATGAAAAAAAAAAAAAAAAGAAATAGTGTGTGAAGGGTGTTACAGCAGAGTTTTCAACACAGAGTATGTGATGAATTACTTGCAAGGGCACCTCACCAGCCATTAAGGGGAACATTTCTAGAGAAAGTGATCCCCAAGCTGAATCTACAAGAACAACATGAAGAATGCCAGGGAAAATGGGATAGGGCTAGAAATATCTAGACAAAGTAGAAAATATATATGAGAGACAGAATGAAGAATTGTTCAGTCAATTAGTCAAGGAACTGTAAGACAGTCTTTCTTCTGGAACATATTGTATAAAGAGAATAGTAAAGCATGAGACTTAAAAATAAACAGAGACCAGATCATGGGGACTTTCAATACAAGGTTGATGAGTTTTGATTTTATCCTGGCACGAGTAGGCATTAAATGAGAGACCCCTGAACAGAGAATTTACCTGTCCTGACTTGTAATTTCTAGCAGTTACTCTGGTCACAATTTGGAGAGTGAGAGATTTCAGAGCTGGCCAGGATCCCAAAGAATTATTGATAGATGATGATGAACGAGATGATGGTCATGCATATGGAAAGTGAATCTGCTCAAAGATATTAAGATGGTAAAAAATAATTACAACTTGGCTGCCATTGCTGCTTCTCCTCATGTCCTCAGACAAACCGAGCCTGACCTCTAGGCTTAGGCCTGAGCAGTTTGATAGAATATAGTGCAGTTCTCACGAGAACAGAAACACAAAGGAAGAAAAAAAGATTCTAGTTGCTGTTTTCAGTTGTAGTTGCCAGTGGTCGTTACTGAAGGAAGATAATGAGTCCAGTATTTGGAAGTATTCATTTGGAGGCAATTGGTGATCCACAAAGTAGAGTTCTTCAGTGGAAGTTCAATTTGCAGCAACTTTCTGGTTGTTAAATGCCATGCCAGATCAAAGCTGAATCTCTCTGAGAGAAGTAAGTAAAATCCTAAATAATCTCACCAAATCACATCAGTTAGTTATTTAAAAAGTATTTGAGACAGCATGGGTGAAAGTCTAGGAATAATGCCAGTAATGCAGAATGTGTCTGTAAGAAGAACCGTATGGAAAATTAATAGGGGTCTCCAGTTGATTTAACATCATGTTTTCCCATCCTCTGCTAGACTCCAATTTCTAGAAAGATAGACTAGTAATATGTCCAAATTTATAACCCTGAAAAAATCAAATGCCTCTGTGAACTTTTCCTTAGTGACTTATACAAGTAAGCCTTAACCAACTTATGTCTGCTTGGAAACAAAAATGACAATAATTTATTTGCTGAAGAGAAAACACATATTAGAAAAAGAGTCCCATAATAAATGATTTAGTCACTTACTTTTAGACAGGTTAATGTCTTCAAAATATGGTGATCATTAAAATATAAGTTATGATGGAATAAATTATAGAGTGAGTAGTAATCTCTGCTACATGAATAGAAAATAAAATTAATGCCAAGCATACACCTGTAAAACCACCTTATTTGGTCATGCAATTACTTCTCCATCAGTTATGGGAATAGCAGGAGGTGGGACAGGAAAGACTCTCTTGGAGAGAGTTCTAAGAAAAAAGAACTAGGGCATCATTTTTTAACTTTTATCTGGATCTTTACAAATGGCAAGTGTATTTGCCTAATTTTGCATACTGACTGATTTCTCACATAAAATCTACTACCACATACTGGCCACCTTGAGCCATATATGTTATTGTCATGCTTGACTCAAAAACTTGCTTTTAAGTCACAGACGTGGAGGCTTCATTTCCCTTGCTTCTATCTGGGCAGAGCAAAGATATTTATCTCTGGATCTCCTCAATCCTGGAAGCCTTGGTAATGTTGTTTTCCTCATCTGACCTCTGCAGTATCTCTTGGACACAAAATGCTTCTAGCACTGTGGCAAAGTGAGGAATGGGAGGGAATGGGAGCCTACAGAGGATGGCCAGGCTGTGATTCAGTCACTAGCTTTGGAACCAGCTCTAGAACCAGCATACTAGAAGGAGGGAGAAGACAGGAAATAGCATTAGAAAGGACTAATAATGATCCAGGAGCTTACCATGTTACCTAATTTAAATTTTCCTTCCCTGAGAGCCAACATAATAATATTTATGAATCATTATTTTCATTATATAGTTCTATGTTATTTCCATTGGATAGCCTCTTAAGGTCATGAGATAGAGTTGGTCTATCAGATGGACAGTACCTGGACTTCAGAGTTAGGCTCCTTGCACTGCATCTGCCTAGCCATTTACTACTATTGAGTTGCTCAGAACTCATCCAGTTATGATATGAGGAAAAGTCCAATCATGAGGAAGTGAGATTGCAAGTAACAGAATTAACTGAACTTATCTTTCACCATAGATATAAATGCTATCCAAGTGACTCCTTGTCTCCTATGTGAGAAATGGCCCATGTACAGTAGAAATCTTGTGTTTTCAGATACGTGGGAAATCCTCACGGATTCCCACAGTTATTGATCACAGTTAGTGATCATAGTTATACACAGACCTGTAAGAGACCCAGGAGATAGACACCCAGTTATAGCTTCTGAATTTATTTGTACTTAGGTTAGAACACAGATTCTGTCTTTTCAAATCACCTTTCCTGGATGAAACACATCAATAGCTCTTAGCACAATTGGCTCATGGGCACCCTGATCCCAATGAGCACCATAGACTCCTTGCCAGAGTAAGAAATTAGGAAGGTTCTGGGGCTGCCTAGTATATGGAACACAAGTTGCCATACAGCATTTGGGAATCACCAAGGCTTCAGAAGTAGCTGGATGGAAGTTGCTCAGAAGGAAATCCCTAAAGGGTAAGTGGAGAAAGTGTTTTTAGAAAACACTTGGCCAATTTCATATCTTTTCTGAAATTCTACAGTGAACATGACTTTTTAATTGTGATAAGTGTACAATCTATGGAGTTAAGTACCTTCATTTGTGTTGACACTACCATCATCCATCCACAGTACTCTTCATCTTGCAAAGCTGAAACTATGGGCCCACTGAACACCAACTCCTTATTCTTCTTTCTCCTCTACTCCCTGGAATCTGCCAATCTACTTTCTGTCTCTAAAAATTTGACTATATAAGCAGAATCCTATAGTATTTATCTTTTTACTTCATTTAACATAATGAGCTTAATTTCATGCTTGTAGACTCTGTCAGAATTTCTTTTTTTAAAGCTCAATAATACTCCATTGTAGGTACACAACTACATTTTTCTTATCCATCTGTTCACCAATGGGCAACTGGCTTTTACTTTTTGGCTATAGTAAATATATGAGCATGGCACCATATTCAAATATCTCTTTGAAATCCTACTTCAGAGTACTTTGAGTATAGAGCCATAAACTGAATTTCTGGGTCATATGGTAAGTCTATTTTTATTTTTCTTAAAGAACTGACATACTCTTTTCCATGTCAGCTCTACCACTTTATATTTCTATCAGTGTTTCAAGTTCTTTTCTCCACATATGCACCAGTGCTTGTTATTTTCTATCTGTGTATGTTTTTTAGCATAACCATCCTAATGGGTGTGCAATGGTGTCTTATTGTGGTTTTGGTTTACATTTCTCTAATTATTATGGTTTATTGGCCATTTGTTTGTTTATAGAGAAATGTCCAAATCCTTTGCTTATTTTAAAAATTGTTGTTGTTGAATTATATATCCTGTATATTAACTCCCTCATGAGACATGATTCTCAAATATTAGATCTCATTCCTAGAGTCACCACTTCTACAACAAATATGACTTCCTTTGTATATTGAGTATGCCCTTTTCTTAGGAGATCATCATACCTTTGTAAAGATGCTTCAGTCCTACCCTGTTTGTCAGTATAGTTTATTTGTCCTAGGTATAGGACATAGGCTGGGTCTATGAAAACTCACACCATGAATGAAAGCCTCTGTGGAAGGTGCCTTTCTGGGATCAGAAATGCTAATAACTGTGTCCACGTGGAATGGCTGGACAATCTTTCCTGCCTCAGTAAAATATGAACCTGAGTATGAAGACACCCTGAGGGAAAGGGGCCAAGAAGTCCAACCCTCATGGTATTGTCAGACATTTATTTTGGACATGTCAGTAGACACAACTTCAACTCAACAACTGCACCTAGAATTTATCAGTTCATCAACCAAAAAAATTTTTTTCTTTTCCTGTAACTTGTGAAACTTTGGTTTCTGTCACCTGCAGCCAAGAGAATGTACACTAATATTCATTTGGAAATGTTGATTCCTGAAGATAACAGACCAAAGTATCCTCTCTAATCAATGCTTGTGACAATGGGGTTAAAGTTGTTTATCCAAAGTCCACAAAGTGGTTTTAGCACCCCAACTGTGATGTCCTCTATGTCTTCTACTGTTTCCAGCAGGACAGTGGCCAAGACATTTGGGGCTAGGAAGCACATGGAGGGGAAAGACTTTATTTGTAAGGAAGGAGGCTTAAATCATCTCATGGTACCTTAAATTATTATTTTAAACTATTTCCCCCTTTCAAATTATGATGTACTGGATGATTCTTAGCACCTCACTTTATGTCACCCTATAATTTTCCCATACCTCTTGTGAACCCTGGAACCTCAGTGTTCCAGCCCCACAATTTACCTCCCACCCTGTGACCACAGCACCTAACCATCCATGAAATGCAGTTTAGAACTAACTTAGCTAATTGGGTATTAGAGCCTATGACCTCTCTTTAATTTTTCTTTCTTTGGAAAAAATTCTGATTTATACCCTTGAGTCACCGTAGTCTCACTTATAGGCATGCTACATGCTAAAGAAAATGCAGAGTTGCATAGTCCCTTAACATTCTGTATAACCAGAACCAGCATGGTAGTTGGATAGTGCTATGATTTGGATGTTTTATTTCCCAAAGGTCATGTGCTGGAAGCTTGGTCCCCCTTGTAATGGCAATGAGAGGTGGTGAGACCATTAAGAGATAGAGCCTAGAGAGAGGTGATTGGGGAAAACACACTCAAAAGGGATTCATACCTGTCCAGAGTTGTGGTTAGGTCTCAAGGATTGGACTGGATTGGTTACTTCAAGAGTTTGTTTACAAAGTAAGTTTGGCTTTCTGGGCTTACTCTCTTAATTCTTCTTTTGTCATGGGACCTTTCTCTCACACAAGTGTCTCCATCATTGATGCTATCTGTCATGAGACCCTAAGCAAAAGCCAATGCCAGCTCTTGAGCCTCTGAAACCATGAGCTAAATAGAACTCTTTTTTAAACAAAGTACCCAGTTTTGGGTACTCAAAACAAACTAAGGCAGCATTTGTAGGTTTTCTTTATTTTCCCATGTCTCATGTAACTCTAGTATACCCATACTGGTACCCATAATGAGAACTTACTTATTATGCTTTTAGATCAACCTGAACCTTTTTTTTTTTGTTTTTATTCATTTATTCATATGTGCACACATTATTTGGGCCATTTCTCCTCTCTGCTTCCTGCCTCCTCCCTCTCTCCCATACTCCCTCACTTCTAGGAAGAACCTGCTCTGCCTTCTTCTCCAATTTTGGTGAAGAGAAGACAGACATAAGCAATAATAAGAAAGACATAGCATTTTTTCTAGTTTGAGATAAGGATAGCTATACAGAGAGATTCCTAGCATTGCTTCCCTGAACCTTTTTCTTAAATAACTGAATGATAATCCCTAAAGGTAGAAACTTCTATTGCAATAACTGAACAATACTTTTTTTCTGGGAAAGACATGCAAAGTAAACAAGTTATTAGCTTGACAGTATTGAGACTTCTTGAGGCATTTGTCTGCCTCCTTCAGGTCAGTCATGTAAGCATGAAGGTACTAACCTCTTTAACATTATAACTAGGAATAAGTTGTCTTCCTAGCCTGAAATTCCTTTCCTTAATTAATGACAAAATTATACATAGTTAATGAGTGCATTTTTGTATTCTGCTTTTTTAAATAGACTAGCAGAATTACCTTCTGAACACTTAACTTTACTCATGTTTATTAACTCCAAAACATGAGGCATTTTTCAACTCCTCCAATAAAACATTCTATTCTGAGGCTCTCTCTGTTTCTTGGGAAAATAAGAAATGAAATTTCTTTGCCATAACTAGTCTCATCTTATGAAAAAACTTACAGTTGCTTTCTCATCTTAATTTTTTTCATTAAACTAAAGTGAAATAAAACAAATCAAAACAAACTGATCTGTAAGAGTGGAGTCAAGTGAAATTAAAGTACATTTTCTATTCAAAACAATGTCTAAATGAACGTCTACCTTCATCAAACTTGCACTGCCTAATAACATGACATGTTTACAATGTTGAAGGAAATCAGGTGTTTTCATGCTAAATGAAAATAAAATTTATGTGCTGTTATTACCATATTCTTTGCCTGGTGTTTCTCACTCTATTCATCATTAAAGGCTGCTCAACAAATACTGTGCAAACTGCTAGTGAGGATGTCATGTAGTAATAATTCAGAATAAACCAAGGCTCCCAGTGCCTTGAGGACAATCAATGGTTTAAAAAGCAATATTTACTTCCCAATGGCTAAATGGTGACAAGGGTTAATCATTTGCAAATATGGAGATCTATCATCTCTCCATATTTGATATACTAAAAGCAAGACTTAGATACTGGAACTCCAGCTTAGGAAAGGTCTTTAGTCATCACCATCTGAAGAGCTATGGTAGTGGGCAAAATGATGTCATTTTAGAGATCACCAGATTTTTCTACCTAAATGTATTTTTGAAAGATTTACTTGTCTACTTGTATATTAGTTATCCATCACTCTAACAAATTGCCCCAAAATGAAGCACCTTAAAACATCAGCCATTTATAACCTCACCTGGCATCTAACAGAGATCTAGGAGCAGCTTAGTTGGGTGGTTCCAGCTCTAGTTCTCTCAAGATTATGGTGAAGCTGTCTGCCAGGGCCACAGTCTTCTCAAGGCTTGATGGGATTGAGAATTCTCTCCCAAGCTCACTTAAATGATAAGACTCTGTGACTTCTCTGGTTCTTGGTTAGAAGCTAAGATTCTTGCTACGTGGGCCTCACCATGAGATAGGCCCAATATGACAGCTTGCTTGCTTCACGATGTGAGTTTCAAGAGAAGGAGATCACATGAGCATCTAAGATGAAAGCAATAGTCTAGAAGTGGCATACTTGTCATCATATGCTATTAGTCACAGCTCAAACATGGTACAACACTAGAGGGGCCTACACCAGAGGGAAGTTGTGGGTTGTTGAGGCCATCTTGGAAGGTCTAGCCAGATGCTGAAGAACATATTAAGAAGTGAAATGAATTAGAAAGAGCATAGTTCAGAATAAGATATGTGCAAGTCCAGATCCAAGAGTGCTTCTTGCTACCTGGTGGTAACTGCTTAACTCTCTGAGCCTTAAAATTCCCATCTCAACCTTTAAATAACCCATTTCACACAGTGGCTGTGAGGGTTAAATAAAATGACATTTAAAAAGATTTCCTTCTTTGCAGGTTCCTGTGAAGGAAATTAACAATGATAACAAACAAAAAGAAAGTGGGGTTTTTGGGTAGAGAAAGAAACCCAAAAATATTATGCTGTGCTTTTTGGAGGGCATGGGCTGCCACTGGTGACTTGAGGGTGTTGATGATGTTCCAGATAGGTTAATGTAATGCTCCTACTTCATTGCATTAGCTGTGATTTCTCTGGAGTGCTATTAAGTCACATCCCAAACATTTATTGAGCACCCGTGTGCCAGGCATTGCTAGAAGTTGGGGCTATGATGATAAGTGTGGCTCAATTCCCGGGTCCTTATGTCACATTGCTCCCTGTCTTGCTTGGGGGTAGAACACAAGGTAAGAAGAATGGCAAGGAGACAATCCTCACCACAAGTGGATGTTTGAAGAAAGAAGTAGATGTGCACAGAGGAAGAAGGCCTGACTGGGAAAAAAAAAAAAAAAAAAGGAAAGTCCTCATCCAGCTCTCAGCAGTCATGAACAGGGTGCCGGTGAGGGGGCAGTAGCAGGTGCATCCTGAGCAGAGAAAAGGATGACAGCCAGAATTCCTCCCAGAGTGGGTTGTTAGACAGGAAATACAAATGCAGGGCATGCGGCTAAATTTGAATTTCAGATACTCACAAAATAAACCTTTAGTATAAATATATACCAAATATTAAATTGCTATTTATCTGAAATTTATTTTATCTGGGAACCCTGTATTTTACCTGACAATCTCATCCTGGGAAGAATACTGAATTTGCTGGAGCAGTAGAGGTTGAAGATAGGGAAGAAAATAGCAAAAAGAAGAGGAAGGATTTTTAATGCCAAATTGAAGAGTTTGAACTTGAGCCAATAGTGGATAAGAGTTAGAGAACCAGTGGTACTCAGCTGGGGAATACTCTGGTCAGATTCCTTCTTAGATAAGACCCTCTGGTAGCTGTGTGGAGAATGGAGGGATGTGGTAGGGTCTGGATCTGGAAGAATGGTGAGGCAAGATCTGTGACAAGACAAGATGTAAGAGAAGAGGACTTGAGCCAAAGCAACGTAGGCAGGGCAAAGAATCAGGTAGAATCTTCTGAAGACAGAAATTGGTGATTCATTTAGTCGGTAGGTCACATCTTTTAAACAGATTTTAGAACAAATTTTAAAATTAAAATTCCACTTCTAAATAAATTATTCAAAACCTTAGTTGTACAATCAAACTACAAAAGAGGATTTAAAAAAAAATTCTGAAGCCCCATTCCTATTGTTACTGATATAATTGACTTGAGGTATATCCTAGACAAAAATGGTATCTTTTTTAATTCTACAGATATTTTGATGTATATAGAGGATCTATAACTATTAATTATCTTATTTCTTATTATTCTAAGGAATGTCCAACTTTCTCGAACAATGTCCCTGAGCAAAAACATATTACCTTCATGAACAAGGTTGTCATATCCTCCTGCACAGAACCATGCCAGTCAGTGCCACGTGTTTTGCAGAGAAGGTGCTGGCTGGCTATTCCTGCCTAAGAACATGACTTTTTTTTTCTTTTTGTGGTACTAGAAATTGAACCCAGAGCTTAGGGCTTGCTAGCCACTTGAGCCATACGCCTAGCCCTTCTATTGGTATTTTGTTTTTGCGAAGGTATTTTGCCACCCTTTGCCCAGGCTGGCCTCAAACTTGTGATTCTCTTGCCTTTACCTCCATGGTAGCTGAGATTATAGATGTGTCCTAACATACCTAGCCGGAGTCTATTTACTTTAACCATCATCTCACTAAGTTATTATCTTATCCTGCAGTTGAAAAGTAGAAGGGGAACAATATCAAAGGGTTTTCTTGGACTCTACCTAAACATCCAAGTATATAAATGTTTCTTCATCCTCCTCCGGTTATTGCTAAGCAGGCAGCCCAGAAATCACAGGCGTCCAAGCCTAGTAAGTACACTGTAAATTTCCACCCAGACCTGGATCCCTGGAGACAACAGATGGCAATGTCTGAGGTTGCAGTGTTTCTAGAGTTCACAAAATATCCTTCACGAGCACCCCTAATTTTCAGTAAGCTCGTCTTGATTTCTTCTAGAGGCAACAAGTAAGTTCAGCTATCTCTTTTCATAGTTGGGGCTGGTTAGGATAATGGAATGTGAGCTGTCCTTAGGGATTTTTTTTTTCAAGTCAAGTGGATGCCCCATTTTAGGGCAGAGAGAAGCCCGTGAACCTATTGTTTTCATAGCAGTAGAGTGCCTATCTCACCAAGAGGTATTATGGATACTTTTATATTTTATGTTAGGTTTTTTTTAAATCAACTTACATAAGATTTACTCCAAGATTCTTTTTATAGTAAGAGTGCTTCAATTTCTATAAAGTGAGATTCAGCTTACAACTTGTAAAAGCCACACGCCTGTGTATTCTTGCTTATTTCCTTCTTACTAAAGGCCCACATCTATTTTTGCTACTCAAGAAGAGTATCTCTAATGTCAGTAGTCATAATATTTTCTTCTGCTTTAGAAAGGAAAGAATGAGTGATTTGAACACTTGAGATTATAACCAGTCAAAGAAAACCAAAAGGCTTCTTTTTTACATATCAGATGGTGGGCTCACAAAATGTTTTGACATTTGATCAAGTCCTCTACATTACACAATTTATCTTATCTTCTGTACTTCTCTTTGTCACTAGAATTCTTTTCTTTGGAAGCATTTCTTATGTGCTACATGTAAAAGAAGAAACAAGAGTAGTAGCTTGAAGTATCCAGTGACAATCATCAGGAAGATGTTTTAGTAGTTTAGTATTGGCAAAGAACTGACCTCTGGAACACTACTCTCCAAATCTGACCCTAGTGAAAACATAAAGATGAAATTTAAACAGTTTGATGAAGTTAATGCAAACATGATGCATAGAAAATATTTTGGACTTGTTGCTAGAAAAAAATTAAAATGTGTAAAATGATCAGTCTGGAAAGAGCACAAGCACTGGACGAAGAATCAGGAGACCCGTTTCAAAATTTACTGGTACTATCAAAAAATTCTTCTTGAAGCTGGTGTAGTACACACCTGTAATTACAGCCCTCAGGAGGCTGAAGCAAAAGGAATGCAGTTTTGAAGCCAGTCTGGGCTACAAGGTAGACCCTGTCTCGGTACAAACAAACAAACAAAATATTTCTCTTTTCCATTTTTGTCAGGAAAATTTGTAAATAAAGGGAATAGGAAATATTATTGCTAATATTTCTCCCTACTTGGAGATTCTGGGTATTTATAATTGATTGGAACTTGGAAAAAATCACAGTAAAAGAAATGTATTACCTTTGTTTCCATTCAAGAAATTTTTTGGCATATGTCATTAAAGTTACTAATTCTCTTATTCAACAAATACATACTGAACATCTGTTCTGTGCCAAGCCCTCTGCTAGGCACCCGGATCAAGTAGCAAAGGAAGCAGGCATGATCCCTTAGGAACCTGGAAGCATTAGGGGCAGGGGTACAATCTGGAGTAAAAGCAACTGAAAGGCCCTGTAATAAGTGCTCCAATATGACATTGCATAGTATCTCACGTTAAATGCTATTTTCAGTACAGTAGTATTTGAGGTAGAAGCCCTTTTCAGCCACGTTGATAACTAGAACAGCATTCACATCTTATTCCACAATCTAAACAATACAGTGGATTTCAAAAAATGCAGACCTTCTGTTGATGCTGTGAGAAAAGGAATGTGTGCTTTGACATATGTGTTTAGACATTCGCTTAGCAAGCATTCTGTCAACCTGCTGGGACAGTGCCACAGCTGAAGCACACAGAGCCCCAGACATCAGCTGTACAGAAACCAAATGGTGCCCAACCAAAAATTAACTTAGAATTCAAAGTATCTAAACACTTTGACAGGCATAACCAAAAATCGACAGAGGCAACCCCGTCATCCATAGTCATCGCTTCTAAGTTCAGTAAGGAACCATCCTGAATTTCAACTGCCTCACTGCTGGGCTGAATTTGAAATCTTCCCCATACAGCAAGATAATGAATGCCACAAAAATAAGCAAAATGAGATGATGTGTTAGATGGTCGCCGAATCGTGATAGATTACTTGATAAGATCACACGAATTCAAAGCAGTTGACAACTTCAAAACCTTTGGTTGATCATTTTTCTATTGAAATTATTAAAATTGAGAAGGTAAAAATGGAAGTGCCTTTTTTCTTTTAAGATTTTCAGAGCAGTAATGCAATAACCTATTAGGGCGTTGCTATATAGATCTCATAGTTAAAGTCCCATACTCCCAGAGACAGCCTAAGAGTTCTACAGCTTGCTAGCCATTAGCAATTAGAAACTCGTTTAACCCTGTTTGATCAATAATTTTTAGCTCAAGGGTCATGGTAACAATTAAGGAGCAGAGCTGACTTTAAACTTTTTGAATCAATTAGAGACAACTTGCTACAGTTAGTGGAACTCAGAAAGCAAACCAATCAGTGGAAACCTTACATTTTCAGAGTCAGAATTGGGTGTCACATGCTCTCTAATAAATGTACTTCTGAGGATAAATCAACCCACTCTGTCACCAACACTAACACTGCTTCCAAGCCTGAGGCAACCTTCTCTTGCCTCTATCACCCACACAACCCAAAACAAGTTCCTCCCAAACCCTATGTAAGATTTTGTTTTGCAGGGCTGGATGAGGTGATGTACACCTATAATCCCAGCTACTCAGGAGGTGGATACAGGAATATCTCAGTCCAAGGCTGGCCTGAGCAAAAGTGTGAGACCCCATCTGAATCACAAACTAAAAGCAAAAGGATGAGGGGTGTGGCTCAAGCTATAAAGTTATTACCTAGGAAGCACAAGGTCCTGAGTTCAGTCCTGGTGCTGAAAAAGAAAAAATCTTTCTTTGCTCAATAGAACTGTACCCAATCAGCACAACTTTTCTTAAGCAAGCAATATATTTGGCTATATTTTGGGGACTGAGTGTACTAATCACTTGCTTCTACACTATATACCCATTTTTGAAATTATAAGATGAGTCTTTAATTTTATTCACTGCTTTGTACGACTTGTTTTTCTATATAATGATCCATTTCATTCATATGTTTTATTTAGGAAACATTCTCTGTGAACTATAGATTCAAATCCCCAGGCAAAATCTGTCTGCTTTTTATAACTTTACCTTTACTGACAAATTCTGCATTCAAGTCTCTAAACTTTTCATCAGAAGCCTCAAACTGTCCCCTTTTTTTCCCTTTCCTGTCTGGGTTTTACCTGGTTCTCTAGGTTCTTTATCCACCTGGTTCTCCAGGCTCTCTATCCACCTGGTTCTCCAAACTACAAACCTTGGACTTGGACTTGGCCTTTCCTTCTCTATTCTCCCCCAGACTTAACAGTACTCTGTGAGCTTGGTGTGGTGATGCAGGCCTGTAGTCCCAGCACTCAGGAATCTGAGCCAAGAGGATCATAAATTCCAGGCCAGACACATACATTAAAAAGAAAGAGAGAAAAAAAAAATTTAAACTCTCTGAGATGGTTGGCAAATCTCTGCCCTCTCCTCACTCTTTGGCTTGTTCTCTAATTAAAGATTAGAGAATCCTGATTTTGTCAGGATGATTAGCAGGGTCAAGTTGTTAGCAGAAGTCACTCTCCCACTTCTAATACATCCCCACTTCTAGCACATCCCCCATGAATGCACTGTGGTGATGAAGAGTAGAAGCTTGCTTTCTTAAGAGACCAAGTGGAGGCTATGGCGTGTGGGACCAATACTACTGAAACCATCTTCCTCTGTTTTCTCCATCATTCCCCACTCACTCCTCTCATCCAACGTAAGCCTCATTCCTGTGTACTTTACCTTCATTGCTCGTGCCAGCTCCTCTGCCTAAAATTCCTTTTAGTCTCCTCAATGTGATTCTAGCTCCAGTTTGGGTTCACACTAAAATCATCTCTGCTACAATGTCAGTTGCTACCTCTGCTCTATAATCCATTTGACTGGTAGAGGACTGAATGCAATCCATGTGCTTTCATTATTCCATGTTTTCCTCTCCTGCTGGAAGCAGCTGAAGGACAAAGACATAACTTCATTCCTCTCTGAAGGCTATTGGCCAAAAGAAAATAGTATAGAGTAAGGTCCCAGTAATGTGAGTTAAAAAGGGGCATCATTTATAATATGAACTAGTGACTGTTAGTTACATAGACCCTTAACATAGTCACAAGACTTGAAGAATTTCCCAACTAAAAATCTTTACTCTGTTAATCCACGTGACCTTGACTTCTCAACACCGCCCAAATGAGGTCTGTGCATTTCTGTGAACAAATGTGAGGCTTTGGTTTCCTTTTCCTCCTTGCTGGGCTCTCACTGGGTTATTCTTAGGAAAGAATGCCAAGGCATTCCACAGGGAATGTTTGTACGTTTCCAAAGGAATGTGTCTTGGACTTCCGGTCTTCATTGCCCGTGAAAGGAATGGCTTTTTAGATGGCAGCAGAATCACAGGATTGCATTATGTTTGCCTTGGCAGTGATTAACAAGGTTTGGCAGATAGACTCCACACCTCCTAGCATTGGAAGAGAGAGTTTAAAGAAATATTTATAAGGCACTTACTATATGCCAGGTGCCATGTTAAAAGATAAAGAGACAAAGACAATTAAAATACTACCTAACCTTCTAGTTTACATCCTATGTAAGTGGGGAAACAAAGGAGCCCCAGTATACATGGCAGTAACAAGGGCACAGAGGAGAGGGGTGTGCGGCATGACAGATGAATGCTGCAGAAGTTCAGAAGTCTTCTTAGGAGGGCTTCGAAGGTGCAGAGATGCTATTTAAATGGATACACAGATGTGTGGCGGCACAGGTCACATACATGCTGCCCAGAGAACACAGACATAGCAGAGTCCTGGCAATCTAAGAAGGCCAGGATTGGCCTTCTTTTGGAAAATCTTTGGAAACTCTTTCAACTTTACAATTGTCATTTATTTTTAAAATTTCTTCACAGGCCTTTCAAACACTTAGCTTTGCTAATTCCTTAAGCACAGTATACAATACTATCATACTTTTTTGATCTCTTTAAGCTAAAAAGGGGTTTAAGTAATAAAGAACAGGTAGGTTTACAAAAGCAAACGTCTGCCACCATTTTGAGGCTATACTTCTAAGAATGTCCAGGATCTAAGTTTGCTTAAAAGGGATGGGATTCTGAGAAGAGGCCAGTAAAAATGGGAAGACTGAGAAAGTCACAGAGCATTGTATAGCATGCTGGTCACTTTCTGTGGTCGTAGTAAGCCTTTGAACGCCTATTGCTTGTTGACAGTGCCTTTGCATCCACTTGACTTTCACATGGCTAGCTTTCTGTGTCAGTGCAGGGTACTCTAATCCCTCCTGCTTGAGCTCAACCCATTAAATTATAGCCTTAGCCTTGTGATGGGGAGCTGACCCCAGTTTGGTGCCAGGCACCCAGCAAAATGGGGATTAATAAAACCCGTCCTGGCATAGCCAAGGGCTCTACAGCTGCTTCTTGCAATTAGACTTGTCATCATTCTCTCAAGAAGCCCCAGTTGATGTTTAAATCCTAATTGGCAGGGGACACCTGTTTCCTGATGGGAAAGGGTCAGTCACAGCAGTCATAGGCTAAGAACCCAGATGAAGGAGCACAAATAAATACCTTTTGCCTTAAATCTATTTTCTTCCATTTGGAGTTTCATTTTTGTTTTGTTTTGCTTCTTTTTTATTTCTATCCACCCCCGCTCCCAAAGTGGCATGTGCAGAACCAGGTTGGTCCATGGGAGCAAATAATTTTGGGCTCTGAATCTTTATTGAGCAAGAACTTTCCACCTGTCCTGTCTCTTCCCAGGGCATCCTCCATACCACCCAGCAATCCCGTCTTGGCATGAGTATTTTTTCCTGGTTACTTTTTTTTTTTGCCAGAGTCCTGGTCTTCATTCATTCTGGCACTTGGGTATTCATTAACTGCCTGTAAGCTGCTGAAACTCTGTAGCTTATCTGTGCCTATAAAGATATCAAGTGTATTTTTGATTTCTGTCTTCAGTGAGCTTGCATCAATAGAGGGAGGCATTCGAATAGCCTGTAGTAGGGCACAGGAAGCACTCTTGCTCAAGTGATGTCTGAGAAATCGGGCATAGAAGGAAAAGTGGCAAAAATTCTCAGGACAGTCTTTTTAGAGGTTTGGGCAATTTGGTTCTTTCTAAAATTTAATAACCATAGACTTTCTGCTTAGACTTTACTGGTTGAGGTTGTCTAAATAGTAGTAAGGTAGGTTTTTGGATTTTGGGAGTTTTTTTGGCTGGGAACATCAGTAATGTCTTAAAGAATTCACTGTGACTCTTCTAAAACCACTAGATGTTTTCAAATTAAATATTATTTATTGCACTATGATGACGAAGGCAAATAAGTGGAGGTAGTAAGACTAAAATAATCACTTAAGAATGTGAAGGAAGCTGTGAATCAGCACATATCAAGGAGCAATGCAATAAGCATTTCTTGAACACCACTATGTCAGGCTCCAGGCTACCACTTGGACTTCCTTTGGATCACTTGAGTTTTCAACTCACTTTGTAAGGACAATCCTCCTACAGAACTTTGCCAAGAGCCAGTTAAGCTCTCTTGTCAACCCTGCCATGTCCTGTGGGATCCAGTGAAATCAGGAGATCAGATAAGACTAATTCTGGAGTCTGACTGATTACCAGTGGAATGTCCTTCAAGTGCCATATGGCAAATTCAAAAATTTTTTGTCATGTACTTACTCAATGCCTTGTTTGATATCTAGTTTTATAAGTTACTATGCTGTGTTTACTAACATTGGTATGGTCATTAACATTGTTGAAAGGAAGGAAAGGCTTGATCTTAAAGGCTGAGAGCTTTAAATCTCACTGGTTGATATGTACTGGTAAGAACAACCACCTCCACGTGGCAATTCTACACAAGAGATTAATTAAAATCATTGCAGGAGCCACTGTATCCCATGCCATCTCTTCAGTGGATTCTTCCTGGGACCCTTGGGATAGACAGTTTGCAGCCTACACTTTTAGAACAAGAAGACCCTCCCTCCAAAATTATTTGCTCCCAGCAACCAACCTGGCTCTGCACATGCTATTCTGCGGTAAGGAGAGAAAGAAAAAAAAAGAGAAACAAAACACAACAAAAATGAAACTCCAAATGGGAGAAAACACATTGAAGGCAAAGGTATTGGGAGAAATGAACCAAGCCTTGTATGCACATATGAATAATAAAAGAAAAATGAAAAAAAAAAAAAAAGGCAAAGGTATTTACTTGTGCTCCTTCATCCTGCTTCTCGGCCTTTCCCCTGTGCCTGCTCTTTGGATAAGGGGAGTGCAAATGGAAGGATAAAATACAGAACCATTTCTACCTCCTTAATCACTCTCTGAGGACCAAGTGGGCTACACTCCTGGATGGCAAAGTGCTTCATGAGTTCCTTGTGGTCGTGTATTCAGTCGTCTTTTGGTATCCACAGGAGTTTGGTTTCAAGATCTCTAATCCCAGGATATCCAAATCTGCTCAAGTCCCTTATATAAAATGGTATAGTATTTGCTTATAACTTGAACAGTCCTCTTGTATGCCTTACGTAATTTTTAGGTTACTTATAATATTGAATGCAATGTAAATAAATTGTTTATGGAATGATACAAAGAAAAGAGCTGTCTATGCTCAGCATTGATGGAGTGCTTTAAGTAGTCCTTTCCATCCACAGTAGTTGAATCTGCAGATGCAGTGTCTGCAGATAAGGAGAGCCACCTTCTTGTAACTCCATCTGAACAGTAGTTAACCATCTACTGTGCCTGTCTTTGGATATTGGGTACATTACAAACCTACCTTATATGAGGGAGAACATACAATTTTTGGTCTTCTGAGCATGGCTGACCTCACTTAGAATGATGTTCTCCAGTTCCATCCATTTATCTGCAAATGATAAGATTTCATTCTTCTTCATGGCTGAGTAGAATTCCATTGTGTACAAGTACCACTTTTTCTTGATCCATTCATCAGTAGTGGGGCATCTTGGTTGTTTCCATAACTTGGCTATTGTGAATACTGCTGCAATAAACATGGGTGTGCACGTGCCTCTGGAGAAACCTGTGTTGCATTCCTTTGGGTATATCCCCAGGAGTGGGATTGCTGGATCATATGGCAGGTCTATGTTTAGATTTTTAAGAAGTCTCCAAATTTTTTTCCAGATTGGTTGCACCAGCTTGCATTCCTACCAACAGTGGATTAGGGTTCCTTTTTCCCCACATCCTCACCAACACATGTTGTTGGTGGCATTTTTGATGGCCATTCTAACAGGGGTTAGGTGGAATCTTAGTGTGGTTGTGGTTTTAATTTGCATTTCCTTTATTGATGGCCATTCTAACAGGGGTTAGGTGGAATCTTAGTGTGGTTGTGGTTTTAATTTGCATTTCCTTTATGGCCAGAGATGGTGAGCATTTTTTCATGTGTTTTTTGGCCATTTGAATTTCTTCTTTTGAAAAAGTTCTGTTTAGTTCAGTTGCCCATTTCTTAATTGGTTCATTGATTTTAGGAGAGTTTAGTTTCTTAAGTTCCCTGTATATTCTGGTTATCAGTCCCTTGTCTGATGTATATCTGGCAAATATTTTCTCCCACTCTTCGGGTGGTCTTTTCAGTTTAGAGACCATTTCTTTTGTTGTGCAGAAGCTTTTTAATTTTATGAAGTCCCATTTATTCATCCTTTTTCTTAGTTGCTGGGTTGCTGGGGTTCTACTGAGGAAGTCTTTGCCTATACTTACTTGTTCCAGAGTGTTTCCTGTTCCTTCCTGTACTAACTTCAGAGTTTCAGGTCAGATATTTAGGTCATTGATCCCTCATATGCAGACTTTAGATCTAGGGCAAATGTAGCAATGTTGTTGGACTTGGATCACATGATAAGGGGAGAGTACATAAAGGAGGCATAGGAATAAGTAAAAAACCCAAAACATGAAAGTGTTTAACGTCCCCACTCCAGAGGAACTAATACAGAAACCTTAAAATGACAGAGGTTATCATGAGCGGGGGATCAGAAACCAATGTAAACATCAGTTAGAGTTGAATCAAAATGGGTCGTAACACATGGGTACATGAAAGCAATAGTAGGACTCTCTCTGTATAGCTATCCTTAACTCAACTAACAAAATGCTTTGTCTTCCTTATTATGCTTACGTGTTTTCTTCAACAAAATTAGTGATAAGGGCAGAACAGGACCTGCCTGGAACGGAAGGGGGAGGGGGGTAAAGGTGGGAGAGGGGGGAAGGGTGGGAGAGGGGGAGCAGGGTGGAGAAATGACCCAAACAATGCATGAACATGTGAATAAATGAACAAAAGATAAATAAATAAATAGATAACCTACCCTAGATCTCCATTGTTGATAGTGCCTTTGACTCCCATGTTCCTTTCAAAGCCTGTGTGGTCCAGAGCTCAGTTATTACCATATTAGGAGGGAGATGCTTAGGCTAAATCTCCTTTTAGATGTTTGGAACAAAGTGTGAGGCTTTGCAGCCTCCGTGTATTTATGAGGTAAGCAACAGCGAGTAGCACAGAGCTTTGAGGAGAATTGTGATTCATTCAGGAAGAAATAGCATGCACCTGTGAGAATACAGAAGTTGACACTTGACATTATTGGAGTACTGCGTCAGCTGGAAGGCTGTCCCCAAACGAACTGACAGCTTGGAGCGGCAGTGGAACTCTCCGACTGCTGTGTTTTGCTTTTGGAGTGAGGACAAACTTGTGACTCACATGGGATGTGGGGAGGTATGCCTTAGTGGCATTTAATCTTGGCAGGAGGGTGGTTGTGCAGAGGTGAGATGCAATCTAATAAGCACATGTGTTCTTACAGTATGCCTCGTGGCCAGGCCTCTTTATCTTCAGTAATCCCAATCTATGTCCCAGAATCACATCATTTGGCCATGGATCAAACCCCCTGTATTCTTAGCTTGGGGAATAATGAAACCTGCTCTCAAAACAAGATAGGATCATGATGAATTTCCCTCCCTCGGCAGCGGCACGACATTAAATGCAACACTGCATCGGGAAAATACATCTAATTTGCTGATGGAGAAGACCCAACATTGCTTTCCATCTGTGGAATCCCACCATGGTACTTTGTGACTGATGACAGGAATGAATTGATGGTATAGATAAAGAACACAAGAGAACAAAGCTTCAGAACCCAACAGCTAGAGCTCTGACTGTATTGCTGTTGCTGGTAGCAGTCACTGTCTTCCACAGGGCACTGGATGCTATTCTGCACATCACTCAGAGGGCAGTTTGCCAAGAGAAGCCCTTTAGGGTGCAATACTATTAAAATAGAAACGTTTTTGCGCTTAAAGAGTATGATGAAAAGGAAGTGACCCTGGCGGGAGCTCGCCAGAGTCTTGCTGCTCCTTTGAGCAAGGCCAGTGCAGGGGTGTCTTTGTGATGTAGGAAGGGTCACGGGCAGGGCAGCCTTCCAGAAGTCTGCAGGCAGATCAGGACAGGCCACTGATGATCTGAAAATGACTGGCACTGGGCTCTCAACTGGGGAGAGGAATCATTTACTCGGGAAATACTGACTCTCCTGCTGTGAAATCATGTCCATGTCACATAATCTCTTAAAACCCTGAGAGTTCTTTTCCAAATCTTTCCCTTTGGCTTTGAGTAAAACTCTGACTTGAACTGCAGATTTGAAAACTATTTTTAAACTCAGTGTTCACAGCAGGGACGCATATGTCAATTAGGTAGGGCAATGGCTTCTCAGAAGAGAAAACAATAGTACAGGGTGACAGGCATGGAGGAGGAGGAGGAACAAAATTCTATTTTCCTACTACTGGCATTTTATTATCTTGATGTCATACAATTTAAAAACACTTCCCAGAGTTAAATTTCTCCAAGAGTCAAAAGAGGAAATATATATATGTGTATGTATACATATATATGTATAAAAATATATATTTATATTCATGTATAACATCTTATTTTTAGAATTTGATTCTGCATTTTCAGAGAACTAACATTTTCTTCATTTTTGGAAAGAAAAGTAACAATGAAATTCATTTTTCACTAAATAACCAGCAATCCATGATACCTTCTCAGTGAGTAATTTGGTTTCCTCTATGGCAAGTTCAGATGAACAGAAAAGGCAGAAGCAGTTGAACACTGCCCCCTGCTGTCACTCTTCCACATTTGCTCTCAGAACCTGGATTTTATTTGGACTGTCCCAAGGGACACAAGATCCACAGCAGTGGCTTTCAAATTTCAGCCAGTCCTCCATATGCCTTCATAGTTCATTATCATTGCCTTCATTTTAGATCTAGGTTCCACAAATGAGAGAGAACGTGGTATTTGGCCTTTGAGCTTGGCTTATCTCACCCAGCATGATGACCTCCAGTTCCATCCATTTTCCTGCAAATGACAAAATTTTATTGTCCATTATGATTGAATAATATTCATTAGTATACACACACATATATATGTATACATAATATTTTATTTATCCTGTCATAGTTTTCTGGGCAACTCAGCTGTTTCCACAGTTTGGTCATTATGAAGAGAGTTGCAATAAACATGGATATACAGGACTCTTTCTTATATCAATTTATATTCCTTTGGATATGCAGCTATGAGTAGTATGGAGGGATCATAATTAGGTCTTTGGGAGTCAGTGGGAGGGGGGAGGGAGGAAAGGAAGGGACACGGAGGGGTGATGAGGATAGAAGTACACAGTATGTATACATAAGAAGGCAGCATAATAAAACCCATCAAACTGTTGAAAAAGTGGGCTGGGATGTAGCTTGGTGGTACTGTATGCATGTATGGAATTATCACACAAAATCCCCTTGTATTATTGATGTATGATAATTCAAAAAATTAAATGTTCAAGACTAAAACACTTTAGCTAGCATAAGAATCACTTGGAAGGTTGTGAAGTCCCAGCTTGCTGGCCCTCACCTTCAGGGTTTCAGATTCTGCAGATCTGGGTGCGGCTCCAGAATTTGCATTTCTGACAAGTTCCCATTGCTGATCCATCCCTGATCTATTTAGAAATGCCAAATCTGTGTAGGATGCCCTTGATCGCTGGCAGAAAAATCCTCTGACAAAAGAAATTGGCTTCTATGACTCTCTGAAGACATATTTTACTGCTTGCTCTAACCCATCCAGTATCTTACACAGGAAGACAAGTTGGGTGGGAGAGCCAAAGACAAAAGGAATTGATCAGAAATGCAATTGATCAAGCAATGTGGGTTGTAATAAGCTGTGCTTGCGGCTCAATGATTTTAACAGGGGAGCATGGGATGAATTGAACTACAGAAGATTGTTTATACAAAGAACTGGCTTGGCCTGGAATGTGAAGAACCTGCCTGTTTGTGAGAGCTGCTTTCAAAGTGAATGGATAATACTTCTCTTTGAAGGTCTGGGCAGAGTCCCAATTTTTCTTTCTTTCTTTCATATGCCACATGTTAATTTGTCTCCAAAATTCATTTACTCAGAAAGCAGATGGCTAGAGGTGTGAAACTTTGGTGGTATTAAGTCCTATCATTTTTGTCATCACCAATGTTTTCAGTACAACTGGAGTCATTACTGATTAAAGAACTCAGGAGCAAAGCTGCACCTTTGAACTTTGGAAACTAAAAAGAAGAGATGGGACACATTTCAACTACTTTTTTTTTTTTTACTGTGGTAAAGTTATGCAATGTTAAATTTACCATTTAACCATTTTTAAATGTATAGTTTAATAGTGTTAAGTAATAATTCACATTATTGTGCAACAGATCTCTAGAACTTTCAAAACTGAAACTCTACATATTATTTCTCCCTCTTCCATCCCCCTAGCTCCTGGCAGCCACCTTTCTTTTGGTTTCTGTGATTTCTTGTACTTCACCTCTTTCATGTACATGTAAGTGAAAGCGTGCAGAATTTACCTTCTGTGAGTATCTTATTTTACTTAGTCTTTGAGGTTCATCCATGTTGCACCATGTGACATGATTTCCTTCTTTTGAAAGATTGCATTATATTCCATTGTTTGTACATATACCCCATTTTCTTTATGCATTTGTCTTCCTGCAGACACTTGGGTTGCTTCTACTGTGAATAATGCTGTAGTCAAGAAGAGTGTGCAAGTATTTTCTTTATACCCTACTTTTGCATTTGGTTGGATACATACCTGTAAAAGTGATGACTGGATCATAGGGACATACTATTTTTAATTTTTTAAGGAGCTTTCATACTGTCTTCCATATATAATAGCTACATTCCCGTGATGGAAAGATGACTCTTCTGATTTCTCTGCATCCTTGTCAACATGTTACTTTCTGGTTCTCCTCTAGTGGCCCCTTAATGAGGGTGAAGTGACGTCTCTGTATGGTTTTGATTTGCATTTCCCCCATAATGGTGGTGCTGAGTGTCTTTTCATGTGTGTTTGTGGCCATTTGTATATCTTCTTTGGAGAAATGTCTTTTCAAGTCCTTGGCCCTTTTTTAATTGAGTTATCTTATTGCTATTGATGTCAAGTTGTAAACGTTCCTTATACATTCTAGATAACTATCCCTTATCAGAAATAGGCTTTAAAAATATTTTCTCTCATTTCCAGGGCTGCTTTTCACACTGATAGTTGTTTCCTTTGATAAGCAGTTTTAAGTTTTGAACTAATGCCTTTGTTTATTTTTGCTTTTCTTGGTAACACATAGCCAAAACAGTCATTGCCAAAACCAGTGTCCCAGAAGTTTTGTCCTATGTTTTCTTCTAGAATTTCTATGGTTTTAGGTCTTTCTTATGTTTAGTTCTTTAATCTGTGTTCTGTTAATAGCTGTATATAATGTAAGATCCAACTTCTTTTTTTTTTTTTTTTTTTTGGTGATGATGGGGTTTGAACTCAGGCTCACACTTGTTAGGAGAGCACTGTACTATTTAAGTCACACCCCCAGCCCATTTTTGCTTTAGTAATTTTTCAGATAGGCTCTCATGCTTACGGCCAGCCTTGGACCATGATCACTCTTCCTGTGCCTCCTGTATATCCAGAACCACAGACATACACCACCACAACCAGCTTTTTTGCTGAGATGGAATCTCGATAACTTTTTGCCCAGGCTGGGCTTGATCATGAGCTCTGCCCCTTGAGTAGCTGCAACTACAGGAGTAAACACCATGCTTGGGCCCCCGACTTCATTCTTTAGCTCAGCCCATGATAAACTTTATGCAAAAGCCTGTGAAGCTGCCTTCTATGTTGCCCAGTTGTCATGCTGAGAAAAATCTGATTCATTTTGTCATGACTTTCATTCTTCTTTCTAAGTCTCCTTTGTGGCTTCATTTTTCTCTATTAAAATTTTTTATCCATATGGTTCTTATTTTTCCAAATTTTCTATGACATAAGTCATCTGTGTATACTCAGCTTGAGTTTTGCAGATGAAGACAATGCACACAAATACAGTACCAGACACCAGAATGACTGATTCAGCCCAGAGAGCTTTTTCAGCACAGCATATTGTTTCAAGTTTTGCTTTTCCTTCAACTTAATTGTTTTCAAACTATGTAGAACATATTTCAGTTTATTCTATGAATTATCATTCTGTATATGATTGGTTAATTCTGTAAGGTTCAGTTCTATGTATTTATAAAGGAGATATATCCACCTCCACCATCATCAATAACTTTTGATGACCATGCTTCCTTGCCTTGCCCCTCAGCAACTCCCCAGCTCATCCTCTGAAAAGTACATGGCAAATGATCAGATGCTTTGTCAAGGAAAATTGCCTCCTCATCTATAACTACCCTTTAATGGCAGATGCTGTTCATTGAAAGCCCATGCTGTTCTGCTCAGCATCTTGCTGTGTTTGGGATATGCAGTGATGGAACCATACCTTGGCTGGAGGCTAACATTGGAAGTGTTTTTGTGACACCTCGGTTGAGTGAGAAGAACCTGGAGTCCTCTGGGGTTAATGTAGCTGGGGACAACACAGCAAGCTGGAAGGGGTGGAAGGAGAAGGAGGCAGTGGATGTTGAGTGCCCTGGACCTGGACTGGTGTGCAACAGATCTGAGCTGAAATGAACAAAGAAATTGCATCCAGTTCTTCATGGCATAGTTTAAAAGATCTATCACTAATTAATTTGTACTAAATAAGTACAAATGTACTTATCAAATATATAATTTAAATAATAAATAATTATAAAAATATAAACAATTGCATATAATGTGTACAGCAGTGATTAGTGATATATTTATAATAGTAAGTACTAATTGGCTTAGCAAAGACAAAATGTTTAAGTGGATTATGGTGCATCCATTTGGCTAAATGGGCTACATTTCTTACAATATATCATAGTTGAGTTCACTCCTCCATCATTCTCCTTTATCCTGCTCCCCTCATTCCTCATTTCTGGAATAGTTTCAACAGGTCTAATTTTTCCATTTTCATACATAGTACATATTTCTACCATATTCACCTTCCTACACTCTTTCCTTATACCCCCCCACACTGGTACCAACCTCCAGACAGGATCTTTTGTACCTTCTTGTTCTCTGTTTTTGAAAAAAGATATTTTTGTTTGTTTAAGATAGCTATACAGGGAGTTTCATTATGACATTTCCATGTATGCATGTATTATAAGCTGAGTTGCTTCATCTCCTCTATTTTTATACTCTGTAACTTAGTCCCCTTTTATGGTGATTTCAACAGGTTTAAAAATTCTATATTCATTCTCTTATAGGAAGTAGATCAACCATATTCACCTTCTTAATCAATGACATCACATGGGAGCCCACCTACATTTTAGAAATTAGATGTGTGCATCTTCAATACTCATCAGGAAAAACTCTTTTCCAGACAATATGGAAAAATCAATTATTAACTGAATAGCATATGAGAATAAAACCATGTTTAGTTTTATTAGATGTAAATGAAATTTATGGTTATATGAAAAAAGTTGTGCTTTCTTGAGATATACACACATGTGACATGTGTTATAAGATTTGCAAAGAAATCTAGGAAAGAAAAAGTAACAAGCAAGCAAGGGTAATAAATGACTCATAAATTTTTAGCCTAAATATGTAATTGTTATACAGGTATTACACTGTACTATTCTATCTACTTTTCTGAATGTTTGTAACCATTTATTGGTACTTAAAATTTTTAAGTTAGTCATTATACTCAAATCTTGATAACTACTGAATTAGCTGACTTTTACATTTTTGGTCAAAGTACATTATAGACATGTAAGGAAGTGTCACAGTGAAATTCCATTGTGCAATTAATTTATATTAAGAAATGGTAGCTTAAGGTTAAACATTTGCACTATAAGTAGCAATTGGCAAAGGAGACTTCTTTACTATTATTAATATTATGATTAAGTAAGTCTTTAAGAGTTTGAACATATTTTCTTTTACTTCACCCCATTGAAGTCATACATAAATCCTGAGAATAGTATCTTATTGTCATCACAAGAAAATTAAGAATCAGAGAGTAACTTGCCCAGTGTTATTCTGCTAGGAAACAATAGAGGTATGGTGAGTAATTTTTAAAGGAAAAGAATGTGGGGAAAATATATATTGCATTTTTGTTTCTCAAAAGTGTTATCTCAAATTTTAAGATAGCCTTTCCACCTGTTGGTGACTCTCACAGTAATATCGAGGTGCAGGGCCCCTGAGCAGGAGACAGATGCCAAGTCAGTGCATGAGTCACCCTCCTTTATCTAGGGCATAGTCAGTTTCCAGGTGCAAAGTCAGACATTGCAAAATATCAAAAAGATTAGGGAAGATAACCTAAAAGATTAGGGAAGGTAAAAGCCATCACTGTAAGAGAATCAGATGAGAATAGGTTTATTCCTCTGGTAAAAATATTGGTCTCAGAAACTCAGGATTAGGCTGGAGGAATGGCTCAAGTGGTAGAGAGACTGCCTAGCAAACATGAAGCCCTGAGTTCAAACCCCAGTACTGCCACAAAAAAAAAAAAAAAAGAAAGAAACTCAGGATTAAAATGTTTTTAAGGAAAAAACTAACCTGATAATTATAATAAATCTCTCATAAGCAGGTGGTTTATAATTTGAGGATGTAAAACATTGCCCATTTAAAAAACTGGAATTCATTCTCCCCAAATAACCCTCCCTATCAAGACAGCAGGATCAGACAGTCATCTTGCAAGATCAGAGACCATAACTCAGAAAAACAATTAAAGATACATAATTCTGGTGGTAGAGGGGAACAATGCAAACAACAATTTATTTAATTTGAGTTTTACTAGATTATGGTTTTCACTTGTGCTCAATTAGAAAGATGACTTGAGTGCTACAATTTTAGGGCAGTCATCATATTTTGAAAAAAATGAAAAAGAATGGGTCTCCCCAAGAGACACAAAGTGATATCTACTATTCCTATTTTACTCATCTGCATCACCAGTCATCAGAAACTGGTTATCGTTCCTGATGTTGAGCCTAGACTTGCAAGATGTTTGAAACTTGAGGTTTATGGGCAAAATGAGCTTTAAATTTTAATTCTTTTTTCTCTTTTTGGTGGTTTTGGGGTTTGAACTCAAGGTCTCATGCTTGCTGCACAGGTGATCTACTACTTGAGTCACTCCCTCACACCTTTATGCTTTACCTATTTTTGAGGTAGGGTCTCACTTTATGCCTGGGGTGGCCTTGATCACAATCTTTCTATTTATACTTCCCATGTTGCTAGGATAGCAAGCTCATGCCACCACATACAGCCTTTGGTTGAGATGGGGGTCTCACTAACTTTTATGTCTGGTTTGACCTCCAACCACTATCTTCCCAATCTCTACCTCCTGCATTTTAATTATTTTAGTTTTTATTTCTTATTTTTCATTTGTTTAAGCTCCTGGTGGCCCATATTAAGCAGAAACTTAAGGGCCTTAATACATGGTTAGCCAAACATAAATGGGCTGACATAGTCTCAGTTTACCCACCATGCATTCCTTAATTCATTTATTTCCTCAGAAAAAATTTTAAAATCACCTTTTTAAAAACAAATACCCTGTGCTATGTACTAGGAATACAAAAATGAATGACCCGTTTTTGATTTTGAGGGCAAATGAGGGCAGTAGAAATGAAACCACTTACAAAACTCTCACACTTAAGTGCTACAGTAGAGGTAAGAACAGAATTATTTTCAGAGAACATGGTGGGGATATATTATAATCCCACCTCATCTCAACGTAATAATGGCATGGTTCTAGAATAATGTAGCTACTGCTCTGTGACCTTTAGGATACAAATAAAGAAAAAGGATATGTATGTGGAATAAAGCAAACTGACTTTCATAAGATGACTGTATCATTCAACCAGAACTCTAGCAATCTTTGGATTTTGAACCAACTTGAATTGGGGACATAATTTTTCTTCACAATATGTCAGTTGCCTATACAGTGGCATAGGCCACAGGCATTCTGAACAGGACAAAACAACAAACATAAAACATGGGGCAAGTGGAGCCCTAGCCCTTCAAACTTCTTCTAGATTTTCACTAGTGAAAGGCAACTGCTCTTTCAGCCTGTGACCTACTTTCCTTCAGATTTTAGCCCCATTTTGTTTTCCTCTATTTGGATTTTACAGAGTCCTGAACCATTTCCTTTAATGCTAGCTTAAGCAACTCATAGGGTACTCACTGTCTCTGGAACATCCTCTAAGATCACTCACCCCAAACATGATGTAGTGCCAAACTCAGATCTCAAAAAGTTTTGGCCACTCATCATTTGGGGGTGGGCTGGGGACAGGTTACCTGTGTCAGTGCCCTACCATCTCTGTCTAGGCGACCTCTTGGCTGATTTGTAATGACACGAGGCATACCTTTGGTGTTAAGACATTATCCAGTACATCTTCCCCTACATTTTGCAAGTCCTCATGGTGCTTTCCAGCTCCCTGCTTCCTATACTTAGTCATTCTTCCCAATGGTTTCTGAACAGTGCCCAATGTTCCCAACTTTTCCAACTTCCTTTTTTTCCAGTTTCTGCCCCACCCCCCACCCCAAGTGGATGTCTCATTCTCTCAGGAACTCAATTTCTGCCAAAAAAGTTCAGTTAATCTATAGGCCTCTGACTGAGCAAAGAGAAAATAAAGGTTTAAGCAATAGATTGGAATCTCTGCCGCGGAGAGCCTGAGGCCGCCCCTTTGTGTGGTGCAGCACACATGGAGATGAGGGGCCCTTTCCTTACTTGAAGTGACTTTTGGTGCCCCTGGGTTCAGAAGCTTCTGGAAATGATGCTGCATGAAAGTAGCAAGATGGATAATTCTCACATACATTAGAGACAACGTTGAGAACGTTCAGAAGTTTGGAGGAAGAATTTGAATGTATCTGAAATTCCCTAAGAGCAGAAAGAAACAGATTCTATGCTTACCTGTAGGTTGCTCTCTGTGAAAAATGGGATTCAGCAAATACTGTATAAAATACAGATAGAGAAGATTCAAGACCAAGTGAGAAAAATCTGCTCCATCATTCTTTCAACAATAATACATTACCTGACACGTAAGAAAAGTTCAATAAACATTTGTTCACTAAGAATCATGGCTTTCTGAAGCCAAAAGATAAAGGATCAAGCTTGAAGTGGGAAAAAAAAATGGCTCAAGACTAACGGAGAAAAAAACAATAACACAAACAATATCGACAAAGCCTGAGGAGTGTGATAAGAACAAAGATGTTCTTTACGTGGGTGCAAAAGAATAATTCACCACGTACTTCCCTGGAAGTAACCAGATTGTTGTTAAGATTTATTCAGCTACAGAAAAACAACTACACAAACTCTCTGATTCCTCTTTCCCTTCATTGATGCTTGGTGTTTTGAAGTCTTCCCACTGGCAGTACTTCAGAAGAACACAGGAGGGCGTTCCATTTTAACTGTTCAGAATTTCTCTACAATCAAGCCCTCCATTCAACAGAGAACAATTCTACAAAATAACATGGGAAATAATATCCCTGGAAGAGAAGCAGTGGCTGTATTTTGCCAAACTTCAGTATGAATGTTTTATTTTACACAGAATCTATGCAAACTGGATAATGACTGAGGGCATTCCAAGTCTAAACAAAGGTGCTAGTGCAGATCACAGCAAGCATCCCTGAGCGTAAGTATTGAAGCTTCGGAATTGCAGTTTGTTTTGCATTGTGAGGGCTTCCCTGCTGAGAGCAGACCTCTTTTCTGCAATGACCTACTTGATGTGATGTTGTTTCAAAGATCTGGGACAAACAGTGATTCTCAAGAAAAGAAATGCAGAAAAACAAGTATTTTATATGTGTGTATTTGCATGTATGTGTACATTTGTACAAATTAAGATCCTTTCAAAAAACTGTGATCAAATTAAAAAACTTCTAAATGGCAAGAAACAATTAACAGAGTGAAAAGGCAGCTTAGACAATGGGATATAGTCTTTTCCAGATATTCATCTGACAGGGGATGAATATCCAGAATGTATAAACATTGTGTTAATTTATATATAAGTATTATTTCCCAATATTTATTGCTGCATTTTTTTCACAACAGCCAAGTTATGGAATCAGTCTAGATACCCATTAACAGATGAATGGGTAAAGAAAATGTGGTATATGCCAGGTACAGTGGATCGTGCCTATTATCTCAGCTGTTTGAGAGACAAATAGAAGAGGATCACAGTTCAAGGCCAGCCTACACAAAATGCTAGTGATTCCTTATCTTAAAGAGCAAACCAGGTGTGGTTATACAGACCTGAAATCCCAGCTATGTGGGAGGCATAAGTTGGAAGATCACAGTGTGAGGCCAGTCCCAGGGATAAAATAAAAGGCCTTATCCAAAAATAAATGAAAACTTAGCTCCCCGTCGTTGTCCCTGCAAGGAAATCATACCTGGGTCATGGCACGTGTCACCCCAGGAACCAGCTTCCATTGATGTGGCAATTTCAGGTGTTCCTCTGGCCAGGCCTGACCACATTGTCTTAACTCTACTGCACTGCATGTAAATAGGCCTCACATACAGCAAAACTGTCAAAAGGAGCAAAAATCAACACTTGAAACAAAGACATCTAATTTGTTAATGAAAGCAAAACTTTTTCCTAGTTTCTCAACCATGGTAAAGAAAATGTATAAAGTGATTACTAGAGTATTACTCTTTTATTTTCAAATCTAGTACTCTTGAAATCTACACACAGAAAAATATGGGTCCTGATGTCCATAAAACCTCTCTGAAAGGTAAGCTAAGATCAAAACTTTCTATTTTGTTTCTCTGTGAAGCTACATTTAATAATTAATTCAAAAATTATTCTGTGACTTACAAAAAGCAATTGACTCGAAATATACAAGTGACTGAAGAAATTCTATCCTATAGACTTTCAAGCTTCAAAACATTTAAACTAATTTTAAAACATTGTTGTGTTTAGAAAATATTAATTTCATGTCAGTTATTATGAACATAACCAAAATCACTGGAAATTCAACTCAATTAAATCTATGAACACCAGGAATATGAGGAGAGCATATTCATAATGTCAACAGATGGTAAGCTATAAATATTATGCCTAGAGTTTCACGCCAATATATTACACCTTGTAAGTTCAACTAATTGAAACCACTGCTTCAAAAAAGAATTACATTTGAGGTGTCATGGCCAAAACCTTATTTGACTTTATCAGAAGTTTAGAGATTTGATACTTTCCTAATTTTTATTCTAGTGTATATGTACATATATATATATGTGTGTACATATATATTTCCTTTTTTGTTGTTGGTACTGGGATTTGAACTCAGGGCCTTGTGCTTGCCAGGCTGGTTCTCTACTACTTAAGCCACACTCTCAGTCCTATATTTCTTGGTTATCATCCAACCTCCTGGAACCTCATTTTTTCTCATCTGAATCGACAATTAGAAAAAGAGCAAATATTATTAGAGAAGAATAGTATTTTGCATTAACAAAAGTGCAAATTATAACTATTTATATGTTTGAAAAAGAAAATATTTTAAAATCAATGGAACATCCAATTTTAATGAGGATATTATGAGCTAGTATATTTACACATTTTCAGTTTTAATAAATATTAAAGCAGTCATTTTGAAAAGAAATTTTTCAGGGTAGCTCAAAAACAAGATTGTATCCATTCTAAGAATCAAAACACTGCTGAGCACTTCCAATACAGTGATTTAGATGATGGAAATACAAAAGCCACCCTGTCCTCATGTCACTTACTGCCTAGTATTTTAAATCAAAAGGAAGCAGTTTTATAAACATGCTACTTTCTTTTTAAAATATTATTTCAGAATTAGCATGGAGAACACTTCACTGTGATAATTCCATATGTGCGTAGAGTGTACTTTGAACACGGTCACCCTTCCATTGCATTTCCATTCTGCCCCCTTCTCCCCCACTTTTCAAACAGCATGGTAGGTTCATTGTGCTACTCACATGTATGCATGTGGTGTACTTCCATCGCCTATTGTCTGATCCTCTCTGAACATCATCTAAATGCCCAACCATTGACAAGGCAAGAATGATATTTTAGCTTGTCATTATTTAATAAAACTATGAAACAAACCATCAAAATGAGAATTATGAATAAAGCCATTAGAAAAAAATCTGACATAATACTTGCTGAATAAAAAGGAGCTGATAATGTAACATGTTTATTGTTTGTTTTATAGTGTTTTGTTATTTATATTCACAAAATTCCAGATGTGCTTAGAAAAATTATTGTCGACTTGAGAATGAGAATCTGGATGAGTAATTTATTTGAAAATCATACATGGAACTAATGAGATAACAGTCATTAAGCTTGTCAAACTTTGAGTTGCTTATAATTAATTCACTCTTTAATAAATGTGTATAAAACATTTTATTTATTTTTTTTTTATTATTCATATGTGCATACAAGGCTTGGGTCATTTCTCCCCCCTGCCCCCACCCCCTCCCTTACCACCCACTCCGCCCCCTCCCTCTCCCTCCCACCCCCTCAATACCCAGCAGAAACTATTTTGCCCTTATTTCTAATTTTGTTGTAGAGAGAGTATAAGCAATAATAGGAAGGAACAAGGGGTTTTGCTGGTTGAGATAAGGATAGCTATACAGGGCATTGACTCACATTGATTTCCTGTGCGTGGGTGTTACCTTCTATGTTAATTCTTTTTGATCTAACATTTTCTGTAGTTCCTGTTCCCCTTTTCCTATTGGCCTCAGTTGCTTTTAAGGTGTCTGCTTTAGTTTCTCTGCATTAAGGGCAACAAATGCTAGCTAATTTTTTAGGTGTCTTACCTATCCTCACCCCTCCCTTGTGTGCTCTTGCTTTTATCATGTGCTCAAAGTCCAATCCCATTGTAGTGTTTGCCCTTGATCTAATGTCCACATATGAGGGAGAACATACGATTTTTGGTCTTTTGGGCCAGGCTAACCTCACTCAGAATGATGTTCTCCAATTCCATCCATTTAATAGCAAATGATAACATTTCGTTCTTCTTCATGGCTGCATAAAATTCCATTGTATATAAATACCACATTTTCTTGATCCATTCGTCAGTGGTGGGGCATCTTGGCTGTTTCCATAACTTGACTATTGTGAATAGTGCTGCAATAAACATGGGTGTGCAGGTGCCTCTGGAGTAACCTGTGTCACAGTCTTTTGGGTATATCCCCAGGAGTGGGATTGCTGGATCAAATGGTAGATCAATGCCCAGCTTTTTAAGTAGCCTCCAAATTTTTTTCCAGAGTGGTTGTACTAGTTTACATTCCCACCAACAGTGTAAGAGGGTTCCTTTTAACCCGCATCCTCGCCAACACCTGTTGTTGGTGGTGTTGCTAATAATGGCTATTCTAACAGGGGTGAGGTGGAATCTTAGCGTGGTTTTAATTTGCATTTCCTTTATTGCTAGGGATGGTGAACATTTTTTCATGTGTTTTTTGGCCATTTGAATTTCTTCTTTTGAGAAAGTTCTGTTTAGTTCACTTGCCCATTTCTTTATTGGTTCATTAGTTTTGGGAGAATTTAGTTTTTTAAATTCCCTATATATTCTGGTTATCAGTCCTTTGTCTGATGTATAGCTTGCAAATATTTTCTCCCACTTTGTGGGTGTTCTCTTCAGTTTAGAGACCATTTCTTTTGATGAACAGAAGCTTTTTAGTTTTATGAGGTCCCATTTATCTATGCTATCTCTTAGTTGCTGTGCTGCTGGGGTTTCGTTGAGAAAGTTCTTACCTATACCTACTAACTCCAGAGTATTTCCTACTCTTTCCTGTATCAACTTTAGAGTTTGTGGTCTGATATTAAGATCCTCGATCCATTTTGAGTTAATCTTGGAATAGGGTGATATACATGGATCTAGTTTCAATTTTTTGCAGACTGCTAACCAGTTTTCCCAGCAGTTTTTGTTGAAGAGGCTGCTATTTCTCCATCATATATTTTTAGCTCCTTTGTCAAAGACAAGTTGCTTATAGTTGTGTGGCTTCATATCTGGGTCCTCTATTCTATTCCACTGGTCTTCATGTCTGTTTTTGTGCCAGTACCATGCTGTTTTTATTGTTATTGCTTTGTAATATAGTTTGAAGTCAGGTATTGTGATACCTCCTGCATTGTTCTTTTGACTGAGTATTGCCTTGGCTATTCGTGGCCTCTTGTGTTTCCATATAAATTTAACAGTAGATTTTTCAGTCTCTTTAATGAATGTCATTGGAATTTTGATGGGAACTGCATTAAACATGTAGATTACTTTTGGGAGTATTGACATTTTTACTATGTTGTTTCTACCAATCCATGAGCATGGGAGATCTCTCCACTTTCTATAGTCTTCCTCAATCTCTTTCTTCAGAAGTTATAGTTTTCCTTGTAGAGGTCTTTCACATCTTTTGTTAGGTTTACACCTAGGTATTTGATTTTTTTTTGAGGCTATTGTAAATGGAATTCTTTTCACACATTCTTTTTCAGTTTGCTCATTGTTAGTGTATAGAAATGCTGATGATTTTTCTATGTTGATTTTATATCCTGCTACCTTGCTATAGCTATTGATGGTGTCTAGGAGCTTCTGAGTAGAGTTTTTTGGGTCTTTAAGGTATAGGATCATGTCGTCTACAAATAAGGATATTTTGACAGTTTCTTTACCTATTTGTATTCCTTTTATTCCTTCTTCTTGCCTAATTGCTCTGGCTAGGAATTCCAGTACTATGTTGAATAGGAGTGGAGATAGTGGGCATCCTTGTCTGGTTCCTGATTTTAGGGGGAATGGTTTCAGTTTTCCTCCGTTAAGTATAATGCTGGCTGTAGGTTTGTCATATATAGCTTTTATAATGTTGAGGTACTTTCCTTCTATTCCTAGTTTTCTTAGAGCTTTTATCATGAAATGATGTTGGATCTTATCAAAGGCTTTTTCTGCATCTATTGAGAAAAGTATATGTATATGCCTGCAATCCCAAATACTCAGGAGGGAGAGATTGTGAGGATCACAGCTTGAGACTAGCCTAGGCAAAAGTTAACAAGATCCCCATTTCAAAAAATAAGCCATGCATAATGGCACATGGCTATAGTCCCAGCTACCTGGGAGGCATCGGTAAGAGGATTGTGGTATGAGGCCAGCTTCAGGTAAAAAAGATAAGACCCTATCAAAAAACTAACTAAAGCAAGAAAGGGCTAGAAGCATGGCTCAAGTGACAGAATTCCTGTCTAGCAAGTGCAAGTCTCTGAGCACAAACCTTGTACCACATACACACAAAGGTATATACTGAAAAGTTTGCAAAGGAATATCAGAATGAAAGAATGAGGTGAAGTCAATATTTTAGGTAGTGTTCACTGTTTTTGTCATAATGGAAACATGAATAAATGAGAAAATGACATCTTTTTCATAATAAAGACCATAAAATGTGAGGTTTCTCTCACACAATTCTAAAATCTCATACCATGGACTCAAAATACACAAGTAGTTGGAGAGATTCTAACCTGTATATAAAGACCTGTCAAGTCGCTAATCATTTTAAGGAATTTAAAAACATTTAAAATAATAATTTCCCAAATTTAGTTTCATGAATGTTCTGTATAATTTTTTAAATTGAATTTTGATTCTTTTGGGAAATTAGTCTGAGATCTTTCTATGCTACTTTCATGCATCTAAGTGTTCTTATATTTGAGTTTTCTATTATAACCCTACTTGACATTATTAATATTCTTAGGTCAAAAGAGTTTAGAAATGCCAAGCTAATAGATATAAAAGTGTTTTCAGACCTGTAAAATGCTTTGTAAATAGAAGACTTTATTAGTGTAATGAATGGTTCCTTGAAACATCTTGTTTTTCTTTGCTTATGCTAAGAACATTGCTTCAGTAAGATTTTTAACTTGAAAAAAATCTTTCTTCTGTTCCTCTCCCTATGAGTAAGAAAGATTGACTTCCCAGAGGAATGTGAAGACACAGTTGGTTTATTGTGTTTAAAACAGACTTAGTGAAGAACTGATAAAACAAGCCCTTACGTCATGAGAACAGTAAGCAGCGGGAAACTATGTCCCAGAAAGATTCTCATACACTACCAGGGCTTCGTTGCCTGGACCCAGACTCAGAGAAAAAGTTGTTTCCTGCAATTCTCCAACAAGGCCAGAACATGGAAATTAGAAGGAAAATGAAAGCAAAGTGGAGGTTGGAGTGGTTTGGGACAGCCCCAATTTTCAGCATTTGTAAAGAGGAGAAAGGAATGTCAGTTCAAGGGATGATAAAGTTTTATTTTTTGTCTTTTCTATGTTGTGTCTGTTTACATTGCTACTTTGTTTTCTACTATGAGAATAGCAATAAAAGAGGATGAATGAAGGAGATGAAAGTGAGGGAATATGGTTGATGAGCTTTACATACATACATGAACTAGAACAAGGAAACCTCTTGTGATTGCTTTAAGTGGGGTGGGGAGAGATAGTGGGGACAATGTAACCAATGTACCATGTAAGACTATTAAGAATTGGCACAATGAATTCCTTCATACAACGAATATATGTTAATAAAAATAACAACAACAAAGCAGTTTGGCTTAATTTTTAAAATGGCAATAAAACACAGTCCAGGTTACTAAAAAAGAGGAGAGGTATGACACTGTGTCTTATGTGCCACTGAAATGGTGGCAGGAGGAGCTCCCAGACAGTCTGGCCTGGAGACATGAGCAGAATGAGGCTGGGACCTGGAGAAGAAAAGGGGGACTTCAGGGGCAACTCAAGCCCCTTTCCATTCACAGTTTTCATCTTGTCCTTGTCTTGTGGAGAATTTTTTAGTCTCTTGAATCTGGACCTTCATCCAGAAGTCTTTGCCTGAGGAAGGGTGGGAAAGAAGCTGGATTCCTGATATAGGAAGTCAGTTACACTTCAGGGAAGATATGAAATAAGATCAGTTTTGGAGACTTTATCCTGATTTTGGGGAGTGATAAAATGAAGCTTTCAAATACATAATCTTTTCTAAATATAAGTTTTTTGCCTTTCCTAAATATGTTTGTTTAGCTCATTACTTAGAGAAAGATGATCATTCCATACATTAAATTGTTTCTAGTTCCTTCCAGTACACATTTCTCCCATTACCTTGACCTATGGACTGCACATCCAACTGCTATGATGTAGCATGGAGTCATGCTCTGTGAAACACAAGCCCAGAAGTAACATTCTAGTTCTCCTTGTTAAAAGACCATTTAATGCTACAAATAACAAGGAAGTGTTGCCTTCTAAATAATTGCTAAGGCTTCTTTGTTGAATTCCAGCTTCTGTGCCTAAGCTAGGTGCAGGTGCATCTGGGTAGTTGGGAGTCTGAGATGGAGAAGATTTATGGGAAGGAACTTATTCTAAGGAAAGAATAAAGAAAGTTAATTAGGACAATGGGCTCTGAGGTATTCTTTATATAAATGTCTAAATAGTCTTTACTATGGGCCAATTCATGTGGGTTAGTATCAGAATGAAAAAATAAAAGATCTATTTTGCATTTTATTTAAGTTAAAACATTTATGAGACACGGGCATCTCTAAGAAGCTGTTTTGTAGTGTAGTCTGTGTGCTACAGATCTAGTAAAGGGGTTTGTTGGAGCCTAGTGAAGCATATATGGACCATATATGGACAACCCCTAAGAATGGATCTAGATCAATCAACAACTGGGGACAGAGGAAGAGAAAGTATCAGATTAATGCATGGGTGGTAGGCATCACTGGGCAGCTAGATCTGAAACAAGAATATGGAGATAGCTATAGAAAAAGAATAGAAATGTTACAATAGAGGAAGAACATTAAAAGGCAAGCATAAGAGGACTCTAGAAAGATGGCCAGAAATCTGTTTCTATACCTAAACAGCATTGGTGTTGGCAGAATCTAATGTAATTCTTTTGGATCCTGGGTTCTGTTAGAGCCTGCAACTTTCAGGAGAAGGCTTGGACATTGTGGTTAAATTTAGTTAATTTCATCTCTTAGTACAACAGCATTACCTATGTCCCAGCTCAGCCCTGTGGCAGACAGCTGTGCACATATTTCTGGAGCAGCTTGAATACAGCTTATGGGAGCCAGAGTGGAGAAAAATGACCAAGTCTTCTAAGACTGGAGAACAGTACTCTGCTGCTGATTGTTGCTTCTGATCACCGAGGCACAAAAGGGTACGTGACCATTGTTATTGTACCTCCTCCCATTGTTGCAAGCCATCCCTCTCCTGCTGAAGTGACTTCTAGGAAGCTTTAAGTGTCCTTTTTCCTCATCCCATCATTCTTCTGTTTCTTCTTTGGGATCTAGACATTAAAAACTAGAACAATCAAAACTAGTTTCATATACAGAGAAAATTAGAAAATGACATTATATGTCCAGGGAAAAGCTCAGAAATGGTCTGGAGAGACCTTGGCATTACATGTAAGACTGATCTTTAGCTCCAGGATAGCCCACAACAATTAAAAAACAAACAAAAATGATAAAATCCAGTAGGCCCCAAGGAATGGGAGACTCTCATTTCAGAGTTACCACACCTTTAGATACAAATATTCAGGTTTTGATACTAAGTCATAAGACATATAGAGAATTAGAAAAGTAGTGGTCATTCAAAGGGAATAAAAATAAGGGGAACTGTTCTTGTAAAACACCTTATAGCAACCTAGATACAGTGGCTCATGCATATAATCCCAGCTACTTGGAAGGTAGAGAGCAGGAGGATCATGGTTCCAGGACAGCCCAGGAAAAAGTTCATGAGACCTCATATTAATCAATAAAAGCTGGATGTGATGGCATACACCTGCCATCTGAGCTACACAGGAAGCCTAAAAAGAAGCCTGGGCAGAAAAGTGAGGCCCTATCCCAAAAATGACTATAGCAAAGTGGGCTGGGGCATGGCTCAAGTGGTAAAGCACCTACCTAGCAAGCAGATTCAAACCCCCAAATTAGCTCAAAAAAAAAAAAGACATATGGCAGTTCTTCTAGACAATGGCTTTAAAACAATTGTTTTAAACATTTCGTAAACATTTAGAGATGTTCAGAGAACAAAAGGAAGGTGTAAAGAAAGCCCAGAAAAATGATATATGACAAACATGGAAATAATAAAGAAAAAAGACAATAAAACTAAAGAGACAAAAGAAAGTCTGGAGCTGAAAAGCACAGAGACTGAAGTGAAAAACTCACTAGAAGAATTCAAAGGCAGATCTGAATGACAGATGAAAGATCAGAGAAACTGAAGATAGCATAAAGTAGATTTTTGAATATGAGGAACAGAAAGAAGAGAAAGTGAAGACAAGTAAATGAGGTCTGAGGGACTAGTGGGATGTCAAGTGAATTAATATGTATTAATGAGAGTCCCAGAGAAGAAAAGAGAGAAAAGAGTGGAGAGAATATTTGTAGAATACTGAATAGCTGAGAAGTCTCCAAATTTGAATATCCATGTAAAGACATGATGACAAACATGAATATAAGTATCAAGGAAGTTCAACATACCCTAAGCAAGATAAACTGAAAGAGGCCACTGAGGCCCCTGATAATCAAACTTTCAAGACAAAGAAAGAATCTCAAAAACAGTAAAAGAGAAATAACTTTTCACATGCATGAGACCCTCATTTTCACACAGTTCTCATCAGAAACTTTGGAGACTAGAAGACGGTAGACTTATATAATGAAAGTGCCAAAGAAAAACAGATCTGGCAACAAAGAATCTTATATCCAGCAAAAATGTTCCTTAAAAATAGGAGAGAAATTAAGACACTCTGGAGTTAAAATTAGAGGTCATAACTTCAGGATGTTAACTATAATCCCCAAGGTACCACAAAGAAAATAGCTGTAAAATATATACAAAAGGAAATTAGAAAGAGAATTAAAATACTTTACTACAAAAAAAAAAAAAAACCCAGCTAAATATAAAATAAGAAAGTAGTGTAGGAAATAAGGAAAAAAAATCTATAAGGTAATAGAAAATAAGCACCAAATCACAAAAGAAAATGTCTCCCTATTGGTAATTACTTTAAATATAAATGAGTTAAACTTGTCAATCAAAAGACAAAAATTGTCAGAGTAGGTAAAACTACATTATATCATTCTATGATGTCTATAAGAAATTCACTCTAGACTTAGAGACACAATGAAAGGAAAAAGATGGGAAAAGATATTCCATCCATCCAAATAGTAAGCATAAAAGGACAAGTCTATACTAATATCAGACAAAATACTTTAAATTAAAAATGTTTATGAGAGAGAAAGATTATTATGCACATATATATGTGTATTTATATATATATTAACTAAAGGTTCAATGCAGCAAGAAGATATAAAAATTATAAACATGTACACACCAAATAATGAACCACAAAATACAGGAAGCATAAACTCACAGAACTGAGAGGAGAAATAGACAGTTGTACAGTAACAACTGGAGACTTCAAAGCCCCACTATCAATAAGGGATAGAATACCGGACATAAGATGAGTACGAACATAGAGGACTTAAACAATACAATAAACTAACTGACTCTAACAGACAGATATAGAATACTTTATTATAAACAACTGTATCCACATGTTTCTCAAGTTCACAGGGAACATATTTAGAATAAAAAATACATCAAGCCACAATTAAGTCTCAAGATAATTAAAAAGGCAGATCTCATGTAAAATAGCTCCTCTGAGCATTAGGATAAAGTTAGAAATAAATAACTGAAATAAAACCGAAAGTTCATAAATTTTGGGAAATTAAAGGACAAACTCTTAAACAACTAAAGGATCAAAGAAGAAATCAAAGGAAGTCCAGAAAAGAGAAACAAACAAAACAAACATACTGTCACTTATGGGACACAGTGAAAGCACTGCTAATGGAGACATTTATAGCTATAACAACTAATATTAGGGGGTAAGGAATATTTCAGAATAGCAACCTAAATTTACAACTTAAGAAGCTAGAAAAAACAAATCAAACACAAAACTTACAGAAGGAAGGAATTAATAAAGAGAAGAGATAAATTAAGTAAAATAGAAAAACAATAAAACCAGAATTTGGCTCTTTGAAGAGATCATCAAAATTGTCAAACTGTTTAGTTAGGTAAATTAAGAAGGAAAGAGAATCTCAAATTACTTAGATAAGAAATGAAAATTCAGACATTACTAGCAATTCTACAGAAATAAAAAAGATTTATTCTATGAATAATGAATTTATTATATGAATCCTATGAATATCTGCATGCCTTCAAATCAGATAACCTAGATAAAATGGACAGATTCATAGAAATATAAAATCTACCTAGACTAAATTCTGAAATACACTTATAATTACAAAGAAAATTGAATCAGTTATCAAAAATCTCTTCACAAAGGAAATCCCTAAACCTCATGAGTTCACTGGCAAATTCTACCAAACATTTTTAAAAATTTAAAATCATTTTCAAACATTTCCAAAAAATTGAAGAGAACACTGTAACTCATTCTATGAGTAAGCATTACCCCAATTCAGATAAAATCATTATAAGAAAAGAAACCTACAGATGAATATATCTATTAACATGGATGCAAGATTCTTCAACAAAAACTAGTAAACTGTATTCAGTAGCCATTAGGATGGTTGCCATCAAAAAAGGTCCTGTTAGTGGGTGTGTACTAGTGGGAGGAAAGAGGGTGAATGGAGAGGGTAAAGAAGAATGAACATAGCTGATGTACTTTATATGCTTGTATGAAAAATAAAACAATGCAAACTATTGAAATCATTTTAAGTAGGGGGAGAGTGATGAGGAAGAGGGATGGTAGAAGTGAACCTATCCAAAGTACATTGTAGACATATATGGAAATCTCACAATGAAATCCTCTTCTCCAACTAATATATAATAATAAATGTTAAATTAAAAAATAATGAGATTGTGGAGAAATTGGAATCCTGTGCACTGTTAGAAGGCATTTAAAATAGTACAGCTGTGTGGAAAACAACATGGTAATTTTCCAAAAAATTTAAAATAGAATCACCAACTCCACAATTCCATGTCTGAGTATATACCAAGAATTGAAAGCAGAATCTTAAAATTTGAACACTCTAGTTTATAACAGCATTGTTAATAATAGTTAAAACTTTAAAGCAATCTAAGTATTCATCCACAAACGAATGGATAAGCAAAAAGTTGTATACACACAATGGAATATTATTCAGTCTGAAAGAGAAAGAAATTCTGGTAATTAATAAATGGCTGAACACTGAGGACATTAATCTATGTGAAATAAGATAGTCACAAAAACACAGTTACTGTAGGTCTCCGTGTAACTGGGGTCCTTAGAGTAGTCAAAATCATAAGGACAAAAAGAAGAATGGTGGTTTCCAAGGGCTGGAGAGAGGAGTTGGGGGGAATTGTTGCTTACTGGGTATAGAGCTTCAGTTTTACAAGATGAAAAGAATTATAGAGGTGGATGGTGGTGATGATTCTACATTATGAATATAGTTAATACCTCTGAAGTTCACACTTAAAATTAAGATGATTTATGTTATATGGAGGGAAGAAGACATTCAGTGACCTCTCATAGGGAGGCCAGGTTTATTCCAGATGACTTTCAAATGGATCAGACATCTTGGAGATTTCTGTTTGGTGAGAGTCTGGACATTTAAAAAAATATATCTAGACCTAAATTTCATGAGTCAGTGAATAGAGGTTCCATTTGTATTTCCAGCAGTGTTTATTCTACTGCCTTGCTCAGAATGATAAGCCAGTAGCTACTTATTCATTAATTATATATTTTCTTGCTTTCCAAATGAGGAGAGTGCAATTCTGGCATGAGAGAGAAACTTCAAGTCTGTGCTATAAACCATCAACCCTCTGGTGTGGGAAAGAGAATAGTAACTAAACTAAAGGAGCTATTTGGAAATAATATTTAAATTATTTCGGTGAAGGATCAGATGGGTCAATGCCAAATGGATTGGAGTTCTGGTCATCACGAACAGAATTATGGGCTAAGTTCCAGCATGACAAGAAATGAGGTTGTTTTGAAAGAAAAAGCCATGATAATCTAAACAAGTTGGTAGCTAAAATACAAGCAAACTATGCTGTTTTTGTTACACAAGAGACTTTGCTGAGAAGTTTTGTTTTTTAAAACTCCTCTTCACATAATAAACATCAATGTTTACTGTGGATGGTATGGATAACAGTGACTGCTCACTGGTAGACAAGTTGTATAGTTGAATACAAGATGCCTTGGTAAAATTCAAATGCCCCATCTGGCATTTTTCATAGACACTTACATTTTTAGTTATGAAATATTTAAGTTTTATGAACATCAAAACTGTAAGATTTCCTGTGGGTAGGTGAGTCTAATTACATGGTAGATATTATGAATCTCTGGATGGGTGATTTATTTTCTCTTTGAAATTCCCAAAATTCTTAATCACAGTGTGAGCCCCCTGTGCTTGCCTGTAAGACTTTCTCAGTAGTGGAATTAAGTCTTCAGAACACACCAAAAAAAAAAAAAAAAAGCTGCAGAATGAGTATGCCAAAAATTGAAAATTGAATGGAAAAACAGTGATAAGAAAAATACTAAGCATTCCACTTTAAAAGCAAAACAATGATTGTATTTAACTGAATTCAGCTTTCAAGTCATTATCTCTTCCTCAAACTATTGCAATAGATTTTTTACTGGTTTTTCTGCTTCCGGTTTCCACTCACTCCCAATTCTCATATGCTACTCACAAACAGTCTTTCTGAAGTTCAACTCTGACCATGTCATTCCTCAGCTCATAAACCTTCAATGACTCTTCATTCTCTGAATGATGAAGTACAAACTTGAGCCTGGCACTTGGTCCCCAAACTAGCTTTCCAATTCTGTTTTCCATTTTATGATCCTTAAAGTCCAATTCACTTTTAGGGCCCTTATAGTCCAGTCAGCCAGAACCATTCCTGTTTTGTGTGTATAGCCTGGATATTCCTATGTCCACCTACTTGGTCCCCTTGTTTCTAATGCTTGAAGTTCCTGTGTATTTAATCTCTATTCAACTTTACAAGCCTAATTCACAGACCACCTGTTACAGTCAGAATGTTCCCCTCCCCAAATATCATGTTGAACCGTTAACTCCCAACGCAACCTCAAGTGGAGACGTGGGCCTTTAGAGAGGTAATTATGGATAAATGATGTTATAATTCCATTGGACATCCTTGTAATAATAAGGAGGGGCACCAGAAATCCCTCTATGTGCGTAAGAGAAAGGCTATGTAAGGACACAGCAAGAAGGCTGCTGTCAGCTGAGTGTGATAGGCCAGGTGTGGTAGCATATGTCTGTAAACTCAGCATTCAGGAGGTTGAGGTAAGAGGATAGTGAGTTTAAGGTCAGTCTGGGCTATAGAGAGACCCTACCTCAAAAAAAACTCAAGAAGTAGGAGGGAGAGGAGGAGGAAGAGATTGCTATCTGTAATTCAGGAAGATACGCAGAGAGGCCTCACCAGAAAGCAACCTTGATCATGGACTTCTAGCCTCCAGCACCGTGAAAAAATAGGCATCTGTTGTTTAAGCCCCATAGTCTGTGATGTTTTGTTATAGAAGCCAGGAGACGAATCCATCACCTCCCTTGCAAGTCTTCCCTGATCATCATAATTTCCCTTCTCTATTCTTACGGAATTTTATTTGTTTCTATGTAGTAGCACTTACTACTTCCCAACATTAACCACAGTAATTTAGCATATCATTCAATTTAGAACTGTCCTAAATAAAACAAAGCTTAATTGTTATCTAATGTAAAGGCAGCTAGGATGTATGCAGCTCAGGTGTGTGTAGATTCCACAGTGATGATCTGCCTTTCAGTTGGTCCAATCTAGCTAGCACTTCCATCCTGAAGGTCAGCTGATGGTTCTAGCTGGTTGATAAGGCTCAAGCCATATGTGTTTCAGACACAGAAAGAAGGAAGGGAGAACAGAATGGGCAATGGGGCTCATGTCAGCTGAGTTAGCTCTTTGTGGGAAGTCTTACCACAAATCCCAAACATTTCTGCTTATGTTTCATTAACTAGAAAACCTAATCCCAAGTCATTTGTTTGGATGCTAAAAGAGATATTTTATTGGTAAATAGAGGTTTCTATATATTTATGTTTATTTTTATCACCTCTAGAAGAATTTAAGTTCCTTAGGAGCAAGCAATTTATATCTGTGTACCCTGAATAGTATGAGGCACTGAAATTTGCACATAAAACCCCACCCCCCCGAAGTATTTAGTGAATGGACTAATCAATATTAATTAGCTTGAAGTTTGTGTAGGCACAGCTTACCCATTTCCTACTTCCTGATCAGATTTCTGGGCATATTCAATATATTTGACAGTAATGCTGCCATTATGTTATAAATGTATTTTATGCTGAGTTTTCTCAAGCTTAAGATTTCCACTCATTGCTTGTGAGGTTAAGGTACACCATTTGTCTAAACTTTTCTAGAGTCAGAAACTCCTTGATGTGGCTACTAATGATCTTTTTTAAATTTTTACATCACAAAAGATCATAAGAGTAGGATTTGTAAAAACAAAGAAAATAGTTTAGCTGTCCTTCAGGAAAGGATGTACCTTATTACAAATTTGATGACTTCACTACCACCACATGTTCAAGCTCTCTTCTTTCTGGGACCATGGTGAGGTGGAGACAGCTTTTTTCCTTTTTAATTGCTTAAAAACCTACCCTCTTCCTTTGGAGTGATCTGGAATGCAAACTATCTATACTGCTGCTTAGATTTTCCTCTATCATATCTTTTTCTTTCCCTTTGCTTTATTCTGACCCTCATGCTAAACCAGCATGATGAAGGATATTTAAGATTGGCATTGGTGATAGAGTTAGATTAATGGCAAGGGTTGATTCCCAAGCTACCAATCCTCGCTTTATGTCCCAGTTTGTGGAGGTACAGGGAATGCACAACTGTATCCAGCAGAAGCACAATTCAGAACTAGGTGATCATTGCTGCTTCTTCCTTTCCTTCAATTTCACAGTGGAATCAAGCCATTGGTAGAGTGGTTAAACTGTTGTTCCCATAGGCCAACATTCAGGTTCCCCTTAAACTCTTCTAGCCCTCAATCCTGCTCACAAGGGTTTAGGTCTCTATTGAACTTAACTCTATTAAAGATACCCACAATCTTTCTGGCATTGCTCCGAACCTCACTGTGCCTCTTTCCTGTAAGCACAATTAGTACCAAGTCATATTCATACCTACCAAGGGATATTTGCCAGGTCTAACAGAAACACCTGTAGAAATAGAGGGGCATCATTTTGTTTATCCTAACTCCTCCTCCTTCTAATGTATCCAATCAAGTCCATGGCAAATAGCAGATGTTGTTAATAATGTAATAAGAGCTATTATTATGCCAATTTTCCCAGGAGTGCAATGGAAGGATTTTCTGTGAATATGGTAACAAGTGACAAATTGTTCATGTCTATTTTCATGAAATGTTTTGACTGCTGAAGTTGTTCTATAGCAGTTCATTAAAGAACCCATAAAATATGTAAGTTTACATTTTGTAAAAGATCATCAGGAATTTCTTGGCTGATAGTATTCCTTCTATTAAGCATCTGTTTTCTATTTTCTAATGGATTGCAGCAGTGGTTGTCCAATTGTATATTAAAAATAGTTGATTTAAGCTGGATGAAACCATCGTGATTTCTTATTAAAGATTAGTAACCCACCAATGAAGCTTCTTTAGAAGGCAACCAGCAATGTGTATGTAGCACATCTGGTTTCAAAATATTAAAAAATGATAAACACTCACCGATGCAATCCATCTGTTCTCTCCATCCGCATAGTTGTCTTATTTTTAAACTAGTACATTCACTGATCCTGACATTACACAAAGCTGACAACTTTGCTCCTCAGCGTCTAGGCAACAGTGAATGATTGAGGTTGATTTTGGAGAAATGTCATGTTTATTATTGCATATGTCGGCAATTCTGGAAAACTGGTTAAAACTAATTCCAACATAAAGTAGGCTGTCCTTGACTGGAAAACTGTGAGCAAAATCAAGCTTTTTAGAAATTAAAAATCATGTACTAATATTTTTGATAAAAGAGTGTCAAGAGTTTGATAAACACCATCTTATAAAACACTAGTAATGGCAGCTAGCATTTATTGAATACTTAATTTTGTTAGGCACTGGGCCAAGCACTGTATATACATTATCTCATTTAATCTTCATAATAAGCTCTACTAATCCCATCTTAGAAGTTCAGACAGTTAGGTAGTTTATCCAAGACCATGTCTGGTGAAGCCATGATTCCTACTTGGGCAGTGTGACTGCAGGACCCATTCTTTTGTGCTCTCAGAGTATGGCACAGAAAATACTTCTAAAAATGATTTCAATCTTCGTAGAGTTAACAGCTCTTTCCTAAAAAATCCACGTCTCTCAAGTGTTAAGAACACCTTCTCCAACCTGCATCTCATCCATTAAATTCATTATAAGGTAAATAATAAAAGTGACACACTAGCAATAAAAACTCACAATTAATGCTTATTAGTGCTCACTATATTTCAGGTATTTTTTTCTAAGCTCTTTACAAATTAACACATTTATTCCTTCTAACCCTACAAGATAGGTATAATTTCTATTTAACAGTATAATTTCTCCTTCAAATATAAGTAAAAATGAGGCATAAGAGCTAAATAACTGCTGGGGACTGGTGGCTCATGCTTGTAATTCTAGCTCCTTTGGAGACTAAGATATGGAGAATTGCAGCTTGAGGCCAGCTCAAGCAAATAGTTCACAAGACCCCATCTCCAAAATAACCATAGAAAAATGGGCTGGAGGTGTGACTCAAGTGATAGAGAACCTGCTTTGTAAACACAAAGCCCCGAGTTCAAACCCTAGTCCCATCCCCCTTCCAAAAAAAAAAGAGTTAAAAGTTAAATAACTTGCTTAGATCGTACAACTAGGAAGAGGAGGTCCTAAGATTTTAAATCAGAAACTCTGGCTCCAAATACATATCTGAATTTATATAATCTGAATCACTCATGTTCCAGGAACCATGCTAAGAGGTGGATGTAAAATGAGAAATAAAACATGGTTGTCTTATCTCAGTTAGCATAATGTTATCCAGGTTGATCCATGTCATAGCACGTATTATTTACATATTGGTGATATCCACATTTTGTTCATGTGTTTATCAGTTGATGGACACTTGAGTTGTTCTTATCTTTGGCTATGGTGAACAGCACTGCTACAAACATTGGTGCACAGAATCTGCTTGGGTCTTTATTTTTAGTTCTTTAGAGTATAATTAGGAGAATTTCTTTGTCATATAGTTAAAATGGAAATTTTGTTTTTATATTTAACACAGAAAATATTAAAATGAAATAATAATATGGTCTGTGTCTTTGGGAGATTGATATTTTAGTGCAAGATGACAGGGATTTGAACCAGTGATTAATATATTATTATATATGCCATATTGTCTGCATGTGGGTGTGAGAGTTAGAAAATGTACAGTTTTGCTTACTGTGGGGCTTAAGAATTAAGGGGAGACTTCAAAGGTAACATTTGGGCAAATTCTTACAGGACAATGGCAGTGGCTAGTAGAATTGGGTGTGAAGAGGAGGCAAGAGAAATTCAAGAAGAGAAATTCTCATGAACAAAGGCATGAAAATGAACCAAACCCAACTGTGATGACTTATTTCATGTGTCAACTAGAATGTGCCAAAGGGTGCCCAGATAGTTGACAACTATTACACTGTCTGCGTCTGTGAGGGTATTCATGGGTAGAGTAACATTTGAATTGATACTATTCTCAAGGGGTGGTGAAACAGATTGCCTTCCTTAACATAGGCAGCCCTCATTCAATCAGTTGAAAACCTTAACTGAACAAAGAGGTTGACCCTACTGCAAAAAAGAAAGAAACAAATTGCACTTGTTGGTCTGCAACAGTGACTTCTTCCTGTCTTCAGACTCAAACCTGAACACGTATATTTTGTGGGTCTTACGGCTGAACGACAGACCGCAAGAGGTCCACATATTCCCAAAAGGTGTCAATTAGCTAGGGGGAAAAACACCCCTTCTCCTCCCCAAGAAACATCTGTTAGCACCAAGGAGACACTTCTCCTTCTACATCTGTCTGCCAAAATCTCCACCCTCAGGAAATAAAAAAAAAGCTATAAAACCCAATTTCCAAACCAGTGGACCCAGGGGACCACTGGTTTCCAGGTCTACTCATGACCTCATGCAGCCTTTCCTTTCTCTTCTCTACAAATAAAACTTTTCTAACCTTTGCTGCCTGAGTCCAACTTTGATTTTCATCTAAGAGAGAACCAAGGACCCTCACTACCAGAGCCCCTCTGTGTATCAAGGCCTTGCTGGCCTTCAGACCAGCACTTACACCATCAGCTCTATCGGTCCTCGAGACTTCAGACTAACTTGAACCACCCCACTGACTCTCCTCGGTCTCCAGCTTGTCCACTGCAGATCTGGGAAATTTTCAGTCTCCATAATCACGGCAACTCTCTAACCTCAAACTCCTCACTCCTTTCAGTTCTCTCACTCTCTCGCTCCCTTCCTCCCTCCCTCCCTCTCTTCCACTTCCCCCTTTGACAGTTCTCTCCAAAATTCTGTTAACTCTTGTTCAAAATGACATCTTAGCCGTTGCCTACTTATGGTGGCACTCACTGCCCTTTGGCATTGACTTCATCTTAGCTTTCATCTTTTTCTTGTGGTTGTGCACAATCTGCGACTGTTACTGCCATGTTCTGTCTTGTAGTCCTCTCCCAGGTCTGCGTGCTCAGGCTGCTTCCTCCACCTGGATACCCTTTCCCTACCTCTGTCTGACTACACCAAAATCGTGGTTAAATATTTACGAAGCAATGCTAGCTCATGGAGATGGAGAATTTCTATCCTAAATGCCTAGATAGTGATGAGAGAGAGAGAGAGAGAGAGAGAAAGATTCATATTTTCATACTTTGGTTACATAAACTCAGATCCATTTAGGTCTGTGTCACTTGCAACTTAAAAAGTTTTAGCTAATCCACTATCTATAGAGATTTAGTTATTAAAACTACTGAAAGATATCTATTGCAAAAAACCTGTCACAAGGATGAGTACAGCATTCTCCACTGTCTCATGCTCTTCCTTTAGAATATGTAGAACACTAAAATTTTCCTGCAATCACAGAACTACTTTGAGCCTTGGAGAATATCTTATCTCTGGATGCATTCTCACAAAAGGATGTTCACTAAAAGCTAAAAGAAACACTTTGTAGACAATTTATGAACCAACTAGTTTTCTAAGATAGCAGACTATATACCCTATTTGAAATTAAGGCACTGGCTTGGTTCATCAAGCTCCATTATGGCTAAAATGATCTGTGTCACATATCATCATTTGTCATTAGTTTAAAACAACTATCATAATTGCAATGTTTGTTTAGCCCATTATAGATTCTTCCATAGTATTAAGGATAAATAATAATTAGACTCATCACTTAGAACTTCTGCATATTTTGCTTTGCATAACAAAACGAATTCAGTATTTAAAAATAAATACAATGGTTACATAATTTTCTTTGGCTCACATAAAAATATGTGACAAATCTCCTTTTCAGATTTAATACACCAGATTGGAAGTTAGGATTATTTCAGATCTGGACTCCTGTTTTTATATATTTAGTACCTAACAAATAAGTTATTGAAATAGCATTCACTGCTAACCAGAAAAAAATTCCAAATTTATAATAAATCTTAAACCCTATTTAATAAATAGAATTTTTCTAGGTAGGCATTTATACACAATTTATAAAATACACCTTTTTAAAAAGTATAATTTGGCAGCCCAATATAAGGGATTACTTCAAAATTACATCCGTACTGGAACCATTCCTCAGGTTAAAAGTTAAAAAGTCAAAATTCAAATTGGTCCTATGATCACATAGAAAGACATATTGAGTACTATTCCTTATATTGCAATTAGGATTTGATATGAATAATCTAAGACTCCTCCCTATATGAGTTCCTAAAGAATGATTTCCTTCCTGGCATCACAAGTAAATTATAAAATAGCATGAGATTTATTGCCAAAGATACCTCTAAATTTGATTTTAGAACCAAAGAGCCTTCACTTTGTTTTTTCCTTTTTCTTTTATTATTCATATGTGCATACAAGGCTTGGGTCATTTCTCCCCCCTGCCCCCACCCCCTCCCTTACCACCCACTCCACCCCCTCCTCTCCCCCCCACCCCTTCAGTACCCAGCAGAAACTATTTTGCCCTTATTTCTAATTTTGTTGTAGAGAGAGTATAAGCAATAACAGGAAGGGACAAGGGTTTTTGCTGGTTGAGATAAGGATAGCTATACAGGGCATTGACTCACACTGATTTCCTGTGCGTGGGTGTTACCTTCTAGGTTAATTCTTTTTGATCTAACCTTTTCTCTAGCTCCTGTTCCCCTTTTCCTATTGGCCTCAGTTGCTTTTAAGGTATCTGCTTTAGCTTCTCTGCGTTAAGGGCAACAAATGCTAGCTGTAATGAAGAATTTTCATATGCTTCACTTATTCTAAATAAGTATCTGCTATCATTTGTATCTTAAATATCCCTCAAAGGTCCACATATGTACAGAAGGCTTGTCTCCAGAGTGATGCTGTTGGAAGATTGTGGAAATCCTAAGAGGTGGGGCTAGTGGGAGGTCTTTAGGCCAGTGGGAGCAAGTCCTGGAAGGGGACTGTGTGACTTGGTCTTTTCCTCTTTTGCTTTCTATAGTCTGGGCCGTAAAGTAAGCAGCTTTGCTCCACCTTGTCTTCCACACCACGATGTGCTTCCTCACTAAAGAGGCAAAAGCAAAAGGACCAACGAATCATAGACCGAAACCTCTGAAAGTGTGAACCAAGGCAAACCTTTTCTCCTTATAAATTTATTACCCCAGGTGTTTGTTACACTGACAGAAAGCTGATTAACACAAACTCATTAGGTGAGTGAAGTACTCAAGTCTTCAAAACGGAAAATATGTAGAGGGGCAAGTTACCCCAACACCACGACCATGTTGGCTGAAGCTGAGAGCCAAAAGCAGGTGTCCTGGCTCCCAGTTCTCAGTTATTCACTTCTGCATTGCCTTCTTCCTTTTTTTAAATAAAAACTGATTTCTTTCTTTCTGACTTCTTCCTAGTGTATTCTCTATGTGACTTAACCATGAAAAACAAACTCTAGATTGTGGGCATAGCAGTGGTAAAGCACAACTTTAAAAATCTGATGTTAAATGTGTACTATGTCTATATGATACCAAAGCAAATCATTTCTGTGAAAACTTGTATAAAATCAGTTACATGGCATATGTGGTACAAAATGAAAAAAATAAATGAAAAGGATAATTATTTTAACATCTTGATATAGTCCTAAGGGAATTTTAACATTCTCTGGGACAGCTTTCTAGTGTCCTTTTTAAAATAAATTTTCATTAGAATATATTCATATAGGTACAGTGTGTGTGAGTGTGTGTGTGTGTGTGTGTGTGTACTAGTGGGAGGTGGAAGGGTGAAGGAAGGAGATTAGGGTGACGGTATGTAGTTGATGGACTTCATGTACCTATACGTAATAGAAGTAAGAAATCCCTTGCAACTGCTTTAAGTGGGGCAGGGAGGGTGTTGACAGGGAGAGATGATGGGGACAATGTAACTAATGTACAATATGACATTGTACATTCTGATTAGAATCAGAATTGTCACTATGAGTCCCCCCTGTGCAATGAATATAGCCTTCCTCTTTTTAAGGAATACTTCCACATAAACATACAAAGCTTCCCAAAGCTTTTTTCAAAGCATGGCTCCTCAGTCATGCTGATGAAACAGCCAGTTGTCCCAAGCCTAATATTGGAAGTAAACTCATACGTTTTTTACTAATAACAATATTACAACCCCTGTATCCTGCAACTGCCACAGAAAAGAGTCTTTAGAGAGCTCTTTATGCTTTTATGTCTCTGCAGCACTTAGTGATGAAGGAATTTTTTTAGGATAATGATACTTTAAAATTTTACTCAACCAAGGAAAAGTATAGAAATATTCTTTGGTGTCTTGGTAAAGTTGGTGCTTAAATTCCTTTGAATATGTGGTATCAATTTAATGCAGAAAAAGGAGCAATATTTTTTTTTGACAGCACTGAGGTTTGAACTCAGGTCCTTGTGCTATGGTAGGTTAGTGCTCTACCATTTGAACCACACCCTGAGCCCTGAGCCACCAGAGTTTAATATTACACAGCCAGGCCTTTTCTCTTCCTTCTCCCATCTTAAAATTCTTCAATGCAAAAGAAATTTGTCTAGGTATTGATTGAAAAATTTGGTTACTAAAATATTTTACTTTTCAAAATCCCAATAAAGCTTCTATTGTATAAAAACAATAAATGTACCCTTTACACCCATTTTCCTAATTACATATCATCACTATTCTCTTCATTCCCCATGAATGACATTTGTTTCAAAAATCATTCCACTTATAAGCTTCTTTATACTACAATCACATTATCAAGATGTAAGTAGCTGAACCATGAAATACCATTTTTCTCAAATAGTAGTTTAATAACAGGAAATGTTAATTTAAGGCCTTTAAAAGAGAGAAAAAACACATATTATAGATTTCCCTCATTCTATAACTACTTATGGTATATATTTCAAAAATTTCTCTGTCATCACATGATCATGTGTCAGCTCTTAGACCCAGTAAAAATCCAAATACCTTAGAATACATCTTAGAAATATTACTTTTTTCCAAGCTCAGAAAAGAAGAGGACAGCATGTCCTTGTCTCTGTTGCTTCTTTCCTGCTCTTATTATAAAAGTGTGCATGCCTGTTGCTTTTCACGTCATTCATTTGCAGAATTCATGGCTCTAGAGGTTGGGTAAATGTTATGTTAAGAGGATAACACGATGGCTTTGGTCATTCCATAGGAGATACTTGTGGTGATTATCTTAAAGGATTTTGAATGAATTTCATAGAGAGAGAAAATTTTATGTTATCCAGGAAAAAAATACGGCAGACCAACTAGTATCCAACTGGCAATTCCATCAAGATAAGGACAGGATCTCCTGGTTTATAGCATAGTAGATGGTTAGTAGATGACTGTCAGGTGAACCCTGACATGTTTTCATAGATACACTTGTAGAAACACCACCTTCCAGAAGTTACATTATGAAAATCTTAAAACCAAGTATGATACAGGCACACTTCTCCCAAGAGAGTATAAGGTCACCTGCACATGATGCAAAACATACAGTTAGAATTGACTAAAATGGATGCAGAGTCTTAAATGTGATTTTAAATCTTCTTTACATCAAAATTACAGAATATAAATGGATGGCCATTTGGTTTGTGTTTGAATATTCTCTTCCCTCATAGAAACAGAAAGCATCTTGATAACTCTTGTGGCACTTTGAGTTTAGGACAAGATATAATCTCAGTAGTACAGCTGAGCAACTGTTTACTCACATCGCAAGAAAAGACACTCCTTGGGAAAATATAACAATTTTAATGTCACCATAAGATTTTTCACTGGTGTTTCAGCTACAGATTAAAAAAAAAAAAACCAACAACAACAACAACAAAAGCACCATGAGAGGAAAAGCAGAGGTTAGATCCAGGAGATAAAATGAGTCATGTTTTAACGACTAAATGGAATCTCCAGATTATGGAAACACAAATACATTTATGTCAAGATCTGTGAACTGGGTGGACCATGCCAGACAATCACTGTCTAGATGGGTCTTCTTTTTACGAACAAATTTTGGTTTTCCTTTTACTACAGCAATTGTTATTTTGGTAAAATTATCTTTGAAAAATAGCATTTTCCTCGTCTTTGTAGCCTCACATTAAGAAAGCACCCATATTTCTACTTTAGTTATTACAGAGGAAGGCTGACTCCCAACTTCAGAGAGAACAAAGTTATAGTCTTCTGAACACATGGGTGGTAATTTGAACTTGACCTAACAAAGTCAAGCTTACAAGTAGCCTAGCTTCCCGAGATAGAACGCTCACTCTGAAGACAGACTATTTATTGCTGTAACTTTGAGGATGGCACACATTTTAAAAAACATCTCTTAGAGGTGAATCAAAAAATTGTCACAGGGACTTCAGTTTTCTTATTTTCTATCCATTATGCAAGAGTTAAACAACACGTTTGAATGGAACGTTTAATAACAAAAGACATTTATGATGTTTACTTAATGTTTTGGACCATTAAGCATCAATGACATGAGTTATTGTATGTAATATCTGGCCAAAAATCTTATGACCAGGCTACATTTTACTACTCTCAGAGCAGCCAGCATCCCAATTTGAAAAAAAAAAATCTATGGTCTAGTTTTCTCAGAGGACTTTGGATTTGAAAGTATCTCATGTTGCCAGAAACTACCTTTTGAAGTTTACATTAAGATGGATATTTATTTATTTTTTCCTTGTAACAATGACAGTGGTTGAGATAAACTGTTTAATTCTAAACAGAGAGCACATCTGCTGTGTCTGCATTGTTTGTGGTTGCTGGAGGAGTGACAACTTAAACCAAGTAGCACACATGACATTTTAAGTGAGATGTTATGTGAGGGCTCACAGCTGCTGACACTGTCCTCTGTTGCTCTGCGGGGCTTAGTGGGGGTGCCAGAGACAAAGCCTCCAGAAGCAACCCATGCCTCAGTGAATGGATGCCCAGGATGTCTTTTTCTTCCCTTCATTCTCAGAAAGTGGGGAGACTAGCAAAGGAGGATTTAAAACTTGACTCTTTCCCCAATTATACTTGCTTGTTAATCTGCAAAAGGAAATTTAGTGTGTATTTGTTTCCAAAGAAATTTTTGTTTAAAATACACATGATAGATAGATAGATAGACTTAGAAAATGGTTATCTTTGTACTTAGTTTCTTCTATGTACTTTTTTTGTTCCATAAAAATTTCAAGAATTTTCTTCATATCATCTCTTTCCTATTTCTCGTTAAGCATTTGCCTATGTACTTTAAAATGTTTTTGCCATTTTGAATAATATCTTGTTTATCTTATTGGCTTTCATAGATGCCTGTTCTTTGTATGAAGCAAAATCAGTAATTTTTAGATTAGTATTATAACCAGTAACTTTACTGGCTTTCTGAATGTTTTTAATATTTATGAAGTCCATAATCTAGACATACTTTTGCAATTTGTAATAATTTTGCTTTCTCTATTATAATTACTATATTCGTTATTTAATTCTCATGCTGAAGTCAATTATCTAATAATTGCAAAGCAATGTTGAGTAATGATGGGAATAGTGGGTGTATTAGTCAACTGTTCTTATGCTATAACAAAATTCCTGAGATAATCAACTTATAAAAAGGAAAGGTTTATTTTGCTTATAATTTTAGAGGTTTCAGTTCATGACCACTTGGCCCCATTACTTGGGGCCTATGATGAGGCCAAGCATTACGGTGGGGAGCACATGTAGAGCAAAGCTGCTCACACCAAGGTAGGCAGAAAGTGAAAGAGAGAGTTGAAGGGGAAGGGCCATGCTCCCAGTGAGCTGGTCTCTTCCAATCACCTCCCAAAGTTTCCCCCACCTCCCAAGAGCACTATCAGTTGGGGATCCAGCCATGATCTTTGGGGGAACATTTAAGATGGACACCATAACAGTGTACATGTATCTCTTTTTCCTGGCTTAGTAGAAATTTTATACTAGATGCTACCTTTGTTTCATTTATTTCCCATCTATAAGATTTTTCATATGTATCTATAAAACTAAGGATATTTTCAAAGAATCTAACTACTATGGTAACAATCATCATATTTAATAATAAAACGATAATTCCTTAATAATATCAACTATTCAGTCAGCAATTACATTCTGATTGTATTATAAACGTCATAAAAATGTAAGTCTAAAAAAAGATGCACATATGGTTATTAGTTAACACTTCTTGTCTTTTATTCTGTAGGTCCTCCATACCAAATTTTTCTTCATTTTCCTCTCTTTTGTAGTTTTATATTGAAGAAATTAAGATATTCTCTCCAGCCCCACCTCCAGCAGCTGAATCAGAGATCAGCTGAGGGTTGGTGGAATGGTTCAAGTGGTAGAGCACCTGCAATAGCAAGCATGAGGCCCTGAGTTCAAACCCCAGTCCCACCAAAATATTAAATTAAATTAAATCAGAGATCAGCTGAAAAGGTGACTTCTCAGGACACCTTCCGGGGCCCTGTCAATGTCACATCATTGTTCTTTAGTATTCTTTATAGTGCATGTCACTATCTCACAATTTTCCCAATTATTTATATGTTTTCATTTCTTTTTTCCATCTTCTTTTACTAGGATATAAACTTGTAAAGGAAAGGACTTATTTTTTCTCACTCATCCATTTTCGTTTTTCACCTAGAATAATTGTTGACATATAATAAGCATTTATACGTATTTGATGAATGAACACATAGCAACATTTGTTTTTTTGTAGAAAAATGTGTAGAAGATTATACTAGAAGTAGAGGTCACTTATGAAGAATGAGACCAGGGACGTCAGGACCTGTGGCAGGGTTGGGGGAGGGTCAGGACAGGGTGCTTAGAACAGATGGAGACTAGTCTTTATGTTCAAAATATACTTTTGAAAGAGTAAAAAGATGTTTTCTTTGGTAACTGTGGTTCTCATTTAGACAACCCTCTCTTCTTTTTACAGATTTTTTGGCTTTCACATTTCATGCTTTTACCAATCATATTTAATATATTGTATTATTTCCATTCATTTGTATGAGTTCATTTTCTGTTGCTACAAGAAAATACCAAAAGCTAGGTATTTTATAAAGAAAAAGGTTCCTTTGCCTTACAGTTTTGCAAACTGAAAAGATTGGGCAGCCCCATCTGTTCATCCTCTGGTGAGGACCCCCTTGTCTGTGTCACAACAGAGACAAGAAATGACCAGGAAACCAGCCACATCTAGAAAAGGACAGCATATGGGCAAAACCTCATTTCATAATATCCTGCTCTTGTGAGAACCAACTCCCTCCCAACACCAGCATTCATCCCTCCTGTGGGCAGTTCCTCCATGACATAATTACCTTGTGATAGTCTCACCTCTTGAAGGTTTCACAACAACCCTGTCACACTGGGAACGAAACTTCCACCACATGAACCTTTAGGGACATACTCAAACCATAGCACCACCCCCACACTAGTGCTGATGCAGTAATATGGCTGGTCTAGGACAAGAATGGCGGGGGGGCCACTGTCTCATCTGTCACTGCTCCTTACCCAGCATTTTCATCTGTACTCTGATTGCTCCATAACTCCCAATTTCAAAACCCTTATTCTACACACAACTTACTAAAAAGTAATCATCACTGAGCTCCAATTCCAAATTCCTGGAAATGCATATTGGAAATGTTCCCTGGGTCACAATGAAAAGGACCATCCTGGCCAGGAATCAGGGACATGCATGCAAACACGGCAATAGAGCGCCCACCCATGACTGCACAGAGGTGTTCTTAGGAAAAGGGCCCAACATAAGCCAGGCAGAGAGCCCAAATGACAGCTTACGCAATTTCTAATTTATTTTGTTAATGTTCTTAATAGAAAAGTCTTAAAAATCACCCAAAAGTCCAACATTTAAATAAATATAAGTAAATTTGGGGAACTAAACATGTACTGTGCTTATCATAAGTGAAAGGCTGAGCAGGCCCCATTAATCAAACATTCTATAGAGAGCAGAGTTTTACTTGCGTCCCTTTAAAAATATACTTGTGTATCTTCTTCTACATATTGGGTTCTCTCTCTCTCTCTCTCTCTCTCTCTCTCACACACACACACACACACACACACACACTCACAGTCAGGATCTCAGCTTCATTTTGCCATAAGCCTCTGCATCCAGCAGGCATGATCTGAGTCTCACCTTCTTAAGTACCTACATGCTCAGATCCTGCTGTCCTGTATCCATACTATGGTTTAGTAGCAATGATGCATGTAGACAAGCATCAGCTCTCTTCTGCCGACACTCGTTGTCTTCTACAATTGCAGGGGATCAGCACAGTGCAATTGGGTAAGCATTGGATTAACTGTTACGGTTTTTGCTTGGGAACTTGATAGGAAGGCCCTGTCATCTTTTCTGTTGTATTGTTACTATGGTAGACCTTTTTGGACTCCTATACTTATACCTCCTTATATCTTCTCTGTAATTGCTCATTCCTCTCATCTAAGTTTATTTATATTAACCTATCTATTGGCTTGAAGAATATGAGCATATATCTAATGAACCCTTGGACAGTCAGAAGAATGAAAAAAATCTATTAATTTGTGCCTCTACATAATAGAAAGGCATTTATACAATGCAATTAAAGAGAGATTTTTAGACTACTGGATAGATAGACCTATTGGTAGGTAGGTAGGTAGGTAAGTAAGTGGATGGGAAGATAGCTAGATGGTCAAATAGAGAGATAATCAATATAGACTCAACATGGATAGCCCTCTTTAAGAGTCTGATGTTTATAAGACTAAGATCATGGCATTTGGTTGTACATTTTGTCACCTAACAGCTATTACTTCATACTGCAGTAAATTTATCCCCTGTGTATACCTATCCACAATAAAATGTTCCCTAAAGTGTGTTCCCAATCACTCACTCCAGTTTGCAATCCTCAACAGTAGAATGATCTCAACACAAGTCTTCCTCATCCAAGGTCATATGATCTCCCAACCTTTCACCAAAACAGTAGATTCAATAATTCTCTTCAAACACTTACAGTCTTCCTAATGACAAAATATATTTATAATATATCCAATTCATGATTTGTGAAATCATGAATTTATGTTGTGAAACATAAAAATGAACTTTTTTTATATTTGAAGTTACATCTGTAATTTATTGATTCATTTGACAAGTATTTGAGTTTCAGTCACTGCTGAGGTGTAGATACTAATGACATGCAAAGTCTTCAAAGAGTTCAAGGAACCAAGAACGATACTCATTTTGTTTAATATCTTGTTTAATGACATAGAAAAGGTAATTGATCTATGATATTCAAAATTTGGAAGTAGCTTCTGAAAAACATTATTTCCATATACTGTAGACCAAACATGCAAAGTGCTTCATATAAATTGTCTTATTTAACATTAACAACAATCCTTTGAGATAAGTATTATTGTCCTTATCATTAATTTACCCAATGTCATCTAGTAAGACACAGAATGTGCATAAGACTTCAAATGTGGAACTGTTAAGCTCTGTTGATATCGTTTTTGATAAAGAAGACTGATTTTTATTAATGCCCTTTTATGACTGATTCTAATACTTATATCTTTACCAAAAAGTGTGCAGCCCTCAACAGCTCTGCATTGAAGGTTATGGTCACATGAGAGAACAAACTACAGCTGAGGAAGAACTTTGTAATAAACCCTGGAGTGACCAAGATCAGATCAGTGACAGGTAATACATAACAGGTTGTTTGGAATAAACAAAATATTTTTTAAACTTTACTTTGAGAAGGACTTGTATTTTTAAATATGGCTCTGCCACAAACAGAAACAATAAAAGAAAATATAGGTAGATACGACTAGGTAGAGATCTAAATGTTTGTCTTAGTCAGGGGAACTCTCCAGAAAAACAGAACCAGTAGGATATATATGTGTGGATATATGTATATGTGTATATATATTTGTATATGTGTGTATGTTAAATTCTCCTGCCCCCTTCTTCTTTTCTCCACCTCCTTCTCTTCCTAGGAGAGGTCCTATCAAGGTTCTCTCTCTCTTTACATTTATGAAATATAAGGAAAAATATTTAATTTGAACTTATAACTAATTTATTTACATTATAAATAAAACAAATATAATGTGTGCACATATAGATAAAAGGATTTATTACAAGGAATTGGCTCATACAATTACAGAGGCAGGCAAGGTCCAAGATGAAGGCACAGGACAGCCAGTGATTTAGTTTATATCCTGACTCCAGCAAGGCTGAAATTCAGCATGGGCCAGGGTTTCAGTTTGAAGGCAATCAGGTAAAAAGAATTCTCTGTAACTCAGGAGATGGTCAGCCTTTTTGTTCTATTGAAACCTTCAACTGATTGGATGAGGCTCACCAATAATGGGGATGACTGTCTGCTTTACAAAGCCTACAAATTTAAATATTAATCTCATCCAAAACTCACCCTTACACAAACATCCCCAGCAATGTTTGACCAAACACCTGGTCATCCTGTGATCTAATCCTGTTGATTCATTATTATTACTTTTTTAGGTGGCACTTGGGTTTAAACTCAGGGACTCATGCTTGCTAGATAGGCCTCTACCACTTAAGCCACTCTGCTAGCTCAAGTTAATTCATAAAGATAACCATCACAACATGTAACACATCTAAGGAACAGTCTATAAATGAAATTGAAATGCAATAGGAAAACAAGGTAACAAATAAAACAAGTGTTGCTAACATAAAAGAGTATGCTTTCCAAATAAGAAAAAGACAAAAGTGAGCAAAGAAGATGAGTAGGAAGTTCACAAAACAAAAAATATGAATGAGCAATAAATATCAGGTTAAAAAAAACCCTAAAATCGCTTAGCTAGGAAGAAAATTCAAGTCAAAGTATTTGTAAAGTTGGTGATACCTGTAGTTTACAAAAACATTAGAGAAATGAGCAATCTTATTGTCTGCAGGAAATGAACTTTCTTTTTCTTTCAGGTGTCCTTTTCTGTTCTCTTTTGTTTTTTATTATTGTGCTGGGTGGAGGTACATTGTGGCATCTACAAACGTTCTTACAATATATCAAATATATCATACTTGAATTCACCCCCCTCCACCATTCTCTCTTATCCTCTCTCCCCACCCCATTCCTGCAATAGTTTCAACAGGTATTATTTCTTCTTTTGCAAACATGTGTACACAGTATTTGCACCATATTCACCATTCTTCACCATTTCCCTACCTCCTCCCGCCTCCCACTGGTACCACCCTCCCCAGGCAGGACCTGTTCCACCCTGTTGTTCACCGATATTGTATAAGAAAAAAACAGGAAGAAAAAAATGACATTTTGCTTGTTTTAGATAGTTATACAGAGAGTTCCTCCATGGCACTTCCATGTATATATGTATTATAGCCTGATTTGGTTCATGTCCTTTATTTTTCTTCTTTCTGCCTTAGTCCTTTTCTTCTGGTGGTTTTAACCAGTTTGAAAATTCTATATTCATTCTCATATACAGAGTATATCAGCTATATTCGCCTTCTTAACTTCCTTCTTTTACCTACCCTTCTTGTACATGAACTCCCTTTACCATGACCTGTTTTTCATAGTACTGCTGCATTTGTATTAGATCTATATTCCACATATGAGAGAAAACGTGATTTTTGGCCTTCTGAGCCTGGCTAACATCACATAAGATGATGTTCTCCAGTTCCATCCATTTACCTGCAAATGACAAAATTTCATTCTTTGTGGCTGAATAAAATTCCCTTGTATATAAATACCACATTTTTTTAATCCATTCATCAGTAGTGGGTCATCCTGGCTGTTTCCATAGCTTAGCTATTGTAAACAGTGTTGCAATAAACATGAGTGTGCGGTGCCTTTGTTGCAATCTGGTTAACATTCCTTCAGGTATGTCCCTAGTTGTTGAATTGCTGGATCATATGGCAGCTCTATGTTTAGTTTTTTGAGGAGTCTCCCTACTGTTTTCCGTAGTGGTTGTACTAATTTACATTCCCACCAGCAGTGTATAAGGGTTTCTTTGTCCCCACATCCTCACTAACATTTGTTGGTGGTGGTGTTCTCCATGGTAGCCATTCTAACAGGAGTGAGGTGGAATCTTAACATGATGTTGATTTGCATTTCCTTTATGACCAGGGATGTTACCTGTTTCTTCGTGTGTTTTTTTAGCCATTTGGACTTCTTCCTTTGAAAAAGTTCTATTTAGTTCTTTTGCCCATTTCTTTATTGAGTCATTGATTTTTGGGGGAAGTTTAGTTTTTTGAGCTCCATGTATATTCTGGTTATTAATCCCTTGTCAAATGTGTAGCTGGTGAAGATTTTCTCCCATTCTGTGGGCAGCTTCTTCAATTTAGAGATCATTTCTTTTGTTGTGCAGAAGCTATGAAATTTAAAATTCCTGGAAGGCTTTTTGGCATTATGCTTAATAGCTTGAAGATGAGAGTTCTAAGAATTAGTCTTAAGGCAATTAATAAAAATGGACTTAGTAATTTAGATACAACACTGTTAAGTGAGTGTGGCATAATTACAAGGGTAAGAGTCTGGCAGGAAGTATCCAGTAAGAGGGGACTGGTTAACAAATGAACTAACCGTGGCTCATCCAGATGATAGTATACTTGAGTAGCAATTTAGAATAAGGGTTTTGTTTTAAGGTTTTGATGTGGAAAGATGCTTACCATAAGTAAAAAATAAATCACAAAAATGCATGCCTAGTTCTATCATCTGTGTGTATATGTGTATATGTGTATGTGTGTGTATATGTGTTTGTGTGTATGTGTGAGTGTATGTGTGTATATGTGTGTGTGTATGCGTTTGTGTGTATGTGTGTGTGTGCCTGTGTATATGCACATACTGCCTGAAAGGTTACTTACCAAAACCACAATGGTGTCCATATATGGGTGATGACACTGCAGGCACTATAAATTTTGTCTTTTTTTAATTTGATAAATACAATGAACACCTATTACCTTTTATGATTTTTGTCATGTAAAACCAAGTTTTAAAAAGCCAAGTTACCTTGTGATTTGATTCACATTACAGATACTTGATATCATATATGAAATAGCCCATCTTTTCCAGTTTCTACTTTCTGTGTTAAAATTACAAAATGTCCTCCTTTGCATTACTATAGACATTGGTCAAGTTTTGAGTCAGCATTTATTATGTGAGAATTGTGTGCTTGACTGTAAACAAAACATAAAGATGTGGAGAGGACCGAAATGAAGAAAGACCTGAGAGTTGTGGTGTGGATGGACTTTTGGCAGAAGCTCTTCTAGCAGGCTGGGGTTGGTGGCATGTTTACTGCATGAACTTCTGACAAATGTATGGGGACTGTCCCAAGGGCCCTTTAGGCTTCAGTTAGCAAGCTGGAGCAAGGACAGAATAGGAGGTGATGAGAGAACATAAGGCCTCTGCCTGTGTCCTTTTAAGACAACTGGAATCAAGTTCATATGCAAGGTGGAAGCTGGTACAAGCTGCTGAAAGCTTGGATAGTTTTTCTACCAATACAGCATTTTTAATTTTAGGCTGTGCATTCACAAATACTGGAAATAACCTCAGAAATAGCAAAGAAAGAAGCTATTATCAGTAGGGTTTAGTATTTTCTGGCAGAAGGAAAGTCTATCTGTCTTGGTTCTAGGATCAAACTAGAGATTTCTTCTTAGAGGGATAATGAAAAGTGTAGTGGTTAGAGACTAAAACAAGAAATGAAACTAGGCTGTTAATAGTCTGGGACCCCACCCGGGCAAGGACAGGTATGTCCTTTTCTTTCTTGTTTCTTCTTGTGACCTATTGCATTCTCTCCCCAAATCCCTTTGGCATCTTAAACACAAGTGACCACAGGGATTCTGTATCTCTAGAGCATAAGTCATTAAGTATGGCTGCTGGTCCAGCAGCATTGGTGTCTCTTGGAACTTACTGGAAGACCAGATCCTCAGGACCCTTCACAGCCAGATGCAATCAGCACTTCTGGGCTGCAGCCCAGCAACCTATGTTTTAACGAACCCACCGAGAGAGTCCAACACAGGCTCAACTTGAGAATCGCTGGCTTAGAGAGTGCAACTCTCAAAGGTCTCTGGGTAACAGTAAAAAGAGAAGAGTAGCTGCCTGGTCCACAGTTTCAGTTTTGGAGGTTGCAGTAACCCACAGTCAACTACAGTTCAAAAGTACATAATGGAAAATTCCAGAAATAAACAGTTTGTAAGTTTTAAATGACTTTTATTGCAATATATTGTTATGTTTAGATCATTACTATTGTTATTAATCTTTTACTATACCTAATTTATAAATTAAACTTTATAATAAGTATGCTTGGATGTGTAGAAAAACATAGTATATATAGAGTTGAGTATCTGTGGGTTCAGGCATACATTGAATGTCTTGGAATAAGACGTACATGGATATATGGATATCTTGTATGGTTCAGGCATGCATGGATAAAAAGGGGCCTTGTAAATCATACATTGTGTTTGCCCTGCAAATAATGACATAATACATACCCCAAAATTTAATTAATGTTCACAATTTGTGGGGGCATTATTTTGTTCCTGAATTTAACAAATTTTTCAAATTAATCAGTATCATATTTAATGAAACAAACTTTATGTTTATGTATGTACATACATCATTAAAATTAAAAGTATTCAAAATTACATGGGGTTTTATTCTTAAAAATAAGATACTGCTTATATTTTCATTTGTACCTATTCTGAGGTTCTTTGTGCAGATAGGGCACTAAAAGGAGGAAAATCAATGGGAGGACACTGTCAGTCTCCTAGAGGATATTTCACAACCTTTTTTCTTCTCTCAAAATTCTAGGGCTCCTTTTCCTGTCCTCACTCAGCTGAGGACCTTCCTTCTTTCTCTTAGAAATACAGAAGCTGCAAGAAGGGCTAGGAGTAGACCCCAGGGTGCTCTTACTCATCCACCTGTCCTTCAGCCTCAGAGTGGCCAGTCTCCACATTCTGATTCCCTTCTGTGGTGCATGGACTTGGGCATGATTCCCATCCCTGACTCACACAACGGTGTCCTTTTCTGCCCCCAGGAACTGACCCCTCTCTGTTGAATCACTCCCCTTCATACAAAACTGTACAGTCATCATCCTAAAACAAACACAAAACCCTTCTTTTACCTCATCTTCCCGTATCTTTCTCCATCTATTGCTCCATTTCTCCCTCCCCCCTTTATAAAAAATTATTTTTATTTCATAAAAGAATTATGTTCACAATCTCCTTTGAAACCAGTCTAAACCAGCTATCATTCCAACCACTGTGTCTCTTGGATCACCAGGGACCTTCACATTCCAAATAAAATGGTCACTTCCTCATCCTCAGATTACTTGAGCTCTCTCACATGTGACGTAGCTACCCTCTGAGTCTTGAAATACTTCACTGGGTTTCTCTTAGCTTCTGCTTTCTCTGTTTTCCTTCTGATTCTGCCATCATGCTGAGTTTCCTTTGCCAAGTCTTTCTTTCCTTTCCCCTAAACTCCAAACACAGGAGTGTTCCAGAAGTTGTCTTTGGACCCATTCTCTTCTCCATCTACCAGCAGGGGTAGCTTACATCACTTTGAGTATTCTACACTCTGCACTTGGTGTCTAAAGGGTGTCAGAGCTGTGCAGTGAGGACCATCAGGAACACACATGAGGGTCTGACTGGATAGCACCAAGCTAAGTCCCAGATGTCAGGGCTGGTATTGTCTCTTAAGGACACCTCAGATTTGAAATATCCCAAACACAAGCCATGATTTTTCCCCTTCCTCTACTTCCCTCTAGAGCTGTGCCTCCATCTTCTTTATTAATACATTACAATATGTGCCCATGATTCCTCTCTCTCCCATCCGACTCATCAGCAGGTACTGTTGACCTTACTTGTGAACTATGTCCCAGCCCCCACCATTAGTCACATCTCTCCTTCTAAATCATACCATAATTATTTCTCACTTAGACTATTAAAATTCTTAGGTTATTCATTTAGATTCTTTTAAAATGTAAACTGATGAATGTATAAAGAAAATGTGGAGGTTGTTCTCATTCTCTCTCCAGAGATGAGCACTTTCAGTCTATTGAAACTATATTCCTTTCCTCGTAAATTTTACTATCACTTTCAGTACAAAAGGAAAAAAATGTGGTATATATACATAATGAAGTATTATTCAGCCATGAAGAAGAATGACATTATGTTCTGTGCAGGAAAAGGGATGGAACTGGAGGTCCTCGTGTTCAGTGGGGTAAGCCAAGGGCAGAAGGACAAATATCACACATTTTCACTCACATGTGGAATCTAGGCCCAAAATAATAACATGATTATAAAATGGGGACTGTGTGGGGGGAGCAAGAAAACAAGGGGTGATGGGGATATAATATATGAAAATAGCATAGTGAAACTCACCAAAAACCATTTAAAAAGAGGAGGCAAGACGATAAGAAAGTGGAATAGAGGTGATGAATTTGATCAAAATACGTTACATGCGTGCATGGGAACATCACAATGAAACTGCTTTGTACAATTAATTTATGCAAATTAAAATAAATAGCAAATAATGTAAACCAGATTATGTTACCTCTCTACTTTAAACCTTTTAACTGCTGCTCTGTTCACTCATAGTAAGACAAGGGCGCGGCCTACAAGCCTTGCGTTGTCTGTGTTCTGCGCCGACTCCGCTCTCATTTTCTCGCTCCATGTCAGGACATGCGCACTCGTTGTCCTCTTTGCTCTTACTGTCCTTCTTCCAGATATCCACACAAGTCCCCTCTGCCTTCATCTGGGTTTCTCCCCTATGTCACCTCATCCAAACATCTTTCCCTGGTCATGCATCCAGTTACTCTTTGTCCATCCACCCTTTCTGTTGTCACAGCACTTGTGTCCATCTCTGCTAGCTTGGCTGTAAGCTCTTTCAGAGTTGGGACTGTGTTGCCCTCTGCTGTACCAAAGCATTTCCTGGCACAGAGTAGATGCTCAAATAGTAAGATTTTTGTTTTATTTTGTCTTTGCAGTACTGGGGTTTGAATTCAGGGTCTCTCATGCTTGCTAGGCAGGCATTCTACCACTTCAGCCATGCCTCCATCTCTTTTTTGCTTTAGTTCTCTTTCAGATAAGGTCTCACGCTTTTTTCCCAGCCTGATCTCAAACTGTGATCCTCCTTCCCAAGCAGCTGGGATTACAGGTGTGATCTACCATTCCCAGTTTTCTAAGAATAGTTTTGAAAAAGGCCTGAATATTGCAGGCTCTTAGAAATAACTTTTCTTTGATGCGCTAGACAAACATGATGTCAAGTTTGTCACTGGGAAGGAAAGAATCTCATGAACAAAGAAGGGAGGGAAGGCAGCATGAGGCAGTGGATAAGAGCTAAGACACTAGTGCTACAGAGCAGAGGGTCTGGGAACAGTAACAATAACAGAGTCAATGCCCATTCTCCAAGGACCAGCCAAACAGTCTTTGGCAAAGGAGCCACACTTTCCCTGTCAGTTTCCACATCCATAAGAAAAGGGCTGAGTGATTATTAAGACTGACTATGACATTTCTTTGTGTTTAGGATAATGAGTGGAACTAGGAGCTCCATTTCCTTTTAGAGGAGCACTCTTTTCTCTACCTGCTCCCAGCTTCTTTCCCTCCAGATCTCCTTCTTCTCATGACAGTAAGCTTAGGCATTAGACAACTGCTTGTCTCATTTTAAAACATTTCTGTTCTTTTTTCAATGACCCAATCCATCAACATTGCAGGCTGCCTCCTGTCTTAAAACCCCACTTTGCTTGCAACTTCCATACCTTCCTCACTTCACATTTGTGGTTTTCCTCTTTTCTTCATATAACTATTTTATAGTTGTGCTGGGGGTACATTGTGACATTTACAAAAGTTTTCATAATATATCATAGTTGAATTCACCCCCTCCATCATTCTCTTTTAACCTCCTCCCCCCATTCCTGGAAGAGTTTCGACAGGTCTCACTTTTCCATTTACATGCAGGAGTGCATAATATATCTACCATATTCACTCTACTACACCCTTTCCTTATCTCCTCCCCTTCCCACTGGTACCAACCCCCCAGACAGGACCTGTTTTGCCTTCCTGTTCTCTGTTTTTGAAAAAAAGACATTTTTGTTTGTTAAAATAGCTTCACAGGGTGTTTCATTGTGACATTTCCACATATACATGTATCATAACCAGAATTGGATCATCCCTCTATTTTTCTCCTTTCTATCTCAGTCTCCCCTCCTTTGGTAACTGTAACATTGACTTCATCCAAATGCAACAGGTGTCATCCTCAAACAGGAGTTTTCATTACCTCCACCCTTGCTCAACCACTCAGGTGATTATTACTCAGGTAATAGCCAATCTCTCAGTCTAATCCATGACTACTTCCTCCCTTTCATGCCAACCTCTTTCCTCAGCGTTGCCCCTTCTGTCTCTTCTCCAGCCATGTCCCTTCAGTTTGGAGGTACTTTGCCATCTCCAACAGATTGTCCTGACATCTTGCCTCTGTGCCTTTGTGAATACTAACTTCTTACCTCCTTTGAATTTAGAAATGTGAATTCCTTTAACAAGCCATTAATTGTTTTCACCAACCTCTGTTCAGAGCTGAGTAGAACATCTGAGCTGTAGGCACACTCCTCTACACCACATTCTCATGGAGATAGCTGGACTCTGCTGCTATGGTATTCTTAAGGCAGGGGTCATATTGAGTCTGCTACCCCTGGCTACAGCCCCTTCTCCCTCATATCCCTAATGCTACTATGATATCTATCTTTCTTCTCCATATTCCTCTGCAAGCTCTGTGAGTTTCCTGATGCTACTTCAGCTTTTGAAAACACAAGTCATAAGTTGGCGTCTCTTCCACTTTGCCACAGGTCCTACCCCTGAACTGGCTATCTGACTTAGCAAGAGGAAAGGAAAAGGGAGAGATAGAAAAAACTCAAAGTACTATTTAGCCCCCAAAAATATGAAATAGCTTTTGGTAGAACACAAAATTATCTGTCTTCTATAAATCTTATATGATATTATGGGAAACTTACCCACTTGTACTTGGCCTTGCATTTTGAAAAGATAAGAAGTATATCACAGCATGAGTTGACCAATACCTGTGGGAATCAATTTAGCATAATCTTTTACATTTCTGACATGAAGGATTAGAAAAATAGAATGAATATCTGAGTCAGCTGAAGGTTTGCCCTTTCAATTCACAGAGAAATTGTCTAGGAATGACTGATAATATGGCTTGAGGAACCATGTAGCTTAAGGCAGGCATTAGTGTGTGTAAGAGAATATAGAATGAGAAATGCCTATTCAGAAAGTGGGCAGGATTGCACTCTTATGTCAAATATAGAAGGCCTGCCACTGGCGTGATGGGGAAAAACATAGATAAATGTACCTGAACTTATGATGGGGTTACAACTCAAAAAAAAACTACTGTAAGTTGAAAATGAACTTAATGCACCTATAACCCATCCAGCACCCTAGCTTACCAACACAGTCCACTACAGAGGGTCCATTGTTTTTCCTCACGAATGCCAGACTGACTGGGAGCTGCAGCTGACTGCAGCAACTCAGCATTGAGAGAGAACTGCACCCAATCTCAATGCCCAAGACAAGGTCAAAATTCAAAATTTGAAATAAAGTTTGTGATAAATGTATGTCCTTTTCTCACCATGATACAGTAGAAAAATCCTAAATCAAACAGCATAGGTTGCAAGACATTTGTACTTTGTTTCTACCCTAATTTCTAATCCTGAAAATATTTTCCTAAGTACTTCTATGTTCATATCTCTGTACTATTTGTAAAACCAACAACATATTGCTTTTTTATGGTAATCACATCTGAATTACAGGTTTAAGAAAAGCCTTAGAAATACTATACCTATGGCTTTTTCAAATTGGCAGACTTGACTCATTTCTTCTTCATTGGCCTTAGAAAGGTTTGTTGCTACTCATTTTAAACATAAATTCAATCCTTTGGCTCTCTGAGTTTTAACTTTAGACTCAGCCAAATTCTTTTTTTACACTGCTAAAGTACATTTCAGTAAAGAGAGACTTTCTCTTTAAGGACATTCAAATATTACAAAATAGACATTCTAGATTTTTATGTTTCTGTCTCTATTTTTGTTTAAAAATTCCAGAATTTTCAAGCTGAATGAAGCATTCAAAAGGACAACACTGTTTAAACATAAACATTGAGTCCCAGGTAATTTATCTATATGTTGAACATCTTGTGAATAATAGAATGGGACTAAAAGTCATACCATCTACATTCTAGTCCTATTGAAAAACTACCCCACAGTAAACAGCTATCTTGTCAATTGTCATATCACTAAGGCCTTCTACTAAGCATATAAGTAACATATGAGATATATCATCAATATTTGCAGAATTAATTAAGAAACAATTATCAAATTTTGGCAGCCAAGATGATTTCAGAAATGATCTAGGAAAACAAGCCCAAAGAAAAAAAAAAAAAGAAAACCCTACAAATTCATTATGGTCTCAGGCCTAGTCAAAGATGTTTCTGAGGGTTGAAATATTAGGAGCCATTTCAGTACAAATTCTCTAAAACATACTGTGTGGATCTAAAACACAGGTAGTTCTAGACTCTGAAGTTTCTCAAACAGAACAACAAATCCCTTAAGTTTAAATTCAGTCTATCCTTAGCCCAGTGATTGGCACCTGCAGACAACAGGGTTAAACTGATGCTCAGTCTTGTATTTCATAACCAATAGCACAGTGTAGGATCCCTTTGGAAACTTCAAATATCCACAGGAGATGTAACTGTAGCCTAGTTAACAAAAGCCCAAAGCATTTCTTATGTTTGTATGATCACACGAATAATGAATGTTAACAATCCACTCCTTGTTAAGGACTTTCAGACATTCCTCCCTCTTCCAAGTTAAAGGCTACAGTTTTGTTGAAATACACAACTGAATCTATCTGAGCATTGTTTCCGGGAAGAAAACCATTTTTTTTTCTGAATGAAAGCCATAAGACAATGGCTGAAGGAGTTAATGTGGCCCTCAGTGGCTCTGGCCCCATCAGCAGATTGTGATAAATCCCTACTGTCTGTGATGGGGAAGAAATAAGTTTTCAAGACAGACATGATTTCCCTAGTGTAAAGGAGAAGAGACTCTAAATGCTTACAGACAAGGTGGCATGAGGGACCATGAGCCTCAGTGATTCAGCCTCATTCCCCAGGCTTCCTGTCAGAATAAGTATCCCAAATTTCTAAAGCAATGAAAGAAACCTATGAAGCCTTGTCTCTCTGTTTTGAAATAAACATGATATCACACAAGTACCTGCTGAAAACTCTGACAGTCACTTTTCTACGGTTCACTTTAGTAAGGATAATGGCTGTTAGCCTATTGCAAACAGGAGTTTCAGTCCAAATCAAATTATGAACTAGAACAGAAGTCATTAAAGGGCACACAAAATGAATTCAAGTGGAATTGTAGAAAAGAAAGACGAATCTGGGCTGACATTGTGGCAAAATTGAAGACTATTTGAAAAGACATTGAGTGAGGAAAGCATGCAGGTGAGGGGACAGGGAAGAGCCCTAAACAATAATAAACAAGGCACATGTGAAAGGTGGCATTACCTCGCCACTCTTCCTTCTTCCTCAACACCCAGGGTCACAGGTTGCCCTTTAGTAATAATGGAGTCAATTAACTCTTCATCTTTGCTCTTTTGTTATGCAAACATACTTATGCAGTATTTGCATTTTAAACTCTTGCTGGAGGGGCTCTATTCCCTCTTTTACTTTCTGTTTTCCTCCTGCCCTGGATAGCCAGATCCTATATACATACTGAGAGCCCAATAAATAGCCTTTTTCAAGTAACCGGAGATCCAAAACCAGGATGTCTGGATCACAGTATTACAAAACAGTGATATTTCTCTGGGGTGAATCCAGCACAGAGCTTGGTTCCCATGCAGGGCACTTAATCTTGAAACTCTTTCCTTGCCACTTGTTTTGGTGAAGTTGCTTAACCTCTCTGTACTGCCATTTCTTCATTGATAAGATGCAAGTGATAATGATAGTATCTACCTTGTTGTTTGAAGAGTAAAATATGTATAGATATAAGTAGAGACATTCACTGTCAATGAAATTGATTCTCCTTTCCTCTCCTCATTTCTGGACTACAGTTCAGAATCCTACAAGGATTGACCAGTGCCAAGAGAACAGAAAATAAGGATATGAAATGTAGAGAAAAATTCAACAATATCAAAATTGGGTCTCACTAGCTGCTAGGTAGGGGGTAAGGATGCAGGTTTTTGTAGATTTGTAGATTTGAGAAAACAGTAAAAACACTTGGGGCTTGGAGAAGACAGAAGCTCAGTGCTGACCCGCCCAGGAAATGCCAGTTCATTTACACAGTAACTCCTCATCCTCAACTTGAAAATCTTGGGAACAGCTATGCATTTTCTCTTTGTTTCCAAAACTCAGTCCAGCTGACCCATTGTGCAGTTTGCAGTTTGCTTCACACTCTACTCCTACCCCATATGTGGAGAGCTCTTGCCTGTGAAGACCACAGGCCCATCTCACTGCAGTGCTACGGCAGGGGCACCTATGGGGACCTTATCAACCACTGTGCCAGGCTCCCTTTCACTGGGTTTCCTTGGTGGTGTCTTTCCAACACTCCAAGAGACTTTTCATCTCTACTTCTCTCATTTGAGATGAAAGCAATCATGTTTACTATCTTTTTTTCTTTGTGCTTTTCCTATGCATGTAATTGGGCAGTGTTCTTCAGTTCTGCTATATAAACTCACCTGTACTGTCCATGTTTTAGAAAAAGGATGGAGTATTTATGCTTCTGAGATTGAGTCTGGAAAATGGATATTTTAAGAAATGTCTCTTTTTAAGAGCTCATATATAATGATAAGACTTCTCCCAAAGAAACTAAATAAAAATGAAGTAATCTATTAAGATATGTTGGTTGCCTAGTTGGAAATTGACAAATAGTATTTAGAAATAGTGTAGAAGCATGTTCCATGCAGTTATTGTGATGGGCAAAATTACTTTAGGAATCTAGCCATATATCATACATAAGTGAATGGATGGGGTGAGTGCCTCTGAGTGTTGTCATATTAAAAAATGGTGTAACTGGCAGGATGTGTGCCAGGAGTGAGAAACACCAGGGTTTAAACAATGGCTTGTTAGTGTCAACTTTCTTGCAAACTACTTTTGTGCCTTTGCTATCTATCAAGCTACTAGGCAACTGTTTATCCTAATAAGCAGGTTTGACCATACCTCTGAAAACTGCTTACTGGAAAATTTGTTCTACCCAAAGCAAAATTAAAACTATTTCCTTTAACTGTCACTTAAATAGAATAAAAAAACCTTCAGGATATAGTCTTTTTATCTTTCAAATTCAACTGGGGCAGACATGGTTAATAATCTCATCAAATATTTCTTCCCAACTGCTCTTCTCTCTCACTGCTCTTTAGTAGAACCTGAAAAGAAAAACTGTCACTTTCCCAACCTCTCTTTGGGTTAGAGGCTACCATGTGGCATTGTTGGCCAATCAGAGAGTTTTAAGCAGAAAAAATGAAGGCATTTATAAGAGGTTTTCATTCTTCTTAGGAAAAAGAAACTAGATATATTTATACTTCCAATTCCCTTCTTCCTCTTTTCTTGATCTAAACAGTAAGATGCCTAGAAGTACTGCAATCATAATGTGACCATGAGGAAAGGGCACTAGAATTTTATAGACAATGACTGATCTGCTGAAACAAAACTTCCAGACTACATTAGAGACATGAATCTCTGTTTGGCTAATTTTGTGTTCTCCCTTATTGTTACAGAATGGCAACTGAACTAATATATTCATCTTCGTTGTCCTTTCCAAAAAAAAATCCTTGCACCATTATTTTGTTTAAAATACTATAGTTTTACATGGCCTTTGTGCCTTTGCATAACCTGTGCTCCACCTGTGTGTTCAGTATTTCCCTCAGCACAAGCTTTTGTCCACTGTCATCTGTGGAACCCAGAATTGATCTCAACTCTTCCACAAGTCTTCCTTGATATATCTCAACACCCCACAGAAATGAATTGCCTCCTCTGGGCTTTCTATTTATTTTAAAGATGCTTTCATTATTGACCTTCTCAGTAGAAGTAGAGTGTCATAAATAGCTATGAAATAAAGTGATGCTGAGTGGTAGGGAATGCAATAGTTGTACAATGTTGGAGAATATAGAGACAAAGCCTCTGATCAATAACAGAGAAGGGGAGACTTACAACAACTAACCAGATTCCACAGCACAACAAAGTAAGGGCTAGGGCTGTAGTACAGTAGAAATGAACAATAGCTGAAGTAAGTAAGAAGAAGCAGTTTGTCCAGATAGAGGGAGGTTCTTAGAAATAAAAGGAAAAAAATACAACAGACAAGCAGAATTCAGATGACTCTTTAGTTGACAGGAGAAAGACAAGGAAAATACACCTGCTCTTAAGAAGTAGGTTGTCTAATTTGTAAGATGAGGGGTTGTCCTAATGATTTAGACTAAGGGCCCTCTTACTTCCATGTATCTGATGTTCATGTATCTAATTGATCAATTAGATCAATTAATATGATCAAATTTTAATAAAATAACAGTAGTAGTCTTTACATTTTGCTTCTTCTATGCTAAACTATAGAAAATAAAAAAGTAAGGAGGAAAAATAGAGTTTTTAAAAGCCACTATTCCAATTCCAGGAATGAAGGGACAGGGGATAAAGAATGATAGAGGGGTGAACTTTTGTAAATGTCTCAATGTACTTCCACTGTAAAATAATAAAAATTTTAAAAGCCACTAGTCAAAAAATGAAAGAGAGAAAGAGAGAGAGAGACAGAGAGGAAATCTGAAATGAATGAGATTTGATGAGGCAATCATTATTTGGGACCAAGTTTTGTTCTCAGGTTGTCCAATATTTCACTATTAGGATCTTCTTCACAGCCACTCGGGAATTGATTCCACTGCACAATCACCAAGAATCTGTTGAGAGAAGCTGGAGCTCAAGTCTGTTCCCAGCCACTCCACATGGTATTAAAAGAGTATAATGATGCTGAGATACTATCATGATGATGGTGGTGGTGGTGGTAGTCATGACAACCTTGATACTTCACATTCAAAATCTTACATTATTCACTTCCATTTCAAACCAACCTTTTCCTATTTAACAGAGGGAAAAACTAAGTTATATAATCTTTATCAAATGCTATGAATTTAACTGAGAATTTCACAAATGTTTTCATCAGCGTGTGTTCCAGTAACTCTTACCTTTTTTAGATAAAGTCCTCCAAGGAAACCACTGGAGTTTATCTCAGTCCATTTGGGCTGCTTTGAGTGGCTTATAGAAACATATGTATCAGAGCTCTAGAGTTTACAAAATCTAACATCAAGATGCCCGTTAATTTGGTGTCTGGTAAGGGCTTGCTCTCCAATTCATAGACAGTAGACAGTACCTTCCCTATCTGTCTTCACATGGTGGAAGGCACAAATGAGCTCCCTTAAGACTGTTTTTTTAGAACAACAAAACCATTCATGTGGGCTCTGCCTTTATGATCTAATCACTTCCCCAAAGACTCCACCTCCCAATACTGTAACAGTAGGGGTCAGAACTTCAACAGATGAATCTTGAGGGGACACAAATCTTCAGACCTTAGCAGTTAACTTCTAGGACTGTGCTATGTGATATGGATACCACTTGATCACAGCATCATTCATATCTTCAGGGGTCTCCTGACATTCCACAGGGAAGCATCTTGTTAAAAAATACTTGTATCAACTCTTCATGACTAATTAGGAAGTACAATGCTCCTTATTAACTAAACCTTTTACAACAGGAATGGAAACATGCCAAATGGGTTCTTTCTTCAACCCCTAGCTAGAATGGTTTCAATATAGTTTGTTCCACCAAAATTCATGTCAAGGCTTGATTGCCAATGTAATGATGTTGAGAAGTGGTGGGACCTTTAGTGTCACTTGGTATCATGAGGGATCTGTCATATTCATTGGATTAATATAGGTTTTGGAGGAATGAAAAGTCTTACAAGAGTGATTTATTATAAAGAAGGTCAGATTCCTGGTCTCCTCTCTTTCATATGCAGCTATTCCCTTTCATTTCCTGCCCTGATACACTCACCAGAAACTGAGCAGATGTCAACATCATGCTCTCCAATGTCTACAACTATAAAACAAAGTAAACCTCTTTTCTTTATAAATTCCCAGTCTCAGGTGTTCTTTTATAGCAACAGAAAACAGACTAGGACAGAGTCTATGCTTTCTCTCTCCACCACCCCTCAATAGAAGCTCTTTCCTGCTCTTTCTGGGAATACCAATACCTTCTAATCTTTCTGAGGGACACCCTTTAAGTCCTCATTCAAGAGAACACTGTCCCCATTCTTTCCCTAAAGTTTGTTGGTCTCTTATTCAATCACTGTATCTTGTACAAACCTCTCTCATACTGTGCTAGATTTATTTATTTACATATCTGTCTTTTCTAAAGGTACTAAGTCCCTTGATGCAAGGATCAATGTCTGACTGATACCAGACAATACGTGTCCTAGCAATTAAGTATCTGAAAAATTATCTCTCAAAAATATTTTTTAAATAAAATTGCATTTATTTTTCAACACATCAGCAAAGAAACATCATTTACATTGGAAGATTTTAAAGGTTTCAGATTCTGTGGATTAGATTATTTACTGTATAAAATTTAATAATAAAAGGCCAAAGTGTAACTTATAAAAATAAGAATTCTAAGGGGAGGTTAGTTCATCTATTAACAATCAGGTAATCACAAATGGGTTCATTCTGGAGAAGTTAAACTGACCTCTCATCTTTTATAATTTTCTATTTGCTTTCATTAAATGAGATTTGTATTTGAAACTTAAATCTTATTCCCTCCAACCGGAATCTTCAATACCACCCACAAATTGTTTAGACAGCACATCAGGAGACTGGACTCCTGCATGAAGAACTGTAACATTTAGAACACATACCCCATAAAGTTTCTATAGAACATCACTGTGCAACTCTGTCATGAGTTTTCTTTTTGCAGTTGAGTATTATTAATTGTTGCAATTATTGCTATTGAAATTGTCCCAAAAGATTGCAATGTGATTAGGACTAAAATCACAAACACTTTAGCAAATATATTGGCTTCTAAGAGAATAAGCCGCTATCCCACAGTCAATTTTTTGTTGTAAACTATGTTATGCAATAAAATACAAGTGCCCCAAAATGGACACAGGCCTTCACTATCTTTTTGGATTAAATTATGGCATCTTTCAAATTATTTTCGGTATGTGTGCTACTTTATCTTCATTATGCAGAAAAAATTTTGGATATGTGCTTCGGAGAAAATTATGGTCTCATCAGGACACAAATAAATTATATATGGCCCATTAAAACCTGTCAGTGCAATACAGATAACATTTATTTATTATTAGTTGTTTCAGAGGTTTATAGTTGTTTGTAGATTATTTCACTGCACTTTACTTACCCTCATTTAAAATTCCTTTCTGTGATGAGTTGTCTGGTTTAATTTTTATTTCCATTACTTTCTTACTGTAAGTTAAAATTTAAAATGTTGCCTTTGCTGTTTGCCATCGAATCTCTATCACACACTGATTAACTCTTAAAACTGCCAGTGGGCGTTGTGTCACTTATTGACATGTGCTGGACTGCCATATGAATGTGGAGAGAAATAAAGTTAGTCTATCAAGATGTGCTTATTCTGTGGCCTTTTGTTCTATGCCAAAGAAAATCAAGTAATGGGGAAACAAAGGACTTTATCATCCAAACTTTACCATATTTTGCAAAACATTTTAAAGTTTTTAAATACTGGGACCAGTATTGGGGGATTTATTTTACATAATTTAGCTATAGAGATGAATTTGTTTGTGATAAGAATTTTCTATTCATCTTAATAGGTTGCAGAGACATAAAAGCCATTTATTGTTGACAGTGTCATATATATTATATATGCATATTTCCAAATGTAATAGTGTGGTATAAGGTAAGAAAGTACAGGATTTGGAGGCAGCCAGATGTTAATTCAAAATTTGCAAAAATCTCCAGTTTATCAGTTATGTAACTCAGTTTTCCTATCTACTAAATTCAGGTAATAAAAATAACTTAGAAGATCATGGTAAACAGTAAATATATGACAAGTGAATCTATAAAGGTTTAGTAGAAGAAGGTAGAACTATTGGAATGATAAGAGTAGTGTGGAATGAATGGTGATCATATAGATAAATAGGAATTGACTTTTTTCATTTTATTCAGAATTTTGTTATTTAAAGTACATCCATAATACAATGTGCATCTAAATTAATATAATCTTGTAGCAAAATTGACTATGATAATACTGTACTAGTCAAGGTGGTAAACTGTGAGAAGGGTGTGAGATAGACAGTGCTGTGGTGCAAACCCAGTTTGTTTTGGTGATGGTCTAGTGTGATGGGAAGCAATGAGCTGATAGTTTGATGTGATGATGGCATGGTATGATACTGATGGGGTATGGTCATAAAGTGATATGAGAGTGGTATCTGAAAGTGATGGTGTGGTATGTTAAGAGTTTGGTGTGATTGTGGTGTAGTGTGGTTACAGTGTTGACAGATACAGATTTTTTCTTTTTTGCAAGCAGTGATTCTAGTGAACCAGAATCTTAAGAACAAGTTTTCTTGAGTGGATTCTTATATTAAAAGTGCTAGTGATCCTCCTTCTAGTGGTGAAGAGTGCACTAATAGTCCATGGATGGTATAGCAATAGTGATATGCTCCTAATTAAATATTTATGAAAATATGGAAGACAATGTTCTGGATGATCATGCATTTACAATCTTAGAACATTCTAATAAACTAAGCAGAATGATTAGAATTGTCTGGTTGCTCCTAAATGGACTAGAGAAAGAGGTAAGGGAAGGTCCAAGGTTTCAAATTCCCAGCTTAAATTCTGCATAAATGATTTTAAAGCTTTTATATCTTTCCTGAACTTTGAGTATGTGTATGAAACTAGAACAGTGAAACCTGTTGAAATTGCTCTACAGAGGACAGTGGATGACAAAGAATGATGGAGGGGGTGAATCTGGTTAAGATATATTGTACACATGTGTATAAATGTCACAATGGCCCCCCTTGCAACTAATATATGCAAACCTTCATCTTCTGTAGTTACAAAGCTAAAGTTTGTGAAAACCAAACTGCCATCCTGGGAGATACTGAATTATAACACAAATTGAATTCCCAAATTTTCAGGATGTCTTCTGTTAAAGTAAGGGTATTGATTGGGAAGAAATGGAATGCTGTAAATTGAGTAAGAACATATATACAGATCCAATGAAGCTTGGAACATCAAACCCTAGATTCTGGGGAGCCTTCTTTGTCAGTAGAAGCCTTTGTATACCTGACTGAATAGTTTATCTATGTTTTATGAGATGAATCTGTAATGGCTTCCCCTAAAGCCTTACAAGGTACTCTTGTTTTTATCCAAGGCCTTACAAGATATTCCTGATTTTCTTCAGGGCCCATCTCTACTACCCTTCTAGACTTAAAACCAGGCTCCCATCAGACTCTGAAAGGTGAGGATATGTGCTACTCCAAAGTTAATGCACAACTTTTCTAATTTATATAAACCAGGTCCAGAGATTAAGATTCAATTTAAGGATCAGGATACTGGTAAGAAGGAGCATAAAGTTGTATCAGACCAAATTTATTAATATGGCACCACTAAACATAGATTCTGGACTTCATGTTGGAGCTTTAAAGAGCTTAGTTTGTTTGGTTCATTAAAACATGGATCCAAAGTTGAATACAAAATGAAGTTGAAATGCCAGAGCTATCTTGGTATACTATAGAAGAAGGTGCCCAATGGCATAGGGTGAATGGGATATTAGAGTGGATTTATCATACAAAACCTGCTCATCCATTCTGTGAAGATACACCTTTCAGTAGGACTGCCATCATAAATTCATGGAAACTGGAGCATCCTTCAAGGGCTCTGTACTTTCTCTTCTCCATAGGTCAAAAATTATAGCAGGATCTGCTACTATCAACTGGGATCCCTCAATGCAATGAGATAATGGGATCCTGAGGTGGCAGAGGCCAAGTGAGGCAATTACTCTTCAACTGTAAAGGAGTCAAAGTCACTGGATTGGACAGGTGAGTCAAAACAGTAAGAAGAACTGTCTGACTACAGACATTTATGGCATAGTTTAGTTTATCACAATGTCCCTAGGGAAGAAAGAGGTAGACAACCTACTAGATTCTTACTTTATCTGTATAAGCAGGCAAATTGCAGGCTTAGTGAATAGAAATCTACTGTATGGCATCATAACCCTTCAATAAGTTTCCAGACTTGATCCAGTTTACAGATCAAGAAGAACCCTGCTACAATGTCAAAAATTTATGCTGTTAACTTTTCTCCCAGTCTTTCCGAAAGAGACCTATGCCCATACACTAGGGTAACTGTGCATTGGTGAGAGTGAAGTAATAAGACTTTGGGTGATAACTGGACCTTCACTCTAAGGAAACTCCAAACATCACTGTGTAATCCCTTTTCTCCCATAGCCAAGATTCATAAATCCAGGAATCAAGGAGCAGATTCACTCAATCAAGGAATAGATTCACTCACTATTATCCCTAGTGATCCACTAGCAAAATTTTCACTGACCCTAGGCACTGCTGACCAAGAGTTCCAAAGGGAAGAATGGTTCCACCAGCAAATACAGAAATAATCACTTGAACTGAAATTTGAGAACACTGCCGGGCCATTTTGAGTTCCTCATTCCTTTGATTCAACAGGAAAAAGAGAAGAGCTATTTTTTTTTCTTTTTCTTTTATTATTCATATGTGCATACAAGGCTTGGTTCATTTCTCCCCCCTGCCCCCACCCCCTCCCTTACCACCCACTCCGCCCCTTCCCTCTCCCCCCCCTCAATACCCAGCAGAAACTATTTTGCCTTTATTTCTAATTTTGTTGTGGAGAGAGTATAAGCAATAATAGGAAGGAACAAGGGTTTTTGCTGGTTGAGATAAGGATAGCTATACAGGGCATTGACTCACATTGATTTCCTGTGCGTGGGTGTTACCTTCTAGGTTAATTCTTTTTGATCTAACCTTTTCTCTAGTTCCTGGTCCCCTTTTCCTATTGGCCTCAGTTGCTTTTAAGGTATCTGCTTTAGTTTCTCTGCGTTAAGGGCAACAAATGGTAGCTAATTTTTTAGGTGTCTTACCTATCCTCACCCCTCCCTTGTGTGCTCTCACTTTTATCATGTGCTCATAGTCCAATCCCCTTGTTGTGTTTGCCCTTGATCTAATGTCCACATATGAGGGAGAACATACAATTTTTGGTCTTTTGGGCCAGGCTAACCTCACTCAGAATGATGTTCTCCAATTCCATCCATTTACCAGCGAATGATAACATTTCGTTCTTCTTCATGGCTGCATAGAATTCCACTGTGTATAGATACCACATTTTCTTAATCCATTCGTCAGTGATGGGGCATCTTGGCTGTTTCCATAACTTGGCTATTGTGAATAGTGCCGCAATAAACATGGGTGTACAGGTGCCTCTGGAGTAACAGTCTTTTGGGTATATCCCCAAGAGTGGTATTACTGGATCAAATGGTAGATCGATGAGTGGGAGAAAATATTTGCCAACTATACATCAGACAAAGGACTGATAACCAGAATATATAGGGAATTTAAAAAACTAAATTCTCCCAAAACTAATGAACCAATAAAGAAATGGGCAAGTGAACTAAACAGAACTTTCTCAAAAGAAGAAATTCAAATGGCCAAAAAACACATGAAAAAATGCTCACCATCTCTAGCAATAAAGGAAATGCAAATTAAAACCAAGCTAAGATTCCACCTCACCCCTGTTAGAATAGCCATCATCAGCAACACCACCAACAACAGGTGTTGGCGAGGATGCGGGGAAAAAGGAACCCTCTTACACTGTTGGTGGGAATGTAGACTAGTACAACCACTCTGGAAAAAAATTTGGAGAAGAGCTATTGATTGGAGAGATTGACAATGACTGCCAAAGGGGAAATAGGGTTCCTAACACACAGTGAAGAGTATTGCAGGAATACAAGGGATCTCTTAGGAATTCTCCTATCTTAAGTGTCCTGCAATTAAAGTCAACAGAAAACTAGAACTCAATTCTGGCAGGATGACTAATGGCCCAGGTTCTTAAATAATGAAGGTTTGAGACTCTCTTGCAGGTGAAAACCATGACCATTTTAAGCATTTGTTGAGGCCAAAGGACCAGTTGCAGAAATGAAGACTCTAACAGTTATGGGTATTTCTTCCTCATTTTATTATAAATGTTTGCTTATATATTTAGAAAATATTGTATCTAACTTCCTTTTTTCCCTTTTCATTTAGGATAAGTTGTATTAACTTTATATTACAATATTTAAGTTTCAGAATATCAAGAACATCATCCAAGGATTTTGCATCCTTTTCTGCAAAAAAAACCCAACAACACATATGTGATGGTATGGAAGATAGGTGAATCATGTTACACATAAGTATGACTTTGCCATTATTTTTATTTAGAAATTAAGTATGGTTTCAAAAGATGTGTACAGATATGAAGTTGGTAAGGAACGAATTGTGGGTGGTCAGGTTTGGGAGTCAATTCAGCTAGACTGTACCGACAGTTATTCAATCAAATGCTAATCTAGGTGTTGTGCTAAATGTTATTGTTTGGAAAAGCTTAAATTCCATAATCAAATGACTATACATAAAGAGATTATCTTACACAGTCTGTGTGGCCCTGAATCAAACAATCAAAGACCTTAAGATCAGAACTGAAGCTTCCTTGAGCAAGGAAAAATTCTGCTGTAGATCACAACTTCAAATCATGCCCAGTCCTCCTAGTCTGCTTTTCCTCATGACTTCCCTGTAGGATTTGGACTGGCTTTGCCAATTACCAGAAAGAATCACATAAGCCAATTCCTTCAATATATCTCTTCATATCTCTTACTGGTTCTGTTGCTCTATTTAAACCCTGATAGATGCAAAGACACACATACACATATATACATATGCACACACGTGCATGTACACACTGTGCATGCACACTCACACACACACATACACAAACTCTTCTACTTTTTCTTAAGCATTCTTAAGACTGCAAGTGAACCGATGCACACAGACTGACCACTTTTAAATGCCTATATTATGATATTGTCCATAATAATCTAATATTTCCATAAAGGCCAGTGGTGTAGCATTTCACTTTTATCATTTTCAAAATATTGGGAGGAGTAGCAGAGCAGTTAGACTCTACTCCCTTGAGAGTTAAAGTAGTATGCTTCCAAAATACACGCAGGGTCCCCTCCTTTCTCTAGCAGAAAAGACCAGCTCAGAACAAGATTGTGAGATGAATGTCAGATGATGTTGACCACAAAGAAATTGCCCTGAAGTCTGCAGCGAGTAGCAACCTTCAAAGAGTCAGAAACAAATAATACCCTAGAAATGTTCAACTCTGCTTGCATGGGATTCTGGAGTGTCATTATTATGCATTCCATGCTATAGAGTACTGTGTCACACTGAAGTCCTGAACATGATCACTGCCACACTGCAAATGTTTATCCCATCTCTAAATGTCACATCAACATGACCTTCCAGAAGAGGCATTTGTTTGTGTGACTGTTCAGAGCAGGACCTTCTCTGTGGCTGGGACATCATGAATTGTTAGTAAATATGAAAGTAATAGGAGAGGAGGGAGAAAATTGAATTCCAAACAAACAAAAAGAATAGAGAAGAAAATGAAGGGAGAGAAGAAGGAAAGAAAGGAGGGAGAGTAGCAGGGAGGGAGGGAAGAACAAAGAAAGGAAAATATAATAAAACTAATATCTTACCAAGTGCTTAATGCATATCAAGAATGAGTCTAGAATGTAAATGTTTGAATATTAGCTGGCTTATTCCTCATAACATCCTAGATAATGATGCTAACATCATCTCCTTTTTCTAGAACAGGAAATTGGGCATAAAAAGATAAAAGACCTTACAAAGTTTCTTAGTGATGGAGCTGAGATTTGAACTCAAGAACTCTTACTTCAGAATCTGAACTTGTAAAAACTTCACTCTACTACTTCTTCTTAAAAAACAATAGCAGCAAAATAAATGGAAATGGGTGAAGAATTAGGAGAATTTACTCAATAAACATTTTATTCAAAAAATATTTATTAAGCTATTGAAGAAGATACAGCTTCTATAAGCAAAGAACTCACAACTCAACGGTAGAAAGAAAATGAGGGAAAACAATGCAAGAGTCCAAGACCTCATGCTAAGTGAAGGCTTAGTCATAGCAATGGAAAGCAGCTATCTCTAGGGAGTGTTGCAAGAATTGCTCCAGGAAGCCATTTCTGGACAGGCTTAAAAAACTGACTTTGGCAGCCATGAGCAGGACAGGTTGGAAGAAGGTGAGGTCTTAGAAGGAAACAGTTAGGTCAGTTATAACACAGCTTGTTAGATCTGGTGACAGCCATAAGGATTAGGGAATAGGCTAAACTGTGATTAAATTGGGGGAAGACTGTCCATTGCTCCTCATCATTTGGTGCTATTAGGAAAGGCCATGAAGAGATGACTCCAGGTTTCTTGTGTGGGCAATCTGATGGTGCTGCCAGTTAACTTACAGAAAGAATGGAGGAAGAAGAGGAATTTAGGTGAGTTGAAAGAGGGAAGATAGGATAAAGACAGTAAGCTAACGCTTGTTGAGTTGGAAATCTCCACTAAGATTTCTAGGTTATGATGTCTAGAAACCTTATTACAGAGAGTATGGATCTGGGGAACACTGGACATTACTGGCAGTTGAGTGCAGGTATTGGAAGAACAATGAAGGTTGGGACTGTAGAAATATATCAACAGTAGGGAGTCCACAAAGGAGAAAGAGCTTGAAGAGCAAGAGAATCAGTAATGATGATTACTTAACATTAAAGATAAGTAATGATGTCAAATGTGATGGATTGTCCATACAAAAATATGTGATGAGAAGCATTTATGGATTTGGGTCATTAGGCAATTATTGGAGTCTAGAGCCCAGTTGGAGAGCTCTTGAAAATAAGAGAATAATTTTTCCTCTAAAAGGAGAGGAAGACAGAAGAATGAGGAGGACAAAGATTAATTTACCTATGATTTAAAAAGAGAGCTAAAGTTTAAAGCTATTTTGAATTAGGATAGAAAGTGAGTTTACATGCTTAAGTAACAGTAGAATTGATGACTATGGCAAATAGTTGAAATACTGAAGGGAAAGTACTATTTGAAAAATTGCTGAGTACGAAACGTCTATCTGGGATCAAGAAGGATCAATTTACAGAGACACAAAAGTTTATTCTATCTGACTGTCCTCAGCAGTTTTCCCTCACAGCAGAAGGCTATGGTTAAATGATGGGATGTAGTATTTTAAGAATTGAGTGGTGAAGCATTATAAATTATCAAATGAAAAGAATTAATGAACATAGTAATAAGCCTTCCATTATTATAGCAAATAACTGAGATAACCAGTATATAAAGAGGAAACATTTTATTTGGCTCATGATTTAAGAGGTTTCAATCCATGGTCACGTGGTCCCATTGGCCTGGGGACCAAGCCTTTGTGGAGATTCCAGGTCCAAGTTACAGCAATGAGTAATGTATATTTCCAGATTATTAATCATTAAATAAGCATCTAATTGCCTGTGCTGTCCTCTGTAGAGAATAAGTATTCAACTAATCAGTACTGATTGAGCACATACATTCTGATAGGCACCAAATTCATTGACTCCTATCCTCAGTGTGCATATAGTGAGAAGGAAGAATCACAGAAGAAAGTCACAAAGGCAAAGTAAATTGGTAGAGGTTATTGTAGAGGTATGACAAATTGCTGATGGATCATACAAAAGGGAAGGCCAAGTCTAGAGTGGATGGAATGAGCATGAGGGCAGGATTCCCAGTGGAGCCGTTTCTTAGAGGAACAGAGGAAGTCCACAGAGGCACATGATAAGGCTGCAACGGTGAGGAGGGTCAGATCACAATGAGCTTTATAAACCACATTAAGGAATTTGATTCTTACCCATTCATTCTTCTTTTCATTTTTACTTATGTGCTTGTTTGTTTATTGCATATGATACCTAGCAGTAAAAGAGAGCAAGTAGTTATTTTTGAGGAATATAGGAACATATCCTGAAATGGTTGCTGCATTAAAATTTCTTGAAGTCCTATGTTTAAAAACAAATGTGAATTTTTTAACCCGCATATAGTATATTGACTTTAATATTATTTACCTTTGAAAAATTAACCTTCAAGATGCACCACAGTCCTCCTGGGGCTTCTTGTCTGTGGATGATGGCTATTGGTAAAGAAGAAATCATTGAATTATTCTAAGTAGATTATTGCATAATCAGATTTCTGTTTTAGAAAAATGACCTATAACAATGATTTCTATGGTTTGAGAAACCAGGAGCAATGGTTGAAAGGTCAGGAGGCTATTGCAAAATCCAGATGAGAGAGAATAGGTCCTTAGCACCTCAATATGAACAGAAAAAAGGCTGAGTCAAGAATCACTAAGGAAATAAGCGTGCCATTGACTTATGCCTGTGAGGAGTAGTTACCGGAGGCTATATGACTTCCAGGCTTCTGGTCTGAATGCCCTTCTCTCTAGTAGTGTATGAGGGAGGGGAGTCAGGGTGTAAAGATTAGAGGAAATGTGAGTTTCTTTGGACACTAACTTTGAGGTTTTTCTGGGACATCCATGGGCTAATGACTGACAGAAAATTAGATATAAATATAGAGATGACCAGTATGTAAGTGAAAAATCCTGTGAGTAGAAAAGGTTACCCAGAGACAGGGCCTGTGCTTGGAGAGATGATTCAGAAATGACAAATTAAATCACTAATAAACAAGTCTGACGAATCAATTCTAAGTGAATACAGAGTTGGGAGGACAGGGAGTTAGGAACGACTGAATCAAGGTGGTTAGTAGGTGAAGGAACTCGCTGAGATTCAGGACTGACCTCACAGTACTTTCCTAAACCAAGAATTGCTACAACAGTTGCACATTCTTTACTGCCTTGTCTAGAGTCACGTAACCAAACCATCTGCACCTTCCCAAAAAATGGGAAGGGACTGGTGGAGTGGCTTACGTGGTAGAGTGCCTGCCTTGCAAGCATGAGGCCCTGAGTTCAAACTCTAGTACTGCCAAAAAAGTAAAAACAACATAAAAAAAAAAAACTTGGAAGATGTGAAGACAACAAAATGAATAAGTGAAGCTCCTGAGATGTGCTATGGACATAGAAATGAAACCACACTATCTACTGTTGGTTTGGTTCTCCACGCTCTGATACTTAAGAACCATTCCTATAATAGCTTGGAAGAATTTAGTGGGTCCCATTCCTGCCTGTGCAACAAAGTTCAGTGATACTTTCCAAACTAGAGCATGGAGTTTTGAAATACTTCCAAGTGGAACAGGAACCTTGGAGCTGTGGCTTAGATGTAAATATATTTTAATTTATAGGTCCTTTCTAGGGGAAGTAAGCACCATATATAAAACTAGGTTTATTTTGTCTTATTTGCCTGGGGCTTTCCCAAGTACTTTGAGACTGAGATGAGAGGGAGGGAACTTAAAAATAGTCCCTGCCTTCTACTCACATTCCAACCTCTGAGCTTTGCCTGTCAGAGTTACATTCATGCAACCTCAAGGAACTTGGGCTTGAGTAAAGATGAGGTAATGATTTCTACTATGTAACTATGTACCCTGGAGACCAGGCTCATGGGAAAGAAAGGCAAAGCAGATGGGATCATAGAAGGAGACAAAGCAGAAAGGTCAATAGATTGAAGATCCTGATGAAATTGCAGAGTTAATGAGTATGAATGAGAATTTCTAAGAACTTTTTCATCATGGGAGATATGTGATTGTCCTTTCATTTTAAAAACTGACATTAAGTGAAGAGAAAAGTTGTGGACACTTTTGTAACTTAGGCAAATTGTGAGAAGATTAGGAGATCTAACACTTAAAGGAAATTGTAGGTCATGGACTCCTTCAGCTTTCATTTTAACTTTATTTAAAACAATTGTCTTTTCATGTTGAAACATGTTACAGAGTAGATCTTTTATATTACTAGGTTCAAAACAAAATCAATTAAAAAAATAAAATACCAATTAAATGTGCTTTTGGCAGTAAAAAAATATAAAACCCTAAATTTGTAGTCACATCTAGCCTGTTAGCCCTATACACAACTTTTCATATTATTTTTAGTCAGCTATCACTATAATGAAATACCTGAGGTAATTAACTTAAAAAGAGAAAAGGTTTATCTTGGCTTACAGCTCTGGAGGTTCCAGTTCACCACATTCACCTTACGTATTCTTAACCATTCCTTAGGTCTCTGGTAAGAAAATCACATCATGGAAGAAGCCCATGATGAAACAAACTGCTCATCTCACCAGTCAAGAAAGTAAAGAGAGAAAGACTGGCTGGGTATGGTCCCCAAATCCCCTTCAAGTATGCCCTCAATAACCTAAGGAACTCCTAGGCGGCCCCATCTCCTGAAGGTTCCATCACATGCCAGTCGGGCACATTGGAGCCCTTAACACATGGACCTTTGAAGAACCCTCGTATAAACCATAACACATGGTCTTCATTTTCTCATTTTAAAAGCGAACTTACTTTAAATTCTCTACATTGAACATATTTTTCTTTTGCAATCAGAAGAATATAACATGAGATGATTAAAACCAAGAATATTATTATTTTTACCCAGCTTTTCTTCCCATGTTTATTCTCTGTCTATATTCTCTGTAATTGATGTAAGAGATAGACTCAGGCTATCCTAGCAAATGTCACATTTCCTGAATGTCCCAAATCAGATTTGCTTTATACAGATCACCTGTGAGTTCTCTGTGACTCTAGTTTCTAAAGAATCTTAATCTCTGAACTTCTAAAAGGTCAAGATTTATGTGGCCATAAGCGAAACAGTTCTGGAATGAATAAGATCTAAAAGTTTAGAAATCCTCAGGCTATTCTCTAAACAAAGATGTGGGAAACTATTAATGTTTATATTGAAGATTCCCTAGTGTTGGATTTCTTTTTCTTTTTTTTTTCCTTTTGGTCATTGTAGGATATGAATGGTTATGTCCTCTGCAATGCCTCCAGAGTTGCCTCTCTGCAGGGTGCCCCTAGGTTGTGAGATATAGATACACATTGGGCTATAGAGATAACTTAACCTATGTTAGTTATAAAAGAAGAGTGAATGTTATACACACACACACATTCACACAGGCACATTTCAACTGTGGTTATAAAATAGTTCTGAAGACCGAGAAAGAAGAAAGAAGCAAACGTGTTTACCCTTCATAATTATCTATCTAGGTTAGACACAAAGGCTCCAGGCCCAGAGCCCATAATAGTTTTCAGGGCCCACTAAAATTTAGAATTAGAGAAAATGACTGAGCTTTTAATTTAAATAAAACTTTGAATATGTGATATTAATATATTCATCTTCATCCCAATAAAGTCATATACTGTGATTACCAGTACATTTTGATGGATGAAATAGCCCATAAGGAAAAAAGAGCCAAGGACCTGAAAGTCATAGTGGGGCCTGATGTCTACACACCGTTCAGTTGGCTGTAGAGACCCTTGAGCAAACAACATCTGAGCCATGCCTCTCCCAGTCCTAGAAGCAGGAGTCTAATGAAACCAGGATTTCATTAGTAAAGAATTAACTTTTGCAGAGAAAAAAAGCATTCCATGGCAAGGAAAGGCCATCTACTAAATGTATAGCTGGATCACAGAGTGAAATTGGACATGAAAAAATTTTCATTACTCACTGCAAGCTCATTGCCACCCCTGGAGAACGTGTGATTGTGGGGTGTGTGTGTGTGTGTGTGTGTGTGTGTGTGTGATTAACTTAATGTAGCATTTCTACGTTAACAAACTACCGTGGAAGCTTATGGTTTGAGAAAAACAGCATGTAGCTCATGAATCTGTGGGCCAGGAATTGAGCTTGGAGCTGGTTTCCCATGGTCTCACCTGTGTTCACTGCAGTCGTCTGGGATGCTGGCTGAGACAGGAAGTTGCCGTCCGCAGCTTTGAGGCAGTAGGCAGGCTGCAGGTGAGTCCTCCCCAATGTGGCCTCTCCTGTAGGCCAGCCTGAGCTTCCTCAGCCTGAGATGGAAGTGATTCCAGCAGCAAATCCCCCCTTCCCACCTTCACCCCCTCCCTGCTCTGTTGTATCATGTTTACCATGTCCATTGGCCAAAGCGAGTCACATGGTCAAGCTCACATTCAAGGAACAAAGAGACAGACTTCACCTCTTGATGAGAGAAGCTACAAAGTCACTTTGCAAGGATCATGAATTCATTGTTGGGAGGAATCTGTGGCCATATTTTGTAATCTACCACAGCTCTTTTCAAAGTTCTGATAGTATCTCTGCCATATCGCCTCCTTTTTGAATTTTTATGTTTAGTTAAACTGCTTCACAGTTCAAGTTAAAGCTTAGTTTGCCTCCAAGGATGGGGGGGGGGGACGCCTTGGATCAGCATTTTTTAAAGTCCAATATTTCCTTTAAAACCATGTTTTATATCATGGTTTTAGTGTTTACAGCATGGTGTGATGGAACAAATGTGATCATATATCAGATCAGCAAGAGTTCATGTCACAGTTTGGCCAATTACTAAGTGCATGGCCTTGGGAAAGATGCTTGTTCACTCTGGGCATCGCTTTCTTCATCTGCAGAATAGAGATAATAAACCTCCCACTTGGGACTGTTAGAGAACCAGAGAGAAGTGCATGTTCTGCCAAGCACTGGTAGGTTCCTAGTAACTCTTATCATTGGAGTAATGATTACATCATGGAAAATTGCTCATTAAAATATAATCTATTCAGTAAATGACTATGGAGAAGTTGCTATGGACAAATTTCTCCACTGTTTAATTTTATCTCTATTTTCATGTACTTCAGTGCATGACATGTATTTAAAGATTACATGCTCTGGTGACATAACTACTTTTGCTAGTATGTAGCCAGCTCTGAAGTGAAATGGGGATATTTTCTAAGAACTTACATAGCTTTACTGGGGTGCTTTACCATCAAATCAAACCAATCTCAGACTGTGATATTAGCTACTAAATAAAGATTGAAATTTTACTCTTCTTCACATTTCTAGCTAATTAGTTATTTTGTTTTATTTTCTCTCATTTTTTGAGTTTTCAATGAAACTCTTTGCTTTGGGTTTATTCTGCTTTACTTTCATAATATTAGTGACTTATTACCTGAAATTACTTTCTTAATTTTTCAATCTGTGGTCAAAATGAAGGTTTTCTTTTTTTTTTCTGCTTCATGATCCTTAAAGGACCATTTCTAATTTCCTATTGTCCACTTGAACTTAACAAAACACATTTGCTTGCTTTATATTAAATACGCTGAAGCCAGGCTTTCAACACACACCACCCAGGTGAAGGCCTTGGACTTTGTTATCACCTGGGATGTGAGTTTATTAACAATAAAGTCAAATATAAGTTATAAACTAAATTTGAAAGTAATGTCAAAACACAGCTATGTGAAGAGGTATTTTATCAGGAGAGTATAGTGACTTTCTGCTAATACTTATACTGTAATGAGATAAAAATTTTATGATTTATAGTTTGGATATAACATATATGAAAGTAATGTCTGCACTACTTGAAAGTAGGCAATTCAGTCACTAGTTTTGTGATATGGATCAAATGACATCCTTTTTTATTTCATTTTCAGAGTCTTCCTTTAGCTTTCCTTGTGAGGTATTCTAGTGAAGGAAAGAAAGAGAATTTCCAAGGCCCATCTACGCAACCCTATCTAAAACGAAAGCCCTGTATTTTAATTAGAACTGGTGAACTTGGGAAATTGATGACATTTCTGGATTGTTAGGTTATAAATTTAATTTCAGTCCTTTTTTTAATCATCAGGTACAATAAAGCCCAAAAAGTGTGGAATGATGTCTGTTTGTATAGATTGCAAATATGTATTTTTAAAAGACACTTTTATACTAAGACCAAATATATACATATATATTTTTTTAAATATGTGGATCTGTGTTTTGATGTGAGACCCACAAGGAATCCTAAAGGAATTTTCATCCCAGGGAAAACTACTTTTCACTTGCTCTCATTAACTGCCCAGGAAGTAGTCAGCCAATATTTGTGAACTAAATTAATGTATTAGTAATAAACATTTTAGAAACTAACTAAAGCTTAAGGGCAAGTCTCCATTATCTAAAATGTTCAGCTTTAAAAGCCTTTGCTTCCACCTGGACATTCTGCTTGCTGAAGAGTTTCCTTGATAAAAGCCTGAGATTTACTACCCGTGAGTTACATCTAGAAAGGTTTTCATCTGGCTCTACCTTTAGCACCCACTCTAGTTCTACTACCTAATGTATAAATAACTCAGTGAGAGGAAATGTTTAAACTAAATAAATGGTTTGGAAATACTAGCTGCACAGTGCTTTCCCTGAGAACGCATTAATGAAATTAACTTCCACTCCAGGGAGCCTTGGAGGTCACCAATTTATGGACATGAGGAAGCACGCTCCTGAGGGCTAATTGGATGAGGTTGGGTGCGACTGAGTAAAGGTTTTCCGTAGCAAATAACACAGTGGAAAAGAAAGCAGAATTTTGTGAGAGGTATTTTCCTTATATTTATTAAAATATCAATATGGACTGCTCACTTACTCATGCACTGAAAACAGAACATATATACACATTTACCTTAGTTGGACTCATTTCTTCTACTGATAAGAAGGTAACAAATAGTGGTAATTCCCTTGGGGTAGCGATATGTAGCTATGAGTTTATACATGTATACTCAAAGTCAGCAGAAAAATTAAAACATGATTTTACAAAGTGCAAGATAATAAAGAACATTTAACCTTTAGAATTATTCAGTGAAATAATTTTATATGAGATAAATATCTACAAGGTAAGTACCAGTGCCGCATCACCACTTTTGTTTTAGTGAATTTTAAATAGTTCACCCCATAGCTCTTTTGATAGGCCTACTAGGTACTGAAGCAGTGATTCAGTTAGCATTACTATTTTGCATACAAGTTCTCAGGAAGTGAACTGAATTTGGCATGTTTTGTGTCTTGTAATAATTTTAATGTGAAATTCTTTTTTAGTGTAGAAGTATAATTTCATCTCTTTTCCCTTTAATTACATGTTTATTTCATAAAATGCAGTCTTCAGAGGAGTGACTCGCATACTATGACTTTCATGTAAAAAAGCACAATAGTTTCACTATTCGTGACAAAGACAGCTATGTACAAGTGTGGAGAGAAAATGATCTGAAAATAAAAATTCACATTCAAAATGATGTATGGGCTTGAAAAAACTAAAATTTTAAGAAAGGTTAGCATGTTTATAGGTAGTGATTAAAGTCTTGTCATAAATTTAATTTTTATATTTCTATTATTAATTTTAACCCTTTATTGTCCTTTGAAAGGTTGATAAAAGCATACATTTCTAATGGAATGTTTGCTTCTTTCCCAATTCTTTTGTCATATGACTAATCACATTTAAAAATGCTAAATGTGAACATGTAAAGAGATATTTTCTCAGTAGAAAAGAATGAAATGAATTTTGTGTTTTGCTTATCAAATTTCATCTTGTTTTAATTTTTTCAGTTCATTAAAACCTCCAACTCTAGTCCAAGTAATAATAAGCATTGTGACAGCATGTATCTTCTCTTTTGATAATTATTTTCATTTCAGAAATAAGATCTATCTTTATTCTTTATATATATATATATATATATATATATATATATATGGGGTTTGTTAAAAAAAAGTAAATAAATGTGACTCCCAATGTAGAAAAAAACGAAAGTGAAATCATCCTCAGCCATATCAGTAACTTAGTAATTTTCCAAGACATTTTGTCCTTAATATGTAGCTTCTAAAACATGCAGATGATACCAAATATAGCTGATACTTGCATTTTATACACCAGGAAACTAACAGTCTATGATTAAGATTTTGCACAAAAATCACTTGGTTTCTGAAAATCTGCATCCCAAGAACCACTGAAGACCTTATTGCAATCTCCCCAGCTTTCCAAGTTCATCTTCTCAAGACCATCAATAATACCTAGCAGGAACTTTCTACAGATATCCACAGAATGAGGTAAGTATTGTGGACAGGAAATAGGAAAACGGACCCTGGGAAACCTAAGTTCCAGACCTGCTTTGCCACCAGTTAGCTATGTAAACTTGGACGATCAACTTGTCTCAGCCTTGGTTTTCTTCCTACAAAGTATTAGGGTTGAGCTAGAGTAATAAAGCTGTATTTAAACCCTAAAAATCTCATTAGTGCTTTAAACATTTCTTTAAATAGGAATTCCTTTCCTGAGGAAGAAACAGAGCTCTCACAGTCAGATTGAGGGAGCTCTTGCAAAAGAAAAGTCCATACTGAGTGGTAACTGTGCTTTGACATGTCCCGTGAGGAATTCACTTTTGCTGGTCTCGTGCCTTCCTTTCCCTTTTTCCTTAAACACTACATCTGTTATACATGATGGAGTGTATGATCAACAACTTCCCCACTTAATACGAAGGGACAAAAACAGGTGAATACTGATTTTTGGAATGTTGTATACATTTAAAAGGTTTACCTTTTAAGAGAAATTATTTTAAGAAGATAATAAGCCAATATGAAGTTATTTTGAATTAGGTGTTTTTCTTATGCTTTTTATTACTATAAGTCCTTAAAAAATGAAAGCATTCTGTTTACTGAGTTACTCTCCTGCATCTGCTCTTCCGTGTGAGTATCTTGTCTTCCCACAGTACAATTAACAAAGCCTTAAAGAATTTTCACACATAGTTTCTGCATAGGATATTGCTTCAGGGTCTAGCTAACATGCTAGTTTTTAAAACAAAAAGCATAATGGGAAAAGGTTGCATTATCACGAATCAAAAACATTCTCCTTCCAGCCCTAAGTTTGGAGCCCTTGACTTTAACCTAACTGTCCCTTTTGTCTGATCAGGAGGGGCTATTTATTAGGAGTCATACAAAATAAACATGAAAAGTTTGCCATAAAATATGACAACCACTTTAAATAATGTTGACTTAATTAAACTTTAAACTTTATTTATATATTTTATGGCTTTAGTGTGAGCTCTTCTCGGATGTTTACTTCAGAGGAAAATCCATCATGTGAGGACCTTGAAAGGAATTAATCCCCCTACCCCTGGCACAGAGCTCAGCTCCAACAATTCAGATCTAAATATTTAGTGATGGATGATACATGTTTATGGAACAGGGGGCAGCATGACATTTAAATGTGAACTGCGGTTTCCATCGTGAGCATATGGTTGAAAAGACACTGGGAGCTGAAGTTATGCCAACCGACAGAAGTTAGTAAGTTTTTTTTAGGCTTGTCTTTTTTTTTTTTTTAAATTCACCTTTGTCCATTCCATCTGTTTCTGAAGTCTTCATAACAAAACTATCCTTATAATCAACGTTCCAGAAAAGAAGTTCTGCTGACTCTTGTGTTTGATAGTGCATCCATGGTTAAACTAATAGCCTTGTTGGGTGTCAGCCAAAGGTTACAGGCCTCTCAAAATATTCCTGGAAAAAAACAGTTTATCACTGAACTGAAGTTTCTCATTAGTAACCCTGTGGTGTCTAATCTGCAAAATTACGTGATTAACTTCTTCTTCGCAGAGTCTGCTTTGGTTGGGGCTTGCAATCCCACAGGAAGTTATTAAAAGTAGCACCAAGATAATTCTCTAGCTTTGTACTTAGCCCCTGGGGTAAAGGAAATAGATCATTAGATGAGTACTTTATAATAAAGTCATAGATCACTCACAATTATTAAATGAGTGTCAAGGAAGATTATTATTTTAAAAGCTGAGGACAGTGTGATTTGGAAAACAAGTAAAAGCCATGAAAGAATTTCTTACTTCCTTTGTTTTGGGAGAGGAATGGGAAATACACTGTTTTCTCCCCCATGTTTTTTATAGGTGATATTTTGATGTCTCTTTCAAACCAGATCTGTTACTTTGTGCTTTTTTCCTGAAGTTGTTAGATGTTCCTTGAATGAAAGAGATAATTCTTATTGTAAGTAAATAAAAGATGCAAATGAATTGTCAAAGAAAATGGAATGGAGAAATACATCATGAATACGTTCAAGTAATGTAAGAAACATTTTCCCATAGAAGTATGCATGGTTAAGTAACTCACTGGAGGCTCATAAAGATTCTAGTCATCGATTCAAGTCACAAAAAAATCTGATAGGAGTACAATGCAAAAATACCAACGTTCAAGGAAAAGCGATAGCTCTCAGTATTAGTCTAAAACTGCACAGTGCAGTTTTTCTTGGTAACTTCAGTAAGATATCTGGCTTTTTGAGTTAAATTCTAGGTTCTGAATTTTATTCACTTATTTTTGTCTAGACAGAAATCTTTGTACCGCCATCTCCTATTTTGCTTTCCCAAATATTTACTGTAACTTCATTTAAAAAAAAACTAATCAAGCAAGTACATTGTTTTTTTAAAACAAAACAGCAACAACAAAAAACAATCACCGGTCAAGCTAGAGGTAGACGTTAAAAACACCGTCAGTTATTCAACCAAACCATTCAGGTGCATGAGCTCAATTAATTCACTGGCACTCCAGACAGTGGCAGTTAGAGTTGTCAGATGGACTCAGTAGAAAATGCTTATCATGGGATTAATTCTTTTTTGTTGTTGTTGTTTTTGATGGCACTGTAGTTTGAACTCAGACCTTACTCTTTCAAGGCAGGTTCTCTTACCACGTGAGAGAAATTCTTGTGCCCACAATGACAAACCTTTTACAAATTTCTGAATATTAAACTCAACAGAGGGAGCAAAGCAGGACATTGGTAAAAATGTATTTGTTTAGTTTTCATTCTTGATTTTCTGATCTTATCTAGAAAATGAACACTATCATAAAATTTTGTTAAAAAGAAAATATATGACAGTTTTAAAAGAAATCCAGGTTTTCCACTCATATTTGGACAGTAATTCTTCAGAATAGTTACATGATAAGCTTCTGATCAGTCTAATATTATTTTAAAACCAGAAAGTCCACCAATCCAAAGTCTTAGTTTTAATCCTACATTTCAAGTCAAAAGAAGCATACAGAGCAGAGTAGAATCCAACAGATAAATACTGAAAGATGCACACAGAGGACATGCTTGTGTGAGAGATGACCTACCATGCATTCATAGCTCTTTTAGACAGGGGTGTAGTAAGGACTCTGGTAACATATCTGTGAAGTATCTACTCCAACACTATTTAAACAGTGGTAAGACATACAGCTGTGACGTTTCTTATAGTCATTCCTGGTCACTCTTGCTATGAGTGCTGGAAAGTATGGATCAGCCTTCTGTCCAATCCTGCCAGCTTTACTCTTAGAGGGTCAGTTGATAATTCAGTGGAGGGTAGGATGGTGGGGAAGTTTTGGGGTGTGATTGAAAGACCACATAAAAGATGCTCACCCAAACTATCTGCTTAAGTAGTAAGCTATGGTGCTGGGAAATCCCATAAAGCCATGGATTTCATTAATATAAAAGACAGGAAAATGTACATCAGTGTTCAAGGAAAATGTACAGCACAGCTCTCCGGGAGCACTTTGGCACTAATTAACTGCTTACATTGGTCACCCAGAGGGTCCTGGTCCTCTTTCATTTAATAATATCAGCCACTTACTATGAAACAAGAACAGTACTAAACTTTCCTATATGTGCAGCTAATGTACACGACAGGCCTATGAGATAAGCACAAAAACTGGAGCACAGAAATGTGAAGTGATTCTCCTGATATTCACAATTAAGAGATGATCCAACCAAGATTAAAACCCAAGCAGTCTGACCCAGGACTCTGACCACTGTGTCCTCTGATCTGTGGGGCTCAAGATGAGGCCTAGGACAGGTGGGTTTGGAAGAAGCAGAAGCAGCAAGCAGACTCCTGAGGAAGGTCTGCAGATGGAAAGCTGCCCCGCAAAGGAACAGGTTGGGGCAGGGGGGAGTCTTATGTTGTTGATAAGTGCAGGAAAAGGAGAAGAAAGACCTCAAAAGTTTAATGTTGACTGCTATACTGTTTTCCCATAACTTTCCCAAATCTGCTTTCTGCATGATTCCCATCATAGTTCTAGGTCCCTTCCACATGACATTGCTTCTTAGCAGGTGAAAGTAAAACATGGAAAATATCAGTGAGGCGCAATATCACAGAATACTATAGCGGATGAACTTGGAGACATCACCTGCTCTAGATAAGAAACTGAGGTCCGCAAAGGCAAGCAGTCTGCCCAAGGACACACAGCATAGTAGTCCCAAAGCTGAGATGAGAAGCCAGGTCTCTCCCCTTTGAAATGGCTCCCATTTGCCTCATATATGCTCCTTTATGAAAATGTCTTAACCCTGCCTCTGTGTATGTGAGCTCTACTTCTTCTGAAATCCAGAAGGATCCCAAGTCTGAGCTCTGGTGGTGTGTGTGGCTTCTGTCATTAGAGGGACGACATTAAGATACTTCTCATCAGTATGTGAATGATGTAGTGATAGCCAAAATCCTGGGTTTACTCAATGGACTTTAAGCACCAAGGCCTGGGGAGGAGCAAGCTAGGGCAGACCACACAGCAAGATTGCTTAACAGCTTTTTTTTTGGTGGTATTGGTGTTTGAACCGAGGGTCTCATGCTTGCAAGGCAGGTATTCTACTACTAGAGGCATGCCCCAAGCCCTTTTTTGTTTAGTTATTTTTTAAATGTTCTTGCATTTTTTTTTTTTGGTCCTGGAACTGACTTCAAACCTCAGTCCTCCTACCTATATCTCCTGTGTAGGTGGAACTACAGATATGCACCCCAGTACCTGGCTTATTCATTGAGATGGGTTCTGACTATTTGCTCAAGTTGGCCTGTAGCTCGGACTACAGGCATGAGTCACCTTACTCACCCCCACTCCAATATCTTTCTTAACACAACTTGCTAAGTGTATTCCCCAAACCATACACACAAACACAAATTATCAAAATTTATGATGAGAGTTGTGATGCGTTGTGCAGGGGGATGGGGGGAGTTCTGCCATAGACTTCCAAGCATTTTGATTGGTCTATAAAGCTTCTTCGTGGAATTTGGAGTCAATCCTATCTAAATCAGAACTCTGCATCCATCATCTCCCAGCTGTGTAAACCTGGGCCAGATAACTGGTCTGAATGCAGTAGGACAACCATGGGCTCTGCGACTACAAATTGCTGATTTTGAGTTCTTTGTGCAACAATAGGCTGTACGTTCTTAAACAACTTACTTAAATGTTCTGAGTTCACTTCCTCATCATTATAATTGTAATTCCTGCCTCTTATTACAATGAATTCTCAAAGATGTAGTGAGAATTAAATGATAGATGTTTATTAAATGTTTGGCACAGTGCCAGTTAATGTCACCTCCTTTGTCTTTTCTGATTCTCAGTCCCCTCATCTGTAATCTGTGAAAAGTATAATTTGTTTTGGAAGGCTTTGTGTCATTTCACAAAGAAGGTGAAACCATAAAGAACCACTCCCTCACGCACACTCACACACACAGCACGTCTCAAAGATGAATCAGTTGCAAGGCATCTTATTGCTAAATCACAGAAGGCCTTTGCCTGGAGTCTGGAGTTGGGCTGGAGTACCTGGCCCCATATGGGACGGGAAGCATTAAGGAAGAGTGGAAGTAGTGGCACATGTGCACACCCAATGGCTCATCTGTGAGAAGACGGCATACTGAGACCTGGCAAAAGTGTGCCACAGAAAGTCTCCAGTATACACAAGCAAGTCTAACGTCCCTGAACCATCTGGATGAGGAAGACGGGTACCACACTGCTCTGTGGGAACTGCTAAGGAAACACACACAACACAAATCTAAGGACTACTGAATAGAACCTTGCCACCCCCATGTGCCAAAAGACTAACCTTGGCAGGAACCTAGGTCAGTCCACCCACTACGATGGCATTGTTCTGGGTGGAATAGACAGTGTCATGATAAGGGGACAGAAGCCACAGTCACAAAACAAAGCCAAGCCTTCTATTCTGTCTAAACTGTCATAACTTTTGACTGCTTCAATTTTTTAAAAAAATTAAATCTGAATACATGATTCTTTAGCCTAATAAGTTTTATTTACAGAGTTTTTAAAAATATAAGACAATTTAATTATAATTTTGATTTGTGAATTAAACTTCCCATTCATATGATGAAACTTTACCTGCAGTTATTCAGTTAATGTTAAGATTTTATAGGACAACATCAACAATGTCATTAGACATTAGATTCCAATATGAATTTCTAAACATTAAAGAGTCATACATTTCTCAAAATTTCAAGATACTATCCTTTGAAAATTTGGGGGGTTTTTGAGAGTAGTGGAGAGGGAGCAGCATAATATTAACATTAATACAACTTTATTAATGAACAAACTTTTCTATGTCATGTTAAACCTTGGAAATCTGTTTTAAAAGCCCAAATCTAAATAAATGTAAATTCCATTGCATTTTAAAATTAAAATGACTGAGAAAAGAGTGTTAGTAATTCTCATGACTTACTCCAAGCTACTCTTTTAAAAAACTAGACTGAAGGGGCATCTTATTTTTGCTTATATCCCTCTGACACCTACCTTCTCTCTCTGTCACACGCACACACACACAGAGTAAAAGCAGCCTCTCTCCAGTACAAATAATATGACTCCAAACTCTTTCAATTTTCTGCCTCCTTTTCTTTCTTATCTTCGGCCATCTCTCCATGAGCATACCCTCCAAACACTCAGCCCTCTGTATCTCAGCTACCATGCCAGCTACCTAATCAGTTATGGCCTTGTCAGCCAGCTGGAGTTCATCCTAATCCACCGTATTCCCAAGGAACCCTTCCTCCCTGCTGCTGCAGTCACACCCACCTTCTCATCACCAAGGCCTATCACCTGGTGTAACTACCTGTCCTCACGCTACCTATGGCCATCTTCAGATCCCAGCTTCCTCAGGGACTCATAGCCCTAGCTCACTTTGTTCTTTCTTTTCGAAACCTCCAGGTTGATGACACTTTTGAAAATCTTGACTTGGAGTCCTTTGGTTTTAATTTCACTGGCCATTATTCCACTACATTATTACACCACTACCCCCAACCCCCCCCGTGGCACATAGGACACTCAGCTTAACATCAATATTCAGTCACAGAATATTGATGTTATCTTCTTGTTCATGGCCTCTTCACTTCCATCAACCCCTTGAACTCACTCTCACTAAGCTTACATTTGCCCTTTCTTCCTCTGAGCTTCCCCGTGTCCCAGTGGGGATCACTGCTTTGATGTGATCTTCTGGTACAACCCTGTCTCTACACCTGCCAATCTCAAACCTAAGATAGCCACTACTGGCCTACCCATTTTAGTTTATATTCAGTCTGCTCCATAGACAAGCAGGAGGTAATTCCCAAAGAAAGAACACCTCCCAGTCAGGGTTCCTCTGGGTCTGCCAGCTCCTTTTCTTCCCTCTCTTCTGCTTTGCCAGAGAATGAACTCCAACCCTTCTTCAGCCCAGTCCCTCCACCTGTGAACCTCACATGAAACTCCTCATCTGCAGCCTGCTAAGTAGTTTTTCTCTTATTTTCATTAAGCTCTTCCATCTTACCGCTCCTTCACTTCTTCTTATAATCACAAGGAATTCTTTCCACCTTACTCCCGCAGTCCCTGGAATTTCATTAATTCCATGTAAAATGGAAATAGGAAAAATAATCGAATATGATAAAAGCTAGTTACCAAAAATCTAACATATGAAATAAATGTTGAGATAATCTCCATAAAAGATCAGAACTAATTGAGACATACCTACAAATATCACTGCATTTCAACATCATTAGAATCCCCAGAAAATGCGATGACAGTAAATTGAAATAATCAATGTCCCGCAAAGGAGAGAAGACAAAGTTACTTAAACATACCTATGACCTGATTACAAGTCCAGAAGTCAGAGAAAACTGTATAACAAATTTAACAAGGTATTCAGATAAAAGAAAAAAGTCACAATTTATTTCTCTATTTAGCAACCAGTTAAAGCTTCAAGTTGAAAAACAAATTTCAGTTGACATTAGTAATCAAAATTAAGAAACCTAAAATTTTATCAAATGAGAAAGATAGAAAAAATAAAGAAAAATTAAATAATAGTAATACCTGAAGAGTTGCTTCCAAATGAAACAACAAAATGTTTAGAAATCCACTCTTCTCAAAATAATTAACATGAATTTAATGCAAACCCTGAATAACTTACTGCAATCACAGTGTGATTTATCTTAGAATTTGATAAAACAGATTTAGAATTCTTATGAATGATAAATCCCCCAAAGAGTCACAAATATCTTGAAAAAAAATAATGGAAATAGTAATTGACATACACTAGTGTATTATGATGCAAATACAACTTTAAATGAGGTGCAAATTTACCAGTGGAAAAAACAGAATCCAAAATAGGCCCAGGTACTCATAAAAACTACTTACCAAATTTAAGCAGGAAGTATTGAAGATGATGGAATAGGATAATGATAGTAATGATGAGGATCAGAAGTGTGTTCCTCTGGGTTCCCCCAAAAAGAAGTGAGATACAAACGTGTCTGCAGGAGCTGGTATGTGGAAGAAGTGAGAGAGAACAAAAAAAGCAGGAAAGGAGGAGGAAAGACCAACAACACTGGGGTCTCTGTTTTGGTCAATGGGCTCAATTTCTCTGGGACTGCCCGAGAATGCCTCCCAGAATTGTCCCCATAAATGACAGGAGGAAGATAGGGGCATTTGTCCATTGGTTCCTCCCCTTCGTTCTTTGAGGATTTCCACCATCATAAAAATCCACCACCCCCACCCCCATTTTCAGGCTGCACTTGAGTATAGGAAACTCATAGAGTGGACAGCATTTTCCCTCAAGTAAGACACTATCAGCTGAGGTAATTGTGAGGTCACCTGGCATTGAGCAGTGCAGCGGTGGCTAACATCAGAGGTCAGCCACGAGGATGTGGAACCAGGAGTCCATGATATGTGAGACACACAGAGCAGAGTAATATAACTGGACTGAATGGTAGGCCTGGAAGAGCTGTGTGTAAAAGCACTAGGAAAGTGGGTTTCTCTAGTGATAATGCCATTTTTCTTCATGGCAACCTCATAATGATATGGCTTGATTCTATGTAGAGTCCCATTGGGTCACAGAAGAACATTTGTCTTCAATAGAAAGGCCACAATACATAGTCTTTATGATGGCTATCCTCTAGTTTGCAAACTGATTCCAGTGTTCTCATTTTGTTACTTCTTGATAAAGAACATTTTGGGCAAAATACCTCCCAGATTCATGAAATACCATTAATGTTCAAGGTTGAGTTCTTGACTTTCAGCTTAAACATAAGCATTTCCTAATCATTTTAGGATGAGTGAATCACCTTACAGTCGGGTAATTTAGTGACTGGTTAGTGTATTCTTCATTCAGCAGCCAACTGTGTGTCAGAGTAGAAAAATGTAAGGATGATTTAAAAGAAACTTGAGAAAAGTAAAAAACCACTTCCCATGAGTTTTTAAAAGATCATTAGTATCAGCCTCCCCAGAGAAAAGATATAAGAAAATAAAGTTGGCAAAAGAAGCAAGGTCTAGTGAGTACTAGAAAATACTTGTATATTTGTATCCTCTAAAAATAATTGTCATTCCTATGGTGGTTCATACAGCCATCATAATTTGATTTATTTTCAATCTTGACTGACTTTTCTATATGGATGCTATTTCTCAGGCTCTATAGTTAATTTCCTTACTTGAAATGCTTACTATATTTATATTCATTTAAAACTTCATCTTCCTTTATTTCTTCAAGAAGATCACTGACTACTGCCACAAAGTAACATTTTCCTTTTCTGTAACACAAGTTGATTTACATTAATTAACTGGTTCATGTATCAAACACAGTAACTCTTTGTGCATATATTTATGAACATATTTTATTATTCTGAGGCAAATTCCTTTAATGATTATGCTTCATGATTTCTGTTTTATATTCCCAAAGATCATATTTATGCCTCATGTAGGCATTTTTGTTTGCATTACTTTACATATTACTTGGTTTTTGTATAAATTATCTTACAACAAATGCAACTGAAATTATGTATCTTTTCCTTTAATTTTAACTTGTCAAACAGCATTTTACTTTGATTTTATAAAATTTGAATGTTTGATGCAATCTCATTTGTCAATTCTTGCTCTTATTTTCTGAGCTGTTGGAGTTCCTGTGCAGGAAGTCCTTGCCTAGACCTAGGTCTGGAAGTGTTTCCCCTGTTTTCCTCTGGTAGTTTCAAAGTTTCAGTTCCTACAATAAGGCCTTTCACCCATTTTGAACTGATTTTTATACTGGGTGAGAGATAGTGATTCATTTTCAGGCATCTACATGTGAATGTCTTTTTCCAATGTTTTTAGCACCGTGACAAGAATAAGATGGCTGTAGCTGCGTGGGGTTATTTCTGGATCTTCTATTCCACTGGTCCATGTGTCTGCTTTTATGCCAGTATTATGGTGTTTTTATTATTATGGCTCTGTGAAGTCAGATTTTGTGATACCTCCTGCATCATTTTTTTTGGCTCACGATTGCTCTGGCTATTCCAGGTCTTTGGTGAGTCTATATGAATTTTAGGATTTTTTTTTATTTCCATGAAGAATATTTTTCAAATTTTCATGAGTATTGCATCAAATCTGTAGATCACTTTGGGCAAAATGGCCATTTTCACAATAGTAATTCTGTTGATCCATGAACATTGGGGAGATTTTCCATCCTCTAGTGTCTGCTATAGTTTCTCTCTTCAGTGCTTCATAGTTTTCTTTGTAGAGGTCTTTTGTTAAATTTATGTCTAGATATTTTTGAGGCTATTATGAATGGGATTAATTTCCTTTTTTTTTTTAATTCAGACTTTTCTTTTTTTTTTCTTTTATTATTCATATGTGCATACAAGGCTTGGGTCATTTCTCCCCCCTGCCCCCACCACCTCCCTTACCACCCACTCCGCCCCCTCCCTCTCCCCCCCCAATACCCAGCAGAAACTATTTTGCCCTTATTTCTAATTTTGTTGTAGAGAGAGTATAAGCCATGATAGGAAGGAACAAGGGTTTTTGCTGGTTGAGATAAGGATAGCTACACAGGGCATTGACTCACATTGATTTCCTGTGCGTGGGTGTTACCTTCTAGGTTAATTCTTTTTGATCTAACCTTTTCTCTAGTTCCTGGTCCCATTTTCCTATTGGCTTCAGTTGCTTTTAAGGTATCTGCTTTAGTTTCTCTGACTTAAGGGCAACAAATGCTAGCTAGTTTTTTAGGTGTCTTACCTATCCTCACCCCTCCCTTGTGTGCTCTCGCTTTTATCATGTGCTCAAAGTCCAATCCCATTGTAGTGTTTGCCATTGATCTAATGTCCACATATGAGGGAGAACATATGATTTTTGATCTTTTGGGCCAGGCTAACCTCACTCAGAATGATGTTCTCCAATTCCATCCATTTACCAGCGAATGATAACATTTTGTTCTTCTTCATGGCTGCATAAAATTCCATTGTGTATAGATACCACATTTTCTTAATTCATTCCTCAGTGCTGGGGCATCTTGGCTGTTTCCATAACTTGGCTATTGTGAATAGTGCCACAATAAACATGGGTGTGCAGGTGCCTCTGGAGTAACCTGTGTCACAGTCTTTTGGGTATATCCCCAAGAGTGGTATTGCTGGATCAAATGGTAGATCAATGTCTAGCTTTTTAAGTAGCCTCCAAATTTTTTTCCAGAGTGGTTGTACTAGTTTACATTCCCACCAACAATGTAAGAGGGTTCCTTTTTCCCCGCATCCTCACCAACACCTGTTGTTCGTGATGTGGCTGATGATGGCTATTCTAACAGGGGTGAGGTGGAATCTTAGCGTGGTTTTTACTTGCATTTCCTTTATTGCTAGAGATGGTGAGCATTTTTTCATGTGTTTTCTGGCCATTTGAATTTCTTCTTTTGAGAAAGTTCTGTTTAGTTCACTTGCCCATTTCTTTATTGGTTCATTAGTTTTGGGAGAATTTAGTTTTTTAAGTTCCCTATATATTCTGGTTATCAGTCCTTTGTCTGATGTATAGCTTGCAAATATTTTCTCCCACTCTGTGGGTGTTCTCTTCAGTTTAGAGACCATTTCTTTTGATGAGCAGAAGCTTTTTAGTTTTATGAGGTCCCATTTATCTATGCTATCTATTAGTTGCTGTGCTGCTGGGGTTTCGTTGAGAAAGTTCTTACCTATACCTACTAATTCCAGAGTATTTCCTACTCTTTCCTGTATCAACTTTAGAGTTTGGGGTCTGATATTAAGTTCCTCGATCAATTTTGAGTTAATCTTGGAATAGGGTGATATACATGGATCTAGTTTCAGTTTTTTACAGACTGCTAACCAGTTTTCCCAGCAGTTTTTGTTGAAGAGGCTGCTATTTCTCCATCGTATATTTTTAGCTCCTTTGTCAAAGACAAGTAGGTTATAGTTTTGTGGCCTCATATCTGGGTCCTCTATTCTGCTCCACTGGTCTTCATGTCTGTTTTTGTGCCAGTACCATGCTGTTTTTATTGCTATTGCTTTGTAATATAGTTTGAAGTCAGGTATTGTGATACCTCCTGCATTGTTCTTTTGACTGAGCATTGCCTTGGCTATTCGTGGCCTCTTGTGTTTCCATATAAATTTAACAGTAGATTTTTCAATCTCTTTAATAAATGTCATTGGAATTTTGATGGGAACTGCATTAAACATGTAGATTACTTTTGGGAGTATCAACATTTTTACTATGTTGATTCTACCAATCCATGAGCATGGTTTTTTTTTTTTTTTCATTTTTCTTTTATTATTCATATGTGCATACAAGGCTTGGTTTATTTCTCCCCCCTGCCCCCACATGAGCATGGTTGATCTCTCCACTTTCTATAGTCTTCCTCAATGTCTTTCTTCAGAAGTGTATAGTTTTCCATGTAGAGGTCTTTCACATCTTTTGTCAGGTTTACACCTAGGTATTTGATTTTTTTTTGAGGCTATTGTAAATGGAATTGTTTTCATACATTCTTTTTCAGTTTGCTCATTGTTAGTGTATAGAAATGCTAATGATTTTTCTTTGTTGATTTTATATCCTGCTACTTTGCTATAGCTATTGATGATGTCTAGAAGCTTCTGAGTAGAGTTTTTTGGGTCTTTAAGGTATAGGATCATGTCATCTGCAAATAGGGATATTTTGACAGTTTCTTTACCTATTTGTATTCCTTTTATTCCTTCTTCTTGCCTAATTGCTCTGGCTAGGAATTCCAGTACTATGTTGAATAGGAGTGGAGATAGTGGGCATCCTTGTCTGGTTCCTGATTTTAGAGGGAATGGTTTCAGTTTTTCTCCATTAAGTATAATGCTGGCTGTAGGTTTGTCATATATAGCTTTTATAATGTTGAGGTACTTTCCTTCTATTCCTAGTTTTCTTAGAGCTTTTATCATGAAATGGTGTTGGATCTTATCAAAGGCTTTTTCTGTATCTATTGAGATGATCAAGTGGTTTTTGTCTTTGCTTCTGTTAATGTGGTTTATTACATTTATTGATTTTCATATGTTGAACCACCCCTGCATCCCTGGGATGAAGCCTACTTGGTTATGGTGAATAATCTTTTTGATGTGTTGCTGAATTCGGTTTGCCATTATTTTGTTGAGGATTTTTGCGTCAATGTTCATTAAGGAGATTGGCCTATAGTTCTTCTTTTTGGAGGTGTCTTTGCTTGGTTTTGGGATAAGTGTAATACTGGCTTCATAAAATGTGTTCGGCAGTTTTCCTTCCCTTTCTATTTCATGGAACAGTTTAAGGAGGGTTGGAATCAGTTCTTCTTTAAAGGTCTGATAGAATTCAGCAGAGAATGCATCAGGTCCTGGACTTTTCTTTTTGGGGAGACTCTTGATTGCTGCTTCAATTTCATTTTGTGTTATAGGTCTATTCAAGTGATTAATTTCCTCTTGGTTCAGTTTTGGATGATCATATGTATCTAGAAATCTGTCCATTTCTTTAAAATTTTCAAATTTATTTGAATATAAGTTCTCAAAATAGTCTCTGATGATTTCCTGGACTTCCATGGTGTTTGTTGTTATCTCCCCTTTTGCATTCCTGATGTTACTAATTTGGGTTTTTTCTCTCCTCATTTTAGTCAGGTTTGCCAGGGGTCTATCGATCTTGTTTATTTTTTCAAAGAACCAACTTTTTGTTTCATTAATTCTTTGTATGGTTTTTTTGGTTTCTATTTCGTTGATTTCAGCTCTTATTTTTATTATTTCTCTCCTTCTATTTGTTTTGGGATTTGCTTGTTCTTGTTTTTCTAGGAGTTTGAGATGTATCATTAGGTCATTGATTTGGGATCTTTCAGTCTTTTTAATATATGCACTCATGGCTATAAACTTTCCTCTCAGGACTGCCTTAGCTGTGTTCCATAGGTTCAGGTAGGTTGTGTTTTCATTTTCATTAACTTCCAGGAACTTTTTAATTTCTCTTTTATTTCATCGATGATCCATTCTTTATTAAGTAATGAGTTATTTAGTTTCCAGCTGTTTGCATGTTTTTTGTCTTTACTTTTGTTGTTGAGTTCTACTTTTACTGCATTGTGGTCATATAGTATGCACAGTATTATTTCTATTTTCTTAAATTTGCTGAGGCTTGCTTTGTGCCCTAGGATATGATCTATTTTGGAGAGGGTTCCATGGGCTCCTGAGAAGAATGTATATTGTGTAGAGGTTGGATGAAATGTTCTGTAGACATCTACTAGGTCCATTTGATCTATTGCATATTTTAGATCTTGGATTTCTTTATTGAGTTTTTGTTTGGATGACCTATCTATTGATGATAATGGGGTGTTAACATCTCCCACAACCACTGTGTTAGTGTTTATATATGCTTTTAGGTCTTTCAGGCTATGTTCGATGAAATTGGGTGCATTGACATTGGGTGCATATAGGTCGATAATTATTATTTCCTTTTGGTCTATTTCCCCTTTTATTAGTATGGAATGTCCTTCTTTATCTCGTTTGATCAATGTAGGTTTGAAGTCTACTTTGTCAGAGATAAGTATTGCTACTCCTGCCTGTTTTGGGGGGCCATTGGCTGGGTAAATCTTCTTCCAGCCTTTCATCCTAAGCCTATGCTTATTTCTGTCAGTGAGATGGGTCTCCTGTAAGCAACAAATTGTTGGATCTTCCTTTTTAATCCATTTCATCAAGTGGTGCCTTTTGATGGGTGAATTAAGTCCATTAACATTAAGCCTTAGTACTGATAGGTATGTGGTGATTCCTGTCATTTAGTTGTCTTAGTTGTTTGAAGGTTTGATTGTGTGTACCTAAGTTGAGGTTACTCTCTACCATCTTGCTTTTTCTTTTTCTGTGGTTTGGTGCTACCTGTCTTTTCATGGTTAAGTTGGGTTTCACTTTCTGTGTGCAGAATCCCTTGCAGAATCTTTTGTAGTGGTGGTTTTGTGGTCACATATTGTTTTAGTTTCTGCTTATCATGGAAGACTTTTATTGCTCCATCTATTTTGAATGATAGTTTTGCTGGGTAGAGTATCCTGGGGTCGAAGTTATTTTCATTCAGTGCCCAGAAGATCTCACCCCACACTCTTCTTGCTTTTAATGTTTCTGTTGAGAAGTCTGCTGTGATTTTGATGGGTTTACCTTTGTATGTTACTTATTTTTTCTCTCTTACAGCCTTCAATATTCTTTCCTTAGTTTCTAAACTTGTTTTAATGATGATATGTTGTGGGGTAGTTCTATTTTGATCTGGTCTGTTTGGTGTCCTGGAGGCCTCTTGCATCTGTATGGGAATATCTTTCTCTAGATTTGGGAGATTTTCTGTTATTATTTTGTTGAATAGATTATGCATTCCCTTCGCTTGCACCTCTTCTCCTTCTTCGATGCCCATGATTCTCAAGTTTGGTCTTTTGATGGAGTCAGTGAGTTCTTGCATTTTCTTTTCACAGGTCTTGAGTTGTTTAATTAATAGTTCTTCAGTTTTTCCTTTAATTATCATTTCATCTTCAAGTTCTGAGATTTTGTCTTCTGTTTGTTCTATTCTGCTGGATTGGCCTTCCGTTTTGTTTTGCAGTTCTGTTTCATTCTTTTTTCTGAGGTTTTCCATATCCTGGCTGTTTTCCTCTTTAATGTTGTCTATTTTTGTCCTGAGTTCATTTATCCATTTATTCATCGTGTTCACTCTTTCACTTTGGTGTTTATACAGTGCTTCTATGGTTTCCTTTATTTCTTCTTTTGCCTTTTCAAATTCTCTATTTTTGTTGTCTTGGAATTTCTTGAGTGTCTCCTGTACATTTTGGTTGACCCTATCCAATATCATCTCTATAAAATTCTCATTGAGTACTTGTAGTATGTCTTCTTTTAAATTATTCTTGTGGGCTTCATTGGGTCCTTTGGCACAGTTTATCTTCATTTTGTTGGAGTCTGGATTTGAGTTTCTGTTTTCTTCATTCCCCTCTGGCTCCTGTATTAATTTTTTGCTGTGGGGAAACTGGTTTCCCTGTTTTTTCTGTCTTCCCGTCATTGTCTTTGGTGTTGTTACTTTTCCTGTACTCTGTGCAATTAAGTATTTTCTAGCTTCTAATAATAACAATGGTAATATTTAGATTGGAAGGGTGGGCTGAGATGGAAAGCAAGAAGTTAAAGAAAAGGGGAAAACAAATACACAGACAAGAGGGTGAAAGCAGAACAAGGTTTCAGACAAGAAAGTTTCAAAGGTATAAACAGGGAGCGTTAGTGTAATAATTGACAGTAAGCTGAACAGACATTAGAGGGACAGAGATAGGATTGAAAATCAAAAATAAAAAAAATTAAGATAGGAATAAAAATAAAAAATAAGTAAATGAAAGAAATATCTATATATTAAAAATGAATTAAAATAAAATGGAAAATAGAAAATTAAAAAAAAAAACAAAAAACCCTCCAAGTTCAAATGCAATGAAGTTTCCGTCTTAATAATTTGGGTGTCCGTCTCAGTCTCCAATCCTGGATATGGTGCCTCAGATGTTATTCTGTAGTTGTCTCATCAAAGGGGACGCATAAAGTAGAACAAAACTACACACACACACACACACACACACACACACACACAAAACCCACCTAGTGTCCCAAGTTCAAATGCAATACAGTTTCAGTAAGTTTTTCTGCTTGCAGGTGTAATTCGTTTGTTCTCTCATCAAAGGTAGGGAGAAAAAGCAAAAATAGTGTCTGGAGACAGTTCTGAGAGTGGTATTTGCAGCTGTGGCTTGCCTGCCCGCTGCTGTCAGCCTGCTGTTGCTGAAGGCATTGTTTATGCAGATCTCTGGGGTGAGCTTAGCACTCACCTGGCCCCGCAGGCTTTGTTTGTTCAGAGTTCTCCTGTGTGAGAGCCTCTGCTACAGGCTTTCCCTTTTCCAAGCACTGGGAAAGGTGACACTGCACCTGCGTTGTCAGGCCTGTGTGTTTATTTACAGTTCATGTGGGAGGTGGGTCTTCCCCCCTCTCCTGTGAAGTTTTCCTCCCACTGCCACTTTCACAAGCTTTCCTGCTCCTGCTTACTGGGCGGTGCTTCTGCTCCTGCCAGCCGCCATGTTTGTTTACAGTTCATGTGGGAAGTGGGTCTTCCCTCCTCTCCTGTGTTGTTTTCCTCCCTCTGCCACTCTCACCAGCTTTCCCGCTCCTGGTTGCTGGGCGTGCGCCCTGCCCCCGCTTCCACCAGAGCCTCTCCGGCAGCCTGGCTTGTTTATTTACAGTCCCAGGAAGGGTTCCCTTCCCCCAATCTTCAGAGCTCAGGGCGCCCCACCCTCTTTCCAGCATGTCTTTATTGCTCTTATTGCTTATTACTCAGTTTCTCTTTTTTTCCCCTGGTGGAGGTCAGTCTGTCCAGGGGGCTATGCTGCTCTGGCCCAGGCTTATCTGTGGGAGTACTGCGGTACTGTGAAGCTCACCTGGTCCGCGGCTTCCCAAGCCGTCTGGGTGCCAGCGACTGGCGGCCCTGGGGCCCTCCTTGTTTCTCCGTTTAACATGAAGTGGAGATTCTCTGCGCTGGCTGGAGGTGTGGAGGGGTCAAAGTTATGCCTTTTCTCAGTGATTATGCCTGCAAAGTGTGTCTCCAGCATCTCTCCAAGATTTCACTATAGGAAGCTTGCTTTCTGCTTCCTCCCTCTAGCCACCATCTTGGAATCCCCCTCTAATTCTCCTTTTTTTTTTAAAAGAGAGTTCATTGTTGTATAAAGCAACCAAAAAACAAAAAAAAAAAAAAACACAAAAAAACCCCAAATAATCCAATCAATAAATGGGCAAATGAACTAAGCAGACACTTTTCAAATGAAAAGTACAAAGGGCTGATGCATACGTGGAAATGTGTTCAGGGAATGGAAGTCAAAACTACCATGAGATTTCATGGCTATCATCAATAGTGAACAACAAAAAATGCTGGTGAGGATAAGGAGAAAACAAATCCTTGCACATTGTTGGTGGGAAGGTTAATTAGTCTAGCCACTATGGAAATTATTATGGCAGTTCATCAAAAATAAACAAAAAATTAGAACTACTGTATGATCTAGCTATACCTCTCCTTTGAGTCTACACCCAAAAGAATCAAAGTGTACGTTAGAGATACCTGTGCACCGTATTGATTATGACACTATTCATAACAGCCATGTTATGGAGTCAGCTTAGGTGCCCAACAGTGGATGTATGGATAAATAAAATATGGTATATATATATATATATATATATATATATATATATATACACAAGGAGTTTTATTCAACCATAAAGAAGAACAAAATTATGTGATTTGCAGGAAAACAAATAGAACTAGAGATCATCATTTTAAGTGAAATAAGCCAGTTTCACAAAAGCAAATATCACATGTTTTCTCTCATATGTACAATCTAGGTGGCAGGGAAGACATAAAAGTAAAAGGGGGACTATTAGGGATGTGGAAAGGGAACAGTGAGAAAGGGAGGTGGGAAAAGAAAGGGTAATATCATAGAGGGGATGAATATGATCAAAGTACATTATATGCATATATGGAGATGTCATTATGAAGCCCCTTATTTGTACAACTAATATATGCTAATAAAACATAAATATTGTACACATGTAAAAAACTGTTGAACCTTGTTCATTGTTGTATTAATATTACATATAAAGGTAGGCATTTGTAATGATTCAAAATTTCATTTTCAAAACAGTATGACACATTAGATTAAAAATACAATCTCTTCTCATGCAAGATAACTAAAGCTGCCTAGAAAATAGGCTACCCATATGCTATGCTAAAGTAACAAGAGAACACTCACAATAGTTGTAATTCATGCAACACAGAATCAAAGTTAAATTTCTAGAAGACAGTTGTAAGGTAGAAAAATAAAACTCTTGAGAAATAAACACTCTTCTTTCTATGCATTCAGCATCAACAATCATTTCATTGTAGATACATGCTAATCTGAATGTTTTTATTATTTAAAACTCAACAAGACGCTATACCATAGTCTAATGTGTAATTATCAATAATACCAAGCAAATATTATTTAAGTAGAGCAGGGTTGGGCTCTAGGTTTCTTTTAGGGTATCTTCACTCAAAGAAAGAAGTCCCCTGAGTGTGGTGGTTTCCCAGTCACACTCCTGTTCAGTGCTGAGATGCTCATTTTAGACAGCCCACAGATGAGCTCCTCTGTGGACACTGCCTGTGGTATACGAGTTGCTTCACTCAGGATGATACCTGTTGTCTGGGTGAAGCCCACATGCAGCATTGTCAAGACAGGTGGACAAGAGTCAACCTACTTGTCTGTACTCAGCACAGCTCTGAAAGGCAATCTCAATTCTAGAAGATTCTCTGAAGCCTCTGTGAAAACTGAGTCATAGTCCAATGCCCTTTTTGCCCAGTCGTGTCTAGTGTAGCTCACTTCTCACAAGTGTTTCTCCCAAGAACATGTACCAATTAACCCACCCACAAAAATTTCTTCCTGAGTCTATTTTGTGGGGAAGCCAAAGCCACAAAAATTTCTTTAATATTACCCAGGTGATGTGAATCAATACTTTAGTCTTTTTGTGTTTTATACTTGAAAAAAATATTCTGACATATGTATGTTAGATATAAAATTTAGTCACAGAGGAAAACATAATTAAACCACAGGAAAATTTAAGTAATTTAATTTATCAGCTTTATGTCCATTATTCATTTTAGTTATAAAAGGCAAAAAATTAATCAACAAAGGCATAATTAACCAATACAACATAGGTACATTAGACTAATTACAAAATTTAGTGTATCTTTGATTAATGGAATTTAAAGTATCTAGTTCAACTCAAGGTTCATTTCACTCAAAACTTTCAAGCTACTTCTAGGCAAATACAGATCAAAATACTTATCCATATTAGGCAGTATTATGACAAAATACCTGAAATAAACAACCTAAAAGGAGGAAAGATTTATTTTGGCTCATGGTTTCAGTCCATGATTGACTGACTCCACTGCTATGGGCCTGTGGTGACACAGAACATCATGGCAGAATGAGCATGTGGCAGTGGAAGCTGCTCACCTCATGGCAACTAGGAAACAAAGAAAAAGAGAATGGAGTCAATGTATACCTTTTCAGTGCACCATCCCAGTAACCTACTTCCTCCAATCAGGTCCTACCTCCCATGAATGCCAATCAATTATGAATTCATTGATGGATTATTCCATTGACTAGGTAAAAAGCTCTGATGATCCAATCACTTATAAAGGATTGGATCCACTAGCTGGAGACCAAGTCTTCAACACATGAGCCTTTTGGTAGACAATTCATAAAAACCATAACAAATACTGTATAGATAAGAATTTAAAACAATGTATTCAGATTCCTTCTCATGAAGAACGAAACTGAATTACCAGAAGTAACAAATTTATTATCTGTAAATACTGACAGTAGTTTCAGGCTGCTGAGCCTTTCCTGTGTTGGTGATGCATTATCTCTGTTAGGACCAAGTGTATGGAAGTAACGCAGTAATGTTTTCTTTTAGTCTAACAAAACAACAGATGTGTATCAGATAATATTTAATGATCATTCACATCCATCGTTATCTCCTTGTTTTGTTTTGTATTTTAGTTTTAGAAGACTAAACACTGCATTTCTGGAACTCTTGCAACTTGGGAGCTAATTTTACATCCTGAGTATGATTTAGATCCTGCCATTGAGAAGCCCTTCCATGAGATCTGGAAGGTGGAAAGGTAGGACAGACTGTCTTTCGGCACCCATGCTGGATGACTACGAGCTCTGGTAGACTGCCATGTGCAAGGCCACACTCTGTGTTCCTCTATCTATCACCAGCTTTTTGGGTGTGAACTGAGATGGCAACAGTCTCCTGACCTGTAGATTGCAGCTGCATCAGGGTCAGCTTAAGAGCAAATGCCCTCCTCCAGTCCTGACCTCTACTCTGCTACTTTCCACTGATTTTTATAAGATCTAATTCCCTGCATTAAGTCCCATGCACTAGAACTGATACAATAATCTTTATTTTGATCTGACTGGATTGAGAGATACCTAGGTAATGGGTAAAGCACACTTCTAGTGTGTCTGTGAGGGGTTTCCAGAGACAATTGGCATGTGAGACTGCAAACTCAGTGGGTTAGAGTCTCCCTGAATGTGAGTAGCATGATCGAAAAGGCCCAGTGGAATACAAGGCAGGAGGAAGCTTGTATATACTTTCCCCCGCTTGATTCTTCTTAAATGGGTGCATTTGGAGAGCTGCTTCCATCCCTTGTAGATGTCAGACTCGAGATTCTTTAGTCTTTGAATGTGAATTTATACCAGGGACTCTCCATGGAGCTTCTAGGCCTTCGATCTTGGACTAGGACTGATGGTTCCACTTTTTCTAAGGCTTCCAGCTTCTTGGACTGAACAGCAAATGGTTTCCCATACTCTCCAAACTGCAGATGGCCATTCTTGGACTACTCTGTTTTGTTCATGTAATCCAATCTAGTAAATCCCCTGTCTTATAATTACACATACAGTCTGTTAGCTTTGTTCCTCTAAGAACCGTGACTAATACAATTATTCTTGCTCCTTTACTGAAACCTGACTAATACAACCTGGATTTATTTACACTGTCACTACTTTGTTACAATAAATGAATAAATAGGTGCATGTGTTATAGCCCACTCCCCTTCCTTTGTGATATAACAAGGTATTTCTTATCTATCAAATCACTTTGGGAGAAGATATTTCAATATTTTTTCTGTAAAAAAATTTGCAGAGGTTAGGTGAGACCAATGGCTTTAGAATAAAGATTGGTTTATAATTAGCTTTCTAAGCAAATGAAACCAAACCCAAAACATCCAGGCCTATCACCTGAGGACCTGATAAGAACCTGAGGTCCCATTTCTGTGACTTTGTCCCCAATGGCCATGTCCAGCAGAAGAAGCCTTAAAGACTCAGGGAGACGATAATGATGGAAGATAAGTGGACCATCTACACTGATGTATTCTCATCAGAGAATGTGGAGCTTTTCTAGGGCTCTGTGGTGACAGACCACCGAACAGATTCTAGCAAACCTGGCCCCATAAGGCTTCAGAGGCAGAGGGAGGTAACTTGTTTGGTGGTGAAGGCAGAGTTTTTGTCCAGGACCAGCAGTCATGCCTTCTCCCCCACATCTCATTCATCCTATTCCTGACCCACTCTCAGCAGAGGGATGATGGTCTAGCAGGTGGATGACTTAGCAAATGACTCATCAACTGTGGAATAGCGATGTCTAACACCCAAATGTAGGCTTATGACAGTGATAATTACATCAAGGATGTTTTTAAAAGATTTATGTGAAACAAATAAACTGTGGAAGATTCTTGATTATGCCACTTAGGTCAGAGGAAATAGGGTTGAATCTACCTCAGCTCTATTACTTACAGGCTATGTGTCTTTGGGTAAATTAGTTAACTATTCTGGGTCCTACCTTCACCATCTGTGACGTGAAGGGGCTGCCTTAGATGGAATGTAATCTCCCCAAAGCAAGTATTATCTGTTTTTTTCTCAGCTACAGCTCCATAATTAACCATTTAACGCAGCACAGAGTATTCATTCTACTTATTAAGAATGAATGTATTTCTACCTAGGATTAGAGAAAATATAGGTAAAGCATGTGAAATGTAGAAAACCCTCAAGTGGGAGCTACTACTAAAATGAAAGGTCCTAATCGAGAGTCCTTCTTCCTTCTTTAATACTGAGTGGTCCTTTTAACCTGGATAGGTTCTGATGAATTCCTGTCACATAAATGATGCCATGTTTCTCTCAACCCAATCCTAGGCATCTCAAGCATCAGCTTGATCCACTTGGTAGAAACCAACACTCACTGCTAATTTTTATGCCAGCTCCACTTCCTATGTCATCTGAAGCCTGTCTCTTCCAGCTGGGTGTTCATTTGACATAGCAAGTGTCTTTCAGCTCCATTCTTGGGGATGGAGATATGCCTGCCTTGCAACTTCTCAGAGCCCATGCTGTCTTTGGGGGCAGGACAGACGTTAGTAACAAATGTGGAAGACTATACAATGAAGAATTCTTGGGCTGAGTCTCAACCCAAGAATCCAAGGTTAGGGTGCCTCAGTACCAGCATCCTAAGTCTAGTGCTGACTTTATGCAGCAGCAAAGGAGCTCTACCACCAGCCCCTGCTATGGTGGTTGTCCTTTCAAGAATCACAGAAAAGGAAGCATCCTTCAGGCCTCTCCCAGAAGACATGAGCAGTTAAAGTCTTTCTTGAAGATCTTTCAGCTTCTGCAGGTAAAATATGCCATAACTGCTGGATGGTTCCTTAACCAGAAGAATGTGAGTTTGCTGCAGTATGAAAAGAGCCAAGGTCAATGTCTGTTCTTACTGAAGCTGCTCTTGTGACTCCTGCCAGTTCTACTTCTGGCCTCTTATTCCAAATTTGATGTATCATTCTGTCACCTACTTGGTCAGCTCACATGGTAGTATTAGTTACCCAAATATCATTGTTGTTTTTTAACATGGACAAGAAAGCCAATGGGTTAGCAAGGGAAGGTCAGTGAGAGACCCCCCTGAATGGTTGGTTGGCTATTATTAAGGGGTTCTGCCTGACTTTGTCACTAAGAGTCTGTTTTCTATCCCCAGAGGTCAGTGGGAATGTGGCTGAACTGTCCTTCTGGAAATACTCCCATCTCTAAATCTTGCTGCTACAGGTGGGTGTCATTCTGGAAATTTTATAACTTCTCTTTATAAGGAAGTCACCAAGTAAGAGCAGAGTTGGAAAGAGAGGATGATACAATAAAGGAACTGAAAAGAGTTTCTCTCCAACTTGTATTTAAAAAGAACTTCCCCTGTCTTGGGACTGTTTATTTTCTGTGGCTAAAATAATAAAATGTAATAGAGAAGCAGAGATACAAGATACAAGCAGTGGGGTTTTTTCCCTAATATCCTTGCAGAATTGACTAGATCATTTCAGAATATTTTTGCCTAACGTTTCCAAAGTGTTTTGGTCATTTTCTCTCATTTGCCTGTTGTATTACAATTTCATGTTTCATTGTAATTGTTGATAAGGTTCATGATTCTTGGCTTCATGTTTTATTAGGTTGAACACCAAACTCACAGATGATTAGTGATCGTTTATAAAGTAAACTTTCTTAGAAGTTCAGGGTCTTACCCGAAGCTGAATTTCTAAAACCTTTGTCTTTGATGTTCTCTCAGTGCAAATAGTGTGGTCACAATGGCTCTCTCATCCAAAGATTGGAAAAGTGGCCAAAACCAATATTGGGAAATTCATGTGTTACATTGACCACTACTGATTTCATAATATAAATGAATCTCGCCAAGACATTTTTGGAAGCGTACAAAAATTTTGTTAAATAAGCAAGACTTTTTGAACACATAATGTTTGTTAGAGATCATAATAGACAAAAAATTTTAGAGAGAAAAATATCAAATATTCACACACACACTGTCAACTCTATTACAATGCACTTTTTGACATTACTCACTAATAAGTCTATTAACTCCAAGAAATCATTAAATTACTTGCTTCTTTACAACAGCTGGCAGGAGGACGACAGGGAGAGCAGTGCCACCAGCCAGAAAAAAGCAAATCGACGGCAATATAACTAAAAAGTAGAAAGTAATTAGATTTTATTTGCTTCATTATAATTGGAGTGGTTTGGGGGAGGAATAAAATATGCTACCCATTTGCTTTTAAGGAAGGCAATTCGAACATCCCATTCAATAAATAAAATAACAAAAACAATTTTTAACTTCGTGATATAGTTAAGAAAGTCAAGTAGGGAGGAGAGACATGCAAGGAGACCACACACAGTCTCACAGAAACAGATAAAGAGAGAGGCCCTCCTCGGGAAGAGACATGTGGCCATTAACACTGGTGCATGGAAAGCTAAACTTGGGCAGATTTTCACAGAACCCCATGAAGCTAATGCATGCCTTCCACAGAATGAGCAAACAGTCTTGTCACTTGAGGTTACATACAGGACTATTGCCAAAACTTGGTGTTGAAGCAGAGGGGTTCTGTAGGCCAGCCCTCCCACTTTCCTACTTGTTTGGCCAGATTAATGAAGTCTACCTACTTGTACAAATTTTCATTGGAGAGAATGTTCTTTAGTATGCTAGCTCACTCCTAAACTGACAATGGAAAGCTAAGTTTAATAATTTTATTTGACCAAAAAAATGTGAAAAACAATGCTTTTTACTTCAAGATCTAGTGTGGTTTTTAAGGAGGAAATGAAGGCTTTTTAAGAAACTGCTTAATTGTTTTCCAAACTAATTGTACCATTTTATATGCCCCCAGTAATGAGTAACAGGTCATTTTACCACCAACAGGTGTTATGGTCAGCTTTTTAAATTTTAGCCATTCTAATCGGTGTGCAGCAGTAACTTATTGTAATTGAAAGGAAGGACACTATATTATTATATTTAAAGGAATGATACACATAAAAGAACTTCAATGAATGTTTTGGTACAACTTATAGAAAAGCTAAAGATAAACTCAAGAGCATGCACTGCCTTGTGACAGAGTAAGTCACACCTATTGCTGTAGGGAAAACATGTCTGTAGTTGGGCTTAACTTCCTACATTACTGGTTCCCAGGGTGAGCCTGGCAAAGAAGTGCTTTGCAGTGCCAGATTCCAGAACCCTCAGGTAAATTGTTTTCAGTGGTTTCACCGAGTTGTTTAATGAATTTCATCTGCTCATCAGGTAATGACACTTCAATGAAGTCATACACATGAGGATCTGTTTTTTCCATTGGCCATTTTGGCTGTTCCAGGAGTGATTGAGTCATCCTTTTTCTTTTTCCTTTAACTGTAATGAACTCAATTGCATTCAGCATTGCATTCATTGGCCATGATCTGATTTCTTGATGTCCTAAAGGTTTGGTCACTTTGTTGGTTCTGTAGGTCTACTAGTTTCTCAGCATATCCACCCTCCTTATGAGACTGAGGAAGAAAGTATTCGGTAGTTATTCGCTGTCACATCATCATGGTTAAAGTAGAAAGACATGGATAGGTGGATGTAGGCGGTGTAGAGCTTCAGGTTGCTCTTGCAGATAATGAACTCAGAGTAATGGGGGTAGTTCTTGTGTTCATTGTTTGCCATGAAGCAGGCATCACGGCAAACAATGGGAACACTGGGGGTCTTTGAAGGGTCAGTGAGGAGGTGTCAGAGAACTGGCTTTGGGTGGCTGGCCAGCTGGGTGGAGGTTGGGAGGAGGGGAAAGTCAATTTCAGGGAAGCAAGAAATCTAAGTGACCTCTTCAGAGAACCTCTGGCCTATTTTACTATGGCTTTAATTTGCATTCCCCTAAGGATATTGAACACATTTTCTTAATACTTATTGTCATTCATATGCCCTCTTAGGAGAACTATCTATTAAAAACTTTTACCTATTTTTGAAAATGGATCTTTTTTTCTCATTATTGAGTTTTGAGAACTCTTTATATGTTCCAAATACTGAACTTTTGGTATGTTGGGCAAAGGTTTTCTCCCAGTCTTGGTTGTCTATTCATTATTGAACAGTGGTTTTCAAAAATAATGTTTTTAGTTTTATGAAGTCTAATTTATTAATTTGTTCATTTTTGGATTATGCTTTTAGTGTTGCATGTAAGAAATCCAAGCTTAACCAAAGATCACCAGGATTGCCCATATATTTTCTTCTAGAAGTTATATAGTTTTAGTTTTCACATTTGGGTTCATAATTCATTTTTTAGTTAATTTCTGCATATAGTATAACTTAAGAATCAAAGTTTTGTTTTCTTATTTATTTATCACACATAGATATCCACTTGTCTCAGCATCCTGTGTTAAAAAGACTATCCTGTCACCATTGACTTACCTTTATTGAAATTCTAGACTATTTTATTCTATTGTTCTGTTTGCACTGACACCCTATCGTCTTACTTATTATAGTTTTAAAAATCATATAGTGATATCTAACTTTATTTTTTGTTTTCAGTTATTTGAAGTGTTCTAGAAGACTTGTTAACTTAAAACCTACAAAAGCCAAAATTTAGCATTTCCTCCAAACTATTATGGTACTATATCACTTTTTCACTAGAAATTAAATTTAGATGCAATTAGATACATCTGAGTTGATATTATCCATTGTAGTAGTCTCACTATCAGAACAGTCCCACCAAGATGAACATTCTCCCAGCAAGAACCAATTTGGTTAAGAAGGAATTAATGCTTATATGGAAAATAAGAGAACATTTGGTTACTTTAACATTACTCATAATTCAAGTCCAAAGATAGAGTACTTGGGGGCCTGAAATAAGCTGGAAATGTTTTATTTAAATATCTGGTAGAACAGCTTTAAAAATCATGAACACTTAGAAAGATACTATAACAACAGCAATTAGCCCCAATTGCCTTACCTTGTAAGTAGAGCAAGATAACCATAGACCAGAACCATTACTTGATTGCTAGAATATTCTAGGATGTAACATTAAATAATTATTTTTATTTCAAAAATATTTTTCATAGTTTTTATGTTTTTATAAAAACAAAACAAAAAACCTTTCTAGTCAGGTACCAGAGGCTCATGCCTATAATCCTAGCTACTTAGGAAGTTGAGATCAGGTGGATCATGGATTGAGGCCAGCCTGGGCAAATAGTTCAAAAGACCCCATCTCCAAAAGTAATCAGAGCAAACCAGACTGGAGGTGTGGCTCAAGTAGTAGAGCACCTGCTTTGCAAGCACAAAATTGTGAGTTCAAACCCCAGTCCTATCAATGCTCTGTTGGAGGAATAATAAACCAAACAGGACCCAGAAGCCTTATTGTGAACAAAATCACCCTAGTGTATGCATAGCACTGGATTGCTGAACCTCTAAGGAAAGCAATGATAGTGATAAAGTGATGGTGATAAAGTGAAGAGACTTCAAAGACTTTCCTAATAAGATAGAAATTCAGAAAAACAAATGAAAAAAGACAGACATATTTGTTTTGCCACATAAAAACTTGAGATATATAGCTAAAGACACCATTAAGAAATTCAAAGAGAGAAAGAAAACAGAAAGAGGAGGAGGAAGGAAGAGAGGCAGGAGGAAAGAAAGGAAGAAGGGAGGCAGAGAAGAATACAAAGAGAGATAAAGAGATAGAAAGAGAAGGTGAGGGAGGAAGGGAGAAGAAAACAACAAATGTAGATGAAAACATTTGTAAATTAATTTAAAAATTAAAACCTACCCAAAGAGAAAGCAGACAAAGGATATTACTGATAAAAATATCTTCAAAGAAGTGCAAATAACCAAAGGTTAAAAAAAAAAGTGTCAGTGTTATGGTTTGGATATGAAGTGACCCTCCAAATCACTCATGTCTTAAAGGCTTTGTCACCAGGTGGCAGATCCACTCACCAAGAGGTAATAGGATCAAGAGGGCTCTGCTTGCCTCAATGGAGTAATTTCCTGATGGGTTCATAACATGCTGCATTATTGGAAGGTGGCACAATGTAGGAGATGGGGCCTCTTTGCATGAAGTAGGTAACTGTTTTTGAAGGATATCTTGTACCATGCCCATTCTTGTATCCCTTCACATCTGTTGACCATGATATTCTGCCTCACCATAGCCCAGAAACAATAGAGCCAGCTGATATGCACTAACCCTTCTAAAACAATGAACCAATGTAAATTAATATTTGTCACAGTGACAAAGAGTTTGACTAATACAGTTAGAATGGCAAAAATTAGTAAGATTGATAATATCCAGTGCAATTGAAAATATGAGGAAGTTAGTGAATGGGGGAATTGGTTTATTTCAAGAAGGAAGTCTGGAAATACCATTAAAATACAACCTGCACATAACCTTTGACCTAGTAACACCACATTTAGAATTTCTCCCATTAGGAAAAAAGATGATTATACAAGAATGTCCATTGAAGCATCTTATATGGGGACAAAATATTAGAAGCAATTTGAATATGAAATGCCCATTGATAAGAAGTAACTAAATAAATTAATGAAAAGGAGCAAGAAAGAATATTTACACTATGAAAAATAAGTGAGAGGGAAAACCTGGAGAGCTGCCTATAACACATGAAATAGAAAGAGTCAAGTTACAAATTAATGAACAAATATGCTCATTTTAAAGCATGTTTGCATATGTTTAGAGACGTGTGTGTGTGTGTGTGTGTGTGTGTGTGTGTGTGTGTGTGTGTGTGTAAGGATGACAGGTTACTTTACTCCTGGAGTTGGGAATGGAAGAAGGATGGCACTACAAATAGCTGTTTCCTTTCCTTCGTGTTTTGTTTTATAAAGTACAAAATACTGTCCACAAAGTGAAAACAAAAAATTTTTTTGAATCGTTACATTGTCAAAACAAAACAAAACATTTTTGAAAACCAAAGGAAGACTATTATAAACCACAACATAAAACAACATGTCTCCCAGGCTAAAATTACAATGGGCTATCTGACTATGCAAATCAGTACATTAACATAGCAAAAGAAGAGTTGTATGGACAGAAGTGAAAGATGGATTAGTGTTTGGCAAAGGACCACAGAACCATTATGTTCCTGGAGCCGAAATGAAGTCGTAGAAACTCAGGTCAATCAAGATTTCAACTTATTCTCAGCAGGAAACTCTAGCTTTTGCAGAAGTGGATTTATAACAACGTATGCTTCTCCTAAACCTGCTTTCTCTCATCCACACACACAAATAGCCGTCGAAGTTCTAAGGAGCTTTTCCATATCACTTTTCTACTGAATGAACAGCCAGCAGCTTTATACTAGAGTGTTCATGAGGCAGGTTAAAAATAGGGAAAAAGGCCATGGGACCCATCAGACCCCATGTTTCATGCTAACATCCTTGTTTCAGACCAGTGCTACCCTTTGCAGTTGTAAATTGTAAGACAAGAAGCCATGGAGTGATTCCGTCCTCCATAATCTCTCAAATTAAAAAAAAAACATGAATATTAATCACACCCCATGCGTATGATTAAAATGTGTAAGAGCTAGCTTAAGTTTATGTGCATAGTAACTGTCAATCACCCTAGCTTGACCCCATTGAACTGCGCAAATCTTTCCCCACCCATAGATTATCTGCAGTTTAAAATGCCTTGAAACAGACAACACCTCTCCCCCCTTTTTCCTGCTTCTCCATCCCACCTGGCCCACCTAGCCAGATGATACCTCCATTGTTTTTATAAATGCCTTCCCCTTATCTTTAATAAACTTTATCACCTCCCTTACTACATCCAAGTGTTCTTTCTACGTGGATTCTCCCTCGTGGAACACAAATAGTTTGCAAATATTCTGATCAGAGATTGACAGCACCTACAGCACAGATATCCTAATTAACATGTCAATATCTTGTGAATTTGAAAATATGAGACAGTCTCTTGGAGTGTGATCAACTCCAAGCTGCAAACAGCAACAAGCCTCTGAATTTGCAAACTTGAGGGCCAGTCTCAGAGTGTTGGAGGCTTTTCTAGGATCCGTGCACAATTTGCTGTGTTTTTCAGGCAGCCCCTAATTACCAGTACCAGTTCCTCAGAGTTCCCACAGTTCTACATACACACTGCGAAAATAGGCCCCCGGTTCACAGGTTCAGCAATTTGATGTAGCATTTCACAGTTAACCAGATTCAGGAAGATGGACTCATATTTTCCAAATTCACAAGATATTGATAATGGTGTCTTGTGCCTTGAACTGGACCTGTCCAGATAAGAGACGTTAATGAGGTGCAAGCTGAGTGGGGATCAGGTCTTCAGAGACCTGAAGGAAACTGAACGAATAGGCTGTCTCTTAAAAACATTGAACTTCCAAAGCCTTGAAAAGCAATTGACTTTTTAAATCGTGTTTAATTATAATTACTAATGCATAATTGTGAAAATAGATTTTACTGTGACATTTCCAACATTTGTATATCATGCTTTAATAATTTAATAATTCTACCTTCTTTTTTTGTGTGTGTCTTAATTATTAGTATTATCATTTATTTGGAATTCCTACAAATACAAACAGAGCTGTGCTTAATAACTTTTCCTACCTTGTACCTGTTTTGATACTCTTGCAATTGCTTACTGTATCTCTGGAAAGGCAAGGCAGGGAATAATTTGCCATCACACATGCAAAATTCTTTACAGGTCCTGCACTTGTGTCTCTCAAAGTCTGCAACCTCAGGCAATTGTTCTATTTTTTCTCTTGCCATTGTATCCTGTTTCCTAGATCCTTTCTGGTCCTCCATAAAGGCCTCCTTCCCTTTCAAAGGAAAGTCAATCTAGTCTCCTGGCTCTTCACTTAGCAAAACAAAGGCTTGGGAGTTGAACAGGAAGCACAGGACGAAAAATACATGAGTACACACACACACACACACACACACACACACACACACACACATGCATATACATTGATAATTTTTCTCTGTCACTGAGGGAAATTCCAAGAATGGCAATGGAAAACTTCTAAAATAAGCCAGCTGTTCCTGGGTGGCCATTTTCATTTAAGTGACAGGCTTACATAAATTAAGCATATGAAGGTTGGGAACTGTCTTGTAAAGAATTTCCTTACAAGTGAAGCTGGACAAATTTTAAGGTCATGTGCTTCCCAACACTAAGAGTTAAAAAACAGACTGGTGGCCATTCTCAGGGGTGTAGTGAAGGAAATTTCCACATGGATGAGAGGCAAATTTCACTGACCCTAAAGGTGGAGTCCAACTCTAACAATTAATTGCGTTTGGACTACTCAAAAAATAATGACAGTAGGTGAGTATCTTCCAAATTGTACTGCACAAGGTTCCTACCTCTGTATGTATACAAAAAAAGACAACATTTTGTCATCTGCCTCCATTCTTACACTAACACTGCACCAGGAAATGGGTGAGCAAAATTCATTAGGAGGTTTCTACTAGCTCAGAAATTTAAGGTGATCTCTATCTATTCCTTTACATTTTTGTTTATATAAATGCATGCTGGTTCAGAGTGATTCAAACAGCATTTCATACTGACTGGCCCACTCTTTGGTGGGAATATTTTGTGTGCTCACATGAAGGGCTGCATGAACCATTGTGGAATTCTGCAAGATGCAGCCATAAAAATTATCTTGGCCTGACATCTTCGCCTGTGGAGCTGATATCTACCCCAGATCAAATAGTTTTACTCTATAAATAAAGGACTTGACCTGTTCATTTAGCCAGCTTGTCTAAACAGAGTAGTTCATCTAAGCAGTGATCCAAATTTCAAGTGTCAATTCCTTGCACAGATAACACACACGCAGCTCTGCAGCTCGTGTGGATATGTGCGCACGCGCACACACACACACAGAGCCCACAAATAAGCTGGTATTGTTTGCCCTCTGACCAGCTCCAAACTATTTGCTCTCCTTCTGCAGAGGAATCACCCAATAAATAATCAGTGCAGGGAAGAAGTATGATCTTAAAATTTTTTCCAGAGCACCTCTGGTTCAGTAGGCACTAGGACGAAAAATAGAGCAAATAACAATGTTAAAATGCATTGGCCATTTAGCTTTGAGCCAAGATAGCAACAAAGATGGAAAGGGGGAGTACCTGTGGCCAAATGTCTGTGATTACAGGGTGGCAGGCTTCCAGAGACACCAAGCCTTGACTTTGGTTCATCAGGATACTTCCTAAGTTGCTATTAAGAAGAATTTTCAACAATCTCATTTTTATTAGCCGCTTGTGCCCATTATAGTTTTCTAGTTGCTAGTTTGTTATGGCTTTAACATAAATACGGTTCTAAAAATGTCTCACGTGAGATGTTGCAGGGCTGGATATGCTATTTAGACCACATAAAAAGCCTATGCAAAGGACTTCCCTTGTAATGGGACTCTTTTATATTTAATAGAACTGTCATATAAACATATGCTAGCATTTAAAATGCAGTTTCTGGATTATAAAATAAACACTATTTCTGATATTGCTGTTGGCTTTCACATGCATGGAGCTCGGTTATTAAGTGTTCTTTCCTCCAGCTATGTGAAGCTGCCTTACCACCAGAGCAGCACAAAAGCACAATATTCTTGAGGTGCACCATTATCAAGGGGAGAGCAGGGAAAATCCAACATACCAAATGTTTTATGTAGATTAAAGCATATTATAGTTCATTTTAACACCTATACAATGCCACAATTTGGTAAACTTGTAATAGGTTATTACTGAAAGTTATAACAGCATTCATACATTGAAATATAGATGTGAATATACCAGAGAAGATAATGCTATTTAGAACTATATTCATAATTTGGAACAAAAGCCAGGTGGTAGCAATACTTCTTTAATTATACAAGTTAAAATAAAATAGATTTAAACAAAGTCACTCTGTATTGGCTACCTTTACAAACTTAAGCAACAATTCATGACAATGTGCCTGTATTTTCTTATCTGAATGATACAGTCAGCACTATTAACCTGATTCATAACTTTCTTATGAGTTAATACAAATACCATTCTTAGAACATTGCCAAGCATACAGTCAGCAATCAATAAATGTTAGCTAATAGTGATATTATTACTTTTCACTTTAAAGTCACCAAAAGTTGCAAATTTTGGTTCAATAGAAATGATGAGCATACATTTTTATGATAGGTAAAAAGTTGTATGCTGTTTGTATATATATCCAGCATCAATCTGCATCAATATATCCAATAACAAATATCTTCCTTTATCTAATTGCTATGAAAGTTGCATGGTTTGGGAGAATTAAAAAGATGTAATCACTGTTTTCAAGTTTAGGTACCATAAAAATTAGTACTATTGGTAAGTTTTAAAGTAATACAATTCACTATAAAATGAAAACACTGTGGCAGTAACAAATGGTTGTTCCTGCATAGTACAAAACAGGAAAAAATCCTGGCAAATTAAAGAACTGAATATGAACATTGGAACAGAAAAATGCTTAGCAGAAAACATAGGAGTATATCTTTATAGCACTAGGATCCAGGAGACTTTCTTCAACCAAACACAAAATCCACAGACTATTCAGGAAAAGATATTTGAATTTTATTTATTAAAATTAAAATCTTCTGTGTGACAAATGACAGCATAAAATTAAGACAAGTCACTGACCAGATGATATTTGCAGACAAATTAGAACCTTCTTTTCCCCAAATAGTATCTGGAGCTTTTCTTATATTATAAACCAAAAGATAGCCAGTAAAAATTGGGCAAGGTGTTCACAGAAAGGAAAACATAAAAATATTCCCAAACCCCCTATAGTAAATAAATAAGCAAATGAAATACCAGAGGGATTTTACTTCTAGCTACAGTGTGACTAATTTGCATAAGACTAAATCTTTTAATGTAAAATTTTAAAAAACTGGAAAAATTTTAAAAGTCTATTTTAAGACTTAGTGAGCAATCAAGTAAGAAGAATGGAAAGGTAAGTTCAACATTCACTGTTGTCTGCACCACTGACATATTTCCCAAGCCATAGTTTTCAGCCAAGATGTTAAAAGCCAGACAAAACTGGAAACTAAAAGACTATGAAGAAACTGTGGAGATTTCCCAACAGTCTCACGGGCTAAGAGGGATAAAAATTAGAGGTCAAGCCATACCATAGGAGAATATCCTGGTAATAATAATACATGGGTATTCCATTGAAGCCCTAGAAAGGCTATATTCTTGGGTTAAGGAAACTGGACTTACAGCATCTATCACTATTATTGAAAAACACCTTGAATCAGTCTAATACATGACAGATTAAAGTGACTTTCATGTGTCCTGATTGTCTGTATGCAAGAAGCAGAAGTTTGTTTGTCTTGCAGGAAATCAGTATCACCAGAAGCCTCAGATTATCTTTAAATCTCTTCACGTACAGTATAATTCTATCCTCTCTGTAGGAACTTAATATAATCAGGAGGCTCAAATTATCTTTAAATCTTTTCATATACAATTTCTGGCATTCTGTCAAATTACCAGTCATACCAGAAACACAAGAACTGAAAATCAGGAGAAAAACTAAGGAAAATAGAGATAGATCCATGGGAAATCCAAATAGAATTTTAAAATAAGGACAGCTAATATGTTCAAAAAAATAAGTGACAGTATAGAGACTTTGGGCTGAGGACAAGAATCCTAAAAATGTCCAATGAAAATTCTGTTTTTGAAAAATAGAATGGACACTAGACACTGATAGAAAGAGAATTAATGAACAGTAAAGTAGATTAGTGAGAACTAGATTGAATGAAGCAAAGTGAGAAAAAAAAGACAAAGTAGTGAATTAGTAGTGTATTATAAGAAGCATACTGACACAATAATAATGTCTAGCATATATAAAGATCCAATATGTATAAAAGGAGAGACTAGGTAAAGTGAAACACAATATTTGAAGAAATTTGATGGAAAATTTTCGATATCAAGACACAGACTCAAATTTTTATGAACCCCCCCAAAAAAACCATAAATACAAAGAAAGTCAACATAGATATACATGAAAACTACTGAAATACCAAGGATTTAGAAGTACAGAGAAAATATCAAATGTATCCAGAGAAGACTTTATGCTCAAAAAAGAGAAAGATTAACTGAAAACTGTTCAACACAAACATTAGAAACTAGAAAAAAAAACATGAGGTTTTAAAAACTGCTGAAAGAAAACAAATTCCAATATGGAATTCTATAAACAGCAAAATAACTATAAACATTTAAAGTAAAATGAGCATATTTTCAGGTTTATAAAAACTAAAAGTTGCACCTGCCGACCCAGACTATAAAAATTACTTAAAAATTCGTTATGTAGACAAAAATTAGACTAAATAGAAGTCCAGGAAGGAATAAAAATACCAAAAATTATAAATATCTGAGTATATCTATCTGGGTGCTAATTACTCTCTAATACATTGTCAGGTCTAAAATACTTGAAGAGATAAAATACATGACAACTAATAGATCAAAAGATGGCAAAAGAGCATATGCTTGTTGGAAAAGTAAAAATAATAACATATTAAAAAGTACTAAATCAAGCATTTATGATTCATTTTTTAATCTTTATGGTAATCAGTAAAAACAGCAAAATGATGAATTAACAAGTAACAGAGTAAGTAGGAAATAATATAAAATACTTGGTTAATCTTAAGAAAACAAGAAAGTACAAAAGAAAATAGTAAGATGATAGATTTGAACTTAAATATATGAGTAATTTAATTTATTGTAAGCAGTCTGAATACTCTGATTAAAAGACAAAGTTTAGCAAATTGAATTATTTTAACCAGCCACTTATAACGTATAAGAGATTCATCATTTCATTTTAAAGCCAACTTTAAAATGAAAAAAGATACACATGCAAATATTCACCAAAAGAATGTTGACATAACAATATTAATGTAAGGAAAGCAGGCTTTAATGACGAAACGCTATTAAAGAGGATCACTTCAAAATGGTAAAAGTTGCAGCTCACTGGACATATATGACAATTCACAAAGTCTTACATGAATGAATGAATGAATAAATGTCCAAATCTAAAGAAGAAATTGATAAATCAATAATGACTCAACTTATTTCAAACACTGATACAAATAGGGAAGAGCTCAGTGACATGAATAACCAGCTTGACTGAACTGATGAGACAGTACACTGCACAAACTTTTTATGGAAGACACAACCTTATGAAAGTTGACCATATGGTGGTCCATAGCAAGTGTTCAACCTCATTAGGGATTAGAGAAGTACAAATCAAACTAACAATGAGATTCTATTATTACACACCAGACTGGCCAAAATGAAAACTACATAAAAATACCTAGTACTAGAAAGATTGTGGTGCAAATGGACTAAGGTACTATTGGAGGTGTCTATTGATAATTTAGACAAGTTTTTGGCAAAACTACAATAATTGAATATATGCATACACTGTGATGCAATGATTCCATTCCAGGATTGATACTCAAGAGAAATAAATACATTTACTAACCAGACTATGTACAAAAATCTTTATAGGAGCTCTACTTATAACACTGGAAAGGACACAAATGCTTTTTATTAAGTGGATATATACATGTCATGGATTCACATAATAGGACACAACAGAGCAGTTAGAACTAGCTAGCTACCTCCATGCTCAATAATGCAATAAAATCCAATGAAGCAAAGGCTCTAACACAAAAGACTCTGAATCTGTTGTTGATTCTGACAGTGATTCTGGTGAAACTAATCCGTTATGCCTTGGGCTGCTAGAACAAAGTACCACAGAGGAAGCTTAAACAACAGAAATTGATTTTCTCACAGAGCTACAGTCTAGAAGTCCAAGATCAAGGTTTCCCCCATGTTGGTTTCTTCTGAGGTCTCTCCCAATGGCTTTTAGATGATTGTCTCTCCCTGTGTCTTTACAAGGTTTTCTCCTTGTCATGAATATGTCCTGATTCCTTCTTCTTACAGAACATCAGTCATGTTGGAGTAGGGCCACCTCAATTTTATTTAAACTAAATTACTTCTTTAAAGACTCTGTCTCGAAATACGATCACATTCTAAGGAACTAGAGGTTGGGACTTCAATATATGCATAAGGAAGGGGCCACAATCCAGCCCATAACATCTGTGTTGTCAACATTCAGGACAGGAGGCTACCTTTGAGGAGGATGGTGTCCTGGGAAGAAGCACTAGGAACTCTGGAATATTCTGGGTGTTGATCATACATGTATGCTCATTTTATAAATATTCGTTTGTGCACTTTTCTAAATGTTTATTGTTCCTTATTTTAAAAAAGATTAATAAGACAAAATGAATTAATGAAAAGATATGCACATCCATGACTGCCAAAATATATAATTTGCAATAAAGCATGAAGATTTCAGCAGTGACAGTGAGTTTATAAATTAATGAATCAGGTTAGAAAGCAACTCGGTAATTAATAAAATTGATATTTGTAAAGCTCTGTTCTAAGAATTTATATGTATTAACTCATTTAATATAAAAATGATGTGAATTATACACTCCTAATGTATGAGCTAGACTTTTACAACAAAGGGGCTAAGAAAAAACAGTGGTTACATAACAAAGATTGTTTATCTTCCATGTAACAGTCCAGGGACAGGAGATCAAGAACTAACAGAGCAACTACACCAGGTTCAATATGGAGATTCCATCTCTGGGACCAAAGTTTTTCTGTCACTTATCCTTTCTTGGGTAGTAGAAGGGGAAAAGCAGATAAACACACATGTGGGTACTACTATGATTTTCACTCATAATTCCTAAGCCAGAACATAGTCACATGTCATGTTTAGCTGGAAAGATGCAGAGAAATGTAGCCTTTACTGGAGTGGTCCTATGTGTACCTACAATCCTTCTGCTGACAAAAGGGAGGATGACATTAGACTGCAACAAGCAGTCTGTCATTGATAGTTACTATTTGTATTACCATTTTAGACATGAAGAAACAGGGTCAAAGAGGGACAGCTTGCACATGGTAAATGAAAGGGTCAAGACCTCAACCTCAAAAATGATGTGCCTACTTTATGGCGCACTGTCTCTCTAACCTAATAAAATTGAAAGTTTATATTCCCTAACCCAGCCAAACGTGCATAAAGAGACAGGTACTAGAATGTTCATTGTAGCACTGCTTGTTAAAGCAACAAACAAACAAACAAAAACCCCACATACCTCAATAAAGAAATAAACCATGGTTTACTCAGAACAACCTCTGGGACACTCCACAGCCATTAAAGCTAGATTGAATATGGAAAAAAAATCTCAAGAATATAATGCTATGTAAAAATAAATAAACAAGAAGTTTCATAAAGAGTACCTGTAGTATAAAGCTATTTACATGGTATTTTAAAAACAAAAATAATATGTATTATTTATGATCAAGTACATGTTTCATAAATGGACAAAATATGAAAACAAATGATACTCATAGATACCTCAATTGTGTCAAAATGTTAACAAGTATGTATTCTTAGGGTACTAATTGTAGTATCTGTTTTTTGCTGTGTTTTGAAGTTACTAATAGGGTCTAAATTTTCTCTTTAAGTACAATGATCATATGGTATCAATTTCTTGGGTAGCTGTGGTATAAATTATTCTTTCTATTCTTTATAAATTATCAAAATATTCCAGTACTATTAATATCTGGTGGGCTCCTTCTCACACAGAGAGCTGATTACACAAACATTATCCTGATTTTTCACCTAAAAAATATAGTCACATGATGTATGGTGATTACTTAGCTGACTTACAATTCAAAGTTCACATTTAATTTTTGCAACAATGATGTAGGAGAGGAACCAAAATGTGTAATTTACACATTTCTCATCCTCCCATCCTTCCAAATTCTTTCCTTTTCATGTAAAAATGCTTAAGATTAGTTCTAACTGCTTTACTTTTTTAAATTATCAGTTGGGTCTTCAGATGGAAATTTAATTAAAAATTTCAAGACAAATGAAAGTAAGCCTCATCACCTTATAAAAGAAGCAATTTCTTGGACTTGAATTTGTCTAATAAAGCAAAGACTGTGCATAATTTTGGCATCCTCATTTTTTCTAGGTAAACATGGAGAAAGGGAAGAAATCCACACAGACTCCTTGATATTTTGCTTTGAAGGGCAGGTTGCAGCATGGTGCAGGGAGATTATACAATCAAGACGTTTCAACTGAATGTCTAATTATTCTTACTGCACTATCTTTCTCTTAGACTGATTTAAATTAAACACAGACATATTGCCTTTGTTTAAAACAACTTTTATTAACACTAAAGCAAAATTATTAATAGTATCATCATTCTTTCTTCTTATCAAATGATGACATGTTCAAGATAGATTTTGGAATTATTGGTACCTAAACACTCATCTCCTTCAGCTTTTGAAGTTGGTGATTTCCCAAATTAATGCTTAGCCCCTACTTTTAATGAGACTGACAGAAATAAAAGGAGGAAAGAGAGTTTTCTCTTGTATTTAGACCAAAATCACTTTATTACTTAGTACAGTTAAAATCATCAAAGACAGTTTCCAGGTTTTAACAATGGGTTCTCTTCAGGTTATAAGGATATTGTTCTCAGAGGAAAAACAAACTGATGACTTTTATAAGAGGGCATTCTTGGTTCAGAGTGCATTATAAATGATGTGCTATCACTTTCAGACCCAACAATAAGAGACAAGATTATAAAGTTAAAGCACTAAAATTGATTTATTGATATTATGCTTGTCAAATACAGGAGAAACTGTTTTATAATGTTGATAAGGTAAACATAGAGCTTAGTTTGGTTATAGATACAGTTTCTTATGCAATGCAACTATGAAAACAACTTTTTGAGTGTTCTTTTGGGAATGGATTGAATTGACACAGCCTACTAGAACTTCACTGGATACTTAATAATCTGGAGGGCAAAATCACCCATCCTTTTCAGGCAGCTGAACCATTCTAGTTTCATGCCTAAGGTCCACAAAATAATTTCATGATATTCAAGTCTGTCTCCTGTGAGGGAAGTGAAATAAAATTTTGATCAATTTTATTGTTCAGCCCTGATCTCATATCTAATCTATTTTTGCCTAGATTTCTCCAAAAGGATTCTCTAAGACAAAGCCTTCCATGTAGTAGTTTATATGGGAAATGACCCAAAGACCAAAGGAAGGAGACAAGGAGAGTGAGACAGGGAAGAAAAGAAAGATAATCTAAGGCTGCATGTTGAATTGCAATCACTATAGATAGTTCATACTCTATGGAATCCTTTTTTGGTATACGTCTCAGAATTTTCCACTAAAGGACAAAAAGTTAAGAAAACTGACTCCATTTCTCCTATTAGTTGAGGGTGATCCCAACAGGTCTAATGCCTCTACAGTTCTGGTTTGTACATACATGAAGGCCAAATGGGTTCATGCAAGGATCCTGTGTTGCAGCAGTAGAGATATTCTGGGGCAAGAAGTAAGGGGTATGTGAGGTAGGCCTAAAGAATGGGTTGTCAAGAAACCCCTGAGTATGACTGAGCATGGTGGTGCAAGCCTGTAATCCAACTACTTGGGAGACAGAGATCAAGAGACTCATGGTTCAAGGCCAGCATGGGCAAAAATTTAGCAAGATCCCATTTCCAACAAACAAGGCAGCAGTGGTGGCAGCATGCCTGTATATGCAGAAAGAGTCGTAGGTAGGATCACAATCCAAGGTTACTCTGGTTAAAAAGTATGAGATCCTATCAAATAAATCAATAAAATAAAATAAAACTTAAACAAAAGAGGGCTAACAACCTAGATTACTGTATCCATCAAGCCAGTCTTCAAAATTGAAGGAGAAATAAACACCTTCCATGATAAACAAAAGCTAAAGAAATTCATGACCACTAAGCCAGCATTGCAGAAGATACTTAAAGGAATGCTACACATACAAGAAAACAATAAACACAACCAGGAAAAAACAGGTAAGAATAAATTTGACAAGATGGGTAGATAAGCAAGTGAGGATTAGGAAAGAATCAAACACTATAAAAGCCACAAAATGAGAGGGTTTACCACATACCATTTAATAACAACTATGAATAATAATGCTCTCAATTTTCTTGGATTAAAAAACAAGACCCAACCATTTGTTGCCTACAAGAAGCACACCTCACTGACAAAGACGAACATAGACTTAGAGAGAAAGGTTAGAAAAAGATATTCCAAGCAAACGCAGCCTGAAAGCAAGCTGGATTAACTACATTCATACCTTACAAAGCAGACTTTAAACCGAAATTAGTCAGAAGATATACAGAAGGTCATTTCATATTGATAAAGCAATCCAGCAAGAGGATATAACAATTGTAATGTATATGTACCAAACATGTCCCACAAAATTTCATAAAACAGACACTACTGGACATAAATGCACAGATAGACCCCAACATAATAATACCGGTAAATTCATTTCCCCAATGTAACCAATAAAAGGTCATTTAGACAGAAAAAAAAATTAGCAAGGATACCTCAGAATTAAATGACACTACGGGTCAAATAAACTTAGCAAACATCTATAAAATATTTGACCCAAAAGCCACAGAATACACATTCTTCTCAGCAACCTATGGAATTGTTCCTAAATTTGAAGACTTAACAAACAAGCAAGACTTAACAAACACAAGAAAATTGAAATAATCTCCTGTATTTTATCAAATCACAACAGAACAAAGCTAGAAATCAACAGCAAAAGAAGATACAGAAAATATTCAATTCAAAGAGACTGAAAAATTCACTGCTGAATGATCACTGGGTCATCGAAAAGTTTAAGGGGGAACTCACAAATTCCTAGAATCAAATGAAAATGGAAACACTACTTACCAGAACCTTTGGGATACAGAAAAGGCATAGCTAAGAGGAAAGTTTATAGTTACGGGCACCTTTGTTAAAGAATCAGAGAGCCCTCAAATAAATAACCTAATCACATACTATAAGCTCTTAGAAAAACAAGAACAAATCAAACCTCAAATTAGTAGGCATAAAGAAATAGTATAGATCAGAGCAGAAATTAATGAAATGGAGACTTAAAACACAATATAAGGAATCATTCAAACAAAAAGTCGGTTCTTGGAAAAGATACTTAAGATTTACAAACCTTAGACGAACTAACGAAAAGAAAGAGAAGATCCAGATCAATAAAATTAGAAATGAAAATGGGGATATCACAACAAACATCAATGAAATTCACAGGATGACTGGAGAATACTTCAAAACCTTATATTCAAATGAACTGGAAAATCTAGAAGAAATTCAGAAGTTTCTAGACATATATGACCTACCTAAATTGACCCAAGAAGATATAAATCACTTAAGCAGATCTGTAGTCAGCAGGAATAAAGTGTCTTCAAACAAAGAAAAGCCCAGAACTCGATGGATTCACTGCTGAATTTTATTAGAACTCAATATTCAAACTATTCCATAAAATAGAAAGAGGAGGAATGCTACCAAACTCATTCCATGAAGCCAGTATTACTCTGATACCAAAACTTGATAAGGATATAACAAATAAAATTATAGAACAAGTTCCTTGATAAACTTAGATGCGAAAGTTCTCAATAAAATACTTCCAAACCAAATTCAACAGTACATTTAAAAAGATTATCAAGTTGGTTTCATTACAGGAATGTAAGGATGATTCAACATATGCAAATCAATAAATGTAATACGAACAGAATCAAGGACAAAATCACACAGTCATCTCAATAGATGAAAAAAAAAAGGCCTTTGGCAAATTCAATATCCCTTCATGATAAAAGCTCTGAAGGAATAGAGGAACGTACCTCAATATAATAAAAGCTATATGCACAATATTGTACTAAATGGGGGAAAACTGAAAACATTTTTTCTAAAGCCAGGAATGAGACAGAGTTGCTCCAGTCTTACTGGGTCTAGTAATTCCTAGCCAGAATAAAAAGGCAACAGAAATAAAGAAAAGGGATACAAATAGGAAATGACAAAATCAAATTATCCCTATTTTTAGAAGATATGATCTTATACTTAAAAGACCCAAAATACTCCACAAAAAAACTCTTAAATTTTCCAGGAGATGAGCTTGGGAGGGGACATCAATATAGCCAGCATATCCAGCACCTCATGACCTTGTGGTCTCCAACAGTGACAGTGTTATCCACTGTGGCTGAGCTTTGGCTGTGGTTTAGCACAATCTTTTTATTCCTGGGATTGATTCCTGGCACTGATTCTGCAACCTTCTCAGTGATCTTGCCAGTGACACCAAAATTCTTTAGAATAATTATTTTCCTGTTGAAATCATCCAGTGAGACTTCCTGTTTCTTTGCTATGAACAAAGATTATCTAGCATTGGTCTTTTGATAGTACATAGGGACATTCCTGAAATACCTATAGGGTTTGAACAGCACCACTAAAAGTCCAAGAGACAATATTACAAGAGTCCTCCTAATTAGCTATTAACATGTTATGTAGATGTGACGAATGGTTTAGAGTCAAAGCCACAAGACGTCAAGATTGAAGTGACCTTCACCTTTCATCTAACATCAGATCACAGCCTATATTTTACTTCCCTTGTTGGGCTAGCCAGAAAGACACAGCTGGGAACAGACATCACTTTTAAAAAGGCATCAGTTGGACTAGTGGAATATCAAAGGGCATGCCTGGGAGAGCCCCAGCATGGATCCATATGGTTTGTGAGTCTTGTTCCTGTGACATTTTTATGAAGGTTATGTATATGTCCCGTTCATCTTCATTCTTCTGGTGCTAATTGCTGTCTCTTGGACCCTGCTACTGTATACAGAGACCACATGCTTCCCCTGACACTGCCCCTCCTGTGGTGTGCCACATGGCCTCACCGTCCTCAGATAAGAAGCTGCTGCTGTCGACCACAACAGCTGGAAATGTTCTGTCCTGAAGAGCTTATCGTGTTGAGACTCAAGTTGAGCTATGACATAGCTGACAAGCACAGGGACTGAGTGGATTCTCTGGAGGCAGCTTATGACAATCGAAAACCTCCCATGTCCTGTTGGACGTGGGCTGCATGCTTGGGGTGATAGTGACATTTCACATGGACACTTCCTGCAAAGTCAGCTCTGTGTTGAAGACAGTAAACGGTTCAAGAGAGCCACAACTGCAATTTCTCCAACATTCAGACTCTTTCCTCTCAGTTATTTGTTTCTTCTTAGTGGGAGTAGAAAGAAACAAAAGAAGACAATTCTTAAGTTCTTCCTTTCTCCTTTATCTCTTGAATATGTCATTTGATATATAAAACCATATTGTGACCTCTTTATTACCTATAAAGCATTCACAATCCCTAAATGACATCACCAATAATTGATTGCTTTTCCTAGTTTCTCCTCTCTGTATCCCCCACCCTATCCCAAATTCACCAGTATATAAAATTTTGTTTATCATTCTTTTTTTTTGGTGGTGATACTGGGGTTTGAGCTGAAGGCCTCATGTTTGCTAGGCAGGCATTCTGCCTTTTGAAGCACTCCTCTGCTCTTTTTCCCTTTGGTTATCTTTGAGACAGGGTCTCATATTTTTGCCTGGGCCATACTTAACACTTCTCACTTAGCTAGGATCACAGGCATACAACACCATGCCCAGCTCTTTTTGTTGAGAAGGGGTCTCACTAACTTTTTGGCCTGCGCTGTCTCAAATTGTGATCCTTCCTATCGCTACCTCTCTAGTAGCTGGGATTATTTTTCACATATGTTTATATGCTGAAACAACATAGGGCTTAGTTTCTGAGTTTTTAAAAAATCATACTGTACTATCAATAGTTTTCTGGGACTTAACTTTTCTTCATGGTCTTGTGTGGGGAGGGACCATATGCTAGGGCTGTGTAGGACTAGACCAGAGTCTGTTTATTTATATCCTTGTTGACAATGGTTGTTTTGTTGCTTTTTGGAAACCTGAATGGAAATACTCTGAGTATTCTCACCCGTGGCCTACATTTGATTAACACCTTAGAATGCATCTGCTGATTATTTTTCATGTTTCCCTTCACAAAATAATGCCAACTTGTTTATCCAAAGAATTGTTCTACCTGTCTAGCCTTGTATGAGGGCCCATTGGTCCATGCTTTTTTTCAACATTTGGTATTTGTTTACTCAGAATATTTAGTTTACGAGAAAGAAGATGTACCAAATTTGAGAAAATGAGCTAATTAACAGCACTCAGGTTGAGAAGGACGCTCCTAGCTCCCAAGCTAGCACTTCTTAATGTGTTGCTCCTTTTTCTTTTAATGTGCTTTATTAATGCTCATTACACTTGTGGGACCTACTGTACCTGTCAGAGAGGTAAATGTGAATGATTTGGCCACAAATAAAACATCAAATGATTTCCCTTGTATAGCATCCCATTGTGGAAGAAAGACAATAAGTTTGAAGCTCCCAGACCTTTGCACTAGTGATGGAAAAGACATAAAGGAAGTGATGTTCTTCCTGGACATCCCTACTGCTCTGATGATAGTTCTGTACTGATGCTCCTAACTCAGCTTCTTCTGGAACACACAGGCTTGGTTTTCTCAGGAAGAAGGTGAGCAGAATGGGAGATTCGAGGATCTAAACTTAAGCCTTTTCTGTTTGCTGACATTAAAGTATGAGTGTTTTACTCAGAAACACAGCAACTCCCCGATGCCTAGTCTGCTATGCGCTAATGAGAGAGGCTGGCATTCCCGTCTAGGGTACAAGGTTTCAAGTGATAGGTAGGAAAGAGGACAAGACAGAAAGGCCATCGGAAAGGTAATAAAATCGGTGGCAGATGGTTGACTCAAACTTGAGACAAACCCAATCTCATTTGAAGAAAATTTAAACAGAGAATTAAGCTTGCTCACTCACTTACACACATTTAATTTCCTTCCCTCAAAGCTAAAGGTTTTACTTCACACCCACTTTAGTGATTTGGATTCTGTCTTTGTAACAAACCTTGAAATTTTCAAATAGTTTCAACTTTTCCCATAGTGAGGTAAACTCACACTGAGGACTGGAGTTCCTTGTGATCAGTTAGCTGTTTTGTATTACATAAATACAAATTTAAAGTTTCCTGAGTTATCTTCCTTCAATTTTTTTCAAAAGTTCTAGAAAATATACAAATGTTCAAGGTCAGTTTGCCCTTGGTGCTTCTGAAAATATTTGTGCATGCTGATCTATGGTACTGCGGTAGTTGTCTTCTGCTGGCCATTTGGTATGTACACTTGGATGAAGATGTCTTTTACTTTTAAACGGAAATATTTTTCTATTGGAAAGTGGTGTAGAAAAGAAGTAAACATCAGAATTTAGTAGCTAAAAAATATCTTGAATTGTAAAAATGAAATGTTTTAGCCAAAAGACACTTTGTCTCTTGTTCCTTTTCATTAGAAGTACATATGTACGTAATAAATAAGCAATTTGTCATTATTCTTTATTCCCTGGAATCAAGTTTTTAATTCACTAGATAGATGCCTTCCAAATTAAGCAAAAGAAATTGGAAGACAAATTATGACTGCAGTTCCTAGGGAATAAACCTGAGGCCAACTGGACAGAACTTGAGTGAAGGAGAGGTGGTGTAATAGAGCAGTGAAATCAGAACGGTCTAACCAGCCAATAAGTATGAATCACGGCATAATATAACCTCAGATTTGGAGGGAATTTAAAGGTCATTATGATTTATACCAAAGAATTTTTTGGTTTGGCAGCATAATAAAACCAAATTCTGTAGTTTATTTTCTAGGACCAATTCAAATTATTTCAGCAAAATAAGATTTGCCTCGAAAGATTATTCAAATGTCCAACTCTACTGCATGAATTTTTCAACTGTAATCTATGCATGAACCACAAGAGGAGCCAAGCGATATGAATATAAAACTGTGTGGTTTATGTACAATTGTGTTGAGTTCTGATTTAGTGGGTATTGATGAATTCAACCCAAATAAAAGCTCTTTTGCATCCTCAGTATGTTTTTAATTTTTAAAAAAGAAGTTTTGGTATCAAAGACTTTGGGAATCATTGTTTTTATACATTACTGCTATCTTTTGTATCCTTCACAAAAATAAATACCTGGTTTCCTGGTATTTTCTCTTAGGCCCCTAAAGCCAGTAAGTATAATGCCTTCCAATTAGGCTGCCTTGTCTCTCTCTCTCTCTCTCTCTCTGTCTCTCTTTCTGTCTCTCTCTGTCTCTCTCCCCCCCAAACACTCCTTCTTACTGTCTGTGATTAATTATTCTAGAATATAGTTTTTCAGAGAATCAGAAGTGATCCTTAAAATGAATTTACTTATTTTTACAGTGATGAAATTGAGTTACAAGAAGATAAGTGATATTGTCCCAGGTCAAATAGATAGAGTCCATAGTGCTTCTTCTGGATTTGGCATGTCCAACCTTCCCACTGCCTCTAGGATAAAGTCCAGCCCCCAGCCTGGAAATCACAGACAGCTCAGCCACTGTACTCATTGTGGTCCTCAGCACAGTCTGCTGCTCTAGTCAGCTAGTTCCCTAGTCTATTTCAGAACCCAGCAAGCCCACCATGATCTGGGATTAAGAATTTTTAGTTAAGGAGAACAGATCTCATTTTCCCTTTCCCCAGCCCAGAATGGTTCCTAGCTCTGAAAACTCCACTGACTTTATATTATTTATTAGGGAATAACTAACGATAACTAGTCCCAAGTAATGCCTGCAACACATTTTCAAACAGTGTCTCTCCCTACACTGAAATTTCACTGCACAGAAACAATGACTTTCATCTCACAACAATTCCTTTTGCTGTATATTGCTATGTTTCCAATGGTCTCTCACACAATGTGGGGAGAAAGGTGGAGTATTGCAACCATATCTTCACTTTGTAAAGATCACCCTAGACCAGTAGTGAATTAAGTGTAGGTAAGTCTGTCAGAGGGCCCAGCAGTCATCCAGATAAAAGACAGACTGGGGTTGAAATAAAAAATTATATGGACTTGTTAAAACTTCAGAGATAAACTCCACAGGATTTGTCAATGAACAGATATGAAATTGGAATGTGAAGAAATGCACATGTAAAGGTGTCAGCAGTAATTATTAGTGTTCTTGTTTGCACAACTTGGAGAGATAATGGTGCTATTCACTAAAGCCATGGGGAAGAACTTTGGGGAAAGATCTTAAATCAGTTTTTTTAAAAATTTGAGTTATTAGAATCATCTTTAAAATCTTTCTGAAATTATTGTTCTGGAAGGACTACATCATTGGCTGAGTGACTGATTAGATTATGGGTGGTTGGCAAATTAGCTATAAGGAAAGTATTTTTCTTTAGAAATTGCTAGGAAAATGATTACACTACAGTTCTCAGACTGGATTCTTCTGTCAATTACATCATCTGGGAAACATTAGTATTAGTTTTTCTAGATCTACCCTGCATTTATTTTATAATTTAAAATTTAAAGTATCAAAGATCAGGGTGGGCACAGTGGCTCAAACCTATAATCCTAGCTACTTGGGAAAAAGAGATCAGAAGGATCACAGTTCAAGACTAGCCCCAGGAAAAAATTTGTGAGACCCCGTCTCAACCAATGCATAGGTATGGTAAGAGACCCTAATTTAGAAATAACCAACACCAAAAAAGCTGGTGGCATAGCTTAAATGATAGAGTTCCTGTCTAACAAGCACAAGGCTCTGAGTTCAACCCCTAGTACCACCAAAAATATATATATCAAAGTTCAGCTATACCTGTCATTTTCTCAGAATAAAGAGAAAGGCTGTTGGTGCATTTTGGTCAAAGAATCCAACAAAAATGAAAATTCAGAAAGCCTGCAAGGGTAGAAGTGGAGGGTGGCTGTCACAGAAGTCTTGCCTAATCACCCCTGCTGACTTCAAACAAACACAGGGAGAAAATAGACAAATGGAAAAGCAGAATGGCAGAAGAAATAGCCTGGAAGACAATAGATATTAGTCTCAGAAGGCAATAATTTTCTGGCTATTTCACATTGCCTAAAACAATGCACTAAAAGAGAACAAAGGAGATCCTATAGGGATTTTTGCTTTATTTTGTTTTGTTTTGCTGGAAAATAACATTTTAGAGGGCATTTATTTTGCATTTGACATTATGAGTCTTCTTAAAATTTTGTAGTTGTAATTATATAAAATGTGATTTTATATTCTATCACATTTTCTGGTACCACTTTTGCAAAGTTGATTTAAAATACTAAAAGGAAGGGAAAATAAGTATCTTCTGATTTTCTATCATGGGAACAAACTGGAAATAGGGTTAGTGTTACACTGTATTTACAATAATATGTGTGCTGTGTTTACTTCCACTCATATGATTTTAATTCACATGTATAGTAATAAAAACATGTGGCCTTTGAAGTTATGTTCGAATAAGTGTGATCTTGGGAAAGTACTTACGATATTTCTGGCTTGGCTTCCTCATCTATAAGGTAAAACTCACAATGCCTCCCAAGCTGGATTGGTGTAGGATTGAAACTAACATAAAGTACTTAAGCACCATATGCATATATGATGTGCACCCAGTGAATGTTTGTATATTATTTTATTGATATTGTTACTAATTCATTGTTATTACTAATGATTTTCTCAAGACTACTTTAAAGTAAGGACACAGTAGGCTTGACAATGTTTCCAGGAATGTATTCAAAATAATGTGACACAGTGCTGGAGATGTGGCTCAACTAGTACAGTCTGCCTCACAAGCACAAAGCCCTGAGTTCAAATGCCAGTAAACCAGAATGATAACAATGTGACAAAACAGCCAAATTATAGAATCAGCACGAGTGGACCTCAACTGCTAAGTGGGTCAAGTTGAGAAAACATGGTGTATATGTCATTTGCAGGAAAATTAATAGAACTGGAGATCACCATTTCAAGTGAAATAAGCCAGACTCAGAAAGATAAATATCATGTTTTCTCTCACATACAGAATCTAGATGTTTTTAGAAGACATGAAAGCAGAAGAGAGACAATTTGGGAAAGGAAGGGGACCAGAAGGAGTGGGAGGGAGAAAAGACAGGGTAATGAAAGATGAGCATAATCAACGTACATTATATGTGTGTATGAAAATGTCATAATGAAACCCATTATTGTATATGACTAATATATACTAATATATCATATAATATATATCTGCTAAGTTTTTTTGGTTTTTTGTTTTAGTGGTAATGGGGTTTGAACTCAGAGCCTCATGCTTGCTAGGCTGGTTCTCTAGCACTTGAGCCACTCCACCAGCCTGCTAATAAACTTTTGTTTAAAAGATTTAAATAGTGACAAAAAGGAAGGAAGGGAAGGAAAAGGAAGAGAAGGGAAGGAGGGAGGGAATAAAGGAGGGAGGAAGTACAAAATTAAGGAATTGTGGAATTATATCATTTGCTATAAAATGGATGGAGCTGGAGGTCATCATGTTGAGGATGATAAGCCAAGTTCAAAATGCCAGATATCACATGTTGTCACTGATCTGTGGAACCTAGACTTAAAAAGATGAAGAAAAAGAAGAAGGAGGAGGAGGAGGAGGAGAAGGAGAAGAAGAAAGGGGGCAGAGTCTAACAGGCGAAATACTTGGAACTCATTCTATAGATATTCTTTGAGGGTGATCTATTCTTCTTTATATACAACTGTTTAATGTAGAGATGGCTTTTAACTATTGACACAGTATATTTACAAGCATTTGTTGACTAACAATTTTGAAATGAACTAGTCATTAAACTTTGAAATAAACTCATAAGACTTAAAAAACAACTTTAAGAATTCTGGATTTCCAAACTTCACAAGAGTTTCTTCAATTCTTTGGCTTTAGTCCTATTGCAAGCTAATGACTTAAATGAGACTTTTGCAACAATCTACATTTAACAAGTAGGATAACAGATGGAAAGAGTGACATTTTTGGTTTATGTTTATGTGGGTTAAGATTTGGAGAACCAAAACAGGCTGCCTTATTTTGAGTTCATTGTTAATTTTCTTGGTTCATCCCTAATTAAAGAGTCATCCTGAAGTAACCATATCCAGATGTTTTACTCAGAATTCTAAGCCATTGATGGGCCAGTAATACAGAAACAACTTCAAGTGCATATTACCAGCAGTAATCAACAGAATATAGAGAATTAGTTGCTGAGGAAAGCCACTGTACCTTTAGGAAAATGCAAGAAATCACAGCAAAGACTTCAGCTGCCCACACTATCAGCATCTGTAGTTTAAAGGAAATTGCCTGCAATGACACAAAATATTATAGCTGTCACCTGCTGAAGTCATTTGCTAAGAGGGACAACCACAGTTTTGCCTTTCATATACCATGCAAGTGCTTCTTCTTGTCAGAATCTGAACCAGAATCTTGCTGTCAAGGAATTCTAGAAAATATGCGTTTTTGTTCCCACTCCAATGTAGAACACAGTGCAGTTAGGAAAGTATGCTTTGTGCCCCTGACAAAACTGTAGCAAGCCTGGGGGTTGGGGATGTAGCTCCGTGGTAGATCTCTCACCTGGCATGCAAGAAGCTCTCTTAGATCACTAGCACCTCTCACAGCACTTTCTCCCTGTCTCTTGCCCTCCGTGCGAGTGTATGTACACATATGTATATATATTCCAGTTAAGAAGCATGCTAACTGCTTTCTGTATACTATGTTTGTGGTTATGGGTTGAGGAGGATTTGGGAAATACTGTATCAGAACTAATGAGCCGTGCCCACAGGTCATCACAATCTAGATGACACACAAGGATGATGTGTGCTGACAAATTCTATAATGTTTTACTATATTTACACTCTTTAACAGTCATACCATCTATATTATGAGAAGATTCATCTTAAAACATAGTTTTTTTCTAAAAGAAAGTGACTATAACACAGCTGCTCCTCAAGGTAGATGGGATAAACCTTTGTAAACATCATGAGCAGAAAATGCATCTAGCCTTCTGAACATCATAGCTTGACCTAGCCTATCTTAAACATGCCGAGAACTCTTACATCAGCCTACAGTTGGGCAAAATATCTCATATAAGTTATTGAATACATGTACACAAAAATGCTGACAACACAGTGCACTGTAATATCTATGGTTTCTCCTCCTGATCATGGGACTGACCAGCAGCTTTCACAATCAACATCTCAAAAGAACGTTTTATCACATATCACTAACCTGAAAAAGAGATCAAAATGCAAATTATGATTTCTGTTGAATGCATATGGCTTTTGCATCATAGTATAATTGTAAGACAGTGACTGTCTCTGAATTAAAATCTTCCAAAATCTTCTCTGACTAGATATCTTTGTTCAGTCATTGCATTAACTATCTTCAGAAAACATCTTCTGAAAAGTGTCTTAAATATTAACATAAGATTAGAATACCTCTACACATGGTCATATCATTTTATTATCTGTATTAGACATTGTTATAACTCAATGGTTAAATCAATGAGTCAAAATTGTAGCTCACATTAATCTTCAAACATTGTTACTGAATTTATACATGAATTGACTCTAATTTAGATTAGGTAGAACAAATATAGTTCCCCAAAATCTCTTTTGCAATATCACAAGATTTGTAAACTTATCTACTTATTAATCCTGCAAAAGCCCTTCAAAAATATCTCATACTCAGAAGAGTTCTTTGTTTTAATGATTAGCCTATTATTAAAATAATAAATAAAATTAAAGAATGCACTTTATTACCAAATTTTCATGCACCACTATGATTTTCTTATTTTTCATTCATTAGTAAAATACCCAAACTGAACCATATTATTTATGCAACTGAATAGTATCATTAGTTTGATAACAGACTTTAATGGACTATTGATATTGGTAAATAATATGTTTTTGTTTTGATTTGGCATGAAAACAGATAAATAATTTATTTAACAAACACTTCATTTATTCTACATGCCAAGAATTACAGTCAGTGCAACAAACATTTCAACTCTATCTTCATGTAAACAGTTATTATACTTCCTGTCCATTTGTTTATAAGCATATCTAAATAATCATTATAATAAAAAAGCCTCATATAAAACAATATATAAAAGAGAGAATGACATGTTTCAACAGTTGTTGTGAGAAATGAAAACTTAAATTTTAAATTTATATCTACTACTAAAGTTACTTTTATAGCAGAATATCCTTGATTTATAATAGAATCTTATCCAGAATTATCAATCTCATTTAATTATATTTTGAATCAGTATACATTAATAATATGAAAAGGTATCGTTGTGATAATTTCATATATATGTACCATTACCTTTATACCTTCATTCCCCTCCTCCCTCCCCCCTCTTCCAAACAATGTTTAGTGGGTTTCATTGTGCTTCTTTATATATGTATATACATATACAAAGTATCAATCCTCTTCTCCCTTCAGTATCCTTTCCTCTGAACATCCCTCTTTCACATGCATGTCCCATCATTATTATCAGCACCATCATTTTACGTCTAAGTTCCACAAAATGAACTGGAACATGTGCTATTTGGCTCTTTGAACATGGCTTATCTTACTCAACATGATGCTCTCCAGTTCCAGTCACTGTCCTGCAAATGACATAATTTCATTTTTCTTTATAGTTGAGTAATATTCCATGGGGTGTGTGTGTGTGTGTGAGTGTGCATGCCATGTTTTCTTTATCCATACATCTGCTCTTGGGCACCTCAGTTATTTTCACTGTTCAACTATTCTGAATAGAATTGCAATGAACATGGGTTGCAGTTATTTCTCTTGGATGTTGATATACACTCTTTTGCCTGTATGCCCAAGAGTGGTATGGCAGTTTAGTCTTTTGAGGAACATCCATACTGATGTCCACAGTGGTTGCACTAGTTTAGATTCCCACTAAAAGTGTATGAAAGTTCCCTGTATCCTTGCCAGTATTTGCTGTTTTCTTGATGATAGCCAACCTTATTGGGGTAGTTTTGTATTGTGTTTCCCTTATGACTGAGGTGTTGAACATTTCCTCATGTATTTATTAGTCATTTGTATTTCTTCTTCTGAAAACTGTTCAATTTATCAATTTATTAATTGGACTATTTGGGGTTTTTGCTGTTTAGTTTTCTGAGCTCTTGGTATATTCTGGATATTGATCCTTTATCTGTTGAAGAGCTGACAAGAATTTTTTCCAGTTCTGTGGGTAGTTTCTTGATTCCAGTGATTGTCTTTTGATGTGTAGAAACTTTAATTTGATGCAGTCCCATTTACCAATTCTTGTTCTTATTTCCTAGGCAATTAAGATTCCTATTCAGAAAATAATTACCGAAGCCCATACCTTCCAGAGTTTTCCATATTTTTCTTGTAGTAGTGTCAATGTTTCATATCAAATATAAAGATCTTTGATCCATTTGTAGTTGATTTTGTACAAAGTGAGAGATAGGGGTACAATTTCAGTTTTAGGCTTATAGATAATTAGTTTCCTAGACCACTTGTTGAAGAGGCTGTCTTTTCTCCAATGTGTTTTTGACTCTTTGGTCAAATATCAAATGGCTGCAGCTGCATGGCTTTATTTCTAAGCCTTGAATTCTGTTTCATTGGTCTCCATGTGTGTTTTCATGCCAGTACCATGGTGTTTTTGTCACTATGGCTCTGTATTATAATTTGAAGTTCAGTACTGTGATATTGACAATGTTTCTCTTTTTTTCTAAGGATTACTTTTGTTGTTTGAAGTTCTTTATACTTCCAGACGAATTTTAGGATTGATTTTTTTCTATTTCTGCAAAGAATAACATTGGGATTTTAGTGGGTATAGCATTGAATCCATAGATTGCTTTTTAGCCATTTTAATGATGCTAATTCTTCCAATCCATGAACATGGAAGGTTTCCCATTTTCTGGTGTAGACTTTGATTTATTTTTTCAATGTTTTGTAGTTTTCATTGTGGAGATCTTTTGCCTCATTGGCTAGGTTTATATGAAGAGTTTTTTAAGTCTATTTTGAATGGGGTTGTTTGCTGCTTTCTTTCTCAGTCGGTTCATTGTTAGTATATAGAACAGCTACTGTTTTTTGTATGTTGGTTTTATATCCTGCTATATGGCCAGAAGTATTTATCAGACCTAAGAGGTTTTTGGTGGAATCTTGGGGGTCTTTTAAGTATAGAATCCTATCATTTGCAAATAAGGATAATTTGACTTCTTTCTTTTTATTTGAACATCTTTTATTTCTTTCCCTTGCACTATTGTTCTGGTTAAAAATTACAGTACTACATTAAATAAGAGTGGGAAGACTGCACACTGTTGTGTTAATCCTGACTTTGGAGGAAATGATTTGTTTTTCCTTATTTAGTATGATGCTGGCTATAGGTTTGTTATATATAGCCTTTATTATGTTGAGGTACATTCCTTCTATCCCTAGTTTCTTTGGAGCTTTTATCATAAAAGAATGTTGAATTTATATCAAAGCCTTTTCTGTATCAATTGATAAAATCTTGTGATTTTGGCCCTCAATTCTGTTTATATTCTGTATTGCATTTATCAATTTGCCTATGCTGAACCATCTTTGTCTACCTGAAATTAATCCAACCTGATCGTGGTGTATAATCTTTTTGATGGGTTGTTGAATTCAGTTTGCAAGTATTTTTATTGAGAATTTTTGCGTCTATGCTCATGAAACAGAATTGGGCTATAATTCTCTTCTTTTTTTTGTTCTGTCCATGTCTGGTTTTGGACTAAGTGTAATACTGGTTTCATGGAATGAGCTTAGTCGTGTTCCTCTCTTTCTATTGCATGGAAATGTTTGAGGAATATTGCTCTCACTTCTTCTTTACAGGCCTGGCAGCATTCAGGAGTGAATCTCCATCACTATTTCTCTTTCTCTTTCTCTCTGTCCTTCTCTTTCTCTCTCTGTCTCTCTCTCCCATTATCACCATTCTTCTCTGTTTCTATGTATCTGATTTTTCTGAGATTCCACACATAAGTGAAGTCATGCAGTATTTTTCTTTCTGTGTCTAGTCTGTTTCATTTATCACAATGCCCTCTAGGCTCATTCTGTTACAATTGTCAAGATCTCCTTTTTAAGGTTCAGTAATATTTCAGTGTGTGTGTGTGTGTGGTGTATAACAATATCTTTGTCCATTTGTTCATCAATGGACTTCAGTTATTTCCATACCTTAACCACTGCAAATAAGGCCATAATGCATGTGGAAATGCAGATATTCTTACTAGGTGGTATTTTCCTTTCCTTTGGGAATATACCCAGAAGAAGGAATGATGAGTCATATGGTATTTCTATTTTTAGTTTCCTTAGGAACCACCATACTATTTTCTATAATGGCTGCACTAGTCTACATTTTCATCAACAGTGCACAAGTATTGCCTCTACCCACACACTTGCCAACTTAATTCTTGTCTTTTTGATGAAAGATATCCTAACAGGAGTGAGGTGATACCTCATTTTGATTTGGATTTGCATTTCCCTGAATAGTGATGTTGAACACCTTTCAGTATACCTCTTGGCCATTTTTATATCTTCTTTGGAGAATTATCTACTTAGGTCCTCATTCATTTTTAATTGGTTACTGTTTTATTTGTTTTTATATTGTGTTATATAAATTTCTCACATTTTAAAAATATTAACCTCTTATCAGATATATGATTTGAAAGATATTCTCCCAGTGGGTAGTCTGGCTTTTCCAAAGGCTTTTTTAAAGCAATAAGCTCAGAAGAAACAGCCTAATGCATTAACTTAAATCTAAGTTCACCATTTTTATTTCACCTAAATTTCTTTACATTGAACACCAAAATGAATTCATTAATCTTTTTGCCTCTATTGTATGTGCTATATTTTTATTTTAAGTGATCCTTGTATCCTGTAGCAGCAGTACCAAATTCTTTCCCCACTCCAGATTTCAGCTTTAGATGACCAATTATCAGGTGTATGTTAGGGGAGAGTGTGGTATTTAGAAATTCTACTTGCTATGTACTGCTTGTTGTCTTTACACAGAACTTTCATTTGTCACAGCATTGGCTCTCAGCTGTGTTTAGTTTTTAGGTCTTGAGAACAAGTCAATCTATATTCACACACCTAATGATACAATTTATGCAGTGCAAAAGACTTGACTGCCCTCTATCAACCCCTCTGCAGACAAGTCCTTTGAATGTAGTAATGGGTAACAATATAAAAAAAGTACTTCTTGGCAAACATCAAAGACTCATAAAAAACATGATTCCATAATTTAGAGTTAAAGACATTTGGCACAGTGTCAAAATATCCTGAAATATCTATTTATCCAACATGAGCCCAAAATAGCCAATGTCCCAATGTGTCTGTTGATTTGTTTTGAAATCTGTTCAAAACTGGAATGTTAGAGACTGGTAACACCAAATCCCATGAAATGAAAGAAAATCCTGTGATCTGTATAACCAACAATTAAGTCAGAATCTCTCATTGGAAGCTTCTCCCTAGGTAAATGGAAAATATAATTTACCAGGTAACAAATTTTCTCCTGCATCCTTTTTTAGAAAATGATTACAAAAAAATAAAATAAAAGTGGTCAGGGAATCACATAGCATTGTTTTACTGTCAAGATTTTATCAAATTTATTTGAATAAGTAATGATTAATTTTTAAATTTAGATCTTAAATTATCTCATTAAGATTTATCCTGCTGCTTTAAAATCTGAATTGGACACTTCATCAATCACTTTGCTTGCAAAATCCCCATAGTGTTCCAATTCTTATTAAAACAGCATTTTATCCTATGCTCATTTTATTTTCAATTTTATTTATTCTTTTGTCTCTATTCATAAAAGAAACCTCTATGCCATTAATTTCTGTAATGACTGCAATTAGTGTCCTGAATTGTTGAATTAAAAATAACTTATTTCTTTCCATAAAGTAAGAAGCAAAGATTAGTGAAAAGATATTAAGCACTCTGAAACATAGTACATGTTACAAATATTTCCTATCTGCAAATGCCTATTTTTGGGGTTTCATTCCTAATGACATAGAGACATTTTTCTACCCTTTATATGAATTAAAAGTCATGCCAAAATTCATATGATTTTGGCTAGTGAAGTCTTTTCTAAAGTACATTATAAACAAAGTCTAGATATTCATCATTAAACTATGTCTTAAGTGTAGATGTTGACAGAATTGCTTATTGGGGGAATTATGTAATTTAAAGATATATATGGAAGACCTTTGGATATCATTAAAGATGAACCAACCAAATTATTCACAAGAATATGCATTTCTCCAATAGGTATTAAATAAACGGTTATTTATAAAATTAACAATAGGCTATCTAAAGGCATACTTCATAAACAAGTAGTCTTAATGGATTTGCCTTGTAAAAGTCAATTAATAAAGAATTTAAGTGATTATTACTCTTCTGCTAACCTCAGATCAATCTCTGGCAATGAAGAATGAAAGGAACCTGTGATCTCTATGTTGCCCCAGAGTCTGACCTCCCCTGCAGTGTATGCCTACTTATCCAAGAGGCATGGATAAGTACATGCCTTTTATTCTAGGTTTTTAAATTTTTTTGACCATAACTTACAATAAACACACTTTGTAATGCAATCTTCATATACAATAAAAATAAAATAATTCTTACCACTAGTGTAATTACAGATGTATTTTCTTTATTCTATCACATTTTTAAATGCTGTTTTAATACCAGCAATTTCATGACATCTAATGGATCATGAACCACAGTTTGAAAAAATACTATTCGAGACCACACCTGACATGTTCACTGTCAAGGTTTATCACAGAAGACTGAAGCAACTTAGATGGTAGTGATCTATTGCACCAGCAACAGAGGATTCTCACATCAATTCAGAGTCAGAGATAACAGTGACTTTTGCTAGTGATGATCTATTCCCTAGGTCCCAAAATTTAAAGAAGGCATTTGCAGCCCCTTCAAAGAATCTTTTCATGCCAACTAAAATTAGGCAAGGTACAATTTGAGAAATAGAAAGATACTGCCCTTCACACAAATTAAGACAGGTTCTCTAGCAGTCTACCCACATAGTGATTCAATTCCTAGTGACTCAAAAGAAAAAGCTCCTTGACCCAAAAGACATGGTTCGGCCATTCAAACATTAATTTCAGATGAAACTATAAGTCAATAGATACAATTAATAGAGCTAGCTTGAGTTAATCTGCTCTTATGTTTATGATGGAAAAGGCAGGATATTCCATGGAAGAGGTTACTGGTTGTATTGTATATTAGTTGTTTGACCACTAGCTAGTTTTCTTCATTATTTACTGTATAGTCAGTTTTTCAGTTTCTATAATATGGGACCCTTTTCTGCCTTAAATTATTGTTTCCTACAGTTTATAAATCTAGTTTATATGGTCCTTAAACAAAAATAAAAATAGAAAAGGCTTTGAATTTAACCCTGACTAAGACATATTTGCTAAGAGTTATCTTTAGTTCTTGTCTCCTCTTGTTCCCCATAGTTAATGCAGCTGCTCTGAAGCATCTCTTGGATGAGTCCATCCCTTTCTGTTCCCTTTCTCATCACTGTGGCCCAGGGCTTCATCAGCCCACATATCCATCACTTCAGCAGTCCTCTTGCTCACCCATCTGTGACGGCTGCAAGGTGGATCACTGTAAAGCCTCAGTTTGAATGTCATCCACCTGTTAGAACTCCATAAGGATAATGCACTTCCAAAATACTGAGGTGATCGATATTTGCAAAGTATTTGCTTTGAAGTAGGAATTCTGCTATGTTCTTTTCCACTCAGTATTTTCCTTAATTCTGAACACTATCCTGTAAGATAATAATTATCACTCTTTCTTTAATAATTCAGAAAGAGAGAGTGAGAATTCTAACAGGCTAAAAAAAATGGTGCATCCTAGAGATATTAATTTTCTATTGTTGCTGTAACAAATTTAGATAGGAAATGCCACAAATCATAAATATGTGTGTGTGTGTATGTGTTACCTTCAAGTCCCAGAGGCTAGAATTTTCACTGGGTTGGAATGGTGGTGCTGGCAGGCCTGTACTGTTTTTTAAATCTCTATGGAGGAAACAGTTCCTGCCTTTTCAACTTAAAGATGCTGCCCCCATGCCACAGCTCATGGCTGTCTACTATTTCCACCTCACTTCCCCACTCCCAGTACTGGGGTTTGAACTTAGGGCATCTCAAATACTAGGAAGGCATTCGTTCCCTTGAGTTACATTTCACTTTATTTATTTTTTGGGTAGGGTCTCACTAACTTTTTCTGATCCAGCCTAGACACTTGATCTCCCAAATATTTACCTCCTGAGTAGCTGTGATTATCTTCCATCTTTAAAAACAGCAAGTACATCACTCTTACCTCTGCCTCTATGGTCATATCTCTTCTCTGATTTCCTACCTCCTTCTTATAATCCTTACAAGGATTACAATGGACCCTGTGATATATTAGGTGCATCCAGACAATCCAGGATTATGTTCCTATCTCAAGAACCTTAACTTAATCACATTCTCAAAGACTCTTCTACTTGATAAAGTAACAATTACAGGTCTCAAAGATTAAGAGCTAATGACTTTGAGGCCATAATTTAGCCTCCTACATGTAGAATAAATATTCTTTTATATACATGTGACATTCAGCTATATAGACTACATTTGGACCAATAAAACTAATCTCAATAAATTTATAAAACTTGGAATTAAACAAGCTATATTTTTTTACTTTGAGGGAATTGAAGTAGAAAACAGTACAAAGAAAATACCTGGAAAATTGCCTAAATAATTAAAAGTTATATAATACTAAATCTTTCCAAAAAAATCACAAGGAACACTAAAAATGATTTAACTGAATAAAAATAAGAACATGGTATTGTGTTGGGGGCTTATATTACATGGAAACATCTAAATATCAATAATCTATACTTCTACCTTAAGAAAAGTAAAGAAAATTAAACTCAAATTAAGGAGGAAGGAAATAGTAAAGATAAGATCAGAAATCAGATATTTTACTACTCCAGAAGCTTATTTTGAGGGTTTATTCTTAATGATGTAGAAAAACATTTTTTAACCTTTAGCTACATAAAAAAATCTTGTCCAAATTCATGTGAGTTTGGCTACTGGAGACTTTGCCAAAGTTCACAATAGATGAAGTTCAAACAACATATAACGCTGTGTAAATTATCTATAATAGCAAAAGGAATTATTGAAATGAAGAATGAAGTTAGGGACATTAGCCTATCTGGTTTTATACATTATACAAAGCTATAGTCGTAATCAAAGTCTGTTGGTGATGTAAAGATAAATACAAAAGATAGGTATAGAAGTTAATGGAACACAGTAAATTTAAGTGGAAAGTACATATTGGGGAGATACATACACTTAATTTTCACAAAGGATCCAAGACATTTCAAGTTGGAAGGGAATGTCTTTTTAATAAATAGTGTTGAGGAAAAAATAACCCTAGATCCTTGCTTGATACCATACACAACAATTGGCTCAAAATGAACCATCCACCTATAGGTAAAAGTCAGTATTGAAAAACTTCTACATAAAAATGTAAGAACAAAATCTTTGTGACTATGGAGTAGACAAAATTTCTTCGATAGAATACAAAAATCATGAACCCAAAGAAAATGTTGGTAAATTGAAATTATGTAAAAAATTTTAAGTGTCTGCATTTTAGAAGATACTGCTAACAAAATGAAATATAAGCCACAGAATGGAAAAAAATTTAATATACGTACTGAAATAATGTTGCCAGATTTAAGGAGTGAAAATAAAGGACACCCATTTAAGTCGAAATTTTAGATAAACAACCATTGATTTTTTTCAGTTTAAGTTTGTCCCATGTAATATTTGTAACATACATATATATTGACACATTATCCATAGTTTTACTGAATGGTCTGTGTTTTATTTAACAATTCTGCATATAAACAATGTATACTCTAAATTAATGAGGAATTCTTTATATGATAAGAAGACAACCCAATAGAAATTGGATAAGGGATATGAAGTAAATGATATGTTTATATATTGCTGATAGAGATACTTTGGAAAACAGTTTATTAATTTCTTGTAAGGTTAAACTTAAACAGGTCTTATGATTGCAATTTCATTAAGTGTTTACCCAAGAGAAATAAAAATGTATGTAGGCGTAAAGACTTATAAGCAAATGTTAATAGCACCTAATTTACCCATAAATGTCAAAAACTAGAAACAGTCCAAATGTCCACCAACAGGTGAATGTATAAACAAATCATGGTATATGGATATAATTAAATATCAGAAAAGAAACAAAGTATCCATAAGTACAACATGGATAAGCTACAAAAATATGCTGTGCAAAAAGCAAACACAAAAGCATGCACACTCTGTTACTTACATTAACCTTTCCTCTCTCAAAAAAGAAAAAAAAGAAAAAAAAAACACAAGCTGATGAGTTCTTTATCTGGAGTGGGAGTAGGGGTAGAAACTGAAAGGAGCAATACCGAAACAGTTAAAAGTGGGTATTCTTGAAGAAGAACAAAATGCATTTTACATTAGGAGATGGATATGGGGCTTTGGGTTTAGGGCAGAATACTAGAGTTTAGAGAAATGTGCCTTCAAATACCCATGGGGTAAAGGCTTGGTTGCCACCTGAATTGTTATTAGGAAGCAGAAAAACCTTTAAGAGGTGGGGCCTTGTATGAGGAAAGTTAGGTCACGTGGGACATGCCTGTGAAAGGGATACTGAAAATTCCCCTTCCTCTGCTTTCTGGCTGCCATAATCTGAGCAACTCTCTCAGCACTCACTTCTACCATGAGATACCTCCTCACCACAGGCTCAGATGCAATAACGTCAACAGCTATTGGCTGACAGTTCTAAAACGGTGATATAAAATAAACTTTTCCTCTTTTTAGGTGGCTTTATCTCAGGTAGTTTTTATACTTATGGAAAACTGACTAATAAGTCATCCAAAGCTGTTCCCTTCATCCTAGTGTCAACTCACCTCTAAATCCACTTGCTTTTATTTACTCGTCAGTGCCTCCAGGTTGCTCTGTTTGTAAAATGTGTCAGATTTTTGGTTTACAATTGCTATTTATAAGAGGGCAGGTTCCAGTAGGAGCTTATTCACCCTGACTAGAAGTGGAAATCTAAGACAAGGCTTGAATGCTGGTAGCAATAATAATCACCTGTGCAGACCAGTTCTAGTTAGGAAAGAGGAATTCTCCTGGGGTTGACAGTATGGAAGGTGAAAAGGAAGGTGGAGGGAAAAAAAAAATTTAAAGGGTCTGGTCCTGAGATTTTGGGAGACAGTGTCCTGATAAACTCTTACTAATGGTAGGAAGATATCTTCATAGCGATTCCTTTCTGAAAATAAGCTCAGATGGAACTCACTCCATCTTAATCTACATTGTGCATGCAAAGAAAGGAACCATGCCATTGCAGATAAACTGAGATACTATATTCATAAACAGGAGATATTGAAGCAATTTCTACTTAGATAGCATGAGAATGAGATGAAGAGGAAAAAGGTCCAAAGTAGAGGACCATAAATTTAAATAAATATGCAGTATGTAGTACTGCTCTTTCCGACACAGCTATGATGTTTTAAAACTTTAAAGACCTTTAACACTTAACATTTACCTGGCTTATAAACTGAATTCAACATCCGTTTTTCCTGTTGGAAATATTGTCATAAAAATATTAGAATTAGTATTACTATTAGACAAAATATTTACATTTTCAATTAAGGAAGCCACATTTTGAGGTGCCAAAAATAATTAAATGAATGAAGTTATCATAAAAAGTCATGAGGAAGCAAGTGCCATTTTCAGATGCACAGATGTGGCATTCCTTAATATCAAGACCCTTTAAATGTAAAAGTATAAAGCATATAATATTATAGGCATGTTTAGTATAAAGTATAAACACTGAGACAGAGTGGTTTGAGTATAAAGAGCTCAGCTGAGTTTTCCTTGAACTTATTACCTTACAAATCTAAACACAGGTCCAGGAACCTCAAGCAGGCGTTTATTATGATAAAGTGGCACGAGATGTAACAGACAGCAAGAGTACCTAAAAGCTTTATTCATCTCACAAATCTTAGAGAAAGCAAAATCTCCCAGCATCCTGGTTTAGCAGTCAAATGGTAATTGTGAATTGTAAAATTCTTAATGTATAGTGATATGTGTAATCTTCTACTTTTATGAAAATGCATTGAAAAGTGGGAAGACAAGTGACATTATCCATGAAACAATGAATAAGAAGCAGAAATCCTCAGATCATCTTCTTTGTCTTCACAAATAAATTGAAGAAAGAAAAATTAGGAAGTAGAAACATGGCAGAGCAGTAGAGAAAGGAATGGAGTGTCAAAGGTATTTGGATATTCCATTATTATTTGAAAGTATGAAGAGATAAAGATTTCCGTACTCTGGAAATGTGAGGTGTGCTCTGGACTAGCCTGATATTGAATCTGAAAATGGCAGATAGAAATAGTGAGTAAATTTTACTGTTCTCTTACAGTAAGAGTTAGAAATACGATAGATAAGAAAGGTATGTTTTAATGAAGATATGAGAAAAAAACAAAGTGATGTGAGAAAGAATTGGGTTAGAAAGCCTGTGTGGGCCTGGTAATCACTGCCATTATGGACAGAGGATTTGCCTTAACATTCCTAGAATGCATTGCAGGGAAGAGGCTGGTGAATTTATTGAATGCAGGAGCAGTGGGGAAGCAGGAAGTAGACAGACTTGAAAGGTACCAGTGATCAGATATTGGGAGTTTGGAGGAAAGATGTCAGAAAATACTGTTGAAAATGCTGTTGTAGACTGCGAGGTAAGCAATGCACTAATACTCTGTTTATTGAATAAAGAAACAAAAGAATTAGGGCAGGTTTGGAATAGGGGACTAGAGGTAATGATACCTCTTTCATTTGAAGCATCTGTGAGACATCTAATTAAAGGTAGAATGATGGATGTGAGAGAGAGAGAGAGAGAGAGAGAGAGAGAAAGCACTATGATTAGGAATTAGGAAATGGTGTGTCTCCCAGAAGTTCATGTACTGGAAGCTTGATACTCACTGTAGCAATATTGAGGTGATGGAACCTTTAAGAAGTGGGACTTAATGAAATGTAATTGGGTCATGAGGCTTCACCCTCATAAATAGATTAATTCTGTTTTGTGGAATTGGGTCAAGACTGATGGAAGTGGATTAGCTCCTGTGAGAATGGGTTGTTATAAAAAGATTGAAGGGCTGGGAAATATAGCTCAGTGGTAAAAGCAACTGCCTAGTATGTGTGTGGTCCTGGGTTCAATCTGAGCACCATAAAATCTGTTTTTAAAAAAATTTAGTTTGGTCCTTCCCTGATCTCTTCCTGCCTTACCATGTGCATATGGCTGGTCCCCTTTCTGCTTCTCCACCATGTTGCATCATAGCCAACAGTGGTGTCGTGCTACCTGGATCCACCAACCACCAGAATCATGAGTCAAATGAACTTCTTCACCTTGTAAACTGCTATACCTCAGATATTATGAAATAGCACAAAATGAACTAAGATAGATAGACAGGTAGCTGCTGCTGTAGAAATAGAAGAAATATACTAGGGGAAACATGAAAATACCAAGCATGAGTGAGCAAAAAGGAGCCAAAACAAATGCTTAATGTGATATTACATGTCAAAGACAGGAAGAAATTACATTTCAGAGATGAGGAGACAGAGGTGATCTGGCAAAGAAGACTGAGAAAAAAAGAAACATGCAGAGAGGAAGAAATCCAAAAAAAATGTGGTATCGTGGAAACGAAGGGAGGAGAATCCTGTGGGAACAAGGATGTGTTCGACAGTGTTGAATGTTGCAAAAAAGACAAATAAAATGGAAACTATAAAATAGCCATTAAATTTAATGACATTTGCACAAATAATAGCTGCCCTGTGTGCCGAGCAGCAGATTCCTCCTTTATAGAGAGGAAGCAAGCTGTTTTCTCTATGACACTGGCCGTCTGGAATGGTTCACTCTGCTCAGACACTCCAGCTCTGGACACTACCTCTAAATTCTAGTGCAGCTCATCTTCTGCATAATCCTAAAATCATGTCCTGTAGGCTTGTTATCAATGAGAAAGACTTAACCATTTTTAGTAGTTCATCAATTATAGCACCTACATAGAGAGAGAGAGAGAGAGAGAGAGAGAGTCAGCCAGTCTCATTCCATCCCGTTACCCACAAACACCTCTTTAGTGAATATTTCCTCTTCCATCATATTAACTCTACATGCTTCAGTTTCACTCTCCATTTAAGTTTCTTCAAAATAGGTACAGTTTCTGGTACTGGGATCTCACTAGCAGCTAATACAAAGAATATTTCACAAATTTTTTTCAAACTTGAATTTATTTAATTCACTGGATTAAAAGCTTATCAGCATTTTTTTCAGTTCTCAGGTCTTTATAAAAGTTTGAAAAGCATTGCGAACCAGGCTTGCCAGTACTCATCTGTAATCCAGCACTCAGGAGGATGAGGCAGGTGAATTGCAAGTTTGAGGACACCCTGAGAGTTGCAGGCCAGACTGAAGCCAAAACAATTTTGGAAATGAAGAACAAAGTTGGAAAACTGATACCTCAGAACATATTAAAAAGCTAATTATCAGTGTGGTATGGGCATAAAGACAAATGTATTGACTAATACACTAGAATAAAGATACCAGAAACAAATCCTAACATATATAGTCAAATCATCTTTGATAAAGTTTCTAAGGCCACTTAATAGGTCAGTCTCTTCAAGGAATGTTTCTAGGAGAACTGGATATTCACATACAAAAGAAAAAAATTGGACACTTATCTTATACCTATTATAAAAATTAACTCAGAATAGATTAATGATGTATGACTCAGAACTGTAGAAGTGCTAGAAGAGAGCATAGGGAGAAAACTTCATGACATTGGATTCAGCACTGATTTATTGGATATGACACCAAAAACATTAGTTTAAAAAAAAAAACATGTGATTCTGCTTTAAATTTTTTAATGTGTATCAAAAGATATAATCAACAAAGTGAAAATGCAATCTATAGAGTAAGAGAAAATATTTGCAAGTCATATATCTAATAAGGAGTTAATATTCAACTCCTACAACTGTAAGAGTTGTTTAATCAGTAGAGAATTTTAGTTTTGTAAGATAATGTTCTAGAAATGAGTGGGAAAGCAATGAGAAAATAACATGACTGATCTATATACTTAAAAATAGTTAAGATGGTAAATGGTATGTTACATCATTTTTACCACCACTGAAAAACTCACTCTTGCAGAAAAGAAAGAATAGCAATCACATGTTGCCTCCTGTGTCTTCCATGTGATATTCATATATAATAGTGGCAGAGGGTGTCATACCTGCAAGTAAACAGAAATTTTGATAGAGCGAGGTACATTCCATGGGAATTTGTCCTCTGCTGTTAAATCTTTCCTAAATTTTCACCTCAGAGAGACCTCAGTAGTCACACTTTCTAAAGTTTCCATCATTTTCATCAACCAACATTCCACTTTCCCCACTTCTGTCTCCATAGCACTCGTATGTGACATTAAACTATGTGTAAATGGGATTAGACTATGAGCACATGATAAAAGCGAGAGCACACAAGGGAGGGGTGAGGATAGGTAAGACACCTAAAAAACTAGCTAGCATTTGTTGCCCTTAAGTCAGAGAAACTAAAGCAGATACCTTAAAAGCAACTGAGGCCAATAGGAAAAGGGGACCAGGAACTAGAGAAAAGGTGAGATCAAAAAGAATTAACCTAGAAGGTAACACACACGCACAGGAAATCAATGTGAGTCAATGCCCTGTATAGCTGTCCTTATCTCAACCAGCAAAAACCCTTGTCCCTTCCTGTTATTGCTTATACTCACTCTACAACACAATTAGAAATAAGGGCAAAATAGTTTCTGCTGGGTATTGAGGGGGTGGGAGAGGGAGGGGGCGGAGTGGGTGGTAAGGGAGGGGGTGGGGGCAGGGGGGAGAAATGAACCAAGCCTTGTATGCACATATGAATAATAAAAGAAAAAGGAAAAAAACAAAAACAACAACAACAACAAAAAATTAAACTATGTGTTACTTTGTTTCCTTTCCATTGGCCATCTTCCTACTGGGATGTAAATTCCAACAGGACGTGCACTTTGTATTGCTGTGCGATGCTTACAGTACTTTGAAGATTGACCAACACACAGCAATCATTACATGAATGACTAAATTGACATTACCAAGAGAAACAACTTCCACACGAGAAAGAGAAACATATTACCTAATCCATACGTTGTGCTTTTATATTACAAATGCTTACATTTATGCCCTGTGTAAGTTAACAAGCAGACTTCAGCACGGCAAATCCATTCCTGTCTGCAGCTTCTATAACTCATCATTTAGTCTGAGTTGATAGGCATCATTTCTAAAGGCAGCTAAAAATAATTGAATCAGTAACAGGGCCAAATGTCACGAGCAAATATGCATTTGAACTAGAGGATTTTTAAATTTAGGCAATATAGCCACCCAAATTATAGTTCTTGGATTTTAAGCAATTTTTTCAATTATGGTACATTTTTTATATTATGATACTAGTCAGTATCTCTATCTACTCTTTATTTCCTAAGTTTATGCCATCTGGTATTGTTGATTCTCTTCCAAATTTTGGAGCTTCCAAGGAATACACATTAAAGTGAGAATATCAGATATATTTTCTGTACAGGAGATACTATTAACTCTTTTGTGGACCAATACAGTATAGTTGTGAGAGAATAGACCAGTAGAATATAGCCTAATGAATACAGTCTAACAGAATTAGCAAGACCAGTATTTGAATCACAACTATGCTTCTTACCAGCTAAGTGGATAGCTATAGTTTATAAGGCCCATGTTTTGCAGTGTTGGTTGCCAACCTGCAGCACTATTGAGAGGCAGCGGGACCATTCAGAGGAGGGGCTTAATGGAAGGAAGTAAAATCACTGGAATAGCCTTTAAAGCGGTCGTTGAGACTCAGCCCCTTACTGTGTTTCTTGTTGCTTCACAGCCACCCCAAAGTGAGCAACCTTACTCCACCATAGGCCCAAATGCTATGGAGCCAAACAACCACAGACTGAAACCTCTGATAGTGTGAGTCAAAGGGAACCCTTTCTCCTTTTAAGTTCTCAGATACATTGTCACAGTATCAGAAAGTCGGCTAACAAATGAGTTTAAGTTAGTTAAGCGCACTGGTTTGTGATTTATTAAATGTAAAATGTTCCAACAACGCCTACACTATAGGTCTGTTGACAGAATAAAATAAAATACATGAGCTTTTGACTGCTCAAGCTTGAAGAACACTATTTCCTTCCAATACTCTTTTCCTTCATTTTTAAGGCTAGAGATGGTCAAAAGTACAAAGTTTTGAGGAATGTGACCAGATGGTGGAGGAATAGAAGCTTTCTCCACTGGACCCCATGAATAAGAGTCTGGATAACAAAGAACAGTCTACATACAGAGGAGCAAAAGAGAGGAAGAACACTGAGAATCACAAAAGAGGGACAGGACAGCTGAAAAATATGGCAAAACAAAAAGGCAACAGAGTAAATTAAGAAATCGTTTGTAGCTCCAGCTCTCCCAGGGGGAGGTGGGGAGGAAGCTGGAGCCTCCACCCCAAGGTAAGCCAGGAGGCCTCCAAAACATACTAGCAGGCCTAGCTGTGGGACAAAAAACATACCTCCTGAAACCCTAACCCTGGTGCAGGGATTTGATAGGACAGTGATATTTCACCAGCATCAGGCAAGACAAACTCAGAGAGCCATGACAAGGTGCCACCTCAAAAGAGTGTCTCCTGATTGAGACTGAGGTACTGGGCGGTCTTAAAGACAAGGAACAATTGCAGCTCAGGTTGTCTTCAGATCCTGAAGACATATGAGAGTGGACAACCAGGAGACGCTCCAGAAAGAAGAGACCTTTACTTGAGATGAACTGAGAAGAGGAAGGGAGCTAGGGAAGGGTGGCCCCACCCTACCTGCCTATGGAAACAAGGAAGAACTTAGCCTCCACTGACTGAGAGCTCAGTTTACCAGAAAGCACTTGGTAAGTGCTGGCAGGCAAATGAGCTTTGAGACTGAGCAATGCTGGGTATTTAAAGGGTCACAACTTGGAGAAGTCCAGGTCTCACAACCACAGTACCCACATGCCTGGTCAACTGCCCCCAGAGGCATACCTACAGATAGAGAGGTTCTGACTGGGGCAATCTGAAAGGCAACAAAGGGGCCAGAGGTTGGTGGCCCCACCCTATATAATGAAAGGAGCTCCAGAAATTAAGGTCCTACCAGTCTCCTCAGATCTCTCTCCATTTCAACAGAAAGTCTCACTTCCTATTTACAGAGGCCCTATACTCCGAAGAAGAGAAAACAACTCTGCCAGCAAAGTACTTTCCTAAGAGAATTGCACAGGAGTGTGTCAACCACACTCGTGAGCTGCCCACCCCCAAGGCCCTGCCCATACCCTAAGTAAAAGTACAATTCATCCTCCAAAGCTGTTCCCACAACAACTGGGACAAGAAGGACTAACTTGACAAAACACAGAGAAGCAGAGAGAAATATGAGCTTTTTTTTCTTTTTACTCTTCACCCAATTTGTTTTCCTTTGGCTGTTTCTTCCCTTTTTTCTTTTCCTTCTTCCTTCCTTCCTTCCTTCTTTCTCCCTCCCTCCCTTCTTTCTTTCTTCCTTTCTCCTTCCTTCTTTCCCTTCCTGCCTTCTTCCCTCCCTTCTTTTTTCTTCCTTTCTCCTTCCTTCCCTTCCTTCCTTCCTTCTTTCTTTTTCCATTTGGTTTCTAATTATCAGAATCTTTTGTCTTTATTTCCTTATCTCCAAAACCATTCTCTATTTCTCTGCTATAACCACATAGCACTGCCCCATATAATTATCTCCTTTACCTACCTCCCTGTTTTCTATCTTCTCACTTCTCTCCCTTCCTCATGCCCATCCCATATATTATTCAATATCCAGTCACTTATATCCTTCAACTAGTGTTAAGCTCCTAGATCACCCTCCTAGGACCTTAGTGGGGAGGTATGCTGCCACACAACCTTAGTGGGGATACAATTAAGGGCTCCAATTATTTTTTACTCATTCAAATATTTGATTTATTGCAGAATTGTTGACCTTACTACAGTCGGTTCTCCACTTATGTGAGTACGTAAAAGAGAAATTTAATATGACAGATGTGCAAATCATAGTGCAGAAATTTAAATATTAAAAACCAAGTCAGTGTCTTCCCTTTAGGACTCCACAACTCAATAACAGAATCCAAAGATAATGAATTGGCTGAAATGTCCTACAGAGAATACAGAATCCTACTGCTAAAAGTGATTAATGATCTCAAAGAGGACTCAAACAGATAAATGAAGTTAGGAAATTAATCCAGAACTTAGATAAGAAAGCAGCATGGAAGAGAAATTCAGCAAAGAAATAGAAATTGTGAAAAAAGTAAAGATGTTAAAAATGAAAAACCTCAATAAATCAAATAAAAGCCACAGTGGATAGAATTATCAACAGACAAACTTTTTTTTAATCTAATTTTATTTTTATTCATTTATTCACATGTGTATACATTGTTTAGGTCATTTCTCTGCCCTCCCCTTTCCCCCACCCTTCCCCACTTCCCCCCTCAGTTCCAGGCAGGTCCTGTTCTGCCCTTATCACTGATTTTGTTGAAGGAATGACATAAGCATAATAAGGAAGACAAAGCATTTTTGCTAGTTGAGTTAAGGATAGCTATACAGAAAGATTCCTACTATTGCTTTCGTGTACCCATGTGTTACCACCCATGTTGATTCCACTCTAACTGATCTTTACATTAGTTCCTGATTCCTTGCTCATGATAACCTCTGTCATTTTAAGGTTTCTGTATTAGTTCCTCTGGAATGGGGACATCAAATGCTTTCATGTTTTGGGTTTTCTACCTATCCCCATAACTCCTGTATGTGCTCTCCCCTTGTCATGTGTGTGATCCAAGTCCAACCATATTGCTGCATTTGCCCTAGAACATACGATTTTTGGTCTTCTGAGCCTGGCTGGCCTCACTCAGAATGATGTTCTCCAGTTCCATCCACTTACCTGCAAATGATAAGATTTCATTCTTCTTCATGGCTGAGTAAAATTCCATTGTGTACAAGTACCACATTTTCTTGATCCATTTATCAGTAGTGGGGCATCTTGGTTGTTTCTATAACTTGCCTATTGTGAACAGCGCTGCAATAAACATGGGTGTGCAGGTGCCTCTGGAGTAACCTGTGTTGTATTCCTTTGGGTATATCCACAGGAGTGGGATTGCTGGATTATATGGCAGATCTGTGTTTAGATTTTTAAGAAGGAGCAGGTATAGGTATAGGTAAAGACTTCCTCAATAGAACTCCAGCAGCCCAACAACTTACACAAAGGATGAATAAATGGGACTTCATAAAATTAAAAAGCCTCTGCACAACAAAAGAAATGGTCTCTAAACTGAAAAGACCACCCACAGAGTGGGAGAAAATATTTGCCAGCTATACATCAGACAAGGGACTAATAACCAGAGTATATAGGGAACTTAAGAAACTAAACTCTCCTAAAATCAATGAACCAATTAAGAAATGGGCAACTGAACTAAATAGAACTTTTTCAAAAGAAGAAATTCAAATGGCCAAAAACACATGAAAAAATGCTCACCATCTCTGGCCATAAAGGAAATGTAAATCAAAACCACACTAAGATTCCACTTCATCCCTGTTAGAATAGCCATCATCAAAAACACCACTAACAACATGTGTTGGCGAGGATGTGGGGAAAAAGGAACACTAATCCACTGCTGGTGGGAATGCAAGCTGGTGCAACCACTCTGAAAAAAAATTTAGAGACCTCTTAAAAATCAACAGACAAAATCTTAACACTCACTCTCATCAGTTGACGAACATCCAGGCCCCCTCCCCCACAAAAAAATATCCTAGAACTAAACCATACCATGGATGAAAAGGACTTATCAGACATTTACAAAGTATTCTATCCTACAGGAGCAGATTGCACATTTTCCTCAGTAGCTCATGGAACGTTCTCCAAAATATATCACATCCTAGGTCATACAGCAAATCTCAACAAATACAAAACATTGAAGTAATTAATCCCCTATATCCTAACAGACCATAATGGAATAAATTTATAAATCAATGGTGAAGAAAACTACAAAAACCATTTAAATTCATGGATATTAACCAACACTCTTTTGAACAATCATGGGTCATTGAAGAAATTAAGAAATTTCTAGATTCAAATGAGAATGAGAACATGATTTATGAGGACCTATAGGACACAGCAAAGGTAGTCTTAATAGGGAAGTTTATAGCTCTGAGTGTACATGTCAGAAAATTAGAGAGATCTCAAATAAACAATCTAATGATACACCTCAAATTCTTAGACAAACAAGAACAAGCCAATCCCAAAAATAGGAGATGTAAAGAAATTATAAAAATCCTGGCAGAAATTAAAGAATAGGAGACCAAAAGAATGATACAATGAATCAATGAAGCAAAAAGTTGATTCTTGGGGGGAAAAAAACAATATCAATAAACCTTTAGACAAATGAACCAGAAGAACCAAATTAATAAAATCAGAGAAGCAAAAAGGGGGATAGTACAAACGATAACAGTGAAATTCAGAAGATCATACAAGAATCATTTAAAAATCTATACTCAGGATAACTGGAAAATCAAGAGGAAATACATGGATTTTTTGACATATGTGTCCCACCAAGGTTGAATCAAGAGGATATAAAAACTTAAAACAGACCTATAACAAGTAATGAGACTGAGATTATAAACAACTTCTCAAAAAGAAAAGTCCAGGTCTGGATGGACTCACTGCTGAATTCTTCAAGAACTTTAAAGAGCTAACACCAATGCTCCTGAAACTATTACATAAAATACAAAGGGAAAGAATACTACCAAACTCATTCTACAAAGCAAGTATTACCCTAATACAAAAGCCAGTAAAGGGCTGGTGGAGTGGCTCAGATGGTAGAGTGCCTGCCTAGCAAGTGTGAGACCCTGAGTTCAAACCCCAGTGCCACCAAAAAAGAAACCAGTAAAGAAACATGAAAAAAGAAAGTTTATAGGTCAATATCCCTGATAAACATAAATGCAAAAGCTCTCAATACTTGATAACAGAATCCAGCAGCACATCAATAAAATCATACACCATGATCAGGTATGTTTCTTTCCAGGAATGCAAGGATGGTACAACAAACACGGATCAATAAACATAGCACAACACATAAACCAAATCAAGTACAAAAACCATATCATCCTCTCAATTGATGCTGAAAAAGCCTTTGACAATATTCAACATCCTTTCATGATGAAAACTCTGATGAAACTAGGAATAGAAGGAACATACTTCAACATAACAAAGGCTAAATATGACAATCCTATAGTGAACATCATACAAAACAGGAAAAAAACTGAAACCATTTCCTATGATATCAGAAACAAAACAAGGATGTCCATTCTCCCCACACTTATTCAGTATAATACTGGAATTCTTAGCCAGCGCAATAAGGAAGAGAAAGAAAGAAAAGTGAATTAAACAGGGAAGGAAGAAGTCAAATTACCCCTATTTGCAGATAGGGATAGGAAAGACCCTAAAAACTCTACCAAAAAAATCTTATCTCTGTTAAACACATTCATCAAAGTAGCAGGATACAAAATCAATACACAAAAATCAGTAGCATTCCTATACACCAACAAATTAACAGTATGAGAAATTTTAAAAAATACCATTCAGGACTGGGAGTGTGGCTCAAGTGGTAGAGTGCCTGCTTTGCAAGTGCAAAGCCCTGAGTTCAAGCCCCAGTCCTACAAAAAAATAAATAAATAAAAAGAAAAAAAAAAAAAAAGGGCTGGGATGTAGCTTGGTGGTACAGCGCTTGCCTAGTATGCATGAGTCCCTGGGTTCGATCCCAGCACCAAAAAAGAAAAGACCAAAAAGAAAAAAAAAAAATTTAAATTCCTAGGAACAAATTTAACAAAGGATGTGAAAGACTATACAATGAAAACTACAAATCACTGAGGAGATCAAAGAAGACATTAGAAGATGGCAGGACAGCCCCTGCTCATGAATCATGAAAACCAATATTATGAAAATGGCTACACTACCCAAAGCAATGTATATGTTTAATACAATCCCCATAAAAATTCCAATGACATTCTTCCCAGAGATGGAAAAATCAATCCTTAGTTTCATATGGAGGCACAAAAGACCACGACTAGCCAAAGCAACACTGGAGGTACCACGATACCTGACTTCAAACTATACTACAGAGCCATAGTAAACAGCATGATACTGGCATAAAAACAGACAGAAAAACCAAAGGAACAGAATTCAAGACGCTGACACAAACACATATAAGTACAGCCATTTGATTTTTGACAAAAGAGCCCAAAATGTGCATTGGAGAAAAGACAGTCTCTTCAATAAGTGGTGCTGGGAAAACTGGATACCTACCTGTAGAAGATTGAAGCTAGATCCTAGTCTCTCACTTTGTACTAGTATCACTTCAAGTGAATCAAAGATCTAATGTAAGATTTGAAACTGTGAAACTATTACAGGAAAGAATAGGGGAAACTCTGGAACATATAGGCATAGGTAATAACTTCTTGAATATAACACCAATAGCTCAGCAATTAAGAAAAATGATAGAAAAAAAGGAATGAACCAAACTAAAAAGTTTTTATACAGCAAAGGAAACATTCACTAGACAAAAAAGCCTACAGAATGAGAGAAAATCTGTGCCAGCTATATGTCTGACAAGGGACTGATATTCAGACTATACAAAGAGCTTAAAAAACTAACCCTCCAAGGAATCAACACCCCCTTGACTAAATGGGCGAATGGACTAAACAGAAAATTCTCAAAAGAAGAAGTATAAATGGCCAATACATACATGAAGAAATGTTCAATATTCTTGACCACAGAGGAAATGCAAATCAAAATAACTTTGAGATTTTACTTCACTTCAATCAGAATGACTACCATCAATAACACAAACAACAAATGCTGGCAAGTGTTCGGGACAAAAGAAACCCTTATCCACTATTGGTGGGAATGTAAATTAGTGCAACCACTATGGAAAGCAGTATGGAGGTTCCTTGAAAAACTAAAAGTACACCTACCATATGATCAGTGATACCACCCCTGGGCATACAACCAAAGGAATGTAAGGCAGGATACATTAGAGCCACTTGCTCACCCATGTTTATTGCAGCACTATTTATAATAACCAAGCTTTAGAAATAGCCCAGGTGCTCTACAAGTGATGAATGAATTAAGAAAATGTGCTACATATATATGCACAATGGATTATTACTCAGCAATAAAAAAGAATGAAATTATGTTATCAGCATGTAAATGGATGAAACTTGAGATCATCATGTTAAGTGAAGTAAGCTAGACTCAGAAAAACAAAGGTTGCATTTTTCCTCATATGTGGAAACTAGACCTAAAAGATAAACGTACATACATATATGATGCCATATACATCTATGAAAGAGAGAAAGACTATGACTATAACAATGGGTCAGTCTGAGGAGACTATGGGGAAGTGAGAATGGAAAGGAAATGATAGAGTGAATAATATTAAAATGCATAGCATCTGTGCATGAAGATAGTATAATGAAGTGCTTTGGAAACTATTAAATAATAGGTGGGCAGGGCAACAGAGAAAGAGTAAGTAACAGAGGCTGCTAATCTGGGTAAAGTACCAGTACTTTAAAGTACTATGGTAAAGTACCACACATACATGTGTGAGATACCAAGGCAAAAAACCCCCTTGAACAATCAATGCATACCTTAAAAAATGAAGGACAGGAAGAGAAAACAAGTCCCACTGGGCTATGGTGAATATCAGTGGGAGGGGGAATGCATAAGAAGAGGGTGGCGGAGGGCAAATATGATGGACATACTTTGTATCTGTGCATGAAAATTGACCACTGAAATTATTGTAAGAAAGAGTGAGGAACGACGAGGGAGAACGATGGAGGGAGGTGAATCTAATTCAGATATATTGTAAACACATATATAAATGTCATAGTGAACTCCACGCCCCGTATAACTAATATATGCTAATAAAAAGTAAAATGAAATGAGCAAGTTCTCCTGTACAATTGCAGTTACTAATAATGTACACTTGAAAATTGCAACAAGAGTAAATTTTACATAGGGCTAGCAGAATGGCTCAAGTAAATGGTGGAGTGCCTGCCTAGCAAGAGTGAGGCCTTGAGTTCAAGCTCCCAAAAAATAAATAAAATGAAATGTATGTGTTCTCAGCACAAAACAGGTAGTAAGGATGCTACCTGACTTGGTTTAATTATTTCACAATATATCCATAAACAAAACATGGTGTTGGGTGCAATAAATATGTTCAATTTTTAGTATTTTAAAAAATTAAAAAGACATTCGATGTTTTTTAGTGAAACTTTCCATTATTTTAAGGCTAAAATAGCTAGTTTACTTAGCAAATTTTTCTTAAGGGAGAAGTTTTTAATCTGTGAATCTTCACTGTGCAGAAAATCCAGTTTTACCCCTAACAGGTGCTTTTCCACTTGCCCTGGCTTTTCTCATGTGTGCCCGGGAATGCTGTCTCCACAAGAAGAAACCTTTGTTCCCATCATCTTCAGGACACTCTTAGCTTACAGTAGCATCAGCAAAATCTGCTAACTGAATAAAAAGAACATTAAAGCTAAAGAAGCACATTTTGTGTTTTGGCTAACACTCTGAATCAACAATTATGTGAGTCAGATTCAAAGCTCTTTCTACTTTTGAGGCAGGATGGCAGAACTGTTGAAAATGTGACTTGATGCCAGGCACAGTGGCACACACTTGTAATCCCAGCTACTGGAGAGGCAGACATCAGGATATTGCAGTTCAAGTTCAGTTTGGGCAAAAAGTTGTCAAGATCCTGTCTCAACGAGTAAGCTGGGCATGGTGGTGCATATCTGTAATCCCAGCTGCACAGGAAGTGTAAGTAGGAGTATCTTCGTGTGAGGCTAGCCTCAGGCAAAAACATGAGACCTTATTCAAAAGATAAATAAGGCAAAAAAAAAAAAGTCTTCAAGTGTGGCTTAATGGTAGAGTGTCTGCCTAGAAAGCATGAGGTCCTGAGTTCAAACCCCAGTATTACCAAAGAAAAAATGTTACTGGAGACGGAATGCCTGCAGTTGAACCCCATGTTCCCTGACTTTCTTGCTCAAAGCAATTGTTTGCTGTCTATACCTCAGATTTCTACTCTGGGGAGCAGAGTTAATAACCATCACACTGACTTTCAGGTTGACTGAATATAATTCAATAAATGCAATTTCCCTCAATTATACATTGAAATATCCATCACTGTACTAAGCACATGAATGGCTGTTTTCCCACAGTGAGGAAGGTGCACAACGCCTGGTGCTAGTCCGTTTCCTCAGTTCACTTCACACAATCAAGGCCGATTTTTTAGGCTGGGCTGGTTTAGAGACATTAAAGACAGGGGCTTCTCAGGCCCCCCAAGTGCACTGAAGGACTTGGCATTTCCCTCCATACACTCGTATGAGTACTGACTTTGGTGTACCGTAGAAGTCAGTTCGTCATTTCTGCTGGTTCGATGGGAATTGGTACTTGACTCGGCTCCTCTATTCTCAACCACCCGAGCCGGGGGATGGTATCCCACTGAAAACACGTCGCCCCCACTGTTCATAGACAAGAAGGTGGTTCACACACCTGCCCTGCACCTGCTCCTGCTCCCATAGCCTCAGGAAACACCTGTCAAGGGCGATTTCAGGGAAAACCTGGCCATCAAGAAAGGAGCAAGAGAACCTCAACCTAAAAAAGCAAGCGCTTTTAAAAGTTATTTTTAAATCATTAAAACCTTAGCAGATGCCATTAAACTGCATTTCCAGCAACTTCTTAACAGGGAAATAGAGCCTTTTAGAGAAAAAAAAATCTGTATTTTCTTACTGAGCAAGACAGAAATTAATCAAACCTGTTAAGTAAATGAAAAACTGCTCCAGAAAGTGGCCAGCTCTGAATGCGAAACACATGAAGTGCCAGTTGAAGTTACTATTATTATTAAAAGTTGCTGAGTGTAACATCTCTAAACCTGTCCAGCATGAAAATAACCATCCGCTGACTTTAAGTTTGGCTGTGAGGATCGCATGGGTTTGTAATTCCCTACCCTGTCTCACCCTAAACTTTCCCTCAGGTCTGAAGTATCAGACTTGTCAGTCAACCTTTCCTATCAGTTACCATCACCCTCCTTGTCACCTTTCTCATCCCTTCCCTTGATAATAAGAAACTAAGAGTTTCCTTAAAGCTGAATACCTGGAAGTGAGGAGGAGCCAGTGAGAAATGCAGATCTGACCTGGGTGCTCTCAGAACGGAACCATGTCACATGAATGATAGACAGACTCTTGTGGCCAAGCTCTTGGATAACTCCAAAACGTCTACCTAGGTTCCCAGTGCCCTTTAGGCCTGATATAGCCATTCACAATTCGTACAAAATAACCCACAATTAATTTATTTGCAATTTTCTTGCATGATTTTCCAATCTACATTTTGCAGTACTTTTTAATAAACTTCCTTTTTTTTTTTTCCAAACCAGTGAGTATAGACAAATTACTTCAGGAAAGTTGATTACCTAACAAAAGTCTTCTCTTAACAAATTCATGTTCTTAAATCACTTAGGCCAGTAAACGCAAAGAAATCAGGTTCCACCCTTTCCGGATCAATAGGGCTAAAAGACGCAGAGGAAAAGGTGGAGTGTGGGCTGGAGGATAAATAGTGTTGTGGGTAAAAGGAGGCATCAGTGAGGATTTGCCATCTTTTCAATGAAAAGGTCTAGTCAGTGAGCAAGGGCTTTGGATACAGAGGTTGTCTGGGTTAAGCATCAGTTTTGGAAGACAGAACAAACACCACTCCATTGCTGAAGTAGCAGCAACAAAAGGGTCCCTCCCAAGAGAGTTTATTACTTGATCATTGTAAGGCTTCCACCTTCAAACCCACGGTAGAGAGAGCTAAGCTAGCATTGCATGACAGTTAGGACTTCGTGTCACAGCTCTTCATGCAGGAAGGGACAGCCTAATTACCACTGAAGCTGCTCCTACCCTGAAGGTGAGGTAACAGGGAAGGTGAGGGAGATCAAAATAATATGATCCATTATTTTGCAATTAGCTAGAGACTTGTCCCTGCCTACTGTCAACATTCACACTGCACACATGCTCACACACACCCCCATAGCTAAATCTTCACAAACCCTAAATCTGTTTCCTCCTACACTCTTGCCTTCAGAGGGACTAGGCCAACCTTTCCTTTTCCTGAATGAAAACCTAGTTTCTAAGACCCCCAAGAGCCAGGGCTCCAGGCTCCTCTCTCATCTGAGAAAAAACTCAAGTAGAGATATCATTTGTGCTGTCCCTCTTCCACCACTGTTTATAATGCCTGTCTCATGGTGTGGGCTTCATCAAGCAATTTAAATGCAAATGCTCATGAAATCCAAGTATTAGGTAGCAAAGGCTGTTTGGCTTACTTACAACTACTAATTGGACCAGCCACCTAGAAAAACTTTGTGTGACATCATCTACAGAACTTACCAGGAAGTAGCCCCAAAGCTTACTAGTAAAAACGCTGCTTAAAACATCTCAAGCAGATTAACACTGTTTGCATATTTCAGATTATCACTTTGGCATGGAAAACAAAAAAAAAATTACAAATATTGTAAAAGAGAATATAACATCTCATTATTTGAACTTTATCAGAAAATTCAAAGAAAACTAGGAATAGAAGAAGAAAACTAGGAATAGAAGAAGAAAACTAGGAATAGAAGGAAAGTACCTCAACATTATAAAAGCTATATATGACAAACCTACAGCCAGCATTATACTTAACGGAGAAAAATTAAAACCATTCCCTCTAAAATCAGGAACCAGACAAGGATGCCCACTATCTCCACTCCTATTCAACGTAGTACTGGAATTCCTAGCCAGAGCAATTAGGCAAGAAGAAGGAATAAAAGGAATACAAATAGGTAAAGAAACTGTCAAAATATCCCTATTTGTAGACGACATGATCCTATACCTTAAAGACCCAAAAAACTCTACTCAGAAGCTTCTAGACATCATCAATAGCTATAGCAAGGTAGCAGGATATAAAATCAACATAGAAAAATCATTAGCATTTCTATACACTAACAATGAGCAAACTGAAAAAGAATGTATGAAAACAATTCCATTTACAGTAGCCTCAAAAAAAATCAAATACCTAGGTGTAAACCTAACAAAAGATGTGAAAGACCTCTACAAGGAAAACTATACACTTCTGAAGAAAGAGATTGAGGAAGACTATAGAAAGTGGAGAGATCTCCCATGTTCATGGATTGGTAAAATCAACATAGTAAAAATATCGATACTCCCAAAAGCAATCTACATGTTTAATGCAATTCCCATCAAAATTCCAATGACATTTATTAAAGAAATCGAAAAATCTACTGTGAAATTTATATGGAAACACAGGAAGGCACGAATAGCCAAGGCAATACTCAGTCAAAAGAACAATGCAGGAGGTATCACAATACCTGACTTCAAACTATATTACAAAGCAATAACAATAAAAACAGCATGGTACTGGCACAAAAACAGACATGAAGACCAGTGGAACAGAATAGAGGACCCAGATATGAAGCCACACAACTATAACCAACTTGTCTTTGACAAAGGAGCTAAAAATATACGATGGAGAAATAGCAGCCTCTTCAACAAAAACTGCTGGGAAAACTGGTTAGCAGTCTGCAAAAAACTGAAACTAGATCCATGTATATCATCCTATACCAAGATTAACTCAAAATGGATCAAGGATCTTAATATCAGACCCCAAACTCTAAAGTTGATACAGGAAAGAGTAGGAAATACTCTGGAGTTAGTAGGTATAGGTAAGAACTTTCTCAACGAAACCCCAGCAGCACAGCAACTAAGAGATAGCATAGATAAATGGGACCTCATAAAACTAAAAAGCTTCTGCTCATCAAAAGAAATGGTCTCTAAACTGAAGAGAACACCCACAGAGTGGGAGAAAATATTTGCAAGCTATACATCAGACAAAGGACTGATAACCAGAATATATAGGGAACTTAAAAAACTAAATTCTCCCAAAACTAATGAACCAATAAAGAAATGGGCAAGTGAACTAAACAGAACTTTCTCAAAAGAAGAAATTCAAATGGCCAAAGAACACATGAAAAAATGCTCACCATCTCTAGCAATAAAGGAAATGCAAATTAAAACCACACTAAGATTCCACCTCACCCCTGTTAGAATAGCCATCATCAGCAACACCACGAACAACAGGTGTTGGCGAGGGTGCGGGGAAAAAGGAGCCCTCTTACACTGTTGGTGGGAATGTAAACCAGTACAACCACTCTGGAAAAACATTTGGAGGCTACTTAAAAAGCTAGACATTGATCTACCATTTGATCCAGCAATATCACTCCTGGAGATATACCCAAAAGACTGTGACACAGGTTACTCCAGAGGCACCTGCACACCCATGTTTATTGCGGCACTATTCACAATAGCCAAGTTATGGAAACAGCCAAGATGCCCCACCACCAATGAATGGATTATGAAAATGTGGTATCTATACACAATGGAATTTTATGCAGCCATGAAGAAGAACGAAATGTTATTATTTGCTGGTAAATGGATGGAATTGGAGAACATCATTCTGAGTGAGGTTAGCCTGGCCCAAAAGACCAAAAATCGTATGTTCTCCCTCATATGTGGACATTAGATCAAGGGCAAACACAACAAGGGGATTGGACTCTGAGCACATGATAAAAGCTTTAGCACACAAGGGAGGGGTGAGGATAGGTAAGACACCTAAAAAATTAGGTAGCACTTGTTGTCCTTAACGCAGAGAAACTAAAGCAGATACCTTAAAAGCAACTGAGGCCAAGAGGAAAAGGGGACCAGGAACTAGAGAAAAGGTTAGATCAAAAAGAATTAACCTAGAAGGTAACACCCACGCACAGGAAATTAATGTGAGTCAACTCCCTGTATAGCTTTCCTTATCTCAACCAGCAAAAGCCCTTGTTCCTTCCTATTATTGCTTATACTCTCTCTACAACAAAATTAGAAATAAGGGCAAAATAGTTTCTGCTGGGTATTGAGGGGGTGGGGGGGAGAGGGAGGGGGTGAAGTGGGTGGTAAGGAAGGAGTGGGGGCAGGGGGGAGAAATGACCCAAGCCTTGTATGTACATATGAGTAATAAAAAAAAAAAGAAAATTCAAAAGAGTATGTGAACAACTATTAGAATTAACAGATTTCAGAAAGGTGACCAATTATGAGCTGAATATACCAAGAAAAAAATATTAATACTCTTACATGTCTATGGACATGGCCTTTGAACTCAAGGCCTCATCTTTGCTAGGCTGGTACTCTTACCACTTGAGCCACTCTATCAGCCCTGGAAGTAATTTTTTAATGAATGTATATATAGAAGGAACTTATACTAACAGTAACAACAAAATATATAAATTACTTGTATTTATAAGTATGAAGGAGCTATACTAAGAAAATGACTTTTTAAAAAAATAATTGAGCAAATAAAATGATCTTACTACAGACATTATTTAAAGATATTTATTTTCTTATGATTATATTTCAGATTCAACCTAACCTGAAGATTCCAAATTCGCCTGGAAGTGAGGAAGGGTGAGGCACAGAGGAAGGGGGTAGGGGGACACAGAGGAGAGATGGCCCAAGCAATGTATGCGCCTATGAATAAATGAATAAATAAAAAAAGACTCCAAATTCAAAGGTATAAGGTCCTTCAGGAGAAGCTGAGTCTTTTCCTGTTAGAGCTAAACATGTGTCATGCATCAGAATTGAAGAAGATGAGGGTAATCCAGCAGATGAGGAAGCAGGTGAGTGACATGGCTAACTGAGGCTTGGTGACCCCCAACTTCTGAGCATACTGGGAACTTGTCATCTGCTTTACTTCCACCTTTCAAATCTCACAGGAAATGTCTCTTCTGGAATTATGTGGGAAATGAAATCCTGTGCAATGTCTTGCAGTAAAGATCAGACACAATCATAAAGGAACAGATTTCTCAAAAACATCCATCTGAAGAGCTAGGAGAGTAAAGAAAATTTCCTGAGGATGACATCAAAGGCAAGAAACTTACGGAAAAGACTGACAGATTTGACTTCATGAAAGTTTTTTCAAAGTCTATTTTTTAATGTAAATAAACAACAAAAGAAAAATTCAGGGAAATATTTTCACTGTAATGTGAGAGAGTTGATCTGTTCAATATATTAAAAAGCTTTCCAAATCAATAATAGAAAGATGTGCATCTGTTACTTAAATGTACAAAAGATAAGAACTACTAATTCACAAAAGAAATCAAACACACTTTTAAATATAAACTCCCACTGGAAATCAAAGAAATGCAAAATTGTTTTTCTCAACTATTTGTTAATGGTGTAAAATATATATATATATCCTAATTTGAAGCGAACATTGGGAAACTGATACTTCCATGTTTTCATGCAGTTTGACCCAGATTTTTAAATTTATATTAATTTAATCAGATAATAATAAAATGCTTAGCAACTATGCGTAGAAAAGAGAGGTAAGTAATAAATGGTTTTGAATGAATGAATAAAAGATTTTTGCTATAAGAATATTTATAATAGCAAAAAATGGAAAACTCTAAAATGTCTCATAGTAAAGTATTAAATAAACTTTGCTATCTCCATACAATGAAATTTTGAAAATCATATGACCTCATTTTTTAAAAGAGCATTCTACATGCAACATATGTACTTATATACATGCATAGACAGAAGAAGTGGAAGGATATATAGGCATAGGCAATCGCTCTCTGAGTAGGATTCTGACAGCTCAGGAAATAATAGCAAGAATTGAAAAATGAGATTGCATCAAATTAAGAAGCTTTTTACGCCAAAGAAACAATTACCAGAATGAAGATATAGTCTACAAAATGGAGATCTTTGCCATTTATTCAGCTGACAACAAACTGATATCCAAAATATATAAAGAACTCAAAAAATTAAACACCAAAAGAACAAATAATCCAATCAAAAAGTGGGGAAATGAACTGAACAGAAACTTCTCAAAAGGAAAATACAAATCGACAAAATTACATGAAAAAAATTCAAGACCCTAAGTCATCAGGAAATGCAAATCAAAATAACACTGAAATTTCTTCTTACCCTAGTCAGAATGGCAATCATCAAGGAAACAAATAATAACAATGCAGAGAAAAAAAAAACCCTTATACACCATTAATAAGAATGTAAATTAATCCAGCCACTATGAAAATCTGTTTAGAATTTCCTCAAAAAGCTGAAAATAGAATTTCCAGCTATACCATTCCTAGGCATATACCCAAAGGAGTGAAAATTCAGCACATGCATGCATGTTTATGGCAACATTACTCACACTAGCCGAGTTATGGAATCAACCTAGGTGTCCATCAATGGATGAATGGATTAAGAAAATACGTTTACATACATAACAGAATATTATTCAGACATAAAGAAGAATGAAATCATGTTTGCAAAAAAAAAAAAAAGGATGGAATTGGTTATCCATCCATCCACTTCTGAGCCAGACTCAGGAAGATAAGTGGACCATATTTTTTCTCATATATGAAACCTAAACTCAAAAACAGAAAGGACATGAAAATAGGAGAGGAGCGGGATCAGTGGGAGGGAAGAGAAGGAAGAAGGCATGGTTGGAGGTAAACATGATTAAGATGCATTATATGCATGTGTAAAAGTATAATAAATCTCATTACTTTGTGAAATTAATATATGCTATAAAACAAATTTTAAAAATAAAATTAGGAAAAATAAAGGAAGAATATCCACTAAGTTATTAGCAGAAAACTGTTGCTCTTATTTTCAATGAATATGTATTATTAATATAGTACAAATGGTACAATAAGATTCCAGAATTACGAGTATTATTAAATTCTTGAATACAGGATAAAACATTCTTTCCTCCCTTCTTCCTTCCCTAAGATGTCTGAACACTTATTGAATGTGTAAAGCATGAAAACAGTGAAGAGAGAAAGATGAATTTCACTGGAATGATGGGAAAGCTCTTTCTGCACCAGATGCCATTTGAAGCAAGTCTTAAAGGATAGTAGAATTTTGCATGGAAAGGTAGGGGTGGTTAGGAAAAAAAGTGGAATTTTTCACAGAAATGTAGGAGTTCAAAAGCCCAGAGCACGTAGGAAAGGAAGTGAGCTCAGTTTGTGGAGAAGCAGGTGTAGAACTGTTTGTTGGACGTGAAGCTGAAATGTAGGTTAGGGTGAAAAAAAAGCATAGATAGGCTTCTGTATTTTAATGAGCACTCTGAACATCTCAGTAAGGATACCTCTTTATTCCACGTGAGTATTTCATCTGGAGCAAAGCCTGGGAAGCGTCTACTATCTTTGCTTATTGGTCACATGCCTTGCAATCCTGGAAAGGGCTCTGAGCCAGGGATTTTTGATCCAGTTCTATGCATTACATGGACATAAAGATGGACTCAGGTGATCTTTTTTTATGAATACAAAAATATTCTCTCTTCACTTTTTCCATATATTTCTGTCCACAAAAAAAAGATTTTTCAAAATGAATATTGCTAATCTAGGTCAGAGAGAGAAGTATGACGTACCAAAATACATGCAGCTCCAAATCACTATTTCCACTGATGTCTGTTTATAATCCTTCAAAACACTCCCTTCCTAGTTCTATAAGACATTTTCTAAATATGTATATAGGTTGTCTATATTAACTAAAAAACCAGTCACTCCAGGTCAAAAACTATGTTGCCTTTAAAAAAAATAATTATACTTAGTATCTACCCATTTTATGGAATTAATTGATTCAGTCAAAACTTGTTCTACTGTTTGGATGTTAGAAAGAATTCTTAATCATTCCTTGGGAAACTGTGTGCCCAGTTCTTTACTGTCACCTGCAATTAGACAGTCACTGTGGCTTATCGTACATGTGTTTGTAGAAGTGATCTCCCCAAGTAATTACTGTACCTCCCTTGATAAAACAGAAAGCACCATTACCAATCATGCTTATATTTAGCTTCTGGGAAAAATATAAAGCAATATTTCTAAATTATTTGTTCAGGTCATCCTCTGTACTCCTGAAATGATATCTCTTCTTCCTGCCCCTCCAAGCCTAGTTTACCCATCCTTTGTATCACTTTCTCTAGTGTTTTTGGTCAAAGTGGAAAATGTTACCTAAAGTTTATATAATAAGCATGGGTTACTGTTTGAAACATGTGACTTCTAAATTAAAAGTGCTGCTTCCAAACAGAACTTGCTACATGATCAAACCATATGAAATAGTGAAAACAAAAGCATTCTGCTCAGTGTCCTAATCTAGAAGAAATCCCTTCTACAGAATCAGTCATTGTCCGTACTGCCGAGGTATGGACAAACTCGGATCTCATTTCCGTGCATCGAGGCAAATTGTAGAAAGAGTAAGAAAACAGGCCATAAATTTAGCTATTGGGAAATCTAGAATTGTAAGCTATGAATCACAAACTTATGAAACCAGAGATAAGATGAACAGTGTCTTTAACATTTAGCAAAGATTTGGCTTCAGGTGGCCTTTTCAGATGGCCTTGTAGTGATGCACAGCTAATAAAGGGGTGGAGAGAAAAAAGAGGAGAGAAAGAGGGAGAGGGAGAGAGAGAGACAGAGAGACAGAAAGACAGAGAAATGACAAAGAGTTGAAAATTGTGTGGGTAATTTGGTACCAGGGCTGCAAATCTCTTTCCCTAGTGTTCGAGGCTTTTGCTATTCTCTTGCTTTCCAACAATATGATCCTCATTTACAAAAGAAATGGACCATAGTTCATTTACCAAAAAGTTGGATTTAACTCTGTAATTTGTAAATATTTATGCACATTTCCAAAGAATCCATGGGCTTAACTACATTTTTCCATGATTACTTATATATGCCTGATACATCATGTTAGATCTCACATGTTGAATTTTCACAATAAAACCTTCAGATGAGAAGGTGATAACCCAAACAACCTGACAACCAATCAGCAGACACTCCAAAAAAATAAAACCAAAAGGTAGGGAGAATCTATAAAATTAGTGCATATTTAATTTGAAGACTATGTTCAATTAAAAAAATATCTTTTTGCTCAAAGATGACATTTCTGTTATGAGTTTGCAGAGATTAATAAGCGGCTTTTTAAAATGACCAGCCCATGCTGGTGACCTGACCCCATTTCTCTTCCACCTTCACTCACATGGCAAGAGGGACATGGACACATTGTTCTGTACCATATTCAAAGGTGACACTGCTGACAGTGATTGCTCCACACTCCGTGTGTGACTGAGAAAGCCAATATGGTACCAGGAGTCCTTCCTGTAGTTTGCACATATGAAGCTTGTTGAGAGATTTGTGACTGCAGCTGCTTTTCACAGAGCCTGTCATTGTTTATATCTCTTCCTCCAAAATACAAAATAGGCCGTTGCTAGGAATGAACCACTTCATTTCCTGACCAGCGCAAGCCAGACCCATGTCTCCCTTGTGCTTTCCCAGATGTTCCCCCGTACGGCCATGTTGCTTTGCCTCAGTCTGGGATGAACAAGATAAATTAACTTGGATTATCAGTATTCCTTTGATTGAGGTTAAACGTGCTGCAGTGATTAAACAATAAGAATTGAGAATTCTAAGGACCTATTATTTATTAAACAGCCGAGAAAAGGGGTGGACAGAACACAAAAAGGGATGAGGTTTAGGTACTGCCATGGAGGGTTTACAAGGTGGACCTACTTCCTAGCTAGTGCAACTCATTCTGTGACAGGACAAGTAGCTGGACAAGGAAAGAAGTTGCCTAAAGGGAGAGAACATTTCTGATTTGGAAGAGGGCAGGAATCTTTTGTGGAAAAGAGTATGCATTAAAAAAGAGATGACCAGAGAAGATAATTTCAGCATGGGAACTACGAAAAATGATACCAAAGTTGCAAATTTGCATTATATTTGGGGGACGGTGAGCATCATATGTAGACCAGAAAAAAAAAAGAAACCCAAACAAACAAACAAGACTACCAAATATAAAAAAGCAAAGTGGAATGGAGCCTAGATTTAAGCCATTATAGAGATTTCAAGTAAGCTATGAAACTCATGAAAATAATGAGTTCATGAGCCTTGTAAGTAGCCTTGCTTCTGGAACAGAGTAGTTGTATGATACTGAACAAAGGAAATCTCTATATTGAGAATCTAAAACTAGAGTAGTACTTCTTGAAACTTGGGCACAAGAATGGAAAATTATGCAGGGAGAACTCTGGTTCCTACAAGGTGTGAGACAGCAGGCTGATGCTGACACCTAATGAACCTGGTCAAGATGACTGTTATCTTGTTATACAGAGAAGGGAAGGGCCCCATCTGAAGATGTCCGTACAGCTTTCATATGCTCCTCAGGTACAAGGGAAACCTATTTATTATTATCTGAGCCTAGGACCCAATTCCATTTTGCATAAAAATATAAAATATCCTAATTAAATTTCAACATAGTTGATTTTCCTAAAAATGTCAAGTTTCTTGCCATGTGTCAGCTTATAAAATACACCTATGTCACTACATTTAATACTGTTACATTCATGGTGAGTCTAAGTACTTAGAAGAAAATACTTATTTAATCCATATTCCAAAATTCCAGTATAGAAGAAAATATTGACGATAGGCATTTGAATATTGTCTTCATTTAAATCCAAACCTATTCAGTTGGTCAGGTCTCACAGTGCTTTATAATATCTTCCAGTGAAGTGGGACCAAATTGTCACTCTTTCTTTCCTTTCTCCTTTTTATTATATCAGTAATTTACTAAATTTTTAAGTGGTGTGGACAGGTAGGAAAATAATCCATGAATTTTATTTCACTTAGTAAAGAGGATGGTACAAAATTATTAAAAATAGGAGGGGCACTGAGCTTGCTGAGAACTATGGATGAGCGATCTCTTCAGCTCTTCTGAGTTAAACCTTCCCTTATCCTGTGATGGGAGGAAGGTCCATGCTGTGACATGTACTCTTGCTCAGTGCACTATTTTTAAAACAATTATAGTCATGGTTTAGAAAATGATTCCCAAGTGAACTAAAAGAGCAATGTCAAAAGGAATTCATCTTTCCCTAACAGAATTGAATTTACCCTTAGGACACTAAACTGTTGAAGAAAATAGAAACATGAAATCCTTAAAGACTCTTCAGCAAATTCCTCACCAAAAATAGAGGGCTTTCCCCTACTGTTCTGAAGCGTGCCCCTGGTACCTTGTGCTTGTTAGGCACTCATGAATTAAAATGACAATTAAAAGGTTGCAACACACATTGCCTTCCCTTCTCATTCTCTCTCTGCCTCTTGCATGAAAGCAACCATGGCCATGGTGCTTTCTACCATGTCATTTATCAGTTCTTGGTTTAAAGCTCTACACCTCCAGCAAGTCATGGATTTGTCCCCTAAACACTCTGAGCAGCACCCCAATGGTAGTGGGTACAGGCATAAGAGACCTCAGCTTTCCTTGCCAGATATTGGATGTTTGCAGGGCCCCTGGGAGATACTGTGTTAATAAATTACAGGCTGCCTCATCCGTCCAGCACTTTGACTATCAGCCCAATCTTTCTAAGTTCCTAACCTTGTGCTTCCTCCTTCCTCCTACTAAAGGTCCTTCTGGGAGACATTGGATATGGGGTTGAAATATTCTAATCCAAAAGCCTGTAATCTTGTCTATGTGTACAACCCAGGGGTCTGTTGCTTTGTTTATCTTTCCTACTTGTCTGGTGGGAGGTTTGGCTAAATGAGAAGGCTTTGGATTGTGAGTCTTGGAAAAATATCTGAGTGGTTTGTTGTTGTTTCTAAAATTCCGGTCATTCATGATAGAGGGCCGAAATTGTTTTACTTGAAAATGAAATTGCATGCCTCAAATACAGCAATTTTTCCACTCTAGCAATTAAAAAAAAATCTTTTGCATTCCACTATCATCTTTTTGAACTGAAACTGGGAGTCAATTAATGACTGTTTTGTGCAATTTGAGTTTAACAACCAAAAGCATAAGATATCTTTATATTAAAAAAGCAGAGACATCATTTCTAAAATAGACTCTTGCTGACCATAGGTTAAGTTGTGCTCTTTTGGACAGACTGCACAATTACAAAAGAAGCAATTTGAGGATAGAAATATTACAATATTTTGGGGTTTTTAATAATGAAAATTTTATTTCATCTTGGAATCTATGCTAAACAAAACCCTAACCATGTCAGATGATGTTTTACTGGGGTGAAATATGAATAAAACTGAAGCAAAAACGCACATCAATTAAGGATGAATGTTATAAAACCTGGTAATTTGCTTTGTGGGGTTAGAAGGATTTTAGGATCCAGTTCCCAGGCAACAATAATGTCGGATAATCAGAGTTTGATTGATTTCTGACCTTTGAGATGTGACCACGTATCTCTCCTGAACACAGAAACCTTCAAAGGGACCTGCTCATGGAGGAGGTTTCTGGTGAGGAAGGGAATGGATATTGGTTGAATAATTTCTGTCTCAGTGGAGCTGTTCATCACAGCTAAGCCTTGTGAGTGTTGGAATGATGTGTGTGTTATATGTGGGGAGAGTCTGAGCTTCAAAGTCTGTAAAACACAGTACGCAGTATCCCACATCACTTCTCAACTCTACACAAATTCAGATTTCTTTTTGACAAGGCCTTCCATTAGAATGGGAAGTTCAAAAGTCCAGCATGGCTTGGACTTTTCAACAATAAATATCTACTGTGAATGAAAGAACCAAAACTAATTGATAAATACATGACTCCTGACACTTACATATGAGCCTCTGTCATTTATGAGACATCATTTAATCCACCAACTATCATGTTCCTCTTCCTTTTACTCATTTCCTCTTCTCCTGTACGAGCGTTGATTATTATCATGACATCTTTGCTAGTCTGAACTCTAGGATTTACAAAAAAGGACTCATGAACTAAAATAGTAACATAATTTGTCATGCAGTGGAATTTGTCTGATTTACAGAGACTTTGAATCAGATACATAATTCAAGTGATCTTTTGTCTAAACTTTATCCACAGCTATAGAATAGAGAGCAGAGAAAGGTCTAGACCCTTAGCTTTTCAACCAAAAAACTAATGGTGTTCTATAGTTCAAAGACTTCTTGTGTAGGTAGCCTATCATGTCTATGCTAAGCCACTGCTATGGTTAAATAAGTAGTTCTCACGGATAATCTCATTTTTATTAATTGCAGTAGATATAATCAGTTAAACTAACCTGGAAACTGGTGTTGAATATCATTCTCTTGCTGTTTTCTAATCATTTAATACTTTCAACAGCTCTACAGACATCAGTTCATAATAGGATCCTTTTTTATCAGAAAGGCATTCTTGAAAAAATAGATTAAGAAGAAATAAAAAGCATTTAAGAAAACATTTCCACTGACATGATTTTCCATTATGTTAAAGAGTTCTTCCATAAAAATTTAAGGCAAAGGAAAAAAATGATAATGATAACAGAAGCTAACCATAGTTGTGGGTTTCTAGAAGAAAAGCAAACAGCAACCACAAAACAACAACAACAACAAACAAATCATGGAGAAAGGCCCACTGATCTGATTAGAATATTAGGCAAACATTGAAGCATCCATTCATGGAGCAGGAGGGGTAGAAAAGGCTATATTATGAAGATCACTTAAAATAAGAAAATTCTATGACTTAACTATCTTAAATGAACTTGAGTGTCTTCATTGTATTCAAATTATAAATGATGCTTATAGCTCAGCCAGGTTGAAGAAGGGCTATGTTTTCTCAGAGCAGTTGATTTATGAATTGAGCCATGGTCACTCATGGTATAGTCAAAACACCTGGGCACAAATAATAACATGTAACATATAACACAAATCCTGGTGCTTTTGTATGCTTAATAACATTTTGTTGGTTTAACATGAGGTATTGAGTTTAAGGAAATAATTTTTTAAAAGACAGTAGTTCTGACAATTCTTGGAAGTCTAAAATTTGGCTGTAGTGACACGTTGGGTGATCAGTTACTATCTTTGATACACTACCACTTCATCCAGTCTTTTTAAAAAGTCAGAACAAACTATAGTTTTATCAACTGTGAAACGACCAAAGTCTCTTTAGCTTTCTAGTATTTCTTTACTTTCCAAAGAAAGAGTAGTGTTTGCTGCCTTTTTTCTATTCTTTGTACTTTCTGATTTTAGTATCTCCTGATTTTGCAGAAAGCTGGAGAAATGAAGCATTTTTGTGATTGCTTCTACTGGAAAAATAACTTTATAAAGAAAAGATTTTACCCCAAATTGGTTTTAAAATTGTAAATTTGATTGCAGTGTCACACATAAGATTGTTTCCTCAACTATCTTAAGGAAAATTATATTCTGTGGAGCAAAAAAATACTTTGAAACCAGAATGTAATGAGCAAAAAAAAAAAAGGAACAAGAAGTTGTTTCTTCTTTGCTTTCCTTTTTAAAAATTATCATATTATTGTTGTACTGGGGGTACACTGTGACATTTATGATAGTTCTTACAATATATCATAGTTGAATTCACCCCCTTCATCATTCTCCCCCATGTTGTTAGTGGCCAAGTTATAGGAAGGAAAGCAGGCATCTTCCTCTCTGTGAGCAATGATTTGCTTGCTCATGGAAGCAGGGAGAGTCATTGGTTAAAGACTAAAAACTCTTTCCACATGAGAAATCTTGGGCCAGGACATCTTATTTAACTTTGAACTATGTTCAAAGGGATGCTTTTCAAATTATTCAGATGAAATCTGAAGAAGAGTGACAATTCTTTAGGGTTCAAGAATACAAGTTTTAAAATAAAAAGTCCTCTTTGTAATGCTTTCATCTTTCTTATATTCCACCTAGAACACCTGAATGTCCTTTCTCTCCAAATATGTAGTAAAGACCAAAAAAAAAGAAGAAGAAGAAGAAATGATGGCTGAGGGTGTAGCTAAGTAGTAGAGAACTTGCCTAGCATGCCTGAGGCCCTAGGTTCTATACCCAGCATTGCAATAAATAAATAAATAAATAAAATTTTAAATAAACAACAAAAAGTTAGGGAAAACAATAAAAATCAAATTGACCAATTGCATGTCTTTTAATGTGAGGCTTTGAAAGTACTTTTTTTTTCCCTTCAAAGTGCTCTCAAGGTCAAAGAACACTGAGTGAGCTCAAAGATTTAGAGCATCCAACAAATTAAACTCCTTCCTCTAACATGTCTCTTAAAGTCTTTGAGTCTTTAATATAATTTAAAGCAATTGTCCCTGTATGGAGGTCTAACATATGGTACAGTTATACTGAAATAGTTGACCTGCTTGAGGAAACTAGAAAAATTTCAAGGGTACATTTCAAGACTCTGTTTCTGTTGATAATAGTGTTCCAGAATTTATATTTATTAATATTGCTTTATTTTGGTCAGACTCCCACAGGAAATCCTGAGGAGTATACGTTTCTGGCATATTTTATCTTAGATAATTCCATCCCTTTGGTCTTGCATCCTGACTGCTAGGCTGAAGTGTACCTTTGAAACCCTGGGCTCTTTAATGGAGCTGAGGATGACAACAAGCAGGAACTTCAACACTCGAGGAAGACAATCTATCTACTTTCTCCAGTTATCATTAAAATGTCTTTTAGACATAGGTCATAACTGGAAACCTATAAATGATGTCTGTGTAGTAAGTACTTCCCACAGAGCTGCAGTCCCAAGTGATTAAAATTTATCACATTGTTCTTATGGTTACAAATACTGCTGATACGTGTCATTACTTAAAAAGTACTATTCATAACATTTTGATTTCAATCCAAATAGTTTTTTTTCTGAATTTCCCATAAAATGCTCTTGATCTTTTTCTTAAAATGTCTAATCTGCTTTTCCTTTGAAAGAACAAAGAAAAGAGGTTGATTGTTCTCTAGTTTAAATTTTGTTTAGTGTGATATATTTATTGCCTGGTGGGATGTCTCTAATTTTCCACTGGCTTTCTGAGAAAGCAATTAGGAAAGAGCTTAATCCTTTGCAACATGAAGACTCTAACCTCTTTCATTAATAAAAAGTTAGGTTGTTTAGTATGTAGCTCTATTAAAATGCTGTGTAACCGCAAGACCACATATTGGAGCAGGGCTTTATTTTTTCAAAATTGCATGCTTTGAATGTACAAACTTGTTCTTCAATTAGACAACATACTATGTACTGAAATGCTTTAGAGAAAGCCCTTAATATGGTAAGAGTTTGTTAGAAACAAAATAATAGGACAGCCTCTGTTTTAGTCTCCAGAACGGCTAAAGACCTAAGTTCAGATATTATTATCTGATCTGCATGATTTATGCCAGGCTCCTGATGACTTATAGCTCACTGCATGAAGTGAGTGCAAACTGTCATGGTCAGCTCTTACTAGACATTTTTACCTGGAAAGCAGTGGATTGAACTGGCTGGTAAACTTTGAGAAAAGTAAGACTGAGAAAGCAATATATCGCCTGCTTTTCTGCCCAAATTTTTGTTTCCTGAACATTTTGAAACAATGCTGGCTGGGAAGTCTGGATTGAGCTTTTGCAATTGACCTAAAAATTCTGGAACTAAGTGTACCTTATAATAATATTAAAATATCAAGAAAGAAAAGAAAGCAAGATACTAAGGGCAATTTACTACCAAGATTACTTGACTACAGAAAATATCAGAACTGTTAGCATGATTTTGACCCCCAAGTTATAAAAAGCTCCATACATACACTTCATCCTAACCATACAATTTAGTTCACTAATATATATACTGTTGTGTTATAATTTAGAATTCCACAGTATTTAACAAAAGATGCTACTTGAAGATGCCCCCAAACTTTAACTTATAATTGTAGAAATAAATGAAAAAGTAAAGGCAAGCCTTTTCACTTGGAATTCTGCAAACAAGAGCTATTATGGGTTAAACAGACAAATTGCCAGATCTAGAATTTTTTTATTTTCAAAACAAAATGTACTAGTTCTTTCCATTGCTGACATAGTTGGCTCTGGGTAACATTTGGAGCAAATTTCTTTTTGTATAATTATCTTGCAGTTTAAAGTCATTTTGTGGTGGGAATGACAACAACAACAACAAAAACAGCTGGTGGCTTACAAGAAAATGAAATAGAGGGCTGTTAATAGGAAGAAAAATTAGAAAATTAATTTCAATAATCTTACTAAAATAAATTCCAAATGACTGACTTACTTATTTTTGTCATGTGAGTATTTTATAATATCTAGTATTCCTGGAGACAAAGGAGCCATTGGCTGGAGTTTGTTTTCTAGATATTTTTCATTGTACATTAAAATGTTAAAATAGGAAATGGTATGTAAGTGCAAGGAACACAAAATTCCTGATCATTATGAAAATTTATGGCTGATTCACTTTAGGAAATGCTCTTCTTTTTTCTTTTGTAATACTGGGACTTGAACCCAAGGCCTTACACATATTAGACAAGTGCTCCACTGAAGTACACTCCCAGACCCAGGACTGTTTTCATCAGAGTTTTGTGTGTCTTTGATGCAGCTCATTTTGTCCCTTTATAAAAATAGTTACATTGAAAAAGCATAAGAACCCAAGAACCACACAACAAACAGATGCCCTAGATATCTGAGCATCAAAATTGAAACTTCCAATCAAATCAACCAGTTGCTTTGACTATATGATGACAAAAGCTAGTTTGGTGGGGGTTTCTATTTATTTGTGTGTTTGTTTTGCTGTTTTGTGTGCAGTGCTAGAGGTGGAGTTCAGGGACTTGTGCTTGTTAGGCAAGCACTCTACCACTGAGCTGCAGTCCCAGCCCTCTATTTGCTATTTAATGTCACTAAATTTCCTAAAATAACTGTTTTTAGAAGATGTGTATAGCAACAAAAATATGAAAATACCCTAAACACCATTAGAATCATAGAAGAGCATACTTAAAAGCATCACAAATCTTTAGACCTAGATCCAATGTGTAAATCATCTCTCTTCAGCCTCCTCAACAGGTGAGAGAGAATCTGATGTCCTATGGAAGTCCTTCTAAGGACAGCTTTTCAGTAAGTCTATCCTTATATGTAAATGTGTATCTATTGGTCCTTGTATACATTCAACATCAAAGTGCATAAACCTTTTCTTTTCTTTTTAACAATAAGGTTCTTATTTTCTCCAAGTAAAGTAGCTTCTATAGTTTAATACTTTCTCAACAAGTACAGAAAATGTGTTCTTAAAGCATGGATTTCCAAAGAAGAAGAAAGGGGAGGAGGAAAAGGAAAAAAACAAATCTGGACTGCTGGACTGTACAATCTAGCTCATGGTTCTCACATCCTCCTCACCCAGCAAGTGTACTCTGAAATTGACCCTTAAATCCTATGTAGATTAGTAGCAGCCCCACCACTGTCAATTAATAGTGAACTCACTATTACCTACAAGCCCAGACCATTGTTTTCTATCACTTTTAATGCCAACTATATTCCCAGTTAGTTTTCTGAATCCAGGATAAGAGCTATAGGTTTGTTGGGTTTTCCCATTAAACTTCAGCCTATGAGATTCAGCCACTTCCAAGTTTCCAAGCTCATTTGGAGTCTAATGTTGGCATCATCGGATTCAATAAAACCTCAGTTATTGATTAGATGCCCACCAAATCATTGGAAACAACACTGGGGAGGCAATTTATTCCAGTATGTTACATTCTCCCTACCAAAGACATGTTTCCCTAACACCTAAACCATTACCATGAATGTTTAAACTCTTTTCTCAGGGAAAACATGATCTCAAATAGACTCTGATTATAAAATCAACACTCTTTATCAACTCTCATCCTTAATTAATAACAACACATTTTAATAAGTGTAAACTGAAGATACAGTCATGTATTTGATGCAGGAAAACATAATGAATCAGTGACTCATTGTAACATCTATTTTGGTGATTGTTATTTTTTATATAAATTTTTATTAGGATATATTCATTATATGGGGGGATTCATAGTGACAATTCCAATTAGACTTATATTGTACATTCTTTACATTGCCCCATTGTCTCTCCCCCTCAGCCCCCTTCCCACCCCACTTAAAGCAATTGCAAGAGCTTTATTTGTTCTGTTTCATATACATATATGAAGTCATCTGCCATATACCATCACCTTTATTTCCTTCCTTCACCTTCCCCCTTCCCACTAGAACCCCCCCCCCCGCATCACACTGTACCAAATTTACAGTTGTAGTTTTCATTTTTAATATTTAAATTAATGTTCAAAGGGGTGTCTCAGTGTATGCCTACTGTGGGTGTGCTTTACTTTGGTCCATTCAACCCCTTCCATTACTCTTCCTTACCCCTTTACCTCTAACCCCCCACTTTTCAACAGTTTTCAATACACATCCTTTTGTCCTCTACCTTCACATCTTGTTATGGCACTGTTCTTTCTATGAAAAGTGTGGATGATGAAACTCAGATTGTGTTTACCACAGTTAGATTTTTGTCTTTCTTTAATCTTCTCTAAAAATAGGGCTAAGCAAAATACAGTGAAATCTCCTGTTCAATAAAGATAAAACCAAGGCAAATTCTCCAAGTCAAAAATATATTTAATAGCTTTCAAAATATTCTTGCTGTACTATGGCTCTTGTAGAATTTAATGTATTTCATTTAGATTCAATGAAATAATAGTGTTGGAAGATGTGATGATTTTCATACTTTTCTCAGACACACACACACACACACACACACACACATTGTAAAGAAGCCTTTAGCTTTAAAATGTATAATCATCAAAATGCTTGAACAGCCTCATGTGTAGGAGTGATAGGTCTCGCACATATTTATGAGCTGCCTTAAATCCTTTCTGGAGTGAGGAGAAAAGTAAACAAAAGACACAGTCACATATTTAATGAGGAAGGAGAGAGAAGCCTAAATTGATCTGCAGTCACTGCTCTCACAAACCATTTTATTCTCCAAATATCATCTTAAATGTTTAGATGCCTCTGTGTGACCAATACCACAGGTATAGGAAAAGTGCTACATGATCCAATATCACAGATACACTGGACATCACTAAGCATAAATACAGTGGCAAAATATCTTTTTTGACGATCTATTAACCTTCAGTTTTTTAAAAAAATGTGAAAATGCTACCTGCCATCCACAGTTGGTTCCCAGTTGTCCCGTGCTGTAGTTTCTTCTGTGACTTGGGGAAGAATTCCATGCTACTGAGTCAGAGCAGCATATCTTTGATTTAGTTTAGACAGGATTTGTACAGGATAAGACAATTCCATCTGTCTTTTTTGCCTGACTTAAAAATTAAACAGGAAACATATATATGCTGTGTATGTGATATAAATGTGTCTGTTCAGTATCCCACTGGTTTTATTTAACTTTCTCTCTCTAAACCCAAGCATTTCTTCCTCTTCTCATACATTTCTTTCATGTCAAAAAGAATAATCAGACACTACAAGTTTATTTGAAAGTTTGTTGTAAGTCATTTTGTTATATGACTCTGAACAAAAAAGTCCTTTTCAACACTTCGTTCAAATTTTTTGTTTTTAACTGATAAGTGGCACAAATTATCCAAATATGGGATAAGAAGATATTCATTGTGTATGGTAATCATGTTTTTAATCCTGTTTACCCTGTGTAGCAAAGTCCAGGTGTAAGCCTCAACCTAACTTTCAACATCCTTCCTGTGTTCCTGGCCTTACACACTATACTCCAAAGACCCAAGTGAACAGCACAACCAGATTAAAAAATTAAATTACTCTCTGCCCAAGTAAGTTTAAATTTCCAATAAGCAACAAGAAATGAGTTTGCATAAGAACATTCCAGGTCATACATAGGATATGCTTATATTAATGCAGTGCTTGTTGTTTATCTGAAGTTCAACTCTCTGGGTCCTATAATTGATCTGGCAACCCTACACACTGTCCATGCTGTTTGAAGCCTTTGGGTGCAGGCTGCTTCCTCTGTCTCAGATGACTTACCTTGTCAACAAAGAAGACCCAAAGTTCAATTGCCTGTTTTCCTCCTTTATAATATCAGAGCCCATCTGTTCCACCCCAACCCGAGTACAGATGATCATTTCTCCTTTGGTACAGCAACTGTGCCTGGTGCGTACTGAGTCAAGAGATATGTCTTAGTCGTGTGTCTGTGGATGCGCAGCTAATGGGACACAATACACCTTACTTTTCTGCATTCCCAATGCTAGAAACCAGGAGACACCTCAGGAGAACTTCTGAGAGGGTGGGGAAAACACAAGGTTGGAATGGAACAAAGCTAGATTTGAACCCTGGGGGCTGTGGACAACACATTTAGACTCTCAATGCTTGAAATTCTTCATGACTTCTTTAAAAAATAAAACATGCTTGATCAAGTACTTGTGGAAAATTAAATTGTTTATATAGAAAGGACCTGCCACCAAGCACAGGATGACCAAAATAGTTATAGTTACCTTCTAATGCCATGTTCTTTGTTTAACTAAAAAATTGTCTCTCTCTCTCTCTCTCTCTCTCACACACACACACACAAAATGATCTGGAGACAGCTTCAGTTTCAATTTTTAAATTAATTTTTAGATTCTGTCTGGTTACAACTTAATATACTTAATAGGAGGGTAAATTCAACTTTTATAAGGTGTTTTATTTGGTTTTACCAAATTACTGCCATTTCTAACTCAAGTTCTTGCTCCTAGATTTTATTCTTTTACAATCAAATGGCACTTCCAATCAGAACATATAAGAGGAGCAAAGTTCTGTTCCCAAAAGCTTGCAAAAAAAAGGAGGTTTCTAAAATTTACTTTTGTCTCATCTGTCTGACTCACATTTATCTAAAAATAAAAGGAAAACTAGGAGAAAAAATAAACGAAGAGAGGACAATGTGCAGCCTCATGTGTCTGAGTCAGATAACAAGATAATTTTTTCTGTGGGCTCCATATTTCACTTTACTTTTCAGAATGACCTTTCCACCCCCTAACCTATCTCTAGAATATAAATCCATTAATGAGGAATCTTTTCTTCCCCTGTCCTTTTTCATATCAATCTCAGCAAGACACTAAACTGTCTTCTGAGTTCACTCACTTTGTAGCTATTAGAAAGAAAATATAGTCTGGAGACAGCCTGTCTCCAATTGGTTAAGCACAAGATGAGGAAATAAATTCCTGGGTTTCTAGCATTCATCTGCCAGTGATTTTCTATGCAAAGACTAAGAAAGTTTCCAAATATTGTGGCTTTTTTTTTTCTTTTTTTTTTTTTTTTTGTTGTTGTGGTACTGGGCTTTGAATTCAGGGGCTAAACCCTGAACCATTCTACCACTTTTTTGTGATGGGTTTTTTCAAAATAGGGTATCACAAACTGTTTGCTAGGGCTGTCTTCAAACCTTGATCCTCCTGATCTCTGCCTTCTGAGTAGTTAGGATTATAGAAGTGAGCCATCCAGCATGTTTTTAATCTGTGAAATGCTGAGTCATTTGTAAAAATACCTCTTTCACAGGTTATTTTAGCAGAAAACAAGCTCTTAAAACATTACAGTTTTACAATTAATACTTTTCAGAGTATGCTTGCCTGACTGACTAACAGAATTTTGATTCTTTTGCTCATTAGATGCTATGAAATAATGATAATATTGGTAAGATTCAGTGGTTACCATACCTTTCCAACTTAGCTTTCAAAGCTAAAGAAACAAAAGGAGGGGCTTGGGTATAGGTCAGTGGTGCAGCACTTGCTGAATATGTGTAAGCTCCTGGTTTTTATACTCAATGCCAGAAAAAGAGAGAGAAAGAAAGACAGAGACAGAGAGAGAGAAGGAGGAAAAGAGAGAAAAGGAGGAGGGAGGGAGGAAGGAAGGCAAGAAGGAAAGAAGGAAGAAGAAGGAAAAAAGGAAGGGAGAAAGTGAGGGAGGAGGAAGGAAAAATATTTAGGAAATTTTTTAGAATAAATTAACAAACATCTCAAGAAATACATATAGGTCATGATAATTTATCCAATCATTTAAGTATTCATTTATCAAGTGTTTAGTGAGCAAGCAAAGTTCTGCAATAGACTTCTGAGTTCCATTTCTTCAGTTTCCTAACCATGGAACTCCACTAGTAAAATGTATAAAATGCATAATACAGGGTTAATAAAAGTGTTCCTAAATGAATCCTTCAATAGTTTTATTAATATCAGCATTCACTGAACTTCCAGATAACATTCATACTTTTATAACAGTATTACCTTCTCCTAAAGATGAAAATCACTTACCATCCATACTGTACTTGTCAGGTTGATACTTAACATACATCAGAGATGTATCTTGACTCTTCTCACAGAGCAACAATAATAATAATGACAACTGAGTTTTGAAAAAGATTTTTCTGCTTGAGTCAGCACCCCAAGAAGACTTATACAGACCCCCAAAACTGTGCATGTCCCTCAATTACCCTTGGTCAAAGTTTCTCTTTTATAACAGCCTCCTCTTTTCCTAAACCACTACATCCATTTTGTTCACAGTGTATCCTTATGCTTATCAGAGCACCTGGTCTGAAGTAAGTGTGCAATATATGGTGAATTAACTCCAACAAACTTTCTCAACCCATATTTTTTATTTGACCTACACACCCATTCATCATTTATAAGATCAGATTCAATTTCAGGATCCATGACTGCATGTACCACAGCATAAAATGAACAGTCCATAAATGCACTACAATGTACTTTCTTGTCATCTCCTTGCTGGGTTGGTGGATGAGGAACATGGCATCACAATCATCCAGTCCTTAAGATGGAAGAAGAGAAGAGAAGCATGAGCAAGAAGGCACACTTCATATAGAAAAAGAAGATTCAAAGGGAAAAGCCAAGTCATAAGAAAATCCTCCTAAGTGAGTAACAGTGGAGGGTAAATTAGCCTAGGAAATTTACAAAATCCCAATGACATTGGCTTCTTTGCAAATAAGCTCTTAGGGGCTACCAAAAACTTCAAGGACCTCCCTCATCTTGAAATTATTGAGTATTAAGGGAGTCTATTAAAAAGTGTATAACAAAGTCCCCCAGTTTCTAAAGAGCTCAAGTGCTCGCCTGGCTCCAATGTCACAACAATATTTATCGTTTGCCTTCTCTGTGCAGTAGGATAGCACATTTCTCCCTTTTTGAGTTAGATTACATACATAAACCTAATGCAACAAGAAACTCAAAGGCTCTCCCAGAATATCTATTTGATGAAACTTAGGAAGATATGACTTATACTAAGAAAAGGTGAGAAATACTTTGAGATAAAATATCTAAGGGTCCCATTGGTATCTGGTGCTAAATTAAGATTAAAAGCAATTTCCCTGAATTAGGATATGTATATAGATAATAAAAGAAAAGGAGAAACAATTTCTGTAGGAACTTACAACTCTTTGTGGTTTCCTAAGAGTAACTTTTTCAAAATGGATTAAGAATTTAGTCAGGGTGACCACCATGACCACAACCACTAATGTAGGTAGGAATGACACGTGCATTACCCAGGAAGGTTTTACCAGAACACAGACAATAGGGGCATACACAGTGTGAAGAGAGAGGAAGACCAAGTCCAACCAATTCAACCCAGGATACCATTAGGTGTCATAGACCCATCATTCTCACATCTAAGTGAATTTATTCCAACAAAGGAAGGAAAACATCTTGGGATAATAAATCCTTACTATGCAGATCTCAAGAGAGCACCTTGAAGATTCAGGACAGGCCATCCTATAGCAGAAGTCACAGCTTCAGAAGCCCTTGAAGCCATCCGGAACATCCTGTTCATCAGTCTCATCAATTATATTATATGCAAGAACTACAAAAATAAGACCTCAAATCCTAGTCCTAAAAGGATGGTCTAAATAAAATCAGGAAGACAATCTAAAAGAAAGCAAGCAAAGAGATGGGAAGGGGACAGGAGGGGAGGGAGAGAGGAGAGGAGGGGAGGGAGAAAGGAGAGGAGGGGAGGGAGAGGGGAGGGAAGCGGAGGGGAGGGGAAGGGAAGGAAGGGGAGAGGAAGAGTGGAGAAGAAAGGAAAGAAGGAAAGAAGGAAAGGAAGGAGGGAAGAAAGAAGGAGGGAGGGAAGGAGGGAGGGATACACGCCATGACCTTTTAATAAATGGTACTCATAGGAGGCTGTGATTGTCTAATTAGAGAACATAACCCAATGCCTTTAACCACAGGCTTTACTGAAGTCCAGCATTTCCACACAGGAGTTTGGTCACTGAATACTGTGGTTGGGGAGGTTAGTGTAGAACCTTGGATTAAGCCCTTGTCTTCTCTTAGTTTTTTGAAAATTCTCTTTGGACCCTAAGACACAGAGCACTGGTAATAGCAAAGAGAACTCCCTACAACTTCAGAAAAAAAAAAGATGAGAAAACCCTCAAAACTCTCTACACTAATGGAAAATAATCATTTCTGACCTTTTTCTCCCTCAGAGGCTGGCTCATGGCTCTTTGTAGACATAACTAGAGAGATTAGACAGTTTCTCCCAAATTTCCAGGTCAAGAGAGCAAGGCTAGAGTTGCTCAGATATTTACTGAATGCCTAACAAACACAAAACATAGCACTCGGCACTAGAAATTCAAAGAAAGAGAAGATATGGTTTCTACTGAAGCAAGAAGAAACATATAAGCAAAAATTGCATGATAAATTAATAGCAAAACAAGAGCTTTCTCAAGATTGTTGCCAAAGGCGAACATACAAACCCTGAGAGGTTTTCTGACCAATGGGATGCATTCAATTAGGCACTACTGTCTTCAACAATGTATTTACCAACATGTTAAATACACAGATGTGCACACACTCACAATCACAAGTCTAATAAACAAGAAAAATCAGAATCATGAAAATGCATGAATTTTAAATATGGAAATGCAGAAATTAAGTCTACGTGGTAGTTCTTGTGCATTTTTACTCTGTTTATTGTGTGCTAACTACTTTAAAGGCATTTTCTCAATTCTTGCAGCAAATTAATAGGATAGGGATTATTACCATTTTAATCTGATTTAGCAAGGCATAGAAAGGTTTAAATAATCAGATGTAGAAATGTTTAAGTAATTTATCTAAGATGTCACTACTCAACCCATACTCATACAGTATTGTACATGATATTAGAGAATTGGTCTGATTGGTATTATATATACTTCATTCTCCTTGAATATTAGTTTGTCCTTAGGACAAATGTTAGCATTTCATAACAAATTTGAGTGCCATAGAATTGGCTTAATTATCCATTAAAAAAAAGACAACTGTTACATGAAAGATTTAACTCTATATTGGTAACTGACTGATGACTAGAATTGAGAAACTAGTTTTGAGGAAGGTAGCCCTTGGAAACATTTTGTAAAGAAATGCAAATGGAGAGTTCATTGATGTTTTTCACTACTCTTGAGCACTTAATATGTACAAGTACATCTCTTTATGATACTAGGAATATGAATTAAGTGGATTGAGCCCTGCTTTCAAGGAGTTTATAATAATCTGACATGGTTGGTAGGCAGAAGACAATACTACAGTCAGTAAGCCCTGTTACAGAGCTGTGAACAGAGCAATGTGGAAGACGTGGGTAGACCCATAAAGCTCACACACACACACACCTCACACACTCACACACACTCACATTCACTCACACATGCACACACACACGCATACTCACTCACACTTGTTCACCCTCGCACACACCACACACTCATTCACTCTCACATGTTCACACTCACACACTCACATGCATGCACTCTCACACACATGCACACTCACTCGTGGACACACTCACATGCACACACACTTGCACACACTCACACACAAATGTACACACTCACAGTTGCTCAGATACATAATCACTCAGAAACACACACTCACTCACAGGCTCACACACATACACCCTCATGCACACACACACTCGTGCACACACTCATGCACACACTCTCACACGCACTTACTCATGCTCACTAGCACACCAGACACACACTCACGCTCATGTATACTCACACACATGCACACACTCACTCCCTCACACTCACACACTCTCACACACACACCCACTCACACACTCACACACTCACACACCCTCACTCACACGCACACACTCACACACCCTCACTCACACGCACACACTCACACACCCTCACTCACACGCACACATGCCCCATGGTGGCTGGGAGTGGCTTCACTGCAGAGGACAGGGATGATCTAGCCCCTAAACAGACTGGAAAACTTTGCCTGGGAAGTAAGATGCAGAGGGCATTTCTGACAGAGAAGCAAGCAGGTTTAAGGGCATGAAGATTATAAGGCAAGCTTGTCCATATGAGAAAAGTTAAACAGCTTTAAAATTGAAGAACAGCAAGAATCATTTCAAGTAAATGTGACTAAAGCCTGCAAGAAAACAAGGAAGTAGGGGAAAGACAAGACCAATGAGGAAGAATTGGAGAAAAGGAGGAATTACCAGGAAGTTATGCTGATTACAGGAAACCAGGAAAACCCAATGATTTTCCTTTTCTAGCTCAGAAAAAGGCATTGTATTCATCCACGTGTTCAACCAGAAACAGAGATGTCATGCCTAACTCCTTCCACTCCTCACTCCCTACAAATACACCTATGGTCAAGTTCAAACTGATCCTGAGATTTGCAAAGCCCTTCCCAGCCTCCATTTACTCTGTTATCTTGGCTCCCAGGTCCACCATCACTACAAACCACACACACACTGTACAATCCACGAATGTGGGCTAGTTTCCCTTTCCTCAGTTATGTCATATCCTCTTGTCCAGACTTTTATTCAGGTTGTGTTCTTGAGCTCAAATACTCTTTCCTCCCAGTTTCACTTGACTAACTCCAGCTCATTTTTGCACTCTCAACTAACCTCTCACCTTTCCTGGGAAGCTTTCCATGATGGTCACAGCTGGAGTATGCATCTTTTCTCAGTGACTATGTAACATATTATTCTTTCTCTTTCCCTGCACTTAGAGATGTGTAATTGTTGGTTTACTTGCCTGCATTCCCAAACATGTCTTAAGTTCCAAAGTGTAGAGTCACATCCATCTCGCTCACTTTATATTCCTTAGCAGCAGGTGTATGTTACACAGTAAATAAATGACTGAATGCATCTTTATTCTGAGCCAAAACTGAAAGGGGATAAATTATTGGCAAATAACAGTGAATGAATCAAATGAAGTTCAACTACCAACTCCAAGCCATGTGGGCAGCTCAGGGTTAAGCAGTTTTGGTCAAGAAGATTCTAAACAAAATGAAGTTTAGTGCTGCTGGGGTTTTTTGCTGTGTACACTGCTGGATCTGGCTGTGTAGTTCAGTGAAAGCCAAAAAAACCAAGTTCCCACTGGGGACTGGGAAAGGTTCTTTTCATAACTGGGTCCAGAAAATGAGAGTTGTGCAAATGAAAAATATTGAATGTTAGGGTAGGGGCTGAGAAAGAGGTAAGAAAGTGATTCGATTTGGCAGATTGGAGAAATATCAGAATTTGGTTTTTAGTTCTAGAAGAAAATACCTAAAGTATGCAGAAACTCATCATAAATGGCACAGTATATAATAACTTACAGTTAATCCATAAAACAATATGGATTCTGAACTTCAAAAAAATGCAAGCTTTATCATCTCCTAAATTCAAATGGACTATTTTCCCCTTTCCTCTACTTTGTACCTGAACTTTATTTCATCTTTTCACTGTAATCATCTTTCCTGATTTTTCAGAGTCCTTGTACTGGTTTGAATAAAGTGGCAAGTGAGACCTAATAAACTACATAAATTCACAAGTAAAGTAAGACTATGTTTTTGGCATAATGAAAATGCAAATAGCATCTGGATATTGAGAAGGACCGGAAGAGAGAGTCGGAAATGACAAGAGATAGAGGGAAGCATGAAGGCACCTGGTGAAGGCGTCAAGAATACGCTTTTGATCTGAGTCTCTTCCCTGTGGTTGTTGATGGGTCTCATAGCAGTGTCTGTGTGGAGGTAGGAAAAGCTGGCCATTATCTGGGCTTCAAATTGTATATAAAGTCTGATAACACTTTCTGGTTTTTGAGAATAATTTAAGCTTTTCTGAACTTTTTTGGGTAAAAGCACACTTAATCATCATGCAGCAAAGCTGGAAGCTGGCCAGATGTAAGACAAATCAAAGGGCTTTCTTTTAAAAAGCTCTGAGCCGGATACCTCAGCTTTGGATAAGTACTAGTGGGAGAAAGGCAAGGACCCTGGTTCTGGAAATCTTCAAACCCATTTGAGTAAAAGCAGATCCTTCTACTCTTTGGAGGAAAACTTAAGAATCAAGCATGAAAAGGAGTAAGAAGTCCATGAATAATAATTTTTATTTTATAAATAGAGAATATAGAACAGCTTATAATTATGAGTCATAACGATAATTCTTAAGCAAGAATGTCTTCCTTAATTGACTTGTCTGAATGTCCCCCTAAAATAAACCAAAGTATTACTGGCTCTGGCAGTTTTTTTTTTTACTAAAATGCAAGGTTATATATAATCTGAGAAAACCTAAGATAAGTATATCCTTCCTAATTGTGTCTTCCTGGGTTATAGTTCTGGTAACTCCTCATGTTAAAGGCTCAAACCACATTTGGGGGTATTTATTACATTTTATGTATAAATAACATACATAACTCTGTAGTTAGTCCTCAGGGGACTTATTCCAAGGAAGGTGATACAAACACAGCCAGAGTCCCTCCTCCATCAACAAACCACATGAGCTGTCACTGCTCTGATATCATCAGCTAGGTGGCTTTGTTCCTCCATTGATAACCAAGCATTTGTTTCACTTTATAATAATAGTGAAAATGAAGAACAATAAAAAACTTGAAAATGTGTTAGGTGTTGTTCACTGCTCTAATCTTGCTTCACCCATGACTGTAATCATCACTTACTCTTTTGTGCTTTACCTGCTCACTTTACAACCAAGAGTTTAGTCTAGAATGTTCTCAAGAACCCACACTAAAATTCCTGGAGTTCTTGGCCTATTGTAAAAGTACTCTATTTTAAAAATGTTTTAATTTTCTCACAAGAGAAATACCACCTGTTGGCCTTTAAGTCTTATGTTTATTTGTCATTTCTTCTTTTTTCTAACTTCACCTATCTTTTAACATTGTCATAGGTTTATTTTGTTTTTTGTTTTTTTGGGTTTTTTTTGGCAGAACTAAGGTTTGAATTTAGGGCCTCATGCTGCTAGGAAAGTACTCTACAACTTGAGTCATTCCCCTAGTCCTTATAGCTTCATTTTTTTAAGTGTTATCCATCTGGAACAACTGAATACAAGGCAAAATTACATAAATCTCTAATATCATTTAAGTAAACATTAATACCTAGTTATTAAGAAAACATTACAACCTTGAAGAGCCTTGAAATCTCTGTTTTTAATTCCTAGAAATATATTAGAATAAACTTTCCTACTTATAAAACTTTGAAGGGTATGATTAAATTGTAAAGTATTCAAAATTCAGTAACATAAACTAAATAGGCAAAACCCAAAGTCATATAATTTTGTTTTTTAATATGCTGAGAAATTATGTCACCTATAAATATAAATTATTATATTATATCCATTTTTACCTGTATCTCATTAGGCATATTATCAGGTGGAACAATCCACAAATATCATATGCAGAGGAAAAATTTTTTCTGCTCTCCATGTCCATAAACAGTAGTGTCTTCCTTATTTGTGATTTTTTTCATTCCTCTGCAGTCTGAAAATAATAAATGGAAAATTACAGAAATAAACAAGTCATAAGTTTTAAGTTGTACATTGTTCTGAGCAACATAATCAGATCTCATTGCTGTCTTTCTCCACCCTGCCTGGGGCACGAGTCTTACCTTCCTCCAGCATATGCACACTCTGTGTGCTACCTTTCTATTAGTCACTTAGTAGCCATCTTGAATACCAATCATGTCATTGCAATGTTTGTGTTCAAATAACCTCTATTTTACTAAATATTTCTTCCAATACATAAAAGTAATGGTGCTGGAAATTTTATTATAGTATGGTATTAAAAGTATTCTATTCTGTTAGTTACTTCTGTTGATCTCATTTTGCTTAATTTATAAGTTAAATTTTATCACAGGTGAAAAAACATTATATGTGTATATATTTGCATACACACACACACACACTAGATAGAGAGATACAGAGATAGATAGTACCAAACCAGGTATATATGGCTTCAAGCATCACTGAGGTCTTGGGGAGTGTCCCCTGTGGATGGGGTGGAGTGAGAGCATTGACTTCTCACGTCCACTAACGTTACTGCCAGATAGAGCCTTAAGCCAAATTAAAGCATTGCATTTCTTTTATGAAAAAAAAAAATACATTGTCTCCCCTCTGCCTCTTCTCCTATTCCTGTTCCACATTACAATAACCCCAATTTATTCAGGAAACTTGTGTTGTAGACTTTTGCCTTTTTGTAGCTCATGCTTTAATGGAATAATCTATTCTTCCTTCAACAAATATTTATTGAGTGAATTAGGTGCTAAAGGCATTAAGCTAAGTGGAGACAGACTACCTGACCTCAATAATGCCGTTGGCATTCTCAAGGAGTCATCTACCCCTCTGCAGCCCAGGATCTCATCTCAAAATAGGGCAAAAGTCAATTGCTGTTATGAGGCATTATAAAGATTAAATAAAATAACAATTTTTAAATATTTGACAAAATGCTTTGGCAAATACCTAACTCTTAATAAATATCATTTGTTCTATTTTATCCCATGGATGCTATAATAGGAAAAAACCAATAAACAAGGCATGTTTGAACCGTGTCTTGGAAGGGTTATTCTCTAGAGACCAACATTACAGATATGGTAATATCCAGTCTGTATATCAGCAACATGGAAGAACATTTTCATTTGCTGTTTGAAAGAAGAGGACAGCTGTCCCACTGAGGTAGGAAAAACAAGCATAATATGAAACTGAAAAGGCAGAGTGATTTGATGGACTTAAGCCTGCAGAAAACAAAGAACCAATTGGCACTTTGAAATAAGAAAACATGTTTCTACTTATGTAGCAGTAAGGCCATGATGGCTTCACTATGAGGAATGAGGTCAGCCTGGGATAAAGTCAGCAAGACCCTATCTCAAAACACAAGCTGGGGCTGTCAGGTGGCTCAAGTGGTACAGCACCTGACTAGCAAGGGTGAGGGCTGAGTTCAAACCTCAGTACGACCAAAAAAAAAAAAAAAGACAATAAAAAATTATTAAGGGGGAGCTGACAGAATGGCTTAAGTGGTAATAGCACCTGCCTAGCAAGCATGAGACCCTGAGTTCAAGCCCCAGTACCACAAAAAGAAAGTTATTTCAGTTTTCAGTGAATTTTCAGAATAAAGAGTCAATTGGCATACTACCAAAAAATTAATTAATTAAAAGAAAACACCAAAAAATAAGCTGGGCATGTTGGTTCATTTTTATAATCCCAGTTGCTTAGGATGCAGAAGTATAATTGCAGTCTGAGCTGACCCCAGCAAAAGCATGAAACCCCATCTGAAAAGCAAACTAAAAACAAAAGGACAGATTGTGTGGCTCAAGAGGCATAACAAAGCCCTGAGTTCAATCGCTAACACTGCAAAGGAAGAAAGAAAAAAAACAAGGATGGGTTTGTAGTAAAGTGTTCCAAGGGAGTTAAGTCAGGCAAAATATCCTCAATCTCAGATTAGTAAAAACTATGTCTAAACTAAGACAATGGCACTTATGGAATAATAGAAACTCAGTTAAGAAATGTTTTGCAGGTAGTGTTGTCCATATGTGGTCAGTTACTAAACCTTGATGTTCAAGTGGATAGATACAGTATTACCTAACACAAGAACTTAGGAAAAAGAGTAAGTGTATTAGGGAAGTAGGGGATAGGAGATGTAGAGAGTTGGATATTGTGCACACAGTTTAGATAAAGAAAACCCTGAAAGACATCCATCCTGAGAGGGCAGAGTGAAGGGAAGGAATCAGTACAGTCTGAAGAATGGATAATCACACCAAGTACTATATTGGGAGCTAAGAGAACAGAGAATTTCAAGAAGGAGAAATTAAAGATTCATGCCATTATCATAAGAAGGCCAAACGAGAGAGCTAGAAGAAAGCCGACTCAATCTTTCAGACTCAGAATTTGGGGGAGAGAGAATCTACCATCTCCCTTCCAGTTGGGTTTGAAGAAGGGAGTATCATCAGAGCGAGTTAAAGCTCCAGTGAAGTTGAGAAGGCAAAGGAGTGCTCTACAGAAAGTTTAACAATGTGGGAGAAATTAAAAGATCCAGTATTGCAATGGAAATGACTGGGAGAAAAGCCAGCAGACAGAGAAGTCACCAGACCACCAAGAAAGGACAAGACTGGCCTGGATAAAGATAAGAGTATAGAAGATTAATGATGAGGGAACTCTGATTCTTCTTATCTTTGCCTTAAGTGAAATAATTTTCAGCACTTTGAATTCCTCCCTGATAGCACATTAATATAATAATTTAGAACTCTGGATATTCTACCCTGTATGTGAAGGTGATATGCCAATCTAAGCAACAGTGATGCCAACCACCACAATGAGAAAGCAAAGTCAAGTTGGTCTAGAACTGCAACAGCTTTACCATTCAGATTGAAAGCCACTAGTTCCCTCCTCACACCCCCATGAGCTTCTCAAGTGTCACCTTTGAATTTAATGACAGTCCTGATATGCTACATAGATATCTGCTTACAATGAACCCCAATCATTTTCCCAGCAAGAAAAGCCTAATGTACATTCTTCTGATTTAGCTGCTTATCTTTGTAAAACACATATAGAACGACTCCTCACAGGCCAGGCCAATGAGTTATCCCAAAGGAGCCGTCTTAAATCCCATCATCACTGTATAAAAAAAAAAGCTGGCACAGATTAGTGTGCCCTCACAGTTATTCAGTAAACTAAGAAAAAGATTGGGTAAACCACATGTCTGCATTGAAAGATAAAGTTCTGAAATTGTTCTTGTCACCAGATATGCCTTGTTGAGGGTTCTGTTTTCTTTTGCCAAGATGCTGAGTCTAATATTTTACAGCCAACTTTTTCAGCAGTTCTGGGGTTAGAGGAAAAGATAGAATGCTACAGTAACCACATTTGTATCAACTTTGGGGATAATTTAATCAATGTGGTATGAAAGATATTGTTCAAGTGAACAGTTTGCTCTACCATCAAATTAGTGTATAAATAGATTTCAGGGTCATTTTTTGATATGCTTATCCTAGTGGTTGACTTAACACATGCCCCCCCACCAAATTTCTGGGCACCTCTATCAAAAGGTAGGGTCTAAGTCCCATCCTGTTGAAATCAAAAAGACTTATGACTGTTTAAGCAATCAAGTATAATTGATGTTATTTCCAAGGCTACGTCAGAAAAGGTCAAACAGCTTTGGTCTTGAGACACTATAGAAGAATCGATCACTAATGAACAACCACCATATTAGGAAAGCCATATTTAGTCTCTGGGTCAAAGCCCAGCCGAGTGCCCAGTGGACAGTTGGCATCAGTTGCCAGCCATGTGAGTGAGGCATCCTGAATGCCCACCCCAACTGAACCTTCAACAATTATCTGCCTACAACTGCGTTAAGAGCTATCAAGTGACAATGGTCCTTCAAACGTTTTTCCAATTTTCTAAATCACAATTTTCTAAATCACAACATTGTGAATAAAAGAAAAGATTTTTAAAGTGTTAAGAGCAGGAATAATTTGTTAAACAACAAAAGTAACTGAAACAGTTTGTTATATGGAAGCTGGATGCTGCCAAAAATAAAAATAGCAAAACCAAAACCCTAAATATGTGCATTGACTTTGAGACAGAGTCCTGGATGTGAGCAAAACTCAGAAAGGCCTTTAGGAGACTACCATCAGCAACCAAATGGCCCTTGAAAAGAATGTCAGCCAGAACTTAAAAGATAATTGGGAAAGAGATTACTGAAAGCTGGAGAGAGATCTTGCTTCTGCAGTGAGGAAGTTTAGCTAAATTGTGGCCTGAATATTCAAGGACAGGTGATTGAAACTTGATCTTTGACCCTGTACAAAAATCAAATCAAAATGAATCAGACACTGAATGAAATTCTGAAACTATTAGAAGAAAACACAGGAGGAACAGATGAAGACATTGTTATAAGCAATGATTTGGTTGAATAAGACTTCAAAACACAAACAACAGAAGCAAAAATAGGTGAATGAGATTATATCAACTTAAGAAGCTTCTGCACAGCAAAGGAAACAAAGTTAGCGAGTGAGGAGATGGATTGTGGAATGAGGAATATGTGCTATGTGTGTAAACATTAATTACCCTGGCTTGTTTAGTATGCTATTCATCTAACAAGTGAATAATAGTCATAATAAATAAGGAACCAAAAAACTCAATGGACAAATTATATGAATTTCTCAAAAGGATACATTCAAATGGCCCAAACATTTATGAAAAAATGCTCAACATCATTAACCATCACAGAAATACCACAATGAAATATTATCTTACCCCAGTTAGAATGGCTATTTTTTTAATAGACAAAAAATAATTACTGCTAGCAAGGATGTGGAGAAAAGGTATTCTTATTCATGGTTGGTGGGAATATAAATTAGTAAAACCTTTAGGAAGGTTCTTCAAAAATCAAAAAACAGATCTACAGCTATCTCAATTTTGGATACATACCCAAGAGAAATGATATCAGCATATCAGAGATACTTATGTGCAGCATTTGTTGCTGCACTATTCGCAATAGTGATCATAAGGTAAGTCTGTTTTTTAATTTTTTGGGGAGCCTCCATACTGATTTCCATAGTAGTTACACTTCTTTATATTCCCACCAATAGTGTATGAGGGTTCATTTTTCACTGGTTCCTCACCAGCCTTTGTTGTCTGTTTTCTCGATGATCACCAATCTGACTGGGGTAAAATTGAATCTTTGTGTAGCTCTGATTTGCATTTCCTTTATGGCTAAGAATGCTGAACATTGCTTCATGTATTTACTAGCCATTTGTATTCCTTCTTCTGAGAACTGCTTAATCAATTCATTGTTTATTGGATTATTTGTTCTTTTGTAGTTTAATTTTTTAGCTCTTTGCATATTCTGAATATGCAAACTCAACAGTTATCTGTTGAGTAGAGATTTTCTCCCATTCTGTGGATTTGCTCTTGATTCTGGTTTCTTTTGATGTGCAGAAACTTTTAATTTGATGCAGTCCCATTTGTCAATACTTGCTCTTATTTCCTGAGCAATTAGAGTCCTATTCAGAAAGTAATTACCTATGCCTCTATCTTCCAGAAATTACCCTATTTTTTTCTGTAATAGTTTCAATGTTTTGGGTCTTACAAGAAGGTCATGGATGCATCTAGAATTGAATTTTGTACAGGGTGAGAGATAGGGATCTAGTTTCAGTCTTTTGCATGTACATAGCTAGTTTTCCCAACACCATTTGGTGAAGAAGCTGTCTTTTTTTCCAGTGTATATCTTTGCTCCTTTGTCAAAGATCAGATTCTGGAGCTCTGTGGTTTTATTTCTGGGTCTTATATTCTGTTTCATTGATCTTCATGTGTTTTCGTGCCAGTAACATGTTGTTTTTGTTACTTTAGCCCTGTAGTTTAATTTGAAGCCCTGTAGTTTAATCTGGTATTGTGATACCTCCAGCATTGCTCTTTTTGCTCATAATAGTTTTTAATATTCAGAGCCTTTTATTCTTCCATGTTAATTTAGGATTGATTTTTCTGTTTCTGTGAAGAATGATGTTGGAATGTTGATGGGTATTGCATTGAATCTATAGACTGCTTTTGGTAGTATAGCAACTTTCATGATATTAATTCTGCCAATCCATGAGCATGAGAGAATTTCCATCTACAATTTCTTTTCTCAAGGTTTTGTAGTTTTCATTGTATAGATCTTTTATTATCTTCATTAAGTTTATACTTAGGTATCTTTTGGTGCTATTGTTTGCTGTTGTTTTTGAAGGGGTTGGTGGTGTTGAGGTTTGAACTCAGGGCCTCACACTTGCTATGTAGATGCTCTACCACTTGAGCCACTTTGGCAACCCTCCCTTATCTAAGAGTTATTTTTATTATTTCTTTGGTGGGACTGGGGTTTGAACTTAGGGCTTCACACTTACAAAGCAGGTACTCTACTGTTTGAGCCATGCATCCAATGAGGCTATTATGAATTGGATTTTTTTCCTAATTTTTTCTCAGTCTTTTCACTGTGGGTGTATAGAAAGGCTACTGATTTTTGTATGTTGAATTTCATATCCTGCTATGTTTATAAATATGTTTATCAGATCTTCAGAACTGGGAGTTTTTGTTGAAATTCTTGGGATCTTTTTCCATGTATATCACCCTATACCAAGATTAACTCAAAATGGATCAAGGATCTTAATATCAGACCCCAAACTTAAGTTGATATAGGAAAGAGTAGGAAATACTCTGGAGTTAGTAGGTATAGGTAAGAACTTTCTCAATGAAACCCCAGCAGCACAGCAACTAAGAGATAGCATAGATAAATGGGACCTCATAAAACTAAAAAGCTTCTGTTCATCAAAAGAAATGGTCTCTAAACTGAAGAGAACACCCACAGAGTGGGAGAAAATATTTCCCAACTATACATCAGTCAAAGGACTGATAACCAAAATATATAGGGAACTTAAAAAACTAAATTCTCCCAAAACTAATGAACCAATAAAGAAATGGGCAAGTGAACTAAACAGAACTTTCTCAAAAGAAGAAATTCAAATGGCCAAAAAACACATGAAAAAATGCTCACCATCTCTAGCAATAAAGGAAATGCAAATTAAAACCACACTAAGATTCCACCTCACCCCTGTTAGAATAGCCATCATCAGCAACACCACGAACAGCAGGTGTTGGCGAGGATGCGGGGGGAAAAAGAAACCCTCTTACACTGTTGGTGGGAATGTAGACTAGTACAACCACTCTGGAAAAAAATTTGGAGGCTACTTAAAAAGCTAGACATTGATCTACCATTTGATCCAGCAATACCACTCTTGGGGATATACCCAAAAGACTGTGACACAGGTTACTCCAGAGGCACCTGTACACCCATGTTTATTGCAGCACTATTCACAATAGCCAAGTTATGGAAACAGCCAAGATGCCCCACCACCAATGAATGGATTAAGAAAATGTGATATCTATACACAATGGAATTTTATGCAGCCATGAAGAAGAACGAAATGTTATTATTTGCTGGTAAATGGATGGAATTGGAGAACATCATTCTGAGTGAGGTTAGCCTGGCCCAAAAGACCAAAAATTGTATGTTCTCCCTCATATGTGGACATTAAATCAAGGACAAACACAACAAGGGGATTGGACTATGAGCACATGATAAAAGCGAGAGCACACAAGGGAGGGGTGAGGATAGGTAAGACACCTAAAAAACTAGCTAGCATTTGTTGCCCTTAATGCAGAGAAACTAAAGCAGATACCTTAAAAGCAACTGAGGCCAATAGGAAAAGGGGACCAGGAACTAGAGAAAAGGTGAGAGAAAAGGTTACCTTCTAGATCACCTAGAAGGTAACACACACATACAGGAAATCAATGTGAGTCAATGCCCTGTATAGCTGTCCTTATCTCAACCAGCAAAAACCGTTGTCCCTTCCTGTTATTGCTTATACTTTCTCTACAACAAAATTAGAAATAAGGGCAAAATAGTTTCTGCTGGGTATTGGGGGTGGGGAGAGGGAAGGGGCAGAGTGGGTGGTAAGGGAGGGGGTGGGGGCAGGGGGGAGAAATGAACCAAGCCTTGTATGCACATATGAATAATAAAAGGAAAAAAAAAAAAGAAATTCTTGGGATCTTTTAAGTATAGAATCATATCATCTGAAAATAGAAACAATTTGACTTCTTCTTCATTCCTTTTATTTCTTTCTCTTGCCTTATTGCTGTGGCTAAGAATTCTAGTACTATATTGAATAAGAGTGGGAAGAGTAGACACCTTTGTCTTATTCCTGACTTTAGAAGAAATTATTTCAGTTTTCCCATTTAGCATGATGTTAGTTATAGATTTGTCTTATATAGCCTTTATTATGTTGAGGTACATTCATTCTATTCCTAGTTTCTTAAGAGCTTTTAATGCAAAAGGATGTTGAATGTCTTCAAAGGCTTTTTCTATATCAATTGAGATGATCATGTGATTTTTCCCTTGATTCTTTTATGTACTGTAGTGTACATATTGATTTATGCATGTTGAATCATCCTTGCATCCCTGAAATGAAACCAATTTGATCATGGTGTATTTTTTAATGTATTGGTGAATTTGGCTTGCAAGTGTTTTACTGATAACTTTTGTGTCTATGTTCATTAGAGAGATTGGCCTAAATTCTCTTTTTTGTTGTATTTTTGTCCAGTTTTGGAATGAGTGCAATACTGGCTTTATAGTGTGCTAGTGTTCCTTCCCCATCTATTTCCTGGAAAAGTTTGAGGAGTATTGATTGTTAGTTCTTCTTTAAAGGCCAGGTAGAAGTCAACAATGAATCCATTATGTCTTGGACTTTTTCTTTGTTAGGAAACTATTACTACTTCAACCTTGTTACTTGTTATAGGTCTGTCTAGGTGGTATATATCCTCTTAGTTCAATTTTGGTTGGCCAAATACATGTAGAAATTTACCAATTCCTTTAGTTTAGTTGTTTGAATATAGGTTTTCAAAGTATTCCTTCATCATCTTCTGGAATTCATTGGTATTTGCTATACTCCTCTGTTTTATTTCTGATTTTACTAATTTGGGTCCTTTCCTTGATCTTTTTAGTCATATCAGCAGTCTTATTTATCTTTTCAAAGAATCAACTTTTTGTTTCAGTCATTCTTTGTATCATTTTTTCAGTCTCTATTTCATTAACTTCTGCCCTAATCTTTATTATTTCTTTCTTCTGATAATATCGGGTTTGACTTGTTCTTATTTTTCTAGGAGATTGAGGTGCATCATTAGACTATTTGCTTGAGATCTCTGTTTAAGAAGATATTTTAAAAGGAAATTAAATGGGTATAGCAAAAGATTATAGGAGTGAGAAGAGTATCTTTTCTTCTTAAATGTTACTGGAAAATTGCTGTCTCTGATAGTTAGGAGCAATAAGGCTTCTAAGAATCATAAAAGTGTGATCTTGTAATAGCCTCCGAGATGTCCTAAGGAAGAGACAAGCTTATCTGGAAAAATTTTATCAGTGTGGATTTTATCTATTAGAGTGTATTTTAAATTGGGACACAAGAAGCTCCTAAAGTTTTCAACAGAATTGTATTAGCTTTTACCACTTTATATTGAGAATGTGGAACAGAAAATTGGTTTCTTTATGTTACAGATCAAGAATCAAGATGATATCAAGATTAATATAGCAAAGGTGAACTCGAGGAGCTATATCTGTAAAAACTCTTCCCTATAATTATTCTAGATAATGAGGTTCTAGTTTTCTGAGCCTAATGTTCACATAGGATGAGACATGGTTGGGACAGACAGTTGAGGGGAATTTTGAGAAGCAATGAGGGTATTTTGCATGTGAGAAGAATGGAAATAATTTGTAGCCAGAATATAGACAGTGGTGAGTTAAAGCATGGGTATAAGATTTGTTGATTCTTCTGCCATTGAGAGGTAGACTGTTCATGGAATGACTGGCAACCGTTTCAACCAAGAGAGTATGAAAGATATGATGCTTTATAATGTCTGAGTCCAGATCAGAAAATCCCATGCAACTAATGTCTCATATTCTTGGAGTTCTTACCCTAAGGGAAACCAGCCACCATGAATGATGTTCAAATAACCTCAGACCACCATGCAGAAGTGCTCTCCCACTAGCACTCTAGTCTATACAACTAATATCAAATGCCAGTGATGGAGTAAGCTATCTTGAGTGTGGAGCAGGCCAAGTCTAGAAATGACTGCAGCTCTAGCCATCATCTGACCACAACTTCATGAGTAACTCTAGGTGAGAACCACCTAGACAATCACTTCTTAAATTCCTAACCCTCAAAATATTGAGCAAAGTGAAGTGGTCATTTTAAGTCACTAAGTTTGTTATTCGGTAGTACTAAGTGAAATACCCAGAAATATTTTTCAATGATAAATATTTCTTTCTAAATCAAAAATCCCTCTTGATACCGGGCACTGGTGGCTCATGCTTATAACCCAGCTACTCAGGAGGCAGAGATCAGAAGGATTGTGGTTTGAAGCCAGCATGGACAAATACTTCATGAGACCCTATCTCAAAAAAAACCCATCACAAAAAAGGGCTGGTGGAGTGGCTCAAGGTAAAGGCCTGGAGTTCAAGCCCCAGTACTGCAAAAAAACAAAATCTCTCTTGATAGCTTAGGTGAGAGAGGTAAGGGATCAAATATGGGGCATAAACCTTAAGAACAGGAGAGCACATGGATGTCAAAGACAACAACAATGGACAAACTGGAGGTTTATTAATAGGAGAATGCATAAATAATGGGATGTTGCCATTTAGAAAATATTTTAAGCCACTATTGAAAATGCACCCTACATCATTTCACTTGGAGTAATTTTTATAACCTAGTGGGAAAATAAAATAGAAAGAATGTTAAGTACTTCTCATATATGTGTTTGTACATATTTAAATATATATTCATATGTATTTCTATATGTGTGTATATCTACCTATCAATCGATTGGTCAATCAAAAGATAGAGAGAGATTACTTTATGTATATGTGTCCTGTATGTATGCACATATATTTTAAATGAATGTGTACATACATTACATGGTATAATTGTGTCTAACTGGTGAACAGTCTAGGACCTAGAAACTCAAGGGCTACTAGAATGAAGCAGCTTACTATGGATAGAAGCAGCCTTTTCCAAGATGTGGTAACCCATCAGAAGCACTTCAAGTGTGTTTTGAGAGATCAAGGCTAGGCTCTGCCCATCTGCCCATATATTTGGCAGCAACAGGGGTCATTACATTCTTACCATGGAAATTTCATGTTGACTTTTATCCAACAAGTAATTTGACTAAGCTATATTCACCAATTTCTAGATAGCCTGTGCTTCTTTCTGTAGAGATAAATAACACTGGACAGCTACACTTTTATCATTTAATGTATTTTGAAGTCACAGACATCCAGATAAAAACTTATTGGTCCAGCTATACTTATCTCAACTAGCAAAAACCCTTGGTCCTTCCTATTATTGCTTATACTCTCTCTTCAACAATATTATAGATAAGGGCAAAGTAGTTTCTGCCTGGTAGCGAGAGGGTAGGGAGGAGAGGGATGGGGCGGGGAGGAAAGGGAGAGGACAGTGGAAGGGGGGGAAAGGAAGAGGACAGGGGAAGAGGGAAAAATAACCCAAACATTGTATGCACATATGAATAAAAGAAATTAAAAAAACCTTATTGGTCCATATGTGAATTTATTGAGTACTTAAAGTAGAAATTGTAAGTATAACAAAGCTTGCAAAAATTTCTCCACCTAAATGTGTCTTTGATAAGCATCACCTAAAAAATATTTCAGAATCACCTCTGAAGACAGTGGTAAACCGGTGGAACTAAGGGGTAGTCCAAACTGCTTAGGAAACTCTATTCAATTATTTTAGCAAATTTAATACAGAGGTACAACTAGCTTTGGCAGGAAAAAAAAAACAGTCATTCTGACTCTTCTGTCCTCTCCTAGTTCATGAGAAAATATAATATTGCTGCATATTTTCACGTTATGTTATTGGACCCACAAGAGACAAGCCAAAGAGTCAATAACACTTTCCCTGGAAAAGAGGATGAGAGGGTGAGAAATTTGGAATTATTATTTTTTGTTTTATTATAAATTGTTTGACTTTTATCAAAAGCTTTCATTATTTTAATATAATTTTAAAGTCTTTTAAAATAATTCTAATAACAAAAGTCATAGCTGGAATAATATTGCCCATGGTTTAACTGCACTACCCAGTTTCTCTAAACACGAAAAATTTTTAAATGTTTTGTAGCAAAACTGTTTTAGTGAGCTGTTAATAATTATTTTGTCACTGAGACAGTGTTCAGTGACACATACATTGCCACAACTTGGTTTTTGACCACAATAAGATATATTGTCATTATGGCATACTGTTCATTGTAATTATAACTCTCAATATACCCTTTGAACTTATGTCTAAACCACTTATCACAACCCTTTTTTATATTTAATAGTAATATTCTCTTCACTTTCAAATTCTCTTAGGATGCATTTATGATGGGAGATTTCATTCAATTTATTCACTTGGATTTATTCAATTTGTTCTTACCATGTGCTATGGGTATTAATAAAAGAAAATAGAGAAAATACACAGAAATTCACTACAAATATTGGTGATTTAAGCCCAAATTTCAAATTAAAATTAAGTCACACATCAAATTTAAAATTCTAGATGCCTAAAAAAATTATTCAAAGTGGAAAATATTTTGTTTCTGAACATTTATTTTTATTCTACTTTTCAACTTCACCAAGTTTGGTTTCAACCCAATAGACTAAAGTCTGAAAGAGAGTGAGAAAAAAACAGTAATTCAAAGTCATTTCATACTTGGACATGTGACCTTGCATTACTCAGATGGGGATAAAAAAAGTTCAAATATTCAGGGTCTTGGAAGGCTGAATTTTCAATCTTGGCAAATCCTGATGGTTTACTCTTGATTTAAAAATACATGCACACAGAAGATTATTAAGCTATGACCAATATAAAACTGTATTTCTCAGCTATTACATTGGTTCATATACAAGTTACATTTATCATTCTTTTAAACTACAATACATTTATATATTTAACCCAGGGTCACTTCAGAATTCACTTTCTACTAAAATGCAGTGAAATGTAGCCAGTTAAAGAACATTATTCAAAGCTGGGCACCAGTGGCTCATGCCTGTAATCCTAGTTACTCAGGAGGCAGAGATCAGGAGCATCACAGTTCGAAGTAAGACCAGGCAAATAGTTTGCAAAACCCTATTTCAAAAAAACCCATCACAAAAATAAGGCTGGTGGAGTGAAGCAAGGTGAAGGAAGGCCATGAGTTTAGACCCCAGTACCTCCAAAAAAAACATAATTCAACTTCCTGAATACATTATCTATATCAGAACGGACTGGGTTTGCTGTAATATCAACATATTTATACAGTAAAACATTTCAACAATACCACTTAAACTAAGTAAAAAACATTGTTTGGATTTTTGGATTGCTTCTGTAGTTCAAATGCAAGGCTGGAGTAGAACACGATAATACATTTAATTTTATTGTACATGTTACTTGTAGTGTCCTAAAACCTGTTTGCAGAATAATGAAGGACTCTGCTGGAGATAAAAATACAAGTTTACACCCTAAAGAAAAAAACAATAATGTGGTGCCTGGTAGAAACATTTATAAATATATCACATATTATTTGATGAGGCAAATAATAGATTGGACACCAATATGCTTTATTACTAAGACAATTAAATAGAATTTATTTGTGGTTGCTCAATGCCAGAATTTGCAAAGTATCAAACCACTACTATGTGCGCTATGGGAAATAATAAGACTTGAAAAATATGATTATTTCCTTCAAAAAACTCCACATGTGATCTGGCAAAGGGACCCGTACTTCATGATAAATTGAATTACTTACCTTAATTCACTCATATTCAATCTTGTTTGCAAGAGATCTAAGACAGGAAAATGTATCTATTAATAAGTATAAATTAAAGTATTATTTATACTCCATATTATCCCAAAGGTTTTAAGAGAAAGTTAATAGAGCTGTGCTTATAGAACAGGGAACAATTATAAGGGAAATGCTATAAATTATAAATGATTTGAGTAGATGGTACTGACAAAACATAGTTAAGTTACTAATCTAACACCCCATAATAACAATTAAATTCATTATTTCATTTGTCATCTCCTAACCACAGCCTTGAGAGCTTGTAACTACCCATGATCCACAAATAAGGTCAGAGGCTCAGAGATTAAGTGGCTAAAAACTCAATACAGGTTGTCTTGTAGGTCCAAAGTCTGTGCTCTATACATTAATCAAACTGCCATACAGCTGGCTCTATCTTATGCCCATCTCTGGTTTGCCAGGTTTTAAGACATTCAGAATCACCCTAGTACTTGTCCTCTTGTGCAGAAGTACCACCGGAAAGCATTTGTCCCAATGAACTCAATTAATTTTTCCCCAATGATCAATGGAACAAACACTGCCACACTATTTTGGAAATAAGAATTAAGTGGCATTTTGTGTTTCATTCACAGAAAGAAACAGCTTTAATGTTGTTTACTCGTCAAATAGCAGTGTGGATATTCTTTTTCACATTAGGCAATACTATACATGATTGCTGCTGTCTTCCTTCAAAACACAAGGATTTTGTCACTGTCACCTTAAGATGCTATCCTAGTGGAATTATTTTCCACTGTGACTGGGCCACAAGAAAGTCTTCCAGGTGTTGAATATAGCCAAGGTTTTCCACGCCTGTGGGGAAGGTTGCCAGTCCAAGGAAGTGAATTTTATGAGAGAACTGATGTATACACATTTGTTTAAAAGAAAGTTAAAGATTCCTTTTAAGGATTCTGAATTCCTTTCTTTGATCCCTGAAAATATGAACTTATTTCTGGTATTCAGAAGTGAAACGCTACATAGGAAAACAGCATATTTTCTTTTCTGGTTTGTCTTTTTTAAAAAGAAACAACTGAATACCATATGGAGTAATTTGGTGCTCTTATGATATGATTAAAAATTATAATCACAGTAAAACAATTTCCTAATAAGCAGTGATGCCTAAATTTAGACTAGTTCTAGAAAGTAGTTCACCAAGAACATCTGCTAATAGCAAAAACCAGGCTTCCTTTAATTTTTTTTATTTTGAAAAATAACATTTAAAAAGATAGAAAAGTACAATGAATAATATTACAAACACCAATATTTCCACCTCCCAGAATTAAAAACTGTAAACATTTGGTTAGAATTACTGCTACAGTTTCCATCAGTATGTATATTTTAAAACACTGTTAATGTAAGCCTATATCAGAAGAAAGGAAGAAAAGGAAAGAAGGATGAAAAAAGAGAGGGAAGAAGTTGAAAGAGGAGATGAAGAATGTCATTCCAGTTCCTGTCTCCCTAACACAATTTCCACTCTCTTGAGTTTGATGTGTATCCTTTGGATCCACTCTAGAGTTGTATGCCTATATTTATCCATCATAGTAATTACATTACAACCATCATTTGACTACTCACTTTGCCATTCAATATTATGATTGGAGTTCCAACCATGGATGTGTCTGGATGTATGATAAGAAAGTGATTCACTTCTTTTAATGTTATCCAATTTGTAGGTATAGGATTATTTATAGTATTCTCTGTGACCTTTTCTATTTCTGTGGTAGTAGTTGTAATTTCTTCTCTTCCATTTCTGATTTTTTTTTAATATTGCTCCTTTTTTTCTTAGTCTGGCTAAAGATTCAGCAACTTTATCTTTTCAAGAAACCAACTTAGCTTCATTGTATCTTTTTTATTATCTTTCAAGTCTAAATTTTATTTTTTCATTAATTTTCATTAGGATATATTGATTGTACGGGGAGAATTCATAGTGACAGTTCTAAGTAGGCTTATATTGTACATTGGATAGATCACTCCCTCCGTCTCTCCCCCTCAATCCACTCCCTGCCCCCACTTAAATCTATTACAAGAGGTTTCTTGTAATATAAATATATGAAGTCCATCAACCATATACCCTCACCTTAATCTCCTTCGTTCACCTTCCTCTCTCATACAAGTTCTCCTCCCACACACTGTACCTATTTTACTGTCCTGTCTTCCATTACTATCTAAGTCAATGTTCAAAGGGGTTTCTCAATGTATTACCACTGTGAGTACACTTTACTTTGGTCCATTCAACTCCTTGCATTACTCTCCCTTACCCCTTTACCTCCAACTCCCCGTTTTTCAACAGCTTTCAATACACATCCTTATATCCTCTACCTTTGCAGATGTTATGTTTTACGATATTGTCGATGCTCTAACATTCTCTTTTCGTTTCTCTCCTTTCCTGAGTTCCATAGAGTAGTTCCACTGTTACAAATATGTTCTACATATGAGTTTGTATATGCTCATGCTTGTTTTGTGTGTATGCTTATCTTTTGGATCTATCTTCCATGTATGAGTGAAAACATGGGGCCTTTATCTTTCCAAGCCTGACTTACTTCACTTAACATGATGTCCTCCAATTGCATCCATTTACCTTCAAACCGTATGGTGTCATTATTCCTTACGCTTGAGTAAAATTCCATTGTGCATATATACCACATTTTTGTGACCCATTTTTCAGTTGTAGGACACCTGGGTTGTTTCCATAGCTTAGCTATTATGAATAGTGCTGTGATGAACATCAGTGTACAAGTGTCTGTTTTGTATCTTGACTTACATTCCTTTGGGTAGCTGCCCAGGAGTGGTATCAATGGATCATATGGCAGTTCTAGCCTTAGCTTTTTGAGGAATCTCCATTCTGCTTTTCAAAATGTTTGTATTAATTTGCATTCTCACCAACAGTGTATAAGGGTTACTGTTTTGCCACATCCTCACCACCATTTGTTGTTGATTTTGCCCTTAAATATGGGCATTCTAACTGGAGTGAGGTGAAATTTTAGTGTAGTTTTGATTTGTATCTCTTCTATAGCCGTGGAAGTTGAATAATTCTTCATATATTTATTGGCCATTTGTAACTCTTCCTTTGAGAATTCCTTATTTAACTCATGTGCCCATTTCTTCATTGGGATACTGATTCATTGGGGATTGATTTTTTGAGTTTGCTGTAGATTCTGGATATTAGTCCCTTATTGGATAAATAGCTGGCAAAGATTTTCTCCCGTTCTGTGTGCTGTCTCTTGAGTCTAGTGACTGGTTTTTTGTTGTTGTTGTTGTTGTTTTGCTGTGCAAAAGCTTTTCAGTTTGATGTAGTCTCATTTCATTTTTTCTCTTAGATGCTGAGCCTTTTGAGTTCCATTTAGGAAGTCATTCACTATTCCTATATGTTCTGTGTATTTCCTATTACTTCCTATAATTATTTCAAAGTTTCAGGTCTTACGTTAAAGTCTTTGACCCACTTTGAGTTGATTTTGATGCAGGGTGATATTGGTATAGGGATCTACTTTCAGTCTTTTACATGTGGATATTCAGTTTTCCCAGCAACATATGTTGAAGAGGCTGTGTTTTCTCCAGCATGTGTTTTGGGCTCCTGTGTAAAATATCATTTGGCTGTAGCTGTGTAGGTTTGTGTTTGGGTCTTCTATTGTAATCCATTGGTCTTCATGCTTGTTTTTGTGACAATACCATGATGTTTTTATTGTTATGATTCTATAGTGCAGTTTAAAGTTAGGAATTGTGATACCTCTAGCATTGAACTCTTTGCTCAGAATTGTTTTAGCTATTCAAGGTCTTTTGTGTTTACTACATATGTATTTTAGGACTGATTTTTCTATCTCTGTGAAGAATGCCATTTGGGATTTTGATAGGGATTGAACATGCAGATTGCTTTTGTATGGCCAGTTTTACAATGCTGATTCTACCAATCTTCTGATGTCTTCTTCAATTTCTTCCTTCAGTGGTTTATAGTTTTCATTGAAATGGTCTTTGGTTTCCCTCCTTAATAGATTCTGAAAAAGCCTTTGATAAAATTCAACACCCTTTCATGATAAAAGCTCTGAAGAACTAAGAAAATAAGGAATGTTCCTCAACATAATTAAGGTGATATATGACAAACCTATAGCCAGCATTAAACTAAATGGAAAACAGCTGAAGCCATTCCTTCCAAAGTCAGGAACAAGACAGGTATGGCTACTTTCCCTATTCCTATTCAGTATAGTTTTAGAATTCCTAGCCAGAGCAGTAAGACAAGAGCAAAAAATGAAAAGGATTTCAAATAGGGAAGGAAGAAGTCAAAATATCCCTATTTACAGAAGACATGATCCCATACCTAAAAGACCCTAAAAACTCCACCAAAAAACTTAGAAATCATAAAGTCTTTTGGCAAAGTAGCAGGATACAAAACTAATATACAGAAATCAGTAGCTGTCCTATATAACAACAGTGAACAGGCTGAGAAAGAATAAAAAATAAAGTACTTTGGAATAAATTTAACAAAGGAAACCAAAGTCTCAATTTTATTTATTTTTGCTCTGATCTTTATTAGTTTCTTCATTCTGCTGACTTTGGGGTTAATTTGTCTTCCTTTTCTGGTTCCTTGAGTTGTAAAGTTATTTGAAGCCCTTTTCATTGTACATTGTGAGTGGGGGGAGTTCATTGTGACATTTACATATTTGCTTATAATGTATCTTGATTTGTTTCACCCCATCCATCATTCTCTACCAGTTCCTCCCCCCACTTATTAGAATAATTTCAACAGGTTTCATTGTTCTATTTTCATACACAGATGCAAAGTACACCTTCCATATTTCCCCTTTGTCACTCTCTTCTTTTGCCCTCTATCCCTCACACTGGTACTCATGCCCAGACAGGACCTGTTTTGCTTTCCTGTTCTTCAGTTTTTTATATAGGTGTTTACTGCTATAAACTTTCCTCTTAGAACTGTTTTTCCTACATCATATACATTTTTGGATTATTATGTTTTTGTGTTTGTTTGTCTCAAGATATTTTTCAATTTCCCTTAGTTTTTTTTTTTTCTTCTTTGAACCGTTGGTTGTTCAGGAGCATGTTTTTAAATGTCCATATATTTATGGATTTTTTTCCAAAGTTCCTCCTCTTTTTGATTTCTAGTTTCATTCTATTCTAATTACAAGAGATAGTTGATAAGATTTCAAGCTTGTTGCGTTTGTTAAGCCTTGTCTGTGAACTAACGTGAACTGTTCTGGAGTATGGTTCGAGAAGAATGTGCAATCTTAGTGCTGCTGGAAGGAATGTTCTGTAGATACCTGTTAGCTCTGTCTTGGTGACCTAATATTTTAATTAACAGCCTTGCATCTATTCTTAAGTGTTATTTTCCCATAATTTCCTTTTCTGCACTACTCTAATCCAGTTTTAAAGTCAACTTGTACTGCCCTAATTTTAAAATCCAAACAGCTGTTTTTATATTCTTTGAAATAGCTCAAGGAATTTGATAAGTTTCATCTAGAAATTTTCTGGGCCTGCAGCTTAAAATGAGGACTGTGATATTTTTCTTCTAGGTTGATTTCCTTGATGGTTATTAATATACTAAAGTTTTTTTTATTTATTCCAGTGTTAATTTTGGCATTTCATGTCTCTATATTTTGTCAAATTTACTACCTATAAATTATTTGCTAACTATATAAATTATTTTTATTATTGTTCATCTTTACTTGTATTATTTATTCTACATTTTCTAGCATAATCTTCCTCACCTTCTTTTCCCAATCATTTTTAAAGTGCTTTACCTATCGTAGTAAACTTCTGGTTATATAACTCTACTGTTTGAACTATACTTTTGCTCTCTGTATCAATATTCATATGTATTTTAGTATATTTTTCTGTCCACTTTACTTTTTAAGGCATTATTTAGGAAAGCAATAGTATATGAATATGCTTATATCACTGTCAAGTTTAACAATGTCAACTTGAGATCTCAATTTTCTCCTTCTCAAGAAACACACTGTACACTAGCCCCAGAGCCAGGTACCACTGTGAATTTCCAGAAATCAGCTCCCATGTGTTGGAGATACTGGATTTTTTGCCTCAGTATCTTCTTGCTGCTGGGGGAACCCAAAATGGGATACTTCCTATCTGCCCAAATATGAGATACAACTGAGGCATTCTTTAGAGCAAATTTATAGCTCTAGATGCTTATACTAGAAAAGAAGAAAGCTGAAAATAAATGAGCTAACCAACTTAAAAAGTTAGGAGAACAACAAAATAAACACAAAGAGAGTAGAAGGAAGGAAACTATAAAGATAAGAATAGAAATTAATCAAGTGAAAAACAAATATACAGTAGAGAGAATCAACTAAGGCAAAAGTTCATTTTTTGAAAAAAAAACTAATAAAATAGACATTCTAATAGGCTTTTAGAAAACTTGAAACAGCACAAATAAACAATATTAAAAATAAAAAATAAGGCAAGAGCAGATAATACTGAGATTTAAAAAGATAAAACTATGAAATAAGCATTCCCAAAACATAAAAAAAATTAACAACTAACTGAAGAAATAAAATGTCCTTATTTTCTCCTATTTGTTAAATAAATTTAATTAAGATCAGAAATTTAGTCTTGAGGGAGAGGGAGGGGAAAAGGGGGGAGGAAATGACCCAAACATTGTATATACATATGAATAAAAGGAAAAAAAAGAAATTTAATCTTGAAAAAGGCATTTCCACATGATTTCAGAGGTAATTTAAGTCAGGGTCAACAAATACGTATATTTGCTATTATTCATCATTAACTGTGACTTACTTAGAAAGGCTTTTCAAAATTAATTTTAAAGGTATCCATTTCCCCTACATATCTAATTACTATTTCATTTCTAACCTAATGACAAATAGTCTGGTTAGTAAAAACTCTATGAAGTTATGCTTTTGGATGGAGTCAATTCTGACAGCCCTTCCTTGTATAATCGAGTATAAGGTTTACTCTCATATTTTGAGGCTACTTATTCCTCATATGAAGCTTGTTAAATAATGTTATGTCAATTTTTCAGACATTAAAATTTTTTACTTGGTCCATCCCTAACTCAGAGAAATTTGTAAGTTCTTACATTCTTACATATTTGTCCATTATGGACATCCTGAGGCTATGCCACGATGTTTACACACAATATAACTGAAGAATTAAATTTTTATATCATGCAGCAATCCTCCTTATGCTTAATAATTTTTTGTCACAGAGACTATTGTGACTGCCATGTGTATTGATCATTATTTTTGGTGGAATTTAGCTTAATATATCTTTCCTCCTCTTACATTTGGCTTTTCTGTTTATTCATATTTTAGGTGTTTCTTATCCCACTTACCATTATCTGATTTTTAAACATCACATCTATTGAATTTGTAGCAATTACTATTGATAGGTCTTGACTTACTTCCACAATTTCATTTTTATTATATTTCCTAATCTTGCAATAGTTTTCTTTTTTCTTCTTTTTGCTTTCTTTTGGTCAGATTAAGATTTGTCATTTTGCTCCAATGCTCTAACACAATATATCTATTTTTGATTTTCTGCAATCTTGAGACGTCTTAAGGATCCCCATCTTTCACTAATTTTGGAAGTTTTGCTTACACAAGTTTTTCTGTCATTCTCTTTGTTTCTGGAACTCTAATGAGACATCTGACTAGAACTTTTGTGCTCTGAAAATGTTAACCAAATTTTATATTTCCTGTGAGCATCTCTCTCTACATTGTATTCTAGGTAATCTCTTTCATTTTTGCTGTTTTTTACATTTTACTACTTCTTTCTCCAATAATCAAAAATGAAGGAAACCCAGAGAGTCAAGCTCAACAGTCAAGTTGACATTCTTCTAGGTACGTCAGGGAGCTCTGAGGTGAGATCATCAGAAGACTGAGGGAGGCAGAGGTTTAACAAATTCAGAGTGAGGGGAAAGATTGGAATTTGAGCACTGATAAATCCTTGAGTTTTGGCATTAGAACTATAATGTTATTACAGATTCAAATGATTTTAGTTTGCAAGTTCAAGCCTGGCTAACCTTGAGAAACAAACAAAAATCCTCTTTGGAGGGTGAAAAAATGGACATAATCCAACTGTGTCCTAGATTGTTATATGGAAGGGTCAGTCCACCATCCCCAACTTTCATGAGTGAAGGCTTACAGACTTTCACTCATGAAAAGACCTTCTTGTTCCAGTACACTTGAGGCACTGTAGTGAGAAAAGTCATAAAAAAGGAGGGACCAATTGACATGTGAGTTTAGGGCTTGTTATGCATTTTGAGAAACTATACTGTCTCTTACATCTTTTCTGTGTAAAAAAAAAATCACTACCCTCATACTGACTCATTTGCCACAGCCACCATTAATTTTACTGTGACAGATATAAGTGATTCTATGAAGGAAACAAGGATGTTTCATGTTTGATATTAAGTGTTAGGGACATGTGATGACATCTGTGGTCTGTCACAGACTGGAAACTAAGAAATGTGGTTTTTTTGGTCATGTTTCTGTCATGCACAACAATTTTGCTAGGGCCTGTAAATGAGCCTTCTTGGTGCCTATGAAATGTGCCATCATTTTATTTGGAAGATTAATAGAGGTGCAGATTCCCAAGAGGTGGGATGGAAAAATCTCTAAGGAGCTTTTGCACTATGGAAAACAATATTCACTATTAATTTTTATGACTTCTTATTGCTTTCATAATACAAACTACAGAAAGTGATCTTTGCCAAGTCCCTCTGGCATTGTGAGGATGGAATCAGTCAGACAGTTGTTAAACCCAAACCTGGATAATCATCAGAATTACTTGAGAAGATTTTTATAATCAAGAATAAATCTCAGTAAGTCTTTCAATACAATCCATCTTTCACTCCAGGCTGAAGCCTCCCCAGTTACCCCTTCATCATCCTTTCCATCATATGTACTTGGATTTTTGTTTGCTTGTTATTTCTTTTAGGCCAGTCTCCTCCAGTGGCCTGTGCAGTCCATGAATACAGAGCTGCTGAATGCTATCCTGTTCATTTCACCCATAAAATTTACCACAAAGCCCAGAGCCTAGTGATTGTTTAATCCATATGTGAAGGAATGGATTAAAACCATTAAAAACAGAAATAGCAGCAGTGCAAACCAAGAATCCTTATTTGTACAGAATTCAACATGTGATTTTGTGGCCAACCTGCTGAAGGACACACTAGATCACAACAAAGTGATTTTCAACTAAAAACAAAGCATCAGGATTATTGGCGGCATGGGCACAGGATCAGGTTTTTCAGTGTTCGATCCGGACTGGCTCAGAAGGGCTCCTTTCCTTCTCACTCTTGCACTTGGACCTCAATTCTCTACAGTCTCCATTTTGACATTCCTAATAATTGTATCTCGGAATTTGTGCTTTGTAAGTGACATCTGATGGGACAATGGGGTATGAGCGCAGCACTCCACTAACCCCCAATAGAAATTAATAGCTGCCTGCGCTCAACAGTTGCTGCTGCCCTCACTCCAAGAGGCTGTTGGACAGAGGTCTAGAAAAAGCAGGGTCCTTGGATGCCACTGCTGGTCTGCATTTGCATGATGTGTATTCCCCAGCCAAAGAAGGTTGATGTCAAATAATGAGGAACACATGACAGGTGACATCACAGAAGAACAGAAAATGTTTTTTTCCTGCATTTTGAACAAGGAGCCGAACATTTTTTACTGGGTGGGGTAAATTATATACCTAGACCTAGAAGTAAGAAATACTCATTTTCTGAAAAGGCATGTATATTTAAATTGAGAAACACTGTTCCCAAGTTTACTTCTTTGAAATATGTTGCTGTACACAGGTACATGGCCACCCAGTAAGTTCTTAATGGCTTTTGTTCCACACAAATAGATTTTCCATAACTGACACAGAGAATTACCTCTTGTTTACTAAACTATACTTTCTTAATGTAAATATGATTTCATTAAAAAGTTAAGTATGCAAATTACTTTTACTGAAAAATGTATTTTGTATACCACAATTGGAAGACTTGAATGTAAGCCCCTTAGTCACCCTAATTATTATAATTTTATTATTTAGTCTTTTTCACTGAAAACTTGCATTCTACTCCTTCTCTCCCTTCCTTCAATACCGAAAGCCTTTTACATTGCTTTGGGAAGTTTCAAAAGCTTCCATTTAGTTCTCTCAGCCTCTCTGTTATTGAACTCCATAAATGTAGGCCCAAATTTTTCTTTCTCTAGGATGTCCAATCTTCCTTCATGTTGATTTGCAGAAGTTTGGAGGTGTCAATGGAAAAATATTGAGTTCCCAAGAAATGACTCATTTAAAATCAAGTGCTGAGACAACCAAGAGGCTGCCGGAAAATGCTGAGCCATTTGGTAAAACGAGGGAATCTGATACTGAAGCAGGTTGTGTGGAGGCAACTTGTGTATCAGGAATTGTTCTTGGTTGTGTCAACCCTTGCTTCACTGCTCATGAGGTTTCCCTAATATCTGATGACGGCTCCATGGTTTGGGAGCCCGTTCCCTGTCTACCTGCCAAACCATCATCTTGTTTCTTCAGAAGGATTTGTTCATCCAGGGAAGGAGAAACTTTATTCTTGTTCTTGGTTCTTCATTAACAATGACCTCCTTCTTTGCACTATTCCTATCTAGATAGGGATTTCTTAATCTTATCCCTGACTCTCTTCACCAACCCCTAGCTGGGAGTCCCTAGTCCAACCTCCTGCCATCTGCATGTTTACCTGTGTGTTCTTCATCAGCAGCACTCAGTAGCCAGGTTCTGTTCAATGCAAGCAATTTGCACAACACTAGAATTGTGTGAGTTGGAGTAGTTCACAGCTACTCCCTGAACCACACTAAAGGGGTATCACTTCCTCCCATCAAAAAGAATCAGAAGCTAGAAGCACAGCTTTTCAACTCCAGTTAATTTCAGTATTTAGGTTCTTTCCATTAGGTTACAGGACTTGTGTTCTCCTTGACTGACAAAAGCATAGGAAGGTGTTCAAACCCTGATGTAGAAGTTTTACAAGTTGCCTCAGTTTTAGAGGATGTCATCTCATTGACAGAGATAAAGCCTACCTGAGTCTAAGTGGGTAGACCCACATCCTTGTTGATCCACTATTGCCTTTGGATCTAGCACTATCTGAGTTCCCAGGCAAGATCTCAATATCCTATAATCTCCTCATCATATGCAATATTTTCCAAATTTCTTCCAGGAAAGCCTTTTATAACTGTAGATGGTGATGGCTGCAGAAAAGAGTGAGCAATGGTGAGGGCAAATTTCTATTTATTTATATTTGAGGCATGAAGACATTATATGGGTGCCTTTTATGACAATCACTGGTCCTTTATAAGAAGATATGCTCAACCTAGTTGTATGGAGAACTCTCTAACCCTATCTAATACTCCTAGCCAATCTAGGCCTAGCTCATCTCTTTCTTTACATATAGATACCTGATAAGCACTATCTTCTGAGTTGATTCCATCTTTAAATTAGAGCCTTTCATCTGAGGTTTCTGAAGGCCCATAAAGTTCTTGGAATTATGTGTCAAATAACATGTCTCTGTCTGTATTTGCATGTGCAGCTTTTAAAAGGAAGAAGTTCAATAGATTTTATTAGATTTTAAAGGTTTTCCATGATCCAAAAATGTTTTAATTCTTGATTTTGTAGACAAGTGGCTAAATAAATCAAGATGCCAGATGTGAAAACATGAAGACCAAACCCATCCTTTCAGTCTTAGAAGACTCTGGCAATGGCTGCCAAATGAACTTGAATCTCATAATTCATGCGAGTGCAGACTATAAGTTGTTGTCAAAAACTATGAGAAGAAATCATCCGGGACAGTGGTTTTCAGGGGCTAGGTTTCCGGGAGATGCCTCAGGATTTCCTGTTCAAGATGAGACAGGACCAAAAGTTGGGATCTCTGGTCCAGCTGCAAACACACAAATTCCTTTATTCATGGTTTACAAATTGTAGTTATGATTTAATAGTGCTTTTGCAATGTTTTATTATAAAATGAAGGTATTAAACTTTGTTTTGAGATTTGAAAGTGTGTTAGGATGTCACAGCATCTTTTTATCACCAATTTTCAGAAGCTAGAGGTGGGAAAACACAATTTCACCAGTCCCCATTGCTGAACTTATTAATAAATATTACTACCAGCATATGCACCACTTATTTGTCTCTCACGTTAATTGGAGGAGAATGCCTAAGAGACATGCTGGGGATGGATTCTGAACCAGGCTGCTTTGGCAGGAAGCAGGACCATTAATAATTAATGGTGTCTGCCTTGGTACCAGAAAGGTATTGGGTATTTGAGGCTCCTGTTCCAGGTCATCTGTGGGAAGCAGCTAGTCTGAGTCTGAATCATACAAAGCATGGCTTCCAACATGATTATTTTTCTCTCTCAATAACCTATAAGCTCTGGAGCATCCATCTCTCCCAGCTTCCCTTCTGATACTTTTTCAGACTTGACCTTGGATCCACTGTTGACATTTTTGACTTACAGTTTTTCACAAAAAGGAGTACTAGCTTGTAAATAGGGAGCAATGTGACCCAGATTACCAAAAGAGTACTTAACTCTTACTCAGCCTTCCAAAGTGAATGCCAGGAAAGTCACTCCCGACTTCCCACAGTTTGATGATTTCCTTGCATAATCATAAAATTTATAAATAACTTTTATCTCATATTGTATATTTGTTGTGTGCATGCATATAGTTGATCAAATTCTGCCTCTTCCACTACTCTGTGAGCTCCAGGAAAGTTAATTTTCACTCACTACTTTATCCTCAGATTCTTGCATAAAAATTCCATCACACATATTCTACCCCATTATGAGTTACTGCTACTAACTTGTTCAAATTAAACTTTTCAAAGTGCAAGATAACAAAAGAAATGGGGGTAAATAAGTAGAATTAACAGACTTCATTTGAGAACCTCATCTGCCTCTAGAACATATTGCCTGTAAGATCAAGAAGGGTTGCTCCAAAGTGTGACTGGGAAAGCCTCAGCCACTCTATTTTAAAACTACAATTAATAGTCAGGTTTTATTTTCTCTAGAGAATGCCCAGAGGCAGCTGTGATTTAGGCAGACTCCAGACTAGCTGTCCACAACTTAACCTTTCCCTCTGGCCCCCTCACTTCTGCAGAACAGCCTAAATACTTCCCAATCCTTCCAGTCTAGCATCTCTCTATTCCTTGGCCCCATTCTATTCTGTTGGAGTTATGCAAAGAAAATGTCCAAAGTCAGAGTTAGGAACAGGTAAGCAATGCCAAGAGAGTGGTATCCCAAATGCAGGGAAGGAAGGTGTTTGAAGAGAGACTACTGCACATATAACAATGTACACACATTTTATTGAGAGAGACAAAAAGCTCCCCGAAAAGAAAATAAATAACAGAAGGTCAAATGGTGATAACTACTATGAAAAAAATCAGGTATTGGGAGCAAGAATGACTGAGAGTAGTCATTCTTTACCATGTAGTTATAGAAGCCCTCTTTGAAGAGATGACTTCCGAACAAAGAGACATGAATTGAGTGGCGGAATGGGCGAGAGCATGTCACACTGAGGCCAGGGTGTGAACTGCTGTAAGGCAGGAAGAACGCAAAGAAGGCAAACATGGCTCAAGTGGAAGAAGTCAAGCAGAATGTGCTAGGAAAGTGTGAGGGCAAGGTAGAGTAATGGATTTTATCCAAAATGCAATGGGAACCATTGGGAAAGTGATGTAGCAATGGCAGAAGAACCCCAGATATGAGGTTACAGTGGGAGTCCAGATATGGGATGACAGTTGATTGTTCCAGAAGGGTGGGAGCAGTGACAAAGGTGAGAAGTGGTCAGATTCAAGCTACATTAGGAGGCAGACCCAACGCACATGCTAATGAACTGAGTATTGAGAGTGGGCAGACAGAGGAAATCAATTATGCTTCCTAGTTTAAGAACCTAAACAAAATACAATGCTTTTTTTTTTCATTGGAAAAGCTTAGGATGGATATGTTTCAGGTGAGACTAAGAAGAAATTCTGTTTTGGATGTGTTAACACTTAAGACATTATTAGACATCCAAGTGGGAACTTAAAATAACCAGCTACATATCCACATCTGAATCTCAAGAGGGAGGTTGTGACTAAAGAATATAAAACATAAGCAGACTGAAAGCATTTAAACTATTACAGGTAGGAAATGTGTAAATGGAAGAGAAAAGGAAGCCAAGGTCTGAAACCTGAAGTATACCAACATGGAGAGCCCAGGCTGGAGAAGAGGTACTAGTAAAGAGACAGGACCAGTCAGTTAGCTAATGCATACCAAGAGAGTGATGTCTCCCATGCTGAAAGAGGAAAGTGTCAAGGAGGAGAAAAAGAGCAACAATACCAAAGGCTGAGAGCACAAGCAATGACAACTGGCCTTCAGCTTTGCAAGTGAGAGGGAAGTGGTTCTCTTATCAGGAGTAGTTTTGCTGGAGTGGCATAGGTGAAAATTTGATTAAAGTAGATGCAAAACATTAATATCAAGAGTATATTAAGTATATACAATCATGCCAGGAATTTCACTAACCAAGCACAAAGGAAAGGGCTTAGAGTTAGGTGTGAGTTCAAGGAAAGATTTGTTTTTATTTAAGACAGGGACTATAGTGCTTGAAGCCTCATGGGAATATTCTAGTTGAGAGAGATAAATAATGATGCAGAGAGAGATGATAGCTGCATAATAAGAGCTGAGTGCAGTGCCTTAGAGGAGCACAGAGCTCATCGCTGTGAGGAGGGAAGTTGCCATACAAGCATATGTAAAGGTTAGACAATTTGGCTAATAATCTCTAAGATGAGATCATTGCTTTTTAAATGCTTCTGTTTTCTCAGTGGAATAATAAGTGAAGTCACCAACTGATAGTGGAGAGTCGAAGGTGGAACTGAAAGTTTGATGACAGAGGAGGTGATAAAAATTTGCCTTCTTAGAGATGAGGGAGCAAAGACACAAGGGAAATGCAGTAAGCCTCATTAGATCCATCTCTGTTTCCTTCCACTGCTCATGGCCAACCCTGGATGCAGACATCCTATGTCCTTAAAAACATGATTCTCTTAGAACATCTATGGAACCAGTGCTTAAAACTGCAATGTGATTTGTGTAGCAGTGGTCCACAACTTCCTTATTTGTACCACATGCATAGAAAACTTGCATTTTCCTAGCTTATGAGCAGTTATATCGATAATATGAGTAATAAATGCAGAAATCTCTCAAAAAAGAATCATACTCTCTACATCCATGACAGAGACGGAATCAGTCATGGAACCTTTCTCCAAGAGGAATACCCATCTCTTTCAGTGGGGATTGAACAAAACAAACGTCTTCATATTAACACTAGTGTATGGAATGTTCACCTTTCACAGTTTTCATATCACATTTATCAGAGAAATTTCACTAATGAGGAATGCCATGACTCAATTTCTAGGTGTTGACATGAATATCAAAAAGAAGATGTGTTTGAAACAACCTTAGGGACTCCATAAAGAGCATATTAACCCCTTGTTCCCTGTTTCTGCAGCCTTTGAGGTCCCCAAAGAGTTATAATGCAGCAGTTAGAATATCAGATTTAGGTAGAATCAAAATAACTTTTTACACACAGTCATTCATCCAAGATGATATAAGATTAATATCTTTTACATTCTTTGACTTGTGCTGCATTTTTGGCAGCTTTGAAACAAACCACTGTCCATTATTTCACTGAAGGACAACTCCCTCATTTAAATAATAAGCAAACACGATAGTCCTCTCTCAAGAAATGAGACAAATTGCAATAAGGAGCAAGCATGAAGATGGTATGAAACACCAAAGGCCCATTAATGTGTTCTGGGTTATTTGTAAATATTTTGCTTACTTGTATCATCTCAGTGTAACTTAGCAGTGTTACATGAGGAAGTAATTGAATGTACTGGAAACTATTTTACATATTCATATAGCCTGAAGTCAACAAATCTACATCCCTTTGGCAAGTCTCTCTTGTTCTTCCTTTGGAAGATGACAAACTTGTTTATTCTATTTGTCAGATTTCCATTTCTGAGTTTCTTCATTGAATTTGTTATCTTCTTTATGTATCCAAGCTGTCTCAAGCATTGGGTGGCCAGAACTGCAAAGAGAAATTAAGGATATGAGTAATAATAAAGCCTAACTGCATAATACAGTTTGGTTCACTGTCAATAAGATGGAACAGTTATTTTAGCTTTACACCATACCACATATTTCAGAAAAAAAAACAGGTCTTCTGAATTGCCATTAAGATATGAAGGAAGTTTTCTCCAATTCTGTGTAATAAAATGGAACTTTTTCTCTTCACTAAATATTCTGGTGCTGAGGTGTAATCTGGGAGAAAGCTGGTTCAGCTTGCCACCAAGGCTAGAAACCCTTTCACAGCCAGCTGTCTGGGTCCCCTACGTCCATCCAAGAGAAAATGACAGAGTGAGCATGCATCAGGGCAGATTAAGAGGGGCAAGGGAGCCAGAGTTCCTTTGTCACTCATACCCGAAAAAACCTTGTCTGGTATCAACATTAGTGGTAAGTCTCAATAACTGTAGAATTTTCCTTCAGTAGGCAAGGTAGATATCACTAGAAAGACCGGAATATCAGAATTTCAGCAGCAGCCATAGGAAGGAGATGACTAAGCCCTTCTGCTCTCTCACTGGGACAATAGTAAGACAGGCCTGTGTAGAAATGTCAGGGGGGCTATTGGCATTACCACTGGAAGAAGATGACTAGGAAAGAGGTAGGACATTCTCTTGTAGGTATATCCAGTGCTCACTGTCACTTAATTTAAATACTAATACTCCAAGGTTAAATAAAGTGTATTGATCATGCTTGCTATCTTAGAAACACCTCCTGAGTTGGGAATTTCCCTACTTGATACATAAATTAACAAAGGCTATCAGAAGATAATTAACTTAGACATTAATAAGAGGCAAAGATGTGGTTCCTCTGTATCCAAATACCATGTCTTGCTTATACTAATGCACAGTCTGACATAACATAATACTATAAATGTATGGCCAAATAAAATACAGAACACAAATAGTATCTTAAAACCCCAGGATTTATCCATTCATTTGACCTATCATTTAAACTACATGTGAGCCTTTTCTCTACATGATTCATTAGTTATCTGATCTTGTGGTGGATATGGATCCCTATAGTCAGTATCTAGTAAGATCCCCAGCTCCCTGCCATGTGTTCATACGTATAGTCTTACATGTGCTCACAGCTGATTGCCCCAGTGCTAAATGGCTCCTCCAACTGGAGCACATCAGATTCCACCAAGAGAAATTTAGAATCAAGACCATCAAAGAAATAATCAGTGTCTTCTTTACTCAACCTAAATCATGCATATCCCAAACTATGGAGTAAACAAGTTCCTTCTTCTGAATAGGAGAAGAAAAGAAATGAAGGCTTATTGACCTTGAGCATCTCATAATAAATCCCTTTTTCTTTCAAATAAAACAAAGCTGACAGGGGGTTTTTTTGGTGGGTTTTTTTTGTTTTTTTGCAGTACTGGAGTTTGAACTCAGGGCCTTCACCTTGAGCCACTATACCAGCCCTATTTTGTGTTGAGTTTTTTTTTTTTTTTCAATCTATGGTCTTGCAAACTATTTGCCCAGGCTGGCTTTGAACATTGATTCTCCTGATCTCTGCCTCCTGAGTAGCTAGGATTACAGGCGTGAGCCACCCAGCAGGATTTTCTTATTTGTAACTAAAAACTCAAATAATATATATGATAATCCATTAAGCTCATCTTAATAACTTCTTCCTCAACTTCAGCAAAAATTCCAAAATTCATTTAGATAGATGATTATGGACAGACAATATTAAATGTTACTATAAATTATGAGAGTTTTTAAATTGAAATTATAGATGAATCTGTGCAGCCTTGCCAAAAGACAGGTCAGACCTTATACTTTGTTACTTGGTAGGAATTTCTAGGCCCTTGGGATGTTGTACTTAATATACATGTCTTTGTCTGCCTTGGGATCTTGACTCACCCTGGATAGTCTAACAATTCGTGACTTAAGAGTGAGAACTGGCCACATCAGACAGTCCTAGGCTAAGATTGTGATGAGTGGGTCATGTGGTATCAAGTGGAGCTCTGGGGAGGCTGGAGACTGAGATCAGTGATGTGGGCAATCAGTCATGCCTACTGATGGAGCCCAATAAAAACAGACACCAACATTAACTAATCATTCCCGATTGGCAGTACCCTATGTGAACTGTCATATACTGATACCATGGAGTAGCCTGTCCTGACTCCATGGGAAGAGGACATGCAAGGTCAGTCTTGCTGGGCAGGAAAAAGCTCTCTTCTACATGGTACATCAGAGGTCTAGGTTCTTTCCTTCTTTTGGCTTTATCTTTCTCCTTGGATATTTCATTATTTATCTGTCAGAAAAAATAGAAAGTAAGGGTACAGGAAGCACATGAATGTCTTAAAAATCTTGGCCTTAAAATGACACACATACCACCTCTGCTCACATTCCATTAATGAGTCACAGGGTGACACCTAACTGCAAAGTGGACTGGGATATATAATCTACCAAGTATCCAGGGAAAAAAGGGCATAAATTTTGGTGAACAATCTCTGCCTCAGGATACAACTATCCTTCCTCTCTTTAAAGTAAAAACATCTGTGAGGACAGAGACAATGTAGTTCTCCCTTCTGTGACACCTTCTATGTTGTCTGGAACCTAACAAGTATGTGACATTGGCCAAACAAAGAAATGTTCAAACTATGAATGTGAAAAATAAGTGATCACAAATAGAGAAACTATATAAAAGAGAGAGGTTAAAGAAAAGAGTTTCAACAATAAAAATACTACTTATTATTGTTGTTGCTAACATTCAAAGAGTAACTGCTACTTGGTCTTCACAACCACCATGCAAGGTTCTATCTTTTATTAACACATTTTTAAAATGAGAGGTTCTATGTCTCTAGATTTTATACCACTGAAATAGCTCAGAGACAGCATTAGTCCAAGATATTCTTCTGACTCTCCATTCTAATATATTTCTAGAGGAAGGATGAGGAGCCTTGACTGTTCTGTGCCACCCTAGGACAGAGATGTTTCTAGAGCTCACTGAGCTGCCACAAAGGTAATTCAGGTGACTTGGCCAGTGTAGTTTTCTTGGGTTACTCTGGGTCATGAGCAGAGCTGCCTGGGAATCACAAGCCACCCCATATATAACCAGCACCGAATGTCAAACTTTGCTGCTTTACGCAGCGAGCCTTCCCAAGAGAGCTCCCAGCTGTTGCTGCTGACCTCAGCCTGGATGCTGTCTGACCATAACATTGGCCTTCCTGTTTCTGATTGAAACTTTTACCACATGATGGCCTATTACTTGTCTACATTCTTCAGCATTCACCTCTACTTATGTCACATAAATGCCACCTGCCCCTCAACAGTGAGGAAGATGGGTGCCTTATCAACCTAGGTTTTTGCTCATCCTTTTAAGATTCACTAGGGCAGAACTCCAGAAACTTCTCTGTTGATTTCATTTCTGAATCTACTTCCCTCTCTATCATTACTACTAAAAATGCTCACCTGAATCATTTGCATTACTTTATCTTATTTTATGCTACTTTATTTTATTTTAGAGACTGGGATTTGCTATGTAGCCCAGGCTAGTCTCAAACTTGCAAGCCTCCTACCTCAGCCTCTCAAGTGCTGGGATTACAGGCCTGAGCCTCCACACTGCACTCATGCCTGCACCATTTTAATAGTTCTCTATCTTACCTTCCCCCATCCACATTTATCTCTCTCTCTCTCTAATTTCTCCTCCACAATACAGTAAGATGATGTTTTTAACACCCATACGTTTGGTCTTGTTACCTCTTCACTTAAAATACTTTAAAAACCTCTTTTGAGCTTAGCAAAAAACAATTAAAATCACAGCATGGCCTTGGATCCAGTAAGATCCAGACACAGCTGACCTTGAGTGACACTTTCTTCCTCATCTTCCGTTCCTAGACACACCGGCCTTCTTTCAGGGCCTCACACATGCTGTGTGTGTTTTCATCACAGAACCACTGTGTGTGCTGTCCTGACTCCCTCTTTTCCTGGTGGTCTCCTATTCATCCTTCACATGCAGCTCAATGACTCCTTCTTCACTAAGTTCTTCCCTACTCCTCAGCCCAACTCTGGTCTCTCTCATTCTTTGATGATATCATTGTGTATGCTAATCATGATTATTGAGTTAATATCTATTTCCTCTGATTTTTATTGTATCATAGATCTAGAACAATGCCATTTGGCTCTCAACAAGTATTTGTTGAATGAGAAGATGAAAAAGTATACAATTTCAGAAAATAGAACATGTTTCCTTAGGAGAAAATCCATACCAAGTGAAATACTCGGAAAAAAGACTTTCGATGTTTAATCCGTATTTGCTACTCAATGAGCAATTTTATTTTAAGTAAAAATATTCTGAGAATAAAAAGTCAATAAGTTAGTATGAATCACAATAGGAAAAATAAAAATTAAACTTCCTAGTATTATCGAGGTTCTCTTCTGAGTATATAAATTTATACTGCCTCTATTTTCCACTAAAACAATGATATTTTAATGTGTTTTTCCACTCATCTAGATTTACAATATTTAAAAATCTTTGCTCTTCAAGTTTTATTTCTCCTTTAAGGATGTGCAATCCAAAAATTTAGTAAATGAAGTATATACAGTTCATGAACATATTTTAAGACTTTTGGGAAACGCTCAAAACAAAAGCTATTTTGAGGATTAGGAAATAGCTTGTCTGAATATTGCCAAGTGAATTTGGAATAACCTTTTTGTGGGATGCAATGAAACAGAAGGACAAGAACTCCAGCATGCTCGGTTCAAGGTTACAAGGAAATGTGAACAAAAAGTGTTTCTCATCCTGTTAACACTTGGACACACAGAACATAAAAACAGTGTCTTCTTTCATTTAAAAAATGTTAAACACACAGAGGGAAATAATGACCTTTTTGCCTTTTCGTTTCTCTGGGATGGTCCTGGATGGATTTTGATCCCTTTTCCTCCTTCCCAATGTTTTACTATGTATTTAATAAGCCTTGGATACCTGAGCAACCCACTGTTCACGTATTCACTGAATTGGCAGCAGGACAGAAGGAGCCTCCAGGTGCTGCTTGTATGATAGGTGGTATCACTGCAATTGCCAGGAATTCCCTGTCAGCTGAAAACTGAAGGAGAAAGGAAAATACTTCCTTCATCACACAGGATACACAAATACTCTTCAAAAAGAGCCAGATCAAAGAATTAGTCAGGACAACAACAAATTCTTAGACAAGGGTGAGTTCAGCCTTAAGAATGAGAAACCTTGTGGGGATGACTCAGAAGGTAGAGTACCTGCCTACAAGCACAAGTCTCTGAGTTCAAACACCAGTAACTCCAAAAAAAAAGTAAGGAAAATAATGGGTTTCACTAGGCCAAAGGCAGTGGCTCATGCCTGTAAGCCTAGCTACTCGAGAGCTAGAGAGCTGAAAGATCATGGTTTGAGGCCAGCGCAGGCAACGAGACCCCCATCTCAACCAATAAAAGTTGAGCACAGAGGCTTATACCTGTGATCCCAGCTACAAAGGAAGCATAAACAGGAAGACCATGACCCAAGCCCACCAGGCGTAAATGTAAGACACATTCGGTCTCAAAAAATATATAAAGCTAGAAGAACTAGGAAGAACAAGACTCAAATGGTAAAGCATCTGCCTAATAAGCCCAAAGTCCTGAATTTATACCCTAGTAACACCAAAAAAAAAGACATAGGAGCCTTGCCAGGTGGGTGTGGTGGTGCACCTATATGATTCCAGCTACTCAGGAAGCAGAGATCAGGAGGATTCTAGTTCAAGGACAACCTAGGGAAAGAATTAGTGAGACTCCAATCTTAGCTGATAAGCCAGGCATGTTGGTTTCACATCTATAATTTCAGCTACTGGTTAAAAAAAAATGTAGGAGGATCTCTGTTCAAGGTTGGTCTTGAACAAAAAGCAAAATCCTATCCAAAAAAAAACTTTAAAAAAAAAAGGGCTAAGGGTGACTCAAGTGGTAGAGTGCCTGTCTAGCAACTGTGAGGTCCTGAGTTCGAAATCCCAGGACCACAAAAAAAAAAAAGAATTAGGAACCTTATTCTGTAGGATCTACGTTTTTAAATCAGATGTTTTTGTCTGTAACTCAAGTTTCTGTTCATCAAAAGAAATGGTCTCTAAACTGAAGAGAACACCCACAGAGTGGGAGAAAATATTTGCCAACTATACATCAGACAAAGGACTGATAACCAGAATATACAGGGAACTTAAAAAACTAAATTCTCCCAAAACTAATGAACCAATAAAGAAATGGGTACGTGAACTAAACAGAACTTTCTCAAAAGAAGAAATTCAAATGGCCAGAAAACACATGAAAAAATGCTCACCATCTCTAGCAATAAAGGAAATGCAAATTAAAACCACACTAAGATTCCACCTCACCCCTGTTAGAATAGCCATCATCAGCAACACCACCAACAACAGGTGTTGGCGAGGATGTGGGGGAAAAAGGAACCCTCTTACACTGTTGGTGGAAATGTAGACTAGTACAACCACTCTGGAAAAAAATTTGGAGGCTACTTAAAAAGCTGGACATCGATCTACCATTTGATCCAGCAATACCACTCTTGGGGATATACCCAAAAGACTGTTACTCCAGAGGCACCTGCACATCCATGGTTTTTGCGGCACTATTCACAATAGCCAAGTTATGGAAACAGCCAAGATGCCCCAGCACTGACGAATGGATTAAGAAAATGTGATATCTATACACAATGGAATTTTATGCAGCCATGAAGAAGAACGAAATGTTATCATTTGCTGGTAAATGGATGGAATTGTACAACATCATTCTGAGTGAGGTTAGCCTGGCCCAAAAGACCAAAAATCGTATGTTCTCCCTCATATGTGGACATTAGATCAAGGGCAAACACAACAAGGGGATTGGACTATGAGCACATGATAAAAGCGAGAGCACACAAGGGAGGGGTGAGGATAGGTAAGACACCTAAAAAACTAGCTAGCATTTGTTGCCCTTAACGCAGAGAAACTAAAGCAGATACCTTAAAGCAACTGAGGCCAATAGGAAAAGGGGAACAGGTACTAGAGAAAAGGTTAGATCAAAAAGAATTAACCTAGAAGGTAACACACACTCACAGGAAATCAATGTGAGTCAATGCCCTGTATAGCTATCCTTATCTCAACCAGCAAAAACCCTTGTTCCTTCCTGTTATTGCTTATACTCTCTCTACAACAAAATTAGAAATAAAGGCAAAATAGTTTCTGCTGGGTATTGAGGGGGGGAGAGGGAGGGGGTGGAGTGGGTGGTAAGGGAGGGGGTGGGGGCAGAGGGGAGAAATGAACCAAGCCTTGTATGCACATATGAATAATAAAAGAAAAATGAAAAAAAAAAAAGAACTCAGAGCTCCAAGTATTATTTTGTTTAAATTAAATCTAAGCATGTTATAAGATATAAAATAAGTAAATAAAATAAAATAGGGATTTGAAATATGTTTAAGGAATGAATGTCTATAGAAATAACTTCTTACATTATTTGAACCATATTCCCAAAGGGAATTTGAAGTTAAAGCAAGGACAGTGTGGCCACTGCCCCTACTGGACAAGTGAGGCAGTGCATACATAGCCTTTTGGGCCATGTACTTAGAGAAATAAAGATTTGCCAGGACCTGATCACTACAGTCAGGGCATTTCCTAATCCTGGAATGAGAGCACCAGTGTGGTATAGTGGAGAGAACTGAGTCAGAAGATATGCAAAAACTGTTGCTACTGACTAAAAGGAATTATCCTATAGGAACAATTTCCAGCCTATGTCAGTCTTGAAGTTCATCAGCCTGTTTAACTCTTTACCTTTCCCTCAGTCAGAGCACTTGGGTAAACTTTGTCCTATGAGAACATACCTTGATTTTTACAAAAGAACCTTAGGGAACAAGTAATCCAATTTATTCATTAGGACATAGACCCCAACGTTGAGAAAATATGTTTATTCAACATGCTACTAATATTATTAAATTTATCCAACATGCTACTGAATATAAAATATGTGTTAGTTCATATATTAAACATACAAATAAATACATTTATTCCATGCACCGTTATTTTGTAAATTGAAAAGTAATATATTAAAGCAAGAGACTGAAAGGAAGTTTAGTAGCTGTTTTTTTAAGACAATCTAATGAAGTTCTACTTATAATTCACAAAATCCCAACATTGTATACAGTAACAGAGGCAAGCTCTGATAGGACAAAGGTAATTAAAAACAATTATACTCTCAAATTAGCCAAGACAGTCTTACTTCAAAAACAGAAAGTCTTCCCTGACACTTCTTTGGAAGTATCATAGCTTATCCTCCTTTATCTGATGATGCAAAAATCATAGCCCAGACTCCTGATAGCACTTGAGTAGCAAAATCAGGAACTTTCCTTATGATACATACAGTCTCCATCCTATTTGTTTTTCCTCTTAATCCCATATTTCTACATGCATGCTTTCTTTGAAAATGGCCATAATATCTACCACTTTTTTATCTAGTATTTATCTATTTCTTCTTGAGCATGTATAAGTATATTAACAGTTGAATAACCAAGTTCTTTATCATTAATGGAATACCTAAATTACAAACTGTACTTGTTAAGATAAGCTAAACCATTACAAGAAATAGGCCCAAAACTGTTAATGAGTTAAAAGCAACAGAAATTTATTTCTCATACATGTAACAGGACAGAGCTGGTTTTCTTGCTAGGGGGCCTCTTTCCTCAATCCACTGTGTGGTCTGCTGTCTTCAAGAGATGCATCTCCATCTGCATCCAATTGGCAGAAACTGAAGAACAGTGAGGACCCTTCTGAAAAGCCGCAGCCCAGATAGGACACAGCCACCTCCACTCAAAAAACCAAAGGAGAACTGGAAGTAAAGTTTGGTCATTTACCTGGTTGTAAAGCAGAGGAGGGACCAGGTATGGAGAAAAGGCTGACAGTCACAGTCACTCTCCCAAATCCACTATTTAAATCTTCAGTCATCATCTGTTGTGGGAAAATGTCAAGTACACTCAATGCCATTATAATAAATCTCTGACTCTAAAAGCTTGTATCAAGTACCAAAGAGTATAGAACTACATATAAGTTGCACAAATAAGATTTAAAAATCAAAGGCATGATTGAAGCTAAACTGACATTCACTTAATTTCACCCAAGAACAAAATTTCTATTATTTTTGAGGAGTAGTATAAGGATTGAACACAGAGCACAGCACATGCTAGGCATGTGCTCTATCACTAAGTGACATCTCTAAGCCCCCTACTTAATTTTTCAAATCAATCAGCCAATAATACATACTCCATGGGCATAAGTTTTGCACAGGGCATGTATTCAGCAAGACTCTGTCCATGCACAGCTATAATAGCTGCATTCTGATCTAACGGCCTCTGTAGTTAGGGAGCTAATGATACAAGACTGCGCACAATTTCTTCTTCCATTTTAAAATCTGCAATGCTTCTACTACACATCTGAGCTTGAATCATTTCCTTGTTATATATAACTCTGATTTCTTTATTTTTTTCTGTTTTGATGGTTTCTATTTATAGTTTCCCTGTTGCCATCATACTACTTCTACATCAATTAGGTACATGACTGAGTCTTTGTCTCCTCTATCACCAAGCCTGTTGTAGACAAAGCAAGAAATGCCACAGGCTTGGTCTAATTACAGCTTAGCCAAATGAGTACATTTTGGGCAGTTAGCTCAAATCAACAGGCCACCCACCAAGAGAGAGAAAAAGAAGACACCAGTTCTTCCCAAAGAACTGAATGAGCTTCCGATGGAAACAAAAGATAACTGTGTTTTGCCATTGGCAAGTGCAAACAGTACCTAGAGCTGCCACACATATGCCACAATGTTTAATAAATATTATTGAAAGTGTGATAATAAAAAGAAAAATAGTGGTCTGACAGATATATGGTACAGTACCTTCCCTCACATTACCTCCCCATATGCCTGAAGGAGCAATTCTAGCAAGAATCTAGTCACTTATAGATACATGACTGACCTTTTCAAACTAGGATTCAGAATATTTTTAAATAAAAGGTTGTTTAACTCTAAATGGATTTCAAAATATGAAAAATACTTATTTTCTAATATCATCTAACCGTCCAGACAGTTTTTCACTTAGCAAAATTCCTCATTAGTCTTTAACTATTAGTTTAAATTTTGCCAATTGGAAGCAAGTAAAATTTTGCGGATGTGGAATAGATAAGTGATTCTCGAATGGGAGTTGGTGGGAGACTATCAGAATCTCCACAGAGATAAGGGAGCTAGGAATGTGTAGCTTGGAAAAACTCCCCACACTGACTCTACAACTCCCCCACTCCCTTCTTCATTTAGAACTACCGTTGACCTGCTTCATAACATGAGACCAAACTGCTGCCATGGGTGTGAAAGACCAAGACACGTAGCTAGACACCCTGTGAATGATGGTGGGAAAATGCTCCTTTCCCCTAGAAGGAAAAAGAAATAGGAAAATATCTGAAAAGCAGTCAATAAAAGGAAAATTGCTTTAAAAGACATATGGATGTAATGAGAATGGGTGATTCTACCTTCATCTATTAAGAAGTCAATGCTGTTGCAATTCAGAAAGACCTAAAAAGTACGGGCTGACACAAACTAGGCTTTATTCTGCCAAGAAAACTGAAAGTTAGTAGTCCACCCTGACACGATGGCTTCAGCAACCCAAAACTATCTGGCTCTTCTTTACCAAGGCTCGTGCTAGTAGCTGCCTTCATCCCATAATCCAGCATGGCTATAAGGCTTCAGACATCACGTGTGAGTTCTGGGACACTAGTAAGAGAGAGAAAAGAAAAGCATGCAACTCACTTTAAAGAAGGCTCCTAGGAAGGACCACCTAAAATTCCCCAACCCAGACACATATTCTCATTTGACTGTAATCAGACCTGGAAAATACAGTCTTGACTCCACACTGCAAAGGGCTAACATAAAACCAGGCATCAATACAAAAGGAGGAGAGATAGGAAGCTGGGAGATAAATATTATAGTTTGGGTCTTGAAGATTCTGCAAAGTCTTGGTCCCTAGAACAGTGCTATTGAGAGGTACTAGAACCTTGAGAGACATGGCCTAGTAAAATGTTCGTAAGTCATTGGGTACCTACCCCCCAAAGGGGATGTGGGACCCTGATCCCACAATCCTTTGCTTTCTGGCCATGAAGTTAATGGTATTACTTCACCACATGGGCCCTGCCATTGTCATCTGTCACCCCCCACCAGAGGCCTAAAAGCAATGTGTCTGCCCAATCATGAACTGCAGCCTCCAAAAACTGTGATGGAAAACAAACCTTTTGTCTTTGTAAGTCGATTGGCTTAGGTATTTGTTATACTGATGGAATGCTAACATAACAAATAACAGTTTTTGTCACAGAGACCCTTAACCACCTCAAAATCAGTGCATAACATTAAATGTAAGTGGCACATGCTACAAATTATACATATATGTGGATTTGCATTAATTAAAAGTCATTTGGAAAAATCTAATCTAGAATTTGAGATTGTGTGAAATTTATACACATTACATATTAATTTAAAAGACTGACAAAGTTAATGAAGTTAGGATCAGTAACCATATTTTCTTCTTAGTAATAAGATCCACCTTTAATCTCAGAGTAACTTTAAATTATTTGTGATTATTTTTTCACATAAGTTCAGTGATTACTACCAACTTTCTCTAAGCATTCATAATTGACTTGCAGACCTGATGTTTCACGCTTAGCTTACATTTCTATTTGTAGAATATGAAACAAGACCTTCTCCAATATTTTTTACTTATTTATTTATTTATTTTTGGCAGCACCAAGGTTTGAACTCAGGGCCTCATGCTTGTTAGGCAGGTGCTCTTATCACTTGAACCGCTCTGCCAACCTTCCAATACTTAAGATTAATAGTAGATTCACTTTTTCTCATGCTTAGGTATCTCCTGTCTCTATGTCTGACTTCCACAACATACATAAAAATAATAATTAGTGTTTTAGGAATATCAATAATTCAATGGATGATGGCATAAGGGGTGATATCCCAAAATAGTGATTTATAAAAGTAGCATTAAGCTAAATATTGCACAAATAATTATTAACTGTATTATATTTAGGTCATCTTTGATATGAATACATCTCAATTATTAAAAATACCCCAAAACTGTTTCCTTCTTTTTTTTTTCATTTTTCTTTTATTATTCATATGTGCATACAAGGCTTGGTTCATTTCTCCCCCCTGCCCTCACCCCCTCCCTTACCACCCACTCCACCCCCTCCTGCTCCCCCTCCCTCAATACCCAGCAGAAACTATTTTGCCCTTATTTCTAATTTTGTTGTAGAGAGAGTATAAGCAATAACAGGAAGGAACAAGGGTTTTTACTGGTTGAGATAAGGATAGCTATGCAGGGCATTGACTCACATTGATTTCCTGTGCATGGGTGTTACCTTCTAGGTTAATTCTTTTTGATTTAACCTTTTCTCTAGTTCCTGGTCCCCTTTTCCTATTGGCCTCAGTTGCTTTAAGGTATCTGCTTTAGTTTCTCTGCGTTAAGGGCAACAAATACTAGCTAGTTTTTTAGGTGTCTTACCTATCCTCACCCCTCCCTTGTGTGCTCTCGCTTTTATCATGTGCTCATAGTCCAATCCCCTTGTTGTGTTTGCCCTTGATCTATTCTTCATTTGATTTGTAAATTTTCATTCTGTATAAATTTGAATCTGATACTCCTTCTCTCTTCTCCCTTATCAATTGTTTCTCCCTATTTTTGGATCATTCCATTAGCTAACCAAAGCCCTATCATTCCACTGATCTTACCAGAAAACAAAATAATACATAGAAACCTGTTTATCCCATTCCCCCTCCATCCCCATCAGCTATCCTTTCTCTGCTCCCTGTTACAGGACAGCTTGAAAGAGTTATCTCACTTGTCTCGCTCTTCTCTCAAAACCATTTCATTCAGGCTTCCTTACTGATCACTCCACCTAAACTGCTCCTGCCAAGGTCACTAGGGACCTCCACATTGGTTCCATCCCAAGGTCAATTCTCAGTCATGATCTTACTTGACCTATCAGTACTATATGACACAGATGATTATCCTAAAGATCCTTTATTCACTCAGCTTCCAAGATAACACACTCTGCACTGTCTTCCTCCTGCCTTAATGGCTGCTCATGCTCAGTCTTGCTTGTTAGCTGGAACACTCCAGAGTTCTCTTCCTGGGTTTCTTTTGTATCTACTCACACGCATGGTAATTCTGTTCACTCTCAGGCTAATGAATCCCAAATGTATACCCTTACCCCAGAACACTTTCTTGAACTACAACCCACTATAGCCAACTAGCCACTGGACAGTTACCCTTGGATATTTAAAACACATCACAAGTCTCACATACCGAAATTACTCTCTGCACACGCATTCAAACCTGCTCCTCTGCTGACAGCTCCATCTCAGTTAATGCCGGCTGCATCCGTGTTAGTCAGGCTAAGCTGGGGTTTGCTGTAATAATAAACAATCTAAACATTGTCAGCTTCCAACAACAAAGGCTCATTTCCTGCTGTGTAGCCTTTTCACAGTTGTCATCTGTGTCATCTGCTCAGTAACCAGACTGACAAAAAAACAGATGTGCTTTCTGATTTTGTGGCAGAAGGAAAAACAACACAGCAAATCAAGTACTGCCCACTTTTATTGGTCAAGGAAGGCATGTGGTTTCCCACTTTCAACAAGGTGAGGTGTTTTATCCTTTCAGAGGAAAAGACCCTATATTGAGGGAAGCTAAAATATGTGGCAAACAATAAAACAACCTACCACACTGATCCTCCAGTTACTCTTGCTAAAATTATTGTCTCCTCTCTCTTTTTTTTTTTTTTTTAATTCAGTAGCTCTTACCACACCTCATTGCTAGCACCTTGGCCCAGATCTCGTCTGTATGTTTCACGCTTGCCCTCCTAGTCTATTCTTCAGATAACATGCAAACATGACCACTGTAAAACATGTCAGATCCTGTTGTGTTTCTGCCCATAACTCTCAAATGGTTCCTCCTCTCACTCAGAGTGAAAACCAGGCTTTTCAGCAGCCTTGTAAATTTTGACATAATCTCATCCATCACCTCTCTAACTCCATTGTTTTCTTCTTCATCTCTAGCTCATTCTCTTCCAGTTACATGGACTGCTCTGCTGCCTTTAAATATCCAGCCTCAGGACATTTGCATTTGCATCTTCCTCTTCCTGGAATGTATTTCTCCCAGATGCCCACATGGCTTACTCCCTCATCTTCTTCAGATACTTGATGGAAGATCACCTTTGCAGTGACACTTTACCTGCCAACCTATTTCAAATGTCAACCCCTGTCCCTTACCTGATACCTTCTCCATTTCCCTTCCCTGCTTACACTCTCACCTCATAATTCTCTCGTGTATTTTGTCTCTTTCACTCCACTAGAATATACATTTCTTCACTGCATGGGTCTTTTCTCTATTTCATTCAGCATTGTGGTACTATCATATAGAACCATGTCTGATCCACTCAACTGTCAATAAACTTCATTTACATAATAAGCAAATCAATGAGGGACAGTAAATATGGAAAGCTGTAAGGAACTTGAGCAGTGAAAGATGGAACTTAACAGACCCGGGCATGGTGATGCACAACTGTAATCTCAGCACTTGGGAAATGGAGACAGCAAGAGTATGAGTTTGAAGCCAGCCTGGGCTACGTAGCACAGCCCTATCAAAAAAAAAAAAAATACAAAAAAGATGTGTTTTAAAGATATGAAAAAAAAAATGTTAAATATTACTGAATATTGAGTATTCACACAAACTCAAGAAGATTGATGAAATTTGTCTCCAATTAGATAAAAATTAAAAGAATGAGTGAAAAAATAGCACAAAAAATATTTCCTAAAACTGCAATATTAAAGGTCATGGCACAAAACACAGTTTCCTATTTTCTTACAAACTGCTTAATCTAAATCCAAATTTGAAGGGGTATATATCTTAAATTTTTATCTTTATCCAAGAAAAATTGTAGTAGACCATGTCATAGATCTGTACCACTCTTGGTAGGAAGTAAAAATTCACTTCACCCTTGACTCCAGATAACAAGGAGAAAGCCTTCTAGAAAGGAATTACCCGCATCCTGGTCTGTGATTTCCCCAGAGTAGGTTTTCTCACCTTCACACTGCAGTGCTCAGCTGGCCCCAGCAGCCCTGTCTCAGGGGCTGCACTTGGGATTACAGGGCAGTGAGCAGCATCCCCGGCCTGCATCCACTCAGTGCCAGCAAGCAGCACCTCCCCAGTCATGACAACTGTAAACTGCCTCCAGGCACTGTCCAGTGTCACAGGGAGTTGGGACAAAGTCATCACCCACTGAGAGCCATTGTCCTACCTTACGATAATGCCTACAAAAGTCAGCACTCCTGTGTGACTTCAAGCTGTGACCCAAAAAACGTACTGTGAGATTATTACAGAAATACAATCCATAGCAGGCAAGCAGATACGTAAATGTAGGATTTAGGGAAATACTGGAAAGACTTCCCGTGGAAAAAAAAAAAAAAAGCAGCCCTGATTTTCCCCTACAATTTGTTTGGCTTGACGATGTAACAAGACGTTGCCTGGAAAGTGAAACATTAAGGCATATTGTCCACTAATGCTTTCACAACAGTATAGGAGCAGAGTTCAAGACTAAGAGGAAAGACAAAGAAAGCGAACACAGAAAATGAAAGAAAACTCTAGGACAGAAGCAGGAGATTATTTGTTTCAAAAACTACATGAGGTCTTTGGCCACCATGAGACAATGAGAAAGCCTGTGATGGAAAATTCCACTTGTCAATGACTTATTTAAGATTGATTCCGCATAATTGCCTCAACTGGGGCAAAAATAAAAGTGAAATGATCAATTAAAAACATGTCAGTTTTAACCAATATTAAATAACTAACTTTACTGTTATGGTCTGTACTAACATTTCTTATCAAAAGAATCGATAATGAAATTATTCAAAACTATAGAAATTTGGCCAAAAGAGTATAGTCATGTCTGAAGTACTTCTGAAATTTACTTTCAGATGGATTCCTCGAATATTAGAAGTTTTTCAAAAATATCTTCTTATCTGTTATACTTTAAAAGAAAATGATGGGTTTTTTCCCTAGCAATTGCTAGATTTAATGAAAAAAAGTAGTAAAATAATTGATTATGCCAGAAAGGAATCCTTATTGTGTGAGCTGAGCAATCATAGTGGCTTAGTTCTTCTGCAAATGACAAAAAAAAAAAAAAAAAGAGTTTTACACAGATAGTTAAAGTATTTGGTGATTTTAACTAAGTAGACGTTTAGCTTCTTATGAAGAAAGTACATTATAAAATTATTGGGTTCTAACATTTAATATGTATGGCTCAAAATTTTTAAAGCCACTTTTCAATTATACATAATTATTGCAGGAGCTGGAATTTAAAAAAATCTAATGCAATTATCATTAGGGTCTTCATCCAGTTTGTGGAGTGCAGTAACTTAAATCTTCTCAACTCTGTCTACGTTTGTACTAGGGCTACACTCAAGGAGCAGAACTGATTAACCAGAGTTTCATTCTCTATCCTCATCCTGAAAAAATATATACAAATAAATTATAACGGAACCAAAAGTAAGAAGTTAATGGAAATATTTAAAAATTCACTGATCTCTTGGATCCACAAATTAGATAACTAGTGTCTAAAATTAAATACTGTCAAATTTATATGTTCTTTAAAAAATGACATCTACATAGAAATTGACAAACCAAAAGAAAATTTTCCTTTATTTCAAAATTTCTTGAAATGTGCTTTTAATATATGCTGCTCTCATATGTTTATATTTTGTAAGTTTAAAAATTATTTTTAAAGAGAAAAACTCGTTCATCTATTCGTACTGTGAATTGAGGCTTTGGGTTTAAGAAAACTAAGAACACAGCCCAAGTTTCCAGGTACCCATTAATGGAGGATCTTCATCTATCTCCCAAAGCTGATTATTAAGAAATAGAGAAAAGAAATAGGCAGGAGTTTCCTGCCGAACAGCTTACAACGTGCACATTCCTGAGTGATTTTAAAGTCTCAGCTCTTATTTAGTTGCATTTCCAGTTGTTCAGTTTATCTTTGTTGACTTGTACATCGCTCTCAGAGATAGGAATGTATCTGTGAGCTGAGAGAAGTTCCCTGGTGTGCTAAAATGGACTGTTTACTTTCCTTTGCTACTTCTCTTGCCTAGCTAGGAATTTGGACATTTGAAAGGCCTAAAACAAGTCACCTGAAATAGTGTACCAGAGGAGGTACTATGTTATCTAGATGTATGTTCTATTTGAATCTTAGAAAGAGCTTTTTTGTTTTAATTTAGTTGGCACTAGTCAATTCTATTGCTTGTAACTGAAGGTAAAAACCCAAGAGCTTTGAAGAAGATATGCAATATTCTGTGAGAGAGGGAGAAGCAAGCCAGAGAAACCAGGAGATGTATGCCATAGTACAAATAAAAATTAAGAGGGTGCTTCAACTAGCTAAAGACCAGAGATGGTAGGAGAAAGGAAGATTTGATTGCATGGTGACAAAATATTCAAACTCAAAACAGTTTGAGCTGAATTAGCAATACACGTATCTTTGCCAATAAAAACCAAAGCATAAAACAAAAGTGATGTGATGCTATGTCCCCATCTCAGTTCAGATCACAAATTCAAGTCACATCATCTCCAATTTCTACCTCCCTGAAACTTCATAGCCATTAGTTGCTGTGTTTTATCTATAATACCTCAAAACATTTGTGAAATAAACTGTTCCTGCTCGTTGTTGTTGTCATTGCCTTGGTTTAGGCTTTATCTGGACATAAAAAAACGGAGGAAATACGTCTTTTGGCTCACTGTTTCAGAGGATTCAGTCCATGGTCCCTTAGCCCCATCTCTTTGGGCATCTGTTGAGACAGAATATCATGGCAGTGGAAGCTTGTGGCAGAATCTGTTCCTCTCACAGCATCGAAAGAAGCAGAGAGAGGGAATATGGGGAGGGACTAGGGCAAGATATAGACCTCAATGACATAGTCTCAGTAACCTAAGTCCTCCAGCTGGGCCTCACCTCCTAAGGTTTCCAGAACCTCCCAAAATAGTGCCATCTGCTGGGGACCGAGCTTCCAACACATGAGCCTCCTGGGGAACACTTCATATCCAAACCATAACACCATGCTGGAAGCAGAATTAACCTCTTTTTAGAATCCTCTTAGTCATGATTTGTATTAATAGTGTAGATTTAACATGGGTATTTCAATGAGAAGAAGATTATTTGTATCTCTCTTAGCAACCAATGCTTTCAGTTAGGACAGAACTTCTCTTATTCAACTTCTTACACTGAGCCCCTTTAAAAGTATCCAGCATCTTTTTTTAAAGAATCAATAAAAATATTTTAATTTAATAATCAAGTAACCATCAACCAATTAGATTAATAATAAAGCTTCCAAAAGTAGCAACTTCAGGTAAATGTATTCACTAAGAACATACACAGGACTTAGTTTAGTTCAAAGTTTTTCACAGTCATTAGCTATATTTTCTAATACCTTCATAAGCGAGGCATCACTTTAGAGCAAATTTGAGAAAGAAAGTGACGTAGATTAAAATCTTCATTCTTCATTCTTAACAAGTATGCTTGATAGACTGCCACCTTCCAAATCCAAAGAGCAGGTAGTTCTTGGGGAAGGGGAGATGTTGACTTTACTCCATCTCAGCATGCAACTGAGGTGAATGATAGCCAAAAGGAAGAAAACTTCACTCAGCATCTGAACAGTGTCATAAAGAAAGGCTGATCATAGGAAAAATTAATACAATTTACGTTCTGAATTTTGAATCTGCACTTATATTTAAATGACTTTTATTTTCATAAATAGAACAGCTTTCCAAATGCCATAAACATTTACACCTTTCATCAAGAACAAGAAACATTAACTAGCTAGAAGTATAATTATGATATATTTCCATTTCTTCAGCATGGTAAAGAGATTGCAGTACCTCTCTCTGTAAGTTCTTTCCTAAGCATTGAAGAAAACAGTTTAAGAAGCTAGTTTCCTATCCCCTTTGACTCAAAATGCAGTATGCCATCAACGTAAAGCTCCAAATACACACAAAAACGCATTTAAGAATTTATAGTGCCTGTAAATAATAGAATTAGTTAACATATAGTGTTGTTCTAGTGTTCTAAATGTGCAACCTGTATCTATACATATATACATTTGACTAAACTTTACCAAATCCCTCCTGTTTAAGAATTATTTAGGGCCTCATTCCACAAATGAGAAAAGTTAAGGATCATAATGGCTAAGCAATTTGAGCACTGTCACACAGCTATAAGTGGCAGAGCCTGTATTTAAATTCAGCTCTGGCTTCCACAGCTCATATATTTAATGGCTGCCTAAGTGAGTAAGGGTAGATGGTAGAGAGAAGGGTGCCACCAAGCAGCTCAACCAAAATTATTACTCAGTAACAATTCCTGTTGCTTTTAACTGTTTTTATTCATTCTAAATTCATCAGTGTAACATGTGTGTGCTGTGTGTATACACATATGACTATGCAGGCAGGTTCTACTCTGAGCTGTCAAGAATCTTTTTTCTAGGAAGGAGAAATATACAAATATATAAAACATACATAGACATTTTGAAGAGGGAAAAAAACCTTTTTCCATATGCTAGGTGTCTTAGAAATTACAAATTTAGCTATCATGACATTAAAGAAAAATAACCTCAATTTTTAAAATTATTCTGGGAACCAAAGGAATTGGGACTTCAGTACACAAACATTTAAATTCTCAGTTTCAGGAGAAATTGAGTCCTCATTAGTGTTATGAACCCTTTCCCATTAGCAACGAGGCCTAAGTGTCCCCTTGCCTTCTCGTATGCCCTCAAGTGAGAACTGAGTTATGACTGGTTGTCGTAGGGAGAAAATAACTATTCCAGGATGAAATGGGGCGGGGTGGGGGGGGGGCTGGAGGAGGACTCAGGGAAGGCCTGCCATTTAGCTTGTAAAGTGCAGCAGCTGTGGCCTGTTTTCACTAATATCTGACATGTTTCTTTGGCCATCGGCCAAATTGAGCTGTACCCAACACTTCTCCCATCCTTCCTGTGCCTGCAGGATCCTTTGTAACTGCTACTTGAGACTCTAGTCCACTCCAAATCAATCCCTCAGTTCCTTCCTCCCCTTAACGTGCAGGCATCCCACCCTAATTAATTAACCCAACACCAACTTCATGCAGGACCTTCCCACACTTTGCCCCTTCACACAGCCCAGAAACATCAGCACATTCCTGACTTCATCACTTGTCAACTCCCTTTCTGTTAAAGACCAGTGTCCCCTTTCCCTGACCTGGCCTCTGATTTGATCTCACTTTAAAGTATCCCACTTTAAGAGACAGTAACAAATGCTGCCTTTTTCCTGTTTGGTTTGTTTATTCATGTTCACCCGGCCTGTTAGAATGAAAGACCAAGGGACTTAGCTGAGGAAAATAGTTCATGCATTTGATATGTGAACAAACTCCATACAGAATGTGTAACTCACTCAGCTCACTTCACCGATTATTACGTGACCTTGGAGGAGTTTCCTAAACCCTTGTCATTAATTCAAATACTTATTGAGCACCCATACTTTGCATGTTCTACTGTAAATGTCAGTGTTATAAATGAATAAGTAAGTAAACAAGGAAAAATATCTGCCCACAACCAAGTTTATATTTTGGAGAGGGGAGATGGCTATTAACAAATAAATGAACTTAAAAATATGGACATTTAAGACAAACATATAAGGGATGAGGGAAGGATAAGGAGTACAGGGGTAGGGAGATTGAGAGTAGGAGGGAAGGTGGCAAGGTGGAATAGAATCACCTAATGTGACATTTGACTAGACCTGAGGAAGTAGGAGAGTGAGCCATGTGGGTATCTGTAGGAAAAGCATTCCCAACATAGGAAATAACCACTAAGGTCCTAGATAGGAGGGTCTTCCCTGGAGTACTCATCAGTGAAGACAGCTGTGACTGGCAGAGTCAGAAACCGGTTGGAGGTAATGTCAGAGTAACAGAGATCTAGAGCACAGAGTCTTGAACATGATAATGGAGAAAATGGTTTTATATTGATCAGAATAGGATGTCAATATGGGTTATTGAGTAGAAGAGTGACATGATTTGATTTACTTCTGAGAAAGCCCAACCAATTCCTCTGTAAATGATCAGGTGGTTAAGATCAGCCTGTCTGCTCAATTCCCAGTTCCACAACATACCAGCAGTGTAACTAGCTGATTATTTAATCTTCCCGTGCCTCAGTTTCCTAATTTTTAAACTAGTATTGATCATCGTTCTTCTTTTGGAAGGTTGTTAAAATATAAATCAAATAGAGCATGTCAATGTGCTTGGCAAAGTATCTAGCATGTGGAAAAGTTCAAACCAAGCTAACATTGTCAGGCTGGTGAAATCCAGTGAGGTGATGAAAGTGTGGTACTTGGCTTGTTGTGACCATAGCAAGCAGGGACACCATCGGCTGTTATGAACACATGCATTTCTAACCCACGGGCTGCTGTGAAGTAACTTGGTGCATGTTAAATGTTTATATCACCTAGAAAGAGTCAGAGTAGCAAAAGTTCCCAGGTAATTTCCAGATGTCTCAGGATTGATAAAGGATCAACTGAGTTCCACTCTGTACAAAGCACTTTCCTAGGCACCAGAATGCCATATGCACTTGGGTGGAAAAGAGGGACAGGAACACATGCACTCTTGTGTTATTTAAAATTATATATGAGTTTACAATACATCCTAGTAATATATACTATTATAAGAAAGCATAGTATATTCTATATATTTAATATATATTAAAACTATATGCTATTAAACCTAGCTGTAACAATTGTATTTTATATTATATATACTGTTATATAATACAGAATAGTATAAGGCAATATATTATGTAGAATATTTTATAGGATATAAAATATAATTGAATATACATTATATAGAATACAGAATATAATTGATATAAACATCAATCCTATTTTTAAAATGAGGAAACCATGGCATAAGAAATTTGAATTCACATGCTAGTAAGTTATGGCAGAGGGATTTGAGCAGGCAGGCTGATCTTAACCATCTTATTATCCCTATGTTAGAGAGGAGTTGGCTGAGGTTTTTCAGAGGTAACTCAAATATAGAATATGTAAGCTACACTAAATATAATGTATATTAAAATAAAACACAGTATATTGTATATTATAGCACATATCTTCTTATAATATACATAAGAAAGAGGAAAAGTTAGTTGAGACAAGCCTCTGTGTGTGGCTGTACCCCAGTTGGGTGGAAAAATACCAGTAGATCTTGTCAACTTAAGTAAGAAAACACATTCTCCAAAGAATTGCAAGGTCTATGGGGAACAGCAGAGCACTGCAATGACAGTATGCGTGTCATAGCAAACTTCAGGCATGGTCAAAGAGATTGCAGCAAATGGAATGCAATCTTTTTAAAGAATTCTTTTTAAAGAATGCATCAGATATATTGAAACTACAATCCTTGGCCACAGTGGTTAACAACAAGGGTGATATTCATCAAGAGTTGAACAGTCACTGGGTAAAATGTCCTTATAGACATTGTTTTTCTATAAAGCTACAGTGACCTTTGTGCAAGCTTGAGGTTCTGTGATAGTGACTCTCATCAATCGTGTGTAAAAACCCTTCCTTCATAACCACTTGGTTTTACAACTTTTTTATTAGAGTTGACCTGAACAACTCCATTTTGATTGACAACTTTCATATTTCTTTCACGATCTACTGAAAAAAAGAAACATGAGTTATTCACTCCGGTTCACAGTCTAATCCAGAACCTGCTTTTGTAAATTTCCGGTATTGTAGCCTTTCCACACCTATGGCTGCAGATAGGGGTGTGGGGGCCTTGGACCTGGGCTACCTTAGTCTGAAAAGTGGATCTCATCTTCCTTACCTACCACACATGCGCATGCACACACACACACATATCCCAAACACAAGTTCTCTTTGCAAACTCAACCACATACCCTAGTCTGGTCTTAATAGCCCCCTCACAAGAAGAAAAGAGAAAAAGATTAGAAAAGCCTGCACTAGATTGCATCCTGGCTTTTTCCTTTCTCTAAGGGTAGATAAAATTTAATGTTTTTACTCTCATTTTACCTAATAAAAAAACAAAGATGTTCTCTTGAAATCAGGTGGGAAATTATCTTTGTCTTATTGTCACTTTAAAAATGTGCTGCTCTGCACACAGTTAGGCAATACTTCCAAACAACATTGCACTACAAAGATTAAGATGGTTTCTTATGTCTGTTGAAATAAAAATAAGGTTAAACTCTAAATATGATTGCATCTTCCAACAGTATAAAAGTTACATATACAATGAAATTAAAACAGCTCCTTGTTAGACTTGCTGATTCCTTGTTATTTATTTTCTTTCTTCCCTGCCTACTCATTTTGGTGCACTGAAAAGCACCAGCTAAACCCAGCCCTAATTCTGTTCTGCCAAAGCCAGTATTCTAAAATGCCTCTTTAATGATGATCCTTTCCACTGAAGGTGAATTATACTCTGTTGCTTTATTTCAAAGAAAACCATCAAACCATAAAACTGTAAATCCTAGCCTGTAATCCTAGCTACTCAGGAGGCAGAGATCAGGAGGATCATGGTTTGAAACCAGCCTGGGCAAATAGTACGTGAGACCCTATCTCGAAAAAACAATTACAGAAAAAGGGCAGGCTGAATGGCTCAAGGTGTAGGCCCTGAGTTCAAACTCAAGTCTAAAAAAAAAAAAAAGAAGAGGTAAGTAAAGACAGGAAAAAATGATATTTCAATCTGTTAGACAAAGTTGCATGAGTAGAGTAATAAAATGCAAAACATCAAAAAATTAGGTACTTTGTACAGATAGAGCTGTGAAACTGAGTGATATATATGTGTGTATCACTGAGTGATATATATAATTATACACAGGCAGTGGAAAATTCACATTTCTCTCCTGTAGTAGACTATGAACAATATGAAGAAGTTGTCAAAAATCAAATGTTAGTAAAGGCACAGTTAGAAATGTTCATTTCAAGCCAGGTATGGTGGAGCATGCGAGTAGTCAGGTACTTGAGAGGCAGAAATTGGGAGGATCATGGTTTCCAGGCCAGCTTAGCCAAAAAGTTCAGAAGATACCATTTCAACTGATAAGCCAGGCATTGTGGCAGTGTCTGTAGTCCCAGATAGGCTGAAGTTATAGATAGCAGGTAGCAGTCAAGGCCCCCAAAACCAGAGACCCTATCCAAAAAAATAACCAAAGCAAAAAAAAAAGGATGAAGTTAGACCTCACAGTGGTACAGGTTGGCTAGGGAAGGAAAGTCCTAAGTTCAAACCTCAGTACAGCCAAAAACAAAAAAAGAAAGAAATTTTAATTTCAGTGATATTTTATTTTACTCCCAGATCTATTCTGTCTTGGTTTAGGTTAGGATTGGCCCCGCCTGCTGGTCCAGTTGGAAACCAGAAATGAAAATACATAAGGCAGGCCCCTCTGGAGCGTTTGTCCTGCTGGTTGATTTCAGGACACTTGCGAAGAAAATGTAGCCTCTTCGGAGCTCACGTAGGGAGTCTGTCTGCTCTGATTTTCCAAAAACTCCTCCACCCCTCGGGCAGTAGGGAGTGAGGTGTGCGGAGGAGGGACAAAGTCCAGCTTTACCTTAATTTGCAACTTCTAACCACCTGTCACTCCAAGTCTTCTCTTCCGGATTGGGTCTTGCACTCCTCTTCTCCTGCAGGGAGAAGCAATCTCTATGGGGGCTCACTGATTTGGATTTGGATTTCGATTTCGATTTGGATTTTGGTTGGGTTGGGGTTTGGGTTTGAATTCAAGGAGCTGCCCCTGACCTTTGCCCACGCCTCAGTGTGGCGTCTAGCCCCCTGTGCCCATCCTCTGCCAGACCTGACCTGGGATGGATGGAGCGCGATCCCCCCGGCTCGGGCTCGGGTCTCCCCACCCCCGGTTCCACCCGGCGCTGAGCCAACCCCGGCCGCGCCGCGCTGCCGCCCCCATGCCAGGAACCCCAGGTGCCCCGCGGCTTCCCTCAGCTTAGCCCCGCGCCGCTCCTGACCCAAAGAGCCCACTGATCTGGAATTCCTACCCGGGAAGAGAAGGTGGGGACGCAGATGTCCTAGTCCCTTATGTCTTTTCTCTGCTCCTTCTCTCTGTCAAATCCCAAGGACAAAGGGGACAGAGTTCCTCCATGGTGCAGTCTGACAGGCCCTCTTCCCTTCTGTGTCCTCACGTCTCCTAGGCTCCATTAAGGAAATGGATAGAGAGAGAAATCCTAGCAAATAAGGGGACATCACACCTGTTAGGGGCAGTATTGCTGCTGGCCTACCTTACATCCTCTGCACTGTTCAGACAGTGCTTGGAGACCAGGGCTGCCTTAACCCCGTCTTTGGAGTCTCAAAAGGGACAGCACAGACCCGGTACTTGGCACAGTGTTAAGTGAGGATTGATAACTAATGATCTGGGTTGAGATTTGGGTAAGAGTATCCATTTTTCCCCTCTTTGGCGGTGCTGGAGTTTGAACTCAGGACTTTGGACTTGCTAGGCAGTCGCTCTACTGCTTGAGCCACACTCCAACCCCATCATCCTTCTTTTACTTGTAATTGGAAGTGCAACAGACAAATATTTCCTATCTTGTTGAAAATCTTGACACTGTTGTCCATCATCCATACAATTTGTAACCTATGCTGGCTACGTGATAACAGTTTTTTGCTTTTTAAGAAGTTTAGAAGCTGAGGATTATCTCCAGAATAGAGACCTTGCCTAGCACACTCAAGGCCCTAGGTTCCATTGCTAGCATAGGTTCCATTGCTAGCACTGAAAAAAAAAAATTAAAAATTAAAATGATAAAAATTTACAAGTTAGAACTTTCCAGAAAAATCTGTCAAAAATACTTTTTATATCCTAACTTTTTCCCTCTACAACATCTGAAATTTATGTCAAGAAGTTCTGGAGTCTAGAAGTCTGAAATTAAAGCATGAACCAGGTCACAAAGGCTCTAAAAAAGACTCCTTTCTCATCTCTTCCAGCATCTGGTGGTTACCAGCAGTCCTTCATTCCTTGGCTTGTGGCTCCCTAGCACACTTCTCTGCGTCTGTCTTTACATAACTATTTTCCCTCTGTGTTTGTTTCCAAACTTCCCTGGACTTATAAGAACACTAATACTTGGTTTAAGATCCATCCTAATCTGTAAAGATTCTATTTTTATTTATTTTGATCGTTTGAGGCAGAGTCTTTTGATGTAGTCCAGTCTGGCCTCAAATGTGAGATCCTCCTGCTGCTACCTCCACAGTGCTGGGATTACAGGCAAATGCCACCAGCTCCACAGGACTGTATTTGTAAATAAGGTCATATTCATGGGTCCTGGGAAGACATGAATTTTTGAAGGACACATTTCATCCCAGACCAATGCTTCTATTTGGAGATTTAACACTCCAGTCTCAGTAATTATCAGAATTAATAGGGATACATCAAACAACTTGATCTAGTTTTTATATATAAAATACTATAACTAACAATAGCAAAATGTAGTCCTTTTAAAAATACCTAAAACATTCACTAAGAATGATCAGAAGAAAACCAAATTGCAATCAATTCTAAAGGATTGAAACCATACAGAGTATGTTTATTAGCAATAATTATATTAAAATAGAAAACCATAAGAAAAAAAAATATATATATATAAAATGTATCAGTTTTTACAGGGCTTTCTAACCTATGATCCATGAACCCTCTAGAGGCATGATGAGCCTGAGAGAATACTCACAGGTTGCAATCGTATGTGCATTTCTCTAGAAAGAGATCTACAGCTTTCATTTGATTCTGAAGAGGGACTTGTGAACATAAACCTTTTTAAAAAATCAATTTTAGTGGGCTGAGGACATGATTCAAGTGGTAGAGTACCTACCTAGCAAGCACAAGGCTCTGAGCTCAAATCCTAGAACTGCAAAAGAAAAAGGAAGGAAGGAAGGAAGGAAGGAATTAAAGAAAAGAAATCCATTCTAGACACAGAACTATTTTACAATGCTGTGATTTTCTCTCTATATTCCCTTCCTTTTGGGGACTATTTTAGGAACCTACTTTGTTATTAATGTTTTAGATGCCCAAATCATTAATGCTGCCCTCAAAACTTTGGGAATAGTCCTTTCAATGCAAAGAGAGATTAAATGTAATAAGATAACACAGCCCTGTTTGAGACCATCAACTTGTTTAAAATTTAAATAGCATTACATCTTTTTACAGACCCAGATTGGAATAAGTATGGAAACAGCTTTTATGATGTCTTTGAAGCCAAAAAAATTAATGCACCTCTACACATTTTTATTTGAAAGCATTTGCAAACAGCATGCATGGCATAAATGTTGTCCATAACTCATAGCTAAGCATTGTGTTTATATATTTTTAAAAAACTGAACATTTTTAGGAGTTAGTTCTTCATTTTCTAATTATTAAATTGGAAATAAAATCAGGAGAAAAAACACATTTAACGTTTTATGCTTTACATATTCCTTTAGGCTTAATGTCCCTGACAATTTTTAAAATTCCAAACAATGATCAACCACCTATATTAACAGTCAGGTAGGACTGAAGAGGATTTCTCCCTTTTGATCAACAAGAAAATGGTGCTAAGAGGCAATGTAGAAAGATGATGCAAACTAAAATTAAAAAAGCAAATGTGTGCTAGGAGAAATGATTCTATACATATGCTCTGAATGCTTCTGCTTAGCTTGTTTTCCTGCAGATAAAATTGCTTCAGGACAAATATTGCAGCTATGAAGATGAAACTATAGCAAGCAAGTGACAATTATGCTAGAAACATATAAAACAACTAAAAATACTTTGGAATTTCCAACTGCAGCATGTATAAAAGTTTTAGCTTTCATGATAATGGAAAATGGAACCTCAACACAACTCCAAATTTGCAATGTCTTCAAGATGTGTCAGCATTATACAGCATGGGAAAAGCAAGAATCTTATCTGGTGTTCCATTTAAGCCATATACAGGTTTCCTGTATAAATTATTCTGCCACTCACCCTTCATTATGATGCTAACATCCACCTTGGAATCCACTTCCATCTTGGAAAAGGGTTAGTGGATTTGAACATTAGATATCCCTAACAAATCCTGATAACTTGCTTGCAGAAGGGATAGTCTGGAAATGTCATCACAACTAAAAACATCCTTTTTTAAACTTACATCAAGATTTAGCAATGCTGGGGGAGTAATGGCCCAAACATTGTATGCACATATGAATAAACGAAAAAAAAAAAAAAAGATTTAGCAATGCATTTTTCACATTGTGATATTGAACCTGGGATTTGTTTCAGGGTTCTCTTAGTAGAGTACTTCACATATTAATAACTGTGGAAATAAGTATAAGTGGGAGAGTTATGAGTCTAAAGAAAAAGACACACACCTCCTGAATGTCCAAAGTCAGTCTCACACTAGCAGAGGGTCTAGCTCAGTGGTAGAACGCTTGCCTAGCATGCCTGATGAGTGAGGTATGTTGATCACCCTCACCACTAAATAAATAAATAAATAAATAAGTCCCAGGAAATCCCAGTGGGCCAGGTTTGCCCTCTGCTGCTTCTCTTCCCTGACTACCCATGTGTCATAGAATTGACAAACCATGTTCTTAAGCTGTGGTTCCTAACAATCTGACACTAAGTACTGAAAGCCAAGGTTTAGGCTCACTTGCTAATTTTGTTAATTCCCTAGGCATGATTTCCAAATGACATTTAAAGTACAAGGGGGAAAACCGAGGCATTCTGGGAAATAGTGTTTGGCTATTCTAATTATTCTCCATGAAAACTTGCCCCTCTCAGATTCACTTTCTAGGGGCAGTGTACAGCAGCCGTCATCTCAAAGGCCTACAAGGCCAGGTGATTCATATGGGATGAGAGGAGAAGACAACTGTGTGCCCCTCAAAAGTGGGCAATCACTGCTCCATGGCACCTGCGACCTTCTGAAAAGAACACGGAAGAGTAGCTTTCCAAAATTTTTCTCGAGATAATTTAGGTATCTGAATATTTGTGTGAATATTCTTGATTTTTAAATGCAGACCCTAATTCCAAGTTCCTATAATATTATGTGGCCCTCAGACCTAACACAAGAAATGTTTCACAAGTCTGTGATCTCTGGGGCAAGAGCTTCTTGAAACCAGGTTTGGCCACATGGCCTGAGAACTTCGACATGTGGCCTAATATAGCTAGGGCCTCAGTGACCTCATTTATAAATGGGTGAAACGATTGTCCTAGCAACAGACTCTGGGGTCCTTTGCAAGGTGAGCACACAGCACTTCTGAAATATAATCATCCTCCCTACCGCCAATGGCAGCTCTCAGACAATGGAATGGCTTCTGATGTAACCATTAACAAATTTCAATTCATTTTATTCAATACAAGCACGAATGTGCACAATTTATCAAGACTGTAGTACTATGAGTCAAAAGCATACAAAGCAACCCTTCCACACACAAATAGCTTTCCCCAAATCACCCAATATTTTAATAATAGGGTTCTCAAAATGCTAAGAAAGCTTGTATTATTACACTATAATAATAAAACACTCAAAATCTAGAGTAAAAAAGGATCAAAATGCATTCATTACATCATGAAAGATATCATTTAAACTGAAGAATGAAATATTGGAGAATATATTAAGAAAATAGAGGCAAAGGCAGAAAGCCACTGCAACTAACTGAAAATTCTAGAATGTATATGTGTTTGGAAAGAGAAAATATACATATAATTCATGTATATTAACACATAGTAAATATTTATATAACACATGAGTATAATAAAGTATATGTTAATAATACAATAAGCAAAATGCCAAGTATTTTGAACCCTCTTCTCTACTAAATCTCTTACTAATTATAACTTGTAAAAAAATCAGATTCAGCATTGGTATGAATTTCTGGTCACATTTTGTACAGGACTCTAAGTAATGAAATAAATGACCACCAGACTACTTCATAGCTGAGAAATAAGAAGATAATTTCAGGTTTGAGTCTCCTTCTACTGCCTGTACTTCTCTTTATTTTGGGGGTGCTGGGGATCAAGCCCAGAACCTCCAGCAATAGTAGGCAAACTCCCTACCACTGAGCTACATCTCCAGTCATCCCTGATCTTCTGTTTACCAAACCTGACTGTTAGAAAAACACATTAACCAGTAGTGGGTGGGGACCAAAGCAAATGTGAAAAAAAACTATATGCAGCAAGACACTGAAATGTTTCTCTTACAAAAAAAAAAAATTTCTCCATGATAGTCCTACATACTACTACAGATTTTATTTCCAAACAAATTTCTTCATCAAATTTGTTTAAAATAAATTTTGATTACCTTAAAAGTAAAATTTTGCTGAAAAACACTTATTAGTAGATGTGATCTGTTCAACATTTTCACAGTCTACTCTCGAACTTGAGTGAACAGTGTTGAGTTCCATTAATCTGACAAGAAAAGGACAAGAAATATCAAAGATGCTGAGTCACAGACACATACTCACATTATCAAGCCCATCAACAGTTGATGTATCTCTCCATACTTTCATTTGCTCCATGTATACAAGCCACTGATAAACTTTCCTGAAGGCATCCTGTTCTCCATTCCTGAAATTAAATAAATCAATTATAGGAAATCATCCATACTGTGGATGCTTCCTTTCCCTGACTCAAATATTCTTATAAAAATTTAACAAGAAAATCTTTAAACATTTCATCCATGTTGTTTTTACAAAGCAGCAGTTTGTTATAAACAGACCAAGGAGATTTAAGATACTTCAAAGGCTTGATCTAAACCTCCTAAATCCAGGTTGCTCTCATATATTTTCTAAAACATAGTGTATTCAGTTTAACACTTAAAAATAGTTAAGTGTTTTGTCATGCACTAGAAAAGTTTAAATAGATCTCACTCTAAGAAATGGGCGTTCTCTGGTATTCTCATTTTTACTAATATTTTTCAAAAAAAAACTAGAATTTCCGTTCACTGTTTTCTTATAAATGTTTTCATGCATTAAATAGCATATCTCATCTGTCCAAGGCGATATACGTTAACATATTTTGATAGATGTTGAAAAAAGAAAGTTCTCACATCCTTCTTCTTGCAGATGGTCTTCCCGATTACTCTTCTTATCAGGAAAGAGGCTGATCTGTCTTCTTTTAGCATACTCTATGGGCCAGTGGCAAGAAGAAACAAATAAAGGCCATTTTGATAATTTTTAAAGATTTTGCAAATATTGGCTGTAAAAATCTTGCTATTCTGAATTGTTCACTTAATATTCCATGAATTTAACATATTTTAACTGTCATGAATAAATTATAATATATATACACAATCGTGAGCATTTGCTTAAAGCTAAAACTTACAGTATACATTTTCCCATAGTAAGTGTAAGATGATGATATAGACTGTCAAGGCAGCTTTGAATTATTGGAAATAAATAAACCACTATTTCTGTGGTGGTAGCTTTTTATTGGACAAGAAAGATTTAGTTGGACTGAATAAATAATTCCATACCTTTCCACTGTTCTTCCCTGGGAAAGAAGAACTGTAATTTAAAATAATTTATTAATTCTTGTTTTAATACATATTGAAATTTTTACAGCTGAGAGGAACACAGATAATTCTTTAAGGCCCATTTCCTCTGATATAAAAGGGTGTGTATTCCTTACCACCAACTGGACATATTTGTCTCAATTTTGAAACTGTTTGTCTATTCGTTATGTTTTTATGATGTCAATTCTGTTTACCTGTGCAGTATGGTAGACATTTACATGTCTATGTGCCTATTTTGCCCAATGAAATCCTGTCATCTTCCCATGATATGTGTAATGAACAAAAGGTGTTAAGTGTTCATCAAGACATGGAAGAAACACCTATATATACTTTTTTTTAAAAGATAAATCTTGAGGGCTGGGGGTTATAGCTAAAGTGGTAGAATACGACATCCAGGGTTTGATCCACACTACTGAAAAAGATAGTCTTGAGAAATTTATTAAAAATTCAATCATCATTCTTTATGCTTTCCATATTTTCAAATTTTTCCAAAATCATGGACTTATCCATCACTTTCTAGTCCATTTCTTAAATATACGTATACATTTAAAAACTCAGAAGTAAGCTGGGTGTGTGGTATATGCCTGTAATCACTGCTATTCAAGAGAGGGAGGTAGCAGGATCACTTTCCCAGGTCAGTCAGGGCAAATATTCAGCAACACGCCATCTGAAAAACAAACTAAGGTTAAAAAAAAAAAAAAAGGGTGGTGGCTTACGTGGTATAGTGTTCGACTAGCCAGCTTGAGGTCTTGAGTTCAAACCCCAAAACAGCCAGGGCGCGAGGTGCAGGGAGAAGTAGTTTTTAAAAATGAGGTATTTCTGCTCTTGAAGTGAAAAAAAATATGTAATTTGTTTTCAGTTGATACTTAATAATGATTGCTGCTAAATGAATTCATTCCATCTCCCATTGCAGAATTAACAATTTAAGAGTTTTCTTTTTTATTTCCTAGTAACCATCCTAAACAAGAAATTTTTTTAAAATGAAAGAAACTTTATTATGAGCACTTGTATGTCTCCTTCTGTTAGTTACTACAGAGTAACAAGTTAAAATTCTTTTATATCCTCTTCTTTTCTCACACACATATGCTTTTGCACACAGATTCACACAGGCACAGAGTTATGTATGTGGGCCCACAGTAAGTCAAGCAGTCATTGGGCATTTGCAGGGCACTCATGGTATTAGCCAATGACTCTCTACCTGTGATGCTCCACCTCATAAAGTTACACACAGGAGACGTGTACAGTTCAGGACTTGCTTCTGAACACTCAGAACTCAGGTTCCCAAAGTGGGAAGATCAGTCACTGTATCCTCTCTACTTTCTTCAAAATTTTGCTTCCACCCATCCAGGTTCTCCACGTGACTTACATAAAAATAATTTTGAATTCCCAATGAGATACATACTCTTTTTTATTCATTTATTCACATGTGCATACATTGTTTGGGTCATTTCTCCACCCTGCCTCCCTCCCCCACCCTCTCCCAAGATACATGCTTATTTTCCAATTACTTATTCCCTATTCCTCAGAACATGAGCCCAAACTGTGTAACTATCCAGGTAATAATAACAGTGAATATTACCTTATAGTACAAGGAGACAAGAGAAAAGGAGATAGGTATCCTTACAATAAAATACAAATTACATAACTAGATTCTATTACACAACCCATAATCAATTTTTCCTTCCCTCCTATATAGGCAACAGATGTCTGGACTTTATGGTGCATCCTTTGCATCATTCGTTCTCTCTTTTATTCACTGAAGTGTGTCTGGAAGCCACAAGACAGCTTATATAACGGTTTTAGAGTGTGGTCTTTACGTTACTTATGTCAATACTGTCATAATAAGATTAATTACTATGTCCTAATCGGAGGATGGTTTGTTAGGAAACTACTTGTCCTGTAACCTGAAAATAACATGCATTTATAAATCTCTATGGAATTAAAAAGATAAACATATACAGCTACTAGATGGTCTAGGTTTATTGATATCCATGAAAGGAGATCAGGTCTCATTTCTTTTCTTGAAAAGAAAAATATTAAGAAGATCACTCTGCAATTTAAAAAAAAGTCTATGTAGGATGTCCAAGCACACTGACAAACAGTTTTAAAAATACATCATTGTACTGAAGCACCCTTCTGTTGTATGCAACACCCACTTGTGCTTGGTCCTGTATGGGAGCATGCTTGGAGCAAAGCTTTCCAAAGCTCAGGGGAATATTTACCCTGTAGGATCTTTTTTTGATGTGCTAGATACAGGAAAAGGGAGTCAAAAGCTTTGGCCAACTTAGTGCACTACCTTCATCTGAACTCCAAACCTAGGAGCTATGTTGCCATGTTTAAAATTCTATTCTCACACCACTGACCTCACCCAACACCAAAGCCACCTCTTGCTTAGAATTTTAAAAAAGAGAGTCTAAGTAAAGAGCGGTATCTTGCCTATACCTGGGTCTGGAATATAGACGTGGTTTAATGAAATGATACATGAGAGAAAAGGAATTAGAAAACCTAGAAGTTCTGTTGAATCTCTGGTATTAACTCTAAATCTCATATAGTTTGGGAATAAAGGACACCTATGTTTTCTTTGAAATGAAACAAAATCCATAAATATGGACTGCTGACATTATAAAAGAGTCAATGATAACTTTGGGGGTATTATGATTTTAGTCCTCCTACCACAGCTGAGCCTGAATAACTAGAAACTATCTCTTTAAAATTCCCTCTTGCAAATTGGAAGACAGCTACTTTATTTCCATTGAAATGTCACATACATTGAGATTTTCGCAAAAATGTTGCTGGTGCTGCCAAAGTAGGTTTTACTTTTCTAAATTATCTACAATTATTAACTATTACCAACTATGTGTAACAACCACCAGCTTTATCACTCATTGTGTATAATATAAACCTTAATTCAGTTTAATTAAGTCAGTTATTTCAAACTACTAAACTTCTGAATGTTACAAATTATGTCCCCTATAAGTTTTGAATTCCAAGATGTATTAGGTATTCTAAAAGGTGCTAGGTATATCTGTGTAATAAGGAGAACTTTTATAACGTCATAAAGCAGAAAGATTTAATATCTATGTTTGGAAATTCTGTTTTAATATAATATACAAGGTTACCTTCTCTCAAATAGCGTCTCAATTCAAAGCACACCCTTGATCAGAATTTTATGTATTTTAATGAGGAGAACGTAAATCCTTAACTACATAAAAAGTAGAATAAACTCAGCAACACTGTAGTGTTAACAATGTGTTGAGAGGCAGTCGGTAAACGCCTGTGAGACCAATGTCTGATCTTTTTTTTTACAGAGAATAATTTTCATTGCCAACAGTTCTCCTTTCCCTCTAATATCATCCCATGTGACCTCCTGGATTTCTACTTTGGAAACAATAAATGTTTAGAATATACAGCAGAACCAGATTCATCACAGTTGCAGACACAACATTACAAGTATTCTTCTACCCATCTGTTATGCAAGAGGTGCTCACACTGCTTTTGCTGAAAAGTACTGACTCCTTACTTAAGCCCACAGGTTAATTAAAAACAGGAGAAGCTTGGCATCCTTGCCACCATTTTGTATGTCTTTGCTCTAAGCCATTCTTTTCACAGTCACTTTGCAATCACTTTGGATTCCAAAAAAAGACAAAACTGATAACATCTTTATGACAAGGAATCAGGGCCACCTGGAGCTGCCACCTTCCCAGTGAGAACAGTTCACATCCCAAGCCAGAGTAATCCTCTCAAACAGGAACCAGTGACTGGGACTGTTTAACCATGCAAACATTTGTCCCCTGCTCCCAGCTCTACTTAAATCTATAGCTCATGTCTCTACCCCAAAGATGGCTGAAGAGAGCTAAGTGCTTACTCTGCCTCTTTCCACACCATGTCCGGAGCCTTGTAATAAACCTCCTTTCTCTGCCTTCACCATGCCTCTTTATTGGCTTTTGGGGACGGGTGGCCAGACTTGGCATATGGAGTCTCAGGAGTTTGGGCCTTGGGTCCAAAACTCCAGTTTCAGTTGCAATCATAGAAATCAAATACCCACATACAGAACCAAACCAAAAAAGGCAAAGAAACTCTGTTTGTCAAACGGAATAGAATACTATCTAAAGTATAAAATGCATATTCTGTGAGAATATAGGAATTGTAATAACAGGACTTAGAGGTAGCATCCCAGTCATGGTGGATGGAACTTCTATAAGCAAATACTATCTAATACTTGGAAGTAGCTTAATTTGGTTACCTGTATTAATTTGCCTTTCTGCAAATAAAACATTTTTTTTCTCTTTTCTGGACTCCTTTCTTCTGTTTCCAGTAACTAATGGACTTAAATAACTCTTTACTCCTACACTACCTCTTAGAAATAAATTATATACACATACGAGGAAAAATAATTCACAACCTAGTAAATGAGCAGAAAAACTTGGGTTAAAATTCCATGTTAGAATTGGGTTAGAATTCAAATAAAGAACAAATTTTGTTATGTTACGTGGACATACAGATCGAGCGATGTCTAGCACTATTTCTAAAATCAAATCAGGGTGGAACACAAAAATTTGTACATGCATGTTCATAGCAGCATTATTCAATTAGTCAAAACTGGGGGAAGAGGCCCATCAACTAATGAATGGGTAAACACAATGTAGTATACCCACAGAGTGAAATGTTATTCAGCCATAAAAAGGAATAAATATTCATTCATGCTATAACATGGATGAACCTCAAAAATGTATACCTTAAGTGAAAAAAGTGAATCACAAAAGATGACACATCTTGTAATCCCAATTACATGACATTTCCAGAACAGACAAATCTACAACGACAAAGTTGCCTAAGAGATGGGAATGTGACTGTCAGCGAGCAAGAGTTTTCTGAGAGAAAGGGAGATGAAATGTTTAATGGCTGTACAATCCTATAAATATACTAGAAACCTTGAAAGTCATGCTTTAGGTGGATTGCATAGTATATTAATTGTACCTCAATAAAATTGTTTCTAAAAAGCTGAAAGGAGTTATCAGCAATCATTTGGGTTTAGATTTGTTTAGCGGTACTTCATTTTCTTTCTTTCTGTTGTGTGTGTGGGTGTATTTGTCATGGTTTTTTGAGACAGGGTCTCTCTATGTAGCCCAGGCTGGCCTCAAACTCATGATCCTCCTGCCTCAGCCTCCCTAGTGTTGGGAATACAGGCAGGCCCCACTATGCTCAGTTTATCTACTTCATTTTCTATATAATTAAAATTCACTAGAAAACTATTATCACCTATACTTTGAGTAATAATGCAATTCCTGTATTTAAAAACTATTTTAAAGCTTTTTTAAGTCTTTCCCTTTAAAGATCTGAGGCACAATGAATACTTTTTAATACATGTCAAAAGTGGACACTAAAAAGTAATAACATGATCATGGTTGACACTCAGTTACTGTTTTGTCTTAATCTTTTATTCCTCACTTATCTGTGGCTGCTATTTTTCTGTTCTAAGGCTGCAATAATTTTCTTCAACTTCACCAAAATGAAGATTGGTTTTCACGCTTGTCAGCATTAACATGAAGCTAACTGTTGACCTCGGGTGTCATCAGAAACTGATTTACTTTCAGGATAAGTTAATAATACCCTTAACAACACTGTTATGCCCTGTCACCCATCAAAATTCTGGAGTAAGAAAATTTTCAATTGGTTTAACTGACCTTCCACAGTTTAACTGTCAAATAAATCCCATAATGGACAGCTTAGAAATCTAATTTGGTAATCCTGAGAAACTCCCTCCCAGGCCCTCCCTCATGTTCTCTAAAAGGTTCAAGAAACAGCAATTACAACATTGACTTCTAGCTGTAGCTTGGCATCTCTTAAGCTCTCCCTGGCATTCTCCTGAAAAATCACCTTAGCTGTCCTCCTAGGCTGTCTTTTAGTTATCACGTTTGTATGCTTATGTCTTCTGCTATTTCTGTTCTGCAAAGAAGCAAACTGGAACATTTTATTATTAACCCTTAAGTAACAAAAATGTCACTCGTCTCCATCAAGGACTCCAAATCTCTTAAATGTGGCAGATCTTTTCTCGGAAGGATGATCTTACTTACATCCAGTGTATACCTTACCTTATCTTTACACACTGTTTAAATTCCAACTATAACAAATCAGACAAGACCTTCAAAACTGATTATAAAGTCAGGAAAGTCTCTGCTCACAGAGTCCCAGAGTTCATGATCATAACAATGATACCGCAGTAGAAGGTAAACCATGGACCTTGACTGCAAATTGTACCCCAAAGGTACACAGGTGAGGGTGAAATGAGGGTCTTTGCATAGGTCGTTCCTATGCAAAGTGATTTCTGTGAAAGTGAGTTCTACTTCTGTTAAGAATGTAACACTCTGCTCAGCAGCACAAAGGCAAGGCCAAGCAGAAACAACCCTAGATCCAACCTTCTTTTGAAAGGCAATTTACCAGGAGAATTTTCAAATAAATCATCTACCTGCTCCCAGAATTTCAAATGTTTAGAAATATCAGCACAGCATGTATTTTCTTTTTAGTGCTTTTAAAGCTCAAAAGTTTGCATGACAACCACATTCATGCCAAATGATCTGCAAGGAAATCTAGGGATCAGATACTAGATTTAGAGGATAGAATGGCAAGTTGGGAGTGGTGTGCACATCTGCAATCCCAGCACCCTACCTAATTAGCAAGATCCTGCCTCAGAAGAAGAAAAAATGAAGGAGAAAACATGGTAACAGACAAAATTATCTTTTTAGTTGGCTACTATTTTTTGCTTCTGTGAAAAGAAATATTATAATGTTATTTGTCAAGTGGCTTAAGTGATTGAGTGACTGCCTAACAAGCCTAAGGCCCTGAGTTCAAACCCCAGTACCACACACACACACAAAAATCAATTTGAGGAGGAGGAGAAGAGAGAATGAAATAAATGCTTTACATAATTGATAAAATTGATGTTACCCACTAGGTCTCTCTAGTCATTTGATTATCACCCAAATAAAATGAGTCAGATTTTCTTTCGAGTCTTCTTTTACTTCAACAACGGTTTTAGACGCAAATAGCGTAATTCTCTTTCATTTTAGATAATTTGGAGTTTACTTTAAATGATCTGAACCCCTTCACAAAAGTTACCTGGGCCTCATACAAACTTCACAGACCTCTCTGGCCCAGGGCTGCTGGGAGGAGAGAGGAGAGTGCGCGATTCCACGTGCGAGATAGCAATCATCAACTCTTTTAAATCGTTTCCAAATCTTCCAGCCCCACACTCAGGATTCACGATAATTCCCAGTGTTGGCGCTCGCTAAGCGACACGTTGATGGGGCAGAAGATGGGAAGGAAAATAATCCTGGAAGCATAGTGTTGGTTTTACACTCCCTGGGTATCTGTTACACGTGAATTTCCTCTGGCGCCAGCAGGTATTTTGAGCAGGCAAGCCGAGGGATCCCAAAGGGGAAGAATGGGGTGGGGAAGATGGAGCTGTAAGTTTGGGGATCAAAGCCTTAAAGATTCCAGAGGAAATCCGTAAGATCCAGAGGGACTGGCCAAAGGGCTTTAAGTGGATGTGGAAGATACTTGCAATTTCTCAGGCTCTAAGCCGCAGAGGAAGGAGAGGAATACAAGATCCCAGAGGAGCAATGACAGCGGACGCTGGGAAGATGAGAGGCTCCACCTGAGAGGCTCTGCCACACATTTTACATCAAAATCTACATGTCGTGCCAGAAGACAGGGGTAACCTGAGGCCAAGCGCAGTGGCCAGGGGCGATGAGGCCAACCAGGGGCCCAACACGACGCTCTCGCGGAGGCCGCCGCAGCCTCCCTGGAGGTCTGGGAGGCAGAACCATTAAAAGCCCGCGGCCCGCCGAGGCGCGCAGTAAAAGTGACTGCAATTTATTTGGATTAGTCATTATAAAGGTCCGGAAGACAGCTATTTACCCGATGCGGGGCCTTGACAAATTGCTTGGGCAGTGCAGGAGAGGACTGTCCCCCTGACCCGGGGTGCTAGGGCGGGCAGCCTCAGGGCGCGCAGCCGGCTAGGGGCGCGTCTGCACCTGCGAGTGCGCCCAGCTCTCCTAGAGGACTTTTCTGCTCCAGGGAACCGGCCCCCGCCTGCAGGTCTGTAAGGGAGACTCAGCTCCTGTACCAGGGACACTTTCTTGCCAGATTCGGAGAAGATCACCAAATCTTTTATCTGGCTGAGTGTCCTGCAGGTGATCCCGGAAAAAAATCGTTTTGATTGGCAGCATCGGAGTCAGGGATCTTTCAGTTGCCTTTTTTTTTAAGCACCGACAAGTGGTTCGAACACGAAATTTAATTCTTCTTAATATGGAATGCGACTGTAATACATATACTGGTCCTTAATTGAAGATAATTTAACCTCGTGTCACCCACTCTCCAGTACATCTGCTCCAAATACCCGACAGCCCCTTGCTCTTAAGGTTCAAACACCTAACGTGAAAAGAACGAACGACAAATTCACTTTTTTTTTTCAGTATTTCTGAATTTAAGTAATTCTCGTAATTGATTTCTGTTGTTAATTTGTTAAGTGCTACGTTAAAATCCATTTAAAGCAAAGGTGTTTGTACCAGCTATCAACTCCTAACTTGCAATGCAATCTTCAATTATTTTTCCAGCAATATACTACTTTTAATGTAATTTATTGTTGCCTCGGTTTTAAGGCCAACTCTATTGGGTAATGTAGGTCTAAATCCTAAAATGCGTAATTGTGAATAAGAACTCAAACCGTTGATAAATAAACCTAGTCACTTTGTTTTCAGGATCTGAAACAGCACTTTTGGACGTCTCTAAAAAGCCAGGCGTCGCGCGGTGAGGTTAATTACTTTAATTGTTTGCTTTTATTTTGGTTAAAGACCTAAGTCTTTAACTTAGGGAGAGTGTCTGACTAAAACTCTTTCTTGTTCAGTAGAAATCGGGCCCCTGCAGTTAGTAAGATGAAAGTTCAGTGTGACCAGAAGGTGAGGTTTTTAGCCCTTTTGATGGAGACTATTTGAACCTGAAAATTTTACGTGGCTATCTATCTTGCTAAAAGTCAGGGCGAGATAAAGTGGAATCTGGCTGCGATTTCTGCTGGAAAGAAAACATTGAAATGACTGCTCATTTATCACTGTGCCCGCCCTCCCCTCCTCCACCTTGGCTTAATTGACAGTGTAATACCGAGATGTTTGCGTCCTTCCTTGACTGTTGGGAATGAAACCAACCCCACTGAAGGAGGAGTACTAAATTATCCTGTTTATTACGTGAAGAAATGGTAAGAGGAAGAGAGCAGGAATTGGTTGTAACAATGCCACCATCAGCAAGAACATTGGACAACCGTCCAAATTCTGAGCAGCTGACTCATCAGGTTTCCTTCTTGTTTGTTTTCTGGTGACTCTGCATGTGGAGGACCCCGAAAGACAACAGCTATTTGAGACTTTTGTCAAGATATTTTTGTGGCACTATTCCTGAACTGATTGCAAGAATACCTGTGTTAGTGGTTTCAGAAATTAAAATGGTGAGTTCGTTTGTTTCTAGTCCAGCTAGTTATTTTAGCCAAACAGAAAAAGCATTATCTTTCTACATAGATGCTTAAATACACAAAAGAAAAAAAATGCATATGTAGTAAAATTCAACTTCAATAGTAACACATAATACTGAAACAATAACAGAATCTCTTTTCCAATTCTTAAATTTCTTTAACTGTAATACCTGTTTTTAATAAGAATCCAAAAATACAGCCACTCCCAGATACTACTTGAGAACTATAAACTAGAAGAACCCAGAAATGTCCAAAATTATTACTAAAAGACCAAAATGCAGAAACCCTTTAAACTGGATGTTCTATTTGGGGAACTTATTTGATGGAAATAAATATAATTTACACAACAATTTTACTTAAGGATTGTCCACAATAACAAAAAGAAAAGAATAAATATATGCATGTGAAAAATATTCTCATTCAATTATGTCATAGAAAAAAATGACATTCAAAGATGTCTGACATTTTTAGATAACAAAATGGGTTATTATAAAATATAATTCACCTTTTGGTTAAGAAATATCTTTTCCCATTAATGTAAGACATTACCCATTCTGTAAGTTTTCATTTACATTTAGATTTCTGGACTCTATGTTATGTGAAAAATGTGTCTGTTTACACTGGTGTCAACACTCAATTATTAAATTAATGTAAATTTATAATATATGTAACAAATGGCTCCATTTCTCCCTTTTTACTTTATTGCCTGTCTTTCTTTCTAACATTTCTGGCAATATAAGAGCCAGTTAACCTATCTTTTAAAAAGCTTGCATATGTTTTTATTGAGATTGCATTAAATTTGTTAAGTAAATAAGGATAAGTGATGTCTTCAAAATATTGAGTCTTCAGACCCAAGAGCAACTATATTTGTATGGTGAGGGGTTTTTTTCCTCCCATTTTTAAAAATCTTCCTCAGCAAAGTGTCATTGTCCAGACGGAATTATAATGATTAAGAGCACATTACAAAAACACTTTGTCCCTCCATTTTCTCCCAGATAAAACAGAAACAGTGTCCTGTTCACAGAGTTGTAGTTAGAATTAACTGACAAGCTCCATTCAAAACACTTAAAATGGTGTTTGGCAATAGTAGATGCTCAATAAACATTTCTCTGTAACTAGATCCTTAACATTGCTACTTGACTTTTTTCCTAAGAATTTCAGCCTTTGTTTTACTGTTATCATAAATGAAATGTTTTCTTCTTTTATATTTTCTAGCAGGGTATGACTTGGATTAAGAAAATTGTTAATTTTCTAATCTCTTTACAAACGATCATCTATATTTATTCTTTTATTCCTTCAGTAGCTTTTCAAATGATTCTCTTCAACTATCTCGGTATGAAATCTTATCATCTGAAAACAATCATAAATTATCCCCATCTCAGCGGTTTTTCTAACTCATTATTTCTTCCTCCTGTTTAATTGCCTACGTAAAGACTTCCAGAACCTTAGCATATAATAGCAGAGATAACACACTCTTTTGTCCTTGACTTTAATGAGACTGTGTCTAGTGCTTCATTATATGTCTTTGTCACATTACAGAAGTTTCTATTTAGTTATATTATAACAAGATTTTTTAAAAGACCAGATGTTAAATTTTGACTTTAGCACATATGACATAATTATGTGTTTTTTCTGACCTATTTACATAATGAATATATTAGTAGAGTGTATAACACTGAAACACCATTGTATCTACACACTTTATGAATATACTATTATGTATCATATTAGTCTATATGCTGATTGATTCTATTTATTAATATTTTGCTTAGGATTCTTGCAAAGATATTTATGAATATGAACCAGAATGGATAACTTTGTACATGTAAGCACATTATTAAATAGCATTAACTTTCTTAAAATGAATTATTATAATGAATATTGCATTAAATTCATGAAAATACTTTGGACGTTTTCTCTGTATCCTCTGAAGCTGTTGAAGAATGATGGAGCTTTTATTACTCAGATGCTATAGAATCCCATGACAAAATTATCTGCTATTTTTTTTGGGGGGTAGTGGAAAGTGTTAACTTTTCAGTTTTTCTAAGAATTACTGCATTCTCCTATCTCTTCTGGTTTTAGATTTAATATATCTATTTTTCTACAAAATCATCAATGTTCTTATATAGTTGAATCAAGTAATCTCTAAATTATTCTGATTCTCCAGTTATCTATGATTATATTCCTTCTCATTCCAATTTAAAACTTATCTACAGAAATATTTTTGTCTCAAACTAGGTCACAGTAAATTTCCATATTAAGCCATGGCAAAAGGCTTTGAAGGCACTACTCCTTTCTAACTCCTTTCTATTTATTTGAAATCCCAAATGAGTATTTGTGCCACACTCAAGTCTATCTCCCACCAAAACCAGTGCTGGACTTTGCAATGGTGGGAATATTTGTGCACCCCCCAAAATTCATGTGCTGAATCCTAATCTCCAGTGCAATAATGTTCAGAGTTAGGGCCTTTGGGTCATAAGGGCTCTATTTTCTCGAATGGAATTAGTGCCCTTATAAGAGAAGTCATAATGAGCTTGTTGGTCCTTTTTGTCCTTCCACCATGTGAGGACACATAGAAGAAACCATCTATGAGGAACAAGCCCTCTTCAGACACTGAATCTGATGGTGCCTTGATCTTAGACTTTCAAGCCTCCAGAACTATTAGCAATAAATTTTGATTGTTTATGAACTACAGTCTAGGATATTTTGTTATAACATCCTAAATTAACTAAGACAGTCTTCAACTAAAATACAGTGAAAAACAAAGGCTTTTAGGCAGAGGATTGACTTGAATAAATTTGTATTTCCAAAGATCAGCCTGGATAGAGGGGGTGAGAAAGGATGTGAAGAGATCACTTTGCACTAGTCCAGGTGAAGTTATGAGGGCCAGGAATGCTGGTAGTTTTCAACACTAATGTTGGCAGGGAACATGGAAGAAGTGATGAGAAGGTGGAATCACAGAAGTTGATGATGGATTATCCTGTGTGGAAGATGAGACAGAAGAAGGTATCAATAATCAGCCGTGGGTTTCTGACTTCTGCCATAAGTTGCTCCAGAAGACTGAGGCTTGCTTGCTCAAGCCCTTGGCTTGTATCCTTAGGAACAGGAGCATCTCAATTTTGAGACTCATGAAAATATGGACATAATTAACAAGTTAATATTCATACCTGTGCAATTAAGTCTTCTATGCATATTACAAAGATACTAGACCATGTAGCTACAATAGTTTAAGCATCTCTGAAAGGACATCATTCATCTAACAAAGAAAGGCATTCAGAAGTTTCTCCATTAAAAAATATTTCTACCACAGGGCAATGAAGGCATATTCGTGTGAAGCAATGGAGAAATGTCAGTCAGAAAGACCTGGATTCCATCAAATTATCTCTGCCATGAATGAATTAATTTGGGCATATCATCACTCCAAAATAAGCTCATCTAGTTTTATGTCTATAAAGACAGACAATGCTATCCCCTAGACACATCATGATGGGAATTGACTGTGATGCCCATGTCAATCCCTCAACCTACCTCCCTCGTATGCAGTGAATCTTTCTCTTTAAATTGGAGGGGGTTGTGAATTACCATATTTGCTTATAAGAATCAAGTACAAGTGTAAACAGTCTGATCCTTCACACTTTGGTGTAAATTATTTTATTGCCTTTTAAATAAAAATAGTACTTTTTGAGGCTAATACTGGGGAAATGAGTTTGTAATTTTGTAAGTACTTAATATTCAGTGCAGAATACAAAAGAGCATATTAACCTGTATTTCTGTGAAATTACCAAATGTGTTAAAATATTAAACATAACTTTATCACACTGGAATATGGACTTTTAAAGAGCATAATGTTTTCACTCCATCACTTTGAACTTCTTTAAATGTCTGTCCATATACATAGCACGGTTTCATAGTTCCATCAAAATGGTGACAAAAATATGGATCGAAACCCGTTATAATTAAAAAAAAGTATCAGAATCTCAAAAATTGTCATTACCTTGAAATTTGTGTTTGGTTTTTATTTATTAAAATACATATAGTTCATAGGCTTTAAAATCATTTTATGACACATTACAGGGATTTTCGTGGTCACTGGGTTACCACATATAATTGGGATTGATAGCTGACAATTCACTGAAAGTTCACACCGCACAGAACATAAAGACTCATTTCTCTTGAAGGATTAGGTTAAAGTGCACATCTAAATGACCAGTTTAGATGATTTTACTTAAACAAAATGAAAGAAAAAGGACTATAACCTGGAGCACAAAAGAGATACAAAGTAGAGCGTTATTAATGAGGGTTGATATTTTGCATTAGTACGTGCGTGGTAGAGTGTGGGGGGGGTGCGATCTTACTTCACCCTCATAACTTTCATGTGAAGTGGAGGAGATTGCTTCTGCCCACACTTATACAGGCAGAAAGAAGCAGAATTGGGATCATCTGTGAATCTGGATCCAACCTAACTGTGCTATTCTGCCTCTAGGTACCCACTTCTCTCCAACATCTAGTTTACTGAAAGGAGAAAAGAGTCACAATAAAGAAACAATCCCTTTCTGCTTCAGAGCTGGCTATATTGCAGTCAACAAGATCAAGTCTTTTATTTGGAGCCAAAATTTAAATCTATAAGACAGCTTAAGGAAGAAATATATTAGTTCAAATGAACAGAGAAAAACTTCAATCCAACATTGCATCTGTTGGTTTGCTTAAGCCTCACCATAAAAATATACACTACTTAGCAAATTTCTAATAAACCACATAAAATTTCATATTAAGCCAGTGACCAATGCTATATGAAGAAACCAAGGAAAAAGCCATTGGTATTCTTTATTAGAAAAGTGATAGTCACCTTAAAAGAGTGAATTCAAAATACTGGTGAGGAAAGAATTCTGATTGTAGGGCAAGAACAGGTAGGAGTGGGGGTTACACATATTACATACTCAAAGTTTCATCTTTTTCTGGGGGAGCAGGTAGAGGGAACAGATAAACCACAGACTTGCTCAGGGGTTCTTCTGTGTCATCAAGTGAGCCTGTCACAACAACAGGGTCACCATGGAACCTTTCGCTGGAGTCTCAGCAAAAAAGCATGCTCTCCTTTTCCCTCCAAGGTTATATGTGGACAAAGATATGTCTGGACCATCATAGAAACTCTGATTCCATTTGCAGCCTGAGAATCTGGAACTCAAACCAGCAGGAGACAGAGAGAAATGTGGAGTGAATTCCAATAATTAATTTAAGCTCTAAACCTCACTGTGCTGAGCCTGCGATATCCTTGGACTTTTCACCTATAAAAGCCAATAAATCACACCACCTTCATTCTTTAATCATGGTGGGTTTTCTGTTACTTGATGCAAAAACCTATTCAAAAGGCCTATTTTTACTTGAGACTCCATCTACATAATGTACAATACCTTAAAGCAAATTTCACAGTTAATCCTAAAAAATTTAGTTTGGCCATTAATTTCAGTGGCTGTCCCATAGCTCTTACAAAAACAGCTTGCTAACCAATACTGAAATAACATTGAGCGTTTTGAATTTCACCTCCTCTCCTTTGCTTAATGAGTAGTGAAAAGTCCCAAAAGGTGAATGAGGAAAATAGCTGGATAATCAATCCCAAAGGCTAAAGCAGTGAACCCCAAAGATATTAAGTTAAGTCAGTAAAAACTTGTTTGGCCTTCCTGAAGTTATCACACTCAACAGGTTAATCTTTGTAGCATATGGCTAGAGAGTGGACAGTACATTTTCTTGTGAGAGTTGAAATGTGAACTATTCAGTACTATCAAACAAAGGCAATCTTCATTATAAATATAAATCTGTTTCCACATTATTCTAGAAGACATGACTTCATAATACTTATGGCTTTGTGTCAGAGTTTTTCCATCAGACCATGAAATAAATAACAATATTTGATCCACAAAAATGAAACTTATGCAATACAGATGTAAGTTAAAAAAACACAGTACTTAAAAATACCTAGAACCACCATTCACCATAAAAATTACAATATTATCAATACCAAAGAATCTACTTTTGTGCTCCTCCCCCCTTCCTTCCCCTCACCTCAGTAAAAATCACCATTTTGAACTTTGTGATCAACCATCTCATACATTTCTATATAATGTCATCACATATATATGTGTCCCTAAACAATCATACTGTATGCAGTTTTCTGTGACTTGATTTTTCATTCAGGATGCCTGTGATTCAACATGTGCCATACTTATCCCTGATGTCGAATGCACCTTTAGGTCATGTAATTTCCTCTGTTTTCTGTCATGTATTGTTATTCACTTTGTTTTACCTTTCTTTATTCTCTTTGGAACCTGGGAATTAAAGACAGGGACAATATAGCCCAGATAATGTGTGGTGAAAAGATTATAGAAATAACATAGTTTCTTTCTCTAGGGTTACTGCTATAAAAAAAAAGCTGTTGTCTCCACTACAGCCTTTCCAGAACAAACTGCAGTGGGTCTTCCTAAGAAACCTGAGTAGAAACTATGAGGAGCACTGTTACGGTGCTCAGAAGCGAAAGGAAAGTACTTACCTTCTTTTTCTTTAAATCCCTTAACTTATAGTTGCTGATACTAATTTCAAGAACGCTGACATTTAGTGGGTCTGTGTTTCTACACCATGCCAAATATCTCATTAAAAATTGAAATACAAGAATACCATTCAGCAACTAAAAGGAACAGAACTCTACTATGTGGATGACCCTCAAAAATATTACGCTTCAATTTTATTATATGTGCTGCCTAAGCAAGCACTCAAAAACATTATGCTAAGTTAAAGACGGAAGATGCAAGTGAGCACAGATTCTATGATTGTATACTTCACATTTTAAATACTATGTATAGATAGGAAAAGTTTCAGACAGACAGCGCATCAGTAATTGCCAGGGTAGAAGCAGCAGTGAAGATGAACTTAAAATGGGCAGGTGGAACATTGTGAGGAGAGCACAATGGTGACATTGGATTGTAGTGATGACAGTTGCACCACTGTATAAATTTACTGAAATCATTGAGTTGTAAGGATGAATTTTATAACATGCAAATCATACTTTAATAAAGCTGCCAAATATTGAAATGCTGAAGTATTAAATCTGGTTCATTTTTTTCATTTCAATTAATGCAATCTATAGATTGGCCCTTTTTAAAAACAACTCAGTCTACTAAATTTTAACACATACACAGACTGTCTGTGTACCTTGTCTGAAGTAAAACTAGAATGGGAAAAATGTAGCAACTTGAGAAGACCTGCCAGTGAAGATGGCATCTGAGAGGATAAGAATGAGCTTGATTGCTTGCTAAGGGCCTAGAACACAGCGTTGGAAAGAAAACCACCACTCCAAGTAGAAGCAGAGAAATCCTACAGCAGCAGCAGATTTCCCAAGGGATCTTGTGTCAGGATGAGGAAGGATTACAGGAAACATCTAACACTTTATTTTCCTTCCTGGGGCTCTGGGAGAGGTTTCAGTAACCCAGTGGACAGGTCAATAGCTACTTGCACTATAGAGTTACCCACCACCTTCATTATAACTTATGTCTTGCCTATTCTTTTTTAAAACCTTTTTCCTTTTGTCAGAGGCACTTACAGTTTTTGTTTTCACAAGTTTGCACCTCTCAGTCAAGTTCAGTTGGTGAGGAGGTGGTCACTAATTAAAGTAGGACATTGCACAACATATCTTTAAAGGAAATCAGCCCATAGAAAACCAGGAATAAAAGGATGATTTAGCCAAATCAGTCCCACTCTCTAGATGTAATTTTAAATGAAACTGCCTTTTTATCTTAATATGGCCAGAACTAATGCTAATTATCAGAAAAGAAATATCAAATGTTTTACAGTGTTGAGATGAAAGGTTTACATCATTTAAGCTCTTTCCCAAAATGCCAGACTGCCTGTTTTCTTTGTATTTTTGAAGAAAATTTGGCAAGATTATCCTAAAGATGAAAATGCCTGATAGTTTAACAGTTATAGAAACAATGTAAGTGAATTATATTGATAGAAGTTTAACATTTCAGAAACAAGTTAATCAAAAATAAATAAATAAATAAGGTGCTAGCCCTCTCAACATTTTCCCTATGGGGAACTTTTTAAGACTAGTGTACAGCTGTCTTATAAATACTTACCAGCCTAGTGGGCATGATAATTTTCTTTCATGTTATGAAAACATTATTTTTTTAAATAGACATGTTACTTGATTTATAAATTCACAAGTATCCTAGGATATGATAAAGTATGTTTTATCCCACATATCATTATTTATAAGTGACGAACAAAAAATGAGGCAGTCAGTAGCACTTTCAGTGTCGTAAGTCACATAAAATGTGAAGTTTTTGTTTTGTTTTGTTCTGTTTCATGGTAGTGAGTTTTTAACTCAGCTTTGCACTTTCCAGACAGGGGTTCTCCGACTTTGAGTTGCACCTCCAGCCCTTTCTTGGTTGGTTGTTTTTTAAAAAGAATCTCACTCTATGCTCCAGTTGGTCTGGACTGCAATCCTTCTATTTTCATTTCCCTGTATAGCTGATATGACAGGTGTGACCCACCAGGCCCAGTCATTGTTTGAAATGGGGTCTTGAGAAATTTTGCCTGAACTAGTCTCAAACCACAATCCTCCCAATGTCAGTCTCCCAAGTACCGAGGAGTGTGCCACCAAGCCGGGACTAAAATGTGTGTTATTTTTGTATACCAATGTTTCATTTTTTTTAAGTAGATCTAAACTGAACACACTATATTCATGTTGCTTTAAAAGGCTTTTTTTAATCTAAAAAAGAGTATATCCTTACCTTTCTGTGTTTGTGTAGAATAATGGAAATTGAAAGAGCCCAGTAGAAAAAAAAAGTCATTGATCAGGGGTTTCTTTTTTACAGCTATAAAATTTATTATAAACTTTAAGAAATGGAAATACTGCTAACCTTCATAATTTATATAAAGTTTCTAAGGCTATTTACTTTGGTGGGAAGTCTACGAGACTTTTGATCCAATGGATAAAAGTTCATAACTGATAATGAAGTGAACAACATTTATTTTAAGGTTATTCATCATTAAAATATTGACTATGAATACATTCTAAAAGAAGTCAAAGAAAGAATAGAGTTTGTAAAACAATTGGAATCAAGTAGAATAACTTGGTACAAATTAAAAAATTGAAGCCTTTCATGCTTTTCTTGACAAAACAATAGGCTGTATTTTACATTTTTTTCTCCTTAAAAACAAAATGGTAACTAATACTTGTAATAGTAGATTTGCTTCTTAGATGATTTTTAAGACTTAATTTTTATAAAATGAAAATATGAATATGAATGCACATGTGAAAATTAAAATAAAATGTGTGCATTTGAGTAAAACTACCATAGAGGATTCATGATTTTATTACCTCCCCTACATAATGGGAAATAATAAGCAAATATTATTAAAGAAACATGTCATTTTTTCCTTCTATCATAAAAGTTTAAGATCTCTAGTGCTTCTTAGCCTTGGGCTAAAATCAAACGTAAAAATTTAAAGTCTCTATTCTACAGTGCCATTTTCCAAAGTATTTTTGTTGCTTTGTTAAAAACATGCCTGGTTGGTTTGTTGAATGAGGGTTCCCCCTCATCATCACCAGTGACAAAAATTGGCTCCATTATCCATAAAAATCCAATATAAGTCTAAATTTCTTCATGATACAACCATGTGATTAAATACCTTTTTTTACCCATTTTGATTCTTTCACCCCATAGAACCCCAACTTGAGATCTGTGCCTATGATCATATGTTGTCTAAATCACAAAGCAAAAATTGAAACATAAAGTGAATTGAATAATATGCCCCCAAAATCCATGTCCACCATGGACTTCAGAATTTGATTTTATTTGAAAATAGGATATTTGCAGGTGTAATTAAGATAAAGATCAAGACTGGACCATACTCAATTAGAGTGGGCCCTAGATCCACAGGCTTTCTAAAAGATGAGAAAGACAGAGAAATTCAGAAAGAAGAAAGCTATATTGGTAGGGATTCTCCAGAGAAAAAGAACCAACAGATAAATAAATGTATATTATACATGTGTATAATTTACACGTGTGTATATGAAGAGATTTGTTCCTGTGTTTGTAGAGGCTAACAGCTCCCAGGATCTGCCATCTGCAAGGTAGAGACCCAAGAAAGCCAGTGATAGTTTCAGTGCAAACTTAGTGCCTCAGAACCAGAGGATCCAATGCTGTAAACTCAGTGTGAATGCAAAGGTCTGAGAACCTGGAGTGCCAATGACCAGGGGCAGGAGAAGATGAATGTTCCAGCTCAAGCAAAGAATAAATTTACCCTTCTCCTTCCTTTTTGCTGTGTTAAGACCTTTGATAGTCTGGAAGATGCCCACTCGTTCAGTGAAGATGGTCTTATTTACTCAGTACACTGATTCAGATGCTAATGTCTTCTAGAAACACCTTCCAAGAGACACACAGAAGCAATGTTTTATCTGCTGCCTGGGCATCCCTTAGCCATGTCAAGATGGAGTCAAGAGATTGGAGCCATTCTGCCAGAAGTCCAAGAACACCAGATGCAAGAGAATTGAAAAAGGAAAGGAAGGATTTTCCCTCCTGAGACTTCAGAGGATCCAGGGCCCTGACAACACCTTGATTTGGGGCTGCTGGTCTCCAGACCTGTGAGAAAATAAATTTCTATTATTGTTAAGACCCTCAGTTTATGGTACTTTGTTGTGGCAGCCTAGGAAACTAATACAAGTATTGTGCTTTAAAATCTCAAAACATACTCATCATTCATGAAGATAAGAATATTCAAGATATTCACCTCTCTTTATAAAAATCAAATTGTAGGCCAGAATTCTAGAACTGGACAGTTTTGATTCTAGGCTAGACCATATATTTTTACTGAAACCTAAAATTAAAAGTTGATACTACAATACCAAAGAACTGGCATCTGATCTTCTTCACTGTAAATATTTACCCTTTTTTTCTAAAAAAAAAAAAGCTCAAGTATTTTTTTAGAATTGGATGCTTACCTAGACAAAGAAGGAAATCATTTAATAATGGAATTCTATCATTTTTAACCACAAAAATAATCAAAGAGATGTTAACCTAGCATAAATTTTAAAAGAAATATAAAAATAGTTGCATCTGAACTTTAGTCGTTTTTAAAAAGTACAGATGTCCCTAGTACTACCAAAAAAAAGGGTAGATGTTACATGGCAAAGAAAGTTGTAGATTTTGCTTCTAAAGTCAAATATTTGGTGACATAGTGAGTTACTATGAGACCCTTACATAACATGCTAGATCTTTATTCCACATGTCTGGACCTAATGAATTTAATTTGGAGTAAAAAACATTAAATCACCAAAAAGTGAAGGGAAGGACTGAAGTAATTGTAGCTTAACACTGAAAAAATTTTTAATTCTATGACAGACCACAGGATACCTTTCATACAAAATAATAGAACTCTAAATTTTAGTAAAAAAACTCCTCTGCCCCCCACACAGACATTTTTTTACTACTTAGCTATTAGAGAGGGGGCTGTTTTGTTGTTTTTGTTAAAAGTCTTATATTCTATATCTTACCCTTGTCCCAAAATGAAAATGGAAAAAATGAATGCTACTGTTAAAAAGGACTATAGAAATAATGATTATAGCAACAATTGCCATAGTAACCACAATATTTATAAGTGTCTATGTTGATCAGTAAGTGATATCATTTCACACATACCATCTCAACTAATGCTAGGTGACCCATCCTGATGTCAGGGAAGACCCTAAAACCAGCAAAGTTAAAGGACTTGCCCAAATTCACACTATGGTTAGTGATACAAGCAGAACTTGGACATAGTGCAGGAGTGATATACTGAGCAACAGTAATTTAAGAGAAAAGTATAAAAATCATAATTGCACTAAGGACTTTCATGTTTTATTATAGGATGTGAGCTTTAGACATTTAGCTCACTCTTCTGTCCAAATTCATTTGAGAAGCATTAGACCCTTCCTGGGCAAATTACTTCATCATAGTCATCTTTGCAATTAAGTTAAAAGAAAAAAAGAACTTATTTATTCATGTGAAAGGAGGAAGTTTAGTATCTGCCTAACATTCTAGCTTAAAATAATACTGGCTTTATCTAAAATATGTCAGAGTGACCAGTTGAAAAGACCCCAGTGCAGTCAATCAACCATTTGTTTTGCCTATGGAGTAACCCCTCAAAAACATTTGGCAACTGTTATTACTGAATTGGTCTAACCCATGTCTATTTTTGTGTGGGAGATACGGGTGTACTCAAATGCACTGGATGAAGAATTCCTAAATTCTTCTACTAATGGTTCTTTAAAATTGATTTAGAACTTCTAACTAAGGAATCCTCCTTTCTCTTTGTAAATTTTAGGAATGAGAATCAGATGACCTTTTTCAGCAAAGAGCACAAATCTGTATGCACAACCCTTCATCATAATGATTCTTCAAAAAGGAAAACCAAGCCATACCAAAGCCTGCAATTTCGTGTTGCTACTCTGGCTTGTCATTGATAGAACATCTGCAGTACACTCTCAAATGACCGAAGAATCCTAGGAATATCTTATCTTAATCTTGAGTTGGGTGAAAGTTAAAACATTAATACCATAACAAACCATTTTCCAGTTATAATTCCTAATGGTAATCTCTATGAACTGAATTGTATACCCCTAAAACTGATATGTTGAAGTCCTAACCCCTAACATGGCTGTATTTGGAGACAAGGTGTTTAGGAAGTAATTAAGTCTAAATAAGATCATAAGGAGAGGATCCTAGTTTGATAGGCCTGGTGATCTTATAAGAGGAAGAGATCTCTCTAGACTTCTCTCTCTTTCTCTCTCTCTCTCTCTCTCTCTCTCTCTCCCTCCACATTCAGAGTCAGAGAAAAGGCCATAGGCCATGTGAGAACACAGTGAGAGAGTGTGACAACTGCAAGCCGGGTAGAGAGCCCTCACCAGAACCCAACCATGCTAACACCCTGACCTTGACCTTTCAGCATTCATAACTGTAAGAAAATAAAATATTGTTTATGTAAGCCACTCAGTCTATGGTATTTTGTAATGGTAGCCTGAGTTGGTTAAGAAGGAACCCTCTTACACTGTTGGTGGGAATGTAGACTAGTACAACCACTCTGGAAAAAAATTTGGAGGCTACTTAAAAAGCTGGACATCGATCTACCATTTGATCCAGCAATACCACTCTTGGGGATATACCCAAAAGACTGTTACTCCAGAGGCACCTGCACATCCATGGTTTTTGCGGCACTATTCACAATAGCCAAGTTATGGAAACAGCCAAGATGCCCCAGCACTGACGAATGGATTAAGAAAATGTGGTATCTATACACAATGGAATTTTATGCAGCCATGAAGAAGAACGAAATGTTATCATTCGCTGGTAAATGGATGGAATTGGAGAACATCATTCTGAGTGAGGTTAGCCTGGCTCAAAAGACCAAAAATCGTATGTTCTCCCTCATATGTGGACATTAGATCAAGGGCACACACAACAAGGGGATTGGACTTTGAGCACATGATAAAAGCGAGAGCACACAAGGGAGGGGTGAGGATAGGTAAGACACCTAAAAAACTAGCTAGCATTTGTTGCCCTTAACGCAGAGAAACTAAAGCAGATACCTTAAAGCAACTGAGGCCAATAGGAAAAGGGGACCAGGAACTAGAGAAAAGGTTAGATCAAAAAGAATTAACCCAGAAGGTAACACCCACGCACAGGAAATCAATGTTAGTCAATGCCCTGTATAGCTATTCTTATCTCAACCAGCAAAACCCCTTGTTCCTTCCTATTATTGCTTATACTCTCTCTACAACAAAATTAGAGATAAGAGCAAAATAGTTTCTGCTGGGTATTGAGGGGGGGAGCGGGAGGGGGTGGAGTGGGTGGTAAGGGAGGGGGTGGGGGCAGGGGGGAGAAATGAACCAAGCCTTGTATGCACATATGAATAATAAAAGAAAAATGAAAAAAAAAAAAAAAGAAAGTAAACTTCCATCAAATCTTGAAAGTCTGTTAGAAGAATTTAAATTTTAAAAAAGCTTTCTCCCACTCTTACCTTGTATGTACACCTGCTGTATAACTAGTCTGATAGAAGTTGAACAAGCACTGCAGAAGGATATCGTGAATAACGATGGATGTTTGTAAATTGCTTTAACAACCCACATATTTTTACTGATCTATCATCAAAAACAGTAGTTTTACAAAACTGTTCTCCTGAAGGTAAATTGGTGAAAACATTAGTTGGAGTGGTTCATGCTGGTGCATGTTCACACATGAAGACAGACATAAGTTGTTCAGGAGTTTTCAACTGATTCTGAGCTCCAGTTGTGAGCTGAAGCTCCCACAACTTGATCTGGATGAATTAAACTCTCAGAGAACTTGTGTCTGCATATCATTGAAGCTAACTTATTGATAAAGTGAACTTCTTATCAGAATGAACCAAAATATTCAAGTTTTTTATTTAGTTAACTTTATCTTTTATGCTTTAAATGTACTAGCAGAGACTTCTGAATTGGCTCCCCTCTTTTTACTCATAAGTCCCCGAACCCCAAGTTTTCTTTGCAGGTAAAGAGCACATTTTCTAAATATTTCCCTATTTTCCTTGCAACTGAAGAGGCCAGTGGATGGAAGCAGAGATGGTTTGTGTAACTGTACGAATCAGTTGGCCTTACATCCTCTTTCCTGCTTTCTGAACACTGATGAGGATATGCTAACTTCAGATAAGTTTATCACTTCCCAAAGGATGATGGAGTAGCAAGACAGAATATGTTATGGTCTAAGACATTCATTAATTCTTTCATTCATTGAACATCTACTTATTAAGTATGTATTATATTGATCAGCTCTGCTTTGGGCCCTGAGTAGACAACTGAGCAAGATACATCAAGTCCCTGACTTATGAAACATTCACTATAGTTGGGGAATGAGGCAGGGATAGCAAGAAGGTATGGAGAAAGAAAGATAACAACAAAGTAAGCAAAGATTTTAGAAATAATTTCAGGACATATTACTAGGTAAGAGTGAGAGCTTAGGAAGCAGAGATTAGGAGGATCACAGTTCAAGACCTGCCCAGGTGAAAAGTTAGCAGACCCCATCTCAACTAACCAGCCAGGGATGGTGGTGCACATCTGTAATCACAGTAACAAGAGGTGCATAGGTAAAAGGATCGTAGTCGAAGGCTGGCCCCTGGGGAAAACATGAAACCCTACTGGAAAAAACAACTAAAGCACAAAAAGGCTTGGGGCACACCTCAAGTGGTAGAGTGCCTGCCTATTGAGTATGAGGCCCTGAGTTCAAACCCTGGTATCACCTAATAATAATAAATAAAGTGGAGGTCCAAGGTCAGGTTATCTCTTTAAATCCAGGCCCTAGCATTTGCCCATTATAGTAACTGGCTATAATAACTGGCCTTGAAGGATGACTCCCTCCTCACATACACACACACACATTGAACCCCACCTCCTGGTGTTCACAGTACTCTATAGCTCCCTTTCCTCTGGATCTCAGCAGGCCAAAGACATCACTCTCATCCAATGGAACGAGGCAGAAGTTATGCCGTGGGGTTTCCAAGGCTCTGAAGATTCCAGCTCCCACCTGGGTCTTGTGGAGCACTCACTGTGATGGAAAGTAATGCCCAGGTAAGACATTCGCTACCTGAGACTGCAGGTGGAGGAAGCCATGCAGAGAGGCTGGGAGGTGCTGGCCCAGTCCTAGCTGTAGCTGAGTCTACAGGTGTGCATGAAAAAATTGCCTTTGCCATTCAAGAACCTTCAGATGACTCCAGCCCCCGATGCGCTCTGGCCCCAGAGCACGACACACCAGGGAAGAACTACACAGTGGTTCAGGCATCAGAACTGTCACTGCTATCTCCTAAGAACAGAATTCTTTTTTTCTTCATGGTCCTACAATTCTTTTTTTTCTTTCTTTCTTTTATTTTATCATTTTTACATTTACTTACATGTGTATACATGTTTTGGGCTGCCCCGCTCCTCCCTCACCCTTCCAGGCAGGACCTGTTCTGCCCTCTTGTTCTCTGATTTTGTTAAAGAGAAAACATAAGAGATAATAAGAAAGACAAAGCGGTTTTGTTAGCTTGAAATAAAGATAACTATACAGAGAGATTCCTAGCATTGCTTCCATGCACATGTGTATTACAGCCTGAACTGATTCATCTCTACCTGACCTTTTCACTACTTCCTGGTCCCCTTCCCATAGTGGCCTCAGCCAGTGTAAGATTACTATATTCACTCCTCAACAGTGAGCACATGAACCATATCCAAGTTTTAGGTTTCCTTCCCTTTCCCTATTCCTCCCATACACGTTCTCCCCTTAGCGTGTGACCCATGCCCAATAATATTACTGAACTTGTTTTAGGTCTATAATCCACATATGAGGGAGAACATGCGATTTTTGGTGTTTTGAGACTAGGCTAACTTTGCTTAAGATGATGTCTCCAGTTCCATTCATTTACTTCTTTGTGGCTGAATAAAATTCCATTGTGTTAATCCATTTTCTAAATCCGTTCGTCAGAAGTGGAGCATCTTGGCTGTTTCCATAGCTTGGCTATTGTGAATAGTGCTGCAGTAAACATGGGTGTGCAGGTGCCTTTTTAATAACCCGAGTCTCATTCTTTCAAGTATATCCCTAGGAGTGGGATTGCTGGATCATATGGCAGATCTAGTTTAGTTTTTTAAGAAGCTTCCATATTGTTTTCCAAAGTGGTTGTACTAGCTTACATTCCCACCAGCAGTAGATGAGGATTCCTTTTTCCCCTGCATCCTCGCCATCATTTGTTGCTGGTGGTGTTTTTGATGATAGCTATTCTAACAGGAGTGAGGTGGAATCTTAGTGTGGTTTTGATTTGCATTTCCTTTATGGACAGGGATAGTGAGCATTTTTTCATGTGTTTTTAGCCATTTGGAGTTCTTCCCTTGAAAAAGTTATGTTTAGTTCAGTTGCCTACTTCTTTATTGGCTCATTGATTTGGGGGGGAGTTTAGTTTTTTGAGCTCCCTGTATATTCTGATTATCAATCCTTTGTCTGATGTATAGCTAGCAAATATTTTCTCCCACTCTGTCAGTGGTCTCTTCAATTAAGAGACCATTTCTTTTGTTGTGCAGAAACTTTTTAATTTCATGTAGTCTCATTTGTCCATCCTTTCTCTTAGTGGCTGGGCTTCTGGAGTTCGACTGAGGAAGTCTTTGCCTATACCTATTGCTTCCAGAGTATTCCCTACTCTTTCATTTACTAACTGCAAGGTTTTGGGTCTGATATTAAGGTCCTTAATCCACTTTGAGTTGATACTAGTACAGGGTGATGGCAGGGATCTAATTTCAGTTTTCTGCAGGCAGATAACCACTTTTCCCAGCAACATTTGTTGAAGATGCTGTCTTTTCTCCATTGGATGTTTTTGGCGCCTTTGTCAAAAATAAGGTGGATGTAGCTGTGTGGATTCATATCCGGGTCTTCTATTCTGTTCCACTGGTCTTCATACCTGTTTTTGTGCCGGTACCACGCTGTTTTTATTGCTATGGCTCTGTAGTATAGTTTGAAGTCAGGTATTGTGATACCTCCAGCGTTGCTCTTTTTGCTCAATATTGCCTTGGCTATTCATGGTCTTTTGTGTTTCCAAATGAACTTTAGAGTTGACTTTTCATTCTCTGTGATGAATATCATTGGGATTTTGATGGGAATTGCATTAAACATTGCTTTTGATAGCATAGCCATTTTTACTATGTTGAGTCTGCAAACCCATGAGCATGGGAGATATTTGTACCTTCTGTAGTCTTCCTCAATCTCTTTCTTCAATGGTTTGTAGTTCTCCTTGTAGAGATCATTTACATCCTTTTTAAAGTTTATTCCTAGGTATTTGATTTTTTTAAGGCTATTGTAAATGGAATTATTTTCCTATATTCTTTCTCAATTTGATCATTGCTGGTTTATAGAAAGGCCACTGATTTTTGTAAGTTGGTTTTGTATCCTACTACTTTGGTAAAGCTATTTATGGTGTCTAGGAGTTTTTGGGTGAAGTTTTTTGGGTCTTTGAGGTATAGGATCACATCATCTGCAAATAGAGATACTTTGACTATTTCTTTACCTATTTGTATTCCTTTTACTTCTTCTTGCCTAATTGCTCTGGCTAGGAATTCCAGTACTGTGTTGAATAGGAGTGGGGATAGTGGGCACCCTTGTCTTGTTCCTGACTTTAGGGGAAATGGTTTCAGTTTTGTCCCATTAAGTATGAAGTTGGATGTAGGTTTGTCATATATAGCCTTTATGATGTTGAGGTACATTCTTTCTATTCCTAGTTTTCTTAGAGCTTTTATCATGAAATGGTGTTGAATCTTATCAAAGGCTTTTTCTGCATTTATTGAGATGATCAAGCAGTTTTTGTCTTTGCTCTGTTAATGTGCTGTATTACACTTATTGATTTGTATATATTGAGCCATCCCTGCAACCCTGGGATGAAGCAGACTTGGTCATGGTGAATGATATTTCTGATATGTTGTTAGATTCAGTTTGCCATTATTTTATTGAGAATTTTTGCATTGATGTTCATTAAAGGAAATTGGCCTGTAGTTCTCTTTTTTGGATGTTTCCTTGTCCAGTTTTGGGATGAGTATAATGCTGTTTTCATAGAATGAGTTAGGAAGTGTTCCTTCCCTTTCTATTTTGTGGAAAAGTTTAAAGAGTGTTGGTATTAGTTCTTCTTTGAAGGTCTTGTAGAATTCACCTGAGAATCTGTCAGGTCCTGGACTTGTCTTTTTTGGGAGACTCTTTATTACTGCTTCCATTTCATTTCATGTTATAGACTAAAAACAGAATTGTTGACCATGTGGGGCCTCCTTGGCTCAGTCTTACCTAATCTTAAAGTATATTACTGTATGTCTCTATTTAAAAATGCTACATCATCTATAAATATGTCATGTTCCTGAGGTCAGGATTTACACTCTCAGGACTTTTTCACTGGCCCCAGGATCTAAATTCCTTGTCTCTGCTCCTCGGGGTTAAAACCACCTTCACAAGGAAACAACCTTGAAGAAGTAATTTCCAGAAGGAACCTTTGATTGTTCCTAATGCCCATCTTCTGATCTGACAGGAAGGAGCCTATATCTTTTTCATGCAGTTCAAAAAACATAACTAGCATATAAGAACTATACAAAGTTCTCCCATACAATCCACTATATATATATATATATATATATATATATATATATATATATATATATATATATATATATTCCATATTCCAGTACTGGGGTTTGAACCCAGGGCTTCATGCTTGTTAAGCAGATGGTCTACCCACTACCTGAACTACATTTCCAGCCCCTTTTTCCTCTGGTTATTTTGGAAATAGTGCCTCGCCTTTTGTCCAGGCCCACTTCTCTTCTTAGCTGAGGTAACAGGCATGTACCACCATACTAGCTTTTTTCTGTTGAGATGAGGGGATGTCCCACAAGCTTTTTAAATTTTTGCCAGGGCTGGCATGGATTCACAATCCTCCAGTCTCAGCCTCCTACATAGCTTGGAATAACAGGTGCAGGCCACTGAGCCCAGCTATTGGTTAAGATAGAGTCTCACCAACTTCTTGCCTAGGCTGGCCTCCAACCTCCATCCTCTCCCTCAGCCTCCCAAGTAGCTAGGATTGCAGGCATGACCCACCATGCCTGACTAAGATTTATACTTATTAGGAACACTTGGGAGTTTGCTTTCAAGCTTTATTATAAGATACAGAATAGTTATTACTCACGCAAGTTTTCTAAAGCTTCATTGTTATGGAGAAAAGCCTCTAGCACACACTCTGATTAAGAATTTCATTTCATATGGTGGTTTTTTTCTTTAGCAGTGATTAAAAAAAGATTCTAAATGAAATGAAAGAATGGGGGGCACAGAACCATGCACAATACTCGAGTTGTTCCATCTTTTTCCCTCTTTCCTAACATTAAAGAGGTATAATAAAATTATTCTAGTTCTAGAAAACAAGAGAATATTAACAGGTGGTAAAGTTTTTTACCACTCACTGTCTACCTGAGTTTTGTTCAGGCCACTTGCTCCTCAAGGTAAACCCTATTCTTCAGGAGCATAGGCTTAAAGGCCAGATTTGGTGACACATGCCTGTAATCCTAGCTGCTGAGAAGAAGAGATTAGAAGGACTGAAGCTCATTTGAGGCCACTCCAGGAAAAACTTAGCAAGACTCCATCTCAAACAAGCTAGGAGTGGTGACTCATATCTGTAATTCTAGCTACAGTGGAGGAGGTATACGTAGGACAATTGTGGTTGATAAGATCTTATCTGAAAAATAACTAAAGCAAAAAGGGCTAGAGATGTGGTTCAAGGTATAGAGTGCCTAAATAGCAAGTGTGAGGCCCTGCATTCAAGGCCCAGTGCCACTGAAAAAAAGCTTTAAATGCCACATCATGGAGCGTATGGAATGCAAGATTAACTCTTGGATTCAAACAACCATGAAGAGTCTTTCTTTAGACTTACGTTTTGTTTTTGTTTTTCTTTTTGTGCCGAATGTCTAGCATTTATGAAGTGTTTTCACATAGCATATTCTCATTACATATTTAAGGACTGAGTAAACAAAGTATTTACAAAGAGAAAACAACATATCAGTGAAGCACCAAAATATATTTCTATGCCATTTTGTTTAGTATGGAAACATTTCAGGTTCTGATTGTTCTTATTCATTTTCTAAATCATTGTAGGAACTTCTATAGTTCTTCTATAGTGAAAAAGACTGTTTCGAACACTTTCTTATGTATATTCACCCTGTCTTTCTTCTTTTAGTTACTATTTTTGTATTAATAAAGATCACATATCTTAGAGTTGAGGAATCAGGTCTGTAGCAGAGTGTTTGACTGAAATGCTCAAATCCCTGTATTAGATCCCTACCACTCTTTAGACTTTATTATTGGTATTTGCCAGCTTTAATTCTTAGTGTAGTCGTAGCTGACCCAGGATGCATTGCAGAAAATGTGAAAAGGGGGGTTAGGAAGCTTGCACACTCACTTCAGGTTACTGAGTGATTTTCACCTTGGGCTGCTGCAACACCCAGCATCACCATTACTGACTTCCTTGGGTAATAACCAGTCTCACTAAAGCCATATTCACTTTTACTGACAAAATACAACTCATAGGCACCACTATAATTTGTAACAAGGAAGAGGAGATAATAGTCAATTTCTGAAAGGACAATTTAATAAATAAGTAAAGTCAGACTTCAATGGGCTTAGAGCAGGAGGTGACAAGCCACCAGTCAGCAGCAAAGGAAAGGTACAGTAGCAAATGTAGAGAATAAAGAGGGAGGCATCAACTTGCATAGGATATCAGCAAATTGATAGTTGTTGTCATGAAATAAAAAGCATAAAACATATGGTGGTGTTAATTACAAATGAAGAAAAAAGAGAACTGGCACTTTCGCTGGTTTGCCAGAGGTGGGACCTCCTGATTACATGCCAGGGAGTACAAGAAAAAGAGGAAAATTTGAATTTGAAGGCAAATTTTCCCTCTTGGGCAAGATAAAGTGATGGCATACAAAGTCAGTTCAAAAGAACCCTGTGATGTTTCCCTTCCCATAAAAAAGGAAGCAAATTAGTCCATCCAAGTGTAACTGAATCAAATTTGAACTTCCTGAAAATTTATCAGTTGATAAAGCAGGATTTAAGTTCAAGGATGCATTCCAGGCCTAATCTTCATTTTACAACTTTTGGAGATAAATTTTCCTTCTCACGAAAATCTTTCAAAGACAGCCTTTCTTGCAAAACAAATTGTTAGAAGTGTGCAGCAAAACTGGCCAGATGCCCCTGAGACATAAGCTGTTACTTAAACGTAAGGTGAGAACTTTTAGAAGCTAGCTCCTACTTCCAAAGCACTGTGTGGAGCTCGGAAGCAGTAATGGCCAAAGCATTGCTCTTGTTATTGCAAGGGCTCATCGGCTTCTCAAAAGTGCTTCTCTTCTCACAGAATATAGTTTATATTTGGGGAGAATTTGGCACAGCTTAAGTTACAACTTAGCTGATTTGTTCAGCAGAATCCAACGATAAGTCATTTCCCCCAGCCATTTGTCCCTGTGAGTTTATCAGCAGGGACAGACACAAAATTCAGGAGAGAGAGAAAAAAAGTATTATTAACATACTTTCTCCAAGACTTCACACCAAGATAACTGAAACGACAGCCTTCTCCACATTTTGTTCCCCACAGGGTGGTCATTGCTTGCAGAATTTTAGAAACATCCAAAGTTCATTTTCAGGCTTTCCCAGTCTGAATGTGTCACTGCAGGATAAATAGACATGAAATTTAATTATTGCTTACATGGTTATAAAGAATGATAATTGTTAGACATAAAAGCTGGCTTATGGCATGAGGTTAATTTTGCACCCTTCTAGAAATTGCTATTTTTAAGTTTCTGTCCATGAAAAAACACACAGACAACAGCCATCTATTCAGTGGTACATATTAATGTGACTATCACTGTCCCCCAAATAGCCTGAACAGCCTGTCCACTGAGATGTAGCACAGAATGAGAATCAAAAAAATAAAAGAAGAAAAATATGTGACTCCAAGAAGAAAAATTGTCACCGCTAATAGCCTGGCCATATTTCGGATACTTAATTATCATCCTATTCCAGAGTCCACACATATGATTTGTGGTCATTTTGTAGAGTTCTCAGTACACACACACACACACACACACACACATATTTTATAAAGTACTGGCTAATGCCCATTTTCACATAGCTCTTAAGTTTAAAAATAACTTTAACTTTCATGTCTTACCAAGACTAAGAAAAAGGGAGGGCAAATCAAAGAAAACTAGTTTGGGAATCAGTGGATAAACTTCTAACAGACCCACTGGATGTTCTCTTTATGTTGTTTTGGGCCTCAGATTAAATTATTATAGTTTCTGTGTTGTAGTCCTGGGTCATTTGTGCATGAAGACAAAGGCAACTTCAACTTGATATTTCTGTCATCCCCGCTGTGGGAAGAGTCCTTTTCCTGGTTTATAACATCAATCACTCTTGCAATAAATCTTAGGAGTGGATATGGTCATTTAAACCTCCACCTGCACAAACAACAGAAAATAAGAGCTCATAAATCTCTACAGTGGTGATTAACAAATTTTGGATCCTCAGCAAAGATATTATAGGGGGGAGGTTCGCTAATTCATTAATAAAGACTGATTTGCTGACAATCTGTTTAGTTTACAGCATAGGGGGAAAGCAAACAAGACCCTGCTAACAAAACAAAACGTTAGAGGTTAGTGAATTCCCAGCTGAGCCCAAGATCTGAGATATGATATCTTAATGTAGCAGAGGGACTCAGACTCTGAGCCAAATGCTCAGAAGATGCTCTTAAGTTTTGCTCCAGCCCTTCATCCTTGACGTCTAATTTAAAGAAAGAAAACCTGGCACAGAATTAGTAAGAGATCCATGCACTTGGTCTCCCTGATTTTGTGGCATCAATTTCATCCAAGCCCTGAGTTCTGGCTCCCTTTGCTTGCCTACTCACACTCCAGCAGATTTTCTTAATCTCTAGGAAAGATGGTCCGAGCTGGGGTTAAGGATAGAAAAGAACCTTTCCCAATGCTACAATCCAGCTTTGTGTTTTTTAATGTCAGTTTTACAAGAAAAGCCCTGGCAGCAAAGAGGATGGGAGGAGAAGAGGAAGACTGCAGCACTGGAAGGAAGTTTGCATCACAAGAAGTCCCAGGGCAAAGTGATGTCTGAGAGCAACTAAGACTTTTAAGACTATATGAAATGCATTTCTGGAAAGAAATTGCAAGGAAAGTTTTCATTTTTTTAGAAAAAATTCGCGGTTTGTGAATAAAATATTTCCCCACATCCATATTACCCTATCCCATTCTCCATCCATCCTCACTAACCTGTGTGTGGGTATGCAGTGGTCAAGAGTATTTGTGTACACACTGGAAGTTCATTGATGCCTTTGAAGTGACCAGATAGAGATGGATTTTTTTCACAAGCCAACAGTGAGCTTGTGAGATGTGTCAGGTGGAAAGATCAAAGAGCAAAGGATCTAGACATTTTCCTAAAGTGCTCAGCAACAATCAGCAAGAATCAAATCAGAGGAAAAGAAGACCTTAGGAGATGGCCAGGGCGAGGGTCTGAGAGTAGGGCTTGCTCTTCCTTGGCTTGGGCCAGAGTGAAAGCAGACTGGTTGGTGTGTGTTACAATTAAGTGGATTTACATTTCAATCTGGAAATCAGGGTCTGTGCGGGAGAGTCTCCTGGCTGGTGAAAGGGGTCGAAGCTGGGCCTAGCAGGCCCCTCCCCTGGGCTGCATGGATCCGCCTCTCTATTCCCCAGATAAATTCTTAGTGTCCACCAAATTCCTCAGCGCTCTCTCACACTCCTCTACGGCCAGGACTCCGGGGGTGGGGAGACAGAGCACTGGTTTTTTCCTTCTAGCAGAAGCTCTGGCGGTTCGTTTTCACAACTCTGCGAAGAGGAAGGGCTGAGACCAAAGCAGCCAGAGTCAGACCCCCAACTCCAGTACCCAACACTGAGGTGCTGCTACATACTTGAGAGGCCCATTGCTTCAGGGTCTCTCTCTCTCTCTCTCTCTCTCTTTCTCTCGCTCTCCTTACGCCCCCACCCCCCAAAATGTCCACTGGGTCCCTCAGCGATGTGGAGGATCTTCAAGAGGTGGAGATGCTGGAATGTGACGGGCTGAAAGTGGACTCGAACAAGGAGTTTGTGACTTCCAACGAGAGCACGGAGGAGAGCTCCAACTGCGAGAACGGGTCTCCCCAGAAGGGCCGTGGAGGCCTGGGCAAGAGGAGGAAGGCACCGCCCAAAAAAAGCCCCTTGAGTGGAGTCAGCCAGGAGGGGAAGCAGGTCCAGCGCAACGCGGCCAATGCGCGTGAACGGGCCCGCATGCGGGTGCTGAGCAAGGCCTTCTCCAGGCTCAAGACCACCCTACCCTGGGTGCCCCCGGACACCAAGCTCTCCAAGTTGGACACGCTCAGGCTGGCATCCAGCTACATCGCCCACTTGAGGCAGATCCTGGCTAACGACAAGTACGAGAACGGTTACATCCACCCGGTCAACCTGGTGAGTCCCCCAGCGCCTCTGTGGCTGCAGTCCCCACGCGCAGCCCGAGGGTGCTCGCAGCGTGTGCCCGTGCGCGTGGGCGCGGGGCTGGCACTGCAGGGCGGGAGCTCCTGTCACTTACACACCTGGGCCACCGCCGGCCTAGCGCCTCTAGGGACCAGTTGCAGGCGATCGCCACGCCGCTCTTGCTCTATCCTCTATGTGCAGCGGGATCGCGAGTGATTTATGCAAGGGTTTGACGTCGCAGCTCAGTAAGGGAATTCCAAGGGTATTCAGTTGGCAAAGAGAAGGGGTCCCCGCGCCCCAGCCAGCGCCATTCCCGCTGCAGTGAAGGACCAGGAAACACTGACAAGACGCTACCCTAAGAGACATCTTATCAATCCTTTCATTCTTTTAGCTGAAAGTAAAAACTTAACTTTGCCTTCTAATTCTTCTAAACATTCAACCCCGTTCCTTTCCCAGGACCATTAGATGTGGACACATTCATGCCCCACCCCCCATAATCATCATGTAAGCCCCCCAACTACTTAAATACTCCGTGCTTCTCCTGTAAGTGGATTAACATTGTTAAATCCTAAAGATTCTGGCAAATATCTGGCATTATCAGGAAACTCGCTCAGATATTAGTGTATTTAATAATATAACAATAATAGGTTGCTTGCTTCTAAAATTTAAAAAAACACGTTACCTTATTTTCTTAAAAACTAATATCCATAGAGCCTAATTTTTTTAAATACAATTTTTCACAAGTGCATCTCACTGCTGTGGAAATAGATTTTAATTCTTCTTTTATTTAATTTCATTTTAAAACTTGCAGGCTCTCCAGAAAAACGACTTACTAGAACTTCTGTTTATGTATGATAAGGATAAGATTTTTCTCTTAAAAGTCAATCTTATCGACCAGCACTAGTGAGAGAGGTCTGAATTGACTTCTTACCAAATTGGTCTCACAGATTGGGGGGAGGGGATGCAAAACCACATTTTTCCCATGAAAAACTATTTTCCCTCCAATTAAAAGGTTTTTTTTTAAAATAAATTGCGTAGTCTTTTAAAATCTAGAACTAAAATGAAATCATTGTCTAGAGTGTTTACAATTGCTTTTTCATCTTTGACTAAAAATCTGAGTGCTTTTTTTTTAAATAATTAAGTCTGGAAAAAGAAAGGCTTTGCCTTCTCTTAGTGGGAAAATTATCTTAGATAAAATGTTCGTGATTCTTTTATTAGCATTTTCCCTCTTCAGAGCTAGTGATTAACTTAAAACTGAAGTCAAAGCTGGGGTTTGTAATGGAGGAAACGGAAGTCTGCACTGGGCGCTAGATGGAAGTGAAGGCGAGGAGACCCAGAAACCTGACCAGGGCCTCAAAGAGACCAAGACTGCACTTCCGCGGGAACCCGGTGCCCGGGGGCGCACCGTTTCCTGGGCTGCCCTGCTCCAGCTCCTAAGAGCATCTGCCCGGGACTGTGGCACAACCTGGCCACTCTGAATGCTTCCTCTCCAGGGTTTCACTTGGAACCCAGAATGGGCCCTTTTTGCTGTTTTTCAAAAAGCCCACTCCCACCGCCTCGAGCCTTTTGCTTTAGTCAGCTGCGGGGCGCAGTAGGACCCTGAGTAAATTGCAGGGGTAGGTAACTGGCCTCTCAGGCTCGCTGCCTGCCCCCACCGCACCCGCTCTGTCTCTCCCCCACCCCCACCCCCACCCCCGCCCCCGACCCACCCTTCCCCCCTCCGCCAAGTCCACTTACCTCTTCCACCCTCTTCTCTCCTGCAGACGTGGCCCTTTATGGCGGCGGGGAAACCCGAGAATGACCTGAAAGAAGTGGTGACAGCAAGCCGCTTATGTGGAACCACAGCGTCCTGACCTTGGAAGTGCGAGTCTGGGACAGCCGCGCTCCCGGGGGGAGCGGGCCCCTGGAGGCGACCCCTGTCCGCCCTGCTGTGCGTCTCGGCTTCCCCATCCCACCCCGCGAGAACACTTTACAGCGACGAGGAGATTCGTTTCCAAACCAGAGATCAATTGTACTTACAGATTCCCATCTATTTAACTTTATTAACTTCTACCGTGAATGACTCTGTGAGCCTTGCTGGTCCAAGTGCAATATGTAATTTTATATATATATATATATATAAATAGATAATAAGAGCTTATCAATGTGTATCTTTTGTACAATATGTTGTAAAATGTAGATCATAGAATAGCTGACTTTGACAGTCACATTTATAAAGTAATTCACTCAAAGATATATTTTTTTCAAACAAAGTTTTGCTACTTTCGAAAATAAATCTTCCTTTATATTGCCAAAAACCCTAGCATTGGTGTGACTTTTCTTTTTAAAAAAGGAAGAAAAAAAGTAAGAAACTATGGGGGAAAATTGAGCTTAAAAATGATTCTTTTAAACCGCAATTCAAGCTTTTAGTAAAAGATTAAGTATGATTTCCACTAGAAAAGTACAGATCCTATTTTGTTCTTGAAATCATGAAAAGAAACTCTTGCAAGTTATTTTTAAGCCCACTAGAAACATTGTACCAATAAACAGAATGAGCATGACTGAAGTTACTAGCTATCCAGTTCAAGATAGAAGACACAGCAGGAAAAGAAAATGCGATTTTCAACTACTTTACAGAATAATTGAGGACATGAGCAGAGAAGTAACTCCACATTTGATAACAAGACTCTCCAGGCGTGGATGTGTTCCCAGCAATCCATGCTTGTGAACAGTATCAATGCCATAACTTTTAGGATGTGCTGTATGATTTCCAAGCCCTTCAACATATCATATACAGTTCTTATTAATAATTCATTAATTAATTCTAACCATTAATGTACCCGGCTGCATTTCCTTTACAGTTAACCCTTGCGTTCAGCTCCTGCCACGACTTCCTGCGGGCTGGGTCTTAATTTAAACATCTTCCAGGCTAGGAACAGCTCGTAGGAGAAGATTAAGTTGAGATAAACAGAGAGGCGAGGCCGAGGAGCCTGGGATCGGGCTCACTGGCTGCCCCAGCGCAGCCCGAGCAGCCAACGCGCCAGATGCCACCGTGGCTGTTTAATGTTCGGGGTTATGACCGCAGTGTTTACAAGACGTCTTCAGTTATTTATACTGTTATTCCTCGCAGAGGGCTTGAAACTTCCGCTTCATTTGCTCTGTATTTTCTATCCCTCCCCCCCAACAACCTTTTTTTTTTTCTTTTTCTGGGTTTAGTTTGGTACCTGGTGTTAGGACTTCCCCAGTCCTCTCCTACACTTAAGTCCAGCCAACCCCAAAGATTGCTGGCCGTGGTGGCGGGGGAGTAGAGCCGGGGAGCCCACGCCTGGCCTGCCGGAAGGGATTCCACTGAGCTTGTCAGGACTGGGGAATCAGTGAGCCCAGTCTGATGCACTCTGTGCAGGAGAGTTGCCTCTTTTACCAAGTGCAATTCTCCATTCTCTGAGATCCGTAACTGTGGTGATCCTTCAGCCATGTCATTTGCACGCTGGAGGACATTTCAAGGTGTCAGGGCACCCCTCACTTGCACCGCAACTTGACTTTCAAAGCCCATTTCAAGCTTCTAGCCAAAGTCGCCTTATCCAAATCCCCCAGAGCCCTTGTCTCACTGATCCAGAGTTCAAGTCCGGAAGACTGGTACCAGCACGATTCAGTTGTTTGCCTTTCAAGTTCAGCATATTTTCCAAGTTTCTTGTCTTTTTTTTTTTTTTTTTACAAACCAAATAAATGCTGAAAATTCTGACTACTCCCACAGTCATAGAGCATAGAGAAGAAACTTCTTGTTCATTCTCCGACAGATCCAAACTGCCTCTTACCTCTAATTTGAAACCTTGGCTCTGGGCAGGAGGTAGGAGGTGGTAAATAGGGAACAGTGGGTTCAAGTCCCAGCTTCTGCATCCAGCCAGCTGTTTCCTCAAAAGTCTAGATTCTCAGTGTTCTCATTTTTGCAAATAAAGATGATGACAATGACAGCAACAATGCTTGTGCTTTCTTCTTTCACTGCACAAAACCTTGTTGTGGCTCAAATGTTATACAGAAGGATTATGTGGAAATGTTGACTACTTTAGGAAGGTGCAGGGGGTGAACTATGTATGCTTAGACCCAAAGTGAAAGTCTCTCAAGCAGGAAGCTCAGAAAGATGTATGTCTTTTTATTGCATGAACTAAAACATAGTGTTTGGGGGTTTTTTGTTGTTTGCTTTTTGTTGTCTGGTATTGATGGATTGAACCCAGGACCTCACACTTACCAGGCAAGTAGCACCACCACTTGAGTTATGCCTGGACCCTAAAATGCATCTATTTGATGCAATGTTAAATCATTCTCACCTTGTCCTTCAAATTTGTCCAGACTTCTAGAAATACAAAATTCAGAAAAATTCCGAGAACAAAGAGAGCCTAAGAGCTGCAAATAGAAGGATGACACTGATGTCTGCTGATGATGACACAGTGACCTATCAGGAGCTCAGCAAAGGTCCTGATAGATCCTACAATTGTAGACTAAGTAGAGAGAACAGTGGAGGAGGGAATGTCTGGGTTGTGGCTACCAGTAGCCCCAGGATATGACAATGTGACACCCCCCAAAACACACACCTCCACTACACACTCAATCTAAACATGTCTCCTTCCCCATAGGCCCACATTCATCCTGCCCAGCTTCTCTGCACCTTTTGCTCTCCTAGCATCTTTCCCCAAAACATGTAGCTCCCAGTCTACCAGGTGCCCACCCAAGTTCCCATGATGTCACCATTTGAGGAGCAGCTGAAAAGCAAGTGTTGGAGAGCCCCTTTGCTCCAAGCCAGTAGAGCCAGGGACAAGGAGTGGGGAACTGTCCTGTGGCTTCTAGGTTATGAAGTGATCTTAAAAGACACAGAAAGAACCAGGACAATCCCCATGGACACTTATAGATGCCTGGAAGGAGAATGAAGTGTTTCAAAAAGTGTCATAGTGAGTTCTCAGGAGGAGCAGACACATTCATACTGTGCCGTAGCAAAGGAAATTCTCTCTCTCTCTCTCTCTCTCTCTCTCTCTCTCTCTCTCTCTCTCTCTCTCTCTCTCTTTCTCCCCCTCTCTCTCTCTCCCTCCCTGTCTCTTTATATGACTTTACATGTTTGGTGTGGTTTTAGCAGGTGTCCCACTGGCAAATCAGAGTGTTTATTCTAAAGCAAATCAGAGCTCTGGTACCCACTGGTTAAATGTTTAATGATTAATGAATCCACTGCCAGGGGGACTTTAAGGCAGTGGTTCTGCTGGATGCTCCAGAATCACCTGGATGTTCCAACCTCCAGAGATGCTGGTTCAAGAGGTCTGGGGTTGGGCCCAAGAACTGGTATTGCTCACAAGTTTCTGTCTGTTGCTGCTGCTGCTGGAGGGAGACTTTCTGAGCATCACTCTTAGAGATCTGTCTTCCTAGGGAAACAAAAAGAGTTCACGCAGAGCGAAAGGAAATGCTGCAGAGAATGTTTGTCTTAAGAGGCTGCATGTTCTGCGCTCCGGCTTGATGCAATTTTCTATTCGCTCCAGGATGGCGATGGATTCTTAATACTTAATGGCCAGTCTGGAAATCGAACCACTAGTCCTCAGAAAATAAAAGATTTGTTCCTGGTGCCAGGACATTTGTAGGCTCATCTGTGCCCTCAAAGATAACTGTAATCATCAGGTAATGATTTAAAGAACTGGGTTGATTAGGGAGAGGCTGGTGCTGGCTCCCCTAGATTCCTAAGGAGGAGAGAAATCGGGGCGCCCTGGACTCAAACCCCCTGCAAGAGGGTTCTCAGCGCATTCCCAGGCAAGAAAGCTTAGAGCATTCCCAGGCAAGAAAGCTTTCCGCATCACTCCGTTGGGAATGGTGGGGCTCGCACTGGTCCAGCGCCCTGTGCATCAGGAAGCCGATCAGGGGCCGGGTGCCCCAGATGAGGAGAGAAGTTGAGAGTGGGGTGGGCGCCGCCAAGAGCGGGGAGGCGGGGTAAGGAAAAGGTCTTCCTCGGTTTTTCTGCCTGGGAGAAGAGTTTATGGCCGTCGGCAGATGTAGGAAGGAGGCTCCAGCCCTGAGTCCGGGCGACACGGCCTTCTTTCGGTCCTTTCCCGGCGCGGGCTCCCGACAGCGGGTACAAATACCGCAACGGACAAGCCAGGCGCAGAGCCGCCGCCCAGGGAAGGTCTGGGTTGCTGCTGCACCGCGGGCACCGCAGACGCGGGCCGGACGCCGCTTGCCAGCCGAAGATGCTTTCTTAGCTCTGCATCCTTTCCTCCAACTTCTGGCTCTCTCCTGGAAACTCGGTGCCAGCGGCATTCCTGAGAGTCGTCTGGCTTCCTCCCGGCGACTTGGCTCCACGCGCCGTGATCGTTAGGTCAGGGCAGGCTCTGTTGTCCACCCGCCCCGCTGTTAACCACCCAAGGCAGAGGAAGGAGAAAGGGTGGGAAAAAAGCAGAGAGAGCAACTATTTAGCATGTCGCCGTGTTAGGAGACCATACCTCAAGAGCAACTTCACACGGTGTTTTGCACACAGGTAGTTAAGTAATGCCCAACATCGCACTAAGTGTGGAATCCAAAATGAAACACAAGGGGGCGCTGGCTAAAGCCCATCATCCTACCTACTGAGGAGGCAGAAAGTGGAGACCTGGAAGATCTGTTTCAGGCCAAAGTGCCAAACCCTGGCAAAAAGTTCGTGAGGCCCCATCTCAATCAATGACTGGGCTTGGTGGCTCACACCTGTTATCCCCAGCCACTCTGGGAAGCACCAATAGGAGGATGGAGATCCAGACCTGCCTGGGCAAGACCCTTACCCCAAAATAACCAAAGCAAAAAGTTCTGGAGATTGTGGCTCAAGTGGTAGAGTGCCTGTCTAACAAGCACAATGTTCTGAGTTCAAGGCTCCCCAACAAAAGAATGAATTATACTGTTACTTGATCCATACCATCAGCCCTGGAGACACCTTTATAAGAATAAAATGTCTACATTGATCTGACTTTAAAACTAATCCAATTGGTAGTGAGGAAGTGATTTGTTGTCTTTTACAGATTCTGATTTAGTAGAAAAAGGTTTTGACTGAGTCCTTGGGCAAGATCCTAGCTCTTTTAGGACTTTGGTTATAAAATGGTATAATAATGATTGCTTTGGTAAAATAATGTGTAAGTGTCCAATGCCAGATACCTGACAGACACGAATTGAGTTTCCCTTCTTTTGGTCATTAATTTACAAAAGCAACTAGTTATCTAAACAATAGTAAATAAGTATTAAATTCTGTGATAATCCCAATTGCATCAAATGACCTTGAGTGTGATTAAAAGAGGTTATCATTCATGTCTCTTCTTTCTCAATAAGCCCTCACCACCTTATCTGTAGCGAATCTGCCCTTAATTCTATATTTCAACAATTATCACCTTATCAATAATAGGCAGTTATTATTTTTTTTTTCATTTCTGTTAATTTAGCTTGTGTCTATTCCACTACCTTCATGAAAGCAGGGATCATGTCTGGCTTGTTCCTTTGGTTTTCCAGTACCCACGCTCAAAGAGGAGTATTCAAAGCTCACGATAAACTCCCTGGAGATACCTGGGTCTGCTTGTTAAGATCATGCTGCATTTTTGCTACAGAATGGCTTGAATGTATTGTCTAACTTTAATTTTAGAATTCAGATATATGCCACAGTATTTGGGTATGTAATAGATGCTCTATAAGAAAAACAAATCTATAGTGAAAAAAAAGTATAATCAATTCTCTTGAAGGAACATTGACCTGAAATATTGGTCCATATTACATCAAATATGGTCCATTTTTTTTAGCAATAAATCTTAAATTTTTTAGCAAGGGTCTCCAACAAGTACTGTGCCTTTCAAAATAATGTGTGTCTCCTTCCAGCATCCTGACCATCATTGAGGACTAGTCACCTCTAAACTTTTCTCCTTGGTTCTTGGGGTCATTTCCTAATGAATCACATTTACAATTAGTTTTCTTCTTTTGTAATTTATGTGAAAACCATCATCTTTTGCTGCTCTCATATCTTACTTTCAGGACTCCACCTCTCAATCAACACCTCTTCTTTATGATTTTTTTAAGAAGCACATTTTCATTTCCTAAAAGAAAATAAAAACCCTCCTCTATATACTCATAACACTACTAACACCAAAAGTACAGTATTTTTCTCATAATAAACCAGTTCCTCAACTCTAAATGGACTAACTCAGGGTCCTACAATTCAATTCTAATGCTGCCTATCTAAGGTGAGCATCAGAGCCCATGAGTTAAGGGCTCAACACTTGCCCACATTTCAGATGTCAAATTTCTGACCAACAGGCTGTAAACCAAAAGTTTTATAATTTGATAATTATCCTCAAATCTGATAATTTGCTATAATGGTTCCCAATGCTTAGAAAACCATTATTTATGTCTAACAGCTTATTACAAGTGTCTTTGCAATAGATACAGGTGAACATCCAGATGGAGAGAGACATAGAAAGAGGTCTAGAAGGGTTCTGAGCACAGGAGCTTGTGTCTACGTGGAGTTGGGGTACACTTCCAGCACATGCATGTGTTTACCACTCCAGAAGCTCTCAGGCACCTTTACTTTAAGGGTTTTTTGTTTTATTTTGTTTTGGGTTTGGAGGCTTAATCATGATTGATTAAATCATTGGCCAGTGCCAACTGACTGACTTAAATCTCCAGCCTCTCTCCCCTTCCTGGAGGTGAGATAAGGCTGAAAATTCTAGCCTCTAATTATAAGATTGGTTCCTCAAGCAATCAACCCCCATCCAGATGCTACCTAGGGATTCAGACGTGATGCTACTCCCTAGTCATCCCATTAACATAAAAAGTCACTTGCCACTCACAAGATTCCAAGAGTTTTAAAGCTTATACCAGAAACACAACAATAACCAAATATCTATTCATTATTATATCATAAAACTACATTCTCCAACAAAGAATAAAAGAAATCCAATACATATTTAAACCCAGAAGATTTTTAAAAAGAAAACAAAACATCGGGGTTCATTTAGTTATAAGGAACAAATAACCATTCTAACTGACTCAAATAAGAAAGGAAATGAAATATTGTGAAGATTCCAAGGAATCTCTGGCTTAAATCAATTGGCAGAAAATAAAAAGTAACAAGGACATAGCAAAACTGAAAAGTCAGTAGAAATTCTTCTCTGGGGCTCTTTGGGTCCTTATCTCTGCATTCTCTGCCAATCTTCTGCATTTTCTCCTCTGCAACCTGATTTCTTGTGCTAGCTTACTTTTTTCTGGTTTTTTGGCCTTACACTTGCTGGGCAGGCACTCAACCAGTTGAGCCAAGTCCTCAGCCCTTTTTTTGCTTTAGTTATTTTTCAAATAGAATTTTGCATTTTTGCCCAGGCCAGCCTGGAACAAGACCCTCTTATTTATACCTCTGCATAGCTAGGATAACAGGCTTAAGCCACCATGCCCCACCTTGTTCAGGCTAACTTTCTACTGCTCCCAAACTTTTATTTCATGTGGGGTTGGTTAAGTTACTGCCCATGGCCTCAGTTCTATAAGAACATTCAGTTTCAGATACTACTATTCAAAATGTCCATCACACATATCATGGATTTGAATTCTCAGGATAGGGACCATTGTTGGCTTGTTCTAGGAGGCTCTGATTAGATTCTCCAGGTCAGTTGTATGCCTCTCATTTCATTGGTGAGTGTCTCACCAAGAGAGAAGCTCATCTCTAACTCAGGCTTGCCCTGTAAGTGGAAAGGGCTGGCGACTGCTCATTTACCAACCCGTCAGGGGACCACATCTGACAACCTGCCTTCTCCAGAGGGCCCACTCCACTAAGGAAGCCCAGACTCAAACATGCAAAGCTGAGCTCTCCCAAAGCTGTCCGATTGGGAAGAGCAGTGTTCATTGCCATGCAACCCAAAATACCAACCTTAAGAAGGGACAATGTCTTAGCTAAAGCACCAATAAATAATAAAAGTGTCACCACCTCAACCTGAAATCAGAGGAAAGAGTCTAGGACATTCATTGAACTGATTTTATATATATATATAATATATATATATAATATATATACATATATATAATATATATACATATAATATATATATATTATATATTTTTTTTATTTTTAGTTTTTATTAATGATTTTATTTTGTTAATTTTTAATTTTGACTTTTATTTTCTTCATTTTTTATTTCCATCTTAGTGTTACCTAACTTCCTTCTCCATTCTGTCCTAACACTAACTCGCTCAGCCTCCTATTGCCCCACTTTCCTTTCTCCCCCATTTTTTTCTATCCCTTCTCTTTCTATCTTCTCCCCTTCCTTTCTCCCCCTCACCTTCCTCTCCTCTTCTTCCCTCTCCCCTCACTAACTTGACCTCTTCAATATGCACCACCCACTGAATAGTCTATCATACTAACTTTTCACATTATCCTATCTTTTGTATCCCTCAGCAATCCCTGACAATAGCACCCTTTTCCACAATGACTGAACTACATCTCAATAAACACTAGGGATTTAGTACCCTAGAACCTCCATGCCTCACACCCCTCCCTTGTTCACCCCATTCCCTCTTTCTGCCCCTTCCTCCAACACCAGCTCTTTCAATATCTAAGTATCCACCTCTATCCAAACAACCATTATCCTCCCAATCTCCACAGCTTTTAGATAATATCACCAAGGAGCTCCCTACATGTTTTATAAATAACTGGTCCAGCATCAAATCAGTGAATTTGTTATTACTAATTTGTATCACCTAGTCAGGTAATAGAAATAGCACATCAACCTATCTAGTAACTAAGCCAGTCACAGCATAGTAATTGAGTCAAAAGAAAGGTAATAAATAGGTGGTTAAAATCCCCAAATAGCTACTCAACAACATAGAAGCATAGCCCTTCATAGAAGTATGGGGAGAAAAATGCAGCCAGGAAATTCTACTCAACAAAATACCAACATTTCAATAGAGGATTTAGTGGGAAATGAAAACAATGAATACTCAGTTCCTGACCCCAACAGAATGATGCTAATTATGACCAATGAACCAAATGATGTCCATAAAAAAATATCAAAAAGGAAATTATGAATGAGATCATTGAGATAGTCATGGAGAAGCTACAAGACACAGTTAAACAGAAAGTACAAGATGAACTCAAACAATATCAAGAAACTACAAATAAAAAAACTTGAGAAGACACAGAAACAACTAAATGAACTCAGAGAGAACTTCAACAAACACCAAAGTGAAACAAAGGAGACTATAAAAAAAAGAGATACATGACATAAAGAAGATAACAGAAGATATGAAAGAGGAATTTAACAAAGATATGGAAAGAATCAAACAAACCCTGGAAATAAAAAATGTCATAAATCAAATAAAAAGTACAGTGGAAGGTCACCCACCAGACTACAACAAGTGGAAGACAGAATCTCAGGACTTGAAGACAAAATAGATATTAAAGAAAAAATAGAAGAATCCTTAGACAAAAGAGAAAGGAATACACAAGAACTCAGTAACTCCATCAAAAGACCAAACCTGTGAATCATGGACATTAAAGAAGGAGAAGAGGTGCAAGCCAAACAAATATGTAATATATTCAACTAAATAACAGAAAATTTCCCAAATCTTGAGAAAGAGTTGTCCATTTAGGTACAAGAAGTCTCCAGGACACCAATAGACTTGATCAAATTAGAACCTCTCCATGGCATATTATCATTAAAACAACTAGCACAGAGAACACAGAAAGAATATTGAAGGCTGTAAGAGGGAAAAAAGAAATAACACATAACATCAAAAAACAGCAGACTTCTCAAGAGAAACCTTAAAATCAAGAAGGGCATGCAATGAAGTATTTTGAGCACTGAAAGAAAAAAAATTTCAGTCCTAGGATACTCTACCCAGCAAAACTATCATTCAAAGTTGATGGAGGAATAAAAGTCTTCCATGATAAACAGAAACTAAAACAATATATGACCACCAAGCCACCACTACAGATTTTGAAAGGAATCCTACACACAGAAGATGAAAACAAACATAACCACAAAAGGACAGGAAGTATTAAACCTCATGAGAAGAACAGACAAGTACCCATAGAGTAACTGAATCTGCTGCACACACTCAAATCCTTAAACAACAAAAACAACTAAATGGCAGGAGTCACCACATACTTCTCAATACTAACACTGATTGTTAAAGGACTCAACCCCCCCAATAAAAGACACTGTTTGGCAAACTGGATTAAAAAGGAAGACCTGGTAATCTGTTGTTTACAAGAGACCCACCATATTGATAGAAACAAGAACTGGCATAAGGTGAAAGGCTGGAAGATGATTTACTAAGCTAATGGCCCCTGAAAACAAGCAGGAGTAGCAATACTTATGTCAGATAAAGTGGACTTCAAACTTAAATTAGTCAAAAGAGATAAAGAAGGTCACAATTAGCAATGTATTTGTACCCAATGTCAGTGTACACTACTTCATTAAACATACACTAAAGTACTTAAAACCACATATAGACACCAACACAGTGGTAGTGGGAGAGTTTAATAACCCTCTATCAACTATAGATAGATCATCCAGACAAAAAAATTAAGAGAAATCCTAGAACTAAATGACACCATAGATCTAATGGGACTGATAGACATTTAAAGAGTATTTCATCCTGCAACAGCACAATACACATTCTTCTCAGCAGCCCATGGAACTGTCTCCAAAATGGACCATATCTTAGGGCACAAAGCAAGTCTCAACAAACATATGAAAATTGCATACTATCTGATCACAATGCAATAAACTAGAGCTCAACAACAAAAGCAGCAGAAGAAAATACTCAAACAATTGGAGGCTGAACAACACATTGCTCAACAATCAGTGGGTCATAGAAGAAAAAAGGGAGGAAATCAAAAAGTTCCTATAATTTAATGAAAATGAAAATACAACCTATCAGAACCTATGGGATACAGAAAAGGCAGTCCCTAAGAGGAAAGTTTATAGCCATGAGTGCATATATTAAGAACACAGAAAGATCTCAAATAAAAAAACCTAATGCTACATCTCAAACTCTTAGAAAAACAATAACAAGCTAAACCCAAAATAAGCAGAAGGAGAAAAATAATAAAAATAAGGGCCAAAATCAACAAAATAGAGACACACACACACTAAACACACACACACACACACACACACACACACACACACACACACAAAATCAATGAAACAAAAAGCTTGTTCTTTAAAAAAATAAACAAGATTGACAAACCCCTGGCAAATCTGACTAAAATGAGGAGGGAAAAGACCCAAATTAATAAAATCAGAAATGAAAAAGAAGAGATATCAGCAAACACCAAGGAAATCCATGGAATTATCAGGGACTACTTTGAGAATCTATATTCAAATAAATTAGAAAATCTAGAATAAATGGATAATTTCTAGATACATACAACCATCCAAAACCAAACCAAGAGGATATTAACCACTAAACAGATCTATAAAATGTAATGAAATTGAAGCAGCAATAAAGAGTCTCCCCAAAAAGAAAAGTCCAGGACCCAATGGGTTCACTGCTGAATTCTATCAGATATTTAAAGAGGAACTAATGCCAACACTCTTAAACTTTTCCATGAAATAAAAGGGAAGGAACACTGCCTAATTCATTCTGTGAAACCAGTATTACTCTCATCCCAAAACTGGACAAGCCCACATCCAAAAAAGATAACTACAGGCCAATCTCCTTAATGAATATTGATGCAAAAATCTTCAATAAAATAATGGCAAAACAAAATCTAACAACATATCAGAAAAATCATTCACCATAAACAAGCTGACTTCATCACAGGAATGCAGGGAGGGTTCAACATATGCAAATCATTAAATGTAATAAAGCATATTAGCAGAAGCAAAGACAAAGACTGCTTGATCATCTCAATAAATGCAGAAAAAACCTTTGATAAAATTCAACACCATTTCATGATAAAAACTCTAATGAAACTAGGAATAGAGGAATGTACCTCAACATATTAAAGGCTATATATGACAAACCTATAGCCAACATCATACTTAATGGGACAAAACTGAAACCATTTCCCCTAAAGTCAGGATTGAGACAAGGGTGCTCACTCTCTCTACTCCTATTCAACATAGTCTGGAAATTCCTAGCCAGAGCAATAAAACAGAAAAAATAAATAAAAGGAATACAAATAGGTAAAGAAGAAGTCAAACTATCCTTATTTGCAGATGACATGATCTTATACCTAAAAGATCTGAAAAACTACACCCAAAAATTCCTAGACACCATAAACAGCTTCAGCAAGTAGCAGGATACAAAATCAACTTACAAAATCAGTAGCCCTTCTATACCAGCAATGAACAGATATAGAAAGAATATAGGAAAACAATCGCATTTACAATAGCCTCAAAAAAAAATCAAATACCTAGGAATAACCTTAATAAAGGATACAAATGACCTCTACAAGGAAAACTACAAACCACTGAGGAAAGAAATCAAAGAAGATTACAGAAGATGGTAAGATCTCCCATGCTCATGGATTGGCAGAATCAACATAGTAAAAATGGCTATATTACTAAAAGCAATCTACATGTTTAATGCAACTCTCATCAAAAACCCAATGACATTTATCACAGAAATTGAAAAATTTGCCCTAAAGTTCATGTGGAAACACAAAAGACCATGAATAGTCAAGGCAATATTGAGCAAAAAGAGCAATGCTGGAGGTACCACCACAATTCCTGAATTCAGACTATACTACAGAGCCATAGCAATAAAAACAGCATGGTACCAGCACAAAAAACAGACATGAAGACCAGTGGAACAGACAAGAACACACAGCTATGCCTACCTAATTTTTTAAAAAGTTGCCAGAAACATCCAATGGAGAAAAGACAGCTTCTTCAACAAATGCTGCCGGGAAAACTGGATATCTACAGAAAACTGAAACTAGTTCCATGCTTGTCACCCTTGACAAGTATCAACTCAGAGTGGATTAAGGACCTTAGTATCAGACCTGAAACCTTGAAGCTAGTACAGAAAAGAGCAGGGAATACATGGGAAGCAATAGATATAGGCAATGATTTCCTCAGTAGAACACAAGTAGCTCAGAAACTAAGCAAAAGGACTGACAAATGGGACTAAATAATATTATATAGCTTCTGCACAACAAAGAAATGGTCTCTAAATTGAAGAGACCACCCACAGAATGGGAGAAAATATTTGCTAGCTGTACATCAGACAAAGGATTGATAACCAGAATATACAAGGAGCTCAAAAAACTCAACGTCCCAAAAAGTCAATGAACCAATAAAGAAGTGGGCAACTGAACTAAACAGAACATTTTTGAAGGAAGAAGTCCAAATGGCTAAAACACACATGAAAAAATTCCCAACGTTCCTGGACATAAAAGAAATGCAAACCAAAACCATACTAAGATTCTATCTCACTCCTGTTAAAACACCACCCACAACAAATGTTGGGGAGGATGCAGGAAAAAGGAACCCTCATACACTGTTGGTGGGAATGCAAGCTAGCACAGCCATTTTGGAAAACAATACGGAGGCTTCTTCAAAAATTAAACATAGATCTGCCATATGATCCAGCAATCCCACTCCTGGGGTTACACCCAAAGGAATGCAAGTCAAGTTATTACAAAGGCACCTGCACACCCATGTTTATTGCAGCATTATTCACAATAGCTAAACTATATGGAAACAGCCAAGGTGCCCTCCTACTGATGAATGAATTGAGAAAATGTGGTATTTATACACAATGGAATTTTACTCAGCCACAAAGAAGAATGAAATTTTGTCATTCATGGTAAATGGATGGAATTGGAGAACATCATCTTAAATGAAGTTATTCAGGCTCAGAAGGACAAAAGCCACATGTTCTCCCTCATGTGCAGATTATAGACCTAAAACAAATACAGCAATATTATGGGACAGTGGCCACATTAAGGGGATGCTATGCAAGGGAGGGATAGGGCAAGGGAAGGAAACCAAAAACTTGGATGTAGTTGATGTGCTCACTCTAAAGGAATGCATATAGAAATTTTAAACACAGCCACCATGGGAAGTGGACTAGGGACGAGTGAAGAGGACTGGGAGAGGCAAAACTATTGGGGCTGTAATACTTCTATGCATGGAAACAACACAAGGAAACTCCCTGTGTAGCTATCTTTATTTCAAACTAGCAAAAATGTCATGTTTCTCCTTTTATCTTTTATGTTTTTTGTTCTACAAAATCAGAGAACAGAAGGGTGGAACAGGTTCTGCCTGGGGCATGGGGGAGGGGGATTGTCACCGGTGGGGGGGATGTTGGCAGGGAAAGGGGCAGGAGGATGAAAATGGTGCAAATAATGTATACACATGTATGTAAATGCAAAAATGATACCTGTTGAAACTGTTCCAGGAATCAGGGGAGGGAGATAGGGGAGAGCAGTGAAGGCAGGGAATTCAAGTATGATATACTTGATACATTATAAGAACCTTTGCAAATGCTACAATGTACCCCCACCCAGCACAACAATAAAATAAAATGAAATGAAAGGAAATAAAATAAAAAGGCATGGTACTTTTAGGAGGTGGTAGATTCTTTAAAATGCGGGGCTTAATCGTCCTGGCACACAGACACCTAGACCAATGGAATAGAACAGATGACACAGAAATAAACCCTCACAACTACAGACATCAGATTTTCAAAAAAGGTGTCAAAAATATACATTGGAGAAAGACAGACTCTTCAACAAATACTGTTGGAAAAAACTAAATATTCACATGTAGAATTCTGAAACTAGATCCCTATTTCTCACCCTGTACAAAAATTAATTCAAAATAGCCCAAAGGCCTAATTTAAGACTGAAACTTTGAAACTACTGTAGGAAAACATAGGGAAGACACTTGAAAATATAGGCATAGATAAGGACTTTCTAAATAGGACTCCAATAGCTCAAAAAAAAAGAGCAAGAACTGACGAACAGGATTGTATCAAATTTAACAGCAAAGGAAACAATTGCCAGTGTGAAGAGACAGTCTATAGAATGGTGAAAATCTGTCACCTATTCATCAGACAAAGGATTCATATCCAGCATATATAAAGAGCTCAAAAAATATATGAACACCAAAAGAACAAAGAATTCAATTAACAGATGGTCAAATGAGTTGGACAGATAGTTCTCAAAAGAAGCACAAATGACCAATAAACACATGAGAGATGCTCAACATCCTTATCCAGAAAGGAAACGCAAATCAAAACAATGCAAAATGGAGCCAGGTACTATGGCTCATACTGGTAATCTTAGCTAGTCTACTCAGGAGGTAGAGATCAGGAGGATCACAGTTTAAGGCTAGCCTGGGGGAAAAGCCCGAGAGAGAGCCCCACTCCTGGTCCCGCCAAATCTCAACCAATAAAAGCTGGGCATGTTAGCACATACTTGTCATTCTAGCTACTTAGGAAGCATAAATAAGAAGATCATGATTTAGGCTAGCCTGGGCATAAAAGTGAGATTCTATTAAGAAAATAAAACAGCCAGGCACAGGTGGTTTATGCCTATAATCCTAGCTACTCAGGAGGCAGAGATCAGGAGAATCATGGTTTGAAGCCAGCCCCAGGCAAACAGTTTGCAAGACCCTATCTTGAAAAAATCCAACACAAAAAAGGGCTGGTGGAGTGGCTCAAGGTGTAGGCCCTGAGTTCAAACCCCAGTACTACAAAAAAAAAATAATAAAATAAAAAAGATAAAACAAAAAGAGCTGAAGGCCTGGCTCATGTGTTACAGTGCAAATGTACTCTAAAGCCAATGCAAAGCCCTGAGTTTAAGCATCAATGCCAACAAAGAAAAAAAGAGAGAGAGAGAGAGAGAGAAATTGAGATTCCATCTAAGTCCAGTCATAATAGCCATGAAAAAATAAAAAAACAACAATGCTAGCAAGAATGTGGGGTTAAAGATGGGGGAAAGGAACTAATGAAGCCACTACTGAAATCATATGAAGATTCCTCAAAAAATTAAAAACACAGCTACCACATGATCTCATTACACCACTCTTGGGTGTATATCCAAAGGAATGTTAAGTCAGCATGCAATAGAAACATCTGCACAGCCATGTTTACTGTAGCATTATTCATAATAGCCAACTTACGGAATCAGCTTAGGTACTCATCAATTGATGAATGCCACACAGAAAAACAAAGTTGCAGGAAAATGGATAGAACTGGAGATCATTATTGTTAGGAAAAATGCTGCTCTCAAAGAAAGCTCACGAGAAAGCTCACGTCCATAGAGCAAAGTTTAATGGCAGGCCCAAACTGCCAGGCTGGCCAGGGAAAAGATGGCGCAGCCCAGAGCCTGGGCAAGCAGTGGCTTTTATAGAAGGGGGAGGGGAAGGAGGTTAGCACATGCACAGTAGTCTCTGGTAGGGGTGGGGCTGTCTTAGAGCATGGGAGTTTGTTTAAGGGCGGGGCTTGCCATTTTGGCTGATTCACAAAATGGCGACATTATTGTTCTATCATTTGGTGCCAAGATCTGGGATCGGGTTGAGTTCCTGGCACTGACCTTGCTCTCCCGGCTTTCCTCTGGGATCTGAGCTGCTTTACCGGGACCCCCGATCCTAGAAAGCGCCACTCTCTCACTAGCTCACAGGGAAGTTCCTACACCCCAGTGCGCCTCCAACTGCCATCCACCACTGGCCAATCTTTCCTTAAGGTCCACTCTCCCTCAGTGAGTCCTCCTCATACGCAGAGCTGTGTTCTCTCTCTCATTTCCTCGAAAACCATAGCACTAGGTTGCAGCTCACTCTCGCCCCGGGGAAAACTGGGTTCCCCACTTGGGACTGTGGACATCCCTGTGGTCAAGACATTCCCTCTGGGGGTTGTTTTCCACATTTCTCTCTCTCTCTCTCTCTCTCTCTCTCTCCTGAGGACCTGATATTTCAGGGACGCCCGCCATATCTCTCCTTAGGTCAGGCCTTCACCATGGGAGTTGGACCATCCCAAATTCCTTTAGACTCCCCAATGGGATGTCTCCTGGCCAATCTTGGGCCCCTCTGCCTAACGCCTGATCTTAAGCCACAAAAGCTCATTTTTCTCTGTAATCAGGCCTGGCCCCAATTGGACAATGCTCCAAATGGCCACTTAATGGCACTTTTAATCCCAATATTTTAAGGGATCTATGCAATCTCTGTGAGCGTGCTGGTAAATGGAAGGAACTTTCCTACGTCCAATCCTTTCCCTATCTCTGCATCAAACCCTCCCTCTGTACTTTCTGTTCCCCTGTGTGTTTAGCCTGTAAATCAGTTTCTAAATCAGCGAATTCCTCTCCCAAACCTCCTCCTTCCCCATGTAAGCAGACTTCTTGCACTGCTTACCATAGCTATCTCCTCCTATCTTCCTGAAAAACTTTCCCCATCATGGAGTTAAGCAAGCCACTCCTTGCCAATTCTGACCTCAAGGCGGTTCCAGCTCTGGGAGAGCTCATGCTCCCTTCCTGTTTGCTGAGACAAAGCCCCGGATTTATTTGGTGACACTGGAGAGTGGAGGTTTCGTTTCCTGAAAGCCTGCCAGTACCAATCAATGGGAGCAACCTAGAGACACAGGTGATGGCTAATCCCTCAGGCATGTGTCAAGCCTCCAGGCTCTGCCTTCCCCTCCCTACCTAAGATGTCAGGACACCTTTTCTGCCTCCTCCATGGTCTCACCACATGTCCTTTGTCTCTGTCTGCTTTCCCCTCCCTGGGCTTACTGGGACCCTGTCTCCCATGAAAAAAACCTATAGCATGGTACCTTATGACTTAAGTTATTCCAACTAGTTTGCCAGGCCTCTCAGTCTAAAGTAACTTTAAATCAGCTGCTTTACAAAAGCGCTTACAAAAACCTGCAGCTGTCACGCTTACGCTCTAACTCCACCCCCACAAGGGGAGGAGGGAAAGCAAACAGGTGCACCTGTGCACAGGATGACAGCTCCTGGACACAGCAAAAATGACTGCCATAGCTAAGAGAATCCATATAGAGGATCCAGCAAATCCTGGACCACCAGCCACACATGGCATGGCTGTGGCCTGCCGCCACTTCCCCTAGAATAAATGCGCACAGAGTACACAGGAAGGGGGGAGGGGCGACAGGCCGCAGGATCAGCCCTAGGCAGTCAGGGTCATTTGTCCCACGTGTGTGTGGAGGGAGTGGCCTTGCACAAGTCCTGCTCCTAGCCCCACCTCACACCTCAGGGCATCAGACCCAGCCCTTGTAAGCCAATTGTTAGCTCGAGGTTATAGTTCCAGAAATAACAAAATAGACATTACTGTGGTCTCTAAATTTCTCATTTAGAATCTTCTATACCTTTGGCCTCAGCATAAATTTTCCCCTCCAAATATTAACACTAGTTGTCCTGTATGGCCCTGTTATTGGCCTGAAATGCCCTCTGAATGCCCTTCTCTAACTTTACAAATGATTTCTTTGTTAAAAAGGTAGCCTTTATTAAAGAGGCTGCCTGCTGTTAGCTAAAAGACAGGATCCTAACGTTTTGTTCTTTCTAGATGGGACCTGCATCTTCCAGTCTTCTGGCTGGTAGATGTTGGAAGCTTTGTACTGAGGTCGGCCTTAGTATGCCTTGGGTGACCAAGAGAAATGGCTTTCACAGGGTTCCTTAAATTACAATACCATACTCCAATTAGACCTTTTCTATAAAAGTAAAAAAAAAAGTAAACTGAGGTCCCCTATACAAATTTCTCTCATTAGAAAAGCAATGGGTTCTGGCCCAGGCCACTCAGGTTGGAAATGATTATAAGGCTCAAGCAGTAGAGTGCAGCTTTACAAGCATAAAGTCCTGAGTTCAAGCCCAGTACAGCCAAAGTAAGAAATAATAATAATAATATTTGGGGCTGAGGAAGTAGCTCAATGGGAGAATGTCTGCCCAGCACGTGCAAAGCCCTGGGTTCAATTCTCCAGCATTACTAAAAAAATTAAATGGTAAAGAAGGTAAGTGGCATTAATGTCACTTCAGCCATCTCATAGTGGAAAAACACAGTTTAACCTAGACCAGATCCCTCATTCTTCAAGCAAGGAAACTGAGGCCCAGAACAGTTCAGAGACTTGCTCTCCAGAGTGTCAGGTGTCAATGTAAAATAACAACTTTACTTTACAGCAACAACCTATCAGAAAGCATACCACGGTGGACTCAGAGTCACAGGTGAGAGAGGTTCTCCTCAAAGATAAACTTCTAACAGTCAGCCCCAGATATTCGTAAAAAACTCAGACTGTAGCTGAAAGGAGAAGTCATTGAACCAATTAATACAGCTAGCCACGTCTGTATTTATGGCTACGTCTGTATGTCCGGGACCTTAATAACAGGACAGAAAAAGATAAGAGACACCATGGCCTCATTGCTGCTCTCAGAGGGCCCCACCCGACTGGGGCCTGTATCCTGAACTTGCTACCATGGTGGACAGGAGGGGCACTTCTGCAGAGAATGCTTAAGGGGGACAGCCTGGGAGACAGCCCTGCCCCCAACCAGGACCCTGCCCTCTGCAAGGGTAACCACTGGAGGTCTAAGTGCCCCCATCACCAGATGGAAGGTGAGGTGCCACCTCCTATAGATTGATGGGTCCAAGCCTCCTGGCCACACTCCACTTCTTGGCATCAATGTTCAGGAGCCATAATGGCAGAAAAACAAAAGGCCATTTTCCTCCTAGACAGTGGAGCCCATTTCTCTGTTTTACCTTCTTCTCCTGGTTCCCGGTCCAAATGACAAAAGTTATCATTCAGGGCAAATCTGGCCAGCCCCTAGAGCGCTAGTTTACCTGGCCTCTGGCCTTTTGGGGAGACCTCCTCTTTTGTCACTCTTTCCTCATAGTACCTGAAACTCCAGTGTCCCTACTGGGACAGGATTTACTATCTCAATTAAAAGCTCAACTTCTCCTCCCCCCAGGCAGCTATCTCTGCTGTCCCCCTCCTTCAGGAACAAAGAGATTCCACAGTGTGGACTGATGAGATGAGTGTAGGGTGAGCCAGGATGGCTCTCCCTATTCAAATAAAACTCAAAAATCCCTCACAGTTTCCACACCCAAAACAATATCCCCTCAAGCCTGAGGGATGATGAGGCTTTATGCCTATCATAAATTCCTTAAAACAACAAGGGCTGCTAATGAGTTGCTCCAGCCCCTATAATAAATCTAAAATTCTTATGAAAGTTAATTTTAAAATACAAGTTACAAAGTAAACAACTGGAAAGGATATAGATAGGTAATAAATGTATTTTTTGGGAAGTTAAAGAGAAAAGGAATGGTTTTTTGGATGAGAAAGGATTTTGTAAAAAAGGGTTTATCCTAAAGTTTGTTTCAAATAGAAAGGATAAAAACAAGCCATCAAAGGGTTTAATATGTTATATAAAGATCTAAGTAAGTTTTAAAAGTGCATAATAAGAAACTTCAGTGTGTGATAAAGTTAAAGTTAAATATAATCTAAGAGTTGCCTAAAAGACTTTTAGGGTCATGTCAAACTAAAATCAAATCCTCTATGTCTATAAAATAACAAGGTTATCTTAATATTGTTCTGCTCTGAGTAACATCTACAAAAAACCATTACAGAGAAAGATTTTATAAAGAAATTATTCGTGTTTTCTGCTGATCTTGTCAAGCTTTAAATACTACTAAATCAGAGTTCATTTACATATTTGCTTATGTGTCTTAAATGACCACCTTATAACAGTGTTATGTTATTCTTTATCTAAATATGGTACAAACATTTAAAAGGTTAAAAGTGTCAATTTATATAGAATAATGAGCTAAAGCTCTCTTTTATCCAAGAGTGTTACATTTAAATCCTGACAGCCCCTGCCTCCCGCAGGTCACCTACCTAGGTGTGGCCTTAAAGGGACAGACTTCTCCCTGAGTCATAAATGCATCAACCCAATCTTCCATTTCCCAACCCCCCATACCATAAGACAGCTTACAGCTTTCCTGGCAGTTATAGGATTTTGCAGAATTTAGATTCCTAGGTATGTAGTCCCTGAGCAGACACCTTTTTATGTTCCTCCTAATATTCCTATTTGGGTCTTAGATAATGTATGGCCACCCATTTCTCTCTCTGTAGTTGGAGGACTCTTGAAATTGTCTAGGGAAGAACATTTCACAGTGGATCTCCTGGCCAATGCCCATCCTAATGCCTATGTTTCTTGCTCTCCTATTCTTAAGCTTCCTCCTTGTATCACACTGCATGTCTGCTCTTGCTAATCAAAAGTTTAACCAGTTGTACCTCCAGGGACACCAACCTCTCCAAAACCGCCCTGAAAACTACTGTGAAGGCCCCACCAGGACACCACAGGAGCCTGAGGATCCTGCCCCATACAATGCCCCCTGCCAGCAGGAAGCAGTTAAAGAGATCGATGCTTCGCCCCAATTCCTGATCCTCAGCCCCTACTCTCATCATTATTAAAGAAAAAATGGGGGAATGATAGAACAATAATGTCGCCATTTTGTGAATCAGCCAAAATGGCAGCCCCGCCCTTAAACAAATTCCCTCTCTCTAAGACAGCCCCACCCCTACCAGAGACTACTGTGCATGCGCTAACCTCCTTCCCCTCCCCCTTCTATAAAAGCCACTGCTCTCCCAGGCTCTGGGCTGCGCCATCTTTTTCCCGGCCAGCCTGGCAGTTTGGGCCTGCCATTAAACCTTGCTCTATGGACGTGAGACTTTTTCTTGTGAGCTTTCTTTGAGAGCGGCATTTTTCCTAACAATTATGTTAAGTGAAATAAATCGGACTCAGAAAGACAGTTATCACATGTTTCTCTCATATGCAGATCTAAACCTAAAAATTAAATAATAAAAGACACAAATGTAAAAGGGAGGTTGTTGGGGGGATGAGAAAAAGGGGGCAGATGAAAGGAGAGGGTGATGAGGTGAATATGATTGAAGTACATTATATGCATGTATGAAAATAGAATAATGAAACCCATTATAATTGTTTGATAAAGGAGGAGGAAAGGGGATAAGAAAGTAATAGAGGGAATAAATATGATCAAAATACTCCATATGCACATACAGAAATATCATAATGAAATCCTTTTGTGCAATCAATATATGCTAATAAAAATGTGGGGTATAGTGGGAGGTCTCTAAGTCATTTGGAGCATGCCTTTGCAGGGGACCATGTGACTCTAATCTCTTCCTCCCTTTTTGCTCTCCTAATGGATAAGTGGTTTTGCTCCCAAATCAAATGGGGCCAAATCAATGGGGCCATCCCAGCCTGGACTGAATCCTCCAACCCTGTAATCCCAAATAACCATTTTTTCTTTATAGGTTCATTAACTCAGTGTTTGTTATAGTGATAAAAAGTTGATTATAAGTATATTATGTATACATATATAGTATATATATACTTATATGCCATAAGTATACAGACTTATACAATTTTATCACAATTAAGGATACATAAAAGAGATTGTGAGCAAAATAATAAATATTCCAAATAATACATTAAATTTTATTCAATATTTATTTTTAATTAATTGATTTAATATTTATTTATTATTTATTTAAATCTAATGTAACATAATAAATTATTCCAAAAAGTATTTTATATTCAGAATCTAATTTATTTTTAATCACTTATTCATTCCCAGTCATTAAAATCTGGTGATTTTCCACTAAGTGTATATCAGTTAGTCTTTATCCTGTAATAAACCAGCTCACACCCCAAAGCTTACAGCAATAAGCTTTTTGCCATTGCTCATATGTCTGTTAGCCAGTTTGGAGGTTCTGGTGATCTGGGCAACATTCTACTGTCTTGCTTGTACATATATCTATATATGAACATATATATATATATACACACATATGTGCATATGTCTTTACTTGTACCTATATCTGTGGCTGGCTAGCGATTTGGCTGAAAGCTAGGTGATCAAGGATAGCCTCACTCAACTGATGGCTGGCTGGTTATTGACTGAAGTATGAGTATGGTATGTGTGTCACTTATCATCCAGGGGATAGTTTGTACTTGTTCTCATGGCAACTTCAGAGGAAACAGGAGCTCATATAGTGTTACTACTGCCAGTGTTCTATTGCCAAAAGCCAGACAGGGTATATCAGATTCAAAGGATGGAGAAATCGATTCTACCTCTCAATGAGAGAAGCTTCAAAGTCACATTCCACAGAGCATATAGATAGAAAAGGGTGGAAAATAGGACCATTTTTATAATTAATCTATTGTATAAAGGTTTTCCTAAAATTTCATCTATTTGGGGTCCAACTCTCCTGAGTCATTTTCTACTTTGATTTGTGAATCCATAGTAATTTGCACTCAATTTTATCCTCTGGGTTATTATTAAAACTATTTATTAGAAAAGTCTCTATTACAGATAGTATTTTGTTTGTATTTGTATTATTACAAATTTGAAAGTCTGTGATACTAGTTGCACTGTTTGACATGTATAATGGGCTGAATGGTGGCCCCCAAAACATCAGATCCTAAAACCTAGAAACTGTTAAAAGTACCTTATTTGGAAACAGAGTCTTTGCCAATATGAGTAAGTTAATGATGTTGAAATGGAGACATTCTCCTTAATTATTTGGGTGGGTTTAATTGCCATCGCAAATATCCTTATAACAGAAGGGGAGAGGGAGATTCAATGCTCAGAAGAGGAAAAAGTAATGTGAAGACAGAGACTGGAGTGATAGAGCCACAAGCAGAGGAATTCTAGCAGCCACCAGAAGCTGAAAGAAGCTGGGAGTAGATTCTCATCTAGAACTTCCAGAGGGCGTAAGTGAGATACCTGGGTTTCGGCTCAGTGAATTGATGTTCAACTTCTAGCCTTCAAACCAAAACAGCATAAATTTCTGTTGAATGTGCTGTTTATGGTAATTTGTTACAGCAGCCATGGAAAATAAATTGAGCATGTAATAGTCAATCCTTTGCTTGTATCTTGGCAACAAAATGTGACAGGGTCAGGTACTTATGGTTTATTTCCTTTCTTACACCATTTAAAGTACTCTGACATTAATTTGTAAGAAATACAGATTTATGGATATTTCCTCATGTTGGATGCTTTTGTTAGTACACACTACTTCTCTATATTCATTCCTTCCTGTGCACAAAATAATGGTTTTCATATATGGAATCGGATAATAATCTTTTAAGACATATCTAACTGCAATTAACTCCACTGTTGGTACTAAGTAATAAGGTAGCTCAAACAAAGACCATTGTTAATTTTAGAAATATGAAAATGTGAGGGAGGAAAGTGCCTAGCACCATCACCAAATGTCCATTGTATGCACAACCCTGCATTGTGCTGGGAAGAGTTGAGTAAAATGGCATTTTCCTGACCTCTAACTTGGGTCTTTCCAGAAGTTGTAGTATCTTTTCTATACAAGGACCTAGGAGGGTAGGGAAGCCCTTGTGTCTTGAAAAAACACCAACTGTGTCAATTTCCAGACAGCCCAGCTACCAGAACTTGCTGGCAGCCTCTGTCATGCTCCAGCCATTAGGTTACAGAACCTCAACCTGACATTTATGAAGCTAATACACCATGAGTACTCTTACCTGATTCTTCCCCAGTGGTGGGCAAGTGTCTAGAAAACTGATTCCAAAATGTCTTGTCCTGCATCTGTCCTGGAAGCTTTTATTTTTCTAAGACTGAAATGGGATCTTAGGTCATTTGGAGATGAGTTATCATGGTGAACTGTCATTCTTCTGCACTGCTATAGGCAACCATTTTGCAAATACATACCCTAAGCGAAAGGTTTCCAGTATATGATAGGTGCCTTCACAGAAATTGTTAGAAAGCTGACGCAAAAACTATGACAGACAGATCCTCAGTCAGCCATATTCGGTAATAGCCGAGCTTTTTTTCATTCCCTACCTGGCAAGCCTTCTGCATCATCCTAGTGCCTTTCCCTTGAGCAATTTAAACTTCTCAAACATTTTTGTCTTCAACACTGGTCTTTTGCTATTTCTTCTCTTTTAACCTTACAAATGAACTTACATATTATTTAATACTTGTTGATATTATGACCACTTTTACAAACCCTTCTGGCTTTCACTATCAGAACAAAAAACAAGACTCCCTTTAAGACTCCCTTTCTCCCTTATAAGAATAATTTCATTTCCCAGCTGTTCTATAATTTTAGAAGAAAAATCTCAAGCAAATTATATATGTACATCTACTTAGTGACATATAACATCACACGGGGACAAATAGATGGGTAAGCAAAATGGGGCTGAGAAGAGAAAGATGACGGCACATGAGTCTGACTCTGACGAGTTAAACCTTCAAACAATAAATGTTTTATCATATTTCACTTGTCCCATCCACTGGTCAGCTAACCAATCTATGATGTTCAGATAGTAGGCTATGCTAACACAGTTTCACTTCAGGCCAGGAGACCTGTCTTGGATCTTTGCATCTTCCAGAAGTGGAATTCCAGGCCAAAAAGCTTGACTAATTCCAGGCTCCTGATATGTATCACAGAATTGTGTACGATTTTACATCTTGCCAAAATTTTCTACTTCATTACTTGAGCTGGATATGAACTTAATATTTTTTCTTATCATATAAAAAAGTTTAACAATTGGACAAATAAATAGAAAGATGCACTGTGATGAATGGGTTTCTCTCTTCTCAAATTCACATCATCATCCCTTTGGGTCAACTTACAACTAAAAAAAGTTAGATTTTTTTGCAAAGAATGAAAGACAACAGGAAAAAATGAAAACATTTACACCTGTGCAGCTGTTGGAGGAGGAATTAAGCATCCTTGAGTTCTTGCCTTCCCATGCTATCTCTAAGGACATTAAAAAATGTCTACCTGTACACTTCATAGGGAAGGCTTTTATCTTCAAACCAGAAACCCCCCAAAAAAGGTTGTCATCAACTTAAAACAGATTCCATTAACTAAATTTTTTCTTATCATAAAAACAATTTATATTATTAAACATTGGAAAGAAAAAGTTTACTTTCAGAGATGTAGGGGGTAACAAACATGAGATTAGATTAATATCATATGCAGTTTATGTTCTACCTTTTATCACTGCATTAATTAGCTTTCTGTCTCTATCACAAAATACCTGAGATAATTAACTTATAGGAGGAAAGGATTATTTTGGCTCACAGTTTGGATATCTGGTTCTTGAGTGATTCCTCTATTGCCTTGGGCCTAGCAAGGCAGCACATGGTGGCAGGAGCTCCTAGTGGAGCAAAACTGCTCACATCATAGCCAAGAAGCAAAAGAGAGTGAGAGAAGATGAGCTCACAATCTCATAATCCCCGTTAAGGGCTCATTCCCAGAATCTCTGGCTAGGCCTCAGATCCCAAAGTTTCTACCACCTCCTGATGCTGCCACCCTGGGGATCAAGCCTTTAGCACATGGACCTTTGGGGGACATTTAAAGTAAAAACTATAGCAATCACTTGACACTCCAGATTAAGCTTTTTGCCACATCATACAAGTGTTTTTGGAAACATGATTTTTAAAGATTGGGCAATATTCCATTTAATATATAAATCATAATTAACATATGGACATTTAAGTTTCTTCTAATTTTTCCTATGATAATTAATACTACATTGCACATCTTTCCATATCCTTACACCTTTTATTATCTCTCAGATTATATTCCTTAGGATGGATTCCTAGAGGAGATTATTTACAACATGGCAAAATTACTTTACAGGAAGGCTATACCCATCACAATGACCTCTTCGGAAGACTGATCATAAGTCCTCTAAATATTTGTAAAAGTTTTTTACTTCACTGCTATTTTTCCAATTGCTGTCAAACCAAATTTGAGTAATTTTATGTAGCTTTGAGAGAGAGGTTTTTCTGCTATGATCATTTATAGTTAGGCATCCTCCCACACATGGTGCAGTCAAATTGTAGTTAGGCACCCCCCTTTATGATCTGGTCACATTTGCCTCTTGATTAACCTTACTGTTATGGAGTATTGAAGGATACGTTGAACCGATACCCAGTTGACCCCCTGGTTTGCATGGAACTCAGAAGTCCTGTGAGAAGTAACTTGAAATCTGTTTACAATTGGAGTTAAAAGATGGACAGACCTGATATTCTGTAGATTATCAGGAGTGGAGAGAGCACAGTGACAGCCTCCAGAAAAACTTCCTTCACCATGAGTGAGAAGGAGTGGAGTATGGTGAGGCAAAATGCAAAGCAAAGTGTGAATATGGATTGTGGGGAGTCGACAAGTGTATTGAATAAGCTGCGTGTTTGAGTTTGGCACAGCCCCAAATGGCAGAAGGGAGCAAGTATAATTATGCCCGGTAAAATTGCACACTTGATTGGCACAGCCTCAGCTGCAAAAGTGGGCAAGATGCAGTACAGCTGTTTTTTCCTTTAATGTTTAGTTTGGAGAGAAGCTGTCAGAGGTTCCTCCTGTTCCTGAGGATCCCAGTGTCATGCCCCCTCCCCCGGGAAATGCCTCTCTCCCCTGTGTTGCTACTGCATATAATAAACGCACTGGAGGTGGGGGGTGGGGCTGATGTGTCTCCATCCCAGCACACAAGCCTACCTGGCCCCAGCTTTATGCATGTTTAGTCTGCTGTCTGTTGTCTTTCCTACATCTCCCGTCGCCACCCAGTTAGGTTTCTAGGACAAGGTGTGGAGCAGGACTCGAGAACGGATGAGAAAATTTGCTCCAGGGAAAGGGAGGAGCTGGGCTTTACCATTTCCTAGACTAGTCATTAGCTACAGACCTTGAAAGCCAATGACAGCATGAATTTCATTCAGAGATGAAGGGAAAATGAAGATAATCTCAGATGAAGGAAAACTAAGAGAATTAAACTCTTTTTTGGAGGGCAGGGAACTGGGGTTTGAACTCAGGGCTTCCTGTTTGCTAAGCATTCTACCACTTGAGCCATGTCTCCAGCACTTTTTATTATTTTGGAGATAGGGTCTCACTTTTTGCCCAGGCTGTTCTGGACCATGATCCTCCTATTTTAAATTTAAGGCACACACTACCACATCCAGTTTTTCTCCATTGAGATGGGGTCTTACAAATTTTTTTGACCAGGCTGACTTGGAACTGCCGTCCTTCCAATTCCAGTCTCCCACATAGCTTAGGATGACAAGCACAGACCACCAGCTATTGGTCAATATGGGGTCTTGCTAACTTTTTGCCTGGGCTGGCCTGAACTATGATCCTCTCCATCTCAGTTTCTCAAATAACTGGGATTACAGGTGTGAGCTAACAGCCCCTAGCTGAGAATTAAGTTGTTAATTTGTAGTTTCTGGCAGATTTACTCTAAAAACGGTGACTAAAAGTTTTCTTAAGTAGAAAGAATACAACAAAGGAGGAGTCTTGTAATATCAGACAGGTAGGCAAAGCAAGATAAGGAAAAATATGGGTAAGTATAACAGACTTTCATTCTCCTCTTAAAGTTTCTAAATTATGCTTGAAAGTCCAAATGAAAATGACTATAACATTCAGATGTGGTTCTAATATATGTAGGGGGAATATTTAAGACAGATAATTATATAGCAAATGGGAGGATAGATGAACATGAAGAGTAGAAGGATTTATATACTTCACTTGAGCTGGCAAAGTGATATAAGAAGATTGTAATTAATTGTGCATATGTAAATAAATTATATATATATATATATGTATGTGCAAATATATATAGGTGTGATGGCACATATCAGTAATCCCACCACTCAGGTGGCTAAGGCAGGAAGATCTCTAGTTCAAGTCTAACCTGGGCTACATAGCCAGTTTGAAGCCAGCCTGGGCTACATAGTGAGATCCTGTCTCAAAAAACAAACAAACAAAAAATATACACATATAAGATGATGCTAGAGAAACAACTAATAAGGAGATACACCAAAAAAACCCTCCTATGGATAACCAAATAAAATTCTAAAAATACTAAGGTAACATAAAGGAATGTAAGAAAAGTAAAACAGAAGGAAACGTACAAAAACACCCAGAGAAAACATAGAAATGGCAGATAAGCCTATTATATGGAAGTCTTTATATTAAATGTAAATAGTATAAATAAAGCAATTAAAAGTGTGAGATTACCAAGGTGGATTGTGTGTGTGTGTGTGTGTGTGTGTGTGTGTGTGTGTGTGTTATTGGGATGGAACCCAGGACTTAATGCATACTTCAGAATATGAAAATATGACCCAACTCTATGCTGTCTACAAGAAACTCATTTTAAATTGAATAATATAGATAGTTTAAAAATGAAAAGATGGAACAATATATGGTATGTAAGCATTAACATTTTATAATATAGAAGTGACTATAGTTAACATGTAAAAGTAGACTTCAGAGCAAAGAAAATTACCAGAGACAGGCATTATAGGATAAAAGAGTCAGTTCATCAAGAAAACATAACTATGTTAAATGTATATGAATCAAACAATGGAGCTGTTAAATGTGTAAATGAAAAACTTATGGAACTGAAAGACAAGTGGACAAATCCATAATTGTAGGATTCAACACTCCTAATTCAACAACTGGAAGAATAACCAGACAGAAAATAAGCAGGTATATAAGAACCCCAACAACAAGATGTAATGAGCATTTATAAAGCACTCCATCCAACAATGGTAGAATACACTGTTTTATAAGTGACCATGACAATATACTGGTCAATGCAACAAATCCCAAAATTTAAAAGAATTGAAATCATATAGGGCGTGTTCTTTGACCGTAATGAATGAAGTAAAAATTAATAGCAGAAAGATGATAGAAAAGTTGTCAAATATTTGGAAATGAAACAATTCACCTACTAATAACCTGGAGGTCAGAGAAGAAGAACAATAAAAATATATTGAACTGAATAAAAGCGAAAATATAGCATGTGAAAATACGTTGGAAATAAAGCAGTGAAGAAAATCACTAATACTAAATTCATATATTAGAAAAGAGTAACAATCTTAAGTCAATTTTCTAAATGCCACCTCAAGAACGTAAAAAAATAACAGACAAGTAAACCCAGAACAAGAAAATGAGTAAGAAAATATCAGTCTGCTTTGTGCTGCTGTAACAGAATACCCCATACTGAGTAATTTACAATGGACCAAAATTTATTGGATCCTGGTTCTGGAAACTGAAAAGCCCAAGACTGATAAACTGCCATCTGGCAAGAGTCTTTTTGTTGTGTCATCCCATTCATGATGCCCATTCATGAGGACTCTGCTTTCATGGCCTAAGCACTTCCGAAAGTATCACCTTCAAATACCGTCACCCTTGGGATTAGGATTTGACATATGACTTGGAGTGGGGAGAGGACATAATCATTTACAAGGACAAGATGGCACATGAGGATAGGGCTGATCTCATCTTTCATAAGAAGCCCACTTCCCACTTCCATGGTGATGAAGCTGCTCTTGTGATAATGGCATTGATCCATTCATGAAGATGAGACTTTCATGGCTCAATTATCTCTGAACAGTCCTGACTCTTAACAGCAATTAAATTTTAACCTGAGTTTTGGATAGAACAGTCATACTATAGCATAGTGAAAATCAATAGAGAAAATCAATGAAATAAAGACCTGGAAGATCAATACAATTAACCTTCTAGCAAAAAAAAAAAAGGCAACTTGTACAAATATAATTTTCATCAATACAGAGAAGTGCAAATATAATTAATGAAGAGAAGATTTTTTTTTTTTGGCAGCACTGGGGTTTGAACTTAGGGCCTCTCACTTGCTAGGCAGGCACTCTTACCACTTGAGCCACTCTGCCACCCCATGAAGATCAGTTTTCAACAAAAAATGCTGATGAATCTCAAGCAAAGTCTCACACCTTATACAAAAGTTATCTCAACTGTAAAAAGTAAAACCAAAAACTTGAAGAAAAAAATAGGAGAAAATCTGTGAACTCTAAGTCTGTGCAAAGAGTTCTTAGTCTTGACACTTGCTACAAAGTAACTGATTATGTCCTCTCCCCACCCCAGTCATATGTCAAAGCCTAATCCCAAGGTTGATGGTATTTGAAGGTGGTACTTTAGGAAGTGCTTAGGCCATGAAAGCAGAGTCCTCATGAATGGGTCTTTTATAAAAGAAACCCTCTGCAAGGAATCCTCCCCCTTCTGCCACATGAGAACTTGGAGAGAAGACTGCCATCTGTAAGCCAGGAAGTATGCTCCACAGACACCAAATCTGCCAGTGTCTTAACTTTACTTCTAAGAATTCAGAGCTATGAAAAATAGATTTTTGTTGTTTAGGACATGATATTTTTGTTGAAGTTGACTAAAGGCATGATCCATAAAGGAAAAATTAATAAACTAGGCTATATAAAAAGTTTTTAAATTTTGTTCTTTGAGTGAAAGTATTTGAAAAACATACTCAGAAAAGACTCATATCTAGAATTCATAAAGAATTCATCAAAACTAAACAGTAAATAAGCAAATAATTCAATTAAAACACAGACAAAACACAAACAGACATTTAACCAAAGAAGACTACATAAGACAGTGTGGTGACACTCGCCTGCAGTCCCAGCTACTTGGAGGCAGAGGTAGGAGAATCACAGTTTGAGTCCAGCTCAGGCAAATGTTAGTGTGAGACCCTATATGAAAAACAAACTTAAAACAAAAGGACTGGGTTTGTGGCTCCAGTGGTAGAAAGCTTGCCTAGCACTCAAGAGGCCCATGAGTTCAATCCCCAGTATGGAAAAAAAAATGGTGAATAAACATAAACATGAAAAACTATGTTCAACATTATGAGCCATTTGGGAAATGCAAATTAGAACCATAATGGAACTATCATTACATGGCTCTCAGAAGTGCTAAAGCAAAAACAAACAAAAAGCAATGTCAAATTCTCCTGAGTATATAAGGAAATTGGATCACTCATATATTGCTGGGGGAAATGTAGAATGGTACAACCATTCTGGAAAGCAGTCTGATAGTTTCAGTAAAAGGCGAATATATAACTACTGTGCATTTCCAGGTTTTTATTTCAGAGGGGAAAAAAAACTTGCCTTCACCAAAACCTTCATATGAATGTTTATAACAGCTCTATTCATAATAGTCTCAAACTAGAAGCAGTTCAGATATCTTTCAACTGAGGAATGGTTAAACACATTCTGGTATATCCATATTGTAGACTACTACTCAGCAGTGAAAAGGAGAATGAAATATTAATACACTTAATAACCTGCATGAACTATAGGGAATATACTAAGGCCAATCTCAAAAGGTCATACAATTCCATGTATGTAATACGAATCTGAAAAGTCCAATCTCAAAAGGCCATACAGTTCCATGTATGCAACATTCACAGGGAAAGAAGGAGCTACTATATCAGCTGATGTGATTTTTCCTGATTACTAAGGGGACATTGGGTTGCTGCTATTCATGAAACGAAGAAGAATATAGAGAAGATACCTTAGGGAATCTCTTAGTACAGATAATTCTTGTTATTCCTGGTGGTTATATTCCATAAAGAAACTATGAACACTGAATTAGCAAATATTGGACCAATGCTCCTGGGTAGCATGTGTATATATTTCATATAATACAAACATAGCTGATATAAATTGCTATTTTAAATCCTAAAAATAAGTCATCCCGGTATCTATTTTCTTTGTTCTACAAGAGTAAAAATGTAACAACCATCTCAAAACAAAGGTTTGATCTTTTTTCCTAAGTGAGAGAATTTGGAAGTATGAAATGACTCACCTGAGGCACCCACAAGGTGCCATAATTAGGATTCAAACCCCATCCTTAAGCTGGATATTCTTGGACTTTACTGCACTGCCTCCAGCTGGCTCCATCCCCTGGCCTTCTTTGTAAAAGAGCCAGAGGCAAAGCCTTGTTGATAACCTCAGTTAGAAAAATATCCAGCTCACTTTCTTCTCTGCTCTGTGCATGTCCTTGAATGACCACAAAAGCCCGCCTTTCATACTTGCCTAATCTGCCCCACAATTGCACAAGCCAATTCCTCACAATAAACTTCTTGATGTATATCTCCTGCTGGATTTGGTCCCCTGATTGGCCCTTGACTAATACACAAGCTAAAAGAGAATTAAGTTTACTGATCAGTTACAGCTAACAGGAAGGTGGGTGATTCTCCTGGATATCCAGGTGGGACCAGTGCAGTCCTAAGGGTCCCTCAATGTGGAGAAGGGAGGCACATTGAGTGGTACAGCATGAGAAAGACTTGGCCAACCAACTATGGCTGGCTTTGAAAGGTACAAAAGCAACTCACTGGAGGAAGAGAAGTAGAAAGAGCCAAGACCAAAATGCTGACAACCTTTAGAAGTCAGAAAAGTCGAGGAAACAACTTTTTCCCCATAGCTACCAAGAAGCATTAAGCCCTGACACCTTGATTTTTGCCCAGGAAAACCAATTTAAAACTATGTCCTGCAGAATTTGTAAGATAATAAATTTGTCATGTTTTAAGCCACAAAGTTTGTAGCAATTTTTTCAGCAGAAATAGAAAACAAATACATCAAATCTATAAAAGTTGTCTTAAGATTTTATTACAATAAAATTAGAGTAAAAAGTGAAAAGTATATAAATCTAGTTTATAAATATATATATAGCTCATATGTATTTGAATAAGTATATAAGTTAATTTATTAAATACATAAATTTGTATATGTAAATTTTTTGCAGTACTGAGAACTGAACTCAAGGCCTCACATTTGCTACCACTTGGGTCACACACCCACACACAAAAAACATCCTCCTGCTTTTAGTTTGCTTTTCAGATACAGTCTTGTGCTAACTTTGCCCAGGCTAGACTTGAATCATGATCCTCTTACCTCTACTGCCAGAGTAGCTGAGATTACAGGCATGTACCACCATTCCTGGCCCATATGTAATTTTTAAGTCAAACATTACAGCATTGTCTTCATTTGTGCTTTATAAAAGAAATTCAGAGAAAAATTACCACTAGTATTAGCCTTAAGGAAAGAGTCAAGATAGAGCTCCTTACGAAGCATTTGTAAAGAAAAAGAATCCAACAATTGGTTTCATGATCTTGGAAATCCTCAATCAGATCAAGGATATAGAAGGGAAGCAAAGTGTAGAAAGTACGGAAATTTTGTGAGATCTTTGTAAGAAGATACTGTGTATGATATGGGGCTCAACTGTGAGCCCCATCCCACCCTATCCCAAGGGAGAAAGGAGGGAACCCTGTCTCATGGGTGCGGGAGATTCCCGAGGGCTCCTCAGAGAGCTTCCAATGTCATTCCTGCAGAAGGAAAGGGCAACCTTGCTTGAGGCCACAGAAGCATCTTCCCTTGGTAGCAGAACCAGGATTAAGGATGCCAGGCTGGGATCTCAACACCCTGAGCTTGTCACCCATTGCCGAGAACACAGATGGTCACCGTGGGCCCAGTCCACATTGCACTTGGAAAGGCAGAGGAACCTAAGCAGTGAGGTAGAGTCCACAGAGAAGTCACAAGCAGCCCGTGAACAGAAGCTGCATCTGTGTGGACAAAGGACAATACCAGTACAGCAAAACTGACTCTACATCTGCGGCTCCAAAGAGCAGAGCCAAGTTATAATCCTGCCCTGTTTTTCTAAGATCATTCCCGTCCCCCATGGATCTCCAAACCCACCCCTTCCTGTTATAACTTTAAACTGGCAAGGTTAGGAATAGAGGAAGAGAAAGAAGGGAGGAGACACTACAAGGAAGTCAACTGCATGCCCCTGTTCCACTTCCATCCTCCAGCAGCTCCATGTTCAGGAGCTAAACCATCAGATATTGATAGTTCTGAATACTTTCAAGCCAGGTGCTGATTGGCATCTTGTAATCCTAGCTACACAGGAGGCAGAGATCAAGAGGGTCAAGGTTTGAAGCCAATCCCAACAAATAATTCATGAGACACTATCTCGAAAATACCCAACATAAACAACAGCTGGTGGAGTGGCTCAAGTGGTAGAATGTCTAACTAGCAATCATGAGGTCCTAAGTTCAAATCCCAGTACTGTCAAAAATTAAAAAACAAAACAAAAAAACCAGAATGCTATCAACATCTTGGGTTGAACCTTTTAATTACCAATTGACACTGTGACACTTAACTATCTACTGTCTCAGAATTAGCTCAAAAATTATGGGGCCTGCCAAATTTCATTTAGGGGAATAAGAAACACTTTCCTCACTGAACCCTGTATTAAAGAGCCAAGAAGAAAGTGGATAAATAAGTAAATATGTTTTGGATTGCATCAGCATACAGGTTCCATTCACCGTAGGGGCTTTCCATTCTTCACAGAACATTCCAGCCAGACTGGAAAATCAATACTAACACGTCCTGTCTATGACTCCCTATTTCTACTGCCACACAAACTGGACATCCAGAATTGTCAAGTCTCCTCTCTTATACCCTCCCATTCAGGATATAGTGCATTCTTCCTTGACATAGTTTTCATACATCTGTTCCTTCCTTTCCATTTCCTCTACCCTCATTGCTCTTGTAGGTCTATGTACTCCTGTCTCGGTCACTGTAATAGTTTCCCATCAAGATCTTTGCTTGGGTCTTAGGATTATGCCCTGATTCAACCTATTCTACCGTAATGTCAAAACTTTATGAAATCATGATACCCTCCCATGTTTTGGGCCTGGAATTAAACCTTCCATGATCTGACTCTATCTTCTTCCCAGCTCTATTCCTACTTCTTTTTTCATATTCAATGAGTTTGTTCCAGATAAATAGGTTTATTTCTGCATCTTTCCTTCTGCCTGGATGACCCCGTGATTATGGCTATATTGCAGTTTTGTAAAATCCTATCCTTCCTTCCAGGTCCAACTCAAATGTCACCTGGTGCAGGATGCCTTTCCCCTAATTGCCTTAGCTGGAAAGTAAGCTGTAGTGAGTGAACTATATTCTAGACTGGTATGAATCACCTAATTAATAAACTAAAACTTGAAAGACACATAACATTTGCAGACTCTCATGGTTATCGATTTGACTTTTCTATGAAATTTACACATCTAAGCCAAGGAGGGATTGAAAGCAAAGATGTGATTCACAAAAGAAATAAAATCTCCATTATGTATTCAGAACTTCCCAAGAAGATATAACAGACAGAGAAATGTCACAGGGGAGGTACTTTAATGAAAGACCAGAAGTCACTGGGTTTTTACAGAAATTGGTTGTATAAAGGACACACATTTACAGTCAGTGTTCAATCAGGGGGCAGAAACCATACAGTAATTTGAACAAGGAAGGTTTAGTTTAATAAGTTTACTACAAGCTGGGCGTGGCTGAGGGAGGCAGAGGCACAAGGATCACAGGCCGGAGGCCAGCCTGGGCTACTACATAGTGACATAGCGAATTCCAGGTAAACCTGGACTGCATAGTGACACCCAGTCTAAAAAAAAAACAAAAAAACAAAAAAAAACTATAGCAGAGGATTAGCTGAGAAGAGTGTACTTCTGAGGGAATAAATTTGGAAGAGAAGCCCTCTTCTCAAGGCTGAGGTTCAGACCTCAGAGGAGAAGTTCCCTGCATGACTGGAGTCAGAGCTGGCCCACAACTGGTCTGAGCAGAGACTAGTAAACTAGGGATTTCAGCTGGATCTAGGAGGCACAAAACACCCTTCTGAGACTGCAGGCTGACAAGCTAGGAACCACAGCTGCTTGAAATTACTGAGAATTTACCCTCTAGGGTTCAAGGATAAAAGAACCAATAAGCAACCCTTGTGAAGTCCTTCTAAAGCCACCTGAGGAGATGCTGGGAGGAGATCCCCACAGGGGAGGTGCTGTGTTGTGACTACCAAGATGCTACTGACAGCCACACCTGCTGCAGAAGCCTGACTTGCAGAAGCTGGCAAACCTGTTGGGAGGAGCTCAGTGGGTGAATGGGAAAGAAGAGCCCCTTCTTCGGTGTCCCTCTCATACCCTCTACTGACAAAGTTTAGCATCAGATGGGCGGCCAAGGGGAGATGCTTATGAAGTCCAGCCCCAGAAAAGAGGATTTGCAGCTGAGCAGGCAACCAACGGTGGATTTGGAGTTGAGAGGCAACAAATTGATAGCTGGAAAACTGCCAAACTCTTTTCTTCCTTCATTCTTATTTCTCAAACAAAATGGATTTGTAAATCAATTTTCTGGGTTCCTGAATCTCAGAGTTTCTCTAGACATTTCCACCACCAGCACCGTTGTCATCAAAGAATTCCAATGGAACAAAAAGTATTTATTGAGGCTTGCCAGGCTGAGGGTGTGGCTTAAAGTGTTTGCCTAGCAAGCACAAGGCCCTGAGTGCACTCCCCAGGACCACAAAAAAATAAAAAATGTTGAGAGTTGCTGTACCACAGGTGTTTACATACATTATCTCTCTGAGGTAAGATAACGTAAGGAGTATGATACTTTTTAAAGTACTATAGAAGTACTCGCTGCTATGAGGAAACTCAGGTTCAAGGACACACAGGTAGTAAGTGATGAATCTAAAATCTTGAACCCAGGCTCATGTGACTGGAAAAATCTGTGCTCTCTTCACTAATTCAGGTTGAATTTTTTATCAAGAGTAATTATTTTGTGTGTGATGTGCTAAGAAATTCCAAGTCCCAGGTTCTAAGCTGGAATTGTGGTGCCTCTATTAAGGTCCTGCCTTTGAAGAAAAAACTGTAGGATCCTACCATTACTCTGGATGACACGTGTTCTTTTAAATGCCTTAAAAATGCAATAGAAATTAAGGTTTTCCTTCAGATAACTTCATTGTGAGCAACACTTAGTCTAGGCATCAGCCTAGCATTTATGGAGCTCTGAGTAAGTGCTAGACAAGTGCTATGTATGCCTTTTGCTCCATCATCCTTGTCACAACTCAGGTATTACTATCCCATTTTCCAGATTCAGAAACTGTTCCTATCCAGCATGCAAGAAAAAAAAAAACTAAAAAAAGAAACAGAACAAAAAATTTGTTTTACAGATTATTTCAGTTAGCTTGACCAAAATTATGACAAGAGAGGTGGCACTGGGATTTGAATCCAAAAAGGTCAGACTCAACTTCTTGGTCATGCCACAGGACAGGACCCATCTAGTCATGCTTAGTTTTTCCTTCCATCATACAATTTTCTTTGTCTCAGATATTCTAGATTCTTATGTGATAAATATATAAAATGAGGCTAATCTATTTTTCAGCTGCTTTCAATGAATAAAGGAAATTGCTCCTTTGACAGGAGTGTTAAACCATCTTACAGGGAGCAGCCTATTTCTAACGCTTCCGATTAGCCAGGGAGGAGCACTCACTGATATGGTGCTCTCTGCCCATTCTCACAGCTTCCAGGGAATTAGAACTTCTAGGTAGTTGGATGTCATGAGCAGTGTGCAGTTGTCCAAGGTGGGGATAAAAACCGATACAATAATTTTGGCAGACTTATCTTTCACTGTCTTGCTTCTTACCCTGGGTGATCTTGCTAGAAGCATCACATCCACAGGATGGGTCTTTATGCTTAACAAAAAGTAAGGTAGGCATGATGGCACATGTCTGTAATCCTAGCACTCTGGAGGATTAAGGATTTGAGGTAGCCTGGGCTACATAGTGGCGGGGGGGGAGAGAGAAAGAAAAAAGTTTTCAGTGCACATTTCTGTGGCACTCAAACTAGAAAAGAACTTATACAATAACTGAAGGCAAAATCTACCTAAATATTTAATATCTAACTATTCATTTAGAATTCATTGAAATTCTATTTCACTATTTGGTTGTGAAAAACAAAAACATGAGTTTCAAGATTTTAGTAGCTTATAACATCATTTCACTTAATTCAACTTAATAAAGATTGTGTATATCTATGCCTTTTTTTAGATAAAAATATATTTGGAAGGGCCTTCCATAGACCTAATGGGCACCTGTCAATTATAAACTCTTCCCATAACTTAAGACACGTCTGTGGCTGGGTCTAATGGTTGTACAAGAAGTCCCTGATGTAGCTAAGGATAATCTCACATTCTTTTAAATATCAGTAGGTCAAGATAACAATTACAAAGATATTTTATGCAAATTGCTGTTTTAATTAATGGTAATTCACCTGGTATAAATTTCCCACTTCTCATACTTCTCTGTGTAAATCCCTCCATTCTGTTCACATTTCCTACCACATGGGGGCAGCCTTGTTTCTCATTTCCTCTTCTTTTCTGCTGCAGGGGTCATTAAGAAAGCAAAGCAAAAAAAAAAAAAAAAAAAAAACTGATGCAGAATTGAAACTAGTAGGAAAAATAGTATGGACCTTTGTTTCCTTATTTGTAAAACTGAACAAGGCCAGCAGTGGTGGCTCAATCCTGTAATCTTAGCTATTTGGGAGGCGGAGAATCGCAGTTTGAGGCTGGCCTGAACAAAAATTGCAAGACTCTACCTCAACTGCTCATGCTAAGTGGGGAAGCACAAATAGGAGGATCATGGTCCAGGCCCACTCTGGCGTAAAGCAAGACCCTATTCAAAAAATAGCTAAATCAAAAGAGACAGAAGACATGGCTCAAGTGGTAGAGTGCTTTGCCTAACAAGTGTGAAGCCCTGAGTTCAACCCCTAGTACTGCCAACAACAACACCAAAGCGTTAATGAGCCAGGTATGGTGTCACACTACTGTAATCCCAGCACTGGGGAGACCCACGTAGAAAGATGATGAGTTTGAGGTCAGCCTGGGCTACATAGTGAAACTCTGTTTCAAACAAAAACAAAAAGCAAAAACAAACCCAGTGCCAGTGGCTGCAATCCTAGCTACTTGGGAGGCTGATATCATAATGATCAAGGTTTGAGGCCAGCCAAGGAAAAAATGTTGAATCTCAACCAATAGTGGTGTGTGCCTGTCATCCCAAGGTACGAAGAAAGCTCAGACATATTGCAGTTCTAGGCCAGCTCTGGGGAAACAGTTTGTTAGACTCCATCTCAACAGGAAAAAAAAGAAAAAACAGGTGTGGTGGTACACACCTGTCATGCCAGCAATAGTGGGAAGCATTAAACAGGAGGATGGTAGTCTAGGTTGACCTGGGCAAAAAAGCAAGATCCTGTCTCCAAAACAACCAGAGCAAAAAAAGCTAGAGGTGTTGCTCAAGTGATAAAACACCTGCCTAGCAAGCATGAATCCCTGAGTTTCAAACTCCAGTACTTCCTCCCTCCAAAAAAAAAGTACAAACAAATAAACAACCAAAAAAAAGTACAAACAAATAAACAACAACAACAAAAACCCCCGAAGAAACACAAACTGAATGAGATGATCTCTAAAGTCCCTCTAGCTCTAACTTAGATTCCAAAGCTGACTGGACACTGAGACGGGACCTACCAAGCTTGGCCTCTGGTAATAAGCACAATTCAGAGATTGGTGGATAGGGAGGGAGAACTGAAGTAAGGCTGTTCCCAGCATTTTCCAAATGGAAGCTGTGCAAACCTGTTTGAAAGAGGGTCTGCAGGACAAAAAGAATTAAGAAACACTGGGATAGAAGTTTAAAATGAGCTAGAAAACACTAAAGTTTTCAATTTCCATGTCATGTAAAATGTGCCTAGACTAATCCTTATGCATAAAACTACTGCCTCAGAGGAAAGCTAGGAAGAATCGACTTCTGTGGAAAGGAACTCGGACAGCAACTTGGAGAGAAACACAAAACCATCCCATTCAAGCAAGGCATAATTTCAGATGGAAAATCAATACCTGATCAATAATATTGTAACTCCTCTGATGAAAAAAATAAGATAACAGAAAAGTAGCAGTCTAGCTGGTATGGGTTTTTTATATTAAAAAAAGAGAGAGAAGAGTTTTATTTGTCTTTTGCAGAATTATTCAGGAGATAAAGTCTTATGCACTTTGCATATATACTTGTGTCATTTGTGGTGTAAACCATTGGTTTGATAATGGTTGCCACCAAAACAGCAAAGTATTTTTTCATGGGTAAATTTTCTGATCATTGATTGTTTTTGTTATGTAGAAAATACCTTAGTATTAATATGTATTTGGAAATGATATAACAAAATGACTCAGAGCACAAGCTTTGGAATCAGGCAAAGCAAGTTTAAATTCTTGTCCTGCCACTTGAACAAGTTGCTCAACCTAAACCACTTTCTCATCTTTGTGTAGATAGCATAATACATAGAGTTACTTGTGAGGATTAATTGAGACAAGAAATGTAAATCATTTTTCACAGGAGTAGAAATAGACTCTCTCTCTCTCTCCCTTCCTCCCTCTGTCTTTTGTTGGTATTGGGCTTCATGCTTGCTAGACATTCTACCACTTGAACCATGCCTCCAACCCTGTAAATCATTTTTATTAGGATTTTTCCCCAAATAAGATCAATCATCAAAAGGACTTTTTCTTTCTCTTTCTCTTTCTCTCTCTCTCTCTCTCTCTCTCTCTCTCTCTCTCTCTCTCTCTCTCTCGGAACACTGGAGCTTGAACTCAGGGAACTTACCTGGCCTACAGACTAAAAGTATCATTGTCTTCTAGTATAAAAAAAAAGAAAGCCTTTAAGGTGGGAAAAATATGGAAGTATACAACTGATCCTTGAATAGCTCTGCCCTCAACCCAGATAAAACATCAATCCATACACAGGGACACAAAGAGACTCTTTTGCAGCAAAAGAAGTAGCAAAAGAGCTACTTCTCTATCTGAGTTGTGCTAGGGACCAGGTCTGGTGCCTTGGCCACATGGGCAAAACTTGCCTACAGAGCTATCCCCCAATCCAGTGACAAAAATCTACACTGCAACCATCTCTCTGCACAGTCCTGTCTAAACACTGAGAATCCTTTGACTTCAGATCACTGGTGATCAAAATAACCAACAACAAATTTGGCCTCAGATGTGTAAACCTCGATGCAGAACACACACAATAGGATAAAACAATGCAATATGCCACCCTTGAAAGTAAACAACCCCACAGTAACATACACTAAAGATAATGAAGGGAAAGGCAGTCAAAGCAAATAACTCAAAAAACATGATTAGAAGAATAATCAACAAAATGAAAGAGGACATATTTTTAAAAGGATGAATGAATTCAAAGAGTATACAACAAAGAACTGAATGAAATTAGGAAAATAGTGCAGGCTATGAAAGAGGAATTCAAAGAAGGCATAGAAATCCTGAAAAAGAGTCAGACTGATAATCTGGAAATAAAAACCTTAATTAGTCTAATAAAAAAGCTCAGTGGAAAATTTCTCAGTAGAGTGGATCAAATCAAAGACAGAAAATCAGGACTTGAAGACAAGATAAATGTATTAGAAGAGACAGATGAAGAAAAAAGGAAAAACCATAAAGAAGTACAAATGGAAGATTTAAGAATTCTGTTACTCCATTAAAAAGAAACAAACCTATAAATCATGGGCATTGAAGAATAAGAGGTGTATGCTAAAGGCATAGGAAACATATTCATAAAAGTAATAGCAGAAAATTTCCTAAATCTTGAGAAAGAGATGCCCATTCAGGTACAGAAGGCCTCTAGGACCACAAACAGATATGAATAAAATAGAACCTGTTCATGGCATATTATTGTTAAAATATTAAGGACAGAAAGCAAGGAAGGAGTATTGAAAGTTGAAAGGGAAAAGTGCCAAGTGACCTATAAAGGCAAATCCATCAGAATAACACCAGATTTCTCCACAGAAACCAAAAGCAAGCAATGAAAGAAAATAACTGCAAATCTAGATTATCCTCAGCAAAGCTAACATTCATAATTAAAGGAGAAATAAAAACCTTCCATGATAAATAAAAACTAAAGCAATTTGTGACCACTACACCAGCACTCCAGAAGATACTCAAAGTAAGCCTACATACAGAAGAGCAAGATAAATGTAACCATGAAAATATGGGAAAATGTAAATCTTATCAGATGAGTATATAGACAAATGAAGAATAGAAAAGAATCAAACACCACAAAAACAACAAAGTGGCAAAAACCACTACATACCTTTCAGTATTAACACTGAATGTTAATGGTCTCAACTCAACTCTTCAATCAAAAGGCATAGAATAATGGATTGGATCAAAAAGCAAAACTGGACCATTTGTTATCTGCAAGAAACACATCTCACTGACCAAAAATAAATATTTGCTTAGGGTGAAAGGGTTGAAAAAAATCTTCCAATCTAATGAACCCCAAAAGCAGGCAAGAATAGCTATTGTCATAGACTTCAAGGCAAAATTAGTCAGAAGAGACAAGAAGGTAACAATCAATCAAGAGGAAATAATAACTGTTAACATATATGTGCTGACTGTCAGTGCGCCCAACTTCATTAAATGTTACTGGACTTGAAAGCACAGATAGGCCTGATCACAATAATAATGGGAGATTTCAAAACCTTATTCTCACCAACAGATAGGTCATAGGTCATCAGGACAAAAAATAAACAAAGAAACATTGGAATTAAATGGTGCTACAAATCAAATGGACTCATCAGACACCTTCAGAATATTTCATCAAGAGCTGTACAATACACATTCTTTTCAACAGCACAATACACAATCTTTTCCAAAATAGATTATATCTTAGGATCAAAGCAAGTCAGAAAATGTAAGAAAATTGGAATAACTTCCTGTATCCTATCAGACACAATGGAATTAAAGTAAAACTTAATAGCAAAAGAAACAACAGAAAATAATCAAACACATGAAAACTGAACAACACATTATTGAATGATCATTGAAGAAATCATGGAGGAAATCTAAAAGTTCTTAGAATCCAATGGAAATGAAAACACAACCTACCAGAATCTTTGGGATACAGCAAAGACAGTGCTAAGGGGAAAGTTTACAGCTATGAGTGCCTACATTTAAAAAAAAGAAAAGAAACAAACAAACAAAAGTGAGGGTACCCTCTCTTGGGATTCCTCCCAGCTCTGGGAGCTCTACTCTTTGCTACTTTCTATCTCAATAAACTCTTCCACTTTGCACATACACACACACACACACACAGAGACTCAAATACATAGCCTAATGATACACCTCAAGTTCCTAGAAAAACCAGAATAAGCCAAACCCAAAATTAGCAGATGGAAAGAAATAAGAAAGATTAGGGCCAAAATTAATAAAATAGAGACCAAGAAACTACACAAAGAATCAATGAAATGAAAAGTAGTTTCTTTGAAACAATAAATAAGATTGATAAACTCTTAGCCAATCTGACTAAAAGAAGAAAAGGAAGGGGATATTACAACAAATATTAATAAAATCCAGAGGATCATAAAGAGTACTTTGAAAATCTATTCAGGCAAATTGGAAAGTCTAGAAGAAATGGATAAATTTCTAGATGTATTTGACCTACCAAAATTGAACCAAGAGGATGTAAACTACTTAAACAGAACTATAACAAGCAATGAAATTGAAGCAGTAACAGTCTTCCAAAAAAGAAAATCCCAGTATCTGATGAATTCATTGCTATATTTTACTAAACCTTTAAAGAGCTAATACCAATACTCCTCAAACTATTTCAGGAAAGAGAAAGGGAAGGAACACTACCAAACTAATTCTATGAAGCCAGTATTACACTTATTTCAAAACTGGACAAGGACACAACAAAAAAAAGGAATTATATAACAATCTCTTTAATGTACATAGATGCAAAAAATTCCAATAAGATACTTGCAAATTGTGTTCAACAACACATTAACAAGATCACACACTCAGGTTGGGCTGTGGCTCAGTGATAGAGCACTTACTTACATGCATGAGGTCCTGGGTTCCATTCCCAGCACTGTAAAAAAAAAAAGAAAGTCATATACCATGATCAAGTTGGTTTCATTACAGGGATGCAAGGATAGCTCAATATCCATAAATCAAAAAATGTAATACAGCACATAAACAGAATCAAGGACAAAAAAATCACAAGATCATTTCAATTGATGCAGAAAAGGCTTTTGAGAAAATTCAACATCCTAACATCCTTTCATGATAAAAGCTTTGAAGAAACTAGAAATAGAAGGAATGTACCTCAAAATAACAGAGGCTTTATGTGACAGACCTCTAGCCAATATGATACTAAATGGGGAAAAACTGAAATTATTTCCTCTGAAATAGTGAATGAGACAAAGTGTCCACTCTTCCCACTGTTATTTAATGAACACTGGAATTCCAACCAGAGCAATTAGGCAAGAGAAAGATAATAGGAAAGGAAGAAGTCATATTGTCTCTATTTCCAGATGATATGATTCTATATTTTAAAAAAACCCAAGGATTCTCCCCTTCCCCAAATTCCTAGATCTCATAAACATTTTAGCAATGTAACAGGATATAAAATCAACATACAAAAATCAGTAGCTTTTCTATATACCAACTATGAACAGTCTGAGAAAGAAATTAGGGAAAACAATTCACAATAGTGTCAAAAAATAAAATAAAATAACAACATATAAACCTAACTAAGGAGGTGAAAGATCTCTACTGAAAGCTATAAAACCTTAAAGAAAGAAATCAAAGAAGACACCAGAAGATGGAAAGACCTCCCATATTCATGGATTGGCAGAAATAATACTGCAAAAATGGCTATACTACCAAAAGCAATCTACAGATTCAATGCAAGGCCCGTCAAAATCCCAATGTTTTTCATCACAGAATTAGAAAAGTTAATCCTAAAATTTATATGGAAGAACAAAAAAAATGCCAAGTATCAGAAGCAATCCTGAACAAAAAGAGCAATGTTAGAGGTATCACAATATCAGACTTGAAATCATACTGCAGAGTCACAATAACAGAAACAGCATAGTATTGGCACAAAAAAGAGACACAAAGGACAATGGAACAGAATACAAGACCCAGAAATAAACCTACACAACTATAGCCATCTGACCTTTGACAATGAAGCCAAAAGTATACACCAGAGAAAAGACAACCTCATCAACAAATGGTACTGGGAAAACTGGCTATCTACATGCAGAAGACTGCAACTAGACACCTATCTCTTATCCTGTACAAAAATCAACTCCAAATAGATCAAAGATCTTAAGGTAGGACCTAAAATATTGAAACTACTAAAGGAAAAAAAAATAAGTAAAACTCTGGAAGATATAGGTAATTAGTTCCTCAATACAACTCTAATTGCCCAGGAAATAACAATTGATAAATGAAACTGTATCAAATTAAAGTTTCAAATTAAAAACTTACCAGAGTCAAAAGACAAACCACAGAGTAGCAGAAAATCTTTTCCAGCTATTTAACAAATAAGGAATTAATACCTAGAATATATAAAAAGCTCAAAAAACTAAATACCAAAAGAACAAATAATCCAACTATGAACTGGGCAAATTAACTAAGTAGATAGCTTTCAGAAGAAGAAATACATGAAGCAGTGTTTAACATCCTTAGTCATAAAGGAAATGCAAGTCACACTTGCAAGTCAAACAAGATTCCATCTCACTTCAGTCAGTTTGGCCTTCATCAAGAAAACAAACTACAATAAATGTTGGCCAGGATGTGGGATAAAAAGGAACTCTCATACCAGGTGGAAATATAAACGAGTGTAATTGCTATGGAAGTCAGTTTGGAAGGCTCCTCAAAAAGATGAAAATAAATTTACCTTATGGCCTTGCCACACCATTCTTGGGTAAATAACCAAAGGAGTGTAAATTAATATACAAGAGCAATACCTGCATTCCCATGTTTATTGCAACTCTCTTCACAATAGCCAAATTGTGGAATTGGCTGAGGTGTCCAACAATTGATGAATTGATAAAGAATAGGTGGTTTACATATATCATGGAATATTACTCAGCCACAAAGAAAAGTGACAATATGTCATTTGCAGGAAAATGTATGGAACTGGAGATCGTAATGCTGAGTGAGATAAGCCAAGATCAAAGGCCAAATATCACATGTTCTCACTCATTTGCGGAACCTAGACCTAAAGTGATAATAATGATGATGGTAATAAAAATAATTATAATAATGGGACATGAATGTGTATGGGGGACTGTAAAGAGGGCACCAGTGGGATGGAAGAGTGAGAAAGAAAAGGGTCCTGAGAGGTGACGAGGATGGAAGTACACACATATGTACATATGAAGACGGCATCATGAAACCCACCAAATACTGTTTCAAAGAGGAGGGAGGGGGAGGGGGAATGGGAATATAATGTGGGAGGGGTGAACTTGTTCATGGTACAGTGTGTGCATGTATAGTCAATCACAAAGAAATCCCCTCATATTGTTAATGTATGAAAAAAATCAAAAATATAAAAAAGGAAATGTGCCCCATACTACAACCATATTATTTTATGTTTTCTTTTAAAAGTTTAAATTTTTTTCTCTTCATTATTTCTTTTTAATTATCCTGGGAAAAGGATACTGATGTGAATTAGGCATCTTATTTGATTTTCTATATAAAAAGCTAATTTTTCTAGCACAGTTTTCTAGGTGATCTATCCTTTCCCCCTCTGGAATCACAAATAATCCCTAATATATGTCAGTTTTCCATATTTTCATGAGTCTAATTTTATTTCACTAGTTGATTTACCTAATCCTACACTAATCACTCATCTGTTAATCATACACCTTTGTAACGGATTCTGCTCACTGAAAGAGTAAGTTTCACACTTTCCTCCTAACCTTGTACTTTTCCAGAAGTGTTTGTCAAGTTTCTCTAAAAATCTTGGGATCTGAACTGGAAATGTATTAAAATCTATAAATTAGCCTCTTCAAGTGGTATGTCTCTGTACATTTAAATCTTCTTAATACAATTAACTAACCTAATTTTTACATAAACCATTTTATGGATTGTCTATATATGTAATAGTACAATCTCACAACTATTTGCTGCTAGTTGAAGTGAGTATGGTTGATTTACCCTAAATTTTCATTCCTGCTCTTTTCTATTATCATTGTACTGCTACCACCACTTCCAACACAGGCTGGGCAGCTAAAATCTGAAATTTGCAGATTCTCCTGAAGATAGTTTTATCTTTGTGAGTTAGTTTCCACTGATTAATTTAGAAGCAAAGGTAGGAAGAAGTCACCTTTTTTGCAATTTTCTGTGGCATTAGAATAGGCAAGATCACTGAGATATGGAATTCACCTGCAGCCCTGCAGTAGACCCAGGTACATACCACAGGTGATGAATTGAGAAGCATTTGAAGAAGTGTTTGTCGATTTCAGATTCCTTTACAGTGACTTTGGTAAATGCTGTGGTCTGAATGTTTGTGTATGTTCCCCTGCCCCATCCCACCACCACCAGATTCATATGTTGAAACCTAATGACCAATATAATTGTGTTAGGAGATGACATCTTTGGAGGTGATTAGGTCATGAGGACAGAACCTTGTGAATTGAATCAGTGTACATTTTTATTCAACAACACTGTTAGACTCATTCTAGTGATTCATCTATAAATTCCTTTGAATTTATGCACATGCATAATGTTATTCTTTTTTTAATCCTTATATCTTTGATCTTTTTCTCTTGCCATACTTAACTAATTAGTACTCTATGGGAGAGCTGGTTGGAACAAAATGAAAGTTTTATTTTAATCCCATTTTTAGAAGGAAAGTCTTTGATGTTTCACCATTGGATATGATAAATTATTATTATTTGCAAATACTCTTTAATTACTTTAAAGAAATTTGGTTTTATTTCTGGCTCCATAAAATTATGTTTTAAATCATGAATGCATATTAAAATTCATTAAGTGTTTTTTTGCATATACTGAAATAATCATCTGATTTTCTTCTTTAACCTATTAATTTAAGAGATTGCAATTATTACTTTCTTATGTAAAAATGACCTTACATTCCTGGGATAAATTCACTAGGTCACAGTACATTGCCTTTTTTATATATTGGCTAATATGGTAAGAGCTTTATTGAGGAATAATTGACATGACATAAACTATAGATATTTAAAATGTGTAACTTGATAAATTTTCATGTGTGTATATATTCATGAAACCATCACCATGATCAACATAACAGATACATTCATTGCTCCAGAAAGTTTCCTTGTGTCTTTTTATACGCTCTTCCTTCTGACATCCTCTTTCATTCCTAGAGAATCACTAATCTACTTTCTGCCATGATGTATTAGTTTGAATTTCCTGGAATTATATATAAATGGAATCATGCAGTATGTACTGAGTTTTGTCTAATTTTTTTACTCATCATAATTGTAATTATTTTGAGATTCTTCAATGTTGTATTGCTTGTATCAAAGTCCATTCCTTTTTATTTCTGAAGAGTACTCCACTGTATGGAGATACTACCCATTTACCTGATGGTGAGTATTTGGATCATTTCCTGGTTTGGGTTGTTATAAAAAAAGATTCCAGGGACTGGGGGTTTGGCTTAAGAGGTAGAATTCTTGCCTGACAAGCTTGAAGCTCTGAGTTTAATCCCTAGTACCACAAAATTAGCTAATTAATTAATCTTCCATGAACATTTGTGTGTAAGTCTTTGTATAAATGGTTTTCATTTCTGGGGGTAGAATGACTGAATCAGATGGTAAGTATAGATTTAACTTTTTAACATACTGCCAAATGATTTTCTGAAAAGTTTTTACATTTCCCTTCATCAGTGTGTAAGATTCAGCTTTTTTCACATCCTTGTTAACACTTGGAATGATCAGTTTTTATTTTAGCTATGTAACAGTGTCTCCCTGTGTTTTTATTCTTATTTCTTTCCTCATTAATGACTGAGCATCTTTTCATGTGCTTACTTACCATCTGTACATCTTAGTGTATATTAAATCTTTGGTTTGTTGTTTTATTGAGTTGCTTTCTTATAATTGAGTTCTTAGAGTTCTTTATACCATACATGATTTGCAAACATTTTCTCCAAATCTGTTGTGATTCTTCTTGATTCTCTTCATAATGTTTTTTGAACAGAACAAAATTTTAATTTTGATGAAATCCAATGTATTAGTCTAGAATTAATGAATATTTTGATACAAGAAATCTGTCTAATATAATAAAGCTTTCCCCTGTTTTCTTCTAGAAGTTTCATAGTTTTAGGTTTAGAATCCATTTTGAATTTATTTTATGTGTAGTGCAAAGAGGTATGGCACAAAAGATTGCAAATAGCCAAGGCAATACTGAACAAAAAGAGTAATGCTAGAGGTATCACAATATTGGACTTCAAACTATACTACAGAGCCATGGCAATAAAAACAGCATGGTACTGGTATAAAAACAGATATGAAAACCAGTGAAACAGAGTAGAAGACCCAGATATGAATCTATGCAGCTCTGCCCACCTAATTTTTGACAAAGGCACCAAAAACATATGATGGAGAAAAGACATCCTCTTCAACAAATATTGCTGAGAAAACTGGATATCTGCCTGCAGAAAACTGAAACTAGATCCATGCTTGTCACCCTGTATGAGCATCAACTCATAGTGGATTAAGGACCTTAATATAAGACCTGAAACTTAAGCTAGTATGTAAAAGAACAGGGAATACACCAGAAGCTGTAGGTATAGGCAGGTATAGGCAAGAAGAACTTCCTTAATAGAACTCAAATGGCTCAGCAACTAAAAGAAAGGACTGACAAATGGGACTACATGAAATTAAAAAGCTTCTGCACAACAAAAGAAATGGTCTCTAAATTGAGGAGGCTGCCCACAAAATGGAAGAAAATCTTTGCCAGCTGTACATCAGACAAGAGACTGATAACCAGAACATACAGCGAACTCAAAAAACTCAATTCCCAAAAAATCAATGACCCAGTGAAGAAATGGGCAAATGAAATGAATAGGGCCTTTTCTTTTCTTTTTTTTGTTTGTTTGTTCTTGTTTACTGCCCAGATCATAGCACCAAATAGAGCTCCATGGACTTGGCACTGGGTGTGAAGACTATGCATCAGATACAGACCCCCTTCCCCCGCCCAGTCCCCAGGAAGCCTAACTGGTTTAGCATTAATCCCTCCTCTCCACGCACACCCTTGCTTGGCCTTTTCGTGTGCTTACGCAGATAAATTGGGGGTGTATGTATGTGTTCACGTATGTGTGTAGGTGTATACGTTTATGTGCTGTATAGGTGCAAGCAGGCCGTGTACATGGATGCTTGTGTGTGCGAGCTCACGTGTAGGAATGTGTGCTCATGTCTATGTATATGAATGTTCACACATTTCTCCAGATTGTATCTCCAGCTGTCCCTGTGCTCGTCCTGATCTCACCTGAAATCTCCTGAGTCCTTAGTGGAGGGGGGTTGGGGAGACCTGCTTCGACGTGGGTGCGGAGGACTCGGAACTCATACTCAGGTCATGCCCAGCTCATGGCCCGAGGGATCAGCACCCACTCAAACCAGCCGCGCTTCTCCGGACCTGCCCCACCCCGAACTTGCGGGGTCCCCAAGGTGACCTGTGGCCCCCAGACCAGAGACGCACGCGAAGTGGACGGCCAGCCCCTCCCCGCAGCACAGCCCCGCCCGTTGCCGCTCACTGTGGACCGCAAAGCACACGGGGAGCCAAAGCATGAGACAACACAAGCCCGTGGCTCCGGGGACCATTTCCAGGGCCCTGTCGGGCGCCGCATTTCCTCCGCCCGAACAGGGCCTTTTCAATGGAAGGAGTCCAAATGCATAAAAAAAAAAAATGAAAAAATGCTCACCATCTCTGGCCATAAAGGAAATGCAAATCAAAACTATTTTAAGATTCAAAATAGCAGCTATCACAAACAACAGCAAATGTTGGCAAAGATGGGGGGGGTAGAGCAGGAAAGGTGCCTTCATACACTGCTGGTGGGAAGGTAAATTAGTACAACCACTATGGAAAGCAATATGGAGGCTTCTCAAAAAACTAAAAATAGAACTGCCATATGATCCAACAATCCCACTCCTAGGAATATACCTGAAGGAATGTGAGTAATATTACAACAAAGGCACCTGCACAACCAAGTTTATTACAGCACTAGCTAAGCTATGGAAACAGCCAAGATGTCCCACTACTGACAAATGGATTGAGAATATGTGGTATTAATATACAACAGAATTCTACTCAGCCACAAAGAAGAATGAACTTTTGCCATTTGCAGGTAAATGAATGAAACTGGAGAACATCATCTTAGGTGAGGTTAGCCAGGTTCAGAAGGCCAAAAGTCACATGTTCTCTCTCATATGTGGAATATAGACCTAATACAAATGCAACAATATTATGAGAAACTGGTCACTCTAAGGGGAGGCCACATATAAGAAGGGTAGGGTAAAAGAAGGAAACTAAGAATTTGAATATGGTTGATATACTCTCTATACAGGAATGATTATAGGATTCTTAAACTGACTGAAACTACCAAAAGAAAGAGATTAAGATAGAATGAAGAAAAGTAGAGATGAACCAATTGGGGCTATAATACATATATACATGAAAATATCACAAGGAAACTCCCTGTGTTTTTCTCTCAAACAAACAAAAATATCATTTTTTCTTTTGTTTTTGTATTTTCTTTTTTCTTATACAAAATTGGAGATCAGGAAGAGGGGTGGTATCAGTGGGAGGGGGAGGTGGTGGGGAAAGGGAGAAGGAGGATGAAATACAGTATAAAAAATGTGTACATATCTGTATAAGTTCAAAAATGATACCTGTTGAAACTATTCCAGGAATGGGGGAAAAGAGATAAGGAGAGTGGTGGAGGAGGTGAATTCATGTATGATATAGTTGATACGTGGAGAGAACTTTTGTAAATGCCACAATATATCCTCACCCAGCACACCAATTTAAAAAATAAAGGAGGTATGGATTGAAGTTCTCTCTCTCTTCCTCATTCTCTCTGCTTTTTGCTACCAAATGATTCCAGTACCAGTTCTTGAGGAGATTATTATTTCTCCACTCTTTAGCTCAAGAATTTTGCATAATTTTCATATCTCACACTCCCTTTGTTATATCATTCAAGTTTTGTAAGATGAATCTTGAAGTATTTCTTATTTTTCTGTTCTTCATATCGCATTACATAGATTTCAATTATTTTTTTCCTTTCCCACTCATAAAAGCCATCCAAACCTGGAATTTTGGCTGAAATATTTTGACAATTGATTTGAGGTCTTAATTTTTGGAAAAGGTTTTCTTAGGAATTTGTCCTTATCTTAATATCCTCTTATTATTTTTAATGACTATCTTATCTATAATGGTGTTTTCATTTGTAATCTTGATAGCAATTATTTGTACCTTCTATCATTTTCTCCATTAATCTCAATTAAGATATCTGTAATTTTCATAGTTATTTTAGAGAAACAACTTTTGACTCTATTTTCTCTGATTATTTTCAATTTATTAATTTTTCTTCTAGTACTTGATAATTATTTTTCCTTAAATTATATAGACTTGATTTGCTTATTTTAATTTCTCAGTGATGATTAAATTAATTAATTTCAGCCTTCCTTTTTTGCTCACATAATATTTGTAATATTTTAAATTTCCTTTTAAGTTCTCCTAGTTCAGCATAGTCCTTAAAAAGACTTTCTTAATTTTCAAATATATAAGGATTTTCATGTTATATTTGTGTTATTGATTCTAATTTAATTCACACATATTCAGGGAACATATATGGCTTCAATACATTGGTATTTCTCAAGATTTATGGGCCAGTGTTTCATGAAATTTTATATCTGGTCTACATGTGCTCAGAAATATCAGGTGTATCATTTTTAGATTGTGTGTCTGTTAGGTCAACTTTTTCTTTTGCTTTATGTTGATCATCTACTTATTAAATAATTTTCTTTAAAGGCTTCTACTTATTAAATAATCTTCTTTAAAGGCTTTTAATCCTTTTCAGAAGTATTAATAAACATCTTCCATTAGCATTATGGGTTTGTATTTTTTCCTTATAATCCTCTCATTTTCACATCATGTATTTTGAAGCTATCTTGATGGGTATGTACAAATTTAAATGGTTAGATTTTCCTGGTTAACTGATATTTTGCCATTAAGAATTGACTTTAATGATCTCTGTTAATGTTTCTGCTGTTAAAAACTATCTGATATTTACCACAAGCCTGCTGCTATTTCTCAGGCTACACAGCTCCAGCAGCTTTGTGAAATCTTCTGACTGCAGGAACATAGTGAGGTCACCTGGATGCATCAGAAGCGGGAAATGATTTTTTTAGAAGATTCCAAGATGGTGGCTAGAGGGAGGAAGCAGAAAGCGTGCCTCCTAAAGTAAAATCTTGGAGAGAAGCTGGAGATACACTTTACAGAAAAAACCAGCAAGAAGAGGCAAAACTTTGACTCCTCCACACCTCCAGCCTGCGCATAGAATCTCCACTTCACATTAACTGGAGAAACCAGGAGGGCTCCCACACCGCCACCGGGTGCCAGCTCCCAGACCACTTGGGAAGACGCAGACCACAAGGTGAGCTAAGCGGTATGTGGTACTCCCACAGACAACCCTGGGCCAGATCAGCATAGTCCCCAGACAGACCGACCCCCACCCAAGGAAAAAAGAGGAAAAAAAACTGAATAATAAGCAACAACAAAAAAGACAGATAGCAAAGAGGGCAGGGTGCCCTGAGTGCCGAAGAGGGGGAAGGGGAAATCCCTCACAACAAGTCGGCTGGAGAAGGCAGGAGCGGCAGCACATGCCCAGCAACCAGGAGCGGGAAAGCTTGTAAAAGTGGTGGTGGGAGGAAAACTCCATAGGAGTGGGGGAAGACCCACTTCACACATGAACTGTAAATAAACACACAGGCCTGAGAAAGCAGGTGCAGTGTCACCTCCCCCAGTGTGCTTGGAAAGGGGAAAGCTTGTAGCAGTGGCGGTTGTACCCAGGAGAACTCTAAGTAAATAAAGCCCATGGGGCCAGGTGAGTGCTAAGCTCACTCCTGAGATCTGCATAAATAAAGCCTCCAGCAACAGCAGGCTGACAGCAGTGGGCAGGTGAGCCACAGCCTCAGATAGCCATTCACAGAACTGTCTCCAGACTTTTTTTTTTTTCTCCCTACCTTTGATGAGACAGCAACCAAAATACACCTGCATGCTGAAAACTTACTGAAACTGTATTGCATTTAAACTTGGGACACTTTGTGGGGGTTTTTTTGTTTTGCGTTGTTTTGTTTTGTTTTTTTCCACTTTGATGAGACAACGACAGAACTACTTCTGAGACACCATATCCAGGATTGGAGGCTGAGGGAAGAACACCAGAATTATTAAGACTGAAACTTCATTGCATTTGAACTTGGAGATTTTTTTTTCATTTATTTACTTTTTTTTGTTCTTTTTATTTTTTATTTTCAATCCTCTCTCTGTCTTGCTAATGCCTGTTCAGCTTACTGTTGATTAGTACACTATCTTTCCCTATTTATATCTTTGAAACTTTTTTATGTTGTTTGTTAGTTTTGCTTTTTCTACTTATTTGTTTTTCCCTTTTTCTTTACCTTCTTTGCTTTCCATCTCCTCTCACCCTTCCATTCTAAATATCACCATTGTTATTATTACAAGCTAGAAAATACTTAATTGCACACAGTATAGGGACAATAACAACACCAAGGGCAATGATGGGAAGACAGGGAAAACAGTTTCCCCACAGCAAAAAATTAGTACAGGAACCAGAGGGAAATGAAGAAAACAGATGCTCAGATCCAGACTCCAACAAAATGAAGATAAACTATGCCAAAGAACCCAATGAAGCTCCCAAGAACAATCTAAAAGAAGAACTACTACAGGTAATCAATGAGAATTTTATAGAGATGATACTGGATATGATCAACCAAAATGTACAGGAGACACTCAAGAAATTCCAAGACAACAAAAATAGAGAATTTGAAAAAGCACAAGAAGAAATAAAAGAAACCATAGAAGCACTGTATAAACACCAAAGTGAAACAAAGAACACGATTAATAAAGAGATAAATGAACTCATGACAAAAATAGACAACATTAAAAAGGAAATGGCCCAGGATATGGAAAACCTCAGAAAAAAGAACAAAACAGAAATACAAAGCAAAACAGAAGGCCAATCCAGCAGAATAGAACAAACAGAAGACAGAATCTCAGAACTTGAAGATGAAATGGTAATTAAAAGAAAAACCGAAGAACTATTAGTTAAACAAGTCAAGACCTGTGAAAAGAAAATGCAAGAACTCACTGACTCCATCAAAAGACCAAACTTGAGAATCATGGGCATTGAAGAAGGGGAAGAGGTGCAAGCAAAGGGAATCTGCAATATATTCAACAAAATAATAACAGAAAATTTCCCAAATCTAGAGAAATCTATTCCCATACAGATATAAGAGGCCTCCAGAACACCAAACAGACCAGATCAAAATAGAACTACCCCATGACATAACATCATTAAAACAACAAGTACAAAAAGTAGAGAAAGAATATTGAAGGCTATAAGAGAGAAAAAACAAGTAACATACAAAGGTAAACCCATCAAAATCACAGCAGACTTCTCAACAGAAACATTAAAAGCAAGAAGAGCTTGGGGTGAGATCTTCCAGGCACTGAATGAAAATAACTTCAACCCCAGGATGCTCTACCCAGCAAAACTATCATTCAAAATAGATGGAGCAATAAAAGTCTTCCATGATAAGCAGAAACTAAAACACTATGTGACCACAAAGCCACCACTACAAAAGATTCTCCAAGGGATTCTGCACTCAGAAAGTGAAACCCAACATAACCATGAAAGGGCAGCCAGCACCAAACTACAGGAAAAGAAAAAGCAAGAAAGTAGAGAGTAACCACAACTTAGGTATACACAATCAAACCTTCAAACAACTAAGACAACTAAATGACAGGAATCACCACATACCTATCAGTACTAACACTTAATGTTAATGGACTTAATTCCCCCATCAAAAGGCACTGTTTGACGAAATGGATTAAAAAGGAAGATCCAACAATTTGTTGCTTACAGGAGACCCATCTCACTGACAGAAATAAGCACAGGCTTAGGATGAAAGGCTGGAAGAAGATTTACCAAGCCAATGGCCCCTGAAAAAAGGCAGGACTAGCAATACTTATCTCTGACAAAGTAGACTTCAAACCTACATTGATCAAATGAGATAAAGAAGGACATTCCATATTAATAAAAGGGGAAATAAACCAAAAGGAAATAACAATTATCAACCTATATGCACCCAATGTCAACGCACTCAATTTCATCAAACATACCCTGAAGGACCTAAAAGCATATATTAACTCCAACACAGTGGTTGTGGGAGACTTTAACACCCCATTATCATGAATAGATAGGTCATCCAAACAAAAAATCAATAAAGAAATCCTAGATCTAAAATATACAATAGATCAAATGGACCTACTTGATATCTACAGAACATTTCGTCCAACTTCTACACAATATACATTCTTCTCAGCAGCCCATGGAACCTTCTCCAAAATAGATCATATCCTAGGGCACAAAGCAAGCCTCAGCAAATATAAGAAAACAGAAATTATACCATGCATTCTATCTGATCACAATGCAATAAAACTAGAACTCAACAATAAAAGTAAAGAGAAAAAACATGCAAACAGCTGGAAACTGAATAACTCATTGCTTAATGAACAATGGATCATTGATGAAATAAAAGAGGAAATTAAAAAGTTCCTGGAAGTCAATGAAAATGAAAACACAACCTACCGGAACCTATGGGACACAGCAAAGGCAGTCCTGAGAGGAAAGTTTATAGCCATGAGTACATATGTTATAAAGACTGAAAGATCCCAAATCAATGACCTAATGATACATCTCAAACTCCTAGAAAAATAGAATGAGCAAATCCCAAAACAAATAGAAAGAGAGAAATAATAAAAATAAGAACTGAAACCAATGAAATAGAAAAAAAAAAAACATACAAAGAATTAATGAAACAAAAAGTTGGTTCTTTGAAAAAATAAACAAGACCGACAGGCCCCTGGCAAACCTGACTAAAATGAGGAGAGAAAAAACCCAAATCAGTAGAATCAGGAATGCAAAAGGGGAGATAACAACAAACACCATGGAAGTCCAGGAAATCATCAGAGACTATTTTGAGAACCTATATGCAAATAAACTCAAAAATCTTAAAGAAATGGGCAGATTTCTAGATACATATGATCATCCAAAACTGAATCAAGAGGATATTAATCACCTGAATAGATCTATAACACAAAATGAAATTGAAGCAGCAATCAAGAGTCTCCCAAAAAGAAAAGTCCAGGACCTGATGGATTCTCTGCTGAATTCTATCAGACTTTTAAAGAAGAACTGATACCAACCCTCCTTAAATTGTTCCACAAAATAGAAAGGGAAGGAAAACTGCCTAACACATTTTATGAAGCCAGCATTACACTTATCCCAAAATCAGGCAAAGACACCTCCAAAAAGGAGAACTATAGGCCAATCTCCTTAATGAACACTGATGCAAAAATCCTCAATAAAATAATGGCAAACTGAATTCAACAACACATCAAAAAGATCATTCGCCACGACCAAGTAGGCATCATCCCAGGAATGCAGGGGCAGTTCAACATACAAAAATCAATAAACGTAATAAACCACATTAACAGAAGCAAAGACAAAAACCACTTGATCATCTCAATAGATGCAGAAAAAGCCTTTGATAAGATCCAACACCATTTCACGATAAAAGTGCTGAGAAAACTAGGAATAGAAGGAAAGTACCTCAACATTATAAAAGTTATATATGACAAACCTACAGCCAGCATTATACTTAACAGAGAAAAACTGAAACCATTCCCTCTAAAATCAGGAACTAGACAAGGATGCCCACTATCTCCACTCCTATTCAACGTAGTACTGGAATTCCTAGCCAGAGCAATTAGGCAAGAAGAAGGAATAAAAGGAATACAAATAGGTAAAGAAACTGCCAAAATATCCCTATTTGCAGACGACATGATCCTATACCTTAAAGACCCAAAAAACTCTACTCAGAAGCTTCTAGACATCATCAATAGCTACAGCAAGGTCACAGGATATAAAATCAACATAGAAAAATCATTAGCATTTCTATACACTAATAATGAACAAGCTGAAAAAGAGTGTATGAAAACAATTCCATTTACAATAGCCTCAAAAAAAATCAAATACCTAGGTGTAAACCTAACAAAAGATGTGAACGACCTCTACAAGGAAACTATACACTTCTGAAGAAAGAGATTGAGGAAAACTATAGAAAGTGGAGAGATCTCCCATGCTCATGGATTGGTAGAATCAACATAGTAAAAATGTCTATACTCCCAAAAGTAATCTACATATTTAATGCAATTCCCATAAAAATTCCAATGACATTCATTAAAGAGATTGAAAACTCTACTATTAAATTTATATGGAAACACAAGGGGCCACGAATAGCTAAGGCAATACTCAGTCAAAGAACAATGCAGGAGGTATCACGATACCTGACTTCAAACTATATTACAAAGCAATAACAATAAAAACAGCATGGTACTGGCACAAAAACAGACATGAAGACTAGTGGAACAGAATAGAAGACCCAGATATGAAGCCACACAACTATAATCAACTTGTCTTTGACAAAGGCACTAAAAATATACGATGGAAAAAAGACAGCCTCTTCAACAAAAACTGCTGGGAAAACTGGTTAGAAGCCTGCAAAAACCTGAAACTAGATCCAGTATATCACCTGATACCGATATTAACTCAAAATGGATCAAGGATCTTAATATCAGACCCCAAACTCTAAATTAGATACAGGAAAGAGTAGGAAATACTCTGGAATTAATAGGTATAGGTAAGAACTTTCTCAATGGAACCCTAGCAGCACAGCAACTAGGAGATAGCATAGATAAATGGGACTTCATAAAACTAAAAAGCCTCTGTTCATCAAAAGAAATGGTCTCTAAACTGAAGAGAACACCCACTGAGTGGGAGAAAATATTTGCCAGCTACACATCAAAGGACTGATAACCAGAATATATAGGGAACTTAAAAAACTAAATTCTCCCAAAATTAATGAACCAATAAAGAAATGGGAAAGTGAACTAAACAGAACTTTCTCAAAAGAAGAAATTCAAATGGCCAAAAAACACATGAAAAAATGCTCACCATCTCTAGTAATAAAGGAAATGCAAATTAAAACCACACTAAGATTCCACCTCACCCCTGTTAGAAGAGCCATCATTAGCTCAACCACTCTGGAAAAAAACTTGGAGGCTACTTAAAAAGCTAAACATTGATCTACCATATGATCCAGAAATACCACTCTTGGGGATATACCCAAAAGACTGTGACACAGGTTACTCCAGAGGCACCTGCACACCCATGTTTATTGCAGCACTATTCACAATAGCCAAGTTATGGAAACAGCCAAGATGCCCCACCACTGATGAATGGATCAAGAAAATGTGGTATCTATACACAATGGAATTTTATGCAGCCATGAAGAAGAACGAAATGTTATCATTCGCTGGTAAATGGATGGAATTGGAGAACATCATTCTGAGTGAGGTTAGCCTGGCCCAAAAGACCAAAAATCATATGTTCTCCCTCATATGTGGACATTAAGTCAAGGGCAAACACAACAAGGGGATTGGACTTTGATCATATGATAAAGCAAGAGAACACAAGGGAGGGGTGAGGATAGGTAAGACTCCTAAAAAACTAGATAGCATTTGTTGCCCTCAACGCAGAGAAACTAAAGCAGAGACTTTAAAGCAACTGAGGCCAATAAGAGAAGGGGACCAGGAATTAGAGAAAAGGTTAGTTCAAGAAGAATTAACCTAGAAGGTAACACACATGCACAGGAAATCAATGTGAGTCAAATCCCTGTATAGCTATCCTTATCTCAACCAGCAAAAACCCTTGTTCCTTCCTATTATTGCCTATACTCTCTCTTCAACAAAATTAGAGATAAGGGGGTGGGGGGGAAAAGGAGGGGGCACGGGGTAAGGGAGGGGGTGGGAGAAGGGGGGTAGAAATGACCCAAACATTGTATGCACATATGAATAAAAAAATAAAATATAAATAAAAAATTTATAAAGAAAAAAAATAAAATAAAAAATAAAAACTATCTTTCCTCCTATATTAACTGTGTTTTGGTTAGTGTTTTCTCTGTTGTCTCATACTTTTGCTTTCAATCTTCCTCTCTTTATGTTTTAGATGTGTTTATGTTTTAAGCTGCATGTAGTTGAATTTGTGTTGTTTTGCTTTCCTCAATCACTTTTGATAAATTTCACTTTTAACCAAAGTGCTTAATACATATGCACCTAAAATAATTTTCCATATATCTGGATTTTAATTTATTATTTTTATGCATACTTTTTGTTCCTTATTCATTATATACTTCTCTTTCCTTTCTTGCTCTTTTTCAATGAGTTGATTGCTTATTATTATTCAATTTTCCCCCTTTACTAGTAGATAGTCAGAGTCTGTGTCTATTCCTTAGTAATTATCTTTGAAATTATAGCATTCATAGTTAGCCTTTACTCCCTTTTTAATAATAAAGCAACCTAGTATATTTGAATCCATTAACCCTCTTCAAGACATGCTATCATTAATTGCATTTAATTTTCTATTTTTAAACACCATGTTCTTGATTTGTCTTTTATGCATTAAACTTCAATGTGTAATAGATTTATTCACTTGCCACTCTTTGGTCTTTATTATTTCTTGCATCTTACATTTTCCATTTAGCTCTTACTTTATTAAATAATAAACATAGTTGCTTTATTTCCTGTTTTATAACTAGCTAGATGCAAGTATTACACATTCATGGTTGTGTTTCTGTTCTCTGTTGGGTCTTACTTATGTTGCCTTTTATCCTCATATGACTGTTTAAACCCGACTACATATGTGCTGGATGGTGTTTGAAAATGCATTTGTAAGACTAATTTTAATTCTGAAAGGAATCTACCTTCTTGGGTTGTTTTAGTTTTATTTTTTGTTTTTTTGCAGTAGTGGGGCTTGAACTCAGGGCTTCAGGCTTGGGTAGTCTACCATTTGAGCCACTCCACCAGCCTGAAACCTACCTTCTTACAGAAAGATGACTTTGTTGCTGCTAGGCATCAGTGACACTATCAGTATAAGATCACCTTAATCTTAGTTCAAAGATTGAAATTCCTAGACTACTAAGGTAATGGAAACAAACACAAGAGGATTTACTTCAAGTTTATTCTTGCAGTCAGGATACAGGTCTTTTATATCTCACCTTAGTGTCAGGAAGGTCTCCTGTTCAACTCCCTGCTTTTTGCAGTTGCTGGGCAATCATGCTTGTGAGAACATCAGAATGACAGTTCAAAATCTCAGGACATTGAAGTGTCTGTGGAGGATGAACAGTTTATGATGCTCATGTCTTCTCTTGCTTCGTTTTTTGTTCTTTATTTTGGACTCATAGTTTCGTACTCTCTTTTCAGTGTTTATTTATAAGAAAGGCTTCTAGATTTCCCCTCCCCCAGTATTTTTAAGATTTTTCATTAGTGGGATTGGTCGGTTACCAAAATCAGGAGTCCACTCCTTTCTCCTCGAGTCACTTTTAATAAGCTATCTCTTGTTTTTTTGTTTCATCAAAATGTTTCTATTGGCATGAAGTTGTTCATAGTGTTCTTTTTTGTTTAGTCTTTGCTATATCTGAAGTTAGCACTGCCTCCTTTCTCATTCCTAATTGGCTTTATTTGGGCTTTATCTCTTGTTTTCCTTGGTCAGGCTCACTCAAAAGTTATCTATTTTATTGCTTTTATAAAAAAATCATTGTAATCCTATTTTTTATCTTTTCCACTAATTTTTGTCTTTATCTTCACCATTATATTTTCTACTTTCTTGGAGTTTCTTTGTGTTTCTTTCTCTAGTTTCTTAAGTTGAATAATTAACTTGAATTACTTATTCAACTTAAGTTAAATACATTTTCATGCTTTACTCTTTAAAGTAAATAATAAGTTTGCTCATTATGTTGGTTAAATTTCCTGTGCCTTTACTATTTTTATCTCTTTTAATCAGAGATTATTATATATCCACTCTGATATAAATCTGTCAATTTCTCACTGTATATCTGTTAATCTTTGCTTTTAATTTGTTTTGTTTTACTATGGCTACATAGCTACTAGTTTCTATGGTTAATAATTTGCTGGCATTCTTTTTTTGAGACACAGTCTCACTCTGTTGCCCTGACTGGGGCAATTCCTAGGCTCAAGTGATTTTGCTATCTCAGCCTCTCCAGTAGCTATGACTAAAGGTGTGTTCCACGAGGCCTGACTTCTTTTTCACTTTTTAACTTTCTTTTTTTTTTTTTTTTTGGCAGTACAAGGGTTTGAACTCAGGGTCTAATGCTTGCTTACTAGGGAGGCCCTCAACCACTTGAACTACTCCACCAGCCTTCCAACTTTCTATTCTTAAATTTAGAAAGAAGCTTTTAAAGACAATAGAGTTCCTTTTTGTTTGTTTTTTAATCCATCAAATCTGTCTTTTTAACTCATAAGCTCAATATATTTATGTACAGTAACTAGTTGAGTTGTTTTAACCCATTATGTTTTCTGTCTTTTAGAATATCAGTTTAATCCATTTATACATATTCTAATCACTGGAAATTTAGAACCTGTTTCCATTTTCTTTGTGCTTTCTATTTATTCTATTTTTTCTCTATTTCATTTTATCCTCTCTTGAATTTCTTATATTTGCTTACTCATTTGTTTTCTTATTTCATTTTTTTCTTATACAAGGAGGGAATCCATGCACTGTTTTATTTTCTTGTGATAATTACTTAACATTGAGGTGTAAAATTAGCCAGGCACCAGCGGCTCATGCCTATAATTCTAGCTACTCAGGAGGCAGAGATCAGGAGAATCTCAGTTTGAAGCCAGCACAGGCAAATAGTTCATGAGACCCTATCTTGAAAAAAACTCATCACAAAGGGCTGGTGGAGTGGTTCAAGTGGTAGAGCACCTGCCTAGCAAGTGTGAGGCCCTGAGTTTAAACCCCAGTGCTGAGATGGATTTTTTTGAGATAGGGTATTGTGAACTATTTGACCAGGCTGGCTTCGAACTGTGACCCCCCTGATTTCTGTCTCCTGAGTAGCTAGGATTGCAGGCATGAGCCACTGGCTCAAATTGAATTTTTTAAATACCCAACTGAACTTTTGGCCTAATAACACATAATTACCTCTATACTCTTTCAAATTCCAATTAAATTAACAGAAAGAACATAAACATAAAAATTAATTCATGAAGATACAAAAATTCAGTCTGAAAGGTACTGGAAGACTAGAATAGTGGAAAGTTTCAGGACCACAAAAGGAGATATCATGTAAAGTATTAGTTCCAAGAAGGGGAGTGGAATGGCAGGAGCAAGAGAGTTCAAGCTGACTTCATTTTATGTGTGTGTGCTCTGAATTTCTACAAAAATGTATTCATGTATTATTTGTGTTGAAAAAGAAGTTACACAATTGTTTAAAAGTAAATTGTATTATTTGTATAGAAAAAGAAGTTATACAATCATTTAAAAATAAATTGTATGGATCATGAGTATAGATTTGACAATAAAACCTAACAGGGTTGGAAATCTTTGAAATCCATATATTTGACAGATGTTATAAAGAACTTCCCCAAAGAGAGCTATAATCAGAGACTGTGGGGATTTGTAATCCACACAGAATTTGTTTTTATTATGAAATAAAGATCTTTATATATATATGTGTGTGTGTGTGTGTACATAAATATATCAGTTAGCCCATTGACTTAATAGCATTTATTAATAGTTCATCCTTCTCCAACAGAGTTGAAATTCTACCTTTATCATTTCCAGATTCTTTTAAATACATGGATTTGTATTTCCTATTCTTTTCTACTCATATTTTTGTTCATTTCTGTTCCAGTAGAATACTATATTAATTATTATTGCTTTTAGTGTTTTTTATATCTGGCATTATTAATGTTTTTCTTTTGCAAAACTCTTCTGTAATATGTTCTTGCATTTTCTTTTCCATATAAAACTTAAAATCTGATTAATTTCATAAAAATTATCATTGGCTGTTGATCATCATTGAATATATTGCTACATTTAAGGAGAATTGACATCTTTATGCTATTCACCTTTTTGTGAAAGCAATTTTACACTTGCTTGTCTTTTCTCTGCATCTTTTATCTCTGCCTTTCTCTGTGTCACTTTGTTATCTGCTGCTGAGTATCATTGTCTTTCTCACAGAGAAAGGTATGTCAGTCTGTTGCTTTTAATTCATATCCTCCTGGTTTCACTACCAGAAAAGGAAATTGCTCTTTCCCCCAGTCTCACCTTAATAAATCTTGATGTAGGCTAATTTTGGCCTGGCTTGATCACATGCTTCTTCCCATCCAATCACAGTAGTCAGGAAGGTAGGGTAATGAATTCAATTAAGAGAGATAAACCACACCATAATTTAGGAAGAGATAGTAATGTAAAACATGTTAAAGTATAACAAGAGATTGAAATAGTAAGGATTAGTAAGGAATAAAGAAAACCCTAAGAAATATTGAAACAGCACCTACAAGGGGCTGGCACGATGCCTAGTGCTGACCCCAGGACAATCTCCCTATCTGCCACCTCCACCCCACTACTCAGGCTGAGTTCCAGATCTTGTTGGAGAAGGCAGGGTCATGGCTCATGCCTTCCAGACAAAATTCACTAGAAATTCCCTTCGGGTGCTGGGGAAAGCAGTTCACAAGGAAATGATTCTCTGAAGGCACTGTCACCTGTGGGGAAGGAGGTTGGGGGGCATTACTGTAGGAGTTGTGCACAGAAGCTGCTGCATTTATTGCAGGAGTCACACTTAAGACAGTGCTCATAATATAGTAGCTACAAGCACTTCAAGTACCTCCCTGACTACTCGTCTTCCGTATGTTCCATCCTATAACACAAGGCAGTATTTTTGGGTGATGAGTCACAGTTATCTTTTCTACAAGTGAAGTTTACCTTTTCCCCAAAATGAGAAGATACAGAATTCTAGGAGTTATTGTATCCGTCATGGGCTATTTTAATTCACCCTCAAGTTCAGTCACAGTTCCACCAAATATTCTGTTACCTGCAGACTAATTGTGAAGTTAACACCTGTGGAGAGCTGCAATGTGGCCTCAAGAAGATACGTCTATGTGTAATATCATGGGACCAGTGGGGCGGGGGAGGGAGGGCAGGAGAGAGAGGATATTTGGAGACAGGGAGAGAAACGTAGATGACTACTAATGGTTATGAAGTTTTTTCTTTTTTTCACCAGTGACGAAAATGTTCCAAAATGGATTGTGGTGATGGTTTTACAGCTTTGTGAACAAACTAAAAACCATTATATTATACACTTTAATAAGTTAACTATATCATCATGAATTATGTCTCAATAAATGAATAAATCTTTTTTTTTAAAGTTATATATAAGTAATACCAGTACCTGTGACTAGAAACTTGTTTGGAAAGAGTCTTTGCAAATGTAATTAAACCTTGAGATGAGATCCTCCTGGATTAAAAGGCGGACCCTGAAGCCAATGACTAGTGTCCTTCTAAGGGAAAAAAAAAGGAGAGAGAGAGAGAGAAAGAGGAGGTTTGAGACAAAAACAATGTGGAGACGGAGGGAAACTTTGGGTGGTATGTCACAGGATTGCCAGACAGCCACCAGGAACTAGAAGAAAGTTATGGAACATATTCCTCACAGCTTCTGAAAGGAACCAATCTGGCTAATTCCTTGATTCTGGACTTCTGGCTTCCAGACCTGTGAGACAGTATATTTTTGCTATTTTAAGCCACCAAGTTTGTGATACTTTGTTATAGCAATGCTAGGAAACTAATATAATTACTAAGCTCTAGGATATAAAATAAAAATGAGGAGTAAAAAGAAGTACATTAGTAAACACAAACAGGCACATACAACAAGTCAATAGAAAATATGCAGGTAGTCTGTTTCTACAGTCCTTGTTTCACAAGGCTATAATTGGAACCTATGGCTTCCTTTCTGCTCTACTTAGTCTGTATTTACCCTGTCCTCAGCCAAAACCTTAGCTTCTTAATAGTCTTTACCTGGTAGTAACCAGATGACCCAAATCTTCATCTTTCAAGGGTCCAAGCCCTTGAAAAATTTATTTTCAGTTGCTGTCATTTTTCACTGACCTTAATGGAAATATCAAGAGAATCCCCTAGGTTCCCTAATGTCTTCCTTGTCACAACTGTTTAGAAGCAAGTCAATTATTCAGGATCAATCACTCCAGCCAGTAGATCACCTCCAGTTTTTGCCTTTTGCTTTCATTGTGTAAAGAACCCAAAATGGCCAGATGGTAGTCTTATTATTCCATTTCATGGAATTATTATTGCATCTCCTGCTAGAAGGACTCTCCCCTTTGAGGACTAAGATCTCTAAACCAGTCAAAGTTTCCAGGCAAGGAAGGAAAAATCCTGAGTCATTATTAGGCAATATTGTGAGATGAGCCATTTTCACTGCCACATGTAGATTCAATTGTATCTTACCAGGGAACAGGCAGCACCACATGACTCAAAACAGATCATGTAAGACAAAAATCCCTTTTTTCTAAGAAATTGTCTCCCGGCTGGGACCATAACAAGGTTTTCTGTAAGTTATTTTACTGTTCAGTTAAGCCAGCTGCTTCCCAGTGGTGGTGAATGTGGTCAGCCCCGTTAACTCTATAGGCATGTCCTTTGCTGTGAAATCAGTTCCCTCATCCGAGGCAAAGTTGAGTAGAAGGCTCTAGTGGTAGATAAAGCATTTTGTGAATTCACAGATAGTGGTTCTGGCAGAAATGTTATGAGTAGCAAAGGCAAACCATTTCCAGAATATGTGATTTTTCCAATGAGGACGAGTCTTTGTTCCTGCCATAATGGAAGAGATCCAATGTAATCAACCTGCCACCAGATGGCTAGCTCATTGCCCCTGGGAATGGTGCCATATTACAGGCTCAGTGTTGTTCACTGCTCCTGATAAATTAAGCACTTGGCAGTAGTGTTGGCAAGGTGAACCTGGTAAGGAAAAGTGGAAGTTGTTGAGCACATGCATAACCTCCTTCCCTACAACCACAGCCACTTTGATAATAGGTCCATTGATCAAGTAGTGAGGTGGCTGGGCAGATATGCTGATTAGCATCCTCAGAGTATGTCACTTTATCCACCTGATTACCAAGTCTTCTCCTCAGTGGATATTTTTAGTGTGCATTCAAGATAGGACATAACTATTTTCACAGTTTGAGGTCATTCAGAGAAGTGTATGAATACTCATGTATTTCTTTTCACTGACGTCCTTGTCATCTATATTTCAATTCCATTCCTTCTAAGTCCTTGACCTTCTTATAAATCATCAGCAACTGGTTAGCCCATTCCAGTTATATTTTACTCTTTTATTATCTACTATCTATTTACCTATTTTTCTATTTCCTTATTTATTTGAGACAAGGTCATACTATATTGCCCAGGCTGGCCTTGAACTCCTGTGATCAACCGATCCTTCTGCCTTAGCCTCTTGAGTAGATGGGATTACAGGTATGTACCACAATGCCCAGCTTTACTAGCATTCTTGATATGCTATACAAAACAAATGCTCTATTTGAATTAGGCCCACTTGGAGCCTTTACCACTATCCTTGAGACCCCTCCATAGAGCTGGAAAAGGCACATGTAACTGCAGAAAGTAGATTCTAGTGAGACCTTCTGTGACACAGGAGCCTGTCACCAGAGCGTGCTGGAACCAGAATGAAAACCTGTCCTATTTCAATGTCTCTTCAGCATTCTTCACTGACAGAACTTAATAGTGTGATAGCTAACACCAAAAGACTACTTAAAGGATCTTGATTCATCAGAGCAGAGCAAGGAATAAAGAGTGAATTTGGAACTGAGAGGCAGTAAGTCATTTTCAGTAAAAATACTATCTAATTGGACCAGCTCAGGTCAGAAACCTACTTCTCTATCAATCACTGAGAGTATTGCAGTTCCCATTTGGACCCTTGTTATATTGGCAGAGGCAGAAAGAAGCAGTTCCTTAAAATAAGGGAGACAAGCACTTTTCCTGATAGGAGAGGAGTTACAGTCTAAAAAAACAGTCTTCCCTACACTTCAGTTTGGCTGCTCAGTGCATGGAGGAAAACACACACACACACTTCCCCCATATCTACAGTTCTTAATATAAATCAACTATCCCATATGCCACTGCAAACATATGCAATCCCTCTGGAGTAAGAGTGGAAAACTCACTCATATCCATCTACTGAATTCAGCCCCAAATTCAGAATCTTTGAGTACTTTCAATCTCGATCAAGTCCAGATGGGACTAAATGATAAAACAATGAATTATCCTCAATGCATAAATATATGCTAAAAAAGAGAGGAGAAAAAGCAAACAAAACTAATGAGAAAAAGCAAAAGGAAAAGCAACATATGATGGCGGTGAGCACACACTGTAACTTGGTGGACTAGAGGAATGAGAACAAGGACTGTTCTTGTCCAGGAGAGAAGATGATCTTTGATCATCCAATCAAACTTCCAAGATTTCCCTTGTCTCAAAGGCAGGGTTTTAGAAGTATAGTGAGAAGGAATCTCTTGGGACGCTCTTGGCAGCCAAATCCATCTTTCTACCAGGTCTGAAGGCAGGGGCACTGCCTCTGAGACAGTACAATCATAGGCATCTTTTGTCAGGTTGAGGGCTTTCTGGCAATACCAGAAAACTATTTGGCTGCCATTCAATATCATTTGGGAAAATTCATTAGTTTGTTATCAGAAATCTGCCTGAGACACTAGCTTTGAATATGGACCCTACATTTCCTGTTTGTATCTTGTCAAAATTAGCCTAGCAACTCTGTCAGTTTCCCAAATCTCAGTTCTGTGACTTTTGTCATAGACTATTTAAAAGTAGAGGAAGGGAGCAGGCTGGGGTCAAAGCCAGGCTAAAGCATCAGCCTCCATCCCCTAAACTGTTCACCACTCAAGTGTCATCATGGGAGGCTGTCGTTACGCTAAGTGCTTATACCAGAAGAACAAGGCGTCCCTCACTCCATGGCTCTCCAGTCTCCAGATTTATACCTAGTGCATTAACTTTATGTGAGGCAGAAGGTTTACTTATTTCAATTTGCAGTGTAGGCATTACCTGATCCTCAACCAGCTTAGGATAAGAGACCCACCGGCAGAAAGACAGTTCCTAATGATGCTGTAAAATTTTTGCCCCACAATTGTCCATCTCTTTCAGAAAGGCCATGCTGAACTACATGCTGGTAGTACTAAGGGAGGCAGGCAAGAAGCAGCCAAGATATTTCAATAGCCTGAAGTTTTTAAAAGCTAAACTTCCCAAAGCCAGAGATTTATTGAGAATAACAAATAATCTACCATTGTCTTTCAAACTGACTGTAGCAAAGGATCCCCTTTTTTGTTAGTTTGTATTTAGTTACCCAGCCATTACAGACAAATATTTTTTGTTGCTGTTTTGTTTTGTTTTGGTAGTAAGGATTGACCTCGGGGTCCTTACACTTTAGGCAAGTGCTCTACCTTGAGTCACACCCTAAGATCTTTTGTTTGTATTGTGTTTCTGAGATAGGGTTTCCTTATCTTTGCTCTGGCTAGCCTCAAATTCTCAATCCTCCTGTCTTCCCCTCCCAAGTACAGGAGATCACAGACATCGACCATCACACCTGTCATGACAAACGTTTTCATAAATACAAAAACTACATGCTTAGAGGCCATTGTGATGTCAAGTTATTAAAAATTTCCAAATGCCTTATTTCTTTTCCTATTTCATTGCTGACTAGTACAACTTGCAGACTGGCTTTGGTCTTCACATTACATTTTCAGTAGCACTGATCCAACCAATGAAGCTTGCTATTTTTCCAGCCTGGGATGAGTGGGTCGTCACTGTCCCTCACACCTTGACTAAGGTAGGTCTACCTTTTAGGGGTTAGACAATTGCAATTCTCCATTTCCAGGTATCAGTTTCTGTATTAATCAAGAGTATTGGGTCAGAACATTTACTGTATATTCTAACCTTACAGTACATTGTCTCCTAACGGACACCTGAATATCAGGGCACATTACAAGAGCAGTGACTTTTTCTGATTATCTTTTTTCATCGTGAAGTTAATCTCTTGGTCAGAGGAATGCATGTATGATAGCATATAAGCGTTCAATAAATTAATAGGAAATGGTGCTTGCAGCAAAAACACAGCCAATTTCAGAATGAGGCAAAATGTTGACTAATCCATAACCAAAGGGAGTCCAAAATAATTGACATGCTTATTTCCACAAATCAGGATCATTTCCCTGTCATTTCCTTGGTAATTCAGACCATGTCACTCTCTAGCTCAAAACTCCTTCCCCAGCACTTGGAAGAACATCTGAACTATGGCATACAAGGCATGCATGATTCCAGGTCTTAATTTCCTTTCAAGTTCACCTTATGTCACTCTTTCCTAGCAATGCTGCAGTGCCCTATTCATGCTAGTACCCCAGCCTGGAAGCTCTCAGCAATCTTCTTCCCTACCCTGGAACACTCTTTGTGTCTCCTTTCCAAATCCCCCTCATTTTGGGGTTTGAACTCAGGGCCTCATGCTTGCTAAGCAGGTGCTCTACCACTTGAGGCACTCCACCAGCGCCCCCCCCCCCATCCCATTAAGTGGTCAACTGAAATGTTACCACACAGGCATTACTTTCTTTTTACTTATTTATTTTATCGTTGTGTGTGTGTGGGGGGGGTAAGGGGTACATTGTGGCATTTACAAAAATTCTTACAATACTTCAAATACATCACCCTCTTCCACTGCTCTCCTCCCCCGTTCCTGGAGTAGTTTCAACAGGTCTCATTTTTCCTTTTACATACACGTGTACACAGTATTTGCACCATATTCACCCTCCCATGCCCTTTCCCCACCTCCTTCCCCTCCCACTGGATTACTTTCTAACCCACCTTCCTGTTTATTTTCTTCCTTATATCCGACACAAGATACAATTGCTTAATATTCCTAAAAAATAAGTTAGTATAGCAATTGAAACAAATCCTACTGTTCTTCAGAGCTTTTAAATGCTCAGATTAAAACAAAAACAACACTCCAGTGGGAAGCAAAAGATCAAGAGGCATCGTTGCAGATCTCGCAAATAATTAAATACCCAAGTGGTTGCGTCATCTCCAAAACCCCTCAGAATTCACCCCAAGTCTTTTTTCAAAGGACAGACGCATTTTCATTTTTCATGCTCACTCACACCAGTCAGAAGCTAGACGCCTGTGAGCCCACCTCCAGCGTGGCCATTTAATAATTAAATGGGCCACCCATGGGTCCTCCAGGTCGGAGGGTTCTGGCAGGAGAGCTCGAGCCCGGGGTTCGGACGGCCCTCGCGGCGCGGTGCGGCGCTCCCGGGCAGGGCCGTTGGGAGTCGGGCCCCGAGGGCGCACTCGGGCCGGGGCGGCCGTTCAAACTGGCGAGGGCGCCCCGGGGAGTCCCGGCACCCCGCCACGTGCGCCCCGACGCGCGGCTCCACGCGAGCGCCCCACCGGGCGGCTCCGACCCGGCTGCCGCCGCCTCTCCACACTCCCAGCCCGCTGGACCCGGCCGGAGGGGGAGCTCGGCCCGAAAACCCAAGTTGAGTAAGGCTCTTGCCCGGCACCGGCGACAGCGGTGACACCGACTTCGTGCGTTATCCGTCCATCTTTCTCCATCCACCTCCCTCCCTTCCACCACCCATCACCCCCACAGCTGTTTAAGGACTAGATTCGAATTTCCCAGTGACAGCTGTATCGCGACATCCTACCTTAAAGCGTTTATTGTCTGAAAAATGCAAAACAATCAAGTAGGACTTTTTTTTTTTTGCAGACCTAGGTCTCTTTTCGTCGTTAAGTATACGACCAAGTATATTACCCAGTACATGAGACCTTTTGTATAAGCTGAATAGCCGATGAGAAAGTTCTAAGGTCTGATAAGAAATTAAAAGTCCATTTGTAGTCTGCTTTGGCCAGATAATACATACACGTTTAGAAATCAACTGAAAATATACAAGGGATAGAGTTTTTCGTTTTTTTTCCAGAACCTTTGTAAGCAGCTCTCAAGCACAAAGTCCAACCCGACGCCCTCTAGCGCGCTTTGTCACGCCGCCTCGCCCAGCGGGTGGGCGGGAGGGCTAGTGGGGCTGGACTCCGGGACAAGGAAGGAGGAAGCCGGCCGGAAGGCAGGGGCGGGGAAAAGTGACGGGAGCAGTGAGAGCCGGAAATGAGTGGCTAGCGAGGAGTCCCGGAGCGCCCTGTCCGGCGGCGCTCTAGCCCCCGCGCGCCGTCTCTATGCTCCTCGGCGTCTAGTCTATTTATTGTCGCGGGGAAGCGGCTGCCGCTCTGTACCCGGAACAACAAAGCACGAAAGACGGAGCCCGAGCTTCGGGGGCTCCTAGCAACGGGCCGGGGTGGGAGTTCCATGGAGACTGGGGAGCGCGCCCGCCTCATCTTCATCCTTGTCCTCCAGCTTCTCCTTCGCATCCGACGCAACCGGCAGCAGCGCTGCCGCCGCGTCCTCTGCGGCCGCCCGGTCTTCCCACGGTAACCCCGTCGGCGATCCTGGGCGGGGGAGGCGGGCCACTGGGCGGCCGGACTGCGGGGCGTCGGGGCGCTGGGCTGGCGTGGGGGACCCGGGGCCATGCCGCTGTGGGCGGGCGGGCGGGCGGGGTGTGCGGGGCGGTGACCGGAGCCGAGTTGGGGGAGGCTGGCCGGGTGGCCCCGGTCTGAGGAGGACGGCGGGTGGTACCGGGGCATCTTATTAGGGATAACGGGGTGGGGGTGGGGCGTCCCTGCCCCGGAGTATTACCCGGTGGGGTGCCGGGAAAGCCACCCCTGGGAAAGACTGGGACGAGAGAGTCCCTGTCTGTCCCTGGGGGAGAGCTCTGGACCGAGAAGAGATGCTTGGGTCCGTTGCTTTCAGAAAACTTGCAGTGGCCTCTGCAGCGGCGGGAAGGCTCCCAAAATAGCTGCTTCGTCGGCTCCGGGTTCTGGCTGTGCCAACAGTCCCGCTTTGTAATAGTAACAGTAATTATTATTATTGGCCACAATTAGGTTGGTGAAGAAGGATCTGGAACTGAGCAAAAGAAAAATGAATTGTGGATAGGGCTGAGCAGGGGTGAGAGTAGGGATATTCACTTAATAATAGCCACTAAGGACCCTAAAAGTTAATAGGGAATGACGGGGTTGGTTGGTTTGTTTTAAAGCTGTCCTTCTGCCGAGCGGTGCATCTGCAGGCTCTTGTCAGTGTGGTCCTTGCACTCAGGCTCAAACTGCAGCCAAGCCACATCTGTGAGCTCTTGCACTGCATCTGTCACCTGCAGTTCCAAAGCGACACTGGCAGTGACTAGTGTGAGCTCGTGCCTTTAGGGTTAAGAACAGTGCCTTAAAATTGTGTCTGGAGAAAAGAGAATAAGCTTGATGTGATTTGTGTGTGTGTGTTTGCAGAAGCAGTGAAAGATTCCCTGGAGAAATTGAAAAAGAGAAATATAAGGAGTGTATTCAGTCATCTGGGTCATGATTTGCAGTCCCTTTCAAAGTTGGAGAAAACAGTTCATTCAAATCGAGAAGTGACTTTTAGCACAGTCTAGCTGAAAGAATTAGTCAGAGTTTGCCCAGTTAAATATTCATCAGTTTATGCTCTTTAGCTTTACATGACAAATTACTTAATGGTTTTATACTTTCCAGAACCATTTTAGGTCAGCAAATGAGGCTTTCCAGTGACATACTGTAAAGTTCACATGTACATACTACAGTAATTACATTTTTGTGGTCAGGAACAAAGCTCTTTATATAAAGTTGAAGATTTAAAAGGCAAAAATTAAACTGATAATTATGGAGGCAATTATGTCAACCACATGTTTCGCTTGTCCCTTTGCTAAGCCTGGCTTCTCTTGAGCAAAAGGTGTCATCCTTAGCCCCCAACTCCTCTTTTTCACACTCTGTGCTCTCAAAATCAGTATCAAAAACTGTAATGATCCACTAATACATGCTGTTGTGAATGAGGACTCGCCAGAGTACAGCTTTTGAGTCATGCATCATTTGAATTTTTAATCTATCAGATGTGCCAAGAGGTGGGCAAAAGTGGTAAGTGTGAACATTGGGGAACTTAAATTTTAAGATTCTGAGGAAAAAAAAAACAAAACCTTAGTATTATGTTCTTTGGGTTAATGAATGGAGGGCTCTTGTTTGATCTTTCATTTTGCTGTTACGTGAAGGATATTCTGGGATGACTCCACTTGAGGTTGTGGATATTCAGTCCTTGGATTTATTTCTTGGTGAATATGAGACTTAATGAACTCCCTCCACCTCAGGACTGCCTTCAGACTCACTTCCCTGGACCTTATTTGTTGTTCAAATCCCTTCTGGGGTTTGAATGGTGGTCAAGTCCCAGTTTCTTCCTTTTTAACAATCCAGTTTCTGCTTCCACGGTCTCTGCCCCAATACCCAACGTTTGGTATTGTCTTAGTTCCCCTCCTTACTTAATCCTATCCTAACTAAAGATGAATTTTTTATGCTGTTGGTATTTTTTCTGTTTCGTAAGGAGTTTTCAGCATATGTCCTAGGCCTAAATATACTTTTCATTAATGCCACTCTGTCTGTTGCATTTTCCTTCTGAATTCCTCTCCTTTATTTGGAGAATTAGAGTGGTCGGGTCATGTTCTGTATTCATTTTGAACAACTATTTGTGTAAATACAACAGGTAAGAGCCTTACACTGAGACTCAGAAGATTGTATTGAAGTAAAGCATGTGAAAATATGTGAACTTTTCACAATAAAAGATGTTTTAGAAGGTCAAGTGGTAATACTATACTCATAGTCACTTTTTTAAAAGTAAAAGGGTAGTATAGAGCTTGCTGTGTGCTTTAAATTGAACCTTAAATTTCCATAAGTCTTATTCTAAAAAAATTATTTTAACACTAATCTTTTCTGATCAATTTGCAGCTGAGTATTTGACTAAAATTACATTTTGCCAAGTTTGAGGGAACTGCGTAAGTGATTTCCACACATTTTTTTGTTCACATTGGAAATTGTCACATCAAAATTTTTGTGACTGGATCCATGTTTAGAATGAGTGGAATTTGCTATAAATAAATAGTGAAAAATATAGCTGAATATTTTTGGAACGTGGCATTTCTCATCACTGATGTGGTGTGTTATTTAAAAATTAGCAAATACTGTGTAAATGCAGTTGAATGAAGGCATGAGTAGTGTTTTAGATAAAAGATGGTGATTGATTTCCTTCTGTTGCATCAGAGACCATGTGATGAAATTATTGCGATGAAAAGTAAAGTTTAAATTGGTTTAAAAGAATTTATAGTAGAATTGTTTCTAACATGTCCTACTCAAATTTGTAGTACTGGAAATATTTAGCTGTATTGTAATATTTGAGCTAATAAAGATTTCCTGAAATACATACCCATTTTATTGTACCTTTTGTATACCTGCTGCCACTTCAGGTATGCAATACTGGATGAAAGATATGTATCCCATCAGTGCTTTTTGTGCACTTGTAGATACCCAATAAATGTCAAGTATGGGTAACAAAACATGACAGAAACCAATTTGAAACTTAAATAGTTTATTACATACTGCCTGATGCTTTAGTTATTATTGGAGCTCATTGTGTCTGCTGATTCAGAAGTGTTTTGAGGGTCAGAGCTGTATGTCATCAGTATTATATGTTCATCCTATATATGTGTATTTTGAAGATTAAGAGGTTCCTAGATGGAGATACATGTTTATTTTTATTTCACTTTAAGGACTTACTTAGTGGATGAGGAAAGCTTTCTTGTTTGTTTGTTTTCAGTGCTGGGAATCAAAACCAGAGGAGAGCCTTAGCTTTTTGAAATCTAATTCTTAATGCCTAAACTTTCAGCTGTTTATCCTGGCTGTAGGGTACAAGTTATAAGCAACCAGAATTTCACAAACCTGATTAGAGCTTTGTTTTAACCACTTTAAACAATGAAAAGAATGGGTGACTACCATAACTTGAGTAGATGCAGGGTTTGCTCTTGTCATATGACTATTTGGGAGATTTTTAAAGGGTGAGAATTTATTTACAGATCTGAGGTCTTTCTGGGCCACAGACAAATTTGACTTTTGTGTAATGATGTAGTCTTTTCTTTAGAAGAGAGAGAGAGTGTGTGTGTGTGTGTGTATGTGTGTGTTTGTGTAGTTGTGAAAAAGCAGGATTCCAGAAGTATCATTCGTGGAAAGGAATCATCTCACATAGGAAATTCTGCTCATCTCGTCTTATTTATGGTGAAATGGTGATGACATGGAGATTTTGGCTTGAATGGCTGCTTTCGTGCTAGAAAGCATGTTACCAGGTGTCCTATTAAATGTTAAAAATTACAGTGAGATGATTTGTGGTATAATTTAGATCTACCTTCCTATGGGAGTCAATAATGAAACTTTTTAACATTTCACCAAAAATTGCAGTATGGGTGTTTGACTATTAGTTACTTTCACCATGCAGTATTCATTCATTGAGAAATAATATTGGGGCTGGACATGGGGTACATGCCTACAACTTGGGAGACAGAGACAAGAAGATTGCTGCTCAAGGCCAGCCCAGACAAAGGGAAACCCTATCTCAAAAACCAAGCCAGGGGTGGTTGAATGTGCCTATAATCCCACTGCTAGGGAGGTGGAGCTAGGAAGATTGCAGTTTGAGGCCAGCCCAGGCAAAGTTAGTGCAAAGTCCCATCTGAAAAGCAAACTAAAAGCAAAGCAAAAGGACTGGGGTTGTGGCTCAAGTGGTAACGTTCTTACCTATCAAGTGTGAGGCTCTCTGCGTTCAATCCCCAGTACCACCAAAAAAAGAATATTGAAATCAAATGATGTGTTAGGGACAGAGTTTTCTCAGGACATGTGTGGGTGATGTTAGAATTGAATTGTGCCTAATAAGTAGATAACCTGTCTACAGACATTGGCCCTTGGCATGTTTTGGTTTAACTCACTGGTGAGTATTTAAAACATCTTCAAAGAAGTAAAACATTTTTCCATTACTTAAATAGTTCCAAAGAATCAGATGTTAACCTTCCTCTGATAAATGACAAACTTTTTTGTTTTGGGTGATACTAGGGTTTAAACTCAAGGCTTCACAGTTATTAGACAGGTGCTCTACCATTTGAGTTATGCTTCCAGTCCTTTTTTTTGCTTTAGTTATTTTTCAGAGAGGATCTTGTGTTTTTGGTCATAGTCTTCCTATCTTCAAGTTCCTCCTACCTAAGGCCTCCCCCATAACTAGGATGACAGGTGCCTGCCACCAATCCTGGCATATTTATTGAGATGGGGTCTTGCAAAATTTTTGCATAGGCTGGCCTCTAACAGTGATCCTCTTGATCTCTGGCTCCTATGTAGCTAGGGCCAGTCCTAATTATAGGCCTTTCATTGTGAGACAACAGTTTTGATCAGAATTGCTTATATTTTCTTGGGATTAGGGTTGATAGAACATTTAAGAGTACGGACTGGATACAAGCTGCCTGTGTTAAGCAACCTGGCGCTGCTTTTTATTAGTGGTAGTTGTTAGTGGTGTAGCCTTGAACAAGAGTCTTTCATTGCTTTCAGCCTCAGTTTCCTCATCTCACTATGGAGTTAATATTAGTCTTACTCCTAAGGCTGCTGTGAGAACTAGCATGTGCTGTGAGCCGTGCTTCTAGGGAGTGCATTAAAGGTGAGCCATTTGATCTCTTGAGTGCTCTGCTGCTTTTCTCAGGCTTTCTACTGAAGCATTGAAGTCCTTTCTTTTTGATCACGTACCATTGGACTCATCTCTAGGTTTTCGGAGGAAGGGTACCTTTTTTATATTTTGGATTGTCACACAGGCATCTCGTTGTCACTTATGGCAGATGGGCTAAGTCAAGAGAGACATCTATGTTTTTTGGAAAAGGAAGGCCAACAAAGCCTGGTCTGGCACGAGGCTGCAGCTATTGAAATGCTGTTCCCTGTGGACTTGGCTGGTTGTTGAGCTGTCTGATGCTTCTGAATAAAAGGAATACACCCCATTGGTTTCATTTAGCAGAATTCATCTTTCTTCAGAAGACACTGCTTTTTACTTGTATTAACCTTAATTGATGATAAACTTGAAACTCGTTAGTGTCAATGTCAAGATTTTAACTTGAGTTTTCTGTGTTACTATAAATGTTCTGAATAGTAGCTTTCTTTATAATTTTAGAAGTAGCTGAAATTGCTGCTGTGCTTCAATAATTCAAGTGGTTCAAGATTGACTTCGTAGGACTGAAAATTTCTTTGTTTATGGTAAGGTTAAAACCAAATACTCAGGAAAATAATTTGACAATTACAGCTTTGTTTGGGCTGTTCAATATTGAGATAGCTGACTTTCAAAAGTTAAGTCCAAATAGTTGACATTTGAAACTACTCACTAAAAAATAAATGCTTCTGCTGAAACAAAATGGGTGTAAACTCTTGTTTACCTTTTTGTTTAATATCCAGGTCTTGGTTTTTAGTTGAAAAAAGTTTTTATAAAATGCTATTTAAAGGATATTGTGGTTTAAATATGTATGAGGTTAAGTTTTATAAAATTCCATGTTCTAGTTTTATTTGGTTTTCTATGCACTGAGGAGATTGGCAAATATATCTGTATTCAATGGTATGACTTTTGTTTTCTTGTTTAAAGAAAGCAAAGTCTGGTTGATGCTGTTGATTTAGTTGAGCAACTAGGTTGCCCAGAATAAGTTTAATAATGATATAATATTGTTAATATTCTCTTAGCCATTATACAGTCCAGATCAAAAAAAAAATGCTGAGATAAAAAAGAAAAGATCATAACTCTTTTTCAAAAAAAAAAATGTAGATACAGGTTTATAGTTCCTTTAATTTGAGCTACTCTATAAAGACTGTGTTGGGGGTGGTTTAAGAAAGCAGGTCTCCAGGGTGTTAGTACTGTTGCCTACATAAAATCTGCCCATTTTGAGACAAAGGCCTGTGTAACACATTGTTAATGTTTCCCTGGTGTTTTTTCTGCCACACTCTATAGGGACAGATGTTGCTGTCCTTCAGCTGTGAAGGTAATAAAGCCAACATAGAACCCTAAAGTGCAGATATGAACGTGGGTATTTGATTTATGGCTCTAGTCAACATTTATGGAGCAGATGATTGTTTGAACCTCAGCTAAGACTCACTGCAAACCTGGAGCTTTTGTAGAACAAGAATACCACATCCTTTCTGATTTGCCAGATACTTTCATTGAACCACAAAGCCTTTCTCTTGTCTGCTTGTAACGTCACTGTGTTTCTTGGGCATCTCGTTCCTCTTAGGCATGTATTGCTTAGTGAAGTTGTACTGAGCGTGTTGGACTGATCATGGACTAACACATTCCAGAACCTTTGCTGGTCAGAGATTAGGGAGTCACAGGAGGCACAGCAATGGTGAAAGCACAGTCACCAGCTTGTTAGACCTTCTTTAGCACACACTTGGTATGTTGATCTCAAAGATACTCTGTTCTCTACTCTTGGGTCTCCACAGGGGATCTCATGCTTTTACCTGGGCTGACCTCCTACCTATGCCTCATCTCAGTAGCTGAGATTTACAAGCATGTATCATGATGCTCAGCTTGATCATGAGGTATTTGGTCCAGACTGGTCTTGGATGGTGATCTTCCTATCACTGCCTCTTCGGGCAGTAATTTTAAAACTTCCAGTTCAATGCATAGTGCAAAACTACTTCAATAAGCCACTTATTGACATTTGTGTTATCGATGGATGACATATATGACAGTGGTTTAAGACTATAATGGAACTGAAAAATTCTGTCATCTGGTATTCTACTGTACCATTTCTATGCTTAGGAACGTTTAGATGGAGAAATACTTGTCACTGTGTCACAGTTGCCTACAGTACTCAATACAGTGACATGCTATACAGGTTTGTAGTCTAGGAGCAATAGGCTATACCATATAACCTGGGTGTATAGTACAATATTTTTTTCTTTGAATAGGGCCTCACTCTGTAACTTAGGCTGGCTTTGAACGCAATCCTCCTCCCTGAGTGCTGGGATTACAAGTGTGAACCACCATGCCTGGCTTTGAAGCCATAGTCTTAATTTGTTTGTCTTGTGTTGCATTCTCTGTCTGTCTTTGTCTTGTCTTGTGTCTCACTCTGTAAGTGGAGGAGTAATGGCTGGGTTTTATCAATTGAATGGTTGATACCCTAAAAGTGACTGACAGATGAGCCAGTCTATGATAACCAGCTGTTAAAATCTTAAGATAATGGATGAGTTAAAACCCTTGGTGACATGAAGGAGGAAGTAGCTTTTAGGGAAAGGGAAATGGAATATAAAAAGTGCTGGAGGTCTGTACTTTTTATTTTATCATTTATTTATTTATTTATTTTTGTAATACTGGAGTTTGAACTCAAGACCTCACGCTTGCTAGGCAGGCACTCTACCACTTGAACCACTCCACCAGCCCTGTTTTGTGTTGGGTATTTTGGAGATAGTGTCTTGTGAACTATTTACCTGTGCTGACCTCAAACCACAATCCTCCTGATCTCTGCCTCCTGAGTAGCTAGGATTACAGGCATGAGCCACCAGTGGCCGGTTATATTCCTTCTTATAAATGTCTTAATCTCAAAGATTCTTATTGTCATCTTGAAAAATCTACTCTTTCTACTTATTCAAAAAATCTTTCTACTTATCATATGTTTTTAAAATACTCATTTAATTCAGCAACTTTATACTCAAACCAAGTTTTAGTTACTGAGTCAAAATCTAGAGACACACATTTAAATTAAGCAATTCTCTTTAGGAAGCTTCATGCCTGTAGTCTAGTAGGTGGGTGTAATTCAGACAGGATCTTTCATTTTCTGAGCTCTCTGCTAGGGTGCCCTTCTCCCAGTGGTTCATGTAGCTGGCTCCTTGACATCACTTCCCATCTCTAAAACAGTTGAAATGCTTTCCCAGGTCATTCCTCCTAAGGTTTCTCTTTTATTATCCTATTATTTCCTAAGTCATATTCTTTGATTATTTTAGTTGCTGGCCTGTCTGTTGTGTGCTCTTTCTGTTGAAATATAACTGCTATGAGAGGTCCTCACCTGACCATTTCATTCTGTGCCCACAAGGCTTGGTTCACATCAGTTACATATAACTGCAATCATGAGTATAAGAGTTAGTTAGTTGAAGGAGTAAGGAAAGGCTATTCTAAGCAGGTAGAAAACCATAAAAGAGTCTGCTATTGCAAGTGAAATAATACTAGGTTGAGAATGTGAGGCATATTGGAAAAGGAAGGACTGGGTTATAAAAGGAAGGCTGGAGGTGGGAGATGTGCTGCATTCCAACCCAAGCAAAATAGATTCTATTTTGTCCATCTAATAGAGCCAAGAGAATTTTTTTTTTTTTTTAAGTAGGAGTGTGGCACAATTAGAAGGATAATTCTGGTAGGTGTTTGATGGATGGACCAGATCTTGGAGAGTACAAGCAGAGAAGAGCTCCATTAAGAGGCTATAGCTATAATGACATGCAAGAGAGCCTAAAATAAAACTTGTTGCTTTTGACATAGAAAAGAAGATAGATTCAAAGTTAATTGAGCATAGGAGAGAAATGATAGAAGGATAAGTCTGAAATTTTTCATTCAGATGAGTCAATGGTGGTGGTGGCTTCATTCTCTATAAACATTAAGAGAGAGAACAAGCATTTCTAAGGGAATTAATGAGTTTTGCTTTGGATGTGTTGGTTTAATTTAATAGCTATGCCTGATAGATTGATGGGAATGTGGAATCAGGTCTCCAGTAGATCAGGATTGACATAGAAGCCAGCCACAAGCTCATGAATAGTCTGGAATGCTTCTAGACAACTAGGATTTAAGGCAGTGGTTTACAACCTTCAGAGATCTGAAACCCATTTGAGAATATGACAAAAACTATGGTCTCCTCAGGTGTGCATACACAATTGCAGAGGGTTCCTAACTTCTGGAACTGTTTTGTTAATCTTTTAGGGACTGCCATAGACCTGAGTTAACAACTTCTGATTTAAAGAGTAAACAGAAGTATTTGAGATGAGTAGAGAACCCAGGAAAGATGCCTTAGAAGCAGGGATGGAGAAGAAAGGGTAGGGAAGGGGAGAACTTTGAGAATCAGAGTTTCTAGTGCTTTGTGCTCTGGAGAGGTCAGTAATGCGAGTTTCAGCTGTGTTTCTGGGCTTGTTCATTTTTAACCATTGGTGATTGATACCGTATGGAGGCAGAAGGCAGAAGGCAGGTGGTGCCAGTTGAGAATGAATTGAAGTATAGGGATCAAGGCATAGTAAACAGAGTGAGGAAATCTTGATGTTCTCTGTGATAAACAGTCCCAGTATAAAAATGTAGGCTGTTTTAAGGAGTTACAGAAAGGGAAATTCCATTATTTTGATTACCTGTTATGATGTTTTGGCCCACTGGTTCTCAAAAGGCTGCCCATTGGAAACAGAAATGTTTTAAAAATCTGGGGCCCTGTCAAGACTAATTAAGTCAGTATCTCTGCAGGATGAGCTTCCTAGCTTTGGTTTCTAGTTTTGGTTTTTCCTTAATCGTTAAGAGCCAGTTTAACTGCTATGGTTTGAATATGATTTGCCCCCACAAACTTATGCAGGAATTTATATGTTAATGTTAGTAAGAGGGCGGGAAGTTAATCTGGCTATGATCTTTTGAAGTGGTGCCTTTGGAATGGTTATGTTTAGGTAAAGTCATTAAAGTGGAGTCCTCATGATTGAGTCCTTTATAAGAAGAGGGCAAAGACCAGACAAATGTGCCCCCTGGATCTTAACCATATGATGCTCTATGTTGCCTCAGGACTCTACCAGAATTGAGCAGATAGATGCCAGCACCTGAACTTCCAAAATTGTGAGCTAAATAAATCTCTTTTCTTTATAGTCAGCTTGCCTCAGATATTTTATTACAGTAAGGAGAAGTTGACTAATGTAGTTCTAAGCAGAAAACTTCTTATCACTCTTGTAGTATCTTCTGTGTAAGAATCCTTTCTTACTTCAGTATTATCATCAAATTTCTCACCTTAACTGTTTTGATGTTTTTAAATCAGTGTTCCTTAGTCTTTCTGATAGACTATAATTTTCGATTACAAGAAAATGTATGGCTTTTTGCTGTTCTCCAGATTTATCTTTTTGAGTAACATAATCCTCAGTTACTGAGGTGATCAGTTCTATGGAAAATAGGAAATTGTTAATGGTCCTTTCATGAGGAAAAATTATTCCTTTGGTAGTCCTATTTGCTTTAAGCATGTTGTATATATTGCTTTCTTTCTTTTTTTTTTTTTTTGGTGGTACTTGGGCTTGAACTCAGGGCCTTCACCTTGAGACACTCCACCAGCCCTATTTTTGTGAAGGATTTTTCAAGATAGGGTCTCGTGAACTATTTGCCCAGGCTGGCTTCGAACCACTATCCTCCTGATCTCTGCCTCCTCTTGAGTAGCTAGGATTACAGGCATGAGCCACTGGTGCCTGGCTTTATTGTGTTTTAACCAGAAAAAAATTGGTTTCTGCATTGTTTTCCCAAGTACCTAGTTTTATAATCCCCTTCTTTAAAATGGCATTGATGTATGGCATAGACCTTAAATACCTTGTCATTTCATATGAAGGGTAACCTTGTAAAAGCAGTTAAAAGCAAAGTATCCAAGTAAGAAATTTCACCTGTTATATTTTCACCTTGCTGTGCTTTCTCATGATTAATTTTATATGAGGTATTAGTGGTTCAGGTTTGAACCCTGCATTCAAAACCTTGAAATAAAAATTAGAATACAGAGAGGTTTGATCTTAATGTATGCCAACTCTGACACCAACCAGAAGCTGTCAGAGGGTTTGTTTGGTCTGCAAGCTACCTAGTGAATTAACTTTTATACTTGCAAATAAAAATAATCTTTTAAAATTGTATTAACATTAGCTTACTGGCTAAATTATTTTTGTAGATTGTAGTCTTCTATTGTGAGTAACTTAGGGTGGATATCAAGCTTCTCTGTAAAACACGAAACTTCCCAGTGTTTTAAATGTAAGCCTATAATAAGTGAAAATAGGGACACATGTAAAACCTGCTCAAGAAAACTGATATCTTACTTTTCTTTTTTCTTTTTTGGCAGCACTGGGGTTTGAATTCAGGGCCTCACACTTGTTAGACAGCACTTTGCCACTTAAGCCTCTCTACCAGCCATTCCCTTACAATTTATATGAAATGAACATTTAAGTTTAATTTTCAAATTTAATGCCTAAACCTGTTGTACCTCTAATTTTCCAGCTTTTGTAGGTACCTAGGTAAAATTTAGTCAGATATTTATTTTGTAATATGTAGTACTTAGTCTTTCTTTCTTTCTCCCTCTCTTTTTCCATTTCTCTTATCACCTTCCTCACCCACCCACCCCCTTCCTGAAGAAAAATCCCACAATCAACAGCTACTGTTTGCTTTGATTTGAAATGGTTTGATATTGATGGGGATCTTTTTTAAATTCACAGTTAAACTTAGAGGTTTTATTTTCTGATACACATTTTGCTTACCAGATATATCAAAGCTGTATTCTTTTTTACCCCTTGCTTTTAAACTTGAAGAGACATACATGATCTGTTTTTGTGTTCAGAAGCTTGAGGACTGCAATGAATCGCTAGAAATCCTTTCCATTTTTTAACATTTTTCTGTCTATGGAAGATGAAGAAAAGAGATAATAGTAACAATGAGAGTTGCTGAATTTTAATGCTTTCCATATGCAAGTGCTGTGCTAAGCACTTTTCTTCAAATTTTATTTCATTTTTGCTGCAATCTGTAGTAGGTTCTGTTATCCACATTATTTTATGGATTAGGCTGTTGAGGCACAAAGGTGTTTAGTAACTTTCCCCATAGTCTTATGGCTCATAAGTGGTAGATTTGGATTTGATTCAAGCAATTTGCTGAATTCTTAAACTGTGTATGTGTGTGTGTGTGTGTGTGTGTGTGTGTTTAAACTTAATTTTTAATAATGTCAAGCTAACAGTTAAGCTCTAGACACTTTACTGAATTTGTATAGTGCTTTGGGAACCATGCCAAGACTGGGGTACAGAAATAAATAAGCTTAGATCATGCTTTTGAGAAGCTTATTATCTACCAAGTAGACATATAGACAGAAAATATCTCACCATATTGCATTTTCACAAGAGGGTGGAAAATTGCTGTCATAAAAGTGTGCATACAAGCATGGTAATGGGACTCAGAATAGGGACACTGACTTAGTCTTGGGTATCAGATATCTCAGTTCCTTTCTTTTTTAAATTTTACTCATTTATCTTCTATACTAAGGTTTCCAAATTTTCATTTCCAAATTCGAACTAGATCTAGACCTGTCCTGAGCAATGGCCTCTTCTCTGATTATTTGTTCCGAATCCCCTCTTGGATATTGCACAGATTCTTCCACTTCCAAATGTCCTAAATGGAGTCATTACCTTCCTCCCCTGCAAACCTACCCTCCCTTCATTCTTTCCTGTGTCAGTAAATACTAGCTTAAACCACAATTCCAGTCATCCTCCATCTCTTTCTTCCTTAGTCTGTATTGATCACAGAGCCTGTTCACTCTATCTCTTCAAAATGTCTCTTCTGTTTACTGTACTCCATCTTCAGCCAGTGCTGCCATTGTGATCCACACTGCTGCTGTTGCTTACCTGCACTGCTGAAATAGACCCTGACTGACTTCGTTACAATTCTTATCTTCCAGTCCCCTCATTGCAGAGGCAGTGGTGGTATATGCGTGTAAAGACATATGGTTCTTTGGATTTTTAAAATTTTTTGTTTGTGTCCATCTGTGTGTGTGTGTGTTTTGGCTGCTCATTTAGCTCATCTTTGCTATAGAAATGAATATGAACACTTAACATGGCAAAGGAGATGACTTGTCCCTTCCCTGCATCTCTAGTTTCGCTTTATCCCATTTTTCTCTCATTCTTCCCACTCTAGCCATGGTGGCCTTCTTTCAGGTCTGAATACTCTTAACTCACCTCAGAGCTGAGAACACTGCTGCTCCTATACCGGGTCCTGTTCTGTGGTGGTTCCCTCTTCTCTAGCATGGTGCCTAAGGCTTAGTTTTCTATTCATTGTTAAAGAATGGAGAATGAAAGTGATGTTGGGCTGTAAAACAAGTAGGAGCTAGCCACATGTAGAGGTAGAGTTAAATCATTTTCAGCAGAAAAAATAGATTAAGCAAACTAATAGTTTTTACATATAAAAGCTTCTGTAGATCAGGAAATCTTACAAAGAAAATGAACAAGGATGAGATACAGTGGAAGAGATACAAGTGGCTGGTTAATATTTGAAAAGTTCACCCTCATTAATAGTCAAGGAAAATTAATTCATTATTGCCATTTTTCATATCTCAAGTTGTGAAAAGATTTTTATAAAATTCTTTATTGGCTATATAAGATATCTTGTTTAGTAGGCACAGAAAATATGTGGGTTTAGCAGCCTAAAAAACATGTCTGTAAGAACATAGGAAAAACAATAATCATCAGTATGGTAGGAATTTAGTTGACATTTAAAATTTTCTTTTGTAATCAGAAATAACATGCTGTGTTCTTTCAAAGTCATACATTAAGACAGTTTATTTGAAACACTATGAAAGCTGTCCAAAGTAAACTTTGCCTTTACAGTATGAGGAATTAATATATCTTTGAGTTTGAATTCCCAAATTTAAAGTCATATTCAGAGCTTGTTGCCAGTGGCTCATGCCTATAACCCTGGCTACTCAGGATGCTGAGATCAGGAGGATTGCAGTTCATAGCCAACCCCAGGCAAATAGTTCACAAGACCCTATTGAAAAAAACCCCTCGCAAAAAAAGGGCTGGCAGAGTGACTCAAGCAGTAAGAGTACCTGCCTACCAAGCGTGAGGCCCTAAGTTCAAACCCAGAGCAGCCAAAAACTATAAATAAATAAAAGTTGTATTCAGTAAAATACAGATGGTTCCTGGCTCACCATGGTTCTACTTAGGAGAGTGTAAAAGCCATACTCACTCAATAGAAGCCATTTTGAATTCTTTTATCTTGCTAACAAAGCTCTCTTGAGTTGCTGGGTAGCAGCAGCAAGCCAACTCCCATTCAGCCACCCAATCAAGAGGGAAAACCACCAATATCTAAAATGTACTGTATTGCTTAACTAAGATGTTCCTTAGCTTAGTTGTAATAAATACATTTTTCACTTACCATATTTTCAACTTACCATGTTTTCAACTTATGATGGCTTCATCAGGATGTAACCCTATAGCAGGTACCTTTTTCCCCTTATTATCAACAGTATAGTGTATTAGTTAATCTGACATTACTTTTAATAGAGATGTTAATTTGTAAGGTATTCATTAATTCCTCAAAAACGATTCTGTGAGGTGAATAGTATTGTGTGTATTTTACAAATGAGAGTAGGAGTACTTCAGAACTAGTCCACTGTCACAGAGCTTCCATTAGGAGTATGTCTGCTGTCTTCACATTCCAGGTTTTCGTTACAGATATTTATGTTTGTTTCTGTGGTGAAACAGTGAAATTCTTCAGTAGGCTTCTGTCTGAACACTATTAAGATTGGGTGGTTAAATAAAATACTGCAAAATATTTTATGTTTTCAACAAGAATTGTTTCACAAGTTTATAAGCCATTGAACTTACCGTTCCTTAAGGACTCATTCAAGGAAATCAGCATCATTTCAGTCTCCCCACTACCACCGTCTAGGCACCATTACAAGTAGTTTCATTGACTAAAGCATGAAATACAGTCATCTGCTGTTTTGTATGTTGTTGTGTGTTTTTTTGTGTGTGTGTCAGTGCCTGGGAGCCTCAGCCACTTTGATTCCCATATGAAATGGTATCTTTGTAGCTCTATAGATTTTTAAGGATCATGACAATCTTAAGTTATTTGCATGAACCTGCTTACCTACTAGTCTTAAGACTTGATACTTAGATTGAGTATCATATATAGTAGGTAGAGACATATGTAGTGAGGATTAACTTTCTGTTTAACTTAATGTAATGAAGGTTTTTTGCATCAATTTTTTTTTCTTTTACACTTACCCGTTTAGTAAATGTTTTCATAATATAGTGATATAATTAATACATAATGCTTTCCCTTGGAAAATACAAGTTTTTTTGTGGCTGGGCATACTGTTAAAATTTTCTTTATGTACCTGGACAGCCATTCCTAAGGAGTGACTTCTGAAGTCTGAGCTCTTGGACACCTTACTTGGCAGGGTAAAGGCTTTCTGTTTCACTCACATGGTTGTGCTGTTGCCCCTCGTGCATTTAGCTCCATCTCTACTGTGCCTTTGAACAGCAGTGTGAGTAAAAGGGAGAGTGGGAAGGTCAGCTTTGTAATGACGATTTAGCTAAACTGACAGTAGTTCTGGAATTAAAATGGAAATTGAATGTATAATTTCTAAATTTGTCTATATTGTATCTTTATCATTCATGTTAGACTCCTGGAATTTTAGAATTAGATGCTGTATCTTTGAATAGATAGTCCAAATTTGTTTGGTTGCTGTAGCAAGATTTCAGAAATTAGGAAAGTAATCTGAAATCTTATCCAAATCTGTTTTTTTGCTGTTATGATGGTGAAAGATGCCTGTATTTTAAAGTTAACGTAAGTTGCAGACATGACATTCCCTCCTCAGTATTTTAGTACAGTCTCTAAAAACTGAGCATGTGTATCTACATAAGCACTCTGTTATCTCAATTAACAAAAGTAATAGCAGTTCTCTAATATCTATCACTCAGATCACGCAAATTTCCTTCAGGTAGCTCTTAATACTGGTTTGTTCAACCAGGATCAAAGGCCATATTACATGGGCATTTTGTTCATTCAAATAAAAATAATAGACTTTACATTTATTAGTGTTAAAAGTTATTTTTATTAGTAATGTCTAATTATGCTAGTCCAGGAATCAACAATCTTTCTGTTAAAGATTGTAGGCTAGTGGTCAGTGGATTTTTTTCAGAACTAGCCAGCTGTACTGCATAGTCACATGAACATGGCTGTCCATGTTCCAGTAGGTCTCTGAGAAAACAGGCCCCTGGCCCGTTGGCTATAGTGTGCTTGCCCCTTCCTAACCTATTATGACCTGGTTTGTTTCTGTCTGTTGCTGTGACAGATCCCAAGTATTCTGTCAGTTAGAAAATTCAACTTTCTGAGTCCATCAGACAGTAATAGCTACTATTTAGTGGACACCCACTATATATGCTAATGTACTTGATGTAAGTAACCATATTTAATCTTAGAAGTACCTCGGGTGTGCAGATGATATTGTTACCGATTTATATGAAGAAAAAGAAGTTAGATAACTGGTGACCAATTCAGTGTCACAAAGCTAACTGTGTAACATTTATGCTGTATACTATCAAGCAGATATTCTTTCTAAAAGGAAAATTTTACTTTTTTTCTCCATCTTGGTCACAGGTGTGTGTTGAGAGACTACCAAGTAATCCCTTGGAATCAGAATACAAAATGTCTGTTTTCTCATCTGCTATTTTGGGAGCTTTATAAGAATATGAGGTTAATTTGGATGCTGTGTTAGGATCTTAGGAGACCACATGGATTGTGTTTGCAAATTAGTCTATTACTAGTCTTCCCTGTTTCTGCCATTTCTCAAACCATGGATGCTAATTTTGTGATTAAATCTTTGAGGCAAACTCCACTATCTTCAGCAACTACTTGAATTTACTTAAAAGTAGTGAAATTGTACTTTTGTGTAGAATCTGCTTTATTTCAGTTGAATTTTTTTGCTTTGAATTAGATTTTAAGGTTATTTTTGCTTTACTTTTATGGTAGTGTTTATAGTCTTTCAGTTTAAATCTCTTGCCTGGTGTGGAAAATGTAAAATGTGGTCATCTTTAATGAAATTTGTCTTTGGAGCCAGGAGGTGGCGGTGTTTTCCAGGTGATGATTTAAGGTTACAGTGCATCATAGTTGCTGGAGTAATGTTTTAGAAGGACCTAAAATGTAGGCAATGCATTCTTGTCCATAGAGTCACTGGATGTGGAAGCAGCTGCTTCAACTTCTGTGGTGCATTTTCATAAAAAGCTAGAAATAACATTTCTTGAAAGTAGGACAGTGTAGGGCCTTACTTTTTATTAGAAATGAAGTGTTTGACAAATAAAAACTCATACTAGGCGTTTACTTGAGAAACAGGACAAAACACTTGGTCAAACCTTGTCTTAATATTAGGCCATGGGCAGTAAGAAAATTATTGATACTTGTATTTAAATCAAAATGGAAGCTGGGCACCAAAGACTCACTCTTGTAATTCTAGCTACTCAGGAGGCAGAGGAAGAGGATCTTGGTTTGAAGCCAACCCCAGGCAAATAGTTCAAAATCTTAAAAATACCCAACACAGTGATAACCTGTTGAAAGTATTCTGGGAATGGAGGGAGGAGGGATAGAGGAAAGTGTTAGAGGGGGTGAATTCAAGTATGATATATTTCATACATTGTAAGAACTTTTGTAAATGTGGCAGTGTACCTCCACCCAGCATAACAATTAAAAAAAAAAAAGAAAGAAAGAAAATACTCAACACAAAACAGGACTGGTAGAGTGGCTTGAGCTTGTAGAGTGCCTGCCTCATAAGCAGGAGACCCTGAGTTCAAAATCCAGCACCACCAAAAAAATAAATAAAAATCAAAATGGAAACAACTTGTATGTTTTTGTACAGTAAACATAATATATATTTGTTGTTTAAAAAAAATCCAGTCTCAAAAACAACAGAAGGAAAAAATAAAATCACTCTGATGTTCCAGTTCTCTGCATAAAGTAATTTTTAACATTTGGCAGGTATGTGTGTGTAAGTACGTACCTGGATATATAAACCAAAATTAACTCACCAGGCTTATATAATTTTTTACTCCAACAAAACAATATGGATTTTTAAGTCCGTGTAGTTTTATGATTTATAAAAGTATATACTTTTTAAATACTTTTATGAGACTGTGGTGTGCTTTATTTAGCCAATCTCTAAATGGACTTAAAGGTTGTCTCTAATTAACAAAAATTTGCATATAGTCTTGTTTGTATTTTGCTTGCCTCGTGTATTTGTCAAAGTATATGCTCACTGACAGACTGCATCTCCACATATAAATGTACATTTTAGTTTATTTGAATTCTCGCTGCTAGGTTCTCTCTTGTGCACAGTTTTTATACCAGATGATAAGAGAATGCTGGTTTACTCATAGCTTTGCCAGCACTGTTTGATAGCTCCATTATAAGTAAGTGGCATCTCATTCTCCTAAGTTAGCATTTCCTTAAGTTACAACAAGCTTAAAGCAAAGATTTCCAAATAAGTATTGGCCTAGGAAAATAATAATAGAAATTTTTTATTAGACTGAAGGGTTAATGAAAAGATTGTACATCCAATTTCATACTGGCCTTAAATGATCATACAAGAAAAGGAAAAAAGTTAAAAAATAAAGTGTTAAACATTCAGCTTAAATATTTTCTAATATAAAAAAGTTGGAAAGAGTAGAATATGTCTATAGAAGGGAAGGGATGGTACGCATTGGTAAAACATTTAATAGAGAGGATCGATTGTGGATCATTTTCTGAAGAAGCTTAGAAAAACAGAAAACCTTTTAGCAAGATTGAGAGTAACAAAAAAAGCAAGAATAAGTGATACTGGAATCCAAAAGGATTAACTATTCTACAGCAAAGATTTTAAGATTATTAAGCTGTGTACTTGCAGTTAGGGTTACTTCTTCAGAGGGGGGAATGAGACAGAAGGAAAGACTCCCAGAAACCTCCATTATGACCTCCTTGTGACTTTTAAGGGTGTAAAGAAAGAAAACCAGGACAGAAGGTATAAGGATCAGGAACAGCCAACCAAAATGCTACTTTCTGCACAACTAATTAATACAGAGATTGAGCAACACCCTGGAGAGAATGGATCTTGTCATTTCTTGGGCAGCCTTTCTTGGAAATGACCTCCCCCCTCCAGCTCTGGGAGTCTCTACTCTCCCACTTTATACTTAACTATCTCAATAAACTCTCCTGCTTTACACTTTAAAAAAAGAAAACTGTGAAGGTGAGTACAAGGCTAGCCCGGGCTACATAGCAAGACTGTCTCAAAAAGTGAAAATAAATTTTTTTTATTGTTTTTAAATTGCCTATAACTTTTTAAATGAAGTTAAGCATTTAAAGCTGTTGAAATTGTTACTTAGGGGTCATATTTTCCCCTTACCTTTCCAGTAGATTCATCTATTTCTGTATTTCTCATTCAATTTTTCTGTTCTTTATTTTGTATATCAGTTGATATAGTTGCATATTTCTGTGGCTAATGAAGGTTTAACCTTTCTTAACCCTTTCCGCAAACCCTTTGCTTTGTTTTTTGTTGTTGCCCTGCTGGAGATCCAACCCAGGGTTTCATGCATTAGGCAAGCTCTCTACCCCTGAGTGTAACCCAGTCTGAAATTTATAGTTACAGCTAAGATCTCTCAAACTCCAAGGTAGGGTGTCCCAACTACATTTGGCTGTTTGTAAATGCATCTTCCCAAATCACTAATACCTCATCCTGTCTCGCAGTGAGTGCGTCCCGCTCCCCATCTGTTATTTCAGTGCTGATACCTCCATCCACAAGGGTCAAGCCACTTTTTTTCAATCTCAGTTCCATCTCGCAAATCAGGGCAGCTGGATGTCTTACCTGGAACACTGTTCTGTTATCGTATCCAGTCCTTCATTGCCACTGTCTCCCTTCCCTCAGATTCTGTTTCCTGGAGTGCATTTTTTAAAGAAAAAAAATTCCATTTTTGCTTAAAAATTTTAACTTTTTTATTGCTGTTAGAATAAATATCTTGATCCTAAGATTAGACACTGAAAGATTGGGGAGGGGAAGGGGTTGCTTGGTAATTCCTTTTTTTTTAGCCTCAGTAATTTCAGAGTTATGCTCTTTTTGTTATAATTCATCAAGCTCTATATGAATGGATCTTGCTTCTTTCTGTATATATGCAAGACTTCCATGAAGAAAAGTTTGTTTAAAAAGAAAGCTATTGTTTTAAAAAAAAAAAAACATACACACAAGAGAAAGCAACAGCCAGGTGTAGTGACTCATACCTTTCATTCAAGCTATGCAGTATGAGAGGATCATAGTTCAGGTCAACCAAGTATAAAAATGACCCTATCTCAAAAATGACCCAAGCAAAAAAGCCCAGGGGTGTGGCTCAAGAGGTAGAATACTTTTCTGGCAAGCATAAGACCCTGAGTTTAAACCCCAGTACTGGAAAAACAGAAGAAGAAAAGAAAACCATAGGGCAATTATCCTAAAATTTTTTGAATATATGGAAATTTTAATTTAACGAAACTGACTCAGAAGAAATCATTGTCTTAAAGCTCTTAAGACAATGGCTCTGAATTATTCTTTAAAAAATTTTTTCAAGCCAACAAACAAAATCAGGTCCAAATAATTTTCAGATAAGGTCTTATAGACTATCTTACAGAGAATTAAAAAAAAAAAAACAAAAACACCCTAACTTGTCTGATTGTAGAACAGTACAAAGGAAAGAATATTATGAATGCAGACTTATCACTCCTAAATGAAGTATTATCAAACCAAACCCATCAGTGTATTTTTTAAATCATGGTTTATTTCGATTTCAGGACATAATGTAGTAAGTTTAAGAGAAATGTATGAGAACAATAAAAATTGAGAGTAGCTTGTTTCCCTAGAGAGGAGGGATGTGGGTGTGATTTGAAGCATCAGTTGTAATATACTGTAATGTTTATTTCTGAAGATGAATGCTACATGGATGTTCACTGTATTCTTTTTGCTCTTCTGTATATCTGTATATCTTAAATATTTTACGCAGTAGGGTAAAGTTTGTAGGTTTAATAGCTTTGTGAGTTTAAAATCAAATACTGTATATTTTTTGAAGTTCCTAAAACACACTGTTGGAACTATACAGACTAATGAAAAAAACACGGAATATGATAAAATATGCATCTTTATGGATATTGTGTTAAAGGGTTTGTTAAGTCTTTCACGTTCCTATGAAAATAGGTGCCTTTGAAAAGAAGTGTTTCAGCTTGCCTAACAATTTTTTTCCATTCCCAGAATTAAAAGAAATGGTTTAGAAATCTAGGTATATGAGAAATGTAGTATAGATATGAAACTGAAATGTTAGATTTTATAGCATTCATTCACCAAATAGTAATTGAACATTTACTCTCTACCAAATATGATGTTGAGCTGTAGACATTTATAGATCTTTAAGATGTGGTCCTTAACCTCAAGAAGCTTAGAATTTAGTAGGGGAAATCCATGATACAAGCACGTGTTTGATTATAAGTACCATAATAGCCAAAGGCAGTTTGAAATATTTCTTCCCAAGTGGGAGTTAGTTTCCATCATCTTTTCTATAGCAGTTTAGTTATTTTAATTTAAACAAAATTATACGTGTATGTTTTCAGGAAAAATTTAAGCATTTTGAATTACTGATGTAGACCTTTTTTTACCCACTGGTAACATTATTTAAACTTCAAACTAAAAGAGCTCTGATAAGCCCTTATATGCACTGTTGAAATTGAAATTTGTCAGTTTCAGATTGCCAGTTTTGTTATCCTGTTTAAAAAGTATATAATATGTTTAGCTTTAAGAAGTAAATCTTGCTGAGTATGGTAGTGCATGCATGTAATCCCAGCGCTAAGGAACCTGAAACAGGAGGATTTGCAAATTTGAGCTACATGGCAAGACCTTGTCTCAAAAAAAAAAAAAGAATCTTTGTTAATATCTAGTACTATTCTCTTATTTAATAAGCAAATGGTCTTTCATGTAGGGTGCCCCTTTTTTAAAGTACTACCTTTTCTTATTGTATCTTTGACTGGTAAGTTTTTTACTAGAAACTTTGTTGAAGCAGTAGTATTTTCTGAGCTTGTCAGGTTGCTCATCTGAATAAAATATGAACACTTGAACAATTCAGGATGAACTATCCATTTTTAATTTTGGAATTTGAAATGTAGAAATAATGGTCAATTTTGAATTAATTTCAAGACTTCTTTGTACTCATAAAGATTCGTTTTACCTTCTTTCTTGATTTATTTTTTGTCTTGTTGGTTGTCCTTGTCTTGTCCCTCAGGCAATTCAGTAGTTTAGAGCTAAACTCAGAGGAGTAGAAGTAAATCTGAGTCAATTCGTTTTAACCTGTTTGGTGTTTTAAAAAAAAAAAAAAAAAAGCCTGTCATCATGAAGCAGTAAATTGATCTATTTTCTTTATTTAAAGCCACACCTCGTAGGTGTGTAGCTGTTAGGTTTAGGTTGGGCTGCAGACAACAGAGATGCAATGTAAGGGGAATTGATTTTTTTCTCATATACATAACAATTAGGAAGTTCAGGAATGATAAGGAAATTCACAGCATCAGGATCCAGGCTTCTTCTGTCTTGTTGTTCTCCTTCTTATCTCCTTGTCTCTTGATCCCAAAGAGGTACTTGAGCTCCAGCTCTCATTTCCAAACTCTTGGTAGGAAGAGTGAAGGCAGGAAAGTCAAAGGAGTCCTTGCTGGCTTTTTTCCTCTTGCTGAGCAGACATCCCAGAAACCAATATCCATTTCATGTTATGTCTTGACCAGAACGTTGTCATGGTGGCCATTTAGCTGTATATTTTCAGGGAGCCTGAACACTAGTATTTTATTTCCATCACAGTGTACCCATAATGGTCATTATAAAAGAATAGTATGGTGAGCATGTGAGTGAAGCAAATGCTTACTCTATCTCACAATTTTTGCAGGAAAATAGCAGAAAACCTGATGATGTGCAGATGGCTTAATAACTGGTCTATAATGTAATCATGGGAAGTGATGCTAAGAAATCTCTGATCTGCCTGCTGGTTTGGACCTACTTCATCAAATAACTGTTGCCATTTATTTTGTTTTTATTTCATATATCATAATTTTGAGGTATTAGCAATCAAGCCCAAGAGCCTCACACTTTTAGCAAGCTCTCTACCATTGAACTTTGTCCCAACCCTCGTCATACATTATTTTATACAATGCTCACAGCACCACTGTGGGGTAGGCACTATATTGTGTGTTATACACAAGAATAATGAGGCACAGTCCCAGCTGCCATCCCTGACCCCCTCCTTGTATGTAGGAATGGTTTGAGGTTGCTCAAATGTACACAAGAAACAGGAAAACATGGTAAACAGATTTAAAAATATGTAGACATGGAAGAAAAAATAATGAACTTTGTGTACAATTGCTATACAGAATTGAATACCATATGGCCTTGTTACAGGTATTAGAAGTCTTGGTTTGTTCTGTCACTGTGTTTTATCAGAAACCAAAATGTAGAAAAACAAGGGAACTTACTTTGTACTTTTGACATCTTCATTGTTTTGTCATATAATAATTTGAATCTTTATATAGAATACTAGTTTTTTATATAGTGGCTGCAAGGAATCTGAAAGATGATTATAGTGTATTGTTACTATTTGGTGATTTGGCAGAGGGCAGGGTAAGCTAGGCCAAATTGCTTATTTTTTAAAATGTGAAAACCCAAACAACTTTTTGGCAGGGTATGGGTCACACGCTTAACAAAAACTAGGGAGGACTTGCTTGTTTGTATAAATGCTCTTATTGTAGTCTTGAATATATATTGGAAGGTTCTAATCTTGATAAAAAATGGTGGTGTATGGCTGTTTGCTAGAGCTCTCCCCCATACATAAAAGTTTGTGAGCTCCTTGAAAACAAAAGAGTGCTTATTCATTTTTCCCTTTGTATAGAAAGTACTCAATAACTGAGTAATAAATGTCTACTAAACCAGAAGAGTTTTACAATTAAGTTTTGCTTAAAATTTTAAGTAAGTCAGTTACTCTGCCTGCAATAGAGAAAAGTAGATCAACTTTTTCTAGCCCCAGCAAGTTGTATGATGTGTGGTTATAATACCATTAATGGCTGGACATTAGGGCCGCAAAGTCCAGTCCTCAAACAATGGTATATTTAGGGTCTTGCCATGTATGGTACACCAGAACATAGAGGGTTGTAAAGGCAAGTTTCTGGAGAAAAGTCTGGCAAATTCTTGGCATGTAAAGATTATTTATTTTTTTAAGAAATGAAAGTTGTTTCCAAATTTTGAAAGAATGTAATGTGACATGCTTTTATTTTTAGTGGAGAGAAGGGACATGATTTGATGCTTACAACATTTGAAAAATGATAATATTTTGAATAAAATAAAACTAAATTTAAAATAATATTTTATTTTCAGGATTATTTGTGAAAAGTAAATTAGCAGAACATTTAAGTTTATTAACTTTGTTTTGTTTTGTTTCTCAGGATGTGATCTTCGTGGTGGGAAACTAAGTTTTAAACTACCCCAATGGATGCAGACAGTGATGTTGCATTGGACATTCTAATTACAAATGTAGTCTGTGTTTTTAGAACAAGATGCCATTTGAACTTAAGGAAGATTGCTTTGGAGGGAGCAAATGTAATTTATAAGCGTGATGTTGGAGTAAGTATATGAATTTTGGTATGGGTCCTACATAGCCTACTTTTATAGTGCAATGAATAATGCTGTAATATATTAATTCTGTAGATAACTTATGATGACCTTATCATACGCTAATTGTATTTGATACAGCAGGGGCCCTGTATAAGTGGCACCTCTTCTTATGGAGGTGACAAATTTTGGAGAAAAATCTATTTTTGAGTCTTAACAAAAAGCTCATTGGTTACAGAGACATGTTTTTGTTCTTTCATCTTAGAACCAAAGAAAGGAACCTTTATACTTTATTTGTATTTATTAAAATGCCCTACTATCCTAATTTCTATAGGATATTGTCATCATTCTCTCTAGTTAGACAAGCAAGATTTTTTTCCCATCACATATTGCTAAAAGGACAACTGGACATTGTAAATTTTAGTATGTATCAAACTTACTATATTTACAATAAAAGTCTTAGTATTAATAAGTAATAATAAAACATTAATTTTTTGAGATTAACACTGAAATGGGAGTCAGTGTTTTCTTGGATTTTATAAACTAAAGACCCATGAGACAAATAGGTATTTTACACACTTATTATAGAAATTAGGAATGCATTAAAGGTTCTCTTTAAGTTTTAAGAATTAAATGTCAGTGTATCTAGGTAAAGTATTGTTAGTTCTTACTACTAGAAACTTAAGTTAGAATGAATTAAATTCCATTGAGATTTTCAGGGATCCACAAAAAAGATTTTTAAATTAATTAGTAATACCATCTTCCCTTAAAAATAAATATATTTGCTAAAAAGTTTAGTAAGGAAAATACTTTGTTAGTTTAGCAATACAACGGAAATGAAGTAGATTTTTTTCTGGGAAGGTTGACTGAAAATTTTAAGTTGAGCCAGGTTGTGATGGCACATACCTATAATCCCAGCACTAAGGCAGGACGATTGTGAATTTGAGACATGAAACCCTATCTCAAAAAAAAACTAAACTAAACAAAAAAACCTAAATTGATGGGCAAGCTGGTGATGGGAGACAATTAAATGCAGAATAAATTCACTCAAGAATTTCAGTCACTTGTGTATGAAACTTTATGATGTATCTTAATTGAAATGTCATCTTGATGTTTGACAAATTTTTAAGTCTCCTCAGATTTAATAGTGTATATGACATTATTACCAAGAAGAGGAAGAACTCAGACTATATTAAAAATTTTAAGAAGAAATATCCAATTCATTTATGTTTTATTTTATCCAATAAGCATGTCTCTTTTTAACACATAATTAGTATGTAATAAATATTTCTGTAAATGAAAAGTTGCACTGAGAATTTAAGTTCACATATTATCCTGTAGCTTAGTCTTTGACCTGTTTATTCTCACTCTATAGGTAATTTCATCCCAACCCATAGCTTTAAATGCCTTTCGTGACCTGAGTGCGGTGGTACGTGCCTATTGGGAGGCTGAACCTGGAAGGTCATGAGTTTGAGGCTAACCTGGGCCTCATCTCAAACGATAATTTTTTTTTTAAGTGCCTTTTGTGTCTATAGAATCTCTAATAATATCTCCAGCTCCAGCATATCTCCCACACCTGAGTTTTTTATGTGGAACTTGGAGGTGTCTCACGTAAGATATAGTATGGTGTAGTGATAGGTGACATGAAGCAGAGTAAAGCAAAACTGGGAAGTAAAGAATGATGAAGAGATGGGATGGGTGTTTTTATGGAGTGGTTAAGGAAGGCTTCTCCATGGAGGTGATGGCTGGTAAGAAACATGAATCAAATAAGAATAGTCATGAGAGAGTATTCCAGATAAAAGTAACAGCTATTAAGAAACTCCTCGTGTATAAATTTGGCATGTATTAGGATCCATATAAACTCTAGTGATGTGACTGGAGTAGAACGAGAGCTGAAATGTTTATGAACTTGTGGTTTGTTGATTCAATGTGTGTAGTGATAATTTATGGAGACCTTGTATTTTAATTAATTAAAAGCTTATTGAGAGCATGGTGTGGTGGTACATGCGTATAATCCCAGCACTTGGAAGGCTGAAGCAGTAGGATCATGAGTTTGAGAGTACACAGTGACACGTTGTCTGAGAGGGACGGAGACAGAAAGAAAGAAAATAAAAAGTCCTTTGGAATCAGTCATGTTCCTTACGTTCAGTATTGAACTTAATTTCAGAATGGGTGATTTGAAGAAGAGTTATTTGGATAAACTTGGGGTAGTATTTGGACATTGACATAGTCACGTAGAACAGAAACATATGTGAACATTAATGCTTATTAGGAAATGATTTTTTTTTTCCAGAAAGTATTAATGAAGCTTAGAAAACCTAGAATTACAGCTACAATTTGGTCCTCAGGAAAAATTATTTGCACTGGAGCAACAAGGTAAATGTTACTTGTTGTTTTTATTTTCTACTTTTGTCCTATGGAAAGGATATTTTTCTAGACTTACAAGCAAAATCATATGTAAAGCTTGTGTTCCTCAGTATAAAGTTTATTTCCTGTGTAACTGCTAATCTTTGTTTTCCCCTTAAAACATAGTGAAGAAGAAGCTAAATTTGGTGCCAGACGTTTAGCCCGCAGTCTGCAGAAACTAGGCTTTCAGGTAATATTTTAAAATATATATCCATACTGTAATTGTTCAAGGGTTCAGTTTTGTAAAATTAAGTTTTTAATTTAGTAAACTAAACAAATTGCAGAAATTCTTAAATTCAACTTTTTCTAGATTTTTATACTGCCCTATAAGTGTGACATTTTAGTAGTAAAACGTAGGAATATGGGCATATTTGTAAAAGATCCTGGCTTCTCCCCATATTTATTTCCCATCAAGAGATGTGTTAATTTCAACTTAAGTGTTTTTAACTCTCACACACAAAAAGAGAAAAATAATTTTTGATCATGTCAAGAATGCCACATCAGGACTGGGGTTGTGGCTCAAGTGATAAGAGTGCCTGCCTAGCAAATATAAGTCTTTGAGTTCAAACCTCCCTATCACAAAACAGCAACAACAAGAACAAAAAGAATGCCAGGTCAGGATTTGCAGAGCTCTACTGACATGGACATACTAGGTGGTAGTGGCAGTAGGGTGTAAAGTTGACAATTACTGGCATATCAGTCTTTTCAACTATTTTATACAGGCACAGCTTTGAATAAAATTATCGTTTACGATGGACTTGCTAAGTCACTTGCAAACGAGTAAGTGAAAGGTGCGACATGGTTCTTGAAGAGTTGGGCCAGGCTGTTTGGGATTTGGCTAGGTTTGTAGAAACAATAGTGGGAAGTTAAGTTTCTCTCTGGTGACTTCAGTCTCTCAAGTAGAAGGAACTGGACTGCTGGTGGAGAATGGGGGCTGTTAGCTCATGGGGAGTGGCAGAGTGAGTCTTGAGACGTAGTCATGAAGTGATGGTGGTGCCGTTTGGCTCTTTTCTGGCTTTTTACTGCTCTGTGCAAGTACTGAGTTACAGGAAGATCAGCTTATCCAGGCTTGAAGTTTTAGAAGGAATGTCGGAAAAGATAATGAAATGAAATAATTCTGATGTTGATAGGAGTGGCTAAAGTTACTAAGAGAACATTTTCAGCCTTAGAGGTCCATTTCTTAGCATAACAGGAGAAGTGTTGAGAAAGCCCAATTAGCTAAAAAACAGTTTCACTCTATCACCAAAAAGGAAAATAAGCATCTAACTGAACTCACAGAAATACCTTTTTATCCTGTTAATTATAAGAAAAGCATATCACCTTTGGAGCCCAGTGTATTCTCTTTATTTCTTGACCCTTTGGGGGGTTGGTGGTACTGGATCCTTTTTGAACTCCAGGCTTTTGCACTTGGTAGGTAAGCACTCTACCATTTGAACCATGCCTTCACCCTGTTTATGTCTTTTTAAAAAGTGACTTTTCAATTTTGAGTCATTAGAAGGGAGACCCTGATTTGATATCTTTCCCTTTACTCTTGCTCTTTTCTCAGTAGTTTTAAATATCCCATTTAAAATATTAAAAGTAATCTGTAGGTAAGATTTAAGACCCCTTGATGAAGAGTTTTATATATGCAAATATGTCATATTTTACTATTTTTAATGAAGTTTTTGAGCTTTTTTTCTTTCAGTGAATTACAGCTTTTGATACTAAAGAACTTAGAACACTAGATCTGTGCATAAGATAATTTGTTTTTCCTTAATATAAGGAAAAACAGGATTGCCATGATGAGCAGATTTTTTTTTGTTTCAAAATAATTCATTGAGTTTTACTTCTCTCCCAAAGGTAATTTTTACAGATTTTAAAGTTGTTAACGTTTTGGCAGTTTGTAACATGCCTTTTGAAATTCGCTTGCCAGAATTCACAAAGAACAATAGACCTCATGCCAGGTAAGTCTTTGAAGAATCAAGGTAACTTACCAAATTTGAAATTGCCAGTCAGACTATAAATACTTAGATGAATTTTGATATTTTTCATATAGTTATGAACCTGAGCTTCATCCTGCTGTGTGCTATCGGATAAAGTCTCTAAGAGCTACATTACAGATTTTTTCAACAGGAAGTATCACAGTAACAGGTAATCTATGAACTTGAAGCAAACTTGACAATTACATACTGTACTATTTTGTGTCTGTCCATACTCACTGAGCTTCATATAGTTGTGTATATAGATCCTTCTCATTGCTGGGTAGTATCCAGCATGTGAATGTACTCTCCATAGATACTTGAGTAGTTTTCAGTTTGGAACTATTAAGACTATTCTAGTATAATCTTCATAGTATGAATGTTTTAATTTATGATACATTGCATTTAAAATTCCCAAGAGAACCCTGTTTTATGACCTTCACAAATTTTTACGTAAACAAAATATTCAAATATAATTGGTACCTATTTGTTATGCTACATGTGTGTTTCTTTGTGTCTTTGGAATTTTTAATTGTTTGGAAGGGGTGTTTCAGAAAGCTGGGCATGCATGTCAAAGGGCAGCGTTAGCATGCAGGATGCTTCTTAAATGTGATTATTAATTGTGCAAAGGTATTGTTTGGGAGTTAGGTCCTACACTGGGCAAAACTGAGTTAAGGAAATTTTTTTGGTCTTCTTGAATTTTGCTTTTTATTCCTTCATTCTTAGAGAATAAAAATCCACACCTTATGGCTGTCAAATAAGCTTTGGTTTTGACTCATCTTATAGGTTTTCTTACCTTCCTTGGGAACTTCAAAGCCAATTACCAGGATCCCACCTGAATCTTAAAAATGGGCTGAAGGGAATAGGTCTGTTTGTTCTCTTCTTTAAGCTATCTATTTCTATACTTACTGACCCTGGACTTCTGAGAGGCTGCAAAATCTATTGATAAATCCCTGCTAAGTACAGAATCAAACAAATGTAAAAATCTTTATTTACTGAGTTAACAGACAATTAAACACAGTAACAAACTAAAGACAGATGACCTGGTTAATTACTATGCCTTGTACACTTATATCTGCTGGAATATCCTATGAAATGTTACCAATTCAGCTGAGTGGTTAGCTCATCCATTGGAGGATGGAGGTAAGGTGAGTTAGAGAGGAAGGCCCAAGATAGGACATGGTCAACGTGTTTAGTACTTTTAAAGTTCACAGTGAGGAAGGTTTCATGTTTTTCCACTGAGCAAGTGTGCATTAGTGAAACCTTTCTCTCTCTCTCTGTGTGTGTGTGTGTGTGTGTGCGCGCGCGTGTGTGTGTGCGCGCGCTCGCTGCTAAAGATCAAACCCAGGGCCTTGCGAATGCTAGGCAAGTGTTCTACCATTGATCTCTGTCCCCAGCTATGAAACTATTTTTATTCAAAATTTTGTGGAAGTGTGTTTCTTAGTGTGACTTGGATAAGCTCTCAGGTTAAATGACCAGATTAGTAATAAACAAGTAGTAATAGATCTGTGTGGAGTTTCAGACCATATAGCATAAAGCAGCCAACATTGTGGTAACAGCTCTGTTTCACACCCCTGGGTTCCTCCATACTTCTGTGGTTTTCATTGTTCATTCAGAAGTCAGTGACCAAAAGGATAGTGGGGGTCAAGTCCCATTTGTTATTCTTTCCTGTGCATGTTATAGGACTTTTTTCTCCATGATAGTATAATTTTTTATACTCTCTTTTCATACCTGTACCTAAAACAAAAAGATTATCATTTTGTGTTTCAGATTTCCTTTATTGTCCGGAAAAGGTTTCTGTTCTCTTGGTTCTTATTATGATTATGTATGACTGTGTAAGAGTAGTTTTGTTTTTTAAACAATGAACTTGATATCCTGAGCCAGGTAAATATTTTTAACTCTGGAAGTCAAGCTTTTCATACTATTCTCCTCCCACTCTCCTCACCCTTCCTCCCTTGTGTTTGTTACAGGGCCCAATGTAAAGGCTGTGGCTACTGCTGTGGAACAGATTTACCCATTTGTGTTTGAAAGCAGGAAAGAAATTTTATAACTCATCACTTAATTGGTTAGAATCTCTAACTGAGCACCTTTTAAAACCTGCTGCACATTGGACTCAAAGCAAAAGGAAAACTGGACCAACAGTAATTGAGGAAATAGACTCTCTTATTCACTCACAGCTACAGTGTAAGCTCCAGTCCCTTTGGATTTTATTTCAAACTTTGCTGTAATATAAAAGGAAGTTTACATGACATGACATTGCTGCTTTTACAAAAGGACATTCTATTTATTTTCGCAGTAATTCTCATGTCCCCATAAGCAGAGCTGTCACAATGTGCACTACCTTAAATTGTTTTATTGTTGTCATTATTTTTTTCCAGTTTGAGCTAATGTGTTTTATTTGTGAATAGTCTTTTACATTTTTGTATGCTGAATATGGGCACCAAAGAACCTGTAAAAGTTACCTTTTTCAATTGAATGTGCACAAATAAAAGTTTGGAAAAGATCTCTCTTCATATCCATTCTGTAACTTTTATTCCCCATTTTCTATTTTCATAAAAATTGTATTCGTAATTCTTTTTCTTTTTAACCTATGCAAGTTTAGACTCTGGCTGAAGTGTGTTGGCTTTTTGAGGTTGATTTTATATATATGTATATGCTATATGTGTGTGGTGTCTTTTCATGCTCTGTTACCAAATATCAAATAGGATTTTTTTTTTTATATTTTGCAGATTAGAAGTAAAAATATGTATATAAACTCTAGGGAATTGGAGTAGAACTTTATAAAAGATTTTTATGTTGCAAATTTAATACAATAGAAAATGTTAAATAGCTTTTAAAGGTAAAGAAATTGTAGTTTTAAAAAGACAAACCTCTTACCCACCAGTTGGACATGAGAAAGAAGCTGTAATGGGTTGTACCTTGTGTACTTTTGTGTTCTGGAAAGACTCAGTTGTAGTCGTAGGGATGTGATTGAGGTTCTTGACTTACTCATCTTAGGTTTCTCAAGGCTCTACTAGGAGTCTTGTCTGAAGTTGATAACATTGTTCTGTTTTAACAAGAAGTGCCCACAAGCTGCCTCTGTGCCACAGTAGTTCCTTGAAAGCCATTTTGCAAGTTTTGTCTTTCCCTTTGCTGTGTCTTATTTAATTTAGCTAAAGAGTGACTTCAATATATAAGATTGATACTCTTAGTTTGAATAAATACACATTTGTGAAACAGGGTCGTGGCTCACACATGGCCCTGAAATGGTAACGCAGGATCAGTTGTGCTCCACTGCTTAAGTTTAGAGGTATACTGCAACCAACACTGACTTTACCTAGAAATGAGCTGGGTAAAGAGTCAAAGAAGCTTCTCAGTAGAAACTGAATAGAGAGAGTTTTTCAACACACTCTCCCACAAATACTGCGTTTACCTACATATTTTGAAATGTTCGTAAAAACTTGCAACACCTGAACCTCCATGTTTAGTACATTTTCTGTACCATATTATAAAATCTTGAAAACCTACCTTAAGCACTGAACAGTATATATTATGTTTATTTTTGTTTTCTTTTTTCTTAAAGCCTTCCCCTGCCCCTGCCTCTCCTTCCCTCAAAAGTAGGGGCAAAGGTTAACTTTTTATACTTTTTCTCATGTAAGATTTAAGTGTGATTTTTTTAAGCCTTAATTCTTTTTTTTACATTTGTTTGTTTCATTTTAAGATCAGTAGGATAGCTTAACTCCTACATACAGAGAATAAAATAAGATGAAAAAGTTACAAGCAGGCTGTTTTTCAAGGTTTAAAATTTTCTCACTTATTTTTAATTAACAGTATAAGTCAACTCATTTTGAAGTACTCACACAAATTAAAAAAAAAAAAACATAGAAAGGGGGGAGAAAACATAATTGTATAGCCAGGGTGCAGATCCAGATGCACAAACACTTTCGGTGTTTGGATGACTTGAAAACCAGGCAAACTGGAACTTTTGGAAATGCTTTATCTGGGAGGGGAGGCAAGATTGCCTGATGGGATCAGGATTCAGGACTGTTGAGTAATCGCCGCCTGGTAGTGTCTGTGGATAGTCCACTGAACATAACCAGTCTGGGAAGAAGTGAGTGTGTCTGATGTCTTCTGGTTTTCCACAAGTACTGTAAATTTTTTTAATAAATAAAAGCTGTGAATATATACATACAAATTGTAAGTATTCCCCCTTTTTATTTTTGAAAACCAAAAAGCTTCATTTGGTGGGGCTGGGAGTGGGGACAAGTATTGGATAAAATTATTTTGAAGACAAAATTGTTTAGTTGTAGACTCAGGATGATAAAAGAAAAATACGAGAGAATGTTTAAGATTCTGAAGTTAAATGTTATTAGTAATAAACCAGCTTAGTTATTTTCCTGGCCATTTATAATGAACAGCCAAACCAAGAAATAGCTAAAATGTATGTAGTGGTTGAACTTGAATTGTGTAACAGGTTTTAAAAATATCTTAAAATCTGGGATGCTTGGCAAAAAAAAAAAAAAAGTTATTTTGATAACCTGTCTTGATATTTTAAAAATCTTGGCATATTATTCCAGCAAAGTTTCATGATGAATTAACATTGATCCTCTGCAGAACTTTTCCCTCCTCTTGCCAAAACAAACAAAAAACACTGCATGCTCTAACTTGAATATGAAATGTAACATGACAGAATCAAGACCTCAGATCTCCTTTCCTTGTAGCTTCTTCCTGCCAACTTTAATTTAGATAGCACATTTCAGAACCAGGACTTCACCACGTTCCTGAGTCTCACATGTCAGCATTTTACTGTTGCTTACATGGGTCTTTCCACCCTCTATCAAACTAGAACAGTAGGGGTCAGTAGGAAAATTTCCTGGCCAAATAACTTAAGGCTCTTAGGAGTCTCTTCAAGTGTCATATTTTTTAAGTAATTTTTTTTCAAGTTAAGTTGTTCATTCTTTAGGTTTTCTCTGTGTCTTGCATAACTTATACTAGTGATCTAATAAGTGACTACTTTAAGTGATTGAAGATTCTTTATTTTGGATTTTATATCATATCCAAATTCTGTTGGTAAAATGCCTTATCAGATCTTAGAATTCAACTGAAGAAATACAGGACAGAGCAATTCATCATGTTGGGAAAACCCCAAGATGGTATGGTTGGCCCATCTCTTTTTTATCACAGAGAAAAACATAGGAAATTATCCTGATGTCTGAACGTCATGTATTAAGTCTGCATTCATTTGAAAGTCAACATCGATTATAGCCTGTGTGCCATAACCTGAGGTAGAGAGATTCCTGAGGAGTCAGAGGAATTGCAGGAAACTGTAAGCTATCACGGAAGCGTTCCAAGAAGAGCATTTTTATAGGTATGACTTAATTACTTAAACCTAATTGCTTAGAAATTTGGATAAATAATCTAATGGCCTGATTCATTTTCTGATGTTTTTCTAACAGCTACTTCTAAATAAATATGGTCTCCAGATTTTAAATTGTCCTTTGTAATCATTTCTTAAAAAGATGAAAAACGCTTATTTTTCTCAAGTATTACAAAATTGTTTAATACCATGAAATTCATAATAATATAGTTTGCATTAAATTATGCTTCATAATTCATAAAATAAGCTGCACAATCTTTGACTTGTGGACTAAAAATTATTACTAAAATCCTAACCACAACCCTATCCTAATTTAGAACATATGTGCAATTGTCCGCATGTGTGTCCTGGTTCTTTTCTGGACAAGACCCAGTGCAAGTAGTGTTTTAGTAGGCAAAACTGTAAGCGCCTCTCCAGAACGCTTATGTGTCTGAATAATAAAGCTGGGGCTGGTCTCCATGTACACCTAAGCTTAAGGGGGTTGATCTCATCACTAAGACATCAAAGGCTGCTCTTTGAAAAAGAAAGTATTGAGCTAGCTACTATTGTAGATTTTTTGTTTGTGTTTTAAACCTGATATTGTGCTTAGAATAAGAAAAAGATTGCTTAGGATCTTGTACCTCATCTATCCTGAGGTTCCAGGAAGAGGAATTAAAGGCTGTATTTATAACTTCAGGGTGTCCCTTTAAATAATAATGAAGAGAAAGTGGAAGTGGCCAATGTGCACTAGTACAAAGACACCCTGTAAGTGTTCTTATACTGTAATCCACATTCATTAGGACTTGAGGACATTAGGTTTCTGAGGAAAGCTGCCTCAGTTGTTCCTTTCTACACAGCTTTGTGCATTCCAGGAGCTGCTGCTCCTGGGGCTTTCCTTTTTGAAGCTGTGTTGGCACTAATTCTTCTTGGTGATGACTCATAAAACAAATGTTTTTCACATAGTTCCTGAAAGAGAAAGAGACAGGAGTGAAAATGTCATTCTTTGCTTACAGTACTTGAGAAAAATGTGCAGACTATTATTTTTTAAAATCACCCAGGGCTTTTAATGTTTTAGCTTTGCAAAAACATTTTTATTGTGAGGCCTTGCTATATCGTGAAATTCAGTGTATATCATGACCTTTGGCATGCAAATGGTCAGATGGGGTGTCTTAACACAGCCACAGCACCCCTCCCTGCAGGCCGGGACCCCAAAGGTAGTTTTAGAACTGGTGGATGTTCATCCCAAATCCTGTTTCATTTTCTTCCTTTTTTCTAACTACCACTCTGCCTATATTTATATATTTGCATTATCCCCCTCACTGCTGCATTAATACATTCATTTCTGCAGGTTTATACTATCGGCATAAAAATATGCTATAATATGTTATCTTATTTAAAAATTAGAGGGGGGTGCCTTAGAACCTCCTTTTTCAAATCTTTTTCTGTAATTTAACCCAGGAATCAAGTGGTTGTGCCATGGTAAGTGGAATGGATGGAGTAGATACATTTCTGCTTTCAAGGAGCTTGTGTTTTCATAAGGGAGGCAATCATACTAAATTTAAAGTAAAAGTGCTGGGGAGAAAAGTAAATGGAAAAAGAATGACTTAGGGGAAGGGATTATATCACATAGGTGGCATCTCTAAAGAGGTGACATTTGATGGGAAACGAATTCCAGAGAACTGAAAATTGAGGCAGAGGAATAGGTTGGTACTTGGAATTTGAAGTCTAGAAAAGCGTTTTACGATGGGAAATACTGCAGCTTTGTGTGTTATAATCCTATAGAAGGGGGGTGTTGGTGGCACCATCAGTACTAATGAAGCATTGGTCTTTGCACCAAGGCATAGTATGCGGTCATAGATAGATGTGGATGTGTGTAGGTTAGATCTCATGGCAAGAGGGTGGCCTCTCTATTTCTGTTCTCTTGGTGAGCTAAAAAAGTCACCAATAGAAAGTGGGAAGTGGTGGCAGAGGCTTGAGGACAGAGTGTAGATGTGAAGTAATCTTGCAAAGGAAGAAAGTCAGCTTGCCAGGGGACTGCAGTAGATTGCAGAGCATCCATAAAGACTTAGTTGAGATTTATGGTCATAAATTTAAAGCAAGACTGGTCAACGTAGTGAATGCATTGTTCAGCCATGTTTACCTTCTCAGATACAGGGATAAAATTAAAAGTTAACTAATCAGAATTAAGTTTTGCCTGAATGATGGAGAGAGATGGTGCAGGGAAGAAGAGGGTATATGTAAAGGATTAGCTAGGATAAGAAAGAAAGTGAGAAAATGCATGCCAGGTCCTTGAGGGATTGAAGACTTGTCAACCTACTTGAGAAAGTAAGTTGTAGAGAAAAGTAGTCTGAGGGTAAGGGATTCTTGTAAATAGAGCAGTGATTGGTAACGACAATTCATCTGTTGCTCCCCTTCACAGCAAAATCATTGCAGGGAGTGGACTATAGCTGATGTCTTCGCCTCAAGTCCCCTCAGTTAGCTTCTGTCCTCACTCCACTGAGACTGCCTGACAAGCTTGTGATTACCTATTTGTACTGGCCCTCACCTCACTGTACCTCATCTATTATGCTGTTTGTTCTCCTGGCTTTTCTCCAGTCTCGCCATTGGTTCTTTTATGATATTTCCTTTCCTCTGCTTGATCTCTAGATGTTGACTTAATCTTGGTCAGGTGGGCAGGGCTTGGTCTAACCTTGGGCCTCATTTTCTTTTCTCTGCTTCTGACTGGGTGATCCCATCTGGTTTCCTGACTTAAAAACCACTTGCAAGCCAATGGTCCGCACATTCAACTCTAACGCAAAGGGTCTCCAGAATTTCAGATTTACTGTATGTATCCATCTGCGTACTAATAATGTCTCTACCTGATGTCTGCTAGGCATCTCCAAATTAATATATCCAAAACAGAACTGTCATCTCCTATATCCTGAAGTGCAGGCCTCCTCCAGGCTTCCCCCATCCCACTGCCCATCTGGCTTCTCAAACCAAAACTTTAGGCATCATCCTGACTACTCTGTTGCCTCACTCCCGGATCCAGATCATTTATTCATTCCTTCAATGATGAGCTTCAATTATATGCCAAGGGATTTTCCATGTGCTGAGATACAGCAGTGAACAAAATTACAAAATTCCCGCCCTCGAGGAGTTTAAATATAACAAAAAGACAGTCAAAAGACCAAGTAAAAGAGTGTTTCACTTTTAGTTAAAACTGAAGTAGGAAAGTAGATGTAGAGTTGCGGACATGATAGTGATTTTAAACAGGGTGATAGGAAAAGGGAAGATGAAGCAGCTAGGTATCTAGGGGATGTCTAGGGAAAGGACAGAGAAAACAAGGGTGAAGATTCTGAGTCTTAAGCAGCATACCTGAGTGAGTTTGGGATATATCAAAAAGGCCAGTGTGGCCATGGGTAAAAGACCAAGAGGGGAGGAGGAGGCAGAGGTCTTTAAAGCCGTCAGGAGGCTTTTACTCTAGATGGAGAGCCCCTAGAGGATTGGAGCAAAGGATGACCTGGTCATCTTTAAAGGGACCCCTAATTACTGTGTAGAGAATAGACTGGAGGGGGAAGATGAAGGAAATGGGAACCAGGTAGGTGGCCACCATGGTAATACAGAAAGGAGTTCATGGTGACTCAGGTATGAAGGTGGTAGCCGTAGATGCATTCTGAAGTAAAAGCCAACGCAGCCTTCTGATTAGATTGAATAAGGAGTGTGAGGGAAAGAGATTCAGAGAAGACTCCAGGGTTTGTGGCTACAGCAAGAAGGAGTAAAATGGTGTCCAGTGAGTAGAGAGAGATGGAGGCATGGACATCATGAGTTCAGTTTAGGACATGCTAGGCTTAGGTTATCTGTTAGACATTTGAAAACAGATGTACATAAGAGATGAACAGACAAGCCTCAAATTCCGAAGCAAGATCTAAGCTAGAGATGCAAATTTTAGTTATTGGAATTGAGATGGTACAAAAGCCATGACATTGGCTGAGGTCAATGAGCCAGTGAGTGTGATAGATAGACCCCTGCGATTAGCCATGTGTTAAGAGCCATTTCAGAGCAGTGATGGTTATAAAAGTCTTATTGGAACATGTTCATGAGAAAATGGAGCAGAATTGAAAATAGCAGCAACTCTTTAGAAGAGCTTGGATGTAGTAGAGATACCAAGCAAAGATTGGGAAGAAAAATGGCACCATTTTCATTTCCATGGGGAAAGAATTATGCAAGTTTCTATGCTGATGAGAGGTAGTGATAAAAATATGACTGGCTAAGGCATGATCAGGGAAAACGAGTGTGCTGGAGAAGGGCAGATGGCTTCAAGGGGTTGCCCTTGAATGAGAGTTGATACTTAGGACCTGGACAGTAGTGTAGGTAGCTACAAATCGTGACATGTAGACTGACATGGTAGGTGGTAGAAGTTCCCTTCTGATTATTTCTGCTTACTTAGTGAGGTCAGAGCAAGGACACTGGTAGAAAGTAAGGAGGTCAGGAGGTTCCCCAAGAGAGAAGGTGCCATTGGGCAGTTGTCTAGGACAGAGGCAGATTGAATGAACTAGGGACTTAGGTCATTGCCATACAGCATTGAGGTGTGTGCTTCCTCAGCCTCATTCAACTTTGTGGCTGCCAATGGTCACTTGGATGTGCCTTAAAATGACCACATCATGCTGTTGTCCTACATAAAATCCATCAGTAGCTCCAACTGCAGGTAGAATGAAACTCCAGTGCCTCACTCAGCACACAAAACCTACACACTGGTCTCTCCCTACTTTCTAACTTAATCTCAGCATCTGAGACCTGCACTTGGTTCCCTTCCTGAAACAAGTCAAGCCTGTTTCTGAGTTAGCCTTTACCCTGGCTGTTCTCTGCTTGAATTGAACCCTCTTTCCCAGTAGGCTCTTTATAATCACCCAGATTTCATTTTAAAGGTTAAGATGATAATCTTCTTGGGTTACCCAATCAAAAGTAGCCCTCCCCCCCGCCCCCACACACACATTTTATTCTAGTGGTTTTTCTAGCTGATAAAGTGGTGCTAAGCACCCAGATCAGTGCCTGGCATGTAACTAGGTATGCTGATTAAGTATTTAGTTGCACTGTGTTAGCCTGCAGGAAGGGCCACATCAAATTAACTACTAAAAGTAAAAAATAATTTATAAAACTTTGACTTGTTTTATTTTCTTAAATAAATTCACTTAAATTCACTTAAATTGGGGAAAAGAGTAAATAAAGTCACAGTTGAAAAAGCAAAAATAGCAAACTTCCCATTTTAAGTTTGTAGCTGGCAGAGCAGATATTCCAAATAAAATCCTTTCAAATTATATTACTACAGATATCTTTTCTGACCTCTTAGCTGAGTCACTGTTTATTTCATAAGGAACTTGACATCTTGGAAGAATATTTGTTTTCTCAGCTTTGTAAAACTAGGAGTAAAAGAACCTAACTCCAAATTTGAGAGAGGAAAATCTTAAGCAATGTGTGGTATTAAATTTGAAGTTAATTTGATATTATAAATAGTTTCCTTTCTTACTCCTTAGAAAAACTCATTGGGATTTATACATCAGGATTGGTTTCCCTGGTGACAAAAGTTGATTCATTGTTTTATTAACTTCTAAATTCCTAAGGACTCCCTTAGCTCAGCAGTGACCTCAGTCCAGTTCATGTCAGCCTCCACGTAAGAGCAAATTCCTTGGACTTTTCAACACCCCACATTTCCTTAACTAATTTGATATTAGTTATATTAGTAGTATTTGCCAATACCACTATTTTGGGGTTTGGGGTGGGGAGAGTTGTTTGTTTTTGTCTCTGACATTACTCTCCAGGGAACTTTGTTTAACATATGCGTCATACATAATTTGGTCAGTTTACATAATTCAAACTGCTTACATTTTCATTTTAAAAGCTTTTGTCAGGTGCCATGATTCATACCTACAATCCTAGAGGATCATGGTTCAAGACCAACTTAGGCAAAAAGTTCATGGGACCCCCATTTCAAGAGAAAAATGCTGGGTACAGTGACATGCACCTGCCATCCCAGCTATGGAAGTAAACAAGAGAATCATGGTTCAGGCTGGCCTGGGCAAAAAGCGAGATTCTCATCTCCAAAATAACCAGAGCAAAAAATGCTGGGGGTATGACTCAAGGAGTGGGTGCCTGCCTAGCAAGCAATAAGCCCTGAGTTCAAACTCCAGTGCTGCTCTCCTCCTCCCCGGTCAAAAAAAAAGCTTTTGTCAATCTACTGCATGAAGCAAAGAAGAGCCCTTGGCAATTAAGTATTGCCTGAGTAGGAGTTAACTAAAATTTCTAGAAGAAAATTCTTTTCCTTTTTGCTCTCTGTACTGTGTTTCCCCCACAGTCCTCAACCAGTCAGTACTACTGTTGCTGTAATTGAGTTTAAAGTGCAGAATTGTTCTGCCATCTTCCTTTTTGTTTCTCAGCATCAGTCTCCTTATCTAGTTTTGGTCTTCAACACAAACCTTGCAGTACTTATTGAAAGTAAGCCAACCTTTGGCGTTGGTCCTGTCCTAATTCACAATTTCTTGGAGAGAACATGGATTTAAGTTTATGACTCAAACATAACAAATATGTTTCTTTCACAAATATTTCATAAGTCAGAAATTAACTCATTGAGACAAGAGGCCTTCCCCACCCCAAATTCTGAATTAATAAGTTTGGTCAAGTTTTAGATACCCAAATCATATGTTCTTAAACAAAAAAATCTTCTGGAATTCCACTAGATGGAAAGACTGGATTTTATTAAATTCTGTCCTCCAATTTTCATTTGGCTTATAATTTGGTACATTTGACAGCTATGTGAAAAACAGATCCAAAAGTTTTTTTAATCTCAAGTCATGACGAACATTGCTTTCAAGTTAGACATTATTATAGGAATACACCATCATGCCCCATCTCTGCCTCAATTTTTTAGTGTTATTCACAAGAAATTTAGCAGCTAGGCACTGGTGGCTCACACCTGTAATCCTAGCTACTCAGGAGACTGAGATCAGGAGGATCATGGTTTGAAGCCAGCCCCTGGCAAATGATTTGTGAGACCCTGTCTTGAAAAAACCCATCACAAAAAAAGGGCTGGTAGAGTGGTTCAAGTGGTGGAGCGCATACCTAGCAAATGTGAGACCCTGTGTTCAAACCCAAGTACCATCAAATATAAATGTATATAAATACAAACTTACCGTGAGACCAAAGAAAGTTAGGCCTCAGGGCCCCTCACCTGCTCAGCCCCATCCAAGAGTCAGAATCATATTCAATTTTGCCTTGATAACTTGGAATATTTTTCTAAAAATAAAGTTCTCAAAAGCTTAGACTCCACTCTACACTGATCTTGTCCACATACTTAATACCTATGTACTTGTGTGTCAAATCTCTACCTTCTGCATAGATATTTCTCCTAAACTCCAGATCCCTACATGTGCTTGCATTCTTTCCCTTCATTTGCAAGTTCCATAGGTACCTCAAATACAATCTGTATAAACTGAACTAATCGTCATACCCAACCCCTGACCTGCTCCTCTGTCTCTGAGTCTTCTGTGAATGTTACTCTTGTATACTGGGTAAGTCTTTGAAGCTTGAGAAATATCCTAACTCCCTCTTTACCCTCAACCATCTTTCCTATCTAGCTCTAAATTTTGTAGGTTCTATACTGCACCACATCCGGCCTCATAGTTTCCTATCTGCTTCCTCCAACAGCTTCTTCATAGATCCCCTCCATTCACTGTCTCCCCTTTCCATCCTCCATATTTGCCAGAAAATTCCTTCCATACGCTGGTGACTTTATTCTCCTGATCTGCTACTCTAAGCCCTATTGCTTTCAGGATAAAATCCAAATTCCTTACCAAGATGGAGAAGACCCTTCCTGACTGCCCTTTGCTGTGGGCTCATCTCTCAATTCTCAGCTAAAAACATATTAATCTTTATACCACAACATCACGTATATTGACCCCTGTGTGTGATCCCCCCTCATCTGACTACCTCATCTCCCCACACACTTTGTCAAGATTCAACTCTGACATCATCTCTTTCAACAGCTTTTATAGAATAAAAACAAAAAGATAAGTAAATTCTCTTTGTGCTAACTAACACAGTATACTAGAATGAGCTGAGTTATTTTGTTACTCTTAAAGTAAGGAAGCTATGGATTCTTGGTCCTCTATATTTACAATTTTCTCTTTAGCCTGGCCCATAGTAGGTGGTCAGCAAATTGTTGAATAAGCAACACCTGAAGTATGGGCAAAGCAATGATATGAAGCCAGTATATGCCTCAATTTTCTTAACCGTTTTTCCTCCCATTGCATAGACTGAGTTAGACCATAAATTAATCACATCTGCCCACTTTGGCTTGGGCCTAGGTTGTAGTAACATGGCCAAATGCACCAAGAAGGTCAGAATCATCGGTAATTAGGGGACCCAATATGGTGCCTCCCTCCAGAAAATAGTGAAGAAAATTGAAATCAGCCAGCACACCATGCATTCTTGCAAAACCAAGATGAAGAGACAGGCTGTGGGAATCTGCCAGTGTGGTTCCTGCATGAAAACAGGCTGCTGTTACCTGGACCTACAACACCACTTCTGCAGTCACAGTCAAGTCTGCCATCAGAAGACTGAAGGAACTAAAAGACAAGTAGAAGTTCTACCATTTGAGACATCCCTAGCCTACAATAAAATGGGTTAATCTGTATAACCAAAAAAAAAAAAAAAAAATGACATCCTGTGACCCCTAGATCAAAACATGTGAAGTCATCCATCTTGTAGGATGTATGGTTTGCATACTCATATCCAATCCCCCCCCACAATAAAGTCAGCACTGGTCTTGTTCACAAATCATCAAATTAAATAGCAGACGCTTTTCAAGTGTCTACTAGGAATCAATACAATTAGATTCTGTTCAGGTTACCAAAGAGATAACATAGGGAAACCAAAGCTAAGTCATCTGGTTACAGACGTTTAACCATAAGAGTGCTAGGTCAGGTAGTATAGGAGAAAATGGAACTAGAAAGTTGAAAATCTGGGAGAGAGGAATGCTTTCCGGGTCTGGAGTTATTCAGGCTTCATGGTTGCGAATCTGGGTTGACTCTTAAGACATAAGGATGAAGAGCTCAGGCTTCAAAGGTAGCTCTAAGGTAGGAATACAGGGAGAAATAAGGAGATATGAGTCTGAGAGGTAAGAGGTAAACCAGAGAGCCTGTTTCATGGGAGCTAAAAGAGCATTTCAAGAAAAAGTAGGTGTGGTAGATTATATGTAGCCAAAAATTCTTTACACTTCATCCCAGCAAGAGGGGAAGTCTGTTTCCATACCCCTTGAATCTTAGTTGGCCTTAAGACTTGTACTGGCAATAGAAAGTGTCAGTGATGTGAGAATTTCAGAATGTAAAAGGGCCATGAGGTTTCTTCACCCATCACTACACGTTGGAATGCTGCATGTGAAGTGACATTAGCCTCCTGACAGAGAAGAGGCTGTATGGAGGAGAACTGAAGACTGACTACCTCCACCTCTGACCACCTATGTGGTCAAGCCCTTTGTGATCATGGTCCTTCCATTCCCAGTGACCACCCTGCCCTTGTCACTCATGAGTGACTCCAGGTGAAACAAGCAGCGCATCACCCAATCAAACCAAAGAGTCCTGGGAAGCAGTCAAGTTGTTACTTTCAGCAATGCATGGGGGATGGTTTGTTATGCAGCAGTAGGTAACTGACAGGAAACCAGTATAGGAAAGGTCAAGAAATGGAGGAAAATGAATACATGTGGAAGTCGCCGGTGTCTTGGCATCTCAGAACTAAAAAGGTCTGAATCTGGCCCAAATGTTTCCAGTTTCCAGATGAATGCATTAAGTCTATCAAAGTCTGAGGCTAGTAATTATTTGAATTATGTATTTCTAATTAATAGTTTTATTCAGATTTTATGCTTGCCAAGAAATCTAAACATTTGGCTTCAACTTACATAAATTCAGGAATGTGCTAGTTGGACTGAGAGTATACCCAGGCTTCCTGGCAACTGCATTTTCATTATAAATCAAACATTTTCATCTTCATTTTACTTTTTAAAAATGGCCTTATCTGTATCAAAATTCAGCTATACACTCTAACATTTAATGTATGGTTCTAATTGAGAAAAGTTCTTCTGCTTACTACAGTAAAATATTTTAAATTTTTCAAGCATTTAAAAGGGCATAAAACACAGAAAAATCCCATATTCTGTTTCTTACCCCGCACTAAGCCAGGATTAGCAGTTTTGTCTATATAAATGTGTGTGCACACGTATACCCACCATCAATTCACCTATCAGGGTTATTCTTCAGATAAAAGAGAGTCACTATGCCCACACTCTCTTTGAAAGTATTTCTAAAAGAAAATCACAGTCTGTAAAAAACATATTTTCTCCCATTATATTAAAACCCAGGAAGAAGTATTCCTACATTTCCAAGTGTAAAGATTTAATTCTAAGAAGAGAAACAAGTTTCCCTTCATTCCTAGCCCCTATGGGACATGTCTTCCCCCAGGCCATTAATTTTGGCATAGAGCTGTGAGCTGTGCTACCAACGGGAAAAAGTTTCCTGTGGCCCACTTCTCTCCATGTGAAATTTATTTAACCAGTTTACTAAATGCCTGTTCATGTAAAAATAAAACACTTCACCTTTCTTAAAATTAACTTCACTTATCATATTTAAAGCAATTGTAGCCATTTAGACCCAAGACTTTTTCAGCTAATTATAGCCTTTACAAAAGTTTAGGGCTTGAAGTCCTGTATGTCTGATAGAGATGCAAGCTGAAGCTATGATCCTGGCCTAGAGTGCCCATGGTATCCCAGCACCTACCCACAACCCCAAGAAAATGTCCTCTCTGAGGAACTATAAGGAAGAGAGAGGTTCTTAATCACGACTGAAAAGAGCTTAGAAAGCCTCACTTGTACTTTCTCAGCTGAGTCACCCACATGAAAGACAAGACAGGGGAACTGGAATTATGCATGGAGACGTAGTGTTACAGCAAAGAGAATACCCTAAAATGATTTTATATATTATGACTTAGTTGTATATAAAACTACATTTTTGACCAAAGCCTGTTCAGAGACCAATGTAGCAAATACTTACGGTTTTGCTAGCTCCTTTGATATTTGTTCCAAAGAGCACCCCTTTGTCTCAGGTATAAATACAACCACAAAAACTAGGCATGCAAGACTCATGATTGTATATGTAAAGCACACCCATGGCAAGCCAATAAGATCTATAAGAGACAAAAGGAATTGATTAGAGATGAATAATGTGATTCCATTTGTGAGCACTTCTTCTCAGAGCATACATAAAGCCATACGCATTCTCACCCATGCCACTAGCATCCACAGAAATAGAATTCACATATTTAAAATGTAGCCAGCTCTTGAAATTTCAGTTTTATAAAGTACCTCAGTTTCCATGGGTAAATAGCTGTCTTGTAATTATCACAATTTAAACCTAATTTGGTCTTCTTGGTGAGTATGTCTCTTTTTCAAAATGGGAAAGTATTGACATAAAAAGCACAGGCTCTTTGCAAAAACAGAACCTCAAACAAGGCGGAAACACATAATGCAGAAAGTAAAATTTCTCACCCTCCACAATTTCCCTTTTGAGAATTGCCCCTGTAGTAGTTTGGTTTCTATTTGGTGGACATTTCTTTAATGACATATTTGTACAGATGAACTTTTCTTGGAATGAGCTTACCCTCCTTTACTCTGATTTGAGTGAGTTACTTTATGCTTACAATATTTCATAATGTTTGGTAGCCCTCAGTGTAATGCATCTGAAATCTGTAATGCTTCTAAATCCAGAAGAAAAAATGGAAATGCGTGCAGTGAAAGGCACCAAGATCCTCAAGATTTCAATGAATTTCACTCGCTAGGCTTCCTTTTTCCCTTGACCACTTCTAACCAAAAATATGCTGGCCACATTCAAGGTACACTAACTGATCAAGTTTGGTCCTGGGTGCATGTGAGTCTGCTGTTTGCATTGTGCTGGCCCCTGGCTCAGCAGCAGAAAGTCCAGTGTGACAGGGATTAGTGGGGAAGTAGCAGACTCTTCTTGCACATAGGCTCAGACCAACTGTGGACAAGATTTGCAAATAGCCCTAACAGCTGCAAGCCACAAATCACAGTTGGTCAAGCAGGAATACTGGCTGAGCGGTTGCATCCTGGGGCCATTTTTATAACTGCCGTGTGGAAGGATCTAAGCATAGTAACCACTTGTCAGTGAATTGGGCTGAGGTGGTGAGGAGCAGGAAGAAGGAAGAGCTCTGAGTTATTTCAGCAATTTTAATTAATGTTTTCTCTCTGCTTGTCTGGCTGCTGGTATAGAGTTTTGCTCAGCTGATTGCTTAATAAAGTGCTTGTAAAATTGGCCTTCCCTCACCAGAGCACAAAATCTCAATATAGGAATTGGTAAACCCCAAAAGGTTGTCTCTTCAAACTTGTCCCCAGTTGTGTTTAAGAACTTTCAGTAACAGAGAGATAGCTTACCACTTCACAAAGCCTCTTGCTGCCAACTCAGGCAGCTTGCTCTATTAAAATGTTCTTCCTTACTTAGAGCTCAAACCTGCCTTTTAGAATTCTGCTTCATCCTCTGCATAACACACATTGAATCTGCTCTTCTTACCCCTTCTTCATGAGAGCCACTCAAATATTTGTTACCTCCATCCTTTCCCCAAGAATCCTCTGGTCAAGCCAAACATCTCAATTCTCCCAACTATTCCTCACCGAGCATGTGCTTGCTGTCCAGCTCACCCTCCTTTGGTGGACACGCTGTGACTTTTAAACTGCTTTCTTAGAATATTTTACTCACATCTGAACACAGCACCACAGCTGTGGCATGCCCACTACGAGAATGTTTGCCTGTCTGGAACAGTCTTCTTGATTCAGATGACATTTCAATAAAATGTCAGTATCCAACTGAGAGGTAGTGGTTCATGCCTGTAATCCTGTAACTTGGGAGGCAGACATTGGGAAAATCGAAGCCAGCCAGGCAAATAGTTCTCAAGACTGGGGGTGTGGTTCAAGTGGTAGAGTGCCTGATTTGTAAGCACAAAGCCCTGAGTTCAAACTCAGTCCCACCAAAAAAAAAAAAATGTCAGGGTCCAAAGGTTTGTTGCCAAGAAAACCTCATATCCTTCAGGTCTCTTTAACCTATACTTGGAAAATTGTTTCTTAAAATAAGTCCAGATCTTCAAGCACTGTAATTAAATGTCATCTAAAAAACTGGATTTGTTTTCCTGACATTTGTTCTAAAAGTCCATCCAGGAGGACTTCTGAATCCTCATTAATTAGTTCAGTATATTAGGTAGACTTCCTAAAGATTTGTCACTTTTTTTCTTTGCTCATCATTTCCCTTCTTCCTTTTATACTGTTCTTTTCCTATATCAAATAGAAGATGAAAGGGGTGTGTGTGTGTGTGAAGGGCACATGTTTGTGCATGTAGTAGAAGTAGTCATTTCATTGTTTCCTTCAATCTTAAATTTTTTGTTAAGATAGTGTCTAACTATGTAGCCCAGACTGGCCTTGAACTCTCCATCCTCTTACCTCTGCCTCCCAAGTGCTGGAATTACAAAGATGTACTTTCACACCCATAAAAATGCCTTTACATTTTTATTTTATTTTAATTTATCTTTGAGTCAGGGTTTTAGTAGTAGGTAGCCTAAACTGGCCTAGAAGTCACAATCCTTCTGCCTCAGCCTTCCAAGTGCTGGGATTACAGGCATGTGGCACCACCCCCAGTTCAATCTTAGGCTATTTCTAAAAGTGGAGGACATAAGAATTTCAAAAATTTATGTAAAAATCTAAACCATGCTTAATTAGGAACTCTAAAAGTTAATTCCAAAAATGATATACTAAATATATAAGTGAATGTGTATGTGTGTGTGTATATATATATATGTATATGTGTGCATATATACAGATATATGCACATTTTTGAGTAAACATCCATTTTTTTTTCTTTTGGCAGCATTGGGGTTTGAACTCAGGACCTTATGCTTGATAGACAGAGGCTCTACCATTTAAGTCACTCCTCCAGTCCAAACATCTACCTTTAAAAATTTACTTACAAACACACACATGCACATATATATACACATACATATATGCACAAAATGAAGAAAACAGGTAATTTGTTTCATAGAATTTTCTCTTATGAATTTTTTTATTACAGTCATGTCACATGACAAACTCATTGGTAATTTTGGAGTATGTTTATCTTGCCTTTCTTAGATGATTCACAATTCAGGATAGCTAAATCACTAATAGGAAGACATCTTAGATGATTCACAATTCAGGATAGCTAAATCACTAATAGGAAGACATTTCTATTTGTATTAGTACTCCAGATAAAAATTTCGAAGGAATAAGAAAAGGTAAACAGTGGGTCTGGGTAAGTAAGGATCACCCAAGGAATCTAATATGGCAAAGTGGGAAACCCCAGACCTGAGGATCCTCCTGACACCAATGCCAAAATTTTACAGACAAAATGACATCATGTATGGGCTATGCCCCCAAATAACTTGGTAGGAGGAATTGCAGGTAGGGTTATAAATGAATTAAGATTGAGAATTACTTAGATTGGGTAGTGAGTATCAGGTTCATTCCTATCTTCTCTCCTTCTGAGTGTGTGAAAATTTCCATATGACAGTGTTCTTTTATAGGGTTTGCTTCCCTGACATTTGTCCTAAGAAGACAAAGGGTGTTAAAGGCACACAGGGTTCTTACCAGTGACTGTCAGAAATGTCAGCGAGATGAGCAGATTGACGCCCCAGTTCATGCTGGAAGTCACAGCCATGGCTCGTCCTCTGATCCCCCCGGGAAAGATCTCGCTGAGTAGCAGCCAGGGCACTAAAGGAAAGGGAAGAGAGACAGTGACAGCAGATTAGTGAACATCAGTGAAACTGAGGGCTGGCTCACTGAGCTCTCTCTGTTCTAGTCCTGCCTGCACTTCTGGTTGGAGGCCAGGGCTATTTCCCACTGCCTTCTCCTGTCCTCCAGCCAAGGGAGCGAGGCCACAGGAGAAACACAGAGAGTGTGACAATGGCCCCCATGACTGCAGTGTGGGTATTGGACACAGTCCTCTGAAGTGCAAAGGGAGAGCCAGCTTTGGACATCTGCCCAGTACAGGAGCCTCAGGGCCAGATTCCGGATGTAACTGCTACAGGATGGTGCATTTTCTAATACTCTCCTTTCCCCTTGACCTTGAAGAAAGTCTGAAGTCATAGCTAACTAGAGGACAGGAAACAAAGCAGATGGAAAGAGGACACCTGCTATTCTCCTTTCTCCCACTTGGTCCTCCTGGCCTGGGGGAAATTGGGCAGAGAGCAATCCTAAATTAAATAGAGCTCCCAGATTTGATTTTTATACCAGACTAGACATTTGAGTTTCTGGAAGGAAAGTCTTCCTGGCACCAAAATTGATCAGAGAACTTTTTATTATCTGAGAGTGACAGGGAACATTATGGTGTTTGCTTGATGGGATTGGAAAGGACAGGAGACCGCAAATTAACTTCTGTTCACAGACTCACAAACCCAGTTTGCCTAATAAAATATCGATGAGTTCCTACTGCTGACTGACTCTACAAATGTTTCTACATTTCCTCATTGATCATCACCAGCCCCTACAAAGCAGGAACTCTTCTACTCCCCTTTTGTTGAAGAGATTGAAATTCTGGGGAGTTAATAACTTGCAAAGATCACAAAGCTCCTAAGTAAGAGAGGTGGCATTGAACCCTGGCAGTCTCTGATCACTATGGTCTCTTGGTAGTGACCCAATAAATACTTGTTAATTCATAAGGATATGTGAATGTAAGCAGATTTGACTCTGCAGAAAGAAGGACTTGGGAGCTGCCCCAGTCCTGGCACCCTCCAGCCTAATGCACTATGTGTTGGAAAGGCAGTGCTTGTGAAGCAACCAACCACATAATCCCAGCCGAGAAGAAGCAGCCAGAAGCCAGGGAGGAGCCCTGCCAGCAGCAACCTTTTGGGCTGTCTGTGCCAGATCTGAGCAGTCAGCAGTGTCTCTAACTGAACAATTTGCCTCTCATGCCAAGATCATGCTCTGCAGAGAAAACATCTGCTTGTAGAAAAATGTGTTGTTTCAAAGAAAGAAAAAAATAAATAGAATTGTAGAAGAGGACTGGAAAATCTATTTTTTCTTGATTATCTTCTCCAAGTGAATCTGTACTGGGTTACCTTGACAACACAGATGATAACTGTCACATAAGCAACATAATCATTATTCTAATTAATGAGAAATTTTATTTTATTTTATTCATATTGTTTTTATTATTTTGACGATAATAGGGTTTAGACTCAAGGCCTCGTGCTTGTTGGGCAGGCATTCTACCAGTTGAACCACTCTGCCAGCCCTTTTTAGCTTTAGTTATTTTTCAGGAGTCTTGCGTTTTTACCCAGGGCTGGCCTCAGACTGCAATCCTCCTACCTATGCCTCCCTTGTAGCTAAGATGGCTACAAGGCCACCATGCCCAGTTTATTTACTGAGATGGGGGTCTCTCTAATTTTTTCCAGGGCAGTCCTTAAACTGTGATCCTCCTGATCTCCACCTCCCAAGTAGCTGGGATTATGGATGTGAGCAACCATGCATGCCCAGTCTTAATGAGGCATCCCCTATCTTCCACTCTCTTACCTCACCTCTCTTCCTCCACCCTTCTCCACCCCAAAAGACTTTCACTAGGTTCTTGAAGATTATAGTCTTGGTGGGATCATTTACTCTTAATTAAATCAGTTTAGTGTTTAGTTTAGTGTTTTAAAGTTTGCAAATTGAGGTCGCAGCTCTTAGTACAATGACATCTGCAAAGTTCACAGGAAGCCTTTGTAATGCTTCCTTTGCTCTTGTATTTTTTCTTGGGCAAATACATAAGTACAATACAATTTTATATAAGACATAAAATTACATAAGTACAATTGTTTACACTAAGTAATCTATGTCATGGACCTGTCTGTGCCCCTCATTGGCAACCAGGCATGGTAGTTCACACCTGTAGTCCTTGCATTAGGGATGTGGAAACAGGAGAATCATGAATTCAAAGACAGCCTGGACTACATAGCAAGATCATGTCTCAAAACAAAACCCAAACCAAAACAACAACAGCAACAAAAACCCAAAAAAGAACCACATTGCCCTCAGATGAGAACGAGCAGACTCTGCTGTTGTAGAAAGTGATGGATGTCACCAACGAGAAAACAGGACAGTTAGACAAAGCACTTGTTATATGTGCTCAGTCTGAACTGCCAGATCTTGCAGAGAAAAACTCAAGATTACACTGAAAGTCTGTCCTAGGCCCACATTCAATGCAGCAGCTGAGTCAAGTCCTGAGGCAATTTCTCTAGCTCCAGTAATGAACTGAAGAATGAAAAATAAACTTCTCTCGGTCTGTGTTCTAGTGAGAACTTGCCAGGCAAGCCCCACACCTGACATCTCCAAAAAAAAATTTATTACTGCTGAAAACTTCTACTTCTTTTTTTTTGATGTAGTGGGAAGAATTCAAGAATTGATAACTTGGTTGATAGAATATTGACAAACTGAATATTATAGCTCCATATCCATCCTGATATGGAACCTATCAAATTAAAAGCAAAAATAATATTATTTTAATACTGATTTTAGAACTATAAAATTGGGCTTGGGCTGGCTTAGGTGGTAGAGTACCTGCTTAGCAAGCACCAGGGCCCTAGTTCAAACCCCTGTATCACCAAAAAAAAAAAATCAAACTATAAAATTCCAAATTTTTCAGATCCAGAGAAAACAAAATAAAAATCTGAATGCAGCATTTATGGCAAGAAAGTCTTTCCGTGCCACACTTGGAACATGCCAGTGCTGACTGTGAGCGGCTTTAGTCTTCTGTGCAATGATGCAGTGTCCCAAAGCAGACGGTGTAAAAAAAGCTCAGTTTCAGTTCACAGAAGAGCACAGAGGCCTGGGCCACCACAAGGGATTTAATACGGTGAGGTTTGCAATGACAAGTGGAAGTGTTCTTAAAGACACTAATTTTGCCAGGCGTGGTGGTGTACACAGCAGTAATCTCAGCACTCAGGAGACCGAAGGCAGAGTATGTTGAGTTCAAGGCCAGACAAGCTATAGTGAGACTCTAGTCCTCCTCCCACAAAAAAAAAAAAAAAGAAAGAAACCACTGATTTTTTTTTTACCCAATGAAATGGTTCAGTTACTCCCCAGGGAAAATCAGGCTGTTGCCCCAAGGGAGGACTCCATTTCTGCCACAAGGAAGAAGTGGTGGTTCTTCCTTTATTTCCCCTTTATTTCCTACCCTGATGATAGGCCAACATCCCACTCACTGAGCAGTCCACGGAATCTCATGACAGAAGTACAGCGAACTCTTACTCAGTGCACACAGTCCTGAAGCAATTCTTCTAGACTCCTACTGCTCCATTTTCAACCTCTTCATCCTAGGACCACCTCAGCAGTTTGTACCCCTGTAAGTGTAACTGTGCACATCACTAAGGATGGCTCTATGCTGCCATGACTGAGGAAATTTTAGACTTGAAGATTTAGACTCATGGGGAGTAGTCATTGTCCACAGCTATGGAACTCATATTTCATAAAAAATTAAGTTATCAAGGGCTGCCCATCAGAACTTGCCTGGTCCAGATGAAATCTGCAGTCCAAGTGCTTATGGCTACACAGAGTGTCATAAAAAGACCACAAAGGACAAATATATCAACGTCTCTCTGTGCTCAGTGGAGGACACATGGATAAATATTTCGATAGAAATAACAGTCCTACCACATTTAAGACACCCTGTGTATATTCTGCCTCTGACTTATTTCTGGCCACTGCCCTAGTTTTTGCTGCAGAAACTGTCATTTAACCCCCTATGCTTTCAGATTTAAATCCTGCAGATCTCCAGGCACACTTTCCATTTGGCCTGAGTTCTTTCTGAACCACCTGGCATGCTAGCCCCAAGTTTGAAAGACTCATCAAGGTCTTGAAACTCTTGCCAGAGAACTCCTAGCAACTCTGGAAGGAGTACTACACTCAGGCTACAGAGTTTTCAACAATTCGATTTGCCAAGGAAACCATACCCTATGCTGGTAGGAATGAAGCCAAATCCTATGGGTTTTATTGCCTTTTGCAAGCAGCAATCAGCACACCTGCCTCTCCTGCTGCATAGGGGTGCTGAAAATGTGAATTTGAGCAGGAAGAGGCCATTCCTTCCAACCAGATGTTTGAATTCTGGCCTAATAAGTTCCCTAAGTGGAAAAAACTATGCTCTTTAAAAAACAGACCTCACCATATGCCACCAACTCCAACATCAGCACTGACATGATAGCTTTCCTTTCTTTTTTGTATCTTCACTTTTCTAGGTCTCCTTAAGTTGTGCCTCTCGTGGCCTTTTGTAAAGGAAACACTCTAATTACGAGTATTATTTTGAATTACTTAGATTGCAGACTAAGAAAGGCAATGAAATATAGCAACAATGTTCCCCAATCTTTCTGCCCTAATAATTTCTAATCAAAAGTGAGTGAAATGATTTTTCAAAAAAGTATTTCAGGGAAAATTAAAAGTGGGATATCCTTTAAAAAAAAAAAAAAAACCAAAGTCAAAAACAGAATGCTTTTGTGATTTGTGTACCAAAAGAGAATAGAAAAGAATGATGTCAGTGGACTTCAACCTTTCTTATTTATATAGACTTTTAAAGTAGTTTGAAAAACTAAATATTTTTTCACTGGCCAGCTAACATGTAACATTTTTCACCATTAATTTAAAGAATAGCAAAGGATGCAATTTCTATCATATTTAAACACTAACATTTAAAGTAAAATGGTTATTTTATTGATCACTCTATCATACTTCTCTGAAAAAAGAAATGTGACTTTAAATTGAAATTTTGGCTTTAGTTTTATTTACTCTAAATTTTTTACAAGTTTATTAACCCCACCATTAATATAGAATTAATCAAAATTACAGAAATACCTTACACATTTTAGAAGTAATTGTTAAATATAAAAAAGTGAGAATTTAACTCAAATACTTCTCTTAAGATGGATGGGAGTTTTTCTTTATTATGAATTTGTGAGTGAATGCCACTGATTTCTAGAGTAAAAGGTCACTTTTCTACTCTTTAAATGGATGACATTTATTGCTTTCAAGAATAAATAAAAGTAGATGTGGGGTTGAAGGGATTTCACTTCAGTCTTTGGATTAACAATGTATCAGCTGATAACTTGGTTAGGTCATCCTTTATTTTTTGTTGACAACAAACCATTGGAAATACCTTGACTAATGAAAGAACAATTATTTAGACATTTGAGCCAAAACACTTATATTAATATTTCTGGGTATCTTTTTGATTAGTGTTCTTAGGTTTTTACAATTTGTCATACAGGGCTGGTGGAGTGACTCAAGTGGTAGAGCACCTGCCTAGCAAGCATGAGGCCCTGAGTTCAAATTCCACTACCACCAAAAAGGAAAAAACCTTGTCATAGGTATCATAAGATTTCTGATGGGAAATACGTGAGCTTTCTCTGAAATGGGAGAATGATTATAACCAGGGAAATGGCAAGAAAAAGACCTTAAGAAACATTTTTTTTTAACCTGAAGCTCTAGAAATTGGTTTCCTTTGAAGTATCATTGAAGGAGTACTCTTTGGAAAGCGAGCCTTCCAGAGTACATGTGCATGCCCCAATTTGCAGAACACTGAATTAGAGTTATGTAAAACAAATATGGAAAGAGAGACAAGAAATTCATTTTCTGTCATTTGAGCTATAACTTGAATGACATGGCTTTAGATGTAAAATTTTCATTGTACTTTTTTCATTAATGATGCTTCAATTAAGAAAGTATTATGCTTGTGTGTGTGTGTGTGTGTGTGTGTGTGTGTGTATGTGTGTGTGTGTGTGACTGTGTGACTGTGTGACTGGGCTTTTAACTCAGGACTTTGTACTTGCAAAACAGGCACTCTATTGCTTGAGCCACACATCCAGTCCATTTTGGTGTGATTATTTTTTGGTGATGGATCTCTCAAACTATTTGCTTGGGCTGGCCTCCAATCACGATCCTCCTAATCTCAGCCTCCTAAGTAGCTAAGATTATAGACATGAGCCACCAGTGCCTAGCAGTACTATGGTTTTTAATGTTGTAAATGTCTCTTGAAGCAATTGTTAATGTGTTCTAGAAAACAATTAGCTAACAAGTGAATGCTTGTGTTTATTAAGATGTTAAAACCTGAATGTTTCTCTAATGTCTACTCTGTCCAATATTTATAATTTTCAAAGACAGGGAATGATAATGGTAGGACAGAGGGAAAGTTAAAACACTGATGTCTTATGTGAGCAGTTGCTGGTAGTGATGAAATTGGTGGTGCCCATTTCTCTATGAATTTAGCTAAGGCAGTGTTCAAATCTTTTGTCGTGCTAGGTACTGCTACTGCATCCTCTGATTCCAAAGGGCAAAAGGTTTTCACTAACTAAATGAACCTGTTTCTTTAAGTCTTTCCTCTGTGATGGATGCAAAATTAGTCTAGTGTAACAAAATCCTATTTTTATATACTTTGCTTTGTTTTAATGACTAGTACCAGAGGACCAAATAATTCACCACTTCAAACAATCAAAATAACATTTAGTGTAGTTAATTGGGAAAAAGAAGCAGTGATTGTATGAATTTTGTTGGTAGTTCAAACATAAGATTTCAAAAAGAAAAGTACTATAAAGATCTTAGAAGTACTTAAAAGTATAACACAAATTCATTATGTCACTATTATTCTAGAATGCCTACATTTGATAAGATTCTCCTGCTTAAAAATAATAATTTATGCAATAAATTATTTTCCTAGAAGTGTATAATTATCCCATAAAATGGTGGAAATGGAAGTTGAGCACTAAAAAAGCCTTTGATGTGATGGTTCTGTTAGGCGCCTAGAACCTAGGAGGAAACATGAAAAATATCAAACCTCTTCTGAAACATTTGGTAGGCTTCCTCTTTGTCTTAAGCCCAGTATGTCTTGGAGTGAAGGCTCTAAGTAAACTTCCAAATTAAAACCTGCTCTTCCATGTCCCTGGATTTGTCAAAATTTTTAGCTGTGAAAACATCACAAGAACAATTTTTTTTTTGAAGAGCCAGAGTTATTTGAACATGAAATCTAAATTTGAAGGCTATGGCAGGTGACACTCACACTTCTTGCTGATACCCATCCTCCAAAAGGAAGGTTCAACTCCATAAGATGAAAAAAAAAAAAAAAAACCAGAAAAAGCAATGCTCTATTATATTTGAGCTTAAAAAAAATAAAATTCTACTCCCTTGTTTAAAACAGAAAAGAGGATACCTGAGTTGTAGGATATTGGGGATGGGAGACAATTTTCCACGGATCGTTGGCATTTGTGCATGTCTTGTGACCAAAGACTCCAGACCGACTTTCTGAAGGTGCTTGTTATACAAGATATAGTGTTTCCCTCTGGGGAAAAGAAGAGGTTTGTGCACTGTCTAGTAAAGGTAGCATTTACTTCTAGGGAAGGAATCTGTTATAAAAGATTTGGGTCCTCTAGGCTTGGGGTTGTCCTCTTACACAACCTAATATACACGCAGATATTTTCTAGCCCTCTTCATGTTGACCTGTGGGTATGAGGGCTTGAAGATGGACCTCAAATACTGTTATTCTGGCTATTGTTATCGCTGTGAATAATAACCTACCCTTTGTATCTAACCAAGGAGTCTTGTGTCTTTTACTAACATCTATGAAATTGCATCAGACTAACTTGCTAGTTTGCAAGTGGGGTAAAAATCTCAATCTCTTTAAGTTATTGGCAGTTTGACTATTTGTGGCTATGGTTATGATTTTTCTACAAAAGTCTTTTACTACTATTATTAACTTTGGATTGCCCATTCATTTCTGAGGAATTTAATGTGACTTTTTAAAGCTTAAGTTGAATCATTGAAATATTTCTATAAGCTCTAGTGCTATGTAGGTAGATAAAAAAAAAAAACTCTTCCAAATTCCAGGTTTAGATTGTCACATACTTCTTTTAGGAAAACTGGAAGGAATTGCCTCAAATATTTTTTGTAAAGGGTCAAGTTTAAATACATTTAACTACTAAATGAATGTAGGAATTCCCATGGTATGACTAAACTTAATCTTTTTCTTATCTTTTCAGGAGAGTCTGGGTCTTATACTTGGAGAACAAAAAGGAAAAATGTAGAAATGAACATTTTGTCTAACACCATAAAATTAAGTAGCCTTAATTTTAGTAGATTTAAAACACAAAATTTTTAGCCATCAAATATTGGAGATAGCCCTGCATCCTCAGTTGAGTAATTTTATTCAGATAGAATTTGGGGGCTAAATTTCACACTAACCACATTTGCTAGATATTGGGTCTGACTTATACTAGAGAAGATCTAGATATTTTTACCCCAGACAAGAGAGCTCCCCCTTAGACACAGAAACTGAAATAGTTCTTGAGTTTTCTTGATTTATCCAACAAATATTTATCATAAGTCAGGTTCTATGTTAGGCTCAGAGAAGCCACAGTAAAGAGGGCAGAGTTTATGTGAGCACAGGATATACAGTCCAATTAGTTACACCAATATGGAAGAGTGAACATTTGAGTGTTTCTCAATTGAAATCACACACTGTACCTTTCACCAAAACATTATGATTTTCTGTAAAATCTGTCTGGTTTCCTGGGAAGCCCTACTGATATAGGTGATCCAAGATTGAACCATACTTCCCAAAACCACAAGTACATCTCTATAGTCTTGACCCAACTGGAAAACAAAGAAAGGTAAGGATGACCCTGGCATCGTAAATCAACACAGAGCCACGAAGCACCTCCTGTGCATCCCTCTACAAAATGCCTGTTGAGATCAGTGCTTGCATTCTCTGAACTCCATCCCTCATGGTTAGACCATGGCCAGGTGTTTAATACCACTCATCACTAAGTACATTAAGTCCATGCTGGATTCCAGGCACTAAGTTAAAGACACTTTATACAGATTGCTTCATTTTCCTACACAATTACACATTGAGGTAGATGGTATCAGCCCATTTTCTAATAAGGAAACTGACACTTTGAGAGATGAGCTGACTTGCTCAAAATCCTACAGTGTGGAGTTGGGGTCGAGGCCAGGCAGTCCAAGTCCAAAGTCTTATCCAAATTCCAACTCTACGTTGTACAGGCTCAACAGCTGTTCTCCTAACCCTTCAAGTTCATGCCCTCCTAAAGTTCACCTGACCTGTCATTATCCCAACTTACAGCTCCTGCCTCCATGATCTTCCCATTGCTTTCCTCATACAAGCAAATGTCACCACCTCAGAAATGCCTTCTATGTCCATCATGTCTGAACTAATCACGCTCCAACATGCATTTTCTCTTATCCTTCTTTAATTTTCTTTTTTCAGTCTTACCTCCACCAGGTTTTTTTTTTTTTTTTGACGGTACTAGGATTTGAAATCAGGTCTTTACACTTGCTAGACAAGCGCTCTGCTACTTGAGCCACAGCTCCAGCCCTTCTACCTAAATTTTAACACTTCTGTTTTCTAAAATTGTATTATATGTGCATTCGTTTTCTTGCTATGGCCTGTTCCCATCACTAGTTCTATGAAAGCAAGATGTAGATCTCTTCTATCCATTCCTAAATTTCCAGCACCTACCCTATGTCCTGTATGTCATAGGTGAGTAAAATACAGCTGGTGGGTAAGTGAATACTCACTTTCTCCTTCTATCTTCTCTTAGTCACTCTAACATGCTTACTCCTGCCTTTATTAGTCTTCATAGTTGGTTGAAGAAACTGGGAAAGATTACTCAGTGTCACCTGTCATTTACTCTTTAGCGTGAGGTTCCACTTGACTATGTGAATCAAAAGTAGTTGAAGGATAACTTTTACAGCCTCATTACCTAACTTAGTATATGACCTTGGAAAATTCTTTCCATCAGGTCCTAATGAAACAACACTAATTATGAATTGGAAGAAAGTTTAATTCATGAAGTTATGCACACATGAATTTTTGGATTGTAAAAGCCTTAGTAATCACTATGAAAAGAACAGTCACACACATTTTTCTGAACAGCAATGGCTATTTTAAGGAAGGCTGTTCCACACAAGTATCATTTCAAATGAACTCGACATCATAACATTAGGCCTGGGGGGTTGGCTTATCTTTATGTGGGAAGCATGAGTAGAAGATAAGTTTTCAAGTGCTTTGTATCCTTACAGTAATAAGAATCTGTGATTTTAGGCTAAAAAATTCTGCTATTAAAATGAGTTAAGTGATTATGAACACATTGTCAGGTTCAGATTTTGAACCTATATTGAAGTGAAAAATGAGGTATGGACAACGAAATATTTAATAAAGTCAGTAATAATTGCAGTGGAGTACAAATTCTGATTTTATATGATGGAAGAGTTGTTTGCTTCTGCTTTTTAGTTTCGGTTTTTTAGAAGAAAGCAAAGATTTAATAAGATGCTATTAAAGAAAAAATGGCAGGCAGCCTAGCAATAGGGGAAATGTTGCTACTACTGCACCTTTATGGAGATGAAGACAGGCTTTTATAGAGTTCACTTGGTTGTTTCTTTTTCACAGGCCCTGCTGATGATGGAAGAGTTTTAATATTTGTCATGAGAAATGGAGGACAGGGGCTCTTACTTCTTGTATGCCATAAACCACTTTAAAAGTGAACTCAATGGATTCCTTCTTAGAATAATATTTTAAATTCATAAAATAGATACATAAGATTCCTGATACCACGTTTATGTACCCTCCTGAATTCTAGATTCTAGGGCAGCTTAGTTATTTTGCAGTTAAGGAAACAGAGGCCCAAAAAGTGAAATGATGTAGAGCATACACTTCAACCTCAGAATAGAAACACTTTCCTGCCAGAAGAAAGCCATGCTGTGATCTAATACAACTAAAGAATGTTGTTCTAAGCCAACCCATATTTAAGAAGATTTAATAAGGATGGTTTAATCTTCCTTTCAGTGTTGCTTTAGAACAGCAAGTACTTTTCTCTTTATACCTTTATTTACACAAAGGATTTGTTTGTATTGCAAGCAATAAACTCTCTAAATGAAATACCTCAGCAATAATCACATCAGGTTAATAAGTTTCATAATGCATTCAAAATCTGGTATGAAAATCTTGCTCTTAATAAAAATCTTTTTAAACTCCAACTGGTTCTACAGTTTATGTCAATGCTGTAGAATTCTAAAGACTGAAATGGAATTCCTATGGCATGTTTTCTTTAGAAAAGAGAAAGAAACTATAGCATGAATATAGACATAAATGACTGACAATTAGCAAGGGGGAAAAAGGGATAATAATTCATATTTTCCTAAAAACACTATGAAAATCCACAGTCCCAAGCCACAGTGAGGAACGACTTTTGTCTTTAGAGAGAGTGACTCAGCTATCTGTCTCTGATGGCATTACCCAACCTCACATGTGGACACCCAGGTCAGTCCTTGGATCTGCAATTATAAGCTGGACAAACCATGAGATGGGAGATTTATTCCTTTCCCCACACCCAAATTGCCTTCAATCCTGAGATTGTTCACCTCATTCACATTACTTTTGGTCTAAGAAGTTCTCAAAAAGACTCTTTTTTCCATGTGTGGCAAAAAGCAAAGGTGCTCAAGAAAATCCAGGATGACTTTCAGAGCTCTGTCCAAATAGTTATTTCTGACATAACAAAGAAATGCCCTAAGGGTCTCCCACTAGTGGGTTCTATCTCCTCTGCTTCTTTTCTTACAGACAAAACCAGAAAGAGACTTTTAAAAATTGTGTCCAAGTGATGGATTATTTTACAAAACCCTCGTGACAGTGTCTGGCAGCAACGAGACTTTCTTTGGCAGTCTAGCATTTCTAGTTTATTGGGTCCTTCAGCCACCCACTTGATAACACAATGAAAGAAGCACAGCTGAGATCTTTCCTATAGCTGCATCATATTTTAAGATCTTTTCCTCCTCTCTCCTTAGCAACTAAAATGTAACTCAGCATGATTTTTAAGCAGACTTATGTAGTGCTCACTTAAAGGGATATAAATAAAAACATCAGATGTGGCTTCTTTCTTCAAGGAATTTACAATCTAGTAACTATATTCTAGTCAATAAATCAAAACAAACATACAGAAGCAATGATGATGTCATTAAGGACTTATCTATGTTATTCCACTGTAGTTCACATTGATAATTGTGTTCTACAGCATGCAATGCACATTAGCTCATTTAACAAGCATCTGTACTCTATAGGTGGGATAGACATTACTATTCATAAATTAGAAACAGCTTATAGTAGAGAAATGGCTTGAAAGTCACACAGCCAGTACACTGAAGAGCTGAGATTAGAACCTAGGTTTTCTGTTTTTAACTCAGGCTCTTTATTGCCCAGAAGTGAATAAGTAACTCTATACTGTAGTTTATACAAATAAAGACCTCTAAATAATTGAGTAGATTCATAGAAGAGATAAGAGTTTCATGAAAATGCAAAGATAGGAAGAATTTGGATAGAACAGAGGAGGAAGGAAAAGGCCACAAGTGCTCTGTGTTTATAGATGGGGGAGAGAGGGAGCAGTGGGAAAGAAAAAAGCCACAGATGGGTGAGCTATTTCCTCACTGCACAACACCTGGGTCATCATTTACTGTGCTGTAGTTCCTATGTGAATGGTAGCACTGCAGTATAACTCTATAGACTGCAATATAAATATGCACAGATGCCCTAGAGTTGGGTGAGGTGATGAAGGGCCTCGAAAAACAGAGTTTTCCCCTCACAATGGGTTACACAGTTGTAGAACGTTTTGTTGGACTAAACAACTTCTATTTTCATCTTGAAAGGCATTGGAATTCTCTGATGTGGTATGAAGTAGGAAGGCATGGAAGATTTGAGAGCATGGGTGACAGAAGGCAAATGGTATTTAAGGAATACTGATATGATGGATGGGCATGAGAAGGGCCTTTCCTGGCATGGAAGAGGGCTGCCGGAAGGTCTCCCAGCAATCCAGGAGTAAGACAATAGGGCTAGGCTAGGATGGCAGAAACAGGAGGAAAAATAAACACAGGATCCATTTGTAAGGGCAAACCCAAGAGCATTTGCTCATTGACTGGACTAAGCAAAGGCCACACAGCATCTTCCATTAGTAGCTGGAGGGAATAGAGGTAGAAAGGGCCACTGTTGTCAAAGGAAAAAGAATTCGGCCTTGGGGTTGTTGTGTTTGGCTGATGCCAAATAGCACCAAAGTAAAAGAATATCGTACTCATTGGGAAAAAAAGGAACTGGAAGTCATGTGAGACGATAGCACTGGAGATAAGTGAGAATCATCAGCTCAAGGAAGATAATTAATGTTCCTGAGAAAACAAACCTGAGAGCCTTTATTATGCATTACCCAAAGAGCGTTTTTCAGTTTTATAGCTAAAGAAACAAATGCTAAGAGACCTTAATAAACACTCTCTCTCCTCTTTCTCCACATTCATTTTTTTAAAGAAGTGGCTGGCATGAAAGCTAGTCATACATTTGAATAATTAATACTATAATTTTTTTTAAATGTCTAACACAGCAACTGAAGACTGAATTCAGGGCCTTTGAGCTTTTGAAATACATTTTTCTATATTCCCATCTATTCTCTCTTACTCCAAAACTGATCATTCTGATGGTTTTGTACTGTGTAACTTTATAGTTACGCTAGAACTATATTTCCCAGAATTCCCTTCCCATGCTGTCCTGGATGAGGGTTGTCAGGACAAACATGCATGAGTTTGGAAGGCCAAAATGACACAGCAGTCCTTTGTTTGCTGGTTGGCACAGGGCTCTTGCCACCACTATGATTTGCACACTGTGTGGTTGATCAGTGGCTCCCATTGTAGGTGTCAGGGAGCAACAAATTTGACCAGATATTCTCTTAGAACTTCTCCAAGTTACAGGTCAGGCACACTGCCAGAGACCTTGGAGAAGGGCAGCCATTTTTCTGCAGGTGGCCTGTATTCTCAAATCTGAAGGGGGAAGAGACAGGTGCAGGCTGCAGCAACTCTCATAGACTCCAGTTTGTCATAACAGGTTCACTTGATTTTGAACTCAAAGCTGAACTTTCTGAGTTCAGCTTTTCCTCTGCTCTGTAGAGGAAAAATCAAAGATAGGCAACAGCTTTCCATAGAGATCTCTACCAGCTTCCCTTCATGGCTCTGATTAGGATGTTTTTCCTTTCTCCCAGTTGTCCCCTTGTAGACCTTTGCTTCCTTGACCTCTCCCACAATTGTGTAAATGAAAGAAATTTCTCTAAGAAACTGTTTACACACGTCATCCACTGTGATTCTGCTTCAGGTAAAGCTGCTCACCCTTTTATAGGTAAGCTTGTTATAGGCCTTTCTCTACCTGACCTTCCTTTAATTGACTGCACTACAGGCATTGTACTTGTTCTCAAGGGATCATTAGCTACTAGTAAAGGATAATGATATTTAAAAATGTATCTCAATATTTTTAAATAGTCATTGTGATAGACTAGAAGCAAATATTAAAGTGTAGAGTAACCTAAGGTCTGGGGCTCCCAAGAACTAGCCAGCTCCAGCTGATAAGTGAGAAAGAAACTTCTAACATGCTTAAGCCACTGTTATTTGGGTCTTTGTTATATCAGTTGAACTTGAATTCTAACCAATACACACATTCAACATTTTTCTTAGTAAAATTCAGTCATTCGAGTAAATGTACACCAAAAACTCTCTTCTTATCATTATTCTCATTCTCTTCTTTCTGATGGCTCAAGCTGATATGCTCACTTACTTAACAGAACTTCAAAAAATGAGAGACTATGTGTCTATCTTGCAAAAAAGTACACAATGGCCTATTTAATAGCCTGGTTAATGGACAATGATATAGTATTTTTGTTCATTCTTATTTCTAATGTCTCTTCAAGAAGAGCATTAAACTAAAAATAATTAACTGCTATAGTTTACACTTGGAGTATCCCTCAAAGGCCATTGTGTTAAAGGATTGGTTGCCAGACTGTAATGTTATTAGGTGGTGGTAGATCCATTAGGAGGTTGGGCTTAGTGGAAGTCAAGTCATTAGGGGTGTGCCTTTAAAGGGAATATTTGGGCTCTTGCCTCTTCCTTCCTCTCTGCTGCCTGGTCACCCTGAGGTGAGTATGCTCCTCTGTCACATGCTTCCACCATGATGTACGGCCTCACCATAGGCCCAAAGGCAGCAGGGTCAAGTGACCATGGACTGAAACCTCTGAAAACCATGAGACAAAATAAGTTTTTTTTCCTTTTAAGATGCTTTTCTCAGATATTTTTTTCATAGCAATGGAAGTTTACACATTCTCGGACTAGGGATTAATTTTGAGTTTTAGAAGACAAGAGACGTTTTCACTCATTCCACTAAGTCACTTAACTTCTCTCAAGATTCAGTGTCTTTGTTTATGGAAATAAATGAAGATCATTTTTTCACAAGCTTATTGTGAAGGTAAAATGAAGTATTCCAAAGTATGTAAAAACTGCTGAGCATAGTTTTTGACACAATAGTGTCAATGAATACCAACTGAATCTAATGGTGTTAGTCAGTTTTTCTGTCACTGTGACAAATACCTGAGAAAACCAGCCTTTGGGAAGAAAGATTTACTTTGGCTCACAATTTCAGAGATTTTAGCTCTTGGTTGGCAGTTCCATTGCTTTGGGCCTGAGGTGGTGAAATGTCATGGTGGTAGGACTGTGTGGCAGAGGTAGCTATGAAGCAGAGGGGGCTGAGGAAGGGACCAGATACAACATGTGGCACCCAAGAACATACCCCCAACTGAACTACTTCTTCCAATTAGACCTTTGCTCCAGAAGTTTCCACCACGTCCCAATACTGTAACCAAATTATTAATCCATCAGACTTATGGTGTGGCTTAAGTGCTAGAGTGCCTGCCTAGCAAGCACAAAGTCCTGAGTTCAAAACCCCAGTACTGCCTTCAAATTATGAACCCATCAATTTAATAATCCTTTGATTAAGGCAGTGTCCTCATGATCCAATCACTTCTCGGACTGGAACCAAGCTAGGGACCAAGCCTTCAATACACAAGGCTGTTGGGGAACACTTCATATCCAATCCACAACACTAAACTTTTAAAAGAATTAGAGTAGGGAACTGCTTAAGGAATCTTAGTAGGTTAATAACTATCTCCAATAATTGTTATCAAAATCAAATTGGATTTCTTATAAAGGGTAATTCTTGCTCTAATGCAATGAAATATGAAATGATATGTTAGAGAATGAAGCATTTGCTGCAGTTTCCAAAATTTCCAAAAAATTAAAGAGAGAAGTGGGACATGAGCTTGGAAAGATTCCAGCCATGAATAGTTTGATTCTGGAAGTTTTAAGTCAATGTCTGTCATACTGAACATGTACCACAACATAAACGTTTTCAACCTGAGAGTTTCTCTGAATTAAAACCAGGAGGGCATCCCTTTCTTTCTGCTAACCTTTTCTTAGATTTGTAGTTGATTCTTGACATTTCAAAAGATTGTATCAAGAAAATGACACACAAGGAGATATGTTTAGTTTTATGATGAGCATATAGAAGAAGATTCTGCCAAAAGAAATCAATAGATTGGTAACTACCACTTAAAGCTTGTTAAATGAATAAAACTCACTGTAGTTGTTCATATAGAAAAGTTTCACAAATAAGATCAAGTTGTTCCTTAGTAGAAGATAGCACCAATACCTTGCCCTCTGATCGACTATGAAACATATCCTGAAAAAAAGATGATTGTCTAATCTTAATGTCATAAGCTTAAAGTATCAGAGTAGTCACATAAGTATCTTACAGGTACACACGCAAGATTACTGAATCCTGATAATGCAGAAACTTGTTTTCAGGGAAGCTGTTCATTAATTATATTGTCATTGTTAAGTCTTAATAACCAGTGTCAAGGTTCAGATGCAAGTCGGAGTCTTTGCATAGACAAATATGTCTGCTCATGGATGAGCCAGCTTTTGGACATTCATGTCTTAGAATGTACAGCTCAATGTTTTCTCTTCTTTATTTTTATTTTTGCCATGCTAGAGATTGAACCCAGAGTCTTTCACATGCTGGTCAAGTGCTCTAATGTAGAGCTATATTCCCAACCTTCCTATGACCAGTCTTGCCACAGCTGATTAGAACTCAATTGCCATCACTGACTTGGCACAGCAAAGAACAGGGTTGATCAGCTACTCCCCCGCCCATCTCTCTGGAATTTGAACAATTTGAGTCTAGGAACTGATATTTTAGAAGTGAAAGTAGAAGTTGAACAATGAGGATATAGTGTTGCAGGTGAGGACACACAAGTACGTGCAAATCTAGTTATTAACTAACAGAGATTTAGTGGGACAATTCTGCTGGTTCAGCAACTGGAAAGAAGCTGACGGGGGTATGACACAGTCATTCAACTACAATCTCCTTGAAGACAGGAGTAAGGTTCTGATGTTCATTACCACTTTCCCAACATTTAGCATGGTTCTTGGTTATTAAAATAAAAAAAACAGTCACTGATACCTGTCACCTTAATGCATAGTTAATGAGTCAGCAGTAGATGGCTAGAGCAAGCCTTATATGGTCTTCTTTCCAGAAACCTTGCCCAGCACCCGGTGTCAGAGGACCTACATTCCTTCACAAAATTCCTTCTTCAACACAACCTATGTCTTATTGGTCTAGAATTTCCAATGAGTCCCTTTAATGGAGTCAATTTGTTTGCCTCTTTCATGTTTGTAAAAAGTTTCAAAACTGAATGCAGTAGAGAGGCAGAGACTGAAAAATGAAAGGGAATAGGGAAGGAAACACAGAGGAATAATGAGGAAAGGCAGAAAGAGGATAGGAAATGAGAGAGGAATGGAGGATAAGGAATGAAGACTAGGAGGTGGGGCTTAGAAAAAGACTACCCTTCATTTTAAACCATTTTTTTACTCTAAGATACACAACCACCCTACAGGAAGGTTTAGATTTTGAGTATGAAGCTAAAAGACTACAGAACTGCAAAAACAACCTATTCTAGCTAATCCATCTCTAAGAGAGTTTGTTCAAGTGTTTAGAGTGTCATTGGAATAAGCTAGATCTAGAACATAAAATCACCTTCTAGCTACCTCCCTATAAGTTATTTGTATTGTGTTGGATGGACTAACTAGACTCACATTCTTCTGTTTAATGGATGAATCAAAGTGCCCTGGGAGGTTACTCTAGTAAATAAAATTTACTCAAAGAATTGATGCAGCCTCCTTCCCATCTCATGATTCCCTTCTTCTTATTACTAGAATGCATCCATTATTGTATCTTTAAGAAAATCTAAACATTTGATTTCTTTTTCTTCCACCTACAAAGATAATCAGGGATGACATGGAGAAAAGTATAACCCAGGTAAACTAACTTTCATGAAACAGTGTAATTTCCTCAGGCAATAAATTTTTCAGGTTGGATTAACCCCAGTCAATTGCATTAAATTATTCTCATATGACAGATAATGGGAGATTTATCCTTCAGTTGGATACTAGCCTTGTGCTTTTCAGAAGCACACTTTCCACATTCGTAGAAACATCAGATGACCATTACTATTATCTCGCTTCTAGTACTTACATGCAATTAATACTATAAAGCAGTAGATGGTCTAACTGATTAAAACCAGTTCAATAACATTCATAATGGGAAAAAGGCAAGGAATACAGAATAAAGTACTTACTTGGTCCTAAACCAACTGAAAAAGCAGCAACATAAACAAGCAAGCTGGCCAACGACAGCCATTTCAAAACAGGTGGGATGGCTGTAGAGTCTGTGTCTATCTGGTGTTCAGTTGGGCTTAGTCCAACATTTGGTAAAGATATGGAGGCCATCATTGCTCTCCTATCCACGTCACTTCCCATGGATTCATGTGAGTCCCTGATGGTGGAAGTGATTTCATTAAAGTGCTCTCTGAGAGTGCCGTTGCCAGTTGACAGGTCTCCTGCTTTAGAAAACATGAACTCGTCCAAGGACTGGTTGACAGGACTATGGCTTCTGCAGATATTGGTGACGTTCATGTGGAGGTTGAGGTTGACAATGCCCATGGTCAGTAACGAGGCTGCCATTACAGAGGAGCCAATGCACAGGAAGGTTTTGCTACCAATGTGGTCTACGAGAAGTGTGGCTGGGACGGTGCTAACAACCTTGACTACCCCAACCCCAGTAGAGGCCAGGCTAGCTGCCTCATTGCTTTGGAATCCAACAGACTTCAAGACAGTTGATGCATAGAATAGTATGTTTGGCTGGCCAGTGACTTGTACAAAAAATACCAATGTTACACCTATCATGATTCGAGTCCTCATGTTGTCCTTGGAACGAAACAGATCCCAAAAACTATACTGATATTCATCTTTCAGGGAAGATTTTATCACAGTCAATTCCTCAGTGGTGTCTGAGGTCTCTCTTAACTTTCCAAGAACCTTGCTTGCAGCTTCCTCTTTTCCTTTCATCACCAGAAACCGAGGACTTGGAGGAAGAAAGTACATTGCAATTGCTTGCAAAATTCCCAAGGGAATAACAAGACTAAACATATACTTCCAGCCATGGGAAACATTGGCAAATGCATAATTTGAAATGTAGGCAAAAAGGATGCCAGTGACGATCATCAGCTCATTCAGTGACACAAGAAGGCCTCTTCTGTGTGGTGGAGCAATCTCGGCAATATACACACAAGTGGCGATGGAAGAGAGAGAAATGGAAACCCCTATAGCAATGCGCCCCACAATAAGAATGGCGTAGGATAAACTGAGTATCAATACCACACTTCCAAGTCCCAGGAGACAGGAGGACAAGATGATTGCATTTCTTCTTCCGTACCTGTCTATCAGGACCCCACCGACGAGAGAGGCAAGAAAGGCCCCGATGAGGAGGGAACTCACGACCATTTCCTGCTCATGACATGTCAGGCTTAATAGGGTTCTGATCTGAAGAAGAGCCCCAGAGATGATCCCGAGTTCATAACCCACCAGGAGTCCACTTACAGCAGCAGTGACAGACGTCAGGAAAGTAAACATGCTGCAACCTGCAGAGAGGAGAAACAGAGAGCTCAGTTCTGATTTGTTATTCTAAACATCTTAGAGCCCAATGGAGACTTAACCTTGTATAAGTCTTTCACAACACTGAGTTTAAACACACACAAGTATAGTAAAATAATGAACTAGACAAAAAGTGATTAGCTATAGAAGGAACAAATCATTTTTCTTTGTTGTTTAGGAGGAGAGACAAGGAGACATCAAGTAAGTCCAGTTTCCTTCTATCTATGATGTTTATGTTGTTTTTACTCATTGTGAAGATGGCTACACAAGATGAGCAGATGACAGATGATTTGAGAAAATAAGGATACCATTTAGTGCCTTGGCATTGGATTAGAAGTTCAGATTGCCTGGTTCCTTTCGTCCCTCCCCAGTTTTCTAAAGGCAAACCTGTGAGGGCAAAGACAGAAAAGGAAGGAACATCTAAAAGGCCTACAGCTTCCCTGCAGTATAACCTGGACCAAATGAAACCAGGACACTTGCCCTTGTGCATCCTTGGCCACAAAATTGGGCTACCATTGGCTTTTGTCAATGCACACAAAGTGTTTTGGGGCCAATGGTGGAGGTAGGAGCTAGAGGTGTGTGAATGGCTTAACAAAGTCAAGGTGTCGTTAGAAAGAAGAAAGGGAGGCATGGATGCAGGTTAGGGACCCCACAGAATTCGTTGCTTACTCAAGTAAGAAAGAAGGTGGAACAGAGCAGGAGAGAACAAAGCGGACTTAAAATTTCTCTCTTTATAAATGTAAAATTCTAGAAACCATGTCAAAAGGTAAACAGTTATTACTTTTCAGTAGCAGTGTGCAAGTATTTGTTCTATATTTGCAACTTGACAAAATAGAAGCAAAACAATACAGGAAGTGGCAGAAGGAAGAGGATTCCAGACACAGTAGAGAAAAGTTTCCAACACACATGGCAGGAAAACTGTGGTCATGTCTTAAGAACTGTCAGATGACCAGCATGTAGTGGGTGAGGCACACTATGACCCTGGGGGTAGTTGAGGGAGGGCAGAGATTGAATTTGAATAGATGTGGAGGGGCCGTTCACACAGGTTAGTTGCATTCCAAGTATATTGAGTTCTACACCCACTGTATAGTTCAGAGGGCACTGACATTATGGATTTCTTTTTAAAGACTACTGTTGCTGCTACATGGAGACTGGTTCTTTAAGGAACGACACTGGTAGCAGAGAGGAGACGATTGCCTTGGATTAGATAAGAGGTGATGGCAGCTTAAATTTGGGAGTTCAGAATGGAACTGGAGACAAATAGACAAATACATGACTTATTTTCAAGCTGGAAATGACTACACTTGTTCATGAACTGGAGACAGGGCATAAAGGTCTGGGTATGGCTTAAGTGGTAGAGCACCTGCCTAGCAAGTGCAAGGCCCTGAGATCAAACTCCAGTACTACCCCACCAAATTCAATAATCCACATTAAATAAAACTAATTTATGAGGATTAACCCATTAAATTTAAATTAAATCAGCAATTCATCTAGGTAATCAGAAAATAAATATTTAACACCATTAAATAGCAGGTACTTTTCTAGGTGCTGAAATACATACACATATGTAGAAAAATTCAACAGCTCTAGTCTTTACCTCCAAGAAAGCTAACCATTTGGTGGTATTGCTATTATCTATTATTTTTTATGTACTGCTTTTTTTTTACACACAAAATGACTGTGACATTCTCTCTTATAGGTCCAACCCTGTCCTCAGTTTCTACACATTGCTTTTCTCATATGATATTAAAAGCCAACAACAAATCCTTCTACTAGAAGAAGAATTAGGTAGAATTTTTGTATTTGTATACTAATATTGTTCCTACCTCTATTTACTATTGTTCATTTTATCTATGTTTCATTTATTGATTAGCATATGTGTTTAGCAATTGGCAATTTATCTCTGAAATTCTGATTGGAGAAATAAGTGGCTTTTGGAGAATGAAACCCTTGAAAGCCAGATTGAGTGAGGCACCAGAAAGGACATTCAGAGTAACCCAGGGCAGCCAGGGACACTGAACTAAGAATGTGAGAAAATTGATATTGGATAGCAGAAGGCTGTGCTTGCCACCTGTCTTCTACTTCCTCTTCCTTGCTTTCCCTTTTACTAGATGGGAAATAATGTTTCCTTATAAAGAGCAAGGGTCCCTTCCTTTGGTGCTCAACTCTCTGACCCTGGGGAGAGCCAGAGCAGGTGGGCTGAAGCTGGCAGCTTCTTGTAGTCTTGGGAGAATGCTCCTGACAGAAGAGGGATTTGGCTTCTGCTTCCTGCTTTCTCAACTGAGGTCATTTGCCCAAGCCAGGGCTCAAAGAACAATGACAGTGTATGCAACAGGTCTTGAAGCCATCCCAGTTTGTCAATGTCCCTCTTGAGACATTGACAGCAACCTAACATGTAGACTATAATTGTTCAGAAATGTAATAAAGGTATTTCCATAGGAACTGGTAAAAAAATTACTTTAAATGTTTTTACAACATTTTACTCTTTTATTATCAATTTATTGTATCTATCTCTAGGCAATTTACCTCTAAAAGATTAAAACTTATCACTAGAATATTCTATAACCTTAGTACCAACTGGAAAGCTTACCAACCTGGGGTTATATGCTACAGTATTGAGCTAAGGTCTTAATTGTCTGAATTTTCTTTATCGTCCCTGTTATATTTTAAGGAGTGCTATCCCAGCTAGCATCCATACTCTCCTTACTAGTGGGTCTTAGGACAGCTGAAGTTCCACTACAGTCCTCAGGGTGCCCACTTGGGGTTTTGAATTCTAACTCATTGTGTAAGGCTACCCATAATTTTTCTAATGACACTCCAAGACTTCCCTCAGAGAACATTCTCCCAGGTGCTATCTTCCCACATAAAAACCATATGAAGAGAGACATGAAGATTGACACAGGAAACTGCGTCTACTTTTTCATTAACGGTAACAGTGGAAGCAAGATGGTATTCCATGAATGCCAGGGAGTACAGAACTTTTCCAGGAAATATGGCGGTAACCACGGGGATGTGGTCTGAAGTGGTAGCAGGAAGGTAGGATCTGTGAGAATGTAAACATGGATGTGTTTGGGGCAGCTAGGTAGACTGAGAAGCATTTGGAGCTAAGAGAGAGACATGAGCATATGTAATTTGTGCTTTTAAAAAAATACCCAGCCCTGAAATTGGACAGTTTATCTTTAATTATAATGATGACATTTAGCCTCCCCAGTTATTTTGCTCATAGACTTGCCTCACCAGTGCTGTAGGGAATTTTCAGCTTCCTTTCTTTGGACATCACAGAAGTGGAAACCAGTTGGTCCCCACAGGCTGTTGGGTTCTGCTTAGGCCCTGTGTCTTCTGGCCACTTTGCTGGAACACCAACAGTTGCAACAGAAAGCTCTCCCATGCGCCTTTCAATAAGGATGATTCCTTATCAAGGTAATACGAAGATGTGGTCACAATCAAGAAAACTGTATGCAAATGAGCAGTAAGACACACAGCACAGAGCCAGGGACTGCAGGCACCCTCCAGGAACCGCAGTGCTGGCTGCCACAATAGCCACACTGTCTCTGCTCATGGTGAGTCACGTGAAGCCACGACTGTACTCGACACGAGACACTCCATTTTTTGCAATATTTTCATTTCTGCCTGTTTTCTTTTTCCCTTTCTTCCCCAGATTCCCATGGCGTGGTATGCACATAATGGGGCACACAATAGGTACTTGCCACCTGACTAAATCCCACAGCAGGCTGAAAAGCAAGCACACACAGGTTTCTTTGGCAGGCAGCCAGGTACTTACACAGCTTGACCAATTGTGAAAGCTTTGCAAATTTCAAAGACCCCCTCCTTTGTGTTTTGTTCAAGGGAAACTTGCAATTACTCCAAACGTTTTTGCCATTGTGGTCTCTCCTTTCTTGGCTCCTTCTTTCCGAATGCCCTTCTCCCAGCTTATCTTCCAGCAGTCAGCTCAAGTGTCACCTCTCCCAGGAAAACCCCCCTTTAGTGGATTCAGCTGGCCTGTCCCAACCCTTCTGCATGCAGACCATTCTCAGAGGGCCTGACCCATTGTAAGACACTCATCCATGGACTTGCTTGTCATCAATATAAGACTGAAAGTTCCCTAAAGGCAAAAAGCCTGTTTTACTCACCTCTCTATTCTCACTGCAATATTTTGCACAAAGTAAATACTCACTATTTGTTGAAATAATGAATAAATACTGATCCTTGATCCTCTTCCTCCTCACAACTGTATCAGCAAAGGTCAATACATGGTATTATGTAATGGTTAGCATGTAGAACTTTCTAGTCACATAAAAGCTTAACGTTTGAACAGCATGCTATCAGCATTTCCATAAAGCTTTCAGCACTGTTATCTTGTTAATTGCAGAGACCATAAAATGTTTCATTGTCAAGTGTATATCTATATTTAATTAAAGGTCCACCCTGTGTATTAGATTGTTCTCTACTTGTGCTCTCAGCCCAAGGGACCCCTCAGCCCAAGGCACCTGATTCATCTTTGATGATCCAGCTCAAACACCCCATCTCTACAAAACCTTGCCAGGTTTCCCTTGTTGTGTTAGCATTAATCTCTCTTGCCTTTCTATCCATGGCCTATAGCACCATGGATAATACTTAGTTATGTCTATCTCTGGCCTGAGATCAGGAGCATTTTGAGAGCAGGAGTGTGTGTATCACAGGCTCTAAGATGCCGCAAGAAGGAGATGATCTGGCTTAGCCAGAAGACTTGCCTTACAATAGCTCCTAGAGTACACATCCTGTGGAGAGCTACAGTAGGGGTTTCCAAAAAAGTCCAAGATGCTGCCTTTTGGTCCTGGACCAAGTGTATGTCCTTGTGGTGATAAATACTGAGCACTTTCCCTTATCTAATCTCTGTCTCCCCATCCCTTCCCTACACTCCAGTCCTCTTTAGTATACACAGATCAGCTTGGCTTCCCAATACCTCTCATTCTTTGACCTTTTCAGAGAGAAAAGACAGGAACTTTGCTTTCTTTTATATTTTTCCAATCCCAGGGTTGACTTAGTACTTCCACAAACACACTCTGATGAAATTAATATTTTCCGAATTCTAATGGCAAGAGGTATCAAGAGAGGACAGGGTTTAAATTTGTATATCAGCACTTGCTGGCATTTGGCTTTTTTGTTGTTGTTCACTATCTCTCTCTGCATGATTGCATGTATGGCTTTCATTCTTTGCTGGCTTGCTTTTCTTCCTTCCTTCCTTCCTTCCATTCACAAGTTTCACCAAGATAAGTCTGGGTGCTTCTAAATTTTTCTGGTATTTGTTGAGTTCTTCTGCTCAGAAAAGATTTCTTTTAATGTTTCTGTCCATTATTATATATGTTCATTGCCTATTCTTGTTCTTTTTCATCTCTATCTTCTTATACTTTTACTTTGTACCCTATGTTTATATGTTTATTCTCCTCCACTCTGCACCTATTGTACAAAGTTCTCCCTGCATCTCAGGTCCCAGCTAGCTCTATGTTCACTTTGGTTTACTCTTATCATCATCAGACATTGCTGTGGTTTGGATGTGGTTTGTTCCCCAAGTTTCATTTGTTGAAGGGCTTGGTCCCAGTGTAGCAATATGGGAGGTCCTGAGACCTTTAAGAGATCTGTCTTGGTCAGAGGTCCTTAGGTCATTGAGGGTGCTACGCACGGAAGAGAACGCTGGTCTCCTTAGTCTGATGAGACTAAGTTGTTATAAAAGTCTAAGCCTGACCTGTGTATCTCCTGGCTTCCTGCTTTGAGATGTGATCTTTTCCTCCAAAATATACCCCCAACATTATGAAACTACTGCCTTTTGGTCCTCATCAGAGGCCAAAGCTATGGGGCTAAATAACTTTTAAAAAATAAAGTTAGCTTACATCAGGTATTTTGATATAGCAATGTATAGTTCTTTGTCAAAAATAGTGTGTGCAGAGTTATAACTTGTAGCTTGACTGCTTCAGTGGCTCTTCTAGTGTTGGTCCCTTCTTGAAACTGATTTTGTATTCCAAAATGGAACAAGCCACTGTCTTTCCTATCCAACCTGGAATTGTGACAGTCCTGGAAATTGTAGTACCCTAAAAGACATAAAAAGAGAAGTAATAGTGGCGGGATAAAGGAGGAAGAGAAGACAGCTCTAAGGGTCTCTGGAGTTGTCTTCCTTTTCCCTGGATGGAGACAGTTCTGTGTCTGTCAAATGGCAGTACACAGTGGGATCTCATAGAACTGTGACATTTTACCTCCCCATCTTATATGTTCAGGTCACATCTGCAATTCATTTAGTGTTAAGTCCCAACTCACTGACAAATAATTCTGGCTTCAATGTTATTACAATTTGCATGTATTTTTATGTTTCCATGGAGATTTTTTATTTTATTTTTGTTGGTACTGGAGTTTGAACTCAGGACCTTGCACTTGCTTGGTAGGAGCTCTGTCACTTGAGCCACGCCCCTAACCCATTCATGGAAATTTTCAATAGGTGGTTAAAGGGAGTTGAATTAGGAGAACAAACTAGTAACCATCCTACCTGGAGACTTTTGAGGCCTCACTGTGGGGGAGTTGTGCTGAGCTATAGATATCTGAAAATTGGTAGCAACTCATGAAGTATCACATTGGCAATTATTTAATATAGGGAAAAAACAGTAACATACTCATTTGTATTTGAAAATTTCAAATGTATGCAGATGTGATGGAATTTTTTTAAAAAATTAAATGTGCTGGTGAATGCATAGTAGCTTTCTGTCACTTAATATTTTCTAGTCAGTAAATATGAAACTGAAAAGACAATTGTGTGAAAATTTGAACTTGTTTTTCTATTTAAAAAGGAGTCTGTGTACCCAAAAATGGTTTAGGAATATCCCCTTGTGTTTTCTAAAATTCTTTTATTAGGGAAATGAAATGGAAAGAGCATACAATATATAGATATATAATCCTATAGATGGATGTCCTTTTAGGAAGAGCACTTTATTAAAATTAAGGCCTGGATGGTCAAATAGGTGTTAAAGTAGAGGCTCAAGGAGCATGTTGATAGTGAACAGGACCATGGGAGACAGAGAAAGAGGGAGAAAGGGCTGAGATGCTTTATATGACACAAAGGGAGAATTTGAGAGAGAGAGAGAGAGAGGATATCAAAGCTCAGAGCCTTGGCCGATATGGAGAGCACTGTGTTGAGATGCCTCCTAGGTTACATCTAATGGTAGTACTTGGGCCTTGTGTATGTAATCCCTGATGTTGAGGCTGGAAAGAGACAGAAAAGGGCCTAATGGCTACTGTCATGAATGACACAGAACTTTTTAAGCACTGGCAGCTCGGACCTTCCTTCCTTCCTTCCTTCCTTCCTTCCTTCCTTCTTCCTTTTTTCCTTCCTTCCTTTTCCCTCCCTTCTTCCTTCCTTCTTCCTTCCTTCCCAGAACTACAGTTTGAACTTAGAGCATTATGCTTGCTAGGCAGGTGCTCTACCACTTGAGCCATGCCCCCAGCCCTTTTTTTACTTTAGTTACTTTTCATATAGGGTCTCTCATTTTGGCCTAGTGTGGGCTCTGTACCATGATCCTCCTATAGTAGCCAGGAACTACGGGTGCATGCCCCTTTCCAATTTATTTGTTGAGATAGGATCTCATTAACTTTTTACCTGGCCAGGCCTCACCTCAGAGTGGGATTCTCTTAATCTCTGTGTGCTGAGTAGATGGGTTACAGAGCTGCTAGAGCTTTAATGGGTACGAGAATACATATTTTATCCAGAAACCTGTAAGTTTATACAAAAAATGTCATATGAAAAATGAGGGAATTAGTCAAAATGGAATGTAATCAAGTTCTGAAATGAGTGTAACTGATACTCAAATTCCCAGATTGGACAGGTCAGAAAGTGCAAAGAATGCTAGCTGGTATTGTTGGTCAAGAGGGCAAAACCTTGAAGTAGATTTAGAATACTAAGGTCCAAATGCCTGTGCTGCCACCTATCATTTGTGCTACGTGGGGCAATTCACTTTGCTTCTCCCTGGCAGATACCTGGGCTGAGTCGTGGAGGACAGTGTGAATCAGAGTACCTGATTAGGTAGCAACTAGACTTTGATAAGTCCAACAAGATATTAAACATTCTGTTCCTGAGGATTCATAAGATAAAGATAATAACATTAACTAATTGGTAGCATAGTGAGAAGGAATGAGATGGAAGTATCTGGTAGGTGGCAGTAACGTGGTGAATGTCAGTTGTTTCCTTGGCCTCTGTTACCCTCTGTGAACTAGGAGTGACATTGCCTTACCGGGTTGCATAAAGATAAGTTGGGACAGTAGTGATAGAAACACTTGGTTCACAATTATCATTTCACAAAAGCTTGTTTAATCAGAATCAGTGTGATAAAATCTCAACAATATGAAAGTAGAACTTTGAAACAGTCTCTCACTGATATTAGAGGCAATAAATAATGCTTTATTTCCAGAATAACAATTGTGTCTTTTTATAAATTCTTGAATTCTTTTGCTTTCAAATTTGGTGGCACCTACATAATTGGGTTGGCATCATAAAATGTTCTTCTTGTAATTCTGCCTTGTGGTTTCTATGGTTCATTTTCCAATTGAAATGGGAGTGCTCGCTCACCATACAATTGATCCTAATTACAACTTTTTTTTCTATTCTTAAAAAGTCTTGCACCTCTGAAGCTGAGACGTCATTTCAAGCAGGTTTCTAAACTAACTTGGCACATAGCTCCCAACTCCAACTTCCACACAGTAGGAACATTTGCATAGAGCTTAGGAATATTGCCTAGGGCCTCAGGGTACACAGATGCCAGGCAGACCTGAGTCATAAGTTGTGTGAGAAACAATCACTTTCAAGGGAATCACAATTGAGTAGCTTAAAGTTAAATCACACTTGATTTACTTAAGGGAAAGAAATATTCCTGTAAATTAAACAAAGGACTGTTCTTTTCTCCTTCATACATATTGACTGAATCATATAAAATGAGTCATTGTTCAAAAATAATGGAAGCTGCTAATGTTAAAATAATGTGATAAATCATTTTAGTCTTATTATTTTTACATGCATTGTATAGAATTACTGAGGCATAGCCATTTAGCAAGTGTATAAATGAATGTGCTATAAGGAAAGGAAAAAAATGATACCAATGAGCAAAAGAAAAACAAAATAAAACAGAAATAGCTCGAACTGTGATTTACTATGAAGGCTATTTGACTTCATTTCAACTGTGAAATATTTTGAGGGGTTTCAGTATCTTGATACTTTAATGAGATTGGATACTTTTTTAACTAAAAGATTTTACTAGCATATATTAATTGTATAAAATAAGGGTATGGAGCGGGTGACTCATGCCTATAATCCTAGTGATTGGGAGGATCATGGTTCGACCCCAGCTTTGGCAAATAGTTTGAGAGACCCCATCTCTAAAGCACCCAGACCAAAATGGACTGGAGTTATGGCTAAAACGATTGAGTGTCTGCTTTGCAGACACTCAAAGTACAAAAAATAAAATACAAGTACAAAAAATAAAATAAAATAAAATAAAATAATAAGTAAAATAAAATAAAGGTATGAAAATGTTATGATGAGACTGGATGCTTTTGAGTGACTGCAAGATAAGAAGCTATGTTTATTTGGTATTTGACAAAATAATCTCTGAGGAAGAAGCTATCCAACTTTTCCCTTTCTCACCACTATAGCTTGGTGTTTTTTAAGTCACTCAATAATTCACCCTTCTGGTAAAGACTTCGTGAGGAAAAAATTGCACTAGAGGTTCTAACCCTGATCAACTTAAAAATCTTATAAAACCAGTTCTTGCTTATACACTCTGAGTAAATAACAGCTTTCACTCTTAGCAGCCAAAGCTCAATTACACACCAATGGAGTCTTTTGGAGCTCTTAGAACTTTTTTCTTTAAAAAGTTCTGAGGCTAAATTATACTTGGGTTCTTTGTATTGAGAATATGCTATCTAAGAAGCCATTATCCATGGGCTAACTCTCTTTGAATGAAAAGTAAAAGCCCACTTAGCTCCAGCAACTAAAACTTGCCTTTTAAAATGGGTTACTTTTTCTTCTCTGTATACACGTAAGTTTCCTTGGGCTGCTCCAATGTGAGTTGTATTTCCATCAGCTAGTGTAAGAGCTCCACCCATAACAAATAACTCGTGGAGACTTCACAAGAAATATACTGGGCTGGTGTGTACTGGCTAAGTCTTAGGCAGCCCAGGTGGGCCCCAGGGCTTGGCTTGACCACCTCAGGGCTGCCTATAACCATTTCTGCCAGGCCCTTCCAGGGCCTGGGTGCCCACTACTGCTACTGTGGTTGGGAGGAGCTAAATGGCGAATAACAATCTCTCTGTCCTCTGTGGGTGATGCGTCCTTAGAGAGAAACAAGAGCACTACTCTTGCTATGTGTGCCAAACACCACAGGGAGTTTGTGGTAAAACAAATGCCACCATGTTTGCTTAGAGCCCCTTCTGGCCTAGAGGGTCCCAGAGGAGTCTTTGCTCAAGCCTCTCTGTCATTCACAGCCTCAAGTTTAGACCTTTGATGTGATTTCCAAGTGACGTTAATGTACAGTCTCAGAGGGGCGTTGTCTGGACTACAAGAGAAAACACTTATCTTTAAAACAAGTCTAACTCTAGACACAAGACGTCTAGTTCTTCATAAATTCACATACCTCTAAATCCGGTCATTTCCTTGGGAATATCATAATACACACAACAATTTTTTTGTTATCAGCTACATTTTTAAAGCACAATAATTTTTTGTCACAAGTTTTGACACTTAATTTCTTAATACATAGAAAATTGGAAAATTGGAAGTGGCCCAATATCTCACAAACTCTGACAGGGCCTGGCCCCAGCCCTGACTCTGCCCAAGGTAACTGGCCTGTTGATAGAATCCTTCTTCTCACAATAAATGCTCTATCATCAGGCCACACTGGTTGGCCTGATTTCTCCTCCCAGGGGGTGAATTTGTTCCCACAAGTCTTCTCCATCTCTCTTACAAGATTTCTCTTTGAGGTACCCAAGGAAGCCTGAAGAATTCAGAACAGCTGAGTTGAGGGAACCCCATTTAGGCTAAACCTGAGAGAACAACAGTCAATAGGAGATTACTTTCACTTAACATCTTACATACTGACCGCCCCTCAGCTTCCATGTGGAAAATGTTGCTCACAGCTTTAAAACATCTGAGAACTACCTTAGGGGACTGTGATTAGTGAAAGTGCGTACTTGTTAAGTCCCAGACTGTGGCATCTTCAGAGAGATAAAGGACAGCCCTTTCAGCAAGCTCCGTTGGTCCAGTTCTGAGTGTTCTGGATTCCAGTTCTAAGAACTCAAACTCATACAATAAATACTGCTCTTGGTTTCAGAACTTTTGAGCAGAGGAGCAATAGAAAGGCAGTGTTGGTAAGGGCCAAAGGAGACTTTTGGATCTTTCTCCCCATCCAGTTGTTGAGGAGCTAAGGATGAAGGAGCAGACACCAAATCCCTTGGGCTAGGGACCACCAGAGTCAGTTCCAAGGCAGATGAACGTGGACGAACTACCAATCCTCTGGCGCCAAGGCTGTGTCATTTCTCACTTCACCTGTCTATGTCATCAGCTCTAAGCACCAGGATTTGAAATTGAGCTTCAGCCTACTCTAGAGGGTCAACTAGAACTTGTCTATGAATACTGAAAATTTACTAACAGTGTATCTACTTTGAGTCATAGCTTCTTGAAAATGGATTATACTCATTAGCTTCTAGTCACTGGAACAAAGCAGTCTTCCTAATAACTCTTAACAGAGGAGTTAGCTGAGGAAGGAAGACCTGTCAAGACGTTTCATTGTAAGCGGTAGCATTAAAGAAAGCTCAGTCTTAGAGCTGAGGGGTTTTATTCTGTTTTGTTTTGTTTTTTAGTATCTCACATGATTTAAACACTTTGTTCTGGGTTATATAACTCATTCCTCTTTATGCTTAGATTTTTCCATCTAGAAATATAAAAAAATTTTCTGCCTTCAAATGTAGATAATTAGTAAGTCTGTTTTAAATACTAGGAATTTCCTGGATAAAAGAAATTGTAGAAGTTTAAAATATAAAGAAGTCAAAGGAGGATTTCACAAATATTATTTAGATAAACCTCAACCTCTTGGTAAACAGACTAAGATATGATCCAAATATTAGTGACTGGAGACATTAAGTGACTTTTCAAAAATCATACAGCCAGGTGACATGATGCATTCATTTCTACATGTAGTTGTAGAATTGCTTTTGAGTGCCAAGAAAAAGTATAAGATAAGTTAGAAAATTTTGTGCAGGTAATAATAAAGGGTTTACATTTATTGAGATATATACTATATTACATAAATCTAAGCCATATTCAACTGAGGTTTTAGGGAAACCTTTAGGTTTTCTATTCTATATAATGAAGTTTTATTTAGATTAAACTTGAAAGCAATTCGTGGTATTCATTGATCATTTCTTTACAACAACACAAACAATTGTACTTCGAGTTGAATTTTGTGTATGTATTCAATTTTTGCAAGAATTTAGACACATTACTTTCCTTGGAGTTAATTATGAATGTGTACAATAAAGCTGTGAATGAATACTGTACTTTCAGAGCCATATCAAAAATAAAATCATCAAAAAAGAGGAGGGTGGAGGTGTAGTTCAAGTGATAGAGCACCTACCAAGCCTAGCAAGCAGAAGGCCCTGAGTTCAAACCCCTGTACAGCAAAAAGAAAAAAAAAAAAGATCAAGTTCAATGGTTACTGTAAAAGCCCCTATCCTGGACAGGAATTTTTGTGACACTGCAACATAGTGACATCCCTTAAGTAACCTCCATTAGTTAACTACCTCGCTTGCTCTGCTGCTTATACTGCAGCTCAATTTCCTAAGAGTTTCTAGAAAAGAACAAGTTTTTTCCCTTTTCTCCCCAATACAAATTTGCTTGCCTGCTCTTAGGGATCTTCTGAGTCAGCCAGCAAGCCTTTAGAGAAAGGGACAGCTCTGCTTGAGAAGAGAGACATCATATCGAAAGATGGCCCCAGGTAGCCATCCTTAGCTAGAAGTGGTAAAGCAGGAGAAAACTGAGCTGAAAGCAGGTCAGGAATGAGTGACAGCATCTTCAGTCCCCAGAGGGAACCACTTCATCTCTATATGGGGGGTTGTGGATTCAATTCCAAAATCAGGCAAACCTCACAACCCAAACGGATATGTAGACCCGCTCCAAAGCCAAAGAAAGGCAGATGCCTTTGGTACCATTTAGTGTTTTAGAATATTCATGAAATTCCAATGTGGCTTGGGATTAAGAATGATTATGAGAAGCAGAGCTGGGGAAACTAGTAGGAAGTATTTGTATTTGATTTCATTTCAAGTTACAATTAGTTTATATTCCTTCGCAAGCTAACTAAATGAACAGAAGAGACAGCAGTGTATTTGTGGGAATCATGAATGTGAAAGCAAAGACAAGAATTTGGACTAGGAAAGATAACAAATGAATTAAAAACTTCCAAATTTCACTTCTGGAAGGAAACAGTTTTAAACCAGCCTCCTTTTGAAAGGCCAGTTTTAAGGAAAGCAGAAGTAAAGATGGGGTCCCCGTTTTGTAGTCACTAACAATTAAGTTCAGGAGAAAGTTCTGTTCATTGATTACATAACTAAGTCATTTTATGAAGTCCACTTAAAAATGCTGATTTTAAAACGATGTTTATAATAGTCACTTGTTATATATTGTCCATTTGTGGGAATAAATGAGAAAGTTGTGTGTGTGTGCAAAATTGAGGTTGCTGATCAACCTTTCCAAAATGAAAAGACTTACACATTGTATTATGTAAACGCAACCGATGGGACCCATCAGAGCAGTGGTGGCTATGTAACTCACGTTTTTAACAGAAGTCCCAAGAAGACTTCAATCCTCACGTTACAGTTTGCGTGTCCCATCAGACCCCGGCTCGCTCTCATGCCCGCGCCCCCCGCACTCTCACCGCCCGGGGACCTCGGGCACAGCGGTCCCCAGGCCATCGCCGCCCGCCCGGCCCCGGGCGCACTTTACCTCCCGCGCAGGCAGGATGCCGGGCGCCGCGGGCTCCGGAGCTGCCATCCGTCTCCGCCTCTCTCCCTTTCTGGCTCAGCAGATTGGGGCCCTCTGTGTTTTCAACAGGTACCATGGTCACGTAGAAGTTAGAGCCTCTCCCTCGCCACCAAACCACCCCGACCTCCCCCGCTGACAGCAGTGGTCACTTTCCCCATGGTAGCATGCTAAAGAAGAGTGGAGAGGGAGGGGAAAAAAAAAAAAAAAAAAAAAAACTTCGGGCAAAGCCGGGTGGTTTATGACCAACTTTGTTTCTATTTCCGAAGGCTTTGCCCTTTGCAGTGACACAGGCTGTTGCTATTCCAAGCAGCCTATCACAGGCAGGGGGAGGGCCGTGGCTCCTGGACTGTTTTTGCCTGTAGATGCAGAGTTGGAAGCAAGAGGTTAAACGACTTGGGAACAGGACCCAGACGCAGGGCTTGGCCACTAACTACGGCTCTCTCTTGTGTTCCTGCACCTTTGAAAAGAGGCACAGAGAAGAAACACGCAGATTGAAATGCAAGCCGAGAGGGCGGACGGAACACTCGCAGATGGTACCAGTCACTCTCCTAGAAGAACAATTTATGCGAAGGCATACTGGAAGGAGAAGGGTGTTAATTTTTTTTAGCAAGATTGTTATTGCAACGGTCATGACATTTACCACCATAACCAAACCATAAAAGCATCATCGTGTCAACCAGATTTGGGTCTAGATAAATGTCTAATGTCCCCCTCTCTCCCAGACCTCTCAGACAAATCGAGGCCTGTTACCAGTTCCAAACGCACACCCTTCAGACTTTTTCCACCCTGAGATTATAGCAAAGCAGTCCATTTTTAATACACGATTGGCTAACCCTGAATTTTCCGTGAAATTGCAAGCTTTCCTGGGGAGAAGGATACTCCCCATCAGAGAGGCGAGACTACATGACCCATTGTGCAGGTGTGGCAGTCACGTAATAGGAAGCAAATCAGGCCATGGGAGGGCCTGGTTTGGGAATATGTTTACATGATCAGTCTTACAGAGCTATGGCATTTTGTCTCCAGTTATGCACACACATCTGTCTATCAAATCGTATTCATTAAACTCTAACAGAAAAAACTGATATCACCTTAGAAAATCATTTGGAGTGAAAACTAAAATTTATGAAGTACGTATTTGTCAGAAATTGTGCTAAGTAAATGAACATGACTGGTTCTTCTTGAAAAAAAAATGAGGCAGTTGCTGATATTACAGAAGAGAAAAATGGAGGCTGAGTAACCTTGGCTCAACTCTCAGAGCTGGTCAGGACGGGAGCTGAGATTACAAAGCTAAGAGGCTTTTTTTTTGGAGACAGGGTCTCACTATGTAACCCAGGCTGGCCCTGAACTCATTATGTAACCTATACTGGTCAGGAACCTGTGATCCTCCCTTGTCAGCCACCTGAATGCTGGGATTACAGGTATGTGCCACCATGTCATGAAATCTTTCTTTCAATCCTAGTCATTCCTCTGAACAAGGAAGCACATTTGTGCTTGTGTAGGCAGCAGGTGATCTGTCTTTGCTTATTTTGGGACATAGCCAAATTCTTCCTTATCATTTGTATATTTCTATACTCATTAGTATGTATTTCTGTGCTTTTCTTATTCTTTAAGGAATCATAAAGCAAATGGATGCAAATCTATATCATTCAACTAGTATTTAATATGTACCTGTTATATGTCTGCTGACACTCCTGGGAAATGAAGCCTTCCAAGCATAGCCCAGTCTGCTGCTGATTAAGGAGGAAGAAGTTCAAATCCCACAGATCAACTTGTCCCCACTAAAGATGGCTTCTAAGCTGCTGTTATTTATTCCCAGAGTGCATTACGATTGTAGGAACTGTAGCGTTTATCTGTGAGACACACGCATTTCTCTTCAGTTCTGCATATTCTCTTGGCTTCTACTTTATGCTCAGAACTAAGGGCCTTGGCAGGGGGACAGTGTTCTTGTCTATAATTGCTTTGTTTCTTGACCCCCAGGACCTGTGTCAGCAGGAAATGATGGAGTGTTTCCTGTAGCAATTGAGTAGGCACAAGACAAACCCAATTCCGTAATACCTTATTATGGTTAAAAGCAATTCTTGCTCTGCTTTCTGTAGTTGAACTATGCAGGGACTCCACAGGCATAAACCACAAGTCAAAAGGAATAAGGAAACAACCTGACTGACCACATTGCCTCCTGGTGCACCAAATTCTGTTCCTTGTGCCACTGATGGCCTGAGAAGGGTCACTGGCTAGCTCAAGCTCACTTCATTCTCTTAAATCAGAGAAAAGTTTAGAGGGGAACATTTCTTTCACCCAGACAAGACAGGAACATTTCCTCTGTCTTAGCTCCCTTAAAACCCCTACGTCTCTCCTTCCCATTATTTTATATACTTATAATGAATTTATTGTAGTTAAATGCAGTGACTTGATTAAATCTGCCTTTCCTGTTAGATCCTAGGCTCCACAACGCATAGACCATCTTCATGTGGTCTACTCCACCATCCCAAGTGCCTGGCCTACAGTAAATTCTTGGTTGATATTGTTGGCTCTGTTGGGGCTCAGACCACAACACTCCATAGTGTAGCAGCTTGGCATGCTGGGCACTTGGAGCTGAAGGATGTTGGAAGAACCTAAGAAGCAAAGTTTGTCAGACCTTCTCCTGCTCATGGCTTTTTCTCTTAAAGCAAGTGATAAAAATAAGAATTCTTGTTTCCCAGGATGAGTCATAGAAACTAGAACTGCTCTTCTTCAAAGCAAGCCATAAAACCTGGAAAGGTCATTCTCTTTCCCTTCTCCCTGGGAAGAGGGGTCCTGTCCATACTAGGGAGAAAGGAATGCTACGTAGAAAGGCCAAGAATCTGGACTGGTCTTGCTGGGTTTCCCACTAAGTTTATTCCTATTAGACGACACCCTTTATAGTACATTCACATTTCTACCCACTGTCCATTCTTCATTGAACCTAAGCGTAAAAACAGTTTTCCCTGGGGCTTCAGATCTTCATTTCTGAATGCTCCTGTGTCACACAAAATTTTGATGAAATGAATGTGTTATGCTTGTCTCTTGTTAACCTGATTTTTGTTATCATTTTGTCAGCCCTGACCCTTACGATGTGTGGTGGAGAAAGTTATCCCACATTTATATCCCCACAGCTAACAAACAGATCCCTGTAAACCAAATAAACTTTATCATCACTAAAATGTGAGCTCCAAGAGAGCAGGCAGCTATGTTTGTCTGTGCATTCATGTATCTCTGTATCCACATTCTTAAGACAATACCAGGTCCGCTAAAGATGCTCAACTAATATTTGTCAAATAAATGAGTGCTCACAAATGGAGCTTTTACTGAGCCAAGTTTCTATGTAGTTTTTAAATATCAAAACCTGTGTGATGATTGCCTGTGACACTTTGTCCTTCCTCTCTCCTTTCTGCCATTCCCTTTGGTGTCAGTGTCACCACAGGAAGTCCGTCTTCCCTGGAGTGGGGTCCACACTGTCATTAAAAGGTATTCCTCTACTCAGTGAATAGATAATGACCATCAGCAGACAGATAGTTCATTCCCCAGGGCCACAATAATTTTGCTACAGACCATACTAAACCACTGTTTATAGGCCATGCTACCAAGTCCAATACACTTAGCATGATTACAAGCTGACAAGTCAGTGACGTAACTGCTTTACTTTGTGAAGTAAATACTGTTACCTCCATTTTGCAGAAATCAAAACTAAGAAGTTTGTGAAACATGCCCAAGATCAAAAGACATTTCTTCAATGTTTGATTATGACAATTTTGAGTCACACAAGAAAAGTTAGATTCTGTAAAATTTTAATGTGCTTGACCATACTCCCAACTATCGGCCAGTTCCTCTATCTAGTGACTGATTCATTTTAGTTTTTATACATTTTAAAATAAGTTGAAATGCTTCATATGCATATTATCAGCTGGGGATCAATATTTGTTTGTGTTCTTTTTTTTCTCTTAGGCAAGTTTTACATACAATGCAAGGCACAAATCCTAACAGTACTTTTAGATTTATTCAGGATAAAAGACAAACTTTCAACCCAAACCTCTAGTAGGTTACAGAACATCCCAGAACATTCCTCCATGTCTTTTCTGAGTATATTCCCACCCCAATCTCTAGAAGCAACCAACATTCTGGTCGTTTTCCACATAAATTCCCTTTGCCTATTCTGAATATTCATGTAATGGAAGAGTATTGACCCTTGTATAAGGCTTCTTTTACTGAGTGTAATTTGACATTTATCCATGTTTTTGTGCATGTTAGTAGTACATTCTGCTTATTGCTGAATAGTATTCCATGGGCAAATGCACTAGTTTATCCATTTTCCTATTGATGGACACCTGGGCTGTTTCTAATTTTTGGCTATTATAAACAAAGCTGTTATGAACATTCTTGTACAAGTCCTTTTGCAGAACATAACATTTCAAAGCACAGCAGTCCAAGTGTGTTTGATTTCAAACCCGCATGCTTTCCACTACACCCCGTGGCTTCCCTGTAGGGCATTACATTTATGTGGAATGCATCTCTGGAGGTTTTAATCCTAAAAGGGTTCATTGCAATGTAAACACAAATGAAGGAATAAGATCTTTACACAAATAAACAAAACTCCAGATACAAATTCAGCTCTTTATTACCCATATGTCAATAAAATACTTACCCTAGTATGACTAATTGGAAGGCTATTTATTATATCATCTGTTTATACTGGCTAAATAATTCTGCCTTCTAAACTTTTTCATATGTTTAGAATATTGTCAATCACAATATTGATTAAAGTTCCTTCAGTTATAAAATAAGTATAGTTACATTCATTATATGCCTATTTAATGTGGTATTGTATAAGTCATTAAATGAAAGACAATATCACCATGAAAAACATGTCATATCTATTATTTTCACTGGGAAAATCAGTAGAAACTTTCAAACTCAATACTATTACAATGTTTTTGGAAACAAACATATGTATCGTTCAAGACTAGAAGGGAACTCAGAAAAAATGAAAATAATTGATATATTGGGGTGGTAAATCATGTATAGAAGGTACCCTATCTCAAAAATACCAACACAAAAGAGGACTGGAGGTGAGGTTCAAGTGGTAGAGCACCTGCCTAATAAGTAGTGCAAAGCCCTGAATTCAAGCCCTAGTACTGCAAAAAAAAATTGTATGCTTTCTGGGGGTATAGACATTTGCCCAGCCTGCACAAAGCCCTGGGTTCAGATCTTCTGTACTACAAAAATTGTTTAGTATTGTCTTAATATAAGTGGGACATTCCCATTTGCAAACAACAAATTTATTTGTAAAGCAGTTTTTCCTGAATATGCCAATAAAAATGTCTTGTGAAAGGGGTAGCTTTTTCTAATTTCCACAAAAGTGCATTTGAGTAACTGATAGGGCTATTTAAATTACAGTCACCCTTTATATCACACCAGTGTTTTATTTATTAGTTTGGTCTATGTCTGCTCTTGCAATGTTTAGCTGCATAAAATGAACACCTTTTTTCTTTAACTAGCTATTTTCTAAATAAATTATTTCTAATTTTTTTTTTTTTTTGTGGTTTGAACTGGGGTTTGAACTCAGGGCCTACACTTTGAGCCACTCCACCAGCTCTTTTTTGTGATGGGTTTTTTCAAGATGGGGTCTTGAGAACTATTTGCCCGGGACTGGCTTCAAACTGGGATCCTCCTGATCTCTGCCTCCTGTGTAGCTAGGATTACAGGTGTGAGTCACTGGACGTGGCAAATTATTTCTAATTTTTAAAATCTCTTCAATCCTATTCCTATATTGCTTGGATGAAGGTCATTCACCAAAAGTTGTTCAATGATTAACCCAGCCCTTTTTGAGGTTAACCTTCCTTTCATACTTTGATTCCAGGAAAATTTGATTAATGATACATTCAACAGGAAGAGTTTATTGGTTTGAGGCTCTGTTCTTTCGTTACTTCTCTTCTTATTTCTTAGACAATGAGGATGGTATTTTTTATGTAGAAAATGGCCATTTTCCAAACTTCAATAATCTGAAAAATCTGAGAAAGTACAAAGCTTACTGAAATGAGAAATGTCACAGTCATCTTAAGACCAACTCATCAAATTTTAGCACTTCTGAGCATCTTAGACCTTGCTGTGGACTGTTCTCCTCCTTCTAGACTGCCCAGTACCTGAAGACCTTTTCTGACTGAGCAAGTTCTCCCCGTATGGAAGAACCTGTCTCCTACAGAAGAGATTGGAAGTCCTGATGCTTTCCTTTCTTACTTCTTTTTGTTGGAGTGGAAAAGTGTGTCACCATTCCTCATCCTTCATGCCATCACAGCTGACATAACTATAACAAAAACAGATTAGCAAGAGAAAAACATAGAAAGTTTATTTAATCAAAGCTTTACGTAACAGAAGGCTTCAGAAATGAAGAAACAAGCTGGGTGTGGTGGTATAATCCCAGCACTTAGGAGGCTGAGACAGGAGGATCTTGAGTTCATGGCCAGCCTGAGTTAGTGAGATACTATCTTAAAACAAAGGAAGAAGGAAAAGAGGGAAGGGAGGGAGGGAAAGAGGAAGAGGAGAAGGAAGGAAGGAAAGAAGGAAGGAAGGAAAGAAAGAAAGAAGGAAGGACCAAAGGACCAAAGTTTCAGGGGAACCTTCCTATTTTTCTGCTTAGGCATGGAAGTCTATGTAGAAATGTGACTGAACAGAAGGTCATGTTCTAATGGAAACAGACGAAGGAGGAGACACCCAGCAAGGCTTGTCCATTCACATACTTTTGGCTGCTCTGTGTTGCATTCCTTCCTCCCGAATGTGGGACGTGACCCCTTTAGAATAAGGGTCATTAAGGCAGGAGAGAGTGACCTTTCAAGATTTTTTTGGCTCTAGTTCTTGTGACCGACCTTGGGAAAGAAGAATTTGGATTTTGTCACTTGCTTCAGGGGAGAAAGAGCAGTGGAAGACAGGAGGGCAGGAAGGCAGAGACCTCACTTCTGAGACCTCTCAATCACCTTTAGTTCAAAGTAGTCAGCATGCCAAAGAGCCTTTCTGGATCCCAACACGTTATTCTTAAGGCCAGGCTCTGCCAGATAGATCTTCCACCTTGGAGTTTTCATCAAAGCTGGCAGCACAAAGTAGCAGTACCTGCAGTCCCCATTCTGGTGAGGATGGTGTCCTGAGATCTGGTCAGGTTACTAGATAAACGCTGTACAGTTATGTCCAGGGGTGGCCAGGCCAGCTCAGGACAGGACTTTGGGTGTTACTCTTATCACAGTTTCTTCGTGTCATGCGACATGGAAGTGATCATGGAGTATTTGGGAGCTGACTTGGGTCAGTTACGTTGGAAAAATCCTCGGTTTTGGTTTCTGGGCTTTACCAGGTCTCCTGGGATAAGAAGGACTTCCAGGGATTCTCCTGTTACCACAGTGCCACCTCATGTGGCACCTATTCCACATCATCGTTCCTGTGGCTCAAGGATGAAAAAGCACAGCTCTAGGGCTGTCTCACAGTGATCCCGTCCTGTGGCTCCCAGGGCCATGGGGGAAGGCAGTGCTACAGGACAGACTAGGTTCTCTGATTTGTCCTATGGGAAGTAATGACACAAAAACACTGTCGTGAAAGGGAGATATACCCCAACAAATAAAGAAAGGAAGGGGAAAACAGTATTACAGAGGTGCACTAGACAATTCCTGAACTATGTGATTTTTGTAATATTTGGTAGCTTTGTAACATTTTTAATTCATAAAAACACTCAACTTCAGGCCAGGCATAGTAGCATATGCCTGTGATTCCAGGGGGCAGAGATTGGGTTGCAGTTTGACGCTAGCCTGGGCAAAAAAAGTTGGCAAGACTCCAACTCAACCAGTGTTGAGTTGGGCAGATTACTGGGTGTGGTTGTGCAGATTACAATCCCAGCTACATGACAGGCATAGATAGGAGGATCAAGGTCAGGCTGACTTGACCTCACCAAAGCAAAACAACAAAAGAAATCACTTTCATATTTTTGTATTCTTATTGTGAAAAACAGGAATCCCAGATTTTATAAACGTCAGACCCCTCAAAACCTGGATCTGTTCCTGTGAACACATGTTGAAAATACAGTTCTTTCTAGATGACTGGGCTTGCTAAAAAAATCTGTCACATCTATTCACGTTCACATCCCCTCTACCACGTCTCAATCCAGGCCACATCCCTCCCCCAATGTGGACAGCTACAACAGTCTGGAACAAGTCTTCCTGCCTGCATTCTTGCTCCCTAAAGCCCATTTTCCATATTATAGCCAAGGTTTATTTTGTTTCGTTTTGTTTAGATTATTAAAATTTAGATTATAAAATGGATTCTGGTTGTTTCAAGTCTTTCACTGCTTCCATTTGTTCTTTGGATTGGTCTAAATTCCTTAGTGAGGCTTAGAATGCCCTGCAGTCACCTCCTGTCACTTCCTGCCTTGACCTTTATTACCTGGCACAAACATGATGGACATGATGAACAAGCCAATCATTGCTTCCTTGGCTTGATTTCCTTTTAGATGCTCTTGTTTCACTCATCATTGTGGTTCCCATTTTCCTCTGTCTCTCCCACTACAACTAAATAAACCAGGGATGATATTACATGTGCAGGAGTCAGCAAGATAATTCATGACCTGAATTAAGTTAGGGAATAGTTTTATCAGTCAGAGATCAGTGAAGGAACTTTAAACAGGGAGGAATTTAACACAGGGTATTGGGTGCTTATAATAGACCATTGGAAGGCCTGAAAGATCAGATTCTATACATTCAGGAATGATTCCCAAAATAAAACCAAGTTAACACATTAAAGCTGTTTAATGAAGCAAAGAGTTCATGTATACATTGTTTAAAATCCAAGGACCAGACTTATTTCTGCTCTATAACTACATTCTCCAGGAAGTCATATGTGCTGGAGTTTTGCCTCAGGATAACCTCATGTCTGCCTGACCCTGCAGGCTAGCAGAAGCTCTCCAAGGAGGCAAAGATAATAGCCTCCCCATCATATATACCTTCATGCAACATCTGACTGATACCTAGAGCCCTGTTGCTAGAAAGTCTGCAAAATGTAGCCTTTTCTACTCTCTCCAGCAGAATGGAAGGTGGAATGGAGGCGGGGAGGGCTATTCTACTGAATTTGCCACAGTGGTGAATGTTTGGGTTAATAGATTGTATGGTGTATGCTGTGGAGTCAGAGTCATGACAGCTAAAACTTGTACAAGCAAAAGTTATAATAGCTGGAGCAAAAGATACATGCAAATTACTGGCATGTGAGTGCAGATAGAGACAGAAAATGGAAACTCCCAGAGTAAAGCAGAATGGTGGAACATTGTAGCCCCATGAGAATGGTCTTGTCGTGGGTTTTCTATGAGGCTCACCTGTGTTTAACACTTGCCCTTTAGTACTTGAGGGATGTAAGTGGTATCCTCTTCCTGGCTTGTCACTCCCTACCCATCCCTATTTGCCAGGTCCTCCAGTCTTCCCTGACATCCTTTCCCCCAGGCCGAGATAAGTAACCCTTCTCTCTGCTCTGAGATCACATATTGCCAGCATGGACAGAGCATTCAGCTCTGTAATAATTCACTAGCCAGTTTCCATATTAGTCTGTAAATACTGTGAAGGTAAGGTCATGGCCACCTTGTTCACACTGCTCCAGAGTCTAACAGGGTGTCTTAAAACATGAGTCACTCACTAAATATTTGCTGAAAGAAATAAGAGAAAATGATGGAAGAGAAGAGGATGAAAACAAATTTCAGCTTGATCTTGTGCTGTTTCATTGCCACATAGTTTTCCAAGTAGATTCTAGGATGAGTCTTGGTTTTCCTTTGGCCATACCACTTACCAGCTCTGGAACTTCTTATGCCTCAGATTCCTCATCTCTAAAATGAGGTAATAATAGTATTTATAGGATTCTTTTGAGGATTAAATGAATTAAAGCACAGGCAACTTTTAAGCCAGTATTTGACTAGAGTGATCCTGAATAAATGATATCTGCTGCTGTTACTGCTGTCTCCAAGAAACTCCATAGATGTATAAAGTAATAATTTGAAAATTTCAGGAGTAAAATACTGTAAATTCTGATGTTGATTGATTTTCTGCAAGCCAAATAATCCTCTAATTCAGTTTCCTCATCTCTATGACAAGGAGATGTACACTTGCCTTGTATAAAGCTGCTAATTGCTTGCCTAGAAGCCAACCTCCCTGTTCCCCTCATTTGGCAACACTCCTGTAATGTTCTTTTGAGAAATTTCATGCCCTGTTGTTGGGCCCACTAATGACTGTACACCACCCCTAGCCAAGGGATGGGCTTGCAACTACTGCCAACTAATGTAAACCACTTCCTAGCCAACAGGTTTGTGACAGCCTGCAAATGATAACCAGATATTCTATCTTAGAATGCAGATCTTAAGAGGTGGTAAAAGACTGGATGGAACAGTCCTTCCCAGTTGCAGAATTCAGAAAAGACTTTCTATCATCTAGTTCTTCTGAACTGTCTAGGTTCTTCCCAAGACTTTGTTCTTTCCATTTTTCTCCTTAGTTCTATGAATCACTCTAAAACCAAGCAACAAATCTTTTTTTGGCAAATGTTATCCAGAGTCTAAAGATTCCCTGATACACAATCTCTCAAAGGATTTTAGTTAAGATAAAATCAGATAAAGTATTCGAATCATCTTAAAAATTGTTAAGGTACTTTATAATCTGTTCCTCACAGCAACAGCAATAACAACTGCAGAAGAGAATCAAGTTAATACTTAATCCATTTATTTATCCAGTCAAACCATGCTGTCTCTTTCTAAATATGAATACAAGCTCCATGTGACAGTCAACTGGCAACTGATATAGTGGTGACAAACCAGAAAGGTCCACGAGCCTCCAGCCTTTACAAAAGCATGACCTGACTCAACATTTCAGAAAGCCACATACAACTGGGGCCCCTGGTGAGATCTTTAACTCTCAGGTGAAATTTTGGGGGTGGGTCTTCCCTCCCAGGACTGGTACAATAGCTACTCAAGAAAAGAAGTGGCAACTATAAAAGGATTATGTAATATATACCTTTTCAAGCTTTATCTTTAGACAGTCTACTCCACGAGATGGTACTGGTCAAATTTTCAATCTATCTGTCCCTAGTGGCAAGTAGAATGGCTACCTTAAAGCTGAGCAAATCAAGTTGAGCATAAAGACAGGAATGAATCTGCTAGGACAGCACTTCTTTTTTGGGGGGAGAGGGATTACTGAGGTTTGAATTCAGGGATCACACTTGCTAGGCAGGCTCTCTACCACTTGAGACACTCCTCCAGCCCTGTTTCGTGTTGGGTGTTGGGTATTTTTGAGCTAGGTCCTGTGAACTATTTATTTACCTGAGCTGACTTCGAACTGCAATCCTCCTGAGTAGCTAGGATAACAGGCACGAAAGCCTGGCTAACATAGCACTTCTGAGCTTGCCTTTTGCAGCACTCACTTGTCCCTCAAGATGTTAAGAGGTATTCCTAGCAACTAAGAAAATTGAGGGGGCTGGTTCATCATCCAAAATGATTGAGAAAGTCTTCATTTTGTACATTCTCAGAACATCAAAGAGACATTTGTATTTAAGGAATTTTGCAGGATTGATAGGTAGGCACATTTTTAATTTTGAATTCTTAATTTCTCCTTCAAAAGAAGCAATTCACTTTTTAGACATACACAGTTGAGGAAATTTGCTTTCAGATACTTGGGGGAGTGGAGTGGTTTACCTCATAGGGCTATGAACATGAATTTTTTGCTTCTCTGCTGCTCCCCTTAGATAGCTAGAGGGAAGAGCAAGTTTCCGGCTGAAATGGACAGAGGAGGGAGACTGCAGTTACTGCAAGGGTTTATTGCACTAGGGAAAGAGAGAGGGGCCACTGGAATCCTGGGAGATGCTCTTGTCACTTGCTCTATGTCATTTTTGTGGTTCCTGTTAGCTGCTTGTTTGTGCTGTATCTATGCCTGCCCAGGTATCTTTGAGCCCTAAAGAAAAGGGAATACAGTTATTCAGAAACTCATTCATCTATCCAAATGCTTATCTTTTGCCCACTATGTGTCTGGTGAAAAGTAAAGTGACAGAGAACAAGAAAGAAGCATGGAAGAACCAGAGACTTTGCCAAGCTATCTGACTATCTCACCGTACCTGTGCCTGACCTTTGACTCTAATATTCTTCCTTTCTAAATGTTAAACGTGAAGATTGAAATCTTTCACCTAGTTTTCTGTCTTTCTTAGCACACTATACCTAACAGCCATCTTTTCACTGCTGTCCATATCTCAAACTCTACTTAGTAAAGACACTTTGCTTTTTTGGTTATACATGGTCTCCACAGGTTCATATGATTTTCACTGTCTCCAGAATTATTATTTAATTCTACCTGGTACTGAGAGCTGAGGCAAAATCTGGGTGATAGAATATACCATTTGAACTACCATGGCTATGGAAAAAATTTGGAAAGAAATTTTAATGGAATTCGTAAGATCTTAATGTGTTATCATCCTGTACTGGCTCAAAAGAAATGGAACACTTTAGACTTTCTACAGAAAAGGAAGATCCATAAGGTGTTTTCTGATGCATTTCCTCCATTCCTCTATTGGCTACCTCGAACTTCACAGCAACTTCTAAGTTGGCAAAAAAGTCCAAATGCAGAGGACCATGGGGGATTGAGCACTCTGTTTTCTACCTTTTTCAGAGGGGAACATATAAAGTTGTGTTTACACCTGTCCAGCAGCAGCTCAGAGAGCAAGAAGGAACTGTTTCTGTCCAACTAATGAGTCATATGTAGTAGCTACAAAAGTGAGGAGTTTAGAAGGCTCACCTGCTCATCATAGCTCCCTGCAGACTGGAATCGGCAGGTTGTTTGAGAGCAGGTTATAAAAATGCAACCATTTCCTTCCATTTGCCACTAGATTTCTGTTCATCAGTAAATGCTATATAATGATGGCAATTAAGATAGATGTGCTGCTCTGGCCTGTAATCCTAGCCACTCAGAAGTGAGGCACTAGGATTTCCAGGACAGGAAAAGTTAATAAGAACCTATCTAAAAAATAAAATAGAAACATAAGGGCTGGGGATCTAGAGCATTTTGCCTAATGCCTTAGGATCAACCCCAGTACCACCAAAAAAAAAAAAAAAAAAATAGAACTAGGACCCATCAGTTATGATAGGTGGGTCACCAGAAACAGTGCATCCCCCAATCCTGTCCCCAGCTCTCCACCACTGAGCTCACCAGCAGTCAGTTTGGCTTCTCCCCAAAACTTCACCTTCATCACAATTTGTCTTAATCTTTCCACATAATTTATTCTAGCACTCTTTATAGATAATAAATTGGTTTCATAAAAACTGCACTTTTCTCAGAATGATCCTCTCTCCCCTTAATTAAGGATTTAAAAATGAAAGATAAAAACCCAGGTTTGAAGGTCAGTATGTGTAAGAAGTCTAATAATTACAAGAATGTTAATTCAAAGAGTGAGCAGCTTTCAGAAGAAGAACAATATCCAGATGCATTTCTTGATTAATTTCCAGAGGATGATTTCTGGGAAGAGCAAATTTGCATTTTCTAAAGTGTTCTACCCCACAACCCAACCAGTCCTAAGAATTTTTTTTTTCTGATGCACAATAGTGATTGAATAATGTATCCCTGAGCATTTCTTCTCTTCAGCTTCATAAAACATCACGAAGGAGTCTTTGTTCTCATTTCCTGCATGAGGGACAAGAAATGTTTCTTTTTCTCTCTGTCCCTGCCACATACCTTGCCTATACTTTATCCTGTTATACTAAAATAAATCCCTAAAAAAAATCACTAAGAATCACACTACGTAAGGCCTGAATGTGACACCAGAGACTGTCTAGTGCACGGTCTCCTTTTGACAGATAGGGAAACTGAGGCCCATGGTTAAGTAATTAGCTACATGGTGATATACTCAGCAATTTTAATTTATAAGGGAAACTCTTAATTATTATTGGTAGAATTATTAAGTGCTTAACTATTATTACCAAATTCTATCAAAAAAAATTAAAGTCCAAATCACTTGTGCTGCTGAGCCTGATGTGGAAGTTCTGAGCCCTGAACATAGATATAGAGGTGGCTCTCTCCTTGCCTCACCCCAACAAAGGATAAACCAGGGAAGCAGCTTGTCCAAGAACAAGAAGCAGTAAGGAACAGGACAAAGATATTTCTATCAAGCCCTGAAAGATAGAGCTTTCTCTTTCCTTCTTCTTGCAGATAGTTTCTTTCTCTTTTCTTCTCTACATGATGAAATATTTAAACACTGTAGTAGGCAATTAAAAATATATAGCATGTCTAAATTTACTAGTTGAGAAACTTGATAATAAATAACTTTTTTGATAACCAGGCTGAGAGAGATTTTATTTTAATCATCATCCTAATATTCATTATGCATTTCTCTGCCTTACTTAACATATGGTAGGAACCAGAATAAATATCTTCTGGATTATTCTGGGTAATGGGTATATTGTATTGTCATATCAGGGTGTCACAAGAGTACTTGATATGGGAGGTACATAGTTTTGCTTCTTCACTCAGTTGCTTCTATATGGTAGTCCTTAAACATTTTTGCTCATGAACACTGTAAAAGAAATTGAAAAACATATTTATTGAAATGATTTTGCTTTGTATCTTAGGAGATTGTCACAAAAGGGAACAACACAGATAGTGATCCTTAAGGTCACTATCTCAAATTCTGAATTCTTCTTTAAAAATTAACCCTTTCTCCAGGAATGTAGAACAGTCCCAGTGTACTCCCACATGGCTATTGTTAGGCCTCAACTTGACATCAATTAGGCTATCCTAAACTCTGCTCAACCCTAGAGTTGCTTGGCTCCAATAGAGATGGTCTATTGGAAACATCTTATTTCCTAGCACCTGTGCTAGAACACAAGACCTAGTTCCTTGACCCCTAGCAGTGTCCTATTTTTGCCATCAGTTCTTGACTGAAATGTCATGTGTTCCAACATCTGTGCCAGAACACAAAACCTAGTTCCTTGACTAACAATCAATGATGGACAAGAACAATGAAAAAATTCTCCACGCCTTACCAGGTCCTTCCTTTCCAATAAAACCCAAAGCCTGTAAGTGGCTGTGTGCTTTAGCATCTGCTGGAGACCCCCTCGCAGCTTTCTCCTCCTGAATAAACCTGTGCTGATGGTAAGCCATCTCTTTGTCTATCTCTCTGTGCTTTTCAGTCTAACAACTATGTTACCTGAGTTACAGACTAAGCTGTTAGGACTGGTGATGAGAAATGTCCCTGGTGGAAATCAATCAGAAAATAAGCCACCATAGGTCCTAGGATGAAAAAAGCAGGAATGTTAAATAGATGGTTCCATACTAACAGATATCCAAGGTCAGAAGTGCTATAAACTGATAAATATCCCAGATATACTAACTTCTTAGGATTGCTGTAACAAAGTATTACAAACTGAGTTGCTTAAACAACAGAAATTTATTGTTCTTAAGTGTAAGAGTTCAAAAGTTGGCAGGGTCACACTCCCTCTGAAGGTGCTAGGGAAGTCTCTCTTTTAGACCTCTGCTACTTAAGAACAGATCATATTAGATTAGGGAATCCACTATCCCTGGGAGGGAAGGCTATTCTCCCTCTTCTCAACAAATTACTATTCATCTGCTTTCAGAGGTTCTAGGAGTTAGCACTTCAAAGTATAGGGATTTTGGGGGACTTGTCGGCCTAAATAACAAAAAGATATTCTTTAAAGATTAATAAGTTTATTCAGGAATGAATAATGCGGTGGGAATATTCATGCCATAGTGAATTATGAGCATATTCAGGAAGGCAAAAGAAGACAAACATTTTTAAAGTTAAGATGAAGAGGGTTACATAAGTTATTTCTGAAATAATTATCCTTGGCTACAAGGATCAATGTCAAGGGTAGCATCAGTCCATGGTTGGAAAGGAAGTTGCTGGGCAGATGTTCTTTTTGTGTGAGTGTATGTTGTGGGGGAGGCCCATGCTTGCTAGGCAGGTGCTCTACCACCTGAGCCACTCTGTCAACCCTTTTTGTGTTGGGTATTTTTGAGATAGGGTCTCACAAACTATTTGCCTAAATTGCTTTCGAACCAGGATCCTTCTGATCTCTGGCTCCCTGAGGATCTAGGATTACAGGCCTGAACCACCAGTGCTCAGCTAAATGGGCAGACACTCTTGCAGAAGTATACTTGTGTGAATTTGTGGTGGCCTTTCTGCAAAGCTGTGGTTCTGACAGAGGCTTTGGTGATAGTTCTTGTTATCTTGCATCTGTGCATGAGATATCCTCCTTCATAGCCACATAGTTTTAGTTATCCATTTGTTTATTTATTATGTTAGGGTTTGGCACAAGTGACAACATTTTGATTCTGACAATTTTCACAGACATTGTACCTGAATGTTTGAGAACTTTAGAAGAATCTCTGGTTAGGGGGCCAAATGAATTTTTGTCAATAATCGACCTTTCCTTCTCCTTCTCCTGGTACCTCTAATCCAAACACTACTCTTCAAAATTTAAGATTTGCTAGGGCCTTCATTATGAGGCAGGCTAAAATAGAAAAAGTTCAGAACACTTAATAATGTATTACTCTTAATATGACTTAATATTGTATTTCAGGCTGAACTTTCTTCTCTTTCTCTGAGCCTTTTTTTCAACTCACACCCTGCCCTGGGGATAACTAACTCAAACCATCCTCACTTTAGCACAGAGACCACCCATGCTCCTCCCTACTCATTGATTATTAGTGGTTGGGAACCACCAGGTTCTTCCCTTTCCCTAAATTAGCGTAGGTTTTTAAGGCACCTGGAAAGACAAAGGCGCTTTCGCCGTCTCCCACCTGGCCCACCATGGTCTTTTGTAACTCTTTTCCTTAATCTTCAGTAAGCCCCACTACCTCCCTTATGACACACATGTGTCCTGCCTGGATGCTTCCATGTGGAACACAAAGAATTTTGGAACCTTCGGATCTGAGACTGCATGAGCCTATAACAATAAGACTAAGAAAATTCCAAGATGGAGGTAAACAGGGAGTTGTGGAGTTTCTTACCTGGGATTTGACACCCTTGCTACACAGCAAGAAGATCCCTCATCAACTAACAAGTGATTGCAGTTAACATCCTGTGGAACCTGTTACCAGAAAGTTTAGCACTGGTAAATACGGTCCGGCAAGAGAATAATCCAGGCAAGATGTGAAAATATAGTAAAAGTAATAGTACAGTTTATTAGGAAAGGAATTTAGCATAACAGGATAAAAGTGGAGAGAAATGAAAAAAAAAGGGTGGGGGGACATTTCCTGCTCCCCATGCAAGAAATGGGAGTAAAGACTCAAAATGGTGGTTCCTCCCCATCTCTTAGTCTTGTACTTTCAGAGAGCTAGGGGGATACGTGTGGTCAAAGACAGTGGATTTGAGGGCTAAGAGCGGTGCTAAAATACAGAGGTGCCATCCAGGCCCACTCAAATTGAGGCAGCTAGAATTAGGATTCAGGATTCTTAGAAAATACATGACTTCGTATTGCATTTCAGATTGAACCTTCCTCTCTTTCTCTGAGCCCCTTTTTCAATTGCAAATGTGTGCAGGTTATTCACACCCTAGCTCAGAGACAACTGAAACCTCCTTCACCTGCCCCAGGGACCACACATGCCCCTCCCCACTCTTCAATTATTGGTTAGGAATCATCAGGTTCTTCCCTTCCCATAGGTTACCATAAGTTTTAAAAGTACCTGGAAAAGAGAAAGCCTCGCTCTCTCTGCTGCCAGCTTCGACCTGGTCCCATCGTGCCCCCTTTTGTAATTCCCTTTCCTAACTTTCCCACTATGCCCCTTTGGTAATTCCCTTTTGTAACTTCTAATAAACTCCATTTACTCCCACGTGTCCTGCCATGGATGTGTTCCATGCTGGACACAAAGAATTTGGAAAACTTGTGATCACAGACTGTATCATTGCCATTAACAAAATCATAGGACCAAAGGTGTGCTTTAAACTTCCATTTGCTAGACAGGTCTTTTTTTTTTTCCCCTCCACCCATCCAAGCAACAGTAGAGCTTGTTAACATCTGAAGGAAAAAGGCCTTATAGATAGTCCTGAAATGCAGACAGCCCTGCTCTTGTAACTTAACATATAAAAGAAGCTGGCTATTTGCTCTGGTTTTTTAGTTCTTACTTTCTAGTGTCTGGACCTTTTAATATTTATTAAATTAATATAATTTCCCTGTCTCCTCATTTATCTATCTGTCATGTTTCACCCATCACTTACAGCTAACTGCTACCTAACAGAACCCAGACCTCCTTGGAGGAGCATCGTGGGGTTTCAGGATTTTCTTCAGCGTCCCAAAGATTGCTTGGGAGGTAAGAGGGGAAGAGAATGATACTGATATTCTCTTTGAAAATATCAGTTTGCCTTCCTATGTCACAAACGTAGTGTGTTTACTTCCCCCAGACTAGAAGGTAGCCAGGCCTTTCTGTTCCCAGCCAGCAGGGGCACTTTGTGTGGCGCTGCAGGAAGTAGTGGGTTGCCAGGCACCCAGAAGACACCCCTCCTCCTGGCTTTTGTTTTGATTAGGCCTTGGCTGATTGAAGGGAATTATGCTGCCAACGAGGGAAAAAGAATGGAGAGAGTGGTGAGGGTTGAAAAGACCTAAGCAACTGCAGGAATGGGGGGTTTTCAAGAGCTCCCCTCCAAAAGGAGGAAGGGAATAGGGGTTTTTGTCATTCCCATACCTAGAGAAGCAACAGTGCTTCCAACAGACTTACACTCCCTTAAACATTTGGGTGAGGGAAGAGGGGCAGAATCTCAGAGAACTGAATTTTTGGTGCATCCAGAGAGGTGGTTCATCCTCTCCCCATCTAGTCCTTGTGGAAATTTGGAAGAGATGCTCCAAGCCCCACTCTCACACATGGCTGGTGAGCACACGCTGGATTTTGGTTTCCACTGACTCCTTCTCCTACACAAACATCAGTTCTCTCTCCTCCCAACTCATTGTAGTTATTCTTAATTCCCTCATTGGCTTTTCCACAGACCTTCAGTTCTCAATATACCACTTCCTAATGTATACAACTGGTCTTATTTTTAAATGATTAGTTTTTATAGCAATTATGGTTTTAGTTTCTCCAGTTTTAATCAATTTATTTGTGCTTTTGTCTATAGATTAATTTTAAAAACTAGTACGCACCATACAGCATTTATAACAGACTGAAGTTGAATATAATATTTATTATAGGATTAAATGAACTAATTCTATGGTATAAAAAAACATGTACTTTTGTTACCAGATGGGTGACCAAAGGAGAGTGTTGTCCAGAAGATCTCACGTTCTTGCTTCTCTGGAACAGAGACCTGGACAGAGATACAAATTGCAAAAACAGTAAGAAAGCTTTATTGAAAGAAAAGGAAAGCATGGGCACTCCAAAAGAAAAAGTGATGGACTTGGTCAGGTGGTACTGAAGCACCAATCTTTGTTCAAAGGGCAATTCATAAGTTGTAAGGACAAAAAGTGGGGAAAAATCTGGGCATCTTTGCAGGAGAGGCTAGGGAGATTGACAGGTTTGATTGACAAGGTCTTTAATGGTATGTATGAGAAATAACCAATTTTCATAAGGTCTTAAGGAGAGGACTTTACCTGAGAGGTTATATTAAGGACAGATTCTCCTTTACTGTTCATGTGCTTTTTTCTAGTCTGAACTGAGGAAGAGACTCCCTTGTCTTTGGGAGAACTTATATCTGCAAAGGGATTTATAATTGAAAAAGCAATTTACAACTGAGGAGCTGTTCAAAGGCAGTACTGGACGGGGAGGAGAAATTCAGCATAGAGTGACATTTTGCTGTAGAGGGTAGAATCCCATGGTGGGTTATTTTCCCTGTCACTGGCCCATCTTACTTTGTGTCACTAAAAACTGTATTAGAAAAAATACGACTAAATGTTAACATAAGTAATTTGTTTTCTTACACTAATCAATTGCCCAAAATTATGCCACATTTTAGATTGCTTTGTGATATGGGCTAGGCAGGTAGAAAGGAACTAACAATAACATAAGGGAGCCACGAATGGATGTAGCACTGCATCTGGGTTCATTTTGTTAAACATCTTGCTTCATCATTGTCCTGGAATAACAGGTAACTAGAGTTGACACTACTTCTTGGTGCAGTAGCCAACAGGCCCTACCAAGGACCGCCACAGGGACTTCCCCAACTCTAAAAATTAGCCAAGTGCCTCATTTTGTTAAACATCTTGCTTCATCATTGTCCTGGAATAACAGGTAACTAGAGTTGACACTACTTCTTGGTGCAGTAGCCAACAGGCCCTACCAAGGACCGCCACAGGGACTTCCCCAACTCTAAAAATTAGCCAAGTGCCTCACATTTACATCTCATTAGTTTCAGCTTCATGCATACATCTCCCCTCAAATCACCATCTAGACTCTGGGGACACCTTATTAGGAAAACCATTCCTTGGTCTGTGGTTCTTGGAAATGCCCTCCCATTTCTGGGAGAACTCCACAATTATGTAGATACCTTAGCATAACCCTATCTGTAAAAGTGTCTAAGATTGGGGGCTCAGAGCACTTAAGCACTTGGTCAATCTGCCCACCCTTAGTTTCCTTTGGGGGCGTATTATTGCTTTATGATCACTTCTCTTCAGGAAAGTCTAGCTTTTGCTTAAATCGATCTGCTTTGTTAAAGACTCCTCTGTGGTGTCTGCCCCTGAATTGTTTGGGCATTGAGACCAAGAACATATCCTCCATCTTTCCTGATGCTTCATATTTAAACCTTGACTTTGTTTTCGATAACTTTACCTTTGAGTTTCTAATTTTCTTTGTTTCCTCTGTAGAAAAGGATAGCCCCTTCTTTTTCACAGGTGGCATCTAGCTCCTGATGATGTTTGTCAAGGTGAGTCCATTTTCTTTGACTTCTTGTTTTAATTTGAGTAGACTGCTTTCTAGGTTCACAGCATTGTCTCCATTTATTTTTAGTTTTGTTTTTTGATAAGTCCAGGCTTGACCACTGCTTGAAAGTCAGCATTCAGGAGATGTGGGTAGGTAGAAAAGAATCAGGTTTATTCAGGGACCAGTAATCTTGACAAGATAGAGAGGCTATCACCTCAAAGTTTCATGTTGGAGTGCTCAGGCACACAAAGGGCTTTTATAGGCAGGGAAGGAAGGAGCAGGGCAGGAAGACTAGGACTGATCTGGATCTTTGTCATGTGGGGGCGTCTCCTTTCTCTCTTCTTTAGAACACTTCATTGAACCTCCACCTAGAGCAGAGCAGAGGAAGAAGGGAGCCCTCCCTTGTCCATGTGGCAGACTTGGCAGGGAGAAGGCACACTGAGTGCAGCCTCAGAGGGCTGTGTGGGTTGGCAGTAGGACTAGCTCCTGTAGTTCTGTCCAGAAAGAATTAAAGATTAAAGAAGGGCTTTATGAAGGTCATCAGATAGTCTGAGTTTCAGGAAGACTATTTAGAAACATTTAGGTAGGCTTCTTTTTAGAATGTAATACTGGGTGAAAGGGAGGTGTCTTAAACTTTGCAAAAAGATTAAGGAAGAGCAGAAGGGCAAACTGAAGGACAACTCTAAAGGAGCAACCCGTTAACACTTCTTCTTTGGATTCTTTTTAAGTTTTGCTGATATAGATTCTCCACCTCTCATATATACATGTATAGATGGGTAGATAGATAGATATAAATACTTATAATTGTTCCCTTTGATGGTACTAGGGTTGGGGTTTGAACCCAGCACCTTGAGCATGGCAGGCATGGCTCAAGTGATAGAGCACTTATTTATGCCCAGGGCAGCCTGGGCCAGGATCCTCTCATTTATGCTTTCTGCCTCCTATTTTGCCTTTTGTATAGCTGGAATAACAGGCACACACTACCATACCCAGCTTTTATTGGTTGAGATGGGGGTCTCACTAACATTTTGCTCAGGCTGCCCTCAAAACACTATCGTCCTGACCTCTTCCTCCCAAGAACTAGGATTACAGGTATGAGGCACTGGTACATGACTTATCCTGAATATTTTTAGAAGGATAATTGGTAGAAAAACTTCTGACCTATGCATGTCTGATCATATCTTTATTTTGCCTTCATGTTAGTAATAATGTGGGTTGGTACATAGCTGTAGTTTAAAAATAACTTTCCCTGCTGAGTGTAGTGGCTCATATCTGGAATCCCAGCTATTTGGGAGGTGGAGATGAAAGGATCCAGGTTTGAAACCAGCCTGGGGGAAAAAGATCAGACCCTATCTCAAAGAAGATGCCAGGCATTGTGCTACTCACATATAATGAGGGAGGCATAGGTAGGAATATCTCGTCTCAGGCCAGGTAGGGGGAAAAGCATGAGATGCTATCTAAAAAATTAGTAAAGCAAAAGGGCTTGGTGTGTTGCTCAAGTGGAGGAGTACGTGCCTAGAAAGTGCAAGACCCTGAGTTCAAAACACCATCACAACAAAAAGTAAAAACAAAAAAAAGCAAAAAATCTTTTCTTAGGAAATTTGAAGGCATCCAGCGACAGAAGAATTTGATGCCAATCTGATTTTTATTCCTTTTAAAGACATTATATCCCCTTTCTTGCCCCCTTCTCCACTTCGCAGAATCTTTTAAGTTATTTTATTCATCTTTGTTATTATGAAGTTTCATCTCAGTATGAGTCTTCTATCCATCTATTAATCTTTCTCAATTATTTGAATATGAGTAATTATTCTTTATTTTGCTTTCATGTTGGTAGTAACGTGCGTTGGTACATAACTCTAGTTTGAAAATAACTTTCCCTGCTGAGTGTAGTGGCTCGTATCTGGAATCTCAGCTATTTGGGAGGTGGAGATGAAAGGATCCAGGTTTGAAACCAGCCTGGGGAGAAAAATTCAGACCCTATCTCAAAGAAGAAGCCAGGCATTGTGCTACTCACATGTAATGAGGGAGGCATAGGTAGGAATATCTGTATTTATTTAGGTATTAATTTATTCTATATTTATTCCTTATACTTCTATAAAGTGCTGTTTTATTTCATTGATTATTTACTCCCTCTTATGTTCTCTATTTTCTTTTCTGCAACTCTTATTGACTACACTTTGGATTGAAGGAGATACAATCTTGCTTTCAAGATTGGAGAAATCACTTCCTTGTAGCTTCAGACTGAAATCCCCACTTATTGGGGCTGTTGACTAGAGCTGCCTTCAGCTCCTGCAGGCTACCCTCAGATATCTGCCTCATAGGGGTCTCCATGTGGCTGTTCACTTCTTCAAGGCCAGTTGGGGAAAAGAATCCCTAGCACCAGTCTTCTAAGAAGAAAGGCTCTTGGAAAATGTAATCACAAAAGTGACACCCTATTATGTTTGGACATAATAACATAATTATTATGTCACATTGAAGGGAGCTATTATATAACACAGTGGCTGTAGTTAGTAATAATATAGTGTATTCGTGAAAAGTCACAAGGAGGGTGGCTCTTCAGGGTTCTCACCACAAAAAGAAAGATAAGTATGTAGGTAATAAATATGTTAAGTAACTTGATTTGGCCATTCTATAATATTTAGATATTTCAAAACATCATATTATACATGATACATATATACAACTTTGACTTGTCAATTGTAAATAAGTACACAAATAAATAAAGGAAGTAATATTGTTGCTAGAATCCAGGCTAGAAGGGGAGGCCTGACTTTGGGGAGCTCAACAAAGTGGTTCTCACCACTCATCCCAAAAATCAAATGGAAAAGGCAATGATGAAGAGAAGGAAAGGAATTTATTTAACTGAGGACTAGCATCCTCAGCTCTGCCTTTGAGGGGTATCAGCATGGGCTTCAGATTTAAATATGGAAGGAACAAAAGGAGGGGGCAAGAGATATGCATAGTTAAGCATTCTTGGTCAGACTGTGGTCTGGATGAACATTACTAGTGACAATAGAACTGTTCCTGTTTCCCTCTAGACCTATGGCCCAATTCCGCCTTACCCTCATGGAAAGTACTCTGGAATGGAGAACAATGCTCTGACTTACACAAAGCCTTGACTGATCACATTTTGGCACTTTACCAAGGTTGAGCGGGTTTTTCCAACCCCCTGCTGAGATTCCTACAGCTATCTACAGCCAAAAACCAGTCCATAGTGCTCAAACTGTTAGCTTCAAACAGCTTATAGTTTTACATTTAAGGAAGCTGTGTTCCATGGTTTGGTGGCCACTGCAGTGTAGATGTTGTTTTATGTCAGAGAGATTATAGGCAAGCATGATATCATTGGCTAAAATGTTTAAAGACCAATCTTTAACATTTGAGTTTATCTGCTAATTATTTGAGGGTTCTTGGACCAGTTGTGATCAGACCTTTTGAATAAAGTAAGATGTATCAAAAAAAAAAAAAAAAAAAAAGGAAGAAAGTTGCTGTTGCGCAGGGGTAGTTTCCATTCTCATCAAGGATGATTTCAATCAGACCTGCTCTTGGAATTCAGGGTGACTGAAGGAGAGAATGACTCAGAGAAGATGGACAAATTAGAAAGGTAACATGGCGTTAGTTTTAAGGCAAATGGCTAGAGACTTCTAGGAAATACTCTTGAGTGTCTGTGGTAAAAGCTGGAGGTTGATAATCTGTTGATTATAATATCTCTGCAAATCTTGAAAATACCTTAGTTATTCTTATCTTGGTGCCTTTAACCTTCAAAGGGGAGAATTACTAGCTTTAGACCAGCAGTCCTTAAATGATTCACATATCTGTATGCAGAGCTAGCTGGAGTCTGACCCAAACTTTAAGGTAGAAAGGAGACAGATATAAAATGAAGGCAGAGATGCGAGCTTTTATCCTGCTTTTAGTTACCCATCAGCTATCTGCAGACCCAAGTAAAAAGTCAGTGCTTTTAGCAAAAGCAGTATCTATGTCCCTATTCCAACAGTTTCATCCCATATTCAAGAATAAAGGAAGAAACACTATAGAGTCTATCCTCTACATCATGGGTCTCCTTCTTTACTCACCTCCTATGCGCATAAGGGAGAGTAATAAAGGGGGTTAAACTGACCAAAGTACAGTATAGACACAGCTGAAATATATCGAGAAACTCCTTTGAACACTGACTTTGAATTAAAAAATGAAGGATAGGACTGTAGAATAGGTCCTATGAGAAGGTAGGTACTTGTGGGAGGGAGGAGGCTGAATGGAGGGAATAAGGGAGAGTAAATATGGTTGATATGCTTTGTTTACATATATGAGATAGAACAATGAAGCCTTTTACAATTGTTTTAAGTGAAGGAGGGATGAGGGAGAGAGATGGTGGGGTTGAACCTAACCAACGAACATTGTAAGTGTAGTGACATTTCTGAATACACTTACAATGTATTACATGTATGCTAATAAAAATGCTTTGAGGAAAATAGATAAATAAATAAATAAAGTTTTCCCCTTTAATCCATGTCCTAGAAGATTTTCTCTTTCTCAGTAGGAGGAAAATCTCAATCATGAGATATCCTGGATATCTAAAGAAGGTTGTGCTTTGAGGAGGAGGAAGTGGTGAACATTAAATTATGCTTTATTTGCTGTTGAAAAGAGTCAAGAAAGATGAGGACTGACAATTCACCATTGAGTTTAGCAACATGGGATCACCACGACCTTGGCAGGAGCAGTTTTAATGGGATGATGGGGTAGAGCCTATCTAGGGTGGGTTTCAGAGAATGGGAGGAGATGAACTTGAATGGGAAACTGTAGACAGTTCTACAGTTTCTTTCCTAGAAAGAGAAGCAGAAGAAATAGAGTTGAACAAGGGAGCAGAATCAAAGGAAGGATTCTTTCAGATGGGAGAAGTTACTGCATGTTGGTGTACTGGAGGCAACAATACAGAAAAGGATCAAACAATGAAATTGACCAGGAAAGAAAGGGACACTACCTAGAGCAGCGACCTTAAATAAATAAAAGGGGACAGGACCTGATGAACAAGTGGAGAGGTTGGCCATAGATAAGAACCTAGCACATTATCCATATTAGGAAGGAGAATAGCGATAAGAAGGGGAAAGTTTAATAACAAGAATGAGGCTTTCTCACTGGGAGTGGTGGGGCACATCTGTAATCCCAGCTACCGGGAAGGTGGAAATAGGAGGGTTATGGTCTGAGGCCAGTGCAAGCAAAAGAACAAGACTCTAAAACACAAACCAAAGATGTGGCTCAAATGACAGTAGCTTCCTGGTGTTGGTGTACCCCACAGGTATAGGGCTCAGTCTCACAACATGCCCTCCCACTTCAGATGCCAGTTGGAAGCCCAGGCTCTGACCTATGCTTCTGAGTACCTGCTATAAATTGGAGGTTTCCACAATTCCCTCCTCAGGTTTGGTGGTTTGTTAGAATAGCTCACAGAACTCAGAAAAGCAATGATACTACCAGGGTATGTTAAAAGGATACAAATTAGGACCAGCCAGGTTCAGAAAATGTGTGGGGGATGGTGTATGGGAAGGAGCTTCTAGACCCTCTGTAGGGGCACCACCTTCCCAGCACCTCCATGTGTTCAGAGACCTGGAAGCTCTCCAAACCACATCCTTTGGGGTTTTGCGGAGGCTTCATTACACAGGGATGGATGGATAAGTGATCGGCCATTGGTGATTAAGTCAATCTCCAGTCCCCTCTCATTTCCTGTGGGATTGGGGCTGAAAGTTCCAACTTTCTAATTACATGGTTGCTGACAACTAGCCACCCTTGGAGTTTCCAAAATTTGCCTCATTAACTTAAGCTGAGGTGTGGTCATAAGAGACTGATAAATATCCAAAGAGACTCCTTTATCACTTAAGAAATTATAAGGTTTTTTTTTTTTCCTTTTTCTTTCAACACTTTGAGTATGTCATCTCTCTGTGTTCTTTTTTTCCCTCCTTTTATTTTATTGTTTTTACATTTACTTACGTGTGTATACATTGTTTGTGCCACTCCCCGCCCCCACTTCCAAGCATAACCTGTTCTGCCCTCTTCTCCGATTTTGTTGAAGAGAAAACATAAGAGATAATAAGAAAGACATAGCATTTTTGCTAGTTTGGGATAAAGATTCCTATATAGAGAGATTCCTAGTGTTGCTTCCATGTACTTGTGTATTGCAACCCACATTGGTTGCATGGTGAACATTTTTTTCATGTATTTTTTGGCCATTTGGATTTCTTCCTTAGAAAAAGTTCTGTTTAGTTCAGTTGCCCATTTCTTTATTGATTCATTGATTTTGAGGGACTTTAGTTTTTTCAGTTCTCTGTATATTCTGGTTATCAGTCCTTTGTCTGATGTATAGCTCACAGATATTTTCTCCCACTCTGTGGTGGTCTCTTCAGTTTAGAGACCATTTCTTTTGTTGTGTAAAAGCTTTTTAATTTCATATAGTCCCATTTGTCCATCCTTTCTCTTAGTTGCTGGGCTTCTGGAGTTCTACTGAGGAAGTCCTTGCCTATTCCTATTACTTCCAGGGTATTCCCTGCTCTTTTGTGTACTAACTGCAAAGTTTCGGGTCTGATATTAGGGTCCTTAATCCACCTTGAGTTGATTCTAATACAGGGTGACAGGCATGGATCTAGTTTCAGTTTTCTACAGGCAGATAGCCACTCTTCCCAGCACCATTTGTTGACGAGGCTGTCTTTTCTCCATCATATGTTTTTGGCACCTTTGTATAAGAGTTTTTTAGGAGCTCTGTGGCAGGATCCAGGGATGGAGATACAATACATATATTTCTTATACATTACAATATCATAACAGGTCAGAGGTTTTCTACCATTTCACTCTCAGAAAAAAATATTGAGATTGTATTTCAGCAAAACCTAAAGTGAATGCAAAGAAGAAAAAGATATCTGGACAAGAGTTCTTACTGTAAATTTTCCTGGAATGTATGGAGTTAGATGGCATGATGGACTGGAGAATGGACAGCTCACAAGTAAATTTCTTCTCTTGAATGTACTGACTTCATATGATTTTGTTCAGAAAACATTCACTAATCTAAAAACAAAATGCATCCTAGCAAGGGAGAAGGAGATATGTTTTAAAAGTGGAATCTGACAGATTTTGGCTCCTCTGAAAAGAAGTGCCACCTCTGTGCTTAGTTCTTACCTGTGACCTTTGATTTATCAGCAACGTTTGGTGCTAATGAGATTTATGATTCAAGTGTGTCTGCTTTGACAATCCAGCCCTTCTACCTTGAAGGTAGGTGTGTGGGCAGATGTTATTGTGGGAGTGGGGCATGAACAATAGCTCCTCTAGTCTTTTAAAAAATATTTTCTTTAGTTCCCTGGGTAAACTGATTTCTCCAGAATTATTCATCATGTTTGTTCTTCATGGTCCTTCTTGTTTCATCACTAATTTGGGGAAATCACTATTGGTTACCTGGCAACAAGCTAGCTAGGACTAGTGGCTCCTTTCTCCCAGGGGGAAGACTGAATTTTCCCACATTATCAAGAGCTCTCTTGTGTCCACATGAGGGGCTTGTACCCAAATTTACCTTTTCACAGTAGCAGTACCTCAAGTTCTCCAGATGCTGACAGCTGGCATTTTCCAGAAGGTAGTTGCACTTGAGCTTGGACTTCTTAGCACTGAAAACCAAATATTACTTCTCCCACCCAAGACCAGGAATTCAGGTCACAGGTCAAGCATGCTCCTACAGGATATGTGTGATGAGGATCACAAGTACTTCTCACTCTCAGCTTCTACCATGTGTGACCTCTGGTGTTTGCATGATCCCTTTGGAATGGTCTAGTGATCCTTGCTTGTCTTTTCTTATTTGTACACAAGGGGCTAGACTGGCTAATGCATGTGGTTGGAATGGTTTCCAGAGCAACTGTGTAGGACTGTTCTCCCAACATAGGTTTTCCTGAGACAAGCATGCTGCCTGGTGTGTGTAAGTGTGTGTGTGTGTGTGTGTGTGTGTGTGTGTGTGTGTGTGTGTACACACTGAATGGCCAGCTTTACCTTTAGATGGAACCCTTGCAGAGAATACATAGGCCAGTATTGTTGACAAAAAGACTAGGGCTTTACTTTCATGTATCAGAGTCCACTGTTAAAGCACTAAGCTCAGTGTGACAGGTCACTGGGTTACTTTAGAGACCAGATCTCTGTGGATTCTTTCCTAGGGTTAAATACAGTACTGTTCATTTACTAAGGAAGTGTGGGATTAGAGCAGATAGATGGGAAGGCAGCCGCCCACCTTGCTGATCAGTAGAAAGCCTTTCTATAAATGCCTGCTTCCCACCTCTGCCTTTGTCCCTGACAGCATTAAGCCAGATCCTCTCTGGAGCTTGAAGAGAACAGCTGCCACCTCTACTGCAGCCTTCTCCTGAGGGCACTCAAGTTGCTTGTGTTCCCATTCAATACTCGCCAATCTGCTTTACTTAGTCCAGAAATCAGTTAAAAACTGCAGTCCACTCAGCCTGTTGGGATTGTTTTCACCCCTATATTTCTTCACCTGTAACACATACATTCATCCTACATTTTGCACTGGAAACCTAAAAGTGTCTGGATTTGAAACAATAGGCTACTGTGAACCCTGCCTTTTGTGTGTGAATAGGATGAAAAAATAGGCCATTTTTGCTCTCATTTTTTAGCTGCAGTCTCAAAGGTTAAGTCAAAAATAATAGGTGGCAACTGTTCCCATATTTCCAAGTGCTGAGGCTTTTCTACAGAGCTAGCAAAGGAGGTGATCAAAAAGGGCTGTTCTATGCAAAGAAGGCAGTTTAGCTGCAAACCACCTCTATCCACTAGCCACTTGTTTCCATGGCACCCTCTCCCCCTCTAACATGCACAATCGCATATAAGCGGTCAAAGTTGAAGAAAGTGTCCTTGTGAAAAAGTTGCTGGTGAGCTGAGGCAATTTTCTTCCTATAACCCCAGACATTGGGGTGCTCAGAGGGACACTTTCCCCTTACCAAAGCCCAGTGACAGGGCTTCAGAGGCACTCTTAGAAAGAGTGCTGCTGAGCGTTTCATAATGTTTTTGATCCATAGCTATGTAGCCAAAACTAAAAGATGAAGCTGATCCCACAGGGAAAAGAAGACAGGCTATAGTGGGGGCAGGGGGTAAACTCAAGGATTCTTGAGCATACCATGGACCAAATAGGCAAAGAGAATCAATCTGGAAGCAACCAACCCTACACAGGTGCTATATAACACTAGTGTTAGAGTAAGGGAAAACTCAGGTATGGAAGGTGAATGTTGTCATACAGTTCAGGTAGGGGAGCATCACAATGGACATTTGGAGGCCTCATAGCAGCCTTGGAAGAACCCACAAGAGTACTTAAAGAAAAAGTCAGCTGGGAGCCTCCATAATGCATCCTTAATTGGAGCCCCAGATCAGCTGGTCCAGAGGAGAAGCTCAAGAAAATAGGAATAAAAATAGCCAGTTCCCTCTTTCCCATTATTATTTCTAACCCAAAGGAGGTCTGACTGGGTGAGGAAGAAGTCTTAACAGAAAGTTTGGAATTTTCACTTTACATGGAGCGAGATATTTCAATTGCTGAAATAAATATGACCACATGGGAGCCTTTTCTATATTGTAGAGTTACAAAGTTCTTGAGGCTTACCTTAGATACTACCCAACAGAAGAAATACTCATTGGGCAGTTTGAAAAGGCAGTGCAGAGGAAGAAGGAAGTTGTTGCTTTCTGCTTCTACTCTATGGAAGTTACAGTTCCATTCTGCTTACTCAGATTCCACTTCAAATGAGAAAAGATGAAATTGGGATTAAAGGTATGATTCAGATGAACAAAGACAGTGCCTATGTTGTCAAAATGCTGGCATATTGATAACACACATCCATTCATTATTAATTCATCGAAACACCCTAAATGTGCCATGGCCTGAGTGGACATGAGGAATTCAAATATGAGTAAGACAGAGCCTGCACTACCTGACATTTAGCATGGCAAAAGAGTCGCAAATGTAAACAAATTACAGTACAGAGAGATACCACAATTCAGACATATGCAGGATCTAATTGAAGCTTTTTGTTTTTTCTCAGTGCTGGGCATTGAGATCAAGACCTCACACTTGCTAGGCAGGTACTCCACCACCTGAGTCATACACTCAGCTTTTTTTTTTTTGCTCTCGTTATTTTTGAAATTAGGTCTCACTTTTTGCTCAGGCCAATCTGGACTGTGATCCTCCTGTTTATGCTTCCCGAATAGCTGGGATGACAGGTGTGTGTCACCACAACCAGGTTTTATTAATCGATATGGGGTCATGTGAACTTTTTTGCCCAGCTGGCCTTGAACTGTGATCCTCCCAATCTCGGCCTCTCAAGTAGCTAGGATTTCAAGGTTGAGCCACCAGCCCATGGGAAATTGAAGCCTTTTGTATCTCATTTTGTACATTTGCACTTCTTACCTGGATTTCCTTATAATTAAAATTGAATTTGATTTAGGGAGAGCCAGCAGTCCCGAATTTAAAATTCTCTAGTAGGGAAGTAGGGAGACCATAATGGAAGAGGGACAGAGTGGGGGGCTAAGCCAAAAGAAGGTTGAACTGGATGAAACGAGAGAGAATTTGCCTACCTCTTGACTTTGCTGAGAGCCAGAGCTACTGCCAAGAAATGTGTTTTGCAACAGCTATTATGCAAATTAAACCCAACTTTCAGTGATTAGAACATGGTAAAAACTGGCACAGTAACATATCTTTTTTCTTACACATTTAAAAAAAACTTCAAACTAAAGCTATTTCTTGCACTTCATTTTTGGATTTGGCAAACATTATGGCAAATGAGAGGAAAATGGAAAATTTTTAAATGCTTTCAGCATTTCTACCTAGTCACAAACAAGAATTAAAAATGAGAATAATAATAATGTAGGTTCAAAACCCTTTTCCGTGGAGTTTCTGAGATCAAAGTATAGGGACTGTCATGAGGTGTTCTGAAAAAGATAATTGTTTTTGTTACTATTTTTTCAGATTAAGTAAAATTTCTTTCTTACAAATATGGGATTTTGGCCAGTCAGTTATTAAAAGACTGCTTTAAATCTGGCAATCATTGAATGAACACATTTGAATTTATTTCTCTCCACAATAACTTTAAAAATATTTGCGTGGACAGAACTAAGAGTTACATTTTAACATTTTTTAAAACATTCTACCTTCCTCATTCTGAACCCAGTTTACTCCAAGTTCAGATTTTCTCCCCCATGTGATAGAGTAACTTTGTGCAGAAAGGAAGAAAGGAAGGAAGGAAGGAAGGAAAGAAAAAAAAAGTGAAAGTGATATGATCAGTTTTTACACTGTCCATACAATTGCCTTGGAGTTGTAAGGAAAGTCCTACCTTTTACCTTCCTATTCTACCTTCTAAATCTTCCAATTAACAGTTACCATTTCAAAATAAATTTAAATTATTAGCAGCAGCTATGAATTTGATCTATTATAGTTATGTATGAGACAGATTATTCTAAAAGAAATGTATCAGGATCTGAGGGTGTACGTGACACCCCTGTATATAGAAAAGGCATCTCTTCTTCACATCGTTGCCACCGTTGAGACACCTATTTACCTCATTCTCATGACTAAACATGGTGCCAGTAACATTGTGCCCAGTCAGCTAGTGTTTGTTGAATAAATGAATGAATGCTGAATGGTTTATTCAGAGTGGACTGGAGGATGTGTTACCTCAGTGTCTGAGGCCAGGATTCTTACTTGGTGGTATCTGAAGGGGTCCATACATGGCACCCACTTTTCTCCTCTGCTGAATTCAGGATTAACTGAAAGATAGGTGCAGAGATAGTGCAGATGGAGCTCATGACACTTTAGATACTGATAAGGCTATGCTGGTTTGCTAACATTAGACCCCAGAGTTATACCAGTTCACCTACTCAGCCAAGGATGCTCTGGGCAGCTGTATCCTTCTCCATTGGTGCAGAGCCTGGAAAACCAACAACAGAGCAGGAGAAATGATGGAGGCAGGTGATTAGGGGCCTCATTGCTTCTTCCAACTTACTCTTCAGACTAGTGATTTCTGCTCCTCTGGGAGTACTGGCAGTGAGGGTGGAGGGAGGTCAGGTACATGACTCATGTGGAGTCTCTCTACCTGGAAGGAACCACCGAGAAAGGGAAAAGGGCATTCCCTTTGCCATGAGTATTCAGTTCCTCTCTCAATTATGACCTCATCAGAGAGGTCTTATGTCTTCTTGGGACGTAAGTACCTTTCTGTTGTGGATCCCAAGCTAACAGGACCTCCTCAGGCAATGGGATGTGATGCCTCCTGCATCCTTGCCTGCTCAGTTCTGGCTCCTTCTCGTGGTGTCAGCCTTCCTCCACAGGCTGTTCTCCTAGGACAAAAGCTGAGCCTGGTATTGGTAGCACAAAGAAGAGTTTATCCTAAGTACTTTTCTCCTTCTGCTTTCAGTTCTGTAATAAAAATATTCTGAAGCCATGGTGCTCAGAATCTGAATTTGGCTTTAGAATGTGAAAGGAGGAAAAATAACTTCTATTCTTCAGGTTTCCTATAGAATTAAGAATAAAATGCAATTAAATATGCCAACAACTTATTCTACTTTCCTTATTAAAATAGCATTTACAATTTAAATGGCAGTCATTTCCATGAGTTGGTTCAAAATTCATAATTGGTAAGGGACATGAAAGATAACATAAAGTCTCTCTCCTCCTCCTTGGACTTCACTGAGGATTTAGCACAGGAGCTCAATCATTGTAAGTAAAAATAAAGTTCTGAAAACTTGGGACTCTGGCCAATTATAAAATAACTCCAGTACTGGAGATTGAACTCAGGACCTTGAGCATGGAAGGCAAGTGCCCTACCATCTGAGCTAAACCCCCAGCCCTAAAATAGCCCATTCTTAATGTTCCTCTTGAAAGTGAGCCTTCTGTTGGTACAGGCACCTCCCTACTGAAAGATATCTGGCTCAATATGACTCTCAAAACAGGTCTTCTACCAGAAAGCCCAGAATCAATATCCAACCATAAATATAGACATGGGTAGGCTTTCTCTCTGGATGTGTATGAGGAAAGAGGTCACCCAGGTATTGTTTGTTACAATATCATGAACACAAGGAGAACCATATATATGTTCTCTCTCCAAAAGAAGGAGAGATGTTGGAACTTAAAGACATCTTTGGACTTAAAATCACACCAATCCTATCCTATCTGTAAAATTTTGACCCTGACGAGCCTAAATATTTTAATTATTTGGGCCAGTAAATAAATAGAAATATTTTGTAAGGAGTGGTAACATCTTGAACTATTTTCCACCATAATTTTGGCTTTTAAAATTAATTCTTGTCATTAAGTTGACTTTCAAAAAATATAGAGCACAAAAAAAAGTACCTTGTGATAAGAGGGGAAGAAAAAGAGGTAGAAAAAGAGAAAAAGGTGGAAGAAGAAAGGGAGAGAAAGAAAAGCAGAAAGCAAGGTTTTGCTTGCATTCATAGCTGGTACTCTCTACCAAATATGGCTCTTTTCAATTGAGCAAAAACAATTTCATAGAACATCAACACTAGACAAAGGCATTCTATGACCAAGATAAATCAGAAACCTGAATACAGACAAAACAATGAACACTCTCCTAACAAAGAGACTGCTCCTTCTTTACCAATTCTAGCTTTACCTTTGGTCTGTTCTCTCCTAGATACAATTTACTAAAATACCTGTTATGTTGAGTTGTGTTCCCATTCTCACCCTCAACTTCTTATGTCAGTGTCCTAGCCCTTAGTATCCAAGAATGTGACCTTAATGGTAGGATAGTTACTCTACTGGAAAGAGTGAAGTTGAGAGGGGGTCAAACTGTAGGAAGGTAGTATGACTGGTATCCTTACATGGAAGAGAAATTTGGACACACACATGCTCATAGGGAAAACACATGTAAAGACTGGTCCTCTGTAGCCACAAGTCAAGAACTCTCAGAAACCATGAGTGTGGGCTGTGATGGATTCTTCCCTAGCACCTTCAGAAAGCACACGGCCCAGCCAACGTCTGGGCCTTGGACTTCTGGATGTGAGACAATAAGTTTCTGTTGTTTTACCCATCTAGTTTGCACCAGAGAAAAAACTTGCTTTCTTGAACTTTCCCCTAAATCACCAAAATTAAGCTCAGCCTGGATCAGCCAATCCCTAACCTAACACAAACCCAAGCTGTACATAAGACTGCCTCATTCTCTCTTATTGGTATGCTCCACAGCTCCCCAGGCTTTACGGTTTCCTTGGCTTCAACCATCAATTAAACCACCTTTATTTTCCAAAAGGTAATAGTTGTGCTTTGCTGCAACTCAGGAAAATTTGTCTTCAATAATATGCAGTTTACTGCATGTTTCAACTGCTGAAGTTTTTCTTAGGGAACCCTTAAATTCGTATCCTGGATGTCTATTCCCTAATTTTTCTCTCTTCATCATGAAAAGTCTTCTGTATGGCACTGACTGGATTCTATCCAATCCCACATCTGTTCTCCATTACTTCAAATGTGGATTCTTAATTCTATTCCAGAAATTAAAGGTCTAATTATCTTCCTACTGTTATTGCCTTACTGTACTTTCTCTTGCAGACTTCAGTCTTTTCTCTCATAATTTCCTGCTTTTGTTTCATACATGAAATGTAATTCTGAATCTTATTAAAAATTACAAAAAGTTTTCTCAATTATCTGCTGGTTTCAATAAGAAACCATTTTTTAGAGGTTTTCTGTTTTGTTTATTTGTCTAAGTTTTCAGTATAAAGAGCTCCTTCTCTGGTTATTTTTCAAAGTCTCCATGATTTTTGATGGTGTCCATAGTAGACTCTACAATTATTAAAAAATATTTGCCTCATAGGGGAGTATATTCAGTTAGGCTCAGCCTGGATCAACCAATCCCTAGCTGACCTAGAGATCCATGCTAGAGATCCATGAGCTGTGATAAGTCACTGAGATTTTGTACTTGGTCTTTATGCATCAATTGCTAATGGGCACACCACATTTTCTCATTTCTTTGTTCATTCATAATCCCATGGGGGAGTGTTTAATAACCCAGACCCCAAATTTGCCAAAGAGGATGAATTAGCTCCCCTTGGCTTCACTGTCTGACACTTGGATACTGATTAAGTTTTCTCTTTAGATGTGTAACTCTTAGGTAGGTTGGTATACTCAACTCCTAGTCCAAATTCTAGTAGATACCAAATTACTTTCATAGTGCTTTGTTTTGTGGAACAAATGAGATTTTATCCTGTGTCCCCTAGTAGTTCTCTGACACCAAACACAAAGGAATATGAGAAATGATGCCCTCCAGAATTGGGACTCTGTCAATTGCACTTTATTTAGAGAAAGAACATGTAGTTCCAGATTCAATGAATTCCTTTTTCTTGCTCAATTGTATTCTGAGAGCTTCAGTTCCTAAACAGAATAAAGACAAGTACCTAAAATGACATGGAAAAGGCCAATCCAGCCGGGAATGACAATTTGGCAGTCTAAAGGATCAGCAGCCATAAAAGAGAAGATGAGATGCCTGATTTTTGTTTTGTTTGTTTTTTCGGTTTTGGGTGGGTTTTTTGTTGTTGTTGTTGTTCTATTTTTGTTGTTTTATTTTCAGTCCAGCCCTTCATTTCTGAACCAGGGGCAGAAGGTTTGAGAGGCATTAGGGCTGCTCAGTTTCTTGAATCACAGCACAGGCTGGACCTTTCCACCCAGGTTACCCCTTGGAGTTAAGGAAAATTTCCCTTAGGGTCTGGAATACTGCCCATCTTCATGTGCTATGGGCTTTTACACATTTCTCTTTTCTTAAAAAAAATAATAAGAAGTAGGGAAGATGGTTCTTCACTGGATGCCATTTTAAATCAGAGAATAAAAATGAATATAGTGATATAACTAAAGTGATCCTTATGGGAAGGGGCTAGTCTTTATATCTCTTAACTAATTCATAGCATAGTACTATTCAAATAGTAGTTGTTCAATAAATTTTCTTTGATGGGAAAAATCAGTTTGACCTAAACCACAGGCAAGTCCTAATTATCCAAATGGGATTTCTTGGCAACTAAGAAAGAAATTTCATATCTACCTCCAAGGTCAAACCAATTCACAATTCACTTGATTAAATTAGTGCAATCTCATAATCTCATTGTGAAGGTTAAATAAAAGTATTGCTTAAAGCAGTCAGTATAATGCCATTGTAACAACAAATGTGTCTTAGAGTAAAATTAAATATGAACTTTTATTATAAGTTACTTAGAATACAAATCCCTTCGTGGTAGGGCTTTAACAGTTTTCTTCAATGCATTTATTAAGTGAATGAATGAATTACTGAATAAGTAGATTAAGTCACACCTTAAATTAAGTCCTCTGCCACCCACTTTGGTAGAGTACTCGTTGATTCTTATTATCTATCTCAGAAATTAATTAGTTACTATGCAAGTTTATGATTTGGTAATACCAACAACACCAGTAATGAAATAGGTACAAGCAGCTAAAAAATTAAACCAAAGGAGGTACTCCTTGTCTAAACTTGTTCATGATTTAAAAACTCATGACAGGCATTAACTGTAGGTTATTTCCACAGAAATTTGAATTTGAGTCCTATAATAAAGCTATTAGAGAGTTTCCTTTAATTTGGGTGCAGTGGCTCCCTGCAATATGCAGTGTTGACATTTGTTTATTACAAAAGTGATTATAGCTACTATTAGTAGAAAACATAGGTTCAACAATAAAATCAAGCTCCTTGGGAAAATGAAGCAAGTAAACATTTGCAAACAATATTTGTATTACCTCAGTCAGATGACTTAAGGGGGTTTTCTATTACATGATTTTATTTACCTTATTCCATGGTGCTTTGATGACTTCAGTGAATCTGCAATAGAATAAAGAGATTTAATTTTTTTAACTTACCTTCAGCTTCTATTATGATTTTATGGTTCTTCAGTTCTAGGAAAAATGTGTTTTGCTTCTCTTTTCAAGTAAATAAGATTAAAAATGAATACTGTGTTTTAAGTTTTGGAAGTGATATGTAAACATAGTTTCTGTTCTCATGCATACATTGTTTCTAACAAAATGAGTCTTATCAAAGTGGTTTTTAGTAATCTTATGGAATTAAGGTTTAGAATTTTCCTTTGTTTCAATTCTAACTTAAATGTTTGAAGGTTGTAGAGAAATTTTAAAATAAGAAAGCAACAATATAATTAAAAGCAAAAATTCTCTTTTAAAAAGCCCTCAACAGCTATTTGTTGCTCCAGTGCCAGGCTCTTCCACAAACTTCAGACTTTTGGGAGGCAACACTGCCATCTGTTGGTAAAGTAATTACAGACAGTGTCTTAGGAAATGATATTTGAACGGATGAATGACAAAAGCTTTGTTTTAGCTTTGCTTTGCTTTGTCTTATGAATTTCATTTAAATTTACATGGAACAAAAGGGTTTCCTCTTCTGCTTCCTGAACAAAACACACAATTTGGTGTAATGAGTAAGAATACTGATGTCCTTGGCTGCTCTGCTTTCTACCGGTGTGTGCTTGGTGATTGCTTGAGATCACTCTGCCTTTCTTTCTCATGTATAAAATGGGCATAGCTAAACCAGTGCCTAGCACACAATACGTGCTTAGTAAATATTAGGCATTACTATTACTTATAATTATTATTTCCCCCTTAAGGCAAACCTAAAAGCTTTTGATTACTTTCTAGGAACACTATTTTTTTTTTTTTTGATGGTACTGAGAATTTTTTTGAATCCAGGGCTTCCTGCATGCCAAGTAAGCTCTCCACCACTTAGCCACACTCCAGCCTTTCTATTTGTGTTTTGGTTTTGAGATAGGGTCTTGGTAACTTTGCCCAGGCTGCTTTTGAACTCGCAATCCTCCTGCTTGCTCCTGCCTCCCAAGTAGCTGGAATTATGGATGTTGCCACCACACCCAGCCTAGGAACATTTCTGCTTTCTAAGATATTTTCTGGTTTTGCTTGTTTAATAAACTTACAACAACAGAATGTAGTAAAAAGTCTAAAATTTCACTAAAGAGTTTATTTCCACCTTTTGAAAATATTCAAAATCTTAAAATACATGTGAGTGCCATTTCAGGCTACAACTTTTTTTTTAAAGAGTACCTTTATTTTGAATTTTTACATTTTTCTATAAACCCAATTTATTATGGTGGCAAAATTTGAAAAAAAAGAATAATGCTTTCGAGATGCAGAATACAATGACTGAGAGCAGTTCTAGAAAAGAAACTATTATAGAGGAGAAACTAACATTCCATGTAGTCTCCCATCTAAAATTCACTGTGACACCCCCAGACCTCTTCTTTCCCATTGGCCACCTTGTCCCCTGTCTACAATTTACAATTTATTCAGTAGGCTCACGCCCCTTCCAGAGTAAATTTACCTCTCTTTTCTCAGCCATTGCCAGACCTACTCTTCATTGTTTGCTCTGATCAATATCAAAAAGGCCCAAGAGTGAAGCAGGGCCTGCAAAGTCCTCCTCAGAAGGTCACAGAGGGGATGTTTCTCTGTTGCTATCTGTGTCCCAGTCTCACACATATTCTATAAATCACAATTAATACACAGTGCAGTTCAGGTAACAGTCCATATTCTCTCTCATCAGAGCCTAGATGGAACTGTTACCAAATGTTTTTGCCTTAGTCTGACTAGGATACAAGTTTCTGGACATTTCATGTCTACGTTATCTTCTGAATCCTCCTCTTAATCAGCATGCCACTTGTCTTGTGACCATTTTTATATTATATTAATTGCAGAGGACTCTGGCAGCACATTCAAAACCAGAGTTTGGATTATCACATCCCCTCCTAACTTCCCCAGCCTGCTCTTCCTTATCTTCTTCTGTCAATGAGCAGACTTTCCCATCTCATCAAGGATGGTCCTTAACAGACAACACAGCCTTTCATCTCATTGCTCAGAGGGAAACACATGTCAGTTCTCTTTCTGTCTCACATCTCAAATTCAGTCCATAGACGACTCATCAGCTCTGCCTCCAAAATACATTCCTCCTTGGACCTTTTTAATCTCCCTGCTGCTATCTCTTTAGGCCAAGAAAAGATGGCAATCTTTTCTTCCAGAACCACTGAAATGCCTTCTGATGAATCCTTTAAAATGTAAACCAGACTGATCCTCCTCTGCCATCAAATCCTTACTGTGGCCCACAGGCCCTCTAGAAATTAGGCCAGGGAGGACCTAATTTCCTCCTGTACTCCTTTTTCCACAATGGGCTCTGCCTCATATCCTTCTAACTCTGCCTGAACATTCCCACCCTCCAGCATTTTTGCTTGATATTTTATCCACCTGGAGAACTCTTAGCACTGGTGTTGCAAGGATTTATTTCTCATACCATTCTGACCTCTGCTCAAATGTGGCTTTCATAGTTAGGCCTCGCCTAACTAAAACAGCTCTCCCCTTCTTATCTCTGACCCAATCTTCTCTCCTGGAATTGACTCCATGTTAATTTGGAGCACCAACCATTCACAGCCATTGTGTGTCTCCAGTCTCAGGAAGGGCCACCTTTAGTTCACTACTATACTCCCAATGCTCAAAATAATGCTTATAATGTAAGGGGAATTTTTAAAAATGTATTAAACTTGTGCAAGAATTATTTAATAAATGAAACTTTAGGGTCTCTAGTAACATTTTCTCAGTCTTTGTATTTAATCATTAAAAGTAAAAATTACTACATAAAAGAGTACTTATCAAGTCACAAATACTACACAAAGGTGTTTATGTTAGTCACCTTTCCATTATTGTGACAAAATGCTTGAGATAATTGACCTCATGGTTTCAGTGATTTCAGTCCATGGTCACTTGGCCCTATTGCTTTGGACCTAGGACTGCAAAGTACCTTGTGGTAGAAACACACAGTGGAAGACCTGTAGTCACCTCTGGAAACAAAGAAAGAGAAAGGGGCCAGGTCCCAATATCCCCTTCAGCGGCACATCCCCAATGACCTGACTTCCTTCCACTAAGCTCTACCACCTAAGGTTCCACTACCTCCCAGCAGTGCCACTCTAGGGAACCAAGACTTCAATACATGGCCTTTGAGGGATAGTAAATATCCAAACCAAAGCACACTTAAAGCACATTACGTGATTTCAGTCTCATGATAACACTAAAAGAATTCCTTGTGTGTTCCTCAGACTTCTGGAAACCTGGATTATTTATTAATTTTCAGAAATTAAGAAAATTACTGATTAACATATATAAATGGCACAGATTTTACTCATATTACCCAAACAACCCCTTTCTCTTGATTGATTGGTTTAATTAATTAACTTATACTAATTTGCTTATATTTGACATTCATTAATAGTATGGGGGAGATTCATGTGAAAATTCCATAGATGTATATAGTATACTTTCCCTCTATTAACCCCATCTCCTCTCTTTAGAAACAATATTTGGTGGGTTTCTTTATGCTGTCTCCAAGCATATACATAACATACTTTGATCCTCTTCACCCCCCAAGGACCCTCTCTGTTTCCTTTCCTCTTTGTACTGACCCTCACTCCTGATAGTGCCTCTTTTACAGTCAAGTACCTTTACTATTATTATTATTTGCCATTTTAGACCTAAATTCTGCATATGAGTGAAAAAATGCAATATTTTGCTTTTTGAGCTTGGCTTAGTTCACTAATCTGATGATCTCCAGTTCCATCATTATTCCTGAAAATGACATAATTTCATTCTTTGAGACTGTGTAATACCTATTGTATATATATATACTACATCTCCTTCTTCTTCTTCTTCTTCTTCTTCTTCTTCTTCTTCTTCTTCTTCTTCTTCTTCTCTGTAGTTTGAACTCAGGGCCTACACCTGAGTCACACCACTGGCCCCCCTTTTTTTTGTGATGGGTTTTTTCACAATAGGGTCTCACAAACTATTTGCATGGGCTGGCTTTGAACTATGATCCTCCTGATCTCTGCTTCCTGGGTAACTAGGATTACAGGCGCTCTGTATCCTGGCTTCTTTATCCATTTATTGGTTGTTGGAAGCCTAGCCTGATTCCACTACTTCACTATTATGAATAGTGCTGCAATAAACATGGATGTACAGGTATCTCTCTTATATGTTGATTAAAAGTAAAAATTACTACATAAAAGAGTACTTACCAAGTCAGAAATTTGCCCAAGGGTGGTATGACAGGGTCATACAGTAGGTATATTTTTAGCCTTTTGATCAACCTTCATGCTAATTTCCACAGTATATGAGGGTTCCTTCCCTGCCCCCACCACCTCCCGCCATCAGCACTTTGTTTTCTTGATGATAACCATTCTGATTGGATAAAATCTCAGTGTTTTTGACTTGGATTTTCATTATGTCTAAGGATGGTGAGTATTTCATCCTGACTTTTTAGCTATTTGTACTTCTTCTAAGAACATTCTCTTTAATTCATTACACATTTGTTAATTGGATTATTTGTTCTTTTGGTGTTTAATTTTTTGAGATTTTTGTATATTCTGGATATTAATCCGTTATCTGATGAATAGCTGACAGAGATTTTCTCCAATTTTGTAGAATGTCTCTTCATTTGGGCAACTTTTTGCGATGATGTGCAGAAGACTTTTAATTCGATGCACTTCCTTTGTCAATTCTGGCTGTTATTTCCTGACTTATCCAGGTCTGGGTCAGAAATTCAGTGCCTATGCCTATACCTGCAAGAGTTTTCTCATAGTAGTTGCCAAGTTTCAGGTCCTAAATTAAGGTCTTTGATCTGCTTTTAATTGACTTTTGTATAGGGTGAGAGATAGGGATCAAACATCAGTCTACTGCATGTAGATAACCAATTTTCTCAGCACCGTTTGTTAAGGAGGCTCTTTTTTTTCTCCAAAGTATGCTTTGGACTCCTTTGTCAAAAAAAGTCAGATGGCTGTAGCTGTGTGGATTTATTTCTGGGTCTTCTATTCTATTTCATTGGTCTTTGTATCTGTTTTTGTGTTGGTACCATGATGTTTTTGTTACTATTGTTCTGTAGTATATTTTTGTTGTTGTTATTTTTGGGACTGGGGTTTGAACTCAGAGTTTCGTGCTTGTGAAGCAGGTGCTCTACCGTTTGAGCCACATCTCCAGTTTTGTAGGATGATTTGAAATCCAGAATTGAGAGATACCCATCATTGCTCTTTTTGTTCAAGATTGTTTGCTATTTTGTGTCTTTTGTGCTTCCATATAAATTTTAGGATTTATTTTTCTATTTCTGTGAAGAATGGCATTGGGATTTTGATGGGTATTGCATTGAATCTGTAGATTGCTTGCAGTAGTATAGCCATTTTTATAATATTAATTCTATAAAATTAATATTGTACAGAATATTAATTCTGTACAATAATAGGAGGTCTTTCCATCTTCTAGTGCCCTCTTAAGTTAGGTCTATTCCTAAGGTTTTTTGGGGAGAGAGGGGTTGTTTGTTTTAGTTTTTGAGGCTTTTGTGAATGGAATTGTGTTCATGATTTCTTTCTGTCTGTTCTTTGTTGGTATATAGAAAGGTTACTGGTTTTGTATGTTAATTGTATATTCTGCTTCTTTGCCAAAGGTATTAATCAGATCTAAGAGGGTTTTTTTTTTTTTTTTTGGTGGAGTGTTTATAGTCTTTTAAGTATTGAATTACACATCTGTGACTAGGGATAATTTGACTTCTTCCTTCCCAATTTGAATCCTTGTATTTCTTTCTCTTATTGCTCTGGCTAGGAATTCTGAAACTATATTGAATAAGAGTAGGAAGAGTGGACACTTTTGTATCATTCCTGACTTTAGAGGAAATTATTTCAGTTTTTCCCCATTTAGTACATTGGCCATAGTTTTCTCATATATAGTCTCTAGTATGTTGAGATACATTCCCTCTGTTCCTAGTTTCTTCAGAGATTTTATCATGAAAGTGTGTTTAATTTTTGTAAAAAGCTTTTTCTGCTTCTATTGAGATGATCATGTGATTTTGTCCTTCATTCTGTTTATATGCTGTATTACATTTATTGATTTGCATATGTTGAACCATCCTTGGATTTCTGAAATGAAACCAACTTGATCATAGTGTATGATCTTTTATTTGTTTATTTATTTATTGTGGTACTGGGGCTTGAACTTAGGGCCTACATCTTGAAGCCCTCCACTAGCCCTTTTATTGTGTAAGGATAGGTTTTTTGAGATAAAGTTTCTTGAACTATTTGTCCAGGCTCGTTTCAAACCACAATCCTCCTGATCTTTGCCTCCTGAGTAGGTAAGATTACTGGTGTGAGCACTCGCACCCTGCATGTATGGTCTTTTTAATGTGCTGTTGAATTTGGTTTACAAGAATTTATGTGTCTAAATTCACCAAAGAAATTGGTGTGTAGTTTTCTCTTTTTGTGTGTGTGTGTGTCCTTATCCTGTTTTGGTATTGGGGTAATATGGGCTTGTTAGTATGAGTTTGGCAGTGTTCCTTCTTTTTCTATTTCATGCAATAGTTTGAGGAACACTGGTGTTAGTACTAATTTCTAGGTCTGGTAGAATTTGGCAGTGAATATTTCTGGTCCTGGGCTTTTCTTTATTGGGAAACTCTTTTATTACTGCTTCAATCTCATTACTTGTTATAGATTTGTCTTAGTGATTTATATCCCTTGGTTCAATTTTGGTAGACCAAATCCACTGGTAGACAAATTTTTGAAGTATTTTCTCTAATGATCCTCGGGATTGCATTGGTATTTGTTGTGATAACTCCTTTTTCACCTCTGATTTTATTGATTTGGGTATTCTCCCTTCTTCTTTTGGTTGATTTGGCAATCTTGTTTATCTTTTCAAAGAACCAATTTATTGCTTCATTGATTGATTCTTTGTTTTTATTGTCTTTTTTCTTTTTTTTAGTTTCCATCTGATAATTGCTTTCCTAATCTTTATTATTTCTTTCCACTTACTGATTTGTGGTTTAGTTTGTTCTTATTTTTCTGAGGTCTTGAGATGCATAATTAGATTATTTGAAATCTTTCTGTTTTTCTGATGTAGATTCTTATAGCTATAAACTTTCCTCTTAGTACTTACCTTTATTGTATTCCAAGGTTCTGGTAAGTTATGTTTTAATTTTCATTAGATTCTAGGAACTTTTGATTTCCCCCCATATTGCTATTTAAGAAATAAGGTCTTGAGACCACTTGTTGTTCAACAAGAAATAAGGTCTTGAGACCACTTGTTGTTCAACAATGTTCAGTCTCCATGTGTTTGAACATTGTCTGTGTTTTCCTTTGCTGTTGACTTCTAGTTTATTCCAGTGTGGTTTAATAGAAGTTTATTCCAGTGTGGTTTAATAGAATCCAGGGAGTCATTCCGATATCTGTTAAGACTTGCTTTATGTCCTTTGAAATCAATTTTGGAGAAAGATCCATGGGACGCTGAGAGTGTGTATTTTACAGTTGTTGGATGGTATATTCTGAAGATGTCTATTAAGTCCATTTGGTTTCTTTATTGATTTGTTGTTGCTTTATTTGTTTGATAACCTATCTACTGGTGAAAGTGGGGAAGTGGAGTCTTCCTCTACTATTGTACTATCAGTGCTTGTAAGTCTTGTGGTATTTGTGTAATGAAATTGGGTGATCCACATTTGATGCTTGTATATTAACTGTTATCTCCTCTTGACAGATTATTCCCTTTATTAATATGAAATAATCTTCTTTGTCTGTTCTGACTAATTTTATTTTAAAGTATTTTTCATCAGATATGAGTATATCTATTCCTGCCTGGTTTTGGGTCCCTTTGTTTGAAATTTTTTTTTCCATTCTTTTGTCCTAAGCCTATGCTTGTCTTTGTCAGTGAGATGCATTTCTTGGAGGTAACAATGATTGTGTCTTGTTTTTTAACCCAACTTACCATTCTATGTGTTTTGATTGGAGTGATGAGATCATTAGCATTCAATGTTAAATATTGAAAGGTATGTACTATTTCTTGTCATTATATTACTTTTATGATGTTTACTTTTTTCCTATTCCTCCTTTGCTAACTTACTCATCTAGTGGGGTTTATTCTTTCCTGTATTTTCCTCATTATCTTCCTCTTCTGTGTATAGGATTCCTCTAGGTATCTTCTGCAGTGTTGGTTTAGTGCTCATGAATTCCTTTAGTTTTTGTTTATTGTGGAAGCTTTTTCTTTCTCCTTCAATTATGAAGGATAACTTTTCATCATCGAGGTTATTTTGGGGACACATCAGTAGACTCTAGTGATTAAAGGTGTTCCCATCCAGCCTTACTATCATTTATACATGATGATGAAAACAAGTTCCATGTTCAAATATGCCACACACACAGCTTTTAGTGAACTGGCACAAGAGCAACTATATAATTTGTTTTTATAATCTCAGTGACCTTATACAACAAGTTCACTAGATTTGACAATATTCCAGCAGCAGGATTAGCTTATTGAGTGAGGTGAGGTGAGTTTTGGAAGTGTGGTGTTCAGGCCTCATTCGAAGCCCTAAAATAAGAATTTTGAAAGATATGGGGCTGGTGGCATAGCTTAAACAGTACAGCACCAACCTAGCAAGACCAAGGCTCTGAGTTCAAACTAATACCACCACCAAAAAAAAAAAAACAAAGAATTTAAAAAGGTATGGCAAGTTGTACTCTTATAAACTAGTTCACATAAGAGCAAATATTCCTATACAGTATTTCTAAGCAAACTATGTATTTTGAGCACCATTCATTTTAAGGATTAAAAATTAATTTTTTTTGTTGGTGCTGGTGATCAAATCCAGGGTTTCATGCATGGTAGGTAAGTCCTCTACCATTTAGCTACAACTCCACCTCAAAATTCTAATTCTAATAGCTTTTCTGCTAGTGAACAATCCTTCTATTGAAGATAGGATTTGTTGAAGCTATGGTAGTGGTGTCTGGACTAAGATCTCCTCATCAGAGTGTTTCAAAGACTAACCAACAACTTTTAGTGTGGTATACTTGACTAGGGATAATGTGCTTTAAATGTCAAGTAACTTATCTCAAATATGTGTACTTCATACATATATCACACCATCCAAGCTGAAATACGTAAAGGTAAATTGCAAACTATGTAATAGTCTCAATAAGAATTTCAGTTCCAGGGGTGTGTGAGATATCTTTGGGATAGTAAGCAGACTGTGTGATGCCTCATGGTTACCAAGCAAATTCAAGTCTCTGATGTGGAAGGTTTCTACATTCCATTCTCAGGTGGAACACACATAATTTTTGTTCCCACTGAATCCAGTGGTTGAGTTGGAAGCTACCCTTTATATTTTCACCTGTATTTCTTGACCTTTAGGAAGGAGCTCAATAAGATAAGGGGACACCCACTGATCTTGGGAGAACTGTTTTCAGTTGTAAAATAAAGACCAACTACTGAGAAAAGCAGCTTGCTATAGCAGCAGAGTGAGCCTCCATCACATGCATTTTGGCAGACTCAAAGGTAGGCAGAGAAGTGGGAGTTTTGTAGTAGAAAAGAAGGAAGTTTTCAAGCATGCCCCGGCTGGAGGTGGCCCATGAAGGTGAAGATGGAATGAGATATGGGCCCTCCTATAGTGGTAGGAGCATAGTTGACTTTGTCTGGTTGTAGATGGCTTTATTATGTTGGAAATGGTGATAAAAATTAGGAAAACTATCAGTTCTTAATCAAGTCTTGACTAATGGGGACCAATTGTGATAGTGGTTATTGTTTAGCTTCCATTTAGAGACAGCACTCAACTTCCTGCACAGCTAAGTGTTTTATTAATACACTCTCATCTGATGTTTGTTTTTCAAGAATTCCTTGGCTTTTCTGTTCCATGGTTGGCACTCTCCTTTAGTTACCATACTCTTATCTCCTTTCTGTTGTTTTGATGACATTTTCATAGGGAGAGAAGCTAAGTAATTTTGTTACATGATAATTTGTGGTGCTTTTTATATCAGACTAGAATGAAGAAAAGAGACTTTTCCATACTGACTGTGACTTGGAAAAAGAAAGATTGCTTTGATTTCTAGGGGACATGATCTTCTGCATTGCTCTCTAGTACCACAAACACATAGATACTTTTAAGTTTATTTTCTAGGAATTTTGCTAAGGAAAACCCTACCCTGTTTTGTTGGGAATATTAAGCCTATTAAGAAGTTAAACTGGAGCTGCTGTGGATGTGGGCATGAATAGTGGGAGTGGGAGGGTGGAAGAAGGGGTGGTAGTAATTATAAAATGATCATCTATAATTTATATAGATCAAGTGAACTAACATAAAATTTTACTTGTAATAATTAGGCATTCAAGTTCACTAGACTATAATAATTTGTTACAAAATTATTACACATATTTCTCTCACAGGAAGGAAATTCACGTTGATAGCCAATATCATTTCCCAACAGAAGTGGTTACTAAATTACACATTCTTGTGACATTATAGACATTATGTCATTTTTGATAAATTTTAATATTGAGGAGGCACATTCTCCATTAGTGATGAATTTTGTAGTTTCTATAATATATTATAGTTTCTATAATAATAAAAGAAAGTATTTAGAAATGCATCCAGGAAATTATACTTCAAGATTTTAGTATAGTACAATGGGATTTGTAATAGATTTTGGGAAAAAAGATATGTTTCTACCCATAAAATTTAACATTCCTCACTATGGTAAGTAGTCAATGTAAGTTCTAAATTGTTACATAGTTATAGTAGTTCTGAGATCACATTGGTCATCTAGCTTTGGAAAGATCATGATGCTGTTTTGATATATCTCATTAAAAAAATTAAAACTGTGAGGGCTGGTGGAGTGGCTCAAGTGATAGAGTGCCTGTCTAGCAAGTATGAGGCCCCGAGTTCAAGCCCCACTACTTCCAAAAAACAAAGAAGTAAAAACTAAAAAAACTTTTATATCCAGTATAAGAAAAGAAATGATTTTAAAATTTAATTTTGGTTCATAAATGGGATGATCCTTCTTACTTAAATTCAGAAAATTCTTCTTAATATTTCTAGTGCTTTCTACTAGCACGTACAAGGCCTTGAGTTTAAACCCAGAACTACCAAAAAAAATTGGAATTAATACTGATATATACTCATTTACTGTTGATAAATAAAAATTTGTTCTTGTTAGGTATCTTAATACTACCTTTATTGGATCCCAAAGGTTTGATGATTTCAAAGACATTATGTAAACCAAATTTGATTGCTTCTTTCTTTTGCTTATAACATTAATTTTACTTAAAAGACCATATTAAACTAATACTATTAAAAGAAACATAATATTTAAATGGACATTTTTTCAAAAGTATACTTTTTTCTTTTATTTTATGAATACATCAATTTCTAAAAGAATTTATATGCTACCACTAATTGAGTTTGGAGCTGATGGTCCAATTACATTTTTGTCATATTAATTTTTATTGGTACATATTAATTATACAATGGGAGGTTTCATTGTGATATTTCCATATGTGCACATAATATACTTGATCATATTTGCCCTTCTCTTAACCTCCCTCCCTCACATCCACTTTTTTAAAATCTTTTTTGCAAAATTTTTAAGTGGGTTTCACTCTGAACTTTCCAGGTGTACCTCCAATGTACTTTGATCACATGTCCTCCACAATCTCACTTCCCCTCCACCTCCTGTTAGTTTTTCTACAAATAATACTACATTTAGATTCACCTTCATTTTTTCTTTAGATCTAGCTTTCATATGTGAGAGAAAATAGTCATATTTGCCTTTCTTAGTCTGGTTTATTTCACTTAACAAGATGATCTTTGGTGCTATACATTTTCCCACAAACAGCATAATTTCACTTCATTTCTCTTTATGGCTGAATAATACTCCATTGTGTATTATTCATTATCCATTAATCCATTGATGGCCACCTAGGCTGATTCCATAACTTGGCTATTGTGGATAGTGCTACTATAAATATGGGCATGCAGGTGTCTCTATTATGTGCTGACTTGCATTTCTTTGGGTATATAGCAAGGAGTGATATAGCAGGGTAGTAAAGTAGGTCTATTTTTAGCTTTTTGAGTATCTTCCATAATGATTTCCAAAGGGACTGCTCTAATTTATATCCCACCAACAGTTCTTCCCTCACACCATCCTCACCAGCACTTGTTGTTATTTGTTTTCTTGCTGATGGCCATTCTGACTGGGACAAGATGGAATCTCAATGTTCTTTTGATTTTCATTTTCCTTATGGGTCAGGATGCCGAGCATTTCTTTATGTTTTTATTAGCCATTTGTATCTCTTCTTTAGAGAACTGCCTATTCACTTCATTGCCCATTTATTAATTGGATCATTTGTTCTTTTTGATATTTAACTTTGGAGCTCTTTCTATATTCTGGATATTAATACTTTGCCCAATGATTAGCTGACAGGAATTTTCTCCCATTCTGTGGGATTTATCTTCATTCTGTAATTGTTTCCTTAGCTGTGCAGAAGCTTTTTAATTTGATGCAACCCCATTTGTCAATTCTTGCTATTATTTCCTGAGCTTTTTGTGTCTTATTCAGAGAGTCAGTACCTGTGCCTATAACTTCAAGTGTTTTCTCTGTGTTTTTTGGTAGTAGATTCAGGTCTTACATTAAGGTATTTGAGCCATTTAAAATAGATTTTTATGCAGGGTGAGTGTTAGAGATCTAGTTTAAGTTTTCTATTCTATGTGTGGATATCCAGTTTTTCCAAAACCATCTGTTGAAGAGGATGTATTTTCTCTAACATAGGTTTTTGGCAGCTTTGTTGAAAATCAGATGGCTATAGGTATATGGGCTTATTTCTGGGTCTCCTGCTCTATTCCATTGGTTTACATATCTCTTTTTGTTCCAGTACCATGCTGTTTTTGTTACTATGGCTCTGTAGTATAATTTGAAGTCAGGTGTTATGATACATCCAGCATTGCTCTTTTTGCTCAGCATTGTTTTGGTTAGTAAGGTTTGTTTTATGCTTCTATATGAATTTTATGTGCTTTTTCTATTTTTATGAAGAATGACATTGAAATTTTGATGGGAATTACATTGTACCTGTAGATTTCTTTCAGTAGTTTAGCCATTTTTATAGTATTAATTCCACCAATCGATAAACATGTAAAGTCTTTCCATTTTCTAGTGTCTCCTTTCATTATTTTATAGTTTTCATTATAGAGGTCTTTCACTCCTTAGGTAAGTTTATTCCTAGGTATTTTATGTTATAAGGCTAGTATGAATGAAATTGTTATCCTGATTTCTTTTTCAGCCTGCTTGTTATTAATATATATATAAACCATTAATTTTTTTGTGTTGATTTTGTGTATGCCACTTCCAGATGTATTTTATATAAAGTTTTCAAATGTATTTTTCTTGGTTTTATTTTAATTAATTGGTTAGTTCATTAATTTTTCAGTGCTAGGGATTGAACCCAAGGCCTCACACATGCTAGGCAAATGATCTACCACTGAGCTCCAGCTCCAGCTCCAAATGTATTCTATTCTTGTTCAATGTGTTTTTACATATAGTCTATAATTTTATTATAGCCTAAAATTAATAACATTTTAAAGGTTGTAATGAAATCCATTGTTTCTCCATTGACATTTCTGGTATTGTAATTTATAGGTAAAATACATCTTCTGTAGATCTATATGTTGTATACATGAAGTGTTTTATACACATGTAAAACACACATACAATTCAAGTGTTAACACAGATCTGGTTGGGTGCTTACTCTTTGCATGCCTTTAAAGAAACCTGGAACCAAGAGTGACCCTTGGCCAGCCCTGGAATGTGACCTACAGAATGTTCTTTATGCTAGTGATTGATGGTTTTGTTGTTCTCACCTGGAGCAGTGGAGTGTGTGGTTTCAGCTTGTCAGGTTGATTTGCACAAATACGAAGACTGATAAAGTGACTCTATTTTTGCTGTTGGGGTTTTGAGTTTCATTTATGGCTGGTTGAATGCAGAATATGCCTATGTGGTCAGAATCTCATTAAAGCCTCTGGCCCTGAAACATCAATGGTTGTTCCTGGGCAGAGACTCTACACATGTCACTGTAGTGCACTGTAACAGAGAACATGAGTCCTGTGTAGGATGAAGACTGAGATAGATGGCCCTATCTGTATTCTACCAGAACACATTTTTTTCCTGATGGTTTTGTTCTGTATTGTAGTGAGAAATGTTATCCATGAGTATAACTTGCAGTTGAATCTTGTGAGTACTTCTAGTGAATCACCAAATGGGAAGCAATTCTGAGAATATCAGAGTGTTACACTCCCAGCTCTATGAGCTGTACTGGACAAAACTCCCCAAATGTTCTTGAGTAGAAATCTATGCTCTTTGGGAATCTGCAAATCCAGATACATCTATGTGGATTATATGGCTTACTTACATCAGGATTTTATTTAAAATAAGTAAGAAATTTGTCTGTGTATTGTGGCACACGTCTGTATAACTACATGGGAGCTGGAGGTAGCAGGGTCGTAAGTTTAAGGCCAGCCTTGGCAAAAATTAGATCCTATCTCAAAACCACAATACTAAACAAAAGGGCTGGTAGAACGGCTCAACTGCTAGATTGGCAAGGCCCTGGGCTCAATCCCTAGTACTGAAAGAAAGAAAGGCAGGAAGGACGGAAAGAAAGAAAGAAGGAGAAAGAGGAAGGGAGTGAAGGAGGAAGGGAGGGAGGAAGAAAGGAGAAAGAAAAAAGTACTTTTAACATTTCTTACTTTATTCAAAATTATTTTATTCATCACATCTACTATAACTTCGATCAGTCATTATTTTTTCCTCTAAATGATGTACAGCAATATTTTATGTTAATGCTTTTTTTCTGTGTGAATGTTCTGCTGTAATGTTAAGTGATTTTGCTATGCTTTCTGCCAGGTGAATAAAATTCCCAGTGTCATGCTCAGGAAATTTCTTTGATGATTTCGTGATGGATATTGTTTAGCCAAAACCTGCGTCATGTGTACATATAGCCAGTAATAGCCAATATTTTCCTTTGTATAGTCTCCACACCACTCATGTTTTTATAAATCAGATTTTAATTTTGAATGCACACTACTATAATCCAAGTCTTATGAAAACTAACTATTGAATTCATTTTTGATTGTTGCAAAACAAATCACAACAAGTTTGTTGGCATTCAGATCACGTTCTGTAGGTTGGAAGTCCATGCACAGTACAGCTGGTACCTCATATCCATGGGATTCTGCGTCCATGGATTCAACCAACCAGGAATTGAAAATATTAGAAAAGAATGGGTGAATGTACTAAACATGCACAGACTTCTAGTGCAGTATAATGAACACTTACATGGTATTTACATTGTATTAAGAATTGCTATAAGTAATCACGGTAAGTACTGCTATAAGTAATCCAGATATAATTTAGGAAAAATAAAACAGGGGAGGATTGCATAGGTTATATGCAAATATCACACCATTTTATGTAAACGACTTGAGAATCCTTGTATTTTAATGTGTAAGAGGGTCCTGGAACCAGTCCCAATACATGTACTAAGTGACACCTGTACAACTCAATCTTCTGCTCAGGTTTTTACAAGGCTGAAATCAAGATGTCAACTGGTTACATTCTCACCTGGAGTTCATAATCCTCTTTCAACTCGCTCAGCTTGTGGTCAGAATTCAGTTCCTGGTAGTTTTCAGACTGAGGTCCCTGTTCTTTTGCTTGTTGTCAGCCAGGTCTATGCTGAGCACCTGGAGGCCACTCCTAGTACTTTGCAATATGGTCTTCTCTGTCTTTATAGCCAGCATTAGAGAATCTTCCCGGTATCCAGTGTCTCTCACACATCAAATACCCATCTCCAAAAAAAGCCCAGTCCCCTTTAAATACTCTCCTGAATAGGTCAGCCCAACCAAAATTTAAGTGTTGATTTCTTAAAGTCAACTTTGCTAATCTAATCATAGCAATAACTTTTCTATCACATTTGTAAGTCACGCCCATACTCAGAGAGGATATTGCACAGGGGGTGTGTACCAAGTAGCAATCTTGGGGCCTATCACAGAATTCTGCCTTCCACAGTCATTTTTTTTTCCCTTGAGTACAAACTATATGCTAATCGCTGATTATCTTTTTTTGTTGTTTTTGTTGGTTACAGGGGTTTGAACTCAGGGGCTCACACTTGGTAGGCAAGTGCTCCATCACCTGAGGCACTCTGCCAGTAATTTTCTTGTGTTGGGTATTTTCAAGATAAGGTTTTGTGAACTATATGTCTGGGCTGGCTGGCCTCAAACTGCTATCCTCTTGATCTTTGCCTCCTGAATAGCTCAGATTATAGGTGTGATCCACCAACACTTGGTCTGATTATCTTTTTATACATCCTCATCTTTAATTTTTTCTATCCTAAAGGAATTTAAAAGTTTTTAAAAGTTGGAAATCTTTTGAGGATGAATAAAAAAATCAACATCCAGTGATTTTTTTTTTAAGCCATTGAAGAATTTATGTATAACAGGTTTCTAAAATATTGTGTCTGTAATTAAAAAAGGCAAAATTTTTTAATTGATAAGAGTAATTGTCAACACTCATGTCCTGTTGTCTTGTAACTTAAGTAATAAGTTACAAGACCATATCCCTGATTCAGTGGAAAGTTTATTGAGCATAGTGGATTTTTCAGATTTTGGCTCCGAGTGTTTTTGAACTTAATTTTTGGCTGAAATGAAGGAAAAGGTTATTTATATTTTGCTCCATCAATCAATGAATTATGTCCATCCTACTGAAGCTAGCAGTTTAAAAGTCTTTTCAGTTTTACTAGTCTCAAAAACTGATTACTAAATCCTCAAAAGAACTGCATAGTTAGTTGTATGAAATAATGATAAGTTACTAAATAGAACCATTAAGTTGATGAAATAGCAAAACTCATTTTTTATGTAGTAGTAGATAGCCAAACGAAATTAGTACCTGTAAGTTGAGTCTTGCTGTAACAAAACTCTAAAACACATGGCATTGGTTTTGGGACTGCACAACTGGTCAAAAGTTTGTAGGGCTTTAGAAGTCTAGCAAAGGCTGGAAGGGCACTGAGGAAACTGCCACTGGAGGCAAGGGAAGGGAGACACAAGTTATGCAAAGATGGAATAATTAGAAAAACTGTTATCTGTGAAAGCACGGATTATGGAAAGGGTACCCGATGAGCTGTGGTTGAGAATGCTGAAAGAGAATGCCAGAAGTGCCAACTGGCACCTTTTGGTTGCCTATGATATGGCACAGGAGAGCTGAGCTGAGTTAAAGAATGATGTATTCAGGTTTCAAGAAGAATTTAGAAGAAATACTTTCATTTCAGGACTTGCTGGATTACAATGAAACTCTCACTCATTCTCCTGTTAAGCATATTCTTGAAGTAAGGAATGAGATTCTTGAAGTAAGGAATGGCTTCAGGGGAAATTCAAATTCATTAAGCACCTTATAAACATATGTTAGGATACAAAAATGAAAATCAGATCAAAGGTATAACCATAAGATCCTATCAATTGTTAATAAACTCCTTTGGATAGTAGTGCTTCTAAGAATCTTAAGGATGTTTGTCATATCTCACCTTGTCATATCTCAGCCCACAGAAGAAAGGGACCCATAGCAAAGAGATTTATGGGTATAGCTCTTACTATTGAAGGGGATTATAATTTGGTACACATGAAGATTCTAGACTACAATGCAGGCCAACAAAGTTTTGCACAGAACTGGAATATAAGAGAGCAGAGACAGTTCAAAATAAAAAGAGACATTTGGGTCCCAAAAAATTCAGGGTAAAAGAGCAGGCCACTCAGTTTCACATGCAAGCCATTTCTTAAGACAAAGGAAGGATGAATCAAAGGATACGCTTGAGCGTCAAGGAGAACTATTCCTGGGGAACAGAACTGGGAGGTAATCAAGAAGCGTTCCCTGCCTCAGAGTAAAGAGGAAATTACATGAGCCTGTGTGAACTCCAGAATTTCTGTGCACCAATAACTACTATGTACTTCTTGCTCCTCTCTGTCTTTTTAAACAGGTGTGTCTACTGCAATTATCCTATCTCTTCTACCATAGTGTTGTGTGTTTAGTCCTCAGGCCTCTGTGAGCAAGAAAGCTCATCTAAGGAGATGGACCTGAGGGACCCCTCGATATTGATGATGGGATCCTGGAATTTAGGCTAATATACAGGAAAAAACTTTGAGGAGAGTGAATATATTTCTGCTTCCGTGAATACATGACTGTTGTACCAGGAGACAGGCTATGGTAGATTACCTCCAAAGATGGTCACCACTAATTCTTTCCCTCCCTGTATAAACATTCCACCTTCCCTACTCCCATCGAGAGACAGGATATTTTCACACATCCTTTGGAACTAGGCTAGTTGTGATCACTTTGACCAACTGAATATGGTCAAAAGATATTCTGGGACTCCCAAATTCTGCTTCCTCCTTCTTAGAATATTGCCTTGAAATTTAATCACTGTCTAAAGAGGAAGTTCAAGCTGCCATGTGGAAAAGCTGCTGTAGAGAACAAGGAAGACCTTGAGCTGACAGCCCCAGAGAGTTCCCAGTCAGCAGCAATATCAACAGTCAGTAGAATGAAGACTTCCACATATTTGGGCCCAAGGCTCTCCTATGGAGATGTGTCAACGCCAGCTCCCTACAACTCTTTTGTCTTGTAAAAATGAAACTCTTTTTGCATTGAACAACTCCTCATTTTCTCCTTCCAATATTTTTTCAATTTTGAAGAATTTCAAAAAATCTTGACAATAGTTAATTTTTATAAGTAATGAAATTTCTACAACAAAAAAACTATGATACAATGTAATTCACATTATTGTCCTTAATTTATATCTATTTAATTCTCATTTTGTTCATCTTTAATAGTTAATATTTACATCATAATTCTCATCATTTATAATGGAAATACCTGTACATTTATACAGAAGTCAGCAATACGATTTTAGAATAGTAAACAAAGAGCAGATTCTATGAATTTCATTATGAAATGTCAAATTTAGCTTATGTATTAATACTGCTAAGAGACTGTTTTAAAGAGATCCATCAATGTATCAGTTAGAGAGGAATCTTTTTATTTAGATGCAGATGTTACTTTAATATTGTTTGATCAACAACATTAAACCATTAGATAATCAAACTCTGACATGAGTTCTAATATCCTGTTACTTACATATCTGCAGTCTCAACTGTACCTCATCCGCACCCCCTTAAGGCCCTGATTCTCTCATTTTATTCTGCTGCATAGGCTCTCACATGACCTCTCTCTGAGATTTCTTTGGGCTTTGATCTACCCTATACATTGTTGCTAATTTAATTTCCCTAAAGCCAAGTTGTGATCTTGTCAACCACAGCTACAAAACTATTGAATGAATTTCCATGGCATAGAGCAGCAGTTCTCAAATGTTTCTGAACATTAGAATCAACTGGAGAGCTTTTAAAAATTCAGATGCCTAAGCACGCTCCTCTTGGGCAAGAGTAGAGTGGGTGGGAATGAGAGCCAGGCATCAGTAGTCTTTAATATTCTCCAGGTGAGGCTGATGCACAGTCAAGGTTGAGGTGCATGCTTGAGAAGAACAGCAAATGAGAGTAACATTAACCCCGTAAGCGACTACAGAGGCCTGCTTCCTCCCTTTCTTCGTCCCCAGCCAGGAGATGATGAATCTGGAGGATGGACCTGAGTACTTTATTTTTCTCTAAAGACCATAAAGGTTTGTGCTGCTTCTTACTGAAAACCTCTAGCCTAAACTCATTAAAGAGAACATAATCAAATCAAAATTGAAATAATGTCTCATTTTCAAGGTATGAAATGTCACAAGAGCAACATTACAAAGGTAAAATAAGTGTCATTTTGATTCTCATTTCCTTCATGGCTACAGATGTTGAGCATCTCTTCATGTATTTATTGGCCATATGTACTTCTTTTGGGAATTGTCTGTTCAGTTCATTTGCCCATTTATTCAATGGGTTGTTGACTCTTTGCAGGCTTAGTGTTTTGAGCTTCCTGTAGATTCTGCTTATTAATCCCTTGTCAGGTATATAACTGGCAAAGATTTTCTCTCATTCTGTAAACTGTTTCTTCTATCAAGTGACCATTTCCTTTGCTGTGCTGAAGCTTTTTAGTTTCATGTAGCCCGATTTGTCAATCCTTTCTCTTAATTGCTGACCTATTGGAGTTCTACTTGAATTCAGGGATTCATGCTTGCTAGGCAGATGTCCTATCACTTGAGCCACTCTGCCAGTCCAAGATCTTTTATCCACTTTGAATTGATAGTAAAAATGCAAGGTAAGAGACTGGGACTTAGTTTCAATCCTCTACAGATGGATATCCAATTTTCCTGGCACTATTTGTTGAAGAGGTGATCTTTTCTCCAATGCATGTTTTGGACTCCATTGTCAAAAATGAAATAGCTGTAGCTGTGTGGATTTGTGCTGGGTCTTCTATCATATTTCATTGGCATTCATGTCTGTTTTTGTGCCAGTACCATGTTGTTTTTTTTTACTATAGCTCTGTTGTCAAAATGGCTATCATCAATAACACGAACAACAAATGCTGGTGAAGATTTGAGGGAAAAAGAAATCCTTATCCACTGTTGATAGAAATGTAAATTAGTGCAACCACTATGGAAAGCAGTATGGAGGCTTCTCAAAAAAACTGAAACCAAACTTACCATAAGATCCTGCTATACCATTCCTGGGCATATACCTGAAGAAATGTAAGCCAGAATACAATTTAGCTTCTTGCACACCCATGTTTATTGCAGCATTATTCACAATAACCAAGCTTTGGAAACAGCCCATAAGCCTTACAACCAATGAATGGATTAAGAAAATACGGTGTATATATACACAATGGAGTATTATTTAGCTGTAAAGAAGAATGGAATTATGTTGTTTGCAAGTAAATGGATGATACTGGAGAACATCATGTTGGCAAAGTAAACCAGGCTCAAAAGGGACAAAGGTCACATATTTCCCTCATATGTGGAAGCTAGACCTAAAAGACAAATGTATAAATAAATATATACATGATCATATATATATGTATATATATATATATATATAGAGAGAGAGAGAGAGAGAGAGAGCATGATTGTATTAGTGGGTGTGTCTGAGGGGACAATAGGGAGGTGATAAAGGAAAAGAGAATGATAGAGTGAATAATATTGAAACAGTGCATCTGTATATAAAGATAGTATAACAAATGTACTGTAAACTGTTGAATACTAGAGGAACAGGGCAATAGAGGTAGAGTAAGCAATGAGAGGATTAATCCAATTAAAGTACGATATATACATGTGTGAAATATCAAGTCAAAATCCCCTTGCACTATCAATATATACTTAAAAAATGAAGGACAGGAAGGTAAAGAATTGATACTAGAGGAAGGAGGAGGGTAAAAGAAGAGGGTGAAGGAAGATGAGTATGGTCAATGTACTTTATATACATGATGAAAGTAGAACAGTAAAATCTATTGAAATTGTTCTAAGAAGGGGGAAGGAGGGTGAGGAAGAATGGTGGAGGAGGTGAATCTAATCAAGATACATTTTAAGTGCATATGTGAACGTCACAATATATCTCCCCTGTACAACTATTATATGCTAATAACAAGGTAAATATAAAGGAACAATAATATATATGTATATATGTGTGTGTGTGTGTGTATTTTTTTTTCAAGCAGGCATGGTGGTACATACCTTTGGGAAGCAGAGGTAGAAGAATTTCAGTCTAGGTTGACTGGGCAAAAACATGAGACACTATCTGAACAAGTAAAGTGAAAAGGGTTGGAGATGTGACTTAGGGGGCAGAGCACCTGCATATGTGTGTGTGTGTGTATATATATATATATATATATATATACACACACACACACACACATATATATATATACATTCACACACACACATATATATATACATTCACACACACACACACATATATATATATATACATTCACACACACACACACACATATATATATATACATTCACACACACATATTTGTAATATGTGTCATATGGGTTCTAGAATGTGAATATGTTCTGATTAGGTTCCATACATTTATGCCACATTCCTGAATCACTCACATGGCCTCTGACTTGTCTCCCATATTTATCTTTAGACCTTGTATAGAGGAGACCAAAATATCATCCAAGGATCAACATTACGATTTTGATACAATGTTGGACCAGCTGTGTGACAATGGGCAAATGTTCATGCCTTCCCAACTCTAATCATTGTCTTTTAAACTATCTACCACTGTACTGTCCATATCACAGTTTAACAATGAAATGATCTTTAAGTCCACACTCTCATGGAAATTCTATAACTTTAATGGACAAATGACAAAAATCTTACTATTTTATGAATTTCTAAAGGTCAATGTCTGCCAGTAGTGTAATTAATTCAGCTTAAAGCAAACAAATTTAAAAAAAATACAGTTCATAACAATGAAAACTATACATCATTCAATTTTCTTTTGCTATTCAAATATTATATATGTTTAAAGATTTGCTACCCTCCCTTACTTCTTTTCTTTTATTTTTTTGTATTTTCTTTTTTGGTGCTGGGGATCTTCTTCTTGTATGCATTTTTCTAACCAATTTGGATTTGCTCATTTAATATTAATAATGTAATACAACTTCCAGACATTTCTTCTGTGCAATTATAATGAATCACTGATTAGTAGTAGAAGACAAGGATATTTAAGCCATATAAATTAATTTATCATTTATACAGGCAACTTAGCCATAGGCCACACTAAAAAATAACAATTAAAAACAAAAGAAGTTGTTAGAAGTGATTAAGCAATACTTCTTGGTTTTATTTTATTTTATTTAATCTCTTACTTGCCAGTTTGAGCTTGACTGTTTCTCTATTGTGACAGCTTTTATCTGCTTGAGATCTTTTTCTTCTGTAACAGAAAAAACATGAGACACACTCTTTTCCAGTTTCACTATGTCTTGTTTGTGTGTTTGTGCTTTCTCAGGTGAAGGGTTTCAGAGATTCAGTCTATGATTGCTTAGCAATGGTCCTTTGGTGAGGCAGAGCATCATGGTGGCCAGGGCATAGTGGAGCAGAGCTGCCCACTGATAGTAGCCAAAAACAGTGAACTAAAAATAATGCTTTTCCATGGCAATACAGCTAGTTTTAAACCAGGAATGAAGACTCTTATAATTAAGAAATGAAAAGCATTGTTGTTAACATCAATGCCTTGACTTTTAGAAATCAAGGCAAATTCAAATCTGACTTAGCTTCTCTAGATGATTAAGTCCCTTGCTGTCATCTGCATGGCATTGGAGCTTCCTGGGGAAGTGAGGTCCTGTTTCAGAGCAGAAATCTCTTTTATCTTACTCCAAGCTATATTCTCAGAATCTACAAGAATATGCTTCATATTAGACATTCAAAAAGCATTTGATTAACAAGGATATGCAATTTTCCAGTTAATAATTTGCGATCACACACTTCTACTTAATTATCTCCTCTCTTCCTCCTCAATTTAAAAGAAGTCATCCAGCTTTCAAACACCAGGTGGAGCTGGTGGTTCATAGGTACCATGGATTCTCTTACTGGGGCTGCTGCCACTGTTAAGCACTGATCCTGCGTCAGAGCACAGGACCTCTATCTCTGTATGCAGTGAAGTCTACTGATTTTAAATCTATCCCTCACAGGTCACAGCTGTGCTAAACTTTGGACTCTGTAGGGATGCCATAACAAAACACTGCATAGCTTCAAAAATAGAAATGTATTCTTATAGCTCTGGAAGTCAGAAGTCTGAAATCAAAGTGTTGGCAGAGCTATGCTCCCTTTGAAAACTCTAAGGAAGAATCTGTTCCAGGCCTGGGAGTTCCTTGGCTTATGACAGTGTACATAACTCTAGTCTTCATACAGCAGACTTCCAGTGTATCCATCTCTAAATGTCCACTACTACAAGGCTACCAGTCCTATTGGATTTGGAGTCCACTCTACTCAACTAATTAAATCTACAACCACTCCTTTGCCAAATGAGGTCACATTATGATATACTTGGGGCTAGGGATCGATCGTATGATTCCATGGGTGCAGGAGGCAGTTAGATCCAACTCATTATAAGCTCCAAGGTATAACCCACTGCTCAGCCATTGTCCTGCAAAGCATTCTGAAAGCCAGAAGGGCTGCCAAATCTTAGTAACATTCTCCAGGTTGAACTTTTTCCTAAAGGTTTGTTCCTATGTGGGGTCCTTGGTAACCTCTGTACAAGGGCCACATGTCCATCCTGAAAGATAACCTTAACTCAAAGTACCAGAGAGGAAAGCTCTGTGTGATATTCCTTTCATCCTTTTGAGAAGTCTTCAGTTTCTTTTGCATATGGTTTCCATTTTGAGCTACTACAAATGAAGCACCTCCATTAGCCCATAAAACATCCCAACACTGGCTGGTCATGGTGCTACAAGCCTATAAGCCCAGCATTCAGGAGGTGGAAGCAGGAAGATTGTGATTCCAGGGCAGCCTGGGCTATATAGCTAGACCCTGTAAAATACAAAAAACCAAAAACAACCAAATCAAAACAACACAAAACAAAAAAAATACACCAACATGTTACTGTAGCGTTTTGCTCATTGATTAGCAAGAGATCCAGGCAGAGGGGGCAAGGGGGAGAGATGGCCCAAACAATGTATGCACATATGAATAAACGAATAAAGAAACCAAAAAAAAGAAGAGAGAGAGAGATCCAGGCCAGTCACAACCAGACTTTTGTTTGAATTTGGGGATCTAGAAGTTCTTTCCTTTCTCTGATCCTAGGCTTCGGTGCATTTAAATATGGACCACCACCACATGAAGACGCTCTGTTTAAGAGTCATGTTCACATAGCTGGAAGCAGAGCTTAGTGTTAGAGAGAGAATGGGCCTTGGGACATTCTCTAAGTCCCCAGCTAAAGGCCATATAACCACCTTTTTTACTTATATAAGCTAACAAATTTCTTCTGTTCTCTCCTGTCTTCCCTCAATTAAACGTGCTTGAATTAGATTTCTAAAGATATTTGAAAGAATGATAACCAATGAGCACCTGTCAACCAGGAGACCACCTTTTACCTTATATCTTCTCTTATCTTGCCTTTACCTTAGTGTGTCCTCTTGGTATGAACTTTTGTGGAAAAACTAGACTCCTCTTATTACCTCTGAACCATTCCTGGTGGTATAACTGTCACAAGCAAGATGACAAGTACTTGGACAATATCCAGAAGTTCTGAAGACTCGTAGTCTTATAGACACTAAGAATGCAGGGCTGAATAACATTTAGAGTTGGCAGTGATGATGATATACAGGCCACCAGAAAATTCAAAAAGAATTTTTCCTGAAAGCACTTACCTAGCTGTTCCCACAGAGTTAAGAATTAATAGGCTAGAGATTGAGGTAGAGGAGGAGATAATATCAATAATGAATTAATATTATGCACTAAAATTTTAATTGAGAAATGAAAAGGAAATGCCAAAGCATATGCATTAACCATTATTAAACAGAATCAAAACCTCAGGAACGTTTTGCATAGTCATAACATTCAAATATTCTGATACAATTATACAAAGAAAAGGTCCCACTGTGATCTCAGGAGAAAGTAAAGAAAAAGGGGAAATTAATAAGAGGCTGGAATATGAAGCTACAAACCACTGTGATAAAGGAGTTGGATGAGCTTTGGAATCAGAGTAGAGTTGAAATTCTACTTCTCTGAACTTAAACCAGCTGATGTCTTTCAGACTCAATTTTCTCATCTGCAAAATGAGGTTAATCATACCTACCTTGTATTTGTGATGAATGAATGAAATATGAATATATTTTAAATGTGTGTTATAGTACGAATTCAATCAACTAAAATCATCATAGTTACTATTTTATAAAGAAAAGGCATTCATCATTTTAGGTGCTTATGTGAAGAGTATGAAATTTTGCTAAATCCTAAAAATACAAAAACCTTACAAGTATAGGATAAATGATATCTACATAAGTCTTAAAGGAAAATTAATTCATGCAACATGAAATGATACATTTTAGAGTTTCGCCTTCCATTAAGCTAACTTTAGTGCAAATAGCTGAAGAGTCTTAACATGTAAGTCAGTTCTCTGTATGACCCTCTGCCAGCTTTCAGCATTTGGCATAAAGCAGCTATCTTTTCTCTAGCCAATAATCTCTCAAATTGTTTGGCACCAGAGCTCTGGCCAGGCAGGAGGATGCTACAATAGATGGTGACATATCCAGCCTATGAGAACTTTTCCTTTGGGGTGCCTGAATGGGAGACATTCAGAAATGGACACTGTTTAAGTGACAGAGAAGTCGCAAAGCACACAAAGAATCTCTGTAAGCAGAAACCAAGAGACACAGAGTCTGTGAGTAAACAAACTGTGCTGTCTGAGGCCACAGAACAAGTCATTAACTAAAAGAGCAAGAAAAGAAGCCCAAAATGCTGGGCTGGAAGCAACAGACACTAGCTTCAAGACTTGCAGTGGTCTCTACAAAGACTGACCACTGTAACTCTGTTGTGACCCTGTGATGACTTCTTTCTCTATCACAAGTCTTTCTGTCTCTTCACTTCTTAGTGTATCCTGACAACCCCTCCTCCCCCAAGTTGGGATTTCCTGAATGTGCCTCTGTTTCTCATGAATTGGAAGAGTATAATTAACATACTCTCTTATGAGTACCAGGCAGAGCCATACCAGGATGATGTGGGATGCTCATTCTTCTCACCCTACAGGCAGGCTGAACCATCTCACCCAAACAGCAACTCTGGTAAACCATTCCTACTCCCACCAGCCAGACTTCTCTACTGTCACCTGGCAGTGTCTCTTTATTTGAATGCCCAGGACAATGTCACTCTCATACTCATCATTTCACTTGGTTCTTACAGTGAGTTTTTAATTTTAGGGAGCAAAGCAATGAATAGATTCCCCTTCCAAATTAAGGTAGAATTGATGCTATACCCAAGGCCAGGTGTCAACTTTGCTATTTGTGTGTTATAGCAAACCCTCAAAGATGGAGAAAAACACAAGAACCTGAGCCAAGTGAAGTTGGAGGAGAGACTGACCAACAGAAGATGGTACAGATGCTCCTGTGGTCTTTTCTGTCGAGTGTAATCAGAGGAGTCCTGAGGGAATTCCAATCATGACCAGGATAAGCACACATTTCAACCATCTGTAGGTCTGAGTATGCTAGCAGCCCCTCCGGTTCTAACAGTGGTTACAATTTAGGCAGTAGTTTATATGGTCAGCTCTATTACAAACCTTAAGATACTAAGCTAAGAAATCAAGGATGGATAAAAGTATGCTTTCCTCCTTATTAGGACAGAAAAGAATATTTTGAAAAAATGTCTTTTTGAAAATTGCCAATGGCATAAGTTTAACAAATAAAAGCTTGGCCCTAATTTAAGCAGACTGGACCAATCAGAACAACTAAATTCCCTGAGTTTTTCAGTTGACATATCTTCAGACGGAGTGAATGATTTTATTACAATTGTGGTTGTGTGGCTAGCTTAGCCAGCTCTGTGTGCTGCAACAAAGTGCCATAGATTCCACACACCAATGGCTCACTCCTGTAATCCTAGCTACTCAGGAGGCAGAGATAAGGAGGATCAAAGTTGGAAGCCAGCTGGGCAAATAGTTAGAGAGACCCTATCTTGAAAAACACTATCACAAAAAGTTGGGTTGGTGAAGTGGCTCAAGGTAAAGGCCCTGAGTTCAAGCCCTAGTACTGAAAAAAAAAAAAAAAGTACTGTAGACTAGGTAGTTTACAAACAACAGAAATTTCCTACAGTCCTGGAAGCTGAATGTCTAAGATCTAGGACCTGCATGGGCAGGTCCCTTTTTAGGATTTATAGACTCCTTGTATCCTCAAATGAGGGAAAGAAAAGGAACTATTTCTGTGTCTTTCCTTATAAGAGCACTAATCCCATTCATGAGGGCTGTACTTCCATGATGTAATTACCTCCCAAAGGCCCTACCACAGAATACCATCACACTAAGGATTAGATTTCAAGGTGTGAATTTTGGGGGAATGCAAATATTCAGTCCATAACAGAGATCAAAATTCTGTTATAAATCTGTCTTCCATATGAGATTGGAACTAGACACAAGTACTTCTTGTTATATGTAAGATATTTACTTGCACTCATTCTGTATTTGGAAGGATAGTTTTTTCAATAGGTGGAGATAAAACTATTAAAAGTGATCTCACAACAGCCTAAGTTTACAAAGGGAGTGACTGAGACTGCCTGAGAGATGTAGTTGTAGGCATACATATTCATTTATCCATTTTTCTAGAAACACATATTATTGTGCTAATACATTTGTTAAACATCAACAATAAAGAAGCAAATGTGTGTCACAAAATAGAAGTCTGAAAGAATCACTTTTGCATAGTTGACTGTTGATTCTAACTACTTTGGAATCAACTAATTCCAAATTACTGTCATCCTAGCTGGTTATAATCACAGCATCCCAATCAAGCTTCTTCACTCCATCCTCAAGCCAATCCATCCTATGGATTGCCAAAAGGTTAACTTTACTAGCATGCCAGTTTTATCATCATGTCTCTGCTCAAAAAGTTAGAGTCCTCTCTGCCTTATGTCATTAAAAGTAATTTCAGACTCACATTTTTGAATGACTTTCCAAGTGTTCCATTAGTTGGTATCCATTGAGAGTTTTCTTTTTTAGCATTTGGTCATGTTCCAATGTTGTGCTGATATTCATTTTTCTCTTTGTTGTAGTGATAATACCCATTTTCCCTATCTCCAGTACAGGTAGTTTATACTGCGCCCCTGGACTCACTCAGAAATATGGGGGCTGGGGTAAAGCTCAGTGATAAAGCACTTGCCTATTATGCAGGAGGCCATGGCTACAATCCCCAGCAATGGGGGGGGGGGGGGTGGAGAGAGAAAGAGAGAGAATTTCTTAAGCATGAGAACTATCACTGTGTTCACAGAATCTGTTTAATATTGTAAAATACATATTTGATCTTCTGTATCCTTTGTAACATCCTTTAGGAAAAATGGGTAATTGTAAGTAAAATGTTTCTTTGAGTTCTGAGAGCTATTCTAGCAAATTAATCAAACCAAAGGAAGGGATTATAGGAACCTTGATTTATAGCCAGTCAGTCAGAAGCACAGGCCATAACCTGGAGTTTGTGATTGTCATCTGAAGTGCGGAGCAGTCTTGGGAACTAGGCCCTCAGCATATGGGATCTGTCTACTCCAGGTAGACATAGGAGAACGGAATTAAATTACAGGGTAACCAGCTGGTCTCTGCTACAGAATTTATTGTTTGGTGAAAAGGGGGAAACCAAGCACTCATCTGATATTAGAGGCATTCTGAGTTATACAAGTATAGCAGGAGAAATTGACTTTCCCTTCTATTTCTCTTGGAATTCAATACCAAATTATGCTAAAATATTATTGAGATGACTGTGTTACAATAAGTACTTAGTATACGACTTGAATAATTCACTATTCTCCCAGTAGATGTCATCAAATTTAAGGCATTTAATTTAAATTTAAGGTCTTAAAAATAAGGAATTAAGCCAGGCATGGTAGTACAACACCTGAAATCCTTATACTTTGGAGTCAGAGGCAGGAAGCCTGAGAGGTCAAAGCCAGTCTGAGACACACAGAAAGATCCCATATAAAAAAAAAAAATTAAGACAATAAACTTAGAGCTTAGTTTACCTGTTAAACTGATACTTATATTTTCAAACTATAAAGATCTACCTTATACTGTAATCTACTTGTTGCTGTAAATTTCTAAAATTTCTTTTTCCTTGATTTTAAGAGTCATTCCTTGGTTTATCCCAAATATTGTATTTCCTTCTTATATTTTCCATGCATAGTCTTCTGTTTGCCTTCCTCACAGATGATAGTGATAATGATGACAATGACTGACAGAGCACTTTTGATATCCCAGGTGCCAGGCTCATCCCTCAAGTGTACTACTTCCTTTGAGATTCATGACACTTCTATGAGGTAGGACCTGTTAGCACCCCCATTTCACTGGTGTGAAACAGAGGGAGGTTAAATTTCTTAGTCAAAATTTTATAGTGGCAAACTGACACAGCCAGAATGTAAACCCTGCACCTTTGGGTAATTGTGTCACTGAGTATTTTCTGTATGATTACCTAGCTTTTGTAAATGTCATTTTACCACAGTTTAAACTGAGAGCTAATAATTTGCTAAACGTCAGTAATATGTGTTTGCAGCTTAATGAAGTAGTTTGTCTACCATTTCTGTTTTCTTTAATGAAAACTTAAGAGTGGGTTCATGACCTTGGGGTTTTCTGATAAGCACTTCCATGCTTATTAGACTGGTACGTTTTCTTAAAACTAGAAGAAAAGAAAATTGAACTTCAAACCTGTAAAAACCTAAGCTTCTTTCTCATCTCCAAAATCCTTGATGAAGTTTCCTTCTGTCAAAGAGCTATTTGAAAAAGGAGTTCACAAAAAGCACTTAGCACTGCTAAAAGAAGTGCTCTGTGTTGGCTGGAATGGTGATAATCATTACCTATCATCATCCTTGTAGAAGTAACCCAAAAGGTCAGAGGGTAATGGACAACAGATAAAAGGAATTGCTTAGAATGGTGGGTGAATGTCTATTATTTTTACTTACCCAGTTTTCTTCCTCTTCAACTTTGGTAACAGCGTTAGTCCCTCTCCCTTTTTGTAGAGCTTCTTTTGAGGACTTCTCCCAGACATTGATTCTACCTGATTCATGCAGTTGTTGATCACGTTACTCTGTTCTCTTGGCCACCCAAGTGGACATGTGGTCCAAGCCAGGCAAGGCCCAGCACTTCTCAAGGATTTACTGATCTGATAGTGGAACAGAAAAGTCCTCCCTGTCTTTTAAGGAAAATGAAGCAATATGAAATTAAATAAATTGTTTAAGTCAGACATTTGCCAATCCATTTGGGGAAAAAATAGATCTCTATCTCATACCATTCACAAATTAAAGACTGAACAGCACTATAAAAGTAATAAAAGAAAATAAGGGGATCTTAGTTTAGTCAAAGAAAAAAAGTACCCCCTCTCTGTTAATCACTTCACACCCCAGTCCAAGAAAAGACTTTTTAAACATAAAATGCAAAAGCTATAAAAATGTGGATAAAATCAATCTTATCAGGTTTTTAAACTTCCATGGGACAAACATCATTTCCTAGAAATAATACAAATATCTACAGCATTCCAATGTACAAATAAATCATGATATAGTCATGCGTGCAATATTATTTGGCAATAAAATGGAATAGAATCATGTTATTGTGTATATACAGCAGCATTGATAAATATCACATAAGTGATATTGAACTAAAGAAACCAGATAGAGAGGAGCACATACTGTATGATTCCCTCTCAATGAAGATCAAGAATAGGCAAAAACAAGTGGTAGGGATGTAGATCAGTGGTAGAGTGGTTTTGCCTAGCATGGCAAAACAGAAAAGACTGACAAAAACAAAACTTGGTGATAGACATCATTGTACTGACTATGGTTGGTGGATTGAATGGGAGGATCCCAGAGAGGCTTCAGGGGCTTTGAACATACATCTTGATCTGTTGTGGTTTTATACATACATTGTTCTGTATCTCTCTGTTGATGCACCCTTCCAGATCTACACTGATAGATATATATGTATGTATACATGAGTATGTAACCAGGAGTTGTAGACCAACTCCAGGGGATCCACATGTCAGGTCTGACCATTCACCCCAACATGCCAAAGAAAGAGAGGAGGAGTGGCGAAGGACGGAGAAAGGAGATTTAGTATGCAGCCAAGACATGCTATGAGAAGAAGCAAAGTAAGCCCCTCAGTCCATCTTTGGGTTAAAAACATGAGCTTTAGGTTTAAATAGAAGAAAAATTAGGGCAGGAAGAGAGAGGAGTGCATGACTAAATAGTTCCAGGCACAGTGTGGCCTGGTTGATCATTGTCTCAGTTCTAGTTCTGAGAAGTGTTCTGGAGAAGTTACTGTTACCATCATTTGAGGGGAGCTGTCTGGCTCCCGTGGGATGATTACTCTTGCTCCAGGGTGAAGCCTCATCATAGTAATTATCCTCATTTAGAGTGGTGGTGGTGGTGGGGGTCTGTTCTGTGAGGTCCTGCTGTTCCTTTCCTTGTGTGTGTTGGGGGGGGAGTTAGTTTCTGTCCCTATTTTAAAGATGATATTGATTAGGTCTGTACTTCCTAGAACCCAAGGAGAGAGAGACTCAGTGAAGGAGACAGATGTAAGTAGAGGCAGGGAAGCCAAGCTTTTCTCCTGCTTTCACTTAACTCATGGGCCCAAGTAAGGAGTCAGTGCTTTCTAGCAAAGTGCTTTCTAAGTACATATGTATATGTGTGTATTTATTTATCTGTCTACTTGTAATGTGTGTAATTTACTGTATATAACTTTTGTTAAATTTTAAAGATAAGATGAAGACAATGGGAAATTCCCCATAGCTAGCATCTTGCCTTCAGTAGTTTGCCCTTAAGCATAAATTATAATTGTCCATTCCTTCAACAGGTGGTAAAGGAATAACTGGACTTCTTTACAGGCATCCATAAGACACGGGGCTCTTTCAAATGTTTGGGGAAAAGAACTCTGAGAAAAGACTAGATTTCAACTAATCCAGTAGATGAGGTCTAGAGCATCAAGATTTTCCCTGAGTATTAAAGTGATATAATTTGTAACAACTGGTCAGCCATACAATCTGAGTAAATTAAGAATTAGAACCATGCTGGACCATACCTAATTCAGCTGTAATGCTAGCTTGGCACAAAGTAATTTTTCAAAAGCATTACCAAGATTCTCATCAGCCAACTGCTTTCACAAGACTGAACAACTAAGAGAAATAGCTTGGTTTATTTGTGTTTCCTAATTTACAGTCTTCTAAGAATTCTGTCAAATACCTTACCTTTCCCCGTAATGTTTCTGTTTTATATGAACTTTATCTTGCTGTAGTATTGGGTAACTTATTGAAGGAGATCAGATTTGAAGCCAATGGGCCCAATTCAAAAGATATTCCAGAGGCTGGATGGCTAATCTTTGATCAATGCTTCCAGTAATGTACAGCTGCACCTAGAGCTGCCAGGATTTTTTTTCTCTTGATATGTAGAAACACAGACAGGTGGTCTATCTTAACTTGCTCAATGTAACTGTTGGAGAATGATAATAATGACAATAATAATGATAGCTTTAGTAGCAAATTCTGTAATAGGAAAAGTATTGCTCAGAGTACCTTGCTTTTGTGTGGGAGGAGCAAAATTTCTAAACGTAAATATTCCTGAGGTCCAGTTCTGGGCCAGCCATGTAGTTATTAGTTTTGTGACCTTGGGCAACTTACCTAATTTCCCTGAGTCTTAAGTTTTTCATCTATAAAATGGAGACAACATGTCTCTCAGGGATCTTGTACATTGGAATCTCTTAAGGCTGTGGGAATATCTGGTATATACTAGACAAGAAATAGAAGTGTTTTCTCACCCTTGTCCCAGCTGGAAGCCCATCCTGACACCTTTTAATATAAAGGCAACATCCAGCTCTTCCCCCCTGTAGTCATGATAATGCTGATTTCAGACCCTTGTGGATTCAATTGCATAGCATTGTGAACTCTTGCACAGTCACTACCTGCCAGACAACTGGTAGAATTGGACTCCTTACAATCAGTGTGCACAGCAAACTAGAAAAAATTTCTTAAAGATTTATTGTTTTAGACCTCATTGTTTTATAAATTGGAAAATGAAAATATGGAAATCAGGAGATCAATTTATAGACAAAAGGGGTAGAGCTTGTGCATAATATATTTGAAACCCGAGAATCATCAGTTGTGGGACTGTTAAAGTGTCTCAAGAGGTAAGAGGCCTGCCTAATTGAGGCCCTGAGTTCAAACCTCAGTACCGACCCCTCTCCCAAAAAGTCATCAGTCATGAGTCGTTCATTTTGAGGAGGTAGTCTTTGACCTGTTACATTTCTTCCACAAGTGAAAAGAAAATTAAAGGACATTTATGATATGTTGGAGCTATACCATCTTTCTGAAGGCCAGGTGTAAGTAAGGAAATTTTCAAGTTTTAGGGCCCAGCCTTCCTTGTACATGATACAAGAACTGTCTAAAATGATCTCATTTGCTGTAAATATACTTAGGCATGGAGTCAATAGTCCCTCAATTTTATTGTAACTTACAGATAGAATTCCTTAATAAGTGTACTAAAAATCTTTGCTGAGTAATGCCTAGGCGCTAAGTACCCAGCAATGTTCAGCTAAAGAAGGCCAAATACCATTGTAGGAGCAGTATCTTCGACTTCCAACTCTTGCTGCTCCTCTCCTGCAGACAGAGGTCACATTCTTTCCTGGCTGGTAGAATAGCAGCAATGGCCTAAAAGGATTTTAGATGAATTACGTGAACTCCTCAAAATACAAGGGGCTAAATCCTCTTAGAACTGTTATCATCTCATGGGAAAGTCATTGCCTACTTTGTTACTATAGGACTACTAAAACTTGTCAGAGGGAATAAGAAAAATTTTTCCAAAGCTGCAAGTCAAATGCCTGTTACAGAAGGAAGCCCCAGGAATGTTAAGTGGCCTTTTAAGCCATCCCACAGAGAACAAGTACTCAGGCAGAAATGAAAGAACTGAATCAAATTGAGCACTTTTTGAGGTGAAGAGGCTAACTTAAAATAATTTCAAAATAATAATTTTAGCTTAAGGTCCTGCATCCATTCCACATGTGGCACAAAATTGCTCTCCACATTCCCTGAGGACCAGCCATTTTCGTCATCTTGTGGTAGCATTTTTTTTCCCCCTTTAATAGTAGTGGGGTTTGAACTCAGGGCCTTGTGCTTGCTAGGCAGGCATTCTACTGCTTGAGCCACTCCACCAGTCATTTTTTGTGTTGGGTATTTTTGGGATAAGTTCTCAAGAACTATTTCCCCGAGGCTGGCTTTAAACTGCAATCCTCTGGATCTCTGCCTCCTGAGTAACTAGGATTACAAGCGTGAGCCAACATTGGCACCCAGATGGTGTCACCTAGGCATCACCTGGTCTCCCTTTTCCCCATTCTTCCTTCTCTGCCCCTTCTCTACACAGGACAGAATGCCCTTTCCCATCCCTCCAGAGAAGTAATTGCTGATCTAAACAAATGTTTCCAAAGTATGGTTCTACTAGAAGTCTTCTCTTACCCAGTGCTTTTTCAGCTCCCCTGAAACAATCCAGTGCACCCACATTCACCCCTGCCCAGTCTTGTGCCTTGATCTCCTGAAGCCAATTCATCAAAGAACTGCCCACCTCCCTCTTTGTGGTCAGATGCAACAGAGCACAGCTTTCACAAGCCTCAGTTATTTTCATTTGAATCATTCTTTCTCTAAGCACTTTGCATTTGAATTAAAAATCACTTCACAGCAAGTAATTTTTAAAATATGTGTGACTGCTCCATTCAGTATTCTCCTGAAAAGAAAGATGTCTCCATTATGGAAAAAATTCTAATTCTCCTTCCACATCAGGAAGCAGCCTTCAGTTATATGCATGAGTTCACAAGCCGTCAGACGCATGACTAGAATAAATGCCAAATCCCTGAGCTGAACATTCAGTTGCTGGAGACTGGTAGGAGCAATTCCATTCTAATTTCTTTTGTCAGTTTGGCACAGCTTCAACTCACTCTTTCTTTCTTTCTTTCTCTCTTTCTTTCTTCTCTCTCTTTTTCTTTCTTTCTTTTCTCTCTCTCTTTTTCTTTCTTTCCTTTCTCTCTCTCTCTCTCTCTCTCTTCCTCCCTTCCTTCCTTCCTTCTTCTTTCTCTCCCTCCCTCCTTCCTTCCCTCCCTCCCTTCCTCCCTTCCATCCTTTCTTCTTTCCTGACATTGAGAATACCACAAGGACATTATTTCTGGGAATGTCCTCTGTGATGCAAGCAACCATTCTGGAGAAGCCAGATGTCCTTGCACCAGGAAATCCTGGACATATCTTGGTCTGCTCTAATAAAATGGCCTCTCTATAAGGAGCAAAAAGTGCAACCACTATGTTGCAGACTGTCTCTCTAGCTTATGCACAATGAAGTACTGATTTTCCCCAGTGAATCATGGAATGATGGAAATGTAGTGGCCTACATTTCTCAAATAGTCTACAAACCATTGCAACTGTACTTTGTGAAATTCAAGGTTTCACAAGAATACTTATGCAGTGGGACACAAAGGCAGAGCTCTGAAAAACAAGTATGGGTGGTGTTATGAGTGCTTGAACATGAATGTAGCCTGAGAAATGCTGGGAACAGAGGAGTGAGGGAACATAAAGTTACCTCCATGGGAGAATGTTTAGGATAGAGACATCAGGAAGCAAGATTGTGAAGCCCATATGGTACTAATAAGTTGTATTCAGAAGTGTTTGGAGTGCCTGAATCTATTATTACTACTTCTATTTTAAAAGGTCAATGATGCTAAGATAATGCAAGAAGTAATTTACATGATTAAGTTAATTTAAAATGTCAGTGATTACTTGCTGTTATAGCTAATTGAAATGTAGTTTTTTACACAACCCAAAAAAGAGATTTACATGTTTGAAAATAGAAAAATGAGATCTGTTGAAACTATTATAAGAATGGAAGGAGGGAGGATAAAGGAGAATGATGGAGGGGGTGAATTCAACTATGATATTTGTAAAATCTTTTGTAAATGTCACAGTATACCCCTAGTATAATAATAACAAAAAAAGAAAAACAGAAAAGAAAATGAATTTAAAATCATGAAAAAAAAGAGGTTTAAAAAGTTAGGTTAAGCTAGGCACAAGTGTCTCACGCCTGTAATCCTAGCTACTCAGGAGGCAGAGATCAGGAGGATCAAGGTTCAAAGCCAGCCTGGGCAAAATAGTTCATGAGACTCTATCTCAAAAAAACCTATCACAAAAAAGGGCTGATGGAGAGGCTTGAGGTGTAGGCGTGGAGTTCAAGCCCTAGTACCACATACACAAAAGAGGTTAGGTCAAAGAAGAATGATGGAGGGGTGAATTCAAGTATGATATATTTGATAAGTTGTAAGAACTTTTGTGGATACTACAATGAACCCCCACCCAGCACAACAATAAAAAAAAGACATCAAAATAAATAATAAAATAAATAAATAAAAAGGTCAGAGCAGGAAGTGACATCTCCATGTGCACTGGAGCTTATGTGACCTTAGAAGGCTATCCCTATGAGAAGATAGCCCTGATTTGGCCATGGAGCCTCGAAGTTGAGGAGGGCACCCAAGTAGGAAAACAGGATATAGATTACACACAGGATGACTGGTCAAATGAATAAATAAGAGTAAAGAAGGCAAAGTGCTCACTGAAGAAACAAGGAGTTGCAATTATGAACAGGGAAAAAGCAAGAATAAATTGAATTGGAATTAGAGATATAGGTGTACAGGATTTAAAAATCATGTGTGTCTAATTTTGATAGATGAGAGAGAGAGAGAGAGAGAGAGAGAGTGGACGTGTCACCACAGGCATTGGCAAAGCAATGAGTATAACGAGATTCAATCCTGGTCCCTAAATACCGTCTCCACTAAAAGGAACAAGTACATCTTGGAAAAATGGTGGATTCCAGGTCTAAGACAACATCTTTTTTCCTCCAATTTTTATTAGGATATATTCGTTGTGCAGGGGAGATTCCTTGTGACAATTCCAAATAGCCTTATACATTGTATATTAGTTAGATCGCCCCCACCATCTCCCCAACCCTGCAAATTCCTCCCTACCCCACCTAAAGCAACTGCAGGAGGCTTCATTGTTCTATTTCGTGTATGTATATGAAGCCCATCAACCATATTCCCTCACCTTCATCTCCTCCATTCACCTGCCCCCCACATAAGTACCCCTCCACACTGTACCTATTTTACAGTCTGTCTTTCCTCATTAGTTTCAAAGTCAGTGTTCAAAGGGGTTCTCGATGTATCCCTGCTGTGAGCATACTTTAAGTTGCTCAGTTCAACTCTGTCCATTACTCTCCCTTACCCTTTACCTCCTACCTCCCATTATTCAACAGCTTTCAGTACATATTGCTATATTCTCTACCTGCACAGATGTAATGTGTTGGATATTGTTGACTATCACTCTCTTTTCCTTTCTTCCTCCTCCAAGATCCATAGAGCAGTTCCACTGTTACAGACATGCTGTACATATAATCAACATCTTTTTATCACTCCAACAATGTGGGGACATTTCAAAAGTACATAGCTATCAGATTGAAAGGGCTTTTGTATACCAAGTTTGGGGCAATTTGAGCATGAGAATAAATAATATAATAACATTATAACCTATTAATAAAATTAAACAATTAGTATATGGGAAAATAAGTAATGAGTGGATGTATTGACAGTTGAATACAAGAACTATTTGCATGGATATTTAGGAATGGGATATTTACATAGTCTCAAACTATTCCTTCCCAAATTTATCAATTACTGGGAATAAAAACTAATAATTTTATAGTAGAGAATCCTAGCAGACCTACCTTAACAAGCGATCAAAGTTAGTGCTCAGCAGTAGAGCATTTGCCTACCATTGAAAAGGCCCTGAGTTCAATCCTCAGCAAGACAAAAACAAAACAGAAACATTATCAGTAATAGGATAACTTGAAATTGTGTTTCTGTGATATTTCTACCACAGAGGTATAATCTGAATTTAATCAGAAAAACTAATACATTGAAAGACTTTTGAGAAAGTAAATGGCTTGAAATCTAAAATATCAAAGTCATAGAAGGCAAGGAAAATCTGAGGAACTGTTCATAGAAGGCAAGGAAAATCTGAGGAACTGTTCCAAATTGAAAGATAGTAAAGAAACAAAACAACTAAATGCAAGATTGTGAGTTGAATACATTTGCTATAAAGGACAAATAGCAAAACTTCACTGGGTTCAGAGGATCAGAGGACAGTGATGAGTCCATGTTAACTTCCTGGTTTTGATGGTTGATTGCTGATGGTTGACAGGGGAACATCTTTGCTCATAGGAAACATAGCTAACGTGTTTGGGAGTGATGGAATAACATGTCAGTGAGTCAAATAATTCAGGAACATTTCTTGGTACTCACTTGAGATTTCTTCTTGTGATTAATTTAAAAAATTTTAAAGTAGAATTCTGTATACATCAGCCTTACAAAAAGAATTCCTTTGATTTTTCAAGGATAAGCCAGAAAGCTTGATTAAACTTGGTCTTCATGAATTTTATAATAATAATCTTGTTTTAAAGACTGGGATCTAGTTCTCCATTGAGAACAGACTTGCTCAGAATCTGGCTTGCTTTATTTTCCAGTCTCTCTATGCAACATTTGTCAAGTTTTTATTTCCTTACCTTATTCTATTTCACACTAGTAACAAAAGAACAACTTCTCTTGCTTTTATTTTGCTGTGCTATGAGACCCTTTGACAAGGCCAGGCTACGATCAACAATTAGTATGAAAACAACTTTTCAAATGGAAGAACAAAACAATCTACCTGTATTGTAAGATTGGTTACCCTGGAAATAATTTGTACTTATAGGTAACAAATACAAACCACTTTGCAAAGATTGAAGACTAGGCAGCAGGCACTTAAGAGTGTCATTGATAGCCAGGTGCCAGTGGCTTACACCTATATTCCTAGCTACTCAGGAGGTAGAGATCAGGAGGACTGTGGTTTGAAGGCAGCCCATGCAAATAGTTCTTGAGACCCTAACTCGAAAAAAGGGCTGGTGGAGTGGCTCAAGGTGTAAGCCCTGAGTTCAAGCCCCAGAACCACAAAAAAAAAAAAAAAAAAAGAGTATCATGGATAAGGAAGGGCCCAGAGTATAAAAGGAAACTTGTGAAGATCAAATCCTGTCTGTGTCACTTCCTATTCAGTGCCTTGGGACAAGTTACTAACCCTTGCCAGTCTCGGTATTTTCATTTTTAAAATGTGTTAAGATAAAATATCTCTTAACAGAGTTCATGACTGTCAAACACTTAGAATAGTAACTGGTAGGTAGTAATTCCTCAACAAATATTAACTGTATTATTGTTTTAAATATTCATACTTTACCACTTCGCTTTTCTCTTTCTAAGCTCTGCCTGAAAGACACAGAGGAACACCCATGTGTAGGAATGTCCTTTGCAGCAATATTTGTAATAGAGGAAAATATAACAACTTAAATGCCCATAAATCAAAGATGAGCTAAAATATAATGACATATGCCTACCGTATTTTATACCAGAATGTGAAAGAGTACTCTTCATGTTGACCTGAAATCAAAAGGCAAGCTGGGCTCACAGTCTGATAGAATTTGTATGGAAAAACAAATTATACTACATATCTGTTTTATGGCTCTACATAAATACAGGCAATGCTTAGAAAAATATCTGGACTCATAAGCAGCAAATCGATAGCCTGTGTTACCTCTGGGAGAGGAGCTTGGCTAGAGATGTGACCAAAGGGAAGGTACCGTTATATGTCACCCTAATTTTCCATGAGAGTGTACATATGTGTACATTATCTATACAATTAGAGATTCGTAGCAAAAATCAGATTAAAGTGTTGCCATGTATAGATATAAAATGTTTAAGCCTATGACCAATTCTTGATGTGTGTCAAAATACTGCGTGGGAGAGGAATTTCAACAAATTGAGCTCTGGGAAATGATAAGTATTCTACTGTTGATTACCAGCTCTGTGTTTTACAGAGGTGAAGAATGAAGGTTGTCTTCATTTCCTAACTGTATGCCAACAGATGATCCTTTTTTCTGTTTTTAGAACATTTCCTATAATGCATAAAACAGTGCTTGTATAAAAATTTATACAAAGTTGTAGATAGTATACAATTTCCAAAAATGTCCTGGGTTTTTATCACATTCAGTTTTCTAAGAATGCACTGAAAGTAATGGTCAAATGCCAACAGTATGTGATATTTCATTATCTTTGGTAAAACTGCTCTTGTGATTTTTGTCTCCTCATAGTATGAACTCTGAAATCCACATCACACAGGGTCTGCTCTTACTAGGATGTCAGAAAAATATTAAGGCTGAAACCACAAGTGGGAAGGACTTCCCAACAGCAACAGCAGCCTGAGGGTCCCACACACAGCTCTACTGCCAGCCAGGGTGAGGGCTCCCCTCACCCTGCAGACACTGAGGGTGAGAGGTGGGACGGAGGCCATCTCTACAAGAACCCAAGAGATCATGCTGTGGTGTGATGATTGATGCTGCTAGGCCCCTCCTCCCCAGCTTACAAGGAAAGGGAGGTTTAAGGACAACATTAAAGGGGAGGGCCACACTAGCACTAATGACACTAGACACGGCTTTATTCCCTGTCAAAGTTCCAACCAATAACCTTTAGCCCAGCTGGGGAGGAGTACCAGTCTCTCGGTGGTAAACGGAGTTTGAATCATCCATAAGGTGTGGCCTAGAGGTGCCAGTTTCTGTTGTTGTTGCTACCACAAGTTGAGTCACTGGACTAATAAAAGGAGTGTTGAGTGACCCTTGGAAGTGAATAGTTTGGGCTTTCCCTCCTCTCTGCTCTTTTTCACTGTGAGTACACACTTTAGAATTGGAGCAATCCTGTGGTTATGAAGGGTAAAGCTCCAGCCTGGTCTTGTTTGTAGGGTGTGCCCACCAGCTGGCCTTTTACAGGTTCTGCACCTACCAGAAAAGTCCATGTATAGCTTGGGAAAGGGGGAAGCAGACCCTTGTAGGTAAACTAGAGCTAAGCAGTCAACAGCAATGTCCTAAATTCCTAGCCAGGGAGATGACCTGCTCTTTGGACATTTAACCTCTCACTTTCCTCAGCTGTAAAATAGAAATGATAACAGCACCAATATATGTAACCCAATACCACACTGAACAGCACTTAATATCCTGGACAAAAACTATTTAGAAAATGTTTCTGCATTACTCACCAGGATAATAGACCAGAAATTGACTTCCTCTGAAAAAGTCAAACATTTTTACTGGTTACTTGACCTCAAAATTTGTGCTGAATGAAATGGCAATAACACAGCTTCACATGCTGTTTATGTTTGTGTTTCTAGAATTCAGAATCAAGCCTCTCCCTATATTTGGAGATGAGGAAAGCAACAGAAAATGACTAACAGTATATCCATGTTAATAAAGTTGAGATTTGACTTCAAAAAAAATGTGATATACTATTTCCATGTAAGCAAATGCCTGGAAATAGGAATGGTTTAAATGGCATGAAGTTTAGGAGCTGGCAAAAATCACAGACAGCTGGGCATGTCAGAATCCCTGATGGGCTCCAAGGAGAACACAGAATGGAAGAAACCAGAAACCAGTGTGAATCAGACACGATCTGACCATGATCCACCATGGTTCTGGTTCCAAGAAAACCTGAGCTTGAAGACAATGGCCTTTTGGTAGGTCTGGAGCCTAAGCTCTGCATAGGAACTGCTGGGTCTGCCCCTCCCTGTCCCTAAAGAATTATCTGGGAATTTTGGGAGTTTTTGTTGGAAAATTAGCTCCAGGTTTGGATTTGGAAGTTGATTTGCATCAGCTAAGGGTTACTAGCAGTTCCTTTTATTTTTTTAACTCTAGAATTGTGGGTGCACCTTGGTGAAACTGGTCTGTAATTTAGACATGTATAAGAGTTAATGTGAACTGCTTCCAGAAAGAATGTTGAGTACCTGGCATGTGCCCTTCTATAAAATGCGGAGGACTTGATTTCCACCTGAGTCTGGAAACTGCCTCACTTCAGCATCAACACAGATTTGCATCCACAGTGATTGATCATGACAGGATGACCACAGGCTTTAGTGATGGTTTCCTGAGTAACCCAGATGTGGATGCTGGCAGTTAGGTGTGTCCTGGGAGCACTGCATAGCACGAAAGTGGTCCAGCCCTCAACGTCTGCTTTCTCTCACCCCGAGAATTCAGCCTAGTTACTTTAATGATCACATCCAAGGAAGAATTTTATCTTCAGCCATTCCCCAGAATGCATTCCAGGGTTCACCAATGCACAATCCACACTGTCAGGAAATTCTTCTGTGAGAGACACAAACCCTCACTCTTGTGAATTTGGGTATGGGGGAATGAAGTAGGAAGGCCAAGGGCAATGTCTGTCTCCAGGATGTGCTCCAGGCTGTGCTGGAGCTACTGTAACGTTGGGTTAAAATAAATGTTACCAGGCCTTTCTGAGAGAATTCCTTAATCCTAATTTCCCAGATGCCTCTGCTGGAAAACATCAGTGGCTAAAACAAACAGTGCCCTTACCAGGCCTTTGAGACAGGCTCATGGCTCCTGGTGTCTCCTGCAGCCGCCTCTCCATACCATGATTATTTAAGATAGGCAACTGAATAATTTCTCCATACCATGATTATTTAAGATAGGAAACTGAATAATTTCTCTATTCTTATTACAATCCTAGTTTAGATTTCTTTCTGAGTTATTTCAAAAAGTATAAGAAACTCAGTGGGCGCCCGTGGCTCATGTCTATAATCCTAGCTACTCAGAATGCAGGGATCAGGAGGATTGTGATTCGAAGCCAGCCCAGGCAAATAGTTCGCAAGTCCCTATCTCAAAAAAACCCGTCACTAAAAGGGCTGATGGAGTGGTTCAAAGTGAAGGTCCTGAGTTCAAACCCCAGTACCGCAAAAAAAAAAGTATAAAAAACTCATTTTTAAGTAATAAAGTTGAGGCAGTAAATTTTTTATATTCTAAACACAGTTGTATAGATTTGTACGTTGCCTTTTCACCTAGAATGCACACCCACACACATACAAACACATACACACACATACACATACATACACGTGTACACATACATACTTTGTTTATTGTACACAGTGGGTTTCCTTTTGTTTTGACATTTTCATACACGTATATAATGAACTTTGGTCAAATTCCCCTATTAACTTATCTTGTCCCTCCTTCTCTTTCCTACAGGTCCCCTTCCTCACTCCCTTTCTACTTTCATGTCTTTTTTAAAAACTCTATATTCTTCATATGAGAAAAAACGTGATATTTGTCTCAGAGTCTGTCTAATTTCACTAAACAGCTCCATTCATTTTTCTACCAATGACATAATTTCATTCTTCTTCATGGTTGAATAATACTCCGTTGGGTATGTATACCACATTTTCTTTGTCCATTCATCTGTTGATGGGTATCTAGACTGATTCCATGACTTGGCTATTGTGGACAGTGCTGCAATAAACATGGGTGTGCAGGTGTCTCTGTTGTATGAGGGCTGATTCCTTCACGTATGTACCCAGGAGTGGAATGGCTGGATCACATGATAGTTCAATTTTTATAGGCAGTAAAATCTTAATGGCAGATAAAATATAGTATGTTATGTCTCCAAACAGTTTTATACACGTCCAAATGGTTTTATTTTATCCTCAACATCCCTGACAGACTCTCAGAAACATAAAATACCTAGGGCTGGAAAAAAAAAAATTACCAGGGTTACCTAGTAAGTCCCTTCCAGGATAACCTGCCCCCAAAGTGCTTATGGGGCCCACACATACTCGCCCTGCTGTCAAATCTTACCCCCCTGTTGGACTGTGGGGAGGGCTACAGAATTCCTCTCTTTAAATTGCTTCAAAATCTGTGTTGCTTTCATCTTCACCTGTGGTGGTTCCATCCTACCAGGTAGCACAACTGGAAAAGGCTCATTCCTATTCTGCCCAAAATATCTGTGAGTAGCCCTCGTGCTGTGTCTACTTACCACCTTTTCCAGGCTACACAACCATAGCTTTTTTTCTTTTTTCTTTTTCTTTCTTTTTTTTTTTTTTTTTTGGTAGGACAGAGTTTTAAATTCAGGGCTGCACTTGCAAAGCAGATGTGTGAGGTCTCCAGAACTACTTGCCCTGGCTGGCCTTGAACCTTGGCCCTCCCAATCTAGTTTCCCAAGTAGCTAGGATTATAGGTGTGAGCCACCAGCATCAGGCCAAGACAGCCATAGTTTTTGCTTATGGAATGTGGTGTCAGAATTTTTCTCTTCTTTTTCATTTTCATCTGAATGTTTTTTTTGAAATATCCTGAAATTCAGCCTTGTTTTCCAGGCATGTTGTTATAAAACATGGACCTGTTTTTCTTTGGGACACAGTGGTACTAACCAGACAAAGAGCACATTTGATTTTTGGAAACTTCATTTGTACTTAACTCACACTGAAACCACAAATAATTTACCTGGTCTTATTTTCACATGTTCTGTTAAGCCCAACTTTATCAATTGTATAATTGTGATTTTGATTCTCTGGACTTTTATCTTTCAGTACATTTTCATCTCTATTTTTTTCAATAATCTGAATTTTGCCTCTGCTGTATATCATAGTATAGCCCCCTCAAATACACTTTTTAAGTCTCAAGTTTTAATTTCAGGTTGTTGATGCTGTCTACTTGTTTTTGACATATTGATCAGCTGGCATGTATCCAAGTATTGTCATCTCTGCTTTTCTAGAACAGAGATTTTAAATGCCTGAATTAGTTATTCATTTTTCAATAAGCATTTATTGAGCCCTTACTGTATGTCAGACTCACAGGTGCTAGGGATTTCTGAAAGATAAGATCTCTTTATATTAAAAAACAGACAACAAATGAATACTTGCAGGACATGCTCTGATAAGGGAATTAAAGATGCTGGAGAGAGAATAATTTTTATAGGGAGGCTACTGCACACAGGGTGAAGGGAGCTCATCTTTACTGAAAAGATGAGTGGGTCACGCAGCCTTTCAGGAGGAGAAACAAGTAGGAGTTCGAGCAATGCTTCCAGGCCCTGAAAATGTGTGATCTAGTTGGTTTCTCTCTCTGTTCTGACTCTCACCTTGGTCTCTTATAGGAGTTCTTGAGTTTGCTCATGGCTGCCTGCACCAGAGCACGGCTCTCACGAGTGCTCCCCTGGTAAATTTGGGGACCATTTTATAGGATCTTCATTTCCAAGGGCCCATGGAGTCACAAGTTACAGGTTGAGCAGGAAAAGGAACAAGGCAAAGCAAGGTGGGGGATGACTTCCAGGACTCCCACAGATAGTGAATCCAGGGACAGATGCTCATGTCACTTGTGTAAAATGGCATAGCATTTGCATATAACCTGTGCCCATCTCCCATTTGCTTGAAATTGTTCTAGATCATTTGTAAGACCTGATACTATGTAAAGCCACATAAACAGTTATTTTGCTGTATTGTTTTGGGAATAAGGACAAGAAAAAAATAGTCTGTATGTGCTCAGGATAGACATAGTTTTCTTCAGATCTTTTTAATCCATGGTTGTCTGTGGGAGCAGAACCTATGAATATGAAAGGCTGACTCTAGTTGTTTTTGAAAGGCCCGAGTCCCTGTGACCCCTCACGGTGTGCCTGTCCTTGCAGCCACCCTCCTCCAGCTAACCCTATTTCCTACTTTGAGTCCTCCATGTCACACAGGAGTGCCAACTCAGCTACAAAAGCATCTAGAAAATTAATCTTCAGGAAAAGTGACACCAGCCTTTTGCCCAGATGAGCTTTGGCTTCTAATTTTCCTCCTTCCTAGATCTTATTAAACTGTGAGAACACAGCCAAAGAGGAGTCATCCAGTGGGCCCTTCTCAAATGTCCTTCATGTGGAGAGAAAAATGACAGACACATGGCCAGACCAAGCTTCAGAATAATGAAATGTTAGTAAGAGTTTAGTACATGTGCATTTCCCCAAGGCAGACAAGATAATATGTGCTTAAGTTGCTTCCAGGAATAGCCTGAGAAGGCGTTTAGCCTCCTTGACTCCCTCTGTGGAAATGAGACGTACATCAGCAGACTTCGATTTTCTGGTGACAGAGGGAATACAGGTGCAGTGTGCCCAGTTGACTGGAGATGAGGAGGAACGCCTTACATTCAGTCAGAGAGGAGCACTGCTCTTTCTATCTGTCACCCTTCTAACTGAAAAATAATAGCAATATGAGGTCAGTGAGACCCGACTTGAATTTTGTCTCTGCCACTCTCTAGCTCCATGGAAAAATGACTTATTCTTGCTAGCCTCTCTGTCCCCCCTATAACCCTAGGACTGTAGTCCTTCCTGAGCTAACACCTAAGGGATATGTACTTTTCAACCAGTGCTGGTTCTTTGATCCTTCCCTCCATTCTGAGATATTTTGGGTTGTGCGTAGGAATGCATATGGGCTCAATAGAAAACTATCTTATACCTGGAACTACATTCAATACAATTCCCCAGCTCACATATATGACACAGGAATTATCAGAAAGATAATTCAAAACTTCTAACAACATAGATGGGTTTGTTCCCTTGGTATTGTTTAGATTTTCAGAAGTAGCCATTGTTTTTGATGGTGTCTAACTGGACACAACCCAGAGTTAGAAGTAATGGGTTTTAGTTCCATTTCTCTTACTAATTCATCACAAGACCTAAGATAGCAGTAACCTGAGCTTCTTCCTTCACGTGGTCAATTAGACTTATAACATTCGCATTAGCCCAACTCTTGGGGCTAATAAGTGAAGCTGTAAATACAATCGTGGGACATCTTTGAAAAGTGGACAGTGTGTACTTGCATCCAAGATGACAGCATTATATGCTATGCTTTGAGATTTTATGCTGAATTAATTTTGCTTATTTTTGATCCACTTGCATGTTTGTGTCGTAATTTTAAACCTTTAAGTACCATTTTAAGCGTGAGTGATGACTTAAAAACCATGTGGTTTTGAACCGTTTAAGGAAAGTATTTACTAATCGCTTAATATATGATACACTGTAACAGTCACAGTCTTCCCTATTTAAAATAGGGATATTATTTCTATTTTCTGGCAGAAAAGAGAAAGTGAGTATTCAGAGAGAGAATGCCATTTCTTGAAGGTCATAACATAGCAAGTGACCAAAGGGTTCAAAACCAGGCGTTTCTGATTCCAAACCCCTGTTTTACCTGTGAGCTTTCACACATGTGGAGAAAACTTCTCTCTTCATGGTGACTTCGGGTTCAAACAAGAGCTTCAAGCTGTTACATTGTCAACCCACTGCCCCCAAATACTCATTTACATAGATGAATAAAATTATGCTCTTGCTGATTTGTGATGAGTAAGACAACCTCATTTTCTGGACTAAGCAAGGTGAGGATATTTGTGTGGTCACTCAGCCATTGCACTTCTCTGACTAGACTGCAGACTCCATGAACTCAGAGTCCGCATCCCTCTTTACTCATCATTATAATCCTAGCAACAAGCGCAGTACCCACCATTGAAAAACTCACTGAAGTTCTATTGGTGCAGTGACATACGTATGAGTGAGTACACTATAACAAAAAGGGTTCCAAGTATGGACGTGACAATTTTAAGTCAATGTTAAATTATAGGAAAATCAAAAATAAAATCAAGCTCTCCAACAGTGTCCTTCAGCTTTTTCTTCCAGCATTAAACTTCAGTGGATTTATAAGATTAAATACTCAAGATGAAATTCTGACAAGAACAGTTATCTAGGGAGAAGCATTTTAGGTAAAATATGGATTCTTGCTCTGAAATTTGGCTTTTACTTTTTGGTTATGACTTATGAAAATAAGACTCACTGGTAAAACTGTATCTAAACAATTTTATAAGTAAAAATTCTGAAAGAAATATGCTGTGAGTAAAAAGCCCAAGAAGGAAACTTGTAATAAGATCAGTAAGTTACACCTGAAAGCAAAATCTAATATTTTTGCTTATTTTGCCCATTAGGGGGCGCTGTAGGCTGACGATGTGATTTCACAAATTTACCCATGTCAGAAAGTAAAACAAGCTAAACAACAGTAATTTCTTTTGAAGGGTAACCCTGGCTAGTCTCGAACTCATTCTCTTTGCCTCCTTGATTACTGGTGTGTGCTGGCACAACTGGTGACAACAGTAATTCTTCCCATGTAAAAATTCCTTCTTGATGGAATTATCGGGACTGTTCTGTGCGAAATGTAGGCTATTACTCTCCCTTAAACACAGACCTTGAGAACCATTAAATGCAAGAAAGTACCTCTCAGAAGATTTGCTACGAATTTTAATGGAGCTATTCACTTTAAAAATGGCCCATTCACATTTGAGCTATATGTTCCAAAGTTATTACCTGGTGACCTTTTCCGGTGCCAAGATTCTGCCTCATAAAGAGGCAGTCTCTATGGCAGGGAGACCTAATACAGCTGTCTATAGGTGGTGACTCCTTAGCTCACTGCTCAGTAAATAGGCACCCTGATGCTCAAAGGAGGCCTGGTCAAGAGAAAGGCTCTTGTGTCAGAGACAGTAGGTTCCAAATCTGCACTTCTCCCTACACCACAGGTGTCTAGGCACCTAGATGTTTCAGAGCATCAGGGAGATAGATTTTTTTTTTGGCAGTAATAAGGTTTGAACTCAGGGCCTTGCACTTGTTAGGCAGGTGCTCCCAGTCCTGGGACAGAAATATTTTATGTTTTCCACTCTAGTCCAATGAGATGATAACATGAGTGAACACGTGACAGCACAAAGCCTTCTGGGAAAGCAGTTGATCCTGCCTTTTGAAACACTAGTCCATGCTCACTAAAATCCTTCCCAATACTCAAGGCTCCACCAAGTCCCATATAGAAGATGTTCTTGGTCTCTCAAACCATGAGGTATCTGTGTAGAATTTAAAGTTGATGCATCTATTACCTACTGATGATTAATTACCTAATCGCAAAACTTGATATTCTTGGACATTTTCTTCTATCAGCCTCTCAGTTTTCTTTCCTATTTAGATCTTTAGTCAGTGATCTATGTTTTTATGCCATGTGAGGTACGGATCCAACTTGTTTTTCTTCATTTCCTAAGATCATTTGCAAAAATAACCCAGCTTCTCAACTGATTTGAGGTAGTGCTACACTTATTCTCTGTGTACCACCTCTTCTATCCCATTTTTCCATTTGTCTGTCCATATCCCAATAGCAAACTGACCACAGCTTCATTTTACTTTGCCAAACACTAGTTTTTCATTTTGGTTTTCAATACTATTTTAATTTCAGTGTCTTTAAGAGCAAATGGATTTCCCATGACTGACTGTCTTATTCTGATATGATTTGCATCTCTGGCTCCTAAAGGCATGTGAGTTCATGACCCCTAGAACTAGTGATCTTTCATTCTGACATTTTTATAGTTCCATGTAATTGGAAAGGGCAGGATAGCTCATAGGAGAGTGACTCACAGGAATGCTTATGTCTTAGGGAACCTACCACTTTTTGTTTTCTTTCTTTCTTTCTTTCTCTCTCTCTTTTTCTATAGCAGAAAATCAGATTCACTGTGTCTCTATTTAGCACCAAACAAAAAAAGTCAGCATGTACTGTAAGGGTTATGTCACACCAAAAGTCTTTCAGTAGTAGAATCACAAAAGTGAGCTTTTTAACTTTTTAAAAATATAGAATCATGAGTTCTATACCAGCCTGGGCTATATAGTGAGACCTATGTCAAAAAAAAAAAAAAAGAAAGCTGGACACTGGCCGCTCACACCTGTAATCCTAGCTACTTGGTAGGCTGAGATCAGAGGATCAGTTTCAGGCCAGTCCAGGTAAACAGTTCACAAGACCTCATCTCCAAAATAACCAGAGCAAAATGGACTGGAGGTGTGGTTCAAGCAATAGAGCACCTGCTTTGTAAGCTCAAAGTCCTGAGTTCAAACCCCAGTCCCACCTATCCTATATATATATATATATATATATATATATATATATATATATATATATATAAACACGATTTGGATAACTTTAAAAAAAATTAACCAGTTCCCTTCTCTGCTCCCTACTTCAAAATTTTACACTTGATTTTAACAAAGACACAGAGAAGCAATTCCTTTAAATTTTAACTTAGAAGCAACTGATACTGCAAACCTCTATGCTTGTGCACACACACCAGATTTCTGAAAGGCCATGCCAGAGAAACTAATATTGGTTATGTCCAGCCAGGAAAAACTGGGATGAAGGTAGTGGGGGAGATGTTTGTGAAATTATTACCTACTTTTCCACCCATTACCTTTTTATTTGTTTAACCTAACCATAAGCATGTTATTTCTGTAGAAATAAAAATGAAAGAAACATTATTTTATTCACATTTTTTCCTCCTCATTTTATCTTTTGTTCACTATATTTTAAAATAATTCTCATATGTGTTTGATCTGAAGAAATGCATTTTCTCTAAATTTCCCCAAGCTGCTCATTATTGGGTAGCATGTAATTTAATTCAAGCATGAGATCACTTCTGTGTGTCTTCTTTTATAATCTTCCAGAAGAAAATATAATCATTGTTTTCAGTTTGGATCCCAAATTATTTTGTGCATAATTTTAATTGATCTAATTAAATAATCCTTAATCTAATTATTGCCAAAATGAGAGATCTGTTCTAAGATTCACTAGCAACATTGTAACATACTTGGAATCTTATGGTTTACTTCAGGTTCAGAAGGGCCCTGACTTTGACCTCCAGGTACTAAGCTAAGCATCAAACACCAGCCTGTGCATGCCTGTAATCCCAATTCTTAGGAGTCTGAGGCCAGCCTGGGTTAACATCAAAAAAAAGAAAATGCCAAAGACTATTAAAATAGCAAGAAAATCTGACTGAGCTGAATTGTGTTACAATCCCAATGAACAAGTTGGCAGTTGCTCATCCATTCTACGTGTTTGTAGAGAGGGAGCCGTCTGCTTGTATATCTTCTTGAACAGTCTGTACCTCGTATATTATCGTCACAGCATTGTCATCATGCCTGCTAGGACACACCAGGTGGAGCACAGGACAGAGGACACAGAATAAAGGAAACCGAGCACTCTGCCCATAAGACTCCACGGCATCCAAATACACAAAGATAGCTGTCTGAACAGAGTGTAACAGGTAAACGCTAAGTAAACAAGGAAGACTGCTCTAGGTATTGCTGATAGAGTCCTTCACAGAAAGCAAGGGGAGGGCAGAGAATATATATATATATATATATATATATATATATATATATATATATATATATAAAATGTGCTTTCATCTGGAAAGCCAAATCAACCCAGGAGAGAGCACACATAAGCCACGGTGAAGTCTAAGTAATAATAACTTACATTTTGGTTTGGGTAATTAGTTAATGATTTTCATGCAATGAGAAAAACATTTACATAACTTCTGAAATTGGGCTTAATTATTAGGATGAGCTCATTTCTTTTAATGGAAATAATCTGATTAGCACCTGGAAAAGTGTTTCCACTATAAGGCTCAAAGGCTCAAGGAATTAGGATTTTGGAGAATTTCGATGGATGAGAAGAATTCCTCCTTACCAGCTACAGTCTGTGACATTTTTGCCTTGCTAACTAAATTGATTGATTATTGATTGGCTAGTGGATGGCCTCTGTCCTAGAAGCTACTGCAGTTGTGACAAACACTTCAATAAGCGGTCAATTACATTAACAAAATACATTACATGTGTTTTGCTTTAGAGTCGTCCTTTTTCCTCCATTCCAATAACCCCATTGATTGGGACCTTCAAAACATCTCTTCTCTGTTTTGTAGCCACCATCACTGGGATGGCTGTCAGACGTCTTTTAAGTGGCTCCTTTTATTGTAGTTGTTGTCATTATTATTCTAAAGTGCTCTTCACTCTCTCACCAGCACCCCCCTCCTTTTGACCACTTTGTTTTCCTCATGGAAAACCTCCTAACACCTTCCTCTGCTGCCTCATGAAATCTAAACTCCTCTAAGAGGTTTCTAAGAACATGGATGACAAGATCTATTTCTCGATTCAAAATCATTTACCACTGCTTTTAAATCTCCTCCTAAAATCTAAGATCAAGGGGGAGAAGTTGGAGGGGCAGTGGGGTGGGGAAGGAAGAGATCCAACAGCATTCTTTGAATACCAATTCCTTTGGCCTGCTGTCAGTGATGACTGGGAAGACATGAACACTGGCTGCATTTCTCCTCCTGGAAAAACCAGTTACAAGAGGTTTGCCGCAGGCACTACTTGCTCCAAACTGGAAAACTACTCCTAGAGCTGGAATTCTAATCCAGGTCTGTTTGTTCCCCTTGCTTTGGCAAATATCCCATTCACTATGTTCAGGTATCACCACCATAACCACCACCACCACCACCACCACCCACATTGGTGGCTGGCATGCCCTTCTTTCAAGATCCACTTCCGCCTGTGACAGACAAACTTCATTCCTTGACCTGACCCGCAGATTGGGTAAGGGGTCCCTCCGATGTGTTCCCTTGCCTTCCTGTTTTTGTCATACCTCAAAATTTTACAAATAGTTCTAGTTTTTTTATATAATAAATACAGAAAAAAGGATATTATCATAAGTGTATGGTTTTATAAAAAACACCCACTCACCAGATTAAGTAATTAATAGCACCCTAAAGACCATGACACTCACGTCCTCTCAAGTAATAATTTCACCATCCTCCCCAAGGGCAATCACAGCTCAGCCTCTAAATCCATTCATCTTCTTTGCATGCTTGTAAATTGTATACAAATCAAATCATACAGTCTGTTTTTTTTTTAATGAGATTTCCTCCTTGTTGTGTCTAGCCATTCTTCGTTCATTTTTATTACATAGTATTCCATTATATGAAATCACACTAATTTGTTCATTTTTCTATTGGTGGATATTTTGAATTGTTCCTATTTGGGAGCTAACATGAAGAACAGTATTGTGAACATTACTGAAACATTTTTATGGACTGCACATACCCTCTTTGGAGTATATACCGAAGTGTAGGGTCATAAGTCATACACGTTTGTCTTTATTCCATATGCCAAATGATTTTTCAATGCACTGTGTGCTTTTGTGGCTGTTCCACATCCTCATCAGTCACTGATCATGTCTACAATTGCAAATTTTCTCTCTCCTTGTATCTGTCCCTGTCCCTCTCCTCGCTGTATTTAACATGACGCCTACAAGGCAACTTTGTAAAATCTGGTGAACTAATAAACGGATGGCAAACATCCACACATTTGTTTGCTTTCATATTCATTTGTCACCTTCATGTCAGGATAAAGTAATGGTTGCAAGCGTGGACGGGGTTTGGGCTACTGTTGGGATTTGACCTCTGACCTCGCCACTTTCTGCTCTAAATTTATCTTCCTGTTCTGGTTGCCCCACTTTGACATCACAGGTTTATTATGAGGATTGAATAAATTGGAGCAATATTGGCCATATAGTAGGAGTTGAGTGAGCTGAGCTATTCTGTGACTGTCCGATCCTCAAGGCCCAGCGTCCCTAGAACTAGAATTGGTCATCTTAGGGCCTCTCCAGCATCTGCGCCCATGGGCAGCCTGTGGACTTCTGAAGTTCTTTCACCCCACACTTACCATCTGTCATATATTGTGGGTAGGTGCAGTGTGTTCCCCAGGAGAAGGCAAACTCCCTAAGGATTCTGACTGACCTACTCTTTGGGGTAGCAGTGGTTTTATTTTATTTTGCTTATTTTTGAGATAGGGTCTCACTATGTAGCCCAGGCTGGCTTCAAACTTGAGCTCTTCCTACCTCCAACTCCCAAGTACTGGGATTATAGGCACGTACCACTGCACACAGCAATAGCAGTGGTTTTAAAAAGTCACATTTTAACTTGTGGGAATATTAGCTGAATAAGTCCCCCTATTCCCATATCTGAGCAGACCCACAGTAGGAGAGGTATAGAGAAGCAAGTTGTCCCTTTTTTAAATCATTACCATCAGATGTAGGCTGGATGGGCCTCTGGGGATATGCTGGCAGGGATCCACCCCACTCCCATATAAAAGATTCCCCTGCATACATGCTATTTGACATCACAGGACTTGGTAAATATTTGTCATTTGTCTATTTATCCCTTGTTCTTTCTTGACTTCCCTGTTCTTACCTTCCCACCCAGTTGTGTTTGATCTAATCTCCCACTTGTTTGACAGCACTTGCAACTTCTAAGTCACCTTTCAATTCTGGAGAAATGTGTATCAGATCTTGCATAGCGATTGACTGTAAATAACCCAGTAAGCCAATTTCTACCTTTAAGAAGCAAAAATTCATAATCTACAACTGGCCCCTCTGCATTAGCTCCTAATCTAAGAACTGTGTTCTAAGCATTTCTGTTCAAGGCAGAATTCTCAACTGTTACTGACCATGGGAATAAAGGGGAAACAGACCAACCATATCCCCTTGGGAGCTGGCATTGTGTTTTGAATTCTGTTTGTTTGTCCTTGGGTTTGGTGGGGAACTTAGGGTGGCCAATGCCTACAAAGCAGGAGCCACTGCAGGGCCTGAGCCACTGCAGGGCCTTACCCGGGGCTACCTCGAGTGGCAAGTCTTCAACTTGCTTAGATCCCTCTCCTTCATTAGATTTGTGGACTGTTCAGCCCTTCGAAGCCTTGGAGGAGGGGGAGAGGGAGGGAAGTAAGGGAGGAAAGTTAGGAAAGTTTTCCCTTGGGGAAATCCCTGAACAAACTGAAGGTCAGGGTGGAGTGAAAGCAGCAGGTGTACAGTACTGGGAAAGCCAAGGTGGCACCAAGATCAAGTGCTTGGGGACTCCTCACTTGCTAGGAGTTTGTGTGACAGGCTTGAAAAGTAAGAGAGTCTAGATGACTTGAACTTGGATGCTCTCCTAACATTCTGTGACCTTTCTTTCTCCCACATTCCATATTCCAGTGGATGAACTCTAGGGAAGAAACGGCAGGTCAGACCCAGAGCCTGCCCAGCCCTTGAAGTATGGGTTCACCAAGACTTGCAAGGGCTCTGCGTCAAACCAGGAATATGCTCCCTCAGGATCCTTTTCTGAGCCTGCTCTGGGTACTCTTGAGAAACCCGAAATCTGCTACAGTGTGTTGGTGCATGCCTAGAATCCTAGCTACTCAGGAGGCAAAAATCAGAAGGACCATGGTTTGAGGCCAGGCAAGGCAAAACGTTTGAGACCCCCATCTCAAAATACAAGCCAGAGTTGGTGACTGAGTGTAGGGTCATTTACACATGAGGCAGTAGGAGGAGGGTCACGATTTGACACTAACCCTGTGCGAAATAAAAGGGCAGGGACATGATAGAGTGCTCTAACTCCAAACTCTAGTATTGTGGAAAAAGAGAGGAGAGAGATAAAGTGTGTGTGTTAGTTGGTAGGTCAGGCTGAAGTGTAGCTCAAGTGGTAGGGCACTTGCTTAGCAAACATGAAGCCCTGTGACTTCAAATGCCAGAACTGCCAGAGAAAGAAAACAAACCCTCTTAGTGGTGTTCACCTGCACTTGCAAATTGTCACATTGACTTCTATTTCAGCAAACTGCTTCAAATCTGCCTTTTCTAGCAGACTCAGTCAAGGCAGCCACATCTGTGTTGTTCACTCCCATATCCCCAGCACATAGGATGGAGCCTGGCTGGACTAGGCAGGCTCACAAAGATTTGTTGAAAGAATTACCTGCTACTTAATTTAAGCCAAATGTGGGGACAGACAGTCCAACTTCACAGACCAGGCAATAAATATAGGGAGCATTACTTTACAGCTGTCCTCCAAAGAAGAGCAAATTGAAAAGGATTTATTTGGATAAACTGACATCATAAAATGCTTCTAAAAGGACTAGAAATACAGGCCTGTGGTCTTAAGACAGAAGCCCCTGCTACTGGAAGCAAACCAATTGGAAATAACGTTTTTCATGGTTTTAAATGGATCCATTATTACTTTTCATCGAAATACACAAAATGACACATGACACAATTTATGTAAATATTTTTCAAGGTTTTATTGCAAACCCAAATTGGTTTATCACACACAAAAAAAGTTGTGTGGTGGGGAAGAGGAATTGTACATATTATAACCATGTTAATTACAGTACATTAAAATGGTGGTTTACATTACAAATAAGCCTGCAAGTTTAAATACACTAGTGTTCTAACCCAATGTACAGACTTTCTTTACACAATACATACAATTATCAGGAATGCAAAAAGAAAAAAAAAACCATAAATAATGCCCATTTTACAGGTGACGTTTTAAACAATGAAAACACCAACGGCTTTGACCGACAACTGGGGCATTGGTCCATAAAAACCTTTCTAAAAATAGAAATATTGTAGCAGCAATGCTTTCTTTAAGCATCTGGAAGCAAGTCATCGCAAGACCATTTCAATAAATTTTAGTATTAACTATATCTTACAAAAAAACAGTCTACACATAAATTTATCTTCCAAATATGGAAGAAACAAACAATGTCCCACATTGTAGTGTCCTGCAAGTGTCACATTGATGCTTATAACAAAACCCATCTGTGATCAGGCATCCCACACTCATACCACTGTCCACACAGTAAACCCACGAGGGGAAAAAAAAAGAAGTGAACACTTGGTGACAGCAAAAGCTTTGGAGCTAACACGATCTCATCAGGAAAGGCACATGTCAGAATAGTCGTTACCTCTGCCCAGACAGACCTGGAGAACCCTCTTAGACCAGCATCTTCCTTCTAACCAGACTATTGCATCTGTGCAGGGCGGCACTCTGATGCTCATTTCAGAGATAGCACCACATTGGAAGGAAGAATAAAAATGAAAACCTCACGAGCTCACTGGGAGGAGAATGTGCTCTTTGAAAAGCTTCCAGCAAACAGTGTGCAATAGGATTGCCAAGCTTCCAGAGATGTGCAAATTCTCTTTTAAGATGTCCTGTCAGCTGGCAGCTCCATCAAAAGGCTAACAAAAACATTTAAAAACACACATAAAATCCTTCAAGACCACCTAAGCCTGTTCAGAGAAAGGAGTCCATTGGAGGCGCATAGGAAAAGCCCAGGAATGCCTCTGCAGCTTCCTTGACACTGGCGGTGATGAGGATGCTGTCAGGGGACCTGCCAATGGAGTTGGGGACAGGCTCTTCGGTAAACTCAGGGTCGAAGTGCCGCAGGTCGCTGGGTCCACTCTGTTACAGAAAGGGAGAAACACACTCAGTATCAAAATGCACACAGGGTACAGGACAGGCAAATCTTTAGATTTTAAATACCAAAGCTCAACTCTTTTAGGACAGTATATGAACTTCCATGTTCCTCCACTGCAAGGTCACAAACAGGTAATGTTGGTCCCTTGGATTCTGAGACAGGGTCTTTCTTATGTGAACCAGGCTTGTGGTTTCCTACCTGTCTCCCAAGTAGCTGGGATTAGAGGTGTGGGTTACCACACCCGTCATTGTCTCTTGGTACTTTAATTAAAAAATGTTGTGAGCTTTGTTGGAGTAAAAATTCCTTTTCTCTAGGAAAACAATAGGTCTACAGATAAAGGATCTGCCAATTTACTTCTCAAAGTCCCCCACCCAACAATTCTGACTAAAGAGAAATGCTCTTTGGAAACTGTTGTACTTAGACAAGAGATACTCACCACATTTGGGTTAAAAGGTGGGGTAATCTTCTTATTAATGAGATCATCCCAGTTAATTAGGGAGAAGAAGACGTGATTCTTAATCTCCATCTGTTGAGAACCAAGATTAGACAGGCAGAATTCAATAAAGGCAGTGAGGTCTTATGTACCACCCAGAGGGCTCAGAGAAACAGGAAAGCACTACTCACAAAGTCATCCTTGGCCCCCAGCCTCTTTGTCCTGTCCTTCTGCAGAAGGCCCTCCAGGAGGTGCCTCGCAGAGTTGGTAATATTTGGTTTCAACTGGAGGGGCTTGTTCAGAATGTTGTCATACATCTCTGCTGTGTTCCTGCTGTAGAAAGGAGGCTGGAAAAAAAAATGGGAGGAAGGAATTACTTTACATTTAGTTGGCAATTTGTTCAGCATATATTACCAACAGAGAAAGAGTTAAACTATAATATATTAAGCTGAACTTGAGATAGTCTTTCTCTTGATGTTTTCTTTGCCCTGGGTTTTTAAATGCCTATTTTGCAAGCCTTATGGGAATGGGTTGAAATTAAGATGTTAAATAAGTCATGGTTTTCACTCCCACACAGGTTAAGTGTGGTCTTATCTAGTAAATTATGAAATATGTGGAAGAAAAACCCACTAAATCACACTTATAAAATGTCTCTTATTCAGGTTTGATAAGCTAACTGATAAGGGCAAGCCACAGTAGCCAGGCCTGTATGTTGGTAAATCTGGACTACAGGAAGCCAGTGTTCTAGAATCAGGAAGTAGGGGCATTGTCCCATGGTTCCCTGTGTCCTACTCACCAGGCCATAGAGCATCTCATACAAGACAGCCCCCAGGCACCACCAGTCCACCGTCCTGTCGTAAGGCTGCTTATGAAGCACTTCCGGTGCAAGATACTGAAAGACATGCCAGGAAAAGAGTTGAGGACCTGTGTGATCTGGCAGTCCCACCACCAGGCATGCACTTTGGGATGGCTGAGACCCAGAGTAAACTTGGAGAATATATTTCTTTAGATTGCTTCCTAGTAAAACCTCCATACTTTTTGAGGCTATCTGTCCCTTCTCCTCCCCCCATCCTCATGTGTCCTGATATACAGGAAACAACTGGGTACCTACAGGTATCTTATTTGGAGACTTAGTTAAGAGAGCTTTAATGACAGCTAATTTCAATTAAAGCAACAGAAGGCCTTGGAATGTCTCATGTTGCATCAAACAGTATATCTATTTTACTTGCACTAAGAGTTTATTCCTTTGGTAGTTAAAGGCTTTAACTGGAAGGTGGGTATAGTCCAGGCACCAGATCAAGAGCTCCTACCTCAGGTGTGCCACAGAAGGTGGATGTCGTGCCATTGTGTTCAATGTTCTCCTTGCAGAGGCCAAAGTCAGTAAGGACAATGTGTCCCTGTGAATCTAGCAAAATATTCTCTGGTTTTAAGTCTCTATATAAAAAAAAAAAAGACAAGTGGTTCTATAGGTTAATTTCACTTTCAAAATCCTCAGTAAAGATAATTACTAAGAGTATTATTAGAAGCATTTTAAATCCAAGAAGCAGTTGCAGAGTGAATTAAAAAAGGAAGTCCTTGTTCTGTTAATCTGTTCTGGATTAGGCACAATCCTAGTTGGCTGATTCCCTAGCATAGAGTCAAGACAGCTCACATGCTAGGGAATCAGGTTTGAGGTGGCCAAGTTGCACATAAACACACATGATTATTAAGGTTGCAATAAAGGCCAGTGCCCTGTCCCCTCCCTACCCAGGAAGGTGGCTTTATGAGCTCTGACTCACCTATAAACGATGTTCAGAGAGTGCAGATAACCCAAGGCACTGGCTATTTCAGCAGCATAGAATCGAGCCCGTGGTTCCAGGAAGCAGCGCTCCCTCTGGAGGTGATAGAAGAGCTGCAGGAGACAGAGCAAAGTTAGTCCTGGCTGCTGCCCCAGCATTTAATTAGTCCTGACACACAGAGCTACAGAGAACAATTGCAGGAAGTAGCCCCAAATAATCCATTAACTATTTGAAACCTGATGAGTTACAAGAAATGCTAAATCTGGTAACTCTCCTCCCCCCAAATGTCTTTGAAAACTTTCTTCTCAAACTAAAACCAGGCAGGCTGTGCAGAGACCCCCCAAGGATGGGTTTCTCCCCCCAGCTCACCTCTCCACCATTAATGTAGTCCAGGACAAAGTACAGTTTGTCAGCAGTCTGGAAAGAGAAGTGGAGGCCCACCAGGAAAGGGTGTTTCACATTTTTCAACAGAACATTCCGCTCTGACATAATATGCTTCTCCTATTAAAAAAAAAAATACAATTAAGATTCAGAGGTAAATTTCAACATGGCGCCAAAAGCCCAAGATAAAGATTAATCATCAGTTGTCTACACCTTTGACCCCAACCCATCAGGTGCTAGTCATACCTCCTTCTTTTTCAGGATCGCTTTCTTCTGTAAAACCTTGACTGCATAGAAGGCTTCTTCTGCCTTGTGTCTTGCTAGAAGAACCTGAAATTTCAACCAAAAGGAATCAGTTTTCTTCCTAGTCTCATCCAGGGAGAATATAAAATGAAGGAGTATGTAAAACTTTAAGATTTGAAATTACCTTTCCAAAGCTTCCCTTCCCGATTACTTTCAGGAAGTGAAAGTCAGATGGCTTAGCATGAGGATTGGATGACGGACCAAGGTTGATCTGCTGAGAAGGACTTGGCTAGAAAATAAAACATGCTCCTTTAATATCATTAGTTCAAGGAAAGACATCTATAGTAAAACATAGGTCTTGTAAGACATTGTAGCTACAAATGACTAAGGCAAGTCACCAAACACCTACCAACACATGTCATTACTTTAAGAATGGAAATTGCACACAACTATGTTGTTACAGACAGGTAAAATTTTAATGAAATATGCTTTTAAAAATACTCCACTGACTCAATAAATACTTGTTATCATTTGGTAAGTTGTGAACTAATGAGGCATTCCTGTCTTGGTAATAATTTCTAGAATTGCTATTGTAATCCCCCGGTTCACAAGTACTCCATGCATTCATCACAGAGCACTTACTGGAGGAGAAGGGTTGGCATTCATAAGCTCAGGCTCCTGAGGTTGGGAGATTTTCAAAATGGACTGAACTTCAGGGCTGCAGAAGATAAAGAAACAATTTAGAAACTGCTAAGTAGCCACTAGGGGGCGGGATGACATAAACAAGGACTGTCTGGCTCAAATGCTCGCGGAGAATTCCGTATTCAAACAAAACACCCAAATAAATTACTTAACATCTCTTTAATAGGTAAAGAAAAATGACAACCCAGGTAAATTCAGAAAGTAGGGTTGTTCATGCCGAGAGGGCGTAAATTAGGTAAACACTGAGAAGCGCAACCCACAAATTACTTTTAAGATTTAAAACGTTTCGGATAAATTAGAATTTAGGAGAAAAAGAGATCTCCACCCTTCCCGCTGAACAAACTGATGAGAATGAGTGTTTGCTGATGACAAATTCTAAGCACACTATTTATTTTTATTTCTTCCAATTCCCCCGAACTTACTGTTTGCAAGCATAGGAGTTATTGGCAATCTTCTGAATAAAGTCGTTCAAGCCCATCCTTCTCTGTTTCATAAATGCTGTGAATTAAAGAAAGAAAGAAACGTTTAGAGAGACAGCTTGGTAACGTCCGACGCCACACTCTAATCTGATCCGGGATCGTCAAACATTTCGGGAATCCTGGAGCAGACGTGGGCTCTTTTTTCCTACACTCACCGATGAGAATCGCTACCATTCCCCTCATTCTGGAGTAAGTAAGGGCGCCTCTAGCAGCCTCGGTTTTCACGGTCATTGCCAGGAAGAGAGCGCCGCAAGAGAGGCGGGTAGGAGACCGGCTCAGCCAACACTGCGCTCGGGCCGCGCGGCCGGCTTTATATTAACACTGCCGTCCGCGGGGGCGGGGCCACGAAGCAAGGAGGAAGTCGCGAGGCCCCGCCCCCGGCCCCGCCCCGGCCACCGCTCATTGGCCGGCAGTTAAGCATCCCGCTGCGGCGGTTTGGCTAGGGGCAAGAGGGTCAGCCCCGGGCGGGGGCGGGGGCGCGGGGCTCCGGGACTGCGCGGGGAGGGCTCGGCGCGGCGCTGTGCGGCTCTTACGCTCCAACGGGCCAGGGCCGGAGAAAGAAAGAGGAAGCGCGAGCGGAGGGGGGCGAAGAGGGATGGAGAACCCGGGGTGAATTTCCATTTTTTAACATTTATTGCGCGAGGCCAGGAAATCGGGGCCGCCGCGCGGAGGGGCTTTCCGTCCCAAGCGTGGCGATCGGGTGGCTTTGAACCGGTTTGCACCCTCCCTGCAGAGTCCCCCTCTCCGCCGGCGCCCAGGACGCGTCTTCTCTTTGCATTCCCACCTCGGCCTCCCCAGCCCCGGCCCCGCGCGCGGAACCTGCCCGAGGCTATCTGGGACGCAGGCGGCGCAGTGCGCCCAAGTCTGCGGGGGTCACCCGGAAGCCGGGTGCTGTCCTCCCCTCCGCCACCGCCCTGCACCCCGACCTGCATCCATCTCCCGGCCCTCGGAACTGCCATCAAACCCAGCCCCGTCCGGAGTATGCGCCCCCGGCGGGAGCCCAGCGACTCCCCGAGTCCCCGGCGTGGCGGCGGACGGCGCGCTTACCCAGTCCGCTCAGCAAGAAGGACTCGCTCCTTTTCTGCGCCTCGGCCCTCTTTTTGTGGCGAGGCCGGAGCAGGGACTCGAGCCGGGCCCTGGCCAGCGCGCCCTGCATCTCCCCCATGGGCAGCAGTCGGCGGGGCGCGCAACGGGGACAGCGACCGGCGAGCACTGACGTTCCTTGAAGGAGCCGCCGTGACTCAGGCCGGGCAAGATTTCCTGCCTGAGTCCCAAAACAAACAAATGGCCCTTGTGCACGGCCGAGTCGCTTCCGAAAACGCCTTTTTTGTGCTTTTGGCCAAAACCAAGTAAGACTGAAAAATCCCAGAACTTGGAAGGGGAGGAAGGAAGGGAAGGAAAAAAAAAAAAAAAAGGGAAGGGGGGAGTGAAGGGTCAGGAATGTGTAGGGGAGGGGGCGGAAATAGAGTAAGTCTCTGCTCTAAAGGGGCAAAAAGCACAATTTGCATTTCACTGCCCCCCGCAAGTAATCTCTGAGAACATTCTGTCCGTTCCGCATGTAATTTTTTTGCCTTGCATTTTTAATCCTCGCCATGCTAAGAGCACGTGAGAAGGTGGAGTTAAGGGGGAACAGTGGCTTTGCAGTGGCCTGGCATGACTCGGGCCAGCATCGTAGATTCCAATTGCTTTGGGGGGGGGGGTCTGCTCCTCTTCCGCTCTCCCACATGAAAACCCTGCAAGATCACACTGCATTGCTTTAAAATCCTTTCGTTTGTCCTCATCTTCCCTCCCCTCGAGGCTGACCCGAGTCATCTTAGTTTTGCCACCTCGCTTTTTCTCTCAAGTTCACACACATCTAAATTTGATCAGTTGACAAGATTAGCCGGGACGCTCAAAAAAGCAGAGATGAAAGGGAAGATGGAGGCGATGGCCCGGGCCAGGCAGAGCAGCGAGGCTGTTGCCTTGCAGTAACCCCGCCGCTGGGAGATGCCTGGACGCTGCCGTCTGGTCGTTGGCGCGGGGACACAGGCCAGTGCTGGCCGGGAAGCTGCAGCACCACCTCTGGGCCAGGAGCGGGAGAGACCGCTCCAAGTTCCAATATTTGCAGGGCCGGTACCTGGCGCCTGCTGGTGCTGTCTGCGGTGGCTGCCCTGCTGTGACCCCTTTACTGCCCAAGGACCCTGCAAACACTCCAAAATACCAGCTGTTGAACCAGGAATAGCGTGGGAAACGCTTTCCCTCCGTCTTGAGCAGCAGTTTGTTTTGCACCTCATTTGCCCTAATAGTATCTTTAGCTGTCTTTTTCTTGACAGCCAAAAATTGGGAGAAAAGGGCCTACATCCTCTCTCCTGGAGACTGGTGGGCAAATTTTACTCAGTGTCTTCTCTTTAAAAGGCAGTTTATTGCTTGAAATTGAGGTTTGGACCTAAAGCAAGGTTCAGGCAATTCCAAAGCACAGTAACAGGACCACGCCTGTTCCCCCACGCAAGGATTTTTCATAAAAGACTATTTTGCAATTGCCAGACCTCCCCCCCCCCACACTCCCCATTCAACTAGCCTTGGCTACCCAGTCATGCTCCCCACCCACCTGGTTCCTTCACCTCTAGACAGCAGGTTTGTTTAGATTACCCAGAAACATCAACCTCCTGAAAGATTCTTGGGTATTTGTTTTAAAACATTAAATTTAAAAACTTCCCTGGCTGGGCTTGGTGGCTCACGTATGTAATCTCAGTACTGGGAAGAAGAGGCAGGAGGATTGTGAGTTGGAGGCCAGCCTGGGCTACATAGCAAGACTCTGTCCTAAATAAATAAATAAATAAAATAAACTTTACAACAGAGATCCTGCCCTACAGGCAACCGCCTATGTCTTTGCCATATCAAGTAACTCCAAATTCCCTGAGACATCTTTGTGCTACCATCCCATCCAAACTGTAGTACTCAAAAGTACCCACCTTTCCAAGGGGATTTTATAGCCCCCTCTTTCATTCTTCAGGTCACCCCGGATGTATATGAAGGTTAGGGATTACTTTCTGGAGGCAGGAGGGAGAACCAGTTGTGTCTGCAGTAGCCTCTAGGCTTGGTGTCTCTAATAAGGTTGGAAGCTCTGAGATGACAGGACAGCACCAGCCAGAGGCGGCTCTCCCCGTTCTGTTATGAACCCCACTTTATATCCAGGGAATTTACATACAGGAAGGGAGCAAGCTGCAAAGTTCAACACTGGGCCATTTATTCCCCGTTGCAACATCATCCAGAAAATTACAGTCATCAGCGACCGAGGTTTATTACACCCCCAGCAAGACACACAAGAAATGTAACTGAACTGATTATCATCACAAATCGGTCCAGAAAGAATTCAAAACACATGCACACGGTTCATTTTCTCAAACATTTTCTCAAAGAAACCCTGTGGCAGTCATTCCGGGAGGAACATGGAATTCAAGTTACAGGGCTCTGAGTGGAATAGAAGAGGCACAACCATCTATTTGTGGTTGGAACAGAAGAGGAACGGTCTGATGGGCCCCTCCTCCCCCTCCCCTAGTGTTCGGCACTCGGAGACGGATGGTCTGCCAAACTTATCATTTAACAGAGAGAATCAAGTTGTTGAGACTGGCTTTTCTTCCAACCGGATACCTGATGGGTGGAGTAGGCGCCCCCTGTTCTGTCCCAGCAACCTACTAAGACTTCCGAACAGGAAGGTGACACACGGCAGTGGGGGGTAGGAGGAGAGGGGGGAGACGAGAGAGCTGCGTGTGACGCGCCTGTAACACTGCACCGGCTTTTTAGGTGGCCCTGTGGCCGCTATTCAGACGCTTGATCTTCCTTCCTGTCGCCAGCCTCTTTCTTTGGTCTAGATAGTCCTACAGAGAGGGATCCGGTCCCTTCCCCCTTCCTCTCCATGGAGAAGTAGCCAGAGTTGCTTCACCAAACTGCTGATAAATGCAACCTAGAGGGCGACCGAGCTCTCTGGGAGAACCACTCCAGAATGTAGGATTTCCCCACTTCTCTCCTGAGGTTTAACCAGTGCTGGAGAACTTCTCTGCACCCGTGTGTGCAGTCATAGAACATACAGACGGTTTCATAGGAGATGGGCTAGTTACCTTCCCACTGCTCCAAGCCAGTCGTCCAGCCAATTTATGCCTCGGTGCGGGCACAACTGCAATCAAAACGTTCCAATGAAAATGATTCACCAAGATGTAAGCTTTGCACTGAAACAAAATATTTCCCAGTGCATGTGTATTTTAATACTTTAGAAAACTGGTTTTGCTTCTCCCCTTCATTTCTCCTGAGTGATGGACGGTAAATACTGAAACCTGAAAGCTTTACCGAAATGACATTTTCCATTTTATTTAAAGGCTCACAAATTACTATTTCACAAGATATTGAAGGAAATGTTTTGAAAAATATTGTATAAGGCTTGGTGTGTTGGCTCACATCTGTAATCCCAGCTATTTGGGAGGTGGAGATCAGGAGGATCATGGTTGAAGGAGAGTTTGGGGGCTGGGCAACCATCTTAATCTAGTGAGACCCCCCCATCTTATTACGTAGTCAATAAGCCCATGCAGGTGGCTCACAACTGTAACCCTAGCTACTCAGGAGGCAAAGATCAGGAGGATCCCAGTTCAAAGTCAGTCCTGGGCAAGGCCCTATTTGGAAAAAAAAAAAAAAAAAGTCACAACAAAAGGGCTGGCAGAATGGCTCAAGCAGTAAGAGTGCAAAAGTACAAGGCCCTCAATTGAAACTCCAGTGCAGCCAAAAAATATAAAGAAATAAATGTATTTATATTTCTTAAATTTGTTAAGAACTTGGCCACAATTCTTGCACTGCTTTTTAAATGCGTCAACTGTGTGTTCTTCCTGATTGTCTGGATATAATACGTCTCATTGATAACCGGGCAATACTATTGGTTTGGATTGTTCAAAGTACCATAAATTCTAGGACAAATTAGGCAATTTACTGTGTGCAGTTTAGATTCCCAAATTTTTTGATTCACTGGTTGACGCATATAAAACCTTTCCCATAAGTATCCTCAAAGCACATAGAAATCTCAAAAAAACGCAATTATTATCCTAGACAGCAACTGAATGAATCAGTTTTTGTTGGGGGTTGTCACCAAATGTGTGTCTTTTTTTAGAGTATTCATTGCACAGAAAACGAAGATGACAAATGAGTTTATTCATGGTAGCTATTATGGACAAGTAACCAGCAATGATGAGTTATTTAAATGTCTATTTACAGAAACAGGTTCTGTAGTATTTATAATTCTCAAAATTGACATGCATGAAGAAGGATGTGATACAATAGATAATTAAGTGAAGAACACATTAACCATAATAATAGTGTTAAGAGTTATGAAAACCCACAAATCTATGTGCTTTATATATTTTGGGACCTTTTAGTTTAATTTTTTTTTGAAGATAAGGTGATAATACTAATATTCTATACCTATCCCTTCTAGAAAGGGAGGCCAAAATTGACAGGAGGGTGGGTCTGCTTTTGTAGCAGATTTTCAATGGTAATCAGGGGAGACAGTAGAGAAAACCAGTGGATCCCTTGATGTGGAGGACTGAGAATGGAGATAGTATCAAACCAGAGAGTCTATGACAGACTGGAAACTCAGCTACTGCCCATGTTTGGGAAAGTCGCCAATATAGCATAAGACAATGAACAAATTAAAAAAAGAAAAACACACAACCACCAACTATATACTACGTACTTGACAGTTTTGCATTTGGTTCCCAGGAATTGGCTGGAAAATGAGGAGGGTTTCTACAGGATTATAGAAAATGATGCAATGATCTGGATGGAAGAGGAAACTGGTGAATTCTTGAAGTCAACGTTTAATGCTGTCTGTTACTTTCCACACCCAGCACGACTATTGCCTTTCTGAAAGCCTTATATATTATTGACGTAGCTTTATGGTTAGGTATTTGACTTTTAAAAGGCCATTTGTCAACTCATAGAAATTAATTTGCAAGGATAAAATGGCAAGCACTGTGGCAAAGCAGGTCAGAGAACACTGGGGTGAGGAGCCTCCCTACTTTCTCTGCCTTGCTCTTCACCCTTCACTTGCTCCAGTGAAACTACCTGTGCAGCCACATCCCCTGCAAGTCCCACACCCCAGCCTCAGAGGGGAGGCCAGGCAGCACAGGACTTGGAATTTCTTTGAAGGCCAAATCCTTCTTGAGATACACATATGAAAGTTGGAACCAACATGGAGACGGCATAAAAGCTCTCTTTCACCCCCACTTTATTTACAAAGGGTAAATAAAGATCCTGAATTTCTGACAGACATCTTTTATCAAACTGAAGTGAAACTTGAAGGCTTTCATTTGCTCGGTGTAAGTCTCCCCAAGTCTTTCCCTTTTTGACCTCTAATTGATCTAGGGGCTCAAGTCACCCCAAGGACTGTTTCCTACAAACCCTGCTTACAAAAGACAAGTGTAATAGTAACCAGAAGTGGGAAAAAAATAGGTATGGCTGGCAGGTTGACTGGTGGCATTGTTTTAACATACATCAGCTTAGTGAGCTTCCTTTTGACTTCAACCCTGAATGCCTGCTACATACCTTCTTACTGTCACTTGCACAGCAGCTCAGGAGTAACAGTGCCAGGCAGCTGGAAGAGCTCCTTGTCATATTCTTTACTCCGCTATAACTGAGGCCGGCTATCTGAGAGAATTTAGGCAAGGTAATCTCTACACTTAACCTTGTCATCTTTATAATAATACTACCTCACGTAAATTGTGAAAAGTAACGGAAGCAAAGAACTTAGTAAACACCTCTTTCAAGTTGGATTCTCACACAGAAAATAAATGTCTACATTAGCCACCCCCCACCCTATTACACATCACAGCTACAAACAGAATACCTCCCATAGCACAAAGGACTCCAACAAGTCAAACCTTGTGCTGTGATTAAAGCATTTGCACAGCTCAGGTCACATAGTCTGTTGGGCCTGTACGACAGGAATTCCACTAAAAAGGCCTGAAAGATTGTCAACTTTGTTCGTCAACTTTGTTCTTCAACTTCCCCTTCACCATTGTCCCCTTCCCTCCCGACACAATGGTCCTGAATGTCTGTATCAAAGAACTGAATGCCTTGATAACTGAATAAATACTATTTACCAAGTGTGTGAAGTAAAGGCTATAGGGGAAGGTGGAAAAGCAGAGTAAAAAGAAAAAGTAACTCTAAGAAGTTGTTAATTGCTCAAGGAAGAGGGGACACAATAGGATGAAATAAACACCAATTGAGAAGGTGGAGTCTTAATGAAGGTCAGAGAAGGCCAGTGGTACCTAAGAAGCTGTTCTAGGTCATTTGGCTTATCTTCCCCAAAGAGAAAAGGGGTAAGTTTCCAACTGATCCTGGTCTCTGTTATTTTTAATCTTTCAGGTCTCCTCGGTGGGGCCTATCTTTTGTGGCAGGCACTGTGCTAAGCCCTGGGTTTGACAAGGATGCCACTGATAAGTGGCATGGCTGCACACAAGGAGAGCATGGTCTATAAATTGTGAAATTGAAAAGAACTTTCCCAAAACCTAAGGTAAGCTTACAGAGCTTACTATTTTTCCTAAGGCCCAACAATGCCACATGTCATTAAAATGCAACCTTGGGTGTGCTTGACCATTTAGAATACATACTTTTCTAAGCGAAGATTATAAATTCTGCAACAGTTCTGTGATATCTGGGAAAAAATAAATGTAGAAGGAACTTCTAGAGGTCCAGAACTGCCTCCCATGGTTTCCTGTAATAACGCCCCATATTTAGCCGATCCTTTAGAACACGTGCCTCAACACCAACTTGCCCGGCATGGCAGCCTTTCCAAGGGAATTTCTCCTTTTAACTATTTTATTTTCTGGCTCCTTTGGAGACTCTGAGTTCCCAGAAGGTCAGGCAGCACAAGTCATGCTTCTCACCTGCCCAACATTCTCCATCAGCTACCAGCCAACTCTTCAACCCCTTCTCTTTCTCCTGTCCCCTGTGCTCTTCAGGCTGGTCCATCAAGCTCTCTGTTCCTTTTGCAGGCCGAGCTGGACTCTATCTGTGGGACTTTGTCTTTGTCCCTCAGACAAAGCATCTGGAATGCTTTCTTCCTCACATGTGGCTGGCTCCTCACCATTCAGATCTCTAAAGTCACTAGCTGGCCATCCTTTGTCACCCACCCTATTTCAGTGATCTGCATGCTGATATTATTGTTGGCTTTGTCCCATTTTTCTTGGGTTTATTGTTGGCTTTCTCCCACTAGAAAGTAGTCTCTGTAAACAAGGACTGAGTCTTTCCTATTCTCTAGGATTCTTAATATCCCTGGTTCCCTGCAGACAGCTTGGCACATTGGAATGCTTGATAGATTAAGTGGTTTAATAACACTCCCTTATATGTTGTTGAGCACATGGCTGTTCTCAATCAAATTTATTTTTCCTCTCTTCACCTAATAATCAAGGGCACATTTCCTAAGCAGTGACTTCAGAGTCCACTAAAAGTAAAACAAATTCTGAACCAACCAAACTACCCTCAGGTTTAATTCTTTCATTGTATATTAAATAATATGCTACTCACTTGCTTCCAAAAACTGAGGGATTTGATTTGAGGAATAATGCACAATGAAGATTTTAAAACCAAGACTTTTTTTTTATGGTCTAAAGCCATTTCTCAGCATCCAAAGTAGTCACCCTTACACCATGTACTAGCAGCCATTTAAAAAAAAATGTCTAAAACTAAAATAGAGGCTATTTTCTACACACCATTGTCATAGATACTTTAAACAATGCAAAGAATCAAATCACTAAGAGAGTGGTCATCCAGGCTTTGACCTGCTTTGCTTACACAAATGACAGTTTAGATTCTTGCTCCAAGAATTAAATCTTCTAAGTCAGAAAAAAATATATATTTTCTTATTTTCCTTTCTTTTGACACTGCTTCCAAATTTTCCTTTTATCCCCTGTAATAGAGTTCTCCAGAGAGACAAAACCAACAAGATAGATATAGATAGATAGATAGATAAATAGATAGATAGACAGATGATAGATGATAGAGGGGAGAGAGAGAGTGCTATGCCTTGGATGTGGTTTGCCCCTCAGAATTCATGTGTTGGGAGCTTTGTTCCCAGGGTGGCAGTATTGGGTGACAGTGTGGAACCTTTAAGCGGTAGGGCCTGGTGAGAGATCCTTAGGTCACTGGAGGAGCTACCTTCAGAAGGGATTAAGGTAGCTCTTATGGGACCTCTAACAACAATGATTTGTTATAAAAAGTGAATTGCTCTTGGGCTGGCAGAGTGGCTCAAGTGGTAGTAGAGTGCCTGCTTAGCAAACATGAGACCTGAAGTTCACACCCCAGTACTGCCAAAAAAAAAAGAATTGCTCTGTGGCTGCTGATTTTGCAATAAAACCTCTAGTTGGCACATGTGATCCCCACAATCTGCCATGTGGCACAGCTGGCACTATGCTCTTTGAAATTTCAGTCCCTGAAACTGAATAAATCTCTTTTCTTTCAAAAATGAGTCTGCTTCATGTATTTCATTGTAGTAATGAAAAATATGCTAATATGGAAGAATTAGCTTACATGATAATGGAGGTTAAGAAGTCCCAGGACAGGTGTCTGCAATCTGGGGACCCTGAGATGCTGGAAGTGAAGTTCAGCCCAAAAACCCAAAATCAGGGAAGCTAAGAACCTGGAGACACTGGTAAAAGTACTGGAGTTCAAAACTTGTAGAGCCTGGAGTTCTGATGGCCAATGACAGGAAAGGAAGAGTATATTCCAGTTGAGAGAGAGAGATTTGGCCTTTTGCTTTATCTAGGCCTCCAGTCAACTGAATGGGGATTACCCATACTGACAGCAGATATTCCTCTCTCAAACCACCAAGTCACACTGCAGCCTCGTCTGGAACCCCTCGTAGACACTCCCAGAAGTAACACTTAACCAACTCTCTAAGTATTCCTTAAACTAGTCAAGTCGATACCTAAAGTTAACCATCACAAGTCTATCTTTTTCTAACTTGGCACCTATTCTCATCCCCTTAAATCATACTTAATCTCCAAATAAAGACAATAACAAATCAATTGTTCAAGCTTACATGATATATCTATCTTGTGTGTAATGGAAAATGCAGTGATCCCTTCCTCAGAAGAAGAGATTGAGTAACGCTTATTCTTCTCCTGATATCCTGTAACTTAAATACAATCATGTACAATTAACAATACTTAAATACTAAGTCAATATATGTGAAGTTATATGATAAAGAAATAAGAATGAAAATAAAGATATTTACTTCATATTTGTGCTTAATATCTATACACAGATATATTCTTAACAAAATACAAAAGATACACTCCTGGCAACTACAGTTCTTATACCTTAATGGTTATCTGTTCCTTGCTGATATTTGTAACTACTTTCTTCTACTACCCTTTCTGTATTCCCTTTGCCTTCAACAAACACCTCAGCTACATACTTTAGCTAGTCATTTTGTTTGTTTGTTTTTTAACCTGGCAGGATGACACAAAGCTTCATTCCTGAAGGGTCTGTGCCATTCATATTCCTTCCTGGATTGGGTTGTTATAATTTCCCATGATTAATCACAAGGTATTTTAATACTAAGAGATGTCCCAAAGGATCTCCTACACTCCAGACCTACTCTTCCTTACCTTCATTGAGTAGTCCAACTGCCCCCTGGGAGTCAGGATCATTCACCCCCACCAAGCCTATAATCTTCTTAGCTTATTGACTTAGAGGCATGAATAGCTATACAGTTTTAACTTCCAATTTGATGGAATCACTGTTGTGTTTCCTGGTGAAAGCATTCTTCCTTCTGGAACTAAGACATATGGGCCAGCAGAGTATAAAGTAGCAAATATTTTGCTAGTGGGTCACTAACAATCCCTGGGATTGATTCCCATGATTCCTGGCTATGTGAGAAATAGTACCATATTTTGGATGTTGATTCAAAATATGTATATTCAGACCTCTGGAGAACTTTGACTCAGTCCTACAAAGGATCATCACTGTAACTGAGACTTCAAAAGGTCATTTTACTGTTACGTTAAGCCAGCTGCTTTAAGATAATGGGAAGCATGGTAAAACCAGTGAATTCCATGAGCATGAGCCCATTGCTGCACTCCTTTGGCTTGAAGTGAGTTCCTTGGGCAAGAACAATTCTATGTGGAAGACTATGATAGTAGATAAGGTATTTTGTAAGTCCATGATGGTATTTTTGCCAAACACATTGCGTGTAGGGAAGGCAAATCCATATCCAGAGTGTGTATTCCAGTTAGGACAAAATACTACCTCTTCCATGATGGAAGTGGCCCAATGTACTCAACTTGTCCCTCTGGGGAATGGGGCCATATTGGGGACTAAGTGTTGGTCTCTTCTGCTGACAGACTGGGCACTCAGTAGCATCCAAAGCCAGGATAGTCATGGTAAATGGAAGCCCATGTTTCTGGGCCCACAAATAACCTCCATCCCTGGCAACATGGCCACTCTGTTCATGAGTCCACTGGACAATAATAAGGAAAGATGCCAACTGGTATCCCCAGAATAATCATCCCATCCACTAAATTTTTATAGATCTCCTCTGCTGTGATCACCTTCAGCACGCATTCACATGGGTCATAAATATCTTCCCATCCTTTGCCCACTCAGAGAGACCTATTGACAAACCTCATGCCCAAATTTCTTTGTCACCGATTTTCCAATTGTGTTCCTTCCAAGTCTTGGACCATTCACCAAACAAGTTGTCACAGCCCATGAGTTGGTATATAGGAAACATCTGGTCTTTCTCCTCCTAAGCAAAGTGCACAATCAAGTGCGCTGTCTGAGTCTCTGCCCACTGGGAAGACTTCCCTTTCCCAGCGTCCTTCAGGGATGTGCCAGGGAGGGACTACAGTGCTGTAGCTGTCCAACTCTGTGATTGTATATACACATACACAGTCAGGAACTCAATGATGTTACCCACAACACAAGGGTGTGACACCCAAAGACATGAAAATGCAATAACCATCAACTTCATACTAAGCAATAAAAAACTAAGATTCCCATTTCTAGAAGAATCTACATCTTCATTGGCTGTTTGCTTAATACATAATAGATTCAGATACATTTCACTACTTATAGAACTTTCCTGGCTAGCTTTGATATTTCAGTTTTGCTGTTTTTATTGTCCTCCTCCCACTCTTTTTAGCTAGTAACTTGCAACGGCCTTTGTAACCCTAAGAAAATTGGGCACTGCATCAGTATGCCAAGCAAAAAATTCAAAGAAAGATTACTGTGACAAGGTTGGAGGCATGGCTCAAGTGATAGAATGTTTGCCTAGCAAACATGAGGCCTTGACTTCAAACCCCAGTACCACAACAACAACAACAACAAAAAGATTACTGTGATGCCCTAACCTGAATTATCCTACCTGACCAGTCACTCAATATATTTGAAAATAATGAATAACAGTAGGAAAGGTATTCATCACAATATGACAATGTGAAGTTGCTAGATGCTCAGTATGAAAGCATATGGTCACTTAGTCCTTCTGATGTCCTAAATTCTCTGAAGAATGTGGCTTCTTGACACCTGTCCCTTCAAGAAGTGCTTATTATGCCTCCATAATTGGCTATTCCTACAATTGCAGGAGATGTGTGAGGCATCCCATTTCCCCCAGAGCTTATTTTGTTCATATACCTTGTTCTTTTTATTTCTCTTTTGTGGTACTGGGGATTAACTGAGGGCCTGATGAGGACTAAGCAAGCACTCTGACTTGAATCAGGTCCCTAGTTGTTTTGTTTTTATTTTTGTTTTTGAGAAGGATATTGCTAACTTTGCCCAGGCTGGCCTCAAACTCATGGTCTTCCTGCCTCTACCTCCTGGGTGGTTAAGATTACAGGCATTTACCACCATGCCAGGGTTATATATTTCATTATGCACTAACAAAAATCGAAGTAGTAAGTTTAATAAGCCTTGATTTTGCCTTTTAGAAGCAAAACATATTTTTTTCTTCCTGGACTACACTGAACTTTCCTATCTATGAGCTACTCCTGTAATCCTTACTGATGGCCCACTGCCTCCTGACTTTTTTCTTTAGAACAAATAACCAAAGGGCAGAAATGGACCCCAACACACAGTTTCAGTGCAACTCCCTTTTCTCTGTCTCCTTCCTTTCTCTTTCCAGCTCTTTTTTTTTGACCCTCTTAGGCCTTTTATTTTCTTGAGGATTATAAGTTTCTGAAAGGTTGAAAGAAAACGTGAAAGATACTCCAGAACTGTTATTTTTTCCCATTTCTTTTCAAAACCGTGTTAGAGAATTGTAATATTATATATTAAAATATTAGAAAGTATATTTACTTACAGGTATTAATCAGGCACACAACAATAACAAACACTAGATAGACTTTCAAGAATTATAGATAGTGTCCAAAATAGGTAGCCTTGTGGGAACATGATATTACTAACTCTGAGTTTATTTATTTTCCAGTACTGAGGTTTGAACTCAGGGCCTTCACCTTGAGCCACTCCACTGACCCTATTATTTTGTGATGGGTTGTTTGAGTTAGGGTCTCATGAACTATTTGTCCTGGCTAGCTTCAAACCAAGATCCTCCTGATCTCTGTCTCCTGAATAAACTAGGATTACAGGCATGAGACTGTATTTGAGACAAGGTCTCTCTATGTAGCCTAGGCAGGCCTGAACTCTTCATCTTCATCTGTCAACCGCCCTAATACTGGGATTATAGGTGTGTACTTCCATACCTGGCCTCTAAGAACTTATTCTGCTCATTTGAGTTAATTAATTTTCCTCAGAGAGCAATCCCTTCTGATTTTCTCCACTGCTTTCTGATGATTTGTCTCATGAAGAGGATGTGCTGGATCACTACAGAGCATTGCCTTTCCTATGAGTGACCTGGTCACTCTGTTGGTGTGCAATTGTTATTTTAGTGCTGTTCATTCACACGTCCATGTGTGAGACAGTCTGTAGCTGGCACACTAAATGCTTCTTTTATCTTTGTTTTAAAGTTGGAACTTACAGTACACATGAAAGCTCAGCTCTCTATTTGTACAGCACTGACAGCCTCAATTTTCACACTATTACAGAATCATGAACAGACTGCCCCAGTGTTAGAAGGATGGAAGGAAGACAAGCCCCCTGCAATATAACTGACAGTCATTCATGGAGGCTTCCTCTAATTTTTCACAAAAATCACCTTTATTCCAAAGGCCTGTCTCCACCATTGTCAGCTAACACCAATTGCTCTTTCTTAGGCTAAATTCAAATACTCTCCTTAATGTTTTTAAAGGAATAGTTCTTCAATACATTCTAAAGTCAGCTGCTGTTAAGGACACACTGAAAAGAGAAAAAGAACAGTGTCCTCTCTGTCACTTCCAAAGGTTGGTCCACCATATTAGCTAACACAAGTGCCAAACACTGTACTTCATGCTCCTGTAATTTCTTACTCAATCCCCAAAATGACTATAAAAAAAGCTGTTACTATCCTTGTACATTCTGAAGAGGTGCAGCTTAAATAGTTAAGTATTATTTGTGTGACACAACAGTAATGACAAAGCCAGAAAGCAAATCTAGGTGTTTGACACCAAAAGCCCTCTTTTTTTTTTTCCGAGGTGCTGGGGTTTGAACTCAGGGCCTACACCTTGAGTCATTCCACCAGCCCTATTTTTTTTGTGATGGGTTTTTTCGAGATAGGATCTCTAGAACTATTTGCCTGGACTGGCTTTGAACTGCGATCCCCCTGATCTTGGCCTCTAGCTAGGATTATAGACGTGAGCTGCGGGCACCTGGCTACAAGCCCTGCTTCTAACCTGCAAAACCCAGATGCTCCTTCACTTATAATGGGATGACGCCCTAGTGTCTGAATCCAAGAATATAGGAAGCCCACCTTCTTTGCAGATTTTATTACATGTGATTTTGACCAAGCGTGGTCTTAATTAATTAGTTTAAAAATCAAAAGAAATTACAAAAACAGAAATTTTAAGCTACTGTGGATGCATTACACACCTGAGTTGATGTGGAGAAACTTTTCGTTCTGTGTTAGCATTATTGTCAGCTGTGTTTAAATGATTGCGTGATCTGCTGAGTGCTTCCTACACTTAATTCTGTAAATAACCCCCCCCAAGTAAATGGTGCCTAAAAAGGAAGGTAAAAGTGAAAGTGCTTAACTGATCTCATAAAGTGAAAATTTGAGATTTGCTGAAAGGCAAACAGAAAATGGATGGTGTTATGCGAAAAAAGAAAAGAATACTTTATATTCCAGTTCTGGATGCTCAGACCTACTGTATGTGCTGTAGCGCTAAATCTGAGTAATTTTAAGAGTACTGAACTCCATGCATCCTGAGGATTCTTGGTTTTTCCTCAGCAGCAGCAGTCAGCTCCTTGGAAACATATACTTGCAGAGAAGGTCTACTGTATAGCCAAGCATGGTGGTACACACCTGTAATCTCAGGAGGCTGAGGCAAGAGGATCATGAGTTTGAGGACAGCTTAGAGTACATGGTGAGATCCTGTCTTTAAAAAAAAAAAAAAGAAAAGAAAATACACTGGACACACATTAGCCCCGCCTACCTTAAACACACTCAAGACACATATTAGCCTGCCTTTGGGCATCATGACAGAATATCATACTGATATTGCTAACACAGATTAAAAATCAAAATTCAAAGTTTCTACTGAAGGTACTCTTCAGAATACTGTTTTAAACCAGGCGCCAGTGGCTTACGCCTGGGAGGTTGAGGCTCTTAGTTTGAGGCCGGCCCAGGCAACTAACTAGTTGGAGAGAATCCCTCTCTAAAATGACAGAGCATAATGGGTTGGATATGTGGCTCAAGCAGTAGAGTGCTTGCTTTACCAGCATGAAACCCTGAGTTCAAACTCCAGTTTCAAACACACACACACACACACACACACACGCACACACACACACACAAATCCATTTTACTGTTTTTGAAGCAGTGGAAAGAGAATTGGAGATGTTTCCAGGAAGTTTGAATACAAAAATCACTTAATCTGACCGTCCTTAATCAGGGATGGTCTGTAATCTGCATTCTTATCTGTTCTGACAGTCCTTCACATATTTCTGGACAGCTATCATCATTTTAACTTACATTTTTCTACTCTGTTTTATTCATATTCTACCTGTATATACCCAATTTATCTACCTACCTCTCTAGGATGAAAACTGTTGACTACTGTAGAACCCCACAGAGCAGGCCTGCACTTTCTTCATTTTTTCCTCTTCCAGCTCCCCAGCCCACTGGCAAGATTGCATCTTCATGAATTTCCCCTTCCCAAAACACTTGTGTCCAAATTCAAGCTATTTGCATCACTCTTATCTTTCTGATGCAGAGGAAAGAAAAGTGGAGGAGTTTCTGAGAAACATGACTTCTCGGCTCTGTCTTAGCATTTATAACTCATCATTTAGCTTTCAGCAAAGTACTTAACTTCTTCAAGTATCCTCAGGGTTAACACCCACATTGCTAATCCCATGAGGTGATCCGAAAGATCAGATGAGATTAGGTATGGGAGAACAATTTGAAAACTCCAGGGGGTTGTATAACTTAATACTCACAAGAACAGAAATTTTCCTAGGAAACAACATTTTAATCAGAGTTGATTGGCATGCATTCCTGAGAAGGGAGGGTTCCTGAGAAGGGAGGGTCAGGGATTACAGAGCTGCATTGTACCAAAGTCTACTCTAAAGACTCCAGCCCACCTGAGCCAATCTTTTCCTAAACCTATTTATCTTCTCTATTGACTGTCAATTCACACCTAGTACAAGAAGGAGTTTCAGAGTCAGAAGTGGGGTTTTGGGAAGTTCCCTGCCTATGCTCTAATTCTGTTCCCATCTCTGTGCTTCCTGGGTCTACACACCCCTTGTGTCCCCATGCTCCTCCCACACCCATCCATCCCAGTAAGATGCCTATATCTCACCTGCGCTTCTCTGTGAACGCTTTCCTCATTCCTGGGATGGCTGTTTTCACTAAGGGCTATTGGCTTATTTTCTTTTCTATGTATAATTTTAAAGGTGTAAAATAATTTTTCTTCAAATGTCAAAACTGTATTTTATTTGACCAAATACAATACTCTATCTAGTTGCTAAGGAAAAAAAATTCCAAAACCCTTTTTCTCTATTTTTCCAATGATACTTTATCTTACATAGTGAATCCCTACCTGAGGAATTTCAAGCCAACATAGTAGGCAAACAAAGTGAAAGTAATTTAGGAGTACTATGTGTATTTTTTCTAATAAGTGTATGAGATTCAGCCAATCATTGCAGCCACACTTAAGCCAATCACAGGCCTCATATTGACACCACTGTGTAAAATAAGACAAAGTTGGAAAAGTAACCAATCTAGCTATTTCTTGTACCTCATTCCATTTTCAGTCTATAAATACTTCCTGCCCTCCCACCTGTTACCCAGGGGAGTAACCTCTAGTTTTTCTTTCTTTCTTTCTTTCTTTGTTTTTGTTTTTGAAACAAGGTCTTACTATTGAAGCCCAGGCTGTCCTTGAACTTGAGATCCTCCTGCCTTAGCAACCCCCCATGATAGGATTACAGGAATGTGCCCAGCTCAGAAACTCTATTCTGAAGGCTGCCAGATTTGAGATTCAGTTTTTGTTCAAATAAACTCAAATTTAACAGTATTTTGCTCCATGTATTGAGATACTATTTTTGGGCAAAAAGAAAGCTGTCAGTGCTGGGCGCTGGTGGCTCACACCTGTAAACCTAGCGACTCAGGAGGCAGAGATCAGGAGGATCACAGTTTGAAGCTAAGACCAGGCAAATAGTTCTAGAGACCTTATCTGGAAAACACTCATCACAAAAGAAGGGCTGGTGGAGTGGCTCAAGGTGTAGGCCCTGAGTTTAAGCCCAGTACTGCCAAAAAAAAAAGCAAGCTGTCAAAGGCTGACTATTCAAACTAACAAAATACACCCTCTAAACCATTAAAAGGTTCTTAAATCATGCAAAACTAAGTGGTTTTTGTTTTTGTTTTGGTTTGGTTTGGCTTTTTGCTTTATAGATCCTGGCTTACAAATTCCACATTTTCTACTAAGGTTTCCACTACAGATGTAAGGAAAAAAAAAAGTTTTCTCATGCTTGTTTGTCTGATTGTGGCAGCCAAGACTGAGCAGAAAAATACAGAGGAAGGAACATGGAGAGAGAATTGTTGCAACTCAGGAACAACCTTGAAAACAGTGAAGAGCCTGTTTTACTCCAAGAAAAACCTAAAATTTGAATTTACACATGAAGTTTTGGAAAGTATCTCTACCACTCTCACCTGGTTGATTATATTGTTAAAAGAGTAAAACTTGTTTAAGGGGTAAATATGATCAAGGTATATTATGTGCATATAGGGGAATATCACAATGAAACCCCTTTGTATAGTTAATGTACACTAATAGAAAAGAAAAAAACTAGTTAAAAGCAAAAAAAGGAAGAGAGAGAGAGAGAGAGGAATGAGATATTTTATCTAAATGACTAGTCAGTGTCTATTGTGGGCAGCATGTGTGTATTTCCAGGAAACTTATCCGTCTGTGTGTGGAGCCCCACACAATGGGATACAATAAATGATGTACATGATGGTTCAGAGAGAAGAAACAAACTGTAGGTCCAGTAAGAATGAAACAGTAACAACAGTGATAAGAAGAATGTGTTCTTCTTTCAACCCATAGTAAAGCCTGTGTAAATGCGGTCCTATGTTTTAAATGACACAAGCAATTTTTTCTCCAAGTAAGAAGAGCTAACATAAATTGCCCACCAAATTACAGGTATAAAATTCAAAGTAACTTTATTGAATTAGCTCCCTTAACTCTCATAAAACCCTACGATCATTATTATTATTCCGTTTTTGCAGCTGAAAGAAATGAAAGCACTGCAGAGTTAAGTCATACAGTCAGCAGGCATTGACATCTGTGACAGACTCAGGAAGCCTCGCTCAGGAGCTCAGCACACTTCACAGCAGACTGTGTGGTGTGGAGCAGCTTGTGCTACTCCGTGCACGAGCTGTCGGTCAACCAGCTCCCATGTGAGGTCACTTGACTGAACGAGGCACGGTTTAGGAAATAGAATGATTTTGGCAACCAGTTCTAAGATGGAGGCAACGCACGCCAAGTGCAATTGTGAAAAATTTGTGTTGGAGAAGTAGGGAATGTAGAAAACAGCATGTGAGTGACAGAAGGGATTGTCGTCAAGAAGGCCTTCAAAATGGACCTCCCTCAACCTCAACTTTGGGGAGAGTTAATTGTATTCATGTTTACAACAAATATCTGTGCCTATACCTGTTACAAACTGATTGTCCTTCCTGGACATTATTTCAGAGAACGGTGGGAGATAGATAAAGAGTTGGTGATTCTAACTTGCAATGTGGTACATTTTTTTCCTCATCTCTCTCTGCATGATGGTGTTATGTTTTAATTTGTATTTGGCATGGAACAACTTGAGTCTGAAAGGGAGGTCTTTCATTTTATGGTGTAAAAAGTCATGACTGATAACTCTTGTTGGGTTTATCAATCAAGAATGTCAATACCTACGCTGAGGTCATTATTGATCAAATTTCAACATCCAAAAAGCAAAAGTAGTCTGAATGACAGTTGAAAACAAGACCAATTTTATGGCTAAATATCCACAAATTGTGTGTGTTTCCCTCCTCTCTGTGCCTCACACCCCCATTGCAAGGTGAACCCAGGGCCTTGCCTTCCACAGGATAGGCAAGTGTTCTACCACCAAGTTTTGTCTCCAGTCCCTAGAATCGTAATTGGAAGTCTGTTAGGAAATCAGTCTTGCATAGGCTTTTTATATTTAATGAAGTAGAGACTACTCAAGATTTAGCCAAAGGATAATTTCAGTTCTTATGATTGTGCCCCTGTCCTTTCCAGTACCTGGCTTCGTTTCTTCTCCCACTGATGGCATTGTGTGACTTTGGAATTTTTCACTGTACAGAAGATATAATATAGTTGAGCTAGCCACTGCTTTTTTACTTATGACCTGAGTAAACGAGGTCAGTTTACTTAAAGGATTCTTATGCATCCACATTTTTTTTTAGCTAAATGATTTATCAGCAATATCATAGATATACTGGCCAAATTGCATCAGATAGAAATTTTCCTTATAAGCAGGTCATGTTTACTATTTATCATAGTTCTCTCTTTTGCTTGGTAATGCCATACTTTTGAGGAGCAACTATTTTGTAGATATAAACATGAAAATGTTTTCCTTTTTTAAAAAAAAGTCTTAAAATTTTTTTACTTAAAAATTTTATTTAATGAAATTCTCCCTCTACTTGTATTAATTCAATGATCTAATTTCATATATTCTGTGAAATACTGAAATGTTTCTGTAGTCCATCTGTTTTCAAATTATGAATCATTTCATTTCTATACTTGGTACATAAATTATTCTCTTGAATAAACATAAATATGCCACTTTATAGTGATTTCTAAGTTCCCAGAAATTTAGGACAAATTTTAAAATATAATCAATCATTAGAAAATACAAGAAAATGACACATAATCCTGAAACATACTGGAACATTCATTTTTCTCCTCTGGAATAAATTTCACAATTTTGATTCTTGCTGTTTAATTTTTGTTTGAACAAAATCTAGACATTTTGAAAACCCCAAGGGTAGTGTCTTATTATAAGGAGACTTCAAGTAAAAGCCAAGGAAGAACATCAAGAAATTATGTTTTCCTACCTGGCAAAACAAGTAGCTAGCTAAAATCATGAAATAAATCTTTTTGTTTAACCACTTCATTATCTGACTTCCTCTAAGCAAAGAACATTATCTGTGTTGTCAGTAATATGGTACTGGGGGAAAACACACATTTTGAAAGTATGGGGAAACTCATCTTACCTTGAAAATCATAGGTCACTGCGGGACCAGCAATTGAAAAACAAACTCAGGTTTCAAAGTCTAAAAACAAAGACAACAAGAAAGAGCAGAACTTGTGCGGCCTGTTTGCTTATTGTCGGAACAAATGCTGGAAATGTGAGAGAGATTCTAAACCCAAGAACAAAGTGAGTGGTGAGCTTAGAAGGTGGCTAAGCCTTCTAAGCTTCTTCCTTTCTTCCTTTCTCTATTTTCCTTTTTCTTTTTCTTGCTTGGCTCATGATAAGTGTAGACCCCTTTTAAATTGTAATTGTGAAAAAAGAAATACTTCATAAAAATGACATAGTTTCCAACTCTCTGTCAATATTTGCATATGGCAACTGAGCACATCAGTCTTACCCTCGCTTGAAAGGACACTGGATGTGAAAATTTAGGCAATCCCACCAGATTTCAGAGCAAGCTAATCCTTAGAATTTCCTTAGTTCTTAACAAAATAATCTCTCTATTAACTTCTATTTCTATTAAGCAATGTGGACTAGTTTCCCCTAACATTCAATTGTATTTAAACTGAATATGAAGAGATTATACCTTCAATTAGGTTAATAAAATACTTTGATGAAAGCTGATTTTGAATGGAAATATTATCATCACTGGAAATATTTTCCATAGAAAATGACAGCATCAACTTACTAAAATCATTTCATGAATTAGTAAAAGTTACAATAATAAAACTTATTCTGGGACAATGACTACAACACTGTCCTTGGACAGAATCCATTTGTGGGATCACAGGTTTGTGTGTTGCAGAAAGGTGGCTGTAGAGTTGCTGTAGCTTGTATTTGTATTTAGCAGACGTGAAGGCATGAGAGAAAGTTTCATTACGGTGTTGATATGCCAAAGAAAGGGTATACTCAGTCTGGAACCCACAGGGGGAAAAGAATGCACACTTCAGATTTGCATTGTGAGAAAACTACTAGTAGACTATTTAACTTCCTGAATCTGAGAGGTCTACATCTTAAAGACTATGGATTCTGCTTTAGGCACATGGTAGTCAAATTGACAAAAAAAACTAAAGATTAGAAAAAAATCAAGCAAGTGGTGAAAGACAACACATTACATTCTGGATAGCAATGATTAAAACCTTGTTGACTTCTCATTAGAAAAAGATTCTCTAGAATCTCTAAAGGCCAAGACATATGGACTAACCTCCTCAAGGTCATGAAAGAAGTCACACACAGAATTCTATAGCTAGTAAAAAAATCCTTCCAGAATGAAAGGAAGACATTTACTTTCATAAAAAAAAATATCGTGAATATAAAGAAAACTAAAATGCTTTCTTACCAGAAGAACTGCATTATAAGAAATGCCAAAGGCAATGTTTTAGGGTAAAGGAAATAATATGAGAGAGAAACTTGGATCTTCAGGAAGGAAGGATGACCATCAGAAACGGTAACTACAAAAGATGGTTTTCCTCTTATTTTCTTTCAAACACAATGCACTGGAGGCTTTATTTCATAGGTGGAAGTAATATACATGATACTATAATATGAAGGAGGAAGGTGGGAGTGAGGTAAAGGGACCTATAATGTTTCAAGATTTTTGCAATGGTCTGTGAAAATTTAAGGTTATTTTTTGTAATCTCTAGAGCCACCACAATACGTAATGCAATGAAGTATAGCTAGAAAGTCCATAGGAAAGTTAATATTAAATTCTCCCTCTTTTTTTATTTGGCAGTACTGGGGGTGTTGCATTCAGGGCCTTACACTTGTTAGGTAGGCACTCTACCACTTGAGCCATTCCTCTAGCCCTTTTTGTGTCGGGTATTTTTGAGATAAGGTCTCCAGAGCTATTTGTCCAGGCTGGCTTCAAATCATGATCTTCCTGCTCTCTGCCTCCTGAATCAGTAGGATTACAGTTGTAAACCACTGGTGCCAGGCTAGTTAACATTAAATTCTAAATATTATTCAAATAATCCTTGAGAAGTCAGAAAAGAAAAGCAAGCAAAAAAAGAAGAGAAGTAGAAACAAACAGTAAAACAATAGGTTTAAATCTAACTGTGTAAACAATTACATCAATGTTAGAGGTTTAAACATTTCTTTGAAAAAATACTAGAGATTGTCAGATGGGGTTTAAAAGGAGCCTAACCTCAAGAAGCACTTTATAAGACACAGTATGAAAGTAAATGGATAGAAAAGATATACCACATGAAGAGAAAGTATAGTAAGATTGGTCTGGCTATATTAATATCAGATAAAAAGACTTTAAGCAAAGTCTCTTCAAAGAGGTAAAGGACATCTCCTAATGATCAGATGACCACTCATCAGGAAGTCATAGCAATAATAACAGAGTATGTGCCTAATAACAAATTTTCAAAATACAATTGTAGCAAAACTGGACAGTCTTAAAGAAGCACAAGACAATTTCACAACCATAGGTAGAGATTTTAATATCCTGATTTTAGTAATTGATCGACTAACTAGATCAAAAGATAAAATCACTCTTGACATGGATCCTAATCTATGAGTTAGTTATCAGGGAGGATCTTCATTAGATGAGTTGTGGCATGAAGGACATATTTTTGTAACTACATTAGTGACTCAAAATTCATTAAAAACAGTTTTAAAAAGTGAGCAGATGTGAAGCATCTCCCTTCTTATTTCTCTACATGTTTTGCATTATTTTTTCTTGTAACATAATTTCTCTTGCTCCTGATTGTCCAAGGTCCTCTGGACCTATCCTGTATGCATTACCTTTCCATTCTAATCGCTTTACATAACACCAGGAATCATTTAGGTCTTTATTATAATGCTTCATTCTACTTTGTTTCTTCACAACACTTGTGCTGTAGATCTTAATAGCATAATAATGCTAATTAGCCAGCATATGGCTTGTTTATTGTGGTGTCATATTACTAATTGATTGAATGATGGCATAAATAGGCCAATTCACTTTCATGTTTCTTCATCTTTTTTCAAGAGACAGACAAAATTCATAACAAGTTTAGACCAAGAGACTGATCTTTGAAAAAAAAAATCATCAGAGAGTTTTTATTTCCCTCCTCAAGTCCACCTGCTTCTGCTAACATAGTATCTGACACTGTTTTATGAAGAAAAAAATTAATGCACAGATGAAGCCCAAGACACTTCTCACAGGAGAACTGCTTCTTCCTAGGGAGTGGGCTGTAGAACAGAGCCCTCAGCTGTCTGTCCTGCTCCCAGCCTTGTTATTTTCTGGCTGAGAGTTTTGGAAATGTTATCTCATTTTGAACATAGGATAGACTGTCTCTCCTGTTTCTCAGGGTTGCTGCAAACACTAAATTAGGTTTCTGTGAACACACTTCATAATAGTGTGAGCCATAATACAAAAATTAGGTATCAGCACAAGCTTTCTATTTCATTAGACCCTATTTAATTAGAAAAGGTGAAAGCTCTATTATCACTGTCTTAATTGTTTTAGCTCCGTTTGCTTTACTTCCCCTTTTCATTTCTGGTGTCTACTTCATGCAATTAGGCCTTGTGGCTCAGATGTGATTGTGAAAAAGGATGAAAAGATCTCTTTCCCATAAGAACATCCCCTACTCTCTGTCTAATTTTTAATTACATAACCAGAAGCATATTCTCAGATATCATAAAATAGCATCCCTCTGATTCTAGTTAGATTTATGCCCCCAAATCTCACAGTGGAATTCACTTGCCCTCCCATAAGGATTCTGAAGAGTGATTCACTTTAGGTTATTTTAATCTATTTTTCATTCTGGAAGAGAAACTTGAACTAATGTACTTGCCCACTTTATTCTACTCCTCTTTCCTCCACTCCAGGAAACAGACTCATCCCTCTGTTCCTATAGCACTTGAATCTATTTCACAGTCCATAAAGCTGCAGCTGGTGTAATACATACTTTAGATATTGAAAAAGGAAACCTAATGAAAGGACATTGATGGTAACAATTGAGAAGTGTGTTCAAGCGTCAGGCTACATACATGTAAGCAAGCAGTACAAGATGCCCCCTGTACAACTCAGGGACAGAGTGTGATTTTCTAATGATACCTGAATCATCATTAGTCCAGAAGGTTCTTGAATCAGGCTTGGTCAGATGGTTGGTGTGATTACATGGCTCTTTCACCTTGAAAACAAAAGAGAAGAGATGAGAAATGCAGTGGTTTCAGGCCTAGACATCTAGAGCTGGGATTCCAAGTCTGAAGCTGGAACATATGGCATGTCTTTGCTTAGGACTGTGTTAACTGCAGTGCTGAAAATCCCATAACCTGAGACACTAACCCCAGCAAACAGGGTGTTTGGGCACTGTGGGCCTGGTTCACTTTCACTGCCAGAGCTGATGGTTGGGTAAACGCAAAGCATGGAGTTCACTATGTGCTAATGTTTTGGATCTCCACATAACAGAAATGGCACTTTTAGTAAATACTCCTTGGGAAAATACATAGCAATGAAGACTTAGTTCCATAGCACTTTAAATTTAATTCTTATTTGACAATTATAATGGAATCTTTATATTCTCAAATAGTAGCATATGTACATACATGATATGTGCGTTTAAGTTACTTCAGTTAGAGGCTCTGCCTACTGTAGATTCAATTAATAAATTCCTTACACAGACTGGAGGAGTGGTTCCAGTGGTAGAGCACCTGCCTAGCAAGCACAGAGCCCTGAGTTTAAACCCCAATACCATACACACACACAAAAATAGATTCCTTATACTAAGTTCCAGGGAATAGCAGTGATCTAAGTAGCAGTGATTCTTTTCTGTGTGTGTGTAGATGGAGTGGGGTAACTTTATGTTATTGTGATGAGAAGGTTTAGATCCCCAATCAGGAAACTTATAGATTTTAATGTTAAAAGGGATTTTCCACATCTATATATCTTGTAGCATGAATATTTCATTATTGTGAAACGCCTTGGTCTCATTAGCTACTTAATGGATAAGTTACTTCCATTGTGGTAATGCTCAGTGTTGTCAAGAATATCTCATTCTTGTACTCTTAGTTCCACTGAGATTTTCTTTCTATAGTAAGACTTCATTGATGAAACAGTGGGTAGATTTACAAGCTCCTTCTCTTCGGGATTAACATCAAAGAACATATGGAAATCAGGATGTCAGGGATATTTGTATTCTGACTCATTGTAACATTATTCACAACAGCCAAGATGAGGAAGCAGAGTAAATGTCTACTAATGGATGAATGGATAAAGAAAACATATACATGCAATGAGATACGATTTGACCTTTAAAAGAAGGATATCCTGTCACATATGACAGCATGAGTGAACTTTGAGGACATTGTGATAAATGAAAAAAGACAGTCACAGAAGAACAAATGCTGCATATGATCTCGTTTTTATGAGGTGTATATATAAAATAAATACATAGCAGCAGACAGTAGAATGGTGGTTTCTGGGCTGTGGGGAGGGAGAATGAATTGATATTCAGTGGTATAAAGTTTCGGTCATGAAAGATGATTAGGTTTTGGGGATCTGAGCCTATAGTTATTGTGCACTTCAGTATTTATTAAGAAGATAGGCCTCATGTTGTGTTTTTTGTGTGTATGTGTGGTACCGAGACTTGAACTCAGGGCCTACACCTTGAGTCACTTCACCAGCCCTTTTTTTGTGAAGGGTTTTTTCGAGATAGAGTCTCATGAACTTTTTGCCCAGACTGGCTTCAAACCATGATCCTCCTGATCGCTGCCTCCTGAGTAGCTAGGATTACAGGCGTAAGCCATCGGCGCCTGGCTCATGTTGTATTCTTATCATAATTTTAAAAATCTGGGAAAGATTGCTATCCCTATATCTCTTCTTATATCAAATAGACACATAAAATATTTGGTATATAAATATGTAAGTATTCTAAATACAGGAATGGAATTTCTTGGTAATTATAATATGGTTTTCATTTATAGGAAAAATGACTTTAGAAGTAAAACTACAATAAAAATTTTATTAAAATTTAAATCTTGGTGGGGGGTGGTACTCAGCATTCAGCAGTAGAGCACTTGCCTAGCATGTGTGAGACCCTGGGTTCGATTCACAGCACTGCAAATAAGTAAATAAATAAATCTCTAGGGAGTAGGGAAAACGTGCAGCTGCACCATTTCATGGCCATGTTTTGAGCAGCACTGTGAAGCCTCCCTCGTGCTCAACCAAGCAGTCATAGTATGAATACCTTTCAAGGAGCTACCTATTCCACTAAGGTATACCATGATTGCTAGAAAGTTTTTTATGGGTTGCATTGGAATCTAGATCTTGAAAACTTTGGTCATAGGTTATAGCTTGCCCTTTTTTGTTGTTGTTGTTTTGTTTGTTTATTTGTTTGAAACAGGGTCTTGCTATATAGCCCACGCTGGTCATGAACTCAAGATCTTCCTACCTCCTCCTTTGAAGCACTGGGATTACTGGCGTGAGCCACCATTTGGGGTTCTAGTTCACCCTTGAGTTACACAGAACAGTTCCACTCTTTCTTATATGTAATCACATACCTCAACTATTTGAAAGTAGTTATTATGTCTTACCTTAGCCCTCCATCTCCAGATTAATGGGCTCCCTTCCCTTCCGAGGAGGCAATGATTTAAATCTCTTTACTGAGATATGCTGCCCCTGGAAGACATCTTTTGAGAAGCTCCCAGGCCAGGACCAGGTAACAGTCACTGAAATAAGGTGTTAGTTTTGCGGGATGCTCCCAGAGAGGACTGCCAGCATTATTTCCAGATGTGAGTGAGTAAAATGTTCCCAAACACTTGGAAATGTAACATACCATGAGAATAAAGAATGTGCTGTGACTTTGCCACCTTTTTATACTTTTTAATCACAAAAAGTCCAATTGATTTGCAGTATATCTACTTCAGAAAATTGCCATATATGATCTTACTTTCTTTCTGAGTAAACTCTATAATTACCTTGTGTCCTTGTGTCAAATAAGCTTTATTCTTCTAGATTGCATTTATTTATGAGTGATTATTTGTTTAAAATATCTCCCACATGTGGAAGCAGTTCCTGTTAAGCCAGGGTCAGCAAGAATTCCTTCTTGTTTCTTGTGTTGTTATCATGTGTGTAGAGCAGGCCATTCTTCCTGATTCCCAAGAACCAAAGTACACAGAGCAAATTATTTCTGCTGCTTCCATAGTGTCTTTTACACACAAATCCATGAGTAACTATGTATACTGCCACAGTTAATAGGCAATGTCTATAACTAAATTCTGTAGTTTAGGAACTTGACAGAAGTGAGGAAATTCATTATCAGATGTCCATCCTGCTGAGTTTCTCACCGGTTTCTCAGCAAAAAGGTGGAAGCTGAAGACTTGACCAGTTCCTGGGGTTTGACTCCTGGGTGAATCCACGATGGGCCCTTTTGGTTCTTTCTTTCTTTCTTTCCTTTTTTCTTTCTTTCTTTCTTTTTTTCCTTCCTTCTTTCTCTCTCTCTTTCTTTCTTTCTTTGTCTCTCTCTCTTTCTTTTTTCTTTCTTTCCTCCCTCCCTCCCTCTCTCCCTCCCTCACTTCCTTCCTTACTTCCTCCCTCCCTCCCTCTCTCTCTCCCTCCCTTCCTTCCTTTCTTCCTTCTTCTCTTTCTTCTTTTTCCTTTCTTTCCCCAGGATAGGATCCAGGAGGATTCCCCCATGAGATCTCCCCCTGGGTGTGTAATTGGGAATGGCAAAACAGTGAGGCTTTAACAATAGACCCGACAGTATGGAATTTTTTTTTTTTAAACTCAAGGCTTCACACTTGTTAGGCAGCTGCTCTACCACTTGAACAATACCCCTAGCCTCTTTTGCTCTCATTATTTTGGAGAGAGGCTATTACTTTTTGCCAGGATGGCTTGGACCACCATCCTTCTATTTTAAGCTTCTTGCCATTGCTGGGATGACAGGTATATGCTACCATGCCCACCTTTCACCCATTGAAATGGAATCTTGAGAACTTTTTTTGGGGGGGGGGAAGGCAGCTGGGGTGGCTTTGAACTGTGATCCTCCCAATCTCAACCTTCCAAGTAGCTGGGATTATACTTAACTTCAAAACGGAATTTTTAAGTGTTTTAAAATGGAAAAATTTCAAACATACAGAAAAATAAACTGTCTTATAAACCTCTATTTACCTACATCTAGTTTAAACAGTCATCAGTATCTTGCCAATATTATTTTCATCTATCCTGCCTTATTTTTGGTTGGAATATTTTAAGGCAAATGCTAGACATCATGAGAATTCATCATTTCTTTAGAATGTGTAGAAACACAACCTATTTGTGTGTGTGTGTGTAATTGTAATGCCATTATCACAACTAACAATTTCAACAAGTAGATTTGTTAAAGTTTAACAAAAAATTATTAAAGTTTATTTAATAAATCAAAGCACGTACATCCTAAAAAGAAGAATGAGTACTTGTACTATTTTGTAGCAAGAATAATTTGAATATGTTAAATTTAATTAAATAGTTAAATTGCAAGTCCTACAAAAATCAATGGAAACTAGTTTTACTTGTTTAAATCATTACAGCTTTTTTTTTTTGAGAGAGGGTCTTAACAAATAATCTTTGTAACAGAAGTAGTATTGTCTTTCAACTTATTTCTGAGTTCTAGAAGCTAAGAAAAAAAAAAAAAGGAGAAAATTTGCTAGGGACCAGTGGCTCACACCTGTAATCCTAGCTACTTGGGAGGGTGAGATATGGAGGATCATGGTTCAAGGCCAGCCTGGGCAAACAGTTCATGAGACCCCCCATCTCCAAAATAACCACAGCAAAATGGAGTGGAGTTTGCTTTGCAGGTGCAAAGACCTCAGTTCAAACCCCAGTCCCACTAAAAATAAAAATTAAAAAAAGAAGAGATTCCCTTGTGTGATTAGTTTGGAGGAACTGGGGTGTGAAGGTGAAGGAAGAGATTCCTAGAAGGTAATTGTTAAATGCTTAATCACTATAGCTTTGAAACCTACAAGTGCTATTTTGGTTATGATTTAAACATTAGGAGGTGAAATATATCAGAATATCACATTTAAGGAGATGTCACATATCAGACATTCTCAGCAGACTCTAGAGAGTGATCCTGAAATAAATCACAATAGATCTTCTGATATGAAAAATGAGGCAAAGTCGTAATTCTGTAAAGTGCCTCCAGTTAACAGAAAGTTGCACAGTGGAAGGAACTAGAAAGAAAGAAGCTGTATCACCTTTCTCCACGCCATCTTATCCTTTTTTAAAACATTGCTCCAAGAAGATACTCATGTACATACATACATGATTTTTAAATTGCTTGTGACGTTGATTTAAAAAACTAAGAGAATATGTATTTGTCTCTAATTTATGTTTGACGTATTCATCAAAATGTACATTTGGCTTTCTGTAAACCACTAAGCAGTTTATGTTCAAATCATTATTTCTTCCGAAGTACAGCAGAAATTCTCAAAATGCTTGTCTTATCAGCCAGGGGAGTTGTTTTTCTTCCATGTCAAATTGCATGTCTAGAGAATACTTTATGTCTTGGGAAGTGAAGTCTTGCTTCTCAAACTCCTATAGGAAGGCTGTGCTGTGGGGTAAAACACTGTGCTGCAAATACTGACTTTTGAGTTTAGTTCTGTATGTCAAGGAGGAAGAATTGTCTTCTGTTGTCTCTTTTTGATGGACTTAGGACATTCAATAAATATTTACTTAAGTCCAAGATGTTACTGCCCTGCTTGTTACAAAGGTACAAAGAAGCCGGGCACTGGTGGCTCACGCCTGTAATCCTAGCTACTCAGGAGGCAGAGATCAGGAGGATCGTGGTTCGAAGCCAGTTCAGGGCAAATAGTTTGCAAGACCCCATCTCGAACAAAACCATCACAAAAAAGGGCTGGTAGAGTGGCTCAAAGTGTAGACCCTGAGGTCAAGCCCCAGGACCACCGAAAAAAAAAAAAAAGCAACTTTTTGACCTAGGACATTACATTCTGTTTGGAGAGCAGGACATAGACATCAACAAAACAGATGTGGGACCCCATCTTAAGTTCCTATAAACAAGAAGTAGGTGGTACAGCTATTAAGTTTTGTCAGAGCTCAAAGACAGAAGCAGCAATGTGGGAAAGCTGTTGAGCAAGGCTTCAAGGAGGAAGTAGGGCTGAGCAGGTTTTTAAAATCCTGGCAACATTTGGATTGGTGAGGAAGCGGTAGATGGGTGACCAGGGTGTGTGGGACAACACAAACAAAGGTGTGTGTAAAACCTAACGAGGCATGTCTGGGCAACAGCTGGGTGAACACCTTCATAGCAATAGAAGACTCCCAGGAGAGATGACTGGAAACAAGGTGGAAGGTGGATGGTGGAAGATTTTAAATGTTGGAGGGGAGCTGAGGACAGCATGACCAGATATTACACAGAGAGAAAACGGGAAGGAGAGGGCCGGTGGAATGGTCAAGTGATAGAGCTCCTGCCTAGCAAGCACAAGGCCCTGAGTTCAAACCCTAGTATTGCCGGAGGGAGGGAGGGAGGGAGGAAGTGGGAAGGAGAGTATGGTTGTGTAGGGCTGGAAGAAGGATTTGTCAAGACATGATGAGTGAGAGGAAAGGAGGGAAGATGGGAGAGTCTCAAAAACTTCTGAGCTGGGGAAGTTGGTGACTAGGAGAAGGATGGTAACCCGGGGGCAAAGCTGTTCCCATTTTCTGGCTGCTGGAGGAAGCACACCATTCTGTGCTCAGGCTAGTGTGGCAGGCTTGCAGACCACCTGTGGGCCCAGGTCTTGCACCAGGCCTCAGTCCTCTTGGGACACTTGTTCCACTCTGACCTACCATCCCACCTTTGGGTGCTTAGTGGTGGGGTTTCCCTCACATAATCCATGGGTTTCTCATGCCACTACCCTGGGCTGTCACCCTCCACTTCCCACTAGGCAGGGTGCAAACGTACCCACACTGTGTCACTCAGCAAACATGCCCACCGTCTCTGCATCTGTCATGTTACCCCCTACCCTCATAAAGACGGGGTTTGGACAGAGACCAGACAGAGTCTGGTCCAGGGATTAGTGGAGGGTCAGCTGTCTGGAGTCTTATGTCTTGATCTCTGTGAACTAATGATATCCGCGCTCAGTTGCTCAACACTAGTTACCTCCCTATAACCTGGAGTGCAAGGACTATTTATGACCCCTGAAGAGATTGTGACACCAGGCAACTGGACAAATGTTCCTCCTTTTGTGGTTTTACTTCATTTGCATTCATGTTGGTTTCGATATTTTTCAGTTTAGACCTTGTGATTGAAAATTGCTTAAGGCAATTTGCCACTCAACCACTTCTCTTATTTGTTTCCTGCTTGGCCCAGCAAGGGCTTCTTTCAACTCTGGTCTACATAAGGTCAAGATAGCCAGGTAAAACTTGCATTAAAATTTTAAACAAATTTTTCTTTTGGTACTGTGGGGCATTGAACCCAGGACTTTTGCACATGCTGGGCAAGTGCCCTGCCACTGAGCTCCACTCTCAGCACAAATGAAATGTTTTCTATAATCTACACCACAAGTAGACTTCCGAGGATCAGAGGTTTGGAGATCTAGAAGGGACATTTCCTCACCTCCCCCCTGCAGCTTTAAGGTTGAGAAAATTGAGGACCAGAAGGTAATATAACTTCTGTTATTGCCCTGTGGAGGGTTAGAGTTCAAGTCTTAACTGTTACATCGTAAGATGTCAGCCAAGAACAAATACTAATTTCTTAAAACTCAGTTTTGAAGTTAACTCAGTAATTCACTCAATAAATATTTGTGGGTAACAGTGAGCATAGTTCAGCATGCTACAGACAGGCAGCCCCCACGCTCACGGAACTTATCTGAAGTTGTTGATTGAAATGGGTGCTGTGGAGGCAGAAATAGGGTGACAGGGTTATGGAGTGAGATGATAGCTCGTCATTTTAGATTCATTAAGGAGTCCTTTAGGGGGAATGTATGACACTAGGGTTTGAACTCAGGACCTTCAGCTTGCTAGGCAAGTGTTCTACCACTAGCCACACCCCTAGCCATTTCTGCTTTTAGTTATTTTTTCAAAGAGTTCATGCTTTTTCTCTAAGGCTAGCCCCAGACAGTGATCCTCCTTCCTGTGCTTCCCTTATAGCTGGGATTATAGACATCAACCATCATGCTTGGCATCATTAACTTTTTTTGCCTGGGCTGGTCTTGAACAGTGATCCTCCCCAGCTCCTCCCAAGTAGCTGAGATTACAGAAATGAGTCACTGTACCTGGCTGAGGAAGTCCATTTTTTAAAACATTTTTTTCAATAATGTTACCAAAATCCATGATTACATATCAGCATTTGTAAATTAAAATGCACAGCAAAATAGGCACACAGAGTTTGGCTTGACTGGAACACAGCTTTTCAACTTTTCTAAAATGGCTGCTTGGCCCAGCGCCATGTCCATGTCACATTATCTACTTAAATTTCCTGCCTGGACCTGCAGCTATTTGAATTTCTACCTGGGAGTTGACACAAGGCCATGATATCTAGACCAAACTTGTATGTATTCTATCCCAAAGCAGATAATTAAATTCTTAAGTAAAAATTACTTGGGGCATGGCGTTTGTAGCTTGTGTCTGATTTAGAGAGGAAGCTCAAACTCTGTTAAAGTAGCCAAAGTTAATACTATCACAGAATCACTGCGTTTGTCTGCAGAACCAGTCTCCTTATTTAATAGATGAGAAAACAGACTCTAAAAGAAGCAAAGTGACTTACAGACCATTGCAAGGTAGAAGTTATTTACAATGTATTTAAGGAGGAACAGAAGCTTCCTTGTGTTTTGTTAGAGCAGAGTTGGAGAAATAGTTAGATACAGCTTGGAGTTAAGATACACTCAGGGTAAAATTAAGGTAGCTGTACCTTTGACTATGTATGTTTTCCCCAGAAAGTATCTCATCTCTTTAAGCCTTACTCTCCTTGTTGGAAAAATTGGCAAAGTTGAGAGTAAGGCTTAAGGATAGGATTATTGTTAGGGTCTTCTAAGTTTCAGTAATTGACAGGGGTTATCATTAACCATGGTTCTATCATCAAACAGATCCACAGGAGGATGGTGACTCAGATGGAGGCGGGAGGAGATGGGATCTTTTGATAGAAAAACTTTGCTGTTTATTGAATAAGCTATATCAAATAATGACAGCCAAAGTAAAACAACTTCTCTCCAGGCATTGTGTTTGCTAAATCCTAAGCCTGGAACTTTCTTTGCTAGGATAGTCACGTAATTCTCATCTCCTCCAAGTATTGGTTCATATGTCAACTTAGTGAAGCCCTTCCTGACACCCTGTTGGAATGGAAACTTCCTTTCTCCTTCCTGCTTGACTTTTCTCCATGGTACTTAACATCTCTTAAAATATAATTTCTTCATTTTGTTTGGGGTCTCTTGTAAATTTCAGAGACCTAACAGGGTGCTTGGCATTTGATAAATATTTGTTGAATAGATAAGTTATGAATCCTTAAGCCATTAAAATGAAAATCAGAAATCCCACGCAACTTGAGCCACTAGAATTAAAGGAGATGATTGCTGTGCCAAAACACTGTGGTCAAACATATGTGTCTTCACTTCACCAAGTGTTTAACTCCTGAATTCTGGCAATCCCATTACACAGAGTGGGGTTAACTCAGAGTAATGGCTGCCTCCATAAATGATGGGAAGTGACAGAAAGCTACTCCCCAGCCTCAAAGTATGGCTGTGGCTTAGCTTGCTGTTTACCTCCTGACATTGCAATTCAGTGTTCATTTTTCCTTCTTTGCATAAAGATGTAAGAAGCTGTTAGGTTGTGGTCTATTATCAAATACACTCATTAGCAGAAATGACTGGCTGGCCATTTTCGTCTTTCAGGTGATTATCTATGAACACATAGATAATGTGGTTGGGAAAAAGTCATCCTCAAAACTCTCTGCATAGATTCAAGTACAATTCAATAAATCATTGAGATTTGCCCAAAAACTGCAACTAGATTTTCTTCCCCCTATCTAAGATACATTGCTTTCCAATGGCTGCAAACATGGCTTTGAGTTAAAAATGAGGAACTTGAAAAAAATAACAGTGCCAGGGTCTCATCCAAAGAAGTGGGAGTTTGGGCTATCAGAATATTTTAGGCTCCCTCAGGAGTCTCTAATTGGCTTAAGCCAGCTGCTGCCAAAGGGAGGTAGCAAGAGTTTAGTGGTGTTATCCACTGGAACAGGCAAAAGCTTGTATGGTGATTTCAAGGTCATTGTGCTGTATAAGAATAATATGAAGAGTGATCCCCAAACCTCGGTTAAACAATGAACAAACACCCACTTCTTCGCCTTATGGAGAAAAGAGAAAGGTTTTAATTGTCGCTCATTGCAAATGACACTATTTCCTTAAAGTCTTTCGCCTTTGACTTTCCTCCAAAGAGATGCTAGACAGGAAGGAAAAAAGTAGAAATCTTGATCTGAATTTTATATCAAATTGTAGGAGAAAGCTCTCACAGCTTCTCTATACATAAGCTATGCCAGATTCCAGGCCAATGTGATTGTCATTTGCTCTGTGCCATAGTTTGCAATGTTTATTTTCTTTTAGGAATAAAAGGCTGATATTTAATCTTTCATTCACACTTCAGCCAGAGTCTAGTTCATCAAATGCAATTGTCAACAAAGGCATGCTTTCTTTTTTCCTGTTCTGAATGGAACTAGACATCCCATTAAAATATTGAGTGTTTTGCCCCAAGCACTTGGCTAACTATACAGTATTTGATGGTCTACAGGTCTAAAATATTTCTTATATACACTGGCTTGCACACAGAATGCTTCTGCAAAATTAGTTAAAAACCTGGCCATCCCCACAAGTCCAGAATGTTGAGTTAATTTTTCACAAAGGTTCCCAGATGTGCTGGAAGAGCCCCTCATAGCAGATCCTGCCAGCATTTTTTTTAAAAGATTTCATTTGACCTTTCTTGATTTTGATATGAAACACACGTTCAAAGCAATACTGACAAATAATGAAGCTACTTTTCTACATAAGCCAAAACACTATAAATATATCTTTTACAAAGTTTTGAATGGCAACGACGTAAGGTTTTCATTGTGAAACTGGGTTAGCGTTTAGCCAAGTTAATCACACATCTTGACAATGATTCTTTGTCTCATATCACTTTGATATTCAGTGGGTAGGTCATTAGACTCATGAAGAAATAAGTGGGAGAATGTCCAAGGGAATGAAAAACATCTATATAACAGGTGGAGAAGTGGATAGTTTTACTAAGTTCTGAATTTCAAGTTTAAGAGGTGTGGGTACTGATCCCAGCCGGCTCACTTGAGCCCTTGACTTCTGGAAAGTTAAAAATAACAATGGAAGTCTGTGAATGTTCTGAGAAGATCCTGTATTAGTTGCTTCCCCGCGCAGGTATTTTCCATGGCATTGCCATGTGTTTGCTCAAGGTCTTCTGGCAGGACATCACATGCAGCTTTCTTATTTTCTTTTTCTGCCTATAGTTTCTTTGGTATTTACTTTTTAGAGAACTCTTGGGAACACCAAAATAGCCCATATGTGTCTTTTATCCTTATATGAACTTAATTTGTTTTATCATTCATTTTTCCCCAGGTCTAGCTTTAGAAATCCTATATTTATAATATAATTGTGGATCCAGACTCTGGTGAAGGATCAAATAGACATCCCAGCTATTTGAGAGTAAAAGGCTGCCAGTGAGGAATAAGTGAAGCTACCATTAGCCATTTCGAAACAGGCAAAGTAAATTCCACCACAATCTGGTACTAAAGTTTTTCTGGAACTAGAACATTAGTTGAAATCAACTCACACTATATTTCCGAATATTAATATTAATATTAATATTTTATGGAGTATTTACAATGAGCCATTTATTGTCTCATTTTCTCAGCTGATCTTCAGAACAAATGAACACTCCCATTTTGGGGAATCAGAGAAATCATGGTCAAGTTAACCTTTAAAATCTTATCCAGGTAGGTGATATCTGCAAAATGGTGGAGAAATCAGTGCCAAGCTTCCATCCCCTGCATGGAAACTTCAAAAAGCAAGCAGAAACTGCCAGAACCAAATTTGTTAAAATTTTAGAAAGCAATCCAAAGTTTGTGGCTGCCAAGCAAACACTAAAACACCCCAGCAAGAAAGGTATCCTAGAGGGGTAGGACTGCCCTGTGGCATCTTGACTTTTTCTTTCCTACTCCCTTCTCCCTGGATCAGTGCAGTCTTAGGAGTCAGCCCATCTTCCCCGACCCTAGCTGGCTTTTCTGGCTTTTTTTTTTTTTTCTGGCTTTTCTGGGAACTATCTGAAGCTTGACTGGAAGCCATTTGTCATTCATTGATTAGAAAAGTGGAGGACCTTGCTGGAAAACCTCATTAAGCAGATGAACGACATCCAGCTGCTTGGGACAAAAGATTCTGCCCATAGCCAAGGAGGACCTGCATACTGTCCAATGGGCCTTACCTTAACTATGACCTACTTAATGTTCACAGTATCTCACCGGGAAGGGATTGGTAGCATAATCCCACTTTACACATGCACAAACCAAAGTAACTGGGGAGAGGTAAATGCAATTAATAAACCCAGACTTTTTCTTAATTTTAAAATTTTAAAAAACTTTTTACAGTTATGAGAATTGGACAAACCCAGGCTTTTAATCACTTCACCAGCCTGCCTCTAAATGTATGCAGACTTCAAGTCCAGTGACTGAGATGGCAATGGTTGCTGATATGAAAAGTGAGGATGGTAAAATCTTATGTGAGGGCTGGAGGTTTGGCTCAAGTGCTAGAGTGCCTGCCTACCAAGAAGAAAAAAAAAATTTTATTCTAAATTCTTTTATTTTTTAACTTGAGAGCTTATTTCTGCTTTATTAACTGCTTGAAAGACACAGAATTCATTCTTGATGGAATAAGTATTACTTTCTTCCCAGATGATGCAAAATAGATTAATAGTTTCATGATTAATTTCTTGTGGGAAAATAAAGATGATAAAATTGGATAGTTTTTCATAAAGCTATGGCTAAAAATTCACTTCTAGGATATAGAAATAAAAACAGGGAAGGGAGAGAAGAGAAGGCAAAAATTTAAACTCTTCTTAAATAAAACAAAGCATTGCTCTTCCTTATTATTTTCATTTAGAAAGCCCCAGACTGTAAGCTCTTTAGAGGCCAATTTTCACTGCCTTACTGTTGTAGCAAACTAACAGTTGTTGTAATAGTCAATCTGTGGAGACTTGTTACATGAATGAATGATAAATATCTGTTTTACTTGTATATATAAATATAAATATATATATATCTTGCTCCTAGGTAGGCTCTGCTCAAAAGTAGAAGTAGATCCTGCGTAAACAGATTCCGGAGATTGCTTATGCTACCTGATTTCCCATGCATACCCCAGTCCCCCATGGGTCCCAAATGCTGTTCATAAAACAAATGAAAATTCAAGTCTGGTAGTTGCTTTTGCTATACATCTTTAGGGCTGCAGAAGAGAGATACCAGGAGGCACATTAATGGCAAGGTTTTGTTTCCCATATGCTATGCATCTGAACTTGGTTTGTGATCTTTCCTTACCCTTCGCATTGACCCCAGTAAGCCTGTAGCACTTAAGTGCACAGAGGAAAATGAATCTGAACAGTCTATTACTTAAACATCTGCTAAAGACATTCCATCCTGTTGCATTTGCTTTATAGCTGCATGGAAATGCCAACTCCATTTATATTGGTCACAAATGCTTAATCTCTTAAAGGAAATGGATGAATATCTTTTCTGAACATTCATGGAAGTGATCCATTTTTAAACTAAAATGATTTTCAAAGGGAAAGGCAATTCCCATCCCCACACCTAACCACCACCACCAGTTTCTGGTAGGCTCTTTCAGAAAATGCCCAAATACATGGACACACAAATACACACTGGCAATGACTTCCTCTTCATATGTGTGTCTACACCCTCACATGTACACATATTAACGCTCTGTTCTCTGTAGAAAACAGCAAGAATGAGGCCTAAGGATCAGAAATGGGAACATCAGGTAAAAAGAAAAGTCTTGATTAAAATCTTTGGAATTTCCTTTGTGATCTTGACACTTCATTTACCAATGCTTTGTTTCTCTGTTGAAGCCACTAAAAGTCTATATGCAAGAATAAAACAAAACATTTAGTTCAAGGCATGAGTTTTATGCACATCTAGGTGATAATTAAGGACTTGACCTTACAATAATTAGATGAAGAGCAAAACTGGAGGACACCAGCTCAGAAAACAACAGTTGAGTAACTCTCCTGGAGGTGAGTTAGACTTTAGACTGATTCTGTGGAAAATCTGCCTTGAAGATTACTGAGATATATCAAAACTTAGATTGTGCATAAGTTTATCTCCGTACTCCTCAGATCCTCCAAGCTAGTAACTGAAACATTGAAGTAGAAAAATGCTTATCCATATATTTCAAATAATGCATATTTATCTCTCTCCTACATGGAGAAAGGGTTAGCAATAACGATATTTGGTTAGGTTATTCATATTCGAAAATAAAATACCCATAAAATGTCAATATTCAATACTGGCAAGGATTAAATAAAACCAGTATTCTCATAGATTGCTTATATTTAAATTTTTAAAACATTTTATGAAAGCTATCATATTTTAAGAGCTTTAAAATACTCTATACTTTAGTTACACTTATCTCACAGTCTGTTCTGTAGTATGTCCTAAATAAATAATTCATAAATTTATATGCACAAAGACATTTAACATTATTCATAATTGCAAAACACTGAAAGCAGACTTTTCTAATACTGAATAGAGAAATGGTTGAGTAAAGTATGACATGTCCACTATTCACATGGCACCTATAGAGGGTTTATTGTATTAGCTTGGTTGGTTTCTTTTTGAGATAGAGGCTTGCAGTTTAGCCCAGGCTGTCCTCGAACTCTCAATCCTTCTGCTTCAGCCTCCTGAGGGCTGAGATTACATGTCTGGCTACAAAGTATTTTTATAATATGGATAAATGTTACTCATACTATCGAAAGTAAAAGAAATCACAACATAATGTTATATTTCAATTGTGTTTTGGAGAAAAGATAAGTCAATGTATAAAGCAATATTTATTGAGATAGTGTGGTGATTATAGACGCTTTTCAATTGTCTCCTATTCAATTTTTAGAAACATTTTATATTATCTTTATAATTTAAAAATTACATAACGCATGTACCTGTTAATCTCTCTCTCACTCTCATCAATGTATTTGTCTTATATACTGTATTGTAAAAACAACAGTTCTTTTGATATGTAGGAAATGGAGCAGAAGAATGAATGTCATGATTGCAAAAAAACCTGATATAAAGTGTTACTATAAAAAAATGATACATGTTTTAAAGTGATAATGTCATACACTTCTTTCAGTGTCAAGTTATGGGTGAACTTGAATGAATGCATACCTTACTTACAGCCTTCAATTTTAATTTGGTGGCTGGTGCAGTGGCTGAAGTGTGAGGCCCTGAGTTCAAACCCCATACAACCAAAAAAAAAAAAAAAAATCTAGTTTTGGTGTTGTAGAGTTTCTATATACTTGTATAAAGATAAGTATTATGGTTTGTATATGAAGTGGCCTCCAGAAAGGTTCATATTTTGGAGGTTTGGTCCTTAGCTGGTGGTGTTATTTTGGGAGGTTTTGGAAATTTTAGGAGTTGGGACACAGTTGGAAGAAGTAGGTCATTGGGGCTGGTCCCTGGGGGATATCTTGACCCTGGCCCTTTCCTGTTGCTCACTCTGTGTTTCCTGTCTGTCATGAGTTGAACAGTTTTTCTCTGCTCCCATCACCATGGTGTTCTGCCTCATAATGGGCCCAGAAACATGGAGCCAAGTCACTATGAGCTAAACCCACTGAAATGTGAGTCGAAATAAATTCTTTCTCCCTTACGTTGTTCTCTCAGATTTTTTTGCCGCCATGACAAGAAAGATAACTAGTACAATAAGGCTCTCTGATGCTAATCCATGAAAGGTTCATTCTACGTCACTGGGAAAAAGGTGGACAGGGAATGTCAAACCTCCCCTGTAAGAATTTCTTTTAAATCCCGTGACTTTCAATCGTTATTTCTATTGACTAGTTTCCCCCATGGACTTGGTTGTCTTCCAGAGTAAATCCACATGCCCAGGAAGCACTTTGTTAAACTTCCCAAAGACCAACACCGAGTATGCCAGACAAGGTTACCTTCCCAGACCATTCTGAAGCTTGAACCCTCAGAGGGATTAATGAACTCCAAGCTGCAGACTTGTATATGTTGTAATCATTTCAGCCTGCTTTCCAGGGGAAGGAGAGGAAACAAACAAAAGAAGAAATTAAAAAAAAAAAAAGAAGAAAGAAAGAAAGAAAATAATAAACATGGGATTTAAATATAATTCATGCAGAAATAGCCCAAAATATTCCTAATCCTCTAAATTTGCTCATAATCACGCTGATGACAGACTTATTTGGCATAGCTACCCTACTAGCTGTCCTGCTAGTATTTTGCAGTATTATGAATCAGTTTCTGATTTGTTTGGCCGGATATTTGCTGGAAAAACACAAAACTGGAAAGACCATCAAAGATCAACAAAAGGAAAAACATTAGCAAATACTATTAAATAGAGGAACAAAAACTATGGTTTTTTAGTCATAATTTCAGTAATCAAGAACATGTCAAAATAACCTCTATTCTCTATAAACACTCTCATCCAAAAGCAATCAATTGCATTAAAAACAAATCCAATTTAAATGAAATATTGTTTTAATAGAATACTTTGAAAGGACAATATAAAAATTAATAAACATAGACCGAGGGGTGTCGTCCTGTGGCTGAGCACTTGCTTAGCGTGTGTGAGCCCTGGTTTGATCCCCAGCACTTCCAGATAAATATAAATAAATAAATGGAGCGTGAGAGTCTGATGAGAAGGAGCTGTTAGGTGATCTCAAAGTAGTGCTGTCCAGAGACATGGACTCGTCCATGAGTAAAGGCTGCTTGGAGAACTCATGAACTATTTAGAAGACAAACACAAAGATGACAAAATGATTCATGTGTTGGAAAATATGACCAATGAGGACGGGAAAACAGGGCAATTATATGAACTTTCTTAAAGAGATGACCAATGGCAGTTGAATACATTGTTTGAGTTTATAGGCTTTTCAGTAGGAAATGGTTGGTACTGTCTACTAGCATTATTGCTCACATAGTATTAACACAAAGGAAAATGGGGTGGATTTGAAGCACGAAGGCTTTGGGTAGACAGAGTCAGGCTAACTACATGACACAAGGAGTTGCAGGTTGAGGTTCTGGAATCTTTTCTAGAGTGATGAAAAACAAGATTACATCTTCCTTGTGTGGCTCTGTTAAGGACGACGGGTGTGCTATACAGATGTTCGTGTGGCTCCAGCCTAAGATTCAGGCCCTGGGAGAACATTTTCCTGAAGTCCATTTGCTTTAACTCTGAAGCAAATTAATCAAAGATTGTAAAGAAAAGGGGGGTGAAAGCAGTGAGAATCAAGATGAAAATGTAAGCTCCAAACACTTTTTTAGGGAAAAAAGAGGATCATTTAAAAATAATATTATTATATTATAACAATTATAAAATTTAAAATTAAAATCATAAAATATTATAATTATAAAATTTTGATATAATTATAATTATATTATTAATTTTATTAATTTATATTATTCATTATTAATATAATTATTAAAATTGAGATATTTTTGGCAGAAAGTGGAAAAATAGGTATTTGAAATAAAGAACAATATCGAGCATTTCACTTACACTGTGAGCTAGGTATTTTGAATCAACTCATTTTTCCAAGCATGGCGTCAAGAACCATGACGTCAAAACATGAAGACTTGAGGACAGCCCTGACACTGAGGCCACATGCTCAGTATTAATTCAGTGCCACTTGTGCGTGAGGTTCCTTAATATTTTCTGATTATCTCTGACTTTCTTGTATAAATTTTAATGTACAGTGAAAGGATTATAGTACCGATAGGTTTGTCCCAAAATAGATCGTAAGTCAGTTATGAGGGATTCCAGGAACTAGAATTTGAGTAAAGTTAAAGACAATTTACATATGACTCAGTTTCAATACATTTTATATAATGTTGGGTACTTTCACATATAATTGCATCTATGCTTCATTTGTTGTTTTCATCAGTAGCCCTAGATAACTGATTTTAAAAACTCATAAAAGCATGACTACCTTGGGGAGGCTTGCCAACAACTCAAATGCCTAAAATAGCCTTATTCTATGTGTTGGATGTTAAAGGTTCTTGGAGGTAATTAAGCTAATCATGAAACAGAATGATTTGCTACAAGTTGAGCAATCAACAGAAATCAGGAGGCTATTGACTCCAAGTGGTAATGGTATTCAGGGAGAAGCCATCAGTATTATATCCAATTTCCCTACACCTTGAACCAATGTTACACTTAGCCAACACAGCATCTACAGCAATCATCCCCAAAGCTGCTGCTCTATTACTTATAACTGAATCCTTTGTTGGGTGGATACTTTCCACCCAATGGAAATGTATGCGATTTCATTGTCCTTATTTCCATGAAATAAACTCAATTTCATTTATATAGTTTTTAAGGAAAACAGTTTTCTACTGTAGCTTTGTTTTCTGAGTCCCATAACATGGTCTGATTCCCTGAAATAGCTCTCTACCAAAATATTCTCTTCTGTCAAGAAGTGGGATCCTGGAAGGAGTAAATATGTTATGGGTTGGCAACCTCAGACAATTTAAATTAGAATAAACTTGTCATTGAGACTAAAATACCATACATAACTCACATAACTCATAAAATTTTGTACCAGTAAACACATGAATGGAAATCCTGATGTGATAGTTCCCTTTGTTTATGGGAATTGATGTGACTTAGTAGTTCTTTATTTAAGAGTATGATTGCTCCAGAGTCCAGAAATTTTGAGACAAGATTAACTGCATCACTGGGAAAGGATTGCCTTCCAGACAAAAAAAGAATCATTTTTTCATTCCTCCACCTTTTGCATCAGAAAAACAAATAACCCACTTCTTGCCAAAGACACCTGGATTATTTCTCATGAGAGCAAGAAATAGGTTGATTAATGAATTCAGAAAGGGACCATAAGGTCTTAGAGAATCATTGACACTAGGTGTAGAAGGATCCTGAAAATCAGTTTAACTCCCTCATAAGTAACAAAAATTAGACATGAATCACTGCTTTGGAGAAGGCTGTTAGTATCAGGAGTGAGGTAACTCCCTTTCTGCAGTAATGACACTCATTGCTATATACAGAAAGGGTATTCTGGCAACTTCTTTCTACATGGCAGGAATACAGAACAGACTTGAGACTACAGAAGTAAGGTCAGTCATCTAATGAAGTACATAAAAGTCTTTCTTAAATTGGGACTCAAGAACATTATTCTCTCACATGATTCAGAAAATCAGTCCTTTTAAAAAAAATTCCTTCAAAACTTTCATGCATCAAAAGATGGTCTTTAGATACGAGCATGGAAATAATTAGTACTTTTAATTAGCACATCAGGGAAATAAGGCAGAGTAGCCTTAATAAGGAGCGCCAATCTGGAGCACATTCAAGTAAAACCTTTTTTCTAATATCAAAGTGCATCCTACTTACTAACACACCAAATGAGTCATTTTGCAAAATGGAAAATATGATTGGATTCAGGACAAGTTAAAAAAAGAGAAGCCATGATCCCTGGGAACTGGGAAGCACACTGTCTCAGATGTTCACCAATTTTCAGACTTCACTATCTATATAGCAGGAGTTTTGACTACTTGAACTCTAAATATTCTAAAATACTGTACTATGCCTACTTTGAAGATTAAAATTGAAAATAAAAGCTATCTAATATATTAGAAGTGTGCCAAAGAACATTTCTGAACACAGTCTAACACTTGAATTTGGCAACCAGAGGGCTGTTATCACATTACCTCCACCGACAGAGTGAGCACATCTGGAATCCCCATGATCCCGGGAGTTTTGGGGCCTTTGGGGAACAGCCATCTGGTGCAAAGGAAATCTGGACAAAGTGTCCCACCCAGCAGAAAAAAACTGTATTGTGCTGCTATGAAAAGCAGTCGCTGCACTTCCTTCTGATAACACCGCAGCTTCTCAACTGGTGAGTGATGAAGAGAAATCCACTTGCACCCAGTGCTAGTTAACTGGCTTGGACCTAAACCCACACAAACCAATAGAGAAGAAATAGCCATGGAACCATATAACAATCCCTTTTTGAAAGGGCCTGGGCAAATTCTGCTACCTTGATAGTGTCAGCTTTGGGCTCCTGCAGGTCTGACTTCTGTTCTTTATCTGTAAAATGAAGAGGCTGAGCTAACTTGGATATTTTTGACCCTTTCTAGTACTAATATCCCAGCCTTTTTTGATTTTACAGAAAATATTCTGGAACAAGGAATGACAACAAACATTTGAAGGCAGCTCCAGGATAGCATGTTGCTTGACAGCCTCAGACCATTAGGGAAGAAGATTGAACTCAAAGCTGAACTCTCAAATGATCAGAAATGTGGAACATTGTCCTGCCAGGCAATTAAGCAGGTGCTTTCTCTGCTCTAAGCTACCTGCAGAATCTGCAAGGTCTTAGGTTTGCTCTACATTAAAGCCACTGCAAGAATCTTTGGTAGAAGAATGGTGTATGCTCAACTTCCTCAGACCAAGATGGTGTGGCAAGAATGCAACACAGCAGGTTAAGGGGAATGATGAAGGGGGAGAGCAGCAGGGATCATGAGGGGAAGAGGTGGCAGAAAGCTCTCATCAAGAGGGCTCTGTAGGATTGAAATATGAGGACAAAGACAAGGTTTAGATAACTGTAAGATCCAACTAATGCTCATGACAGTAGGTGGCTGGAAGGATAGAGCTAGAGAAATCTGTTCAATCTTTCATTGCGACCTGGGGAAGACAGCTTGGTCAGCTAAATATGGCTCTGCATCCTGGGTCTGCTACTTAATAGCCACATATCCTTGAACTTGCTAAAATTATATTTTTCTCATCAGCAAATTAAAAATGATGTTTCTTTTTTTTACAGTGCTTGAAGAGATTAAATGAGATATTGCATGTCAAGTGTTGAAGATACTTATTCATACATAGTAAACATTCAAAAGTGATATTTTGGTTATTGTTATTATTACTACCCTTGTGTTATTATTAGCTGAAGCAGGGATTTGAATACTGAATGTGCCCAAGAAGATCACAGAGGAAAGTTATGACATAAGGCACCAATGTGATCATGTCTGTAATCCTAGCTGCTTGGGAGGCTGCAACTGGGAGAAACCTGGTTTGAATGCAGCCCAGACAAATAGTTTTTGAGACTCCATCTCCCAAATAACCAGAGTAAAATGGACTGGAGGTGTGGCTCAAGCAGCAGAGTGCTTTACAAATGTGAAGCCCTGAGTTGAAACCCACCAAAAAAAATTATCTATATATATATATATATATATTCATATGACTTCACAAGTGTCTTGGAGGTGAGTAGATAAAGGCACTGTGGGTGAGGAGAGGCTGTGATGTTCGAGAAGGCTTAAGTTAGGGAGGGCCTGCCACGCTCTTGGCCCCAAGGCAGAGGGGACTGGAGAAGAAGCCGTGTCTGTGTTAGGCTGTCAGAGAAGACTGTCACTTTTAAGAGGAAGTCAAATCTCAGTCAAAGCAGCACTATCCTGAAGATGTTTCGTTAAAGAGGTGTTTGGTCTAATCTGTGAGGGGACCACTCTTTCCTCTTGCAGGTTCATAGAACACATAACCCACATGAAGGCTCAAAGAACTCTTGTCAGACTCTTCCAAAGTGCACCTGGAAGCAAAGCATTTTAATATCTGCTCCGTATTCCCATTCTACACAGTAAGATGGAAGATCAGGAGAAGGGTTTTGAGGAAAACTTGAATGAGTCAATGGAGTTTACTGACAGCAGCACTGAGGAAAGGGAAAATGGGATTAATGGTGCAGCTGAGTTAGAAAGGGGATAGGCCAGAGACCGAGTAAACTATGGGAAGGAGTCCAGCCAGCAAAAGCAACAGCCACAGTACTGTGTTTACGCAGTAGAGTGGAAAGAGGAGCATTGGAGGTATTTCATGGCAATGGGATCTAGACAACTTCCAACTCCATGTTAAAAATGGGACTTTGAGGGCCAGGTCTGGTGGTGTATTCTTGTAAATCCAGCTACTTGAAAGGTGGAGACAGGAAGATGGTGATTAGTGGCCAATCTGGGTAAAGTTAGCACAAGACTACCTGAAAAAATTAATGGCAGAAGGACTGGGGATGTGGCTCAGGTGTTAGGTCTTGTGCAAGGCCCTGAGTTCAATCTCCAGTACCACAAATGAGTGAATCAATGAATGAGTAAGTAAGTAAATAAAATGAGACTTTGAAATAAGAACTAAGAGTGAGAGACGACATAGATAGTTGGGGCCAGAAGTAGAACATGTGAAATTTATCCAATGTTGCCTCATTGCCCTTTGAACATTTAGAACAAAGACTTTTTTATTTCTTTTGCAGTACTGGTATTTGAACTCAGGGCCTCCTGCTTGTTAGGCAGTCACTTTACCACTTGAGCTACTCCACCAGCCCTGTTTTGTATTGGGTATTTTTGAGATAGGCTCTACCATTGAGTCACTCCATTGGCCCTTTTTTTGTGATGGGTTTTTTTGAGATAAAGTTTCATGAACTATTTGCTGGGTCTGGCTTTGAACCTCAATCCTCCTGATCTCTGCCTTCTGAATTATAGGCATGAGCCATCAGCATCCGGCTTAAAAATTTTTGCAAACCAGCAATCGGTCCTTGGGTATGAAACATCTTGTACATTGACAGTCTGAATAGATACTTCAGCTAATGGTTAAAAAACAAAACAACAACAAAAAAACTTAAAATGATTCTTGTGTCTTGCCAGTAAAAATACTTAGCATTTGCCTTCCGGCACAGAAAATATAGAATCAATAATTTTGAGTTAGAAAAAAATAATAAATATATGCCATCTTTAATACACTAATGATTAAGCTTTATTTCTAAATTATTTGAGATGGAGGCAAATTAAAAATAAATGGTATAATAATAACTGGAGCTATTTGTTGGAACATTTCCAGTATGCCTTACAGTTTTAAGGTGTGATCCCCTATGAAATTCAATCACTGGTGATTTTCCCATCTGTATTACTCATTAACCCTGCCCTGCTGAATTGTACTGGATGTTTATTCTTAGAAACACAAGATGTTGCTCATTATTCTATAAGTAATTGTTACTGATTTTTTTAAATGTTTGTGCATTTTCATCTACACAGGTAAAGGAAATTAAGTCTTAATGAGATTAAAGTTTAAAACAATAAAACTAAGTTCGAGAAAATTCTAAACAACAATAATTTTTAAAAAAAAACCTCTAGGGTCTGTGCTTTTATTTACATTGTAGATCATAATAATTCAGTCCTCCAGGTAGCTATTATATATCTATTAAAATTAGACATAAAGACACACTTACTAGAGGTGCTTTCTCCTGAGATGATATGCACATTTTCTCCCTTTAAGGGGTCCTGCAGTTCATTGGGATAAATTGCCAATTAATTATTTTTTCTGTGAGAACATTTAGGGTTACCATGTGGATCAGAACAATACTCTTTGAGCCTATTACCAATAGATATTCAGCTGGGAATGGTGGTGCACACCTGTAATGCAGTACTCAGGAGGCCGAGACAGGAAGATTGAGAGTTTGAGACCATTCTGAGTTACACAGTGAGACCCTATCTCAAAACACAAGCAAACATTAGCAATGATCACTTTAAGATAGTAAAGAAAAATAAATAGATATTCAGGGCAAACATAACCTTTAGAATTGGCAGTGGAACCAGACCCCAGTGGTTTAGGCCTATAATCCCAGCTACTCAGGAGACACAGATCAGGAGGATCTGGGTTTGAAGCCTGCCTGGACAAATGGCTCACAAGACCCTGTCTTGAAAACACCCAACACACATACATACACACACACACACACACACACACACACACACACACACACCAAAAAACAGAATTGGGAGTAGAAATGCTTAAAATTTTGCCCCAGCGGAAGGCAAACTGGGAAATCTTTTACTGGCTTCAAAGAAACAAGAAAATTGAACCTCAAAATAAATAGCTTGACTAGTAAAATTCTCAATGTTCTGTAAAAGTTGTGCTGATACAAACTCATTCAATGATACACTTGCTTTGCAATCTCTACTTCTTTTTTTTTTTTTAATTCTGTTTTTGTTTTTGAGCAAAAAGATACAATGCAAGCCAGGCACAGTGGCTTAAACCTGTAATCCTACTTGGAAGATGGAGATCAGGAGGATCACAGTTCAAGACCAGCCTGGCAAAATGTTCAAGAGACCCATCTCAACCAATGCCTGGATGTGATGTCATGTGCCTGTCATTTCAACCAGGCAGGGAAATACAAAAAGGAGGATTTGGTCCAGACTAACCAGGGCATAAAGCAAAACCCAATCTCAAAAATATGAAAAAGCTGGTGGAGTGACTCAAGTGGCAGTCATTCTACAAGGTAGGGTGCCTACCCAGCAAGCATACACAAAGCCCTGAGTTCAACCCCTAGTACCACTAAAGGGTAAAAAAAAATAAATAAAAAGGATATGAAGCACAGACTTATGATTAATGAGCCTGGCATCCAGTGGGCACATGATAAGAGAAAGGGCAGCAGTGGATTGACACATCACCCATGGTTTAGAGCCACCACGTGGTTGTCACTGTGTAGGCCTATTTGGTTTGTTAGGCTGAGGAAGCTGAAGTAGAGACACAGAGAGGATGGAAACAGAAAGGAATCAAACATCTAGACATCCTCTCACTTAACCTCTCAGCAATCCTGTGAAGTTTGTATCATTAATTTTATAAACTGGGAAAGTCAAGGATACAGCAAGAATCATAATGGGCTGACCAAAGTGTTCAGGGGGTCTTGTTCTTACTACCCATCTTATACTCCAATGCTTAATCCTCTCCCACTCCCTTATTCCCCATTCTTCCTCCCCTACTCCCACCCAACACAGTCACCCAGGACAGGGTGACTGTTTTGAGAACACTTTGGTACTGTAAATTATAAGGAAGCAAAATCTTTCAGAGCAGAGGAAAAATTCCTCTTTTGACGAAACATCCTACATAGCAATTGAGAAGCACGGGTTTCCCCCAAATGAAGTTGGGGAAGCATGTTACTGCTTGTCACATGGCCTCAGTTCAAAGTCACACGTGCTATGGACTTTGGTGAAATGTGCCTCTGTGTGGTTCACATGAAGCCACACACCCAGCACTCAAAATAGCATTCACGACTTCTGACATACTAAACAGAAAAAACCCCACTATTTTAATGAATCAAGTGCACTGTATAGGTCTTAAGGAGGAAATGTACCCTGCCAGCTTGAAGTTGTCCATCTCTCAATACTGAAAGATTGATTTTTGTGACTGAGATTAATAAAACAGTTATTTGTGTTTAGATTTAAGTGTAATTGGACTGATTGGGAAAAGCAGGTGCTAGGTTGATGCACAATGTCTGTGACACATGAGTCATGTCGCTGAATTACAAGCTATCTTTACCATGAAAATGGAAGCCCAAGCCAACTCTGTGTTGTACAATTTACACCATTCACTGAAATTATAGATAATTTCAGCCTGCGCATTTGTAAAATAGTTATGCCATTTTTGCTTTAAACATCTTTTGTAGTTGAGATTTCCGACTCGTCTAAATAAATATTACCATCCATAATAACCATTACCAATCCATTATGAGGGCTCATGGAAATACATACAGCTTTTATTCTTAATCCAAGAAATAAAACCTATGACTTCCACTTGTATCTTTGATAAACAGCTGAGTTCTCACAGCTGTTATGATTTCAACTATGAAGAAAATTGGAACTTTGCATCTTCAGTGGCTAAAAATTACTCAGATAAAAACACTTCTTCAAACATTGCTATGTGACTTTTAGGAGCTTGGGGTGTGATTAGTACAGTTGAATAGAGCACTGTGCTAAATGGTAATGGCCCCTTGTTCAAAATCCAGGAAGGTCAGCAAGATTAACCCTCCCAAGCTATTGAGATTCTCCTATAGTCTCCAGGGAGATTAGACAAGAGAGAAGGAACAGATCCATACAAATTCAGTCTTTAATGCTGGCAAATGTAGCTTGAAACACATTCAATATCGATAAAGGTCTACAACATCATCTCATAGGAAGACACAGGCAGAACCCACTTGGAAACCTTGCTGTCTGCTGTCTTTTTTTTTTTTTACAGCTTTTTGATTACTTGTATATAACTAATCTCAACAGAGAGAGCTCCCAACTCTGATCCAAGTGGGTTCTGCCTCTCTAAGAGATGAAGATTTCTAGAGTTGAACGTAAAATAGTACACAGCCTATATCCAACTGACTCACATCCAAAGGATTTCCTCGCTCTTTCTTTTCATCCCTTGTTCCCTTCACCTGCTACCATCTTTGAAACTTTTCGACCCTTACCTTTTCTGTTTAGTCACTCAGGAGTGACAAGCTTGGTAGACGAAGTTTGTTCATGATTTCACACTCATCTTTACATTTTTCCCATTTTCGAGCTGAGAGCTCTGTAGTTAATAGTATCATTTCCCAAGTCTGGAATCCTTGTCTCTCTTTACAAACAAGAATCAAACTTACTGTATTAAATCTTAAGCATGTTTATCCATAAGAAATTCAAGGCCATAAATCTTAATCCCTAACCGCAAATCTCCAATGGAAGAAATTTCTGGAATTCAAATATCTCTCATCTATTTTTCATTTCTGCTCATACCACTTATGTAATTGAAACATTAAATAGATCCTCGTTTCCTGAGGATCTATTTTAAATGCCTTGTAAAACTCTTAGTGATCTGAACTGATTTCCAGTTGAGCTACATTTTACTTGCTCTAAATTTCCGGCGTCTCTTCAGGCCTTTAGGTCTTTGGTTGTTTGTCCTACCTCTCTTCCCTGCCCTTCCTTAACTATCCTTCACTTCTTAGCTTAGATTTCTCTTCTGCTGGGAAGACTTCTCTAGGCTCCAAATAGTAGGCTATGGAACTCTCCTCTGTGCAGCCTACCCCTTCCCTGGTTTTAGCATTTATGATAGTGTAGATGACCATACGGTAACTTGTCAATATTTCTTCCTACCCTCTCTAGGAAGCACTGTATAAGGTAATTACTGCCAAGCCACAATAAAACCAACCCCATGTGAGGGAAAAGTAAGGCTGTTCCAAGAGGACTTAGCATACTAGTATCCCTTTAGCATGTCTCATAGATGGTCACTACCTCAAAGATCCAGCTTCATGCTGGTATCAGATTTTCTTGTTTTAAAAATAACTCCAGGCTGCTGATTCATATAATTCTAGGCCAAGAAGAGAATTGTATCTGTCATCAATTTCTCTTCTCCCTGATACTCCTACACTAATAACTTTAGCATTTTCTAATCTGCAAAGATCTGTAACCTCTGCTCGCTACATGACTTAACTAGGAAGCCTCCTATCTGCTGCTTATCTAACCCAGCCTGAGATGATGAGTTCTTGCATTTTTCCTCAAACAGAAATCTAGGTGCATCTCCGAAAACAGTCATTTAAAAATCAACCCATAAGGAAAACAACAGGAAATACCTAATGGGAGTAAAAGGCAAACATTTATGGAGACTAGACTTGTGTATTTACAGCTCTCTAGGCTGATGGACATTGGAAAAGTAAACTGAAATTATAGATAGCAGGCTGCGGAATTTGGCTGGACTTCAGAGAGTCTTAATATGTTCTTACACTAAATGACTGCTACTCAAGGTTAACAAGGAAATTTGATCATCTTGTGGAATAGAGCTGACTCCGCTTGTATCATATCAGTGTATTTCTGTTGGTTGATTATTCCAAGAGACAATATCATACAAATTGAGTTTTGCTAGAAACTTGCCTGGAAATAGTTCAATTTATTTACCTGTTCACAAAGACAAGGGGATATAAGATTATCGACAGTTAAAAATGGAATGATTTATTTATCTTGAACACCATGGGCAAATGTGTATCTCAGCACATTTAGGTAGGTGTTTATTCAAGGCTCTCTGTGGAAGCAGAATGAATGAGAAGCAATTTATGTGAATAAGAAGTATCAAAGTGATAGCAAAAATTTTTATTTCCTTTTTCTTTAGAAGATTTAAAGGAAGAATCTTTTTAGTTCCCCAAAGGTACATTTTAGAATTAAGTTTTATTATTTTAAGAAATTATTATTGCATCTTTCTTTCCCCAAACTCTTCATGTTTTTGTTTAACTTGTTCTCTATAGAATAGTTTATACTATAGAAATGTTACTGACAAATAACATTCAGTAAACAGTTTAAGAAAGAATATAAACTTTGAGAGAAAAGAAATACAGTAGCAGGCCGGGTGCAGGTGGTTCACACCTGTAATCCTAGATACTCAGGAGGCAGAGATCAGGAAGATAGCAGTTGGCAGCCAGCCTGAACGAATAGCTCGAGAGACCCTATCTCAAAAATACCTAACACAAAAAGGGCTGGTGGAAGGTGTAGACACTGAGTTCAAGCACTGGTACCATAAAAAAAGAAAAAGAAAAAGAAAAAAGAAAAGAAATTTAGTAGCAAAAAATAAAATCAATTGGTATATATTTAAATTTAGTTTTACCCCTTAAATTCTGCTCTTGCTTGTGGATTTTTTAGTAGTTTGCAAAATGTCTTCTTTTAAAATTTTTAAAAGGCTCAAAATTACTAAGAAGGAATATTATTTTAGTGGAAAATAGCCATGTGGTTTCTGGGAAGGACTACATTAAAATAATGAATTTAATTAGAAGCAGGAAAGATTGGGTTACATACAACAAAAGCCAACAAAATACGCTCAACCTCAAGAGTAACTGCTGGCTAGAAGTTTCCAGAAGAGGACTGGGAATAGTTTTCCCAGAATATTTTATTTCCTAAGTAGCCTAGATAGAGGTCCTTATCCAGCTTCATATTCCTCACTGGAAACTGACATGGCGGTGGGAGTTACAACTCGTAGGAGAGTTTATACAATGAAAATGAAGGGAGCTATGGGTACAAGCCTAAACTTGTTTTAACCCAAAGTCCTGACCATAAAATTATTTTTCATCATTTAAATCACATCTCTAATTGCAGCTGCTTGTTGGTAAAGCAATGGTTTAGTTGGTGCCTGGAGAGATGACCCAGAGTTCCTGCTGTCTCCTCCCCATCCTGAACCTAAGAGAGCCCTGGATCCCTAGCCCTCATCTTTGGAAGAGAAGGGAACACTGAAGCTCATGGAAGTAACTTTGTCTCTAATGGCAGGAGGATTGGAAACTTGGAATACTCCTGGAAAAGGAGGATCCAACATCCTGGTTATCAGGCCATGTAGCCTGTCAAAAATGTGCCCATGGGACAGACAGAAAGCCAGTTAGACTTAAATTCTTTCACAGGCAACTTTTCAGTTTGGAAGAAAGGCTTGCTCAATCTTTTTGAGAGAAGGAGTGCTTAATTTAGCTTTCAACTAACACAGATATTTCTTCTCTAATAGTAAAAACAAAACAAAAAACAAACAGGAATGGAGGTGTGTCTCAAGTGGTAGAATGCCTGCTTTGCAAGTCCAAAGCCGAGAGTTCAAACCCCAGTCCCACCAAAACAAAACAAAAACAAACAAAGCAGACACAGTTCATTTTTGTTAATTTAATAACCCAGACTTGGAATAAGACAAAATTTGCCATAGATGGGACTGAAAGAGATTTTTAAATTGATGTAGAAGAAACTCATTTTAAATTGTTGAAAATGAATGCAAAATTCTAACACATAAAGAAGCAAAGACAGAAACAATTTCTATGAAGAATTATAAACAATAAATGAAAAATTTCAACATTTTTGATAACCAACGAAAGGAATGTCAAATCAATGATGCATTATTTAACTAAATTAACAATAATGAACACACGTCACTACCTTCTAAGGGATAAAGTGTTTGTGGAACAGATTTGTTCTTATAATACTGACACCATTTTTCTTGACCTAATTTTTTGGGGGGGCAGCACTAGGATTTGAACTCAGAACCTCATGCTTGCTAGGCAGGCACTCTACCGCTTGAGCCACTCTGCCAGCCTAGTAACATTTTTATTGATTCACCTCTTTCTAAATTGGCCTGGAAAGTATTTTGATACCACCATTATTATCTTCAAGCCACTCCATACCTAGGAATTTATACAAAAGTTTGATTTACCCAAAGGTTATTCAAACTGAGGAAAATAAACCCATAATTTTCACCTTTATCCAAAATGGAAAAAAAAATTAATGAAAGGGGTAATGGTAGCTTGATGGTTAAATAACAGCAATTTCATGCAGCATTAGTCAGATAATAATCACTGAATATGCGTTACAACATACAGATGTGTCTAATGTTGAGTGCAAAAACAGGGTAAATTTACCATGGTATACATACAATGATAGCAATCATGAAAAAAAGAAAAAGAAAAAGCCAAATGTGTGAGGAAAGACAGAGGACACACACACACACACACACACAAATAGGAACAGTTGATGTACCAAGAAAATGAGATTTTTTTTAAAAGGTCTTGATAATGCAGCTATAAAGAATCCTTACTTTTTTTTTGCATTACTGGGGCTCGAACTCAGGGCCTTCACCTTGAGCCACTTCACCAGCCCTATTCTTGTGAAAAGCTTTTTCAAGATAAGGTCTCTCAAACTATTTGCCCAGGCTGGCTTCAAGCCGCAATCCTCCCTATCTCTGCCTCCTGACTAGCTACGATTACAGCATGAACCATAGGTGCCCGGCACTCTTAAATAATTTTTAAAATTCATGGGAAAAAGTCAAGAGGACTTTTATAATGCAAATCAGGTGGATTTATATTAAAAAGATATGCAATCTGAAAATGGAAATTTCAGCTCAGCCACAGCTCATAGCAGGAGCTGTAGGATAACAAGGTTATCTTTTTCTGGCTCTTATCCAAATGGAATTGCTGGAATTGAAGGTTACTTAGGACATTTCAAATTCCTGTAGTCCAAAGGAGAAAATACCGAAAGCCTCAAAGAAAAATCAGTAGACTTTCCTCTATTTTCTAGACCAGGACTGGAATAAGCATATTTTAAATACTGCCTTTCTAGAGAAAATAATTCCAAGTCTTTGGAGATAAAATTAGTTTTTCCAATTGTGTTTACAATAATAATATTCAGATAAATATTGGCAACAATAAAGATTTTTACTACCCTTAAAGCACAAGTTGAGTAATTTTTATTATTTTTCAAGACATCATTTTCAGGAGTATTCTTTATTATTTTATTTTTAATTAGGAAAGCTTGAAAATGTTTTTGCTTCAGGAGAATTATTTGTTTTAAAGTCGATTTAGCTTATATCACCCTTAGGTGAATTTTCTAATGAATGATATTTCAAATCCTGCCTTTGTTGTTTTTTGGGTTTTTTTAAGACCTCCCACATACGCTCCTGATCCGGTTCCCATCAACTCACAGCCAAGTGAAGTGAGCAGTGCTATCTTAGTCTTGACTTTCAGGTGAGCCTCAATATTTCAGGTAACAGATGTAAAGTCATGTGACTGGTCTATGGCTGAGCTGCGTGTAAAAACTCTTATTTTCTGGGTCTGGATAGAATGTCATCCACTTGGTCACATGCCAGATAGAGCAAAAGAAAAAGACATTCTCTTGTCCTCCCTTTTAATCTTTCCTTTTCTGCAATGAGGGCTTTCTCAAGGTAACATGGTGGAAAGTGGGTGAAGGACAAGGACAATTGTGGGTGACAAGGTTGGAGCCCTTTTCCCTGGAGACCATAATATGTCACGACAAGAGCAGAAAACTGGGGGAGGAGGGCAGTTTGAAGCTCTGTTATTTTAATCCCTATAAACCTTCATAAAAATTATGATGCAAATTAAAAGAAACCAGAAATCTCTGAAAGCCATCTGGCTGACTTAAGTCTATTTCTTCTAGCATCTTTTAAAGACAGATCAGAAAATCCCAAGACAATCTGAAAGTAAGTCAGGATGGAAACTGTTCCTCAGCTGACCAATTTCCTTCCAAGCTCCCTGGGCTTCAAAGGAATAGCTCCATAATTTGGAGAAGAAATCTAAAGGGCACCAGCCACCTTAATGAGCTCTGGTGACCTGGAGATGAGGCATCTGAAATGCTGAACAAGGGATGGGGTTCAGACGCCTGCGCAGAAGTGGGGGACAGCTGCTTAATTAAAAGTGCCTTCTAGTACTGTCTTCGGTGAACTGTTGAGAAGAGGCAGGGACCTTGCACTTACTTAATCACGTCAAACACTCAGTGTTAGTTCTTCTGTTTGTGGTAATGTGGTTCCTAACTGCTCCAAGTTGGATGGCTCCTTCCAGAGAACTCTGACTTTCCATCGCCTTAAACACACCATACAATGCCCCGGCTGCTGCATTTGGTTGCTGAGTCAGCATCTTCCAAGCTGCCTTCAATTGAAAGACAGACAGAGGAGTCTAAGGAAACCCTCACTGGGCCAAATCCTTCTCCTGTGAGAGGACAAGCTTAATGAGAATCAGCCGTGAGCTCTTGGCAAGCAGCCTCTGGAATCAGCATGATTTACAGGCAGCACAAGCTGCAGTTTTCTGTCTTAGCCTCTCCTTTTCATGTTAAAACATTTGCATGCATAAAATTTCAATTTCAGCTCATAAGGGCAAAAAGAAAAACAGCAGCCTAACTTTATGGCATGTATGCAAGGCCTTGGGAGAAGATGGAACCCACCTTAGATTTCACGACTGCAAGGAGCTTAGTGAATAAATGGGCACCAAATAAATACCACACAGGGCCTGAACAAGTTCATTGACAGACTGACTAAAATCAAGGTGCTATGGAAGCAGTGTTAAGCATGGGGTTTTCCATTTTCCTCCAGAGCCTTTGTAGTGATGGAAGGATCTTGTGGAATGAACCCATCTTTGTGATGGTGCCTAATTTGATGGTGTTGCAACAGTTTCCTTTCTACAAGTGGGTCTCCTGGTAGATATGGTGTTTACCCCAAATCCACAAGTAATAAATTACTATGGTCTTGAAAAATTCAAGCAATATAGATAAAGCTAAAGTCCTTCTGGGCTCATCTCCCTACCTCACAACTTGTCAGTTCTAATCCCTGGAAGGTCATTAGCACCATTTCAATGTGAAATATATATGTGTAGATCTTTTCATTAGCATTTAAGTGCTCTCTCTCTCTCTCATAGATACATGCATACATGGACATGAAGAAAAATGTAAGTTTTAAAAAAAATACATGTGATACTGTTATATACGTATTCATCTTCAACTTGTTTTTCTAGTATAATATACCTTGGAATATTTCAACACATATACAGCTTTGGTGTTTTTTGTTTTTTTTTAATTTTTGGGTTTTATTGAGACAGGATCTTACTGCATAGTACACGCAGGCCTTGAATTCACTATGTAGCCCAAACTGGTCTGGAGCTCTCAATTCTTTATCTCAGCCTCCCAGCTTATTTTTCAAAATTGTTACACAGCACTCTGTAATAGGGATATGCCATAATAAATTCCCTATGAGTTTACAATTTTGTCATTCACTGAGATTTCCATTTTTCCATTATTTCTAATATTATAGTAGATTTTGTTGTTCCTATCCACATTATCACATAAGCACATATTTATCTAAGGAAGATATGGAGACATGGACTTGCCAAATCAAAAGGCAGGAGCTCTTAGAATTTTTAATAGAGGAATATTGCCAAAAACCTCTTCCATTAACAGTGGGTTTTTTTTCCCCCATACTTTAACCAACATAATATTATCATTCAACCTTTGACAATATGATGGATTAAAGAAAAATGGGGGATTTCATCACTTCAATTTGCATTTCCCTGGGGAGTATTTAAGCACTTAAAATAGTTTTTCCTTTCCTTTATTTCCTATGTAAACTCAGCACTCATGGGAAAGGCGATTGTGAATTCCAGGTGGCCGTATTGGCTGGAGGTGGTGGTGGTTCCCATATTGTTCTTAGTGTCTAATTTTGTCAAATTTTGATCAGCTGGTGTGGCTTGGATGATTTTTTCTTTTTGGAATTTGATGAGATACACTTTATGATGTACTTTTTGGTCTGTTTTTGTAACTGTCCCATTTACACTTAAAATAATGTGCATTCTTTGTTGATTAGATGCAAATCTCCACAAAAATCAGATTTGGTTAATTTTTTAATTAATATTCTCAATACCCTTTGGACATGTTTTTTTCAATGTTGGGGATGAAACCCAAGGCCTCACACATGCTAGGCAAGTAGGTGCTCTACCTCCATTTTCGTGAACTAGCAATTTCTGGGAGAAATATGATCAAAACTCTCCTAGGAGAATGAACTCATGAGTAATATGAATTTGCCAATTTTTCCGAGGGGGCGGTAACTGGGATTTGAGTGCAGGGCCTCACACTTGATTGGCAGGTACTCTGCCATTTGAGCCATTCCCACCCCTGCTAATTATTTTTGTATTTCTATTAGTTGTTGCTTTAAATATTTCCATGTTATCTTAAGTGCATAGTGGTTTGTGAATAGTTTATCTTCTTGGCAAATATCTTTCACCAATGTGAAATGTTCTTTTGGGGGGGGTTCTTCTGGTTTTTTTTTTTTTTTTTTGCTTTATATTGTATTTTGTCTGATAGTTATATTGCTAAAACTCCTTTCCCTGTGTTATTCTTTGCCTGGAACATCTTTGTTTTCTTGCTTCCTGAGTACTTTTGAATACAGAGCTTGCAGTGTCTCTAGGTTTTGTGGCAGTCTTTGTTGTGATCATTTTGGATGGTGCCTTCCTACCTGCCTTCTTCTTCCTTTTTTTTTTTTTTGTGGTACTGGGATTTGAACTCAGGGTCTCACACTTGCTGGGCAGGCACTCTACCACTTGAGTTACTCCATCAGCCTTTTTTGTGTTGGGTATTTTCAAGATAGGGTCTCAAAAACTATTTGCCTGAGCTGGCCTCCAACTGTCATCCTCCTGATCTCTGCCACCTGAGTAGCTAGGATTACAGACATGACCACCAATCATGGTTAGCCTTCTATTTTTCATATATGTTAAATGCCCTCTTTTCCATAAAATGGCAAAAAAAATGTTTTCTACCACTATTAAAAACTGAAATGTTTGTTTTTCATCCTTTAAGGCAGGAAGGAGAGATGTCGTTTTATGTTCAGGTGGCCATTTTGAGCCAGTCCTACACTCTCTGTAACATCAGATTTCCTTCCCACCTTCATTTTAAAACATTCTTTCCTTCCCTTCCAGCATGGCTGACCTGCATTTTGAAGGAGCCGTGAGAGATGTGGTGTCAACTAAAGTTTGTGGCTATGTTTAGTCAACACACTCATTGAAAAAATCTCTTTGGGTTCCATTTCTTTGTGGTCTACAAGTTGACTGCAGGTTGATGCTGCAACTTGTGTTTCACTAGCATGCATTATTTAGTACCAGCTTTCACAGCTGTATGTTATCTTCTTTCCCATATCATTCCCAGAACATTCTGTTTAAATTGTAAACAGTCTCTTTCAGATAGCACTACTAGTGACATCGAAATATTGTTACTCTCTGGGTGATTTACTGGCAATACAAATATTCTAGTCTCTTCCATGGGAAAAGTATGTTTTAAGCTACTGACTAGACTAGTAGCAAGGCCTGGCACAAACTAAGTACAATATAACTCTTGGCAATTTTCAGCCATTAAAAGTAGCATTTAGAATATACAATTTTTAGAGTCAGAGGGGAAAAAAAACCCCAAAATTATTCATAAAAGACTTGAAAGTGTTTTGCTTTCTTGTTTTATTTAAAACATTTCCACCTCATTTTCTATGTTTTTCTTTACACATCAAAGGGAGTTTATTTTTATTTGTAGGTCATCAAAATTCCAGCCAGAGGCTCTCAGACTCAAAAGGGCTTCCTTAAGCCCATTGTGTGATGCTTTCGAGGTTTTGTGCTTTTCCTAAGTTGATCCTTTGGCTTGGAGAAGAGCTAGTAACAGAATATAGGTGTCTGTGTAGTCACACATACACTTACATTCACAAAAGATTCTTTTTGGGGGCAGGGGGGGAGAAATGACCCAAGCCTTGTATGCACATATGAATAATAAAATAATAATAATAATAAAAAAGATTCTTTTTTAAGTCCTATTTCATCTGCAAATGACTAAAACTCCTGGAAAGAAACTCAGTGGCAAACATGGATTCCTTCCATTGTTATGGGAGGGAGCACTGAGCAGGAAGGATGAATTGATGATTTGCTAAAATAGTCCAAATCAAGAGATGTCAGGAGAGCAATGTGGTGTCTTTCCTACTAGCAATACCTTCTCTATCACCATCTCCAAACCCTCCCAGCCTCGCCATCTTCTTGCCACACATCTCCATTTTTTAAAAGGACTGTTGCCTTTTTCAATAAACTATTTCATCAATTCATCCCTAGAGGAACAAAAAATATAAGCTTATGGTTTAGTTTTTAAAATGTGGATGTCTTTCTGATTGGTAGTGACCTTAAGAAAAAGTCAGCCAAATCTGAGACTCAGGTAATCCATTGTAAATTAGACGATGATCTACCTGTTATCCCAAATAAACTAGAAGGATGGAGACACAATATTGCTTTATATTCCTTCCAGCTCTTTGTCTGCTGCTTCCTCTTGTGTGGAAGTCCATTTGTTCATTAACCTGGCCCAGCTCCTCTCAATTGGGCACATGGCAGGCTCTCAGGTAAATATATATTCTAAACTGTGCTCTGTATAGCATACATGGAGCGCACTCTCTGCCTCTAAGTCATGAATCATTCTTTAGACTCTAATGAATTGACAAACATAGATTCTAAGAGCCTGAAAACTATGAACAGTGGACTAGCTACTAGTTTCATAAATAAATTTTGGTGTGAACACAGGCAAGCTCATTCATTTACTTATCATCTATGGTTGCTTTCTTTACAAGAGCTGAGCTGAATAGGCATGACAGAGACTGTAATGACCTGCAAAGTAAGGAAAAACTTTGCCAACCTTTGCATTTAGGATCTATTTATTGCCTTTTGTGACCAACCTGGAGTTTGAGCCAGTCTGATTCACAGGCTAGCCAATGTGTAAATCAGCAAACAGTAAGTAACAGTGTGTATTCACATGGAGCATTACAGATTATAAAGCATTTCACATGCTAACACTTCTAATCTCGCAATAACCCTAGAAAATAGACAGATGAGTATTACTTTTCATGAGGAAAGGGATTAAAAAACATTAAATGATTTTTTTCTTTTAACAGCTAAAATGATCCCTTAATCTCTGGCAAATGCTTATCTTGTTTTTAGAGATGGGTGGTGGTGGTTACTAACATTGTCATCTCATGATGCACTGATTGAAATGATATATTAGAAGGTCACCTACAATTAATTGTATTCTGTGTATATACTGCATCTTCTAGATACTGTATTTTAATGTCACTATAACATAAAATGTTATCTAATGGTTTAAAAAATAAATTTGGGCCTAAGTTGTAATTTTTAAATATAGCATTAGGTTTTTGAAATCTTAGAACCTGCTAGATGAGTCAAGCTACATGGTGTTTCTTAGATTAACAAAAGTAAGAAAACAAACAAAGAAACAAAACCCCCAAACACTCTTGGAATAGCAGAGAAAAATAAGTATCTTTGGAAAAATAACAAAAAGTTGATGTGGTGCTCTGTGAAATGAGTCAAATCCTATTGAAGTAAATGTTGCATTGGTGGCTACAAACTTCTAAGTGAGTATCATAATCTGTTTTTTGTTATTTTTGGCAGTACTGGGGCTTGAATTTAGGACCTGATGCTTGCTAGGCAGGTACTCTATCACTTGAGTCATGCCCCTGGCCCCTGGTTTTGCATCACCCAAGAATTGATTTTCTGCATGACTAAACAACTCAGGAGGAATCTTTAGGTGACAACCCAAGACACTGTTGTATGAGAGTTGGAAAAAATTAATACAATGTACTGTGTGATTCCTAATATGTAGCGGTGGGTAAAAAGCAAATCTATGATGACAGTAGAAAGATAGCTGGTTGCTGGAGTTGGGGTGAAGGGGAGATGGATAAGTGGAGGACAGAGGATTTTTAGGACAGTGAGACTGCTCTGTATAATCCTCCATTGGTGTACATGTCATTGTACATTTGTCAAAACCCATAAAATGCATGACACCAAAAGTGAACCCTAGGAAACCAGGCATTGTGGTTCAAACCTGTAGTTCCAGCTACTCTGGAGAAAGAGGCAGGAGGATTCAGTTTGAGGCTAGCCAGGCAAAGGTAGTGGTGAGACCCTGTTTGAAGATAAAAGGGGTGGGGAGAGAGTGTAGCTCAAGTGGTAGAGGGCTTGCCTAACATGTGCAAGGCCCTGGGTCGAATCCTCAGCAGCGCAAAAAAACCCAAAGTGAACCCTAATATGAACAATGGGTTTGAGCAATGATGGATAACCACGTGTTCACGTAGATTCATCAGTGTAATAAAAACACTGCTCTGCTGGGGTTCCTGATAAGGGAAGAGGAGGCTGTGCGTGTGTGGGAACACAGGGCCTGTGGGCAATCTGTATCTTTGCTCAACACTGCCGTGGACCTAAACTCCTCTAAAGTATAAAGTCTGTTTCTAGAAAATTAGCAAAATGATCCCACCAAGGCCACAATCTTACATCCTTCTCGGAAGGCTCACGAATGTGCATTTAAAAATAATTGCTGGAGGCAGGCGCCGAGGGCTCATGCTTGTAATCAAGAGGTAGAGATCAGGAGTATCGTGGTTCGACGCCAGCCCAAGCAAATAGTTTGATGTGACTTTACCTCAAAAAACCCATCACAAAAAAAGGGCTGGTGGAGTGGCTCAAGATGTAGGTCCTGAGTTCAAACTCCAGTCCCACCAAAAAACAAAACACCACCACCACCACCACCAAAACCCCATTGTTGGGCATACTCTGGTGTGAATACAAGAAAAAGACTTGCGTCCTCCCAGGCTGGACCCATAGCACAGAACTTACTTCACACCCAGACCGGAGCTCCCATGAGCAGGACTCTTCAGGAGGCAGCATTCGGCTTTGGAAAGCATGGGCCCCCAGGCAGGACTGGCACAAGGCAGGCTCAAAGTCTGGCTCCCCAGGAGGGAGGAGCACCCCTGAGGGCCCGGGGTACTGCAGGCTGGGACTCTGATGCTTGTCCGCACTCACCATTGGGCTCTTGATCCATCTTCGGACCTACAGAGTGCAGAAGAAAAGAGAAAGCAGATGTGTTCGCCACCTCTGAAGTTTAACGCAGCTCAGGTGGGAAATTTGGTAAGATGGATACTCATGAAAGTCCAGCCTCACAACCAATCTGTCTTCCAGCCTTTACACAGCCCAAATGGGTCCCTGCTCACGGGTCCCTTTCCAGGACCGTGTGTGCTTTGGCTGTTCATTTCCTCTCACTGAGTCTGTCTCCACATTTATGAGATTGGGGTGATATTTTCTCCCGGGTTGTAAAATTTTACAATGTTTTTATTTTATTTTATTATTTTCCTGCAGTGCGGGGGATTGAATCCAGGACCTTGGACATACTAGACAAACACTCTAGCACTGAGCTAGATTTCCAGCCCTACAGTGCTTTTGTTTTTATTTTTATTTATTTATATTTATTGAGCCAGGGTCTTGCTATGTAGGCAACTGGCCTCAAACGCTCGATCTTTCTCCACCTCCTGAGTGCTGGGATTACAGGCACGAACTACCATACCTGGACCTACAATGTTTTTAAATGTCCAGGTGCTTGGGCCCATAGTTGTTCAATAGATGGTGACTATTTTACTTCTGCTGTTATTGTTAGGATTATTCAGATAGAATGACAGTTCGTTCTTTTACTTTTTGTAGTACTGCGGTTTGAACTCAGCACCATATGCTTTCTAGGCAGGTGCTCTAGCACTTGAGCCACTCCTACAGTCCAGTACTGTAATTCGTACTTCTAAGGCAGATTGCTAGTTTTACTTCCTAGGGAAAATACTAGCACCATACTTTAGGACCTAATTGTTTCTAAGCCAGGTAATACATATTTCACTATGCAAAAACTGTTTTATAAAAGAAGTTGTTTCTTGCTGAGAAGTTATCTCATTTGTTCTTAAAGTTCTAAAACTTACTGCCTGACTTTCTTGCATGTCCTGAATTCCTGAAAGGTACAGAAAAGAATACAGCTATTCAAATATTAAAAGAGACGAGTTATAGCACCTTAAGTAAGAAAAGCACTTTTAAGTGCCTGACATGTATCATTTTGTTTAATCCTCAGAATAGTTTTATAAGCTAGGTATTATTATTAATCCCATTTCACAGATGAGAAAACAGAGGTAAAGTGAGATGATGCAAGTTTCTCAGGGTAACCTGCTGGTGTAGAGCAGAGGCAACACTGAGGCATCCTGAATCCAGAATTTGCAAGCATTCAGCTTCTGACAAGCGTTGGAATATTGTAAGACTTGTGGTCATCAAATACTTGAAGATTATTTGGATTTAATATGTCACTCCACGCTTTTTAAGACTCCTGTGGAGTGACATAATGAAGTATTGAATTTTAGTTAGCAATGCTATAATTAATTTTTATAAAACAATGCTGAGAATAAACTAAAATTGCAACAGCAAAAGAAAGTTTAAACTCTTTGTTATTTTACTTAATGGAATACAATACCACCACTAAAAATAAATACTATGAAGGCTAACAATATGGAAAATGTTTACAGCATAATTATATTAAAAAAGCTAAATATGGAATTGTTTAATTGCTATAATTACAAATGTAAAAATATATACAGTAGCTATAGACAAAACAAGTTATAGGCAAAAGAGATACTGTTGTCATCACTGTTAAGATAACAAGTGTTTTATTTTTCCTTATTTTTTTTTTATTTTTGGCGGCACTGGGGTTTGAACTCAGGGCCTCACACTTGCTAAGCAGGTGCTCTACTGCTTGAGCCACTCCTCCAGTACTATTTTTCCTCTTTTGCAGCATCCTGCCCTTTAATTTTTTAATTGTCTTTTAATTTTTAAAGAATCATTTTATTTAAAGTTTATAAGAATCTTAGGTAATTAAAATTGTGTTTCTTTCTTTGGTTACACAAGTGTCTTTTAATTTCTTTATTTGCTTTGTTCATATGTACTCTTGTATAGCTGTTTAAAATCTGAGTTTATTATCCGATTGTTAAAGTGTGGAAGTTTCCATCAATATTTCTTGCACTAGAAGGGTCCCTAAGTATATTACTAGGTGCATTCAAAAGTGTTCATTTGTTGGATGTGGTGGTAGCTGCCTGTAACCCAGTACGGACGAGGGAGAGGCAGGAGGATTGAGAGTATGAAGCCATTCTGAGCTACATAGTAAGTTCAAGGCTATCCTGGGCCGTAGAGGAGGCCCTGCCTCAAAAAAAAAAAAAAAAGTGTTTGAGGGGTTGGGAGGATAGGTGCGTGGCAAAGCATTTGCCTAGCACATGTGAGACCCTGGGTTTGATCCCTACCAACATACGCGCACACACACACACACACACACACACACAAATTATGATTCATTAATGAGAGTCCAAATGAAACTCTCAAAATTTGAGAGTATGGTAGAACTTTACCTCTTCCTGATATTAGTCACAAAGGCTTTTTGGGCGACTGTTGGGGGTTGGAGAGGGGCAGTGCCAATGCTATGCAAATGCTCTTCCAGCGACAGCCCTAGACCCCCAAATATGTTTCTGATCAATGTAGAAAGTATTCAGTTTCATTCGAGATGGAAAATATTTTTTATTATTCTTATTCCGAGAGTTTTGAGATTGAAGTTGGTAATCGTTCCTGCTTTGTTTCCAAACTTAAATTCAAAAATAATCTTTTTACTCTAGCTTTCTTTCAGTATCTCTTTTGCCAGGTAGATTTAATTTTGGGATTACTATGAACAGGATTGGAATAGATTTATATTCAAATATATTTGTAAGTTGCATGGCGTGACAGATGAAGATTCTTGATACCGTGAGTGTGAACCACCCTTAAGCTTCCAAAACCTTACCCTATGAGGTATGGCTAGGGCATACACTTATTTATTAAGAGGATATATTGTTTACCTAATAAAATAAGTAAGCAAAGACTACTGTGTCAGGCAGGAATGAAGATGCTAAGGGTATGAGGATCACTGTTGGTGGGAGGGTTCAATTCTCAAGAGTCTCAGAAAAGAAGGTCTTGCCAGGAGGGAGTCTTTTCAGTGAAGATCTGAGGACAAGGACAGCCCTGTGGCTGAGAAGTCTCCAGGCGAAACAGCTGCATCAGTAAGTCTGGATATCAGGGAAGATCCAGGCTGCAGATATAAATTGGAAACTTAATAGCCATATTTTTCTGAGGTGTACCAGGCAAACAAAACAATGACTTTTGTGAATCTAAATGGGTAGCATGTGTCTAGGGCTTAACCCCCAAATTCCTGGGGGGTTGCTTATTAGACTCCACCACACACTTTTCACTGAAGCTTAGGGAAGCAGAAGATCAGAGGTGTTCTAAGAGAGGTGTGTGTTTTGTGCCTTAACACACTCCACTGAAGACAAGGTGTGGGTGGGAGTGTTGCTTTATTGGAAAGGCCAAGGATTCCAAAAAAAAAAAGCCCTTGACAAATTAACTCATTCTCAGCCTTAAGAGCATGGAAATGTGATCATTTCTCTCTGTTCCCAGAGAGCATAGCAGAGGAAATCAAGAACTTCTGCAGTTCTCAAGGACACCAGGAGAAAGGTGTTGTCCAAACGGACATAGCAACACGTTTCCTAACACGAGAGCTTGCTGGCGTTTATTGCTTCCTTTATCTCCTTTGCTTAAGTCCTTCTGACTTCAGCATGGCCCTGCTGCCCCTCTCTGACACTTTTCACCAGTTTTGTGAGCTTCACAAGTAGTTTTTACAGGCCCAATTAAGAACAGGGTTTATGATGCTTACTTGATCCTCAGAAATCCCAAGGGAGTGGCTGGATCTCGAGTGGATGCAGAGGACTCCCTTGGAGTCCAGGGTGAGGTGCTGGGCAGAGAAACCCTCCCTCTGGCCGCAGGGGAATTCAAGCCACCACCCGCCCACTGTGCTCCTTTAGGGCTCAATCACTGCTGGCAGAGCAGCTGTGGTGGCCTGGGAGCTGCTCAGAGCCCTGCCACGACGGCATCACAGCTTCAGCAGGTGCACGTGTGAGGGACATGAATGCCCGGATGTGGCAGCCCTGGCTGGAAGGTCACCTGGGCCCTTATTTTATTCAGAGTTCTACAACCCTTTGTGAAGACCATTGTAAACAAACCTAGACTGGAGCGAGACATCCTCTCATGCTGACCAAACCAACAATTTCCTCACGTGTGGTTCAGGGTGCCTGCTTCCAGACTGAACCAGACCAACTATCTCTATAGACTTCCCAGTGAAACAGTAAGTCTCTTCCAACCACACGGGTACTTTAAACAGTGTGTACAGAAAATTAAAAAAAATTTTTTTTTTTTTTGCTAAACCCATTCTATCATGGCTTTATTAATTTCTTTATTTGAAAAATAAATGCTATCCAGAAGCAAAAATCCCTCAGACTAGAAGACTGCCAGATGTGATTAAGGAGACTGGCCAGCTTGGGGGGATTTTCCACTTGTGGTTTTTTTCCTATTATGTAATAGTAAACAGATATTAATTATTCTTAATTTAAAATGCTTTAGCTGATAATGATATCAACCGATGCAGAAAAATGGTAGCATGCTAAGCATTTCTGTGTGAACTTGAATGATGGGATCTGCTGGTGTATTGTTCCCTTTCTTTTCTCTGGGGAAGAACTGTCTTCCTCCTCAAAAGCCAAGAGAACCTGAATTTGGATGCAACTTCTACAATTTCCAAGGAGGCATCTTTTTATTGTAGAAAAAGATGACTGTGTGATGCCACAGTAATTTTCAATTCCCACTCCCATCAATGCACACACACACACCCACATACCCACACACACCCCTACTCCTGCCTAAAGGGTACCTGTTATCAGGCTAGTTGTGGTGAGTATAACTCCTCTCTCGTGGGTGCCTGGAGCTGTGCATAGTTATGTCTCCTGAAATATGACTGCAAAGTAAGGTTAGTAATATTAACCTGATTTCTTTATTAGCTATTTTTGGCCAAACTAGCACTTTCTTTGCTCTGAACATCTGCAGGGTTTATTGCTTATATAAAATCACAGGACTTTTCTTCTATTACTCCTAAAGTCATATATCCAACTGGATAATAATGGTAAGGTCAGGTTCTTGGGCTTAAAAAAAAATTTGCAGCACTGGGTTTAAAGAAATACAAAATTCCCAGGGGCTAGCGTATGGTCTTACAAATAAAATAGACAGCAAAAATAATACCTGACTGATTATTTGGATGTTAACTATTTTTATTTATTTATGGTTGTCAACACGCTTTACTGAGATGCCCTATCAAGGTAATATGCTCTGTTAAATACTTCCCTTACATAGCAGCACCTGCCCCAAGCAGGAACCCTGAGAAAACCAACTGGCCCCGGGACTCCCCACCTTTCCATCCCCTTGGGATTTCCCAGTCTCTCGCATGCATGATTAGACCCAGAGGTCTAACCATGTTAGACTTCCAGGCCTAGTTTGGGGGACAGGGCAGGAAGGACCATAAGGAAGAGGAAAGGAGAGGGAACACATCTCCTGCCCCCTTCACAGCAAACAGCACCCCCCAGCTCTGCCCCTGGCAGGGCTGCCAGTCCTCTTCCCCTCTGCAGTGTGTGAGGGTTAAACCCCAAATATAGTCCTTTCCGTGAATTTCCAGCTCAGTAACTACAACGCCCCCTCTGGCCTACTCTCCACTAAAGCATCCATTACTCCACACCCTACCTAGTGTTAAACCCATGGAACTCAGGGTTTCACCAACATGAACCTTTCTTTTGAAATGCAGGAAAAGTTTTTTTTATTCCTTTAATTGTGGGACTAACCCTTTTGTTTGAATTAGTCTTTCCTGAACTTAAAAAATGCTTAAAGAAGAAAAAGGAAGAGGGTGGAGGAGGAAGGAAGAAGAAGGAGGAAGAGGAGGAGAAAAAGGAAGAGAAGGAGGAAGAGGAGAAATGGGGGAGAAAGGAAGAAGTAGAGAGGGGGAGAAAGGAAGAAGTAGAGAGGGGGAGGAGGAAGAGAAAATTATTTCAGGCACTACCTCTAAGGGACAGTCTGATGTTTACTTTGGGGATCAGAAATTAAGACTGAAGGAAGATAGAGATGCTGGGGGCTAATGCCTAGGAAAGGGCCTGTCTGACCTGACCACAGAAATCCACAGGTTTGGGAAACTTCCCCTCCTGTTGCCTCCAAGAAATTTCTTTTCTAGCATTTTTAACTTCTCTTTCTCTCTCTAGATTACTGTCTCTTAGCATATCAAACACATTGTTCTTGCAATATTCTAAAAGCTAGCAAACTAACTAAAAACAGCCCTTTTACACCCACAAACTCTGCCTTATTCCAACACCCCCTTTCCCCACCACCCCAACTCTTTTCCTTCTTAGCCAAGCTTCATGAAAAAATAATCTCCATTTCTTCACCTCACATTCTCTCTTCAACCGCCTGGCTAGCTGGGACCAGTTACTGCATTTGTAAAGATGGAGGTAACTAATTGTACCCGCCTCCTGGGGCCGTGTGAGAATTAAAGGATATAATGCAAGTCCACTGCTAGGCACTTGGACATGTGTTAAATATTTGCTATGAAAATTATGGCTCCATTCCTTGAGAGTGCCATGAGAGAAAAGATGGAGGTATCTGACCCAGTTGAGAGGAATCAAGGAAGACTTTCTGGAGGAAATGATGATTAGACTGAGTCATGAAGGTGAAGTCAAAGGAAGTCAGGTGAAAAAAAGTAGGAAAGGCATTTCCAGTACATGAGGTGGCAGAAGCTAAATACAGAGGCAGAAAGCTGCATGGGATGTGTGGGAAATAAGCCCAAAAGAGAAGGGTTAAAATAAATAAAAGTAAATAAGTATTTTCTTTTCAAAGGAGAGGTAAGAACTAAAGACAGAAAGCCTGAATCATGGGGTAGTGAGGAGCCAGTGGTGTGTTTTAAGCAGGAGAGTGGGGTGGTCAGATGTCTCTTAGTGTCGCATGAAGGATGGATTTAGGAAGAACATAAGTAGCCAGATGAGTCAGAAATGGCTTAAACAAGAACTGATAAGGGCCAAACAAGGGTAACAGCATCAGGCATGGAAACCAGGATGATTCATCAAATCTGTCATTTACCCTCTGTATTGTCCCCACCCAAATACCTATTCATTATAGATTACTCCACTGTCTGTCTTCTTGATTCCTAAAGCTATCCCCTAAATGGCCTTGTCCTCTGAATCTGTTCTCCTCACTGAAACCACACATCTTCCCAAATGCAGAAGATGGTCTTGTCACTCCCCGGTGCTGGCAGCAATAGCTTTCAGACCTGCTGGATCAGGATTGATGTACTGGAGAAAGCTCTGTGCAGGTAGAACTGAAATAACTGGTTCCTACCTCCTACCCAACACTTACCTTTTTAATACAAAATGCATTGACACTTCTGTTCTCATCTATTCTCCTAAGATGCTGGTTGTAATCCACTGAATTGATTTCATGACCCGCTAGTGGTTGTCACACAAACTGAGAAAAGTACCCAGCTAAATGGTAAAGTCTGGATACCTTGGTCTGGGAGACCAAGTCCTCTGGGATCTAGATTCTTACCTCCTGCTGTTACCCACGGTACCCACACCCTCCTTGTCATTTGATTTGAAGTTTTTGTGGGTCATCGTTTGTGAACACTCTTCCCCTGACCCACTTGTCCACCAGTGTGCTCAGTCACACACTGGGGACAGTCCTCTGTTGTCTAGCCGAGCCTGAACACTCTGAGTGTTTGTTTAGTTAAATGAACGTCCACATTCATTTTGCTTTATTTGTCTGTTTTGCTTATCAGAATGTGAATTTTAGGAAGATCGAGATAGGGCTGTCTTTCTCACATTCAGTAACAAGATACTCACCAGTTTCCTTTGGTGTTCCCTCTTCCTAGCCTATTCCTGCCCCATCTCCTGTCTGTCTTCGTTTTGACTTGAAGCTCACCAGAAAAGAGACTCACCATTAGACCAGAGCCTAGCTCAGTTCCCAACCCAGGAAGTGATGAGGAAATCTTTGTTGATTGGCTCAATGCCACACACTATTCAAGGCACAGGAGATGAAAAGATAAAAGATAATTCTGTCTTTATGAGGTCAGAGTCTTATAAGAGAGACCAACAAGGAAATCAGCAGTTGTGAATGTGTTAAAGGTAACATGAATTCATCTCTGGGACAAGTAGGAGAAGGCTGGGGGGTTGAGGGGCTGGGTGAGACATCATGTTTGGACACAGGGGACTATTTGAAGGCATGCCTGTAGAGAGGGCCAACCTTTGGGGTGAGCAGGTACGGGAAGATAGAAAAGCAAAGAGGTCAGAGGGTCGGACAGCACAGGGCTTCAGCACTTGACACTGAACTATGATCCTCAGTTCACGTGGGTGTGAGCTGATCAGAGAAGGCACACAGTAAAAGCAGCCAAAAGCAGGGGAACAAGCACTGGCTACAGAGAGAACCTCAAGTAGGCTCGTCTACTCCATGCATCTCCATATTCAGGCTTTAGTCAGGTGTGACTGCATATGCCTGTTATCCCAACACTTGGGACGCTGAAGCAGGGGGATTGCAAGTTCAAGGTCAGCCTGGGCTACATAATAAGCCCCTGTCTCAAAAAATAAAATGTGTTCTACAGAAATAAATGATGAACTGGAGTAAGAGAATGGGACTGTTCTAGCTTTGCAACTACTGTGGGCAAGACACTTCATGCCTTTGAACTTCAATACTATTATGAAGGTTGTGGAGCAGGTTATACTTGCAGAGTATTCTGGCCATAACACAGGCTGTCTTTATTCATTGGAGTCTTGCTCATTTGACTTGTATCTCCCTGCTTCTATGGTACACAGCACATAGTACAGGTTTGTTGAATGAATGCATGATCAAAGAGTATTTGTTCTCCTCAGTACATTTTTTTTCCCTGCTTGGCATTCTGGTCACATTCTCTTATAACTCTGTATTCCCTCTATTAAATAAGCTGAAAAAAAAATCCACAAGGCTTTTTAAATAATCTTATGGTCTTAAGGGCAGTTGCAAGAAAATCTATTTAAATTGCAAAGATAAAGACTGAGTCAAAGCCTCATTATTCGAATTGTGTACATTACTTAATTAAATTGAAAGTGGTAAATGACAGGAAAGATGATTAACGTCTACACAGCGGACCTGTCACCACTGGGATATTTCTGCTCATTTGTGGAGTTCTATTCTGCAAAGCTGCATAGCACACTCAGCTTCAATTTTACACAAAAACAGCTTTCCTCCAAATTATGCTGGTGCTGTATTGGTAATGGTTTCTATTTCTGCATTCTATTTTTTACTCCCTTCATGTTTTATAAATGAAGAAAATGGCAAGATTTAATTGTTCCCTTGAAAACAAGAAGAGAGCCAAAGGGAAAAAAAAGATATTTACTGAGTCTCTACTACGTCCAAGAATTGTGCTTAGTTCTGAAATGCAGAAGGTAGGAGAATGGAATGAGAATTACTGGCACATCCTCGAAGACCCTGTGAAGATGGCTGGGCTTAGAAAATAGCTGCTATCTCAGTCAGGACAATCGAGACAGAAGAAAATGACCGTTAACATGAATCCGTGTAAGCGAAGAGGAAAAAGATAGTGCATTTAAATAATCAGAATGATTAGAAGTTAAAGGGTAGAATAAAAGAAAGAATGGTGGCAGTGATGGCCCTGGAGACCTCACCCTGTCCAGATGTGGTCTACTCTGCAGGTGGACCTCCGTACCAGCATCGTGAGCTGACTCGTTAAGGAAAATACAAAAAAGAATCCATCAAGACATATTCAATGCGCTACATTTTCATGACCCTCATTAAACCTCAAAAGGAAATAGCAAGTCTTTCAGTCATGTTTGGAGAAGTTCATAGAAGAAATTGTAGAAGGAAACATGAGTCCTAAAAACTTCTGACCATCATGTCTGTTGTCAGTCTTTCACTATAAAACCAACACTCAATTAATCAGGGAGGCCAGGCCTGGTGGTGCATCCCTCTAATCTAAGATATTCAGGATGCAGAGGCAGGAGATCACAGTTTGAGGCCATCTGGGACAAAGTTAGTAAGAACCTATCTCAAAAACAAACAAACAGAAAACCATGCAAACAAGCCAGGCACGGCTGGCTCACACCTGTAATTCTAGCTACTCAGGAGGCAGACAGCATGAGGATTTCAGTTCAAAGGGAAATAGTTTGCCAAACTCTATCTTGAAAATATCCTACATAAAACAGGGCTGGTGGAGTGGTTCAAGTGGTAGAGAATCTATCTAACAAGTGAGAAACCCTAAGTTCACACGCCAGTAGCACCAAAACCAAAAAACAAATAAAAAGAAAGGAATGAAAGGGCTGGGGGTGTGGTTCGAATAGAGAGCAGGGGCTGTTAGCCTAGCAAGTGTAAGCCCTGGGTTCAATCCTCAGTACCACCCATGATAACGATGGTAATGATAACAATAACAAAATGAATAAACAAATAAGCAAAGTGAATCAGGGATTGAGTCGACATACAAGTGTGAACTTAGCAGATGTTCCCTAAGCACTGTATTGCAATCTGATAATAAAAACTTGCTTAACTCTGCTGAGAAAGCCTAGTGTTAGGATCATCGACTGTTTCTGTCACCATGGCACCCTTTGCCCCTCTTTAATGGTCAAAGCAGCCCCACTCCCACCTTCGCCTCTGCTTTCTCAATTGGGAGGTGCTCATCTCAACTATGATGATGCTGGATGCCTTCAAGAACGATGTATTGAATGCCTGACCACAGGAACAAGTATGTGATTCAGGCAAAGACAAATGTAAAACTCCATGCTTCTGGCCATGGGGATTGCTCTAAATTTTGGCACGTGTCCCAAACAGCCAATCAAATCCTTCTCTGTGATTTTTATCTGTGCACTCTGAAGCTAGGCAGTAGAGTCCTCTCTTTCCTTTTGCATTGCAAGATCTGAGGATGGCCGTGAGGAAATGCCAGCACCATGTCTCTTGTCAGGTGGAAGTATTGATACTTCCCAAGATAAATAGAGGGGCACTAAGCACAGATGTCAGATGTGAGACCCTGGCGGGGTTTTTCAGGACTCTTACTGTGCTAAGTTTTTTCTCCTTTGCTTGCTGGATTGTGGAAAGTTCTTCCTCCCTCCCTTTTTATTTGCAGAGTGCTGTTGAAATGTCTTCTTTGACAGGCAGAACAGCTAGGTTTGTTGGGGGCAGGCACTTAGAGGGCTCTAGACTAACCATTATGAAAATATTTCATTATTTCAAAATTAGCATGGCTTATAGTGAATATCAACTAGACATTAGTCCTGGTTTGAGAAAAGACAAGATGAAATTGGGGCTGTTCTTTGTGAAAACGAACATTGTATGATATAGAGTTCACAAGGCCAGAAAAATTGTCAAATTGTTTTTATGGTTCTGGTTTTTTTTTCTTTTTCTTTTCTTTGTTTTGGCAATTCTGGAGTTTGAACTCAGGGCCTCACTCTTGCTAGCAGGTGCTCTGCCAATTGAGCCCTTTTTTTGTGTTGGGTATTTTCAAGATAGGGTCTTGAAAATGAACTATTTCCCTGAGCTGGCTTGGAACTATGATCCTCCTGCTCTCTGCCTCCTGAGTAGCTGGGATTACAGGTATGAGCCACTGATCTGGCTGTTAAAAGTCCTGAATTACATCCTCAATTGGTCATGACCTTGGTCTCATTTCCACAATTCAGCTGCCCCTCAGCATTCTACTAAGTGCCAACAGGTAACAAAGGGTTTTGAAAAAATCATTTGTCCATATCCATACTTAAATAAAATATGCACTTAAATTTTATAAAGAAACACATAAATTAATTTCCCTTAGGAAATTAATTTTAACTATGGGAAAATAGTTTCCGAAGAATATTCCAAAAACATGGAGTAAAATTTCTTAAGTGGATTTTTGTAGATGCTTTAGCTAGTAAAGCCACCACTGTAGAACAAAACAGAAACTTAAAATATTAGTGAAGACAAGACAAGAAATTTGAAATGCAGACGTGTTTATAGTGGAGTGACTACTAAAGAAATGCTAGCTGGGTGCCAGTGGTTCATACCTGTAATCCTAGCTACTTGAGAGTCTGAGATCAGGAGGATTTCGGTTCCAGGCCAGCCAGGGCAAATAGTTTGGGAGACCCCATGTCCAGAAACACTGGAGCAAAATGAACTGGAGGTGTGGCTCAAGTGATAGAGCACCTGCTTTGTAAGCATGAAGCCTTGAGTTCAAACCCCAGTCCAACCAAAAAAGAAAGAAAGAAAAAGAAATGATTCGGGGAAGGACTGTGATAAGGCAGATGGATAGCTTAGGAGTGCATGACTCTTAGACCCACGGGGAGGTTCTTGGGAACTCAGGAGTCACAGATGAAGTGATGACTACATACCACCACAGCTGCCTCTTACTTCGCTTCCTTCTTTTGCTCCCTTCCAATCCATCTTCGCAAGACATAGATTTGATCACATTACTTCCTTCCCTGGTACCTTCACTACTCTTTGTAGTCTACTGAATAAAGTCCATGTTGCTTTGGTTAGCATTTTATCTGGCCTCTTTCTGCACTCTGGCACCAGCACAATTTACAATCTTATTTTCCCCCACTTGCCTGCCTTTGAACAATACACCAAGCCAACGGATTGTTTGGTTATTTTTCCTAACAAACCCTACACTTTCCCACCTATGAGTCTCTGGCTGCTCACGTGCTCCTGTTAATAAGGATATCCTTTCTTCCTTCCCTTCTCTCAGGTTTACTAGCCAAATCTTACCCAAACCTGAAAACTTGGCTTCAGAACATCTTCAAATCTGTAAAGTAGCTTCCTCCTTGAACCCTAATTTCACTCCATACTCCTTGCATGAATCTGTCATGTTGCATAGCACCACTAACAACGATCTTCATGAAAGCTCCCTTCCCAGGACAGGGAAACATACAGAATTTTCTTTTTTTCTGTAGTGTCATGCTAGCATGGTCGAGAGAAAATAACTCATACCACATGAACTAGGAAGACTTCCTTTACACCCTGAGAACGACCTTGTGGCGTTTGTCTATAAAACTAATTTCTTTGACACCACATTACTTATTCCCTCTTCTAAGCATGTGCATGAGAGCTCAAAGACGGCAGTAAGATTTCAAGCGGGTCCTTGGTGAATGGTTTCCTGAGTATTTATTTGACTTTGGCATTTGTTTGACTTGGGCAACTGCCAGTGGTTCACTTATAATTTCATCTTCAAGTGCTTCTCACCTTCCTGTCTGCTGGTGTTAGCTTTGCTTCTCTGATTATATCAGCCCTCAATATTTTCACTTATCACCTTCTGGAAAAGTCACTCCTTTGGTTATCATTATATTGCCTAACTAAACATTTTCCTCTGGGGACACAGGTTAGAATGACAATGTGTACAGGAACACATTTCTGTGACTGGGAGTAGGAGCCTTTGGCCCATTTTATCAGCAATCTTCATCTTTTCAACATTTTCTTCTCTTGGATTGCATTTTTTCCCCATCACATTCAATCTTCCAAGTGAACTTCCTCAGTGAAAAGGAGCACTTACCCTGTAGGGTATCCCTATTACTATTTTATTGCCTATATCTCACTTACGTCTGTCATGAGGACACACAGAAATTCCTACGTGTTTGTTGAATAACCAGACAAGCAAGTGATTGGAAAGATGTTTTTGTAGTGATTTAGGTCTCTTTTTTTTTTTTGCAGAACTGGGGCTTGAACTCAGGGCCTTCACCTTGAACCACTCAACCAGCCCAATTTTTTGAAGGGTTTTTGTCGGAGCTACTTGCAGGGTTGGCTTTGAACCAATCCTGATCTCTCCCTCCTTAGTAGTTAAGATTATAGGCCTGAGCCACCAGCACCCGGCTAGCTTCTTAATTTGTATCTCTTATTGGATTAAGGACTTCACTTTGTTGGTTTTGGCAGCACTGGAATTTGAACTCAGGGTTTCATGCTTGCTAAGACAGGTGCTATTACTGGTTAAGCCACTCCACCAGCCTAAGACTTCATTTTCTGTGGTGCTTGGATCAAGTTCAACAAATATTTGTGGTATTAATTACTATAAGTGCATCCCTGTCACCCCATGGGATCAGTATGAAGTAGCAAATCCAATCTTTGGAGCACATTTTCTGTTCCAGCATCCTTCAATCTAGTCATAACCACATTCCGAGGACCCACTTTCAACATTTTCTTCTACCTACTTTATCACAGCTCAGATTTTGTTCATTTTGGATGCCTATCTCAGTATCTCAGTCCTGTTAGAAGATCTGATTTTACATGTTGGTTCTTCACTTATTAAATGGGTTACTTTGAGCAACTAACTTAACCTTGATATCTGTTTTCTCATCCATTAAGAGGAAATGAGCACAGCTGTGGGGCAAGTGATAAGGAATGAAAGATGACTAGATGGTAAGAAAAGGAAGACACATATGTAAAATGAACACACATATGAGAGAGGGATGGTTAATTAGTCATAGTCGGCTTTTCAAAGATAGGATGACAGAAGAGAAATGAAGTTTTTAGTCACTAGAGTCACTCCAGAGAAAGTTGTAGGCACATGGCAAGTGTGGGGTCAAGGAAAATCAAGCCTTTCATGATCTTGCTCAATTCTGATATTGTTATAACTCCATGTATAACCTGTACCAGAAGTTGCTCACATGCTAACACAATTTAACTACATACTTGAGCTTGTTTACATTTGAGCCATGACAAATCAACTCATTAAATTTTTCCACCCCTAATTGCAGAATGAGAGAGACTAACTTAAAAACAATTTAAGAAGAAAAGTCTCAGAGATTTTGGTTCACTCAAAGTCTTACAGAAATTGACTAGTCCATCTTGGATTACATGAATTAAGTTATATCAGAAGCACTGAGGTGGCAAAAAGGGAGGGGATACACTGTTTTGTTAAATCGGTCTGGAGAACTGGTTCTAGACACGTTCTTCTGATTTTAATAGGAGTATTGACAAACTAGGGAGTATCTAAATAAAAATGGAGGAGATTGTGATGGGTAGCTTATGTGCCAATTTCACTAAGGTATTAGTACCCAGTTATTAAATCAAACACTAGTGTATGTGGTGCTATGAAGGTATCTGTGGATGTGGTTAATATTTACAATCAGTTGACTTTAAAGGAGTTTATCTTTAATAATGCAGTTGGCCTTCATTCAATCAACTGAAAGCTTGTAAGAACAAACGTGAGGCTTGCTTGAGAAGGTAGAATTCTGCCTCACAACTGTAGCACTAGTGTTTTGGCCTGCCCTAAAATTACCATCTTCAAAATGAACATAAGCCAATTCATTCTCTTCCTACCTCTGGAGAACCCCATCTGATACAGAAATCAAACAAGAAGAACGAAGATAAATACTCAAAATGACCGTGACCACAGTTTTCCAGGATTTCAATAACTGTACTGTGAGAGGTGACCTCACGTTTAGAGGTAACAGGAAGGACTAATTAGACTTCCCACATACTAAAAGTTAAATAGGGCTTCTTTTCAAAGAAGGCAGCCCTACAGAGGGTACCTCAAAGAGGAAGGCTGGCCAACTCTTTACTCTTTGAAGTGTCAAAATCATGTATTTTGGGTTCCAGGCATTAAATGAGTCCCTTCATCTAATACTCTTAGAGCTTTTTGGAATTTTATTTACTCTTATAACCCTCTCCCCAGAACTTTTCTGGGGCTCATATAACTATAATATAAAAGTGTGATCTGTGGAGCATTGTACAAAGCTGGAAGGTCTTTAACACATAGGCATCCAGTGACACTGCTCCTATGGAGCTCATTCTGGAGAAGCTAAAACTGATGCTTTTCTGAAGTCTTCCAACCATTGTGTAACAGATCAGGGACTTTGATAAGGTTAGCAAGTTTGTAAACTTCCAGCCAATGTTTTTCTTACTAAACTAGGCAGCATCTCTCAGCCAAATGCCTTTAGTCATGAACAATTTCCACAAATTTTTCTATGGAACTATAGCCAGGAAAACAAACCGTATGTTTGATAAGCATGGAATGAAGAACCCAATCTTTTTAAAAGCTCCCTTTGAATTGCACAAATGGTCTTATTGTGTTGTAATGCCTAATACTACACTCTGCGTCTCCCTCAACGCTGTTGAATGACTCTTATGAAAATAACATCAAAGCTGAGAGGTGACTTAGAACTCAACCAGTTATTCCTGTGAAGTGTGTATTTTAAGAGTGCCAGTACACCCCACCTAGCATGCTAACATGCAAACCCCCTGCTCCAGGAGGGCTCCTCCCTTGAGTTTTACCTTCTGTACTAGACACTTCGTGGGATGGCTTGCTATAATTAGTTTTTCTACTCTTCAGCAACTTTGACTGAAATATGGAGCCAATATAAAACATAATTACAATATAATAATAATCCCTTGCCACTGGAGAGGAATAGAATGGATTTCCTCATTTGAAACGAGACCCCTTTTGACTCCAGTCATTAGTACTTAGATGGAAATTATGCACGTTTTAACTCCCTGTCTAGTCACCTTGAAGGATATTGTGTGTGTTCTGGTTCTGGTTAAGATAATCTTGCTCCTACTTCTTTTATTTCATTAAATTACATGTAATTATATTAACTCAATAAGATTTAGACTTAGAAATATTTTAAAAATGAATTTATAAAGGAGAAAGGTACTATTTGGTATCAATCTGAAGAGAAATAATAAAGCTTAGATTTGAATATATTTTCACACTCACAAAGTCTGGAGGATATGCTTAACTTTCTGTTCTGTCTGTTCTGTTTCCCTGGAAATGAAGAACTTTTTAATAAACATATTTAAAATTTTCCAGGACTGTCATGTTGTGAAAAAAATATTTTTAGTGCACGAGTATAGATGAATTCATTCATTTGGAATTTGAGATTATTCCGAAATTCAAGTTCAACAGACATTGATTTTCTAGCTAATCTAGGTTTTCAAATCTTTTTTCTTTCAGAAACTTACATGGACTGTTACAGAAATCAGTATCTTAGATGGTGATTAAATGACCAACTAGGATACAGCATATAAATAGAAAAGCAGAAAAATGTTATCTGTTCTTTCTTTCTCTCTTTCTTTCTTTTGTTGGCTAAAACAACAGGCATTTATTGTCTCACAGTTATAGAGACCAGAAGTCCAAAATCAAGTTGTCAGCAGGTCATGTCCCATCTGAAACTAGGGGAATGGTCTTCCCTGGCCTCTTCCAGTTCCTGGTAGCTCTGGATGTTCCTTGGCTATGGCAGCATCACTCCAGTGTTATACAGTCATCTTCTGACTTGACTGTGTGTGTGTATCCAAATTTCCCTTTTATAAAGGCATCAGTCATGATGCCCACTCCAGTGACCTCATCTTGACTACAGGTCATAGACCTTCTTTCCAAATAAGGCCACATTCTGAAGTACTGGGGGCTAGAATTTCAACATATCTTCTCTTTTGAGATGGGATCTTACTATTCAGCCCAACCTGGACTCAAGTTCTCTAGTTCTTCCTGCCTTAGCCTCCTGACTGCTGGGATTACAGGTGTGCTCTGCCAGCCTGACTCTTGACATAATCTTTATTAGGGGACAGAGTTCAATCCATAGAACATTAATTTTAATTGACTTGCATTTTAATATTTTATTTCGCTCTCCTTTTATCATTTTTACTTACATGTGTGTACATTGTTTGTGCCACCTCCTCCCCACCCCTTTTAAGTGCTCTTTCTACTGTATATTAAAGTCAATTTTCATGAAATTTCTTGTATTCTTCTCAAGGACTAGGTGATTTCTAATAAAAAGAAATGACAATCGTTCTTCTCGGCAGTTGGGTCCCCTTGGTTACTACTAGATTAAATTGAAAGTGATTAATTTATCATGGATACCAGTACAGATGCCTGTAACCACACCTGGGCTGCCTGACATCCCAGGCAGAGCCAAGAGTGCCAAAGGAGAGACCCTAGCCAGGCCACCCACCTCTACCCCACTGCCAGGTGCCTAATCTGTCACTGCAGCCTTGACCCCAAACAGCAACCAAGGTCAGCCTTACTGGGTGGGCCTTGGAAGCCGGCTTGGAGCCAATAGAATGGGAAATCCCAGGAGGGTGCTGAGGGGGTGTGTCCTGCAAGGGCATGGCTTCAGGGGGCGTGGCCTTCAGGGACAGAGTTCTCTGGTAGGGTAGTCCTGGGCTACTTATACTCTGGTAAACAAGCCTGACGGACACTGCCACAGATGGACAAGGATGAGGGAGGAGACATTTCATAAATGTTGTCTAGAGTGCTGCTGACAGGGCTCTCTGCAATCTCATAGGCCACCTCTAGTCCTCTTAACTTCCACCAGGCCAGTGGTTCTCAATCTTTAGCCTTCCCTTGTAGGCTAGTGGTGAGGAAAAAACAAAACTAAGGAAAAAGATAATAAAACCTGTATCAGAAGCAGAAGGAAGAGTTTCTGATTCAGATCAGGGTGGGGGCAGGATTTGGATTTCCATCAGTTTCCCAGGGGATGTTGATGGTGCTGTCAGAGACCCCACTCTGAGAATCACAAACAAGTCTTTCCACAGATCCTGCCTTTTCCTTCAGTGGCTCTGCCCCTCCTCCTCAAGTCAAGCAGGGGTTTTCACAGCCCTGATAGCTTCTCTTTCCCCCCAACTGAAAGCTTTCCTTTCTTTCCCACAGAGCTAAGTTGTCAGTAGTCTAAGGAGACTATTTACTAATCTGATTAACTCCTTTGAATGTGTCCCAGGCCTCAGGTGCCCGTTGGTGCAAAGGAGGTCAGTATAAAGGAAGCAGCCAACATGACTCTGAGTTTCAGTTTTTCCTCTGGTTCTCCTCAGAAGTAACTCCAATTATGTGTATGTGTCGAGTGTGTGATTTTTTCCCCCTGTGGTATTGGGGTTTGACTCAGGGCCTACACCTTGAGGCACTCCACCAGTCCCTTTTTTGTGATGGTTTTTTCGAGATAGGGTCTGTGATCCTCCTGACTTCTGCCTCCTGAGTAGCGAGGATTATAGGTGTGAGTCACTGGCACCCGGTTCAGATAGGATCTTGAGCTATCTTTGTCCAGCTGGCGTCAAACCTTGATCCTCTAGATATCTGCCTCCTCAGAAGCTGGGATTACAGATGTGAGCCACCATGCCTGGCCTGTGTACATTCCGTAATCTTTTCTGGGCCTCCAGCACCACTCGTGTTTTCTTGGTTGTGCATGGTCACCTTTGTTGGGGACTGCCTGGCGTCCTGTGATGCCGTAGCTGTTCTATGTTGATGCTGGTATAAGGAACGAGGGCAACAAAGGGGGCAGTGGTTAGGGGAGTGAAAATACCTCTCTGCCCAACTATGTCTCAGTGGGCCATCCTCAGAGGCTGCTCAGAGTCTCAAGACTGCCTGCCTGGGTTCCTTCAGCATCTTACCCTGGCACCGTTCACCCTTCACTGGACCAGCCATCCCTTGATGTTGGCAGGAAACAAATGGCCTTTCATTCTCTCCAGTCTTTCCCCGTCTCCATCCCTTCTTGGGAGCCTGCCTCCACTTACTACTATGCTCTTTTCTCTGGATGAGGCTAACATCCTCCAGTGAAATACTGAAAGCACTGGACTGGGGGCCAGGCACATACACACGCCAGTCCAGGTGCACACATGTCCCTGTGTACACCCTTGTGGGGACAGCGTCATTTTATAAATAGATTGAGATTTCCAGTTTGGGTTCATATGAGACATTGTGCTGTGCTAATCTATCGCTTTATGTGTTCAAAAATTCTTAAAGACTGCTGGTGGTAGTAGTGGACACCTGTAATACCAGCACTTTGGAGGCAGGAGGGCTTGGACTACATAATGAGACCCTGCAAAAAAAAGAAGAGGTGTAGTATATTTGGCTCACAGTTCTGGAGCACGAAAAGCATGGCACTGACATCCCCTCAGCACATGGCAAAGGCCTCCTGCTGCCTCAGAACATTCGAAAATGAGATGAGACCCAGCAACCCTGTTAGTTCAGGCTTCCCTTCTCTTATAAAGTCACTAATGCCATCACGGGGACCCCACCCTTGTGACCTCATCTAATCCTAATTACTTCCAAAGATCCACCTCCAAACACCATTAATAGGAATTTGGGGATTAAATTTCCAACACATGAACTTTCAGACCTTAGCCATCAGAAAACCTTTTGAGAAATGGTTGGGTTGTGAGAGATTCAGCTGAGCCCTGTGAGAGGGTAGGATGGAGGGTGACATGAATGACATGAGCAGGCAGTGGGCATTTCAAGGGAAAATGAGGAGACAGGGTTGGTTGCAGCAGAATCCCTGATCTATGGGAAAGTAGAAAACAAGCCTGGCGATTGGTCCTCTGAAACTTAGGATCCCTGAAACTAGGTTTTCTAATCAGCTAAGCGATAACCCCAACCATTTTGTGATGAAAAGTGTGTCCATTTACAATGGCTCCTCGCAAAAAAAAATGAGACCATGTAGGAAGAGTAGCCAGGGTGAAGGAGAGGTGCTGTATGGATCATAAGGAGGATTGCTAACCTCAAAGTCAACCCTCTTTGTTGCTAAACAAAATAACCCATAAAATTACAGATGTGGTGTTGGGAAATCTTAAATATTTTTTTCCCATACCATAAGTGCTTGATATCCTAATAATTTTGTTCTCTTTGCTGTGTTTCTATCTTGGTCTCATCATGAAAGCATGCCAAGTCAACATTAGGAACATACATGAGCAGGAAACCACATTTTATTCCCTCACTCATAAACCTTTGTTCTTAATCATCAGTGTTGGCTTAGCCACAGCGACACACATCGAGACACACGTGGTAACTACAAAGACTTTGAAGGTCAGTTTCATTTAATCCTTAATCTCTGATTTTTTCCACAGACACTATGAGGAACCATGAGGACCCTCTTGTTCTAGTGGTGCTTCCATACACTGCAATTGAAGTTCTTGTTTGGGAAACTGCCCTGAGTCAGCATTCCTGGCTTACTTTGTTTGTCACAGTCACACCACAGGGTCCTGAGGGCTGGGGAGATGATTGCATTCCTCTCCCCCACCTCTTATTTTCACAGTTGAGTTTTGGCTCCACAATTTAGAAGGAAAGTAGGTAGTGTACTAAAATATCAAAGTATTATTATTATTATTATTTTTTAGATCAGAACATGTCAATGAAGCTGGGCACCTGTGGTTCACGTCTGTAATCCTAGCTACTCAGGAGACAGATCAAGAAGATCTTGATTCGAAGCCAGCCCAGGCAACCAGTTCCCTGAGATCCTATCTCAAAAATACCCATCACAAAAAAGGGCTGGTGGAGTAGCTCAAGGTGAAGGCCCTGAATTCAAGGCCCAGAACCACATACACACACACACACACACACACACACACAAAGATGTCAATAAATTTAAACAGCACTGAGTCTTCACTGTGGACAAGTTAGTGTTCCTTGGGTGGGGGGCCGGATAAGAAGATGAATAATTGAATACACTGAATGCCACTACGCAGCAGTGTACATGGAAGAGGCACTTAAACTGCTTTTGCTGAAAAGCATTGACTCCTTCTTGGGTCCATGAGTTAATAACAGGAGAAAAGCATGGCATCTGTCCTCTATTTTTGTATCTGTCTTTGCTCTAAGCCATTCTTTTTGCAGTCACTTTGCAATCACCTTGGATTCCAGGAAAGACAGATGAGAACATCTTTATGACCAGGGATAGAACCCACCCTCAAAAGTAAAAGTATACCTTCCTCAGGATGGACCATCTACTGGGACCTCTCTCAAAACAAAGACTGAAATAATGACAATCAGGCCACTCTTGTGACTGGAAGTGTTTAATTATGCATATCTTTTGTCCCCTGCCCTGAGTTCTTTGTCTGTTTAAACATACAACCCATGTCTGTACCCTGAAGATGGCGGGAGATGGGTTGAGTCCTTGTTCCGCCTCTTCCCATGGCATGTCCTGAGCTGTATAATAAACCTCCTTTCTCTGCCTTCACCAAGCCTCTTTATTTTGTGTTTAGGGGTGAGTGACCAAAACTGGCATATGGAATCTCAGAGGAGTTTGGGCCTTGGATCTAAAACTTCAGTTTCATATAGTCTCGAAGACGGCTGTCCAAAGAAACAGAATGTGAATCACAGAAGTCACTTTAAGTGTTCTGGTGGCTGCATTAAATAAGTAGAAAAGGGTGATGAAGCTGGGTGTCGGTGGCTCACGCCTGCACTTCTAGCTACTTGGAAGGCACAGATCAGGAGAATCGCAGTTTGAGGTCAGCCCAGGCAAATAGTATGCAAGACCTTATTTCAAAAACATCCAGTAGAGCCAGGCACCCATGACTCACATCTGTAATGCTAGCAACTCAGGAGACAAAGAGCAGGAGGTTCATGATTCGAAGCCAGCCCCAGGCAAATAGTAAAAAAAGTGGTGGAGTGGCTCAAGTGGTAGAGTGCCTGCCTGGCATGCATGAGACCCTGAGTTCAAACCCAGTACTGCCAAAAAAAAAAAAAAAGGGAATGATAAGATTAACTTCACTAATTTAATTTATTTAACTCAATATACTCCAAAATGAACATTCCAAAGTATACTCGGGATAAAATTGCTAATGACATACTTTGTACTCATTTTATTAATACAATCTTTAAAATCTGATTTGTATGTTACCCTTAAAGTGCACCTGAAGGGTTCTAATTTGGCAGTCAGTTTAAATATTTTCACTTCAAAAAGAACATTAGAAGCACTACTGATGTATCTTCATGATGATCAAAGGTCAAAAGGCTCCCATTTGACAGAATAAAACAGGAGGAAATGAAATGACAGTCTCATGGTCATAGAAGTTCATTTCTAAGTCATATTTCATCTTCATAACCGGATAATTTCCATGCTTCTAGGCTGTGTTTTCAGCCAAACTCCCTGTTTTTGTCTGGGTGCCTGAGATGATTGATGTTAAGAGGGAGAGAGTATTTTTATTTTGGAAAAATTAAGCTCAGTCAATCTATAGTTTAGGACCTAGATATGCAAGGTGGCTGATAGTTGGGCAGTTTCTAATAAGTTATACAAGTCTCCTTAGTACACTGAAAAAGCTGATATTTAAAAAAATCTTAAATAGTTACAACCAAGATAACATTGCAGAAGGGGATCAGACTTAGCAGTCATTGTGAATTTGCTGATGGTAATCCCCCTAAATGGTGAAACCTCTGGGTTAGAGGCAAGAAAGAGGATTAGAATGTCTCCGTTTACTTATTGGCCAAATGACTGAAAGATAAAACAAAATCAAAACAACTAAGATGTATGGTTGACCTTGTAAAGCCAAATCAACCTTGATTGGAAATTAATTTCAAATCTGATTTTTATTTTTTATTATTGTTCCCCTCCCCCACCTTTCTCTCCAATACTGGGGTTTGAACTCAGGGCCTTGAGCTTGCTAGGCAGGCACTCTACCACTTGAGCTATACCCACAGTAATCCCTCTCTCTCTTTAATTGGCATATATTAATTTTACAAAAAGATTTCACTGGGATATTTCCAAATATTCACATAAAGTACTTTGATCAGTTTCAGCCCTCTATTCCTTAAATTTCACTTTAGAATCAGTTGTTTTGATATTAAAACTTTAAGCTTTATGATTTGATAATATTTATTTTAATTAAAACTTCTACTTAAATGTTGAAAAGAACAGGAGCTAGACCATCCATAAAAGATGACAGACTTGGACTCCCCACAGATTATCTTTTGTAAGTGAACAAAAAGTAAATACTACAAAGCCAAACTCAAGGAAGCCTGGGTATTAAAGTGATTGATGGGAACAACGAAGATATAAATCAGATATCATCATCTGACTTTTCAAAACCTAGTCATTTTAACCTCCCCACATAGCCTCATAATTCCTTGATGATGCATGACAGAAAAAAATACTTCAACTAAAATGCGGATGTGGAAAGATTAAGGGCAGTCCGAGTTAACAGTCTGAGGTCCCATTGTTCCTCTTGAGGATTTCATTGGTGTAGGTTCAGGAGGAGCCAGGGGAATGAACCACTTCTGGTTCTCAGGAATTTAGCAATACACATTACAAAAGCTGCACTTTTATGCCCCCTGAAAACCTGTGGGAAGATTAGAGTCTCGCTGAATCTTCTGAGCACATGGTGGTGGTGTGCTCAGATCCTGAGGAAAAGCAACAGGCAGTGTCTGAAGCAGACATTTCTGTCTGTATTATTTCTGCCATATTTCCAGTGCCTAGAATAGTCCCTGAGACCTGGCAGACGCTTGGTAAACTTTTTTTTATGAATGAATGAGTATGATTCAGGGTGGGTCACACTGCTAGGATGGGCTGAGATGGGTCAAGGATGAAAAGAGTATTCATTCCTGAGCACTCACCATGTGTGGGACACTGAGGCTGTTACAGGGAGGGATAAGGTCACAGGCTGGCCTCTAAGTGCTTGTGTCTGTACTACAACTAATACAGTGAAGGTAGATGTGTCATAGTGAACTCAGTGCAGAGTAGGGAAAGGACTCTGCTAAACAGACAGGAGGGTCTCCCAGTCGTAGAGGGCCAGGGAACAGGACTTTCAAGTGTATACCTTTAAACCAAACCCTAAGGATGAGGGAGTGGTGGCCAGGTCAAGGGTGTAGCGCTCAAGGTCAGAGGAACATTCTTAAAGCTTTTTTGAACAGTGAATCGTTCCGACAGAGAAGCCAAGGAGTTTCTCTTTAGAACACAATTTTAGTGAATAAAGTAAAATACATAGCATTACAAAGACAACCAATTATACCAAACTATGGTTGGCAAACTATTTTTTTTAAAGCCCAGCATGGTGGCACACATGTGTAGCCCCAGCCCTCTGGAGGTCAAAGTTGGAGGATCTTGAGGATGCAGCCAACTTGGGTTACATAGCAAGTTCAAGGCCAGCCAGGGCTACATTGAAAGACCCTGTCTTAAAAAGAAAAATAATTAAAAACCTCGTGGTCCTATATGAGATTCTTTATTGTATTAGATAACTCAGACTAGAAGAAAGCTAATAACTACTGGAAAGTTCTCAACATTGATGGGAATAAATGACACATTGTGACTCCTTCCATCGATCATGTGATAGGAAAACACTTATGATTTCTATCAGTGACAGAATCGCAAGTCCTGATGGTCCTACTGTGGTTTGTTGGCTATAATAATAATTGGAGGAGGTAGTAGATTCTAGGGAAGCTAATGAAAACAAATAGATAATTTTTTTTCATGCAAGTTCTGAATTTCACCTATAGGCATCTTCCTGCCCTCAAGGGGTCTGTGGAACCTGGGTTAAGAGCCCCTGAGTGGGTGGCAGGATTGTACAGTTGGGGAAAAGTAAGCTATTCAGCATGTGTAGGGAATAGAGTTCAGTAGATGAGGAAGGAAAAGGAGGACAAGGAGGAAGAGCAAGAGGAGGAATCAGGTCCATCTTAGAAAACTCTCTCTGTAGTGCTAAGAAAGTAGGACTTTCATGGCAGGTGCAGTGGCTTACATCTGTAATTCTAACTACTTGAGAGGCAGAGATTATGAGATAATGGTTCAAGGCCAGACTGGGCAAAAAGTTCTCCAGACCTCATCTCAACCAATAAAAGCTGGGCATGATGGTGGGAGCCTGTTATCTCAGTTACTCGGGAAGCATAAAAGGATGATTGTGGTTCAGGCCCTCCTGGGCATAAATGTGAGCTTCTATCTCAAAAATTAACCAAAGCAAGGCTGGTGTCATGGTTCAAGTAGTAGAGAGCCTGTCTAACTAGCAAGCCCAAAACCCTGAGTTCAAACCACAATACTGAAAGGGGGAGGGGGAGTCAATACATTGCTGCAGATTGAAACCAGGGCCTCAAATATGCTTGTTGAAATGTTTTAAGCACAGACGTACCAAGCTCTGAATTGTGTTTTGGGAAGTCCTTCTAGACTGCAGTTTGGAAGATTCCATGGGCAGATCTGGCAGCAAGAGGTCAGTTAGGACAAGGTGGCCGTTCTCCGGGGATAGATCAAGATGACTGAACCAAGGAAATAGCTGTAAAGACTGTCAGTAAGGAAATGGAAGCCAACAGTTACTGAGAAGGAGAACTGACAAAAAGCAGATTCCCTTCTACTCCCAGAGTGAAGAATCTGACAAGGCAAGCACAAGAACAAAGAGTCCATTTCAGTTTTCTCAAGTTCTTAAGGTAACAGATGGCCAGCACAGAAAGCCCAGTGAAGAACCTCATAGCCTCCAGTAAAGTGATGATGTAATGGAAAGAGAATCTCCAATGTCATCACTTGACCTGAGTTTCCTTATCTGTGTGACTGTGGGGAAGGTACTTGATGGTAAAGCAAGGCTAAGGATATCTACATTTCTGGATTATGAATCACAAGGGAGAGATAATCATTGATGATTTTGTAAATTAAGCACTATGAAAATTCTGCTTGTGCTAGTATACCAACCACAATCAATCAATAAAGGGTAGTGATTACTATAAATTAGTGCTTACCAATTGTGGAAGAGGCATTTAAAGAGAGTAAGCTGTGCAATCCATAGTAGTAAAGCAACTGTCATGGATTACATGAACTCAAAGCTGGCTCTGGAAAAATACAGAGAATTTAGCTAACTGGGAGTAAAGGGTAAGGGATATAAGCAAAAGAAGGAGTTCTAGATAGATAGTTGCCTTTTTTTTTGTGAGACCTGGGTTTGAACTTAGGGCTTTCTGATTATAAAGCAGGCTCTCTATCACTTAGCCACACTTCCACTCTAGGAGTTCTAGATAGAGAAGAAAAAGAGAGCACCAAGGAACTGGAGGCCCAGCGTACTCCTGAGGTAACAGAGGATAGGGGAAGGTAAGGTACGCTGGAGGGACTTTGAAAACTATGTAACTGGTGTTATGATGCACATCTGTGATTGGGCGAGCACAAGTTTGAGGCCAGTCTGAGCCACACAATGAGAGGAAGGAAGGAAGGAAAGGAGGAAATAATTGGTTGATATACAGTAAAACCTGTAAAAAGTGTGGTTCATTATTATATTCTGGTACCATAAAAGAAAAAGGATTCTCAATCCAGAAATACTCAGTATTTAGATATGTCTGTTATTCTAGTTTCAAAGAAAGAATTAAGCTATTTCCTATGACAGAGGTTTGGGACTTCTGGTAGTGTTTCCAATCTCTGTTATTTTGGGGGATGGGGCATAGAGGGACCTGAAGGTAGGTGGAGATGAAAAATATAAAGTAGAGCAAATCTGCATCAGCTGTTCTCAAAGGGATCCAAATTCTTCAGTTCTTCATAAAATAAAGTGCTTCTTTTATTTAAAAGAAAATAAATCAAAATGAAAAGAAATAAAATAAATAAAAAACAGTAGGTATCTGAAAAAATAAGAGACTTTATTGCCACAAAAAAGGAGCCTGTTCTTCTGATACCATGTTCCCACTTCTGTATGTGACTCTAGGGAAGGACTTTCCTCTACCCGTGCATGGTTCCTCAGGGAAACCTCACTGCCGTAGGAAGCTGTTAATTTGTCCAAAGTGCTGTGCATCCTCAGAGGAAAGCTAAGGATGGCAAGGATAGGGGTGGAGCAGAAGGAAAATGAGTAGAGAGGCTCTATAAGAGAGGCCGGGAAAAGATGGCAGCAGCTTGCACCAAGGTGCAAGCCCTCCATATAAAGAGAAAGGGGTTTAAAACTGTCTTGGTGGTAAACACAATAGGGTGTGCTAATGAATTGAAATGAAGTAGGAAGAAGGGAGGGAGGAATTATTTATAGATTTCTGGCTCTTAGCAAAGTAGCAGATGGCAGTCTCATGTACTGAAAGGGGAGAAATTGATAAAGGAACAAAATTAGGGAGGAAGGAAAATCAAGAGTTCAGTTTTAGGCAGGATTAGTTCAAGGTGTCTGTGGCATATTCTCATGGCAATATTAAGCAGACACGTGGGAAGAGGAGTCCGGCATTCAGAGAAATGATAAATTGATGGAAGATGTGTGGATTACAGTTAAAGCACAGGAATTAATGAACTTGTGTACTGAGGGTGGGAAGGGAGAGGCAGGAAAGTGGAGGGAATGTGAGGAAGATTGTGATCCAGAGTAAGAGGGAAAGGAAGAAATGGGTGGAGGGGCTAGTTAACCATGGACTGAGTCTGATCTCTTCCTCCTCATCCCCCAACCCCCAACTAGTGGTAGGGCAGAGTGAGCAATGCCTGAAAGGAAACTAACTAAGAAAGTGCCCCAAAGTAGGGGGAGAACCTGAAACAATGCCACAGAAGCTATCATGGGAGACATGGTCCACAAGGAGACATGCCGAGAAGGGGGAAATCAGGATGAGGATGGACAGGTGTCCACATGACAAAGAAAACACAAAATGAAGAAACTTGATCTTCAAGTTAAAGAAAAGAGGAATGACATGCCTTCTGATACAAGTCTCAAGACTAATGAGAAATACTTTAGTGAACGAGGAGCAACAAATCGATTTTAAATATTTCAGATTATTGACGAATTATGTGGATGATGAGTTTGAATTTCAAGTGGATTTCACATCTTGACTTGGCAACACAAGGGAGATTACAAAGCAAAGCTCTGTATTAAATGTATTAAATTAAGTAGTATCTCAGCTACAATCAATTATATGTTGAATGTATATGTATCCCTTCCACCATCAGTGTTTTGTGAACATATAAACAAAAGAGCAAATGAGTTTGGTGTCATTCGATTTAGTGAGACCCTGTGTGCAAACAAAGGGCCATTTCAGCACTGTGGCCAGATCACTTCAGGTGCTCTAGGACAGAGCAACTTCAGAAGATAAACCAGTCAGGCTCACCAGTCACTGAGCTTATGGAGACAAATAAATAACTCAAAGTGGGAACCGGCTGACCAAGCACAGGTCTTTTGAGAAATAACCTTCAATTGGTAAGATCCAAAAGCAAAGTGGTTTCATAGCAGCATGTCTACAAGCAGGACTCATGAGCAAAATCACAACTTACAATAAAAAGTTAGAAAGGTAGGCTATAAAGGTAGGTCAGAATTTTGGCGTTTTTAGACTAGGTAGCTCAGTGGTAGAGCAGGGGACCCTGATTTTAACCCTCAGCAAATGCAAAAACATTTAATTAATTAATTAATAGGTAAAACTTGAGGTCTGTCTTGATAATATCTAATGTATTTTGAGTGCTTAATATTACCAGGCACTGAGGCTAAATACTTTACACACATTATGTTATTAAATCCTCACAACACTTCTGTGAGAGAGCAGTTATTGCTATCATATATATATGATTTATCATTTTATGTTATATTTTCTAAGCCAGTAGGCTTAGAATAATAAATACCTTGCTCACTACTACCAAGCTAGGAAGTAATGTAGTTTTGAGTCCAGTAGGGCTGGGCGCTGATGGCTTACACCTATAATCCTAGCTACTCAGGAGGCAGAGATCAATAGGATCACAGTTCAAAGTCAGCCTGGGGAAATAGTTGGAGAGACTATCTCAAAAAACCTGTCACCAAAAAAGGGCTGGTGGAGTGGTTCAAGATGTAGGCCCTGCATTAAACCCAAACCATAAAAAAAAAAATCCAACAGGAGGTCAGAGGGAGGAAGGTCATGAGTTCCAGGCCTGCCTGGGCTATATAGTAAGATCTTGTCTCAAAACAAAAATAAAAAAGGGCAACAGACTTTGTGTGGTTCTGTGTTAGGAGTCCTTGTTGTCTTTTGTAAGGGTTTGAATGTTTCTTCTATTTTTGAGTGTAGCTAACAATACTTTGATTTAAAAATGTAGATAAATTCAGTACAGTTGAATACAATTTGGATAATTATGCTATCTTTCAGTGGAACATAGTTTCCCTTTGCCACTCTTCCTATGGAGAAGTGGAGTGTATTCTTCCTTCCCTTGAATCTGGGACTTTTTTTTTTTGGCTGGATTAAATGTGGCAAAAGCAGCACTGCATCAACAGTCTTCCTGACCCATTGGGTCAGGAATGCTAAGATTCCCAGAAACTGCCTAAAACCGTGGATAGTACCTTACACATGGTGTCTTTTTTCTTATGCATACATACCCATGTTAAAGTTTAATTTGTTAATTAGGAACAATAAGAGATTAGCCACAGAAACCAATAATAAAATAGAACAATTATAACCATATATTATAATAAAAGTTATGTTAATATGGTATATTTCCCTGTCTCAAAATAATGTTATCATACTTTCACCTTTTCACTGCAAGGAAGGACTTTACAATTTCTCTTTGGCACATATGAATTGCTGGCAACATCTACACTTGGACTTTGGGGCCATTACTTGTTTTTGTTTTGTTTTGCTTTTTGAGACTGTGTCTCCCTATGTAGCCCAGGTTGGTCCTGAACTAATGATCTCCTGCCTTGGCTTTCCAAACTGTTGGAATGACAGCTATGCCCCCACCATGCCCAGTTTGGGGTCATAAGTAAAATACAAGTAACCTGTACATTTTAATATCATGACACGACTGTCTGATAACTGAAATGGCCACTACGAGGTGGGTAGTGTATAAAGCATGGATACACTGGACAAAGAGAGGATTCACTTCTTGAGTGGGATGGAACTGGACAATGTGAAATATCAGCAACGTACTCAGAACAGCAAGCAATTGAAAACATGAATTGTTTGTTTCTGGAATTTTCCATTTAATATTTTTGGATTGAAGTTTACCAAGAGAAACAAAGTATGGAAAGTGACTAATAACTGTTGTAATGTCCCTAAGCCAATGAAAGCTACAGCTTCTGACTGCTCTCTTGAAGCCCTGCCTCTTAGAAAACAGCAGTCATCCAAGTCTGACTAGCTTAAAACCATGACACTGGAAGGAAGCTCAAGTTGTAAGAGAAATAAAGAGGCAAACAGAAAGTTCCTGGACTTTCTTGGGCCCAGCTCAGCCACCAACTAACTAAATACAGTCAAGGAAGGACTCAGCCAGTATCACAGGGAGGAGAGCCATTCAGATGAGTTTTTGTTTTTTTTTTTTTTTAAAGTCCTAAACCACAGAATCATAAATAATCCTGGTTGTGTCTGATCACCAGGTGTTGAGAACTTTGTTATGCAATAATAGATAACATGAGTAGAATTTGGAAAAATGCATTATATTTTGGTGGGACATACAGAAAACATTCCTGCAGTTTTTCTTTGAGTTCAAATGCCTTATGTTAGGTGTCTGAGATAAGAAGCCCACAGATTAATAGTTAGTTTTAATCAATGGTTAATTTCAGCTGGTCTGAAGCAAGCATTTTCACAAAGGAAACCTAGTAAAGAAGCACTTCATATTTAGAAGGACATTTCTTCTGTGGGGGCGGCCAGCATCACAGAAATACATTAGCTAATGAAGCTCTGTCTTTAACCTTTGGAACTAGTCTTTGATAATTGCTTTTTCCTTTGTGTTTACATTAGATGCTTTTTCTTTTGCTTTCAAAAGCATCTGAGGCAGTTTACAATGAGAGACTTATAACTGGAGAGTTGAAATAAAAATACAGGATTAAATCAAATTTAGCAACTGAGAAGCAATGTCTAAAAATTTGCCTAATTTGTTCACTGAAATTTACCTTCAAATTTAGCTTTGAGTTCCCTGGCAACGAAGATGAACCCAAAGGATTTTTTCATGCTAAATGTGAAGCCCTACAAAAGAGAAAGATCTTTATCCTACTGTAAAATTATGGGCGTAATTTATTACATGATCCTTTTACAGGCAACAGTAAATGACTGAAGAAACAATGTCTTCAAAAGAGACATTATTTAGAATGCTGGTAGAGTGGCTCAAGTGGTAAAGCGTCTTCTCTAGCAACTGTGAGGCCCTGAGTTCAAACCCCAGTACCACCAAACATTAATAAATAAATAAATTAAATAGAATACAAATGTGTTGTCTCAAATGATGGAATTTTAAGATAAGGCAAACAGAATAAAATGTGGAGGTGTTTTCATTTCCATGTGGCTTTTAGATTCACTCCTTTCTCCTCTCCCCTGAAGATAGAACTTCATAATGGCTTATCTTTTTGTTTCAATAAGTATTTATTGATAGCCCTCCAAGAGTCAGGCCCTGAGAGTATTTGTAGTAAAAGAGAAAGAAGTTTCCTGCCCTCACAGTGATCACAGTCCATAAGGACATTAATAGTCAAGACGTTAACTAAATAGCTATGCCAATATGTAATTATAAACTGACAGGTGCCATGAAAAAACACACAGGGCTATAGAGTGTAGAACAGGGGGCAATCGAAGTTTGTAAAGAAGGGAGGAGGGTGGAGGAGAGTGAAGGAAATTTATAATTTCTTATATCCTCTTTCATACCATGATACTTGAAGAATAAATGTTCTTAATTCATGCTGTTAATGATGAGATTATTAAAAAGAAAGACAAAGGAAATAAAAAGTGGGGCTATTAGCCCTATTTAAATTCTAGGTCTGTTTGAAGGATAAGATAATTTGTATTCCTGGGCTAGTGATGTAGCTCAGAGATACAGCAAGTGCAAGGCCCTGGGTTGGATCCCCAGAACTGCATTAAAGAAAAAAAAGTATTCCTCTGATATGTGAAAAAGAATGAAATATGAAATACATAATTAAGGATAACTGCCAGGATATCAGATGAAAAACAATACAGCCTAAAATATCATCTGGTTAGTTCCAACGGGTTAATCTTAAATGACTGATTTTACATATTCATTTTGTGCTAGAAGCCTAAGTATTAGCAATTACCTAAAAATCACCTAATTGGTGACAATGGAGAAAGGGTGTGGGCCATTTTACATAAAAGTTGACTAACAGACAAATACATTAGATATGGCTGCTTTGCCACAGCTGATAACTAAGGCCATTGCACAATGAGTACCAGGTCCTCCTTGTTACTATGTAACATGCAATCTTCAAGGTCAAGTGCTTGAATGAGGAAGCAATTATACCAATGTTCTTTGGAGAAATTCATTTACCAATTGTGGTTATTTAGTTGCAAGGTTTTAAATGCTATATTAGACATCCTATCAGCCATCTAGCTCTGTACACTTTTATTACATGACACTTAGTGGCATTTTTTTTTCTCCAGTTACTACTCACTTATCATTGCTACCCCATTATCATCTCTTTTTTCGTAGAATGTTCTTGTCTGAAGGGTGGAGCCTCTCTGTGCCATGTGATGCTCTGTAGTATTATAGACTTTTGCAATTTTTGATATTTCTCAGAATCTACTAATAATTTGACAAAATAAAAAAATTCTACCTTTGAGTCCATCTTGTTGGGAGTACTCCATTTCAGATAAAAATGGGGGGTTAACTGGTCAGGAAGGGGATACTTCTGATGTGGGTTCAACTGCATCTCCTCAGCTCATTTATTGAAGTCCTAGCCTCAGAATGTGTCTGTGTTAGCCAGCCTTCCATCACTGTGACACAAAACCTGAGAAAGTCAACTTACAAGGAGGCAAGTTTATTTTGGTTCGTGGTCTCAAAGGTCTCAGTCCATGCTTGCTTCGTCTTACTGCCTTTGGACATGTAGCAAGTACATCCTTATGAAAGCATGTGGCAGAAGAAATTCCTCGCTTCATGGTTGCCAGGAAGCAGAAAGAGACAGAAAGGTGTTGGGAGTTCCTGATATTCCTTTCAAGGGGCATGCCCCAACAACTTAACTTCTTCCAACTAGGCCCCACCCCCTAAAGTCTCCAACACCATAGCTGGTGACCAAGCCTTTAATACATAGCCCCACCTGTAATTCTAGCACTCAAGAGACTGAGGCAGGAAGATTGAAAGTTTGAGGCTACACAGTGAGTTCTGAGCTACAGAGCGAGACCTTGTCTCAAAAAATAACAGAAAAACCCAAACCAAAAAGCAAAAAAAAAAAAGATCCAAACTGCAGCATTGACCTTATTTGGAGATAGGGTCTTACAGAGCTAATCAAATTAAAATCAGGTCATTAAGGTGCACTCTAATTCAGTGTGATTGTGTTCTTATAAAGAGGAAATTTGGAGAAATATTTACAGCCCTCTTACTGGTTGGAATGCTCTTACTGGTTGGAATGCCAAACAGTACTACTTGGAAGCAATAAAAATTACTTTCTTTCTTACTTCTTTCTTTATCAATGCTCCTTATTAACCCAAGTCATAATATTATAATTACATGTGATGCCTCTTTCTCAATACCCTTGATTAAATTGTCTTTATTAATTAATCAAATATGTATTGAGTGTTTGCTGTGTGCCAGGCACACAGATCTGTGAATAAGGCAGACAAGGTCTGTCCTCAGGAAGTTAGTATTCTAGGTTTCAGAGAAGCTGTGTAAGACTGTAGAGAGTTCATTCTGAACTCCATTTTGTACTACTTTCCCCTTTTTTTACTATTTAGCCTTATCCTGATCTTTCTAATCATTCTGTAAGCTATAGAATCATAGTTTCCTTTCCCATAATTTTCTTCTATATTATAACCCAAACATGTACTGGCCCAGAAAGGTTTTGGGTTCTAAGTAAGTTAGTTGATTTTAAGACATATTGTATGAAAAAGAATATTTGCATTTGCAAACATTGAATATTAAAAATATACATTTTCCCCAGATGCCAGTGTCTCACACCTGTAATCCTAGCTACTCAGGAGGCAGAGATCAGGAGGATCACAGTTCTAAGTCAGCCAGGGCAAACAGTTCATGAAACCCCATCCCGAAAAACCCATCACAAAAATGGGGCTGGTGGAATGACTCAAGGTGAAGGGCCTGAGTTTTATATATATATATAATTTTATGTATATATACATTATATATATAAATCTGTATATATAACACGTTTTAGATCTATAAATGTGTGTGTGTATATATATATATATATATATATATATATATATATACACACACATTATCTTTTGGTATCACTGGGGTTTGTACTCAGGGCATCATGCTTGCTAGGCAGATGCTCTACCACTTGAACCACTCTGCCAGCTATTTTTTGTGATTTTTTTTCAAGATAGGGTCTCTAGAACTATTTGCCCAGGCTGGCTTTGAACCTCGGTCTTCCTAATCTCTGCCTCCCGAGTAGCTAGGATTACAGACATGAGCCACCAGTGCCCTGCTAATTCTCAAACTCTTAACTTTCATTTTCTTTCCCTCCTTGGTTTTTGAGCTATCAAGATTGACTGACAATACTCTAACAAACTCAGGATAACAAGATAATTCTTTTTCTCTCTTTTCTATGGGGCATAAGTCTAGAGGTATGTCACTTCTGGATTTCCTTCCTTTTGCCTTGCTATAAATTTAGGCTTATCCTCTGGGGTGTGTGTGTGTGTGTGTTTGGGACAGTTGTGGGATGGGGGTAAAGGGAGAGAGAGAGAGAGAGAGAGAATGGTATTTTGGGTGAATGCACTGACCTAGGGAGGGAAACAAGGCCAAGGTGACCTCAATAGCCAAGTGGACTCTTCCCAGAATAATTTCGCAGCAGGCTCTAGAAAGCAATTAGAGTAACATTATGGTAGCTTGCACTACCCAGTGGAAGATTCTCCTACTGCTCTAGTTACTTCCTTCATTTCACTCCTCTTGTAAATATTTAAGAAGTCATTTCAGAATGCTGCAAAGAAATAGGTGTGAGAGTAAACAAACTTTAACAGTAATCCTTTCTCCAAACGCCCGGAGCAGCTGCACGAGGATACAAAAGCAGCACCTGACTAGCCAAGCTGTCTGCTTGTCCTGTGTCCCCCCTCCCCCTCCCTTTCCTCCTCTCACATGTAATCTTATAAATTTGCCAGCATCACTATGCAGTCTGCCAGAGAAACCTGGCCATTTGCTGGGTAAGCCAGTTCTTACACCAAAGACTAAGGTAGGTCACTGCACCTGTCCTCATTTCTGGGCCAGAAAGACTCACTGAGGCTGAGGTACAAAGCAGCTTGCTTTCCCAGTAGGAAGGACATGGATCCATAGAGGGAGTGCACATCTCATAAGTTACAGCCTTTGGCAAAACTGTTTGTCCTGTGAACTTTCCTGAACCTCTTGGATGGGTATGAGTCTTCATATTCGAGTTGGTGAGAAGCCAAGGATTCTATACTCAGACACACTAATAAGTGAGGAACTCTGGGTTTTGTTAGCAGGCAGGAAACAGCAACCCACGCTAAAGTCAGGCATCTTCTCTGCCAACGTTAGGAATGTTGATATTTACCATCTAACTTTTTGGACTTACTTCTAAAAAATTAATTGGTATGTATTTTTAAAATATCACACTAAAAATATGCTTCTACCATGTCTCCTCTAGTGAACTATCTTTAGTTTGACCTAAATTGCTAATTATTTTTTTTCTATTGATCCAATCCCCATTACAGTTCTTCCCCTAAATGCTAAAATACCCAAGTGGGGACATGCTTGTTGAGGGCTCTTCCCCTCCCCCACATAGTTTTGCTGGACCTTGTTAAGCACTTACAAGATCATAAAATATGGGTGAGCTCTGACTCTCTCTGTCCCCTGTTTATAAACATATATATACACACGGCACCTACACTTTAGCATCAATTCTTCAAAAGTGGAGCAAGGTGTCAAGGAACTCTACTACATTTTCCATCCTAAATATTTCCCAAGCACTGTGGCAGAGTAAGGGCTTATCATCGAGCTTTCTGGAAAGTTTCTGGGGAGACAAGATACCTATGTCATGAACATAGCTCATCCCCAGCACCTAAAAGGAAAACTAACAACTAAAAAGGTGTTTCAGGATTATAGATGGTAGAATACATGATGCAGAGACTGTATAATATTGAAGTCAGTGATTATTTTAATGTAAAGTAAAAAGACACTACCAAATCACTATATTTGCCTTGTTTGGTCTGATGGAGAAGACATTACAGAACAGAAGTTATAGCAAGGGCACTGGGCTCAGCAAACACACTGAGGGTTAAATTTCCCTTTGTATCTGCCACCTGCTAACGGGTAGTGATAGCTTGTCTTTAAGCAAGATTTAACTTATTTTTCAGCCTTATTATTTAATCTATATTCAAGCATAGAATGAGAATTCATTAGACTTCTAAGCCACTAAACTGTTTAAAGTAAGGGTGGAGGAAGAAGACAATGACTGGCAGTGCCAGTGGCTCATGCCTGTAATCCTAGCTACTCAGGAGGTAGGATATCAGGAGGATCTAGGTTTGAAGCCAGCCCTAGCAAATAGTTCATGAGAACCCATCTTGAAAACATCTAACACAAAATAGGTCTGGTAGAGTAGCTCAAGGGGTACAGCACCTGCCTACCAAGCATGAGGTCCTGAGTTCAAACCCCAATATGGAAAAAGAGAGAAAGAGAAGACAATGACTTAGGGACAAGTCAATAAAAGATTAATTTATTCATTTTCTGCATCCTTTCATTCAATAAGTGTGGTTTGATAAGTAGGGGACAGAGTGTACCAGGTAATGGGGAGGGGTTCTCTGCTCTTAGGCACCTTCTTGCTCTGAGGGAGCTACAGGTGAAGTAACAGGACACTGTAACAAGGTCATGTGCTCTGGTGGGAGCACGTCAGAAGGGACTTGGAAACAGCTTAGATTTTAACTACTTGTTTTGTAGGCATGAGGGGCTGGGGCTGGAATCCAGGGCCTGACACATGCTAGGTGAGTGCTTTACCACTTGGGTCACACCCTGAGCCCTTTTTTGTTATATTTTGGTTTTGTGACAAGTTCTCACTACCTTTACCAGGTCTGGCCTCAAACTCACAATCCTCCTGTCTCTCCCTCATGAGGAGTTGGGATTATAGTTGTGTGCCACAACACCTGGCTAGATTTTAGCTCCTTTTGAAGAAAGCACAGCAGAAGCTTCTGGAGTCTCCACCATGGTTCCAGAAAGAATGATCAAATACATCTGGCAGAAATCTACGACTGGCTTCTGGTTTGTTGAAAAATATGCCCACTACCCTTAGAAGTAAGTCACTTAGAAAACTTATCTCTTCCATGGCTATGAGATCAAGGTCACAAATACAGTGTCCTGACTGGAGAGCCACACGCCTGTGACAAGAATATTTAGCATCACAGCAGCATGCTCCAGGTATGCTCACAAAAAGACTGGCTGCTGAAAGCTGACTGCTGAATGTGAATATTGACTACACTTCTTCCTACCTTGGTGACCTTCAACAATTTACTTAACCTTTCTGACCCTCAGTTTCTTGGGCTATAAAATGGCTGTAATGGGGGTGATTGTGAAGGTTTCACCAGGAAAGTGCTTTGTATAGTGTCGACCCTCAGTAAGTGCTCAATAAATGTTATCTCTTTAAGAAGACTTCAGGGTTTTCCATAAGAAAAGGACCTTTGCTATTCCAATTCAGATGCTTTAAGCTGGCACAATAGAAGGGCAATGAACAGTAAAAGAAGACTGTTTGTGAAACAGTTGTCAAGAATAACCACTTCAGAGGGGCTGAATTTCACTTGACACCAGAAGCAGGCTGAAACCCATTGTTTCCCTTTCTCCCTCAGGTTAGAGCAAGGAGAAAGCAAAGGCAGTCACTCATTTCACTCATCCTCCCTCACAGGTGGCTTGTTGAATGTCCTAGAAGGCATGGACTTTGGAAACTAGTGCTTGGACCCAAACCCTCCTCCTGACACTCACTGACTGTGTGACTTGATGTAAAAACCTGATGTATTTTCTTCATCCGTGAGCAGTATCTTCCTTGAGTTCTTGTATGTGAAGACTTAAATGTGCAGTGTACTTCCAATTAGAACAGTGCTCAGGAAAAGCAGTGCCATATAAGTGTTAGTTATCATAAAAGCTATTGTTACTGTATGCACATAGTCATGACATACTGAGTCAAGACAGAAGCATCTTAGCATGGTGGTCACCAGGCAGTTAGCTCCATGAAAACAAGAAACTATATTTTGCCCCTACTGTACTTGTTGAAAAATGAATGAATGAGGGATGAAACGCTGGACTAGTTTGATGGTGTAATGGAATGAAAAGCATTGTAGATCTGCAAAGTGAACACTTCACTGGTGAAGCCTGGCTTAGTTCCATTCTAATTTGAGGCATTTGGTTCTGTCATCTTTAAAAGAGGGAGGCTAGTCAGAGGACTTCTGAGGGTCATTGCAAATGTCAAATTCTATATGGCTAGATAGCCTTTGAAATTTGACGAAAGGTAATGGAATCACATCTATGAAAGTCTTTTGCATCTTTCGAGAAAAGGATTATCAAGTTTGAGAAAGGTCATTTATGTGTGTTTTTTTGAATCATTACATAAGAATCTGAGCCAGGAAGGAATCTTTAAATCCATGAAAATGGATTACCTTCAGCAGGATTGATACTTTTTAAAGCTCTCGGATTGTCAGACTAAAATTGATAAGGACATTTTTTCCATTCATCTTAAATGAATTTGGGGAGACACTAAGAATAAAATATAACCCCATACACATTCACTGCGAAGGTATCATTAACACAGAGAATGAAAGTACAATCTTATCTAGTTGAGGTTAGCAATTCTCAACTAAATGAAATTAAGCTGATTTAGTTGAGCTCTTAAATTCAAGGCTGAAAAACTAAGCCCAGAGGATTTTGTGGAAGCAGCTTCAGAACTGGTTTTGCTCAGATGCTGTGCCTCGGGTCTAGTCACTCAGTCCTGAGGGGCTGCACACGAGTTGTGAGAGGTTTGTCTGCTGAGGGTGGGCTGCACTAATAGGCTTTAAACATTGGGTGGTTGCATACCGGTTTCACAGCGGGTTGGGAATCTGCAGTGGATAAAAAGAGGGGAGGGGAGGATGGTTTGGAATCAAAAAAGTCTGGATTAAGACTATCAGATTTGGGGCTGGTTATGGTGGCTGGTGCCTGTAATCCCACTAAGCACTCTGGAGGCAAATAGTTTCAGGCCGGCCTGGGCAAGATCCTGTCTCAAAATAAACAAACAACAACAACAACAAAGAAACCAAACTTGGCTTTGGGTCAAATAAAATTTAAATTTTGGCTTTGTTTCTTTTTAAGTGTGTGACCTTGGGCCAGTTGTTTTATCTCTCTAAATCGCACTTTGCATATTTACTGATTTTCCTTATTTCACAGGATTGCTATGAGGATTAGTGAGATAATACACTGAAAGCAGTTGGCCCAAGGGCCTGGCGCACAGCACTCAAATGGTGGCTGGTGGACAGTCATGAGAGCAGTTCATCTATAGTCTCTTTTGGTAGCTCCATAGTTTCCCTCTGGAATGTCTCAGAGGCTAGCTAGTATGATTAAAATTTTGAGTCCAAGCTATAGTCTTTTTAGTGAGCCCTAAAAAATCAAGATCTATTCATGGTTCAATGTGGGCACCGGACAAAGGTTCACTTTGTAAGACTGTCTAGCTAGGTTAAAAATAAAATATGCAGAAATGTGTGGAACTTCAACAATAGAACATAGGAAAATGGATTATTCTTGGCTAAAAACAAAGACCATATAGAATATAAATGTGTTTGTCGATACATAGAAAAGTTCTGAGATGTACCAACACCGATATGACAATAGTTATCTCTGGGGAAGGGAAGAAGATGGGGGAGAAGGTGGGACAAATCTCAGTATTGTTTCAATACTTTATACATTTCTTGAATATTTGATGTGAAATTAAAAACCAAACAAACAAAAAAGGCAAAAGTAAACCACAATGAACAGTTAGAGTACAGAATAAACCAGATGTGGAAGAAAGCGAAGTAGACAAGAATCTAGGACTTTATCCCTAAGGCTGTCAGTGACTTGATAGGGAGTCATATTCTACTTAGCTAGCCGTCCTTAAGGAGTCAGGAGAGGTGACTGGGGGATTTCTGAGCCTATCTCCAGCAACTGACAGGCCCAAGTTATAAGAAGCTGCCTGCTGGTTGTCTTGGTGTGAACTTGCTTCTCTCTGCAAACTCAGAGAAGACATTGGTATCCTGGCTTGTTCTTTGTGAAATTCAAGTTCTGCATAAGCACTAATTAAAGTGTATTGGTAAATTATGCTTTTGAGTAAAATGAAACCAGATGGTAAACTAGTATCTCTAGTAGTTCATTTGGATGGGAAAGAATATAAGAGGTAATTATTTAAACAAAAATCTTTGTGACTGCTGCTTGGTTGATTAAGGATACCCGACAAAAAGAGTTCTAAAATATTCCAGGACCAGGAGTGTAGTTCAATGGTAGAACACTTGCATGCCTGAGGCTGGGTTTGATCCCCTGCCATGGAAAGAAAATAAATACCCTCAATACCACCAAATAAAATAATTAAGACAAACCCCAGTACTTGAGAGGCTGGGATGGGAGGATCACTTGAGCCCAGGAGTTCAAGACCAGCATAAGCAATGTGATGAGAGCCTGGCTTAAAAAACAACATAGATCAACAAATTAATGAGTTAATTTAGAAAGGACTGAAGAGTTTAAGTGCTGAATAAAAGAGCCATGGTGTTTTTTATTAGCAAAATATTTGTTCTTTGAACTTAATCTTCACAAAGGGGCTCTTCCCTCAGAAAGAAACATTTTGGTTATAGACAAAACCTGAGCAGCAGCACAGAATTCTGTGAGGTTACATTGACTGGTTTCAATCAGTTTGCAGACTCAGTAGTGAAAGACCTTGCCTGGTACTCCAGCTGCAGGAGTTGGTTTTGTTTTGGTTTCAATGCATGTGGTTTGGCCATGGACTTGAGCAGAGATTTTGCCTGACTGATGCAGAAGTCAGTCATGGTATTTTGGGAGTCTCTGCTGGCCCTCTGGCTGGGCATGACAAGCTGCCTGGGTTTCTATCCCCGGCTGACCATTTGGTGCTGGGAGGTGTCCAGCCCAGCCTGTAATTCATTATGTTCTGCTGCTGAGTTAACTGAAGGGCTGTGTTTCTGGCACAACACAGAAAGAACGTGAATGATGGGAAGGAAGAATAAATGGAGAGAGTTATTTTGCAGAACCTGCCCTGGGGTATTAAGTAGAACAGGACATCTGGGGGCTGAAGGAGGCTCCTGCAGCTTAAGAAACATTCTCCATAAAGTGTCAGTCATCTTCATCCTTTCAGTTCTTACCCCCCACTTATGTATAAATTTGCCAAATTATAGACCACCAGTGTGGCCATTGCAACAAACTGAGCTTATTTGTGGAACACACACACAAAAAGGAAAAAAAAGTGTTCATTTACAGCCTATATTGATTGCATTATTAATACTGTGAATGGTAGAACAAGGAACTTAAATAAAAGCATATAGCAGTATAACTCTGAATAATACTTCAAATAAAAGCCACCCCACTCTGTCTTTAAAAAAACAGCGGGGAGGGGACAGATACATTAAGCAAAATTTGAGGCAACCTGAAATAGAGGATTTGTTGATTTGGGGTTTTTTTTGAGACTGGGTGTCGTTACGTAGTCCAGGCTAGCCTCGAACAGGCGCCTAGTAAAATAGAGTACTTAAAATGCTGGATTCCATCATATCTGTAAAAGGTCACTCTAGTCCTTTGCTATTTAGACCATAGCTAGAGACATAGCCAATGGATTTGAGAAGCCAGAGCTGCTACTCCTGACGGATGAAGCTAATACAATACATCAGCCCTTGAATGAATGAAAGGTGTGGAAAAGTTGAGCCCTTCAAAGATAAGAGGGAGGGAGCTATTCAATTAGCCGGGACTAAATTACTGCCCATTACTGCAGCAGGCCAGGTCTCTTTAAACTGCCTTGTAATCTTTGCCAGGGCTCTTTGAGTGAGAAATCCTCCTTCCCAGCTCAAACCTTTTAAAGCATCTCAGCCCAGCCCCCTCCAGCCAATGCAACTCTTAGCCCCTCTCCGTTGCTGTCACCAACAAAGGTGAATCAAGGCAAGGACACTTCTCACCTTGACCACAGCTACCAGAAAGGGGGCTGTTCCAGAAGTGCTAAGCAAACCTTAGGCTTACCTGCCCCCTTCCCCCCACCCCGCAGGCATTCAAGCAATAAGAGGAGCACGGAAAACAAAAGATACAAACACAACCTGTCCTTACCCGCTTCTTAAAAAATTGGAAAGCTGAGCATTTCTTGACTGGGAATCCATTCATGTCTTTGTTTACCATTTTCCACAGTGGGGACTTGACAGTTATAGATCCAGGGTGGCACCCGTCTGGTTAGTGCATCTGGTTCTCGGTTTCCCTCCTGAAGACAGTGAATGAATTCGGAGCAGGATGGATGGAGAATCTGGCGGGGCGCAGGTCTTCACTCGCACCTTCTGCAGCACCGGCTACTGCGGCAACCTCGCCCGGCTTTCAGTGGCCACCAGCAGTGGCTTCTCTCTTTCCATCATTGCTCTGAAACGTAAGCATCGCCGCAACAGGACCCCAGGGGACCGGACGGTGGGGATACGGCCAATCTCCAGGGAGACAGATGCTCTGGCTGCCCCCCGACCCCCGGGGCGGGAGAAGGGGACCTCCCCGCCCCCCAGCCACCTCGCGGTTCCGGCCCGTGGGGGAGCAAGTCGCTCAGCCCCAGGTGATGCCTTCTGGAGGCTGCTCGCGAGGAGAGCTGTTTTTGATTGTGTGAATTCCAGTGGGAGCTGTAGTTAAGCAGCTGAGAGAAGGAGTAAAGAAAGAGCAGAAGCCAGAGGGAGGGAGGGAGAGCCTCGCCAGAGAGAGAGAGAGAGAGACAGAGAGACAGAGAGAGAGAGAGAGAGAGAGAGAGAGAGACAGAGAGAGAGAGAGAGAGAGAGAGAGAGAGAGAGAGAGAGAGATTCATGTATATCTGAGCAGGAGCAGGGGATGCGCCCCAGGCTCAAAAAGCGCACGCCTGGAGAGCAGTGGACTCCCTTGGGAGGGACACTTGAATAGCCTTTTCTTTTTCTTTTAGGACCATTTAGATCAGAGTTTCTTATAAAATGCAGATTGTTTTTATTCTGTGCTCATTGAAGTTCTTTTGGTACCTGGTCCAGTTGTAAAAGCCTCTCCACAAGAATAGAATGAAATGTTTTCCTGACCTGTGCAAACGCGGAGAAGGAGGATAAAGTGCAGCCTGGGTAAAACAATGGACCGTCTTTTCCTAGGTAGGATCTTCTCGGTATCCTCTCCTTTGCTGGTGTGATATAGTGGGCATCAAAAAAGGCTATTGTGTTTTGTTTTGTTTTTCACTAAAGAGCCCTGGCTCAGAAAAAGAGAGAAAGAAACCCAGTGGACATATACAAAATGTTTTATGGAAGAAGAAGAAGACCTCACAAAGAGCATTGCCAAAAAGTATTACTAAATCCATTTAATGCAGAGGAAGTTCTGGTAAATGAGAGACCCATTTTTACTTCCTATCAAGTGAAAATTTTTCCCCACATCTTTACTCATTTTATCCCCTGCATACTAAAATTATTTTTTAAAAAAAGTTTAATTGTGTGTGACTCATTTTTTCCACTTTGACTCTTTCATGCTGGTATTTTATGAGAATTTTTAAAAATAGTGTTATAGCTAAATGGAGAGAGCAAAGAAAATAAACTTGGCATCTGATCCAGGATGGCTTGGTCCTCGGTGTGTGACTTTGTGCCAGTCACCTGACCTCACTGTGTCACTCAGACACTGCCTCATCCTGAAAATGGAGGTAGCCTCTCACGCCTTCCGTCATCCATGTGTTTAGCCATTCACTTGTTTGCTGTATCATTCCATTAATCCACCAAATCAAATCCAAATGTAAGCAAGTGTCCCTGGAATGTAGAGCCTTTTCACCAGGAGGAAATATAATCCATAAATAAAGGAAAGGCACAGTGCCAGGTTGATGCAACTACTAGTCACCTCAGTAAAAAACACATCTAACGTTGTGAAACTGTTTAAACGGCAGACTCTGAAAGAAGAGAAATATGCAGATTGACTGGGGAAGAGATATACCATTCCATTGAAATGAAGCATGAATCTCTCCTGTTGGGTCAGATTTTGAGGCAATAACAATGAAATCTTGTTTGGCCAATGCTTTGAGGTCTCCAAAAGGAAAATGCAACACAACCAAATGATGGCATGAGAACTGAGAGAAAGCAAACTATTCGTTTTGGAGCTAGGCATTAAGTTGTCCCAGATGCCAGGCTACATTATGTAATCTGTTACATTGATTGTTTTTTTGTGGTTCTTCTAAAGGGTTCATTTAAAATTATGGTCATTCAAAGGGAATTATTTTAGGCTGATAGAAATGTCCTCTATCATGATTATGGTGATGGTTATAATTATGACTATGCATTTTTCAAAACTCATCAAACTTTATATGTGAAAAGGGACATTTTTTAATGGCTTATAAATTATATCTCAATAGACCACATTAAAAAAAAATCAGCTATTCAAAATTGTTTCTTGCTCCTTTCATTGCCCCTTCCCACAAAACATTCCAACAGACATTTATTGAATTTGAATGATATTGAGGAGGGGCTCTCTAAGCAATCTGGTGAAAAGGAGGTGCTAGAGGCAGACTTAATTCCACATCGTTCTAGCATGCACACTGGCTTTGAGTAGATGGTATGTTTATTTGGGGTGAAGAGGGGTACTAATAAGAGATTATGGTGGAGGAGGTAAAGACAAAGCTAAAATCTATCCATCCCATTTTGGGAAATGCCATGCATAGGTGTTGGTGCCACTGTAATCTAACCGGTGGTGGGGCCTTGTATATATCAGGCAAGCACTCTACCATTGAGCTGCAGCCCCTACCCATGAAACGTCAATGGTTTCGGTCAGCAAGGAACTCAGTCTAGTGCAGGAATGCGCATATACGCATGTGTTTATAAATATAAATATTAGGCCTACATTGGTTTGGAGATAGGCAAGGCAGGAAAGGGAAAGTGGGGTGGGTGAAACTAGAAAATTTGTCTCAAAGGAATGATGTTAGTGCAGCCTGGAAGACTGGGTAGAGGTCAGCCAGTTGAAAGAAGAGAAGCAGAGTGCAGAGATTCTGAACCGATAGAGTGACCCCTTATTTTGAACTATAATTTGGTCAGCGCAATAATAATGAAATGTCTTTCGTTTTGTTGGGTTTTTTGTTTGTTTTTGTTTTGTTTGCTATGGTGGGGATTGAACCCGGGGCCTCTCACCACGCTAGGCAACCACTCTACCACTGAGTCATTTCCCCTGCCCCAAAGTGTCTTAATTGTACTGTTGACTCCTCAGGGAAAATAAGGCATCCTTACTCATTCCTCTCATAACTAAAGCTATCTGCAGGTAGGCCCAGAGCAGCTGCTATTTGCTAAATGTCTCTTTGACAAAAGGAAAACAACACCTGGAATTTTCCAACACCTTTTTATACATTAAACTTGCTTTAATTTAATTATTGAATTTACTTACCTCTTTTAATCACTAGACATACTCATTCATTTTTTAATTCTCATCACACAGTGAGGATAGTGCAATGCCAGCACTCAATGAGTGAGTTTCAAATGTATTCAATGAAAAGCCAAGAAAAGCTTGTAACACTAGCACTGAACCATTTACATCTGAATCATCAAATACATCTGAGACCATTTTGCTGCTCCCATCATAACCCCATGCTGAGCTTTGGTAAGAGCCATGGCCCTCTGTTCTCATTTCTTAAGTCTCAAAAACATTGTTACCCTTGGATAATGTGTTCTTTTTAAAATGGAGAATCTTAATGTTAAAAAAGAATACCTTGGGCCTCTTTTTGTTTTCTTATGGTATATCCACTCTTTTGGGACTAGGGTTTGAACTCAGGGCCTCACACTTCCTAGGCAGGTGCTCTGCCACTCAAGCCACCCCACCAGACCTAGAATAGCCACTCTTAATTCCAACTATAGCACAAAGAATAAAACAAAGATCAAGGTAGGACTGATGACCAATACACACCTAGAGTAGAAAAAATGCTGCTTTAGGTTGAAAGACTGTATTATTACCACTTCTCCTAAACTGTGTGACATTTAACAAGTTCCCTCAGCTAACTGAGCCTGTTCCTCATCTGCAAAATAATAAAATGTTTCTTCACCTACTTCATAAGGAAATTGTTAGTACTAGATTATATATGAAAGGGCTTTGCAAAACTATCAATAAATCTACATTTTTGGTTTTACTGAGGCAAGAGACACATATTGGTATAGTACTTTTTAGAAACTCTACTTTCCAGAGTAAAGTATTTTGTGTGATACATTTAGTTTTTGAATGAAATGTGATTTTGTTGTTGTTGTTGTTCCTATAGCATCTTGGAAAACACAATAGTGTTTTAGTGACAAATGTTCCAAGGAAGAAAGGGATACAAATAGATCATGTTATAAGAAACATTTTACATTCTTTTTTGGCCTAGATGGCTTGATCATAGGCTTAAAACCCTAGCCATGGTGGTAATGATGTATGTAATTAGAATAGGGAACCCTCCTGGGGATTATGGGTTTGTTTTTGAACACACAAAGACCCCTCTTATTTTTTTTAAGTTGGAATCCTTTGGTTTCACCAAATTGGATTATTTATCCTTCTTCTTCTCCTCCTCTTTTCTTGTTTCTTCTTCTTCTCCTTCTCTTCCTCTTCCACCTCCTCCTCTTTCTCATCTTCTCCCTTCTCTCTCTCCTCTTGCTCCTCCTCATTCTTCTTTTCCTGTAACGGGGATTGAGCTCAGACCCCACAAATGCCATGTAAATGCTCTACCACTGAGCTATATCTTCAGTCCCCACATCGAATTTCTTTTTACTTAATTCATGCATATATCGGAAAAAAAGTTACAAAAGAAAAATGCAAACTGGGAGCTTTTTGCTTCCACTTCTGCATGTCAGGCAGGAAGTGCCCCTCTTTCCCTTTCTATTTCTCCCTACTTTGTCTTGCTTTGCTAAATAGATCAAGGCTGGTCTTCAAAAGAAAAAGAAAGAGAGAAAGAAAGAAAAAGAGAAAGAAAAAAGAAAGAAAGAAAAGAAAGAGAGAATCTGAAACATCAGTTCATTGTATTTTTTTCTTTGAAAGAAAAAACTATCTAAAAAAAAAATACCAGAATGGAGTATTGGATTTTACAGAAAAGATGCAAAACCCCTTGGGTAGATAAGAGATTAAGGAAAGATTAAAAGGCTCCATACTCACATCTTATTACCATTCTCACTATTTTGAAAAAAAAATGGAGTTATAGATATGCAGTTCCTTACAGAGTCAGTGTTTATCAATTATTGTATTCTAATTGATAAAAATGCCAAGTCACATCTCCCTTGATAATTGATTTGACATTGAATATTAAGTATGTGCCAGTCATTACACTTATAAGAAAGAGAACAAACCAATGAACAACCTACATTTGTCTTGGCAAATCCCATGCTATTAGAATATTTACTCCATATGTAAGGTGTTCTGGTCCTTTTCCCCCAGGGATATGGTTTTAGCCAGATCTTCAAATAAACTGGACTTTCATTTATTTCTATTTCCTACAGCATTTTCAGATGGATTTACAAAACGTACTTCCTTAGTTCAGGAGAAGCTATACCAGCTGATTAAAAATGTGTGCTACCTCCCTGCTTCTCTGTCCGTTGCCTTTTACCTGGGCTTGCTCATTCACCCACTCAGGTACCTGCACACACCTCTGTCTGCTTTTTGTTCTACTTGATTCTGTATGTGACATGTTTATGTCACAAAGGCACAAAGAAATCCTTTCTTGTGGCAATGTGGCAACGTGTAGCCCAAGTGGACAAATCAATTTGAATATTGGTGATAATTCATTGGACACTGATGATGAATTTTATAGCTCTCCCAAATTTCACATTTATACAGTTATTTCTATGTTTAAATCGTACAAAGTATTGAGAACCTGAAAGAAAATGGATTCCTTTGAACTCCCTTTTGATCTGACTCACCTCCTTGTTAGAGATCTCCTGTCTCCTCCACCAGTTGCAGTACAACTTTATCATTGTGTAAATCTCATTGATAGAGGCCTGGAAAACATTACAGACATGCATTCTCACACAGAATACAACATCTGTACACACTCAGTGAGGATGAATGGAATAGGTCACTAGAACATCCTGCTAAGGTCATGATCACTTATGAATTGGATGACCTTGTGAATGACTCTGAGAAAAGAAGTAGAAAGGACAGATGGTAATGGATTTTGTAGCCTTTTTATAAGGTGCATTTCTGTTATTATTAATTATCCCTTTCTTTTTTTCTTTCAACATTCAACCATTGAGATAAGGTTCAAATAATCTCTTGACTGATTGGCTAGAAGGTTATATTTTCAACTTGACTTGCCCAAAAGGTGTTTATTACCTACTTCGCTATGATCAGCTCAAATGAGCCATGACTTGGGAAGTTTGCAGCTGCCAACTGTCTCACCATGCTGTGTACATGACAGAAGGGGCCCTTGTGATTTGTATTGACTGAAAGGTGCTAGAGGGAAATGAGTAGGTAGAGTCCTGTTTTGTCCACTCGTTAGCTATCTTTGGCTGTATCTCTATGGGCATCATAAAATAAAGAAGAGTCAGTTTCTCTATAATTCCGATCAGCTGAGTCTTGGGCAGAAGAGATAGTGAGTTGGACTAGTACGTCTAGTCAACAGCTTCAGCAAAGAGACAAAGAACCATCCAAGAGTCTCACATCCTATTACCTAAGGAACTGTTGTGCCTTAGGGTGAACCAATCCCCAGAACAAGATTGCTTTCAATTTGAAACTCTCTCAGTCTGCTCAGGGTTTAGCTTTGTAAATTATGCTTATTTAAATTGAATACAACTCCATCTCATCTGGCTTATTTTATTTTCAAGAGAAATCAGCCACCATAAATATGGTATCAATGCAAAATTATTGGAGTGGCAATAATGAACATTAAAACTAATGGGGTGTCCTTCCAAGTCAATAGGGTTTAATAGAATTAGCATATGGGATTCACTGTTGGTGAACTTAAATTGTGTCTCTACTATGACTAGCTCTGTAACTGTGGGCAAGCTAAAATAGATGAAGTAACAAAATGCTACCTAACAATTGGTTTGCTGTAAGAATTAAAAGGAATTTAAGGGGGGTTTTAATATGCACATATATATTATATAAAAATCAGTATCTACTTACACAGTTATATTTGTATATGACAATTTTATTTTATTTTATTTTTTTATTTTTCTTTTATTATTCATATGTGCATACAAGGCTTGGTTCATTTCTCCCCCCTGCCCCCACCCCCTCCCTCACCACCCACTCCACCCCCTCCCTCTCCCCCCCCCTAATACCCAGCAGAAACTATTTTGCCCTTATTTCTAATTTTGTTGTAGAGAGAGTATAAGCAATAATAGGAAGGAACAAGGGTTTTTGCTGGTTGAGATAAGGATAGCTATACAGGGCATTGACTCACATTGATTTCCTGTGCGTGGGTGTTACCTTCTAGGTTAATTCTTTTTGATCTCACCTTTTCTCTAGTACCTGTTCCCCTTTTCCTATTGGCCTCAGTTGCTTTAAGGTATCTGTTTTAGTTTCTCTGCGTTAAGGGCAACAAATGCTAGCTAGTTTTTTAGGTGTCTTACCTATCCTCACCCCTTCCTTGTGTGCTCTTGCTTTTATCATGTGCTCATAGTCCAATCCCCTTGTTGTGTTTGCCCTTGATCTAATGTCCACATATGAGGGAGAACATATGATTTTTGGTCTTTTGGGCCAGGTTAACCTCACTCAGAATGATGTTCTCCAATTCCATCCATTTACCAGCGAATGATAACATTTCATTCTTCTTCATGGCTGCATAGAATTCCATTGTGTATAGATACCACATTTTCTTAATCCATTCGTCAGTGGTGGGGCATCTTGGCTGTTTCCATAACTTGGCTATTGTGAATAGTGCCACAATAAACATGGATGTGCAGGTGCCTCTGGAGTAACCTGTGTCACAGTCTTTTGGGTATATCCCCAAGAGTGGTATTGCTGGATCAAATGGTAGATCCATGTCTAGCTTTTTAAGTAGCCTCCAAATTTTTTTCCAGAGTGGTTGTACTAGTCTACATTCCCACCAACAGTGTAAGAGGGTTCCTTTTTCCCCCGCATCCTCGCCAACACCTGTTGTTGGTGGTGTTGCTGATGATGGCTATTCTAACAGGGGTGAGGTGGAATCTTAGCGTGGTTTTAATTTGCATTTCCTTTATTGCTAGAGATGGTGAGCATTTTTTCATGTGTTTTCTGGCCATTTGAATTTCTTCTTTTGAGAAAGTTCTGTTTAGTTCATGTGCCCATTTCTTTATTGGTTCGTTAGTTTTGGGAGAATTTAGTTTTTTAAGTTCCCTGTATATTCTGGTTATCAGTCCTTTGTCTGATGTATAGTTGGCAAATATTTTCTCCCACTCTGTGGGTGTTCTCTTCAGTTTAGAGACCATTTCTTTTGATGAACAGAAGCTTTTTAGTTTTATGAGGTCCCATTTATCTATGCTATCTCTTAGTTGCTGTGCTGCTGGGGTTTCATTGAGAAAGTTCTTACCTATACCTACTAACTCCAGAGTATTTCCTACTCTTTGTATATGACAATTTTAAAACATAACTGTAATTTAAAAATTCTGCTGCCATTGACAGGTGGGATTTATGTATTGTTCCCTCGAATCTGTGGGCTTGCCTCAATCACCCAATAAAACACAGTGAAAATAATGTGATTTGACTTCTAAGGCAAGGTCACTAAAGGACATATTGCTTCTGCCTTGTCACTGAGACATTATCAACTGAAGCCGTGAGCCACTACCTAAGAAGTATGATAAAAGCCAGGCACCAGTGGCCCACACCTGTAATTCTAGCTATTTGGGAGGCTGAGATCAGGAGGACTGAGGTTTGAGGTTAGTCCAGACAAATAGTTCTTGAGACTCCCATCCCAAAATGGACTAAAGGTGTGGTTCAAGCAGTAGAGTGCCTACTTTGTAAGCATGAAGCCCTGAGTTCAAACCCCAGTATTACCACAAAAAAAAAAAAAAAAGGAACATGACTGCCCAGAGGCCACCATGATGTGAGGAAGCCCAAAGCACATGTAGAGGCCAAGAGCACAGGCACTTTGGCTGATGGCCTTGGCTGCATCTAGTTTTCAAGTCATCCCAGTCCAGGTACCACACATGTGCAGATGACTACAGTCCTGAAATATTTGATTTACTATAGTTGTTTGAGGTCTTTCAGCTGAGGTTCTAGCCTTTGTGAGGCAGAAATAGAGTTCAGAACCTCTGTGGCTCAGAGGTAAAAGCACCTGCCTAAGATAGTATTTTTTGTTCTCATTCCTGGATTCCATTCATGTTCAGTAAACAAGAGCACAAGGAAACCTGTCAGTTAGTAATGGTTAGTTAGTAATGGTTAATGATTTTGATTGGAAGTCTTCAAATAGATGTCAGCAGTTGGTGGAGCTGAAGGATGCTCTCTTGAGGCAACATAACCTTTGAGTTTGTATGTTATTGTTGACTTAGCTTATCTAACACAAGAGATCATAAACTAGAAGGCTTAAACAACTGAAATTTATTTTCTCACAGTGTTGGAAGCTAGCATTCAAAGTTGAGGTACCTGCATGGTCAGTTTCTGGTGAATGTTGTCTTCTTGGTTTGTAGATGGCCAGCTTCTTCCTGTGTCCTCAAATGGCAGGAGAGAGAATGCCTCTTCTTACAAGGGCACTGATCCCATTATGAAGGACCTCTCCTCAGGATACCATTGAAACCTGATTATCTCTGAGGCCTCACCTCCAAACATCATCACATTGGGGATAAGCCTTCAAAATATGATTTTTGAGAAGGTAAATCAATCCATACCAGCTATTTTATCATGTGAAACTATTTCTGGTACTGATGCACTCTGAATTTCCAAATCAACCCCCCCAAAAAAACTATTATATTGCTTACTGAGTAATAGGTATGAAAATTTGCAAAATTCATGTCAACCCATCTGACAAACAAAGGCTTGATATAACTTCAATACAAAAAACTCCTACAAATTTATAAGAAAAAGACAAATAATTTTTTGTTGTTGTTTTGTTTTGTTCTTGGTATGTAGCTCAGGCTGGCCTCAAACTTGCAACACTCCTGCCTCAGCCTTTGGAGTACTGGGATAGAGGAGTGTACCACTACGTCCAGCTGACAAATAACTTAAAAGAAAAGGTCCGTAAGACAAAAAAAAAAGCAAATCAAGAAAAACATAATACAGAAGAACAAAAACATATACAAATAAATTCATGTAAAGATGTTAAATTTTCTGCTAGGTAGGAAACTGTAATTTAAAAATGACAGGATACTATTATTTTTCACTTATCAGACTGGAAATTACTAAAAAGTTATGCATTCAAAGTGAGCAAGACTCTAGGGAAATAGATACTCTCATGTGGTTCAAGGGAGTAGGAATATTTTTTAATATGACTGAGCGATACTTATACAAAATTAAAATGTGCCTATACACTGATCTGGTAATCTTTTCAAAACAAGCTTTTTGAAAACATAAGCACTAGTATGTGTGCCTCTATGTATAAAGATTCTTATTATAGGATTGGTTATAACAGCAAGAATTTGGGGAAATAGTGGCATGCTTAAATGCATCGTATACCATACTAAAGAACACTATGTAGTTATTAATAAGTATGAATTGTAAGTCTTTCACTATACATTGTCTCTACTGTTTGAGTGTCCCCCAGGATTCACATGCTGAAAAATGAGCCCCCATTATGGCAGTATTGAAAAGAGGTGGAGATTTAAAAAGTGATTCTATCATGAGGGCATCACTCCCATGAAAGGGTAAATGCCATTCTTGCAGAAGTGAGTTAGTGCTTATGCAAGTAGGTTGTTATAAAGTGAGTCTGCTTTTCTCTTGCACCTGCTCATTTCTCAACTTCTGCCTTTCTTCCATGTTACGATGGAGCAAAAGGCCCTCACACAGTGGGACACTGGCACCTGTGTCCCACTTCCAGCCGCCCGAACCATGAGACTAAACAAAACTCTTCACCTGGACTCAGGTATTCTTTATATCAATGGAAAATGGACTAAGACAATAAACAAGTTAAAAACGAATGATCCTATTATTTTCTTGGGGAAAAAAACTTATTTTGTAGAAGCAGAGAGAAAAGAATGAAAAGTTATATACCAAAAGCTAAATTTGGTTTCTTCTGGAGGTAGATGAAAGCTTCTACAATGTACTTGTTACAAGCGTAAATTGCAAGTGTTGGAAAACATCTAAAACCTCATGGCTTACCTATGTTTTCCAGATACTTCTCTTCCTCTGTTTGAAATCCTTCCTTTATTTGAAACTGTCCTTTCCTTTTCTTTCTTTTTTTTTTTTTTGTTGGTACTAGGTATTTGAAATCAGGGCCTCATATTTGCTCAGCAGGCACCTGAGCCACTTCACCAGCCCTGTTTTGTACTGGGTTTTTTTGAGATAGGTTCTCATAAATTATTTACCTGGGCTGGCTTCGAACCATGATCCTCCTGATGTCTGCCTCCTGAGTAGCTACGATTATAGGCGTGAGCTGGGAAAGGCTCTCATCTTCCTTTCCTTTTTTTTTTTTTTTTTTTTTGTGTGTGTACTTATAAACCTCAGGCACAATGCAATGTGTGGAGCTAGGACATTTACAAATAACAGTAATTGACAGTTACTGAATTGTAAATTTCTAGCCAGTTTCTAGAATTGTGGAATATAACAGAACTAGGAAGGAACTTAACATCTAATCCAAACCCTTCAGTCCGTAGGTGATGAAATTAAGGCTCAGAGACACAAATTTACTGGCCAAAGATCACTGCTTATTGACATTGTTATTCCGAATTTAGCCAATTTCAGGCATGTATATATATATACACACACACACACACACACACACACACACACATATGCACAAGATAGGATAGAAAATGGAGTAAAATGTATCCATAAGTGACAGGACAACCAGTATTTGTGGGGAACTCAATTATTCCTCACTCACTGAATTCAGGACTAAATGTCCCTTCTCTCAAGGTTCTGACTCATTTTTCAGGAAGCTCATAAAACAAAATTTACCTCAAGAGATAGTAACTACTTTTGATGGCTCTACCCTTCCTTCCTCACTCCCTCACCTCCTCCCTTCTTCCCTCCCTCCCTCCATCCCTTCCTTCCCTTCCTTCTTTCTCTCCTTCCTTCCTTTCTTCTTTCTCTCTTTCCTTCCTTCCTTCCTTTTCTTTCCCTTCTTCCTCTCTCTTTCTTATTACTGATTACAAAATCAGTCAATCCCTATAAAATAACCTGAATCAAAAGAGATAAAATTCACCAGGGTGCTGGTGGCTCATGACTGTAATCCTAGCTATTTGGGATGCTGGGATCCTAAAGATCACAGTTCAGAGTCAGCCCAGGCAAATGGTTCATGGACCCCATCTCCAAAATAATCACAGTAAAATGGACTGGAGATGTGGCTCAAGTGGTACAATGCCTGCTTTGTAAGTGCAGTCCCAAGTTCAAATCCCAGTCCCATTAAAAAAAGAATTATATATATAATATATATAATAAACCCAGTCCCTCCAAAGAAGAATTATATATATATAAAAAAAAATACACCTTCTTTTCAGAATATATATATATATATAAACCCAGAATGTGTGTGTGTGTGTATACACACATACAAAGCCAGTCCCCTGGGTTTTTAAAAAATATATATATATAAAAGTATATACATATATATTCTGAAATATATATATATTCTGAAAAGAAGGTGGATATTTTGGAAAATTTTGTCCAATGGCAAATCATTTGAATGGTGAAAGGTCAGATTTGTGAATGGTTAAACTCATATAAGTGACCATATTTCTCATTTGATTTGGCTTTTTCTTCCACACTATCTTGTTATTGAACAGAGATAGGGGAAAACTAATAAAAACTTCTAAAATTCTCCTGCTTATTCATTTATATTTAAAAATTCTTGTTGCTTATCTGGCCTGTTACTTTATATTTCTATTTTTAATTTTTAATATAGGGTTTTATTATAGAGTTCTGCTTAGTACTCAGATTTAGCTGAAAAGAATGCAAATATTTTAGCCTGTTTTGGAAGGACTTAAATTAGCATACTTAGGGTGGAAAATTCTTATTTTTACTCAGTGAGTGCTATTTTTATAATGAATGGATCATTGAAAGGTTTTCAAAGTATAATACAAATTTATGTTTATTGCAAGGCATTCTAGATAGTTTACAAACACAAAGTCTTCCAGAAAAAGAAAAAGGTCTATAATATAAACTCCCTCTTTTTAATGGTGTATATATATATATCTTAAACCAAATTTAGTCTACTAGATGTGTGCCACCATTTGTGGTGAGGAATGACAATATAAGTAAAGATACAAGTTTTATCTTTATCTCAAGAACTCAATTTGCTTACTTATCTATTTATTTACTGTGTGTGTGAGAGAGAGAGAAAGAAACCAGGTCTCATTACGTAGCTAGGCCGTACTCCAGCCTCAGCCTTCCAAGTTTTGAGATTACAGGCCATTGCCAACCCTCCTGGCAGCCAAAAAGTATATTTAATAAACACGATAGTATGGATGAAACTGGGTTATGAGAGTAAGGGCAATGTTACCTAATGGCTAAGATTGATAATGGCTGGGGTGAATCTGTCTTTATCAGGAGCCAGCTATGCTATGTGACTTGAGACAAGTTACTTACACCCTCCAAATATGCTCTCCATCTTTGTTTTTGTTTATTTGTTTTTAGGTACTAGGAATTGAACTTAGGGCCTTAAGTATGCTAGGTAAGCATTCTACCACTGAACTATATCCTCAACATCTTTTAAAATTTTTATTTTGAGACAGGTTTTCACTAAGTTGCCCAGGCTGGTCTTGAACATGTGATCCTCCCGACAGCCTCCAGAGTAGCTGGGCCATCAGACCCAGAAAGCTCTCCATCTTTAAAGAGGAGATAATAATTGTACCTATGCCTCCAAGTTCTTAAAAAACTAGAAGATGAATGTAAGTTGCTTGACATAGTTCATGGTACACTGCAGGAGCCCAGTAAGGATTGGCCATTGTTATTGCTGTCATCTGAAAACATTTACAGAGGAGGCGTCTGTTGACACCAGTGGCTCCTGAATAGCCCTTGGGGCTTGGAAGGCAGGAAAGGCTTAAATGTCTATGTGTTGGATGCTAGACAGCACATTCATAGGACTGGTGACCAGTTTCCAGAGGGGTCTCAGGCTGTTAATTTGAAGCAACCATCTTCAAGTGAAACTTTTCTTTAAGTTTTATGCTTTATCTTTTGAAAAATTGATGCAAACTTTGCAGAAAATTCCAGTAATGTTCCTCCTTCACCCTACATTCTAAGTCCTTGAGTATAATATCTGCTCCTGGAGACTGAGACGTATTTATTCTGTGACTTCTGGCACTCCCTTCTCTTCTTCAGATGGAGAAACACAGGTCAAAGATGCGAAGAATTGTATGTACAGGCTGGAAGAGGGAGTTTAAGTCAGGTTTGGGAGTGCCTTCATTAAAAAAACAAAAAAAAAACTGGGTGGTTTTTTGTTTGTTTGTTTGGTTGGTTGAGACAGGGTCTTGATATGTAGTGCAGGTTGGCCTCAAACTTGAGATTTTCCTGCTTCTGGCCTTCCTAGTTCTGGGATTACAGATATGCACCACCATGGTTGGCTAAAAAGAATGCTGAAAGAAGTGTTCTCATATCCTCTACAATAGCAAAGACTATATTGTGAGTGCTTTTGAGTGGCAGGCACTTCCTAAGAATTTTCTCATTGAATTCCACATCATTGAGAACAAGATGTCCTCTGCCTTTGCAGAGGGAAGATGGAGATCCAGAGGCAAGAAGACCACCAAATAGACTTTCTTTTCTTTTATTTTTATTAGCATATCGTTGTTGTACTGAGGGTACATTATGAGGGTGCGTTTAGTTAGACTCTCCTCCTCCCTCCTTCTCCTTTATCCCCTCTCCTCCCTTGGGTAGACTTTTAACTTGTCCAGTTTTGGCATGATGACACTTTGGTGAGAACTGAATTTTTAGTTAAGCAGATGTCAGGACGTTGGGGGGAGGACAGGGATGGTGGAAGCCAAGACTCTGGAGTCAGACTTCCTGGGTTCAATTCCTGGCCCTGTTGCTACTAGCAATGTCATTTTGAGCAAGTTACTTAAATTTTGTACCTTGGCTTTTGAAAATGAAGATAGAAATTACCTGCCTATAATGGCTCATTTGACAAAGGCTTGGACCCCTGTGGTGAATCTAGTCTTTGAGAGGTGATAGGGTCTTGTGGTCTCTCACCTAACATCCCCTGACAGTCATAATTTAATGGTATTTTTAAGAAGTGTTGGAAACTTTCAGAGGAGGGGCCTTGTTGGGGAAAGTAATTTACCAGGGGCATGTCCTTAGGATTTATATCTTTTTGGGGACCTCTTTGTCTCCTCTCTCTCTCTCCCTCTCTCTCTCTCTCTCTCTCTTTCTCTCTTTCTATGGCTTTTGAGACAGGGTCTCACTATGTAGTTCAGGCTGGCCTCAAACTCACAATCCTTCTGCTTCAGCCTCCCAACTGCAGGGATTACACGTGTGTGTCACCATGCTTGAGTCCCTCATGTCACTCTGCTTCCTGGCTGCCATGAGGTAGGCTTCCTGCCATCACGATATCTGCCTTGATCAGGTCCAAAGCAATGGATCCAGCCTAAACTTCAACTAAGACCATGAGCCAAAATCTTTCCACCTTTTAAGTTGTTTCTTTCAGGTATTTGTTAACAATAATAAAAAGCTAGCACACCACCTCAAAGCACCATTATGAAGACTAAAATGAGTTATTATATGAATTTTGAAAGTGCCTATCCATGACAAGTTCTATGTCTGACTCTTTCTTTCTTTCTTTGGCAGTACTGGGGTTTGAACTCAGGGCCTCACACTTGCTAAGCAGGTGCTCTACCACTTGAACCACTGAGCTAACCCTGTTTTGTGGGGTTTTTTTTGTTGTTGTCGGTTGCCTGGGCTGGCTTTGAACTGCAGTCCTCCTGATCTCTGCCTCCCAAGTAGCCAGGATTATAGGTGTGAACCACCAGAACCCAACAACAAGTTCTATGTCATAATTTACTTACTTCTATACAAACTTGAAGGAGGGCAATTGCAAGTGCAAAAATACTAGATATTATAGAAACCAACATTAACTACAAATACATTGATAAAGCAGTTGATTTTCTGAGGGTTTGCTCAAGTTTTGGCAGGTCTGTAATGTTTAGGGTGGACAATGGAAGGGAATTGAAGTGAATGGGACCCTCTGAAGAGGGTAGCTGTTCTTCAGCACCAACCAGTTCTTTTTACCTGAAAATATCAGCCAGTGAGGACTGATGTTCTGACATTTCAAGAGAAGCTGCAAAATGTATGTAAAATTTCCCAATTTTTGAAACTCTGTAATGTAGAGAGACAACCAAAGAAATTGTCTGTAGGTTGGATGAAGTCTTTTGAGTTCTCTTTTAGAGTCTCTGTTACCTCTGGGGACATACAACAACTTTTTCTTTCAAGTTTCCAAAACAAAAGAAAGCAGAAAGCAAGAAATTGTTCGGCTCTGAGTGGGCAATTTCAAACAGGTTGTGATTTAGGCCCCTGAGACGATGATAAAGGATGGGCAGCTTTGCTTTGTAGTGTAGTTTGGATTGGAATGCCAGTGGACCTGGAAACGTGTGTGTGTGTGTGTGTGTGTGTGTGTGTGTGTGTGTGTGTGTGAGTGTGTGAGTGTGTGTGTGTGAGTGTGTGTGTGTGTGTGTGTGTGTGTGTGTATCTGTATCTGTATTTGTAGGGAGCTGAAAACTGTCCACAGACAGTAACATTTATCACACGTCAAATGTCATGGTACAATTCAGATCGGTTACCCATGTAAATGACTGTTTTCAGTAGCATTCACATTCTGATTGGTTCATCTTTATATATATTCTACAATAGGAAAGAACCAAATTTAGCTTAAAAGGGAAGACAGTTATCAATAACAGCTGCCAAATATAACATTTGTGGCTGTAATTTCAACCAACATTCATTTGAGAACTATTTATTGAGCATCAAATACATGCTGCCCTATTTATGCTCTTTCTTCTGGTGACAGGCAGTGTGACTATGCCGAGGAACAATGTGCAGCTGTGAAGGCCACAGGGATTATATGGACTCAGAATGAGCAACCTCACCCTAATGGCCAGCATGGCTTTATCAAATGATCCAATCAGCAAGGCCACATTTGGAAAATGAAACATATGTTGGGCATTTGTTTTTGTTTGGTTCTGGTTTATTTTTGGCAGCTCTGGGGTTTGATCTTAGAGCCTCACGCTCTCTCCACCAGCCCTGTTTTTTTTACAGTATAAGGCACCGAGGGCCTTATACATGTTAGCCACCTGTTCTGTCACTGAGCTACACTCCCAAGCCCTGTAATGTTATCAATATTTTTCAAGGGTTCAAATAAAATGAACCATCTAGAAGTTATTACATTTACCTTGAGTCTAAAAGGAAATCAACAACCAAACCAGGTTGAGCGTGTAATGTCATTTCCTTCAACTTTGCCTATTCTATTGAGCCTTAAGCTCCATCAATTCAAATTTTCTGAAAAAAAGAAAAAATTAAAAGAAACATTTAAAAATCACTATGTCAACGGACTAGAGGCACTGGCTCAAGGAGTACAGTGCTTGCTTTGTAAGAGTGAAGCCCTGAGTTCAAACCCTGGTCCAAAAAACAAAATCCTTATGCCTGGGGGTTGGGGGTGTAGCTCACGTGGTAGAGCCTTTGCCTAGTATGTGTGAGGCTGGGTTAATTCTTAGCACCACAAATAATAAAACCAATGCCAAATACCAGTATGCCAGCATCCCCTACCCAAATATACATCTTAATATGTTTTTCAAGGATAAGCTGAGCGTTACTTTTTCCTACCTTAACAAATTCAGCCTACTGCTTAGCCACTGGCTGGTAGCAGCTCAGGAATTTAATTTACATTCTAAGTAAATAGAGCAATAGCAGGCAATAGACTGTGTGCTATTCCCAGACCAAACCCTTTAGACTCAGCTAGCCACATTCCAGCTTCAGGATTTGGGAAGTGAATTGTAACATTCAGGACAACTACATGAAGGAACAAGAAGAAAAATACCTTGACTGCTTATAATAGATCCACCATGGTGTAGTGTACATCACGGCACACCCCCTTTCATCTCCAGTTACTTTTAACCTATTATACTCATACGGCTTTTTCATCTTGGGAGCCAATTGCATAATCCTCTTCATGATTCATGAGTGAAAATCATTTTCCTTGGTAATAGAATGCTTTATACCACTACAAAAAATGCAAATAGCTAAATATCAGGAAATATGCCATTTCCCTGGGGCAAGAATTAAGACTTACTAGGAAAATGTCACTAACTCATAAAGCTAACATCTTTTCATTTTTCTTTTACATTGAATAATTTAGTTATATTATATATGAATATTCTCTACATGAATGTAGATTGTATAGACTATTTCAAGGATTAAATTTGCTCTTACTTATAACAGACTTAAATAGTCCTTAGAATATAGTTCATAGATTTTTGTCATTATCATCATCAAAGTAAACTTCCTTCTAGAACTTTCCCTTTTTGTTTCTTTAAAACAGCAAAAATAATAATCAAAGAGGGAAAGTTCTAGAATTTTGCTGTTGTTTTTTTATTTATTAGACTGTTAACCTGAATAAAATTTGGTCTACAAGGTAGATTCTGTGTTTGACCCCAAATAACAACTTAGATTCCACATGGACACAGCTTCAGTAACCCTTGTCTTCTGTTTTAACCAAGCTATCCTTTTAGAAATTGCTCCCAAAGATCACATGGCTGTCTTGGCTATGTGACAATATTACCATGTACTGGTATGATCAATACAGGAATTGAGGACTGAAATAGTAGAGTTGGCCTATACAGTGAATGCTTTATCAACTGCCACTAAGCAGAGAAAGAAATCAGCTTGGACCTGTACTTTCTGATCATCCATCCACCTATCTATCCATCCATCTATCCATCCATCCAACACATAGTTACTGAATGATTGCTATCTACTAAAAGTTAATCTAAAAGCAGAGATTTTAGGAGTGAAGATGAAAGATGAAAATCCCCACTCTCATGTTTATATTTTAGTGGAGAGAGTGAAAGAAAGCCTAAAGGAAGCCATAGATGGAGCCAATAGGGAGCTGGGTTAAGTGTTCCAGCAGAAAGAATGACAGAGTGAAAGGGCTGAGCTACTTTATAATACATGCCTGTAGCTTTGTAACAGCCAATGATACAATGATGATGGACCTACAATGTAAATATGTATGTTTAAGGTCATCTACTGAAGGCTGGCAGCATGGCTTAAGTAGTAAAGCATTTGCCTAGCAAGCACCAGACCCTGAGTTCAAATCCAAGTACTGCTGCCCCTGCTCCAAAAAAAAACATCATCTTCTGACCTGGGTGTAGTAGCACAAACCTGTAACCTTCACATGCTGGAAGCTGAGGTAAGATCTGAAATTCCAGGCCAACCTGGGCTACACAGTGAGACCCTGTTTCAAAAAAGAATAAACAAAAAAAACATACATTAAGACTTTATTTAAGGTCACATTCCTTTTATTTATGGAGCTAAAGTTGCAAATCTTTTAATCATAATTGTAGTCTGTATTTCAGAGCAAAGTAAAAGAAATCAGGGCAAAACTCAATCATCCTTACTGTAAGCCAATCTGGGAAATTACCAGACCCCTTAGGTTTTAGTGAAACTGCCAATGAGGTATTTTGTCACTTATTTCTCATGTGTGTGCCATGCTTATGAAAATTTATGTGACTCACACTTCTGGCTCCTCAAGAGCTCTCACTTCACCTGTTCTTTTTTTTCCCCAGGTGTGAAGCATTTCTATGTGTATACAAAGTTCTGAACCAGAAGACAGGAGATGACCTTCTATCCCTTCCCTTCCTGCCTCCTCACCAGTAAGAGGATATTTTTTCTTAAAGGGCCTTTGAGGGGATAAAATGAGTTGAAAGTCTAAAGACTGTTATTATTATTGTCGTTGTTTAAATATATTGCTTATCAGGAGTGCAGGCCTGGCATCAGCTCCCCAGGTGTTAGCCCAACACAGCTACACACCAGATTTGGGAAATTGTGTCAAACATTTTCCCAATTATTCCACCTGTGCAAGAAAGGTTGCTGTTCTGCAAACGTGCAGCCCATTGCCAACAGCAGCTCACTCAATAGCAGCTATCACAGTTAAAAGGGTTGTGGGAAGTGTGCCAAGTCTGCACAAGGCAGAACCCAGAATCATCCTTGGGAGACTGCATGCTGGGACAAGCATAGTGGTGTCCCCACCTCTGGTCCCTAGGGGCTGCCTCTGAACCTGGAATGGGCTGAGCATCCTGCCGCAGGCTCCCTTGTGAGCAAAGCTACCCAGCCCTTTCCTGGCGGGTGTGGACAAGCTGTCCTAGGGCGCTGTCAGGGCAGGCACCAGGGTGGAGCTGGGGCAGGGCTTCTTGGATAACCCTCCCTTGGAAATGAATTCCACTGCCTGACTGCAAATTTCATTCATTTTAACAAAGGACTATTTCTATGCAGTCTGATTGAAATAGAACAGGGCCTTCTTAGGAATTACCCATGTTCAGTCTTTTTTTTTTTTTTTTTTGTGAGGACTGAGCTTTGAACTCAGGGCTTCATGCTTACAAAGCAGGTGTTGTACAACTTGAGCCATACCTCAATCCATTTGGTCTGGTGGTTTTGGAGATGGGGGGGGGGTCTCATGAACTATTTATCAGGGCTGGCCTCAAACCATGATCCTATGGGTCTCAGCCTCCCAAGTAGCTAAGATTATACGTGTGAACCGCTGGTGCCTGCCTCGTTCAGTCCTTCTTGCCACACATGTGCGGGAGGACTTTATGATTCATGGGGTGATGCATCCAATAATGCTTTCTTTTCACCCAGGTGCCTAGGTGTTTTGTACCAGGACAGTTGTCTGTGACAGCAGCAATCAAAATGAGAAACCTGAGCATGGTGGCGGAAATTTTTATTTTTTTAAAGGCCAAGTGATTTCCTTTTTTCCACATTCTGCAAATTTATTGAATGCAGTTAAAAGGTACATGGCTAAAAGGTTTTTACTTTAATTTGTTAGTAAATCAGTCATCAGCACTTTATTTAAAGTATCTACTGATAGTCAAGCAAGGGCTAGATTACACAAAAACTAATCACATTATTTAACATATTTGAACAATTATTTATTGAGCAGTAATAGTACCATGCTTGTCATGAAGGAGACAAAAGATAGGAAAGCAGGTGGGTCATGTCTGCAATCCAAGCTACTTGGGAGGCAGACAGAGGAAGATGGTAATTTGAGGCCAGTCTGAGCAGAAAAAGTTAGACCCTATATCAAAGAACAAGCAAGCAGGTTTTTCGTGCCTGTAATCCTAGCTATGTGTGAGGAGTATGTAAGAGAATATCAGTCTGAGGCCCAGGCCACCCCAGGCAGAAGAAGTGACCTTATCTGAAAAATAACTAAAGCAAAAAGAGCTGGGGGTGTGGCTTAAGTGGTAGAGCACCAGCCTAGTAAGTATGAGGTCCTGAGTTCAAACTAGTACTGTCATGGGGCAGGAAGAAAAAGAGACCAAAGGTAAGAGCTGGATCCTGTCCTCCAAAAACTTTTGAAGTGGATTGGAGTGGAGTTGGGGGAGAATAGCAAACAAATGTTTTCAAAACACCTATGCATGCTGGTAGGGTAAAGCAATGGCCGCCAGATTAGAGAGGAACTTCCAGTCTAGGAGCTGGGAGGAGGCAGTGTTGAGTCTCAGGATGAACAGGAGTTGGGACAGCAAGACTGGAAGAGTTCTGTAGCCAGGTGAGTAGCAGAGACATTACGCCTACAAATAAATAGAAAAGGAAAGTGTGAGGCAGAATGTGGAAGAAGCTGGGCCAGGAGGCAAGGGCAGGCACAGATGGACCTCTGAAAGCCTCTATACCATGGTAGGGAGTGTGGACCCCTACCCATCATCCTCCATGGCAGGTGGTGGGTGGCTGTTGGAACACAGCTCTATTCCCAGTGAACTCAGGATTGTTGAGCTAAAGCCTGCCAGGCCTCCAAGGGTAAAAAAATGTCAGAAGGGAGCCAGACATGGTGGCTCACGTCTATAATCCTAGCTACTTGGGAGGCAGAGATCAGGAGGATCATCATTCGAAGCCAGCCCAGGAAAATAGTTCACAAGACCCTATCTCAAAAATACCCAATGAAAAAAGGGACTGGTGGAGTGGTTCAAGTTACCACTGCTGCCTAGGAAGCATGAGGCCCTGAGTTCAAACCTGTACATGACCCCCACCCACAACAAAAAAAAAAAAAGAAATGTCAGAAGGGCCAACACCATGGAAGGCCTCCTTGAATTTAACAGCTGACAAATTCTGTTAGTGACTTCTGCTCCCAAACTTTGTTCATGTACGCTGCAGGTTACTAACCTTTCTTTTCCAAATTTCTTTCATTTTTTTAATTGACATATAATCATTTTACGTGTTTATTCTTTTCCAAATTTCAATTTCATAGTGTTATACACATTGGGATGGATTATGTTAACCTATCAAGGTCCAGCTTTTACATTTTCCTGACTAATAATGATGATCGCTCACACTAACATAAAAAGATAAAGTTGCTCTCAGCTGAAGGGAACCCCATCTTTGACACACAGAGCTTCAAGCAGAAATGCTGAGAGGAAAAACTGTCTTTACCTTGTCACAAGTACAAGCTAAGCAAGTAAGGTACAGTCTGGGTTGGGAAGGGTTTTTTTTGTTTTTTGTTTTTTTGTGGTAGTAGGGCTTGAACTCAGGGCCTTCACTTTGAGCCACTCCACCAGCTCTTTTTTTTGTGAAGGGTTTTTTCAAGATGGAACTTGAAACTTGGAACTATTTTCCTCCTGAGTAGCAAGGATTTCAGGCGTGAGCCACTTGCACCTGATGGGAGCTTTGTTTTAAATTCATTCCAAACACCTCTTATTCACTGATCTTAAGGTTCAGTAAATAAGCAAGCATTTTATTAAACTATTATTTATTAGGATCCTCTTTTGAAAGACATTGGGCTGGGTATCTGGGACCCAGTAAAAAGCAAAATGACCTGAGCACTATATTTCATGCCTATAATCCTAGCTACTTGGGAGGCTGATATGGGGAGTATCACAATATGAGGCCAATCAGGAAAGTAGTTCATGAGACCACATCTCCCACAAAAACAGACCAAAATGGATTGGAAGTGTGGTTCAAGTGGTAGGGCACCTGCTTTGCAAGCCCTGAGTTCAAACCCCAGTCACACCAAAAAAAAAAGAGCAAGATGAATTGGATTTGTGTCCACCATAAGCATAAAGATCAGCCATGGTGGTGGCTGGAAGTGAAGTAGACTCAGGGAAGTAAATGGGAATTGTAATAAAGCTAGTATTTGGGAGCATATAAGACGAGCATGTTCCTAGACTGGGTGTAAGAAAAGGGTTCTCTACAGGAAATGATATTTAAGCTGAGAGCTGGAGGATCTGAGGAGTGAGCCAAGCCAACAGAAGGAAGAAGAGTGTTCCAGGCAGAGGGACAGATGAATAAGAGTCCCAAAGGCAAGTGAGAACATGGCATGTTGCAAGAATCCAAAGCTCCCTGTGGCTAGAGAGGAGGTGGAGGGGAGGGGTGGCCTGGAAATGAGTGGAGGGGAGGGGATTGTGGGGAGGGGCAGGAAGTAGCTCTTTGATGCTAGCTATGACCACACGGGACTTCAAAATTCTTTTCTTATTTTACATTTGGGGACAGCCCCTGTAAGAGAAGGGAAATGACTTTCCTAAAGTCAAATTGACTGTAAATGGACAGCCAGTGTGTCCCTCCTGGGGTATCCTCAAAAGCAGACCATGACCAGAGCATCAGTATTGGGGGCGGTTAGGAGGCAGATAAATTTAGGAAAACCACGGAAAGGGAATGGGGAGTAAGGAAGGGAGGCCATTGAGGAAAAGTGAGTTAGCAAGGCAGATAATCCTGAGGGGAACTCAACACAGACCTCAGGGTTATTGCATGGGAGGAGGGGAGGTGGAACCCTCAAGTCCTGTCAGTGCTGGGCTGAAGGCCCCCATAGAGGTAGGGAGCTGATGTTTCAGTTTCTGGCATTTCTAGTGCCACATGAGTGGACGAAGTGGCCTTCTGACATAGAGAAAACCCTCAGGTAAAGGAAGAGAGGTGTGGAGATGCTGTATTTAGAAGGCTGGTCAGTATTTGCTAAAATGGCCAGAGTGAGGAATCAGTGGTCAGGCACCAAAATATCTTCTGCACAGCTCTAGGGCCCAACTATGAGCCCCTGCACTGCTGAATTTGACTTGAATTCCACCTGAATAGCAGGGAAGAACTGACTTGGTGGTGGGTAATGACAATAAAGCCATGGAACATTCTGGAACTCTCTGTGTTGCAGCCTCTGGAACAGCTTGGGTTCTAGGTCTTCCTCTCCTTGATCGCAACACACTGTATTTCCCTTTACTCTGGAGTCTTGATCCTGAAGGAACACATGCCATTTTGAGCAACCTTTTAATTTGAAAAGTGTCAAGTTTAACTAGGGAAATAGATGAGAACTTCCAAAATGAGAGCTTCACGAGGCATGGAGTCCTGAACAAGGTCAAGCACTTAGCTTAAAGCAGTTGGATTAATTGGGGAACATTCACTTGGCTTGGGGGTTTTATCTGACCATGGAATTTTTCCGGAAATGAAAGGGTCCTAAATTTGGGGAGTCTGATGTTTAATAGATCAGATGTTTGATGTTTGATGTTTGTAGTTTGGGGGCTAAAGATTCTGCAGTCGATTGATCTGGTCAGCTGTTCTGAGTGAGAGGCTGTGGGAAGTATTGATGCTAGTTTTCCCCTGGTCTTCCTCGCTTTCTACCCTCTTCAAATGGGGACTGCCGTGGGCTCTGTGGAATTGAATGTCAATGTCATGGTCCAGGAGGTCAAAGATTTTATGGTCTAAAAGACACACAGGTGACGGCACATTGGCTTACAAGCCATGGGGTCCAAGGTCAACTCAGCTTCCCTGCGTGTCAATTTCATTTGGAAGACAACTTCTATTACTGTTACGTATAAGGCAACTAAAGGATAAGTTTAGGAGCCGGCATCTTTTCTTGAAAACAAATGCTTGACAAGATTAGTGCTGTCCACTGTTCTCTCTCTCTCTCTCTCTGTTCCTCTTCCTCTTTGTAGCTCAGTCTGGTTTCAAACTCACTTTGTAGCCCAGGCTGGCCTTGAACTCATGATCCTCCTGCCTCAGCCTCCCCAGTGCTAGGATTATAGGTCTGCACCACCACACTAGGCAAGGTCACTGGTTCTCCATCTTGATTGCTCACTAGAAGTCCTTTGGGGAGCTCTGAAAGAACGCCAGTGCCTGGTTGACCCTGATGCTCTGCAGAAGGGCTCAGGCAGTGATTGTTTCTTTTCTTTTTTCTTCTTTTCCCCCCAGGACTAGAATTTGAACTCAGAGCTTCTCTCTTGCTAGGCAGGCATTCTACCAACCAATATTTCTTTAAAATGTTCAAGGGAGCTTCTAATGTGTAGCTAGTTTGGAAAGCCCTGATGATAACCTTCAAGTTTTTGCTAAGTCAAGAGTTCGTATTTTTTCTGGTGCATGCTTGCTGTCTGTTTAACTCAGCAGAAGGCAAGAGATTTAGGCCAGAGCCCCAGATCACATTCTCCTGAGGACAGGAGAGCTCTGGGCCAGCTCTTGGAGTCTGAGTAAACAGTGTACCTCAGTATCACGCACGGAACGCTCACTCCAGAAGTAACAGTTGCCTACTTTTCTTTTTCTTTCTCTCTCTTTTTTTTTTAAACTCAGGAGAAACACTCCTAGTGCCAACAACTAATTATCATACCAAGAAAACAAACTGTGAGGGAGAGCAGAGGCGGCTGGCAGCATCATCGAGTTGTACAAATGATGACTCATTCTTGTTCTAGGCTGGAGCATCTAGGCTAGGGCATCTTCGTAGCATCTCTCAGAAGTACCCGTGACTATTTTGCAAAGGAAGAAAGTCGCATGCCTTGCTGTAGGGCGAATGGGAAGAGACACCTTTTCCTGCTCCTGCATCACCTAGGTGGCTTCCGACCCCCCACTCTCAGCCAACGTTCATAGGGATAGTGGACAATTGATTTGTGTCCCTGTTGGGGCTTGTTCCTTATTAACAACTTCTATTACTATTACGTATAAGACAATTAAAGGATAAGCTTAGGAGCTGGCATCTCTTCTTGAGAGCAAAAGCCAGAAGTTTGTTTTGCTAGTGACAGTTTCTTGTAAAAATAACTCTCCCATTAGGGATGACATAAGAGTCGCTGAAAGCCATCTCAGCTCACGGTTCACTTGGAGCCAGCCCCATGCCCTTCTGAGGCCCTTTCATTGATATCTGATTGACAAACCTGTTCCCCAAGCATGTCAAAACCAACACAGTGACCTCACTGTGGACAAGTCTGTAATTCTCTAAAGGTTGCCTGACTGTCCAGAACACGCTGAGGGGATGAGTTGGAGGCATGTATAAGCGGTCCGTAGTTTTCCTTGCTGGCTGGAAAGGAGTATTGCTTCATCAAATGGAATGTCTACAAAAAGCCACAGGAACTCCATGTTTTTCTTTTCTTTTCAGGTTGATAATTTTCCTATTTCATCTTCTGCAGTAGATCTACCTTGCAAGAACTTTGGAAGGTGTAGTGACCACTGAGATCATGAAAGTGAATTGACCAACTGATTTCAAAGGAGGACCCTTAATTTAAAAGACAGAGGCCCATATTCACCCTGTGACTAAAACTGGGGATGAAGTATGTAACTCCCTAAACTAACTTCATAATGTGTGTTATGGGCAAGGGTCAGGGTCACTGAAAAATGGGAATACAAGTTCTCCAAATATATAAAAGCTTATATTTATATATATATAATAGTATATATATATTACTTCTATATATATATTGAAGTAATCATATTATACCTAACTAAATGAATAAAACAACAAGGTATTTACAAGTAGCTATTAGTTTATATTTTGAAAGCACTAAGGGAAACTCATTCTGGTTTTGCAGGTAATCACCAACCTTGTTGTACAGGACTATTTTAGACTTTCAGCTTTCCAGATAGAATACAATTGTGTGGCAGCCCATGCCTGAAAGACTCTTGGGACATTTCACTGAGCATTCAGCCAGTGGCCAAATTCTCTGTTGGAGACAGAATGGAGCTGTTCCCCTAGGCACACCTGTGGAGGCCTCCCGCAAGCATCTCAGGCCTGTCTGATGAGAGTTTTCTCACAAGGCTCTACGTAGGAAGAGACCTCTAAGGCCTCCAGGAACTGAAGGATTATCTGAGTCTGAGACATTGGCTCAAATTCAGGATTTGCTCCAGGATTTGTCTATTGAAGGGACTTAGGGCTGCAGGTGGTAGAGCAGGGGCTCAGAGCCTTGTCTGGAAGCTGACCTTGGAGAACAAGCAAAGTGTCATTGCTTAGTTGAAATATTCAGCTACATGGAGTAGCTGAAGGAGCAGGTGAAAGGGGGTGGAGAATGATTGACATCTAAAACCTACTCCCCACCAAGTCACTGATGCTGATTGTCTGGGGGAATTAAAGATCGATGACCTTTGACCTGAGGAGTGAAGGATCAGAAGAGACCGGCTAGCATCGTTACATGTGACTAAGAAGATGAAAAAGATAGTGCTGGGATACACTTCTTTCTTCCCTTGTTTTGAGACAGGGACTTGCAATGTAGCTGGCCAGGGAGAGATCCTTCTGCCTTGGCCTCCTGAGTACTGAGATTACAGATATACTCTACCATGTCTGACCTGGTGACAAACATTCCTATCTAAACTGGACAAACTAGACTGTTGTCCCCAGAGTTTCTCTCATTTTGTTTGCACCCCAAGACATCTCTCCAAAATGTAGATCTCACCGTGTTTCTTCTGGAAGTATTTCCGTGGCCTCCCACTGCTTGTTGGTGCGAGGCTGGGCCTGACATTGAGTACAATACCAGTGACCTTGACTGCTCAGTCTCTCCAGTTGCACCTGCTCCCTTTACCACAGCACCTCCTTGTCTCCCATTGCTTTATCATTAAACTTGCCAGTAACACTGACTTCAGGTGTTACCAGACAAGATGCTATTTCATGCCTCCATTACTTCGCACCTGCTGTTTGCTTTCAAGAAAGCTCTGCCCCTCCTCCCCCATACTCCACTGTACCTTCCTTTTATTCAAAGCTGCCTGGTGACCAGTTTCTCCTTCACAGCCAACTCAGGAATTAGCTCTGTAGGACCCAATCTTTTCCACCCTTGACAATCCCAGAGTTAGGAGTTCTTTCCTTTCTGCTGTTCTGCGTCCTCTCACATGCTGTTTGTATCTATTTAACTTGTTCATTTGTTTATCTGTCCTCTCTGAAATCATAAGCTTGTTGAGGCAAAATTGTCTTTGTTTCTATTTCCCCAGCAGCTTAGAGTCTGGTACCATACAATCAATAGACAGGCACATATATGGTACACACACCTGTGGTCCCAACTACTCAGGAGACTGAGTTGGGGAGGTCAACTGAATTCACATGTTTGAATCCAGCCTGGGCAACATAGCAAGACCCTGTTTCAAAAACAAACATCCAAAATCTATTGGATGGATGAATCCTGAGTCCTAGATTTTGGGTTTAGCAATTATTCAATATTCAATGAATTTCAGTTTCTTCCATTGAAATAAATTTTATAAGAAATTACAAATTTAGAAGCCTCAGAGTCTGTAGTGTAGGGTAAACTTTGTACATAGTGCTGCTCGTTCTAGGTGCATAGCTTTGAGACCCCCAAACAGGACATTGCATAATCACTTTACTTCCTGGTTAGGCCTTTTACCCTGTAATTTAAGTATGATTTTATCTGTGGAAGTACCCCTGCATTCCTATTGATTTCCATTGGCAACTTCTCAGACAGCTTTATTTACAACAATCAGGTAAAGAAAGCAAACACACTGAAGGTTGGTTTTAACTTGTGGTCTCCTGACACAGCCAATCAGATTAAGAGAGAAGTTTCAAGACAAGGTGACTCAGTAGACTTGGAGCTTTTCCCAGACACTAGTAAGACAAAAATGAGAAAATCCCTGGTCAGAGATATCACAGCACTCACGATGTAGAGGGTCACTGCCAGCACTCTCCATCAACATTGGTCTTTGAGTACCTGTTGTCTCTCTGATGCAAGGCTCAGTTTGATTGTGAAGTCACTCCTCCCGCTCCTTGAACTCATGCAGAACACATCCTTCATTAGAAATGGAGGAGTAGATTACTTGTCAGTACCCCCGAGAGACCTCACTGAGCTGAAGGGGAGTGATTCACTTGGTGTGGCATCAGACCTCTTTGACTAATCTCTCACTTAAGACATGCAAGTGACTAATAGATGGGAAAGTTCCCTAGAGAAAGTAACTTGGTTGCTTCTAATTTTCCTGAGTAGGCCCGAGTGAGAGCTCAGCTATCTGCTTATGAGTAGCTGTGCTGTTCAAGGTGGTCATTCATTAACTCCAAAAGTATAGGTTTCCTCTTTTCCTACACATTTTAAACAGGAAGTCTTCCCTTTAGACAAATTTTACAGATTAAAAATATGTCTTAAAATTCAGCAGTCCTCTCTGATTGTGTGACCATTTTATGAGTGCTGAAATGCTGTAAATGAAATTTGCAGTACCTAGATCTTGGCTGCTGGGCAGATCCATCTTGGGAACAAGATCCTTCTTAATTATGACTGGAATTTTCCAGTCCTCTTCCCCGCTGTGCAGTTCAGTACCTCTTGGACCCCACCTGGAATAGCATTTCTCAGAATGAAACTGCTATCTACATTTTAAAACACACTGACAAAAATCTATTTTGCTTCTCTCTTTGAGGACTCTGGTAAGCACTCCCAAAAAAGGAGGAGGTAGGGCTGTAGATCAACCCTACAGGTGGCCCAACTGCAAACACACACGCGCACACACCCAGGGGTACATCCTCATGCCTGTTTTTATCCATTTGGTTCATTCTAGCCTCCCCTACTTTCTTAACTTGTAACTCTTTTTTCTCTGATGTCGAAAAACTTGGCTCACGATCCACAATAGATTTATTTTCTGTTCAATCCTCACGTATACATACAATAGTTTCAGAATTGCTAACTGCTACCAATGAGAGAAACTAATTTGCTGGAGTACATTTGTATGCTGTTCTGTCTTTAATCTTTTAGTATATAGGCCAAACTTTATTTCCCCAAATCACACATATTCTTTTCCTCCCCATGCCCTCCAGTATGGCTTTTTCATTCATTTGTCATCCAAGGAGGTTATTTGTAACTGCTTGTTTTCCACTTTGCCCTCTCTCTCCCATTACCAGGTTAAAAAGATTGGGACTGTGATCAAATTGAGCCTGAAGAATGGGTATAAACTCTGGGTTCATTGAGAAGGTAAATGACCTTATCTCTTCCATTCCCAATTAACAGGGGTCTGGAAAGAAGTTGCTCTATGACAACCTGAAATCCACAGCAATGTCAACATTGCTTTTCAACCTCTCCTCTTTACCACTCCCCACCCCACCTCCCATTTCCTGCAGTTTGAGAGAAAAACTGGTTTTAAAACCACTCCCTAATCCTTTTAATTTGGGAGGAGATTAGAATGAATAGTCAAAAGGCTACAAGGTCAGCAATGGGTAGGTAGAGCTATAGCGGCCAGGGGTAGAAAGCTATCAAGTAGATAGTAGAGATTTTATTCGTAGTGATAGTCAGCTGCAGTCATATTAATTTAGCAATCATACAGTGAAGAGAGGCAGGTCCTTCTTGAACTCTGACGTGGGTTGTTTGGAGAAGCCTGATAGAAAACCAAGAGGCCACTGGAATTAGCAGCCCTGGTCTAAGTGAACCTGTGGAGTTGGCAGGTTTGAGATTTTCAAAAGAACTGCCTCCGCTGGAGGCATAAAGTTCAGCTGTGTACCTGTATCTGCTCATTCTTTGTGGTTCACTCAATCACCTATTCACAGATGTTGAGCTGAATTCTTATTCTGCATGAAGGATTTAGCAGATGTAGACTAGGTAGACTACCTCTAGCCACCAGCACACCACTTGGAAGTCCCTCTGTTTTGTGACTATCCCTAATCATGAATGCATCAACTCCAAAACATCTGGGAACCACACAGATAGAAGTGATGGAGTTATTCTCAGAATCAACCACACAAAGAGAAAAAACACTAGGGCCTCCAGCGGAGGCAGTTCTTTTGAAAATCTCATGCCACACCTTCTACCATCTAGACTTCTGGGAGCAAGCTTCCTACCCACAGGCAAGGCCTCTTGCTCTTCCCTGGAGCAGTGCAAACATCCCAGCCTAGGCTTGCATCTAATCAGTATAAACAGATTCCCCAATTAATGAAGAAACACAGCCTTTTGTCAGTGCTGGGAACCTGCAGGTTGCTAGACCCAGGGTGATTCATCAGGCAGGTCACAACAAGGCCAATTCCAATTTTAAAATATTTATTTCACTAGCATAGTAAACAGAACAATTGTGTCAAATACTGCAAGGGACAATAAAGATTTCAAAATTGCCCAAGAAGTAAGACAGAGGTACTCAGGTGTCATAAACACCTGAGTTGGTATTTGAGGTAATGCTGAAGGATAGGAAGAAGTTCAAACTCTGTAACTCAGCAGGTTAGTAACATGGTTGACTGCAAGACAAATGCATACACTCATGGGACGTTATTTGTGTGCTTTATGTATTTTATGATCTTCGAGTGGATCAGGGAGTCAGCAAGGGTAATTAATATGTGCTCTTTTCTCCCTCCTTTCTTTTTGTTTGTTTCTTATAATGCAGTAGGAAAGGAATTCTATTTTGTTATACCCGAGAGTCGAAACTGAAGTGTGCATACTTAATTAGGCAAATATTAAGCAATATATTCGGTCATACTTTTCCTCAAGAAATAAGAACAGAATTACTCTTATCCATTATGGAACATCTTACTTTTTCTACATGTTGGGAAATTAAAGTTGGTCCGGTAGAATACTGGTTGTGTACACTTACAGTCCCAGTACTTGGGAGTCTGAGGCAGGAGGCTGGAGAGTGCATGACCAACCTGGGCTACACAGTAAGACCCTGTCTCAAAAAATAAAAAGAGAGTTGGGAGTGTGGCTCAAGTGATAGATCACCTGTATAGCAAGAACAAGACCCTGAGTTCAAACCCTAGTGCTACCAAAAGAAAAAGAGATTCAGTGAGAGAGAGAGAGAGAGAGAGAGAGAGAGAGAGAGAGAGAGAATATTCCCAGTAGAAATGTTATTGTTCCTCTTCAAGGGCTTGTATTACATGTATATATTAATTAGTACAGTCACTTATTTCAGCTTTTCATTGTGGAGAATCCTCACCTACCCAGCCTCAAAAGATTAGGAGGAAAGGTTTTGCAAATGTCCAGATTTTACCTGGGTCTCATTTGAATTATGCAAGGCACCAAGTTTGTGCTCTGAGGTTCGCTCTCCGTTGTGGTAGAGATCACATAAGGTTGTTGGTATTTCCTGCCCCTATTAGGCCAAAGTTGTTGTAACAACAGCTTTCCTGGCTGGACTCAGATGCCTTTGCTTCAAGTTCAGGCCAGAATCAGGAAATGAAGAGATGTTGTGAAAAGGAAAACTACTGGGGTGGAGGTTTGGGGTGGGGATGGGTGGATTTCTCAATCTTTTCATGACATCAAAATATTCAGTATGGTAAATTATTAGGGAAAAATGACCTGCTCTTAGTGGAAATTACCACTGGTCAGATTTTCTACTGTGTCTTCTGGTCCTGACACCATCTGAATAGATTGGATACACCGGAGAGACTGCAAGGTTCATCAGGGTTAGAAACAGAGTACTTAGTTCCTTTTTAAGTTTATGTGAGAGCTTATATAACTTGGGGAAGGTCTTCCTGAAGAAAAAGAAAAATTTAACACAAAAGTGAGTATCTATTTAAAATGAAAAAGACATACAAAGGATGATTACTTTTAAATTACCTTTATTGTTATTATTTTTGGTTTATTATTATTGTTGTTGTTATTCTTCTTATTATTGTTTTGATGGTCCAGAGGTTTGAACTCAGGGCCTTGCCATTGGTAGGCAGGCATGCTGCCACTCAAACCACACCCCCAATTTTTAAAAGCTGGCAAATTTAATATATATCACAAAATCCACAAAATAACACATTTGTATTAAGCAACTCCCTGGCCCATTTCTATTAACAGTTCTTTCCTTTTTTTTTTGCTGCATACTCAACTGTCACTTCAAAAGATAACATTTTCTATAAAGAATGGAATGACAATCCAGTGAAAACATGCATCTCTCCCACCACCCACCACCCATCCCCCATACTTCCCATTCCAGATGCCAAAAGACAAAACTGTAGCCCCGCAGTCTTGGTATAGACGCCAAAGGAGTTTGCACAAGGAGGATGAAGTGAGTAGGGAGTCAGAAGGTTGGTAATAATGTAGGATATGCATAAGTGACTTTAGACCATATACATGGATCCTATAAAGACCATGTATTATTAAATCGATTGTTAGCTGAATCCTAACGATGCTAATGCCATCCAACACAAAACTGATGAAATCTGATGGAGAGGAAATTAAAGTGGAAAGAAATAGCAATGTTTACCAATTGCGATCTTACAAATTTTACAGAAACTGATGACAATTAGGAACACTAGTGGCCCTCTTCCTATTCCAGGATCTTGGAAGAAGCCTAGGCAGGAGGAAAGACCTGATGTTTAACTTTCCTTAGCCTCACAGTCAGTTCATCTGAGGTCTGATGTGAATTTGAGCAAGTGACTTGACTCTCTCTTTCAGTTTCCACATCTGTCTATCCACTGGATTCTTGTAAGGACCAAATATATGCATACAATTGCCTGAAAACAACAACAGCAACAGATCCAGTGCTTTGTAAGTTACTCGTAATAGGCTTCATTCTTGGTAATATAGTTTATAATGAAGTGGATGAGCAATTTGAAGAGTTTGGTATAGGGAGCAGAAACTCTTATTCTTAGGGTATACATTGATTTTGCCAAGTAATTATCTATGTTCAGCAATTCAGAAGGAGCAGGAAAAAAATTAGAAGATTCAGTGAAAAGATGTGAAAGTTTGGGCATGTGGTTTTCACTTCTCAAGGTAGCCTGTCTTCTCCCCCATCACTCACCCATCCTGTGATCAAGACCTTTTCTTTACTACAGCTGTACCAACTCTAAAATCTCAACCTCAAGAATCTCTGTCAGACCTGACTGCTGCTTCTTTCCTTCCAACATCCTTATGCTTGTGCTCATAGTCAAATCGTTCTTCAACACCACTTGGGACTTCTCACTACCCCTCATCTCTCTTGTCCTTCCTCTCTTCTCTCTCCACCTTAAGTTTCTTCCCTCCTTTCTCTTCTGTTTGCTACCTTAAAAGTCTCCTCCTGCTTACACCCAACTCTCCATCACTCCTCTTCTCCACGTGAGGGTCAGGATGTTGTGGGAAACAAGCATCCCACTGTGCTGACTCCATTCACAAAAAAATCACGACCATAAAGCTCAAGTGGACTCGAAGTGTCCAGCAAGTCCAATAAACTTCCACACTCTCTATACAAGGCAGCTGTGTTATATCTTTGTTCTTTTCCACCTTTCAACTTCTTTCCCTGTACCTCTTTTTCCACTAATTAGCTTGGTCTCTTATTTGACTAAGAAAACAGTAAATCCACTTTGAATTTACCACCGTTACTAAATCGTCCGTATATTCTGCCCTTTGCAAAAATGAAGGAAGAAGAAAAAAATAAAAAGGAAACTAGAGGAAGAGCCCTGGCCCCTATCTAAGGCTGTTTTGCTCTGACTCTTACTTATGACCTTACCAATGTCTGATTCCTCTTACATCATGACTTCCTCCTTGTCAACATCATCAGTTGACATAGAAACATATCATGTTATTTTCACTCTTAAGTAAAAACAAAGCCATTCCTAGGCATCAGGTATTTCCTAGTTACCAACATAGTTTAAGTTATGTCTCCCCCAGAAAATGCTGATATTAGATGTCAATTACTTCTTCCCTCACCACCTCCTTCTGCTGTTTTTTGTTTGTTTTTTAGGCGTGTGTGTGTGTGTGTGTTTGAGAGAATGTCTTTCTATGTAGCCCAGGCTGACCTCAAACACACAATCCTCTTGTCTAGGATTACAGGTATCCCACCATGCCTCGTTCCATCATCTTCCTAACTCACCACAATCTACCTGCAACTCCATCATGGCTACTGTTGTCCAATTAGGAGCAAACTCCTTGCCAAGCCAAGTCCTCACGGAATTCAATCTCTGAACAGATTTCACAGGGTCTCTTTCTTTAAACAATTTTATTTTTTTTGGCTTGGCTTCCCCCCTACTTCCTCCTTCTCTATCTGTTTTTCTGCCTCTTCTTTCTCTTCTACACTCTAAATGTTGGAGTAGCTCCATGGCTGGGTTTCAATCCCTCCTTTATCTTCTTTCTAAACTCTTTGTTTAGGTAATCTCATGTAGATTCATGGCTTTAAATTGTATTTGTACACTTCTGCTTTTTAAACACATGTATATTCAGACTTGACTTCTCCCCTGAACTCCAGATTGGCTAACTTCCCATTTGACATCTATTTGGTTCTTCTTACCACACTCTTCCCAAAATAAACTCTAATTCCATCATCTTGAGCCTGATCCTTCTTTGGGCTTCCCCATCCAGTAAGTACCATCACTATTCACCCAGTTGTTTAATCACAAACATAAGTGACTTCTGTCACTTCTTCATTCTTTTGTTTTGTTTTTATGGTGTTGAGGATTGAATCCAAGGCCTTGCATGTGCTGGGTAAGTGCTCTACCACTTGAGCCACACTTTCAGTCCCTCCCCACCTCTTTTTTGAGGCAGGGACTCACTAATTTTGCCCAGGGCTGGCCTTGTACTAGCGATCCTCCTGCTTCTACCTCCTGAGTAGCTGGGATTACAGGTGTGGACCACAATGCCCACCTGCCTCATCATTCTCTACATCTAATTTATCAACAAGTGTTGTCTCTATTTTCAAACTTTATCTTGACTTCAGCCAACTATCTACAACCTACTGTTGTAGTCCAAGGATCCATTATTTCTCACCTAGAATATTGCAAACCCCTCAAAACTTATCTCTTATTATTTGCAACAAATTCTTTACACAAAAGCAACTAGAGAAACCTTTTAACTTTAAAACAAAGGAAACCTTCTCATGGTTTCCTACCACACAGAGAATAAATTCCGAACTTCTGTTCTTGCTCGTCAGATCCTGCACCACCTAGCCTGTTAGTTCTTCTGAGCTTATCTCTTATCCCCTCTGCCCTGATCACTCATCTTACTTACACCAAACTCTATCTTCTACCCCAATACTAGAAGAGAGCCAGGTACTTTCAGTCAATATTTGTTGAAGGAAAGAAAGACATAAGGAATGAAAGAGAGAAACACATCCATCTGTAAGGCACCTATCCCCTGTTGCCTGGCCCGGATGCCTCTGTTCAGGCTCACACAGTCTCTGATCAGGAGATTCCCAAATTCTTTGTGCCCCACATGGAAGCATCCAGGCAGGACACATGTGTGTAGTAAGGGAGGTAGTGGAGTTTATTAAAGGTTAAAGAAAGTAGTTACAAAAGGCCATGGTGGGGCCAGGTGGGAGATATAAGCAGAGAGAACATCTTCCTCTTTCCAGGTGTTTTTAAAACCTATGGGAAGGGAAGAACCTGGTGGTTCCCAACCACTAATAATCAATGAGTGGGAGGGGCATTTGGTGGTCCCTAGACTGAGGTGGGGGTTAGTTTGAGTTGTCTCCACCAGAGTCAGGGTGTGACTAACCTACACACATTTGTAACGGAAAAGAAGGCTCAGAGAAAAAGAATATTCAACCTGAAGTGCAATGTTAAGTCATATATGTTCTGTGAGTCCTGAACTTTTCCTATCTAAGCCTGCCTTACTTCCATTCAGATCTGGAACCTTCCCACATCAGATACATTAATTTGCCCAGAATAGATTGTGCCCAGTTCCGTTTCCCTGTCCTTGTTTCTGAAGACGCCCTTTAGCCTGTCTTTATAGTCATTTCTTTAAAGGTAGCTGCACATCTGATGTCCTTGATAACATTTTTACTGGCTGTCAAGGTCATGCCAACTTCTTTCTTTTGGCTCTCATTCTACACAGAGCTAAATACTTCTATATAGTTCTTACCATAGATTCTGGCAATGATTTTATGTTGAGTGTGTCAAGAGCCTTAGTTTTGTCTTCACAGTTAGGGTGAAGACTCCATTCTTCTTCTTTTATATCTCCCATGATGGCTAGCCCTGTGCTGGGGCCATGGCTTAATCAATACCTATCTCTTTAATCAATAACATTCACACAGCAATCACAAGCAAAATGTTGGGCTTATTTTTATTTCCAAAAGTAGAATATGTGTTCTTGCACATACGAGTACAATATAATTTTATATTCACTTAAAAAAGACATAAAAAAGCAAGTAACCACTGAAATTACCTTCACTGTTACAGAAAAGTCAACAGAAGAAGCTCAGTGAATTCTGACCCAGTTCCTATAACCTTCGAGAATGAAGGGCTTCAGGATAGTTTCTGCCTGTCTGTGTGATACAGCCTTGGCTGTGGGGATTTGAGGCACCAACTGGCTGTAGGGCATGCCCTTGTTTTGACAGTTCTAAGCCCTTGGCTCCTGAAATGACCTGCTCCAGTACGGATTTTCCATAGTCAAAATCTGGTCACCCTTAGGGTACCCCATGGAATTAGAACCACTTTCTATTTCATAAGGTGGATGACTTTGAATGAAGTTTCAGTATTTGAGAGCTAGAACACAGGAATTAAGAGGAGGGAGACTGACAGCAACTACAGTTTTGGCTAAAGGAAAATGAAAGATAGCAGACTACCTGTGCCATCCTAGAGGGACTGTGACTTAGCTCTGTAAGAGTTGGCAGTAATTAAAAGGCATTAGGCCTTTTAGTTCTGAAGAACTGCCTGCAGTTGTTCTCTTTCACTTGACTTGTAGACTTAGAGCTAGGGAAACACTTGGCATTATATTTACTGTCATCTGAAATTTTTGCTTTGTTTTGGTGGTACTGGGGTTTGAATTCAGGGCCTACCACTTGCTAGGCAGGTGCCACTTCTCCAGCCCTACAATCTGAAATTTTTGGTGAAGAACTATGTATTAAAAAAAAGAAATCCACACAGGGCATTGGGGACTTATGCCTGTGATTCCACCTACTAAGGAAGCAGAGATCAGGATAGTTTCAGTTCAAAGCCAGCCCAGGGAAATAGTTCATGAGACCCTATCTCAAAAATAACCAACACAAAAAAGGGCTGGTGGAGTGGCTCAAGCAGTAGAGCACCTGTCTTGTAAGCATGAGACCCTGAACTCAAGCTCCAGTACTGCCAAAAAAAAAAAAAAAATTTTCAGGCAGGGCTTGGTGTGGTGGCACACACTTGTAATTCAGCTAGGGTGAAGGTGGGGAGGCAGGAGAATTGAAAGTTCAAAGCCAACTGAAGCAAATTTAGCAAGACCCTATCTCAAAACAAGCTGGGCATGATAGCATATGCCTGTGGTCCAAGCTACTTGGGAGATGGAGGTAGAAGGATCAGTCTAAGGCCAAACCCCAGAAAAAACAAAAGACATTATCTGAAAAACAAACAACAAGAAAAAGGGCTAGGGGTAAGGATCCAGAGGTAGAGCACCTGCCTAGCAAGTGCAAGACCCTGAATTCAATCCATCACCTTGCTTTCTGAAAAACACCTTTGCATTTACTGAGTAACAACCATATAAGGAACAGTGACATTGCTAACTTGCAAAGATGCGGAATTGGTTATCCAACCTCATCTGTCCCATGTCTGTATTCTTTGAGGCTTACTCTTTTATTAGAAAACCTTGTACACTCCCATAGCACTCTTTATGTGCATGCTTGTCCTTGGGATCAAATTTCCCCTTTTTATAAGGACATCAGCTATATTGGATTAGAGTCTGCTTGAATGATTCCATCTTGCTTAAATCCACATACACTCTTTTTCCAAAGAGAGTCACATTCTGAGGTACTGGGGGGTTAGGATTTCAACATGCCTTTTTTTTGGGGCAACACAATTCAACCCATAACAATCCTTATCTACATGTAGCCATCTACACAGTGGCTGTCACAGATCATGGTATGTATCATCCTTGCAGTATGTCCAGGACTGTGAGGTTGATGATGTTGGTTTTCTAAAGAGAGAAGGTTGAGGTGTCTATAAATGGCTTCCATGTACAAGTGGCTGCTGTAAGGCGGGGGTGGGGGGTGGTTAGAATAGAAGATCAAGTGCGTTTGGGATTACTTATCAGTGCACGTGAGAGTACTGTCCCTTTATGCACCATGTGAATTCATTCAGTCTATAGTATGAGTGAAAAGCAAGACAAAGAGTGAAATTAAAGGAGTGAGTTCTAAGAATATTAGCTCACCAGGCTTGGTGGAGCATGCCTGTAATCCCAGTGCTCAGGAGACTGATGCAAGAAGATTCAGAGTGCTCTCTATAGAGAAAAGACCATATCTTAAAAGAAAAGAAGAAAAAGTCATGAAAGTAGAGGTATGCTATCAGTGAACAAGAAGGGGCTCAGTGGGAGGGGAATAACTGAAGGTAATTGGGGGGTATGATTAAAGTACATTATATGCAAGTATGGAAATACCATGATGAAACCCATTATTTTGTATAATTAATAGATACTAACAAAAATAAAAAATTTAAAATCTCAGCTTGATGTGTAAGTTTTATAATCTTGAGATTTTTCACTTTTACCACCAGTCAGTTGCTGACCATAAGTATACAGAGGGAGTTTACTAGTAATAACATGCAGCCTGGACAAAGGAGTCTTTGTTCTTCTCCTTTGAATTTTGCACTGGATTGGTTGCTCATCACTTATCCCTGCCAAAGGCACAGTGAATTATCAGCGTCCATCCAATGACTCAAATAATTCCCAACGTCGTGCTGGGAGATGACTCAGAGGTGAAGCTGCAGATCTATCAAGGGTGCTGTTCCCGAGACAAACGCTGGAGTGATCAGCACGGTCAAACTCCATGCTGAATGCCTGGGGGTGCACAAGAACATTCTTCCAACTTTGCTGTATGTTTGAATATTTCTGTAATAAAATATTCAGTAAAAAAAAATGAATCAATTTTATGCATAACTCATCTGAACTGAATGAGTAAGGTTCACCTATTATCATTCAAAGAAATTGGGGCCAGCTTTAATTTTCTTGGTGACAGCAGGGTGAACAAAGAATCATTAATTCCTGTTTTGATATCTACCCCCTCCTATTAAACCATTGGGATGTGGTAAGCAGCCTTGTTTCATTTTATTTCATTTCATTTAATTAAGAGCTGCCAGATCCTACCAATCTCTGCACATTTAAAGAACTAGCCCATCACTATTTTTAGATCTCCATTTATTTGTGCCCTACATATAATTACAAATTTGATGGCAGGGATGCAATAAAATGCATATAAAATAGAGTATTCCTACCATATGAGCTGTCTTTCTCTCAGTCCTAATAGAGTATGTCAGTATGCTGTCTGTGGAGTCAACTTGCTTGTCGTATTAGAATTTCAGCTCAGTAGGACTTTGGGCAAATTGCTTGAACTTTTTATGCCTTATCTCAACCTCCTAAATCATATGACTCTTTGGGCAGTAAAAGTTCAATGAATTCAGTTATCTCTTTCCAAAAGCCTTATTTTATTTATCATCCTTCTTTCTTCATCACATCTCTATCCCAATCTCCATCTTCAACTCTATCTCTACAAAACCTGTTCTCTCAGACCATCTCATCAGGAATGTGCTGAGGAAACAGGCTTCTTCTATTCTGCCAGTGATGCTGGGGGCTCTCACAGACTCTGTTTTCTTCCCTCCCCGTCATGAAGAGCAGCCTTCATTGTTTCCGGGTTATCCCTAGCATCCTGTATGTGTCTCGCTACCTCACAAATACTGCTGTCTGCATGGACATTTTCATCACTACCATTGATTTTGTTCTTACCTCACCTCAGACCCTTTCTACCATTTGGTCATTAATTTCTGCTGTTCCTGGTCTATGGAATCCCTTTAGGGGCCAAGTGAAACATTTAGTCAGATCTCTTACTTGATAAGCAATAAATACATGCACATTTATATTAATACTGTCTAAAACTTCAGTTTTCCTCCACAAAATCAACATTTGAAGTTAACCATGACATAGTTTTAAAAAATCAACTTTACTAAGTAAACTGGTTTATATGTGGAAATGGATTTTTAAACTGCAGATTAAAAAATGGCTGAACAATGTGCTTATGACCCATATGTATGTGGGCTAATGAAACAGTTAAAGAGCAAAATTCCAAGGATACCACATATGGTGGTAATTTCTTACTGAACAGTCAAGGAGGCAGCCGTGGAATGTTGATTGGGAAATTGGTGAGAAAGTTTGGTCACATAGAAAGGAAGTTGCAGGAGTGAGGGAGAGACCTTGTGCACATCCCTTAGTTCATTAGCTAAGTGAGGCAGGGAATGGTGCTACTCCTTTAAGAGACTGTTAATGACCTTCAGACTTGTTCTTTATTTGTTTCAGCTAAAATTGCTTGGAGAAACTTAGGAGGGACCAGCCAAGGTCACCAAGTCACTAACTCATTCTTTTAGGCAACCTAGAGTAAATTTGGCTCAGTATGATATTGAACTGAGCATGCCCAGAAGTGTTGGCGTCTGCCATATTTCCTTTTGGAGCATATGTTCTATGACCTTGAATTAAGCATGCCCAAAAGCATTCTTGTCCACTTTTCCTTCTTGTGCATTCAGCCTTATTGTTTCCCTTGACACTTAAACTGGGCTATGATGCCTCAGCTATGTAGCCATATAGTCAATCACTTAACAGGTGATTCTTGATGCCTCCTGGAGTTAGAACTTGGACCTGATGGGGCCCACTCCCCATCTGAGAGTGTTACACAGAAAAGTTTGTTGCTCAAGAAAATGCCGTTATAATAAGATGTTCCATATATATCTCTAACGTAACTGAAACCTTCAGTTATCACTTCTCAAAATCAATCTTTATAGCTGTGGTGATTAACCATATTGATTTTAGAAGTTCTCTTGAAATGTAAAATAACAGTACTGTCCAGCAGTATCCGGTGGGTAAAACTCAACCCTTTCTGGGAAGCAGATGAGGCCCTCATTTTCTGCAATAATCCTGCCTAGGGCCATTCTTAGCCAAAGGAAGGCCTCAGCACTTCTCTAGAGTGGCCTCACTCTGGCTCATTTATTAAATTCTTTGGACACTAGAAGGAGGAACTGGATAAGGGAATGCTGTTTTCTTTGAACGCCTCATTTAAAGGATTTATTTCCCCCAGCCCTCTCCCACCAGCCAAAAAAGAGAAGAATTTATTCCAGCATTGTATAGTTTGCACAAATGAAATATGTTGGCTATTTTTTGTTTCTAAAGTGTCAATTTGAGGAGTTGATGTAGGAATTTATCTGAAATGCTTAGGATAGAGTTAGTTCAGTTCATTATGCTATTTATTTATTTTTTTAATCTAACCTCTCCTAAATCTGCATTTTAAGCTACAGCATTTTTAACTCTGGCTGCATATTGTGGTTACCTGGAGAACTCTGAGAAATTGTGACACTCAGGTTCCACCCCTAACGAGAATTTGGTTTAGTTGCTCTAGGAATGGAGCTGAGCATCGTATTTTTAAAAGCTCCCAGATGATTTTAAGAATACTCAAAGTTGAAAACCATCACTACGTGTATGATATGACACTTTCAAAAGTCAATTCTATCTTGTGTGTGTGTGTGTGTGTGTGTGTGTGTGTGTGGGGTTCTGGGGATGGAACCAGGGTTGGGAACATGCTAGGTAAGCAACTCTACCACTGAGCTAGACATTATTCTTGGCTTAGTGTTTTCCTAGGAATTTGAGACCATTTCTAACTTAAGTGACACAAGTGTAACTCTAGGATTCAGCTCCCCCCAAAAAACAGAGAGAAGACTCCATCACGCAGTGGTGAAATAGCCACAGGAACCCCAAATTCATATTTTGTATTGCTCAGAAGCAGAATTGCATAGAGAAAGCTTGCTTTCTCAATTTGCCATGCCATTTCTAACTTCAGAGCTTTATAGAATCTAGTCTACAAAATCCAACACATGTAATAAAACCAGCTGCGATATTTATGCAGCCCAGTTCAGTTTCATTGATTTGGGAGACTTTAGTTGGGGCAAATCTGTGTCCAAAGGAGCAGTCAAAGCTGTGAAACCTCCATCTGGCCACACTGTTTATCTTCTTTAATAAGCAAGGTTAATGACTTTAAGGAGAATGAGGACAGGCAATGATGACACATGTTTGGCTTTTGAGGACAGTTACTCCTCAGATAATGATTCTACCAGGTCCGTTTGGTGGGAGGAGTTTCACTGAGCCCCGGTGCCACCATCTGAGAGGAGCGTGATGGGATTCCCTTCCTGTCTACTGACTGCTGTTGCTGCAATGAGTTTTGTGAGTTGGGTGAGTAGGTTCTGATGGCAGGAGATAAACCTATTATGAAAGTCTGAGAAACACACATCTATAAACCTTTTAGGGAGAGTGGGGAGCAGCATGAAGGCAAATAGAACAAAAACCCCAGAATTTTCAAATGCATTCACTTAGCTGGTGCCCTTCTCCGGCCCTTGAAATGTGCATTTAGCAGCTGCCATTACACAACAACTGCACCTTTACCACAAAGGCTTGAGGAGGTGAGTGGGGGCAGGAATTCAATGTGATGTTGCTAACATCCATTTAAAGCCAAAGCCACAGGAGGAAGTAATTAGAGTTAATGGATATAGAATTTTAGGATGAAAGTGCATGGGATGTGATTTATTTAATTTCCTTAGACCTATCCTTTAGGTCATCTTATTTAAATATCTGTGTCTCCATTTATACTCTGACTCTCTGGCCTTTATGCAATAGGCCAAGTTTTCTTGTATGGAGCTGTGGAGATCTCATCACCTCTCCTTCAGAGTCTTCTATATCAGCCAGGGTCAACTGTCCTAGGGCCTTTCCAAGGGCAACCAGTCATTGTCTGGTAGATTGTGGAATTTGGGCTCCTGCGGGGACTGTTAGGGCTACTACCTGAGACCATCCCTGGGCTGTGCAAAGACTCCTCTTCCAGAGCCTCTGGTTGTTCTGTAACCTGAGTTTCTTGTGCTTCAAGGACAAGACTTCTCAAGGACAGCTAACACTCCCAAGAGCAAGAGCCATAGGGACTTTGACAACATATCAGGCGGGAACTAAATGTTCATTTCCAGAATGAAAATCAGTCTTGCACAGTCATGCAAGGTGTTTTTTCAGAGTCACAAAAATCAGGTAAATGAAGCCAACTAGTTCAACTTCCTGTGTAGCTAGGGACGACACAGTGGATCTGCCTAGCCTACAAGGGAGCACCCCGAGTTTTTGTCCACTGAAAGAAAGAAGGTGGCAAGGGAGTGCTAATGGAGGGGAAGTCCAGAAGTGGCTCCCATTGAGGCCCCAGGAGAGCAATAAACCATGAAATAGGCCTCCACATAGTCTCTCAAATCTTGGCTCTCAGTAGAGTCAGGATGACAAGATCCAAGAAACACTGAATTTTGTAAGGTAATACAGAACTATTTCCACTGCAGGAGGGAAGCAGGCTCTGTATTCATAGCAGGCTGCTTCAGGGGGACTCTGAAATGTACTGACTTCAAGACCTTTTTCACCTTGTTCCTCTTATTTCTTTGTGATTTTCAGAAAATTCATGCTGCTATTAATAAGATAGATTCACCGTCATTTTTTAGTAAGTACAAATACAATTTAGGAATATATTTTCTATCAATTTAATCAATACACATATTTAATATATATATATACTTATATGTATAATGCAACATATTCAGGTATAAATGTATATCCATTTAGATTTTACAGTAATGATCAACTTTCTCCACTTTAAGTCATTCTTTTCCATTAATCTTGTACACATCTATGAAGCAATAGATTATGGTTACTTATTCAACAGTAAGACAACAACATAGTAAGTGATCAACTCAACAAGTATCTATTGGGTAACCATTGCATTTAAGGCACTGAGCCCAGGTACTGTGGTCAATGCAAAAATGTATTTGACTTGATTGCTTTCACAAGGGCTTCTAGACTTACAAAGGAGATGAAACTATGGATACAAATAATTCAAGTTAGAAAGTGGCAAATGTGAAATATGAAGAAAATGCTGTGAGAATTCTGGAGACAGTAAGGTAAGATCATGTCTGCTTTTGGAGATCAGAGTGCTGTTTGTGTGGGGGGTGCTTTCTTCACGGGCTCAGCAGGATAAGGTTTGTACCTGGAGTGGTGGGCGTGTGGAATTGGGGTGCTCTAGTTGATGGGAATAGTGGGAGCAAATTCATAGCCCTGGGAAAGTGCCGAGAATTTCTGACCCTGAAAACAGTTGTTTGTGATTCAGAGCACATGCCTGAGAGTTTCAAGAAGTCAGATCTGCTGGAAAGAGATCCTGACAGTCCTTTGGTGTCAAGCTGAGGAGTTTGAATTTTATGGGTTAGGTCATTTTCAAGGACTGCTGTGACAAAGTTGGGGGCTAAAACAACAGAAACAAAAACTTACTTTCCCACAGTTCTTGGAGGCTGGAAACCCAGTATCAAGGTGCTGGCCAGGCCATGCTTACTCTGAGGCTCTAAGGAAGAGCCCTTGCTGGCCTCTTCCCAGCTCTCAATGGCTTTCTGAAATCCTTGGCACTCCATGGGTGTGGTGCATCTGTCTTCATGTGCCTTTCTTCCCTGTGTGTCTGTGTTTCTAATCTCAACTATTTATACCTTTCAAGACCCCATTTCCAAATAAGGTCCCAGGTGGACATGAATTTGGGGGCGGGGGTCACACTGTTCATCCTATTGTACCAATTTAGCAAGATCCTTAGGTGTTTTTTTTTTTTTTTTTGGTCATTATTGGGGTTTGAACTCAGGACTTCTCACTTCTAGGCAGGTGCTTGACCACTCAAAGTGCCTGAATGTACTTTGATGTCAAGATAAGGAGTTTGAACTTTTGCAGTTAAGATACCCAGTTTCAAACCAGGTACTGGTGGCTCACACCCATACTCTTTTTTTTTTATTCATTTATTCATATGTGCATACATTGTTTGGGCCATTTCTCCACCCTACTCCCCCGCCCCCTCTCTCTCTCCACCTAGCTACTCAAGAGGCAAAAAGGATTGAGGCTCAAAGTCAGCTTGGTAAATAGTTTGTGAGACCCTATCTCCAAAAAACCTACCACAAAAAGGGACTGGTGGAGTGGCTCAAAGTGTAGGCCCTGAGTTCAAACCCTAGTACCACAAAAACAAACAAATAAACAAAAGACACCGAGGTTCAGAGAGACATTGAGCCAAGTCTTTCTGGGGCAGGGAAACCCCAGCAGCCTCAGCCTTCCCTAGGTTGGATCTGGTATATCTGGTGAGTTCCTAACACCTGGCTGTCCGGAGTCACATTCCTAACAGCTGTCCACCCACTGGCTCTATCTGGGTGCTGGAGCTCCATCCTCAACCTCTGCTCACTGGGATGTGATTTTAGCACTTCTTTCAGCCCTTCTGGGGACACCATTCTTATCTCACTCTGCTGTATCCACCTGGCAGCTGTGGGCTAGGACTCCTGTAGGAGGTAAGTGTGCGCTTCAAAGCCAGTGCTTCTGTTTGTTTCTTCTCCGCCACCTTTGGCTCACTTGTGGAATCATTATTTGTTAAATTAAGAGTAAGAAAGGAGATGGAGAGGACGAGTTCAAGTACAATATATTGTAAGAACTTTGGTAAATGTCACAATGTACCCCAAGTACAACAATCATAATTAAAGAAAAGAGTGAGGAAGATCATTTTGTTTGTTTTGTTATGTTTTTGCTATTTTTTTTTTTTGAGACAGTGTCAAATTATGTGTAGCCCAGCCTGGCCTTGAACTCAAGATCTCCTTCCTTAGCCTCCTTAGTGCTGGGATTATAGGACTTCATCACCACACCCATCTGGAACTGTCATCTTTTTGATATTTCTTAAAATTTGTTCTTTGCTTTAGAGACAACTAAATGCCCATATCAGAATAAAGACGAGTTAAAAGACACCTCTGGAGCATTCATTCATGAATACTTGTTTGAATAAATGAATTTATTGAATGCTTTCTATATGATAGTGCAGTAAGCACTATATCTCATTATTAATCATTTTAAGTTTTTAATGTAGCTAAAACTGTAACATGTTCAACATAAAACCAAAGACATAGCTCCTTCCTATTACCATTTTTAGTTGCAAGGATTAAATGGAATAATGTAATATATTTAGAAGTCTTAACACATTCCACTCAGTAGTTGTTAGCTATCATTGCCCTGATTAGCTGTACATGCTGCCAGCTCTCTGGCTGTAGTGCGATATGATATATTTTGCCTTTCATTTGAGTTTTAATGCTTTTTACCATCAAAGGGTTCACACATCTTGCTGGAAAAAATTGGAGATTTGGTTTCTTCAAAGTTATGACAATCACTGCAACGTGCTTCCATGTAGAAACTCTGGTTGCTAAGAACAGTATAGATAAGGGTAGAAAGTGGGCTGATGACAACTGTCACTTTATATTGTCTCTTATTTTTGTCACTTGGAGAGAAAAAGCAGTTGGCAGATGTTTGGGCTTGTGTCTGTGATATCAGAGCAACATTTTGAAAATGAATGAGTTTCCGGGATGACACCAACCTTATTTGATTGACTTCTGGGTGGATTATCTGCCATCCCAAAGCTGACTTACTGTTGTTCAGGGGAACATGGATGCAAATTCTTGTTTAAAGAAACTTCTAAGCAGTGCATGGCAGTTTACACCTGTAATCTCTGCACTCAGGAAACTAAAGCAGGAGGATCTTGAGGACAAGGTCAGCCTGGGCTACATAACAAGTTTAAGGTCAGCCTGGAATACATAGGGAGAACTTGTCTCAAATTATAAAAATATTCTCTGTGGTCAGGTTATTAGAAGTCTTCCTCTTCCCAGAGACTGTACCGGAGAGCCCTCCCTTCATCATGACCAGTAATAAATGATTTTGCATGACAGTTAATTTTCCTGCACCACAACATCCAAGGGCAAAATAGGTACAAAATGAAATCTTATTTTAAAGCCTGGAGAGTTTTGGAGCTAGATTTAGAGACATCATAAAGAGGAATGATTCCTATGTTAAGGGAAGTAATTTTTATGAGGAAACGACTTCTAATCCCAGTGCTTTGCTTGTAGGATTAATGTCATAAGAGCATATTTTTTACAAAGTTGTAGGGAGAGAAAAACAGAAGAAATTCATTCTGAACCTGAATAAATTGGCACATAAGTAAGTTGGGGAGAAGTGAGCTCATTTTAACATCTGAAGACTCACCCCATTTGTTTTGTACAACAACAACAAAAAAAATACATCATGTTTGGCTGTGTATGAAAGTCACAAGAGCTTGTCACTTCCACTTTTTAAAAAGAGAAGTCAATGTGTCTGGCTTACTTAATTTTTTCCTAACCTCAAGTTTTCACCTTCAAATAGACGTTCTGGAGACTTGCTGACTCATAGGCAGGCTCTAGGGCTGTACTTTCCCTTTTTGAGTTCTAGAAGAACCAAGAATAGTGCTGCTAAGAGAATGGACAAACTAATGAGGGAAGTTACCTATGCACTCAAATATATAATTGCATACATTTATGTTAATTGACATAAAATCTGCATGTGATAATCTTTAAACAATGCTCTTGCCTAAGAACTTAAAAAAAAATAGTAAGCCAAATGGTAAAGTCCAGTCACAGGTTTTAGGTTTGCAGGTGGAGCTTCATCTGATTTCCTCATCTCAGGATCCATAGTGCTTAGGATTTACATTGTCATTGTTGGAACCATGGTGCTTAATTTTTGTTTGTTTGTTTTTTGAGACAGGGTAGATAGCCAGGCTGGCCTTGAACTTGCTGTGTAGCCTAGGCCAGCCTCAAACTCATAATCCTCATACCTCAGCCTCGCTGTAATCCTAGTGCTGGGATCATAGACACACTCCACCAAGACCAGTTTCACAGCGTTTAATGTTTATTGCCTTTAATATTTCTCTTCCCAATTCCATCTATTTCTTGAGGGGCTGTCTAAGCTCTCTTGGCATTAGTAAGTGAACCAAAGTTGACACCAACCAGCAGATAGAAGGTTCTATATAAGAGAGGCCAGGTATTCATTTCAGTCTTTTGCAGGGCATAGACACTACACTTCCTTCCTCAGCATCAGAAAACATCCAGCTCTGCCACTGAGAGTTAGGAGTATGGGGAAAGACTGCCGGAAGATAAGTAGTTATTCCAGCAATGTAGATGAAAACTGGAAGTTCCTAACTGATCTGCTCCCAATCCTTTACAACAGTGCTGCCCAGTGAGGCTTTGGAAAGGCAAATCTAATTAATTCACTTCTCTGCGTAGAACCCTTCAATACATCCAAGGGTACTTGGGACAAAGACCAGGAACATTACCTGCCTCTGAGGCCTTAAGTGAGGTGGCTCCTCTCCCCTCACCTCCTGTGGGAGCCACTGTCTCTCCTTTGTCTCTCCTCTGTGTCTACTCACAGTGCTTCTCCCTTAGCTTATCAAAATGGGCTTCTTCCTACCTCAGCCCTTGCCCCCTGTGGCTCCTCCTGCTAGAATCATTGCAGTCTCCCTGTCTATCTTTGACTGCAGAATGGCCTTTATTTGGCCAGTCCAGAATATTTAAAGTTTGAATCGAATGCCTTGAGGCCAGCATACTCCCTTCCAGTCAGCCTTGGGCTTTCAGATTTCTTGCAGTCTTACCCATACTGGATGCACACATTCATTTGGATTACCTGTCTGCTCCCTTGAAGGAATTCAAGTTTACAATCCCTGGACTAATTAAATCCTACTAATCAACCAGTGATCTGGGCAAATGTTACTTCCTCAAGGAAGCCTTCACATCTCCACACTCTCAGGCATCTGTACTTACCCTTCATAGCAGTCATCACACCTATAATTAAATAACTGATTGCATCATTAGGTAGTGAAAGCTGCATTCTTGGCTAGCATGGACAGTGCTATTGGAAAGGGACTCTTGGTTTTTCTCCTCTTTGTTTTCAGTGCTTTCCATATGGAAGGCACTCAGTTATTGGATTGATGGATGACAAAGCTAGCACACTCCAAAACTTAGTAATGTAAATGATTCTCTAAAAGTTTTAAATGAGATTTATAGACAAACACCTTTCTAGGGCTATTTGAGCCCAGCTCTTCTGGTAGACGCTGTGGCCCCCTAACCCTCGGGAGTATGTATTAACATACATTAATTCTACAAAGGGGATTAATTGTGATTTTCATGCATGCATATAATGTACTTTGATCATATTCACCTGAGAAGGTATTCTCTTATTATGATAATTAGCAGAAAAAAAGTGGGATACATTGTATGGAATAATGTATGCCGAGTTCCTCAACAGACACCTATTTTTTTTCTCTCTCCCAGCCTCTCTTTAGCCTTCTGCACCAAGCTTTCTACCTCAGGGGCAGACCTGTGTAGATTGGGTTAATGACCTCTGGTTTCCAGCTGATTTGTCCAACTGGGAGCTCCTGCAGGTCAGAAGAAAAGCATAAGGAGTTCAGGTCAGGTCCCACATTTCTGCTTCCTCCCTGTACAGTTGTCTTGGGTTGTCTGCATAATTGCCACCAAGGCCATAGCTCCTGTCCAGGTGATGCTTTCCACTCTCTGTCTCACTGTGGTCAACTTTTTCCTCTTGCACCTGAGACCTAAGGTACCTCATTCTTCTGGGTGGTCCCTACATTGTTCTGTACCCCATCAACATTTTTTTTTTAACCAACCCCCTGCAGTGTGCCTCCTGCTTTCTGTTCGGACTCTGATGACGACACATTTTTATAGGGGCTCCATTTGTGATTTCTCTCATTTTGACAAGGAATCAGAGCTATGATAGTAGGCCTGGCACCCACTGGCTTAACTACATGAAGGCGTAATTTTTTTTGGATCATGTTCTACCATCTGTTTTTTTTTTATTAGCCCTAACACTCTTAATCTTATTTGCCTTACATGCTAAAATGCCTTATTATTGTATATTCTCAGCAATTTCATAATGTACTGTGTATATTCTTATTTTTTGAAAATTAATTACTTGTTGGGTATTATAGTTTTTCCTTGCCTACAATATTTTCTGTTCTTTCATGGATAAATCTACTTTGAAAAAAAGAAAACCATAAAAGTATAATGAAGTAGGTCGACTTTAATTTGCTTAATCCTCTATCCTGTGTTCTACAAACTGTTGTTAAAATCACTCAAGTCACTCAAACACATCTGGTAATCTATTACTTTTATTTTCATGAGGTTTCAAAGGGTTGGCTATGTACCTAGCCTCAGTCTTAGGATTGGGAATAAAGCACTGAACACATTCTTTTCTAGGCTACTCCTTGAGGTAATTTTGAAAAACTATATCATGGTTTTAAGTTGATATATTGTCCTAAAATCAAAATATTAAATAGTCAAAAAATATAAAATTTCTAGTATTCGTGACTAGATAACAAAGCAATTTCTCTGGTGTTAAAATGGAGCCTGTGATAAGTTCCTTCAAAATATGGAACATTTTCCCCTAACAACTCTACCAAATGAACATTTATTATTTCATTAAAAAGTAATGAGATTTTCCTGTAATGAAACAGAGCTGACAGAAGACTGTCGAAGTCTTGTCACTCATCCTAAATGCATGCAAATAGCTGAGTCATTTGAGGCACTCAGTCTTCTGCTTCATCGTGGGAGTTCAGAGTCACAGGGTTTCTATGTAGAAATTTTAGAAATTTGGAAAGGAAGTTTGGGACTGAGACCCATGATTTGCCCATCATGAGGCTGGATGGAGAACCTGAGATCCCTGGTTACCATTTGGCTACATTTTCACTATTGCATGATGGGAAGTGCCAAAACCTCTGTGGTAGGTTAAAATAAAAATTAATGTGCACAAACAACAATAATAATATTGCATTCTGTATGAATGTGAATCTATAATTATTTCTTTTCTCTTTTCTCTTGTATTTTTTACCATTTTATTTCCTCTGTACTGTCTATAAAACATTTTGTTTGAAGTTTTGAATTAGATTTGCATTTCTATTCGGGACAAATTCAGCACTTTTCTCTTTGATTTGTATATCCATGTCACTGAGAAAATGAAAATAAATTCAATTTCATTTTACAAAGGCAAGACTTGGGAGGATTAATTTTCACCACTCAATATTGTAGGTAATAGAGTTTGACAAATGATGCAATCTTTAATAATAATTTTAGGTTGCTCATTTGAGCTAATCAATACCAGCTGAATCAAGGGGTTAGAAGAAGCTTTTAAAACCCTGTTACACCAGTGAAATAATTCAATTTTGTGTGGTTCAATTATTTTCAGTAATATAGCAGCTTTTTGGCATTATTGAAATTCAAAGTGAGAGTAAAGTTTCTAAACAAATTTAAAGACCTGATAGGAATGCTTTACTGTTATTATTCAAATTAATAAAGCATAATTCATGCAAGACCCTATGAGAGAGAGAGAGAGAGAGAGAGAGAGAGAGAGAGAGAGAGAGAGAAAAGAAGAAGAAGAAGCCTGAAAACAACTTTAGTAACCATTGCTATTTGTGATATAATTTTCTAATATTAGAAATGAGGAAATCAACAAAAGGAACTAATTTACAAAACCTTGTTACTGGTATTGATATCCAAATTTATTACTTCTCAGACTTCCCAAACATTAAAACAACTGCTTTAATGCTATGCTTAGGATACATTTTTATCATTCCCTAAGGACAACTGATTTCAACATTAAGGGAAAATGTTCACTGAGAAATAAACTAGATCATATGTAAGCATATAATGCAAAACAGAACTTGTACTGAGGGTTTCTCACCTGAATAGAATCCAAAATAAAACCTAGCCTAATAATAAAATTAAGTATATAGGGAGGTAATTCCCACAAAAAGTTGTTTCTGGTTTTTTTTTTTTTTTTTAACCATGAAATAGGAATGTCCCAAATGTTAAAAAGAGAATTGATTTTGAAAATTGTTTTATACAAAACAGTGGGATAAAGTGAGGGACAAATGTGAAATGTCCCTGACTTAAGTGAGGGGAACTTTTTATGTGTGTATTTACTGATTTATTGAATTTTTAAGCATGTATTCTTCCTTGGTACAATGAAATTTCCCCAGGAAAATTTGGGTGAAAGGTGCAAGAGTTGAGAGAATCTCTGTTACCCTGAAATGTACTTCATATGAAATCCAAAGAAGTCCTGTTTCTACGCTATTTTAAAATCATATTAATGTGATAAACTGAGAAATACTTCAAAATGTGTGCTGTCATTGCATTCTCAAAGTCTAACTGTGTGGTACAGATCTGTGGTTATTTAAGTATAACATCAGTACTGAGCTACACCTGCCTTGCCAAAGCTGACAAATTTTCACAAATCTTGTGATACAGTTGTCTAATAGTCACTATTAAAAATAAAATTTTATAAACATAAAATGTAAATTATGTTCCTATGAAAGGTAATGAATGCTTAAATTCCATTAGCACATTTTCCTATTAGTTAGATTCTGGAGGTTATTTATGTCTCTAATATTTGTATTAAGATTGTCAGATAAAACCCAGAATGCCCACTTAAGTTAGAATTTCAAATATTTTAGTATAAGTATGTTTGAAATATTGTATGGAAATACTTACACTAAAATAATTATTTATAGTTCATCTGAAATCTAGGCATCCCAGATTTTCATTTGTGAAATCTAGAAGATTCTATCTGGAGTAAGTACTTACTACATAAGAGTGTTAGAGCTGGAACAAGTGTAAGGCCAGTTCAAACCCAGTACTGCAAAACAAAACAAAAAAACCCCACGGGTATCAGAGCGTATCTCTTCCTAACTGTGTTCAGTGACTTTATGTTGGTCACGTGAAATCAGTCATGGTAGGTGCATTTACCCCCCCAAAACCAGTACATGCTACAAATTAGAGCCCTTGCCCCTGAAGCAGTTGTTAAAAATTTAGAATCCGTTTTAATAATTTTCACTGTCTTGAAGATACTCAGCATCCAGCTGCTTAGAAAAGATTACTTCTTTGATCATTTGATCACTACAATAAAAACGAATGAGTTTGTACACATTATTCTGTCTGTGTTCACCTCTGCACTATCACCAGGCAATATTATTTGCAGGAAACTTAAAACAGACAATTTTTAGCCCTGCAGGGTTTTGTTTGTTTGTTTTTGAGTTTCTTACTATGTAGCCCAGATTGGCCTTGAACTCAAGATTCTCCTGCTTCAGTTTCCCAAGTGCTGAGGGTCCAGCCACCCACAATCATGCCCCACAGCCCTCAAATGATGTATGTCTTAGGCTGCTCAATTGATGACCAGGATGTTTTAAACATTTTAAAATTATTTCCTCTACAGAAACCCAACTATGTCTCTGTTTCTACCAGCATATTCTTTCAATATGCTCTGTATAACTTTTAAGGTTAGATTAGTGTAGAGAATTGTAGGGGGAGGATTAAATTTGAGGTAACATGTTGAATAACGTGAGGAAGAGGTATAAGAAACCTATTGTGTCTTTGCTCACCCTTAGCCAACACCGATGCTTCTTGCTACCGTTACTGTGTGTTTTAGCAGATGTAATAAGCTAAGTACAACTGTTTACAGGTCAACTCGTTGAAAATATTTTTACTACCCCCTTTCAAATTAAATGAGTGAAATGAGAGAGGAGATCAATTAATCATAGTAGTGGCCAGACCCTGGGAAACCAAGGTCAGTGACCTTAGTGGGCTGATCAATGAATTTGATCCCAGGGAAGACCGACAATATCAGGTTTCGGGTTGCTTTGCTTTAATCATTTATGTGTGCCCTATGCATAGAGAAAGATAGAGTACTAGCAGCTCCAAATTCAAGTTCATCAATATTAAACAACAAATGCAGCTGCTTTCAGAACAGCACTTAGTCAGAATGGTGCTTAGAAAATGTGAAACTCTAGTATGAGACAGGCACAGGAGGGTCATTAGGATTACTGTATTGGAAGCTTTTACCTGACTCATTTGCCTCTTCCTACCCTTTGAAACAAAATTATTGTTGCCCTTCCTCCTCCTTGTCCTCCTCCTCTTGTATTTCAGAGATCGTCAAGCTGATCATTTAAAAGCATGGGAAGTCATTTTGCAGATTTAAGCCCATCCTTGCTTACCAAGTCTGAATTAGGAATGCTAGTATTTTAGTTATGCTCATTTTCTTTCACCAAATGAGATTTTATGCTTGAGATCCTTCACATACGAGTTATTGCATTGGGTTGGCAGAGTGGCTCAAGTGGTAGAACTTCTACGTAGCAAGTGTGAGGTCCTGAGTTCAAAATCCAGTGCTGCAAAAACAAAACAAAAGCCTAAAGTATTGGGTTCACAGAAACAGGGTAAATTCTAACAAAAAAGTGGTTATTTTTGAAATAATCATTTGAATGAATAAAATAAAAATAAAGTATCCAAAAGGTTATTTACCTGAATTGAACTATTAAAAGAAATGGGATCCATGTATGGATTCCATACCTGTAATCCTAGCTATTCAGGAGGCATAGGCAGGAGGATCTCGAGGTTGAGGCCAGCTGGGCAGAGGTAGCAAGACCCTGTCTCAAAAAACAGACAAAAACCCAACAGACCGGGGGCATAGCTGAAGTGGTAGAGTACTAGATTCAATCCCCAGTAACACCACCACCACCACCTCACACACACACACACACACACACACATCCCCCAAAGAAACATGGTCTTCTATTAGAAAATTCAAATTCTGGTAGGTATTTCTATCCCTTCTATTCAAGAACCTGTTGACTTCCAAATTGTTCTGATGTCCTAACTTATTTTGAAGCTGAGACCTATCATCCACAAGTGGGGAAAGCTATTCTACTGCTTTAAAAAATAGGAAGAATAAATGTTATCTAAGATAGCAACAATGGGCATTCTCCCACTTTTTTTGACTTTATATGTGTGTGTGTGTGTGTGTGTGTGTGTATGTATACACAGGGCTAACAGTTACATTGGGCCTTAGAGACACTAGGCTTAATTGCCAAGACTCAAAAACGATCAGGTATCCAATAAAAACTTATGCTCCTTTTTTTTTTGTTTTAAAGATAGTAGGTTTTGACAAGTGATGTGAAAAAGAAATACAGAGGACCATCTATAGCTCAGTCCTGGAGCCTGTGCTTAACATGCTTGTGGACTTGGGTTCCATCCCTAGCACCAGTAGATAAATAAAATAATAAAATAAACATTAAAAAGAAGTAACCAGACATAGTGGCATACGTGCCTATAATCCTGCACTTGGAAGGCAAAAGCAGAATGATTGAGAGTTTAAGACCATCATGGGCTACATAGAGAGTTCAAAGCCAGCCTGGCTATATTGGGAGACACTGTCTCAAAAAAAGCAAAAATAGCTGGATATGTTGATGTATGGTGGTCCCAGCCTCTGGTCCTAACTACTCAGGAGGTGGAGATAGAAGGATCATGGTTTGTAGCTCAAGTCTAGCTGGAGCAAAGCTGGCATGACACCCTATCTGAAAAATAAACTAAGAGCAAAAGGACTGGGTGGGGGGTATGCAAGCTTTAAGTGGTAGAGCTCTTGGTCTTGAGTTCAATCCCCACTATAGCAAAAAAGAAAAAGAAATAGAGAAAATGAAAGGTCTCAAAGAAGAAAATACATTTAGTGGAAGGTAGATGACATTCTAGCCACAGCAGAGCCATGCCTTTGGACCTTTAAGATTTGAAGGTGCCACGTGGATATACAGCACCTCAGATACTTCTGGTTCCAATACTCTCTAGACGGAGTTTAGTTGTACTATTTAATGTAATTTCACTTTTACCTAGCATTTTATTTTATTTTATTATTTTTAGGTTTTGAACTCAGGGTCTCACACTTGCTAGACAAGCACTTACCGCTTTAGCCTAGCACTTTATAGTTCATCTAAAACTTTCATATAATAACTAACATGCCTTCAGTGTGGAAAGCACCATTATCTTATTTAATTTTCATAGCAATGGTATGACACTGGCTCTACCGCTATCCTAATTTTACCAGCCAAGACAGTGAGGTCTAGGGAGCTGATGTGACTTGTTCTTTAGTCACTTGGCCTTGACTGCACTCATGTTGGAGTCCATCTTAGGCACTGTCACACTTGCTTAAGCCATGGATGATCAGGGGGGTTGGGGAAGGTACTCAAGGTCACTTAGTTAGAAAATAGTAAAACTGGGACATGAAGTCACGCTTACAAATTCTTCCGAGTAGCTGCCAGCAACATTTTTGTGACTAGAAAACATGGGACAAGCTGGTGAAATTTCAGTTGGGTGGTAATGATTTTTGGCTGAATCTGAAGTTTTCAAATCTTACTTTGATCTACATATATGGCTACAATACATATAATTTAATTTTATGCATTATACTTTATAATATTTACACTATATATTATATAATATTGGATCATGTCTATAGACATGGAGTCATATAGATATGACTCCCTGCATATGCCTTTATATCTTTACAGTGTCACTATAACATTCTTCACTGCTGTTGTTCTTTCTGCGAGATCTGGCACATGGCATGTGCCCATATACCACGTGTTTAGATTTTCCCATTCCATCTCTGAGAAAGTTAGAATTGCAGACTGGAGAACACAGGGCCAGCCTCATGGACACATGGACATGATGATAGGGACTAGACTGAACAGGGACAGCCTGGACTCAACGCCAGTGGGCCACTTCATCACATATTTTCTCATGAGTAAGATGAAGAGTTCAAACTGTGTGATACACAGGTCTCCTCCAGCCCTAAAACTACTGCATGTAGTCTGTGGGAAGAACACATTACCAACATATATATCTATCAGACTGATTTGGTCACGCTTTCACAAACTGGACATCCGCTACTTGGATTGTACCATGACTCTGTCATGGTACAATTATCACTATGCATTGTTATCATGGTGCAATGCAGTGAGAAATGGCCCTTAGTGACAGCTGGGTGAGCTAAGTGTAGAGCAGTTTTCCTAATTACTGAGCAAACAAACAAAATCTTTGATGCTTTATGACTACTGTGAACTGGGTAGGTTGATTAAGTGAATCGATCTCTGAGCAGACCAGGCAATATCAAGTTTCTGTTGCTGCACTTTAATCTTGCATGTGTACCTGCAGGCTCTCTCTCTCTCTCTCTCTCTCTCTCTCTCTCTCTCTCTCTCTCTCTGTGTGTGTGTGCGTGTGCATGTGCGTGTGTGTGTGTGTGTGTGTGTGTTTTAAAGAGTCATTTAGATAAAGAATGGAAGGGTGGGGAATGTGTGCTTGTGTTGTTTTTCAAAACCCAATTGACGGTCATTGGTGTTATTTGGAAATTATTACTTAGGGAGAGAAATGGCAGGTCAGACCTTTGATTTATGTCAGTGGTCTGGGTCACTGCACACAGAAGAGGAAACAGAATTTGAGATGCATTTTGTTGTTCACTGATTCATGTTCTATTGTTGGATTTTTTTCCTCTGGAGTAATTTTCTTTTGAGTGGTTTGCATTTGTTTTTTGTCCCTGTGGGTTTGTTGGTTTTTTTTTTTTTTTAAGACTTGAGAGTTATCTTTCACTGAATATTAATTGTGCACTGAATATATTCTTCTGCTTATTTTGTTTGGGCTATACTGGGGTTTCCAGACTGGTGCTACTACTTTTTTATTTTCTAAGTGAATACTCAGTGAATTTTCCATCTTCAGAAATACAATGCTGATCTAACAAGTGTAAGCACTGGGCAAATTGATTGAGGCAGTGCATAAAAAGCTGCTTGAGAATTCTACTTTAAGATTAACACTTAGAAACAAGATTTTTTTTTTTATCGTTTTTATATTTACTCACATGTGCATACATTGCTTGGCACACTCCCCCCACAATAAGTTATTTTAGCTTTCTGCCTTATCACATAAGTCAGTGTTTTTCAAAACTTTTTGACCATGACTTACAAAAAATACACATTTCTTATTGTGATCCAGTTTAAGTGAATCCAAAGGAAAGTGTTACTAAATAAAATCCTCTTTCTGTGACTGAAAAAAAATCTCATCTACTTTATTTTTTAAAAGTGATGGTTGTAGTTCACTAAATTGATCTAGGCCCACTAGGGAGTGGTGACCAGCTGCCCTGGTATTACCTAGGAGCTTGCTAGAAACACAGGAGCTGAGGACATAGTTCTGTGGTACAGTGTATGAGTGTATGGCTAGTGTGAGGCCCTGGGTTTGATCCCCTAGCTCACAGAGAAGTAGGAAAGAAATTCAGAATTACAGGTCCTACTCCTGACCTGGTGAGTAACACACCCCATCTATATATTAAATTTAAGGAATACAGCTTCTGATAATAATGGGATTTGCCACCAGGTAACACTAAAGTGACTTCTTTCCTCTTTGTTTCTTCCCACTTATTTAGGTAAAGGGGATTGCATAGGCATGAGACCTGAAAGTAGTATCTGACATGTGAAGGTGGGGGGCCCATAATAAATCATATAGTTGCTATCATTTTACTTTTCGAGTTAAATTATTCTTCTCCTAAATAGAGACTTGGTTTGCCTTTAATAAGTTTTTAAATCACATAAATAGTTATAATAAAGACCAGCTAGAAATAGTCTATTAAAAATGGAGTTTATTCTTGCCCTTTGGATTTGTACACTAATAAAAGGAAATAGAATTACCGAGTTATTTATTACATTCATGAGTTTACTCAATTTCCATTTTATGGCAGGAAGCTATATAAAACTTTTTTTATTTTTTTCATATAATGAGTAAGGAAGATGATAAATGGGTGGTTTGTAAGATAGAGGTCTCATTATTGATCTCTTCCTGTGTGCCTAACTCTCTAGGCCCTTCATGTGTGTGACCCCCAATATCAGGCATCAAGCAGTCTGAATTTATAAATGAACTAAAGGTCACCGATGTCGAGTTGCTTAGGGAGGGTCATACAATTATTATCTTATAGTGAAGATCTAAACACACATTCGAATCTGAGTCCCATGTCATTTTCCTTTCCCTGCAGATACCTGGACTGAGCCTCAGAGATGTTTTTGTTCCTCTGCAACCCAGATGGTTTCTCTTTGATCTTGGTCATTATAACAAAAAGGCCTTTTTCTACTTGATTTCAAATTTGTTAGAGAGAGCCACTTTTAAAAAAATACTGGCTGTGCCATGTGTGGTGGCTTGTGCCAGTAATCCTAGCACTCAGGAGTCAGAGGCTGGAGGATTGTGAATTTGAAGGCAACCTAGGCTACATAGTGAGTTTGAGGCTACCTTGGGCTACATAAGTGAGATCTTGTTTCAAAAGAAAAGATACTGCCTGCGTTTACAGTGCATTTAGTATAAAATCAGTCAGATTCATTAGGTTCATTTGGTAAAAGTTGAACAATATGGAAGAAAACAATAAATAAATACCACATATAATCTGTATTAGTTATTTTTGTTGTTGTTATGACAAAATATTTGACATAAACAGTTTAAGAGGAAGGATTTATTTTGGCTCATGGTTTCAAAGGGTTCAGTCCGTGGTCACTTGACCCTATGCACTTGGGCAGAGACTCATGGCAGTGGGAACATGTAGCAGTGAAAATTGTTCACCTGTTGACAGACAGGAAGCCGAGTGTGAAAAAGGGACTGGGGACCAGCATAATCTTCAAAGGCATGTCCCCAGTGATCACTTCCTTCAACTTGGCTCCACCTCCAAATGCTTCCAGAATCTTCACAAATAGTGCTACCAGCTGGGGACTAAGCATTTAATACGTGCGCCTGTAGGGGGACAATTCATATTCAAACTATAACATCATCCAATCACTCAGAGATAACTCTATCACTCAGTGAAACTACCATAAACACTAAATTGTCTGTAAGTCCTTTGTTAACATACATATTTACAAATATGCATATAGATATGAATATAGGTATATCTTTCCCTTCTAGATATGGATATAGATATCACCTTCTCTCCTTCCTTCTTCCTTCCTCCCTCCCTTCCTCCCTTCATCCCTCCTTCCTTCCTTTCTTCCCTTCCTTTTCTTTTCTTTTTTCTTTCTTCCTTCCTTCTTTCTTTCTTTCTCTCTTTCTTTCTTTCGTTCTGTGCTGGGGATTGAACCCAGGGCCTTGCAAATGCTGAGCAATTACTGTACAACTGAACTATACTCATAGATCTTAGATATATATCTTAAAAAATAAAGTTAGACTCATGTTCTGTATACTGTTTTGTAACAAATCTTTCCCTGTGACAAAAGGTATTGTTCCTACAACATAATTGAACTGATCCCATAGTATCGTATGCTGAAATATAATAGTATAAGTTCAGTACCTTAGAAATTTCTCTCTCTCTCTCTCTCACCCCCCCATTCATAAAACTATGTAGTAGGTGGTTTTATTATATCTATTGCACATAGGAGAAAAAGGGCTCATGGAGGTAATTTGTGGTATTGTTTTATTTTGGTCATACAGCTATAAAACTGTAGCTCTGGATTGGAGCCCCTGCAGTCTAGATGTAGAACAACAGCCTGAGCTCCGCAGCTGGATAAGTCTAACCAAACTTTCAGAGACCCTTCTTAAAATAACAACTTGCCACCTATTTAAGTCTTCAGTACAACACTGCCAGAGCCCATTCCATTGAACAATGGCCTGGTTTCCTTTCCCCTTTATCCTTTAATTTCCTTCATGTATTTCTAGCAGTAATTATCTTTGCCATCTACTAAGACTATATGTATAGACTGTTCCTCACTCTATGTCCTCAATAAAAGGTAATGAAGAACTCTGATATTATTTTACCTTCCCTTCCATCTTCTCTCTGTCCTTCCCTTTCTTTCTTTTTTTCTAGAGCCTTGTTATTTTATTTCATTCGATAAGATCAAGCTGTGCTAAAACACATACAATATTTTAATATAAAGAAAGAAGCCTGATTTCATTGTACCAAATGAAGCCTTCAGAACTTTAAAAATAATATGCCGCATAGCTTCAAAGGACAAAGAAATATTAAAATAGCAAAATGATTTTCAGATGGCCACATTACAATTTGAAACACCTTTAACTTCAAAACCAAAATTTTATAGCCCAAGTTGTCTTTTTATACATACATTGAAACCATGGAAATCCCATGAACAAATAAATCTTTACTTCATAAAAGGAACTTAGAATTTTAAAAACATAAGTTGATATTTTGTTTCCCAGAGCTAATATTGGAATAGTAAACCACAAATGAAACTTCTGGGTGATTCTGATAGCAACAACAATGTTAGTGTCTTGACGTCAGCCTGCTGGAAATAGGAAGTACATACTTCTGCAATTGCACTGAGAACTGAGGCAACTCGTGATCCCAGGTTTGGTTGATTACACCAGTCTGGTTGCTATCAGGGCTGCCCAACAAGCCAGCCATGGTACATTGGAGCCCAGCACACAAGGCACCAAAACCATCAGCAAGACCTGCAAAAGACTTTCTCAAGTCCCTTCTGTGATTGCTGATGTTATCATTGAATTTGTACACAGCAGTGCCTAGCTTTGTGTGATAATTCCTATATATTGATCTCATTTTGCTCCACTGAGATTATTTTACCCATGGATGGGGAGGGCAGGAAAATGGTTAAGAGCAAAGGATGTTGGAGTGGTTTAGGCATGAATCTCAGCTCTGTCATGTACTGTTGGGGACATCTTTTGTTTTTGCCAGCCCAGTATCCACTCCTCCATTTTCTGGATATAGCACTTTCTTTTTCCCTAGGGGAAGTACACATCCTCTATTTTGTACCAATAATCAAGATCCCTGTCTTCCCCTGAAAAACAGTAAGGCACATAACCCAATCTAGGACAATGAGATTCAACTTCATAAATTTGAATCTTAAGTCATGTGAACTGGAAATGATTGGAGCTGATCACCCTTGTGGTGATTTTTTCTGAAGAAACTGGCCCACTCATTTTTGCAATCTACACACTAGGACTTATTCTATTTCTTATTCTTCCAATGATTCAGCTGTTCACCTCTGACTCTGTGAACCACTTCATGCCCCTCCAATATGTTTCAGTTTTGCATAAGTTATCCAGAATCCATTTCCTTTGTTTTTAACCAAATAACTCTAATAGTCTCTAATAGCAAAGTGAATTGTCGGTCTAATATCCATAGACTTCAGCAAATGTAAAGTACCTGGTTCAACCTAACCGAACATTATAACAATGACCTCAAAATATCTGACAACTTAAAATACGTTATTTTAAAATTTAAGATAAAAAATAACCATGGAACATTTACTTAATCTTCCTAAGAAGTTACCTCATATATAAAATTTTGAAAGTAATGCCTAGTTCCCAGACTTGTTCTGAGAATTAAATAAGAACATGCTTGGAAAATGTCCACTGTACCACTCTCTGAAGTAAGTGACCTGTATCTATTGGCCCTTATAAATACATAATATCTATCACCATGAGCACCTTAGTGCAAAGCAAGTTCAACATTAAATGAGTTAGGCTAATATTGTACCACATAGTAGCTTCCCAGCGTTCTTTGCAATATAGGAACACCTGTAAGAGGGTTGTATTTAGAATAGAAAACTTGTCTGATAATTTGATTAGTTGAATGCTGATAAGGCTGGTATTCAGTTTTAATAAAATAGCTATGATCCACCAAAAACTGAAGAAGCTAGTTTATTTTTATTATCATATATTAATTGGGACATTTTTATACATGTATATAACATACTTTAATCATAGTCACCACCCCCATTACCCTCTCTTGCCCTATTTTCCCCATCTCCTGCCTCTTCCCAACAAGTCTTCCTTCTACTTTCATGTCTTTTAAAAATATAGATTCCACATAGGGAAAAAAACATATTTATCTGAGTCTGACTTAGTTCATGTAACAAGGTGATCTCTAGTTCCATCCATTTTTCTGTGTATGACATGATTTCATATTTCTTTATGGCCGAATAAAAATCTATCATGTATATATACCACATATTCTTTATCTATTCATTTGTTGATGGGCATCTAGACTGATACCATAATTTGGTTACTGTGAGTAGTACCACAATAAACATGGCTGATATCTCTACTGCATGCTGACTTTGATTCCATTGGGTATATACCCAGGAAAGGCATAGCAGGATCATATTATAGTTCTATTTTTAGATGTTTTGAGGATCCTCTATACTGATTTCCATAGTGGCTGCTCTAATTTATATTCCTACCAAAAGTGTATAGAGGTTCCCCCTCATCCTCACCAGCATCTGTTGGTTTTTCTTTTCTTGATGATAGCCATTCTGATTAGGGGGTGAAATAGGATCTCAGTCTAGTTTTGATTTACATTACCCTGAATGCTAAGGATATTGAACATTTCTTCATAAGTTTATTGGCCATTTGTATTTCTTTTTTTGGAGAAGTTTCTTTTCAGTTCATCTGCTTGTTGTTTTTTTTCGGGCCATACTGGGGTTTGAACTCAGGGCCTCACACTTGCTAGGCAGGCACTCTACCACTTGAGTCACTCCAATGGCTCTGTTTTGTGTTGGGTTTTTTCGAGATAGGGTCTTCTGAATTTATTTTCCAGGGATGTCTTCGAACAGATATCATTCTGATCTCTGCCTCCTGAGTAGCTAGGATTATAGGCATGAGGCCGGATTGTTGGTGGTTTTGTTTTTTATTTTGGCAGTACTGGGGTTTGAACTCATAGCCTCAAACTTGCTAGGCAGGCATTCTACCACTTGAGCCTTTCCACCAACCTCTCCTTTGCTTGTTTATTGATGGAATTTTTTGTTCTTTTGGTGTTTAATTTTTGACTTCTATATATATTCTGGATATTAATTCCCTGTTGGATTAACTGGCAAAGATTTTTCTCCCATTATGTAGGCTGTCTCTTCACTCTGGTAATTATTTCTTTTGCAGTACAGAAGCTTTTTAGTTTGATGCAATCCCATTTGTCAATTCTCACTATTATTTCCTGAGCTATTAGAGTCCTATTTAGAAAATCATTACCTAGGCCTTTATCTTGAATTATTTCCCCTATGTTTTCCTCTAGTAGTTTCACAGATCCAGAGCTTACATTAAGATCTTTGCTCCACTTCAAATTGGAGAGGTAGGAGTCTAGTTTCAGTCTTATACATGTGGATATATGGTTTTCTTTAACCGTTTTTAAAGAGCCTGTCTTTTCTCCAATATAATGTCTTTGGCATCTTTGTGGAAAATTAAATGGCTATAGCTGGATGGGTTTACTTGTGGGTCCCCTATTCTATTCTATTGGTCTGTGTATCTATTTTTGTTTGAGTGCTATGATATCTTGCTACTATGGCTCTGTAGTAGAACTTAAGGTCAGGTACCACGATACCCCCAGCATTGCTCTTTTTGCCTGAGATGGCTTCCATATGAATTTTAGGATTGCTTTTTCTTGTTCTGTGAAGAATATCATGGGAATTTTGATGGGGATTGCATTGAATCTGCAAATCACTTTCAATAATATAGCCATTTTTATAATATCGATCCATGAACATGAGAGGTCTATCTTCTAGTGTCTTCTTCAAGTTCTTTCTTTATTGTTTTATAGTTTTAATTGTAAAGGTCTTTCACCTCCTTGGTTAGGTTTATTTCTAGGTATTTATTTTAGTTTTTTTGAGACTACTATGACTGGGATTGTTTTCCTGATTTCTTTCCCTGTATGTTCCTTGTTGATGTGTAGAAAAGCTACTAATTTCTGTACGTTGTTTTTGTATCCTGCTATTTTGCTTACAATGTTTATCAGATGTAAGAGTTTTCTGGTAGAGTCTTTAGCATATTTTAAGCACAGGCTCATAAGGAGCTAGCTTCTATAAGAACAGCTAAACAAGATTTTCAGTGTTCACGTAGTACTTTTGAATACCCTCAGGAATTTATGGCATTCATTCTGAGTAATGAATTGATTTAATGGTGAGACACAGGCTGCAGGCATGGCTAAAGAGGTAGAGCACCTGCCTAGCAAGTGTGAAACCCTGAGTTTAAGTCCCAGTACTGCAAATAAAAAAGGAAAACCAAAAGATATGTAATGGCAAGGCACATCAAGGTGAATGCACCTAATTGAGTAACTGACTTAGTCTTCACTTCATGTGTCTTTTCTTTTTTTTTTTCTTTTAAATATGGATGTGTAGAAAATAAAAACAAACTCTGAAATATCCTCAACCATTTATTCTAATGGACTCTTGATCCTGAGTGTTCAGTGGTGTGTGCATCTTTAAGCTCACTGTAGGGTGCATTTGGCATAAAAAGTCGTAAGTTAAAGCCTTTCTTGCTGAAGCAAAGGTTTAAGAGAGTCAAGTCCCCCATCTCTGCTACCTCAGTTTCCTTTTTCTTTCATCCAGTGTGGAGAAAGCACATTGGTGGCCTATTTTCCCAAAAGCTATCGCAAAAGATGTGTAGCTTACTCTGATGAGGCCAGTTTTGCAGGCAGAGTGAGAGGAGGAAGGCAGTATGAAAGGCACTGTTGTTTGTTCATGCTTCTGCCACTTTTCCTCTAGGAAAGAGAGTCCTGATTTTGTTCAGACTCTAAGTCTTAAGTCAGGGAAGATTTCTTAGGGAATCCAAGGAACGGATCTCACAGGTCTTTGCCAGGGTTTGGCAAGTGGTCAATTCTGGCTGAAAAGATGTAAAGTAACACTTATCAGCAGAGAGTAGAAGGTAGCTAAGAAAAATTTTTCTTCCTTGTTAAAAACACAGAGACTTTTTTGAAAAACTCTTTGGTCTCTAAACCTTTCTTCTTGTCTTGAAAGTAACTAAGGAAAACTTGCTGGAAACTGCACTGAACTTTCTGTAACAATGAGGTGATAAGATGACTGTATAAGAAGTCAAAATGATGGCAGGGTGAAAAATACAAAAGGTGTCATTTTGAGTAACTGTCCCAAAATGCACCCTGAACTGTCCACTTCTGGACAACTTGTCGGCTGAAATAATCAAATCTCTTTATTTTTTTTCCAGTTCTTTGCAGCAGAAAGCATTCATAAGGACATTTGCACTTATACAACTTTCAAAAGCCCCTTAATTTGGAATGCTTCATGTCACTAAGATCTTTCCCTGACAATAAAGTGAAGAGAGATTGGAAAATGCCTGCAATATCATCTTTCAAAAGTGAGTGCAAAATTCTGTTAGGTGTGTTACTAGTAGATTATTGCTAGAAACATTAGATCAAGTACTCGTGGTCGTCTTAGCATAGAAAGCTTGGCTAGCAGGAGGAGTTTTAGAATAAAGTTCAGTGAATATGCTTCATGGTGAAAATACTCAGCTGTCTCCTAACAGAACGCTTTAGAACCAGGAGAAAAAAAAAATCAGTTCTGTTAACATAATTCTCAGAGCTAAATAGCTTCAGAAATTAGGAGTAAGACATCTGTTTGCATAGGAATTTGTACAGCTTTGCAAATACATCAGACATTAAAAATAAGTAAAAGAGAAATATTTTGTTACTATGGAGAGAACTGTAGCTTCTTGTACAAAACACAAAACAGAAACAAAATTTCAGGAAAAGATACTTAATCTCTTATTGCATGATGTACTCTCCTATGCTCCATTCCATTTTTTCTGTTCTTTTTCCTTGCATTTTAAAACGATGCTAGTTTTAAGCTGTGCAAATGATTTCATGACCTGCTAATTTATTGCCACAGACTGTTTGAAAGGCATTGAGTAAAGATTGTTCATAGTCCAGGTTGTAGAGCCTCTGAGTTGAGTTGATTTAAATAATATGGACATATGTTTTATTTACTTAGCAGAAATTCCACAACAAGGCAGACTTGAGGATCGTTTGTCATCAGTTATTTGCTCCCTTTTCTCCACTCTGACTTCCACAGTGCCAGCTTCATTTCTGGGCTGGCTCCTCTCACACACAAGGGCTGCATATTGAAACCGCTTTCATCATTCCTTTAGACCTTCTCCCTGCCCTTCTCCATTGCCCTGTGATTTGTATGGCTTATACGAATTTTCTACTAATTGATAGAAATTTATTTTACCCCTAAGTCAAATGTCATATAATCATGCAGCAAACTGTTGATTTCAGACACTGATCTCAAATTGAGAGAGGGTGGCTTTAGTGAACCTTTCCTCTCTTTCTCTGTTACATGAGCCCAGAACTGCTTGAGAGATCAGGGGAAGACTGTACCAGAGCTAGGGAAGGCAATGTCCCCACTGGCATTTCTTCTTCCCAATTCCAGGGGCCAGAAACAAGATGTTAATAAAGAATTGAGGCAACAGCAAATGAATGTATAGAAAATTACAAAGGACAGAATTTTCTCTCTAGGACTGGTAGAGAACAACCTGGAAAGTTATGACATCTGTATCAACTAAGGGTGGCTTCAGTAGGAGCCCTAAGAACACTGGTATGTGAATGCCTTTCATTTTGTCCCTCCATACCCTCTCTCTCACCTCCATTTTCTGTGCCTGCTCAGACTAATAGCAGCTGGCCACTTTCCACTTCCTTCCCACATTCCACTCTGCTCTTCACTTTACAAACAGACACTGTCACCTTTCCTGATGTTTATGTGGTCACTCTTTAAAGGGGAGACCCCAGATAAACTTGAGAGCAAGGAGAAGGACAAATTTTAGGTCTATACAGTGAGGACTTGAGACAATGAAAGACCCTGGATCGAGGAGCACAGACATAGATCCTGGCTGCTGTATTGGCCACTAGAAATTCTCTGGATGATGATGCAGGGTCAAGCTGCTCCTTCTGTGGCACCACCTGAAATCTACATGCAGATCTGTTCAGGCCAGGCTCTGAGCAGACTGACTGGGGCCACCTCCCTAGTTGCTTTACCAGCTTTCCCCAACACCTGCTCTGTCTGTGCTTACTGCCCCTGTCACCCCCCACCTCCAGCTGTCTGCTTCTTCCTACCCATCTTCTCCCATGATCCTTTTCACCTTCCTCTTCAAAACTTTTGCTTGTTTTGAGTTGAGAGATACATACTATGGAATCTCAATGAATTGGGAGAAAATGTTTAATTCCATATAAGACCAGAGCATTTACCATCTGCCCAAATTCTCTCCAGAACTCTGTATGTGTGTGTTTATTCATCCATTCATCCACCCACCCATCCATCCATCATTCTATCTATCTATCCATCTATCCATCCATCCATTATCTACCTACTACTTACCGCTGAATAATAATGGCTAGGCAACTGTGCTCTTTATTTTTATGTAGATATACTATTTCAGGGAGGTGGAGTTGGTTCCTTTATTTAAAAAGCAGTGCTAAAATTACCTCTTAGACTGTTTAGTTTGGGAGGAGTCAAGAAAACAATGTTACCTCTGGAAAGCTTGGTCCTCAGGATGAGCATCCACCTGGATGTCAGGAATCCCACCTGCTCCTCTCTTCACTGAAGTCATTGCATAGGTTTGGTTCATTAGTTGCATTCTGAGTGCTGTTTTCTCTAGAAAGCTATTTCATAACCTGTCTGAATTGTTTTGGATGCACAAGTTGGCAGAGATTAAGGATTAGAATTTGTTTTTCTGATCCTTCTAGGGTATATCACAGAAAAGATATTTTTCTTAAGGGATGCTTGACCTAGAGGTAGGTCAGGTTAGGTATGATTATGGTTACATAATTTTATAGACCTTCTTTATGAAAAAGTATCTAAAAACGTGGTTATGAAACTGTGTATTTAGATTTTGAAAAGAAATTTTAACAAATTATAATTTAAATATGTGATAAATACCATAAATACCACATAACACAGAAAAGCAATGTAATATCTATTACTAATTATCTGTCTGATGTACACCTGTAATAATTTCTTTCCTACGTATTTTTGTTGCATGCCTTGATTTTTCTCTTCATATGATAGCAACTTTAAAAAATCATTTTCCATGAGGAACAAAGAAAGGTAATTAAGTCTTCTAGTACATGTGACTGAAGGTTTTACTGGTAACTGGGATGAGTAAAACACTCAACCCCTCATGGAGATAGATTCTCTGTGGCATTGCTGAAGGTTTATATGCTACAAAAGAAGGAAGTTTGATCAAATCTATTTCATGTAATGACTGTTAAAAGGAACGATAAAGAAGTATGTTCCATTTATTTTGCATATATATTATTATCAAGTATTTTTAACAGGAGAGAATTTCAAATTTGATTAGATACTATGAGAACTGAATCTTTCACTGAAATTTTTTTTTTTTTTTGGTGGTACTGAGGTTTAAACTCAGGGCCTCATGCTCGCCAGGCAGGTGCTCAAATGCTTGAGCCACTCCACCAGCCCCTCACTTAAAATTTTGAACATCTGATTAGAAGAACTCTCCACAAACTAGCAGTGACACAACCTGTAACTCTCCATTTTTTCTTTCTTTTTTTTTTTTTTTTTGTGGTACTGGGGCTTGAACTCAGGGCCTTCACCTTGAGCCACTCCACCAGCCCAATTTTTTGTGATAGGGTTTTTTGAGATAGGATCTCTTGAACTATTTACCCAGGCTGGCTTTGAACGGTGATCCTTCTGATCTCTGCCTCCTGAATAGCTAAGATTACAGACATGAGCCACCCCACCTGGCTTGCATTTTTCTTTTTCTTTTGTGGTGCTGAGGCTTGAATCCAGAGTCTTGTGCCTGCTAGGCAAGCACCCTACCACTGAGCTCCATCTCCAGCTTGACCCTGAACTTTTATGTCATGATGCCAGCTAAGATGGCACAGTGGGCAGTAAAAACACTTCTAGAAGCCACTCCTACAGTAGGATGACTGGCATTAACAATTCAGTAGTGACTGTGTCATATACATATACGCAGTAAAAGTATGTCTCCTGTTGATCTTCCTTCTGCCTGGGTCCCCAAAACGTGTGCAACCACTCAAACTCCACTAAACTGCAGAAGAAGTCTGAAGGGAGAATTTTCTACATGGATAATGTAGGAGCATTACCAAACTATAACAAAAATATATCACTTTTGCAAATTTTCTAAAGCAGTACGTGAACACATTGTTAGGGGTTCTCCCCAAACCTTAGAAAAGATCTGTGTGAGTGAAGGGCCTAGAAGACTAATCTCTCTTTTTATAAATTTTTTTCTAGAAATCACTTACACCCCCACCCTAGAGCAATAAGCTACATTCTCTTCACTTTTAGAGAGTAGAGGAACTAAATTTAAGTGCAAGTGGTCCAGTTGGTGACACTTGTTGGCAATTATGGCACTAACAGGTTTCAGTTCTTACTGCACCCTTAAGCTTCTGTTTTCCAGGGTCATGGTCTTGCCTCAAGTCTAGCTTGAATCCTCCTTCTGCCCCAACCTCCAATCAGCATGAACCATAAGATCCTAACCAATCAGATCATACTGAGTCCCACTGAGGGGTTATTTAAGCCTCTCTCTCTCTCTCTCTCTCTCTCTCTCTCTCTCTCTCTCTCCCACCCGGCAATAAATAATCTCTTGGCCACATCACTCCTCTCCACGTTGTCACTTTGGGGCTTACATTTCCTTACAACACTCATCTGATCTGACTCCAACTACAGGTCTTACTCTTTGATTATTAGCTAGGTAAGTAACATGCCTGAGAATTTTTATGAAATTATTCATTTTTGCAAATTGTGCATTTTTAAAACAGTAAATTATTGGGACTTAAATAAGTACTTAGTAAGTTGTTTACTCTTATCTATTTAATAAACAGAATCAATAGGTATCTCTCCGAGCCTAGAGGAATTATGAAGAAATTCCTGAGACATTAAGGGAAGCTTGGTCCTGGATGGGTCTCTCCTTGCATGTGTATAGGGAAGGGTGGTGGTGGGGAGGCTCAGATACAAAGAGTAAATGGAAGCTGGACAGATAAAATCAACATGACTCCTTTATAAGAAGAAACTAGGTTTAGTTGGTATTTTGAAAATAAGTAAGCAAAGCCTTCACTTGCTAGAGCATCTTTCTTTTTTTTTAAATTTAATTGTGCTAACTCTTACATGAACTATATTTTTCATAAGTACATTTTAAGGGCCATTAAAATTTTTCCCTGCATAAAAGGAATATTTTACTTTATCAGTTCCTGTCATTCTTACCTCTTGAGAGAGTCTGCAATTTTGTTCTTGCAAATGCCTTCTTGCCCTTACTCATCTCTTTTTCTGGCACAATCCAGGCTATGAATGACGCTCACACCTGCTTTGTCTGACTACACCGAGGGGATGAACCCAGAGTGAAGGACACAGCCAGCAGAACTGGTACTGCCTCATACTCAGAACAATCCCCTCAACTCCAACTCAGCACAGCCCTGCAGACTTGCTGTGTTTGTCTAGAAAGCTCCTGCTCTTTCTCTGCAGCTTCCTATCTCTTTGTTTTGCTCCTGTAAGGAAACACACCCTCTCCCACATACCCACACCCACTCTTAGCAAGGAGTCACGACTTATCCTACAAAGATATCTGCAGATAACAGTCAAAAACAAAACAAAACAAAACACCTTACCTCCCTCTATCAAATTCACCACCTGCCTCCATTGGCACCTGTCTTCTCCTTCTTTCCCCCTGACAAAATGAACAATCAGAATTCCCTCTGTCAAAAGCTGATCCCAGGGTTGGGTATGGTGGTGCATGCCTGAAATCCCAGCTACTTGGGAGGCAGAGGTAGGAGGATCAAGGTTTGAGGCTATCCAAGGAAAGCAAATTAAAAGCAAAAGAGCTAGGGGCATGGCTCAAGTTAAAAAAAAATTGCTCAAAGCATATTGAATAAACGCTCTTAGTCCTTCCCTACCTCTCTCCCTTCCTCCCTTCCCACTAGCAGTTTGCTTTCTGCGTGTGTCTCTGCTCCAGTGTACAACACACTACATGGCTTTCCAAAACCTCCTCTGATAGGGCCCGACTCTCCTGTGCACCTGTCTTGCCATCTTTATTAGAGGCAGCATCTCAAAGTGGCCTTCACTTCACATCTGCCACCCCATTAGGCTAGGGCAGAGAAAGTTCCTCAGTGTGTGGACAGATCTGGAGAAATGGCCTCCAGGACTGATTGTATTGGCCTCTTTAGACAGAGGCCCAGGAATCTCCATATTTATTAATTGTTCTAGTTCATTATTACTTTTCCCAAGGTGATGGCATAGATAATTCTTAATCAAGTGTGTTTCAAAGCAACCAAATCTTGATGGTTATCTGAGCCTGGGGTGGGTCAGATGGAAGGGGGTGCTTAATGTGTATGGGGGTTTCTTTGGGGGTGGTGAAAATGTTTTGGAAGGAGACAGAGGCACTGACTGCATAACACTGTGAATAAACTAAATGCCACCGAATTGTGTACTTTATTTTTCTGTGGTACTGGGGGTAAACTCAGGGCCTTGTACATGCTAGGCAAACACTTAACCACTGAGCTACATCTCCAGCCCTGTACACTTTTTTTTTTGAAAATTGTACACTTTTAGTGATTAATTTTATGTTATACAAATTTCACCTTCATTAAAAAAAAGCTACTGAGTTAAAAACATACCTTACTAATACTGTGTAGCAGAAAATACTTTAAAATATTTCTGATTGGCTGCTCACTGGGGTATGAAACCAAAGTAATTGCTTGTAGGAAGAGATTGGTTCTACAATTTCCAGGATATTTTCTTTCCTTCAACAAAATTTTAGAACTTGAAGATTCAGTCATATACATTTTATTTGTATCTAACTTGGTATAGTGTCTGCTATTCATCTGAATTGGGACTCCAAAGAGGAAGATAAAATAATTTTTGTAAGATTCATGAAAATATATTTTATTATATCCTTATTAACCAACTTGGTTAATAAACATTAACAACCCTGTATAAGTAAATTTTATAAAACATGGAAAGAAGAATAAAAAAGGCTATGATTACTCAGCAATTTCCAGCATATTTCAGTGTCAGTTTCAGAGCCCGTTTTAAATGGAGGAGAGCTGCACATTGGGGACTAATTTGCATTGGTAACATGCTGTATCCTAATGGACCCTCTGCAAAAGCTGAAACTGTGAACAGGATCAATAGTGAATATGCTTCACTAAGGCATTTTAATGCATTTAACCACATTGGGGTATTAGTCTTAACAAGCTTTCCAAGCTTTGATTATTATTATTGCTCCTCTGAGTGTTATTAAGAAATACAGAATTGCACATTGTGTTTTCATTAAACAAGCCAATTCATAGTAGAAATCATTAAGAAAACTAATTATTTAAGAAAAGGAAAATCGGGCTACTGATTGGAAAATCTTGCCATTATATTGCTAGGATATAAAAATTGCCCTTCATTTCTGGAGTATCTTCCCCAAAATTTTTCTGAGTTTATTTCCCCAATCCAAATCAGGGTTTTTGCTTTTCTTCTTGTGGGTGACAAGGTCTTCATCTCCGACTTGTATGAACTTAATTTTCCTGCATTGGGAGGCCTCCTCAAAGTTGGGGTTGGTGGGAAGGGAGATTTGCAAGGCTTGCCAGTGACTCTTATGGTCTGAAAGTTCCACTGGGTGTGGTGTGGGAGTTCCAACCGGCTGCAGCTACCAAGGACTGTGTACTATGCACCAGGTGCCTTACGCCTATTCTCTCATTCTTCTTTCCTAAACAATAATCATCATGTACAAGAAAACAGTCCACACATCTGAAAAATTGGAGATAAATTTCAAACCCAGGTCAGCAAACTCTTTCTGAGGTATAACCTCACTAAAAGAAGTCCTTTTGGGGTTTAAATTTGTGGGGAAGTGTGTGACATCAAGGCTTTCCATTTCCTGTTAGGTTGGCTGGGCTGAATCTTTATCAACACAGAGGACCTGAGATGAAAGGATGTAATTTTTGTTGGTCTCCTACCTTGGAAGAATACATTGCTTGAACTTAAAAAGAGAAGTGGAGTCATTAAATTGGCTTCCTGACACCTTCTGAGAAGAGGTAAATAACAAGCTAGGTGTGGTGGTAAGTACCTGTAATCCCAGGTGAGATAGAGGTAGGAGAAGCACAGGCTCAAAGTCAGCTGGTCAAAGGTAGTGGTGAGACACTGTCTCAAAAAAAAAAAAAAAAACCAAAAAACAATATACAAACAAAAGGGCTGGGGGCGTAATACAGTGTTAGAGCACTTACCTAGTATGTGCGAGGCCCTGGGTTCAATCCCCAGTAGTTGGAGAATGAGGAGAAGGTGGCAAATATCACCATCGTCCATGAAACACCAGCCCAGAACTATTACAAAGTGTTGCCCATAGTAAAGGAAGTGGTACAGGTAAGAAACTGGATTTAAATCGACATCTCAATTTCTTCCTTGACTCTAATTGCTACACTATATTTCCACTGTATTTTTAAACATTGAAATGCCTCCTAAGCTTTTGGCAAAAAGTTTTAAACTATCAAAATCCAATTTGCTGCCACTTAACAGTCATTTAACTTAGGAGCACATAATTGTGTTTCCCTGATCTTAAAATACTTATGGACTAGAAACTCACATGCAGTATTTCAGCCAAAAGCTAAATTTTTATAGGTGAGTACAACCTTTTCAATAGACCTTGAACTGCATCGGCTTTTCCTTACAGGCATAATGATAATGAAGTTTGAGCCTGTGCTTGGGTTTATTCTCCACCTGGACTTGAATCTATAATGAATCATCAACTGGAGTTTGATTCCATCTCACAAGGACAGCTGGGTAAAAGGTCAGGGAAAACTGGTCTTTGTTTAAAGTGGCCCCAGCAAAAATATCTCACTTAAAATCTGCTGGAAATTGGCATTTTTTTTTCTTTGTATCAGTGTCTGTGCTCTAATAAACAGAACAGGATGAAAGTAAAATTTGGTTAATAAAATTGGCATCAGAATTTCAGAAGCATCAGAAAACAAAGAGGTGATAGGTTAAATTCAAATATTAGCTCTCATGTCAGATACCGTGGGTGTGTTTTTAAGTAGGGTGATATTATATGCAGCCAAAGGACACTTACTTATCAATTAAGATGGTGATGAGTCACATCCAAGTTGGAGATATATGTATTTCTATGATTATGCTTAATCCATATGTTTCTACAAGAAATGAACTGTGTACAAGAAGGATTTAACTACCCCAAATGCTTTTACTACAAAACAACATATTTCAACCTTCTTTGTTTTACTGCAGTGAATGGAGGGATAAAATTACGTCATTTCAAGGGATCTTCTAGCATAGTATCTCATATGTCGTCAAGGCCATATATATAAAAGGATGTTGATTGAATACATGAATAGATGAATAATAAATTGACAGAATCAACCAATTCCTTTTGTGTCGCGTTGTTTTTTTCCCCCCAGGGGTATGGGATTTGAACTCAGGGCCTCACACTTGATAGGAAGAAGCTTTACCACTCAAGCCATGCCTCCAGTCCAGATTGGCTTTTTCAAAAATTTATTTTGAAATGTTTTTATTAGTGTATGTTAGTCATAAGTGGTTTTTTTTGCAACATTTCCACCATCTCTTCCATTATTCCCCTTCTTTCCCCTCTTCCTTCTTAAAATGACTTCAACAGGTTTCAGTAGTCCATATTCAAAAATGTAGAGAAAATAGATCAACCATATTCATCCTCCTTTACCCTCCCCCTCCCAAAACTACCCTCTCTTTCTCACGACCTGTTTACATTCCTGTCTTTCGTTGTTTAAGTGCCAGATTGGCACCTTTTTTTTTTTTCAAATTGAGTTTGAAAGTGTAAACTACCTTGAGCAAAGTAAGTTTTCTCTGAGATGATTTCTGCATGGAAGATTTCTGTGGGTGTCCTTAGATTTGAGTTGGCAGGGCACCCATGCATTCTCAGCCTGCAGTAGGATGCATACAGGTTTTCTCCCCTACTTCCAGGTGTGATGCCATGTATGGAGAGGAGAAGCTCCCCAGGGAAGGAGTATTTTCATGTACAGATGCAGCCCAAAAATGCTTTTGAAAGTATTTCCTATGGATGGAGGAAGATGCTGGAGAAGCTGTGGGTTTCCTGGACACTTGCACTGCTGTGAGGAGCTTTGTGGTTATCTGAAGAGACACTGAACCCTGAAAACTGACCAAATGAGCTGTATTAGAGACTGCATCATGGACTTGAACTCAGTGTCCTTGAGTTTCTATAATGACTCAGACACTTGCTTTGGCTTTATTTGACCTCTTTGAGACTCAGTCTCTTTATATATGAAAAAAAGGTAACAAAACCTAGACTCTATAGAGGGGTGAGAAAATACGTGTAAAATGGCTACTCTCAGTAGTCGCTCTGTAAGTGATAATCATTGACATTATTGAGAGATACACACCCTACCTCTTAATGTTCACTACCTGCCTGTGTATCTTATGATATTGACAGCCTAGGAGGGAAGATAGATGGTAAACAAAAACCATCAGGCAGAAAAGTCAAATTGGAACATCTTTCAGTGATCCAGCATTCAAACTTCTATCACTTTCATGCATTTTTAACTCCTTTCCTTGCTGCCCTTCTCTTCCTGTGGACTGTAGGGAACGTCAGTAGAAATGTAGGAACATTCACTTCTCTAGTCACAATTGTTTTTAAAATTACTGCTGTCAAGAGACACTACCATGGGCAGTTCATTCTGTTTGTTTGCTTTTTGAGACATGGCTTTGTAGTCCAGGCTGGACTCGAACTCACAATTCTCCTGCCTCAGCCTCCTGTGTGTTGGAATTACAGTTGTGTACCAGTGTACCCAGCTTAATTAAGATTCTGATTGCAGAGACTGGACTCTTCTGTGGGTAACACAGGCAGAAATAAATGTACTAGGGAGTTTAGACAATCCCCAAACTATTGGGAGAACTGAGGAGTGGGTCTCTGCTGAGTTACCAGAAATGAACCCCAAAGCAGAACCAGGCCATTGAGGATGACTGTCACCACTGCATGGACAGAATCACCAAGTTGGTGCCTCAGCTGCTAGGTATAGGCCCAGGGCTCTCTGCCACCATCAATACTTACTGTCTTTCTGATGAGCACCTGCGCCTTGTCTTTTTCCCAGTGACTCAGATCTGAATCAGGTCTTGTGTGAGTGCATCTAGCTGGACATGACCAAATCACATGCAGAATTCCACTGCAAAGAAAACTGGCAAGTGTGGCTTTACCTTTCTAGCCTTAGCACTCCTCCAGGAGTTGTCTGCAAGTTGTCTGGAGGCAACTTGCAGCATCAATCATAAAAGTGATTGGTAGAACCAGATTTGGGCCTTTAGAGATCAGAATTTTCTTCAGCCTCAACCATTTCATTTCGGCAGCTCTGTTGTTACAGAACTGCCCTTTTTAACTGATTCGTGCTTGGATTCATCCCAACCTATGACAGATGCTAAGTAATTGTCTTGCTCATGTAATCCTTGTTTTGTTTTTTCAGTGCCTGGCCTTAGATAGGTGACTTGCCAATGAATGCTGTTGGTGTCAGATGCCAGTTTTCTGATGTGCTGTAGAATTTCATTACAGGTTTTGTCATTTGTTGTCAGTGTGATTAGCAAGTATTACTGAGGACATGGATACGGAAATGGAATGTAACACTGTGGCCAATCAAAATCTTTCGACCTCCTGATTGGTTGATAAGAAACCAAAACTACTCAGAGGAAATTAAAAAAAAAAAAAAAAAAGGTGGGGGGGAAGCCAAAAAGCCAGTCATTTGTTATGAGTTGAAAAACAAAAGTGTGTGTGTGTGTGTGTGTGTGTGTGTGTGTGTAAGCTCAATTTTAAAATAACAAATTAGAGTCAGGTGAGTGCAAATTGGAGTTTATTAACCTTCCTGTTTTTCTCAGGATTGAGGGGGTGTCCCTGAGACATGGGACTTTCAGTGCTAAAACAAGGGCAGTCTTGGATAACAAGCAAATTGATTGGCCATTTTGATTGTTCCTTAGACACAGGGATTTGGTGGCCTGTGGTCTGAGACTTGGTGCTTCCAATCATCACAAGAAGTTACAAACTTTTGGTTCATGGAACCAACCAGGATACTATCTGGTTTTTTAGAGAATTTGTTGTCAGTATTTAAAAGCAGAGAGATTTTTGCAGAAAGCATATGTGTCTAACTCTTCCTGATACCACTGCATAAGCTAGAAGTGCTGGGCATTCTCAAGGCCAGCGGTGCTTTTTAGGTGGGAAATGTGTTCCATTTGTCACAGTCCCTATCACTGTTTGTTGTCCTGTTACCAAGCTCAGTTTTCAGATGCCATTTATTATTGAGCTAGGGTTGTGGCTCTTTTCTTATAATTGAGAAGCAAAAATTCATATGAAGCTCCACAAAAAATAAGAAAATTAAGTATATGATGAAAAGGCTGGGTATTTTAAGAGAATGAGAAAAAGCACATGTTTCTGACTTCTTTCCCAGACCTGCTTGACCTCTGCAGGTACTTGTGGTCCCTATTCCAGGGAAGGACTCTCAATAGACAAAGTAATTTCCCTGTTTGGTCTTTTATGGATATTGTCTTAATAGAAAACATAAGATGCTTCTTTTCATATCAATAGTCATTTAAACATATATTCAACTAATGTTTATTAACATGAAAAATATTCATGATTATAAAATGAATAAAAGAAGGACATACAATTGTATAGAGTATATATATGCTGTATTTTCATTTATAATATGATATGAGTTAGGTAAGGAATATGAGTAGGTGGGGAAAAAAACTAGAAGAAAACACACCAAATGTTAACCATCAAAAAGGGCGGAATTCCCTAACACGTCCATTTGCATATTGGCCTCACATGCACAAACTCTGCCATGTGTGCTATAAACAACATACCAAGCTTTCAAAATGCCTTTATTAATCTCCCCATTGTTTCCTTCCCACCCGCCTTCCTTCCCATGGTTATCTTGTACTCATTCAGAAACTTTAAAAGTTGAAAACCCCAAATATATAGACCAAGTGTCGGCCATATTCTTTTTGTAAAGGGCCACATGGTCAATATTTTTGGCTTTGCAAGCCACATGGTCTCCATTGCAGCTACTCAACTTTGTGACAGTGGTGAGAAAGCAGCCATAAACAAAAACTCATGATTCAACAGGGTAGGTGTGTCTCAACCACACTTTATGGACAATGGCATTTTAATTTCATATTATTTGTTTCTCAACATTTAAAAAAAATGTAAAAACCATTCTTAGCTCACAGGTCTTAGCAACAGGTCAGATCTGGCTCCAACCTGTCAACCCTGTCATAGATCATCAATATTACCACTCCTGTAAGCTGAAGGCCCATGTATCCTGAGAGGCCAGTAGAAGTCACCTATGGACTCACAAGGTAGTATTATGTCCTCTTCTAAACCACAAATATCATTAAATAAAGATGACACAATTGCAAAGCTGGATGGTGACTGTGTTTAGATTATACAGCAAGTGGCTACAGTAGAAATGAGGTATGGATTCACATTGAATAAGCAAAATGGCATGTTCTAAAATGACTCACCCATATATTATCCCTACTTAATAATTATGTTTTCTAGAGTACACATTGGAAACTCACTTTAACTGAGGGAAAACTAACAATGCAGGTGGGGTAGTAGCATTGTTCATCAGGATATCATGTCATTGACAGGTGTTTTATATAGACTATAAAATTGATGGAACAACTCCAATTTTAGCCAGCTATACATTTTCATAATAAAAGATGGAGAGAGGAAAGGATGGTTTGAGAGTGACAAACATTTTCTCAGCTTTACTCCTAGGGAGGTGAGTAGCTGGGCCAAGCGAGGCAAAGATTACTTATTTTTAGGGAGATAGTTTCTATTATGGTTATTTGCTAGGAAAAGATTCCCTGAAACTATGAGAAGAACACTGTGGGTTTTGCTTTACCTTTTCCAATGTTTCTGAAACCACATGCAATGGAAACTCCGTTATCAGGTGACACCTGAGCCCTCCCCAGAGATACTATTGAAACACGTAGTCTGGGGGTGGACCTCAGCATTCTGACTTCCTGACAGGTGGTTACTATGCCCAGAAGAAGGCCGTGGTTTGTCTAAGACTCTGTCACTCCAGTCCAGGGCTAACTTTCCATTCATATTTGGAGATATAGGACTCTTTCAAGATCTCTTTAGTGACTTAAAGGTGCAGTGGTTACTGAGTGCGTGCCTTGGATCTTCCTAACAGTCTTGCATCCTGGGGTGACACTGCTGTGGACCTCTTGAATCTGCTACATTCCTAACCTGGTACATTTCTTTCTTTCCGTTCTTGTCTCCTGTGAAGCCTCTGCCTGTGGTCTCCACCCTGTCTCTCTCTGCTCTTCAATAATCTTCATCTTTCCTGCATCTCAACAGAGATATTGCCTTCCAGCAGTTTCTGCGATCAGCCCTCCAAAAGTCACGAGGCAGGAACATACCAAGATCCTGGATAACTTCTAGGAACAAAACAAGAAGAAAATAAAGAGCAAAACCCACAAAGTAATATCTCAGTAAATTAACTTGCCATACACTGAAACTGAAAACCACAGGTCTACATGGATAAGTTAGTTTGAAAAATAATGTGCTGAATCAGGAAGCCAGTGTGCCAGCAGCCAGTGACTGGTGTGGGGGGTAGCAGCTGTACCTCCCTTCCAAGCCCCCCAGCAAACACTTTAGATTATCTCTAGAAGAAACAACTGCATTGTGGCTCTTAGGACCATTTCTTTCCTCTTTTCTTCTTATTTATTTTGCAATTTTATAACTTTATTTTTGTTAGTTCTCACCCACACTGTCTGTAGATTTTTTGAATGTGGTAACAGGGACATAGGTCACCAAAGTATAGAGCTTGTTTGGTCAATCTTCATCCTCTTACATTTTCTGATAACTGCACATGGATACAATACAGGACATTCATTATTGCTTTAACCCAGACAGCTTCATTGAGCCTGATATCGATGGCACAGCTGGAGTCCTCATCTCCTTCACGGCAAATTTCTGGATTTCTATGAGTGTCTGAGAGGCACGTTTCTTAAAGCCCACTCCATGGATCCGCTTGTGAATGTTGATGGTGTATTCTTAGGTCACCACCTCATTGATGGCAGAATGGCCTTCTTCTTACCACCCTTCTTTGTGGAAACCATTTTGCCAGGCCCAAGTTGAAAAGCTAAATTTCAAAAAAGCTGAAATTTATAATTTGAGGCACAATAGGAAGCTCCAGCCAAACACTCAGGCCAAACACTGGATCACTGAAAACACTTCTCCAGTCCGTGTTCTGAGTTCCTGAGCTCCAATCTGATGACTGCTGCTAGGGCTACTTCAGATACCCAGGCTATGAGGGCCCCAGTTCTCAGAAGGGTCTTGCATTTCTTAATTCCAGTGCAGTTCTGCTTCCTCATCCACTTAGCCCTCAGCCCTGTGACATTGGGGCGCTGTTCCAGCTATTCCAGCTGATGCCACATGGACACCTAGAGTCCTGAAGGTGACTAGTCCTTCCTTGTAGTCACCACTTAGGTCCAGAGGTTTCAGATTTCAGTGTGCATCAGAGGGCCTGTCCTATGAGTCTACAGGCCTGCAAGTGGGACTGGAGAATTTGTATTTCTTATTTCTTTCTGTCTCTTTTTAATATTGCAGGGATAGAACATATTGCTAGGCAATACTCTTCCAAGCTCCACCATCAGCCCAAATTTGTTGGGAATCACAGAAAGCTGATTATTAAAATAAAATTTCCTTTTCCAGAAGCTCAGCTCTCACTCATCCTCCAGAAGGAAAAGCTGATTTATAGTTTCAGGGGCTCTGAAGTTTCCAAATTCTCTCTCAGTCTATGAGGTCATCCCTAGCCTGAAGAAAGTTGTTTTTTTGTAGTGGATATTTGAATTCATACATGCCTTGCACATCTAAACCACTTTTGTTAAAACAGATGCAAAATCTCATTTTGCAGAATAATTCCTCTTCCTTACAAGAAACAGTTCTTTTTCAAACTCAGCATTATAAACTCACCGTGGTTACAGCATCAGCGAATAGCATAACTATTGACTGAGCCTGCCCTATGTAGGCAGGTGTTACATACATGTATCATCGAGTCCTGGTAGAAAGATAGTCCACATTCCTACTGGGTAATTGAAGGAGTGTTCAACAAAGGCTCTTTTTGCAAAGTAGGGGTAGAGTTGAAGGAAATCACACAGAATGGCATGGTACCACAGGGCTGGGAAGCTTATGAAAGCAGCTGTTTTGAGAAGGCTGCTGTGGGCTTCTGTGTGGCAAATGGCCAAGCGCTGCAACCCAGCAGGGAGAAAACTGGGGTAGTGACAATCTGAGTCTCCCTTTCCTTTCATTCCTGGTCTTGTACTGGTGCTTACATGGGTAAAGCCACAAGGAGGCAGGTAGCCATAGAGTCTGTCGGGTAGTTCATATGGATCAACTTCCCAGGGCATAGTGCAGGTAAGAAACAGTGAAACACAGATCTGGAGGGGCCCACACAAGGTGTTTAGTGAAACATGTCTTCATGTCTGTTGTCTCTTGAGATTGCTGGTCTTCTCATCTTGCAGGATCTGAGGTCTTCACCAGCATGTACCCTGCTAATGTGACATGGAGACTGCAGTACTGGGGTGAAAAAAACTGGTGAGGTTTTCGTCCCTTCTAAGGGACTCAACCAGGAAGCCCCCCCCGAATCTGTTTCTGTTCATTCTGGGAGTCTTCTGCATCTTGGGAGAAAGTTCCACATAGGTGTTTCAGAGAGAGTTGGGGTTGCTTAGCTTGTTGAAAGAATTTCATCTTTCCATGCTCAGCATGTCCTCTAATCTTGGAGCATTTGCTAGCATATTCCTTAGTATCTACAAAAAATAGCAAACAGAAATAGCATGGGGTAAGATTTGCTCCCTTTTGGGTGCTCTCACTCCCATCTTTGCAGGTCAGTCATTGTATGACTTTATGTCAACATCATCAATAGTCAATTATTATTTACAAACTACTTTCATGTGCATGGCTCATAGGCAGGCCTCACTTTTTCAATGTAAATATAAAGATGTGGAAAACTTATGATGTCAACGATGTACAAAAATAAGTTAGTTGCTGCTTATTAATTACTTTAACATTCTTAGATGACAAATGTCAAATACCTTTAATTTCTCCTAAAAGATGTAGAAATGAAGAGATTGAAGGAGAGAGATGTTGCAAGTTTCCTTTTCTTTTTCAACAGCGACCATTTAACTGAAAATCATGTGAGCAACTTTTTAAAAAGCCAAAACGATTGCTGCAGAAGTTCAATAACATGTTATTCAGCAAAGTGCCTTCTGTCTGCCTGTGACTCTTGTGCCAAGGTTTAAATTCAGCAAATAGAGAAGAGCTAGAAAAGACATGTCACTTAGCTTCCCTCCTGGAAGGAAGAGGAGGGGTCTAGAACAGACTCAAATGTATTGGAAGCAGGGTAGGGGAAGAACATGCAGGAAGAAGAGCCTGCAGGAAGGTGAACGCTCTCACCTTCTTATAGGGCAGCCTCGCCTGCCTACATCTGATTCATTGCTGTTTGGGAATGTGGGCCTGAAACTTTCCAATCTTACTAGTTTCTCTTAAAAGGCAAAGATCTGAAATTTTCTGTTAAATCTTCTAATTTTTCATTGTTGCATTCAAAACAAAACTCTGTGCATTTAAAATAAAAATTAAATTAAAACACTTAACACACTAAATAAATCTAATATTGTCTATTCGTCAATTTGTGTCAGGGATCTGAGAATGGAAAACCATTGGTCAAGAAGGAAGAGGACTCATTCAACAGACTGTCTTGAATATTAAAATGTAGAATTTGTCTTCCAGGATTGGAGTCAATTAAGGGTATGTGGCTGAATATTAACACATCACTCTTCCTAAATTAACTTTATTCAGAACTGCTTGTTCAGATCCAAACTTTATTCTTTCCTCCCTTTTATTTATGAATTTATGAAGAGTACAGATACCACTTCACATTGGCTTGTCATCTGTTTTCAGAGTTCAGAGTGAAAAGGAAAACCCCCACCTCTAAATTGCTGAAGCTTGTTGAGCAAAAATAGGTCTCCTTGCTATCAGCATTTGTACAAACCATTTTGTTACTATTTATCACAATGTTCCACAGCAGAGATAAAGAGTCGCCTACATGATCATTTTGTGTTCATAATGTAAGCTCTGCAGTGTCTTTAATTTCCCTGCACCTGCTGTCCCCTCCTCTTTTCTAAGGTTTGTAATTTCTATTCTGCTGCCTGTGCAACCTTTGGCTTCACATTGCAAGCAGCCTGGGTAGGCTACTGCTGAACAGGAAACACAGCTGGATACAGTCTGTCATGACCCCATTTTCACCCATCTTTCATACTACACTTTCTTTTCACAAGGCCTTGCATGGGATGGGGATGGAGAGGTTCTGGGCCATGGTTAGGGAGGAACCTCAGTGCTGGTATGGGTTCAGCCACTCTCTGGGTTGGATAAGAACACTCTCTGTGTTCTGGGGTACAGTCTCCTCATCTAAAATGAGGTCATCCCACTCAACTTCAAGTTCCCTTTTCCAGTTTTAACAGAAAAGCAAATTTCTCTCCAGAAAACAGATCCCTCACCATACAAATGTTTACTTATTTTGTCCTTAAAGTCAGCCATTCTCTGCTCAAAGACTAGACTGTACTTGACAATGACAGTGGGAAGTCTGGGACTTCTTGTCTGTAGAACTTTCTCCCATTTCCACTACACTCCTTCATTTGTCCTCTGCAGAAAGGATATGGTCTCAAATTCTTGCTCACCTCTTTTGAGCAAAGTTTCTTCTTTGAGGGAATATTCCATCTTTTGAGGTGTTGGTGTTTCTAGAAATACACTGTATTAAACACTCATGTGTATTATCTTATTTACACGAGCAACTTGGTAAACTAAGAATTATTATTCTCACTTTGAAAATAGAGAAACTGAGCCCAAAGCAGATTAAGGACACAGTTGGTTCGGGCTGGAATTGGGATTCAAACCCTTCTAAGAGTATCTGCATCTGTAAAAGGGAGTTTAAATGCTTCTCTCTTATCTACTTTTTTCTTCTCTTTATCTTATTTCTTTTGTTTTTGTTTTCTGAAACAGAGTCTGGCTTTGTAGCCAAGGCTGACCATGAACTCACGACCTTCCTGCTTCAGTTAGCTGACTACAGGAGTGTACCACTATGCCTGGCCTCTTCTTTAGCTTTTATTTAGGTTCTATACAGTTTAAAAAAAATGGATCTTTGGGCACATAGAAGACAGTAGCAAAATTGGCTTCTCTCTCATGCCTGTGAATCTTATAACCATGTGGACCCTGGCGGAACAGAAGGAAAAAGGCACGGGAGGGGAGTTAGCAATTCCAGAAGGTTGAGAGTCTGCAGTAGAGAGGGGGAGGAAAGAGACTTATGCAAAAGTAGAAACCAAGAACTGAAGAAAGTGCTTATTGCCACTTGGTGTCAACTCTCCCCTGGGCATTAATGGAATATAATTCATGATTAGTATAAAGAACACCTGGAACACCTATCCTGCCACTGCTCTGTGTGCAGAGCATGGAAGAGCAATGGGTTGGAGAAAGAATAATGTAATTTGGACAATAAGGAAGCTGAAATCAGCAGATTAAGCATCTCTTGCAACAGAGATCTTAACAGTCATTTTCATAACAGCTACCATCTTGAGTGTGATGGCTACGAGTCAGTCAGGCATTGGGAATGCAACTCAGTGGTAGAGCAATTGCTTAGCATGCACAAAGCCCTGGGTTTGATCCCCAACACTGCAAGGGAAAAAAAAGTGTTAGACTCAAACCCTGATTCTCTACTTCCCAGCTGTCATTGGGCAACTCACCTCTGCCTCAGTTACCTCATTTTAAAATGTAGATGAGGACACCTTCCTTGTCACAGTGCTAGTCATGAGGTTGAACTGGGATAATATGTTTATGGCATTTAGGACAATGTCTGACAAATGGTCAATGTTTTGTTGTACATATATATGCAAATGTATTTTTATAAGCAATTGCATTATATATAAATATGTACACACATACATGCACAAATATTTATGTATGCATGTATAAAATGAGTCTGTGGTCAGCATCAAATTTGAACTATCTAGGAAAATATAACCAAGGACACTGAATTTATAATCCACATGAAAAATGCTATAGAGCAGTGCACCTAGGAACACTTCTATTTACACATGTGGGGTTCAATATAATTTGGTTGTTTCCTTTGGCCCTTTACCAACAATTGTCGTGGTTACAGGTCTAGGTGGGACCTTCCCAAATGCTGGCTAGGGAGGCCACGCCTCAGAGGAGGGGTTCAGGGAAGTGCACCCATGCTTGATCTACCTCTCATCTTTCTGTTCTTCTGCAAGGCCTCTGTTTGCTCTGATGTCACCCCTGCACAGTCCTGAGTCAGACTGGATGGAATTCCTTAACTGGAAATTAGCTCAGACTAATTGGATGTTGTTCTGACTTAGAAAACACATGGTTCATCATTCTGCTGTTTGTTACCCAAGGATTCCTAGGAAGAGATGAAGTACTCATAAATATGACTATTTATGTTTTATGTGGTAAAAGGGGTAAGGGAAGGATGGAATTCTGAAGTCAAGCAAGCATCCTGAGGTCCCAGCATCCTGGTTGTCACTGAATGTGGGACATTTCCTCCTGTTGACTCATGAAGTCTATGAAACTTTTCTAGTCTTTGTTGCTGTTTTCCTGGGACCCCTCCCTCCTCTGCTGTATGCCAGAACTCATCATTCATTGTATTTCTAAGTCATTATATCAATCTATAACTAAGGGATATAAATATTTACTTATGACTGAGTGGTACTGTGAGATTTCAAACATGTAAAACGATACTTTTGAAAAGCATGCAAAATATATCATCATGTTTGAGTACTTAACAAGACCAGTGTGAATGGGACAAGTTAAATGCACATGCTACCTGAGCCAACTGCTCAATTAAAAAAAGACTGGGTTTTAAAGGCTGAAGACCAAATATAAATGGTTCAAGTGTAGGATGATCCATACAGTCATCCAGGGAAGTGGTTGCATGACCTGGTTTCAGACTCAGACAGATCCAAATTCCACCTCTGCTTCTGCTACCTGCTGTGTGTCATGGGCAAAATCAGATAAGCTTCTGCCTTCAATTTCCTCACCTGAAAATTGGGACAGTGACATCTTCTTTGGAGGGTTGTAAAGACCAAATAACATGCATAAAGGCCTTAGCACAATGCCTGGCACACAGGCTCAATCAGTCTACGTTGAATGGACAGCACTCAGAATGAATGACTCTACCTTGCCAATTGCACCATTTGAGGATAACAGGTGGAAATGAATCAAATAGCAGAGTACAAGGTTTTTGATTGACCTTTTGATCTCTTTGGAACAAGACAGTATTGCTTTATTTGTTCTTCTCAATCCTTTACAGATTGTGGTTTAATTTCTGTTTTTGTTTTTAAACTACAATCCAGAGGTTCATGACCACATACGCTGCAGGAGAACTTCATTTTATGAACAAGTTATTTCTCAAAAGTTTGTTTGCCTGTAGGCTGTTTGGAATTAAAAGCAATATTTTTCAAACAGAAACAGGGTTGTAAATGGCAAGGACATCCTCAGACCAGTCCCAGCCATGACAGCATATTTAAGACGTAATGTCGTAGATTGATACAGAGCTAATGAGTTGCTCTGAGACACCAGGCTCCAGGCTCAGAAGCTGGTCTTGTTCTTTCTGCTCAGAGATGTGTGACTTCCTTCACTGTGGGGATGACCCAGACTCTGCCTGGCATAGGAATCTGGACACCACCTTCCCTCCCACCTTTACACCAAGGCTACATGCTTCCTTTGGCTCTTTCCACCCTTCTGCCATCACACAGGGTGGTAAGGCTGCCTTGGAACCCTTCCTCTGTTCCTGGTCACCCTTCCTTCTACTTCACCTGGAAAAGTTAACTCAGTTTTTTAGTACAAATAAGCATTCCCTTTTCTGGGTTTGCATCATTTTGTAAACACCTCTACTGGAGCATTTGTCACAGTGTTTAGGAAAAACGGAGTAGCAGTCCATCTTCCCCTACAGTCTGGGACCTTTAGCTACTGTTTGATTTGTCTGTTGTTTTTTTGGTTGGTTTGTCAGTTTTTTTATTTGTTTATGTGGTACTAGGAGTTGAACTCATGGCCTTGCAATTGCCAGGCGGGCACTCTACCACTTAAGCCACCCCTTTTTTTGAGATAGGATGTTGCTTTGTAGCCCAGGCTGACCACGATCCCCTCTGCCTCAGCCTCCCAAGTGCTAGGATTGCAAGTATGTGCTGCTACATCCAGCTAATAATGAACATTTTTACATAACCAGGCATAGTTCTCTAAATACTTTATATATAGATTTACCATCTAATTTCACCAGAAAAAAGTGGCAATCATTTTACAAATGATTAAACTGAGGCATAGAGCAGTTAACCAACTCACCCAAGCAAGTTGTATCCAGTAAGACAAAGTGGTAAGTAATTGAGCTGTAAATTGAAGCAGCCTGGCTCCAAAATGAAAGCCTTGTGTGTGACTGAGTGCATATAGGTTAGATGTTGGTTGAGCTCTTAAGGAAACAAAATGAAGGAGCAAGCTTATGTCCTGAGTTCAAATCCCCCAGTACTGTAAAAAGAAAAAAAGGAAAGGTATTGTCTATCTTTTCTTAATGAAGAGGTGGAGGAAAAGGAGCATGAGTTTGGAGACTCAGTTGCTTCCTGACAGAGGGAAACAGACCTGAGCAGTGGCACCAGGATCTCCATCCCTGGACTAAATAGGGCCCTTGGAGGGCTGGTGGAGTGGCTCAAGTGGTACAGTGCCTACCTATCAAGCACAAGGCTCCGAGCTCAAACTCCAATATACCAATAAATAGATAAATACTGCCTTTGGATGCTCAAGGGCTCTGTCCCAGTCCTTGGCCAAAGTTGTAACTGAGGCACAGCCCTTGGAGTAGGAAAAGGTCTATAGACACTTGCTGAAAGCTTGATGATAACCAGGCTGCAGCTGGCCTGACCATTTGAGATGCCAGGAAACTGGGCTTACTTAAACTCCACCATGAGCACTTGACCATCAGGGCTTCTGATTAGTCTTCTCGATCAGCTAGCTCTTTCTTCTGCTCTACACATATCTGCTTCTCTTCATTTTTTGTGTGCAGCTTGTGTGTCACTTCTCAAACAGTGACCATAATATTCCAAGTGCCCTCCCACCATTGTCCCTCATCATGACACTCTGTTTGCTTCCTTGCTTGCCATGCTTGTCTCCCTGCTCTGCCTACCCTATGATGGTAAGCATCCTGAGGGCAGCATGGCACATCTCTTTTTCACTCTGTGTCTCCTGTATCCAGCATGTTTTTGGCCCACAATACAATCTCATGTTTGATTAGAGGAATAGATCAATGACTTAACCTAGGGAAATCCTTCCTGATCCTCACAGGCTAGACTCACCTTCTTCCCTCCTCTGTACATAAGCATTGAGCAAATGTCAGGTGTCTCCTCCATAGAGGAATTGGCACAACCAGTTCTTTTGTACTGGTGAAATGAATAGCAATTGGCCTTTTTAGCAGAATGGGCTTGGATTTGAATCCTTCTCAGCCATGGCTTGGACATGTAATCTTTGGTCATTTTATTTAACCCTCTGGTCTTTTGTTTTCTTCGTCCATAAAACTGGTATCATAGCATGTCTTTCTCAGGGTTTGTTATGAAGCTTAAATAAAGTGATGCAGGCTGAATAGTCCTTATCCAAAATGTTTGGGACTAGAAGTATTTCTTATTTTGGAATATTTGCATGTAAATATAAAATATCTTAGGGATAAGCCCTAATTCTAAACAGGAAATTCACTTATGTTTCCTATATACCTGTATACAGAGCCTGAAGACCTTTCTTCTTCTCCTTCTCCTCCTCCTCCTCCTCCTTCTTTTTCTTTTTTAAAACCAGCTCTGGCAAGTTAAATTAAAGAAAAATTTCACATTGTTACTTTTCTCCCATCTGTCTTGCGTGCTTCCAATGACATCAGAATCACCTGGATCAATGATAACCAGTGTGCATATTCTGTAGTATTTTCTATATGCTGTGCTCAATTTAATACTACTTCACTGTAGTGATGGATATCAGTTTTGGCCAGCACAGCATAGTATTCTATTTCAGATTTCCTCGAAGCCAGGTAGTTGGTGAGGTTGACCAATTTCGCTTTGTCCTGTCTGGTCGTCTGCAGAGTCTGCTTGCACCCCAACATGCTGCTCTCAGCAGTGATAATCACATGGATAGTCCAATGATATCTTCTTTTATCTCCCCCAGAGTCAGCAGATAACTTGGTTCTGATTTAACCTTCACATTGCTTATATCAACTCTCATTTTGATGTGACAGTGTCACAGGAAGGCAAGCACCTGCTCTTTCTCCTACGTTTATTTTTTCATGCATTTGTTCTACCTCTGATACTACAATGTCAAGTCTTATAAGACAGGGATCTTTGCATCTCTCAGTGTACCTGATATGATACTTGGTTGGGGTTGGGGGAGATAGTCAATAGATATTTTTTAATGATAGTCAATAGATATCTTTTATCTTTCAGAGTAAAAGAAAGGTCCAGGAAAGAAGAAAATATATAATATAATATAATATAGTTCTATCTAATAACAATCTAAAAGAGATCCAAATATTCAATCCAGGAAAAAAATCAGAGCAGTCGATTTGCTAGAATGATGTGATAATGTGGTTTGCTCTTCATTTAAAAAAATGGAACTGATAGAATAGTGTTTGCCCAATATTATAGTGATTAAAAACATTTAAGGCCATTTTAAACTTTATTTTTACTAGAATATAGCTAGCAAATTTGTTCCATAATTTTACTAGAACCAGGAGGTTTTCCCATCCTTGCTTCCTGCCTTTTCATTCTATTGTCTATTGGCCAATGAAAAACCAGAGCTTTACCTGGGATTTTGAGCCCATTTCCCAGTTATACTAAGAATTCAATACAGATGCACCTTGAGGCAATACAATCTCCAAGTGCCATACACACCACACAAAGCACAAGCAGCTACACTAAATCCGTTTTTCTCACGACCTCAATTTCTTACCGGAACAAACTCCTTCAATAACAGTGGTGAAAGTTCTCAGAAACTGAGGCTTCACATTCCATTCCAGAATGAAAAAGATGGAATATTTGCTTTTGTGGAGGAAAAAAAAAAAAAAACCCTCCAACAATCTTAGTCACCAGATGGATAGAGTGTTCTGTGTTCTACAAATTAGATTAAGATGGTCGTGAGCCTGCAAGTGCCCTCTGAGGTGAGTCACCCCACAGTTGCTCAGTTGTCTGCATCACACCCAGGGAGCTCAGATGGAAATGGGTTTTATGTTTTCTGGTGGAGCTGCCACTTTTAAGTGCTGGGAGGTGGCAGGAAGAGGAAGCTGAGAAACAGTGGTTAGTCAAGTTTATGGCCATTTCCATGCAAGATGGCAAGGGGTAGGGAGGGGAGGAAGAAATAAGGGTAACTTGCACACTTGTTCCTTCGTGAACGATTCTTCTGACTATAAAGAACAAGTGAAAGAGTAGGCAGAATGTGTGAGCAAAGGCTGTGGAGACTGGATACTTGAGGTTTAACCTCCCCAGAAGGAAGAGAGAAGTCTTAGAAGACAAACTTTGTAGGGAGGAATGACTATTTTTATTAATTTTTAGGAATTAATATGAATTTAGGAAAAAGGAAAATTTAGCAACTGTTATAAACAACAGTTGTTTGTTTGAAGAATCCTCCAAATGAAAGTTTGAGAATGCGTTTCACGTAAGAAGGCACCCTAAGAAGGAAAAGGTAGAGACTGACGAGTTGGCAGACAGTTTCTGTTGAGAGACACCTGCATTTATGAGCTGCAGACAGGATGCTCTGAACTTATTTGTAAATGGTCGGTTTCTAACTTAGACTCTACTCCTTTATTTACTCACATTCACCCTCTCATTCAAAAAGGTTACAGAAGGTCTAGTATAGGGATTGTTTTTATTTTCTTTCTTTGCATCTTTGTTTTGTTGTTTTTCTTCCTTTCTTCCTTCTTTCCTTCCTTCCTTCCTTCCCTCCTTCCTTTTTTTTTTTTTTTTTTGCGGTATTGGGTTTTAGAACCCAGGTACTCAACCACTTGAGCCATCTCTCCAGCCCAAGGTTCAGTATATGAAAGGCAAAATTCTAACTCAAAGATGAATCAGTTCAGGACAGTTAACTCAGAAGTCCAGGGGAAAGATAAAATGTACAAAAATAAATCTAGTATTTGGTAAAAACTACACAGCATCAAAAAAAGATACATGAACAAATGAAGGATTGAAGAAGGTTGCTAATGAGGGTTTACTTTCTAAAAATGAAGACGCCTTTGTTTCCAGTTTGACTGACCAGCTTCTGGATTTTGGGTCAAAGTATAATGAATCAATGGCCAGAGTTTTCTTCAATAAAATGAAAGCTCACATACATCTTAAGAATTTTCGAAATAATTCATTCAACATTGCTCTAACAATAAACTGTAATGTGGCTATATAGGCTCCATTTTCAGGGCTTTATAATGCAATAATCTTTATTTCCCCCACAGCAAGTTGCGTATCTTTCAAGGGTTATCAAGATTTTAATATTTTAAGGATTCCTGGCATTAGCAATAGAAAAATGAATGACAAAATTGTATTAATTATATCCAGGCATCCCCACCCAAAGTTGATATGATAAATAAAATAATTAAATTCAGCTATATTAAAAAAAAACCTTTATAGCATTGTTTAAAAGTTATTTCCCACCAGATGCCTGGCTTTTTAATGATATTAGTCATTCAACAAATACTTACTGAGTGATTACTATGAACCAATGTTTTTCTCGGCTTTGAAGGTATAGCATTGAATGAACTAGCATGGTTCTTGCTCCAAAGAAGTTGATAATCCAGTGCAGGAACTAGATAGTGATTACTACACAATAGTAATCTAGGAGTAATCTGAATAATCTCAGATAATGCTATGAAAAGCCATAAATGATCTGAAGAAGGCAATAGGCAAAGGCGATACAAGACAGACCAAGCATGTACACTCATCTTGAGTTATTTCATGATGACCATGTTAATGTCATCCTGGCCAAGTTTTCCCCACCACAGTGGTCATCTAACAATTTTTGCAGTACTGGGGATTGATGCCAGGGCCTCACACTTCCTAGCTTAGCACTGTATCACTCAAGCCAGCCCCCAGCCTCCAGCCCCCAGAGCTATTATTCTTCCTCTTACTCACATCATTTATTGCTTCTATTCTTTGTTGGAACTGGGGATTTTACTCAGGGCTTCATGCTTGCAAAGCTGTCGCTCTACTGTGTAAGCCACACCTGTAGTCCATTTTGCTCTGGTTATTTTGGAGATGAGGTCTCAAGAGCTAGTTTCCTGGGCTGGCCTCAAACCACAATCCTCCTGATCTTAGTCTCCCAAGTAGCTAGGATTACAGGCATGAGCTACCAGTGCCTGGCCACTGTTTCTATTTTTATTCACCACGGCTAGAACAAAAAATGATGTGGCAAAGAAGAAAGCTCAGAAATACTTAGATGAAGCTTAATAACTTTTCTTTGTTTTGCCCTTCGAGGTCAGTATCATTTGATGGAAAGAGCATGGAGTATGAAGTCAGAAAACTTGACTGTAGTTTTCTTCTTTTCTATGGATTTTTCTCTTGTTTAATGAGTCATTGTTTCCTTGTCTCCAGTTTTGAGAAAAATGAACTCTGTAGCATGATGCACTTGTGGGACATGAACTGAGAAGCACAGCGCACCCGTTACACAAGGATGCTGGGTTCACTACCACCATTACTGCAGAAGTACAAGACCCTGCCCATTCTATAAAAGACCATGGCAGAGTTGCCATTAACAGAAAGATCTCAAAGATTATGTCTGGATGATACAATAGCTCAGGAATAAAATTCAATTATTTAGATATATGCAGTTTGTGGACTATTGTCAAGAAAGTATATGAAGAAAAGTCCTAAGCATTGGAAAAAATTGGACCCACTGGAATCCAGGAGCTATTCTTGAGTTCTCTACCTGGCTTACCACCCATATCCCAAGTCTGCCTCCAGGGAGACCCCTGTTCATGCAGCTCATTCTTAGCTCAAGCTGGCATCATCTCACCTACTAAGTAACCACTCCTGTGGTCAGAGAAGGAGCCATGTCTGCTCCATTCTTAAATAATTCATTGATCCACTGAGCATTTATTGAGGGTCTAGTACACCAGGCACAGGATTAAGTTCGGGGAATAGAATAAGTAACATCTCTCTCTGCCTTCATGGTGACCACAGTGTACTGGAAGAGAGATGCATAAGCAGATGCTTGTAAAATTATGTAGTGAGCTTGGGTTAGAGGTATACACAGAAAATTATAGGTGTGAAGCACCTACCTAGGCTAGGAGATAGGTGTGCCTGGATTTCCAGATAGGCTTCCTGTGTGAGTGATTGATGCTTACTACATAAAGACTGAATAAAGGTTGGTCAGAGGTCATCCCAAAAGCTGGGAGGACTAGAGAGTAGAGAAGTTTGCTGGTGGTGGTTGGTAGGGGAGGGGAAGGGTTTCTTTAACCAGTCTGAAGAGACTGGAGCCCAAAGTGAGACTGAACTGAGAAAGGGTTGGAGAGAGAAAGTACAGATGTCAGATCAGGCATGATCTTATGTACCATGCTGTCCTCTGTATGTATCATCGCTATTCAATAGAAATACAATGCAAACAACAGGTAAAAATTTAAATTGTCTAGTAACCTCTTTAAAAGAGCAAAAAGATGGAGCAGAACTGTAATCCCAGCATTCAGGAGGTTGAAGCAGGAGAACTGAGAATTTGAGGCCAATCTGGGCTACAAAGCAAGACCCTGCCTGTTCCCCACCCCCACACACACCGAGAGTAAATAAAAGGAAGCAGGTAAACTCAATTTTAGCAATACATTTTATTTAGCGCAATATGTCCAAAATATTATCATTTCGACATGTATCCACTATAAAACTGTTATGGAGACAGGTTACACTCTCTTTCGTACTGTCTTTGAAGTATAGTGTGTGCTTTATAATTAGAACTTAGTTCAGACCAGTCACATTTCAAGTGTTTGATAGCTTTCCCATGAACACAAATTCTAGGAACTGCACAGTAGAGACAGCAGCTGGGAAATCTGCCTACTATATATATAACCCTCTTAGAGAGTCACAAGGATCGATACGTTAGTCTTCCAGAAATATGAGGGTTGTGCCTATTGTTTTTCACACTCGTGTAACTGCAGAATCTTTTGCCCCTCTATGTAATCAAGTTCACCTGGTCAGTTACTCCTTTGGACCTGCCTCCATCCCCCGCCCCATTTCCACCCACCCCCACCCATTTCCACCCCCCCACCCTGCAACTCAGCTGTAAGTGGTAGTAAATCACCTAGGGCTCTTTTCATGGCCAGGGGTCAAACAGCCCACTCTAGCTAGGGGGGGAAGAAGGTGGAGAAAGAGTTCTATGAGGATCGAGGTGTCAAAGAAAGACCTCAGTGGTTCTCATTTTCCCATCAGCAATTAACTCTTCACTTAGTAACACTTCCTTCCAAGTTGAAGACTGATGAGAATATTTTTCTCATTGATTTTGGTTTTCATTGTTTTGATCAATAATTAGTTCCTCATTAAATAAAGAATTTGCAATGTCTAAAAAGTTTGATGTGAGACATGCTTAATAAAAATCTGCTCACTTTTACTATTTCCAGTTTTTCAAAAATTTATTCTTTTTATAGCTTTTCCTTTCAAGCTCCACTGTTATGTTTTCTGTTTCTATCATTATTTCAGTTTTTATTATTCTAAAGGAATAAAAAGAAAATGTAATTATAATCAAAGTGTGAATTTTAAAGTACAAAATTTTAATGTTTTTGTTGAAAATACAATTCACAATAAAAGAATGAAAAATTATTTATTTAAAAATTGTATTTTTTCAACTATTTAACATCAATTAAAATTAAAAGCAAACTACAATTAAAGTGTAATAGGAATTTAAATAAAAATCATTTAAACAAAATTTTTTGCCAATTGTAATGAAATCATATTAAGTATTTATAAAACACAACTATTTATAATTTTAACTTTTTTTTCTCTTTTGAGACAGTGTCTTGCTATGTAGTCTAAGCTGGCCTGGAAATCATGATCCTCCTGACTCAGCCTCCCAAGTGCTGGAATTACAGTATGTGCCATGATATCTGGCTTTCAATTTTAATTTTAGTGTCTCCTTCATGGTTGATTTTAAAACTGATATCATATTCTGCATATATTATGTCAAGATCTAGATGGCTTAATGTTGCAAAATATTCCATAGGTTCTATGTCCAACTGTAGAAAATACTGCTTTAATCATGATTTTCTCTAGAATCACCAAGATATAATATTGGTAGGCCTGAAGCAAATAATATACCCAAATAGAATTGGCCTTCTGGATCAATGTCTTCTGTGTCTGTAGATTCAACTGACCACAGATGGAAAATATTTGGAGAAAAGTTGCATTACACCGGACATATTCAGACTTTTTTCTTCTCATTTCCCCCTGAACAATGCATATAACTATTTACATAGAATTTGCATTGTATTTGTATTATACATATCTATAAATGATTTGAAGTATACTGGAGGATTTGTGTAGGACATAGGTAAATCTACATCATGTTATATAATAGACTTGAGCATACCCAGATTTGTATCTTAGAAGGGTCCTGGAACCAATCTCCCATAGCTACTGAGGGAATCACTGCTTATAAGAGCTTAAATCATATTAACAAACCATAAAGTAAAATATTTTCTATTACCTATTTTAGAGGAGTATACCTTCTTAATGATCTAGAAGGTCAGGTTCAAATTTAGAACTTCCAGGTCTCTAATGTCAGAAGGTTGCAGTAAGCCAGTTCCAGCCCTCAGCCCCATACCTCCTTCACCCCCATAACCTCCACTACCTTCAGCTCCATCCCTTCATGAGGGATCTTGCATATTTGCATGTGGACATCCTAGTCTATATGTCCAAGTTTGCCTGTATAGCTCATAATTGTCTACTCTGGGCCACATCTCAGGCTTAGGGTGTGCATGGTGGTGGCACAGTTCATCATCAGGAGGAAAGATTCAGGAAAGAGGCCAGCTCAGAACTGGGTAATGGCCGCAGGGCTATTTCAGTGGAAAATCTGGATTGGGGCTTGGGGCTGGAATATGGTTTCAGGTTGGCACATCTTGGTTTTCTACACTACTAGTCCTATGAGGAAGGGCACAGCTAAAACAAGGGGAAGGGGAAGAGCAACTTTGGCAAAAAAAGGGTATTAGCTTCTAGGCCTGTCATGACAAAATACTACAGGCCAGATTGCTGAAACAACAGGTATTTATTTCCTTACCATTCTGGCAGGCTAGAAAAGCAATCAAGGAGTCCAATGGATTGGTTCCTTCTCAGACCTTTCTCATTGGCTTGTGGATGACCATCCTCTCCCTGTGTCTTCAGGTGGTCTTCCATTTATGTGTAACTATCCCCAAATTTCTAAGGACACCTCTCACTTAACCCTACTACAATTCCTCTGCATTGTGAAAGAAGCAATGTTTTTCTCTTATGTAGGTAATGGCACAACCCATGACTTTCTGTAACATTTAGAGAGGTCCCTTTTGCTCAGGAGATCTAAGAGAAGAGATCTAAGAGAAGAGATGGGAAGACATGAGTCCCTGGGGCTTGAGAGTGTGTTATGGTTGGGGTTGTGATCAACTATTTCAAGGCTGAGCACCAGATCCTGAATGACAGAAAAACTGTTTATTATTCAACAATTTTTGTGTTTGTGATATGCAGTTTCTTCTGCAGCAAAGCACCTAGGGGAAGGACCTGCTTACGGTAAAACTATGGGAAATAATGCAAGGAGTGATGAAGGGCTCCATTATGGCTGTGAAGGCAAGGATGGCGGAGTAGAGACTGGGTGGATAATTAGAAAAATATTAACACAGAGCAAAATACGTGGGATTTATAATAGGACGTGAGAATGAAAAGAAGGAAGAGTAATTCCCTAGGGTCTCCAAGTAAGGGACAACATCTAGAGAAGCTCCATCAGGGAAAAAGAGGAGCTGCAACTGGGCATACAAATTCTCTAAGCAAATCCACCAACCATGACTCCCCAAGCCCATGTTCCCATTGTATACACAGCCTGGTTAATTTCAGAACTTGACTTATGCACTATGGTAGTAGCAGGGATGTTAATTAATAATCAACATAAATCATTTGAGGTGAGAAATACCAGAATTTATGAACAATAACATAGCCAAAACAGGGAGAAGGGAAAAGGAATAAGACAGAAGCATGACATTTTTAAGAGCTGTGTAAGCATAAACAAACAACAAAGCACCTGTTCAGCTGTGACTTTGGCCTGAGGTCTCCAGAGACACACGTTCATTGGCATATTCCTAGCATATTGACTGATCATTTGACAGTCAATAACAGGCAATTAGGCAACTGCAATGAAGCCAAGTTTTGCATTTCAGGGAAGTTTGACAACTTTTTTTTCCTCTTTAAAAAACAAAATATACACTTACAAAACCTATTGTGTAAGATAGTTTTAAAGTAGGAATAACTCCAGTGTCCATCACTAGAGATACGTAAGGTAAATGGGTAATATTTCTGTTCTGATGAAGTTTTGGAAATAGTGGTGATATCATTTATTGTCAATATACTTACTACCACTGAAAATGGTTACAATGCCAACATTACATTTTGGTTGTATCCATATGTTTTATATATATGTTTTCCGTAAATATAATATATACAACTACAATAAAGAAACCTATTACCTACTATGTAGGTTTTGAGCACACAATAGGTTTCAGTAATCCACAGCTTTTTCACCTATCAAATAAGTCTAATGTGTTCCAAAGATACAATACAAATGAAAATAAGTGTGAATTTATTTTGCTATTAATGATTATGAGAGCTAGCCAGTATTCTAGACTATCACAATTTCCAATTAAATATATGCTCATTAGCATTTAAAATAAGGTTTTTGGGTCATCAGCTCATTCTTAATGTGCAAAACCCAATCTAAACGCATCTTCAGAGTCAGTTCCTTTGGGTCATTTCCACTTGCTAGATTTATAAGCAGTGCTCTACTTTTTTTCATTTCTTTATTTCTTTTGGTTTTGTGAGACAGGGTCTCACTATATACACCAGGTTGGTCTTTTAACTCTCCTCCTCCTGCTTCAAACTTGGGAGTTTGGAATTATAGTTGTGTAGCACCACACCCAACTTTGCTCTACTTTTCAATAAAAAAAAAGAAAGAAGAGTCAAAGCCCTTACAAGATTTCTTAGTCTGAAAAATATGTCTTATAATACAAATGAAGCAAAATCTGCAATAGTTTGTTTTTCTCAAATTTGCAAATCCTCTTTTTCTTAAGGTATTGAATCTAATTTTTTTCAGCTTTATTTTTTTAACCTCTTTATTTTAAAGGAGTTTTAGATTTATAGACAAATGAATAGATAAGATCCATGATCTCCACACCCAGGTTTTCCTGTTGTTAACACTAGTATGGTACATTTGACATTAATGTTAACAAATTGACTAGAGTCCATCCTGTATTTAAATACACATGGTTTTTACTTAATGTCCCTTTTCCATCCTGGGATCCTGTCCAAGATGTCACATTGCATAGTTATCTCATCTCCTCAGGCTCCTGTAGACTTGGACAGTTTCTCAGATTTTCCTTGTGTGTTTTGTTGTTGTTGATTGTTTTTGTGATGGTACAGGGATTTGAACTCAGGGTCTTGAGATTGCTAGGCAGGTGCTCTACCACTTGAGCCATGCCTCCCAACTGAGACTTTCCTTATTTTTTGATGACCATGGCAGCTGTCAGAAACTTTGGTGAGTTGTTTTGTAGAAAATGCCTCAATTGGGATTTCTTGGATGTTTTCTACATCATTAGACTTGGGTTATTGGGCTTGGGGAGGAAGACACCAAGTAAAGTATCATTATCACCATACATCAAGCATCCTTGTGTAATATGGTTTATTGCTAGTGGTATTCATCTTGATCTCCAGGATGAGGTAGTGTTTGTCAGGTTTCTCTACAGTAAAGTTACTCATCTTCCCACCCTTTTCATACTGTACTATTCGGAAGGAAGTCACTGTGTGCAGCCCTTGTTTTTAGGGTGACGTATTATACTCTAGCAACTTGAGCAGGGAGCAGAACTTCCATGAACAAAAAGTGATATATTTGTGACTCTTACTGTATACAGTAAGATTCCTTCCTTCCTTCCTTCCTCTCTTTCTTTTAGTTTTTCTATTTGTATATTTGATACAAAGTAATATATAAGATTATTTGAAGTCTTCAATATATTTAGAAATCCATTTAGAAAATGGATTTCAATACTTAATATGCTTCTACTTGTCTAAGAATTAGAGAGTCATGTGTCCAGAAAATATTCCCATTGGTATGAGGTATATAGTTACAAAGCTGTAGCATCCTCATGTATTGGGCATGCACAGATACCTGGGTCAATTAGATAGGAAACACTTCCAAATTAGTATTCAATATATATTTTATCACTCAATTAATATTGTTATTAAACATGCAGAACTTGTTTTTCTTTTTCCCTTTTCTTTGTTTTTCTTTTCTTTTCTTTTTGGTACTGTGGTTTGACTCAGGGCCTCATGCTTGCTAGGTAAGTGCTCTACCACTTGGCCATACCCCTAGCTCTTTTTGCTTTTGTTATTTTTGGAATAGAGTCTTGCATGTTTGCCCACAGGGACTGGATCAATACCTGTTCCTTCTTGCATAGCTGGGATTACAGGCATACTAACTTTTTGCCTGGGTAGGTTTGAACTGCGATCCTCCCTACCTTGCCCTCCTGAGTAGCTGGGATTACAGGTGGGAGTCCCCATACCTGGCTTATATACAGGCTTCTTTTTTTTTTTTTTCCAAAGACCCCCATTTATTTACAAATATTAGTGAATTCTGCTTCTTTATGAATTACAACTTTAAATTCACTTTGTTCTTTCTACTTCCTAAGTAAAAATCACTAAGATTCCCTATCTTAGTTACTCCCATTTTCTGAAAGCATCCAATCTATACTTCTTGAACATGCTGCAAAATGATCAAATACAAGCCCAAATTGTATAAGTCCTTTATAAAGAGTAAGAAAGCAACTTTATTATTAAGATGACTCATGGTTTCCTATTGTGCATAGTGTTCTTCATTTTGTTTTTTTTTTACATTTTAAATTTTATTTGATTTAACAATGGGTATAAGTTTATTTTTTTTTTTTCATTTTTCTTTTATTATTCATATGTGCATACAAGGCTTGGTTCATTTCTCCCCCCTGCCCCCACCCCCTCCCTTACCACCCACTCCACCCCCTCCCGCTCTCCCCCTCAATACCCAGCAGAAAGTATTTTGTCCTTATCTCTAATTTTGTTGTAGAGAGAGTATAAGCAATAATAGGCTTCTTTTTTAAAAAATTCACTTAAAAGATTGGGGACTCCTAGGATGGAATCCAGGTTATGAAAAATTACTCTAAATATATTACAAATTGGTAGGGGAAAGTTGCTGACCTCAGCAATGCTGGAAATGTATTATGAACCTGAAGGTACAGGAACTATATAGAAGTGCCGTACTCTAGTTGATAAAGTTGGATTCCTCATGAGTATGGTTTAACTTTGAAGTCATTATACATGTATACTGGAACTGAATAAATATGTAAATGGATGGTGAATGCTTGGAGCCAGATTTTTTCACTATTGGACTAGAAGGGTTTAATTTAAAAAAAGGGAAGGCTAGAATGATCCTTGTGGTACTGGATTAGAGTTAAAGTATTACTATGATTCAGGTTTTGATTAATATAGATACAGATGAGACATGTCAAAATATTCATAAACATGTACATATACTTGTTAGAATGTCAATATGTATTTTGTTTAGTCTGTGAAGGCCTAAAAGTAATGGCATTCCAGTAGCAAGGTGAGCTTGGTTTCTAATTTCCTTCTTCAATAACAGGAACCAAGACTATTTAGAAAAGTGGCTAATTTTAGGACTAAGACAAGGAGTCCACACAATAAGCCTATAGCATCTTATAGTACCAGGAAACATGAAGGTACTCCAAAACCAAAAGTAACAACAAGATAACCAAACAACAGCAAAAATAGAAAACAAAAACTTCAACCACATTGGAGAGATGTCAAAGGGACACAAGAGCCAACTGAAAATGCCCCCAGTGGCCATTTGAGCATTTGAAGCAATTCAAGCAAAAAAATGAATCATGCTGTATTGGATAATAACCTAAAGTATAAAGTAAATACCTGTGTGCCCATACTGACTGAAATAATGGGCAAATAAATGAATAAAGAGGAGAGTAGAAAATCCTCTGTGCAGAAGAATTCCAAATGCTTTTATACATATAATTCTCATTTCAACATCATAGAAAATATATGAAATTATTTAAAATATTCTATTTGAAGAGAAGGCTAAAGTACATCCTTCATTTGAAATAGGCAAATTAAGGGTCAGGTAAAGCCATTAATGGGCAGATGCTTACACACTTTAAGTTTCTTTGACGGTAGATCTTATCTAGTAGCTACTAATCTTTACTTCTTAGATTCTTTTTTCTTCTTTTTGTTTTGGGATTTGAACTCAGGGCTTCATGCTTGCCATCCAGGTGCTTTACAGCTTAATCCATGCCTCCAGCCCTACTTCTTAGATTGCCAAATCTTAAAAAGAGAGGACAACTCTTTTGAGTTTCCATATACCTATTTTAATTAGCAGGGGTGTGTGTGTGATTACACAAGAGTACATTCACCTGCATTTATAAACACCTCTGAGAACAAGAAACATAAGAACTTTTGTTTTATTTGTAACTAAAACAAGATCTGAATGTTTATTAGTTTCTTAGCACCAGCACAATGATGGGATGCTGTCATCTTCCTGGTCACCCTATACCTAGTACTCACAGAATGTGGTGACTCTGTGACTCAGCAGCAAACACTCTGCAGACACACCCCTGAAGCACATCTGTGCATTTGCACAGGCTCTGTGATTAAACCTGTGTGTTGACTTTCACAGCAAGTCATGAACTGCTTAAAAGTAGCCACCAACAATACTTGATTTAAAAAGCAACAGAAACACCATTACAACAGCCCCCGAAAAATATGCTTAATCTTTTGTCTAAGATTGAAATGGTGGCAATGCATTGTGCCACAGTATTTGCACGTTGCTCCACCCACCTAGGTAGCTGTGAGTGACAGCTCTCCCCAGAGCACCTCCCAGAACCAGCAGGGCACCTCACACCATCCTCTTGTCTTTTAAGAACTGTCATATCACAAGAAATGTCCATCCATCCTCAAACAACTTTGAATATAAACGTGAGCCTGAAAGAAGAGCAATTCTTAAGAAACCCAAATTAGGCTTGAATTATAAATAACAGATGAAAGGTAACTCATCTTTACCCTATAGGCCAAATAGAACAGAAATCAACTGTCATAAAATATCTACAAAATGTAGGCATATATAAAATGATAACAACTTGATTAAAATATTCCTTTTTCCATGTCTTCCTCTCGGAAGTTAACTCCTAACACACACACACACACACACACACACACACACACACACACACAATGATGTGTCTGAAAAAGGTCAATGACACAACTATTTCCAATGAATTTAATTAAATAAAAGACTCAATATGCTCACATTGAAGATTTTTTAATTCCTGTCACTGGCCAACATTTTATGTTAATCCAAAATTGTGGAAGTATTAAAAAATGATACCATACTATAAATATTTTCTGTAGTTCAGTATTTGTGTAATTTTCTTTATGTAATGGAAATACTTCCTTTTCCAGGGCTATATAAACACACAAAGAAAGGACAAGGTCAGGGTAACAAATTGTGGAATTTCAAATTGTCACCTAAGCTACTTGAGACCAGCGCTGGTTGTAACCCCAGGTGTTTGCATCTGCTGTGGAATAAGTCCATGTCTGTGCACCTTACAAGATGCAAGTTTCTGCACAGTTGGGGAGGAGGAGGAGGCTGGCAGAGAGACTGCCTTCCAATTCACTCAGCCCCTTTGCCATCTCTCTAAAGGGATACTGTCCACCTACGGTGTTATATTTTACATGAGTAGCAAAAACACATGAAGCATCTTGCATTTTTAGCTATGAATGAAGAAGTGATCTATGACACCTACGAGTGTGATTGGCACATACTGACAATGTATGGCAGGCTGTCAACATCTCCTAGACATTTCATACTGCTGTTGGTGACTGAATGTTGGGACTGTTTTCCCCTGTGGGTCTTTCTCCATGTCAAACGCTGCCCTTTGGCTTTAGTTTTCTCGCTGTAGAGTGGTTGGTTATCTGCTCTCTTAAGTGTCCTGCCATGTTACAAATTCCACATGAAGGTAATGTAGTGAGAAATGTTTTCCTTCCTTCAAATGATCTTTCTTCTCTACCAGGTATCTTATAATTCGGGTAACTAGATTAGAAAAACAAGGGTAGAGAAAAAGAAAGAGGTGGGGCAAAGGAGATAGTATTGCAGAGGCGATATAATCCTAAGGGAAGGACATGAATAAAAATAACACAGACAAAGAATATTCCCCTGAAAAAAAGAGCTTCCAGGTCACCTGTCAATAGTCATATAAAGTTATAATCTAAAGAAGTAAAATATTTAGTTAACCAGGAAATATGCATCCTTCATACACCGCTGAGAGCTATTGTCAGTCTCCAAGTTAGGAACTGGGGATTTAGAGAGAAAACTCATCTTCTGGCCCATGGAGACAATGCCTAGCAGTAAAGGCAAATTGAAAGCACTCACGGTTTCTGCTCATGTCTGCAAAAAGGGGACAAGTCATGGTCCCCGGAGTAACTGACACAATAAGAAAAAAGCTTCAGGGAAAAGTAGAATGGAACAGCTAATAGACTTGACGTTTATTTCTCTGAAAAGCATCTACCTTCTTTGTTTTCTTTCTTATATATTTTTATATTTTTTGTTAGCACATATTAGTTGTCCAGGGGGCTTTCATTGTGACCTTTACATATGTGCTTACACTGTTTCTTAGATTCACCCCTTCATCCTTCTCCCTACATCTACCTTCTTACAGTTACAATTCTGGGATGAAAAGCAGTAGGCCTGCCTAGTACTGCCAATTCTGACATTGATCTGTCAGATTATTCCTCTGTATTGTTATTTTCCTAACAGGTTAAAAATATTGATCTGTCAATTATTCCTCTGTATTGTTATTTTCCTAACAGGTTAAAAATATGTATCTACTTTCTGTGTAATGTAAGATTTGGAATTCTCAGGGCTAAGGCTATGGTTCAAGTGGCAGAGTCCCTGCTTAGCAAGCCCCAGCATCAAAAAAAATTTGCAAATCTCTGTGTAGTCTTTATTTAATGCTCTTATGTTTTAGAACAAATTCTTTGCATGTGCCAATAGAGAATTAATAAAAAGTAGAGATTAATGTATACCAAATATTCAGGGGATTATTCTTGTTGAGGTATTCTGTGATACTTTAGTTGAATCACAAGAGTTGGCCAAGAGAAGAGAGAATAGAGGAGCCCAGGCTGGTGGAGTTATTGGATCAAGTTGACAAGTTAACAGGGCCCTTCAGGCCCCTGGTGGACATTGCCACTTCAATAAATCTCTTAGGCTCAAAAAAGACTTCATGAAAGGTTGTCTCAAGTTTGGCAGACACGAAATTATTAAACATTATTAGACGAAAGTGGGGTCCAGTAAACTAAGCCCTATCCAAAATTACCCTTTCTAACTGCGTTGCTCATATGTTTTGAAAATCACATTGAATCTATGTATCATGTAATTAGGCGTGAATGACCAATATTTAAGTATAGTCACAAGCCGCTTAATGGGGTTTTAGTCAAAAACAGACTACATATACAACAGTGGTCCCACGAGACTATGGAATGATGTCATCAGTGTCTCAGGTTGAGAAAGTACACTCTAATGATGAAGTCGTCTAACGACACATCCTTCTAACGCACACGTTGAAATCTCCTACTGATGCGACTCAGAAAAAAATCCTCCATGTCAAGTGATGTGTGACCACCTGAGAAATAAAGGGCATGTGGATTTTGAAAACACCTTTTGGGTGATTGGTACTGGAGCAGTATCAATGCAGTGAGCTATTCTGAGACAAAGATCGGAAGGAAGGAAGGAAGCCAGATAACTGATCTTATTATTTGGAGGCCACTTTTCCCCTTGAGAAGATTTTTAATACCAGTAACATATAAATCCTCATAGAGACTAAATTCCATCTCTGAGTTGTCTCAGTCCAAAATTGGATTTGCAGTACTTTGGAGATCTATTCCCTCAAGCCTAGCTACTTGCCAGAAACCTTAGAGAAAGAAGATGTCATTAAGAGCTTAAAATTACTTCTAAAATTACTTCTAAAATGTCCAGCACTCAGTCAAAAATAACCGAGCTTAAAAGGAAATGATACAGGAAGGACAGAAAACCAAAATAAGTGAAATTCCATGGAAACAGACATCTATGCATATAAATAATCACCTATCAGACATTTATTTTTGAATGCTGTACTTAATATTCTGTTTTTCCCTCTCTTTTTAAAATAGGACTGGAGTTTGAACTCAGGGCTCTGAGCTTGCGAAGGAGTCACTTTAGTGAGCCACCTCCAATCCATTTTGCTCTGGTTATTTTGGAGATGGAGGTCTTCCAAACTATTTGCCTGGGCTGGCTGAACCTTGATTCTCCTGATCTCAGCTTCCCAAGTAGCTGGGATTACAGGTATGAGCCAGGCTATACTTAATATTCTTAAAGAATTAAAAGACAGGATTGAAATTTTAGGCAAAGAATTATAGAGGAGAACCAAGTGGAAGTTTTAGAACTGAAAAATTTAGTTCCTGAAATTAGAAATCACTGGTAAGTAGAAAGGAACTCTCTGGGTTTGACTGGGGAAAAACTTACAGAACAGTCTCAACAGTTCATCATATGAATCCATGTGAAAACAACATGGCAAAATATAGTCACTCCTTGATCAAGGATAGAGCTGAGACCTTCTGAGAACACCAAAATCTATAGATGCTAAAGTCCTTTATATAAAATGGTAGTATTTGCATATAATCTATGTACATCCCTCTGTATACTTTTGTTTTGTTTCAAGGCACAGTCTATGTAAAGTGGGGCTGTCCTTGAACTCCCAGTTTCCCTGATTCAGCCTCTCAAGTGCTGGGATTACAGACATGAACCCTACACCTAGCCTCTTAATACCCTAAATCATCTCTAGATTACTTATAATACCTAATACAAGGTAAATGCTAGGTAAATAGCATTGATATTGCATTGTTTAGGGAATAATGACAAAAATTTTGTACATGTTCAGTACAGATGCATGTTTTTAAAAAATATTTTCCATTCATAGTTATTTAAATCTATGAATGTGGAACCCAAGCATATTTGGCTGTTAGCCAAATGAATACATAATACACTCATTCAGCTAAATTATTCAAACAAAAACAACTTAAATATTTCAAAGAAATAGAGAAACCATTTATTATGACATGTGCCTGTCACTAAAGGGTTCCTCTAAGTCAATAAATAATTCACAGTATTTTCTTCATATTCATCTATGAGTTAATACAACTTGCCTTTCCTTACACCTAAAACACAGTATTTCTTTCCTCTGAGGGAAAATGTTACAGAGAGAATATTTGACAAGGAGTTAAAAATGTGGGGCTTTAGTTTTATCTTTTCCATGGTCTCTGATGACACTGACACTGTGGACCTCAGTTTCTTCACTTGTTTTTGTTTGGTTTCCTTTTTTTTTTTATTAATAGATAACATAGTATGTATTTACTATTTTTAAATTAAAAAAAAATTTTTTTTTGCGGCACTGGGGTTTGAGCTAAGAGTGTCATGCTTGCTAAGCAGGTGCTCTTACTACTTGAGATACTCCACCAGCCCCTACTGTGTTTTGATGTGTGTGTGTGTGTGTGTGTGTGTGTGTGTGTGTGCATACATCCTGATGTTTTGATATAAACCTGATTAAATCTGATTGGCAAAAGCATTATCTTACATAGTTATTTTCATGGTGATAATGTTTATAATCCACTCTGCATTTTTCAAGAATTCAAGATATTGTCATCAACTAGAGCCACCATGCTGTGTAGTAGGTTTCTGGAATACATTCCCCCTATCTAACTGAAAATATGTATAATTTAACTTACATCTCCCATTCCTCACTTGTCCCTAACTACCTCAGCCTCTGGTCACCCATATTCTGCTTTCTAATTCTATGAGATAAACTTTTTTAGATTCCACATATGAGTGAGATCATGTTGTATTTGTCTCTCTGAGCTTGGCTTTTTCAATTCTGATCCGATGCAATACTCACTAAATATAGGTGCTAGAAAAGAATAACATTTTTTCTTCAAGACAGTTAGTGGGTGGTGATAATGTTTAGGAGTAGGGTAAGGAAAAATATGTTTATTTAGTAGAAGGAATTTTATTAGGGAGAGAGACTAGGTGACAATGGGAATTTAAGAGAAGGACAATAAGAATATTTTTGATTGAAGCATCACAAATAATATCTGAATTCTTCCATACTAGAAACCCACATTTATTGCTCTATTTCTCTTGCACTTTACTTTCATTGTTCATCAATTACCTGGCTAATAATACTTTTTGGTGGGACTGGGGTTTGAACTCACAGTTTTGTGCTTGCTAGGCATGTTCTCTACCGCTTAAGCCACACCCTCACCCCAATTTATAATAACTTTTAATGAAGAAGAGTAATAGTGTTATTATGTTTGCACTATTTTGTAGGACATGTCTAAATAGTGTAAACTTTTTGCTATGTAGACTCTAGTTATTGCTCAGTACAAGTTATATACTGTGCAAGACTGTGGGTAGTTTGTCACTAAAACTGAATAATCTGCTTAATATAATTGATCTGTTTAAATTGAGAGCCTTTTCTTCTAAAAATATAAATTACCTGGTGACTGTGGGAAATGGGATGCAATGGTCTCTGTGTTGGTATAGGGGACTATTTGTGCTGCCCTCCCCAGTGAGACTTCTAGAAGTGATTTCTACTAGTGAAAGGGGCGGGGGGACAAATTACAATAAGATCACAAGAAAAAAAAAAAACCCTATGTTTCAAGAACCTAGATAAATGTCTTGAACAGAGGAGACACTCAGCAAATAGCGTTAACTAAATATGCAAATTGATTCAGCATTTTTGGCTGTATTTCCACGAAATGAAAGCATCCATCTCTACTTGCTCACATTGGGATTAGTCAATTGATTTTTGTGTGCTTGTCTTCAGTCTGTAAATGTTTTGTTTCTTTTATCAGCAGATACTTTTCCCATTACCTTTCCTTTCTTCTTTGTATTAGTTTTCCTAAGACATACACAATCAGTACTTGTTACCCTTTACCCTAGAGATTGGCCTGCTTAAAAAGCAATAGTGTTATTTCTTCCAGATGGTTGCATCCTGGCTGGAACCACAGCTACTGTCCTGACTGCTGCTTCAGCTCCTTGAGGTCAGAAGACTCTGGAGACAATGAGGAAGGATCTGGCTCCTACTAGTTCACCAAAGCTGACTGTACTTCTTTTTTTTAACTCTGTGTTAAAAAGTGTCAAGTTGGTAGCTGGGTCTCAGCCAAGGCAAGAGAATTTATATGGTGGAGATCAGCAAATGTTACAAACCAGAGCCAGTAGTTAAAACATTTACCAACACACCACTGGCTAGATAGGGGGTGGAGAGAAAAATTGAAGAGAAGAGAATGAGATAATAAAGTATTTAATGTTCGTAAAACAAAAAGAAGAGTGCCTCTGTATATCCAGGTGACCCAGACAACTCATCTAGCCTCTCAAAGTCTCTCTTTACTTTTCTATAATACAAAAGTGTAGAAGTGGAGAGTAGATTAGACCTTCCTTGTCACTCAAAACATAGTTCAGGAACCATCACCTTGTATCACCTGGGAGCTTGTTGAAGAAGCAGAGTCTTGGGCCAGCCTGAGATCTACTGAGAAAGTCCACATTTTAACAAGATTACTGCCTGTGTTACGCACACTTGGAGGAGCACTAGACTAGCTTAGTGGTTTCCAAACCTGGCTGAGTAAGATATTTAGAAAAATTTAAAAGCATGCATTTGTGGTCTTTATTGGGTCAGGATTTCTGAGGATGAATGCCAGACATTTTTTTTTTTGAGACGTCCTCTAGAAGATTTTGAGGATCAACCAGTGATAGAATGTATTAGCCCAGATGGTCTCTTTCACACCAGCGTTTGTTCCAATAAAAGTTTCCAAGCTTCAAGATAAGCTTTCCTAGCCAGGTGTGGTGGTGCACATCTATAATCCCAGTATTGGAAGCTGAAGCAAGAGAATTTCTAGTTCAAGGCCAGCATGGGCTACCTAAAGACCTTGCTAGTTTTTTGTTTTGTTTTGCTTTTTTAAGATATGCTATCCTTATTTCTGCCTATTTACTCTGCTGATAGTTACTGAAGTTGGTAAAGAAAAAAGCAATTCTCAAAGGGTTTAGGAACTATAAATCTTTAAACTACCTTCATTTCATAACATACTAGAAGGCACTATAAAAGCTTAAATTTTGGAATAGGTACAACAATCTTACAAATATGAAAAAAAAGTGCCAGTAAAGATAAATTACTTGGTAGTGCTGGAAGAGAAACTACACGAAAATGAACGACACTGTAAATGTATCTGTCTGTTGAAATCCTAGCTGGTGTTAAATTCATAACCAAGCAGAGGGTTTGCCTGAGACAGGAAGGCTTAATGCACTAAATATAGCTGAAAGGTCAGGAAATGTACATTTAGCTACAAATTAGGAAATGGTTATAGACATTCTTCAAGTGAATACATTTGAAAGGAGTAAAGCAATTTCTCTCTAATGAAGTCATTCTCTGATCATGTGTATTTTTATTTTAAAATTTGTTTTTACCAAATACAGTCATCCCTTAGTATCTATGAGGGCTTGGTTCCAGGACCCCCTCAGATACCAACTTCTGAGGATACCCAAGTCCTTACATAAAATGGCATAGTATTTGCCTAGATCCTATGTACAGCCTCCAGGATCTACTTTTCGTCATTTCTAGATTACTTAGAATACCCAGTGCAATGTAAATGACGTGGCAATTGTTCTGCTGTATTGTTTAGTGTGTTTAGTATACCCAAGAGTGCCAATGAGCGATATGCACACTTCAAATAATAGAAAGTGTGATTCAAAACAGAGAGGGTTTGTTGTTGTTGTTGTTGTTGTGTTTTGGAGCTAGGGATCAAACCCAATGCCTTGTGTGTGCTAGGCAAGTGCTCTACCACTGAGCTCCTTCTCCAGTCCTTTAAGAGGGCTTCTTTGCTCACATTTCAAAAGAGGACCCATGGGGAGACAGAGAAGGAGAGAGAGAGAAAGATAGACAGTCACATCTCAATCTCTTCTGGCCTTGCCTCACACTGGAGATAGCTTCTACAACTTTAGCTCATTTCTGAGTCTTTCTACACAGGAACGAGGGCTGAGGAAGATCAGGCCAGCAAGCATCTGCAGCCACAGGGAAATTGCAAAGCTTTCTCACTCCGGCACCCAGCAGAATTCTGCTGACTTGTTGGGCAGAATTAGGTCACATGGATACCTTTCGGTAGAAGGGATTTGTGAAATAGGTGAGTTTTAAATTTCAAAGTACACTGCCAGGGCCTTTTACTTTCACTCTACTCAAAGGCATTTAGTCTGTGTCTACTTGGCCAAATGAACTTGTAGTTCTACAGTGGCCTGCTTAGTAATTAACCCTATAATGAAGTCTTGCCAGGTTATGTCCATATAACAAGCTCCTCTTTTACTAGTCATTTCCACACACGTGTTATACACCACAGCGTGCATTTATGCAGCTAAAGCTCTATTATAGGTGCATTTTTATAGCTTGTCTCCATGTTCCTCAAAAAACAAGCTGTTCTTGCAACTCCCCCAATTCTAGAACACTGCTGCTCCTAGTGACGCTATGTCATTCTTCTCTACTAAACAGAGTAGCACGTGTGTGCAATGCCGTGTACGTAGCCAAACCCAGCATAGCATGGGTGCCTTTGGGAATATACCAATCTCTTTCTGACAGTTTGGATACTTAATGTTCAGACAAATCACAATAGCCACAAATGCAAATCAGAATCGTAGGCCCTGTGGATTTCAGTTACCTCTTCTAAAATTTGCATTTGAGTGGTTCCTACTGCATCCAAGAAATTTTCCCAAGGAAACCTGTGATTAGAATGAAGCCATAACGTTCCATCTCTTAGCAGAGTTCCCAGGAAAGGCACATGACAGATGCATGACAGGCATGAACACTGGCAAGCATGCATCCTGGTAGTCAGTGGCTGGACCCTCACTGTTGGTTGCTTACTGTGGGCTCTAGACAAAGCCATCACAGGCGGCAACATGTGGGCTGGTTCATGAGGAAAAGAGTCAACAAGCTACTTATTATGTGTATTTTATCTTCTTCCTGCTCCTCAGCCTTCTGTTTCAAGTTATTTTTGTGCTCCTCTCACGCTTTCTGTCTTTTTCAGACATGCATTTACAAATTAGGGAGAAGATTTTTACTGGCACTTGCATTTTTCTCCTGATGGATATAGCTCTGGGACGTATGTGCGAAACACATTAGTTTGAAAACAATCACAAATGGCAAAATGGTGATTCAAGAACTATTGGGTCACAAATGAAGAAAATAAGGAAGACAGAGAGAAAGAATTGAAAAACCTACAAGAAAAAAAAGCTATAATGACACTCAGGGAAAGTGAGAAATGCAAGTTACAACAATCAGATTGAAAAGTCAAAAATATATGCTGCTTCTGTCTTTGTGGCATAATTTATCAATACAGCACATGTCTGAGGAGGCATTCGTTCTTCAAATCGTAGCTATGTCTACAAACAATGTCAATCTGAGGGGAGAAAACGCTACCAAAAATAATACAGGATTATTATTTTAATTGACTTGATGCTAAGTGATACACATGACTTAAATTTTCACTTTCAGCTAGCTATTGTATAATTGTGTCAGCTGTTTACATGGATAAAAAAATACAATGTCACATTTTATTAACCAATGTGTGGTTTATATGTTCCCTTATTCTTTATCCTCATTTAGAAAGTTAGAGGGATCTTGAGTACAAGTGTCCATGCATCTCCATGTTGGCACAAGCATCTTCCTAGTCTTTGGGAGTCATTTGGGTCTCCGAGGCTCTGGTGTTCTAGGGGATTCATAAACAGCCAATCATGAGCACTTTGTCATGCTTCCATGCTGAATGTGTCAGAAGTTACTATTTTTCTCTTACTTTTTGGAAGAAAGTTCACTTAAGTACATATTTTGTTTTAGAAAAGTGTTCCATAAGAGCAAGTTGAGGAAAGAACTAGTCATTTTTTTTTTTTTTATCAAAAAAGGTCTATGAAGAGATGTTTCAACAACCAATGTTTTCTATGACTTGGAGAGTTGCTTGTTAGCCAAGAGAAGAAGAGAACAGATTAGCCAAATTCATTACTCTTACCATATGACTTTGGTGGAGTTTGGAAAACCAAACTCAGGCTAACATTTAAAACATCAATTTTAATTTTTTAAGATTTTAAAAGATACAAAAGTCAGAAATTTCACTCCTAGGTATACAATCAAGAGAATTAAAAACATATGCCCCCTAAAAAACCCATGTGAATATTCATAATGGCATTATTGATAATAGAGAAAAGTGGAAGCAACCCAGATGTTCATAAACTGATGAATGCAGAAACAAATGTGGTACATCCATACAATGAAATATTATGCACCCTGAAAAAATATACTACTGACTTGTTACACAACATGGATGGACTTTGAAAACATTCTAAGTGAAAGAAGTCAGGCACAAACGGCCACGTATTACATGATTCCACTTATATAAAATGTTCAGATTAGATAGATGTGTGTTGATAGAAAGAAGAGAGGAGACAAAGAATGGAGAGTGAAGGCTATGGATTATGGGTAAGTTTTCAGAATCAGGTAATAGCGATGATTGCATGACTTTGTGAGTATACTAAAAACTTCTGAATTATACACCCCTAAAGTGACAATTTTATGGCATGTGAATTATATCTCAACAAAGAAAATTATTTCTCTTGCTATCATATGGCATTTTTTTGTGGGACTGGAAAAAAGCAGACACTCTTCTTCTTGAGCCATGTTGTCCTTTACATGGTTTCTGGTCTATCTGGCAGCCTTGGTGTGCCATGTTGCATGGTTATATGGTTGGATATCCCATCTCTCTCTGGGAGCCATCTCTAGGAAATGGATAAAAGCCCAGGGATCTAGGGTTAGTGCTGTGAACGTTTCCTATGTTAAGTGAAGTGGTATTTAATAAGTTTTAGCTTTATAAATGATAAATTTGAAGGGTGGATCCTCACAAACATCTCTTCTGCTAGAGAATGAAGACCCATTGTAGGGTCAACCTTTTTTCCTTCATTCCCTCTTCTTTCAAGATGTTTTCTAAATAGGAGACTGTTCAGGCCTGTTGTGCTCATGGTGGATAATCCAGCTCTAATGTTCACAGACAGGAAAAAGAGTACAAATAAAGACTTTCTCCTCTTCTTCCTCCTTTTCCTCCTCCCCTTCCTCTCCCAGTCCATGACCTGCCACTTTTGTTTTCTTAGCTGCTGCTCAGTTCTACAACTCCGGGACCTCCATACAAACTCTTATGTATGTGGACATCACAGCTTAAGTATAGGAGGCCCTCAAGCTGGGAATACGGTTGTAGCTGTGATGCTGTGATGGGAAGAGTAGCCCTCACAGCACTGTATGGGCATTGACAAGGAACATTTCAGAGTTCAAGGTGCCCAAAGCATGAACAGAAGCAAGTACATTGGTTTCAGGTGAGCAAATCCCTCTGGCTCCCTGGATTTTTCTTCTCTTAAACTGAAACACAGATTTCATTTGGGTCAGAGCACCACTTGCCTGAATCTAAGGGCAGAATTGCCTGGAGATGTTGTCCCACCAGTCTTTCCAGCAGGCCCAGCCATGGAGATATGTCTTGACTCTGACAGGAAGCAGAGCTATGGCTTAAGAGCCACCTCGTAGCCCTACGCCCTTTTCTCTACAATATAGGACACAGTTTTTTTATGTATCTATAATACATGCATGTAGATAAGTGAGCTGACTAATTCTCTTATCTTCTTATAGGAAGACAAGAAGTCTATGAAATTTGATGTAAACCTGGCCAAGGTTCAGGTCCTGAAGCAATGTTCTTAGAACACATCCGCTCTCTTCTTCTACCTTCAAGTAATTGCTAAATTCTTATTGGCACTCACCAAGCCACTCAACAGGACTCAGGCATTTAATAGATTTTTCTCATTTTTATTGAGCAATAAACTTGAGTTTTTATTTATTAAAAATCTAAGATGGTTTTTAATTCTGTGGGGAAAACTTAGAAGTTGCTGTGAAATGTAACTGATTTTATAAACATGCATCTAGTTTATTTTGCACTAATAAGAATTTGCATTGTGACTTGCCTTGTGCTTTACAGATTGCTAATGAACAGTGCTTTCTGGAAAGCAAAATTTATTCTTTCCATTAAAAAAATGAACTCATTTCTCAAAATAGAAACAACAGAAAACTGCTGGAAGGGTAATTTTTGCAGAGAAAGGTGAATGCAGTTCTTTTTTGTGATTGCATTTTTCCTCCCAAGGTTATTTAGCAAGAGCTGAAGAACTTGCCTGTGAGGCTACTGATACTTTCTCTAATTATTCCTGACTTTGTGTATATACATTTGAAAAGAGTATTTAGAATAACTGCTTGTTCTATATACAATTAAGCAGGGCTGTGTCCTGGTCTGTAATGACTAAAGACTCCCTCCTGAGAAATGGCTTCTGATTTAAACACACGCTTTATTCTATTACAGCATGATGCCTGCAGGGACACACCTTTCTGAGGGACATTAGTCTGAGAAGTCTGATAATTCTAAAGAATTATCAAGAGAGCAACCTCTGTTCATAAATCTTCTTTTTTGTGTGTTAAACTGAAACACAGACTTTATTTGGGTCAGAGCACCTAATTTAGGGGCAGAATTGCCTGGAGATCTTGTCCCACCAGTCTTTCCAGCAGGCCAAGCCATGGAGATATGTCTTGACTCTGACAGGAAGCAGAGCTATGGCTTAAGAGTCACCAAGAGACTCACAGTTAGCATACGAGCAACTCTTTATAACTGTGAGTTGCTCTGGACTTGGTGCACTGATGCATCAGTGTGTGAGAGTCTTTTCTATGAGCCAGTCTTATGTCACATTCTGGCCAGTGTTCACCATAGAGGAAATGAAGAGCTGGCCATGACATTCATCTGTAACCCCCATCATTGCTCTGACTTCAGGAAGCCCCCACCTACACCACCCTCAACGTGAGCAACTCTCCAGAGAAGGCGCAGCAATTTTCTTCCCAAATTTCCTTCTCTTCTGTCCTTGGTGGTCACAGGGGAACACAGGGACAGCAGCATGCCCAGTCACCTGCATTACCTACTGGATGGTGGTCGTGGCATCTGGAGTCAGTGGGTAAAGCTGCAGAACAAAGCCTAATTCTGAGTTTATCCTGATCCCTACTCCACAAGCACACCGAAGTGCCATCCCTTTTGAGACACCATGTTTTGCTTTGCTGCCATCCACTTCTTGATTTTACTATGTTTATTTCCTCTGTTTCTTGTTCACTTGTGTCTATGGCAGTGTTTCTGTCCTCAGGTATATAAAGTCCCACTCCATAGTTCAAGAACACATGCACTATTATGGTTTCTGAAATAAGGTTGCTTTTCTTGTGTTACAGAAAACGTGAAAAACTTAAAACAAAAGAAAATAAGCAATCACGAGAATTTTCATCTTACCATTCAGGAATAATTATTTAGCATATGTATTTTTGGTCTTTTTACATAAATAGCTATTATTGAGATACTGAAAATATTGCTTCATATATTTTTTATCTATCCAATAATATCTCATGGGTACTTTCCATGTTATTATTGTAATCTAAATTTCTAGCCTAAAATATTAGTTTCAAATTTTTGCATGCATAAGGCTCACCTTGAAGAAGATTCTAAGGTTTCTACTCATTGAAATTCCAACTCATAAATCACAGATGAGGACTCATGAATCTGAGATGTCCATTTTCGGTGTTACTGGGGTTTGAGCTCAGAGCAGGTACTCTAGGCAGGTGCTCTACCACTTGAGTCATACCCCCAGTCCTCTTTTTGCATTTAGTTATTTTTCCAAATAGGGCCTCACAGTTTTTGCCTGAGGCAGGCCTCAAACCATGCTACTTCTACTCATGTCTTCCACAGAGTTGGGATTACAGATATGTACCACTACATATGGCTTATTTGTTGACAGGGGGTCTTATTAACTTTTTGCCCAGCTTGGCCTCCATCTTTGACCCTCTTGATCTTTACCTCTTAAGTAGCTAGAATTACTGACATGTGGCACCATGGCCATTTGAGATTTGCATTTTGAAGAAACATCCCAGGTGACTCTGATGGACATGATTCTTAGAGCTTGCTGTGACAAACACTTATATGCAATATGATTTTCAGCTGGTGCCCTGTGTTCCATCATATAGATAGTTATGCCAATGTATTAATCCAATTTCATATTGCTCATTTAACTTGAGTTTCCAAGTCTCCACTGGAATGATTCATCCTTCCAATAAATCTTTATAAACATCTCTGATTATCTCTTTATGAAAATTCTGCAAAGTAGAATTAGTAGGTCAAAAGGAGTACAAATATGAACAAAGTAGACAGTGTTTTGAGTGGAAAAAACATAAGCCAAAAAGCACCAGGCTAGCATGATGTAACTAACACCTATTTATTGAGGGACTTTCATCTGTCAAAACAGTGGTCCTCACAATTTTTTTTTTGTGCATCATAATCACCTGGAGGACTTATTAAGAACAGGTCCGCTGCCTCCTCCCTATCCTGGGCTTACTTCTGTCTGCGATGGGACTGGCAATTTGCATTTCTAACAAGTTTTCAGAAGATGATGATCTTGCCACTTCACCAGTCATTATTCTAGGAGTCCTATTAGGTTATTAAATTTCACAGCAGTCTTAGTTGAGGATTAAGATTCAGAGAGGTTCAGAGGTCATGGAGCTAATGACTGGAGAGCTAAGATTTGTTTCCAAGTTTGATGATTCAAATGTGGATGCTTTTCCCATAAGGCAATCTGTTTTCTTCATTTCACTACCCACAAATAAAATATTTCAGATGTCTTCATAGGGAGCACTGAGAGTTTCAGTGTGAACCTCACCTCTGAAAGGGGTACAGGATGGAGGAGAGTGGTGAGGAAGTGTTTAGTCAAGAATTTCCTCAGGGGAAACTGGTTGGTTAAGTTAGACTCCACCATTCATGCCCCTAGGAAGGGTAGCTTTCCCCAACTCCTATCCCACCCCCACATCTCCTGTGGCTTTCCTGGACATGTAAATATCAAGAGATTCTTCTTAATAGTTACTGCAACCAGGAATGATCCTTCCTTGGAAGAGAACTCTCTCTTTTTCCCAAACCATGGCATCCTTTTCCACATAATGTCCTACCCAACCTGCTTGTTCAAGCAACTCAGAAAACAAATTGCATCAGGGCAAAACATAAAACACTCCTGTCCAACCGGTTGGTTAATGATACCTGGCAGAGCAGAGAGGTGAACATTTGGGAACCTACACGCTGAATAGCCAAGTGATTCAGACACATTTCATGAGTAAAGAATCTATGGGACCTAATTATGCAAATTTTACCTGTTCCTTATCTTGGGCTCTGCCCCTCTGCTGTCTTTCAGTGTGTTGATGATCCTGTGTGCAGAATATTTATTTGTGTATCTCCATCTCTGTTTGTTCATCCTGTGAGCTGAGGACTCTATTCTGCTTAGGCACAAACAAGAAGAAATGGAATACCATTGGTTTAAAACAGGTTTTGAGTAGTATTTAGTAGTCTCATTAGCAGGGGGACCTGAGAACAAGTCATTCTTCCTGTTTAATTCCATAATGGAAAATGTATGCCTTCCATCCATGTTCAGTATGAATTTAGTCAGAGATGTCATATAAAACAAGGTGATGTGCTCTTAGAGCTGTTTTATCCAGAAGTGATAAGGAGCCTCCAGCCTTACCATTTTCAATAATGCCCTAACTGGACAAGGAAAAGTCTTAGATAGAGATGACTTAGAAAGTCTGTTTGCAGAAGTAGAAGTGTTCAGAATCTGGGTTCCTCCAGAGGCCAGAGCTAGTAAAATAGTTGACTATTTGTTTGGGTGGCAGAATGATTAGCGTAATTAGAGTCGTCTAACAAAGGAAGGAGTAGCCAATGACACAGGAATTCCCTATGATAAAAAGAATTAACATTCAAAATGGGTCTTTGTCAGGAATGCCAAAAGCAGAAGACATTTCTATACTAGGTAAGAAGTTTCACTAATTCTTAAGGATCCCCCTCACCTAGTGAACTTTTTTTTTTTTTTCTAGTTAACTTCTGAAATAAGATGTTGGAAAGGCCAAAATCATACCTCCAAAGGAGAACCTGGCGGGCAGGTGGGAGAGAGGCTTGGGTATGTGAGGAACATGTATTCTGGTAAGTATACAGTACCTTCCTTTTTATGCCTTCAGCTTTCATAACCACATATAGTGTCTTCAACTGTCAGCTTTCTCCAAACCCAGAAGGTCACAAATGAGGCATTTGTGGAATTACTTGAAACATTAACAAGTCAAGCCTTGTTAACTGGAATTCAATTAGTCAGAATCACTGGAAAATCACCTAAAATAAATCCATGTTAAAGACATGCAAAAAAGGATATTTTCAGCATATAAGTGAAGTTTCAATACAAATTCAACTTAACGAATTTTTGGACAATGATTATTGACAGCTATAAAAATTCTATAGGAAATTTTTAACAAGTAAGGTGCAGTGGTACATGCCTGTAGTTCTAGCTACTTGAGATGTTGAGACTGGACTGGTAGACCCAGGAATTCAAGACAACATATGGAGACCCCATGTGAAATAAAAAACTTTTTTGTCTAAAGAAGACATCCTTACTATCCTAATAAGAAAATATGTGCTAATAAGCTCATATATTTCAGAAACATTTTCAGTAATAAAGATGAAAACAAAAGAATTTTCTATTTATCACTGATATGGCCAGGAAATTTCATTAGCTAGTATGCTCCAGTTACTTGTATTGTATGGAAAATCCAATCTATAAATTAATTCCGGGTAACCATATCCTGAATGTGAAGTACCACTGACAAAATATTATATAAATCTGAAAATACAGTATGCTTTCCTCATCCTCGGCTTCTCTTACCGTGATCCGAATATATTAAATGCAATATCCCAGAGAGAAAGAGAGAGCATAGTCTCATAACTTTAGTGATAGTACACTGCTGGAATTATTCTCCTTTATTATTAGTTACTGTTGTTAACCTCTTACTATGCCTAATTTACTCATTAAGCTTTATCATTGCTTTGTATGTTTAGAAGAAAACCCTGTAGATCCAGAGTTCAGTACTGACTTCTGTTTCGAGCATACCCTGGAGGTTTGGAAGATATCCTTCACAGATAAGGGAAACTACTAAATAGCCTGAAACTTCCCAGAGCCTACTGTTAAACAATTTTGAATGTTTTTAAACTTCAGATTTCACTGCACATAAGCAAGCAGGGGTGAGTTAAGTTCCTTTGGGAGTGTCACAGTAATGTTTCCAGTAGTTGAACTTGTTTGCATTTGGGACGTAGTGAAGAGTGCTGTCTAGCACATGGGCTCGGAATCCATGGGCTCCTCTGCTTTCACCCCTTGCCAGCTTCTTGGGCAAACCAATTTGTCTCTTGGAGTTCTCTGTAAAATGTTAAGACACACACTATGGGTATAGAGGTACAAAGATTTAGTCAGAGAACATGAATGTTTTTTTCACAGAGTGAAGCACTGAGGAAGTACCAAGTAAATCTTAGCTATGAGACTGAATTCCATCCAATTAGTCACATTGTGAAGTTACAGTTCTTTGATTACTTTTTTTTATTTAAAAGGAAACCAGGACCATTTATAGCAAATGTCTCCATAGTAACATTATTAAATTTAGCAATAAATACTAAAAAAAGAATCTGGCTAAATAAAAACATTTGTATCAAAGCCACATAAAGTTCTATACAGCTTCCTAATTTAAAAACAAAGCATAAAATGGCCTAAAATATAACTTTTTCAAAAAGTTAAGCAATGTTGTCAATGCATGGGATTGATCCAAAACACCTACTTTACATAAGTGTAAAAGTCATCCGTACACAGATGGAAAGATGAAATGATACAGAAACACACAAAGTCAAGGGGAAAATCTTCACTTTTTACTTTTTGGCAGTGCTGGGGTTTGAACTCAGAGCCTCATGTTTGCTAGGCAGGCACTCCACCACTTGAGCCACTCCTCTAGCCTTCTCCTTTACCTGTGACAAGTCCATTCCCTCTTCTCTCCAAGTGAGTGTATCCTCCTAGAAATTTTGATGCATATGTAAGTATATAAATCTGTGTGTATTTATTTACAAATGGAATCACCCCATATTCACTATTTTCCCATCTAGATAGTTTTAACTTAAAAGTCTTTTAAAGATATTTCTGTACTTTTTTCAAAGAATACTGGAAAATGCACATTTATGCATCTAAGTACATTTTTGTGTATAAATAAGGATAAATTTCTAGCAGTGAAGACTTAGCAGACCAGTTTAGTGACACTTGAAAAACAAAGTTAAAATACATATTTATTGAGATCATTCAGAGCAGACTTCATATTTGTCGGTTACCTGGGTCCTCCCCTCTTCTTTTTCACTTGATATAATCATGGTTATTAAAGATTAAATCATGGCATGTAGCTCTGTGGCTAAGAGTTTAGGACATCGGAACCCCAGCAGTTACTAGACAACTTCAGTTCTCTAAGCTAGTCGTTGACTGCTGGAGAACCAAATGAGATGCTGAAAATAAGCACTGAGCACAACAGTGTTTAGCACCGGCCTCTCAGTACACTTGCACTGCTATGACCAAATACCCAAACTGGGTGGCTTATACATAATATAAATTTATTTCTCACAGTTTTGAGGCTGAAAGGTCCAAGATCAAGGTGCTGGCAGATTTGGTGTCTAGCGACGGCCCTCTCCCTCAGATGGCACCTTCTCACAGTGTCCTGGCATGGTCGAAAGGGTGACAGGTTTCTCTGGTCTTCTTTGACAAGGACATTGATCTCAATTCATGAGGGCTCTGTCTTCCTGACCTAATCACCTCCCAAAGGCCCCTCTGACTAATACCATCACCTTGAGAGTTAGGATTTCAACCCAAGAACTTTGTGGAGAGACACAAGCATTCAGTCAATGTTAACTGACAACCTCTTAATAAATGATAGTAACATGTAGTTAATAATTTCTTATTAATAATTATCTAGTAATAGTGATTGCTCTTAAGGAACACTAGATCACCACTGTCTAAATGCCCTCTTTTTACATACATCATAATCATAACTTTTAAATCATAATAGCTGATTGGCATAAGTGATTTTAGCTACCATTATCACTTGCTTGTTGTATATCCCCATGCTTTATGGCAATTATTTATTCTTTGGGGATTTTTTTATCCACGTGTTTCATGCATGCTGCCATTCTCTTCCAGAACTGTGTCTCAAACAAGGAAGTAGTTTTCATCACCCTAATTCAGGCCTTCTCCCAGTCTGAGTAAGGCTGGACACACATTCCTGGTCCAGAGTTGGAGAAAGAAAAAAAACGAAACCCTTTTACAAAGTTGAATTGTCTACTGAATATGTAGTAACCAGCAAAGCAGTGGTTCCAAGACAAGCTCTGAAGATTTGCCACATTTGCTGGTGGCCAAATCTCCTTTGAGTAGCTTTTGGGGACTCACGTCAAATTCTTTAGGTTCCCCCACACCCTGAAGTCAGCCTCTGCCCATCTGGTGCCCCATACTGGAAGAAGGAAGTCAAAAGCCAGAGCTGGGTGGAACTCTTTATTTATATTTTTTTTTCTGGAGAGGGTGACAATGATGAATGGAGCTTCTGACAGCAGGGGCAGAGGTTCTGGTGTCTGGTGTCTAGTGTCTGGACTTGGGCCTGGGTTTGGGCTACCTCTGCCTGGTGGCCACAGCCATAACAACAAAAGCACCATGGGGACTTCCCTGGGCAGCCCTGTGGTGTGCCGCATGGGCTCCAGGCCTGGCTCTCTGGCCCTTCTGCAGCAGCTAGGTCTGCACTGCCTGAATTGGCAGACGGAGTTCTGTCACTTGTGACAGGGTGTCCCAAATCCCAACTTCCCCACCCCTTAACTCCAACCATTTCCTCATCTCAGTAAGTGGTAACTGTTTGCCAGTTGCTCACGGCCTCCATGACTTCCCTTTTCTTTCTACACTTGGTTTCGACTCCCACAGTCTACAATTTACACAGCTAGTAGAGTAAGCTTCCTTCCATAAAGTAGGTCAGGTACCCCAGCTCCTCTCCTTAGAACCCTCTGACAGGCCCCACTCCACTCTGATTAAAACCTAATCCTACAGTAGCCTACAAGGCCCTAAAAAAGGTTGCTCCCTCCATATCTATCTCCATCTTTATCAAGTAGCCTCTCTTTGCTTCACTCACTGCCCTCCCTGCATGTGGCACCAGTCTATAACATTCCAGAAGATTCCCTGGCTAGTCTCAGCATACCCCAGCATCCCACCATTTGTAGCCTTCTCTTGAATCTTCTGTACCCAGGGCCCCCCTTCCTCCAAGACATTCCCCCTTCCTCAAGACATTTCTGTAGTACCCAAAATTCCTATTTCTTCAAATGTCCTTCCCTAATCTCCTTGGCTCAGCCCACCCAGCTCTCTTTATCTCTCTTACTCTGCTCTATTTTTTTTTCATAGCATTTGTTATCCTTCAAAATATATATTGATTCACTTACCTATTTATTGTCAGTCTCTTCCCCTAGTTAGAATATAAGCTTCAAGAAGGTAGGGAATCTGATTCCTGCTACATTTTCAGGGCCTAGAATATTGCCTAGTAACATAGTAATCAAAAAATATTTGTTGAATGACTAAACGAATGAGTAAATGAATATGAATATATATGATATTACTTACTTCAAGAGTTTATAAGGAGATTTTTACCAGCCACTCAAAAAAATATTGTGAAGGAAGAAGGCTTAATGGAAATCAGAAGCCTTGAAAGAAATGATGGCTTTCATCATTTCAATGCGAAAGAAAAACATCCTGTAAGATTTCCTAAGGTCTGAGTGAGACTTTCATAAGCTTGGTTAGAGATGTCTATGGTCTGATTTAAGAGGCACATTATTCAATCACTTGCCCAAACCAATTATTTTTCTCTAATTTTTCATCATATTCAAATTTCTTATTCTTTTTATTCTACAAGTATTTCAGGCTCTGTTCTGAGAAGTTGGGATGTGCCAGCCAACAAGTCAAAGTCCAACAAGTCAACAACCCTCATGGAATCCATGTTTTAGTTAGGGACAATAAAGAAAGAAACGTATCTATAGCAAGTGTCATGTGGTAATAAGTTCCTCGAGGAAGATTAAAACAGGTGGATGAAAGAAAGAAAGACACAGATGGTGTGTGGCTTAGACGGGGCAGTTAGGGAAGTCAGTGTTAAGGCAGTGAAATTTAAGTAGATAGAGGCCCGAGTGACGTATGGAAGGGACCCTAAAAAGCTGCAATACTGCAGATCTGGGCTGCATACTACAGATCATCTTTCATGTGGGAGAGACAGGGAATTCTTTCTTGTGTAAGCCACCATCATTTTCCATCTTTTTGCTTTGGGTATCCAAACCTAACCCTTATGAATGCACCTCTGTGATTTGAAAGAGTTTGAGTATTTATAGAAACACAATATATGTTTCTCATTTTACTTCTTCAATCAGCTAATGAAATACAAAGAACAAAATTGTCATTCCGATTTTCCAGTCAAAGAAATGGAAGTTTTAGGAAGCTAAGTCACTTGCATGTGATCAAATCACTAGTAAGTAGAGTATCCTGACCGAATAGATGTTTAGTATGTTTGTATGGCAAATCGTACTTGCGTACCTGTGTGCATGCACACAGACACAGACACAGACAACTTTGGAATCAGACAGACCTGACTTCAAATTTTTCTATATAGCTTTTGTTGCCTTTGGTAAATTACTTGTCTTTCTTTATTCAAATTCCTTATCTACAAGGGAAATAAACAATATTTTTAAGGAACTGAAAATTCAAAAGGAGATAATGATCGTGAGGTATGAATACATAGAAGATGTAAAGACAGCTTTTTGCTTATTCTTCTAAAGATTATTCAGAAATGGAAATGAAGGTGTGGTGGGTAGAGAGACTAGAAAATGTGCCCCTGCTTGAAGATTTATGTGTCTGGAAAGAATTTGAGATGTTTTGATTTATTCGTGATTTTAAATCTCAACTGTTTTATTAAGCACTCTAGTTCTTTTGCTTTTCTTTTCTTTTGGTGGCACTGGAGTTTGAATTCAGGGTCTCACACTTGCTAGGCAGGCACTCTATCACTTAAGCCACTCTGCCAGCCTATTGCTGGTTTTAAAGACCAGATTATTAAGCATAGGCAATCAAGGTATTTAAGTATTCTGAACATTTATTTCTTCATATCTCTTTTGGGGGAAATATCACACAAAAAGGGTTTTTTTTCTTTCAATCATCTCAGGAGGCTCAGAAGATGGGAAATCAGCCATGCCAGAGCAATTTTTAAATTTCCCTGAATGAAATAGAAGTGGGTATTCCTGGAGTAACAGGCTGAATTTTGTTTCTCAAGTATTGTTTGAATTCACCACACAAATACCTGGTGTCAGGTGGGTGCCTGTGTAATGGGAGTTCAAGATGGAACTTCTAGAGGGTCTGAGATTTACAAATTTCTCAGCTGTGCATTTTAGTCAAGATCAATGAGGTATAAGAGGTAATGGAAACAAGGTTTCATCGACGTTTATTTGACACAGGTGCATTGCATGAACACATCAGGAGTTATGTGGTCCAGACTCTGTCTTAGGCTAGATTCGGTCCAAACTGCAAATACGTGGAGGGTCAGGATCATTTTGTGGTTCACCAGATGTTGCAAGAAGCATGATGTTTCTGCATCTGTCAGCGAAGACAAGTGTTTTTTTGTTTATTTCCTTCTTTTCAGACCCAACTGGGCACATTAATGTTTGCATCATTCTTATTCAGAGCAATTGATTAGATCAAATAACCACAGCATTTCTTTGCACCAGCCTTAGGTAGTATTCGTTTGATGGAAAGGACTCTGGTAATTTAATTGAATATCTAACACATGCCTCACACTATGACACAGCAAGAGAGCCTGGAGTGGCAGCTGTTGGAGTGACTGCCCTCAAGTCTGACATTTGCAAAGCAGGATTTGATTACAAGTAGCAATTTGGAATTATGGGCAAGAAGATGAAGTGCAGAGACCAGGAAGCAAGAGACTAAAATAACAAGGCGCAGAGCAGAGGGAAGGTCTGCATTACATTCCCATTTCAGGCTATGAGAAGTAGGCAGGGGAACCTGCTGCAAATGCCTTCCTGGCGTGAGGGCAGAAAAGCCACTTTGGGACTTAGTCAACTCAAGATACCCACAAGCACAGGGGCCAACATGTGGATTCCTGTGAAGTATCCAACATCTCAGGGAAACTCCAGCTCAACTACTAGACATTTTCTGAGAAAACCAAATGAGAAACTCTAAGTCTATGGATGCTTATTTTATGTGCCAGTTAGGGAAGTTGTGGATACAAGTCATTGTCTCCTCCCACCGTTCAACCTCAATATTTCAGCTGGAACCAGAGTTCAGCATACTCTGGAGTCTTGTTTTCTTTTATTTTTAAATTTATTTATTTTTATTGTATTTTTTTGGTGGAACCAGGGCTTGAACTCAGGCCATGTACTTACTAGGTGAATGCTGTACCACTAGAGCCCCAGCTCCAGCCCAGCACATAAAGTATATGATTTGACCTATGCATGCACCTAAGAAATCATGGCTGCAATTAAGATAATAAACTTCTCCATCACATCCACAAGTGTCCCTGCACTCCTTTACAAGCTTCTTGCTCTGCCACACACCTTTTTTCTTCATTCTTTTAAATTATTATTTATTTTTACATATATTTCTTCATTCTTTTTCTTATGTGTTATCACAATTTGTTGGTAGTGGTGGTAATAGTTAACTTTTTTTTTTCATATACTCTACATTTCAAGTTTCTCTGGGTTGGAGGTGTGGCTCAAGTGGTAGAGTGCCTGCCTAGCAAGCATGAGGCCCTGAGTTAAACTGCTATATCACCAAAAAACAAAAACAAGTTTCCTGTATAAAGACTTAGTGCCTAGAAAAGATAAATAATAATAATAATAATACAAGTATATAATCATGCATGCACATGAATAATGTTTTATAACTCACAAAGCACTTTCACATATGCTATCTTAATTAATTCTGAGCACAACAGTACCTTCCAATGCTCCTCCTTTTTCTCCCAGTTACCATGAGCCAAGTGTAATGCTAACTTCTCCATGCAACGTCTGTAGAGATGAAAGGAAGAAAGGGAATTAGGAAACATCTCTGGATATATGTAGAGGCCGATAAAGGGTAGACAAGCACCTTACCTGACTCTCCCTGAGGGGCTCCAGGTAGGATGGCTGCTTTGTTATCTGGTATTGGGTAAGCAAGAGCCTCTTAAGACCTCTGTTTGCTCAGATCCAAAATTAGATTAGCCCACACCTGCCCTGACTCCCACAGAGTTACTGTGAGAATCAAATTAGACAATGTGTGCGAAAATCCTTCCCTAGTTTGCCAAATGTGAAATAAATATTTTTATTAATTTTTTTCTGATTTTTACTTTTTTCCAATATCTGTAGTGTCCACTTCAACAGAAGCATCAATCTGTTGAAAAGTAGGAAGACAAACATTTTTTAGAGCTGTGGGGACCTGTTCTAATAGTTTCTGGGCCATTTTACTTTTCTGATAATCAAAGCATATAGCCGTTTGTCTAGTAGCCAAATACCTGAATTACAAGCCAGTAACAGTGGAGTTCAAAAGGAAACCAATCTTCTACACATAAGGGACATTATTTTATTTTATTTTGTTCTTACAGTGAAGTCAGGGGACAACCTGAATCCGAATCACATGGCATGATTTGAGCATTTCTGACTCCTGCACACACTTTCCTAATAAACCAGAAGCTCCACAGTCTGGCCCAGGCACCCAACCATTTTTAGAAAGCACACTGCTGATACACACATGCCCACTAATCCAGTAACTTAGAACTTACTGGCTGAAATTTGCAACTTTTAAGAGGATGTTCTTCATTTGTCCCCAGCAGAAACAAGATTCTCTCTCAATAAGTCTAGATAGACAGATAGAAGGTCTCATGTGAAATAAAAGCAGTACTCTATTTGTGTGCAAAATTTAACTTCACATTTTTGAAAACACTTTGAAGTCATGTTTTCTCAGCTCTCTTTAATTGGATGGTGCATTCAAAAGAATGTGGAAAGTGTATTTTATTCCAGTGTTATTTTTGGTCTCTACACAAGAAATAATCTGGAGTAGTAAGTCATTAAATTGATAACCAACAAGTCACTCTTCAAATTAGGAAGAAGTCTTAGCTCATTTGATGTAATAACACTAAAAACTGGATATGTTAGCAGTCCGTACTGTCTGTTGAAATAAAAAGACTTGGCCTCTGATATCCAAAGGATATGGAATAATATAATGGAATTTCAGAAGCTATGGACATATTGTCAGTCAGCCTCAAAGAAACACAGGACTGAAAGGAATTAACTGTTACAAATACAACATCCATTTATAGCACAATAACTCTGTGCCTGGCACTGGTCCAGGTAGAGTGCTAGAGGAATAAATTAATCAAAGGTTCCCTAGCATTTGCATTCTATCTGGAGAGGCAGAAAGTAAAGAAGAAGCTAACACTTGATATTTCTGACATATCAAGTGGCATGATTGAAGTTAAAAACGATGAAAGACGGTTTACTCTGAATCTACTATGCTGAATTTTAAATTTCTGGAAACTGCGAAAGTAGAACACAACCCACTTAATCACGTACATTTATGGTTACTCTTATATAATAAATAGGCACCATCTATAGTTCTGATTGATCTCTTGTTTCCCAGAGGCACAATCCTGTTCCCTGATGGTCCTGACCTTATTTCACAGTGTGCCCTATGTGATGATGGTCAGAAAAGGCAGCCAATCTGGAAATTTGTTTTCTGTTCCCTTTTAAAAGTTCTAACTCAGGCAACCAAACCAGTTTGAACTTGATAAAGCATTAAAGCCATTCTCTAAAGTCTACTCAGGGACTATGGATATTCAGTTAGCTTAATAAGACTGCAAACTAATACCTACACGTACCAGCCAAAATGACATCCTATTTTTTCTTTGCTGTGTTATTCATATTTAGAATTGTAATATAACCCCAGCTGAAAATGCTGTTGCAGAAATTTGTTGGAAAGAGGATGTAGCTTGTCTGCTGTCTTGTTTGTTATTTTAGGGGAAAACAAATAAGCAAAACAATAGAATAAAATAACCACCCACCAACAGCTGTATATTTTCCTTTTATAATTTCACATTATTTCAGACAAAAGTGGGAAGCCATGTTTTTTCACAAATATATCAGCAGCAGAGAGAATGTTGCTATTGGGATCAGAATTAGCCTCATAGGTGTGCACTGGGTGATTAGTTTTTCTTATTTATCTTTTTGCTTATGTAAAATATTTCCCTAGGGGAAAAATACATGTTAAGATGAAACTTCAGGTGGATTAACTAATTACCTACAAATTACAGCTGTTGGCAATGTTTAATGAAAAAACACCATCCACTTCACTATAAAAACTAATTCAATTTTTTTTTGTCATATTAATGTTATCCCACTGAATAGTGTTAAAGAAATCCCAGAAACAAACATGGTACAGATTACAGAACAGCTGTGTAGAGGTGGCTTCTAATTGAACACAAACAAAAACAAATAAATCAAGAGAGCAACTCCTCAACTTCTGATGACCCAGGGACTTCAGTTTTAAAGTCAGAGGAATATCAAAGGACTTGCAAAAGAAGCTAGCCAGCAGCTAAGAGAGAAATAGTAAAGCCCACCATTTCTGGGAACTCTCACAGGTGCCAGAGTCACAGGAACTTTATTTTGAAATCTGGATCACATATTTGAAACAGTCCATGTTCTCAACTTTAGCTTCTTGGCAGAAATGCCAGCTGAGCGTGCACATAGCTTAGGTAGATGACAGCAAACAACTTTTGGGCAAGTGATGCTCCTCACAGTTGCTGGCATTTCTGCTCCAAAGAGCGCATGATACAGGCAGGCAGCCATGATGCGAGCAGAGAGGAAGCCTGGAGTTTTTGGAGTTTGCCATCTTTGTAGGTGTAAACAAACTTTGAACACTGATTAGAGATGGTTCTTCAGCTGAGGCTCATTGTCAGGAAACAGCATGCTAGAAATAGTTGACATCCTTAGCTAGTGACCCTAAAAAGTTCAACTGAGGTAAGGTAATAACTTGGCAAAGGCCCCCAGGTAGTGTTCCTCTCCCTCTCAGCTCTTCCTTTGTCCTGAGCATGCTTTGCCAAATACCCCACCTTCAAGCATGGGCTTTAGAGACACGAAACCCTTCCCTCTGAAAAGGGAAGAACTGAGAAAAAGACCAGCTCACAGGCTAGCTTTTGGAGCTATGCCTCAGGGCCTAGATAAAAATCTACAAGAAAATCTATCCAAACAAATCACCGCTTTCATCAGTCAGTTAGTTGAGTGACTTCAATGATAAGACAATATGTCTGGGTCTGTGCTATTTCAAATAAGTGTGTTAGTATATCTATATGCAGAAGGCCCAAGAATTGAAGAACCAGAACAATTTGCGGGCTTTTCCACAATGTATCTGGTATATCTTCATTATATGAATATACTAATTTTCCAGTAAACAAAACATCTCCCCAGTCTGTAATGCTAAGCAGGTATTGGACTGGAAGACATTGTTTATCGTAATCTTTTCCTAAGTGCGGTTTAAAAGAAAATATCTCCCACTATAATCATTTGCACAGGAATATGACTTCTTTTGAAAGATGCTTTTGCATCTCAATTTTAGAGGTTACACAAGTCCCCTGCCTTGCTGTTCCTCGCCCTGGCTTGTGCCTGAGATGTTTTCATTTCACTAGCCAGTTCAAATCAGGAGCAAGGTGCATTCGAGCTGGGCTGCTACTCTGCCAACAGAAAATCCCCTAATGACAGGTCAACATTTTCATCCCCAAAGTCAGACTACCTTCAAAAGCAGAGGTTGCTTTAAATTTGTGCAAAATATCCTCAGAGATGACTAAATCCCACTTTGCCATCCCCAACGCCATCCCCATCACCGACAGAGAGCAGTTCTTAGCTTTCCTTTTCCAATGTGGATGGTGCAAATTTGTGACTCCTTAAAGTGGTATTTAGTTCCTAAAACATCCCGAGTCAGGATAAAATTTGCATAATTCTATTAAAAGGCTTTTATCTCAGCTTGGAAAAATATTTGAGAAAATGTGATTGGGGGAAAGGAAGTCTTATCTATTGGTCCAGAAGGTACTGCATGGAACTAAGCTTGTTAATGTTAGGATTGCCTGTTAGGCACCCAAAACTGAAAAACAGACTAGAAGGGTTTTTTGTTTTTTTTTTAATTTCCACTTCAAGTCTGCAGGGGTTTGAAGCTTAAGATAGAGAAAGATTTTCTGTCTCAATGCAAATTTGGAAAGTGGAGTCATGGTACAGTGACCAGAAACAGGTAGGTTTCTATAGATTTTAGGGTAAGATGTATTGGCTCTTTTCGATTGAGGACAATTCATTTCAGTGTTATTATGGAATTTGAGGAGATCTTCCCTAGATCATCACATCATCATGTCTATTTTGATTAGATGATCTGCCCGTCATTTGCAGCAGAGTGACAGCCAGTCTGGCATACATTTCTCATATTCAGCTTCCAAGGTAGTACTTAAAGAACGAACATCTTCAACCATGTAAATGTTACCAAACTGATTGAAATTAAAATGTCCCCCATATCTTCGTTAAATGACCTCTTGCTCCAGGAACAAAGGACTTTGTATTCTCATGATGGCACGCTATCAAGAAAGTGTGTGAAGACCCCTGCCTCTCCTGTGGCCAAAGAGAACACACAGCCTCCATTCCAGAAGCATCCAGAGCCTCAAGCCTACCCACCTCCATCAGAACCTATGTCTCATCCAGAACCTGCTGAGGTTTGCAGACCTGGCCTGGCAGGTGACTTTGTTATCATTCCCATGTTACCTGAACTGTTATCAAGACCAGAAGAAGACTTGTAGAACCCCTAAACTCTAAGTTCATAAATGAAAGTACACTTTTATTTTGTGAAGTAACGTAAAATGTTAAGTATTCCTGTAACAGAAATAGCTTTGTTTCCTAGATAACTTATGGGTGACAAAAGTCTAAGCGAACTTGTTGAAGTGGAAATTTCTTGGTGCATGTTTATTTGTGCCTACAGGATTCTCCAGCAGTGACTGCTGTGACAGCCTCTTGTGGCCATTTCCCCCCCAGTGTCTTCTCTTCCCACCAACGTACGGAATGACTCAGACTTGTTTTTCAACATGCCAGATTTTACTGTGTCCTAACTGTGTTTGCTAATTTAAAGCCCTTTCCACTTGTGTCTGTGATTCTCCTCATCTGACTGACACAACATTTCAATTCTCTTTTTTTCAAGTGACATTCCTTACCATGTTTTCACCTCCACTTGCCACGTGACTCCAAATCACATTAAATAAACCTTTCAGAAATTTTATTTACAAAAATAAAATTAATCCAGGACATTTATTTATAAATTTATTTAGATCCATGTTGGTATTCTTTATGTTTGTTTATTATTAATAAATGATTTGTATTTAGTTTATATTTATTTGTATGTAAATTTTATTTATACATTTAGGAAAAGTTGTCCGTCGTTTTTAAAAGGAGACTTGTGTTTAGCTGGTAATTGCTCTGGGAAAAATGTGCCTGGCTATCCACGCCTATGTGCGTATACAGTGCTGTGGTACATGTGTGGGTTACACGTAAAGTTTAAGATCGTTTGCATAGAAGTGGCTCATTAACCACAGTTGTCATTTTAGGATTGGTGCCTGAGAACCATGTTTTTGTTATGTAACATGCAGGCAGAGCTATGCCACTGTACCTAGACACAGGGCAAAAATGTACAATGTTCAGCCAAAATTGCCACCTGAGGACACAGAGAACAAAGAAACAAAAAGGCCTAATCAGATTACAGTTAATGAACCAGTCTCAGGCCTCTTGTGACCTCGGAAAATGCCAAGTCATTCCGATGAATAAACAGTGGAACAAAACCTCAGAGAACAAAGTTTTCTTAATTACTTGCATTCTTTTGGCAGCTGTAATTACAAGACATTTTCCATTGTCTGCTACAACTTGCCCCCCCTGCAGGGTTTACAGTTGTGGTTTCTTCTTCTCTAGGGCAGGATATTTATGATGACCGCTAAGATGGGCAAAGGGTAAAGGTGTAATGTACACATGGACTTGACTAGTATCACAGGTGAGTGACACTTCCGAGTTAGTGTTCATAGAATTTAGTACACTAATAACTTTCTAGATTCAGAACACACTACATACGATATTATACACCAAACAGTTAGAATAAAAACATCAGCAAATCTCACAGTTAACATATTTCTATATCTGCCCTTTATTCCTAAAAATGAATTTTTAAGATAACACTTTCCTAATGATTATCGAAATAATACATGGAAAATACATGCAAAAAAGGTCAATTAAAATCACATAATCCTACAAGCCAGAGATACCCTGTGTTAACTAGGTGCAGGAACTCTACTTCTAGTCTTTGTTCTACACATTTTAGTTACAGAATCATATCATACTGCAATTGTTCTGTAATTTTTATGCATATATTGTGAGCTGTTTTTCTTGCTTGCTACTATTCTTCCATGTAACCTTGTAAGATGGCTACATAGGATATTGTCATGTGTATACTAAATTTTCAAAAATGCTTCTCAGGCCTTATTGGAGCTCTGGTGGTCTTTCCAGCTGCAGGCTGCAGCTGCTGATGGCGAACTGACTGGGTCTGCACTCCTTTACTTGGCTGGAGCTGGTCCTCTCCCCGGTTTGCTTGCATACCTGCAAGCCCTTTTGTATTTGCTCTGTGCAAGGCCCCACAGCTGTTGTTTGTTTTATATCTGCATGCTGCGTGCATTTCAGTTCAGAGTTTTCATTTGTGTGCTGTAATGTGTAATGAAACCAGCCACCATCCTGTGCCATCCCACTGGGATGGGAATCATCCCTCCATCCAGCAGCCCCATACTGTGTGTGCAACCTGCCTGATAGTCACTTAGGAGCTGTCTCTGTTATCAGATTGGCTGTCACAGCATTGTAGTACTTGTATACAAGTGACCCTTATTTTACTTAATCATGACCCTGAAGTACAGGAGAGGTGATGCAAAGACAGCACCAGTGCACAAAACATGGAAGGACAGATTGACTGTGGTGCTATGTAGCAACATTGTTGGGCACAGGGAAAAGTATGGGATATACATACATAAGTGTGTATATATGCATATAGATACATACAGGTAGATACACACATATGTTTATATGTACATCCTTTGCTATTAGTCATTGTCAATCTCTGCTGTATCAAACCACAGAAACAAAATGGATTATTCTGCTTAGTGAACTAGAACAGGGTATCAAAGCAATTATTCAGATCAGAGAATCTGCAGTGACTGTTGAATCTATTAAGCTGGGAAAAGTAGCATGATTTAAAGAGCAGGAAAAATAGTGTGGGAATGATTTGACCAAATGGCCACTGATGGTGCTACCCAGATAGAGCAAAACCACAGAGAAGGTGGGGCCCAGCAAGCTGTAACCTTGTGTTCCTGATTGGTCTCTCTCTATGCCTAGTTCCTAATCTCATTACTCATTCGAGTCATTCAGAGTCAAGAAAATGTGGAGATCTGGCCAAGCATTGTGGTGCTCACCTGTATTCCCAGTTACTCAGGAGATTGAGGCATGAGGGTCATGAGTTCCATGCCAGCAAAGTTAGGGAGACTCTATTTCAAAAACAAAGTTAAAAAAACCATGAGGGCTAGAGACACGATTCAAGTGGTAGAGAGCACTTGCCTAGCAGGCTCAAAGCGCTGGGTTCAAATCCCAGAACTGCCAAAAATAAAATAGGAAGAAGAAGGAGAAGGAGAACAAGTGGAGGAAGTGTTCGGCTCTACCTGAGACCGCCTTCTGAGTCAGAATCTCTCAGGGAACACCCTTCATATCTTCTATTTTAAAAACCCTTCACAGGCAAAGGCAAACAAATAAGCTGGAGATATAAACTCAAGATGAAACCTGAACAGTCTGCCTTGATTCTGGTGGAAGCCTAGCTACTTTGTAGCTGCTTTGGCACTCAGCAAATGTTTCCAAAATATTCGATGAATGGATGAGTGATGCAGAATGATCTCCTGGGAGAAATGACCCCTGTAAGTCATTGAGCATCTACCATGAGCTAGGTGCTTTAACTATTATAAGCCTAGTCCTAATGACAACCTTTCAAAGTCAGTAGGAAAGGAGAAAGGCTCACAGAACCAAGCGTTTGAACGGTTTTGCTTTTATTCAGCACTTACTGTGACTAAGTGCTTTTATGGCATTTTTTTCACAGCACACACTGACATAGTGCAGAGTGGTTTATATATATTATTGATTTAACCCTTAGTAATAACTTGTAGAGTAGGCTTTAGGCACCGTATTACTGATAAGAAAATTGAGGCTTTTAGAGGATAAATAACTTGACCTAAGTCAAGGCCAGGGAGTGATGGGACTGACATGTAAGGCCTGTCCACTTGACTCCTAAGGCTATCATTTCCTTGCTATGTCTCCATCAAGGGCACCATAGAAGAGAGGCCACCACCTTTATGAAATACTATAGTAGAGGACTTCTGAGTTTCTTTGAATTAGAACTTTCATAATTAAATTGTACAAATGATTCTTTTCTCTATTTCTTTAGATATCACCTCATTAGACATTGCTATCACATTATAAAAGATTAAAAATAACTTCCTAAAATTTCATAGAAAATCTGAAAATGTCTAAACCCACACATAAATTTCACCTGATATGATGGTAAAGCTATCTCACTTTTTAGACATTTTTGCATAATATAAAGTAACACCTGGACACAAAAACTAGCTTGTCGATAATTCCCAAAGCCAGGAAGTCACCCCAGGGCTGACTCACCACACAAAATACCTAGTGACTGGAAGAGCATTGTTCTCCAAGATTCAAATTTACCAAGAGCTATTCTAAGTACCCCTTGAAAAAAAAAAAAAAAAGACCTTCTTGAAATTAGCATGTCTTTGAAAAGAGAAGATGCTAAAATTCTCTTCTTCTCTGTGTACAGCTATTCCTTAGTTCTATTCCTATAGCTCTACAATTTTATGGAAATTACTTCATGCATCTTCTCAATTCTGTCATCATTTTAAAAAAGGAGGTTAATGAAGGCACCCACTCAAACTCTTTGCAATAAGAAAAGAGCACTGTGATATTCACGTGAAGTAACAGGGACAGTTAAAGCTAGGGAGCAGTGCCAGCTTTCTAAGCAATTCGAGCTGGTTGGAAGAAGACTATATGTGAAGTCAGGTGATGGAGGTCAAGAAAAAAGCAATGAGAAATCTTGACCTTTTCTTGGAGCTCCTCAGCAGATATATTCCCTTTTCCTCCAATAAGTTTTTATCAGGTTCTCAGATAAACACTTCAAATTGCTCTTCAAATTCATAAGGCAGTAGCATTCTGAAACATTTCCAGAAATTAGTTGCATCCACGTAACGATTGCAGGTACTTATCTGGTGTCTACCAGGTACTGTTCTAAGTGGAGCTGGGATTTGAACCCAGGAAGTCCAGTTTCATACTGTAATCTTAACCATTGCATTGATCTGCCTCTTCATGTCAGGTTTTGCTGGGGATTGAACCCAAGATCTTGTGCATGCTAGGCAAGCACTCTAACCACTGAGCTCTATCCCCAACCCTTGTTTTTTGTTTTTTTGTTTTTTTGGTTTTTTTGAGGCAGGGTCTTGCTATGTAGCTCAGACTAGCGTTTAACTCAAGAGTTCTCCTGCCTCCACTTCCTGAGCAGATGGGATTACAGGCATGCACCACCGCATGCAATGTTTCTTTAACACAAATGTGCTCATGAATCCTCTGGGGATCTTGTTAAAATGAAGACCTCGGGTGAGCAGAGTGGGGCAGGCTGGGACTCTGCATTGTTAACAGTCTTCCTGGTGATACTGCTGGATTGCTTGACAGAGCACTTTCAGTAGCAGTTGAAGGACATGCCGACTGGGAGGCTGAGGGACCTGTACTCCTGAGTCACACCCACCTTGTCCTTACTCTTCAGTGCATGTTCCTGGGCAGCCAGGACGCGAGGGTAGCTTTCTTTAGAGGTCTTTTATTCTGCTGCTATGCAGTTTGAGTCAAGGCAGACAGCACTTTATCTGGCCCCAGGGGCGTTTGTCCTTGCCATGGGACAGTTAGCTGTGTTTTTGTGGGTCCAATTCTGTCTAGCTCTGCTGTGATGAATAGAGAACCTGGTCTACAAAGGACAACGCTGGGGTCACAGCTGAAAGACGAAGTCAGAACTGGGGACATTTTTGGTCATCATGCCCAGAAAGGTCACGTGCTGGAGCCCACAGCAGGAGCAATGTCACTGCTGTGGGCTCCCCTGACTTGCCAAGGGGACGGCGTGGCATCTCAGCCAGCACAAGCTCTGGGGGAGGAGTCCTTTCAGAACCTTGGCCTCCGTGGACATCAGTGGAGGTAATGAGTATTTGAATTGCCCAACTATTTCCATAAGGAATGGAATGGGATTAGGAAACCCAAATTTAGATTAGGGGCAATGGGATAGTCTTCCTGAGAAAGAAAGGCTAATTATAGAAAGGCCTTTCAAAGGAGAGGGGTGGAAACTCTTGCCAAGGTTCCTTGGCCTCCACAGGGACAGGGTGCAGGAGCGGAAGTTCTGGGTCACCTTCTTTTTTTTTTTCCAAGGCAGTTCCATGACAGAGTAATGACTGCAGGGAACAAGACAATGGGTGGAATCTGGCTGTGCTTAGGCCAAGATAAACTGAGCTAATTCCCTGTTCTCCATATCTTGGTGACTGGCCACTGCCCCTGTGAGTACCCCAGGGATCCCCCACGCCCCTTAGACCCTGCCTCACTCCAGCCAGGCAAGATTCTTCCACACGCAACCACCTCACAGAACCAAATGTGGAAGAACAGGAGCCTTGTGTATTTTACTAAATAGCATATTCTTATGTATTTCCCTGATCCTGACTTTGTTTTTCCTTCAAAAAAAGTTTGGAACATGGCTAAAGAAAACAGACTGTGGATAGTTGCAGTAGCTCACACCTGTAATCCCAGCTGCTCAGTAAATGGAGATCTGGCAGATCATAGTTCCAGGTCAGTCCAGGCAAAATGTTAGCAAGATCCCATCTCAAGTAAAAAGCCAAGCATGGTGATTCAGCCTGTTAATCCCAGTCAGATGGGAGGCACAGGTAGGAGGATCACTGTCCAAGGCCAGTCTCACACAAAAATGTGAAACTGTATCCAAAAAACAACTAAAGCAAAAAAGAACTGGAGTGTGGCACAAGTGGCAGATCACCTGTTCAGCATGCTTAAGGCTGTGAGTTCAAATCCCAGTACTACCACTAAAAAAAGAAAAGAGAAAAAAAGCTCACAGCAATAGTTTGGATGTGGTTTTTCTCCCAAATGCTCATGTGTTGAAAGCTTGGTGGTGATGCTAAGAGGTGGTGGGACCTTTAAGAGAGGAGCCTAGTGGGACATCATTAGCCTCTCCCCTCTCTTTGTCTTATCTTGCCTTATGATCTCTCTCTTAGGCATAGATGGATCCTCACCAAGACTGTGATATCCTCGCCAGGGCTGAGCAAAAGGTCATGATGTGCTTTTGAAACCTCCAGAACTTCAACTAAACAAATCTCTATTCTTTATGATGCACTCAGCTTCAGGCATTTTGTTAAAGTAGTGCAAAGCAGACTAATAACATACACTGAGAAGTTTTGCTTTCCTTTGTTCTGTCCATCAGTTTCCTTCCTTACCCACCATACATTCCTACTGAATCTCTATCTTTACATTACTTTATTATGCACTTATGCATTAATATTCTTATACTTTTCTTTCTTATACAAAAGATAGAGTTTTCCCTTCTGTACCTTGCATTGTGTCCACCCAATCTATTACTGAGCGTTTCCATGTCATCATGTAGGCATCTTCCTCATTCTTTCAGACAGCTGCAGAGTATTTGATGATATTTGAATGTTCTAGGTTTTATTCAACCAGGCTCCTCACTGCTGGACTTGGAAGTACTTTCCAGTGTCTTCTACTGCAAACAATAGGGAAAGAAACACACTTTTGCACATCTGTTTTGTATGCATTTAGGTGTGACTAATGGCTAGATTCTGAAACATATTGCTACAATATTGATACAATGCTACAGCATGGATAGATATGACCAGTCTCCCTTTCTTAGGGTTGTAGCATTTTATGCTCCCTCCAGTAAATACTTGAGAGTAACTATATATTTGAATTTTATTTGTGGTGATGCTTAGCCATGCTTCAGGGTTTTTTGTTATTGTTGTTATTTGTTTATTTATGCATTTGATTTTATCCTTATTTTGTCTTTAGGTTTTGGAATTTGAATCATAGGTAGAAAGAAGTTAAAATGATCTTCCCCACTATTGTTTTTGCTTTTGTTTAAGAGTGGGTTTTTCTACGTAGCCCAGGCTGGCCTCAAAGTTGGGATACTGCTACTTCAGGCTCCTGTGTGCTGAGATCAGAGGCCTGCACTGCCACACTGGGTTTTCACACAGTTTTATAAGAAAACTCACTTATATGTTCTTGTTTTAGTTCTATTGTTTGTTTTGGTTTGGTTTGAGTTTTTGATGTTTGGTTGTACTGGGGTTTGAGCTTGGGGCCTTACCCATGCCAGGCAGGTGCTTTACCACTTGAGCAGTACTCCTCGTCCTTTTGGCTTTAGTTATTTTCTGAATAGGGTCTTGAGTTTATACCTGGGCCAGCCTGGCCCCCAAATCTTCTATTTATGCTTCTCACCTTGCTGGAATGACAGCACACCCAATTTTTTATTGGTTGAGATGGAGTCTCAATAACTTTTTGTCTAGACTGGCCTCGAATAAAAACAGATCAATTAAATAGAATAGATAATCTGGAAACAGAAATACATACTTAAATGATCCATTTGGTTTTCAATAAAAGTAGCAAGGTAATTCAGTATCCTTTAAACAAATTTTGTCCTTTGAAAAAAAGTGCAGAAATTACAGGTATATATATATATATAAATAACTTTGAACCTTGCCTTATACTAAAGCAAACATTAATTTAAAATATAAGAACTAAAACAAAAAACTCATAGATAAGACCATAGCAAAAAATCTTTTGTGACATTGAGTTAATCAAAGATTTCTTAAATAAGACTCAAAGAATATTAATTATAAAAGACAGTATGGTTAGAATGGATTTTAAAGTTATTCTTTTAGAAAGGTACAATGAATGAAATTAAAAGGCAAGCTGCATTTTGAGAGACAATATCTCCAAAGCCTATGTCTGTCTAAGGGTTTGTGTCCAGAGTCCATGAAGGATATTTATATCCTATACCAGCCAGACAAACAAAAGGAAAAATGTGGCAAAAGATATGAACAAACTTTTTACAAAAGGAGATATACAGATGGTAAATAAGCAGGTGAAACTTGCTCAACAGCTCTACTCATCAGAAGAATGCAAATGAAATCCACAATAAAAAGACTCCACTGCACACCACTATAAAGACTAGAATTAAAAAGACTGGCAATGCTATGTCCTGGTGAGGAATGTGAAGTAACTAGAGCTCACATGGGAGAAGTGCAGAATGGGACAGCTTCTTTCTAAACCAGCATGACAGTATACTTTACGTCTAAATATATATTTGCTGTGCCACCCAATATTCCCACTTCTAGGTATTAAAATGAGAAAGTAAACATTATCTACATGGAGACTTATGTGAATGCTTATAGTAGAATTGTTCAGAAAAGGTCAAGTGGAAACACTGGAATGCCTAGTAAGCCGCACCCAGGCTATACTGCTGGCAAATACTACTCAGCCTTGTAACTGAGTGAGCAAAATGTTAACTTACAGAATATGAAGAAGTTTTTAAAAAGCTAAATGAAACAAGCCAAACCTAAAAAACTATCTACTGTCTGATTCCATTTATATTAAGAGTTAGAAAAGGTAAAACTCTGTCAGAACAGTGATTGCTGGGGTCAGGGATTGAAGAAAGTGCTATGATTCAAACATGTCCTCCAGATTCACGTGTTGGCAATTTTAATCCCAACGCAGTTGTGTTGGGAAGTGGGCCTAATGACAGGTGTTTAGTCATGAGGTGTCTGTTATCCTCAGAGTGGCTTCAGCACTGCAAGACTGGGTTTGTTATAAAAGTTAAGTGCAGCACTCTCACTCTTGCCCTCTATGGCCCTTTCCCTCTCTCCATGGAATGATACAGTATGAAGGTAATTTTGATTCTGGTGTCAGAAACATGTGTTTGGACTGGGGACTTGCTTGGCTCAAGTGGTAGAGGAAGAGTGAGGTCCTGAGTTCAAATCCACTACTGTCCCCCCAAAAAGAATCTACGTTTCCATAGAATTGCCAAAATTCATCAGATTGAACAATTAAAATGTGTGAATTTTGTTTATCTAATTTATATTTCAATAAATTTGAAAGGAATAATTCAAATTAAATGATAATGAAAATATAACATCAAATTCTTTTGATCAAAGCCAAATCAGCACTTAAGGAGAAATTTGTAGCTTAAAAGACAGAATTTTGTTCAAATTTTCACCTTACAATATTAGAAAAAGGACAACTTAAGCTTAAAGTAACTACAGGAAAGGAAATATTTAAAAAGAAATAGAAATAAGTAGCATAGAAAACAAACGTAAATAGAATAAAGTAGAAAATAAATAACACAGAAAAATTAAAAGCCAAGTTAATTATTTGAAAAGGCTTTTTAATGTTGATAACCTAACAAGACTATAATGGAGAAAGCAAGAAGGGATAATTACAGATATCAGATACAGTATTCAAAGAGATCATAAAAGAATATTTTAAACAACTTTATGCCAGCATATTTAAAAATATCAGATAAGTTGGATAAAGTCTTTTTTTTGAGGGGGGGGCAGTATTGGCAGCTGAACTCAGGACCTTGCTAGGCAGACCCTGTAGCACTTTAGTCACTCTGCCAGTCCAGGACAAAGTCTTTAAAAAATACTTTTATCAAAACTGATGCAGAAGAAATAGAGAGTCTGAACTATCCAAAATTGGCATGAAAATGGAATTTGGATTAAAAACCTGCATACAAAGAAAATGTCATGACTGGCAGAGTAGCTCAAGTGGTAGAGCACCTGTTTTAAGGTGTGTGGCCCCAAGTTCAAACCCCAGTACTGCCAAAAAAAAAAAAAAAAAAAGAAAAGAAAATGTCAGACCTGAGTGGTATCATGTGCTAGAAAACTCCCCTAAAACAGAGAATGAAGAAATAATTCTCAACCCTTTTCATGATGCTAGAACAACCCTGATACCAAAAATTTTTAAGGATATTATAAGAAAAGAAAATAATAGACTGATATTCCTCATGACCATATTTCAAATGTTTTTACAAAAGTATTAGCAAATAAGAACCCCGCAATATATAAAGTGGATAATACATTACAACTACGTGATGAATTATTAAGGAATGCAAGTTTGGTTTCATACTCAAAAAACAGCTCCTGGGCTATGGATGCAGCTCAATGGTAGAGTGTTTGCATAGCATGTATAAGGCCCTTGTATCTATCTCCAGCACCACACCGCACACACACACCACACACACACCACACACACACCGCACACACACACCACACACACACCACACACACCACACACACCACACACCACACACCACACACACACCACACACACCACACACACACACCACACACCACACACACACTCACACCACACACACACTCACACCGCACACACCACACACACGCACACACCGCACACACCACACACACACCACACACACCACACACCACACCACACACACCACACACCGCACACACCGCACATACCACACACACACCGCACACACTACACACACACCACACACACACCACACACACCACACACCACACCACACACACCACACACACACCACACACACCACACACACACACACACACCACACACACCACACACACACCACACACCACACCGCACACACACACCACACACACACACACCACACACCACACCGCACACACACACCACACACCACACCGCACACACCACACACACACACACCGCACACACACACCACACACCACACCACACACACCACACACCGCACACACCGCACACACACCACACACACCACACACCACACCACACACACCACACACACACCACACACACCACACACACACACCACACACACACACCGCACACACACACCACACACACACACACCACACACCACACCGCACACACCACACACACACCGCACACACCGCACACACCACACACACACTGCACACACCGCACATACCACACACACACCACACACACACACACCACACACCACACCGCACACACACCACACACACATCACACACACATCACACACACCACACACACACCACACACACACCACACACACACACCACACACACCACACCACGCACACACCACACACACACACCACACACCGCACATACCACACACACACCACACACACCACACACACACACCACACACACACCACACACCACACACACCGCACACACACCACACACACACCACACACACACCACACACACATCACACACCACACACACACCACACACACATCACACACACACCACACACCACACACACACCACACACACACCACACACACATCACACACACACCACACACTGCACACACACTGCACACACACCGCACACACACCGCACACACACCACACACACACACCACACACCGCACATACCACACACACACCACACACACCACACACACACACCACACACACACCACACACCACACACATCACACACACACCACACACCACACACACCGCCCACACACCGCACACGCACCGCACACACACCACACACCGCACACACACCGCACACACACCGCACACACACCGCACACACACCGCACACACACCGCACACACCACACACACATCACACACACACCACACACACACACACATACACACACACATACACACACCACACCCCCCACACACACTGCACACACACCACACACACACACCACACACATCAATTGCTATTCTTCTGACATATACTACAACATGAATGAAACTTGAGGGTTTTATGTTAAGTGAAACAAGACAGGCACAGTAAGACAAATACCGTATGATTTCACTTTATAGAATAGCTAAAATAACAAAGAAGAAAGATGGTTCCATGGCCGGAGGGGAGCTGGGAATAGGATTTGTTGCTTAAAGAATAAAACGTTTCAATTTCGCAAGATGAAAACGAGTTCTATAGATGGATTATGGCAGCATTTGGATCATATAAATGTACTTAATGTCACTGAGCTATTCATTTAAAATTGGTTTTGATTACAAATTCTGTGTTTGAAACAAATTTGATAGCAAATTTGTTTACAACAAAAAAATGGAAAAAATAAATTACTATAATTTGTCACATTAACAGAATGAAACAGAGAAAACATACTCATCTCAATCAATACAGGAAAAGCTCTTGGCAAAATTCAATGCCTTTAGGTGATTAAAAACTCATCCCAAGGACTGGAGAAATGGCACAGGTGTTAGAGTGGTTGCCTAGCAACCATGAGGCCCTGAGTTCAAACTGCAAAAAGGAGAAACTTCATAGCAAACTCTAAGAAATTTCTCCAATCTAATCTAATAACAGACATCAGGTAAAGCTAGCTAACAGCATGCTCAGTGGTAAAATACTCAAACGAAATGGTTAACTAGCCTTTTTATATAGAATTAAATTAATAATTAAATTTTTTCTCATAATTCAATCACCAGACTCAAGACTTTACTGGTAAATTCAATTAAACGTTTAAGGAAGAAATAATAAGCATAAGATTAAGAAAGGTTCAGAAAGGAAGAAGTAAGCTGTCTTCATTTACAGATGATGTGGAATATTACTAGAACTGAGAAACGAACTCAGCACATTTGCAGAATACAAAGTCAATTACACAAAATTATATACTAACAGCAAATAATTGGAAAGTTAAATTTGAAAAGCAATTCAATTTATATGAGTATCAAAGAATCTAAAATACTAAGAACTGAAGTTTTCGACATAAATTCAAAACCTTTGTACTAAAAAAAGATAAAGCATTGCTGAAAAGATAAGACATTGCAGATGTAAATAAATGGAATGAGGGAGAGACATGTCACAGTTGTGGACTTCATTCATCAAGCTTCAATGTCCTGATCTATCAAAAAAATAAGACAATAATTGTTAACTCGCAAAATTTTATGAGAATTTATTGAGATAACCTTTGTGGAAAGTTCCCTAGTATAAATTTATTTTATTATTACTACTTATTATTGTTGAGAAAAAAAATCCCAGTCAGGATATTTAATTTTAAAAAGTGTAGAAAAAAGAAAAATTGATTTGTGTTGAAAAATATTTTGCTGATGTCTCCCTAAAACCTTCATGAGGCTATTATTATAACAGCATCTTTCTGCACAGATAAGTTGTGGTTTGGCTCTTATGAAATAATTGTCACATGGGACATCAGTTAATGCAATTGAAACCTGAACTATGAAAACAGATTTTAGTTTCTTAAAAATGCCATGAGTGATTTTCTGCAGTGGAAATGGAGGATGGACTTTGTGGCAGATACAATGCTATTAGACCTCTGCTGGGATGGAATTAAATCAAGGAATTAAAAAAATTATTGCTTCATTTTAGCATCTGTAAGCCATAATCAAAGATCATGATATATATCCAACTTTATATAAATTAAGGTCAATGCAAATGAAGACATTTTCATATTTTTAGTACCAGATGGGAATGTAGCTACATTGTGGCAATGGATCTGAATACTTTGAAGTTTTTGGTTTTGCTAACAAGGGTTACCAAAATAAATTCAGTACAACTTAGACCTTTGCCTCTGGGCAGGCAAATGTGGTTCACTAGGGAAAACTCAAAAAAGAGGCAAGTGAACCTGGGCACACAATCTATGTAACTAGACCAAATGTAACAATATTCAAACATTAATGGAGTCAATATTAAAACACTCCCTTTCAATAATGGACTTAGAAACATATCAGTAATAAATAAATTTTAAATTATTCAAAAAATTTAAATTGAATAAATTTTAATTTATTCAAAATCTATATGCAGAGATTTTTTTCCATAAGACATTATAACCTACTTAATACTCAGCTCACCAAAGAGACTAGTGATAATTAAAGCACAGATACACAAGCACACACACAGTACAGCTGCTGCCCGTGTTATTCAGCCACCTAGTTGTTACAGAAGACAGTTATCTGCAGACTCTGGTGGACCGAGTCAGGCTTCCTTTTGGGCCACCACAGTATGGTCCCCACTTTGAAAAACCCAAAGAGAACTTTTGATTCATATTGTCATTTCCCAGCCAGAAAGTCTCATTTGAGAATAGGGGGATAACTATTATGTTAGGGACAAAGATAGTCAGTTTTACTACCTCTCACCATCATTAAGAGACACAGTAGCATATGAAGAAAGCCTGGAAAAAGGTAACCAAACAGTTGGTGCTAGAATAATGGGATTGGAGTGAATTTTGTTTTTATATTTTTATTGTTTTTTTTAAATATTATTTGTGTCTTTAAACTCTTGCTAGATTAACAAGTGCTCACACTGTGTAGAATTTTTGCTCATGTGAGCATCAACTTGTTTATTTTATACCATCTTGAGCATGGCCTTCATCCATTTCCATATAAACCTCCTGGTGTCTAAATTCTTTGCAGTCACAGAGTTGTTGGGACTAAAGGTAACAGTGATGTTTTAATCATGAGATCACTTTATTATAGGCACTTGAAAATTATATAATTGGTTTTAAGTACATTCTATAATTAAAAATTGTTTGAATGCTTAATAACATGTCATATTAATTTTAGACTTTCACCCTAACCTCCAGCCTCCACCCCAATATACCATCGCTATTTCAAGTCTTCCTAAAGCCTTGATTCCTCTAGACACTGGTAACCCTTCAGTGGTGATCTGACACTTTTGTTGGTCCCCCAACAAAATTATAGAAAAGGCTTTCTATAATTTGTCCCCACACTAACTATACCACTGCTCTTCTACATCCCATGAACAGAACTTCAGTTTCTCCTTCTTAAAAGTCTTCCCTCTTCTTTCAAGTTGCCTAAATCTTGTCTTGCCTTCCAGTCTAGTTTCTGTATCATTCAATTTAAGACATCTTTCTGAGTCACAGTCCAGTTTGTAAGCTCTTACAGGCTCAATATCCCTTATCTGAAGTACTTGGAACCATAGTGTTTTAGATTTCAGATTGTTTCAGATTTTGAAATATTTGCATATACAGAACAAGATATTTTAGGAATGAAGCCCAAGTCTATTTAACAGGAAATTCATTTATGTTTCAGAATATATACCTTCTACATATTACCTGAAGGTAATTTTATGCTACATTTTTAGTGTATCTGTGTTTTTTCTGAGACTTATCACATGAGGTCAGATGTGGAATTTTCTACTTGTGGCATCTTGTCCATGCTCAAAAAGTTTCTGATTTTGGAGCATTTTTGATTTTAGGTTGTTATATTAGGGGTGCTTAAACTGTATTTCTGAATTCCTGTGAAAACTTGCTATATATATAAAACAAATATATGCTCCTATTACCACCCAAACATAAATAAATGGATTATTTAAAATTGTTAATATATTTAATATTTTTAACTAGGTCAATATTCCTTACAACAGCTACCTTTTGCAATATTTATTTTATATTTTTCCTAGCCCTAGTTATTTACCCAAGAATTGTCAAGCTAGAATAACATGGTCTAAAGTAGACACTGGAGACTTGTACAATGAGCAAAGGTAGAGAATACTATATCCAGCCAGGAAGCAAGATTATGTTTCAACCTTGCTGTATTTTAACCAGAATGATATTGGCCACATCAGTTAATATTTCTCTTCCTGTGTTTTCTCATCTATGAACACAGCCAGAAAAGAGATGATTGTTTGGTCAGACTTGTTCTATTTCCAGGGACTATCTCATTCTACCATCAAGCATCTATTTTACTCTATGACCAAGCCTTCCCTTAAGAATTCTTGTCTATGATAACTTAATAAATTGTTTTCAGTAACCCCTCACCCAGCATTCTCAGGGGGATTTGCTAATACTGCTTGCTCCACATTACCCTCTTTCCCCTAGTTTTGACTCTGATCTGGAAACTTCTTGGAATCTGGAGTGTACGTACAGCAAACTCGCAGAGCAGGCATGCCTAGACTGGCTTCAGACAATCTGCCAGCCTGGCTGTGAGGTCAAGGTAACAGGCAGGCCAAGACAGAGCTAGGGCTCAGAACTGGAGGCTAAGTTAATAAAATTTAACCTGAGAAAAAGACCAGGCTGAACCAGAATGCAGGCCAAAGATCAGACTTCAAGCTGGAGTGGCTGCTGTGGGAGTTTCTAGAAGTCAACATCCAGCAGGAGCAAAAATGGGGGTGTGCTCTTGGAGGGGGGGCATGCAGGAGGAAGATCTTCACGATCCAGAGATCCCTGCTGCCCTGAGACACACTAGGAAGATTATCCTGGGCAAACCAGTTCAAGTTCAAACCGGCCTAAAGAATCAGGGAAAGAGGAGAATTCAGAGTGGGAGGTCAAGGCAGTATCTAGAAATTCAGGATTCCAGGACAGCAGGCTGAGCCCCTGAATTTGGCAAGCCATGGGGAAGGCCTGATTGTTCATGCCTTGAGTGTGCAGGCAGATGAGTAAGCTATAAGGCAGAATTCTGTTGTGCTGGGGAAGGCGATGCCTTCTCCATTATCAGACAGTTTAACAAAGCTCTACAGGACACAGTCTCCCCCATAGTCCTTACATGGCTGTTCACTGGCCACAGTGTAGAAAGAAGAGTGGCCTGTGATGTGCGAGGGTGAGTTGGGTACAGCTCTAACAACTGCAAAAGCATCTGGGGCCAAGCTATGGGATCAGCATTACTTAATACACAGTGAGGCATCTCTGAAGGACTCACAGTCTAGATCTGGGAGCAGAACATTTAATACCAATCAGACTCTCAGACCACCATGAGGACCTCACCAAGAGCCTCCTTCTGGCAATTGGTCCCTATTTCCTGTAGAGAATTAAAGAAGGAGGAGACTGAGACTGTGAGGGGGTGGAGAATGTGGCAGGGATCCTAACTTGCTTGCTTAAGGAAGTTCTTAACAAGTACCCATCTGCTTCCAAGGGAAGAAAACATCATTGACTTTACTTGCAGGTTCGGTTTTCTCATAACCAATTCTTGTCATCAGCAATCCGTGTCCCCCTGTTTCCTCAGCAACGGCGTGGTCCCTGTGGACTTAGTTGCAAATGCTCTTTCCTAAATAATCCATTGGCAATTAAAAGAAATCCAGATACCCACCACATTTTATTTCCTTAGTGAGTAATTATACATTTCTTTGGCTATTTAAATAGATTCTGTGAGTCAGGTAAAGGACATCGTCATGGTTAACCAAAACCTGTAATTTGGGGTACTTCACAATATTCTAAGCACTTAATCATACTTACAACTGACTATTAATGAAGCTTATACAACATTTTGCAATGCTGAAAGTGAATTTCTCTGCAGGCTTAGCAAGTATTAAGCCATTTAGATTTTACCAAATAAATATTATTCATGCTTTAATTCCTGGGAAAAGAGATTCAGAAGAGTGAGGTTAATGCTCCATCATCCCCAAGTTTAGCAATTATGCATTCCGCCTGGGATGCAAGAGCTCAGATTAAACATTCTTCAGGTTATTCCAAAACTTAGTGAATGTCAGTGACAGACTTAATTTTTATTAGTATTACTAATGAAGAGATGAGAGAGAAAACCAAAGCTTTGCTTTGTATGTATTTAAGACAAAGAGGTCCCTGTTTCTTTTTTAAGAATTACTGACATGTAGGAAAATGAATAAAAAGTTAGACTACTTCATTTTATGTGCCTTTTTTTAAAGAAAATGAAGATTAGTATGTTATCCATTTTAAAAAGAAAAGACTGACTATTAGAACTTGTTTAACAAATGCAGCACTGTAATAAAAGCCTTTAATGTGATAGCTAGAAAATGTTAAACAAAGAATAAAGAAGTCTGAGAAAGAAGACAGAATATGAATATTACCTATTTCTCCCATAGATAAGACTAATAATGCTTTTTAAAAAGAAGCAATTTTTTAGAGCAGGGAAAGACCAGACAGTAACTATTTTATAATTTGTGAACTACATACATTGTCTGTTTCATATTGAAAGCATTCGGTTTTTGGGTGGGTGGGGGTGCTGAAGATTGAACTCAGGGTCTCACACTTTCCAGGAAAGCACATTACCACTTGAGCTGCACCCCCAGTCCTTTTAGTTTGTTTTTCAGGTAGGGCCTCATGCCAACTTTGCTCAGGATGGCCCCAGACTGCCAGGGATCTTCCTACCTCTGCCTCCAGAGTAGCTGAAATTACAGACATTATCTGCCATGCTTGGATAAAAAATGTTGAAAATATTCTTAACACACACCTGTATAAAACAGGCATGAGTCATAAGACTCATAGTTCACAAGTGGTAGAGTTTACTGACTGCTGTGTTAGGCGTTAGGGCAGATGTTGCTAGAATTTGGTCACCAGAAATTTTACTTAAAGTTTTCAAGTACAAGTGTCCTTGACATAGAAACTTTGTATCTTTAATGGGTACTTGAAAAGTATCCTTTCCTTCTTGGAAAGTGGAAATTAATGAGTACAGTTTTACTTTTTCAAGAGAAAGGAACTTCTTTCAAGAAGTGCCTTCTCTTTCTTGTGACTTTTTAATTAGAGGAGCTCTGAAAACTTTGAAGCTTTCTCTCTCTCTTTCTTCCTCTCTCTTTCTCTCTCTCTCTCCTCACTATGTAGGACAGGCTGGCCTAGAACTCTTGATCCTTCTGGCTCTACCTCCCAAGTACTGGAATTACAGTTGTGCACCACCACACCTGACTGAGACATTGTTTCTTAAATTGCACTCTTGAAGTCACTCAAGGTCTCAACAAAATACTTAAGTTTTGTGTTTTCATTTATAAAGGTAAGAATAATTGATAAGCTCAAATTCAGGATCATCCAGGTGACTATTGTCAAAAGAGTCACAGGAATTCAGTGTCCTCTGAATTTAAGAGATCTGATTATTTAGTCTGATTAGACTGTTATCACAGAATGTCATAAATTGGGTAGACAATAAACACAAGAATTTAGTTCTCATAGTTTTGAGGCTGGAAAATCCACAGTCAAGGCAGATTTGGTGTCTGGTGAGGACCCGCTTTCTGGCTCATTAAATGATGCCTTCTTGCTGTGTCCTCACATGAGAAAGATCAAAGGGTGTCTGTTGGGCCTCTTTTATAAGAGCAATAATCCAGTTCATGAGGACAGAGCCAAATTCTGCAGCCCTACCTCTTAATGGTATAATTAGGGGTGAAGATTGCAACATATGAATTTTTGTGGGGATACATAAACATTTAGTCCATAATACTGCTAATAGGTATAGCAGTGAAGAGCAAAAACATCACAGTATCCTGTAGATGGGAAGATTTGACTGCAATTTGTTTTTAAAAATTGCAAATGAGTACATGTCATCTCGCAAGCAATTTCCTTAAGCTAGCCCAAATGAGCCATGTAGAAGAAAGTAGAGGGAGACACATGCTACTTACAAGTAGAGCTTTAACTTCTTAAATGATTTTTTTTTTTGCTTGGCAGTACTGGAGTTTGAACTCATGGCTTTGCGCTTGCTAGGCAGGCATTTACAATTGAGCCACATCTTCAGTCCAAGTGCTTTAACTTCTGCAAAGCTACATTGTTGATCACACTCAGATATCTTCATTAAGTTGGATTTCACTGGATTTAGTTTATATAGTTTTTAACTTCATTTTAGTTTTTTACTTGTATAATTATAACAAAAAGACCCAACAAGTCAGCACTGAAGGTGTATGTGTTCTTCAAAAGATACCTGTTTCTAATATCCAAGCTATGAAATCAGCATAGGTACACATTAACAGATGAATGGATGTAAAAATGTGTCAGCTGGGCACCTGTGACCCACACCTGCAATCCTAGATACTGGGGAGGCAGAGGTTGGAAGGATCTTGGTTCAAGATCAGCCAGGGAAAAGAGCTGGTGAGACCCCTATTTCAATCAATAGCTGGGCGTGATGGCATGCTCTGTCATTCCAGGTTCAGTGAGAAGTGTAAAATAGGAGGATTGTGATGCAGGCTGGCTTGGGCAAAATGTGAGACCCTGTGTCCAAAATAATCAGAGCAAAACAGGCTGAGTAGTAGAGTGCCTACCTAGCAAGTGCAAAGACCTGAGTTCAAGTCCCAATACTACCCAAAAAGAGAAAGAAAAAGAAAATGTGGTATATATACACAATAGAGTTTTATTCAGCCCTAAAGAAAAATGAAATTATGCCATTTGCAATAAAATGGATAGAACTAGAGATCACATTAAGCAAAATAAGCCAGACTCTCTCATATGGAAAATCTAGATTGTTTTAAAAAGACATGAAAGCAGAAAGGGGACTATTTGGGAAGAGGAAGGGGACCAGCAGGAAAGAGAGGGGAGAAGAAAGGGTAATGGGGTGGTAAATATGATTAAAGCACAATATATACATAAATGAAAATTTCATAATGAAATCCATTATTTTGTATATAAAAAAGAATGACATCTATATCTTATTCGGAGAAAAACATTCACCAATATTGCACCAAAAAGCAAAAAGCTTTTGCTATTGACTAAAATGAACATATGTGCACAGCTCTTAATAATGAAGACAGTTTAAGCCAGAGGTAAAAGCCTATTACAGATATTATTGAACAGAACAAATTCTAGAAATGTAATAATTGAGATAATATTGAAAATTAAGGCAATTATTAGACTTTACCTGAAATTCATGTTACTGCCTTCACTGAAATAAAATCTTTCTTACACTGTCACATATTTTGAAGAAATACTAAGCACTTCCTTATTGTATTTTTTTATTTTCTGTATTATATATATATATACTTAAAAAAATTTAGCCTTGTTTTTGCTATCTGAGTGTTGTACAGGCTTTAAGAGTCCAAATAAGATTCTTGTGTGGTTCCTAATCCTTTTATAATTAAATCTGGTGGCATTAAAGAATAAATATAGTATCAAAATATGAATCGTCTCTCACTTGGTTCAAATTAGATGAATTACTTTGCATGCTTAATGATTAAGCTTGTTTGTGCAATTATTGTCTTGGTTTAAATATCACCTATTATCTGACTTTGCATTCATGTGCTATCCTCAACTCCTGGCTAAAGTGAGATCAGCATGCTAGAAAGAATTTGGATGAACCCTGTTTTACTTTTCATATGTGCAGTTAAGAACTTTGGTTCTAACTCTAAAACACAAATTCCCCTTGGGCAAAAAAGCACATTTCTGCATTTTTCTCTTTTTTTTTTTTCTTTTGTAATGTTAACATAGCTGTGATCCTTCTTCAGAGTTCCCTGTCTTTTTTAATGAGGAAGAAGATAAAAGCAGGATCTCATAGTTTTTTGGTCTCAGGTTACCTTTATACTTTTAAGAATTATTAAGAACCCCAAAAAGATTCTGTCTGTGTAGATTGTATCTCTTGCTGTTTACCATATTAGAAATCAATGTTAAAAAAAAATAGAGATATTTATAAATGTATTTGAAATAATAATACAATAATGATAAACTCATTATATGTTAACATAAATAATGTATTTTTTGCAAAGTAACTATGTTTTCCAAAACAAAAATCTTAATAGAGAAGTTTGGTTTTATTTTACATTTTTGAAGACCTTTTTAATGGCTGACTTACAAGAAAAGCTGGGTTTTCACATCTTTCTGCATTTGCTTTGCTATTTTGTTTGGATGAAGTATAGTTTAATGTCAGGTTCTGCAAAATGCATTAGTAGGTGATTTTGTGGTGCAAACATGATGGAGTGTACTTGCACATAACTTAGACAGCTATGACTATATCATCTCACAGGATCTCTCTCATGTGTGGCCTTTCATTGACAGAAGTGTCATCACATAGCACGTGACCGCACGTGATAAAAATCTGGCTTCATGCAGATATGATGTTGGAAAAGGCAAGACTTTCTATTAAACATTAGTTGCACTGGTTTTTTCTTTTTTGGGGGGGTAGGGAGCAGGGAAGGTGCTGGGGATCAAACCCAGGGCTTTGCACATGCTAGGCAAGAGCTCTACCACTGAGATACAGCCCCAGTCCTCTTAAAGGTTAGTTGCAATATGAAATTTGAAAATTGTATCAATGAAATTTCTATACTCTGTTGCATTAAAATTCACTACTCTAAAAAAAATTCTCACTTGTCTATCTTGCACTTTAAACAAATATTTTACTCATGGCTTTTGTATTATTAAATATTGGTCATCTGGAAATTTGACTCAATGAGATATGCAGATCGTATAAATGTTGATGCATGCCATTATACAGTATCAAAAAAATCACATCTGTTCATATCCTCACCAGTCTCAGCAGAACAACAACAAAAAAGTGTTTTAGTTTTCAAAGCTGTCACGTTTACAATGGCAGCTGCAGGTTTTCTAAAATTCAAATTTTCACTTGAAAGCTAAGACATTATCAGTTGGAACAAATAACTGCCAAGTCTTTTTTGGATATGACAGACACATGTTGATCATTTTTAAGAAAATATCTGCCAAATATCAAAATATGAAGAACTATAGCTTGTCAATTGTTCTTCCAAATAAAAAGTGTCCCATGAAAAAAGTGGCCAGTTCAGCTGGAAACTCAACAGCTCAATTACTTTTCCTTGAGACGATCAGCCACCATACTTTGCTACACAGCAGAGGCACTTTCTGGCAGTACTATTGTGTCACATAGAACATTGTTCTCAAAGGCTGAGATTTAATAAAATTAATAATATTTATTGCTTCATCTAAGGCAATTTTCAGTGAAATTGGTTTTTTGTTTATTTATTTATTTATTTATTTTGGCAGTACTGGGGCTTGAACTCAAGGCTTACATGCTTGCTAAGCAGGTGTTCTGTCACTTGAGCCAAGCCACTAGCTGTTTGTTTTAATATGAATGGGTGGCATTGGTGATGACAAGAACAGTTTGGTGCCACAGCTTTGAGCCAGGCCAAGGTACCCACAAATGCTTTCTCGTCCAGATCACAATAAACATCACTTAAAAAGAGAAATCATTGAAAATGACCTTCTAAAAGGCTCTTGGTGATTTCTAGGGCTCTAACAGACACACTTGAGAACTGCTGCTATTTACACTGGGAAATAAATAAGAAGAAAAAGAAAAAGAAGTACAAAATATTGATTTACTACAAGCTCTTGAAATTCATTTCTTTAGAGAGATTTCCACAAACACTTGATGTTTCTTTCTTCTTAAGCATTTCATTAATTCACCCATGCAAAAGACATTAATCGAGCACTTCTTATATTCCTGGCCCTGAGCTATGTTTTGGGGCCACAAAGGTAAGTCAGAGTTTTCTGACCTGAAATAACTTACAACCTGGAAGGGAAAGGGGTGTAAGTAAATACACTTACACAGAAGAGTGTTATTGATTCTATATTAAAGTGTAACATAAGGAAAGGAATGGATAACTCAACCTGAGGGTACTGAACAAAAGTTCTGTAAAAGTGAGTAAGTTGAGTTTTGACATTGGCACAGGCATCCCTCAGACCAATGCGGGAAGCATTACAGGCACAGAGGTAGGAACAAGTACACTAAGGAGAAAATAAGGTGAGAATGGTGCATTATTAAGTTAGTAGTTATTGACTTGTTCTCATATGTTAAGACATACCACCAACCAATTAAAAGGACATGTCACTTTTAGAACCATTGCTTTCTCTTCTCACTTCTTTTTAAGGTAAAGAATTGCTTTGTTGACATAGCACTTAATAGACAGATTCAATGATATGTTAAAAGCCCAATGGAGGGAAGACCAAATATGTAGCAATAGAGGCTGATTTTTCAGATGTATATTAAACTTGTACAGTGAATAACCCAAATTCTTTGGAAAATTAGTATTTCTGGTTATTGTTAATTTAAGTCTTTACACACTTATCTTTGAGATGTAGAGGAGAACAAAGATTCATCCTATGCATTATTTCTTAGAGTTTGAGAGAGAACCAAGGAGATCCCTTGTGTATATTAGACTATCTTATTTGGTAAGTTGTCTTCAAGTTCCCATCGCCTCTGTAACATCCAAAGAAAGTCAAAAGAAAAGGAACATATTTCAAACTTTTAATGGTGTTCTCAATGCTACCTTGTGCTTTTTGTAATGAGATTATGGATTCATTCTGAAAGAACTGTAAACTGTTCATCTATTTTTAATTTTTAAAATTGATATCTATAAGAGCATGGCTGTTTTATACAAGTTTGGGCTTGAATATTGCATTCAGCAGCCACAGGAACTTATTAGGTTATTGCAGTCTGTCTGGGTCTTGGTTTCTTCAGATGTCACGTTGTACTTGTCTGGTAAAGTGGTTATGGAGTTAGAGATAATAGTGCAAGTCGGGTGCCTGACACATGCCAAGCAGTCTGTACATTGTTACTTGGAGAAGTGCTGTTTACATTTCAAGGACATTGACATTCTCTGAGTTTGATGTTGCTTGAAAGCCTTCTTTCCTGCCCAGTGGCTGACTTTCCCTTTTCTTATTGTTCTAAGAATACTTGGCCATTTGGGCCATTGTAAACAGCAACTATTGTTTGGTTTTTCCATCGATGGGAGAAGGCTTCCTGGAGCCTGGCTGACAGAGCTCTCCGTCTGATCTAACAGCTTGGGGAGCTGGAGGCAAAGCCCAGCCCTCTTCTCACTTCCTTCTCTAGGAAAAGAACTGTGTCTTCAACCAAAATAGATCTTCATCGTCCCACAAACACCACCTAGAATAAATACAAAGGAAACGAGGGCAAAAACCCACCATAAGAGTTACTGAGGCAAAATTCTTCCAAAAATAGAAAGATTTTCAAACTTTGTAGGAGGCAGTAATGGGTATCACAATGTATGAACACCATTTGTCAATTCCAGGTCATATATTGAGTAAAATGCCAGTGGTTCTATTGTAATTAATGAAGCATAGATCTCTTATCTAGAGAAATATGTCTATGTGGCTACATTTATAAACAAAGATAAGTTAGTCAAAAGTCCTGAAAACCAAATCCACCTAAGTCTATGTAGCTTAGTGGAAAGCTGGCATGAAAGCAATACTAAATTTTAGCTCCTTCACAGCTGTAATGAAACTTGGAATAAAAACCATGTGATTCTATTTCTTTGTAAATTATGAAAACTAAAGCTGTGGATGCAAATTAATAATAAAACTGGGGGGTGGGGGGGGCAGAGGACAGCACCAAAGAAAAACATTGTTCTAGAAGAGTAGCTACTTGGGTAATAAAATTTTGACTTTGTAACTAATTTATTGCTAATTCCAATTGTTTTTATGAAATAAGATAATGGTTTTTATCAATAAAAGATTGACTATTTTTCCTCTTAATTGGACAATTTTCCTATTGCCAGGATAATCTAAAAAAGTTGAAGAAAATGGATATTCAAATCAAAATTCTGGGTCAACTTATTGGTTATATTATTTGACAAAATTTGAAAGATGTCAGCTTGTATAACTTCTCAGACATTAAAAGCCTCATTTGCATAAACAAGTTGTAGTCCTTATTTCATGAGGAAACCAATTCATAAGAAGACTGCAACCTGGACTGGTGGAAAACTATGAAATGCCTGGCAAAGAAAGGTGTCTCATAAAACTTCAGAAAAGGTACTTTACTTAGCGGACACCAGAGCTTATATAAGGCAGGATGACATGGATATGAAGCGGGATCAATGGAAAACAATAGGCCTCAGAAGCAGATCTAAGTCCGTCTGAAGACAGAAGTCAAGGGGAAAGGATGTACTATGCTCATTGTTATGAGCAAAATACAAAAACATGTAAATATTGTATATGCAAGAAGATAGCACCATGCTCTTCTGTTATCTCCGAAAGTAAATTCCAGAATATGAAGGAGCTAAATAGAAAGGAAGGAAAACTATGGAGCTGTTTGGAGAAAATTTAGGAAAACTCTTTATAACTATGGGATGAGGGAAGCTATCTTTAGCAAGATGGGAAGCATTGGATAAATAATTGAATATATATTTTATAGAAACTATTCATTGTCTTGAGTAATACATAGTTCATAAAGAAAAAATAGAAAAGTTTGGTTAAATAAAAATTTTTAATGCATGTAGAATAAGGCAGAGAAGAAGTGATCCTCTAAGAGAAAATATTTACAACACATATAGGACAATGGCTTAATATCCCTAATACATCAAAAAGCTTTTAGAAGTTAATCAAAGAATGATAAATGTGAGCAGGTATTTCACAGTAGAGGAAATACAAAGGACCAATAAACAAAAGGGATGCTTGCTATCATTTAAGGTGGGCAGAGACAGTGTTTCTGCCAGAATAATATAATGAGTCCTCACACTCAGTGTGGATGAAACTTTGGGGTCATGGTTACTCTTGAACACTAGGGATGGTTCTATAAATTGCTTTAGCCCAGAAGTAATCTGCCAGCATTTGTGAAAATATAAAAGTACACATATACTTTAGCTACAATCTCAATTCTGGGTATATATAAGAAATAAAAACACAAATACATAAGCCATGGATATAAGAATTCATGTTAAGAATTAGGGAGAGATGCATCCAGGTTGAGGAGAGATGTGAGTGGGTTTGAAAGAGAGCAATTCCAATAAGCAAAAAGTTGGAAGACACTGGGAGAAGGGGACCTGATGCTGACAGCTACAAATAAATAAAAGCCTGGGAAAGTGGAGATCCCAGCTAGACTGGTGAGATCTGAAACCAGAAGAAAACTGGGCCTCAAATCTAAGTGGAGGCTGGGGAGGATGGCAAGAGCCCACAAAGAAGCTGGTGTAGTTAGCTGGGTCAGGCTCAAACAGTCTGACAAAAGTCACCATAGCCCCAGTATGGTACAGGAACCATCTGGACTCCAAGGGCTGGAGCATCTGGGACCAATAGCCCAGGCCCAGATAGGATGAGAGATGTCTCTGCATCACTGTGGTTACTGAAGACTAGATGGTTTCCCCATTCCCACTGATTTTCTAGCACTAAATAAACCCTCTGAAATTTAGTACAACTACACAGAAAGGAAAGGTGTTCCAAATTAACTAAGACAGTCCACACCTAAAATGAAGTTTTAAACTAGCAATTAATTTAATTAAGTGAAAATTAAATTCTATTTCTTCCTCATCAAAGTTGTGGACTCATACCAATCACATACTTTTTTATATATCTCTATATATGAACTATTAAAAGAATAATTGTTAAGAGAGGTTTGACTCTTGGGGGGGTTGGGCAGAAGCTATATAGTTAGAAGGAGAAAGACTACTGATCTTACTTTAGTCACTTCCGTAATGTTAGAGTGAGTAGGTATTAACTAAAATAATACAAATTACAAAAACAAAAAAGCAGGTACAGAATGTGTTTATAGTACATGATAAACTTCAATATTCAAAAATGTCTATTTCTAGTATTTCTAAACTTCAGTTTACTAATTTATAAGATGAGAGATTTGGGCTAAGTGCTTGATAAAATCTCTTCCTTCTCAAAAATTCTCTTAAGGCAGTGAATTTCCTGTTCTTGAACTGTACAACCAGATATGGTAGGAAGAAGTCACTTTTGTGAGGGACCTTGAATAAGCAAAGAATTCTAACTTAATGTCTAAAGATAATGACTATAGGAACAACAGTAGAAAAATAGAATTGTACCAAGAAATGGAGGCTTGGTAATTAATCTCACGTCTGCCAATTACTTTCTGCCTGAACTTGGGCAAGAAAATTTAAACACTTTGGGTTAGATTACATCTCTAAAGCAGAAGTTTCTAAAACCCAGCTGTACATTAGAATCTATTGGAGATTTGTAAAAATATACATTCCATATGCCCAAAAGAAATGTCACCAAAAGACAGGTATGACAATGCTTTTGGCAGCACTATTTGTTATCACTCAATAACAGAAACAATTCAAACAGCTTGTCACAAGTAGAATGGATAAAGACATGTTGTGCTCATGTGACTGGATACTATAGAGAAGAGGTCAGCAGACAGTTTTCTGTAAAGGCCAGAACTTTGTCACCCATACAAACCCTCTGCCACCAAGCTCTGCCATTGTAATAGGAGAAAGTGGCTGAAGAAAATACTGAAGCAAAGTAGCCCTGCTGATGTTTTAATAAAACTTTATTTACAAAATAGGAGCTTGATCTCTTACTATATAACAATGAGAATAAACTATAATCACATGCAATGACATGGGTGAAAGACACTGTTGAGTGAGTGAGAGAAGCTAGATACAAAAGAACACATGCTGTGTGATTCCATTTATAGACATTTCAGAATTGGGCAAAAATGAGCTATGATGTTAAAAGTCAGAATATAGTGATTATCTTGGGAGAGAGGGTGGTTTAAGAGGAGACCCAAGGAGATGTCTTTTGTGCTAGATTAGTCTTTTACTTGACCATGCTCACTTTATAAAAATAAATTTGTAAACTTAGAGGATTTGTACACTTTTTTTCTAAAGTAAGGTTTATTTCAATGCAACATTTATAATAAAGAAATAAAGATGTTAGGATCTCATTATGTAGAATCTGAGTTAGTTGGTCAGGTTTGATATTTGAGGATCTTCAGCCTTGAAGAGGTAAGTAACCTTCCCAAAGTCACAATGTCCACAGAGCTGAGACAGAGGGCCATCTCTTATAGTATTGGGGATGAGGTGAGTCAGCCCTATAGAAAACAAGGGCACAGCATCTGTTCTTCAGAACTGAATGAGAATTTGCTCAAAGGAGCCAAGGTTACATTCCAGACTTCAGCCTAGAGTGATATTTGCACTCTCACCTGATTGTTCTCATTGCCTTCTGCCACCTGGGTGGCACTCAGTTCAAAACTTGGCAAACAGTTGATGGAGCTGGGAGGCTGCCAAGGGACTTTCTAGACTCAGCAAGGGTGCAGAAGTCAGCTCTCAGAGTGGATGATCTCAGTGTTCTTTATAAGAAGCCATGGTGACATAGCAGACACAACTGAATTTTCGGTTCAAAGAGGTACAATTTCACATTCTGGTTTTGCAAATGGTTGACAAATTAATGAATTTTACTCAACTTTAATTTTTCTCATCTGTAAAATACGCATGAAATCTACCCCCACTGCACCTCCTCCACCCCTCCCATGTGGAATATATGATGGAGAACTAGCAGCCTCTTCAACAAAAACTGCTGGGAAAACTGGTTAGCAGTCTGCAAAAAACTGAAACTAGATCCATGTATATCACCCTATACCAAGATTAACTCAAAATGGATCAAGGATCTTAATATCAGACCCCAAACTCTTAAGTTGATACAAGAAAGAGTAGGAAATACTCTGGAGTTAGTAGGTATAGGTAAGAACTTTCTCAATGAAACCCCAGCAGCACAGCAACTAAGAGGCAGCATAGATAAATGGGACCTCATAAAACTAAAAAGCTTCTGTTCATCAAAAGAAATGGTCTCTAAACTGAAGAGAACACCCACAGAGTGGGAGAAAATATTTGCCAACTATATATCAGACAAAGGACTGATAACCAGAATATACAGGGAACTTAAAAAACTAAATTCTCCCAAAACTAATGAACCAATAAAGAAATGGGCATGTGAACTAAATAGAACTTTCTCAAAAGAAGAAATTCAAATGGCCAGAAAACACATGAAAAAATGCTCCCCATCTCTAGCAATAAAGGAAATGCAAATTAAAACCACACTAAGATTCCACCTCACCCCTGTTAGAATAGCCATCATCAGCAACACCACCACCAACAGGTGTTGGCGAGGATGCGGGAAAAAAGGAACCCTCTTACACTGTTGGTGGGAATGTAGACTAGTACAACCACTCTGGAAAAAAATTTGGAGGCTACTTAAAAAGCTGGACATCGATCTACCATTTGATCCAGCAATACCACTCTTGGGGATATACCCAAAAGACTGTTACTCCAGAGGCACCTGCACATCCATGTTTATTGCGGCACTATTCACAATAGCCAAGTTATGGAAACAGCCAAGATGTCCCACCACTGACGAATGGATTTAGAAAATGTGGTATCTATACACAATGGAATTTTATGCAGCCATGAAGAAGAACGAAATGTTATCATTCGCTGGTAAATGGATGGAATTGGAGAACATCATTCTGAGTGAGGTTAGCCTGGCCCAAAAGACCAAAAATCGTATGTTCTCCCTCATATGTGGACATTAAATCAAGGGCAAACACAACAAGGGTATTGGACTATGAGCACATGATAAAAGCGAGAGCACACAAGGGAGGGATGGGGATAGGTAAGACACCTAAAAAACTAGCTAGCATTTGTTGCCCTTAACGCAGAGAAACTAAAGCAGATACCTTAAAGCAACTGAGGCCAATAGGAAAAGGGGAACAGGTACTAGAGAAAAGGTTAGATCAAAAAGAATTAACCTAGAAGGTAACACCCACGCACAGGAAATCAATGTGAGTCAATGCCCTGTATAGCTATCCTTATCTCAACCAGCAAAAACTCTTGTTCCTTCCTATTATTGCTTATACTCTCTCTACAACAAAATTAGAAATAAGGGCAAAATAGTTTCTGCTGGGTATTGGGGGGGGAGAGGGAGGGGGCGGAGTGGGTGGTAAGGGAGGGGGTGGGGGCAGTAGGGAGAAATGAACCAATCCTTGTATGCACATATGAATAATAAAAGAAAAATGAAAAAAAAATTTTTTTCTCGTCTGTAAAATACGCATAAAATCTACTCCCACTGCACCTCCTCCACCCCTCCCATGTAAAAAGGATTTTTTCTTTTCTTTTTTCATTGAGCCAACATTGTTAAGCCTTTTACAAAGATTAACTCATTTAATTCTTGTCAGTAAGGAAGGTTCATTTGTGGTCCTCATTTTATAATGAAGAAAATAGGAATCAGAGAATTTAAAGTGACCTGTTCAAAGTCACTTTACACTCTGTGATCATTGCTGTGACAATGATCATGCCTGACAACTGTCACTAGTCTATCCAACACACAAAATTTGATAGAAGTTAATTCTGCACTTCTTTTTTCTTTAAAACACTATGAATTGGAGCTGAGGCCTGGCAGTCAAAAATTCTGAATTCTGGGCTGGGGATTGTAGCCAGGGTAGAGCCCTGGCCTGGCATGTTCAAGACCGTAGATTCCTATCCCAGCACAAGAACCAAACAAAACCAAATCAAGCCACCTGCTTCTATCACCTCTACTTCCTCACCAGCATAATAAAAGCATAGGATTAGGCAACTCTTTTTAAGCATTTCTTCCCAAGCCAAATAAATTTTTATTCTCCCTGGGTCTGAATGTTTGCTCTAAACAAAAGATGACTAAATTGTCTTTGTCCTAAAATTTCAAGGAAAAGTTGCATTGGTTTCCATAATCTGAGGTTTGTTTTTTTTAACGTTTAAAATATTGGTGTTTTTTACTTACTAAACTTTCCTCTGTGTGCTCACATACACACACACACACACACACACTCGCCTCATCCAGTCCTGCAGTTCTTATCTATGCCTTTATTCTGGGAATACCTAAAGCATAGTGACACATTACCAAGGACTCCCTTGAAGGGGAACTGTCAACTTGGGTGGAAAAGCAGAAGTTTTAGCTATTTTCTTCAGGTTTCTGTACCAATACTATTCTATTACTCTCTCCATCTACATGAAATGAAGCATGTGACACAGAAGTTCTCCCCTGACCTGACATTTGAATCGTTCAAATTCATCCAGAACTGAATCAGCTATTCTTACTAGAATAAGCTATACACTTTTGACATATTGCCAACTCACCAAATAATGCTGGATTTGACTTCCTACAAATTGAAAAGTGGTGATCATGATACGGTTGTTGGTGAAAGTGCTGATAAAATATAATTCATTCTTTCTTTTGAAAGCAAATTATCCTTTTTTTTGGCAACACTGGGGTTTGAATGCAGTGCCTCACACTTGCTTGGCAGGTGCTTTTACTGCTTGAGTCATTCCACTAGCCCAGCAAATTAAAATTGTGTATCACAATTAGAAATCACTTGACCAACAAGTACATTTGAAGGGTAAGGATGATAAAGTCACAGAATAAGCTAATAGTTGTTTTATTTTACTTATTTCTTTGTCATTTGCTCACATTCCAATATTCAATTCAAGGGACAATTGGTTTTGTTAATGTCATTACAGAAGTGAAAAACAAAGGTTCATTTCAATGAGGCAATATTTTGCTCTCGGTGCAAGTGAATTTGGGAGTAACACTTAAAGTCAGTTGTAATATATGGAAAACATATTGGAAAAATTACATTTTTAAAACAAGCCAGAGAAAACACTGTTAATTTTGGAAGGCACGTTATCCAGTAACATTGAAAGATTTAGTGTTCTAGTAACAGGACTTTGGAATTCCAAAACATGGATAAATTGTCATTTCCATTGTTTTGTTTAGTTTGGTTTTACTCCAGGAAGTGAGGAGACACTTGTCCAGACGACAGCATAGACGACAAGTCGTAATGTGAGTGTTTCCTATCTATAAGACAGGAAATGCCTTCCCACTCTGCACATGACTCCCCGCACAGCTTGCTCATTGTTTTTGGTACATCCATTTGCTTCTTTGTTCTAAATTCTATGCATTGTGTACAGATGAGGCAGAGGGAAAACTACAGTTACAGAACAATAGGCCTACTCAAGAAATTGCTCTTCTGTTATCCAAGGGCACATGAAGAGCTTACCACTGATTTATGAGGAGACATTAGGTATAAACTGAAGGTCTTGCTACAATAGCCTTACAAAAACCTCATACTAACAATCTGTCAGTCACACGTGTGTGCACACACACGTGCATGCACACACATCTGTACATATACACATATTGCTGTTCAGATGATGCTGGATTTTTTCTGAAAAGCAATTGCTAAAATTCAGTTTTAACAATGAATATGTTTTGAACTTGCATTTTTCTGAACTTTGCTGTTTGATCATGCAGACTGTTGTTTGGATCTGATATGTCCCCAAAGATTCATGTGTTGAAGGCATGGTTCCCAATGCAGTGATGTTCTGAGGTAGGGTTTGGGGCAGTGATTGGATTACGAGAGCTCTGACCTCATCTGTGGATTACGATGGGTTTATAATTTCACGGACCACTGAAAGGTGGTAAATTTAGGAGGTGGGACCTAGTTGAAGGAAGTGGTTCCCTTCTCTCTCTCTCTCTCTCTCCTTACTGTCTTCCATGAGGTGAGCTGCTCTGTTTCAGCACATACTCCCTGCCATGATGTCCTTCCTCACCCTGGACCCAGAAGCAACAGGGCCAAATGACTATGGACTGAAAGCTCTGAAGAAATGAGTCAAAATACACCTTTCCTCCTTTAATTGTTTTCCCTAAGTATTTTGTCACAGCCCAGAATATTTTTCTTCATCATTTTCACACTGATTTATCCTGCTTTTGAATTTGCCCACTTGGAAGTGTCATGTAAATTTCTCTTGAAAGACTGGAGTTGGCCAGCATTCAACTAGCACATTCTCTGCAGTGCCTGAAAGGTATGCTTTCATTGCTGCAGAAAAATAAATAATAGTTAATGCATTTAAAAATTATCAAATGATGCTATCTGAAACTTGAAAATGTACAGTAATAATGAGCATATTTGGTATCTTCCTCATTTCTGATAAAATTATAGCAATATTGTTATTTCAAACCAAAGTAAAGAAAGCAATGGTAGACCAATCTACAGCACATTTTTATTACAAAAATCTTATTTTTACTTTAGTTTCAGTTTTAAGGCAGTTATTTGGTTCAAGGCTAGAATGCTGGCCCTCAGGATTTGAAAAGAGAATTAGTTGTTGACAGAGCCATGCTCCCTCCACTCTTCCAGCTTCCAGCCCCAGGCATGGTTTGGTTTATAGCAGTCTAACTGCAATGTTTGCCTTGTATTTGCATGTGTGACTTCTCCATGGGTCTATGTCTCATATATATATATATATATATATATTTTGTGTGTGTGTGTGTGTGTGTGTGTGTGTGTGTGTTTCTCCGTGTGTTTCTCCTTTTCTTATAAAGATAGCAGTCTTTGGGTATTAAGAATACATCTTATTCCTTATGAGCTCATTTTAACAAATTATATCTCAGTGACACTGTTGCAAATAAGGCCATTCTTAGATATTGAGACTAAGACATCCACACATCTTTTTGGGAAACATATTTTATCCCATAACATCTGCTACATTAGATTATAGCATGAATAAAACAAAGTTCAAGTGCAAAGAGAAACATTGAGCAAACCAAGTCCCAAAATATCAGTTAGTGATAAGTACTGTATGGACAATTATATAATAGGATTTGCACTTAGGTTGTGTGGTCAGAAAGATCATTCCAGGGTGACCTTTTTTAAACTGAGATTCTAAGATAGGAAGCAGGTGGCCCTGCAAATACAGAGGAAAGGATTCCAGGGAAAGGCCTCCAGGAGGAAGACATCTGCCCCTGTCCCATTGCTCACAGCAAAATCTGTCAGCCTGAAGGTTTCTATTCCTTTATGAATTGATGTATTACTTCACCAGTGATCTACCTAAATTGTGGCTTCTGGTGGATTATTTTCTGTGAAGTCATAGATAGATGGGACAGCAACCCAGGGAATAGAACTTTTCATGTTGTAAAACAAATTCATCTTTAGTTTATGGGCTATGAAACAATTTTTTTATAGTTTGACAGCTCCTTTCCAAATATAAACTGAAATATCATTGCAAGAATTGTAGACAATAACTAGAGAAATTGTTAGTGGTTACAAAGTCCTACCCATATTTCCTTAAATGACATCAGATCTGATTTGCATCTATGTGTTCATAAGACATTAGGAAAATTTATATGACAATCATCCCCAAATTTATCTTGAAATTAGACCTGAAATAATATAGAAATAACTATTTTTGATGAAATATGCTTATATTTAACAGAAGCCACATTTGACCTTGCTTCCCTTTTTAACTAGACTCTATAGTATGAGACGTAGTAATCTAAGGCTGAGATATAAGTGGTTTTGTCTCAAAGAAAATCAAAACATTGATGACAAAATGAAAAACTGCAGAGAAGATTTAAGGTCCAAGAGTGCTTACAGGTCAGATTGGCATTTGCTTTCTTTCCTTTCCTTTTCTCTTTTCTTTCTTTCTTTTTTTTTTTTTTGTGATAAAGCTGGGGATTGGACTCAGGATCACACACATGCTAGGCAAACAGCCTACCTCTGACCATATCTCCAGTCCTGGATTTGTTTTTTTAATGTTCCCTATAAGGTTTACAGTTAAAGAAAAAAAAATAGGAACCCCCCCCTTTTTTTTTAGGAATTTTGTTGTTTGCAGACATAAGCATATTTTACTCATTGAATTATTAACTTTTCCATATGCCTGTCAACTTTCAGAAAAGGACCAAGAACTTGTAAAATAATGTGTCAGAGGCTGTGATTCAGAGAAAGAAGAAATGCACCCAGCTCCCAGAATAACCTCAGGACTAACCCAGTTGACGCTCAAATGAGAAGCTTTCTAAGAACATGACTGCTTCACAATAACTGTCACAAATTCTCTCAGATTTTACAAGGACCAAGACCTCTCAATAGAAAAGTACAGCTCCCCTGTAAGTTTTATCGAAATACTTATTTCACAGAAAGTTTCTATGCATTCTCTCAACTTTTAAGGATTTATCATTTAATCTATTTTCCAAAAACAAATGGATAAGAAGGTGAGCTGTACTTTTCTATTGAATTATGTTTTAAGTAATTGCTTTGGAAGAAACACAGGGACCTAAACACGAGGCCACTTCTATTCAATTCCTTAGGATCCATTTCTACTATTCTAAACCAGTGTTCATTCATTTACAGGATGGTGAAAGCCAGTCTCCCACTCGCCCTACCTCCCACCCCAACCTGTGGTTCCTGGAGGCATTACTTAGACTCAGGCAAGGAGTACCCAGTGTCCTAGTCGAGAGGATAGGTGCCACTGTGAAGCTACAAAGCACAGTGCACCAGGGCAGCCAGAAAGGAGGTCAGCTTTCATGTAGCTAGGTTTTTTGTTGTTTTTTAAAGGCCCACAACGACAGTTTCTCAGAGGACAGGGTGTAAGGCTGGTTCCTAGAAGAATTAATAAATAAGTTATAAACAGTTTACTAATATTAGCTTACCAAATAATAAATAAATGCTGATAGAGTCGAAGCTCACATATAGACAGTTCAAAGTGCATTGTCTGTGGTTACTGAGAATTAAGATCTAACATGGTCTACTCCAGTGAAAGGATCTAATGAGAATATTATTTCAGGAATAGGAGCTATGAATCCAAAAAAGGAGATTTTTTTTCCCCAAACTAACTGTAGGAAAGCTCTCCCTTTTCTCTTCTGCCTTTTTGGTAATTGCCTGCATCTATGGGGAACCATGTCCTAACTTGACAGATGGACATAATGTTTAATGATCAAATTTTTGTAATCAGGATTTCCATCTCCTTAGACATTTACCATTTTGGGGGTTTGGGAACCTTTGCACACCTGTTTTCTAGTAAAATGAATAATAAGTTGCAAACTCTAGTCTCCCTACTATGCTAGAATTTTTGATTGCCACCCAATCAGAAAGAGACCTCATGACTTTACTTCTAGAAGTGTGTTACAAGAACAGGTGTCAGAGTGTGTTGGCTTTTTCTTGATGATGGTGTACTTTTGTGTCTCGTAAGCTTTGCAGGAGTAACTGAAGACGGAGTGCATTGCAGAAAGAAAATCTTGCTATTGAGGGAGTTTACAGCTTCTAGGAACAAAATGAATGTCAGCACAGGAAAGGAAATAGCAACTTACTCAATGTGTACACAAGTGCAATCTGCTGTTTAAGGAAAAAGGACCTGAAGATTCAGGTGAAGGTGTGCTTCCTTCAGATGAGGAACACTCAATCTGGGTGAGATGCTTGTGTGAAACAGGTTGTGATGATGCCATTCTTCCTGAGACCTTTCCTTGCATTGCTGACTTACTACCAAGGCCACCTGGACATGCTGGACATCTGGTGAGTACCAGGCATCAGTAGGGAATGAAAATAAGGACAAGGGAAGAAATTTCACAGGTGTGGGTTATTTCAGAAAAAGTGGGGAAGAGAGGCAGATTGGGAGTCCTAGGCAAAGCGTTAATATCGTGAGTCAGACACACCTGAAGTGTCCAGATGCTTTGCAGATACAATTTATGTGGTAATACACACATCCTCTTCCTTTTTACTCTTCTGGGGTCTCCTCTTAGTTCTCTCTTACATTTGAAAATGTTTTTTAAAGCTATAACCCCAAAGCAGACTGCTCTGGCCTGGGCAGATTGTTTGATTATAATGTTCCTAGTCATTTCCTGGACAAATGGAGTACTGAATGAGATTCAGGTGGTATACGTCACCTTGTCATGAAGAGGACCAATTGGGGTAAATGGGTCTCAAATTCTTCATATCAGAAATCTGTTTGGTTCAGACTCACCACAGTTGTTTACCTCTTTACTGCTTTTGACCAGAGAAGGTTCACATCTCTCATTCAGAGAAAAGTTAACACAGTTAAAAAATCATTCCATGTATGATTTAATGTAATATACATATTCTAGAGAGAGAAGGAACATTGGGTCTGTCTGAGGGGTACGGGAGGTAGGAGAGGAAAAGAGAATGTTACAGTGAAAAATATTGAAACATTGCATCTATGTATGAAGATAATGCAATGCACTGTAAGTTGTATAATGGGGGGCAAGGTGATAAAGAATAACTAATGGGGGGTTAACTGATGAAAGCACGACACATACATGTCTGAAATGCCAAGGGAAACCTCCCCTTGGACTATCAATATATAGTTTTTAAAAAAGGACAGGATGGCAAAATAGGTCCTTTCCAGGGGTGGGTACCAGAAGGAGGGGGTGGGCATAAGGAAAGAGTAAAGGAGGGCAAATATGGCAGGTGTATTTTGTATTCATGTATGAAAACAGAATAATGAAACGTGGTGAAATTGTTTTAGGAAGGCAAAGAGGGGGGACGAGGAAGAGCATTGGAGGGAGTGAATCTAATTAAGATATATTCTAAGCATATATATAAATGTCGCGATGTATCCCCCCTCCCCGTACAACTATTATATGCTGATAAGAAAATCATTCCCATCATAACCCCAGTAAGTTAATTGCAGAGAATGGGACTGAGGATGACTGGGGGAGAAGGGCCCTGTTCTACATTATTCTGAAACTCAAGATTTTTCCCTCCAGTGCAGGGGTCAGAAAACTACAGCTCACAGGCCAAATATAGTTTTATCCTGGGCCTAAGTCACATTTTTACAATTTTAAAGGAAAGAAAGGGAGGAGGAGAAACCTTATAGAGGCTTATAGAGCCAAAAAATACTAAACTATTTATCATCCAACCTTTTACAGAAAAATTTTCTGACCCCTGACTCTGCAAATTCCCACAGCTTTGAAATCACTGGGTCCCTTAAAACAACCAGATAAGAGAAGGAGGAGGGCATGGAGATTTTAGAATCAGGCTTTGAGGAGGCATAGGCCTCTGGTGAGTAGAACTCAATTCCATTTGCCAACAACGGAGGGCAGGAAATACAATCATGACCTGGCTTAGGAGGAAATGGATCTGGCTCATGAACATGTGGGTGTTACAAGGCACACAGGTTGACTGATAGCAGAATCTGGCAGTTGTTGAGAGCTCGGGAAAGGGCCAGACCACTTCAAATTGAGGTTACCATGGTGACTTCCCAAAAGAAGCAGAACTATGTTGGTTGATTGAAAGAAGTTGGGAAATTCAAGTGAGGGAAAGAAGAGAATCACAGCAGAAAGGTGGAAATTGCAAAGTTGTCCAGGGAGACATATTTAACAAAGAAAGAGGCCCCACAGGGTAACTCTGGGAGAGAAGCTGAGAAAGATTGGGTTCAGATGGCAAAATGCCTTGAGTGTTAAGTTGACGTGGATGTCAACTTTAAAAAATTATTCAATCAGTGATTTTTATTTTATTTTATTTTCTCTATGAAAGCCTTGTGTGTGAATCTGGCAACCCTGTGTCATGAATACCTTCATAGACATCTCTGGATATAGGCTATCCTCAGAAAATTAATGTTCAGAAACAAACAAAGTTATAAAAGTTGACTCATCTTTTTGAAAAAAATCAAAAATATAAATCACACATTTAAAGGAGTATATGATACATTTATATTTGATTTAATGAATAATAGCTGAGCATGTTGGATTTACATCTGTAATCCCAACTACTTGGAAGGCAAAAATAGGAGGATCATGGCTCAAAGGCAACCTGGGCAAATAGACCCCATCTCAAAGAACAAGCTGAGCAGTAATGGTTTACACATATAATGCCAGCTATGTGTGAGGCAGAGGTAAGGACAAAAGCTATGTGTGGTCTGAGGACAGCCAGGGCAAAAAGCATGAGACTCTATCTAAGAAATAACTAAAGCAAAAAGGGCATGGGCCATGGCTCAAGTGGTAGAGTGCCTGCCTAGCAAGCATGAGGCCCTGAGTTCAAACTCCAGTACTGCCAAAAAAAAAAAAGCCAGAAGCAAATAACAAGACACTGCTAACATTTGTGACATCCTCTGCTTTTCCTCTCTACTCCCGCTTCTTAGAAAAACAACAATCCTGATTTTGTGTTAGCTATTTCTTATTTTATTGCTTATTATTGACTGCTTTTGAACTATATTATGTGCATTCTTCTGCGACTTGCTTGTGCTCAATGCCATGATGTTGAGATCATCCAGGTTGCTGCTTAGAGCTAAGTTATTTCATTTCGCCAGCATTCCACTACATTTATTCATTCTACTCTTAGTGACCATTCCTCCTTCCTTCTTCCTAAATTGGAGACAATGTGTCTCTTCCAAAGAGTCCAGTAAGATTAACACAAAAATAAAAACAAACAAAAAACAGGAAGTAAGATTCTACTTGAGTATGTATTACTCTTTGTTTGTAGAACTTATAAAAGTCTGGCATATCTCTCCTTGGAACTCCTTGTTCTTGAGTGTAGGGCTTGGCTGGGCTTATCATATCATGTTCAATTTGATTTGCTATGACATTCATCTATCTGTACTCTATGTGGTGCTTTGTTTTTTCAAATCACCTGTTCTTCCACGTGATTGAAGGGCTCCAGCTACTTTGGAGACCATCCTGGCCCAGCTTGCCCTCACTCTGCTGGTTAAGAGCATTAATTCAGTGCACTTCTGTGTTAATAAGTCTCAGACTCTGTTCTAGGACATTTGGCAACAGACTTCATAGGAGAATTTCTTTGCATATCCCAAACACATGGCTTGACCTTTATAATCCAGTTGATCTGAACATAAGGTAAGTTTGACAGTGATAACTCTTGTGACTCATCTTCATTATTAGACTTTTTTCTTTGGTGTATTAAAGCATCAATTTCATAAATGAAACCATGGTCAAAATTATTTTTGTCAAAATCATAAATGAAATTCAGTTATCATAGCTAAGCTATGGAAACAGCCAAGATGCCTTATTACTGATGAATGGAGTATACAATTTATATTCATTCAGTCATAAAGAAGAATGAAATTTTGTTGTTTGCAGGTAAATGGGTGAAATTGGAGAACATCATATTAAATGAAATTAGCCAAGTTAAGAAAGCTAAAGGTCATGGATATGTGGAATACAGACCCACTACAAATACAAGCAATATTATGAAAAACAGGTCATGATAGGGGGAGGTCATTACCTGGAGAGGGAGGGTAAAAGAAATAAGTTAAGAAGGTGAATATGGTTGATGTACTTCCTATACAAAAATGAATATAGAATTTTTATACCTGTTGAAATTACCATAAGATGGGGACTGAGGTAGAAAGGAGAAAAATACAGGGGATGAACCAATTTGGGTTATAATACATGTACACATGGAAATGCCACAATGAAGCACCTTGTATAGCTATCTTAAACAATCAAAAATGTCTTCTTTTTTTTCCTAAAAACAGAACAGATTGCAAAACAGGTCCTGTCTGGGGATTGTACCAGTGGGAGGGGGGAGACTATAAGGAAAGTGTGGAGGAGGTGAATATGGTAGAAATATTATGTACTCATGTATGAAAATGGAAAAATGACACCTGTTGAGACCATTCCAGAAATGGGGGGGAAGAGAAGATAAAAAATGTTGGAGAAGGTGAATTCAACTATGATATATTGTAAGAACTTTTGTAAATGTCACAATGTACCCTCGGTACAATGATAATGAAAAAAATTTTTTTAAAGAAATTTAGCGTTGTTCCCTTCATTTCTTGAGCCCAGTTGGAGACTATTTCTCAGCTCCTGTTGATACATCATTTATCCATTCATCCTTCCACACAAGAAAGCTCAGAGAACCTGATATAACGCCACAGACCATTGGTACACAGCTGTTCCAGTCTCATTCTTTAATATAGTTTCAAGAGTATTACAACTATTTCCACCTTCCTACAGAAAAAGGCAAGAAAATATTCCTGAGAATGATGGGACATTTTGCTTCTCTGACATTTCTCTTAAGTTTCTTTTCCTTTTTGTTGTTTATTTCATAGGCAGGTTTCAATTCTGAATAATTACCATATGTTTGCTTCCCCTTGAGAACAACCTGCATTGCAAAAACTCGTTTTTAAGATTCTTTGCTTAAAGCAATCAATTCCATAAATTATACATCTGTTACTTGATATGCATTTCCAACAGGTAGTCAAGGCCACCCCACATGAATACTCATTTTCACATTAAAGGTGGAAGAAACCTAGAAACCTTTTTTTTTTAACCCCCTCTGCCAAGAGGCAGACACTCTTCTTTTGAAAACTCTACTTATTCCTGGTGGAAAGGTTTATTTCCATCTTCAGAAGAATCATTTTAGATTTGTGTAAACAGTTCGGCAAACTGCTCTTTAAAGTGATAAATAAATATCAAATTAAACTTGCAATTAAAGTTTACTAAAAATATAGGTTGCTATAATTTTGTTGGTGATAAAAGTACAGAAGTAGAAATGATTAATGATGTTTACTAAATATGCAGCTGCGTTCAGAGCACACAAGTCTATAGAGTTACCCCTTTCTAGACACAGAAAGACATTACCCTGGGAAATGATGTCTAAATGCAGTTCATATCCAGTCAGTCCTTGAGCACTCCCTTCATCCCTTGGCACTCTGTCGCACAAGGACAACTGGAGTAGAGTGCTAGAATGACCCATTTATCTCTCCTTTCCCTTAATTCTGTTGTTTTGTTCACCAGATTTTACTTATTAAAAAATGCCATCAGTGTGACAGATTATCATGTGGAAATAATAAGAATTGATGAGCCTTTTGCTAGAATTCAGACTTCTTTCTTAAATTCTGATATCTTATCTTGGCATTGTAAAGTGTCTCATGAAATTATGAAAAAATAAAATCACCAAATATTTGATTTGTAGGCAAAAGACCCGGGTTTAGCCAGTTCATCTATAACTTAAAATAAGAAAACCTACAAATTACAAATAACTCAATTTGTAGGTTTTCTTATTTAAGGTATCCTTCAATTTTTTAAAATCTGTGTTTTTCAAAACTGGTTAGCAGTCTGCAAAAGACTGAAACTAGATCCACGTTTATCACCCTATACCAGTATTAACTCAAAATGGATCAAAGACCTTAATATCAGACCCCAAACCCTAAAGTTGGTACAGGAAAGAGTAGGAAATACTTTAGAACTAATAGGTATAGGCAAGAACTTTCTCAATGGAACCCCAGCAGCTCAGCAACTAAGAGATAGCATAGATAAATGGGACTTCATAAAACTAAAAAGCTTCTGCTCAATAAAAGAAATGGTCTCTAAACTGTAGAGAACACCCACAGAGTGGGAGAAAATATTTGCCAGCTACACATCAGACAAAGGACTGATAACCAGAATATATAGGGAACTCAAAAAACTACATTCTCCCAAAATTAATGACCCAATAAAGAAATGGGCAAATGAACTAAACAGAACTTTCTCCAAAGAAGAAATACAAATAACACATAAAAAAATGCTCACCATCTCTAGCTATAAAGGAAATGCAAATTAAAACCACACTAAGATTCCACCTCACCCCTGTTAGAATAGCCATCATCAGCAACACCACCACCAACAGGTGTTGGTGAGGAAGTGGGGAAAAAGGAACCCTCTTACACTGCTGGTGGGAATGTAAACTAGTACAACCACTCTGGAAAAAAATCTGGAGGCTTCTTAAAAATCTAAACATAGATCTGCTATATAATCCAGCAATACCATTCTTGGGGATATACCCAAAAGAATGTGACTCAGGTTACTCCAGAGGCACCTGCACACCCATGTTTATTACAGCACTATTCACAATAGCCAAGTTATGGAAACAGCCAAGATGCTCCACTACTGACGAATGGATTAAGAAAATGTAGTATTTATACACAGTGGAATTTTATGCAGCCATGAAGAAGAATGAAATCCTATTATTTGCAAGTAAATGGATGGAACTGGAGAACATAATTCTGAGTGAGGTTAGCCTGGCCCAAAAAACCAAAAATCGTATGTTCTCCCTCATATGCAGACATTAGATCAAGGGCAAACACAACAAGGGGATTGGACTTTGATCACATGATAAAGTGAGAGCACACAAGGGAGGGGTGAGGATAGGTAAGACACCCAAAAAACTAGATAGCGTTTGTTGCCCTCAATGCAGAGAACCTAAGGCAGATACTTTAAAGCAACTGAGGCCAATAGGAGAAGGGGACCAGGAACTAGAGAAAAGGTTAGATCAAAAAGAATTAACCTAGAAGGTAACACACATGCAGAGGAAATTAATGTGAGTCAACTCTCTGTATAGCTATCCTTATCTCAACCAGCAAAAACCCTTGTTCCTTCCTATTATGGCTTATACTCTCTCTTCAACAAAATTAGAAATAAGGGCAAAATAGTTTCTGCCGGGTATCGAGGGGGTGGGGGGGAGAGGGAGGGGGTGGAGTGGGTGGTAAGGGAGGGGGTGGGGGCAGGGGGGAGAAATGACCCAAGCATTGTATGCACATATGAATAAAAATAAAATAAAATAAAGTCCGTGTTTTACAATTAGTCTCAAATCATATTTCTTTGTCTATTCTTCATTCTTTTTTTTTTTATCCTGCATAGGTTTTTATTGAACTTTTAGGAGGCTTGGAATATTAAATCCCTCTGAAGACCAGCCTATAGGTCTTGTGAAAGTTAGTGTTAGCACATGGCCCAACAATCACTCTGTGCATGTGATTACCCACGACCACCTAAGAAAAAACCGTGGTGGGGGAAAAAGTACAAGAAGATTATAACGACATGGTAATACACAAAAGACAACTCCTGGTCAAAGTAGCCTACCTTAACCTGATTAAAACAGACGGTTTTTTTTCTTTACTCGGAATCAGGTGCAGGGGGTCATAAATGGTGCTAGGCATTCCAGAGCCAGGTTCATCTTGAGGAAAATCTGGACATATTGGGCCTGGTGCTGGGGGTGGGGGTGGGGTGGGAGGGGGCTCTCAGGTGTTTCAGGAGGATGTGGAGTCAAAAAGCCCAGGCCTAGAACAGTAGCTTGCAGCATCTAGGCAAAGAGGCCATGAGAGAAAGAGAATAGGGCTTTTAGCACTTAGGCCATTCTAGAGTTCCCTGGCCATAGGTTCTTTTTCTTTTTTCCTTTGGGGGTACTAGGGTTTGAACTTAGGACCTCCTGCTTGCTAGGCAGGTGCTCTACCACTTGAACCATGTCCCCAGTCCTGAGGCCATAGGTTCTTAGCCAAGAATCTGGACAGCTCTAAGAATGCCAGGTCCTGAGAGGACAGCTGGGCTGGGAACTGGTTCCCAGACTCCCAGAGGGCTCTGCTTGGCTCATCTGTCTTGCCTTGATCCTCAGCACCTAAAGGCTGGAAAGCATGGGTTCGCAGAGCGATTGCAGCCCACTATAAAGGTGGGTGATGGGTGAACATGTCTAGAAGGAGGGGTGGCAGAGGGGCAGGGCAGAGCTCACCAACACTTCCCTGTGTCTTACAGTTCATCCACGACCAGGACAGGATGAAGCACAGGCAGGTGAGATCCCCATCCCCATCTCTGAAGTCTTCCCTGATCCCCACAGCAATGGCCTTCTGGGAAAGGGGCCCAAAACCTTTGATTTCCCAACCTCCTCCCTCCCTTCAGCTGAGGAGCCCCAGAAGCTAGTTCATGAGCATTCTCGGAGCTTAGTTCTCTCTGAAACCCAGGGATGGGGCCCCAGAGAGACCCTGCCTTCCCCAAGAAGCCAGGCCAGCACCCCCACCAAATCAGTGGCCCCAGTTCTCAGTCTCCTCCAAGAAGCACCTGTGACCTTTTCTTCCCCCTCTATATTCCATGGGTTTTCCTGCTCTGATCATTGTTCTTCAAATGGTTTTAATCTCTGCTCATCTTTTTCATTGCTTTTCCTCCCTCCCTCAGCACTGAAATCTCAGAACCTGAAACCCATCTCTGGTCCCTGCCCCATTCCTCATTCTCTCCATCCCTTAGCTCTGTCTCACCTGTGCTGCCAAGCTAAGCCCCTCTAAACCTCCATTTCCTTATCCCATCACTTTTGTGCTTGGCTTCCAGCCTCTGTGGGGTCTGATCTCAACCTCACTTCCCAGCACATCCTTATGTATTTTGCACACTTGCGGGGCTCACACACCTGTGCCCCAGTGCGCCTCTTCTGGACTTTGCACCTGCTGTTCACTCATCTCGAATCGCCTTCCATTTGGGAAGCCCAGTAGGCAAGGCAGGAGGATGGCTTATTCTAGGGCATTAGCAGCAGACATGGAAAGAAATGGATGGGTTTGGCTGTGGTTATGTACTTTGAAGATATAGGACTTGCTTGTGGGTGGTATGTGAAGAGTAAGAAAAAGGGAGGAATCATAAATGACTTCTAGATTTTTTTTTTTTTTTTTTGAGACAAGAGTCTGTTGTAGTGCCCAGGCCAGTCTGAAACTCCTTGGCTCAAGGGCTCCCCCTGTTTGGTCTCCCCAGTATATGGGACTACTGATGTGGGCTCCTCACCCAGCTTTTTCACTTCTAGATTTTAAACTTGAATATCTCTGGGGATCATCATCCCCATTTCCTAATACAGGATTCAACAAGGAGGAAATAAGTTGGGAAATGTGTAAATTGATAATTAACTTTAGATGTCAAGTAATAAACAAGAATAAATGATAGAATACTTACCTGGCAGGGGAGATACCATGATCACGAAGATGGTTTTCCCAGGGCGAGGCTTATCCATTGCATTCCGGATGTGTGGACCCCTGCAATTTCCCCAAATGTGGGAAACTCGACTGCATAATTTGTGGTAGTGGGGGACTGCATTCACGCTCTCCCCTGGGAAAAAAAGAAGAATAAATGATAGCAAAGTGAATTTCGCCAGTAGATGACTAGACATCTACCTGGCTCAGCCTAGGTGCAGACTGTAAAGCCAGAAGTCATGGTCAGGGAGCTGTTATTTAAAGCTGTAGGAGTGGGTGAGATACCAGGGAAAGAAGGCCCCAGGAACGAAGCCCTGAGACCTGTGGCCTTCTAGAAGTAGGAAAGATAGGGAAGCTGGTGGAAGAGTCTGAGAAGACTCTGTTCTTCATTCTTGTAGAAAATCTTTATTTTAAGAAAAACAACTTTACAGAAAAAAACAAGAGATCCATAGAAATGATGTGAAATTGTGATATTTCAAATTTCATCCTGCTATAATCTAGTCATGTTCCTTGCAGTGTATAACCACTAACAGAAACAAAACCCCAGGTGAAAAAGTGATAAAAAGGGAGAGAAGGAGGAAGGGAGAGAGTGGACGGGGAGAAAGAGAATGGAAGAAAAAAAAGGGGAGAAGTGTTAAAAGAAAGTGCTAGAAGAGAAAATTATTACTACTGTGACTGTTAAATCAGGAATTCTGGGTAGGAAGAAATGATAATATAGTAGGAAAAAAGAATATGGAAATAGAGAAAAAATTGTCATCTGACAAGCACAGGTACCAAGGCCACCAAACTGTGGCAATAATTTTGCCAATATTTAAACCTCAGAAATGTCAAATTAGGAAGATGCATAAAACTTCCCTTCCCAGAGGTGGCTTGGTGTGATGGCAAAGATGAAGATTAAGCAAACCAAAGGCCTAATCCAGAAGCTCAATTCTTCTTCTGGAATCTGGTTCCACCACTGAAGCCCAGGGTGACCTTGGCCATAACTTATTTACTCTCCTTTCCTCAAATGGGAAATGGTGATAAAGCATCCATCAACTCTACCCACATCAAAAGGTTACCTGAGGATCTAATGAGGTCATTTTTGTGTGATAGCTCATTGGAAGTTGAAAGCACCAGAGTGCCATGGAACATCTGAACATCTGACTGCAAGTAACCTGCCTGCTCTTCTGGGCAGGTCAGCCAGAAAGTCAGATACAAAAGACAACGGAGAAGGTGGTCACATTATTTATGAAGTTGATCCTCCTATTTGCAGTCTGATTTTTAAAGCCACCGTGGTGGTTTCTTGAATGCTTACTCTTACACAACAGAGTTTATCAATTATCATAAGCCTAAGAATCTACTTTTGTTTTTTTGGACAAAGTAGTTCTAAGAAGTATTGGGGCACTCATAGCTGAGATGTTTTTTCAGGGGTCCTTGCCATTTGGTACTCTAGTACAGAGCACTGTGAGATGACAAGACAAGAAAAACAGTTCACAAGGGCCTTCTGCATTCGTCTCTCTCATTGCCTGCTATTGAGTGACACAGAGCAAATGACAGAGATGGAGGCACAGCTTTAGCAAGAGAACCTGCCTGATGGCTCCTCTGTGACAAGCCAGCCAAGCCAGCCAAGAACCTCCTGTCATAGCCGGCCAGTTAGCAGCAGCAGGCAGACGTGGCTAGGACAAGGGCGATGCAGAATCAGAGCTGCTGACAATGCTTTCTCGCTTTTGACAGCAGCTCAAACTTCTGAGATTCCAGAGAGGAAATAGATATTTGGAAACAGATAGAACAAAAGGCTTTTCCTTCTGACTGCTCAGCATGTGGACTGAATTCTGGAGGATTAGAAAAAAAAAAAAAAGAACCATTGTTCATCCCCTCCCAGGGTTTAGTGAGTATTTTATCACATTTTTTTTAAATAAAATAGTCTTAGCCCAAAAGCTTTGTTTGCATGAGGGTGTGTGCTGTCCATGAGTGGAAATTTTCCATAATTTTTTCCATTCTGTTCTGCTCCTCCCTCCTTTGTTCAGCTATTCAGGGTCTTTGTCCATTGTGATCTGAACACGCTCTAATCCTAGGATCAACTGTATTTGAGATTTAAAACTTCAAAGATCCTCTTAATGGGGAAAAGTCAGAGTTCTTTTGGCATAGAACTAATAACTTGCCAAACATCTGAGGATCTGAATGACTTCTCACTTCCTTAGTCAATCAACCAAATTATGTGTGCTAAATTATTATTCGGCCAATATTATATCAAAGACACTACATACTTTTTTAAATTCTTCAATTCAGCAAATCAAATGATATGAACAATTTTGTCACTAAAGTGGTAAAATTTTTCTTGCACTTAAGTCTCTGTCGCACTTGTAGTCTTTCCCTACTTCTGCATCTGAGGCAGGTGTTGACAGCTGTTATTCTGTGGTGGGAATTTTTAGAAACACCAGCTCTGCTGGGTGGACAAATGTCTTCACCAAAAGAAATCGAAAATTGGTTGAGATAAGGAAGGCTTGATTTGAAAAGTGCCTTCCCCTTTATCTTACGTGTACTTTCTTTTCCTTTAGCTGCTCTCTGTTGTGAATTCTGTCTTTCTAGTCATGTGCCCTTCTAGACAGCAAAGCTTGTCATACTGGTACATACTCACACATACACACTCCTCCCTGACACAGAGCCACGGTCTTGCCATTTTCTAAGAAAACTCATATATTCAAGGATTCAGAGATACAAGTTGATGTCAGTCCTCTCTGAGAGGACAGACCAGAGGAACAGAAGGGAAGCAGTGCTGCCTGCTAACAGTGCTGTCCTCATATCGACCTGCTCCGCACTTGAAGGGCAGTGAATTCTTAAACCACAGAAATCATTTGCCATCATGAGCAGTGTTCCAGGCAGCCTGGAGAGCAAATTTTGAGGCTGTCTTTTCATTACCATGCAAGAGCCTACCACACTGCCTTTTCCTGCAACACGTTTTTAATCTTAAAAGCAGATTCAAATTCTTTGAAGACCCAACAGTGTATGTGGAGGGGTAGGAATAAAGAAAGAAACCTCAAACCTAAACAAATTTTCCTCTCTCTAGAAAAGCAATTGGTAAATAATGCACTCAAACTGTGAATATATTTTCACACTGTTAAGCATTTATGTATTAAAAAATAATATGTTTCTGGAAACAGTTCTTTGATAATCTCCCTAGGGTCAGAACATAAAAATGTATTAAATCCATATTCTATGGAAGCAATGCCTTGTAGGTAAGAGAAAAGAATTTGTCAGATGATCTTTGAAGAAAGAAGCTTGTATAATGGTATATACCTGCTTCCCTTTTTCTTTTCCTTCCTTCCTTCCTTCCTTTTTCCTTCCTTTCCTTCCTTCCTTCCTTCCTTCCTTCCCTTTCCTCCCTCTCTCCCTTCTTCCTTCCCTCCTTCCCTTCTTTCCCTTTCTCCCTCCCTCGTTTTCTTTCTTTTTCTTTCAACAGCATTTCACGGTGTGTATCAGTCTGGCCTTGAACTCAAAATCCTCCTTCCTGCCTCAGCCTCACAAGCACTACAATTACATGCACCACCACACTCAGTTTGTTTTTCTTTTTCTCACACAGGATTCTCCCCCTAAAATAATCTACCATAAACTGTAATGTAATTGTGTGTGTGTGTGTGTGTGTGTGTGTGAGTGTGAGAGAGAGAGAGAGAGAGAGCTTGGCTAGGCTGAACTACATTTCCCAGAATTCCTGTTCCTGTATTTTTCTGCTTAAGGTAAGCTACAAGGGAGGTTCTTATGGGGAAAGGCAGAATGGAAGTAAAAAAGCAGGCACATTTTAGCTCCCCTGGGCTGTGGTTTCTCACCAGTGTGAGTCAGGGGCCTGGCTTGCAACTGCTCCATCTTCTTCTGGCTCCTCTTTTAGCTTCCTGATTCCTTTTCTGGTAAGTTGATGGTAGTAACTGCTGTGGACACAGTGGTAAGAGATTTGCATGCAAGGGAGTAGGAAATAAATCCCATGAATATCTAGGGGGTCTCTCTGAGGCAGTCTCATGTATCCTTTTTGACTCATTTACTGAAAGACACCAAAAGCTACCAACTATGAGCAGGCCCCAGGCTTTCCAAGTCTAGAGTGTTGTGCAAACACCACTGCCACTTGAACTATATGATCCAGAAGACTGAACAGTACTTGCAAAGGGATGCTATTTAGAGCTTTCTTAGTCTCCTATAGGTGGAACGTAATGCAAACCCTTAGGTTTTTGGAACATCCTCTGTGGATGATTTTTTTTTTATAAGATAGCTTTTGTCTTGCTACTGGGCCTTGGTAGAGACTGAATGCTTGTCCATAGGTAACAACATACCACTGACTGTTTACTAATGTTGTCTGACCCACCATGCCATAAGGCTGATCATGTACCACAGTGCTTCATTATCAAATGGTTCATGTAAACTTGGGCTTGAGCAGAGCTGGAAGGCACTGATAGGTTGCATGAGCCAATGGCCTATGTATCTGTGACTTGTACTCATGTTATCATTCCTTCTTTCTTTCAGTCTGTACCTATGACCCCATAGGGAGCTTCTTATGACCAGGTGAGAGAGAAGCAAAAAATCTCAGACCTAGTTTACACATGATTCTGCACATTAGGCAGACGTCACTCCAAAGTGGACAGCTAAAACCAAACTAGGCAGCTGAAACACAACGCTCCCACTCTGGGGTGGCCCTGAAGGTTAGTGGTGAAGAAAAATCTTCCCAGTGTACAGAACTTGAAGTAGGTTGTTTCTTTTGCTTGGAAGGAGAACTGTCCAAAAGTATATGTCTATACCAAGTCATAGAGATTTGAAAAGAACGTTGAAAAATTGGTGACAAGGAAATCTGGTGGAGAGGCAGGTTGACAGATCTCCAAATGGACATGGTACATAAGGCACTTGTGCTCCATGTAAATGCTCACCAAAGGATGAACTCAACAGAGGAAGATCTGAATTATCCAGTGGATAAGATGAGCCATTCTGTGTTCCTCAGCTTCCTTCCCCAGCAATTCCTGTCATTACTCAACTGCCTCATGAGAAATGTGGAGATACTATGACGTGACACCATTCCCAGGTCCTTGCTAGCCACCTATTGGAAGTTTTGACCACTTCTCCTTAATGGAAGGGGCAGTGTTATATTCTTACTAGAATACATGCTTACTGTGGACATGCATTTGACCTCCTTGCCCACAATGCTTCTGCTGAAACCATTGCCAAAACCATGTACTCAATGACTTACTGACTATCATGGTATTTCACACAATATCACTTCTGAGCAAAGAATTTATTTCACAGTAGATGAGGTACAGAAATGGATATATTCAGTCTACTGATTTTACTGTGTTCTTCATCACCTAAAAATGGCAAAACATTTTTTTCTGGATGCAAAATGTGCTCTTAATCGGTATCCAATATATGTTTCTTTTGCTCCCTTAGCCAGGATGCACAGATCACCTTCCCTTGGTTGTATCCTCCTCACACTTCTTCATCTCCTGGGCCAGGTATATGTGCTGAGCTCTATAGAAGGACCCTGATCCTGCAGGATATCATATAGTCAGGGTCAGAGTCATTAAGAACTGATAGAAATTTGGGCCTCTCCTCATGAGCTCCAGCTGTGTTTGGGGTTCCAGGCTGTTCCAAATCTTCCCCACTTTACATTCTTCTTCCTTTCATCATGACTTCAAGTTTCAGCCTTAAGAGATGCCTTCACCACACCTACAATTATGAAAAGTCAAATCCTTGTAAATACATAATATACACACATACATACATCCCAGCTTTTTTTTTTCTTATCTTATCAAACCCTGACTAATATAGGATTTTGGTTGAATTTTAAAGGATTACATTTTTCTTTTGTTTAAAAAAAAGACTTTATTGTGGTATAGTTCACATACATTAAACTTTGCATTTATTTAAGTTATACAATGTAAATTTTGACATATGCATACATCCATGAAACTACCAGGACAATAAAAATAGTGAGCATATTCATTCATCACCCTCAGAAATTTTCTTGTTTTATATATATATATATATATATATATATATATATATTTTTTTTTTTTTTTTTTTTTTTTTTTTTTTTTTTTTTTTTTGGTGGTACTGAGATTTGAGTTCAGAGCCTCACACTTGTTAGGCAGGTACTCTACCACTTGGGCCACTCCACCAGCCCACCCTCAAAAGTTTTTTTGTTCCCTTTTTAAATCTTCCCTCCTTACTCTCCTTTCCCACCTCCACAAGAAACCACTGGTATGTTTTCTCTTACCATAGACTACTTTGCATATACTTGAGTTTTATATAAATAGATTCATCCAGTATATACTCTTTTGTCTAGTTTCTTTCACTTAGCTCATTATTTTGAGATTCCTCTACTTATTATTTGTTCATTGTAAAATAGTTTATTCTAAAAGGTTAAATTTCTAATGAACAACACTCTGTTTCATTATAGGTTAATCACAAGCATTTGCATGCATTATTACTGAGCATAATTTAGAGAAACAAAAACCCAGGCAATCAGAAATTCTATGTTGGGTGCATTTCTTTATAGCAGGAAGAGCTAGAGATAGCATCAAATGTCAGCTTCTATTAGCTGGAACAGAATGTTTCTCTGGTAAAGGCTGCAAAAGACTAGGCTCCTTGCATCAAACAGGAAAACTGAGCCCTGGAGTAGAGCAGGTCAGCAATGTATTCAGAGGTTATCTAGGAAACCTGGGGAAAGTATAGGAACCCACCACTGAATTTTGAGTGTGGCATCTGTAGAGCAAGACTAGAAATGACACGAGTCTGAATAAAGGTGAGATATTCTTGTTCTTAATCTTTCCTCCACACAACTATCATGTGAATTCCTTAGCCCCAGAATCTCTTTTTTTCATAGTTTTGCTCTGGCCCAGTTTGCTCATACATTGCCCAGAGGAGCCAGGAGTGACAAATTGCTCCACAGGGTGCCTCACAGCCTCCAAAAGTGACTCATGGAAAGTGACACAATGTAGTAGGCATTTGACTGCAAATCATAGAACTGGATTTCAATCCAGAGTTGTCATTTATTTATTAGATATGTGACTATGGACAAATCAGATTCTCTCTGAATCTTATTTCCTCAACTGCAAACTAAAATAGTTGACCCATGTGATCTTGAAATTTTCTGCATTCTATGCATCTAAGAATGGGATAATAGAGACCCAGAAGATTAATGCAGTCATGCCACGAACTACATAGGCAGCTTGAATCAAGTTCTCACCAGTTACACTGAGCTAGGCACTACAGCAAAGCCATCCACTCATCCAACAAAGTTTTATTAAATACCAATATGTCAAGACATTGCTTTGGAAAGTGGAAGTAGGAATATGAATATGACCTTGATCTTTTTCTCAAAATGCTCACAGTTCACTGATACAAGATAAACTTCTTCATAACTAATTACATGTGAAACTTCAGTGAGTATATTCCCAACAGAGATGGCATTTTGGTAGTATCTTGATCTTGAGACCTTGTGCAAAATTAGAGGAGAATAACTGGGTTTTGCTGAAATAATTTTACACAAGTATTGTTAAGACAATGGACATTTCAGAAAGTGCTAAATGGAGACGTGAAAAATGAGGTTAAAATTGTTTTTTTAGGGAAGTCATGGTTACCCTTACTCCTTGATATGACTTATTAATAGTCATACTTCTCACATGTAGTAATTGCAGTAGTAAGCCTTGAGGAAGAGAAAGAGGAAGGGCAGAATTTGAATTTTATTCTCCATGTAGCTGAGCAGGAAACAATCTCCATGCCCTTACTGGGAAAGGCTATGAACTTCCTAAGCAAAGGAGACATCATCTAGAATTGGCCAAATTTAATTAGTTCAATGTTATTAATTCATGCACTTAAATACAAATGTGATTATTTAAAATTTAAAGCTAATCTTCATGAAACAATTATATATGTTTAAGGTTGATATTCTAAATGCTAGAATGTTTATACATAGGCATCTAAATTCTCCAGAGATGGTTTTAAATAATTAAATTTTTATTTTTGAAACACTTTTTGATTTTTCTCAGTTGTATCAGAATCAAAGAGCTATAGGTTAAAAGAAGAGAAGAAATAGCTTTTGCAAATAGAGAAACCTCAGACATCACTTCTATTTTTCTTCTTAACTTGAATAATTGAAGTGACAATTAAGGAAATACTTCAGGAATGTGGTAATAAATTTAAATAAATTTAAACTTTCAACGGAGAGTTCTTCACCTCTTAGAAACCTGGGTGAAGTGTGTGAAGTGTGCCCCTCTGTCTGACTTCTACGAAGCCAGCAAGCCGGTTATGTGGCTGGCTGACCTCCCAGCACCACCTACCTCCAGCTCCATGAGATGCCATCAGATCCTACCCAAAGGAGCCATCGTCTCCATGAAACAATGAGCAATTCTTCCAAGACACAGCTGGAACTCTGTTGCTGAGGCACAGGAAGGCTCGATAAGATCTCCCGGCCACAGCATTCCTTTCTGTCAGCAGACACAAGTGGGATGTTCCTTCTGCAGCTCTTAGGGAGCCAGAGGAAGCAGGCTTCGAAACACAATGTTCATTGAAATCGGCTTTCATCTGAGGAACCCTAGGGTGGCTCCTGATCCAGTGTGCATTCTGTCCGCAGCTGAGCTCTCCTCCTGCATTTCCGTTGTTTGTTCTACAGGGAAGGCAGCACCTTTGTGAGACTCACCCTTTTATTAGGTAAAGGGCATCACATTGTGCTGGACAAGGCGTTATGTGTCAGGATGTCTCCAGTGTGTCTGGAGCCTTAGAAGGAGCATTAAAAATAAAATAAAAAACAATACAATCCTCTGCCATCCTGGCTCGCTGATGGAGCAGAGGAACACAAAGCCACCATGATGACTCCTGAGGAGCACAGCTTACTTAGTGACCTTAGCAGCAGGAAATCATTTGTTGATCTAGTTGCTACCTTGTGACATCACAGGCCACAAGGGGGAGGAATTGAATATAGTTCTTGGGGTTGGCCCAATAAACCTGCTCAGAAGTAGGATGGACTCCACGATCCATTTTGCAAGGGGGGGGGGCGGGGCCGGGCAGAGTTCTGGCTATTAAAGGACAAAAACAGGGAGGATGAAGCAATCTAGTGTCAAGCATGGACAAGTCTCTCATCCCACTGTCCTACTTTTAGAAGTTAGCAATTCATCTTCTTTTGGGGAAAAACCATTCTGGATCCCGAAAGATTCCCTTTGATTAAGAGTAGGTCTGGATTAATAGATGGGAAAACAGACACTGTTTAGTGCGTCTCTTCTTTTTAGACACCTCTTCCATGTATCATTGCCCTTCCTTCTCTGTTCTAGTTCTTCTGAGCCAACCAGCTGATAACACACAGGGAGAAAAAAATTAACTCTCCATGTAGATAGAATAATAAACACTACCTTTTCACTTCAATGACTCTTTTAACGCATATTTTTTTTTCTTTAGACTCAAAATGAGCTAGGAAGTTAGGTAAGAATTTTCTATTTTTTAGCCGTTAAAGGCATCAGTAGAAAGATGGAACAAGGATAGTGACCCTTGAACCTCAAAAAGAGCTGGCAGCAGAGCATGAAGGCAAACCCATGGCTCAGGTTCATGTTCCAGGCTCTGTTTTTCAAGCTGGGTCCCCTAGGCATGTGGACAAGTGACCTGTCTCCAAGCTTATCGTAGACGTTGGCCTTCATCACTGCCATTGGACTAAAGTCCTACATATGTCTGTATGCTACACAAGGTAGATGTGACTGGTATACAAAGACATGCTGACATGAAAAACTTGAAAAACCTGGAAGATGTTTCTTAGAATCCAATGCACTTGTTCTAATCTAAAAGAACAGACATCAATCTTATAACTGACGCAGGACACTGACGGAAATGACAACCCAGGCAGTTAACCTTCCTAAGAATGAACTGAATTGAAAAGTACCAAGAAATCAAAATTCTAGCTAAAACCCCTGAAGAGAACCCAAAACTACTCTTTAAATGGCTAATCCTTGTCTGAGGTAGTAACGGAACTCTTGAAATCCTGAGAATTTTGCTGAGTCTTGTTCTTGGGAAAGGATTGGCCAAACTTAGCTACTGAAAATTTCCTTATGACCTTTCCCCTACCTTTGACTTTAGTATCTTACTCCGGACTGCAGAGCATATATGTGTATATATACATATACATATGTATTGTAGAGTGTGCATGTATGCATGTGTGTGTAGATAGACAAATAGATATAGATAGATGATAGATAGATAGATAGGTAGGTAGATATTTATTCTGTGGGATAGGACCACATAAATAATGTCCAGAAGAGAGATGACATTTTATATCAAGGCACATGCAATTCAGTTCATTTTAATTCAGCCCAAAATATATGCTGAATGTCTGCTATGTATACAAGACTGTAAAATTTGCAGCAAGTAAAAAGATAAATTTCTGCCCTCAAGGTCATCACAGCAGTGTGGTCTGAAGGGAATACTGTGAACATATGGCTTCAGTATAATGTACTATGTGCTGATATAGACTAATACCCAGTGTAGCGTGGGCCTTGACTATATAGATCCTGACTTGTTTTATGAAGGAACAGGAAAGAATTCCAGATGAGGCAATGACCAAGATGATACTTAAAAGAAAGGTAACTATCTAAGTGAAAAGGACAAGGAAAGAGATTCTGTACACAAGTAATATGAAAAAAGGTAAAGAGGATTGAAACACAAAGGCCTATTTGAAGAGTTACAGGTAGCTTGGTATTCCTGAAAAGTGAAGCCCAAGGCAGAAATGGGGGAAAAGCATGTCTGTAGGGACTAGGAATGAAGACAGCTCTGAAATTTTAAAGTCCTTTAAAATATAAATAAAAGAAATCAGATTCAGATGTCAGTACTTTCTGATACTAAGACTCTAGAAATTAGATAGTCTGAGGTAGGGATAAAAGAAACTGAAAAGCCAAGGCCGAGGTTTTGCTATGATCAAAAGACATACTTAGAATCAATGCATGGGGAGTAGAGTTAAGGCAGAGGTAAAACATTATTGAGCTGCTGGCCAGTTGTCTGTGACCCCATAGGATAACTTTAAAGAGCTCCAACAATATGATTCAATTCTTTCTTCCTAAAATGTAACCAACAGAACATCTACAGAGGCATTGGTCCTATCTACAATTCTGTCCATCACAGAATAAATGAGAAAGAAATCAAGATGTGAGAATAAAAGGAAAAGAAAGAGGATCAAACTCTGTAGGATATGTGTAAAATATTTTTAGTGACATCAAATTATGAGATTAAAAACAAAAAAATGGAAGAGGAAATGGTTTTGAAGGTATCACAGTTGAATAAAAAACTCTTGAAATTGCTCCATAGGAAGTAACAATAGAAAAGATGACTTGAGTTTAACAAAAAGCAATGTGTATTTAGATAAATCAGAAGTGGAAAGAATATTGAGACATGTCTCTGGTTAGAAAACTGGTAGAAAATGCTATTTTTAATTTTATTTCAAAATAAGGCAGGAAAGGCCTTTATTAAATAATGAAAAAGAGAGTCTGTGGGGCTTAGGGAAAAAGGGATTGAAATATTCCTCAATTCCTCATCTCCCCCACTCTTCTCAAACTCTACTTGCTAATTACTTAGCAAGGCTGAGAAGCAGACAGCTCAGGAGCAACCAAGGCAAGCTATAAAATTTTAGGACCCAGAACAAAAATGAAAATGCAGAATCTTTTACTCCAAAAACCAAAAGTAATATGCTGGTAAAGGTACTGAAATACAAAGCTTTTTCCTTCTTTTCTGAGTCTTTCTTTTGATTTGTCAGGGGTTTTTATTTGTAATTATAATGTCACTCAAAATAAAAAAAACCAAAATTTTAGATTATTAGCATGAATTGCAACATTCATATTTATATTGTACAATGTTTAAGTGAAAATTTAAAAAGACTTTAACTCATAGGCAGAATCAAAAAATCATACAATTTATATTTTATACTCATACATATGTATTTTTCTCTGAGTAGAACAGTGGAAATCATGAAGCATATGAACTCAGCTTTTTTTTTTCATTTTTTTTATTTCATTTCCCAGTGCCCATACATTCTACCAACAATCTATCTTTGCCTTATTGTTGGGTCAGAAAGGATTGAGAAGTTAGTTATGGAGTACCTGATCTTTCATTTTCCTCCATGGCATGGTTTCTAGCATAGGTGGTTGGCTCAGACAGGGAAATAACATAAACAAGAAAGGATATGATAGAGTTCCTTGCTCATTCATGTTTCTTGGAACTTCATTGGTTTCTATTTGCATCAAAAGGAAAGTGTGGCCTATTGGAATTGTCAGATCATCTTCCTATCCCCTACTAACTTGGCTGTAGACCTAGATATTTTACTGTGTGTTGCTTTGAGTCCCAGTGAGTTCCCATGAAGCCCTGGTTTACTGGAATGTGGTTTTCATGGGCAATGAGGTGAACAGAGCAAAGATGAATCATAGCAATTCTGCATACACCATGTTTGTTCTCTGCTCACGCACAGGTTCTACCATCCCATTTGACTCATTTGCAAAACAAGAGTTTAAAAATAAAGTTAAGAATGTCCAGGTGGCAATAGTGTGGTATCAAGCCAGCACCAGGCCCTGCTCTGTGATTGCACAGTTTGCACATCTTTGAGACCAACTACAGGAGCCATGGACTGATCCTCCTCACTGTCTCTTAACTAGTGTCTGGAGAACTTGTTTCTTTCCAGTTATTTTTTCTTATTTTCATCACAGAGCTATTTCAGAAAATCTTTTGGGGACAGAAAACTCTTCAACAGTGCAATTTATAAACGAAGTTCATAGAAGCTAGGTAATAAGACTGAACAATCACAGGGAAATATACCTGGAAAGGTGACTTGGCTGCCTGACCTAAAGACTTCTTTTTTCTCTTTTGGCAACACTGGGATTTGAACTCAGGGCCTCATGCTTGCTAGGCAAGTGCTCTTACCACTTGAGCCACTCAATCAGCCCTTTTTTGTGATGGGCTTTTTCAAAATAGGGTCACAAAAACTATTTGTCTGAGGCTGGCTTTGAACCCCAATCCTCCTGATTTCTGCCTCCTGAGTAGCTAGGATTATAGACATGAGCCACCGGCACCCAACATGAGCCAAAGATTCTTTTTCTTAGACATAAGGATGGAAATGATTTCAGTTAACATCTTGATGAGTATTATAAATGTAAGCTCACTTACTCAAGATCCTACAACAAGAACCCACATATCTAACCCATTTTCCCATTTTTAGTATTGGGATGGGAAAGATCAAGCCTAGACAAGATGGAACAGTGCAGCAGGGAATAAGTAAATATGTCTCTTGGACTCTCAATATGGAGTATGAGACACTGGCACACTCTAAACATTTTCATAGGTGAGCCTAGAAGTATATAAGGATTGGTTCTTTTGTCCCTTTTGAGTTGTAATACTACCATTTTGGGAAACATTGTCTTGGAATGTGATTCGCATTAAAGAAGTTTCTTGACAATAATACAGTACTTTATATAACTTCCTTGTATAGATCAACTAGCATCTATGACTTTGCACATGTTAAATTAGAATGTCCTGATGAAAAGGGGTTAGTATTGAAGAACCCAGCTTAAGGCATGCTGGACACATTTTCCTTACCAGAAAAATAGGAGGGCACTCATCCAGGAACTCATAAAAGACGCTGCCGGAGCTGATTAGCAGTTTTAGCCTCTGCATCTGGAGACTTATTTATAGCCAAATCGTGATAATCTGTGGTAAAGGAGAAAAAGGAAAGATTAGATTATTAAAAACCATGCATCATTCACAATGTTTTATTTTAAACAGTTGTTTTTAACTGCCATATTTCCATGAAAATTTCAGCCAGATTTTTTAAGCCAGTGTTTGGAATATTTTTATGTGTTCTGCTGATCCTCAGTAATAAAGGTCAAAGGCTAGGTGAGAGCATTGTTGAATAGTCATAAACAAACAAAGGATATCAAAGGAATGAACCCTTGCTATGTAAAAGTGACCTGTCTACTTTGACCCTATGTGACCACATCACACCATGATAGGCATTTACAAGTAACAAGGTTTGAGGAATACTTTCATCACTTGCACACATCTTTTAAACTCTAAATCATAAGAGTTTTTAAAAAATGCAAATTCACTTAAAATCAGCAAAGATTAATCAGCTAGAAAATAATTATTGATCCTTTAGCTTTCCTAAAAGTCTCAATAATTCTAGAAGGGAGATTTTTGAGAGATTTGTTTTATTGTCAGCCTGTAAGAAACAGCTTCACAAAATGGACCATTTGTTTTTGGAACTTAATTTGAAAAAAGCCTCAGGACAGGAATTTTTCTTGGTATGCAACTCTACTTTCATATTCAATTAGTTAATTAATTATGACTGATATTAAGAATACCGTGGGTTAACTAATTCTTTACTTCTAATAGATTATATTTAGGCTTTGTCACTTATCAGAATTAGAAGAGACTACTTTTCTGTGCCCTCTAATTTGTGTCTTGAGCTCAGAGAGCATAACATTCAGTGATACTGGATTGTTGATCCCAAGTTTGTGTACTGGCATAGTTGATGATTGAAGATACTGGACCAGAAGTTAAGAGTAAAGCAAGCACAAAGTTTGTTGAAAGGACAGCAAAATCTCCCTAGGTCAGGAGGGTTTAGGAAAGCTAAAGCTATAGTATAGCTGAAGTCTAGGAGTGATATAGGATTCTACTTGGCTCAGGCCTAACTATTCTGCCTTGAAACCACATTTGTGATTAGTTGGCGCCTGGTCAACTCTCGCTGAACCTGGCCATCTGTCTGTCTTCCTCCTTATCGAATAGAGCACTCCAAGAAGGTCTGGTCAGTCATCCTGGCCTTGAAAGTCTGCCCAACTCATCCTGGCCTTGGGCCTACTACCCATATTGTGCAGCTGCATTCTGTTGTTTTGGTTATTTCTCTGAGAAGCCTGTTGTTTCCCATACCCTTTTACATGTCTGCTTCTAAAATGCTTCTCTCATTCAAAATGGAGTCGCCTCTGTCATTGCTCCCCTTGCATTGAGCACATGGTTCTAACTGCACATTAACTGATCTTAATGTCCTCATCTTAATTCTATGGGATCACAGTAAATAAGGTGTGGACACTTTCCACGTAGGCTACATTTGCAATGTTATTTATTTGATTTTTTATTTTGGTGTGGTAGCATTCATAGAGTGTCTATTTTACCCTATGCTCTATTCTATGTGAAAAGTTCATTTATTATTGATCCATGAAGTAAGTTCTATTGTTAATCTCATTTTTCAATAAGAAAATAGGGTTTAAGGGAATAAATTTGCTTTGTCTAAGAATATTCATTTATTAAATGATAGAGTTGGGTTAAGACCCAACTGTCTCACATTGCAACTTGAGCTCATCCATTATCTTATATTAAACCCTATGTTATTGCACCAAAAATGTTATATTTGATAACATTAAACAAGCTAGAAATAATGATACATCTTCAACAAACAGATTGCTGGATTCTATAGGCTTCATTAGGTGAACATTGCTCTAAATCATTATGGTATGAGACCACAGTATCTCAAAAAGAGAAAACTCACTAAAAAGAAGGCAGAGGAAAGAAAACACCCATTCAGAACAGTGACATACCCTTGGGGGAGCTGAAATATAGGCAGATCAATGAAGAATAAAGAGAGGAGGCCATAGGCCTCCAAAAAGAGGCGGGACCCTACTACACATGTGCTTGAGATGTCCCAGCAACAATTTTACTGGTACGTGTTTGGTTGTTACCAGAATTATTTGCTCACTATTGCATAGAACAGTAGATCCTTCCAGCAATAAAACGTTTACTCTGTTTTCTACCTCTCTTTCCCATTCTTCCCCATTCCTGCTCTTAAACTGCTCAGAGTCAAATGAATCTCTAATCTAGCTCATAGTGCAAGTTTTCACATTCGACTGTTAGTCTTCAGTTTATAAATTCACAAGCAGATAATCTTGAAGTTACTAGGGTCTCATCACCAAGTCCAGGTGAAACTTGTGTTCATTTGGCAGGCCTATACATCCAAAATGGTGCCAAGACTTCCTCTCATTAAAAGAAAAGCTAAGTTTTTAAGACTGAGAGCTGTTTTCTAGAATGTTAATTTTCTATCCACACCAAGAAAAAAGGTAAGACAGGTAGATTGTATGTCATGGTTTTGATGAGATAAATACATCTCAAAGCATAATATTTAGTAGTTTGAAAACCTTTTGTGAAATTACTTTTTGATTTTGAAGAAGGATGATAGGATGAGAGTAATTCCTGATGACTGACTGTAGACATATTTTAACTATTGTTGCCTATCTGTACATAAATAAAATCCCTTAAATTCTAGGCTGCTGATTTGGAAAGTGAGCTGTAAAATGGGCAATTTTAGTACATTCTCCCACTCAGAAACTCTGTGAAAACAGAAGCAGAGAGATTTGGGAGTGAAAGGTCTCATGTTCATTTAGTAGGCATTCATTTTGATCACTGGATTTCCTCTTATTGATTGTCTGGGCTCTTTTAAAATTCATAATTCATATATGCAGCAAATCCTTAGGTCCCGGTATTGTTTTTAATAATAAAAAAAAAAAGGTGAGCACCTGAGAGATTTAGATCTGTGTATGTAGATGAAAATAGAATTTTTGTTGGGTGATGGCTTTAATTACAAACAGATATACTTTTATGGTCAAAGGGATTAAACCCAAATTATTTTTAAAATAGCTTTGAATATCAGAAAGTTTTCAATTCTGCTTTATAGTAATATTATCATGTAAATGTGAAAGTAACTTCCCCTTTAGTTTGTTCCAACCTCAGCATCTGGGGTGATTTGTTTTATTTTTATATGCTCTATGTCATTAAATGATAACATTTAGTAAAGTCACATTTCATCGTGGCTGACAATATCTTATGAGCACAGAGCTTAACAAAACAAAGCTGTAGTAGAGTTTTGGCTGTGCTTCATATTTCACTTCCTGTCCATAGCTGATTGTTTGCAAGCCTGGAGAGCCTTTTGACATTCTTTAGAATATAGAATTCATTTACCATTAGTAGACATTTAAACCAGAATGAATGAACAAAGACCTCTGTAGAGCTCACCAAAAATGAAACAGCCCATATAAAAGTCTTCCCTTCATTCACCTTTAGAGTAAGTAAAGCTTGAGTTAAGATGGCTTGATTATACCAAATATGTGACTCATGTTTTTTTGGCATTTTGACACTAAAATATGTATCAAAACTTTTTTTCATAAATTCTACTTTATACCAAAGATTATCAGTATATATTCAGTAAGATAGAAATAAAGGTTGAAGGGTTGTGGTCAAAGGAAAGGTCATGGTTTGCTAGGATTTTGCCATATACTGACTTTAAAAAAACATTTACTGGATTTTGAAGTGCATTTTCCACTCATAGAAAAAGCATTTATGGAAAAATAACATTCATGTGGGAAAAGAAAATCACTCATCATCTACACAGAGGATAGATGGAGAAAATCACTCATGATTTCTCTGGCTATAATCAAGGAAACTGAGAGAAATTATACTGGAGAATATGTCTGTTTTAAAAAAAGAGGCAGGGGTTGAAACCATCCAGGATTACTTCCTGGTAGAAGTCAGTTGCATGCATACAATACTGAGCTATTCTCCCTCCTAGAGCCAGATCAAGGTCAGGAATTTCAATTGTGATGTCTACTTTGTGGAAAGTTCTGACATATTTTTTATGTGTGAGTCCAGACACATGCGAATCCACCCATTTCTTAGCAAAATCAGTGTTCCCACCCATTATTATTATTATTTTTTTAAACTAAGAACATAACTGGAGAGACGGCACTTATAGTGCATTAAGACACAAAATCCCACTCCCAATGTTTCCCTTTTAGGTCAAACTAATAAATTCTTTTGGAAATGAAAATAGACAATTACTATAAACATCAAAAAATTAATAAAATTTATAAATAAATAACAAAACACATTTTTATTTCTGTCTATAGCTTATTGTTTGCAAGCCTGGAGAGACTTTTGACATTCTTTAGAATATGAAATTCATTTACTGTTAGTAGACATTTATACCAGAGTAAGTGTAAAAGGACACTGTAGTTGTCACCCAAACTGAAGTAGCCCATTTAAAAGTCTTCCCTGCATTCACTTTTAGAGTAAGTAAAGCTTGAGTTAAGATGGTTATATAAATTATGTGACTCGTGTTTGTTTTTGGCATTTTTACTCTAAAATATGTACCAGAACTTTCTTTTCATAGTTTCTACTTTACACCAAAGATTGCCAGGATAAAATATTCAATAATACAGAAATAAAGGTTGAAGGGTTGTGGTTACAGAAAAGGTCACAGTTTGCTAGGATTTTTGCCAGGTGCTTAGAGTTTGTTCCAGAGTCTCAAGTCATAAGATGGTAAGAACACTTAAAATGGCAATTTGATAAATTGCTGGAGGCTGAGTGTGGACAGAGAAACTCCCAGGAAATGTAGCCTTAGTGCTAAAAGAGGCAAACACACTCTGAGAAGGAGTATTTAGGGAAACTCAAAAGGCAGATAAAAACAAGAAAACTAGAGGAATTTGAAAGCTCTGACACCTATAGTTACTTCAGAAGTTAAACACAACTCAGCCCAATCCCTAGCAGACTAACATAAAACTTCACCCTAGAGGCCAGTTCATTTATTTTGGACTATTATGAACACAGGTGCTATAAAAGTTCACATGCAGGTTTTTATGTGAACTTGTATTCATTTCCCTGGGATGAGTGCGTTAAGAGTATACAATTGTTGAGTCATATGATACACACATTTGGTTTGTAAAAATAAATAAATAAATGCCATTATCCTTTCCAGAGGAACTGTGTTTTCATTGGTTTCTCCAGATCCTCACCAGCATTTGGTGTTGCCCCTACTTTTTTTATTTTGGCCTTTCAATAGGTATATAGCACTACCTCATTTTGGGTTTGATGTATATTTATCTAATGAATTATAACATTGAACATCTGCTCATATATTCATTTGACACCTACATATATTCTTCAGAGAAATGTTTGTTCCTATATTCCATCCATTTTTAATTGTACCATTTTTTTGCTCTTGAATTTTAAGCTTTTTAAAAATATATTTTAAAGATGAGTCCTCTGTGGGATATATGGCTAGCAATTGTTTTCTGTGAGGATGTTTGTCTTGGTTTTCCAGTAGTGTAATAACACAGCTGAGATAACCAAAATAAAAAGAAGAAAGGTTATTTTGGTTCCCAGTTTTGGTGGTTTCACCCCATAGTTGACCCATTGCTTTTGGGCCTGTGGCAAGGCAGCACATCATGGAGGGAACCTGTGCTGGAGGAAGGCCTCACTTAATGGACAGAAGTGAAAGAGAAAGACAGGAAGAGACTAGGATTCCACACCTCCAAGGGCCTAAAACTTCCCACTGGTCCCCACCTCCTAAAAGCTCCATCACCTCTCCATAGCATCAAACTGGAGATAAGTTTTTAACACATGGAGGACATTTCAGATCTAAACCAAAGCAATGTAGACTGTCTTTTTATCTTGTCTCTATAGTCTTTAGCAGAGAAAAACTTGTTGGGTTTCTTTTCTTTTGAAAACAACCCAAGTATCATTCAATGTGTAAATAGATAAACATACATGCCATGAAATACAACTTAGCATTATAAAGGAATGAACTTCTGGTAGACTTAAAAACTTAGATGGATTTCAAGTAAATTCTGTTGAGTAAAAAAGCCAATCTGAAAAGGTTACATACTGTATGACTTCATTTATAAAACATTCTTGCAATGATAAAATTATAGAGATGGAGAAAGATGGATTGTCGTTAGAGACTGGCAGGGAGGAAGGTGCTATGACTATAAAAGAGTAGTAGAGGGCATTCTTGTGATAGAACCCATTAGCATCTTCACTCTGAAGTTGCCCTCAAAATCTATACATGTGATAAAGTTCCCTCAAACTAAATACTCAAACATATGAGCACATATAAAATTGGTAATCAATATCAATTTCAGTTATGCAAAATGTTTGTGGCACTGCAGTTGAACTGAGGGCTTGCTAGGCAGGTACCTACTGCTTGAGCCACACTTACAACCCTTTTTGCTCTGGTTATTTTGGAGATAGGGTATCCTTTTTGCCCAGGCCACCAGGCCAGCCTTGACTGTGATGCTCCTATTTTACTCATTTTTTTACCATTGATGGGATGGCAGGTGCACACCATCACACCGATGGATTGATGGTGTGCACTTGTGAGTCAAGCTTGAACTGTGATCGTCCAGATTCCAGTCTATAAAGCAGCTAGTTTTATAGACATGAGCCACTAGCACCCAGCTAAAATAATCACTTTAAATAAACAAACAGGTTAAAGGTAAGGAAATGGTAAAAGATATTCTATACTAAATCTAGTCTAAAGAAAGTTAGAATAGCTGTTTTAATGCCAGAAAAGGTAGGTTTAAAATGAAACAATATTACCACAGATAATGAAGGTCATCTTATTGAGGTAAAGGTATCTTCCAGTCAAGAGGACATGTAAATTGTAGATACTTAGGCACCCAATAATACAGCTTTAAAATATATGAAGAAAAACTAATGAATTGCAAAAATAAGACAAATCCATAGTGTAGTTGGAGACTTCAACATGAACCTCTCAATAATTGATATAAGTAGAAAGGAAATGAGGAAGGATATATAGTTTCAGTCATTGAGCAAATTTATCTAAGATTGCTCATTTTTAGGGTCATATTCCTGTTATACGTTATCCCTATATTGACTGTGTCCATGAAGAATTTAGAAAAACAGAGTTACTGTGTTCAAATCATTCTATTATTTGTAATCCAATTTTTGCTTTTTTCTGAGGCAGGTTTCTATGTATCCCAGGTTTGCTTTTTTCTGAGGCAGGTTTCTATGTATCCCAGGTTGGCCTCAAACTCACAATCCTTTTGCCTCTGCCTCCTGTGTGCTGGGATTATAGGCATTTCCCACCATACCCAGACTTTGCCCAACTTTTTTACTAAAGAAGTTTTTTGTGGCTACATTAATTATCAGAAATCTGAAACTGTTAATGAGCCTACAGTGCACCAACAAGTGGAGAGTATTTTAAATTCATGGTTGTCTCATTTACAGTACATGCAATAACAGAACCTGAGCCTGCTGATCCTGAAGATCTGTGTCTGTTTTTCCCAGTCATGGTCATCTACTTTCCTCAAGAGTCTGGGATTGAAAGAAACCTTCAGAGTATATAGGCCAAAGTTCATCACTGTGAGTCAGACACAGAAAAGGGCCTAGAACACCTGGGTAAAATATTATGAGATATTCATGGGCAAAATAAAGGATGGGTGGAGATGTCAAACGTGATATGAATCAGAAGGATCCAAAGGATGAAGTAAGAAACAAGGTTCAAACTTAACATAATTTAGAATCAAGAAGATATCTCACTTAAGTACTAAATGGAGAATTTGGATTATTTGGGGGGAGCAAACTTATTGACGATCTACTTTAAGTGATCATCTTTGTGGCACTTTTGTGAAAGTACACTTGACAGAAATCATATGACCTCACTCAAAACTTTGTCAGAGTCTAAGTTTTTGACCTGTCCCCACTCCTTATATTACCTTGACTAGTTATTTAATATGTTTGAATCACAACTTTCTTGCCAATAAAGTACAAATCATAATACCAACCAGCTGATGAGGTTGCTCTAAGCAAGGTAAGGTATTAGAACAGGTATAGAGCTAAAGAAAAAAAAATTCCCATTAATATTTTGGGATTCTGTTTCACATGAAACAGAAATATTAGAAAGTTGATCAAGCTGAGTTTGTATTAATTTTCATTTATATGAAAAAAAAAAACCCAAAATATTTGGCTTTAAACTCCAGACTTCATGCTCCCAAATGTAGCATTAAAGTTCCAGCTAGTGAGAGTTCACATTTTTATGCTGTTCCATTGTTTACTGTGGCTAGGATCTTGCATCCAGAAGACAGACTGAAAAATACTTTCACATTTGGCGGTAGGTGAGGGATTTTAAGTATCTTTCATATAGCTCTAAGGTTACAAACAATACCTTAGACATAATAACAGATACTGTGGCTTTCAGCATAAAGAAAGCCCAAAGGCTGTCATTACTAAGTCACTGCAGTGTAATGAGGAGCCATTTCTGAGCAGACCCTTGAGGGAGGTGCTGAAGTTCGTTTCCTTGACAATGTTAAATTTACTCCTCTAGAAAAAGTAGGAATGGTTTCAACAAAACACAGGTAAATAAAATTAGAATCCTCCAAGTCCACTAAGTAGCTCCAATGTTTCCAGGAAGGTTAGTTTGATTCTTAGTAATGCTAACCCTTGCCCTTGATTTTATTGAAATGTTCTTTTTTTTTTTTTATGGGACTCTTTCACCTGTGCCTTCAGTGCAGTCATTTGTATGGGTGTACTCTTACTTCAGATCATGTTAGCAGAGTAATTTCCACATGATTTGAAAATGGTGGAGTAAAAAAAGAAAAGTAATAGCTAGTAAGGAAAAAATTATCTGCTCATTGGCCTCTGTTCCTTTTCTCTTCTACCTGAAATGTAAGAAGTAGGATCCTCTTTTTATATTTAGTCATCTAGAAATAAGAAAACCTGAATGCAAGTGAAGAAGGGTCCTCTGAATTCCTTTCCACCAGGGCTCAAGGGAAGGAATTTATTTCCCATCTATGCATCCAGTCTAGATATTTGGTATTAGGTAGCTAAATTATTTCAAAAGCGAACTCATTTTTCGGCCTTTCATCTAGATAATAAGGAATCTCTATGGTTTTGATAGGAACTTGAATTTCAAAGCTTTACATATTTGGTAAATTATTCCATTTACTTTGATTCTTTCATACTATGAAAGAAAATGCACTGTGTCTATCTCAACCTTCCCACTTATTGTTGCTGATTGGTATTTACTTCTTTTTCCCACATTCTTACTGCTGCAATTAAAATAAGTTTAAAAGCATCCAAATAGATTTTTTAAGTAAAGATTTTTGACAATTATTTTCTATATTATTTTATGTATTTACCTCATTAAATAACTGTACTGTTTCATTGTGTATGATATGACTACATGAAAAGTTTGATAGGGGTTAGGGAGGTCACACTTAGGACATATACCTAATTTAGGTAATACATTGTTGAGTTTTCTTTGTAGAATTTTCATTGACATTTCCTTTTTTCTTTCTGGCAGTTCTGGGGTTTGAACTCAGGGTCTCATACTTGCTAGACAGACACTTTACCACTTGAGCCACTCACTAATCCTTCATTGACATTTCTTACTGGAATATCTTCCATCCTATAACTATTCAACTGTAATACATCTTCTATTTTCTTTATAAAACTGTCAATAAAATAGATTTTAATATTTCCTTGAAGACTCCTGGGTATTAGAATATTTTCCTAGTATCTCCTCTTGTGAGATAAGAACTAGTCCAGAATTACTGCTTTGAATACAACTTTTAACAAACTTATCAGCAAAGGTCACATTTAAAGGTAATGCAATTTGTAGAGATAATGTGTCTGTCACTGTGTTTGACATGTTGGTGGTCCACAGAAAATTCATTGCCTTGAAAACAGAAGCTCTTAAATCAAGACTACTTAAAGCAATTATCAGAATATTTCTTAAATGATGTTCTTATATGCATGAATTGACTTTACTGATGAATATCCCCTCCTCCTAGCCCCTATGACCTGCCATTAACACCTAGCACCTTACCACCTTACATAACAAAAGGTATAGCCTTATATCACCAGCATAACATTGTGCCCATGATTCAGACAAGGTAGGAAATGACTCATGATAGCCCAACAGAAAGCAATGCTGTACACTGATTTCAGAGTATGGCAGGTCTTGTTGCATGTTGCAGCATACCACTTTTAAGTAATGTAATATTCTCTAGGATGCTTATTTAAAGCAGGGAACATCTTCATAATTGATCCCACTTCTTAAACTAAAGCTTATTGTTGGACCAAATTCATACCTCTTCTACCAACAAAAACTCACTTGGCTTTTTGCTTAACTGGGCAGGAAATGGCATGCTACTATCAGAATCCTGCTCTTTGTCGCCAAGACCACACACAGAAAACACTTGCAATTATTGACTGAACCCTATGTCTCATGGTTTATTTACTCAATTCATATTATTTAGTGCAGTACTTGTTGATAAACTATTAGAAATATCTAAAATATTGATTGTTCTTTTTTATCAACTCTACACTTTTTTGTGATCATAAGCAGGCCTGTGGTCTTGCCCTAAGATTCTTTGTGAATGACTTATTGTAATACATATTATGTTCCAAGCATTTGTATAATTTCTGGTTCAGATTAGGCTCCTTTTCAATCTCCCTTTTTCCTGCATCCTTCTCTACCACGGACTCCTTAATTATTCTAGCCTAAGAGCAGTTTGACCGTGGAAATTTTTAAAGAAACCACTTGAAAGTATCTTTGGCAAAGTAAACTACTCCTGAGAAAAGAAATAACTGTGGTTTGTTTGAGTTAACTGATGCTATGGAATGGAAGTGAGAATCTAAGTTCTTGCCAGATAGAGATGGGAGGCAGAGGTAGGAGTGAGATACCTTTTAAGACAGTACTAAGGACACAAATGAATCCCCTCTCTAGTATTTTAAGAATAAACATAGTCTGCCTTTTTTCTGTGTAAGGAAAAGTGCACCAGTATACTTCTGCTAATTAAAAACAAAGCCCAGAGAACTGAGATGATGGGAGAAAACTCAGTTTGTTTTATGAAGTTTGCCAAGCTTTGTAGGATGATAAGTCTGCTGTAAAGAGAAGAACACTAGATGGTTTTAAATCTGTGAGCGTCATAGACTGCTGAGCCCAGGGATCTTAGAGTCTGGAGTACAGTAAGGCTCTCAGATAAGATAAAGAAAACTTTATTTTCTTATATGACAGGTAAACTCAGGTATTTCTTGGATCACACAAATTTTAAGAATTGCAATCTACTTTAAAGGACAAAGGCGAGTTATTTTGTACAAAGCGATGTATGAAATGTCTGATGTGGTATTTGCAGCTGTTTTAAACCTAGTTGGAAATGGATGGGTAGTAAACTGAGTACACTTGACCTTTACAGAGTCCTCCTCTACAAAAATAGTTGGCAGCAAAGAAATGTGGTTTTGTCTGATAGTAACCTCATATGAGTGAAAGATCTAAGGAAAAAGAGGACATTGGTGGAAAAAAAAAAAAAGAAATACACCAGATATGTGTTCTTTGTGGGTACCAAACTTGTTTGCTGGCAGTCTCTTTTCTTCAATCCAATAAAAGTATTGGCAAAGTGTTTGATATTTGAGGCACAGTAGTGGGAGTACTGTCACGATGTAACTAAAGATGGTGGAGAAACCAGTTTGAATAGAATGAGATCCAACTTGAACCTTTGCCCATGACAGGAACTAAAACCAAGTCAACCCACTGTTAAGTGTCAGAAACGTTGAGTCATTAGTCTCCTTTGTGGTTCATCTGTTTCTGAATATCTGCATGTGTCTGTTTTTTTATATTCTTAAAAAATAGACATGCTTGTGACATTCAGGAGATAATTCTCAGCTCATAATATAGAAAAGATTGCCTAGTAAGTGAAAATTCCGATTAAGATATATTTACTAATTTAGATGTTTTCATTTGATTCTTGATTTACTTTTTTAGAATCCATCTTTTGTTTTTCTTACATAGATTCTAGAAACAGTCAGCTGGAATGAGGTTTGCTTGAGTAGGCTGCATTTCAGAGCATATTGGAAATAGATGTGTGAAACACATTTCAATACCCATTGCAAAGTAGTCTTTTAATCTATGAGTAACCACTAATTGTTGAGTGGTGCGAGGTGAAGTCTAGGTCTTCAGCTCATCACTTTTTTAAAATATGAGAACACTGATTTTTGAACTAGTTTAGGTTTCTTTGGGTCACCTTGAAGAGGCAAATGATTTCAGAGTTCACCCCAGTCTCCAGAATGAGGGAAGAGAATTGAGCTGTGCCAGTAGGATCTTAAGGGGGAAATGACTTATCCACATCAAAAACAGACTTGTAGTTGTTGACTCATTGTGCCTTTACATCTGCTTAGCAGCCTGTCAGTTAACCAACCACTTTGATAAAGCTCCTCTGAGAACATACAGCCCATCAGAAGAATGAAAGCATCTTCCAGAAAAAGGGCACTGGAAAAGATTTAGGGAGCTAGAGGAACTTATTCCATTTTATAGAAAAAGGACCAATATGGAAATATAGCTAATTTTATTTTAGCAAATTACAATACATTGAGATACCCCTTCCCTACACACCACCTTTTCAGTCTTCCTTGGTCAAAACAGCGAAGATAATTGTGAAACCTTGTCCCAACTGCCCCAGGCAGAATCCATAGTTCTCTCCAGGGTGCTTTCTTGGTTCTTCAGATATACTTCTACTATAGAACTTATTTTTTTATAATTTGTATGTTTAATAAATATTGAGTGAATGAACGAGTAAGTGGAATGGCTATATCTGAATTCTATTGAAAATCTTCAAACTACTCAGCCTGACCCCTGCAACTGAAACTACTGTTCTGTGCCCATAACACATGTCATTGACCATGCCACTGTTTGATTTCCTTGGCATTGAAAGAGACTCCTCACTCAAAACAGGCTTGATGGATTGCTTTGTGCTGGTTAAAGACGGTGTTTCCAGATGATATGGATGAAAACAGTGAATCGTTACATTTTACTTAGCACTTCAGAATTCTTTGTTACAAACCTAAGTGTCAAGAATTATTATTTGCCCTTTATGCCTGAGATAATTAAGACTCAGAAAAGTGAAATATTTCTCCAGATCACATGGTTCATGAGCAAGGAGTCACCCCAGACCTCTGGCTCCAATGCAGTCATCTTTCTTCTATAATGAGCGAGCAGGAATGCTACAGGTGTACTTCAAACTTCCAGGCCAAGATTGTTTTAACAGATACCAAGACCATGTCCAGGAAGAGTTCTTAGAATTAGCAGAAACCGTCTACATGTACACCCATCTAGAAAACACTCATCTATAAACAAAACATTCCATCCACTCTGGCTACATTAGGAAGGTTACTACAAAGTTTACTTTACCTAAAGTTTTGTTGCATCCATGTCTAGAATTTTACTATGGAATTTTGTTCCTGTAGCTTTTAAAAGAGACAGAACACTACTATAAGAGATACAAACAACCTAGTCAAGGGAATGAATGATTCCTCTAAGTTTGATAATTGTAGGCTTTTTTCCAAATTTCTTCATATTAGAGGTAACTCTTAAGGCTTCAAAGTCATGGTTTCACTAAAATTGAGAGAAAATTTTACTTTATGTAGCAATAAAAATTTATGAGATAGCTAGAAAAAGAAATAAATAAGACATATAAATAGACTTCAAAAGAAAATAGTAAATTCTTGAATGAATTTAATGATAAAGAAAGTTTAAAAATGATGCCTTTATTGTTTAAGGTCATGGGAAGAAATTACATTTATAATTAATTATATTTAGAATTACCGTCTTTTTTTTTTTTTTTCATTTTTCTTTTATTATTCATATGTGCATACAAGGCTTGGTTCATTTCTCCCCCCTGCCCCCACCCCCTCCATTACCACCCACTCCACCCCCTCCCGCTCCCCCCCTCAATACCCAGCAGAAACTATTTTGCCCTTATCTCTAATTTTGTTGTAGAGAGAGTATAAGCAATAATAGGAAGGAACAAGGGGTTTTGCTGGTTGAGATAAGGATAGCTATACAGGGCATTGACTCACATTGATTTCCTGTGCGTGGGTGTTATTTCTTTTTGATCTAACCTTTTCTAGGTTATTTCTTTTTGATCTAACCTTTTCTCTAGTTCCTGGTCCCCTTTTCCTATTGGCCTCAGTTGCTTTAAGGTATCTGCTTTAGTTTCTCTGCATTAAGGGCAACAAATGCTAGCTAGTTTTTTAGGTGTCTTACCTATCCTCACCCCTCCCTTGTGTGCTAAAGCTTTTATCATGTGCTCATAGTCCAATCCCCTTGTTGTGTTTGCCCTTGATCTAATGTCCACATATGAGGGAGAACATACGATTTTTGGTTTTTTGAGCCAGGCTAACCTCACTCAGAATGATGTTCTCCAATTCCATCCATTTACCAGCGAATGATAACATTTCGTTCTTCTTCATGGCTGCATAAAATTCCATTGTGTATAGATACCACATTTTCTTAATCCATTCGTCAGTGCTGGGGCATCTTGGCTGTTTCCATAACTTGGCTATTGTGAATAGTGCCGCAATAAACATGGATGTGCAGGTGCCTCTGGAGTAACAGTCTTTTGGGTATATCCCCAAGAGTGGTATTGCTGGATCAAATGGTAGAGTCTTAAGTGTCCTTGTTAGGAGTGAAATACAGATTTAGAAAGGTTACTCATCCCAGAGGATATTTTTAAAGTATGTTTATCTGACCTAATGATCAGAGTTTTTCACTGGGCCCTTCCCAGAGCATGACCAGTACAACCCACATATTATTTTTATAGTTTTGAGCACTTTTCAGCTCCTCAAATAATGATACCTAAAGTCAACATATCAAAGTAAAAACAAAATACCTAATAAAAATTTTTTCAGAAAAAATTTCTAAGATATCTTAAAATTTTCTCTTAGTTTCTTATACTTCTCTCCCTCCTCCTCCCTTCAATTTTTCCTTCTTATCAGTTAATATTTCTCCAGGATTTGACAACATAGTATATAGCAGAGAACAAGTGGCTAGTTCTTGACTTTGGGGTTTCAAAATTTAGTACATCTGGGAGCATAGTGCATAAGAACAAAGATATTCCACCATTAAGGATTCTGGAGAATGCCTTTAGTTGAGGGAAGGAGGAGAAAGCCCTAAATTAGAAACATTGAACACCTCTAACAAGATGCATCCTATGCCTTGGTCCCTATCAAAGACCAAACCTTGGGAAGCAAAGGTTTTCTACTCTGCTCAGTAGCAAAACCAGAGATGATACACCTGCACACTATGGATAAGAAGGCCCTAGAACCTCAAGCATCTTGGATCTAGTTTGGATGGAGCAACTGAATCTAAGAACATAACGTAGTAGGGACCTTAAGTAGCTTCATAGTCCCTCCACCCCAAAGTGATGTATGACCCACAAGGACCCCTCTACATGTGAGAGTGGTCCCAAGGTAGGCTGGTCTTAGATGAGCTCAAAGAGTCTTTTTTGGTCATCATGGCCCAGTAGTAACCGAATGACCCCCGTGCCCCCTAGAGGGCCTCAGTAGTATCTAAGAGAGAATTGAGGATGATGTGTTTTTCTTTGCTTTTGCCAACTCAGGGCCAATGCATGGAACAATGATAGAGGCCAACAGGACCAAGGATGCAGGTGTGAGAAGACCACATGAGGACCAAATGCCACTATTATTTTCTAAGCCTTGGCTGTTCCTTTTCCCAGCCTTGCTTGGGGGCATGCCAAACATAACCCAAGACAATGGGGGCTGGAAGAAGACATTAAATCAATTTATAGATAAGTAAATTTGTTATTTCTACACATCTGAGCTTGAGAACTCTTAACCCACTATATACCACAAGTAACATTGCAAATGATTATGTCTTCTCTCATAGTACTTATTTACTATAATAAAAAATAGAGAGAGAATATGTCAGCTTAACAAACCTTCAGATGTATAGACAGTCCTCTGAATCTAAATCTCTGTTACATCTACCCAACTCTGTGCTCTGGTTTGGAAGAATTTATTTGCTTGAAGATATTGACCTGTAGTGCTATTTAAAATATCTGCAATGATATCTCATGGTTTATTTAATTTTATTTAGTCTTCCAAAATGAAAGCTGCATGTATACACACTTTGTAAATTACAATTCACCCTATTATCTGAGAAGTTTGGGAATGAGAATTGCAGATATTACAGGCTTTTGTCTTGTGGTGATAGTGATTTTATTCTGTACACAGGGAACAAGATTTGGCTTGCAATAAAGAAGATCTACAGTAGAGAAGAACACTTTAAGACAGAGTTGTATTGTATTCATCAATAGAGATCACTAATAAAGACACCAATGGAAACTATTCAACATCCTGTTCAAATATTTTCTAAATTATTAGTCTCTGGGAGAACATTTTTTCCTCTGGTATAAACAGTGGGCATGAATAGGATGAGTGTTTGAAAAGAACAAAAGTACCAGGTTTCTTCCTGTTACCCAAGCAGCAATAAACACTCGTGGTACAGCACTCTGTACAGAAGCCCACATCAGACAATGGAGCTTACACACAGGGGCTGAGACGTTCAGTTCTCTGTAACATGAATGTCCAGTCCCAGCTAGGGAAACACCAACAGCTAAAGCGAACAGTTGCAAAAGGGCTTTTGAGGAAAAATCGATAGGCCTCCTTTCCCTCCAATGGGGCTACATCCGGGAATCTGGGAATGAATCAAGTCTGTATTAAGTAACCAAGCATGCACTCTGTGGCCCCCCTCGCTCCTGCAATCTGTTACCAAGGCTTTTGGCCTATCAACTTATTTTATTAGGGTTGCTTGTATCTGTACATGTCAGTGACACAGATGGAATAACAATGACAAAACCCCTAAAACAAGAAATGAGGATTAAGAAACTGATTTTTCTTAATTTTGAAGAAGATAAAAGGCAGAAATGATGATTTGCAGAATCTTTAAAACATGTCAAGGACTTAGATATATATTCCTAAAATGTTATACTTGTAAGTACTTTTCAGAGGAAACTGGATGACTTTCTCCATTTTCCAAATGGGGAAGCCTAATCATAGAGGGGTTAATAACTAAAATTTTGTGACCGAAATATTAGCTCAGACGTGTCTGACTCTTGCTTTTCTTCTGGGAATTATGAAGATAATAACTAAAATGGGGACTTTCACACTTTTTTTGACTGCAATTCACAAGAAGAAATTCATTTTCTACTGAGACCAATACCCAATTTGTGGGCATAGCAAAGGACTCATGAAATAATATGCAGCTTCCCTTCAGTCTCGGAGCATTAATATTTCCTATTTCATTTACCTGAAGGAAAAAAATGCAGTGATTCACCAAGTTGGTTTCATTTTATGATTCTTAAACAGAGTTTGAACTAATAAGACTAAAATATCTCCACCAGTAACTGATTTTTTTTTGGGGGGGGGCGCAGCACTGGGGTTTGAACTCAGGGCCTCATGCTTGCTAGGCAGGCACTCTTACCACAAATACTGTGTACACATGTATGTAAATGGCAAAATGAGACTGTTGAAACTATTCCAGGAATGGGGGAGGCGGATAAAGAATGATGGAAGGGGTGAATTCAACTATGATGTATTTGATATATTATAAAAACTTTTGTAAATGTACCCTGAGCACAACAATAAAAAATAAAATAAAATAAAAGATATAAAGGTAGGTAGGTAGATGATAAATAGACAGATAGATAGATAGATAATGGATGCATGGGTAAATGATAGATAGGAAAGACTCAATAGAAGCAAATGAGAATATAGATATAAGATAGCCCTCCAAATATTATAATGAATGTTAAAATAATATTCTCTACTTAGAATATTTTAACTACTTTCAACTCTTGGAGAAGAGAGTAGGCAAACATGCATTTATTTATATAGATCCTGACTTCTGTTTCAATAGTATAAAAAGGGGTGGAAAAGAGGAAAATTAAATTTTGTCTTGAGCACAAGACCCCAAATCTGCACTTCCCTGGAGCCCTTTTTTCTGCATACCAACCCTTCCAAGACTGTTGATTAGATCTCATCAGTTATAAAGTATTCAAGAGAGAAAGGACCTCTCTTTTCTACTAACAGTTAATACTAATGTAATAAAATTCACAGCTGTATTTTATAATTGTTACAATTATTCAAACATAATCTCTGTGACAGCAAGGATACTACTCATTTTAGCTATTGCTCAGCCTCTCATAGGTAGAACACATCTGGCAGTGAATACTATTCCAATAACTGTTTGTTATTGAATAAATATATGGAAAGAGTTTATAATTAGGCAATCTACTGACATTTTCCTACAATATAAACTTTATAAAGAACTGTTTAAAAGTAGTAAGTATGCATATCTACTCATGCTTGTGATGATATAGTGAAAGAGAGACATGAAATAATGTATGTACTTAATAGAAGGTACTCAGTAATTTTAATTTCTTTATTTCTACTACCTTACATTGCTTTTGATTTTATAATTACTAGTTTGTATACAACTTCCATTAAAATAAGCATCAAATGTAAATAAGTTTCTTGAAGAGTAGGTCAATATCCAATTTGGTCATCTTGTTTTGCTTGTTTTCCCCAGCTCTTAGCACCATGCCTGGTATACAGAAAATAAATATTTTTCAAATAAATGAATGAAATATGTATGAATGAACTTAAAAACTCCATCAAACGGCCCCCTGCCTTTGTTTAAACACCCCCCACTGAGGAATCTGAGTTCTTATCTAATTGTCCACTTTATTTCTGGACATTTCTAGGTGTGGACTCTTCCAGACCCTGAGAGTGACTAGCAAATCTCTCATAAGCCACCTCTTTTCCAGATTGGACACTTCCACTTTCTTTGTTTTTCATATGACCTGTTTTCCATTCTGTTCCTTCTTCTTAGAATACAACCCATTTTAAGATATCACCACTGCACAAGGCAGACTAGGACTCCAGTTCCAATCCTTTGTTTTAAATACCAAACATAGATGTTAGTATCCAAAATCCAGAGTTGTATTTTATTTACAGTTTAAAATTGCATTTTTAGTGTCTGTGTTCCTGCTGTGGTACTTGAAGTATTCCACTTCAACCAGAAAGTCCATTTGTTTATGACAATCAGTCCCACTGTCGCAGTTGTTCATAGTCGCAAGTTAAACGCTGACAGATTCTGAATACAGAATTTGTGCTACAGAGAAGTCACTATATGAAAAGGGCAATTGTGCTATTTACTTCAATTAATCTTAATTTTGAGGTTAAATAATACGTACAATGTCAGAGTGGTAGGTTAAATTTAATGCCTGTTGTTCATACTATTTTTGTAGGTTTATGTTTCTATATAAATATACTTTCAAAAAAGGAAAATATGGTTTTTTGACCTGAATTTGCTTTACTTTTTTTTTTAACAAGGCAATTTTCCTACTGAGTTGTTTTTATTTCCCCATTGCACCGTTGATTCACTGTTACATTTTAGGAACTATGCTTTCTTTATACACATGGTTAACTTATATGCTATTTATGTCCCAAATCTCAGTGGCATTGCTTCCTATCCAACTTTCTCTTTTCCAAAATTATTTTTCTTCTGTTTTCATATCATAATGTTTGCAACAAAGAATGGACCATAGATATATTCCAAATATATAGATTGGATGTTTTATAATGTCATTTGATTTAAAACACCATGTGTTACCAGAGTGCTGATAGATAGAGATTGCAAAAAAGAAAAAGTGTAGTGATTCAAAATAAGGGAAGAACCAACCAAAGATAGATTTCTCTGCTTCAAAGAGAGCAGTGTCTTCCCTGCAGGTGGGAAATTCTGTGACTTGTATTCTAAAGAAGGGGATAAGCAGTTGGTGGCTGGAATAGATTGGCATTTTCTAGACTCTGCTGTCTGTGCCAGAATGGATGCTGGTGAGGACAAAAAGTTATCTAGCAGAGAAAGCTTCTCTGCTTTTAATGTCCAACAAACACCATCTTTCATCATGTAAAGCCATTCCCTTCAGGACTGTGTCATTATTGTACCTCTGTGTAAACTGGGTTTGTCTATGGCTCAAGGAAGTTTCTGAATCAGTGGACAAGATGGTCTTTTAATGGCTCATTCAGGCTGCTCTTGGGCACTATTTTGTCTAGGGTATCTATATTAGTCTGCTTTAGGCAAAGGCAAAGTATCTGTGAAGAAAACTGACATTTTTACTTATCAATGTCCAAAAGATTTTGGATGAACAGCAAAAAAAAAAAAAGTTTAGGAAAACTATCTCTATATGAGATTGAGCAAACCAAGGTTAGTAACAGCTAAATTAAGGATAAACAATTCAGCAAACTGATACACATCAGCATACGTGCGTGTCAGCTACTAGCTGATCCCCCATCAAACAACCCAAATTGCAAGTTAAGGTGGCATTATTAAGAGTGACAACTCTGAATTTGTGGTAATTCGTTAATTAAAAAAGAATACCCCAATTTTGTTGTCATCAATCTTACAGTTGTTAACAACATAGGAATTTGCCTGACTTTGGGGCTGTAGGGTTGGAAAATCATGATTCTGTCGATTCTTTGCAGTTCAATTTTAATTACATGTATAGAGCACCTGTTGTGAGCCAAGCATTGTTTTATGCTCAGCTTAGCCCTTTAGACCTTGACGACTGGACTCCTTGCCTGGGCTTTGTGTTTTAGACACTCCCTCCTCCACCTGATCTTGTCCTGTGAGGTAAAGAGAACATGCCTGCCCAGGACCCACACCTGCCCCCATGTATTTGGGAGCCTCTTCTTGGGCTGGTGCAGCCTCTCCCAGGTCTATCTTCCAGAAGGAGGGTAACACCTCTGGAATGCAGAAGGCTGGGCCTGTGGAATGGTCAAGAGGTGACTGTTTGTAGGATGAGTTAGACAGACTTTGGATGTGCTCCCCTGAGGAATGAAGGAAGCGGAGGGTGGGAAGAGAAGGAAACAAGGTCAGGCTGGAAGGGTATCTCTAGTCCTATGATTACCTGGCACTGGGTAAAAAGAGACTTCTGCAATTAAAGAATGTTCACTCAGTCTGTCCTAAAAGGCAGACACATAGATAATGTTACTACAACACAATGAACACAATGCTTAGGATTCTTGGAGAAATCAGATAAGGATCATCTAGGCCAGTCTGGCCTGAAGAGGTAGGGATTGACTGGGAAGGATGAATGTTGGAGGATGAGTAACATAACGAATGAAGCATAAAGCAGGAAGCCTTCCTGCCCTGCAAGGCTAGACTTAAGGCTCCATTTGGGCTCTCATGTGTTTCAGAATATCCGAACATAAACCAGGAAAAAGTAGGAGATAAGTATGTATGTTTTAATGAATACAGTGGGAAAAGGACCTATAAATATTCTAGTGTTCTTGAAACAGAAGTCCTAGATGGAGAGAGGAAAATGAAGAGGTGAGGAGATGATGGCCCATCTTGGTGAAGGTTGTGCATTGGACATTAGAAGGGTACTGTGGCTTGGATGTGGTTTGTCCTCCAGAGTTTCATGTGTTGAAGGTGTGGCCCTTGGTGTGGCAATGTTGGGAAGTGGTAGAACCTTTAAGAGGTGGAGTCTAAAGGGAGGTGGGTAGGTCATTGCAGACATAAACTGACCTCTGGAGGGTTTAAGGTAGTTCTCATGGAATCCAGTTAGTTTCTTTGAAATTAGGTTGTTATAAAAGTTCAAACCTAATCTCTCCCCACTCTGCCTTCTAGTCTTATCATGTGATCTCTCCCTCTCACATACACCCTCACCATGATACCATCCATCATGATGTAATACAGATAAAGGGGCCTTCACTAGAGGTTAATTTAATAGGAAGGCTGAGGTACTTTCAGCCTATCAAACTATGAGCTAAATAAACCTCTTTTCTTTATAAAGCACCTAGCCTCAGGTATTTTATTATAGCAATAGAAATGAAGCTAATATACAGGGTTAACCTTATTTTAGAAGTGACAGGGCTTTAAGCACAAGACTAACATGAGTAGACTTGATTTTAGTTAGCAATATGAAGGATTAATTGAAAAGTGCTAAGACTAAAAATACAAAGAACCAGTCCTTTATTATAATCCAGGTGAATGATGATGTTAAATTGATATTTCAATGTGTATGTATCTATATCCATTGCTTGCCACATAGTAAACACTCTGCAAATGTTGAATGGAGCCAACGGCAATAAGATTGGAAAGAAGAAAGACATATTTAGGAAACATGGAAGTCAGGGAATAACTAATGGTGTGACTGGGTCAGAAGTCAAGGATAATTCCAGGTGCGTTGTTGAGTGTTGGGCAGGGGACAACAATGGCTAAGAAGGGCTGTTTTCTAAGGGCAATAAGATTAAACAATTCTGGGACAAGTTCAGTTCTAGGAACTTGAAGGTCACCAGAGTGGAGAGAACCCATGGGCAACAGAGCCAAGTGGTCACAAAGTTGAGTTTGTGTCAGAATTCCTAGGATGTTTGTTCAAATGCAGAATCCTGAGTCTCATCTCCAGATACTCTGATACATGAGGCAGGAGGCAGGACCTGGAAATCTGAATTTTGACTATGTATCTCAAGTAATATTAGTGAAACTTAACTGAGACAACTTATTTGGAGGCAATTTGTTTAGTCCAGATCTTTGGTATCTAGTAGAAACAGAGATTTGGAAATCGTTGCTATAATAATAATAATCAAATACCATCTGCAATGGTACAAAGTGTTCTAAGTATTTTGTTGTATTAACACATGCAAATCTTACAACTCTATCAGGTAAAGTTTTAGCATTACCTGTATCTGCATGTTAGAAAACTGAACCATGTAGAATTTGGAAATGACAGATAATAAGATTTGAACTTACTCATCCTTAGCTCATGGCCAGAGCCTGTGCTCTGAATATGCTATTCCAGTGAACACATTCCTCTGTTACTTGCTGAGAGGAATTAATAGTGCAAAGGGGGACGAGACTACCCAGAAAGGCTTCATGCACGTGAGCCAGGTATTGAATCTTGGAGCACACCAAATATGAGCAGTGATAAAAAATGAATGTAGAGGATTAGAGACATGGAAAGTATTTGAACCTATACTATTTTTTTTAAGGCATACCATATAAATGCAGAGCTCTAAATAAATGTTTTGATAAATAAGATTGGTCATGAAAACATATATTCTTGGGTATCCTGAATGACTAATAATAACTAAGTTATCATTACAATAATAGTATATGATAGATATTTCTTCCTGATATTTTTAACTATACTGGCTTTTAAAAAAGAATGTGTTTTATGGATAAACGTTAAATAGTGGATACCAATATGAAGAAAACTCTTATTCCTATGGAGTCATCTAATTCTAACAAAAATAAATCAGAATGAAGATATAAATTCTAGTTTATTTTGTGCAACTCTACTCAGTGGCTCAACTTGACTTCAAACTTGAAAACACAGTTGGTTTTTCTTAATATTTGCAAATGCTTGGAACTTTTAATTCTTTGTTTCTACAATTCTTGTCTACGCATAGGAACACATTTAGCCACTTGAATTTCCCTTTATTTGTCAGTGAACGTAGACTGCTACCATTGGCAGGATTATGTTAATTCACATGTTAGGACTTCTATGTATCTGATAGAACAAGTTTTTGGCAATAATGTAGTGAATCATTGAAATAAAATTTGAAGATTATGGACTCATTTTCCCTAATTACATACTTATTGGCTTTTTGAAATGTTTGCTCTTGTTCAAAGACATTTTCTTTCATTTTGTGGGTCCTTGAATTCCTGGGTGTGCTAAAAATTTGTAGAAACAATCAACTTCTTGTCTCTAAGTCAGTCACAGGACAGCCTGGACCTATTTGTTTGGTGTAAAAGCATCTCTTTTTCCCTAAAAGGAGGTCCACCAGAAAGGATATCCTGCATTGTAACTTTACTGGGTAGTTTTAAACAAAAGAACAAAACTGTACTTAGGATGTACAGTTGTCTCTGAATGCCAAGGTATAGAATATGGCATTTGTGTAGAAATCTGCTCTGGTATCTGCTTTTACCCATCATGATTCATCTCCTGCTTTTGCCAGAAGAAAGGCAAATAATGAATGACTGATTTGACACAGAACATGCTGCACGAAGCAGGAGAGACAGGTAAATGCTTTAAAAAAACATTTTGAACATGACCTGTTACTAAATTTGGAGATTTAGGGTAGGAGCAAAAGAGTATAGGCTTGATACTAATACAGTGAGATGCAAGACTCTTATTTCATCATGAGGGTGACCATGGATCTGCGGCAATTTGCAGATAGCTCATAATTAGGGATAGTTTTTGTAATGCAAAAATAAAGCCTCTAATTATATAGAGAAGTGATTGAAGATAATGATAGTGATCTACTAGGAATGATTAAAGGATTGAGGCCATTTTTTTCCCATCCCATTCAGATATTGAGGATTTCTGCATTGACCTGTAGAGACAGCATTAATGGGAGACACTGAAGAAAAGTTGCCTGAATGGTTGCAGGGGCTTGATTTACAAATCAAGTTTCCTAGTCCAAAGCTGTCCTTGTAAAGTGAGATCATCCTCAAATCCTCAGCAGACCCATTAGCTAGTCAAACAAAAGACAGAAAGGACAAGGTCTTTCATTCGGATCAGTTTCTTAAGGCCCAGGCAAAGGCTTTAGAACTTTTGGCATTTATCAGAAATCCCTCTTGTCTCTTCTTTTTCCTTTCCTTTCCCTGTCTTTCTTTTTCTTTCTTTTTTTATTTTTTTGGTGGTACTGGGGTTTGAACTCAGGACCTATGCTTGCTAGGCAAGCACTCTCCTACTTGAGCCATGCCTCCAGCTTTCTTTTTCTTTCTTACTGGTATAATCTTTGACCTACTAAAGCACCATCAGCTTTTTGTTTTTCTAGGTGAGGAATGAAAGGCAGAAATCTGAAAATACTTGAAGTTCTTCAGAGAAGAAATTTATCTACATAATCCAAAATATTTCTATTCATTTTTTATTACGTTATAAAAATTATTCTCTGGTATAAATGATTCCTATTTCCAAAAGGGAAAAGCAATTTATGGAGGCTTTCATCAAAGGATATTGTCTCCTGTGGGAAGGCTGCGATCAACTGTCCTGAGCATGGTATTTAAATCCTATGAGGACAGTTTCTCCTGGACAGCCCCTGCCACCAGTTTTCACTATCTGCCATGGGAAAAGGGGCAAGAGTGACAAGGTACCCAGATGTTGGGCATATGTTGTTCTTTGGCACAGTGGAACACTATCTCTGAACTTTGATGACCAAAATTATTATTGTAAACAGGGAAATGCAAAGGGGCTTAAAGGAAAGTAAGATTTCTAGATTTCACCCAAACTAGGACAATATTGAGCTCATCAGATTGTGATAAATTATGTAAAAGTTAAATGCCCAGAATCACCACTGAAAGAGTCTATACAAAGAGACACACTTAAAACCACTCTAGATATATCAAAGTGAACTTCTAAAGTACATTCAAGTGACACACGGTAAGGCAAGAAAAGGAAAAGAGAAACAAAGAACAAAGAAAGCAAACAGAGAACAGCAACAACAAAATGGCAGGCATAAGTCCTAACCTACCAACAATTACATTGGTTGTAAATTGTCTAAATAAAAGATAGTGGATTTTAAACAACTATATACTGCCTGTAAGAATCTCACTTCAGGGCTGGTGGAATGGTGCAAGCATAAGAGCACCTCCCTAGCAAGCATGACACACCTTGAGTCCAAAACCCCGGTGCTGCCAAAAAAAAAAAGAATCTCACTTCAACTTAACAATATGGGAGGGCTGAAAGTTAAAAAAAAATTGAAAAAAGATAAACCCTGAAAATATTAGTTAAAAAATAGGAGTGATGTATTAATATAAGATAAAGTTGAATTCAAAGCAATTACTGGGCTCATAGAGAATGACAAAAGTCTCAATCCAACAAGAAGACACAATAATCTTAAATATGTATGCTCCAAGTAACAGAACTGCAAAATATATGAAACAAAAACTTGCAGAATTATAAGGAAAAATAGAAAAATCCACAATTATATTTGGAAGCTCCAATACCTTCTCTCAGTAATTAATACAGAGAACAATTGGATAGTTGAATATGGGATTTATGGTGGATAAAATTATCAAAGATAATGGTTGTGACATCCACTGAGGAAGGAACATTGGGGAGGGTCAGATTTTTGGGGGAGACTGGAAAAGAGGGTCAGCTGAATTTTGGTCAAGTTGAAATATTGAAGGTGGGCAATCAAGCTACAGCCAGTTTATGAGGTGGTAGAAAAGACAAGAGAGATTTGGAGACCTTGACCTGTAGGTGGCGATTGAGGCAGTGGGCTTAGCTGACTTAGGTATGGAAAGAGAAGAGAGCGTTTTTTTTTTTTAAGAGCCTGAAACATTTAGGAATTCTGACATTAGACATCTGAGTAAAGATAGATTAGCCTGCAAAGGAAAAAAGAGAAGTGGTGAAATATTTTGAGAAAAGCCAAGTGCTTGTGATGTTGTACAAATCAAGGACACAAAATATTTTTAAAGGATGAGTGTTCCAAAAGTAAAATGTTGCTGAAAAGGCAAGACTAGAAATCCAACGTGACTGTAGGGTTTCTTGACATTGTGCTAAGGTCATTAGTGACCTTAGGAAGAGGAACTTGGTAGGAGGGAGAGATTAGAATTCAGCATGGACTGGATAAAGGAGTGAGTGTAAAAAACTTAAGAAATGTAGTTGATAAGGGCAGACAATTCCTCTGAGAAGTTTGTGAAGAAGAGAAGGATGGTTGGGACAAGTGGAGTTGATTGTTTGATAATTGTTATAGGTGGAGTGTCTTTTGTTGGATTGGTTGTGTTGTCTTTGTATTGCTTTTCTTTTCTCTTTCCTTCTTTTCCTCTCCTTCCTCCCTCCCTTCTTTCCTTCCTTCCATCCTTCCTTCCTTCTCTCTCTCTCTTTTTCTTAAGCAGTGCTGGGTTTGAACTCAAGGCTTTGTGCTTGTTAGGCAGGTGCTCTACCCCTTGAACAAGCCCTCCAGCTTTTTTGCTTTGTTTATTTTTGTAATAGGGTCTCACATTTTTTGCCCAGGCTGGCCTGTACCATGATTCTTCTATTTTACACTTGCTGCCGTAGCTGAGAGGACAGGCACACATCACCACACCCAGCTTTTTTCAGTTGTGATAGTGTCTCACAACATTTTTTGCCTTGCCTGGCCTGGAGATACCATCCTCCCTATTTCAGTCTCCTCCTAGATGGGTTGACAGGCATGAACCACTGTACCCACATATTAGTTGAGATGGGGTCTTATGAGCTTTTTGCCTGGGCTGGCCTTGGATCCTCCAGATCTCAGCCACCCAGGTAGTTAGGATTACAGGCATGACCCATCAGTGCCTGGCCCCTTCTTTCTCTTTTTGAGGGAGGAAAGCCTAGGCAAATAGAAAGGAAGAGGCTGAGAAAAGGGAAAAATTGATTCTGTAACTTTTTACGGAATCAACTTTTCAGGTTGAATCAAAGCTATGGGGATTGAAGGCTTGGCTCAAGTGGTAGAGCACGTGACCAGCATGCACTAGGCTCTGGGTTCAATTCCCAGTCCTGGGGGAAAGCAGAGAGACAGCTAGGTTGGGTCTGAAAGGAGGAGTTATGCCTTTTCTTAATGGGAGAAACAGGAAGTACCTGTTGGTAGCTGTGGGTACCTCCACTCTGCCTGCAGCTGTATTACTGCACTCCTATCCAAACGGCAGAATGGCAGCAGTAGAGTCTCTTGCTTTGTCCCTTAGATCCACATCCAATAAGGTAAATCCAAGACACCTTTCCCGGAAAATCTGGCAAAATTTTATTGTATTTTCACTGGCTTTAATTGGGTCATGTGGCAAAGAGTGAAATAATAACTGAGCTAGGGAAGGATGAAGTACACTGACCAGCTTTGGTGTGTAGTCACATAGGTGAGCGTGGACTCACGTGACCTACACTGGTAATTGGTAGATCCCCAAATGGTGAAGGAAGGTCAAAATCAGAATATTCAAAATACAATCAATTAGTGAACATTTTTACTTCACCTTTGAAGAAAACAATCAAGAGATATGACAAATTACTGATGTGTTTCTTCTGCTCCCTTTTACTGTAACTTGAACTCAATGAAAGAACCAAAATTCAGAAGGTGCTAGATGTATACATTCTGAGTCATGCTGAATAGGTTGTAATAGTGACAAATAATTAAGACAAGAAAAGAATTATTAGGTGATAAAAAGTACTTCTCTTTTTATTTAACCTTAAATTTGTAGAGTTCACAGTGATTGAAAATGTGAAAAACTCATTTCAATGTTACGAAACCCAACTCCATCAGCATCCATTTCTCTCAGTAGCATCCTGATATGATGCATTGCCAACATTAGTTTCCTATCAGCTGTACTTATTAAACATATTTTAGCAATGTGAGGTGATGTTATTTACATTTGGTAAAATACAAAGCAAGAGCTCCACCCAATAAAGCTTCTGGTCTAACCCAAGTGAAAGATTATGAAAGTGTTATCATTGTCAGTCTTAGTAAGCCCCCACAAGCATTAGTCATGTCTGTGTTTCTTTTGTCTTGCCCTGGGCTTGCATAAGAGCATCAGTAGGATTTGCTGATTTGATATTTTAGCAACACTTCTCTTTGGATCTCTTCTAGAGGCAGAGGTTTGAAGGATTCACAAATATCCTCACTCTACTGTGTCAGACTATTAAAAGATTTCCCTTGGAGATGAGGTATTCAGCTCCATTCTTCTTGGTTTTTTTCTTGCTACTATGTGTGTGCATCTGCATGTATCTTCCCCTGCACTACATGCTTCTTTTAGTATAGAAACCACATCACAATTATAAATTCATTTGGTCAATGGCTCATTATTTATCGAACAAACATTCATCACTTACTCTCTACATGTTGGGAACTGTAGCTATGAAAATATGTGAGATACTATTACATAAGAACACTTACCAAAGTGTTCAACTTGGCCTGTGTGAGTGGCTTCATTACATCCCTGCAGTACCCATCAAAGGACGTGGTACATAGTAGAGCTTTCGGAAATGTTTACTTAATTTGTTGATTCAGGAGAGTTGTACTGAATGTAACTCTACTCTCTAGGCTTACTATATCTAGCTACTAAATCAAGTCACAGAGTATATTATTCTTCCAATCATTTTAGTTAAGAACTAATAAATAAATACCATTTATTCAAACTGATCATGCAAGAATCATGCATTTTTATTAAAAACATTGCAACAGTCTTAAAAGCTTCCTCATTTTATACAGGAGGAACTAAAACTAGAAAAATTCATACTAGTTTTACACATTAAGTAGTAGAGCTAGGCGCTGAACCCTGGTCTGTCTGGAAATGAAAGCCACAGCTCTTTCTACTCATTGCCACATACGGACTCCGACACCCTCAGGGAATGCCCTCTCCATTCTCTTCAATAGGCATAGCCCTAACTTCAGCAGCTCTCTTCTCTCTCACTGTCCCCAATGTACTTTGACAGTAGAAGCCTAACAGCTCAAGGTCAATATAAACTCATGTATTTTCTGCAGAAAAGATTATACATTTGTCTCTCTCTCTCTAATGGATAGGCCACTTAGCCACCATTTTGTACATTTTCTGTTATGTCTCTACCTGTCCAGGCTCACTGGGAAAACAACAAGTATGTCAAGAGCTCCAAGAAGAGGCCTCCCTTGGCTTACAGTTTCCAGGCATTGGACAGGTAATCAGCCAGTGCACAGGAAGTCACCTTGGTGATGTCCTGCCCAGGTGGAAATCCCATCCTTGTGCACAATAGACTGAACTCCAAATATTCAAAATTCTTCTCCGCCTTTAGAAGTTCAAATGTGTAAACATCATTAAGCGAGCTTTGTTCCCATTGTTCTTGCTCATATACAATGCCTACACTTTGCTCTTGTTTATGAAAGCTATTTCTGTTGCATATTCTTACAATCACAATGTGGCCCTTTTGATTTGAAGTATTATCTCAGGCTATGGCAGGGTAGATTCAGCTGAAAACTAGGCATGTTTTAAATAGTATAAACATGGGCTCCCAAAGCTGGGTTGCTAGGTTATCTACACAATGAAAAATATTCACACAGTGTTTATTGCCAGGAGATAATAAAAAGCCAAGGTGATGAGAAAAAAATTAATTGTCACTGGTTCCATTGAGAGGTGGTCTCTGAGGTCAGTGTCAATGAGCATCTTCATCACTGCCTCTCTGAAAGGTTAAAGTTCCCCAGTCCATATGTGGGATGAACAAAAAATGTGTATACCCTGAAACAATAACTTGCAGAGACAAGGCAGCGCCAGAAAGACGAAGGCTGGGCAGCTGTGTTTCCTGACAGTCCTGGCTGAGCACACATCCACCTCAGACTGAGCACTGAATTTCTAAAGAATAATTATACCAAGTGATGTAATGATGGATGGCCTCTTTCCAGTGGTTTCATGGCTTATCTTTGGGGACAGAGAGTTAGGAGAGATACGAGGCTGCGAACTGTTGTCATGGTTTGACGGAGGTAGAGGGAGATAACAGGCCAATTTTTGGAGTTCTAAGTCATGTGAGTGTACTGACCTGAGTTCCACCTTACAAGACCCCTGAAATCAGCTTGCCTGAGTGCCACTTCTTTAATAAAGCATCTGAATTTCACTTAGGTATGTAATTTTTGCATTTATTGATTTTTGCAGTATTTACAAATTAATCTTCACAAATCCCTATAAAATACACAGGATCATTTCCATTTTACAGTGGAGGAAACTGAAGCCAGGGGATGAAGTGATGTGTGCAAGTCACAGTTCTGAGAAGTCTTAGAGCTCTGGAATCTGTCCCCAGAATTTTCCCTTGGCAACTCATAATGCTGCTTTTTTTGGATGAATTTTTAAAAATTATTATTTTTAATTAACTTTTAGGTAAAGCTTACAAAAATAAATCATCATGCATTTCTCAACAAAAATTCAGAGTAATAAACTTTCATTATAGGATGCCATAAACTTGATCATTCTGTGTTTATATTTAAATCATATGCAATTAATACACATAGGTAATAGTGAAGTAGCTTATTCTCTAAAACATAGGAAGAGTCTGTCTTCGATATTCTCTAATAATCACATCAATGGGAGTCTGCAGCCAGCTCACAGGAAGCACAAAGTTTTTCTCTTAGGAGTATCCATGCTTATGCGAAGATCTGGAGGAAATTAAAAAAAAACGCAAATATCTACTATATGGTAGAAAATGGATAAGATATAACAGGAGACAACCAAGAAATGTTGAGCCAAAATCAAGTGCCTTTAACTTTTAGGTTAGGTCTGGGGGGTTCTGGGTTTGTATTCCTAACCCTCTATCATTTGGAATGACTTGACCACATTGGTGGACAAGTCTAAGAAGCATTAAAAAAGAAAACTCAAGTACTACTTGTGCAAAGTGAAATTTCACAAGACTTGTTAACTTTATACCCACAAAATAAAAACTTTCATCATTTTATAGTTTGAGGGAATGATGAGAAGAATTAAATGGTGAAAATAGGAGTGAGGTTCTTGATGTGAAAGTCATAAACAATGCAATTTACAAAAAAGTAGAAAGAGAAAAGGCAGCCAAAAGAAAGAAAGAAAGGAGGGAGGAAGGGAAGGAGAAAGGGAAAAAGGAGAGAGGGAGAGAGGGGAAGAGAGAGAGAAAGCTAGGGAGGAAGGAAGAAAAGGAAGGAAGGAAGGAAAGAAAGAAGGAAGGAAAGAAGGGAAGGAAGGAAAGAAAGGAGGGAAGGAAGGAAGGAAGGAAATTATTTCTTCCATATTCACTTAACTGTCTTCTAGGGACCACAGTGTTCACTGAACTATCTTTGTGGGCACAACATTATCTACTGCAACGTGGCAGCTTCCAAGAAAAGAAGACATGCTTTTAACCCACCAGCAGCTTCCAAGAAAATGGCACAGATGAGATGAACATAAATTATAATGTCTAGAAATACAAATAGAATGAGTGTATATAGCAACTGAGGACAGTTCTGTTTGGGAATATGATTATACATGTGTAAGGAAGGATCCCTAGGGTGTGGGTCTATTCATTCCAATAGATGTAACCCTTACCAAATCAAATAGGCAGGTTTTCAAAGGCACCCTGCAGATAAAGCTCCCATCAATCATTGTGTAACAAGCAAATACAGATAAAGGCATTTTCTCTGGATCAAAGGGGTGTTGGGTCCTGAAATTGGGTCAGGGGAATAACTCCAGTTATTTCCACAATCCCTCCATCAGAGAACTATTAAATACCTAGGTAAAGTGTTGAATACAGGATGGCTGTAGGCTTGATGCCTGGCTCTGCCTTCCTCAGCTGCACTTTCCTCCCCCGTGTGCGGTGTTCAGTGAAAGCCTCACTCAACACAGCAGGCCACCCCAGGCTGTCCTTTGCAAATGTTCTGTTATTATGGATACAGAGATTTTAGTAGTGTGAAGTTTGCCTCAAGTTTAAATGAATTCTCACCTTTCAACATAAAGCAAAATTCAACTTAATCATCTGGTTTTGCTAGTTTTTCATTCCATCTGTTTGACATCCTGTTCTGGCCCTTGATCAGACTTTACTTAAAAAGCAGGCTTGAATAAAAATCTATTATTTGTTAAAAAAAAAAAATTAGCAGCTGGTAGAGTGGCTCAAGTGGTAGAATGCCTGCCTCACAAGCATGATGCCCGGAGTTCAAACCCCAGTACTGCCAAAAAAATTTTTTAAAAATTTAATAAAAAAAAATTAGCGACTATATGCAATATGTTATTGATCTTAAAAATGTTCAGTTTGATCACATAATTGATGTAATTATATAAATCTAATTCTAATTCAATTATATAATCCTACTTTTGATGCAAAAATACAACCTAATAAAATCTTTTTTTCTTTTTTGGTCAGTACTGGGGTTTGAACTCAGGGCCTCACATTTGCTAGACAGGCACTCTACAATTTGAGCCACTTCATCTCCTCTTTTTGTTTTAGTTGGTTTTCTAATAGGGTCTCACATTTTTGCCTCAGCTTAGCCTGGATTGTGATCCTTGTATTTATGCCTTCTACATAGCCGGGCTAACAGGCATGTGCCATAATGCCTGATTTGTTGGTTGAGATGAGGGTCTGACCAACTTTCCTTCCCAGTTTACCTCAAACTGCTATCGCCTCTGAACTCTGTCTCTTGAGTAACTGGGATTACAGAAGTGAGCCACTGCACCCAACTCTGCACATAAAACCCTTTCAAATTTATTCTCAACAAATCAATGAAGCATAAATAGTGCCAAACTTTTTCAGTGATTAAAAAAAACAGTTTTTAAAAGAATTCATTGAAGACTATAATTACATTTTTAAAATAAGTTAATTTTAAAAATGTCTCTCTAATTAGAAAGTTGAATCCAAAAAGTTTCAATAAAGGTACTTGAAAAGGAACAAATAAATTATGCAAAAGAAGCAGAGGCTATTGCTCAAAGGAAGCATAATTATTCAAATATTTATTTTTAAAGATTTTGTTGGCCTGAGTAGTTAGTGTCTTTTACTTAATGTTTTCATATGTCTGTTACTGTGCATAGCATTCCACTTGTTTTAATCCATTCTTGGGTCATGTTTTTGCACAGTTATCAAGTAGATTCAGTGTTTTTATTACTCGACAAGCATGTAACATACTGGCCTCATAAAAACCTCATCCAGGTTGGGAAAGATGCATACCTGTGCCATTGCTGATGATGGCAAGGGTGTGGCCACTGTGTGGTTTCCATCTTTCTTGCACTATATCTAAACAACACTTGAAAAGCAATAAATTTGGAAATTTAATCATTCTAAGGTATTTAAAATATTCCTTTTTTCAAGGAAAATTACTTAAATTTTAAAACCTTAGTAGGCTGTTATTGGGCTAAGGGCATTTGGAAACTGACCTTGCTCTTTGAACTCCAAGGAACAGGGACTCACTTTACTTCAGAAAGAGGGACTGGGTATTATCTGAAACTATCCACACAAACCAAAGTGGATCAGAAAGTTGTAAGACCCTCAGTGTTTCCCAGTGTTAGGCCCCAGTCTCTCTCCTTTGGTCTCTTTCATGTTGCCTCTCAAGAACTGTCTCTTATTGTCACACTTCAAGGACATTCTCTCCTGGCCAGCTTTGTGTCTCTTCTATGTCATTTTGCAAGTCCATCTTACACATGGCTTTGGCTTATTTGAGCCTATGACCATTTGACAGCTCCAGTAAAATTGCTTCCTAGCAATGTATTCTTTACTTCTTTAGCCCAAACTTCCAAAGGAAAGTTCTAGCAGGCCCAGATCTTTCTTGTATGTTGCCTTTGGGTAGGTTAGGGTAACCTTATGAAGTGGTTGTCCTGAAGTCAGGCTTGTCCATTCTCTAGGTAGGGATGGCATAGTTCAAGACTTTCATGACCAAAGACTATGGATAGATCATATTCTCTAGAAAGGCCATTGTAGGACTGACAGTAACCAATATCCCTAGAAAAGTTTATACATGTGTTTGTTATCAATTTATTTCAGTTAACAAGTAATATTTATGTATCGTTTGATCTGAAAACTTTAATTTTGATATGATCTCAGCTCTTTATGAACATATTTGGTTATTTATTCAGCATTTTTTTAAATTAAGCAACCTGAATGGCTCAGATATAAGGGAGAAATAACAATTTGAAGGGGAAAGTGCTGCTGCTTAAAAATGCTTGTTCCCAGTGGCCCTTGCTCCTGGGCAGTGAAAGGCCTGGTGGTTGGCCCTCGTTGCTTATAGTACATTTTTGATTTGACAACTGTATTCTGTCAGTATAAAGGAAAGATGTCTTTTTGTGCATCATCTCTAACTTCACATCAAAATGAGGCTTGTGTCCTTTGTAGCACAAAATTCAAAACTGGAGCCTCTAAATGGTTCTAGAGGGTCTGTGGCATTTTGATCTGTGAAATGATGTAAGTATATATTTGTATATAAATATTATTTCACTAAGATACAAATTAAAGCAAATAGAGGTGCCAAGGCATAGAGGGCTGGGGCAGATAGATAAATGGGAAGGAGAAGAAGGAGAGCCATACATGAATCATGTTTCCTTATTTAATGAATTCTAGAAATCATAGTCACAGATTAAAGACTTGCTTTTATTTTTATTTTTTAATTTAATGTTTTTGTGGTACTTGGGTTTGAGCTTAGGGCCTTGCACTTGCTAGGCAGAAGCTCTAGCATGTCCCCCAACCCTTTGCGCATTAGTCATTTTTCAAATAGGGTCTTCTTTTTGCCCCAGCTGGCCTAGAACCTTGTTCTGGCTCTCTGCCTCCCAAGGAGCTGAGATAAAGTCTTGCTGTGCCTGTTTGCTTGTTGTTTATTTATTTATTGCCACATTTGTTTTACCTTTTTTTCCTTTGGTGGCTACTCAGCCAGGTGATAGTGGGCAACATCAACAGTCCAAGTGGTATTGGTAGCTTTCACCCTTGTTGAAATGGGGGAAAAATGATTCTTTACACTGTGATCTTCCCTCTAAAAAATCATAACTCTAGCCTAAACACAAGAACTATATCAGAGAAACTTCCACTAAGGAACATTCTAAAAAAAAAATAGTAAGAAAAAGCCTAACAAGTACTCCTCAAAATAGTACTCCTTAAACAAGTACTCTTGTTATAAAACAAGAAAGTCTGAGAAACTGTCACAGCCATGAGGAGCCTAAGGAGACATGACAACTAAATGTAAATGTATCCACCTAAGGAATTTAGAAACAGACAGAAGCCATTGGTAAAAACCAAGAAAATATGAACAAAGAATAGACTTAGCAGGGTATGGTAGCTCACAACTGTAATACCAGTTACTCGGGAAACAGAGATTAGGAGAATCACAGTTTAAGGCCAGCTCAGTCAAACAGCAATACCCCATCTCAATCTGTAAGCATGTAAGGAGGCCTGTGTCTGTCATACCAGACACATGGAGGTATAGTTTAGGAGGATCACATTCTGAGACTGACTGCAAAGGAAAAGTGAGACCCTACCTGAAAAATTAATAAAGCAAAAAACCAAAAACAAAAAACAAAGAATTGGGGACTCAAGCAGTATAATACCTGCCTAGCAAACACAAGACCCTGAAGTCAAACCCCAGTCCTGCAAAAAACTAGAATTTAGATAATAATACTAATAATCAATATTGATTCATTAATTCTAACAAGTGCAACCATACTAATGTATGGTGTTAATACTAGGAGATATTACATTCAGGGAGTACAAGAACTCTCTACCCTATCTGCCTAACTTTTCTATAAGTCAATAACCTCAAAATAGACATTTTATTTTAAAAATCAATTTGAAGAAGTTGAGAAAAGGTGTTTTTATTTGTTTCAATGAGAAATTTGAATATAATTGTTCTGATGTTATACTTGCAATGTCAAAGATTCCCCTATAAATTCTCTGGAGTTCTGGTATTTTCTAAATTCATCTTTCACATAGGTTCTGGAGATTTAAAAGACAGAGAAATGAGAGTGGCTATTGCTCAGGGATCCTACCCTTGTAACAAGTACATGGCCTTGAAAAAATCAAGCATTTCACAACACAATCAACCCTTCAAGGCTGGGCCCTACTTAAAAAAAATACAATTATACTATAACGAAGACAAGAAATACATGAGAAGGAAATAATCCACTCAGTTCTCCCCACATCTTTTCTTTTAGTCTGTATTCCTTCTCACTTATAATTATAATGTTGATGAAGTTAGGCATTCAGATTTGTGTGTGAGTAAGTGGGAGAGTTTATTGAGATAGAAAGTAGCAAAGAATACAGCTTCCAGAGCTGGGAGGGGTCCCAACAGAGGTGCCAGGCATCCAGATTTTCATATTAAAATTTTACAATAAAAATCTGTAGTCCTATCTTAAATTTTCACTTGAAAAGCCTTGATAATCCATTAAGTGGATATGCCACAATTTAGTTGAACAGTTCCCTAATACTGACATTTCAGATAATTTTCTGCCATAGGAGAATTCATCTCCTTCCCAGCCTGTCCTGTACTACCAAGCTGAACACTACAACGATGCCTGCAGTATATTTATTCCTTGGGAAAACATCCAGGGTCTGAACTCCTGACCTGCATTTCCTGCCAGCGCCCAGCAAGGAGGTGTACAGAGCCCACACTCAGCAGTTTTGGGGCCGCACAGCAGAGACACTGAAGCTCTGAAGTGGTCTGTCCTCATCTTTCCCTTTCTAGTTTTCAAAATGCCTTCCTCTAAAATCAAAGTTATCTGACCTTGGGCACTTAAAATACCTCTCATTTGCTCATAAAAGAGAAGGTTGTTAGTGTTAATTTTATGCATCATATGTCTTAAAAATGAAATTTCTTCATGGTCAGGAAGTCAAAAAAGGCAATAATAACAGGTGAGGAGGCAACTCTAGATCATAAATCATAAAGCTGCAATGTGTTTGAAGGTGGAGGTAATGTGTTATTTATGAGACATCATCAAGTCAAGATCATCTCTGAAGCTTGTCAAGTCCAAAGAGATGAATGCTAGATGTATCTGGCTTTTGACTCTCTGTCTGTCTGTCTTGTCTGTCTGTCTCTCTCTCTCTCTCATACATTTAAAATGAAATCATACATGATGAAATGAGACTTGTTTTTCTTCTTAAATTCACTGCAAAAATCCAAGATCAACTTTGATCTTGTTGCAATGAGAGAAAGGAAAGGAAGTGGCAACAGGCACAAGGGATTAGACCAAAATGCGTAGGAGTGCTCAATACCAACTCATAAAAATGATCACTATATTGGCAGAATTTACGTCAGGAGGGTGAAAAGCATGAGTAATGTTCTTGTCAAAAAGGACGTTCTGGACTGTCCCATACAAACAAGCAATAGAAGGAGGCTGGAGTCCTGCCGACTCAGCCCCATGAGTAAACATCTGTGAGGTCAGTCCCATATGGGCAACACAGGAGCTTTCTTTCTTTGCGAATAAGAGTCAACACAGAGCCTATGGTGCATCCAAAGAGGGAATGGAAGAGCCCAGAAAACTGAAACAAGCAGATGGTTGTCACATGGGTCACTTCTAATTCACCCTGGTGACTATGAACCAAGCTGCATACTGGACAAATGTGATGTGGAAGATGATCACAACCTGTGACCCAGATGCCTTGGGTCAGGCTGGTTTGGCTAGTAAAACATTTCAGGGTGAGGGGGCTCCTTTAGTCTATAAACTAGGTAACACATGAAGAAGAGTCTTATTTGATACAATTTTGGTGGCTAGAAAGTCCAAATAGCATGGTGGTGTTTCTGGTGAGGCACTCCTAATTGTGTCACAATATGATAGAAGAGTACAAATGGAAATGTCTGGGGGCAGAAGGGACTAAGAACATTGGGTGGGACTGAGAATACACTCTTAGGAGAACTAATCTGGTCTTTCAAGTACTAAGCTAACCCCTTTTAGAAATGGCCACCCCATAAGCTAAATCACCCCCCATGAAACTCCATTCCTTCAATATCTACCATCTCTCAATACTGTTATATTGGGGACCACCCTTTCAGCACATGGGCCTTTGGGGGACACACTCAAGCATATCCAAACCATGCTAGGATCTATCAAATATTGAGGCTTTTATAATTGTACATGATAATGATCTGTTTTAGGCTGTCTTAGTTTACTTCTAGTAGGATACCTTTGTGTGTCAATAGATCTCAGTGCATCATTGGAGAATTTAGTCTGAACAGTCTGTGTATTCCTTTTTCATTTGATTTTTTTCCCATGTTTTAGGGTTTTTTTTTTTTTAAGATTTCTGTAACATTTTTTTCTGTTTAAATAAATCAAAATCAGACAACTTACAATTTATCTTGTATAGCTAAGTCATCCTTGTAGTGCCAAACTCACTTTCTATGTAGGAAATCAATCTGAGTGTTCAAGACCTTGCTTGATTCATTCTCTAACTCAAACTTGGTTCCAAGCTAATAAATGAGGCTGTAAATCAAGTTTAGCCATGGGGTGAAGGCTATTTAACTTTTTAGAAAAATCAGTTCATGAGTTCCCAAGGTACTTTCTCAATCTATATATTACTCCAAGGCCTAGATGAGATCTTGGCCCATTGCAGGAGCTCAATAGTATCTATTAACTGAGTTGGATAAGGTAGGAAGAAAAAAAACAAGAAGTGAATGTAGATTAAAAATAGAGTATGCAAATTATGTTGAAGATAACAAATACAACACAAGATCCTTTTATTTTGTATTCAAAAGTTCACTTTTTTATTTAACACTATTTAATGAAAGTTTTTTTATTCATATATTCATATGTGCATACATTGTTGGGCCATTTCTACCCCCTGCCCTCGTACCCTCCCTCTCTTGCCCATACCCCTTGCTTCCAGGTAGAACCTGTGCTGCCCTTTTCTCTAATTTTGTTCAAGAGAAGACATAAGCAATAATAAGAAAGACAAAGCGTCTTTGCTGTTGAGATAAGGATAGCTATACAGAGATTTCCTAGCGTGGCTTCCCTGCACAAGTGTATTACAACCCGAATTGATTCATCTCTACCTGACCTCTTCACTACTTCCTGGTCACCTTCCTATATTGACCTCTGTCGCTTAAAGGTTACTGTATTATCTGCTCTGCAGTGGGGACATCCTACACTTTCAAATTTTGGGTTTCCTACCTATCCCCATTCCTCCTGTATGCAACACAAGATTCTTGAAGGTAGATTCTCATAGCCTCCTTCTCTCCCATGCTATGCACAGTGTACCTTAACTGTAGTTTCGGGGAATCTGCCACTTCTGGCACAGGTTTGACTTCAATACCTGTTTCTGGCTGCTGGGCTGGCTATTAGGGTTTGGCAAGGAGTACAGGACTTGGGAGGCCAAACAAAGCAGGGATAAAAGAGTTGTATGAGTAGATGAAGAACCCTCTGCTCACAAAACAACAAGGGTCTCGGTGCATCAGCCTTTGGAAGGTTGCGTGATATTGTCAGGATGGGCAATCTTACATCAAGACACACACCTGAGCTTGCCTGGATTTCAGCCCCGTATGTCCTTTCTGAAGGTCAGTGTATGTGGTAGGCTTACCACATAAGGTGGAATCTCAGTGTAGTTTTGATTTCTATTTCCTTTATGGCTAAGACTGTTGAACAGTTCTTCATGTATCTATTAGCCTTTTGTATTTCTTCTTCTGAGAACTGTCTGTTATTTCATTTGCTTATTTTTTAATTGGGTTATTTGTTCTTTTGCTGGTTAATTTTTTGAGCACTTTGTATATTCTGAATATTAATCTTTTCTTCATTGAATAGCTGGCAGCAATTATTTTAGGACCTAAAACAAGTCTTAGCAAACATAAGAAAATTGAAATAACTCCTTGTATCCTATCAGTCCACAATGGAATAAACTAGAACTCAATAGCAAATGAAACTACAGAAAATATTTAAAAATGTAGAGACTGAGCAACACATTGTTGAATGACCAGTGGATCACTGAAGAAACCAAAACTTTCCTAGAACCTAATGAAAACAAAAACATAACCTATCAGAACCTTTGGGATACAGCAAAGGCAGTGCTCAGAGGAGAGTTTATAGCTATGAGCACTTGCATAAAAAAAAAACACAGAGAGATCTCAAATAAATAGACTAATGATGTACCTCTAACTCCTATAAAAACAAGAATAAGCCAAACCCCAAACTAGAAGATGGAAAGATATAATAAATATTAGGACAGAAGTGAATAAAATTGAGACTGTAAAGCCTATACAAAGAATCAATGAAACAAAAAGAGTTCTTTGGAAAAAGAAAATGATATAAACTCTTAGCCAATCTGACCAAAAGGAAAAGGGAAAAGACTCAAATTAAGAATTAGAGATGAAATACCAGTGAAATTCAGATGGTCATGAGGGAATACTTTGAAAACTTATATTCAAATGAACTGGAAAATCCAGAAGAAATGGACACATTTCTAGATGCAATTGACCTATTAAAATTGAATCAAGAGGATCTCAATCACTTCTAACTCTGTGTCTTCCTGCCTCTCTCTCTCTCTACCTCTTCCTCTCTTAACTCTCTGTCTCTACCTTTCTCTCTTTTTCTCTCCCTCTACCTTTTTCTAACAGATCTATAACAAGTAATGAGATTAAAGCAGTAAGAAAGTCTCAAAACAAAGAAAAGCCTGGGCCCAATGGATTCACTGCTGAGTTATACCAGAACTTTATAATATACCTTAATAGAAAAAGTCTTTTTTAAAAGTTGAGAATTGGGAATCGGATTGCATTCAAACCCTGATTCCACCACATTTTTGCCATTATGGCCACAGTTTACAAAACCTTCCTGAGTCTCATTTTCCGGATTTATAAAGTAGAGCTAAAAACTGCAGAGGGTTATTGGAAAAGTTAAATAAAAAAATGTCTACAACAATTTATCACAATACCAGGCCATACAAGTGCTCAATAAATGGTAGCCATTACTATTTTATCCCTCATTAAAGAGTTAAGAGGTTGTTTAGGGCAGAGCTTTCTAGACAGTGTTGAATGGGTTTCTCCTTATATAGGAAATAGAAGTTTTATTAGAGAGCTTGTGAAGAACACTGGAGCCCCATAAAAATTAGGGCATCCTTTTCACTTCCTGAGCAAAATTTAATTCCCCCATAAGAATTCTTTTCAATTCTTTCTCTAAAATATGAAGTATGGGCTCCAAAAGTCATTTGCTTTTGTTTTTTTTGTTTTTTGAGAGAATAATGACTATATTGGATAAGTTTGCATCCTTGGAAAATAAACAGAGGAAAACATGAATAAATAGATAAATAGCCTTCAGAACTAGGACCCTAGTACTAGTTCCTGAGGTAGTATTCATTCATTCAACGAAAGAGTATCTATGTGTACCTGATGTTGATATTGACTATTTTAGCTACTGGAGGTTTAGAAGTCATTTAGGAGGGTAGAAATTCCCTGTCCACAGGAAGCTTATTGCTTATATTCTCTCTTCAACAAAATTAGAGATAAGGGTAAAATAGTTTCTGCCTGGTGGCGAGGGGGTGGGAGGGGGAGAGGGAGGGGGTGGGGGGGGTAAGGAAGGAGGCGGGGGGAAGGGGGGAGAAATGACCCAAATATTGTATGCACATATGAATAAAAGAAAAAAAAATGAAAAAAAAAAAAAACAACAAAAAATTCACTGGGTAAGCTTCCTACATACCCCAACCAGAGAGATGTGAATGGTACCTCTCTTCGGCCCAGTCATTTAAGGCAATCATGAAGACATATGGTTAACCACTAATTCCTCCCACTTTGTTTCATATGTGTACTTAGATCCCCTCAGATAAGTTTTCATGCCCCCCACCCTTTTTTGTTAACTTTTTATTTTGAAACAATGAACAACTCACAGAAAATTGCATAAATAATACAGAGTTCACTGTACCCCTTTGACCAACTTCCTCTGACTGTGAAATTTTATCTAACTGTAGTATAATATCAAAACCAAGAACCAAGAACCTGATATTAGTACAATATCATCAACTGGGCAGCAGGCCATATTCAGATTTAAACTCATCTTCTTTGCCCATTATTTAAAGCTCTCCTTAGCTCCCTGATCTTCTAGTACCCTCCTAGGTAAGAAGTAGTTTCTCCTCTCTTGAAAACCTGAAGGATAAAGAGTCTGCTATGGTTTAAAAACCTCCCACAGAAGTTCATGTGTTGGGAACTTAATCCTAAATTTCATATGTTGATGGTATTTGTAGGTGGAGTCTTTAAGAGGTAATTAGAGTTAGATGAAGTCATGAGAGTAGAGCCCCTCTCCCCCATAATGGCATCAGTGGCTTTATAAGAAAAGTCTGAGAGGCCCAAGTTAGCACACTTTCTCTGTCACCATGTGATGCCCTCCATCATGTTGTGATGCAAGAAGATCTTCACCAGATACTGATGCTATGCTCTTTAGTTTTCCTGCCTCCAGAACTGTGAGCTAAATAAACCCTTCTCTTTGCAAATTATCAAGTTTCATGTATTTTGGTATAGCAACAGAAAATAGAGTAACATCAACCCTAAAAAACTCAGCTTGAATTCAGACTCCCCCAATCATGGATACTCTATTCAAATGCCACAGTCACAAGCTCATAATCTTAACATCAGCCTACTGTATCTCTGCCAATACTGCATGCCAGAATTCCATTTGGAACCACAAGGACACTTATTTCCACCTTCCATCAAGTCCTGTCTGAAATGTGAGCTTCTTTTCTCTGTTTTCCTTCAGACATCTCTGGTGTCCTTCTCACCAGCCCACCCTTCCACCTGTTTCCTTTCTCCATATTTTTCAAATATACTCAAAATTCCTGTTCCATATTAATCAAACTCACTTACATAGACACATAGACAGACACACACCCTAAATCCACCTTCACAGAATGATAACTTTATCTTCTTATCACTCCCTCCCCAGAAAACCTAAGATCAATTCTTCCTTGTTCTACATCAGCAGACTTCATCCAAATGATGGTACCATCAACCGTGAGATCCTGACATGGCATCAACACTCTCACAGCTCCACAATGCCTCTTCCAAACCCTTGTTCTCCACATTTTCATGGCATTATGACACTGACTATTCTTCTCCTGCCTTCCTGATTGCTATCTCCTACCAGTAATATGACATCTATCATAGCCCCTAGTATCTGACTCACAGCTTAATCCTCTGTGTTTCATGTCCTGCTATTATTATATACCAACATCTTTCTAATACTAGTTTCCTGGGTTCTCTGAAATCCAGTACCCTTTCCTATCACTACACTAACTGCTTACACCTTTGGTCACATTCTAGACTGTTTTAATCTGGGACTTTCCCACTTATGGCAACTTGAACTCTAATGTCAAGACTTGTATTCATCACCAACAACCCAGCTCCCTCACTCCAGTTCTTGCACTGTGTGTTCCTGTTAAAGTTAGAATGCTGCATCACATCCCATGCTTCATGGTTATACAATTAGAATGGTTAGCATTGCTCTTCACCTGAACCTTCAATGTCATTCAACAAATCTTTTACTTGTCAGGATAATTGACTGTTTCCTTTCCCATTGTCCTGTACCACTGTGCCAAACCATCATCATTCTCCTTAATCCTTCTATCTATGTATATCTTTATCATTTCACTTTAAGGAATAAAGAATTGCTCTGACAGCAGTGAGGAAGCTGTAGTAGTCAGCCTCCAAGATGGCGCTGACAACCCTGGCTTTCCACTGTTCATGCCCTTGTATTAATTTCTTCTCTTTAACAGACTTCATAAACAACAGACTACCTATCCTGGAGGTAACAATAGACAACTTCCAAAGCTACGGTATAAAGGAAATTGTAGCTTTTGCCTTGACATCTTGGATCATTGTTCTGGTGGAAATTAAGCTGCCAGACCATGAGGTCATTCAAGCAATGGTGGAGAAGACATAAAGAAGGAATGAGGGCCTCTCACCAACCACCCACACCAGTATGTGAGCCCTGTGAGAATCATATTGGAAGTGGATCCTCCAGTTCCAGTCAAAATTTCAGACAACTGTAGCCCCAGCTAACATATTGACTACAATGTCAAGAGAGACTCCAAGACATAACCACACAACTGTCTCCTGAATTTCTGACCAATAAGAAATATGAAAGATTGTAAGTACTCACTGTTGTTTTTAGGTCACAAAATTTTAGGATTCTTTATTATGCAATCATTGATAACCAAAATAGATGGATTTAATAGAACAAGACCAGAGACAAGTCCACTGGTTGGGAGGTCATAAAATAGCCCAGACATGTGCTGAAAAGGTCTTGAATTAGAACTGTGGGGTACAGATGGGTAGGAGAGTAGGATCCAAGAGATATTTAAGAATAGAAATCTGCATGAAATTGAGTTGATGTGGGTGTTCCAGGAGCATATAATTATTCTCAGCTTTCTAGCTTTGGTGGCTAGAAGCCAAAACTTAAAATAGAAAATGCAGAAGGAGAGTATCATTGGAGAAAAAAATGATGAGTCCAGAATTTTAACTTTGAATTTGAAGTGTAATGAAGTTCTCTGTTGATAAGCCACCAAAGACTGCCTCCCCGCCCCCCCCCGCCCCCCTCTCCCCCCACCCCCTGCCCACACTCACCCAGAACCTACATCAGTGATCTCTTTTCAGTCATTAGCTTCCTGGAATACTCTGCTGTATTTGACACTGTTAACTGCTCCTTTACATCTGCAAACTTTCTACTTACTTGGATCAAGAGTTTCTGGTTCTTCTTGATCTTTCACATTTTCTCCTCAGTCTCCTTTATTGCTTCCCTTATTCGCTTGAATCTACAGGATTTCACTTCAACCTGCTACTCTGTGTGCTTCAAATACTTTGCTAGGAGTCTTCAGAATCTAAGACTTATCTCCTGAGATTCAGTACAATGAAGTTCTAGAAACATACATATATATTCAAGTTTCTAATTGACATAGTTGCGTTCTCCTTCACATCGACTTTAATTTTCTATTGCTGTTGCAATGCCATATATACATCTGTATGAATGTTTATGTATAAATACATTTATATAAATATGCATATGAATATTAATGTATATATACATATGATTATACACATGCACATGTGTCAGCTATGTTGAGTAACTGTGGGGTCTGCAAAAGCACATGGCATTGGACCTCTGTGATAGTTGTTAGAACTGATTGTAAATATTCCTGTTCCCCCTCTGGACACATTGTAGAATTGAACTTCTATGTTCTTTGCCTTTAAACTATAGTCTCAAAGATTTGACTAAACACTGCTGGTACGTATATTCTCCTGGGTTTATGTATACCATCTTTGAGACCAGTAGCTCAAGACTTCTTTTTTTTTATTTTCGTTAAAAAAAGATCAATTGAAACACAATGCATTTGTGTATGAAGATACATTGTAAGCTGTTGAATAGGGGAGCAAGGCAATAAAGAACAAAAAATAGAGGGGATTTTCTGAGAAAAGCATGATATACACATGTATGATACATCAAGGCAAAACCCCCTTGAACAATATACACTTAACAAAATGAAGAACATGAAGATAAAACAGGTCCTGTCTGGGGTAGGGTGCCAATAGGAGAGGAAAGGGAGAGGGTAAACAGGTGAAGGATGGGGAATATAGTTGAAGTACTTTGTATATGTGTATAAAAATTGAACAGTGAAACTGTTCTAAGAAGGTAGGGAAGAGGGATGAGGGAGAATTATGGAGGTAGTAAATCTAATCAAGATACATTGTAAGCATATATGTAAATGCCACCATGAAACCCTTTGTATAACTAAATATATGCCAAAAAAGGGAGATCATTGGTTGACTTGTATTATTTCTTTCAATTTAATATTAAAACTTAGTCCAAATATACAGGTACTCAAAATGTCTTTTGAACATCGTTGGACTATCAAGGGGACATACAATGTTAAGTCTACTTTTAAATAAGTGCAAGATTATTTGAAGGATATAGGAAAACATCTAGTTTCTTGGTGGTAGTACCATCAAAAAATGAAAAATATTAGAAATTAATTTTAATATACCTCTATTGTTTTTATTTATTCATCAAATATCACCATGTTATAATAAGTTGTTACTGTCAACTTCTAATTAATCTGTCCCTGTGGGCAATATGGACCCAGAAAAATTTTGGAATGCTAGAAATGGATTTTTCATGAGTTTACACATAAAACTGCATCTATCCATCTATCTATCTATTTATCTATCATCTATGTATCTGTCTATCTATAGCTTCTTAGCAGTACTGAAGTTTTTAACTTGGGGCCTTGTGCTTACCAGGCAGATATTCTTTTAAATAAAAGCCTTGTAAAATTTCATCATTTCAACACTTAACCTATTTACTGATTGCAATACAAGGGAATTATGAGTAAAGCCAAAAATAATAAACAATGGAAAATTCAAGCAAATGAAATCTTTCCAGAACACTATTTGGTCTTCTATATGACTATAGCTTTCTCAAATAGTTACATTTTTCCAGAAATATTGAGGAATCCCTTAGAATTTTTTAGCACCACTCTAAACATGTACTATATGCTTTATCAATTCAGTGCAATAACAGAACACTATAGCCTGGGCACCTTAAATAATGGATATTTACTTCAAAGTTTTGGAGACTGGATGTCTAATAGCAAAGTGCTAGCATAGTCAGGTTCTAGAGAAGGCCTCTTCCTGGTTTGTAAACAGCCACCTTCTAGCTGTGTGTTCACATGTCCTTTCTTTGATGTGACTATATAAAGAAAGAAAAATCTGTCTTCCTCTTCTTTAAGGTCACTGATCCCATCATAAGAGCCTCATCCCCATGACCTAATCTAAACCTAAACACTCACACAGCAGTGACAAGAATTCGACATGAATTTGAGACTGGAACATTCAGTCCACAATGACATGATGTATTATAACACTCTTTAGCAGTCATATTTTAAGTCAACATAGGCATTGTTAAGCAAAGAATTTAATACTTAGATAACTGAGGTAAAAAAAAATTGGTCTTGAGGAAATAAGTCACCTTTTTTTGTCTAAATTGTTGGAGTTTTCACTTAAAATAAAACACACAGATAAGGTAATTGACCAACTCTACACTGAACCCATAAATGTGAATGATGATGAAAAGGGGCCTGGACAAGTAGGTTTCCAAACACCAGAGATAAGATCTAATGAGCCACATATAAGGGTGCCTGGTTAGGGCAATATAACCATGTACATATCTCAATCACTAATCTCTTCTTTTCATCACATAATTAAAGAAATGTTGTACAAAAGTTACACATGGTATAGAAGTTACCATAAGGCAGCGTGGTGGAACAATTGGTTTTAATGTAAATAAAGCATATACTTATTTAGTATGATAAATGGCTCTTGGTGTCCTGGCAATTTATCGTACTACACCTGGTATCTGGCACAAAATACATAGATAACTGAAGTTAATCTAGAAGGTAAACAAATCATTTGTTTAACAAGGCAAAAGACAGTGAATGAGGTTCCCATCTAATGGTGATGGCTCCAGGCAAGTGAATAGACAGTCGCAAGTACAGCTGCTAAGTATTTGAGAATGGAAAATGTGGGGAGCTGTGGTCACACTGAAGGGCACATGACTCTGTGCAGGGGCTTGAGGGCAGTGTTTCTAGGGGAAGTGCTACTCATCTGAGTAGGTAGTAGTCATGTGAAGAAACTGGAGTAAAGGAAGTGAGTTCAAGAAGATGGTTGGAGTACTCTAAGCAAAGAAAAGATAAGGAAAAGTAGGCGAAGGGAGAAAGTCCTGTACACTAAGGAAAAAATGTGTGGTTCTGTATTCCAGAAGCACAGTCTGGGAGGAGAGGGCTAAGAGATGAAACTGGAGGTATCCAATTTAAATTGTACATTCCTCTTTAGTTTTTCAACACAACTATGATATAAGCTGAGTCATACAATACTTTTTTTTTTTTTCTTAAAATGCTACTTTGATCTCAAGATTGAGAACACTAGAGGCAGGCGGTAAAGGCCATTGGGGAAGTGCTCATCAAATGATACACAGTTTCAGCCACATAGAAGAAATAAATTCAAGAATTTTATGCAAATTAAAACTACACTAAGATTTCATCTCACCCCAGTTAGAATGGCCATCTTCACGAACAAAAACAAGTGCTGGTGAGGAAGCAGTGAAATAGGAACCTTATACACTATTGGTGGGGATACAAATTAGTACAACCACTGTGGAAAGCAGTATGGAGATTCCTCAAAAAGCTAAAAATAGAACTGCCATATGATCCAGTGATACCGCCCAGGGCATATATCCAAAGAAACGTAAGTCAGGAAACAATAGAGACACTTGCATACCGATGTTTATCTCAGCATAGTTCATAGTAGCCAAGCTATGGAAAAAATCCAGATGCCTTACAACTGATAAATGTATCAAGAAAATATGGTGTGTGTGTACATATAAAACGGAGTTTTACTCAGCCATAAGGAAGAATGAAACCATATGGTTTGAAGGTAAATGGATACAATTGGAGGACATTATGTTAAGTGAAGTAAGTCAGGTTCAGAAAGGTAAAGCCCCATGTTTTCTCTCATATGTGGAAGAAAAATCCAAAAGAGAAACATATACACAAAAACAAACATGATCACATACAAGCATGTATGTACAACATGTTTGTAATAGTGGAATAACACTATGGAACTCAGGTAAGGGGAGAAAGGAAAAGAGAATGTTAGAGCATCAATAATACCATAAAACACAACATCTGTGAAGATAGAGGATATATGAATATGTATTGAAAGCTGTTGAATAATGGGGGGTGGGAGGAAAGAGGTAAGGGAGAGCAAAAAAAGTTTTAAAAAGGAATTTTATTTTGCATCATGGTTATAATAATAATAATATAGTCCATATTTAAAAATGGCTAAGGAAGGAGAGTTCAAGTGTTCTCACCATAAAAAAAGTAACGTTTATGGCTGGCCATGATGGTACATGCATGTAACCCTAGTACTCAGGATGCTGAGGTAAGAGGATGGCAAGTTCAAGGCCAGCCTCGGCTACATAGTGAGCTTGAGGCCAACCTGAGCTACGAAGTGAGATCCTGTCACAGAAAGGAAAAAATAAAGTTTGCAAAGCAATGCTTATGTTAATTAGCTTGATTTAGCCTTTCTATAACTTATGTATATTTCAAAATGTCATGTTGTACCATACATGCAATTTTTATTTGCAACTTAAAAATAAATATTATTTTTTTAAAAAAAGATTGAGAAGAGCTTTATTTAACCACTTCAACATGTCTACCATTTAAAATATGCTTTGTGTTACTTAATGATATTCCCATTGAGGTCTTGAGAGTTTGGGATACTATTCTTTGATTCTGTTGCTATTGTTAAATTTAACCCAATTATATGGACATGTTAAAGCAATTGATCAATTAGCTATAATCACTCACTTCAATTTAGATGAACTATTTGACATTTATTGACTATCATGAATTATTGGCATGAAACAAAGAAAAATTTATTTGTTCAACAAATATTTATTGTCTGCTGTGTTCTAGGTATTGGTCTAGCATCAGAGAAACAGCAGGCAACAAAAGGAGGAAAATTATGGAGCTTACTTTTAGAAGGACAAAAACAAGAGAAAACCCCAAACATACAGAAAATCCCAAGATAAACAAGTAAAATACATAATACATTATGGCCAACACCACATGAATGAAGCAGTCAAGATTAATGTAACCAGTGATGTCATGTGGCTAGCAGGGATACCTCACTACGATGGGATGAATATGGCCACTTCAACTCTGTGCTATGCTTCCCAAAATCCAGAACCCTAGTTTAATCATGAGCAAATACACAAATCTAAAGTGAGAAATGTTCTACAGAGAATGTAATACTCTTCAAAACTGTCACTGTCATGAAAAACAAGGAAAGACTGAGAAACTGTCTCAAATCATAGGAGGGAAAGAAAACCTAATAGATCAATGCAATAGCACGGGAATGAGGGACATAAATGGAGAAACTGGTAGGCTCCAAATACAGTGAAGTCCTAGTAATGTCCCAGTGTTGGTTTCCTAGCCCTGATGAGCACATCATGGTAATGTAAGATGGTATCCTTTGGTCACAGAGGCTGCGTGAGTGATATAGGATAATTCTTTGTACTATCCTTGCAGCTTTTCTGTGACTCTAAAAACCATCTCCAAGGAGAAAGAATTATTAAATACTTTAATAGAATTTATAAAATACATTAAAATGTGTTGTATCAGAATAAATATGACAAAAATGTGCATGACCTTTAATGAGAAAATTATAAAATTTTATCAAACAATATTAAAAAAAGACCTAAGTAAAAAATGTCAATTCATGCATAAGAACTTTCAATGCAGTAAGAATGCCAATTATCCATAAAATATTCCACAAATTCAATGTAATTTCAATCAAAAGGCCAGCAGAAGTTTTCATGGATCTTAAGAAACTGATTCTAGAATGTCTATGAAACAGCAAAGGGACAAGAAAAGCCAATTCTAACATCAGTGAAGAGTTACCTAAAGCTATGGCGATTCAATTGGTTTGGTATTTTTACACATGATAAAAAGCCCTAAAGCATATATACTCTCTCTCTCTCTCTCTCTATATATATATATAAAAACAGATACACATATTCACACATATATATATGGACATAGGAGAGAATGTTAGAACTTTCTCTAGAAAAATAAACAGTAGAAGGAAGGGGTATGGCTTAAAGGAAAGGGCTAAGGCTGAGATTTTAGATAGCAAGTCTAGGGGAGGCATCCGGAGAAGGTGACAGGTGACGTTTGAGTAGAGACCTGAGGGAAGTTGGAGCCATACTGATATCTGGGGGAAGAGCACTCAGGCAGAAAGAACAGCAAGTACAAAAAGGCCCTGAGGCAGGAGGCCATCTGCAGTGTTTAAGGAACAGCAGTCAAGACATTGAGGTTGGAGATAAGTGAAAAAGGAGAAGAGAGATTGCAGAGGATTCAGGGAAGTAGTGGGGGAAAACTGGCCATGTGGGGCCATGAGTCATACCCTAAAGTAAGGAGGGAATATTGAAAGGTGTTGAAGAAAGAACCCACATGACAAACCAAACTTTATTCTGACTGCCATTTTCAAAGCAGACTAGGGGAAAGGATGGAAGCTGTTAGTCCAAAGTAGTAAAGGTGACTGAGAATGGTTAAATCCCAATGACATTTCAAATGTAGAGCTGACTGGATTTGTTGACAGACCAGACATGGGAAAGAGGCAAGGATGACTCCCAGGTTTTTGGCCTGGCCCATGGAAAAATGGAGTTGCTTGTAATGATGAGATGGAAGAATACTGGAGAAGGAGGTTTAGAGGGAATATTAGGAGCTGTCTTTTGAAGAGGGTAAGATGAGAATGCCTACTAAATACCCATGTGGAAATGCTGATAAGCAGTTGGATGAATGAGTCAGTATCCCACTGAGAATCTTTATACATTGGAGTCAAGCCAACAAAGGGGATTTAAAGTCATGAAATTAGAGAGGACCACTTTGGGCAATTACAAATATTAATGTGCAAATAGATTCACTAGGAGATCTTGTTTAAATGCATACTCTGATTCAGACCATCTGAGATGAGCATTTTTCATACTTCACCAGATAAAGCTGATGTTTCAGTATATAAAGTCTGAGAGCTGAGTGTAGTAAGGACATAGGAGTGAGGCAGATAGTGAAGAAAAGAGATACATAGTCTGAACCCTGAAATTCCCCTAGCAAATAGAGATGGGAGAATCAGCAAAGGAGACTGAAGAAAAACAGCCAAGGGTAAATGAAAAGCCAGGTATTGTGTTGTCCTGGAAAAAGGAGGAAGTAATCAGAACTGCGAATGCTTCCAATAGGTCACCTAAGATGGGGACTAAGGACTGTTCATTACATTCAGTGGTTTGTAAGTCATCAGTGACTTGGAAAAAAACAGCTGCAGTGGCCACACCTAGTTGGAATGCATTCAAGAGAGAAGGGAAGAAGAGAAATTGGGACAACTGAAACAGTCAATTGTTTTAAGGACCTTTGTCGCAAAGGGAATGACAGAAATAAATGAAGGGAAAAAAAGGTCAAAATAAGATTAAATTTAAAAAATTTAATGGAAAAATTGAAATGTCTATATGCCAACAAGAATGATTAATATGCCAGATGCCAGTGGCTTATTCCTGTAATCCTAGCTACTTGGGGGGATAATATTGGGAGGATCATTGTTTGAGGATAGTCAAGGCAAATAGTTTGTGAGACTCCTATCTCAACTGAAAGCTGGACACAGTGGTTTGTGCCTGTCATGTGAAGAGGTTAGCTTTACCCAAAGTTACAGCAGTTTACCCACGGTTATAGGAGGGAGCATAGAGTTCATGGGCTTCCATGGCAGATAGATGAAAATGCATGATGGGAGCCATCTCCTCTAATTGCTTCTTTTTAAAAAATTAGTTGAAATAGAGCAGGATAATTGGCTAAGAGATTGGGGCAGATTTGAGGTTAGAGAAGACAGTATGAACAATTCACCTTAGAGAATGGGAGAATGACTGGACTAGAGAAACACAATATGATTGCTGGGCAGCATTAAGTGGTCACTTGGAATTATTGGTCATACATTTAAAGTGAGGCCAGTCTGTGCAGTTGCTTTTCTCCAACCCCATTCAGCCTTGTTGGTTAAAGCAGAGGAGGCAGACAGCTGGATAAGCAGGGCTGCAGTTTAGCCACAATAAATCTTAAAAAGATTTAAAAAATCGTTTTGAGTCTCATCTGAATCAACAGCCGTATTAGACAAGACACTGGCATTCCAACAATAATAGCAAATATAGAAGTCTTAATACACATCCAACACTATTCTAAGATTTCTAAGGTTGTGAGTTTCAATGAACCCACAATAAATTGATCCCCTGTGACTCATGTCTGTAACCCTAGCTACTTGGGAGGCTGAGGTCTGGAGGAACTCAATTTGAGGCTACTCTAGGCAAGAAATTTGTGAGAGCCCATCTCAGCCAAAAGCTGGAGACAGTGGCACATGCTTGTCATTTCAAGCTATGCAGGAGGCTGAGATCAGGAGAATCGTGGCTCCTGGCCAGCATAGGCAAAAAAATTTTCAAGACTCCTGGCAAAATCTGGGGGTGGCAATATGCACCTGTCATCCCAGCTACACCAGGAAGCATAAAATAGGAAGATAGAGATCCATGCTAGCCTGGGCAAAAAGTGAGATCCTAGCCCCAAAAAGCAAAGTGCTCCAAAGAGCAAAGTGGGCTGGAGGCTCAAGCCATAAGAGTGCCTGTTTGACAAGTATGAAGCACTGAGTTCAAACTCCAGTATCACCAAAAAAAAAAAAAAAAAAAAAGACCTACCCTATCATTACTATCACTATTTTATTGATTAAGAAATGAGGGTAAAGCAGGTAAGTGTCTGGCCTAAACTTGTACATGTAATAACATAAATAACTGAGAGTTGAATTGAGGGCTCTTGGTTAGCAGAGAGTCTAGGGCAAGATGCAGAGCAAAGAAGGGCTAGAGTTTTGAGCAAAAATTGCTACTTATGGGATGTACAGGCAGCCCTGGAAAGCTGAGGAAAACTACTTTCAAAAAAACACTAAAAAAATTAATATTTGCAACAACAATAGGTAGATTCAATGAGTCAAATGAAAATGCCCATTTCCGTATTCGTTTGTACTCTAGTTAAATGGCTGCTACTCCAACTGACTTAGAAGTGGCCCAGAATGACTACGAATCTTACTCAAGAACTTCATGACTCCACCACCTCAGCCATCCATGCAGGCTTCCAACAAATTCTCTCCTCAGAATTTGGGAGGACAACAAATTCCGGACTTTGAGTATATGCCTTTATTTTGCTGTTGCTCCTATTAATATTGGATTCTGGGGCCCACAATGGGCAACACAAATGAAAGGGGTGTGTGCCAGGTGTTTTAGATGTTCCTAATATAAAGGGCTCAAGGTAATTTTCGTGAATTTTCCCAGTTCTCTTATGGTTTGAAATGGCTCTTACGAAAAGAAAATCCAGAAACTGATTCTGTGAATCTTTCCTTGGGAAAACAGTACTAAGTTCCACACGAACAACTAGACAGGAATCTGTGTGTTCTATGTGTAAGTGTGTAAGGCAGCTTACAATATGGTCTCATTTAACTTCACATTAACCTTGCGAAGTAGTCTTTCTGGGCTTCTCTCTGTCAGAAAGAGGAAATCTGGGGGTCATAGCCCATTTCTCAAGAAATAAGAGCCTTCACTAGTTAAAAAAGAGAACCCTTGCCTGGATTAGCTCTCTGTGTGTGTGTGTGTGTGTGTGTGTGTGTGTGTGTGTGTATGTCTGGAAGTCTGTGTGTTCTGTGCATGTAAATATGTCTAACCAAATCTCCATTTAAAGTGTTAAAATGACTTAACTTTTTTCAAAACTTCTTTTTTTTCTTCCCTAAATAAAAAATGAAACCTTATTAGCAGTTAAGTGTTTCCAAGGTATTTTATGGATCATAAGTGAAGCCAAAAGTAATGATATTGAATTCTTCTTGGTAGATCATTTCCTCACACAGGTAACAGCAATTTAACACGCTGCCAAGGCAGCATGGAGTTTTAAAGACAAAGATTGCCCTCGATAGAGCAGAGAAATCGGAATATACACATGGGTCTTGGGGAGCTGCTCCACCCACAGCATGAAGGGATGCCCTAAATTTAGTTCTCTAGCCTTCTTGCATAATGTGCTGCTTATCCTAAGTGTTCCATAAATGTTTTCTGAAGCTAAATCCCCTTACAAGGAAGCTTCTTAAGATGAACAGGAGTGTGACAGGGCTCCAGCTAGGATGCCACATGCAGGACCCCACACAGACGTGAGAATTTGTTTTCCTTGCGAAAAAGAAAAGTCATAATGTCACAAGGAATGTAAAATACATTCTGAAGACCAAAGAAATCTCCTGAAGTTTCTTCCTTTTGTCCAAAGCTGCTTACCCGGAGCAGATCATTTACAATCCACAGGCGTGCACACGCCAGTTCATCTGGAACTACCTGCTGGTCGGGGAGCTCCTGGAGCCCTTACTAGCAGCAACTGGGTTCTCCACCAGTTCTTGTACATGAGTCAAGCCTTAAGGCACAGCACAGGTGCCAACAGCAATCTCCACATGGGGAAATTGCATGTATTAATCCAACAAGATTAACTACGAGGACAGGTGAGGTAACCTGTGACTTTGTGCCAACCTGGAAACCCATGCTTCCAAGCCTGGTATTTGCATATTAATATGCCCTGTCTGGCAACAGCTCTGATGTTATGTTCAATTGGCTTAAGGTGCTTGGCACCTTCAGTATTTTTCAGCCCCAAAGGCTGATGTCCTCAGTAGGATAATTCAGAAAGAATGCTCAGGTAAGATTAGAGGGAACTGTCAGCGCCCCAGCTCTTCTTAAGGGGATCAAAAGACTAAAGTCATACAGTATTAATAAAAACCCTTTCAGAAATCACCAAAGAGCAGAATAAACAAACAGATGGGTCAGAGTGGATTTTCCCTGTACTGATGTGGTTCAGTGTAACTGAAAACACAAGAGCCATTCTTTCTACACATTGCAACTCAAGAGCTCACCCCCATGGCATCATGATCAGCTCACTGTTTAGTCTGAGCATCCTTCTTTCTGGGCTTTCTCTGTCTTCCTGATTGACCTCAGCAAAGTCTTTCACGTGGTGCTCATGCTCCTGGTTCCCATATGACCCCTCATTCTGAGCTTTCTTGGCAAACCCAAGTGACTGAGGGAACTTCCTAGATTATTTTGCTTCCCCAACAGGACAGCTCTCTCATGAACGTATTCTAAAGACTCAGGCACATGCCTCAGAATTTCAACATTTTATTCTTTTTATTATTATTATCATATTATTGTTGTACTGGGGGTACAGTGTGACATTTATAAAAGTTCTTACAATATATCATAGTTGAATTCACTCCCTCCATCACTCTCCTTTATCCCTCCCTTCCCCATTCCTGGAATAGTTTCAACAGGCCTCATTTTTCCATTTTCTTACATGAGTACATAATATTTTTACCACATTCACCCTCCTACACCCTTTCCTTATAGTCTTCCCTCAAACATTTTATTCTTAAGGAGAATGGCAGCTCTTTGTAGGTACCTCGGAATGGGAGAAAGGAGATGGATAGAATGAGAAAGCTAGGGGTGGCTAAAACCTCAGCAAAAAGGATGGGTGATTGCATTAAAGAAACTGGGCCAAAGGTCCCAAAAGACATCTTAAGAAATAGGAATCAAGATGTGTAATTTAGCTAAGTTTATTGCTAAGTAATGTCAAGGTTATACAGCGGCTTTGTACTCTCTTTTAGAATTTCCCTTAATAAGATATCTCCTTAATGAACTGCAAGTGCTCATCTTCCTAAACCTGAGAAAGTTGAAAACAGTATCATAACCACAAAGAGTGGAATAATTTTCTGTACTTTGACCTCTACTTAAGAAATGCTCCCCTTCCCCAGCCACCACCACCTCCTTTAGATACTCCTCCGTTCTGGTGTAATAGTCTTTGCTTTCAAGGCCCAGAGAGCCACTAAAATAGTTCTAATAAAGGCAGAGAGAAGAAGAGTGACAATGACTTAAGAGATAAATCTCCCATAATATCAGCAGGGTCACATGCAAACTAGAGCTATGACCCCAGAAGGGCCAGGAATGGAGCTGGACCTCTGCCCTTCCTCCTTGTACCACTATGTCTCCTGTTCTCTTTCTGTTTTCTTTTTTTGTGGCCACAATGATTTCTATTTTTGACAATAATTTTCATGAGCCATAAATAAATAAAAGCAACAAAACAAAAACACCAAAAGTAAGTGTTGACCCAGTAACTCCACTCCTAGGTACAAAGAACTAAAAACGGGTTTTCGGAAAAATTTGAAATGTATGGAAAACCATACAATGCTCAGTACTTACCACTCTATTTATCATATTTATAGTTCTTTCCAATATTTTATATTTAATTTTACTCTTTTGGGGGGGGGGGTTGAACTCAGAGTCTCACTTGCTAGGCAGCCTCCTCTTGAGCCACTCCTCCAGTCCTTTTTATGTTGGTTATTTTTGATAGAGTCTCACTTTATGCCTGTGCAAGCCTAGACTCTGATCTCCTATTTGTGCTTCCCTGCATAGCTGAGATGACAGGCATGTGCCACCATTGATTGAGAGGGGATCTTGAAAACATTTTGCCCAGGCTGGCCTCAAACTTCGATCCTCCGACTCTCTGCCTCCCAAGTAGCTAGAGTTATAGGCTTGAGCTAATGTACTGGGCCTATTTTATTTTTTTGAGACAGGGTCTTGCTGTGTAGCCCAGGCTGGCCTCAAACTAGTGATCCTCTTACCTCAGTGTCTTCAGTGCTGGGATTACTAGCATACACAACTATACCTAGCTTCCTTTTTTCTTTTTGACATGGCTAAAGCTGTACTCATTCTTATCCTTGTACTCCCTCTTCAGAGGTCAGCACAATTCTGAAGCTGGTGTGTAAATTCTTTTCTTATTTTTGGCAGCACTGGGGTTTGAACCCAGGGACTCATGCTTGCTATGTAGGTGCTCTAACTGATTAAGCCACTCACCAGCCTTTTTGTGATGAATTTTTTTCAAGATAGGGTCTCAGAACTATTTTTTCAGGCTGGCTTCCAACCTGTGATCCCCCTGATCTGTGCCTCCCGAGTAGCTAGGATTCCAGGTGTAAGCCACCGGCACCCAGCTGGTATATAAATTCTTAAGCACTGTCTACTGTTATTACATATGCATTCATAGGAAAGATATAACATCATTTATGACTGTTAAAGCATTTTCTAAGTGGTATCATATTGACTATTGTTGGGGTTAACAGTGGGGACAGCCATATTAGGACCAGGCCCCCTCCCTCCTTGCAGGTGGCTTTCTAGAAACTCCCCACCCAACCCCAAAGACTGACAAAGGGACAGTTGTTAAACTTTATCTCTGGATGGGTGCCAAAGACAGTTGAGCAGACAGTGACCTAACCACAACTTACCTTTCTTGGTTGCCCAGCAACGATATCCCTTAGTGACCTTCCTAGTACTTTTCCATTAGCCTCCTATATCTAGTCCAAGTCCGTGTATGGCAGTGGGCTCTAGCTCTTTTTCTGGGGTTCCCCACAAGGCTCCTGCCTGAACACCTGCTGGTGTTTGAGCCTTCTCTCTGCCTCTTCCTTGCCTCTTCCATTTCTTACTCCTATCCTTCTACAACTTGCTTTTTTCAGCATTATGATAGCATGTTGATATTTGATATCTTTCATTCAATACCAACAATAACAAGCATAATTAATTAGTAAACTTTTTTTTTAATCTTGCTAGGCCCTGAGACAGAGAGTAAGTAAAACACATCCTTGCCCTTAAGGAGCACTTATCTTTCTTGTACAAGTACTCAAAACGTGTAATCTATTTCAAGTAACTAGAGCAGGCTGCTCAGAGACTACAATGGTGTGTGGGAAGGGAATCAGAACCTACAATCCAGCCAGCAACCCTGCGCAAGTCACTCGAGCCCTCTGATCATATGTGCTCATCTATCACATGAAGATCACTTCACAGATTTGCTGAGGTTCCTTGCAATAGGGTGCTTCCTGTTAAAAGCATTGTGGAAGCTCTGGTTGCTGGCAGTGCAGAGCCCCTCCAAAGAGTTAGGAAGTTTTGGGGCCATCTCCAGGCTGCCTCATTTTCCCCTTGAGTCTGTGGCTTCTATTTCTACTACTTGTGCACCTCCCTTCCATTCTCTCACTGCAGCTGTCCTGGGCTTCCCAGAAGGCAGAATAATAGAAGTTTTGTTGAGTAGCTTGAGAACTGCCATACCTGGGTTGCCTCCCCAGCTCAGCCACATACCCGCTGTGAGGCCTTAGGAAAGTGATCAAATCCAAGTCCTTGTCTCCTTGTTTTATAATCAAGACAGTGACATTACCTGCTTAGTAAAATTAGCCCAGTGCTTGGCACACATGAAGCATTTCATACGTGTTAGCAACTATTATTATTATTGTTGCTATTTTTGTTACTACTTATAGATCTTTCCTCTTGATTCTATTTGACCATGGCTTTGACTTCCTGTGGCACAATTGCATCCTACTTCCTATGAGTTTGTATGGGGCTCCCCCAGAGACCTATCTTCGTCATTTGGTATTCCCAATCCAGTTTGCATTGGCACTCACCATGTATCCGTCACCTATATTCAGGTATCCATGGCTACATTACAGAAATGTAGTCAGAAGGGTTGTCAGTGAGGGATATTCCTAAGGAAGTATGCTATGCAATCCAGACTGGCCTCAAACTCAATATGTAGCCCAGGATGGTCTCCGACTCAAGATTTTCCTGCCTTAATCTCCTAAGTAGTGGATACAGGCATGCACCACCAAGACCACCCTGGTGCACTTTTGATGAGATACACACCCCCAAACATGCCTACCAGATTCTTCCATGGATTTTAAAAAGAAAGTTCAATTATTTTCAACATTCCATTTTCCTATTGGGACTCCAATGTAATACAAATGCTGTTGGGAAATAATTTTGATGAGCTCATATATCTTTTTAAGTTTTAAGGTACAATCCTCTCCAAGGTTAATGCTGGGCCACAAAATGTATATCAGCACTAAAAATGCATTATCTTTAGAATCTACTAGTCATTCAAATTAGTGAGCCTGCCAGACACTTGCATGCTATCACAGCATTGGGGTCACCATCACTTCATAGAACTGTTAGGTTTCTTTCTTTCTAATGTAAAAAAGTAATAGCTTTTTTTTTTTTTATCAATATACAGTTCTAAGTTCAATGCCTTTTACCTTTACTCCAGTTTTTACTATGTGATAAGTTCCTATTTACTCCCACATCTTCTTAATGGATGCTTTGCTTGAATATACAGACACATTTTCCCTCCGAGTGATGTAAGTGGCCCGTCCAGACAAGCTATGACTGTGTGGCTGTCCACCAGCCACACTATTCTTGACTTCACGGCCACAGCAGACAAATACCACCTGAACAAACCTAGAATCATGGCAAGTCAGAATGTTTGTTTCAGTTCCTTTTAGATAGACAAGTACCACGATGGTTAAGGAATAGATAGCCTTCAGCAGGAAGTTAGCTTGGGGTGGCCTATACATTTTTTCCCTACTATGTCAATAGTCAGGAAGTTCTAATTTTATTTTGAAAATTAAACTGAAGTTAATTTTCCTATATTAAACTCACTCTTTTTAATGTTCTCAGATTTAACAAATGTATACAGTTATGCAACTACCAAGATGCAGAATCATTCCTTATCTGAAAAGGATCCCTGTCCTGGGTTCCTTTGTAGCAGGGAATCTCTGTTTTGTTTTTATTTGATGCTAGCTTCATACTTGCTAAGCATGTGCTCTACCACTTGAGCCATACCTCCGGTCTATTTTTTTGCTCCAGATATTTTGGAGATGAGGTCTCATGAACTATTTGCCTTGGCTGACCTCAAACAGCTAGCCTCTCCATCTCAGCTCCAAATTAGCTAGAATTACAGGCATGAGCCACCAGCACCTGGCAGGGATCTCATTTTAAAGCATTCCATTGTGGGAAGCCATGCACAGGAGTCACTGATGTGGCCTCAAACTTTCTACAAATGGAACAGTTATGTGACCTATCCAGGTTCAACACTGCTTGACAGCCAGGTCTAGGACCTAGGTTAGTAGTCACCCTTTCTCATCACTTTTTAAAGTAACTTTTGTGTCCACAAAAAAGTAAAAATAAACCTATAAAATAAACAATAAAATGAAGTAAGCATACACCAAGCAAATAAATCCCCAATTAAAAATAGATAGAAATAAAAAAACCACATACATATTACCAAGAGTCCTGAAATTGGTCTATAGTAAGACAGGAAGGAATGATGTACTTCATTTCCAGCATAAAATGCTAATTATCTTCTCCTCCCTTTTCTGTTTTCTTTTCTTTCATTCTTTTTTTTTTTCCCTATGTCCTACCTGGTGCTAAAAATACACTACAATGAACCACCTCTAAGTGATACCTCAGAACTTAACTGCCTTCTTCTCTGTCCATCTGCCCTGGTTAATGGAAAGGGCAGATAGAGAAAACATACTCCATAAATATCTGAGGGTGACTGGCAGGTGGACCTGATCCAATTATGGCCTTGATGATTGGTCTACAAATAAAGCAACTTTTAGGTGAGTGTCCCAATGACAAGAGCCATTTTGCCTTGAGAAGCTCACAGCCCCATCCAGGTGGAGGCCAACTAAGGCCACAGGATTTTGAAACTCTCCATGCTTTTTACAAAAAAGCACTGGAGCTCCATGTGGGTGTGCCTGCATATGGTAGCACAATGTCTGGGAAAAATGCAGGCTGGAGGACAGAGCATTGGCTGCCTTGCTCTGCATATGCCAGAAGCCAAAGTCAAGTCACTTAAAACCCTAGGCATGGACTCAACAGAGAATGGTGGACAACAGTCATCTCTTCTAACAATGTAAAGCTTTCATGAAGTCTGAAGTAATTTTCCATAGAGATTTTTTTCATGTTGTTCCCTGGCACTGCAGGAAATGCTGCCTGCAAGGGCTCTCAAGACCCAAAGGGTTTTGGGAGCTTCACAGAGCCTCAGACCTGACCCTTTTATTTCTTTGATTCTGTGACATCCCTGGCCATTCCTGAAGACTGTGGTGATGTTATAAAGCCTTGGTTGAAGTCCTTCCTGTGACCTTGAACACAGAGTTTTATTCATTGAATAATTAACTTCCAAATGACTTGTGCAGTGCCGTCCGAACTGTAGGGCCTGGCATTTAAGTACCTGAAGGCCAGCACCAAACCACCAGTGTCCGAATCCCAAATCCACTATTTCCCTACTATGTTAGTGGGCAATGTGTTCTCAGTTTCCTTATCTGAAAATTGGGTACCAGAGTAGTAACAAGCTCAAAGAGGGACTGTGTACAAATGAACATTCTCATCTTTAGGAAAGCAGAATTACTGCCACCCAGCCTGACACAACAACTGAAACATCGCTTGCTGATGACAGGCAACCGACACACAATTTAAGACTAAAATTAAAATTTAAGTTAAAATTCATCTTTGGAGTGCTTCATCAAACAAAATAGTTTTAAAATATTTTTAAATAAAAACACAAAAAACGAGTAATTTTCCCAGAAATTCAAAGACAATGTTAGTGGCTAATGCAAGATTCCTCTGCATGCCCACATGTTTTTGACATTGTTCAACTTTGGAGGTCATGTCATCATTCCTAACATTCCTCACAAACTGGCTGAGTTTCAGAGTGTCTGAACTTAAAAGCAGACCATTTTCCTCACTGCTCTTGTTACCAATGGCTGTGCCACACTAGGCAAATGTGATTTCCATGTGTGTTTTCCCCATATTTTTTCAGTTTTCTATACATTATATCTCACAAATATCTTAAATGGTACCTGTGTGGAATGAAAAGTAAAATTTGCCTATCTTAAGGCTTTGCTTCTTCCCCAAAGTTGGTTTGAAGAAGGAAGAGTCCCTTATGCTATCAAAGGTTGACAGTTTTCTGGAAGAATGTTTTAAGAAGCTCTCTGCCAGCTAAACTCTGTGTTCTTTTCTTTTTCTGAGGTTTCTTCTACTGTGTCTGCATAACAACAGTATAAATAGAGGCATGAAAAGATTCAGGGGTGTAAAAGTTACGGTTCTCAGTTCTCGGGTTTGAAAGACCTGGATTTGAATGTCTCTACTGTGTGACCTTGAATAAGAAACTTAGTCTTTCTAAGCTTTCGTGTTATTGCCTGCCAAATAGTCTGCAGGACTACTGTCATAACTCTTGCAAGCTACTGAACAAATATAAACTAAATTTCAACTGTAAAGTCCTATCACATAGTGGATACTTGAAATTTTGAGCTGTTTACCATTATGAAATGCAATTTGGTTCACTAGCTGGAAGCACTATTGCATGGGTAGCAAAGTTTTTAATTGCATTAAAAAAAATACTCTGAATGATTAGGTTCTGCTCTATCACAACAGCAGAGCTCAAAGTGAACAAGTCCCAATCAGAGCTCAGAGCTCAAGGCAGAGTTACTTGCAGCAGAGATTGTAATGTATGAACAGCATTTAATATGCAAATACAGCATATTAAAATTAAATATTCAAGTGAGTGCTTCTAATTCTCACATAGAGCAACATTTCCTTTCAGAGAGAGAGGTAACAACTTGATAACTAGACTGAGATGCCTTTGAAAAAAGTCACCACTGACCTTTAAGGATTAGTTGTCTGGCTCTTCCATCTTCACTTGACTTGTCTCTATGTGGTCAGTCTACAAGCTAGTTGAAGCTAGTTTTCTAAGAGCTAGTAAAATTTCCAATGTCAGCATGGGAAAATTAATCATAATAGCTGTTGAGGACATTGCGTATACATCAAATGAGAAGACTTATTTTCTTAGTACAATGCTACAAACCCATGTTTTTATAGTAACCTGATACCCGATACACTTGTCTCTAAATTCTCAATACAAATATTATCTGACTATATTTAACCTACCCAAGAAATATAGAAGAAACAAAAATTCTAGGACAAACAAATAAATTTAAATGTACAGGCATTCCAACTGATAGAGGGGATGTAAGATCAATATATTTGTTCATTTTAGAAGAACAAACAAGTTTAAAACTATTGATAATGAATCCTGAGTAGTTATGCAAAAATAATTCTGTATGCCTTACTGACTAAATTTTGTATGAGAAAAGAACATTCATACTATAAAAGAAGAAGAAATTACTTGGATTAGAAATTTTACCTATGGTAGATCTTTCTAGCATGTTATTGGGCTTCACGAAGAGCTTACATAATTAACTTGACATGTGGATCATCTAACTTTCAATACAGATATTCAGCATGCGAAACGTAAGATACGTTGTAACCACAACTCCAAAAATTCTTCTTTTGAGGAAAGTACAGGTGTGAGTAAGCAGAGTGAAGAATATGAATACAATGTTCCCAGGTTCTGAAGGACATCAGATTGTGTGCAGAGACAGAAGGTCAAATCCAGTAAGGCAAAGCAGAGAGAAGGGAAGAGGAATAAAACTTATGGAGAAAGTAAAAACTGGCACAATCATGTTCTTCAGAATGTTTCAAAATCCTTAAAAAGTTTGTACTCAATAATTCTACATTTATAGAAATTAACAATAAGAATGGATATCTCTAAAACTCCACATGCAGAAATACTCTTTGCTATAACATTTTTATAGCAAAGACAAATTAGAAACAATTAGAATTTCAAACAATAAGTGATTAGTTAAATTATGTCATATTTTGGAAAGGGAAAAGGATAGTACATAACCTGTAAGAACTATGCTTCTGGAAAATATTTATAATAGTTATATATGCGGTTAAATAACGTGACAAATAGAATAACATGTACTGTGTAATATCATTTTTTAATATGCATGTATAAATATGGATGTGATAAAATAAATATGACTATACCCTTGGGCCCTTGAAGGATGGGCTCTGAGTTAGACAGTTTACTCGACTGAACCAGAAGAAGATGGTGACAGTGATGATGGGTCATTATAGAGATTTCATCTCCCTTCTCTGTGACCCCTAAAAACCAGGAACGAAAGTATCAGAAAGATTATACATTTTGTACAGATGCCAAATGAATATGCCAGTATCACATTCTTAGCTCCTGAGTAAATAAGATAAATAAGAGAATAAAACGTTTGCAAAAGGAGGGCCATAAAAGAATAGTCCAATGTACTTCAGATATCGTTAACTCATCAAAATTAATTTTGTACCATAGGAACAATGTTAACTGCTATGAAGTATAATTGAAAAATAAACAAGTTATTTAAGTCTAAGACATCTGCTAAGAATACAAGTAAAGGGCAAGCAGACTAAAGGAAACGCCAAGAGCCTTCCCAGTTCTTTTCAGAGACATCATTCACCTTTATGTACAAAACTCAAGTTCCTACTGATCTTTGGTGCAATAAAAAATGTACTGTATATCATGAGATGAATCACCATAAATGTTATGGACTGTCAGCCTAGGCAAGCGTGGAAGGCCACCTGTGCTCTGTGCAAAGGACACAGACAGTAAGCCTGGAACCTGAAACTAGGAAGAGGAAGATCTGAACAGGACACTGACCAACACAAGTGTTGAGTCAGCCTGGGCACCTTCAGACAGCACAGCCCTTGAATTGCTTAGACTCCAGGGCCCACTTACTCAACTGGAAACCACAGCTAAGTAGGTGACAGTCAGGGAAAAACACTGCTCCATGGGTAAATGATAATGATCTTTGGTCTTCTCAGCCACCAACAGTCTCAAAAGGACAACTCTGTAAAAGAGCAGGACTATTTCTATCTATACTATTGACAGTGATATAGTGGAAAACGTCAGGCTTTTAAGACAGAAAGACTTGGATTCTGGTCCAGCCCAGTCATTTATTAGCTGTTTGAGTTTGTGCAAGTCTCTTATCCTTTCTGAAAACATTGCCTTATCCATAAAATAGTATTAAGAATATCTACTTGGCAAAAGTTTAGTGGGATTAAAAGAAATATTATATGTAAAATGCCTGCAATAAATTCCTGTCACGCAATAGATGTTTAATAATAGTCAGGTCCTTTTCACTTCTCCCTTTTTACCTCCTTCTGTATTTATAGTTCTACTTATTAGTTGCTTTAAAATAGTAAGAAAGAAGAGGAGGAGGGGAACAAAGAAAATTATTTTAGTGAGCTCAGACATTATAAAAATCTCTCAGTGACATGACAGCTTATTATAGACTCCAGAAGTTTGCTGTTTATGTCCAGGTGCCAGTTAGTGGCTGAGTGCATGTGTGTATTTGCGTGTGTGTGCATGTGTGTGTGTGTGGCTGCGCCTTTTTACAAGAATTATATGGTTAGCAGATTGTGTAAGTGCAAGTTTCTGTGCATATGTTTTGTATTGACTTTTGTGTGTTTTTCATTTTCTTTTATTAACAGAATTAAGGAAATGAAAATTTAGAGACAAAATTTCCTAGGCATCTTTACATAGATCACAAGAAACTCGAGTCTTGTCTTTAGAAGAACTTTATCAGAACCATCTGAAGAGATGGCTCAATTTTATTCAGTTAATTTGCATGAAGCACAAGGTCTAGGGGAGATTGACAGAAAGTGTGTATTTGCAGTGGGGTCCTATATCAGTACATCTCTACAACAAATTCCTTCATTAAACACATATTAGTTGGGGGAAATGTTCACATGCAGAGATTGTTGATGTGCCAAGACCATGCTAAGCACATGGGTTTGCCCCATGTGTATGATCTCCTAGACAAGAGTTACAAAAGTCCAGAGTCATTTTGTAGCTGTGTTCCTGCCATTTCCCATTAAGTGTTACCATTTCGGGTTCATCTGATACTTCACACCACACAGCGGTTTCAAGAATACAAAGCTTCTCAGCTGGTAATGATCAGAAGCTTGAAGGGAAAAGAGAAGGTTTTAGTCACTTTTAAAGCAGCGAAGACTACCGACCAGGCAGCAATACAACAAATTAGAGTTGGTCCTCGAAAAACCACTTAAAGTAAAATGTGTTCTCCCAGATAGAGATATGTGTGATCTCACATCACTGCAAAATGTGTGTCCCTGCTGCTTGTCCCAATCAAATGTTCGTGCAATCACAACTGCTCCTCTGCAACACTGGGAGATTTCTAAGCAAAGTAAGATATTACTACCCAAAACACATTTCTAATTGTCAAAAATTCTTAAAACTATACTTATGTTTCTACAACTAGAACCTGTCAACATAATAGTCAGGAAAATCACAGTTATCAACATTTTCAAGAACAGAACAGAAAATTTACCTGTTTATGTTTCCAGTTCCTTTGGTAATGAAAGTCTAGCTCTGTCTTTGGGAACATATATCAATCCCTTATCTCTTATCCTTTCTCTCTCTCTCTCTCTCTCTCTCTCTCTCTCTCTCTCTCTCTCAGCAGTATGAAAGAGTTTTATGAAAAGAAAACAACTGCTATGATTTGATAAGCTAGAAAATAAGAGTTATATAATGTTCACAGTCCCAGACATGTTTCTTGTTTTTCTAAAAAACATAGGTAAAAAATGAGCAATGAGAAGAAATTATTTTTAAAATAATTACTCATGATCAAGTGACTGAGGGTATAGCTTAGTGTGGAGTATGTGCTCAGTATGCATGAGACCCTGGTTTAATCTACAGCACCAAAATGAATGAATGGATAATGAATGAATATTATTCTCCTATAGTTCTCTGTAGTCTTGTTTTTCCACTTAAGTGTTTATCACACTTTGCCTAGCGGTACTGCTAGAGGACCTCTGCTAGAAGTTCATGTATATCATTCTGTTTCCCATGCATACATAAATAGACATGTATTTCCTTTAACTAAAATGGGCTCCCACTCCCCATCATTCTATATATCCCATTTCAGTACATCATTCGATGTTCTTCTACATCCTCATTTTTCATGGCAGCATGGTCTGTACTATATTATGACTCATTTAAGCAACTGAGGCATATAGTTATGGATTTGGGATACATAGTGCTTTTATGGGCTCCATTTTAAAACACTTCCCCCCATGTAGATTGTCCTGGAAGTTATATTCCCAGCTGGTGTCTGAGTCTGTGCCTCTGCTCTTGGCTCACTCATAGTCAGTCCTCAGGGGTAAACTTCTGAGAGTTAATTGAGCTCAGTAGTCTACCACTAAGTTACCTGATGTCATTTGGAAAAGGAAAACTACAGCCTGGGTTAGAATATACCTTTCTCCTGACCAGAATGAGATTCAGAGTGTGTGAAATTTAAGAGTTCAGTTTCGTCTACTCGGCCAATATTTATACATTTCCTGCTAAGTGTATCAGTCATCTTACTACACACTAGGGATATCTGTGTAGCCTTAAGAAGCTTATGTTTTGATGGATTAACAATCTTAAAAAGTTAAGAACCCCAAAAAAGCAGCCTAGTTTTTTATTGTTTTTGTTGCAGTAAAATGGTGGGGTGGAAATCATACACTATAAATGTGTGTATATTTGAAACCATCACAAAATACTTAAGATTCCTTTATAAACTCAGAATATGCCATTACCTAGTGGAAATTATCTATTCTCCATAAACCAAATATTACCTGAAAGATAACTGTGTATAGAAAGGACATACTATACTCTACCTTTATTTACAGAATAAAAGAAATCCCTTAATATGGTTATTTCAATTCAAAGAAAAAATCCCCTAGAGCTTTGAAGGAATTTGCCCAAGGTATAGAGGCCATTATTTTGGACATGGTATGATTCCAGTTATTAAAGCAGAAGTGGATATGAAAGAAGCCAGATAGCATGTTGGCCAAATAGGAAGCTATTGAAATAATGGGGACTGAAATATTACTGATATGTGAATGACTGAATAAATGATGATATATTAATTATGTGGATATTAGAATGAACAGGTAAGCTCACACTAGCTGACTCAGGAAGACAGCTGTGATAAACACTTAAGTGGAAAAACAAGACTACAGAGAACTATAGGAGAATAATATTTTTGCTTGAAAAATAAGAAAGTAGAATACTAAATGCATCTCCATGTGTTTGAATATATGTGTATGAACATGGAAATTGGTATGGAAGACTATTTTACCTAACAATCTTATTTTGAAGATATGAAATGAGGCAGAGGTAGAGAGTGGTTATTTAATACACAGTGTCTTTTCATGATGAGCAGGTATTGACTTGGTGATTTTCTTGAAATAGGAAAAAAATTAAGAAAAAAATGTAGTAAGGTGGGCCAGGGCTGAAAACATGTAATTGAAAACACTCTGCTTCCATAGTAACTGGCATTTATTCACAAAGCTTTTATTGATTACAAGGACTGAAATATAAAAATTAGACTGACTGAAGAAGAGGACCTACTCATACCAAAATATAAGAATACCAAATGTCTAAAATGCACTTGTTTGTTTTGCAATGTTGGGGATTGAACCCAGGACCTAGTACATACTAGGAAAGCATTCTAGCATTGAGCTACATTCCTAGCCCTTGGTTTCTTGAGACAGTGTCATACTACATAGTCCAGGCTGGTCTTGAACTCTGAATCCTTCTGCCTCAGCTTTTTAAGTGCTGGGATTCTAACTGTGCACCACCATGTGTATTTATTTTTTAAAATGAATGGCCAGGGAGTAGTGTAATGAATGTAGCTCAGAACTAAAAATTGTGCCTAACTCTGCTACCTACCTGCAATATGAACTTGGACAAAGTCCTTTAACATCTGTAACACAACCTTTCAAGTTCTTCTTTCTTTTCAGAAAGAAAATTTCTAGATGCAAGACAATTAGGATTGCATCAATTGCCATGACAATATTCAACTCCCTCCACCAGGCACACCTTCAGATTTACTGTGAATTTGGGGTTGTTCCTCCAGAACTTATTCTTCCAAGTTAAACTCTTAGTATCACAGTCATTAAAAAATTTCTGAGAACCAAATCAGCCCAACATCCAGTTCAGAATTCTTGACTAAGGACAAGTCCTTTTAGTCAATGGTCAAAGTGCAAAACCAGGCAACTTTTGCCATGTTAAGTTGGAAACCACCTGTCTCTAGTCTCTAGTGAACACTATTGGAAAACATCAGAAAAAAGTCATCATCCAGAAATTCCAAGTCTAAGTTTCTCTTAATCTAGGCCCAAAGCCAGAGGCAACTCTCCATAGGTGGCACCTCAGAGCTATCTGACTGCCAATACTTCCTGTGTGGTGGTGGAGGAAAAGGGAGCAGGGAGAATGGGAATAGCCAAAGAACTCCACATTCACTTTTAAATGTGCAGAGGAAAGGGCAGAAGAATGCAAGGAGAGACACTCACAACAACTGTGTTACTGACAGCATCCAGCAAAAAACAACCAGTTGGCTTTCTTCCAGGGAGTTCCCCACCAGCTGGTGGATAGGTGTCCCGGGTCTAAACAGCATCCACAGCCTGGTTGGAAAGCTGATCAGCTGGAGTCCCCAGCACCGTGAGTTACAGTGGGTTACAGACTGGGTTCACAGACCCTCCATTTTGAAGGAGTGTTACAGAAAAAGAAATGAGAAACAGTTCTTCTATTTCCCCTGATACATTTTAAAATACTAACTTAAAAAAAACAGAAGACTACATTTTGATGCTTACATGTGTTGTGGTATTTTCCCTTCATGTCAGCTTAATTGTCTCAGTGCTGGATGCCATACCAGGAAAAGAACACAAACACTGTCCTTTAGGAATTGCCAAAACTCCTATCTAAATGTGCCAGAGTAATGGAAAACAAAGCCATATCGAGTACAAGGGCTAAGTGAGTGCATTTAGGGGTAAGGGTGGGAGCATAGCGTAACTGTGTGGGAAGGCTGAGGCAAGCTGCCACTCAAAGTGTCTTTAAGATTACTTAGCAGAGGAGGGGAGAGGAGAGGGGGAGTCACTTAGTGAGCTGAGCATGAGAGCAATACCTTGTAGGTTCAGAGAGTGTTTAGAGGTAGGTGTGTGAGTGGGCAACCCTCTTTTCTTCTGCTTCCACCACCACCAGCACAACTATCACCTTCTCTGATAACATGCCTTCCATTTTCCATCTAATTTAGAGCACAAAATGCATCTGATTTCATATACCTAGGGTCTGTTCAGCAGCAAATGGCCTTACATAAAAATGGTATTGAAAAAAATTAAAACTTGATTACCTAATCAGGCCACTGATGTTCTCATAAGCTGGCTTGTGCTTTACGTTTAAACTGTATCCTGGGAGGAAGCACCTTGTGGAAAGAGCACTCACCTGAGAATCTAGAGCCCTGTGCCCTCCATCTCCATTTGCAGCTCAGAAGTTGTGTGACCTTGGCCAAGTCTTAGCTCTTCGTTTCTCAACAGGGATAAAATTATGGGGATAAGTCAACCCTAAATTCCCTTTCCTCTTGAGAATTCTGTTTGCCAAGGGTATTAGATGGTAGCTGTTGTTTTAATTCCATGGTACCTGTTTATTAAGCATCTACTATTGTGACATCCTGGCTTACAAGAATTCAGGAAGTTGATAAAAGAACTTCACATTCTTGGAGGCAAGCAGTGCACTTAGAGGAATCCTGATCATTTTGTCAGCATGTTACAACTGTGCTTTTACTTAATTCACACATCAGGAAACCTTCTAGAGAAGGTATCTCAGTGCACTGAAGACATTAAAATTACAAAGACATCTTCATTGCACACTGACTCAATGATAATCTGTGTGACCACGGAGACATTGAATTTATCTTAGTCTTAATTTTCTCCACCTTGAATGGAGGAGAAGCCCTAGCTGTAAATTCAGTGAGCAGAAATAGCTTAGTAGGAGTATGTGATCCTTTGGGCTCAGATAGACCCAGTTGAAGGGCTGTCTTAGTTTCTTAGATACGTTATTATTTGAAAGTCACTTAATTTCTATTAGCCCCAGCTTCACTGTATGTGAAGAATTTAGCATAGTTCAGAGTATTGGTAAGGACTCAGTTATAAGAGCAACCACTGTGCTTTACCCATAAATTCAAAATTGGCTTAATCTAAATTCAGTAGCTAGTTTATTTTTGTGGTTCAAATGGAAGGGTTCTTATTACAAAGAGCACAAATGGTAGTGTAAATAAAAACTCTAATCTATGGAAGGTAGATTAGATTCAACTCCCTGCGCTGAATTTAACTGCAAAGAGCAATTGCAATAAAAATAAAGTTCAGCATTGCTTTGATTTGTAAATTCTTCTATTTATGGCAGGACTTACACCTGATCTAGTACTTGTGAAGTTATTTCAGTACTTGAAGTGAAGATAAAAATACTATGTTTTCTTGGCATGATTATAGTTTGGAGGAATTGATAGTGCATCTACTTTGAAACATTAGATTTTTTGGCTATGAGCAACTTTGGTTCAATTTATTAGAAGGGTATTGGTTAGTACAACAAACCAGATTGATGGAAAAGCAGGTTTTGACCCGGAAAGAGATGGGACAGGCAAGGATCCCAGCAGGACTTCTGGAAAGGAAATGCAAGATGTTGATGAGAAGTGGGGATAGGGGCTGGGTGATCACAATCAACAATGTTCTACAGCACTAGACAGACTTGTGTCACATTCTACATTGCTACTTGCTAAGCGAATTATTCTACTCCTCCAAGTGTTGTAATAATAAATCCAACTCCACCAGACTTCTAAGAAGCATAAATAGAGTGATGCTTACAAAATGTCCAATACAATGCCTGTCTCCTACTAGGTCTACTAGATTTCTATAAACCATAGAACTATGTAACTAAACTATATGTAAACTATACAACCTTTTGTACTCTTTGTGGTTGTGTTAGGCTTTTCTGTGTTATGTACATTTACCTAGTATGTGCTTCTTATATTCATGCATATTAGTATCTGTTATCAAAAGATGTGGTTCCCAAGAAAAAAGTTTGTGTTTCATTTCAAGCAGTGCCATTTGCTTTTGATGATGACAGAGACAATAACAATAAGAAGAGGGAGGCAATGCCCTGGTAATTAGCTTTAAACACTGTTTGAGACTAGAAATATGTATGCAATATGGTGAGTATAAACATAGTTGATGTGCATAGTTACGCTAGTACAGGTTTCCATTTTCTTTTTCATGGTCATGCGCTGAGGGACTCTGATAACATATAGAATATATTGTCCATACAAGGCTCTTGATGACAGAATGACTGGCACAGGCTTACTTTCCTAAATAGTTTGCTCATTCATTTGTTCCATTTTTAAACATCACCAGATTGGCATTGATGAAATCTGCTAATTATTTGATTTTACTCGTGGCTGGCATGAGACTTCCATCTGCAGCAATCAGTAAAGCGTGATCAGTGTGAAGTTAATACTCCCCAAGTCCATGACCAATCTATATTAATGAGTAGCCTTGTCTAGTTGTCTGTTTTCCCTCAAGGTATCATTATTTATCATGTGTTGGAAACATAGCTGCCAAAAGTTTAGCATAAACCTGGTGACACTCATGTAACTTCATTCAAGTCAAAGTTGCATTGTCTTCCTGTTAATAACTCATTAACTCTCAAATGTCATTGGCCAACCAGCCACATACATTTCTCTTAGGGTCTCCTCCAACCCTCATTCCTATATGGAGTAGTCAGTCTGACTATCTTTTTATACTGCTTATCAATTCTTGTTTCTTGGTAGCAGATATTGAGAAGTACCCTCAAATGACTTTATAAAAAAAGCATCATAAGACTGCCACAGCTTCATTTAGATATATTAGTTATGTTTCCTGTTTTCATTCAGAGTGAATCAAATCATATCCAATAAACTCACTAAGAGTTTTGTTTGCTTGGTTTTGTAATGCTTGGCTAAGATTAGAAAGGCAATAGCTTCTAACCATGGTAGTAGCTTCATTTGCTAATTCTTCAGTCAACTGATTTGACACTTTAGGTCAAAATCAGTGTACATTTTTCTGCATTTAGTGATCTACCAAAGCCAATGCAGGAAAATACTTCCTGCCCCCTGGTGCTCATTGTCTGCTACTGCAATAGCTGACTCAGCTGAGAGACCTTCCACATAGGGGTAGAAGGATTTATACCTCTGCAGCTAATGATACATAGGACAAGTCACAACCTAAGAATGTTAAGCATTGGGTAAATGAAGAGGAACACTGGGGCCAGTGGTAGTCAGCCCTGTTGGGGAGAAAGGCAGACACTGGGCCTTGTTGCCTCATTAGTCTCCCACATGGAAGGTCTCTGGGTGCAGCCTGAACCACCCTGGCCATTTCTCAGTCTCTTGATGATGCTAGGTTACTCCCTGCCTCAGCACATTGGCACTTGCTTCTCTCTCTGCCTAAAATCATTGTTCACCCATTGAACCCTATCCCTGATGCAGAATTTAATTGAAAGACTCTTTCGGAAGACTCCATTAAATCTCATACGACCTGGTTCTTCTCCTTCAATGCATCAATCATGACTGTAACTGAATGATTAAATGTTATTCAATGAATGTGTCATTTCTAAAATGGTGACCTCTCGAGGATCTTATTTCTGTTTGCATCTCTAGTGTTTTACATAGTAGGAGTACAATGCATTGTTTAAAAATGAATGTACGTATTCTGAATTCAAAACTCAATAATCTTTTTTAACATTATAAAATATTCATCTTTATTTCTAAGATTACATTTGGTTTTAGGCTCTAATTTGTCACCTTTAGTACATCTGCATGAACTATCTTTTTAGTTTTTAGCATGGTATATCTTTTTCCCTTCTTTTAAACTACTCAATGTCCTCATGTTTAAGGTATGCTTCTTATAGGCATAACATTGTTGGATTTAAAACTCAATAATGTTAAGTTGGATGACTCTTCTATTAGATTCTGCAGATAAACCAAAGTTGAGTTTATTATGAAGTATAATTTCAGAGATAATTAGAAGAAGGAGAGAAGAGATGATAGGGAAGGGATGGGATGAACCAGGTCAACTTTCTCTTCATTCTGTTTGACCAAGGAGTAGTTGTTTGCAAATGTAATTAAATACCAAAAAAAAAGATTCCAGAAAACTTTCTCTTTCTGCAAATTTCTCTAATTGTATAAACAGCAAGGTTTCTTTTTGAAGCCTACCCATTTTTCAACCTTTGCCTGTAACCTACTGACCACCCTCCAAGACTCTAATAAAAGTTTTTATTTTCATGCCACATTTAGAACAGAAGCTTAGGTGCTATGTCAATGCCCAGAGCTTTTCATGCCTGGACATAAGGTGCTCTGTGGTTATGTTCTTCATAACCCTCTACTGGAAATAAGTAGTGATCATGATTTTCCTTTTACAGATGGAGGCAATGAGCACAGACAAATTTGGAACCATTGCCCACTGCCACACAGAGCCTGGGTAGCAGCAAGCCTGGGTTTGTTCCAGAGCAAATGGAAGGAAATTCCCAGAACTCCAGGCCTCCTGGCAGTTTCCAAGGCCTGCATCTGATCACAGATACTGGTTTTCCTCCCTTGGCTAAGACTATAAGAAATACAACACACAGCCTGACTATCTTTGCAATGGCTAATAGGAGGGAAAGGGAAAGTCCAGATGGCTCCTTATTTTCTTTTTCTGTCCCTGCTTAGCATGAGTTGAATGCTAACTTGAGAGTTGTTTTAAGGGTAGATTAAAGAGTAATTTCTCTTTACGAGTTAGTCCCACATTGGAAAAACTGCAGAGTACAGACAATGCAGGGTAGTTTTGATAGAACATGAGTGAAGAAGGGGAAGGGAAGCCACTCAAGTGTGGTCAGTATTATGAGCTCATCTATAGTAAATATAGCACGAGAGAAAAGGCTGAAAAGCAAAAGCCATGAGCAAAGTCCATTGTTTTAACAGTGCACTGGTTTCTGTCTCTCATTCAATTACTTTCAATGAGTATTTATTGAAAAATGACAATGTGGATACAATAAAGAACAAAATGGAGCCCTTTGCCTTTTGGATTTTACATTTCAGAAGCAGAAAGCAGATAGAGAATGGAGGGTGGGGGGAGATAATCATGCAAAGAAGCAAGCAAGATAATTTCAAACACAACCAAATGTTATGGTAATGATAAACCAGAGTAATGAAAGGTGGGGGATCGTTTTAGGCCTGTGCCGTTCAGTGCGGCAGCCACTGGACACATGTGGCTCTTGAGCCGTTAAAATGTGACTAGTCCCAACTAAGATACACTTTAAGACATGGACTGGTTGACTTCCAATGAGAAAGAAGAATGTAAATTAGCTCACTAATATTTTATATTAGTTCTTGAAATAATGTTTTAGATATATTAGACTAAACAAAAATATTAAATTAGTTTCACCTATTCTATTTTTTTATTGTTGTGACTAGAAAAAATTAAGATTACACACATGGCTCACATTTGTGACTCTTTTCATAGGTCTATTGGGCAGCAAGGTAGCCAGGGTAGGCCATCTGAACAGTGACAACACACTTAAAAGTGACAGGCCATGTGAAATCTGGGATCAGAGTGCTATAGGCAAGGAAAACAGTGATTGCAAAGAACCTGGGTGGGAGCCAGCTTGGTGAATTAAAAAAGAAAAACAGAAAGCCAGTGTGTGCCTGGAAAGAAGACAGGAGACAGGGGAATGAAGACACGATAGGCCCCCCAAGATGAGGGCTTGCTTTGTTCATGTAGGGCTTTGTAAACTACAGTAAGAACTTAGTATTTTATATAAATACAGATTTTCCATAAACGCTTGCAGCAGATTTGCTCCTGTGCAATTTCTCAGGCACTGTTCCAGAATATCAAAATTCAGTAGGAAAGCTCATCTAAAAAATGGCAGTAGAACCCACTCAGCTTAGAATATCTTCATGCTAATGAAGGCTTACACTGGAATATGCATTTATTAAACTCATTTATTTTCATAGACTGAAAGTTATCATGTTTATGTAGGGATGCTTTTTTGTAAGAAAGCAGAACATGCATGGACAGAGAATGTACTCAGATAAGCCAAATGAATGTCTCAGTCTCATCTGTCTTTATTCATCTCAAGCTCAGACTTTGAGTGTATGTGTCTGGGGAAGCAAGTCAAACCCAAGTCCACCCAGAAAATATGGGGTGTGGGTTGGAAGATAAATATTGAAGTTTTTCCTTCTTTACACATGAGTATGTCTTCTGTATATAGATTTCCTCCTGAGTCACTCTCAGGAAGAGGAAATTTCTTTCCCCTGGGGCAGTGGTTCTTAAAAAAGTAGTAAATCATTTAATGACCAGATATTTCTGATGTATTTTAGAGTGTCTTTGATAAATTTATTGCCATAAAAGCAAACTTTGAGTTACACAAGTGAAGTGGAAATCTTTTGTTCAGAATTGTCAAAAAGAAACTGATATCTATATTATTAGGCAGCTATTACCTATGCAAAAAGTCCTCAGATGTCCTTAGGAGGGATACATGGTCACTAAATTAAAAGGGAAAGTGCTCAAGCATTCAAGATTATCCAGGGACACTATCAAGATTGGTGCCTAGTCAAACCATATCCAGTCCTGTCAGTCACTGGGACCATAGACAGCAGAAACAGGGCAGAGCTCTTGCTGTACCTGGATCATTGGAAACCAGCATGTGGTGAGATGGCTGTGCTACAGGGCCCAGTGGGGGCCAGGTGAGTCACTCAGGTGCAATTCTTTTATTAAAGGTTTCTTAATCTCTGACATTACAGATGGATGGGGTCAAGTGCTTTGTCTTAGTGTAATTATTACCAAGATTCAACGCTCATAAGCAGCTTGTAGACCTTCTTAGAACCTAGATTTAGCTTTGTTGATGGCCCAAAAACAGTGAAAACTCCTGAATGGTGATGGATTAAATGGATCCTAAGCACATAACTAACTTACTTTATCAAAATAAAAGCTTCTACATAAACAAAACAAATATCTGTGGCATCCTAAATTAGTGCCGAGCACATAAAGGTACTCAATAAAGATTTGGTGAATATTAGAACATATAAATCTTGATAAAGGTTTTGGATAACCTTATTGTGAGATTAGTCAACATCATAATAAGAAAGGTCTGATTCCTATTTTGGCCTGATTTATTTCTCTTACTGAGCTTCCTGGGGGAACTATGCATATAAGAAACAAAGGCAAGTTAAAAAAAAACAAAACTAAAAATACATATTATTTTCAAGATTCTAGTATCCCAATAGTGACTTCTCAGGTAGGCTGAACTTGATCTCTCGTTGTACCTCATGCTACCATGCCTCACTACACCTCTAAGCCCAAGTCTTTACACAAACTAACTGCAGAGCCTGAAGAAATGAAGCCTTTTTAAGAGCTCTGGAAGCCCATTTTAAGAGAGAAAGCAAGATGGCTGAGCCTAACTTTTGACGGTGCAGCCCTGCCTGGATTAGCATGGCCTACACTTTGCCTTTGAGCTCAACAAACAGATGTGCAGTTTCTCTTTTCTGGGGACCAAGGGTTCTTGCATGTGACTTGCATGGGGGGAAACTAGAATGAAAAGTAAGGATATATAATCATAATCTGTAAGTTCCAAGCTTGAAAACTTCAGGAACAAATGTGAATGCAGTTTTGAAAATGTGGGCGCATACAGTAATTACCATTGCTAAGCACAAACTCTACAGTGCAAGTTTTATGAAGTCTATTTAAAATTTAATCAAACCAAGGTTTGCAGTAACTAAGGCATATACTGGAGTCAAATAATAACCAAGTGGAGGACCAGATGCGTGAGCAAGTTTGTGCTCCTTCGTTTCTACCACACCTCACATGCACACATTGCTGTGAATGACAGTCACAGCAGAACCCTTCACCAATATTACTATTGTGAAAGCACTAATGGAATCTCCCAAATAAGAAATTGCTTGTTTATTACATTATGTGTTCACCTTTATTGTTATTGATATAAATTACATTAATTATACTTAGGAAAACATAAATAATTAAGATGCAGCAAAGAGCAAACATTCATAATGTAAGAATTCCCAAAGGCCTATAGCAATGTGTTTGGCTTTTAACCTAATTTCTTCCCATGCTAACCATGAACTTACAGACTCACACTCAATATGAATGCACTAAAATCAGGCTTACTAACTTCTTTCCCAAACTTACTCATCTTTTAAGTCTTTACTTCTGTGTTTTACACCACTCTCTCCCAATGACCCAAGGAGCCATAGAACCTCAGTTCAATTTTTCCTTTCCACATATATTCAACTAATTGACTAATCTCGCCAATTCAATTGCAACAAAAATCTGTGTCTGAGTTTCATGCATTCATCCCCCACTGATTTCCTTCTGAGTCAATTCTAATTCAAACTTATTTTACTTCTGCCTTTAGTACAAATGCTTTAGGCCACCTATGTTAAAAGATTCCAGCTAATGTTTACATAAACAATAGAAATGTTGATTTTCTCATATAATAAGTGTCTGAGGATGTCATAGCAATTCCAAGTGTTCATGGAGACAGTCAACTTCCAGCAGAGAAAAAGATGTCTCTTCTGGAGTTTCCCTTTTTAAAAAGGAGAGCACCTTTCATAGGATACTCCTAAAGGACTTCCATGATGTACCATTGGTTAATGATTGGCTCTATAGATTTGTCATAGAGTGCGTTCATCCTCTGAGCAGATGGGGCATCCTCTTCTGCAGACCATGATAAGAAGAAGAGGAAGGGAGAATTGTGGGGAAAAAAAAAACAGGATTCAGTGAGGAAGGTGGAAACAGGGACAGAATCAATAGTAGATGGCAACCAGTGGTATGCATCCATCTGTCTCTTGTCTGGGCTGTCATGGTAGACTGCAAATTGAAACTCCCTAGCTTCTCCACATTTATTCATTCCATCAACCCCCTTGAATTCAGTCTTCATAAATTATAGCATATAGTATAGAACTCAGGACCAATTTCATAATCTGGACTGCAAGACTCTCCACAATTTCTCCTAATTTCCCTACTCCTAGAGTTATCTCATGTAAGACACTTGTTCTTCATGATGTCACCTTCTTCCCTTCTCTCTCCCATATCTCATATATCCACCTCTCTCCTGTCACCAAAGATCTGAACTACACTGCTCTGTTTAAAGTAATTTCTTACAGGATAAAGTTAAATTCCTTAGCATAGGGAATCATATGGAACTTTGACAGATAAGTTCTTCTTACATGTCTTTCCAGGTAATTTCTCTATTAATACCCATTTCCATCTTTATCCCACCTCCACCTCAACCACGAAGAAAGTTCTCACTCTTCCCAAATATTTTACCCTCTCTTATGTCTCCATGCCTTGTCATGTGTTGTGCTCACTGCCTGGAATCTGTTTTTCATCTCTTTCCATCTGGTAAAATTCCACTCATCATTGGAAGTCCAGATTAAAGCTCGTTTCCTTTATAAATGTTTTCTCAATTCCCCAGGCAGAACTAATTGCTTCCAAAGTGTTAACTATACCAGTTAACACATTGTATAGTAACAATTGTTTACATGCATATCCTCCACCAACATATTTTTTATAATATAATTTTTTACTGTCGTTATCTTAATATTTGTACTCATAGCTCCTGGTATAGAGAGCAAATTCTCAACAAAAGGTTGAGGGTGACCTAGAGTACTCACTCTGTTTAAATTCTGTTCCTATCTTGGTGACCTTATCGGATGCTATCTCTTCCAGACCTTTGTCTCGACTCCTTTACTACTGAGAAGTTCCTCTCATTCACATCACTATAACTCTGATCTATGTAACTATAGGCTCTCCATCATACTGTGTCTTGCCATAAGGTTTTCCTAGCTGTTGTGTACCATATCTGTCACCATGTACTGTGTATATCATATAATATAATAAACTCAATAATATTTGGAATAAACAAATGACACATCAACATCAGTTGTTATAAATAAGAAGCAATTATATTTTAGAATAAATAATAAAAACTTAGCTATGTGATTACGATTTCAAATGAAATGTAGGAAACCCTCTGTGTTTGAGGCCTGTTCTTTCTCTCTCTCTCTCTCTCTCTCTTTCTCTCTCTCTCTCTAAAGACAGATTAACAAATGTTAAAGAGTTGAAAAAAATGCTAGAATTGAAAGGAAGGACTGGAAAGAACTGTAAAAGGACATAGCTTTCCTTTCATGTAATTCATTTACTTTTTAATCAAAGCAATTTTCTTTTTCGTAGCAAGGGCTTAGAAAAAACACATATTCATAAACTGATGGATGATAAAAAATTATAGTATTACAACAAATGAGATATAATTCAAGAATAAAAAGTAATAGCTTCAGATATTTTCAACAGCATTGATTAACTCAAATTCACTATGCTTAGTGAAAAAAGGCAGATGAAGATAATCCCATGCTATATGACATTTATATGAAATTCTAGAAAATGCAAATTAATGTATAGTGACATAAAACAAAATAGTGTTTATATATAGATGATGAATCATAAGGGATTGAGAGGAGATTATGAGAGGGCATTTGGAGGATACTGATATGCTTGCTCCCTTAATTGGGATAACAGTATCACATGAGTAAAAATGTCAAAATTTTTCAAAAAATTCAAATTGTACAATTTAAATTTGCATGGTTCATTATATTCCAATTAAACACAGATGAATTTGTTCATAGATAAATGATTTTAAGTATTAAGGTTTAAAAATTTTAAAGATAAAAAATATAATTTATATTTTTAACCTTCATAAATTTGAATAAATACCAGAAGAGATGACAGCATTCTATGTATTAAAACAAGAAGTATATCAATTGTGCTTCCCACATAGGCACTAGAGGTCTTACTTGCCTGTTAGATTTTGGACTTCAGAGTCTATGATTTCTGGGTGGGATTGGAAGAAAGCTACATTTCAATAAATAGTGTTGGAGGAATGCTAAACATCCCTAGGGACAAAGTACTAAAGTTGTGCTGTCCCCAGAAGCATTAGAAGTTGTAACACCAATTGTCCCTTCTTCAGGGTGAACCTAGGTCTCATAGGAGATCCTGACACTCAGGTCACAATATTGAGCTCACAAAGCCCTACATTTTTTCCTAAGAATACTTAGGCAGCATTGCCAATTAGGCCAAACTAGACTAAGAACTGTTCTCAGCCATTCTGGTGTTCTCTCCAAGACACATAAAGTTTTGGGCTGCAAAAAAATGCATCCCTCCCTTCATGCTGGCAAAGCTCAATTCTTTTCCCAATAAATTCCACTTAGTGAATAGTTTTGTGCCAAAAAACTAAACAATAAGAAACAAATAATTGCACAAGTCATTGCACAAGTTAGTTCAATGTAGGACAGGAAGTTCAAAGGCTGGATGATTTGAAGCTGGAGAAATTCAGCTAAAACATGTAAATAATTGATAAAGGAGGGAAACCTTTGGAAATTTGCAGCAGACACCAGGTCAGATATTTTTACTAGTAGCTGGGTCATGTTCACACTAGAAACATCAGAGGGGAGAGATTGAAGACCACCCTCCCCTCCCACGCACACACTTTACTGAGTTTAAATCACTTTTATTTCCCTCCAGGGAATAGGAGAAGAAGAGCAAAAATATTCCTTCCAAGTGCTTTGGGGTGACTGATACATACCGAGGGACCCTGATTGCTAGTAGAAGTAGAATAATGCAAATAAAGGCTCTGGGAAGATTAGAACACTCCCAAAAGAACCCCACATGCCTGGCACTTGTAATCTCCCCAGTGCAGATGCCCAAATACACAAAGTTCAACTCTGGTTATTGTCTCCCTCAGAGAGGCTGCTGTAATGACTATTCTTTTGTGAGATGTTGAACAAGGAAATAGCACACTCCCTGAATTCTTAAGCTTTCTCTCCAGTATAAAGTCTCTGGTACTAACTGAGCTTAAAAGATGAAGCACCAGGGTCACGACACTGCTCCACTTAAAAGATCTTTATCAAGCGTGAACAAAGAGGGAGCATCTGTGTCAGGTTTTCCCACATTTGCTAAGCACAGAAGGTCTTACTTCAATGGAAAAATCTCTAGGTTATGGGGCTGGAGTTGCCACCATATTTCCACATTTACTTTATCTACAGACCTCGCTGTGGTATGCACTTTCTTGTGTTGAGTAAGGTAGGAATTACCTAAGGTAGATTTTCCCACATTCGTTCACTGCATACATGGGACTTTCTCCACTATGAACTCTCTTGTGTACTAAAAGATAGAATTGGCTACTTAATAACTTTTCACTGAGCTGGAGGAGTGGCTAAAGTGGTAGAGCATCTGCCTAGCAAGTTTGAGGCCCTGAGTTCAAACCCCAATACCACCGAAAAAAAAAAAAAACTTTCCACATTCATTATACTTATAAAGATTTCCTGCAGTGTACAATAATAAAAATCACCAATAAAGAGAGAGAGCATCCATTTGTTAGAACTGTGGCAGAATTAGCAGTTAGAGGGATACAGTAAATGGAAAGAAGTGGAAAAATGAAGCCATTCCCTAAATGATCTGAGTTACTGAGGGTTTTTTTTTCCTGTTTATTTGAGCTTTCTCTTTCATGTTGGATGCTTTCTTGAAGTGTGTAATGATTGTTGGTCCTCAATATTTCAGAATAAAATAGTAAGGAGCTCTGTGTACAAGCATAGAGATTATCAATTAATGATACTTGCAAAAAAAATCAAGATAGAGTCAGATACTTCATGTAAAATTCCTAAACATCAGAATACAGAAATCTTTTCCCTGGTGGCACTCATATTCTTCAAAGATAAATCTCTATTCTGTCAGAGAAGCAAATATCTGGAAAATAAAAACAGAGAGTAGGAAGGTGGAAATTCCTACCCTTTACTATGCAAACCCACAATTCCTTCATGATCAACCCAGTACACCAACCCATCTTCTTGGCACCTAAGCCTCACTTCTGCCCATGGTGGGATGTAGGTCAATCATAGGCCATATGTGGATCCTAAAGAGGATCAAGTCACTCTGTAGCATGGCTTATAACCAATCCTTTGTTTTCAGTTCTCACCCACTACAGAATCTGAGGCCCTCAGTGCAAGATCTCTTAGGGCCTTTGTGATGGGAATATGCTCACTTTTCATAGTAATTTATTTTCATGGCCCTACAAGTTGTACCTTCCTCCTCTGTGTCAAGCTAGTTATCACTTCTCCATTCTCTTTCCATCTCACAAGATGCTGATGTCTTTCATCTCCTGATTTTTATTCCTGTTTTCTTTGTCTTCGAGACTGTAGTTTTTTTCTTTACTACCATTTTATTAAGTTGTCGAGAAAGATTCAAATGTTCATTTTTAAGGAAAAATCCCTCTAGGTACTATTGCTGGCATGAAAAATGGAGTCAAAATTTGATACTTTAAAATTTCAAAGACAGTCTTTGGAGTTACTGTAAAAATGTCTAAGTAGATATATAAAAGATTTCAATGAAAAAGAGTGAGAATGATTCATAATTACCTGACAGTTCACAGAGAACAGGAAAGATAATACTCTAGTGCCTCATTAGTGGTCTTCATGTAACTCTCCATTTGGCTAGGAATGGGGCTGGGCTTGCTGGATAGTGACCAAGACTTTTCTCACAAAACTAGCTTTACTTGAATTGTCAATCTATTTCACCTCCAGTGGATACATTATTACGCTTCTTACTTTCAAAATCATATATTTTTTCCCCTCCAAATCAGTTTACCCACTCTCTGCTAATTGCCCATACTTAGGGTTACATTCCTTGTAGGCACACACAATAGGATGAACTTCATATCTGACCAACACGTTGGTGAGTGATTTCCAAATGCTGCTCTTCTGGTGCCAGGTAACTGGCAAGCTGCATGTGTGTGTAACTTGGGAAGTCTTTTTAAAAATGAAGGATTTATAGCTCTCACCAGCTTGGTGGAGCTGACTCAATAGGTAGAGAAAATAGGGTCCCATGAACAAATAAGGTCCATTGTAGAACAGTAAATACATCAATGTATTCATTCTTTTCTATATCTGCCTCTATTTGTCTTTACCTATATTGCTCACTTGTGGCTAACTAGTACACTAGACATACAAAGATGCATAGATAGTCTTGGTTATGTAGAATTATAGTATAGTAGACTTAATAGAAAGTATTTTAGTTAAAGTCTTGGTTATGTAGAATTATAGTATAGTAAACTTAATAGAAAGTATTTTAGTTAAAGCCAAAAATACAATTATGAGTACAATTTGTACTTCTACATCTAAAATGTAGAAATTCAAAATAGGCAGAAATGGCCTAGCTCAAGAGAGAAGTTCTTGTGAGGAGGTGACCACTAAGTTGGACCTTGAAGAACGGGTTATATTTCCATGGATAGGAATGCATATCATTTGAATAGAGTTTCTGGGAATTTGCATCAAGTAAAATATTCAAAATCAAAGTTGCCTTATACTAGATTCACATCTGTTATACTAGATTCATAGTCTGCTGATGAGCAGAAGTAAATATTCTAAATCAGTTACCTACATTTGCTGACATGGGCACAATAAATATTTTCAACCAGCTTAATTAATATCACAAATTTACCAAGTACCTAGATTAAAATCTGTTAACAGGTATTGGAAAAATACTAAGCATAAAACGTGTCATCTATGGAGAAACCAGGAAATTAGAAGACTTAGAAAATGCTCAGTATTTCTTAGCAAATATATTGATAATGGCCCTATTCTTTCAACTTGATTCTCCTCCTTTCTAATTAACATGGTCTAAGTCTTTTTATAGATCACTTTTTGGGTAAAGATGGAACATTTTTGTTTCTATTTGAGTATCATCAATCAGCAATGCTTCCTTACATAATAATGGAGGAACATTTTATATTCTCTTTTCCTTAGTGCATTTGTGTTAACAATTTTAAAACTTTCCCTTTCCTCTCAGATTTTTCCATTTCATCTTTTGCATTGCTTTTCCAATTTTGAGTCAATATGCCTTTGCTATTTCTTGGTTATCTTCACTTTCCTTATTAGTTTCAAAAACAACGTGCTCTTTATATTAGTCTCAAGCTCTTTATTCAGTTAAAGTACAAAATTACATTGAAATTTTTTCAGAACTTTTTCAAAGAAAAATGCTAATAATATTAGTATCATGCAGTTTGTACACTATCTTTAAAGTAATTAAAAATGTTTAAAATCACCTAGGTTTGCTCTTTTGGTATAGAAGAAATGGGAATTACTGCTTCTCTAGGGAATCTAATAGAGATGAGGGTGAATCAATAAAGGCCATAAAATTTGAAAAAACAAACTCAAATATATGAAGAAACAATGTATAGAAGGCATTAATGAAAAGAAAGGATTTAGAAATGGCTTCATTTCAAAAATACATATATGCCCACTCACATATGCAACTGTTGCAGCATTATGGAATGGAGATCCATGATTTTCTTCTCTTTTTCCTTTAACTTCACTTCATCTACAATATCTCCTTCTCTACATTCTACCTTGTCTGTTATCACTTTAACACTTCTGTTTTCTTCTCTTTTCTCCTATCTCTTCTCTATTCAAAGAACAAAGAGCTCCTCGGCCCTTTCCAGTCCTACAAAGAGTATTTACTCCTCTTTCGTGATGGTCCTTGCCCAGTGATATTAAAGATAAAGAGCTTTCTCTGCTCTAAGCAGCCCTTGGGTACTCTTGGTACATCCTGTCCTCAATTGGCTGGAATCCTTCTGAGGTTCCCCAAGAGCGAATCTGTTTTTCAAAGAGTACTAGTCCCTTCAGCACAAAAGACTGGCATGGTAGAGTAGGAAGAAAACTGGGAGTCAGGAGCAGTGAGCATATAGGCCCAGCTATGTCATTTTTGTATGGTCCTAGAACTAAGCTGGGCATGAACTCTCTTCTCTGTAAAATGTGGACATTTATGGCAGGCTAAATAATGCTTCCCCACAATATGCCTATTTTCTAATCCCCCAAACCTATGGGTGTTACCTTATATGGCAAAAGAGACTTGGTAGGCTAAGAAATTTGAAAAGGGGAGACTATCATGGACTAGTTGAGGGGATCCAATGTAGTCACAACTGTCCTTACAAAAGGGACCCATAAGGAGTCAGTCATTGGAGAAGGTGGCGTGATGAAGGAAGCAGGGATTGCAGGGTTATGACTTGAAGATAGGGAAGTAGCCACTAGCCAATACAGGCCTCCACAAGGAAGCTAAAAATATATAAGGAAACGAATTCTTCTGCCAGATCCTCCAGAAGGAACCAACCCTGTGAACAACTTGACTTCAGCCCAGTGGAAGTCATCTTATACTTGGACTTATGACCTACAGAACTGTAAGAAAGTATATTTGGGTTATTTTAAGGCATTAAGTTTATGGTAATGATACAGCAGCAACATGAAACTAATACAAGGTTAAATCAGGTGATTTCTATTGTTGCTTCCAATTCTAATTGCTAGTTCATAATGATCACCCATTTCTAAGTGGCCTAGACTTTGCAATACTTGGGTGCTTTAGTGGAACTCGTTAAAAGGAATATCCTCCGACCATACTGCTAATCGTGTGTTTCTTGTAAAGATTAAGTGCATTCAGAAAAAGGCAATTAAGGTTTTGTTCTTAAAATCATTAGTAATAAGAGAAGAGCATCAGCTTTCCCAAAATATGTCCCCAAATACAATTCCAACTTCCTCTCTTACTACATCTGGTCTCTACCCCATCAGTATTCTCATTAGGTTCCAGTCAGGCCCTTTTGTCACAATTCCCTGGTCAGAGATCTCCAGGAAATGCTTTCTCCCAAATCTTCTCAAAACAGTACAGTTTCCTGAAAGCTCATCTAACCACCCTGACCACAGCTAATATTTTCTTCTTCGGTTTGCCCCAAGAATGTCATTTGTCTTACTTCTACTCAGAAATTTAAAAACAGTTATCCAGTACTTATACATCTGTTTCTTCCATTATACAGAAGGAACTTAAAGACAACATCCATGGCTTGTTCATTTTGGTGACTCCACAGACCAGGCCTACATATAGTAGATGTGTACTGTTTACAGTACAGGTTAAAATTACAAAAGACTGCAACCAAGAAACCAGTATCTCTTCTTCTCATGAAATATATACGTTGGTGTGGAACTCCTCCAATAGGAAAAGTTGTGTAGAACAAGAATTTGTAAGTTCTCCCATCATTTCTCCTTACTTTCCACAGTTATACAATAGTGTAAACTTCCAAGGCTTACCCCTTCTTCAACATACCATACACAAGTAGGAAAAATTAAACACATCTTCCTTGCACAATCTTTCTAGCAAAAAGATCAAAAAGAGCCTAAAGAGATTTGCTATACACTCTATGTTGTAATTTAAAGAAAGGACATAATCCCTTCTGATTTATTGTCTCCCCAGAATTCTTTCCATTCTTTGGAATTTGGGATTAGGTACGTTTTAAGAATTTAAAAAACTGTTTAAGAGTGTCAAGAATAATTATTGATAATACCTCTTACTCTCTCGATCCAAACCAAATCCTTATTAACTAAAGCTCTTCAGTGCCTGAAAAAAGGCAATTTATTCCACCTGCTTAATATTAAACTACATCCCAGTTTGGATTTGATGATGCAGAATCAAGAGGTAAAGTCAGTTCACTCTAGAAATATCTTGTAGCAGTACAATGTCTGTTCTTTCACTCATTTCCTTAATCATAGTTGCTGCTTATTTCAAACCTTTCATTTGGATAAGTAAGGGAGCTTACTCTTAAATCCTCAGTATACCAAAAAAAAAAAAAAGATAAATAGGTAATACTCAAGTGCCTATGAAAATTATTTTTCAGTAGGTAAATAGACCCAAAGGTCAAGTTCTCATAGTTGTCTGTGGAATAACTACAAAAAGAATAAAACAAATGAATGCCCAATTTTGTTTATTCTCAGTTGCCAAATCTAACTTAGTCAATGTAAAACCTTGGCTTTGTCTTGCCTGGACCGCAGTACATGAGCTAATGGAAATGCATATTGGAATTGACAATGACATTGGAGGAGTCCCCAGTTTACATGTAGCAGCACTGTAAAGAATTTTGCCTTTATACACAGCAAGCAGATGTTGGCTCTTTGTAGAAGAAAAATCTACTAACTCTTGTGTCTGTAAAAGAAGATCTGTGGTATGCTACAATCTATAAGAAAATAAACAAATCTTTCAGACCAGTCCCAGGTCACCCACACATGGTAACATTTCTTTTATTTATTTATTCATTTATTTATTTCACTATTGATCCTCAGGGACACAGTCAATGCTCAACAGTGTTTTCCAGTCTTTTCTCCATCTTTAGGATGCAGATCTTAATTTACAACACAACCTCAAGTTTAAGATTTGGGATTAATATGTTTACACTGTTGCTCTCAGTTCCCATTCAACAAATCACAATGGCATTTCCATCTGAATATTTTTGGAAAATGCCTCAAGAAGAAGCTTTGGCTCTGAAAAGAACTGGTGGCTACAACAGTACAGAATAAACAGAATGTAGTTAAGAAATTCTGGCTAATTCAGAACATTCTATATAAAATTAAGTGCATGTGTTGTCTGCCAAGAAAAAGATGTAGTAACCAGTTGTCTATAAGATATGAAGATTCTGCTTTAGTTAATCATTCTACCACACTTTAACACCTTAAATGGCAAATCTAAAGCAAGTGTTTGATCTGCATATTTTAAAGATGGAAAGGCCTACAGTGGAGACAGGAAACTTCCAGGCTAGATTTTGTTATTGGCAGAATTTCATCTGGCTATCAGCTGGTTTTCTAAAATTAAGTGTTCCTTGCTTCTATCTCTAATTATTTGGATGAATCAAATTTTAGGAAAAACAAGCATGTCATCTCAGACTTCATAATACTGGATGTAGTCAGAATGTAATTTATAGCAGGAAGTGCATCTTATTTTCATAAAAAGCACAAACGAAGTCAGAACTTGAAGTTCAAGTTCTGATTATGTCGTTTTGCCTGTGTGCACTTGGGGCAAGCAGCTTAAACTCTTGTGTTTTAGTCTCCTCATCTATAAAATGGTAATGATAGTACTTATTTGCAATACCAAATAAGATGAAATGTGCTCTCAATTCCACCACCTATAGACACTCAAATGAGACAGCTACTATTTGTAGTTGCAGGAAAAGCAACATTATTTATCCAATAGATATATAAAATATACTTTAGAATATTATTCCCTGATAGTAGGTTCTGTTACACATCCTATGACTCCCTTTTGTCTGGCACACCTCATGTCTAGTAGGCATTAAACAGGTATTTGTTAATTTGACTTAAGTATAGGAGTTCTTCAAAACAAAATTATTTCAGCTTTGCCCACAGCTTTATTTATTAATTTCACTTATGTCTTTTGAATTTGCTTAACAGCAAATGGCAGACAGCTGAAGAATGAGAGGCTCATAAATAAATAAATAAATAAATAAATAAATAAAACACTCTGACTACAGAACAACAGATGGGCCTTAACTGAATATGAAAGAAGAGCCTAAATCAAGCCAGACCCTTAGGAAAGTAGGACATGGCCATTTGGTGCAATGTTGAGAAAGACAGGAGGGGACATGGTGAATGGCTCCATCTGCAGTGAGGAGTGGTGGATAATGTAGGTCACTTCAAACTCAACACTGAGGAAGTTAAACCTTAGTGCAGAGCCAGGACTAGGAATCAGGTCATCAGAGCTGCACAGTAACAGCTCAATGACAAGTCACTATCCATAGTGTTCCACATTCTCTATGATGCATCCTTTAACTGAGAGTTCTGAAAAGTTCCTTCACCCCTCCAGATCCAGTTACTCATCTGTAAACTGAGAGTGATTGTCCTGAAGAAGTCTGAGGACATTTCTATTATTAATAATCCATGAACATATGCTTCTATAAGGTTCTACTTGATTACCTAGACTTGAAGACCTTACACTTCTTTTTTTTTTTTTTTTTTTTTTTGGTAGCATTAGGGCTTGAACTTTGGGCCTCATGCTTGCTTGGCAGGTGTTCTACCACTTGAGCCATTCCACCAGCCCCAAGACCTTACATTTTTTTGTAGTGCTTGCCAAAACCATCTGCAGTTATCATTCCATGTGACATCACAGCTACTTTATAAGTCACACTTTCTCATCAACATTTTCCAGATGAGGAAACCGAATCTCTGAAAAATCAAGCAAGTTGGCCAATGTCACAAGATTTGTTAGCAAAGAAAAGGTGTCCATGGCTCATACAGCTTTCTGAGGAGTTTAGTGTAGCGAGTACATCACATGGAAGAAAATGTTGCAAATAAATAAAACAGAAAGGGCTGAAGAGAAACATGGCATAGACTTAAGTGAAGTGCTAACGACAGGAGCACTCATACAAATTCCAAAGTATAGACAAAGGCTGTTTTAAGAACAGAGAAGAAAAGACCTACTGATTAGGCAGATAACACAAAACTAGCAGATAAGAAACAACAGAACTACTTCTTCCCTATTTCATTTCTGTCTTTGAAAGAGGGTTTATTTATTCATTTATTCATGTATTTGTTTATTTATTGGTACTGGGGTTTGAACTCAGAGTCTTATGCTTGTTACCCAAGTGCTCTACCACAGTAATGTTTTTAATTTAAAATAATGGAAGAAATAATGAACATAATTTTTTCTTTTTTGAGACAGGATCTCACTATGTATCCCATACTGGTCTTGTACTTGCTATATAGCCCAGAATGACCTTGAACTCATGATCCTCCTGCTTCAGCATCCTAAGTGCAGGGCTTACAGGTGTGTACCACTGCACTAGGCAATAAACATTATTTTTAAATCTACTTTGTTTATCCAGGGTCAAGTTTCCAGGCTCAGATAAACCTCAAGTCATCTTTGGGTCCACCTTTTGACCCAAAAGCCAATTTCAGTAATTCCTGCATTTACAGAAATAGAGGAGATGTTGAATATCTGTATCCCTCCCAAGATGTGATAAACTTTGGTCATTATTTCTTTAAATGTGCCTTTCTCCCTTTCCTCTTTATTTTCTCTTTCTGGGATTCCCATATTACACATATTTTTCGCTTGTTGATCCATAGATCCTGCATATTTTCATACTTTTTCACTCCTTTTTGTTCTTTTTCCTTTTATTTCTGTAACTAGCTAATTTCAAATAATCTTTGAATTTGCTGATTCTTTTTTCTGCATGATTGAATTATCACATCATATACCTTAAATATATATCAAGTCACCTCAAAAAATTTAGTCAAAAGACTCCCCCTTCTCTCTATCAGAGTGTCATTCTCTCATTCTTCACTGGATCTCCCATACACATATACTCCAAAACATAGACATGCAGGTTGACTTGCAATTCAGAGCACCAGACAGGTTGAAGGATGTAAAAAACATAAACTAATTATATTTGAAAACTCTTGACAACTCTCTTTCTTATTTATCAGATTTTCACAGAACATCTTTATGTTTTAGAAACTAAGAAGTTCCCTCCACTAAGCAGTGATCTTTTCCACTGGTCTTTCATCCACAGGCTCCTTTTAAGGGTATGGCTTATCTGGCTGGTCCAACTTTCAGGTCTGGGTAACTGTCTAGTCTCTGAAATGATGAGGAACTATTCTATTTGGGCCAGGTATCCAGTTTGCATCCTTCTACAGCAACCAGTATAACCTTGATTTTTCTAAGTCTAGCTTTTTATTTCTCTTCAGATGCCTGCAGTATATATTCAAATTAATTTCATGGTTGGTAGAATGCACCCCTCTGAAAATTTATTGAGGCTTGCTTATTGGATTACAATATCATAAATTTGTATAAGTATTTCATGTGTACTTGAAAGGAATTTCCATTGTCTAGTTGTTGGGTATAGTGTCCTATACATGCTCATTAGATCAAATTTATAAATGCTATTATTCAAATATCATATATATTTAAAGATTCTTTGTGTAATTGATCAACAACCAATATAAAAGTATTCCACACTGTTCATAAATTTTTCTTGTCTGTATTTGAGTTCCATCAATTTTGGTCATATATTTTGATGTTATGGAATTGGAGTATATAAGTTTAAAATTATAATTTCCTCCTGGTGACTTACTTTAGTAAGCAATGGAAGCCACCAAGTTCATAGAGCACTGAAATAATAAGACAGAACCACTTATCTGACCCTACACAGCCTGATTTAATAGGAACGTTCTTTGCATTTTTATCATTTAGTTTCCGTTTGTTTCATTGGAAGAGTAAACCCATCTTGGGAATGAGAGTATTTCATCTCCAGGTAGCACTTTGAGACTTTGAGGAAGTCTCAAAATGACCTTGAGGAAGGAGAACCAAGTTGTCTTGGTTGCTAAAAATTTAGATTTTGACTTGGAATGCTATCAAGTTTTATTATAAAACTTTCTACCACTAGGCCTCCTTGTGGTAGAAAGTGGTGGAATTAAAGAGGCTGTAAGAAATCAGAAGACAAGTAAGTTTGGGTTTTATTTGCTTTGTGAGGCCAGAGCAAATTAGTAGATGATAATTCAGTTTGGAGCATGGCTCTTCAGGGATTGAATTACTTCTAAGATATGCAGGGGAAGCTATTAAACAGTGAAAATGTACCAGGAGCTTAAAGATAATTATGAGAAAATCATGAAATAAAAAACAAATATTTCCTTATATATTAGGACACAGCAACTTGGGAAGTAGGTTAGGTATAGCCAGATTTGGTTTTTAGGAAGGATAACTCTAGCCACAGCATGAAAGAAGTCTCAGAGCAGGAAAGACTAGAAGTGAAAATGCCAGGTTATTAAAAGCATCTGTCTGGAAGTGGTAGAGAACTAAATTCTGACACTGGCCATGGGAATGAAGTGGGGTGGCTGAACTTGAGATTCACTTCAAGACAATTTTCCACTTTAAGTAACAAAAATATTGGGAGAAGTGAGTGAAAGGGGAGCTTAAAGATGTTTCTAATATTTCTAACTTAGAAGAGCAGGTAGGTAACACAATTATTCACCCTAGGTACCTAAGAGTTTTATTCCTTATTCTTCCCTTTGTAGTTACATGCCTCATTTCCTCTAGGATCTGACAGGTTTCAAAGATATTAGGCCTAATATAGTATTTCTGGTAAGAAGGAAATAAATCAGTCGCTTTTTTAGGTACTTAGAATTCCTAGTACACAAATAAATTTCTTATAGCGTTGAAAAGGGAATTGAATAAATCATGTCCTAGGACCAACTAATGATCCATTGGTTTAACTCCATAACTCACTGTCTCATTAGTCTTTACAATACCTGTTACAATCTCTACCGACCTAAATAGAAGAAAATACAACTTGGCAACCCAACTCCATTTTAGCTCATCCATCTCCATTCCAATCCCCCTCATAGCAGATTTTTAAAAGGCTGAAAACTTTGTGCCATTTCACAGATTTCCTCACAGCACTATTTTCTTTCCAGGCCTACCTTCCACCAGCAGACATAAGCACCTGAGATTAGAAAGGCAGAAACAGCATAATTCCAAGGCCATTCTGTCACCTCTGCTATGTCTAGCAGCATCTTTACAGTAGTGGCATTTGGTTTCGTTGTGTTTTTTTCTGCAGTAATTGTTGCAAATGTCCTGTCATGGTTGAATTGTCCCCTACCCCTTCCTAAAATGTTGAAGTCCTGGACTTCAGTACTGATGAATATGGTCTTATTTGGGAATAGAGTCTTTGCAGATAGTCATGTTAAACTGAGGTTTGTTATTGTACTGTGACATTTACAAAAGTTCTTACAATACATCATAGCTGAATTCACCCCCTCCATCATTCTCCTTTATTCCTCCTACCCTCATTTCTGGAATAGTTTCAACAGGTCTCATTTTTTCCATTTACATACACATATACATAATATTTCTACCATATTCACCCTCCTACACTCTTTCCTTATATCCTCCCCCTCTCTCACTGGTAACAACTCCCCCAGACAAGACCTGTTTTGCCTTCTTGTTCTCTGTTTTTATTTAAAAAATGACATTTTGGCATGTTTAAGATAGCTATACCGGGCATTTCATTGTGATATTTCCATGCATATTTGTACTATAACCCAAACTAGTTCATCCCTCCTATTTTTCTCTTTTCTACCTTAGTCACCTTCTTATGGTGATTTCAACAGGTTTAAAAAATTCTATATTCATTCTTACATAGGAAGTACATCAGTCATATTCACCTTCTCATATGTGATCTCTCCTTAGCATGATCATCTCCTTTTCTTTTTCATAATACTTCTTGTTATTTGTATTGGGCCTATAGTCTACATATGAGAGAAGACATGCAGCCTTTGACTTTCTGAATCTGGCTAACTTTACTTAACATGATGTTCTCCAGTTCCATCCATTTACCTGTGAATGACAAAATTTCATTCCTCTTTATAGCCGAATAAAATTCCATTATATATGAATACCACATTTTCTTAATCCATTAGTCAGTAGTGGGACATCTTAGCTATTTCTATAGCTTAGCTATTGTGAATAGTGCTGCAATAAACATGAGTGTGCAGGTGACTTTATTGTAACCTGACTTACAATCCTTCAGGTATATCTCTAGTTGCTGGGTCATATGGTAATTATATTTTTAGTTTTTTGAGGAGTCTCCATTTTGTTTCCATAGTGGCTGTACTAATTTACATTCCAACCAACAGTGTATAAGGGTTCCTTTTCCTCCATATCCTTGCCAACATTTGGTGGTGGTGTTGTTTGTGATGATAGCCATTTTAACAGGAGTAAGATGGAATCTTAATGTGGTTTTGGTTTGCATTTCCTTTATGGGCAGGGATGGTGAGCATTTTTTTCATGTGAGTTTATCAATTTGGACTTTTTCCTTTGAAAGGCTCCGTTCAGTTCACTTGCTCATTTCTTCATTAGGTCATTGATTTTTTTGAGAGTTTAGTTTTTGAGCTCCCTATATATTCTGGTTATTAATCCCTTGTCAGATGTCTAGCTGGCAGAGATTTTTCTCCCATTCTGTGGGCTACTTCTTCAATCTGGTGACCATTTATTTTGCTGTGCAGAAGCTTTTTAACTTCATGTAGTCTCATTTATCAATGCTTTCTCTTAATTGCTGAGCTGTTTGAGTTCTATTGAAGAAGTCATTGCTTATGCCTATTGCTTCTAGTGTATTCCCTGCTCTTTCCTGCACTAGTTTCAAAGTTTCAGGTCTTATATTAAGGCCCTTAATCCACTTTGAGTTGCAACTTGTACAGGGTGAAAGACATGGATCTAGTTTCAGTTTTCTGCATGCAGTTTTCTCCATCATATGTTTTGGGCACCTTTGTCAAAAATCAGGTGGGCATAGATGCATGAATTCATGTCTGGGTCTTCTATCCTGTTCCACTGGTCTTCATTTCTGTTTTTGTGCCAGCATCACACTGTTTCTATTGCTATGGCTCTGTAGTATATTTTGAAATCAAGTATTGTGATACCTTCATCATTGCTGACTTCTTCCTTTCATGTTTGTATTCCTTCTATTTCTTTTTCCTGTCTTATTGCTCTGGCTAGGAATTCCAAGACTATGTTGAATGGAGTGAAGAGAGTGGACACCCTTTTCTCCTTCCTGACTTTAGAGGAAATGGTTTTAGTTTTTCCCCATTATGATGTTGGCTATAGGTTTGTTATATATAGCCTTTATTATGTTGAGGTACATTCATTCTATTCCTATTTTTATCAGAGCTTTTATCATGAAAGAATGTTGAATTTTGTTGAAGACTTTTTTTCTGCATCTATTGGGATGATCATGTGGTTTTTGTCTTTGCTTCTGTTAATATGATGTATTACATTTAATGATTTGCATATGTTGAAACATCCCTGCATCCCTGGGATGAAGCCAACTTGATCATGGTGTATGATCTTCTTGATATGTTTCTAAATTTAGTTTGACAATATTTTACTGAGGATTTTTGCATCTAAATTATAAGATTGGTCATAATTCTCTTTTTTTGTTTTGTCCTTGTCTGGTTTGAGGATGAGTGTAATACTGGCTTCATAGAATGAGAATATGATTAATGTTCTTTTAAAAAACAGGAATTTAGGCACAAAGACAGACAGATAGACAAACATATACCATATAAGCATAAAGAAGAGATTGAGATGATGCGTATACAAGCCAAGGAAAACCACAGACTGTCAGAAACCACCAGAAGTTTGGAAGGGAGGCATGGGATGAGCTCTTCTTCACAGTCCTCAGAAGGAACTAACTCTGCTAGTATTTAGTTCTAGGACTTTTAGCCTCCTGAACTATGAGACAATACATTTCTATTGTTTAAGCTTCCCATTTTGTGGTACTTTACTATGAAGCCCTGGAAAAATAACACAGGTTCCATTGTGTGGTCTCCAGCTTTGTAGGTGTTAAAAGACAGGGAGTGGGGACAGAATAGCATCAGTTTTGATAATACACTTGGAGCGTTCTGGAGCCACCAGCCATGGTTTCTGATTCAGGATTTCCTAGATTTCTCATGATCTTAAAGGCAGCAGCCATCTAAGTAGGCCTAAGTAGTTCAGTGGTGTTCTCTAAAACTCAGTCTATAGAACTTGTCCTTCCTTGATTTAAGTCCCTTTCTGCTTAAAGTAGGTCCAATGGATTCTTTTATCTGTAACACATATACATGTGTCCCGCATCTTGACTAAGGCCATAATGACACTCCAAGATATGTCAATCATTCTTGCCTACAGAAACAAAGATTTAATTTGCTTTTCTTTAAGCAATAAAGAAAATAAAGAGTGAAATTAGGTAGTGGGTCCAATTGAAATTAGGTCACAAGATCTCTATTCTCTTTCTAGATTTCTGTATTTTAGGAAGAACACTGATGTTTCTTCATAGCTGGGTGAAATGCTGGAAGTTAGACAGACAGAAGGATGGGTGGGTAGATAAGGATGGAATTTGTAAATATGAAAGCAGACATTGTAAACTTTAATGGCCAAATAGAGGTTTTGGTGATCTTATGGGTTTGGAACACTTCTCTCAAGACTATACAATATAAAACTTCAGAGAAAAACCCATCAATAAAACTCAGGCCTAAGTCCTACATTACATGATTTGTGTTCAAGTCTTTATAAACTATGCGAATGAAGTAGAAAACTAACACTCATAGCAATACTGTTAATCATAATAACTTAGGGTTTTTTGAAGGCCATAGTACTTACAGAGTCTAGACCTTTTCTACTTCAAATAGATAAACTGAGATTTAGAAGGTTAAGGAACTTATCAAAAGTCAAGCAAATAGTGGTTTAATTACTTGAAGGACAAATCACTAACCTTATGTAAGGAATAATTCTTTTCCTCAGAACCTTCAGAAACATGTTTAAAGAGCTAGTTGTACATTACATTAAACTATGATAGACATGCCCAGAGAAATTTGGACAAAGTATTACTTTTCTAATACTTGTTCAGATGAACGAAGAACAGTGAACGGAGAGTTTAGCCAACGCTTGGAGCTGTCACTCAGCTGTCCCTCTGCCATGAGCCTCTTCTAGACCCCCAGTACATGCATCTGCCTCTCAGTTCTCGAGGTACTTCATTCACTTCTCAGGACAGTTGTTACCAATTTGTTTAGCAAGCTCTTATGCAGCACCTACCTGGGCTACAACCACGTTCTAAACACTTTGCTCCAAATAATCTTGTGTGACAAGAACTATTATTACCCCATTGTACAGATGAGGACCCAAGTGACAGGGATGGTAAATATCTCTGCCAAGGTGGAGCAGAATCAAGTCAAGGCCAGTGCCCATCCTCCAGACCCTACCCTGCACCCTGTAACCAATACTGAAGTTATGGGTATGATGCCTTGACTTCTCTTCTACACAAACTTCTTTTTTGTGGGACTGGGGTTTGAACTCAGGGTTTCATGCTTGCAATGCAGGCACTGTACTGCTTGAGCCACACCTCCAGACCTCAACACAAACTTCTTGAAAACAGAGTTCATTTTGACTCCTGCTGATTTCTATGTAACATTTACAATAGTGCCTAGGGCAGATTTAGAATTCAAGTAATGAACTAAGTAAATCCATAAACAAATGTGAATAAGGTGTGAGGGTATCTGGGTTAGAGAGCAAGGCCTCACAGGTGGTAAGTGCAAGCTGGTGATGATAAGCCACAAAGACCATCTTTTCTCTTTGGCTACTTCATTGTAAGCACTCCCTGAACACTGTTTTGCCCAGGCTCATGAGCTAAGATTTATTAAAATAGATGAATTATAGAAAAAAAAAGTGGCCAATGGTAGGATTGTGCTAGCTCTTGCTGAAATAGAAGCAGAAATGGGAGTTTGCTGCCCTATTTCTTCCCAAAGGTGCTATGGTTGGGCTCCCTTCACGTGTTTAGAGGGGTTGCCACTGGGCCTCCAGGAAGAGAACAATTTGGCCAAAGCCCTGGCATAATTATGTTAAGGAATATATTCACCCAGACATATGATTCGGCCACTCAAATGTTCCCTGTCATTTAGATTTGTACATTTAATCTGCCCTTCCCTCATAGTCGTCATAAAATTGCACTAGCGCGTGACTCACTCTCTTTCATTGACTCACATTTCAGTGGTGTTAATTAACCTTGGCTAATAGCTCTCTTCACTGGACTGACTCAGGGATTACTAAAAACAACAGGTTCACATAATGAGTACTAGATGGAAACACACAGTGCAATTCGGCTCATATATTCTAGAATTGGAAGCTAACATCCCCTTACTCGTTAAAGCTCTCTGCTGGGAGGCATATTGATCAAAGTCAGCAGATCTGGAGTCCAAGTCCCCAGTTTTGGTCAGTCAGTCTCAACAGCAGCAGTTCAATAATTGGCATCAGGGTTAGAAAGGCAAGAAAAAAAAATAAAAGCATTTCCTTGCCAGTACTCTGCTTTATAATAATCTATATTATTACCTGTTTAAACTTCAAATTGCACATCTTTTTCCTTAAAAGCCTAAACATAGAATTACCATATGAACCAGCAATTTTGCTTATACATGTCTACACAAAAGAATTGGGGAAAACAGCCCAGATGCCCTACATCTGATGAATGGATTATGAAAATGTGGTATGTAAACACAATGGAGTTCTTCTACTCATCCATAAAGAAGAATAAAATTATGTAGTTTGCAAGCAAATGGATGAAAGTGGAGGACATCAATGAAGTAAGCCAGATTCAGAAAGACAAAGGTCACATGCTTTATCTCATTTGTGGAAGATAGATCCCAAAGGTAAATGTATACATGAAAACAAGTGTGATCATATATCCATTTATATAGAGAACATGTTTGTAATAGTGAAACTACTCTAGGGAACTCAGGAGGAGGGAAGGGAAAAGAGAATGAAAGAGGCAACAATATTGAAATACATTACATCATCCAGGTAGATGACATAACCATACATACTAAAAGCTGTTGAATAATTGGAGGGGGGGGTAAGAGAGAAAGGGAAAGAGAGAGTTGAACTGACCAAAGTACAGTATATTCATAGCTGGGATACATGAGAAACTCTTTTGAACACAGACTTTAGAATTAAAAATGAAGGACGGGACTATAAAATAGGTCCTGTAGGGGGTGAATACTTGTGGGAGGTGGGGAGGGTGAATGGAAGGGATAAAGGAGGGTGAATATGGTGGATGTGTTTTGTGTATATATATGAAATAGAACAATGAAAGCTTTTGTAATTGTTTTAGGTGTGGGGGGTGAAGAGAAGAGATGGTAGGGCTAATCTAACCAATGTACAATGTAAGCATATTCAGAAATATCAATAAATCCCCCACCCAGTGCAACTAATGTATGCTAATAAAAATGCTTTGAGAAAAAAAGCATTGAAAGCAAGTTTTGAAACAAATGCATACATATGCATGCTCATAGCAGCACTATTCACAAGCATCCATAAATGGATGAGGAACAGTAAACAAATTGTGATGTATACATACCATGGAAACTTACTCAGACACAGAAAGAAATCAGTCCTGCAACACGCTACAATCCAGATGAACCTTGAAAGTACTAGGCTAAGTAAAAACAGCCAGATATAAAAGGTGCCAGTTACACTGCACAGTATGATTCTTTTTATATCATATATTCCGAATAGCTAAATATATAGATTCAGAAAGCAGGGTAATGGTTTCCATCTCCAGGGGAAATTAGGAATGCCTACTTAATGGGTATGGGGCTCCTCTTAAGGTGGTGAAATGCTTCAAATCTAGAGAGAGGTGATAGTGGTACAACACTGTGAATGAACTAAAATGACTTTGTTAATTTCCAAATGGTTAATTTCATGAAAGGCTGTGGCAGGTGTTGTTATTACAAACCTAGTGCTTGTAATGTCAAAGTGAAGAAATTCAATGTAGAACAGGTAAATACTGGAAGTAACCACATCTCCAAATGCATCCTCATCTAACTAGTAACATACACAAATGGATGACTGGGATTCTCACTGCCTCTACCTACTACCCAGCAAAACCACAGCCAAAGAAACAGGCTTGGCAGAATCAGCAAAAAAAGAAGATCCCACTGACCTAGGTGATGCATATGTTAATTAGCTTGATTGGAGCAATTATTTGTCAATGTATGCATATATCAAAATATCAGGCTTCACAACTTAATGAATATATCCAATTTTTCTTTGTCAATCATACCTCCACAACAATAGAAAAATGGCTAATTTCATGTTGCATGGTTATCATCTCAATTAAAAAATGCATGCTTTCCAATTAGGATGTTATTAATACGCTAAATAACATTGCACACTCTTTTCTTGTGCAAATCAGCATAATACATATCCTACCACCCAAGTGTGATGTCCCAAACATTTACTAATCACAAAGGAACACATGCCCCATGGTGAGGATGGCACTTCCCATGCACAATGATTGTAAGCCAACTGAATGTCAGCCTGTTGGCCTTCAGATGGAAAACCACAGAGAACCACTTTCTATGTGTAACATGTGTTGCAAATGACAAGGCGTGATCTCATGGGTCCTTACCAACAGTGACACCATATAAAAGGCTATTTCTTCAAGTTCACAGAAGGAACTATGATTCAGAGAGATGAAGAGAGTCACCCAAAGACACACAAATAATCATAGGCAGAACCAGATTCGTATTTAGGAGTTCTTATTTCAAACCAAGAACTTTTTCCTGCAGAAAAGTCACTTCTCAAGACAACTTGCAGCAAAGCAACTATACAGATTTTTGGAAAAGCTATTGACTCTAAATGCTTTCCCAGATTTTTAAGTTATTGAAAGAACAGGGTGGAAAACAGCAAATGAAAAACAGACCAGATTTCCTGGAATAAAAACTAGTATTTAACAATTTGGTGTTTTGCAGAAATACAAAGACAACCAAAATGGCACCCTCCCATCACCAAATATTATGAGAGTACAGAATTCAGGGTCTTCCAGGCAGAAGGGTTCATGCTTAGAAGAACCCCTTGGTTTCATGTTCTCCCATCACCATCTTAATATCCTCAATCCTTTCTGAACAAGGGACTCTGCTTTTTCACTTGGCACTGGGCACCACAAATCATGTAGCCAGAACTACCAGTATTCAACTAATATTAATCCTTATCTCACCTAGCCAGAAGAGTTATTAGGAAGATCAAATGGGAGTAATATCATGTAATTCTTTATAGTTTACAAGGTAGTTTCACATAAAAGTTCTTTTTTCAGTAAACTGATTTGTAATTACTTAGATTCACACATTTCTCCTTTTGCAGGTAGGAAGAGTGAGTAGAAAGGATAGGAGACCTGCAGATAGAGGCTACATGGCAATCAAGACACATAGCCCACCACTCCTAGGTCTTTTGACATCTAGGAGGGGCAATTTCTGCAGCCTCTATGCTTCCTGTCACTCTCCAAGGACATCTCCAAGTTCCATGGACATCTCTCCAGAGAGGCCTTGCTTACCCCTAACCCATACACAAAACCCCCACTCGCTCTCACTCCCATTTGCTTTCAGGCGTGTCACTCTGTTCATATACTTCATACCATTGTCACAAACCCTGACTATTTCTTGTCTGCTTATTCAGTATGTGTCAACATATTGAACGTAAAGACTGCAAAGGCAGGAACTGTTCTATCAGTTCTCAGCAGTGTGCATTCCAGCACAGATCTTCGCACATAGTAAGTTCTCAACAAGTTATTTCTTAACAACAGAAGAAATGAACGAACAAGTGAATGAACATTATTTTCCAGTAGATTTAAGAATGTTGTTTTCTGCACTGACTCTAAGGTACTGCGATGTCCTTTGGCCACGTGGCCAGTGGGTGGATTTTGCTGGAATGTATTGGTTTACAAATGTTTAACTATCAACTTACTTATCTGCCTACTCTGAAAATGAGATTGTAAGGGATAAAAAAAATGACTTTGGAATTTGTGCTAAGCCAACTGTGCACATGTACAGAATGTTCTCAGAAGCATTAAGACTCATGAATAATAAGTCAGGCTACATCCTGGATTTTATAGCCTTCCTTGCCTGGTATTCTCTCCTGCCCACAAACCTTTTGCTTGCTGATCTGAATCTGGATTCTCTCCTTTCCCAAGTGGGATACCAGATGAGGTCTAAGAGAATTACCTTTATCCTGAATCTTGGCAGCCACTTGTGCTCAACCATTTCTACCCAGATCCATAGTTAGAGCATTGCTGTTTTATGAAAAGAATGTAATTAACACCATATACCACAAACTTTGCTGCCAACCTGACCAAAAGAAGCATTATTCCATTAAGACTGTTAATGCTGGGCTGCTCCAGATGGCCAAGCTGAATCAACACAAGCCACAGAAGGGTGGGTTTATTTCACAGCAGGTAGGAATGTACAGTTGCAGCAAAACAGAAAATTGTTTTGAACTGCCATGAATTATGTGTCTGTTGTGCTTAATAAAATGAGAATTCATGAAGCTGTTGGTTCCCTATATAATTTTTTTTTTTGACTAACAGATCTATCAAAATGTACATGTAATGTTACTCATCTGAACTGGCATCATTTGCACACACACAGAGTACCTGAATACATGCTCATTTTTTAAAAAATTCAAATAATATAAAAGTATATAGAAAGATGGATAGGACTCCTTTATCTGTCCTTTTCCCTTCCTCTCTCCTAGAGGTATATTGTCAACATTTTAAAATACATTTCTCTCTTAACATATTACAGTTTATTGTTTTGACACTGTGCAAATCAAGACATTTATAAAGATGTTTATTGAGTTTAAAATGCATAAGTTTTCACACAATACCATTTCAGAATGTTATTGGGCTGTGTCTTACATTGGATGGCTTATTAGATTCAATGAAATAGCAAATGTTTTATTTACGTAAATGGCTCGTGCTTCATGTATTGTTCTGAAACTCGCTTTTCAAGAGAGTCTGTACCTGATAATTACCACTCTCCCCACATTTATATCCACATTGCTGTGTGATATATGGTTACAACTCTTATATTTTCAAATTGTTTCTAAATTTATTCCTGATCCCTTGTAGGGCCATAAACATAAAGGTCCAAGTCCTGTATAACAGTGTTTGGGCAGATAAGATAAAGAATTTGGAACATGCTCTTGGAAGGATCCACATAAGCTGTAATTAGTATGCATATAAAATTCAAACATCCTTTCTAATGCTGGGGTCAGTGAGTGTGTCACTAGGTCACCAGGTTATATATCCATGCCCCATATGAGAATTGTGGGTCTGTGCAACACGTCACCATTTCTCCAGATAGGAAATGGGGACGTGAGACAGCAGGGACTCTGTCCCTGCTTTGGCTCACAGCCCTCCCAGCCTTCACCTTATACTCCCTCCTCTTCACCCCTTGCCCCTTCTCTGGTTGGTGTGCAGCCCTGGATTCCTAGAGTTATTCCAGGAACTCAAGAAGATTCCAGCCACACAGAAGAGTGGCACAAGGAGAACTCTGACCTTGATTCAGGTTGGCTGTGGTTCAGAACAAGCCTCTGAGAAGTAGGTTAGGTCTGGAGCCTCACAATAAGGAGGTCCCAAGAGTTCAGGTGAGGTCAGGACTTCCCGGTGCTTCTTCAATGCAGCATGAAACTCACTCCCTCTACACATGTTCCATGGAGCTGCCTGCCCCGCGTCTAAAGTAGAACTCTTACAATTCATGAGCACTAGACTTGACAAAGGAGGGCAGTTTTGTGAGCCCTCAATGTTACCAAAACACGCCATTCAGCACTGAAAACTGATCCCTGGCAGAAAGAGTGTTTCACCCTTTGGAGGCAGTAAGACATGGATGACAGCCACCAATAGCTATTCTAATGGTCCAAAATGACAAGTGGGAACTTGCATTTGACTCTGTGAGATGAGTTGGCATTCTTGCCATTCACTTCACAGGAAGGAGATGCTACAGTGGCTTTTGACACAGTAGTCTGATCTATCTCTGCCATATAGCCCATCAGTACCTGTGAACCTGCCACAAACACCCTTCTACTTCTAAAGAGACCCCAATTTGGCCAACCTGTCACCATCTTCTCTGCTAACAGCCAAGTCCAAGCTGTCATCAGGCCATGGAAGTAGCCTTTTGTTGGTTTTCTTGCTTTTGCTATTACCCCTGCCCTCACCCTCGAGACACCAATCAGTCTCCATTCAGAAGCCAGAGTAATCTCTGAAAACATTCATTTCCTTATTTCACTTCACCCTACTCTATTTAAAAGCCTTCCATGAACCTGGCATGGTAGTACACATCTATAATACCAGCACTTACAGGCAGGAAGATGGTGAGTTCAAGACCAACCTAAGCTACATACCAAGCCACGTCACTACTACATAGTGATACCCTGTCTCAACACACAGACAAAAAAAAAAGGCTTTCATGGTTTTCTATCACACTTAAATAAAACCTAAACTCCTCATCTAACAACCCTAGGCATCTACCTTTCTAGAATCTTGTTAGCCCCACCCTGTCCTTACAGATTATGCTTCAGGCACACTAACCTTGAACATACTGTTTTTTTTTTTTCTTATTTCAAAACACTGCAATTGCCTCTACCTGGAAAATATTCCCATCTGTTTTGGATATGACCTGCTTCCTCTCATCCTCAAACTTTCCACTGTAATATCCCCTGCTCAGCATAGCTGTCCTGGAGCACCTGTCTGATGCCGGTCCTCCAATTACTCTGGCACATCATCCTATTTATTTCCCCTTCTAAGAGCAATTATCATGCCCTGTAATTAGATTTGTTAACTTGCTACTTTTCTATCTCACTCTATGAATTTTTAAACTTCTGAAAATGAGGAACATTGTTAGTTTCATCTCTGTGTTCCCATTTCCTAATACAGAACATTTCCTGTGCCACTGAGCCATTTTTTGGATGAAAGAGTGGGCATTATCTCTGCATTTAATATTAATTCAGGCTGTGTGTGGTGTCTATAATCCCAGAGGTAGGAGAACTTTGCCCAGCAGGGCAAAGTTAACACAAGACCCTATCTGAAAAAGAAACTAAAAGCAAAAGGGCTGGTGGAGTACCTGCCTAGCAAGCACAATATTCTGACTTTAATCCCCAGTACTGCTAAATCAATTAATAGTAAACAAACAAATAAATAAATAGTGCTGCCTACCAAGAGCATGCACTAGCCCAAGGATGTGGGAAAAGGTCAAGTGAAAACAGAATAAAGCAGCTGTTCACTACCCAGGTGCATCAGTATTACAAATCTGTGGACTACTCTGAGCATAGGAGCAGAGTCTGAGCATCCTTGGTTTGGAGGTACCAAGAGTGATTCTGATGCATCTTTGTCAAAGAGCCTTTCCTTTGCCATTGCAATCATGGTTGCTCACAGTGACCTGAAGTGGGTCACTGTGACATCAGCAAGCAGAGATGTGCTCACGTCTGAGCAAACTCTCAAAAATAACATTCTGCCCACAACCAAAGCTTCCAGGGAAGTTTGTCGACCAACTCATATCAAAGGGCTTGAGCGTTCACGGTGAGTACAACAGCACTGTGTGGGCAACATGTTAAAATTGCTCTTTTTATAAAGGTAAAATATTTTAGAAAAACTGAAATATACAGGAAAATATAATGAAGAGCTTTAAAAGCACTCATAAAGCATCTATGTAAGGATTGATATGTTAAAATTTTGGTTGTTAAAAAAAATCACCATAGGAGCTGGCAGAGGGGCTCAAGTGGTAGAGCACCTGCCTAGAAAGCTTGAGACCCTGAGTTCAAACCTTGTGCTGCCAAAAAAAAAAGAGAGATCATCATAGCCCCATAGCCACTAATGCTTTTGAAGTCTGCCAGGCATCTTCCTATATGCCTCACTTGTCACATGTCACATACATTTACTTAACACTCGCAACAGCCCAATGAAGTAGACACTATTTTCCTTAGCTATTTAACCCTCCTCCTCTCTCTCTCACACACACACACACACACACACACACACACACACACAAACTTAAGGCTCAGAGAAGACCAGGAAGTTTTCCCCCAACCATATAAGCCAAGGTTTGAATTTAGCATTGTACTTCCAGAACCCATGTTCTTAACTACTGTGCAATAAACCTTCACCTCTTCACACACGTCTCTTTTGTGATTGTATAAATTTGCATAAAAACACACAGGTACATAATAGGGCAAATGGCTTGTATATTGATAGCTGGTTTTCATTCTCCTTTTAAGAAAGAAAGGCCATTTTTGGTTAGCAACTAAGCCTCTGAGAAAGGAATAGAATTTCATGGGCTCCCTTTTTTCTAGTTGATAGCAATCATCTTTCTAGCAAGAGGTTTTCTTTGTTTGTTAAGCCATGAATGATTGTGTAATTTTATCAAGTTTTTTCTATGACTGTAAACAAGTCTGCACTCCCCTCTCATCTCCCAAGTCCATTTAACCTGCTAACTAACCTGGCCTTCCTACTTGGCTGTTATTTCTTTTTTTTTTCCTATTCAATGTCTACATTTTGTAGGCTGCTATTTTGTTTCAGGATTTCTCTCTATGTTCAGTAGTCAACTTGCTTGTGTTTTCTTTTTCATGTTGTTTGTCTTTCTATGGTTTTGTTATCCAGGTTATTATAGACTTATAAAATGAGTTGAGGAGTGTTTCATCTTTTTTAATTCTCTCAAGGAGTTTTTTTGTTTGTTTGTTTTAGCTTAGTTTTGGTTTGGTTTGGTTGTTTTTTGTTGTTTGTTTTTGAATTATCAATACCTTGACATCATCTATAAAAATAGTTTGGGCCCAGAATTTTGCTCATAAGAATCTTAATCTTTGATTCCTTTAATTATTGTAGTACAAGTCAGGTTTTCTCTTTATTTTTCAGCCAGTTTTGATCATTTTAATTTTCCTAGGAATATATAAATTTCTAATAAGTGTTTAAATTTATTGGTATAAACTTATTTTCTTCCAAATCGCTAATCTCATATTAAATATGTATAGATTTTTTCTTAATTTTTAATTTATGACATCTCTATTTTTCTTGGCAAATGCTTATAGGAAGGTGCCACTTTTATTAGTCTTTTAAGCAGGCTCTCTAACACTTGAACCATACCACAAATCCCTTTATTTCTCTTTTAGAAACAATCTTTTCTTAATATTCTCATTTGTATCTTCATCAATTTCTGATTCTTCAACATCCTTGGGTTTATTTGATGAGTGTTCCCTTCCTTCTGAAGTTGGATGCTTAACCATGTTTTTTTTTTTTTTTTTTTCATTTTTCTTTTATTATTCATATGTGCATACAAGGCTTAGTTTATTTCTCCCCCCTGCCCCCACCCCCTCCCTTACCACCCACTCCACCCCCTCCCGCTCCCCCCCTCAATACCCAGCAGAAACTATTTTGCCCTTATCTCTAATTTTGTTGTAGAGAGAGTATAAGCAATAATAGGAAGGAACAAGGGGTTTTGCTGGTTGAGATAAAGATAGCTATACAGGGCATTGACTCACATTGATTTCCTGTGCGTGGGTGTTACCTTCTAGGTTAATTCTTTTTGATCTAACCTTTTCTCTAGTACCTGGTCCCCTTTTCCTATTGGCCTCAGTTGCTTTAAGGTATCTGCTTTAGTTTCTCTGCATTAAGGGCAACAAATGCTAGCTAGTTTTTTAGGTGTCTTACCTATCCTCACCCCTCCCTTGTGTGCTCTCGCTTTTATCATGTGCTCATAGTCCAATCCCCTTGTTGTGTTTGCCCTAGATCTAATGTCCACATATGAGGGAGAACATACGATTTTTGGTTTTTTGAGCCAGGCTAACCTCACTCAGAATGATGTTCTCCAATTCCATCCATTTACCAGCGAATGATAACATTTCGTTCTTCTTCATGGCTGCATAAAATTCCATTGTGTATAGATACCACATTTTCTTAATCCATTCGTCAGTGGTGGGGCATCTTGGCTGTTTCCATAACTTGGCTATTGTGAATAGTGCCGCAATAAACATGGATGTGCAGGTGCCTCTGGAGTAACAGTCTTTTGGGTATATCCCCAAGAGTGGTATTGCTGGATCAAATGGTAGATCGATGTCCAGCTTTTTAAGTAGCCTCCAAATTTTTTTCCAGAGTGGTTGTACTAGTCTATATTCCCACCAACAGTGTAAGAGGGTTCCTTTTTCCCCGCATCCTCGCCAATACCTGTTGTTGGTGGTGTTGCTGATGATGGCTGTTCTAACAGGGGTGAGGTGGAATCTTAGTGTGGTTTTAATTTGCATTTCCTTTATTGCTAGAGATGGTGAGCATTTTTTCATGTGTTTTCTGGCCATTTGAATTTCTTCTTTTGAGAAAGTTCTGTTTAGTTCACATGCCCATTTCTTTATTGGTTCATTAGTTTTGGGAGAATTTAGTTTTTTAAGTTCCCTGTATATTCTGGTTATCAGTCCTTTATCTGATGTATAATTGGCAAATATTTTCTCCCACTCTGTGGGTGTTCTCTTCAGTTTAGAGACCATTTCTTTTGATGAACAGAAGCTTTTTAGTTTTATGAGGTCCCATTTATCTATGCTATCTCTTAGTTGCTGTGCTGCTGGGGTTTCATTGAGAAAGTTCTTACCTATACCTACTAACTCCAGAGTATTTCCTACTCTTTCTTGTATCAACTTAAGAGTTTGGGGTCTGATATTAAGATCCTTGATCCATTTTGAGTTAATATTGGTATAGGGTGATATACATGGATCTAGTTTCAGTTTTTTGCAGACTGCTAACCAGTTTTCCCAGCAGTTTTTGTTGAAGAGGCTGCTATTTCTCCATCGTATATTTTTAGCTCCTTTGTCAAAGATAAGTTGCTCATAGTTGTGTGGCTTCATATCTGGATCCTCTATTCTGTTCCACTGGTCTTCATGTCTGTTTTTGTGCCAGTACCATGCTGTTTTTATTGTTATTGCTTTGTAATATAGTTTGAAGTCAGGTATTGTAATACCTCCTGCATTGTTCTTTTGACTGAGTATTGCCTTGGCTATTCGTGGCCTCTTGTTTTTCCATATAAATTTAACAGTAGATTTTTCAATCTCTTTGATGAATGTCATTGGAATTTTGATGGGAATTGCATTAAACATGTAGATTACTTTTGGGAGTATAGACATTTTTACTATGTTGATTCTACCAATCCATGAGCATGGGAGATCTCTCCACTTTCTATAGTCTTCCTCAATCTCTTTCTTCAGAAGTGTATAGTTTTCCTTGTAGAGGTCTTTCACATCTTTTGTTAGGTTTACACCTAGGTATTTGATTTTTTTTGAGGCTATTGTAAATGGAATTGTTTTCATACATTCTTTTTCCGTTTGCTCATTGTTAGTGTATAGAAATGCTAATGATTTTTCTATGTTGATTTTATATCCTGCTACTTTGCTATAGCTATTGATGATGTCTAGAAGCTTCTGAGTAGAGTTTTTTGGGTCTTTAAGGTATAGGATCATGTCGTCTAGCAAATAGTTAACCATGTTTTTTAATCCTTTCTTACTTTTAACATAAGAATTTAAGACTATAAATTGATCTCAGCACAGTCTTAGCTATCATCCACAAGTTTTGACTTAGCATTTTTGTCATTATTCATTTCTAAGAATTTCCTAATTGCTAGTCTCCTTGATTTGGAAGTGTGTTTTTAATATTCTGAATGCTTAAAACATTTCAGCTATCTAATTTGTTCAGCTATCTACTATTTGTTGTAGTAAAAATGTAATGAGTTTTGTTACTGATTTTCAAAAAAAAAGAAACCTTCTTTAAATCCTAATATATCCAATTTTCAGAAATGTCCTATATGTGTTTAAAATGTAATTTTTGTGCCAATACTAACACAAAAGTCAGTTTCTGCACTTCCTATAAATGCTTAAATGTTTTTCCTGGTTTTCAAGGAATTCTCCTGTTTCCTTGCTAATAAGAATGCATTAAAAGAACATTTTCTTCTTTTTCATTATTTCTCTCTCTCAATATTTTAAAAAATATTTGTATCCATAAATTTTACACAAGCTATACCAGGAAGAGATCCTTCTTTTGGAAATGAAAAAAATCCTTAAAAACTTAAGATGAATTATTTTCTCTCTACTTCATGTAATTTTACCTCTATTGTAGCTCTGATATATGCATATATCAGATATGTTACAATTGGGGATTCATATATCTATCTCCTACTTTTAAAATTAAGCATCTCGGGGGGAAATGCTTATGTCATCCTCATTTTGTAAGCCCTCCCTTGCCTTAGAACATAATACGTCCTTTACCTTAAGCAAATGAAACCATCAATAGAAACCCTAACAACTGGGGAGCTCTTCAAGGCAGAGAACTTCTTATTAATCACTGTAACTTTAAATTCAAGGTGATGACTAGCACACTAAGGGTTCAAGGACTCCCCTGACCAATCCCAGAAAAGTCACTTTTTCAGACTACTTAGAGAAAATTTATATAACATCTCTAAAGAACATCCGTGGGTCAGACTTCAAAACATCACTCAATTCTATGGTTTGTTGATGAGCTAAAGAATTTCAAATTTATTTCCTGAGGGAATTTTAATTGGGTACAAGTGTTTAACTCTTGCTGCCTCTCCAAATACTTTTATTTGAATGTATTAAATAATACATTTCTGTATTTCTAGAAATAGTTGTTATAGAAACTGACACAATCAAAGTTCTAATGCTCAATGGCCCATGTAGCAATATAAAATTTATGGATTTTTTTCCCCCTGAGTGAGTCTGTGCATGGCAGAATCCATGACAATTCAATTCCTGCTGCAGCTTTCTAAAGACTGGTCAAGTTTAATAAGATATTACCTTAAGTCAGAGTAGTGGGCAATGGCTCTCTGTCCACAGAATGAGATAGTTCTCTTACACCAGCTCCCAGAAATAAAAAATTGATGTCTCTTAGTCTTACTAAGACTAATATAACTGTCTTCCCACCTTGCAGGACTGATAGCCAAACCTTGACTGAGTTTTCCTATCTATTCAACAAATATGGAACTCTTACTCTATGTGTAGTACCATGTACCTCCAACTAGCCATGGATCTGCCACTTGTCATTTCATTTTATCTTCTTATTTGAGTTTTTATTACTCTTTGTTCACCAATAATAGAAGAATGCTGGGAGCAAGAGCATTCTGAGGATTTACATCTCAACAGAAACATACTGGAAATTTTCTGCAGTAAATTTTGTTATACTGTTACATTTTATTGAATAATTATAAGGAGCAAGAGCCTACGAACCTAGCCATAAAAGCCAGGAGGCATAAAATCCATGACTATTATAAAAAGGAATTCAATGAATGAATGAAATGATAATGTCTAATTACTTGCCTTGCTCTATCTAGCATAAGAGTAATTAAAATTCCATAGGGGTAGCAGGAGAATCCATTTTCCTTGATTCCCAAAAGATTTTGTTATGATAGGATATCCATTTGACAGTTTTTCTTCTAAGCACAAGTGCACTTTAGTCTGTATTTCCAAACATACCCAATAAGGGGAAAAAAATCTACCTGCCCAAAAAAGTTTTCTATGTCTTCTGTCCTTGTCAGACTGTAGGGGTTATTTATCCTTTCTACATCAGCAGCTGCTTACATCTGCATCACATCTACTTTGCGGTCGGTAAGTGCAAGATTCAAGGGCTTGTTAGCACTGCCTCCCACCATTGAATCAAAAAACCTGAGTTCTTGTTTTCCTATAGCACTCCTTACCCCTTCCTTTCCACTAATAACACATGTTCAGCAAAACTCTGGAAATACATCATCCCAGGGTGCAAGACAGTGACATCCCTGGGGAGGTGCATGTTTTGAACAAAGGATTTTTTGATGGTTTCCTGAACCCATGGGGAAGTGTTCTTACTTTATTCCCAAAGAAAGTTTTGTTTCCCGTATGTCATCCATAGCAACTAACAGCAATAATAACAATCAGTACATTTCAAGAAGTCAGGGTATATACAACTGAGAATACATTCTCAAATGTCTTGCTTCCCTTTTGCTGCACCTGTTATTTTTTCTTATCTAAAACATTATTAATGCACATAGGCTATTGCCAAAATATTTACAGTAGGCATGAAAACAAGCTTAGAAAGTCATAGTCTGTAAATCCTGATTGCCTAATGACAGTTATTCTAGGATGCTGAGACACACAATTTCAATCTCTGGATTACTCAGGTACACTCTAAAATGAATCAAAATAGTTGGCGCTATAAGCACAAAAACCTTAAGCACAGCAAGTCATTATCATTGCCAGGCCTCCGGCCCTGGCTCACACACATTGGTGTTTTAATAGTAGTCTTAAATAAAAGGTCTTAACTTGAAGGTCATTTTAAAATATAATACATATATTTGGTGGTTCTGGGGATTGAACTCAGGGACTTATGCTTGCTAGGCAAGCACTGTACACACTTAAGCGATTCTTCAACTGTTCTTGACTTAGATAACAAAAAAAAAATTCCTTCAAGATCCCAGAATTACCATATTGATAATAAGTTCTAGAAACCACTTCTTGAACCATAGCAAGTCATGGGTAGCAGTCACACCCTCTTCCCCCTCTGTCCCCTACATGAACACAAGAAGTCCACAGAATGTGAGTTAAGCTTGTCTCTCTTAACATTGCTAAAGCTTGTTCCCATTGTATTATAAAACTATTTTCTCTTGCAAGAGAAACCAAAACATACATAAACTATGAAAAATCTAACAAATGGAAGAATTGCTACATCCTTTCCCTCATCAGAACTGTATTGAGGGTGAAGTGGGAAGACAGGAAATTAAGAACCCACCTAATTAAATTACTTGAGGGGTGGGTTAGTTGGAAATTTCTAACAATCTAAGGAATATTGGAAATCAAGAATTTTAATGCTCTGATTAGAGACAGTAGTCAGGAATCAAATATACAATGTATCCTCCCCCTCTCCTTAGAGAGAAATTAACAAGCCAAGGAATATTAGAATCATGTCTGTTCTTTACCTGGCCATTTCTAGTTTTCAAAGGGGACAGTGAATTCCTAAAAAGTTAATGGTTGGAGGAACAATTTACTTATTGCCTTTAGTTTTTTAATAAAGCATTTACCATTTCCAACTCTATATTCTGTGAGGCTGTAAAAGATGTTATGAGTTTACTTCCAAGCCTAACTTTACAAGCAGAAAAACAGACTGCAATCTATGGCCAGTGAGAGGTGCCTGTTTCAGGCTGCCCAGCTCTGCGCTCAAACAGCGTCTTTGCCACCTGTCCTGGGACCGCTGCAAGACAAGCCAGGATACTGAATCCTTTCACAGCCACTGAACAAATCTCTGACCATTCCTGTTCTCAGAATAACTATTTTTCACTTAGCAGACTGGTGTTCATCTTGCTAAATGAGAGACATTCTATTCCCACTTCCCCATCTCCCTCCCCCTAGGATTTTGTTTCTACCATTTCTTGTCCTGGGAAATTGAAAGATATCCAACTGTTGCAGACTTAACTGCCTCTTCCCCTGGAGAGGAAGCAGTGGGCTCAGAGAACTAAGCCATGGTTTTCTTTGCACTTGACAATGTACTAATCCCAAGGGTGTTTTAAAAAGTGTAGCTACTATTACAGACCATGAGAAGGGCTGGAGGGGGGTGAGCTCTGGAAAGGGGTTGGGGTTTTACCAGACCTCAGCAGCCAGAGCCAGGCCAGCAGAGGCTGTGTGTGCTATTGCCACCAGGCCGGAGGTGACTTTGTCAGGCTCCAGCACTTGGCCTGCCAGCAGTCCCTGTGGAGATGGGGATTAGGAAGACCAGAAACCCAGGAACCGCAGCTCCTGGAGAGATCCTGAGAGTGGGAGGAAGACACTAAGAGTGGGTCCCTAGCAAAGCCCTCCTTGTTGCCTTCTCTATTGTTTCTTCCTTTGCATCCCACTCAGATACCTCCCCCACGTCTCACTGTGCACCTTAGCAGGTACAGCAGCAAAATTAATCCACCACTCTACATATCCTGAGTGGACTTTTTTCAGGAAATATCTAATTCTAACTGACCTCATCCTGCATCTCTGGTCCAAAGCATGCTTGCTTTTCAAAGATAGGGGAGAGTGTGCTTCAGTCCATGTGACATATTTGGGGGATATGATTTATTATAATATCCCAAAATTAAACTCACGGAGGATAGAAACTGTGTTATCTGCACATGTTTAGTGATTTCACTCCTGAATACACAGATCATTAAGCACCAGGAACAACATCATGCCCTTCCTTAGGATAGGCACTCAGGCCAATGAGAAGGGTAGATGAACTCAGGGAAGAAAAGCCTTCCACATTTCTCTACCCACCACCAACTCACCCCAGCTGTCCTGCCCTTGTTCAGACATACTTTCACTCAATTAGTCCTGTTCCTCCTTGTCAAGGTCCCTCTCAATGCATACGTATGATTGCTCCAGAACAAAACCCTGACCATGTGACTCCATCCCCAAGCTACTTTCCTGTGCCCCCACTCGCTGAGGGGACACACAGGCTCTCTTCATCTCATTATACCTTACAGTACGTATTTATAGTTCTCAGAACACACTAGCCTGTTTTTCTGTCCCACACTAACCAACACACCTTGGTACAACCTCCCTCTACCTCACAGTCACCTGGTAACCTTAGTAGTATTTTCTCTCCTGTTAACTACTCCCATGCAGTGTGGAAAGAGCTCTCGTTGTCCCTTTGTTGCCTATTCACATTTCTACCAGGCACCTGTAATGTCAGTCTCAGGCTCCCCTACTCAAGTGCTGAGACTTCTTCTTGTCTCCCTATCTGCCCTGTCCCAGCACTGTGCTGGAGACATGGCGCCCACTGAACCAATGAGTGCTACTCTGTTGAGGAATGAATCAGTGCTCCTGGCCAGTGCAGGCAGAGCCTAGGCTATGAGCATGACATCTTCCTCTCTGGGCTTTCTCCCAGCCCCAGCAGTTACTCAGTGCTCTTACTGGACAATTGCTGCAGCTGCCTTTGCCACTGTGGTCTCCACAGCCCTGCCCAGCTGCACTGGTACCTTAAGCTTGTGCTCTTCTTCATACGTTGGCAAAGCAATTCTCAACCCCGGTGTCTTAGCTGTATTAAAATTACCAGAAGCGTTTTCACAAGTTGCACATACAAGTCTCTTCCCCACCTCAGACTAATTAATCAGAACCTTGCAGGGAGAGCTCAGGCATCAAATGTGTGTTTTTTAAGCTCCCCTGGAGATTGCAGAGTGCAGCTTGCGATGGCTGTGCTGCCTTTGGTGCTCCAGGAGACACAGAAGCAGAATCATCCACAAGCCCACGTGACAAACTGAAATACCAGTGCATTGCACAGTGAGCTCTGCGCAGAGTCCAGAAAAATTCCTCCGAAGTTTCCTGCCCCTGGACTCCATGGGAACGGGATTTCTCCTTGGATATCTAGGTGGGCCTGTGTGTTTTAGAGTTTATAAAATGTACTGCTGATATCTGGTCCCAGCACCTCTACACTTCAAATCGTACTGTTGGCAAGCTCTTAGAGATGACTGTACAATTTTCCAGACACTAAAAACAGTGTAGTCTATGAGAGTGTTTGTTTTTTTACCAGGTAGTATTTTATCCAGCATTTCTTTTATTAGGGGTACATTATGATATTTACCAAAGTTCTCACAATACATCATAGTTGAATTCACCCTCCCCAACATTCTCCTTTCCCCCTCTTTCTCCCATTCCTGGAGTGGTTTCAACAAGTCTCTTTTTTTCCATCTTCATACATGAGGACATAGTATTTCCAACATATTCACTCTACTACACCCTTTCCTTATCTCCTCCCCTCTCCCATTAGTACCAACCCCCCCAGACAGGACCTGTTTTGCCTTCCTGTTCTCCACTTAAAAAAAAAGACATTTTTATTTGTTTAAGATGCTATACTAGGAGTTTCCTTGTGACATTTCCATGTGTACATGTATTATAACCCGAATTGGTTCATCACCTCTATTTTTCTCCTTCTACCTTAGTTCCCCTTCATATTCATGCAGCATTTTCATAGACCATATTTTCTAGGGAACTTCACAAGTTTATCTTAAACAACAATGAAAGATTCACAGTGTTGTAAATATTGATAACATACCTCGGCTGAATGCATCCTCTCCCCTTGCTGCTCTGCAGTCCCACTGACTCTGATCCACACCTTTGGCTTCTGCAAAGATGTGCTGTTATTATGACTGCTGCCACTACGGTATCACCTGCATGTTTGACAAGATGAGAATGGCTTCATAAGCTTAGAAATCAGGGTCTCTGTTATGTGCCATCAGCCACCCTGCAGTGGAAAGGACCATTACAACAGTGCTCTTTCATTTAAAGCGTGAGCATAAAAATGTTCAGAATACAAAAGATTAAGATCTTAATCTCCTGAAAGTAGTCCATCACAGAGAAATGAAGTAAAATTGTTTTATTAGCAGCTAGTTTTCTCCAAAGGTCTGAAATGTTACATCCAACACCATAAAAATAACTGAGCAGAGCTATGTGCACTTGGCTGAGTTTTCTGGAGGGAGAAGCACTAACCTATGGTTGTCCATGCTTCCCAAGGAATCAGTATAGAGTGAGGTAGGAAAACATGTCCAAGTACGATATTTCACATAAAACTATAATAACACCTACAATTAATATAGGATTAAGAAAGTCCAAAACAGAACAGAAAAGAGTACTTAATTTTAATTTTGACTGCTAGAGAGATGGGTTCATATATTATTTTTACTTATATCTAAATACTTTTGAGCAAGTAAAGATCTTTTAAAATAAATTTTATTTTTCTTGTCTTTTTGTGTGTGTGTGTGTGTGGTACTGGGGCTTAAACTTAGGACCTACACCTTGAGCTACTCCACTAGCCCTTTCTTGTGAAGGGTTTTTTCAAGATAGGGTCTCATGAACTATTTGCCCCTGGCTGGCTTCAAACCACAATCCTCCTGATCTGTGTCTCCTGAGTAGTTAGGATTATAGGCGTGAGCCACTGGCCACTTCTTTTCTTGTCTTTATATATTCCTTTCCCTTCCTAACACTCACACACACACACAAACATCACATCACAACCATGGATTCCCTTTGAAACAGCACATCAAGAACTTGCCATATGGGGGTTGGTGGGAGGTTGGGAATTCAAGAAGTTTAAAAATAATTTTTTAAGAAACTTCAGCCTTAGGGCAAATATGGGTAGCAGCACAGCAATCTGTTAGGAGAAGAAAAGTTTACCACTGCTTCTTCCATCCCTCAAACATCTTTTCCAAAGGTACAAATCAGGATTTGCTTTATCCTGTAAGTGAAATAAATTTAAAATCAATCTAGCTGAGAAAATCATGCTTTGCAAATTAGCTATCTACACACATGCTGCTTAGAAAGCACTGACAATTGAAATTATTTGTATTTAATTATGTAATAGCACAACACCTTAAGTGTCCAACAGCAATCTTTTAGACAATTTTTTTACTTAGATGAAATGATTGTGTCATTTAACTAGCTGTACACCTGTATTTTCACCATGGTAAAAGACAGGCTCCCTGTCTTGCATATCAAATGACCAGTAAGCACAGCATCAAAGTACAATGGACACAGGGTTCACAGGCATATTTATCTCAATCTGTTGAAACCTTTAAAACATCAGGTTAACTTAATAACCACGGAAATGTAAAGATCAGCTCTTCTATAACAGGATAAGGACAGGAACAAAGCAGGGAAGCAAGAGATAAGATAAAAAATGATTGGGATGTGGACCGGCATAAGCCATCTGAACATTGTTCAATAGACTAGCTCAATCTGCACAGACCACATGCTCTTCTGCCCCGAATGAACTGTCTTCTTACATCACCACCTGCACCCACATTAACCTCAGAAGAGTATGAGCTTTTGAATATTTATGTTATATCCAGGATTTAATCAAAATAAAAATAAAAGCACTCATGCCAAATAAAAATGTTGCTGGGGTTGACTACCTGGTTTGTAAAGAAACCCCCTAGTGACTTCTCTTCCTCCCTCTTCCCCCTGTAATTATCATTCTTTTCTATTTCTTTGCTTATTAGTATTTATATTGTAGAGCCTGAAGCATTATCTAAAAAATAAATTAGTAGGTTATCTATTGATTTGCCCCCTGGGGGCAGAGATAATTTTAAATTGCCTAGTTAGTTTGCTACCTCAATAAAATTATAAATGGTTCTCAAAGGTTTTGGAAGACTGAATTAATTGCATTAATCACTCTATGCTTTGTGTCTTTGACATATTGTATTTAAAAAGACAAAATCATAGATACCTAGCTATCAAAAATCACTTATTAGAAAGCACAGCTGATCTCTACAGAGATCACTGAACACTGAGTACAGTTTAGTAACCAGTTCAGAGATCTTGCCCTTACACAGATTATTCACCCGTCAAATCTTCCCAGGAGTGGGGGACTGGAGCAATCTCTGGCTCTAACTCTAGCTCAGCTGCAGGAATAATGAGAGGGCCACCGGAAAGCTAAAGATTATGTATGCCTTAGAGGCAGGACATGCCTCTCAGCTGCTCATTTGACTTTGCTTAAAATAGACCTACATTTGAATATTCAGCTTTTTTTATTCATTCATATTCATTGATTCAGCCAGAGATGAAAAGTAAATGAATAAATAAGGAAGGAAGAAGGAACTAAGGACTATTAGAAAAGTCCAGTTTTAAGGTCAAGGGAGTGATTTTGAATGTTTTTGCTTATTAGAGTAAACATGGATGAAGGAGTTTAAACAACAAAAAAAAGAAGATACTAATCCATACACTCATGGAAGGCTGTAATATATTTGGGACATTTGAAATAAAGAACTTGTGAATTTAATAATAAGCCAACCTTATTAAAACCAGCTTTATGTTGATTTTGTGGTACAAAAAAGACACATTCTTAGTGTGATTTGTTTTCACTATATAGCAAATCAGGTTCTTATGTATAATCAAAATGAATGCTATATTAGCAAACATTTACAGAACCTCAAAATTAATTTCAATATCTTAAATGGTTATAGAAATTAAAAGCTGATGTACTTTAGTTCTATGAAGGCCTGGTTGAAACAGACACAATTTGATATGAAAAGTAATCTTTGGTTATAATTTGTTCTCAGAGGCAAAGATGGTCAACTTTCTGACCTAGCATCCTGAAGTTCCTTGTAATTTGAACTGGGGCCTTTTCAAACACAGTTAGAAGGGCTGGAGGCATAGCTCAAGTGAACCTTGCTTAGCAAGTGTGAATGGAAAATTCCTAGATCCACTAACTCAAAAAAAAAAAAAAAACTACAATACTTTAAATACATTAGCTACTCTGGTTCCTCTTCAGATCTCACAAATCTTTCACCTTTTCCAAACACACTTAGAAAACACAGGGGTTCAAGATGTGTCAGTCACAGCCCCAGACTCTCTGACTGAAATCCTTGTACAACACCCGCAGTGGTCAGTGGTGACCACTACACAGCCTGAGTTGAGATTCAGAGGAAACACTCAGGTGATGTGGAGAGGCAGGTCATGGCGACAGCCAACGCAGAGGTAGAGGCTGGGTAGAACAGTCATTCTCGTCTGATATATGTGTCTTCCCCCATCCAGGCTAGTAACCTGATATCTTTCACACACAGTTTCTTACTCACATGATTGAAAACAAATTCCCTACTTCACTGAGTACTCTCAAGGATTCTTGATTATTTACCTACTAGACACATGGATTTAGGATGGGAGGATAACTACAATTAAAAATAGTCCCCTGTTTAATTCTGAACACCCATAAATAATTTTTTAATATAAAATTCTGAATATATGTGCACACTTTATGGAAAACAAACACTAAAAATAAAATTTTTTTAAAAATCCTGACAGCATAGACTACCCCTTTTCTTTCATAATTTTTTCAGAACTGTAGTCATGCATTTACTGGCATCACCAGGCCTCGCTGCAGTGAAATATTAGAAAACACTGATATGGGGTTTCACAGACATGAATAGTACCTGACTCCTGAACTCAGGAAGCCCCTCCTCATACATGCAGGTAGACATATGCCATATATAGTCATCCTGATATATCTGTGGGAGATTGGACCCAGAACCTTCTGCAGATGCTAAAATCTGCTGAGGCTGGAGTCCCTTGCCTAAAATGGCATTGCATTTGCATATAACCTATGTACATTCTCCTGTGTACTTTAAATCATCTCTATGTTATTTGTAATACCTAACTCAATGTAAATAGTTATTACACTGTATTGTTTAGTTTATGATGGCAAGAAAAACATCTGTACATACTCAGTACAGAGGCAGTTCACGTCTGCAGTTGGTTGAACCCATAGATGTGGAGTCTGAGGTTAGAAAGTGCAAATGGTAATTCAATTATATCAATGATCAGCCATGGACACTAAGCACAGTGTAATGAAAGAAGGTGGGGATGAAGAGAGAGCATCAAAAGGGAAGCTGCCTGGAGGAGGAGACACATAGATAGATGATTTAGCGTGTCTGTTAGCCAAGAAGACACTGGAATTTTTTTTTCAACTTTCAAGGTTCTGTTTATTCTAACCCTGCCTCCCCTCATTGGCCTGATCTCCTTCTGCTGTTTCCTTCCTCCAGTGCATGGGCATTCTGAGCTTTTCACTTCTCTTTCCTGCCAATCAGCTATTCGAAATGTTCTTCTATGAACCTGGAGCCTTCCTTTATGCCAGGTACTTCTTATCCATCTTTGAACGCTCAGCCCACACATTAGTTTCTGAAGGAAGCCTTCTTTAAATACCTTTTGTGTTCTCCCAGCACCCTACCTTTGCCTTTGTTGCATTTGTTATTTTTAATTTACAAGGAACTCTTCCACAAAGACATAAGCTCTATGTCTATGAAAGCAGGTACCCAAGTGTGTCTTTTAAACACTAAATGAGTATTTAGCAAAGGGTAATACACAGTGTGGACATTCAATGGTTATTTCATGGTGCAGTGTCCAGACCAAAGAGCAGGAGCACCTGCACTAGAGCAATGGGGGCTGGTGAGGAGGGAAGATTCTGGAAACAAGTACACGATGCACAATGGATGGATGGATCAGGTAAGTGGTGGGAGAAGAAGGAGAGAAGGAACAAAGGGACAATCTACAGATTTACTGCATCACCTGTAACATTTACTTGCCAAACATTAAAAAAAGTAGTACTTTATATACCTTTGTAATTTCCCCACCAATGTACTCACATTTCTTTTAGATGTTTCACACAGATTTGAAAATTACATGAAAGGTTATATATTAAAAGGTGAGTCTCTAGATGAAAAATAAACCCTATCTTTACTTTTTGGTCCAATCCCAATTCTTCAGTGGCTTGACAGTCTCCCAGCAGTGACCAGCAGTAGTGAAAGAATTCTTAGTAAATGAATTCTTCACACATTCTGAAGGGGATTTAGAGCAAAGTTCTATGAAACCTGCTCCCTCAACCACCTTGGCACTCTCCCCTCCCTCTCCCTTCTTCTCATGTCTTCCAGTGGCCCTTGTTCCCTCTGCCTGGGAGTAGCAAAAGCTGTAGGGTTGTGACCTTGCCTGAGATCTGGAACAGGACTAAATCCAATGCTGTCTTCAATCCCACACTTCATACAATGGGGTCTTGCCATTTCACATTTCCCTTTCTCAATTTGAGGACCTTCCCAGTCAAGAACAAAATTCTTCTCCCATTAGACTTTAGCTTAATTTATTATGCTTGGGTGCAAAGAAAGACTATGAAAAAAGTTGAGTTGGCACTTAATTTATAACACTGCACTTTCAAGCATTTCAAACATTTCTTCCAATCCACACCTAATTTCCCCAAACCACTTAAAGTAGCACTAGTAGTTAAAAAATATAATATATATTATATATAATATACATACATACATATATATGCATATAAAAATGTCCCTTGTAGGTATCTTGGTCAGGAACTTAAATCCCAAGTAAAATTGTCAGTCTTTGGCAAAGCAATTTATTACATAATACATATTTCTCCAAGTTTTCATAGCCTAATCCATAATCCTGAAAGGAATTTCAGGAAACACTGTGTAACTAAAGAGATATACCAATGATGAGGCATATCTCCTTAGTTTAAAAAAAAAATGGCTTTACCTAGACATGATGACTCCTGCCTATAATCCCAGCACTTGAGAGACTGAAGCAAGAAGATCATGAGTTTGAGGACAGTCTGGAATACATAGAGAACCCCAGCCTAGGTCACATAGTAAGACCCTGCCTCAAAAACCCCAAAATAAACCAAAACAAAGCAAAATTCTGGCTTTCCCTTCAGAGCCTTACAGATCACCTCTATTATCGAGGTGAAGAAAATTTATACATTTGACCCAATTGATAAAGAAACCTGGGATGCACTTAAATCCCTGAGCAAGTAACCCAGGCAGGATCCACTCTGTAACATGTCTGAATTGCCTCATTTTATCTACCCAAGTTCACTGGCAGAGAACACCTGTGCACCTCAGTAGCTGCCTCTCACTCTACATCTTTTATCATTGTCATTTCCCTTCCTATCATCCTCACCTCCATCCCTCCTTTCCTCTCCTTTTCTTTCTCTCTCTCCTTCACTCTCCTTTTTCTCTCTTAAATGTTTCCTTGGGTTTTTTCCTCCAGACACTCAATAATTCTTATCACAACATGCGTAAGGCTAAAAACTGTACCAGCAGGTGCCATAATATGCAGTCTAAGACACATAAAATGCCACACCACTCTTCACAGAGCTCTATGTAATGTCCAAGTTGAGAAGGTTACCACAGTGATGGTTTGGATCAACAAAACAACCACACACAGAGAGGCTTAAGTAGCAAAGTTATGTAACTGCATCGTGGGTCGAAAGGCAAAATTCTACTCAGATTAAGGGATGAAGGTTCAAGGTTCATGTTATCTACCCGCATGTCTCTTGGATACAAAATACTAGTGATTCACTTCACTTACACATTAATGGTTAATATGCTTGGTACAAATTTGCATAGGACATTGCTAATTTAAAAAAACCAACCAATTGACAATAGAAAATGCTGTGCCTAAAAAACACTCCACCTACCCTTGCTGTTCTGTTACATAAGATGACCCAACTTAGGAGGCAGAACTCATCATGTCAAAGTCCCCCAAATGTGACTTTGCTCTTCTGATGCAGCAGGTTCCAATGACCCTATTTGTTTCAGGTCAGCCCTACTGTAAAGTCTGTTCCACTGGATCTTTGAACCAACAGCAAGGAGTTCAGGCTTTTTACTGAGATTGTGAGTATAACTCATGAAATCAGAACAATATCCCCAGATTCAAACCCACCTTTGCCCTGCCTTGCATGTGAAGACCACTGTAGAGAAATGTCACACAAGTTATCAAAACTAAGTGTATGTGACAACCTTCTGTGAGTTTTCTTGTCCTTCAAGGCAGCGTGAAGGAATTTTGTTTCACTAAAATGAAGTAATTACATTATACAAGATTAAGGACCAAGTAAATAAAAAGGTAAGAGCCTGATTGGAGCACAGTGAGCTGAATGGCCTTGATTATTTAATTGCTCTCTCATCAGCTGTTTATGGCTCTCCCCAATAATGACTAGAATAAGGATATAACCAAGGAAAATTGGATTCTCCTCCAAGAAAAAAAATTCATTTCATGAGATAATTTTTGAGACAAAAGAAAGCTCTTAATCCTCCAGCATAAATATGTATTTATCTATTTGTTTATTTATTTACTTACTTTTCCTTTTTCATGGAGTACTATCAAGAAATGTATATTTTATATTTTTGCAAAATAAGTCCAAGGCCCAATCAAAGGGATTCACAGCTCTGGATATGAGCTTCATAGGGATGAGAATAAGAACAAGGTGTTGTGCCATCCAATATATATGCAGAGGATAAGGCTTTATACTGCTTTTGTAGAAGAAAAATAAGCATGAACTCATCTACCTACTTTCCATGATTATTTGCCAATCTGGGTATGCACAGTAAAGACGGCTGCAGGTTTTAGTAAAGTTTATACTGTAAGATAATTTTCTTGCATTGAAATCAAACCTTTCAGAGCTAACCAGCCTTTACCAAAATCAAACCCAAGACCTCACATCATTATGTCCTAAACTGCAATCACTGTCACTCTAGGCCTGAGAAGGGGACTTTTGAAGAATTCAATAGTAAATCACTCAAAAGGAAGAAGGAAATATTGAACACATTCTGTATTCTTGCTTCACAAGTATTGCACATCTCTCTTCATGTCTGGAGTTTTTAATGTAAAGTCAATAATATTAGTGACCTTTGTTTTCCTCTTTCTTAAGGGAAATTTTCTTTTCTGAGAGTCATAGAATCTCAGTCAAGGAAGGGATCTTAAAAGTCCCCTACCCTAGCCCTACATTTTAATGCACAAATTGTTTCTTTGTCACATCCAAGAAGTAGTGCCCACTGTCAGCCTCACTCACCCTAGCAATAAGGAACTGAACTGTATCACAACACTCTCCATTCCATTTTGGATCAAGTCAAATAAATGAAAAGTTCTCCATTTTGTATGATCTTTAGACTCTAGAAACCCTAAACATTAAAAAGTTTATGATGCTCCCTACCTGTCAGGCAATATGCTTCAAAATTCAGAAATATCAAATGTGATTTAGGAGAACAAAATGAGGTTCTAATTTATAATAAACAATTTGATGTTTTCTTTGTAAATTTCAAATGCTGAATTCCTTATTAAAATCTCTAATTTCCTTTTGGACTTTGGTCCCCTTGTTTTGCTGACATTCTACCTCATAGTTAATTTGCTGGTAAGGAATGCATGATGGCCCTTCCACCTAATCTCTACTTCAAACAAAACATTCTCTCTTCTTCTCAACCAAATATCATAGTTTCCAGATTTTTCACCTTTGTCTTCTGGCTTGCCACTGTCCTTCTTTCCATTCTCAATATGTCCAGCCCATCTGGAACCTACATGTTTACCACCTTGCTTCCAGAAATGTCCTCACCAACTCTTGGCAAACCATCACAGTAGCAACTCACTGATTTCACAGTTAACCAAAACTCCCAACTTACAGTTTTTCAAGCACATATGTTCTTGCCTATGGCACTGTTTGCAAATTAGTTAGATGCCCCTTTTTGGATGGACACAATCCCTATTCATGCCCTGGGCCAGGCACCTACGTGCAAAATAAAACCTGCCTCAACCTGCGAGTTGGATTTGCAATCTACCCACCCTCCTGTGTTTGTGTTGCTAATTTTCTGGAACCAAGAACAGCCTTTATATCTCTCCCTTTTACATCTTATTTTGTCAGATTTGGCCCATTGTTCCATCCTGTTAAGCCATTTTAGGTTCCAAAATATTTGCCCTCCTGCCCAGTTGCAAAATCATCAAGACATCATGAGTCACTTAATCTGCCAGCTCAGAGGCCCTATCAAGAGGAAGTGAGGTCTGGCATGAAAGTTCATATTCATCTTACTTTGACTTAAGTGATCACCTTTTCCCTTTCTGAAAGTTTTTTCGGTATCAGTATCAAATTTTCCATTTTGTGGTTTGAATCTACACTTCTTCCCCTTTCTGAAAACTAGGACATTTTCTGATCCCCATCTAGGCTCAGGACACATCTCCAGGCTTCACAATTCCTCAACAATCACTGAGCCATTTTCAGTTGAAATCACACTGAGCTAAGGGCAAAGGTCTCATGAAATTTCTTTTGAAGTTGCTTAACTGGGGATTTTTACAGATAAATGGAAAAATTACTATGATAAAAGATTTATTTTTTATGCAGTTTAGAAGTGACTTTATTCACCTTTTCCAGGAAGGGCAAGGTGTAATCCTTTAGTTTCAGGCGGGTTTTTTTTAATGTAACAATAAAACTCCAGCAACTATAAAAACAACGATTTTCATAGCTATATATAATTTTCTATTCCTTTTTGGTTTTGCCATAAGACTTTTTTTCTTATCTGGAGGCCTAAACCACTAAAAAAATATAATTAGTATCTCATTTTGCACATGGGTTAAAGTTTCAGCACAGAAATCTGATTTGTAATTTTATATAATCATATAGTTGTAATTATACTGCTTCATTATTACTGAATTATTTTTATTATATATTTTAACTTACTTTTTAGGTCAAAGCTATATGATTAGATGGAAAATCTAGTCTCTCCTTAGCATCATGTCTGATCAGCACAGAGAAAAATATCGAGATATGTTTTTTCTGCCATATATGGGCTTTTTTTATACTCATAGAGACAATCTATTTCAACCACAAACTTTTTTTCTCTATGCTTACATCGTCAAAAGTCATATTGTCCTTTCTGTCTTCTCATTTCTATTATTGTCCAATGTGCCTGAATAAGGGAACGTAAGCATCTGCCAGCACCTTAAAGGCAAAGCCTTCTTAGCTGATTCCATTCACAGAGGAACTGCGTAGTTAGCTAAAATTACGTAACAAAAACCCAAAGGAAGAGATCACAGGCTCAAACAGCAAAGACTCCAGTATTGGTGCAAGCTGAGGATTGAAAAGTGAAAATAGGGTACAGTGACTAGAAGCACAGAGGAAAGCCTCTAAGCTAGACCAGAACTAAATAAAGGAGAGACGCTAAAAAATTTAACCTGATCAACCCAAGTAATCAGAGATTAATGCTATTACCATTAATAATATCAACCACTATTTTTTGAAAACTTAGCCTGCTTTACCCAGTGTGTTAATCCACTACATTTTACAAGGGTGATCATAATAAATTACCATCATGACACTATAAAAATAGCACAATTATTATACACATTTGTAATGAGAAAACAGAGGCAATGAGATTTCCAGTAACTTGCTCAAGGTCATACACTACTAGTAGACAGTCAGAATTCACACCTGTCATGGACCTCCTTCTTGATTTATTCCTCCTTTATAAATTACTGCTATCATTTACTTCAGAAATACAAAGTTTTCTTCATTTTTACTCTTTGACAATAGACTCGGGTGGAGAGTGAGATTGGCCACAATCATACTTACCACAGATAATGCATCACCTTCTCTTATCGTTATTTCTAATACATGCAAGAGCACACCCAGAACAAAAGCTAGAACCTTGATACCATCTAGGTCAAGTCCAGCATCTCAGCCCCAGGCTCCCCTGACCTGAGGTCAGATTATCCTGAATCCCCTGTACCTTATTTTCTTGATTCCTTTAAAAGTAGTATTATTGTGTCTAATGCACTATATACAAAGTACCTATTTTTGGTTTCATTATTTTTAATTTTATTTTATGTCTTTGTAGTTCATATTTTTATTGATACTGATCATATTCCACCATGTGTATATTTATTTCTCTATGGTATTGCTGATGATTATTTGGACTAGTTCCAAGCTTTTTGCTGTAGTGAACAAGCTACTACACATTTAAAAATATACATCTCCTGCTATTGGTACATGAATTTCAAGAGCAGAATTTCTGGGGTATATAGTACCTGTCCAACTCTAGGGGATAATGTCCAAGTATTTTCTTAAGAAATTACATCAACACATACTCCTACCAACAGTATTGAGATCCTATTGATCCTTGTCATTTTCAGTACATGAACTTATCATTGTATTTGTTGCAGCTTGCATTTGCCTCTCCTTGACCACTAATGATGTCGGAAGCCACTTTTATGTATTGTCTAGATCTTTTCTACTTCAGTAAAATGCTCTCGCCCAAAGGCCAAATTTTTTGCCAAAGAAATTGCCCTTATTTCACCCTTGGTTAAAGAAACTTTAGTGTTAATTCAAGATCTAGTAGATTTATTATGTTTAAGTTTTTCTACCTTTTTGTTAAGTATCATCACCATATTTCACAACCAGACTCAGAGGACCCTTTATATAGTAAAATAGTTTGCAAAGAATCCTTGGTTTTTTGTACTGAATTTTTCCAAAGCACATGAATTTCCAGTGGCCAGCAACAGTCACAGATATTTGTCTGACAGATCAGAAGCATTACGCCTGGCTTAAAGGCTAGCTTGCAAAGGCTGACAACTAAAGAAGGGTTTTTGCCTTAATAAGGCTGTCATAAGCAGTCCTCCATTTGACAGGAAATCATTAGAACATACACATGCTATTTTAAAGACTGGGACTCATACCCTAGTCTTTATTCTTTATATATTCAGATGTCAGTATCCACAACTATTGTCCAAAGTGTAACAGAACCAAATCCGGAGGCAGGAAGCCCACTCACAGACACCTGCTGCAACTAAAATCAAAAGCAGTACTTGCAAGACAATGCATGGATGTGGACCAGAGGGCAGCAGAGGTAGCCACTGGCCCTGCCTTACTAACAAAAAAGGGGATTAAAACTTCACTGCTGCCCAAGTACCTTAGGAGGCTCTGAAATTACAGAAAGAAATGGGAAAAAGACATAGACAGTAAACAGGACACAATCTTCCAGGGGAAAAGTGACTAAAGAAAGGGAGATTATAGAAAATTCTCATTTTCCTGCCTAAAATAGCTGATTCTTATAAAGCTCTTCTCATTACAACAGTGCACTATAAGGAACACTGTAACAGAGGGAAACATGCAGTATTCACTTTTTGACATGTCCTGCACAGGAAAACTGGACTTGAATTACTGAACTTGGAGAAACAGACAGACAAGCTGTAATTAATTAATGCAGTACAGTTTTCCTCAGAGGGCTTTGGTACTGGTACTTTCTCCTATTTGAAAAAAGACTTCAGTCCTTTACATATTAGCTAGTTATATTTGGGCATCCCCAGGTACTCACAATAAAGTCTAGTTGTAAAACTGGTAAGTTACAAATGGGGACATACTCCTTTCTTCTCCTACTAAACACCTGCATATAGGAGGGTAGTATGTCACTTTATTGGGTACCTCGTATTTGTCATGCTCTGGTGCTTTATCTGCTACATATGGTCTGTTTCACTAGACACTTCCACTGAATCTTGAGGGACCAATGTTAACCTTAGTTTGTTCTGAAGTGGAAGAAAACACCTCTCTTGGAAAATCAAAATCAATTCTTTAAGACTCTTAGTAGGAACTATAAGTCAACTGTTTTTAGAAAGATTGTATTAGATAAAACACACAACATGCTAACTTATGAAAGAAAAAAAGGCATCAATTCTCAATAAAATTTAGAAAAAAAAATTTTGACAGTACTGGGGATTGAATCCAGGACCTGTTATATGGTAAGCAAGCACTCTTCCACTTAAGTCATATCCCACATCCTTTTAATTGTATTTTGTTTTTATGATAGAGCTTCCCTACATTTGCCCAAACTCATGATCCTTCTGCCTTTACCTCCCAAATAGCTGGGATTGCAGGGATGTGCCACCACACCTGACAAGAAATTAAAACTAAGAAATTCATCAAGAAGCACCTTAAACAGAATGGAAAGACAATTTATAAATTGAAAGAAAATATTTGAAACATACACAACCAAAAAGTATTACTTTCAAGAATATATAATGAAGTTCACTAAGTCAATGAGAAAAGCACAAACAACCCAACAGAAAAATAGAAAAAGACATGTACAATGATTCCACAGATGAGGAATCACACGTGGCCAATACACACTTTAGTGGATGATAAGCGAAATATAAGTCAATGCCACAATGAAGTGCCATTTTATACCCATTCTATTGCCATCAACAAAAGAGTCTGATAATGCCTCATGTTGGAGAGGCAATATGTCCACAAGGCAATTTTTAAATATTGTTTGTGGGGGAATGTATTAGTCAGTGTTATGTCACTGTGACAAAAAACCCAAGAAAAATGAACTTAAAGGAGGAGGGAGTTATTTTGGCTCATAGTTTCAGAGGTTTCAGTTTATGGTTGCTTGGCCTGGTTGCTGTTAGGCCCATGACAAGGAAGTACATCATAATGGAAGAGCATGTCAGAAGAAAGCTGCTCATGTCACAGAAGCTAAAAAGAAGGTGGGGTGGTTTCAGGGTCCCAATATGCCCTTTAGGGTACTCCCCCAATGGCCTACTTTCCCCAACTAGTTCCTAAAGGTTCCACCATGCTCCCATAGCACCCTCACCTGGGTACTAATCCTTCAACACATGAGTTTTTGAGGGTCATCTAATATCCAAACCATAATAGAGAATATAGCATTATCTCTTAAAATTGAACACTCCCATATCATAGCTTTTATATAAAGTAAAAAATATCAAAAACTATACTTCTTAGGAATAGATGGAGATGAACTGAAAGTATGTGTTTTTAAAAAAGGATAGCAAGAGAACAATGAATCTGGGATCAGGATGTAGTTGCCTCAGGAAAAGGGAAAGAAAGGGACGAGACTAAGTAGATGAAAGTTACAGGGTAGTAGGTTTGTGGATGATTATTGCAGTTTAAAACTTTTAAAAACACAGAAAAGAACAGAAAGAGTGGATTACATAGGCCAATGACTATGTGTCATGAAGCAAGGATTGTTTGGTCCAATTGTAGGCAAAGCCCAAAAAAGCATCTCTTCTTCTTTTAGTTACACACTGTTGCCATGCAACAAAGTAGCACTCAGAATTTTCTAAAAGAAAACTTGCATTTACTTGCCATCTTCCCACCTTCATCCCCACAATAATATCAGACACAAGTGGAGCAAGAATGAGACCTATCTGACTGATAAATCCTATGTATTTCATAACACTAGTCAGGCTTGCTGTGCTGGGCAACTCATTCTATCGGATAAGCCCTGCATCGGGGAATTCCCGTCCTTGAGCGGAAATGAACCACTCCTGGACGCATGCTCAGAAGATGCGATGCCAGCATCTACCCAGCTTACCTCATAACCCGGTGCTGCAAGATGCAGATATGCAGACCAGCAGAGGACCAAGTTTATAGCAGGAAAGATGATCATGGCTGGCCAGTCTCCACTCGCTGTCCATATTCCATTCCCCCTGAGCTCATTTTTTACCAACCCTTTTATTGACTTTATAAACCAGTTAAATACCAAGTTAAATGTATTGTTTAGGAGGGACATTTAAACAAAAAGTGCCTGGCCCACTTTGCAGTCTTTCTTTTGGTGTCCCAAACTGCAAAGAATGGATAAGCCCTGGTTGTCACTAGAATTGAAGTGCCCTTCTCTGGGGAAACTTGTCTTCATAGCACCTACCATGTGTTTTTGTGTACCCTTAACAACAACAGAAGAAAACATTCTTATAAAGGGACATTTATTGTGACATTTCTTTCTCCTTATAAAAACTAAAATGTGGAATATTCAAATAATATAAAAATAAAATAGTAAAGATATCAATTAACCTTGAACATCTAAAAAACAAACTCGTGTTAACTTCCGTTGGTTTTAAGTTTTTGGTATTTATTTATTCATTTATTTATTTTGGTGGTACTGAGGTTTGAATTCAGAGCCTCTTGCTTGCTAGGCAAGCATTCTAACACTTGAGCCACACCCCAGCCCTTGTTTTTCTTTAACTGATACACATACATATTATTTTTTCTTGTTTTCCTATGCCTTCCACCTTCCAAAATATTTTTTTATTTTGCTTTTAATTTAAAAATATATTATTATCATTCTATTTTGTCATTATTTTTAGAAACTGTGAGGAGCAGATTATAAAAAGCCTATGAGAACTTGACATAAGCATAGCTATGCTCAATAATCTGCAGGCTGAGTTGGCACAGCCCCAGCTGCAGAAGAGGGCAAGGACAAACTGCAGCACAGCTGCTTTTCCTAAGATGTTCACATTCAGGGGTAGCAACTGCAGGTTCCTCTTGTTTCCAGTAACTACAATGCCACACCCTCTCCCCCCCAAGAACTATTGCTCCACCTCTTTGTTTGCCACTGGATATAAAAGACTTGCTGAAGGAGGACACCATTGGCCGCTGGCTGTTGGCTGCTCGTGAGGTTGGCTGCAGGCAAGGGGTGACTGCTGTGGGCTGCTTGTGAAGCTGTTGCTGTAGCTGCTGCTGCTGCTGCTGCTGGCTGTTACATGCCTGCGAGTTTAAGGACCAAGATTTTAGGAGTTATGCTAGAGACTGGAGGAAACATGGGACAGTGCAAGTCTGAGGACTGAGACTTTAAGAGAGATTAAAGAAAACATGGGACAGGCAAGTCTAAAGACTAAGACTTTAAAGAATAGAAAAGAATAAAGGTTTTAAAGAATAGAGAAAAGAAGCAAAGTAAAAGAAGAGAAGAGAAGTAAAAGCAACAAAGCTGTTGTGTGTCTCCATCCAAGTACCCAGCACATCTGACCCCAGCTTCCTGTGCATTTATCTTCTATCTTTTGTCCTTTCTGCATCTCAGTCACCCCCAGTTAGGTTCGTAGGACAAGAGCTCTCATGGGTTAAAGGAATAAACAACTTCTAATGATTGTGTAATACACCATAATATAGATCCATAAAATTTTATAATCATTTTCCTATTGTTGAGGATTTGTTGTTTTCTGATATGGCACTACAAAACACAATGCCACATAATACACATGCAGGTAATTCATTGTGCATATCTCTTATTATTTCCCTTGGGTAATTTCTTAGAAGCAGAATTTTTATATCCAGGGCAAATTTTTCAGACTTTTACAATAAATATTCCAAATTGCCCTCCAGAATTGTATCTATTTACACTATGCTACTCCACTGCTTCTAGTGCCTCACAACACAGTGCATTGAAATGTATAAATATCTGATGGTTTTGTGGGAAAATAGATATCACATTGACTCCATTTGCATTCTTTTTATTATTAGAGACTGTCCTTGTGATATTTATTAGCCACTGGCACATTTTCTACTGTCAACTGTCAATCCTTCCTTAATATTTAGGCATTTTCTTATTTTTCTTTTTGATTTATAATAGCCTTTTATATAATGATGGTGACACTTAGTAGAGTGGATATGTTGCCAACACTGTGCAATAATTTTTTGCTATTAAAAAGCAATTGATATTTCTATAGGCATATACATTTCTAAAATATTCTTTATTTATTTTGTCAAGTTAATAATCTTCCCTTTGAAAATTATTTTTCTTAGAAAGCTTCTTTCCACAACAAGATCAAATAAATAAAACCTATATTTTCTTTCAGTTGCTTAATGTTTTAATTTTAGTGTATAACTATTTTATCCATCTTGATGTATTTTAGTCTATGATATTGAAGAAAAATCTTGTGGTGTTTTCATTCAGATAGTTAACAAATTATCCTGACATTGTTCATTAAACAATCTCTTTTTAAATAAGCTGTGACATCACGCTTATCTATATTAGATCATGTTTTATAATATGATATCTTCTTAAGCTACTCTGATTAACCGGGCAGTCTGTACTTCTATCAGCTCTTGATGTTTTTGGGGAATATTTTAATTATTAGAGTTTTAGCATAAGCTTAATATGTAGAAAGTTCTCTCTCACCTCCTATAACTATTTTCTTTTTTTCAAAAGTTTTTTTCTCATTGATCCAATGTATTCTTCCAGAAGAGATCCCTTCTCTATTTTAAATTGCTCCTCTGGAGAATATCAGATACAAATTAGAAAGAAATTTGCAAAGCAGATTAAGACAGTATAAAATTTATAGTCATGTCATATTTACAAGCTGAGCTGGTAATTTTATTTAGAGATGTTTCCCTTTATCTGGATATATACTAGAATTAATTATCCATTATTTATGCATATTAGTACTAAATACCCATTACCTACCTATGTCAATAGGATAGAATAACATGCTTTAATAAAAATATTACCAAAACCTTACTTTAGTTAATAACTTTGACTTCTTCTCCCTTAAACTTTCACCAGAGCTATTAGAAAAAACTAAGAGAAAAGATTCAAATCTCAATATCTCTCTCAGTCTCTCCCTCTTGCTCCCTCATTCTCTCTTCCTCCCTCCCTTCTCCTCCTCTATCCCTCCTTTTACAGAGGTAACAACAGATCCCCAAACTGGTTTATGGCTTAGCCAGAGACTCTCTTAGCTCTCATCCTCTTACTGGAAAATATTCCCTAAAAAAGCAGAAACTTTCAAACCATCTATCAAATATTTCTTTATATGATTTGCTTTTTAATTAAAGAAATACAAAATATGAGAATTAGCTGTAGTGCTTCAGTTGAAAAATCATTGCCTGGGGTGAAATAGGATCAAATAGAGTTTGAAAGAACCATCTGGTCAACTAGTCAACTCCCACCCCTGACCTCATCAGAGAAGGAATTTCTTCTATAACACCCCATAGCCAATTGACATATCTCTTCTACATAAACACTTTTAGGGACAGGGGTTCTCTGCCCAGCTCCCAGCTGTTGGAGCAAAAACCTAAAAACAGAAATTAGAAATTATTCAACTAAAGGCCCCAAATTTGCTTAAAAGTAAATAATTTGAGAAGCTCTTTGAACTAAAATAATATCTCTAGAAATAATTGCTAATGTGTTTGTTAATGTTGCAATATGGAGTGTTCCAAGATAGAACCTTGTAGGTAAGAAGAAGCTCAACCATCACTGTCATCATCAGGGAACGTTTATAGGACACAGACAAGTAAGACTGAACAGAAGGGAGAATTTAAAGATGCCCAAGACAGATGCCTTGACCTTGAGAAGCTTAATATAATTGAGTGGTCAGGGTGAACATCAATAATACAAGGTCTTGTGGAATCGATGCCAAATAAGGAGCAGAAGAAATAAATCTTCACTATGTTTTGTGAACCAATTCATTTGTAGCTCAAGTTTGCTTCCTACCCCTACTTTCCTTTTGCAAGGATGTCTGGAGGTTTTTTTATTTATTTAGCTTTGCTGAATTATATGCATCTTATTCAGCTTCTTTATTTCTTTTACTGATAAGGTAAAGGTACTGCTAAAGAGTATAGAGTAGTAGTTATAAGCTGGGTTACAAACAGCTTATCTGTAAAAGTCCCAGTCTGGCTCAAGGTCAAGCTTGAGCCTTGAACCCCAGGCTTCCTGCAAGGCCTTTTCCTCAAAGTCAGTCCTATCACCAACATCCCACTCCTTCAAAGCATCATATACAGTTAGCAAATCTCATTGCTCAAAATTCAGTTCTGAACACTTCATTAGGATGGAAATAGAGTTCTTTACACAAAAATAAACCAGACACTTCAGAATATTTAAAATCCAACAGATGAACTTGTTGCAATACATCTTCCTAGAACTTTCCTGTATCTAGTTTGCTTTTGAGTCACCATTTTACATTTTGTAAAAGGATTTGTATTCCTGTAATGTGTATGACATCCACACCGTCCACAACCAATATCAAATGAAAGACCTAACTGGTTACTGAATCCCTGGCCTACTAAAATAGTGCTGTCTAATCAGGCATCTCTCTGCAGGAAACAGGCCTTCCTCCAGCAGGAAGCAGAGGAAAGAGGACTGGAGACAGCAATCCCGGAGGCTTTTTTGCCAGAAAGGACAAAATGGCTCTTCTGGCAACTCCTGACTCAGGAAACCGCTGAATTAAGTAGTCAATCTGCAGAGTAATTTAGCATGTCATCTGCTTCCTGGCAATAGATATTTGGAAGCATTTATATTTTAATTCAATTCTGTCATCATCAGGGTTAAAGCTGATTCTCTCTAAGGACCTCAAGGTCAGAGGTTTTGCTGTAGTTTTGACATTGCCAGTTCTTTTAGCTTCTTCCTCTCATTTCCAGGTCCCAACCATCTCATCTTCCCTTTGATTTCAGTCGAGGTCAAGCAAACCCTGTCTTCAGAGCTAAATATAAGTTGTATGTCAGTGGGTGGAGGCCCTTGCAGTGGTTTCCCTGAAAAATATACTTGTGAGTTTGCAGAAGAATGAAGAGGGGATTGAAAGTCCAAGAATTGAAACAGCATTGTTCTCTCCAGGGCAGAGGGAATTGGAAAGGAGGTCAGTAACTTGGGTCCTCATTTCTGCCTCATCATGAGCTTTCTGTATAATGTAGACAGTCTCCCCTCCCTACTCCTCCATGTCTCCATTTTAGAAGTGAACTTAACAAGCACCAGCAATGACGGCAGGTCACAAACAGCCCTAATCTTGCACACTGGGGAGATCAGTAGACAGGTGCTGTGGGTGTTAACAATTCCATATGAGAATAGAGCAGTTTCTTACAGCTGGTGAACACGTGCCCACAAAATACCTAAAAGCAAAGCGTATAAAATCTACACAGCAGCACTGTGCAGTTCTTACTATTCACATACATTTGTAGATGGTTGCCATCTGGGCAGATGGGTGGGTAGTCCAGGTGAGGGTCATAATGTATCAGGAAGTTGATGATTTTTGTTTGTGGCCACTTTGCTCCTCTTTTGCTATTCTTTGTGGCTTTAGCACAAAGCCCAGAAATGCATGTCCTAATGTTGTAACTGACAGAATAGAGAAGCAATTATACATGAAGCCCTGGTTTGGAGTTTTCTAAAGGTCAAGTTCCATATCTTCCAGAAAAAGCTTAGGTGAGTTTTTCACATACCTTAATAGCTTTGGCTCTCACAATTCTGCAAGGTCATATTACATATGATGAGGATTAAGAAGACTAAGAAATAGTGCCATAGTTCACAGAGGCACTAAGGGGTCAAGTTGAGATTTTTAATTTGTCTGCTCTCAAAGTCCATCCTCCTTCCTTTAGATCATGGTGTCTTCCATGTGCTGTTATTCTCTATAAACCTCAGCTTCCTAACCTGTAAATGAAGGCAGTAACACCTAATTCTGGAGACTGTTAGGAAAATCAAAGGAAATTACAAATGTGAGAGCCCTCTACAGAAATGTAAACTATAGTGTGATAGTATTCCACATTCACTCTATTACCAGTCTCATTATTACAAACATGCCAGAAATTTACAGTGGGCCAGGTGTATGGATCTCATTCAGCTCATAAATGAAATATCACTTTATATTTCATTGACTTTAAGGAATTTACATATTTTAACCAAATTCAGCTATATTTTGTGATGTTGTACCTCAAGAGTCCTTATACGTATCCAATTCTGACTACTTACTTACTTTTAGTTGATTACTACAAAGCTCTCATTTAAAAGTCCACATATTCTTAAGCATTCTCATAGTCTTTAAAGACAATCTTGCAAAGAAGTCGGATTATGGCTAATTAGGTATGAATTCCAACTCATGGGTAAATATTAAAACAGAAGACCAATAAAATAGAGGGAATTTTTCCTCTATGCTTTTCGTCTGCTTTTCTGTAGTCATCACCTCCCCAGTACAGAAGGAACAATGACACACATGGTGGAACGTGCCTTTCCAGCACCAGGAAGGAAACATAAAGATTACTTGTGTATAATTATAAATAATTTGCTATTCAAATTCACTAGTGGAAATCAAGCAAGCTACCCTAAAAACTTTCCTATTAAGAACTAAATTCCAAAGTTTAGCATTTCAAAACTACATAATTTGAATACATTTTTGAACTGGCCAATGGAAAATTATATTGATTCCACATGTGCAGAGCTTGTAACTAGCTCAGAAAGTCCTTCACTCTTTCCAGAGACAAACTAATGGCCTCCTTTTGTTTCCCTGGTAGAAAAGTAGGCTGTTTTTGCAGGGTCAGGGAATGTGGAGGAATGAGGACTGTGGGGCAGTAGTACAGATTATGTAGATTTTAGCTTCACAGGACATGGTTACTACAGAGAAAAAAATCTTGACACTTCATCAGAAATTAGTTATATAAAAGCTAAACTTTTTATCTTGGTTTTTTTTTTTAATCTTTGAATTATTTTGTGAGCTTTTTTAAACTGATAGAAAATAGTAGTTTTGCCAGGTGTGGTGGCACATTTCTATAATCCTAGCACTTAGGAAGCTGAGGCAGGAGAATTGTGATTTTTAGGCCAATCTGGGCTACATAGCAATTTGCAGTCCAGCCTGGGCCACAGAGTGAGAACTTCTCTTAAAAAAGAAAAGCAGAAAGAGAGGGGGAGGGAGGGAAGGGAGGGAGGGAGGGAGGAAGGAAGTTTCAGTGCAGTGCACTAAATACTCAGAACACAGAGTTAAATAATTTATATTCAGAAGTTATTCCCTTTTCATTTTGAAATTCTCTAGTTAAAGAAATGTTGGATCATGAGACACAAGGTCAGAACCCCTGGGTTTGGTCCAGACCTTCTGATCTTTAAATCATCTCATGACTTTGAGTAAATCTGGCCCACCTTATTATACCATGATTTTCTAACTTCCTGGCTTCCACCACCCATGCTCTGGAAAGTAGACTTAATAAAGTTACTTATGGTATGTAAATGTCATAATGAAACCCATTACTTTGTACAATTAATACACTAATAAAAAAGGGAAAATAATGGTACATAGGAGGTTGTTGTAAAGATTAAACAAGTAATACCTAATGTGTACAACATAAGATCATGCCAGAATGAAATAAATGTAGAGTAAACATTTATGTTTATTTCAGCTATTATTATTTAGATAATGGTTGCTGGATAATGGGACCTTTCATTTCAACTCCAAGACCATGTCATTTAAAAGTAATCAAAGTAGAACTAATTATCTTGCCTCCTCAGATGGGAACACACAAATATTTTCAAAATCTTTTCTGTTTACTTTTTAGCTGCTGAGCTCATATTTTAACACATCAATTTAATTTCCCTCATTATGAAAGGCCAGTGGACAGCCCCAATGTGGGAGTCATTACCCAAAGTGTCCCTGAGCCTGTGGACGGTGTCATGGTACAATTTTCTCTGTTCACATTTAAAGAAGCTTAGTAATGCAAGCCAGTGTGCAGCCAGGCCTACAACTCTCAAAGGACCCTTGAGGTACTCCTGGCAGGGACAACCTTCCAGACAAGTCGACAGTGCCCTTTAGAACTGCGATTGGACAAGGTCATCATGCAGTTTAATGACCTTGTAAAGCTGCTGGAGATGAAAGGAAGTGTGTGACAAAGGACTACAGATATTCTCTCTGCCCTTCAGGGCCCTCCATGGTTATGAAAGCACTTTCTATAACAGATATTAAATATTATTCATGCAGGAAACAGCCCTTTTGAAATTATTTTAATTAGGCTTGTTTTTTGTTTTTCTATCTTGAGATGAAAACAGATTTTTGTACAAAGAAATTATTGTTTGCCTTCAAAAGTCATAGGAAGGACAAGGTAAATTCATAAAAAGGCAAATTGGGCCCATCTCAGGGGTTTCCTAAGCCTCATTCCTTTGATCAGGTACTTAACATAAAATTTGATTAGCAGTGAGTCAGGTTTTATTTCAGAAAAAGACAGGTTCAGTATATAGAGATTGTTTGAGCAGATTTTCTTGCTCAATCAAAATCTGTCACAACCCTCTCTGAAGGACTAAAAATCTAAGCACCTATTATTTACAACAAGTGCTTTGTCCACCTATTCCAGGTATGTTATTGAATTACGTAATTTAATCCCCTCCACAGTGCTATGAGGGTCTTTATTGTCTCTACTTTACAGATGAGCGAGTACAGATACCTCAAATAATTTGTCCAAGAACTAGAAGATGGAACTAGTATTTAAACCCGAAAAGTCTGGTTCTATAGTCCTTCATCTTGACCAGTTATCAATAATCTTTTTTTTCCTCCCAAAAGAAAGTTAATACCTTTATGTTTTGGGACAACACATAGCCTACTTTCACTTTAATAAAATTTTCAGGGCCAGGTGTGATGATACACATCTATAATCCCAACGATTGGGAGGTATAGGCCAGAAGATTGGGAGTTTCAGAGCAGCCTGAGCTATATGGAATGAGACCTGTCACAAAAAAAAAAAAAAAATTCAATGCCTTCCTTTAGAGTATAATTAAAAGTACTGTAATAATATATTCCAGGAACCTAACTTATTAACTTACTCTATGAGTCCAATTCCTCTCTATGTCTATATCACATATCACATCAGTAAGTCTACTATATATTACATAATATATAACATCTTTATAATATATTTCTCAGAGAACATTAGTCAATCTATACCTTCTCTTTGCAGCAAACATTTTTCTCTAGAGTAATTACCACCATCAGATACTCAGGAATACTTTCAAAGGCCCTTTTTGCTGGAGTGAAATTCTTAGGATTTACATCTCAGACACCTTCTCAGAGTTTTCATAAGTCAGTTGCTTGAAGCATGCTGCTATTTATATGCTAGGAAGTTATATGACTTAATCTATAATTATTTTCGCAGAAACCCTAAGTACAATAGACAGCTGCATGAGCACCAAACCAATGATTAATTTACAATACATAATGGAAGATATTTATATTTATGGCTGCATAGTTATTATCCAATGTTGGAAATAACCTGACTGACTATTTATAGGCACCAAAGTTCCCCAGTTGCTTTGGAGGTTAGGGCTTTCCCTTCTGTTCTGTAAATACAACTTCCTCCCAAGACTGTTTATACTGTCAGCTTGTCAACCCTGCGCCCGGCACTGGAGCTCTCTTTGCTCTCTTTTTCACTGTGGCTGCTCCCTCATCCTGTTTATAGGCCAGAGAGGATGACCACAGACACAGAATTATTTTACCTTACCCAAGCCTTGGAGAAACCAGCCAGCTTTGCTTTATTCTCAGATGATTCATTCTTCAGTTAAGTCTTTAGGTAGGTATTACTTTTCTAACAGTTGGTCACCTAAAATGTATTGGCCTATGCAAACATATCAGCATTATTTTAATAATACCAAACCCAGATGGCAAGAGTTACAAAGTCTCCTCGGCCTCCTCAAAGAACAATCTACACCTTACACTAAGAGCAAAGTTTTTCAATCTCCTTAGAATTCCCTGGGGAGTATTTTGTTTCCAAAATAAATAAATAGCTACGCAGGCCCCATACCAGAACAATTAAACTAGAATCTCTTATTAAAATCTCTCCTTTGATCCTAAAGTACAATTAGGAAAATAAACCACTGCTCAAATGTCACTGTCACGAGCAAAAAAATGTAGGAATGATTGGGCACTTGCTAGTTTCCACCAAAACCTTCCCAACAGTTTGAGATGACACGAAATGACCATACTGGTTGAGCACAAAAAGCAGTTCAGACACAGAGGACTATACTGTGTCACCCATTCATCTTCCCCATCTTAAAGACTGGGGTAGGCACACCAAAGGTTGGCTTCCAGAACCTTGTTAGCGTTAAAAAAAAAATGGGTTATGACCCTAATCATGGTACTCCTGTTAAGAGGAATGAGGACACCCCCATGAAGTTAAAGGCAACTCCCTTCCAGCGATCAAAAACCAGACTTGAAAAGAAATCACAGAAGGTCTGCAGTGTAAGGAGATCAGAGATTAGTGCTCTGAGGTCCTGTCTCTTGGGATGCCTTCTACCCACCCAGGATAACAAATTAGGCTCTTTAATGAAGTCATAATGCCACTGAACATCAATTCATTATTGACCAAGAGCAAAGCAACCCCGACATGGGTGCTGGCCTGGCACCATCAGTCAGGCCCTCGTTCTGCTATTGATTGTCAATCAACAATTTCAAAGACAATCAACACTAGACAAGGCTCCTCTGTGACCATGATGCATCTAGAAAAAAAAAAAAAAACACCTCTCCACAATAATATCTGAACACAAACACAAACATTGTCCAGGCAACAAAAATGACCCAACCCCTCTATCCTGGCTAAACCGAGTAACTCTCCAATCAAGGAGTTAATCCCACTCTGACACTGTCTAATTCAGGACAAAGACATACTTCTGTAAGCCCTCCCCCAAAATACCTGACAGAATTCCACATCCCAGAGTCATTTCTGACATCCTCACCTTCCCTGTGGCATGTGTTCTCTCTCACTACAATGAGTCATACACTGACCTCATTCAACTGCAGGTGTGTTTCTGGTAGTCTCCAACTGGAGGGCATTGTTTTCATTAAATAATTGAACATTTTGTTGCCAGAGGACTCAGACAGAGACAGAGAGGCCACCAAAGCTTTTGGGAAACAAGTTTATTAAGCAAGCCGGCAGCAACTCAGCAGACTCCGTGTCCAAAGGCTGAGACCCGAGGACAAAGAGGGCCTTCCATATATACCATTTAGAGCAGGTTTCAGAAATGCGGGGGGACAGCTTGTCCCATACACGTCACATACTATTTCATTGGCCATTTTAACCTCTGGGGTGAGGTGACCCTTCTCTGGTCTCACCCCAGGTGCTATATGGCATTCCTCAAATCCGGATTTTTCTGTTTCACTGTTGCACTCACTGTCTCTCGTTAACTCCCTTCCTGAACCTCCCTGCCTTCCTGCCACATTCCCCCCTTTGATGCTCAGACTCACTTCTGGGTCAAAGATTTAGGGGTTTGTATTTCCACCGCGTCATGACAGGAGCAGCTGTCTTTCTTTCTAGAGTGGCTTCCATAATGGTCCTGATGACCTCAGTACCAGGGGATTAGGCAGGGTAATATCAGGCTTGCTCCAAGACAAGGAGCGTTGCCCCTATTAAGGTCTTGAGCCCACCTAGGGTTGAGAACCAGCCCCCCCATCAGGTCACTGGGACTCCATCCCTTCCAGGTCTGCACAGGGTCACAGGCAAGCGTTTTCATCTTGTGGGTAATCTCTTTAATTACCTTCCCCTCATCATCAACCTGTAAACAGCAGTTACTCAGATTGAACTTTCCACATACCCCACCCTCCGAGGCTAGCAAATAGTCCAAAGCCAAACGGTTTTGGTAGATGGTGTTGGTATTTTAGTTGTTTGGTTAATCTTAAGGGCTTAGCTGTTTCGTTAGTTACAGTCTCAGCCACTGCCTGAAGCTGAATGATGTGGTTGAGCCTATGGATTGGGGTGCGACGTCCCCAGAAGCCATCCTCTGCCCATGTAGCGGGACATAATATTGAACGATCCACTCTGGAGGCCATTCATTGTCCTTCCAGTCCCCTATTTGTAAGGCATCTCCCTTTCCTCATATATGGAGACTCCTAATTTTTTACCTTGTCTGGAGGGGAGCAAGAAGAAAGAAGGCCAGATGGTGCCCAGCACACAGGATCCGAACCAGTCATTGGGAAGGATTGTGTAAATTTGCTCCCCACAGAGCCCATATAGCCCCTTAGGCACCCGCGCCTCCATGCCTGTGGTCAGATTGTTCCAGGCTATTGTGAATTAGGGAAGTCAGCCAGCAGGTGAGGTTGGGGCTCCGTGTGATTGGGACCCCCCACCACTGAGTCTCCTGAGTAGCGTCATTGTGAAACTTTTGTCCCAAGAAGATCAAATCCCCTATCAGGGTGGAGAATTGGCCTTTTGGACAGGAGATACAGTAATTCCCGAAAATAGAGGTTTTTAGGAGCCTCTCTTAGAGGCTAAGAAGGGTGGTTTTATTAAAGGGTTCTTATGGGTTTAGTTCTTTTGCCTCCCATGGCCAATGGTCTCTCATATTTGTTCCCTACAAACATAACACAAAGTTACATTTAGAGTTTGTGCTATGGACTCAGCTAGTGAGAGGAACAGGTTTTTTGTTGTAACTGAGATGGGAAACTCACTTTGTAGCTCCTAGTAAAAGGAGTGAAAGGCCTGCTATGAGGAGCTCTCATGAGTGATCATGGTGAGTCAAAAATGTAGCAAAGTACCGGAGTCTGTTTCTTTTTTATACATTAAAATGTCAAACTTTTTCACAACGTTCCAGCCTGTTTCATTGAGATTGAAAATAGGAAAATTTGCAGGGTTATAGGCACCAAGCGTGCAGTTGGGGGTTGTTTCCCGTTTTTGTAAAAGAACAGCAGTTCCATGGGAGGTACAGACCTCCCCTTTTAGCCAAGTTGCTCACCTTTCACGACCCCATAAGGGCAGTAGAGTTATTCAATTTTTGGGCACATATACTTGTCATTTAACCTATAGGTCCTTTCCTAGGCTAGACCCCCCAAGGTACAGTGTTTTAAGCTGTTGTGGATCACACATCAAAGTATGTGGACACAGGTTTGTTGGGGTCACTAACCTGGGTATGGTTAATGAGCTTCCCAGTGCTGGTGAAGCTTCAGACCTCTAGCCGTTGCTCCCAAGGGCAATAGGTGGGGTTAAAACAGATACACTGACCATCATGAAAGCACACTAAAAGGTGATATGGTTGTGGACGCATGACCCAGCAATGGTGCCTACACAGGAATACTAAGTATGGAAAACCAGAGTTTTGGTAACAACACTTTCTGCTTGGGTAGTGCGCATACATGAGTCACGGTCCAAGGCCTGGGGGTCCCCCAGTGGAGAGCTGATCAAGATTAGCAAGAAGAATATACAGAACAGACTCATCCTCAAAGATGAGATGGAAGACTTCCATTGAGCGTAGACTAATTAGCTTCCGGAGTGACTAGAACAGGGCTGAGGGCTCATCATCTATGGTCTTCTGTTGCCTCCTGGGAAGCTGGGTCCTGTTTGGGAAGGCCTCAAGCATTGTAGGTGAGGCTGGGTCAGGGATACACTCCCATTCAAGAAAAGCTGGCTTCACTCAGCTGTGGTGGAACCAGGGAACAATCTGCTACTTTGACTGTGGTGGGGGTGGAGGAAAACAACAACAAAAGGGCCCCTCTAGTGGGGCTTTAGCAGTTGAACATTCCATTCTTTTACCCAAACAGCATCTCCTGTTTTATAAGGGTGTAGGAGTTGTCATGCTAACAGGGAGTCTCTCTCTTACCCAGTTACTGATTTTTGAGAGTCAACCCAAGGGCCTGTATCTGTTGTCTCATGGTGAGGTCACCTATTTCCTTAAGGTCCCCTCACAGACCATTGACTAAAGGGGGTGGATGCCCAAAAAGAATTTCAAAAGGGGAGAGACCCATCTATTTGGTAGGACTTGACCTAATCCTGAGCAAGGCTATGGGCAGTAATTGATCCATTGTAGGTGGGTCTCTCAGCACAGCTTTTTTAATTGCAATTTTAGAGTCCTGTTTATATGTTTTACTTTCCTCTGGGGGCAGTAGGCCATGTGTAGCTTTTAAATTATTCCTATTCCCTTAGCCATCAATTGTACCACCTCAGCCACAAAGGCCAGCCCATTGTCCACCCCAATAAACACAGGTATTCTGAATCGAGCAGTGATTTCCTTTAACAGACACCTGGCCACTTCTCAGGTTTTCTCAGTCTGAGTGGGGAAGGCTTCCATCCATCACTGAGAAGGTATAGACAAATACTAGTAAATATTTACATCTTGGCCCTTGTTGGGGATTGTTTCTGGCACACAAACTACACCTTTCACATACTGTCTTACTTATGCCAGAGAGCTTGAGAACATAAAAATGCTGGGCCAAGGTGGTCTCAAGAGCTGTCTGCCCTGAGTAAGTTCTGTCATGGAACTGCTTGACAAATGTGGGAACCATGACTCAGGTATGGCAATGCAGCCATCAGTAATCTTCCACTAAATGTTCAGTAGAAAATTTCCTCCTCTAGCCTCAAACTAGCCATTCTTGTGAAGTATACCATGGATCCCATTCAGATAAGGGGCATGGGAACAAGGCAGCTGCCAGTGAGGCAAGGTTTGTCCTCCTGTAAGGGCTGCTCACTTAGCTTCCCTAGCAGCCTTTTGGTTTCCCCAAACAGCTGTTGTCTCCCCTTCTGGTGTCCTCAGCAGTGCATAACTGTTACTTGCTTAAGGGCCCATACAACTTCTAGTCATTTTAGAAATTTTGTCCATATTTAACACTTTTTTCTCCCGAGTTAATGAGCCCTCCTTTTTTATATAGGGCTCCATGGACATGAATGGCAGTGAAGACATATTTAGAGGCTATATAGATATTTGCTCACAGTCCTGCAGCATACTGGAGCACCCAGGTGAGAGCAATAAGTTCAGCCTTTTGTGCAGAGGTCATGCTTCAATGACAGTGTCCAGAGTCACTACCGCATATCCAGCAAAGTGTGTGCTGTCCCAGACAAAGCTGTTGCCATCCATGAAATACTCAACTTCTGGATAACTAATGGGCTGGTCAGTCAAGTCTGGCCAGCTGGAGAACACCTCATCCATAACCTCTAAATAGTCGTACTCTGGGAGGGGGGAGGGGGACCTGAATCAACCAGTAATAGGGTGGCTGGGTTAGAGTCTTAACAACCTCTAGTCGGACATGCAGGTTTTTACATAACATGCTTTGATATCTGGCCATTCAGGAGTTTGTTAACCAATAATTTCCTTTATATTTCATGACAGTCAAAACAGAGTGGGGAACTCAGACTGTGAGTTCTTGTCCCAAAGAAAGTTTGTCTGCTTCAGCCACCAAGATGGCAGTGGCCACCAGGGTGCACAAGTAGGGCAGTCAGCCTTGGGAAACTGCATCAAGTTGCTTTGATAAATAGGGCACTGGGCAGTGCCAGAAAACTAGCAGCTGGGTCAAGACTCCTACAGCTGTCCCCTGTCTTTCATGTACATATAGGAAGAAAGGCTTCATCACATCTGGCAAGCCCACAGCAGAAGTGTTTGTGAGTGCCCTCTTATTCTTAAAGCCCTTTTCTTGCTCCTTACCCCATACCATGGGTTCCCATTCTCCCCCCTTTGTGGCTTCATAAAGGGGTTTTGCAGAGAGAGTAATTGGAGATCCAGATCCAACAGAAACCTGCAGCTCCTGGAAATTCTCTAATCTGTACAATGGCACATAAGGGGGCAGGATCTCCTAGGCGTCCCCCACTAATATGGGTTTTTCTGGCTTTTTACATTTTTCCCTATACTTGGAAGCTGCTGCCACCCTGGCTATCATAGCCCTACATGCTTCCTCTAGGTAGGGCTTAAGCCACGTGGGCCAACTGAGGACTGCATCCTGCCAGCAGTCAATATAAGGAACCATCTTGGGTGTCCAGATTCCCCTGTAACCACTTCAAAAACTCTATTGATTATGCCCTTTTCTAATGACCCCTCTGAGAGCCATCCTACACCAAAGCAGCCCAATCTATTTCACCAAAGGTCCTAAGCTTGCCAGGAGTCACCTTGACCCCATAATCTCTATTAAATCACCTCTTAGTTCTTAAGCATGCACTCTAGGGGGGCTTTTTTACTCTGTCCTCCTCCCATTCCTTCCATTTGCTAGACATCAAGACAGAGACAAAGACAGAAGGGATGAGGGCTGTGCAGAGGAGGTAAGGGGGTCCTCCTCTCCGGCACACAGGAAAAAATGAATAACACCACTCACTTCGTCCATCTCCAGCCACTCCCCTTGCAGGGATTTAGGTATCAGTTGGCTGTAATGAGTTCATATAAGCCCCAGACCAGAGGCTGTTTAGGGCTCACCCTAGATGATATGAGTTTGCCACTTCCCTGCAGATCGGGACTCTGCACTTGCTTTGCAACCAGGCTATGTCTCAGGCTCACATTTTCACACACTGTTACACAGCACAGTATTTCCACCCTACTCCTGAATCTGAAAGACATGGTTTCACCTCAAAAAGGGAGGTCTTTGCTGGGACTTGATCAGACTCGCCTTCTGCCTCCTGAGGCAGGACTGAATTTGAACCCAAGTTCTTACCAGTCTGAGGAGCAAGGCTCCCAAATTGGTTCCCGAGCCTTTCCAGGTTCCTTTGTACAAACAGAACTCACCTTCTCAGCTCATCGGGAGAGGGGCTTCCGCCTCTCAGATTAATACGGTCCAGTGGCACCTGACAGGGGCAGCGTGGGCCAGGGACACTGAGCCAAAGACAAGGAGGTGAAAACACTACCCTCCAAATCCCAGACAAGCCCCTAGAAATGTTACTTACAGGAGGGCTCAGACAGAGACAGAGAAAGCACCAAAGCTTTCAGGGAGCAAGTTTATTAAGCAAGCCAGCAGCAACTGAGCAGACTCAAGTCCAAAACTAAGCCCTGAGAACAAAGGAGGTCTTCCTTATATACCATTTAGAGCAGGTTACAGAAATGAGGAGGGGTGTACAGCTTGTCCCATATGTAATCACATGTTATTTCATTGGCTGCTTTAGCCTCTGGGGCGAGGTGACCCTTCTCTGATCTCCAGGTAACTTTCCCCAACTCTGGTTATTCTTTGTTTCACTGTAGCACTCATTATATCCCTTCCCCCTCCCTGCCTTCCTGCCACATTCTAGTACAGGCCATGTCAACAATAAAAGAAATAAGCTCAGTACAGTGGCTCATATTTATAATCTCACCTACCCTGGAAGTGAAGACTGGGAGGACTGATGTTCGAGGTCAGCACAGGCAAAGAATTATTAAGATCCCATCTCACAAACTGGGCACGGTGCCCAGCTATGGAAGCAGCACAAGTAGGTGGATCATGGTCCCAGGCCAGCTTTGGCAAAAAGCGAGATCCTACCTGAAAAATAACCTAAAGCAAAAAGGACTAGGGACACAGCCAAATGGTAGAGTGCTTGTTTAGCAAGCACAGACCCTTAGTTCAAACCCTAGTACTGCCACACAAAAAAAGAAAGGCTGGATAAAAAAATAGAAGATTGGACCTAGTGTAGAAAGTTTTTGGATGGTCTGGGAAGACATGTAAGAATGGAGCATGATCATATAATCAAAGTTATGTATGAACACTGTCAGGGAGGAGCTGGACAATTCTTGAGAACTGTCATAAGGTGAGACAGAGTGACACTTTGAGAGGGAAACAGAGTCAGAAGATGTGGAGGAGGGGACCAGAGGGAGTGGATGAGACTTCATGATTTAGAGACCTAAACATTTCCTTCTTTTCTTGATTCAACAGTTTAATCTGTTAGAATTTTACCCCACCTTTTACTTGAATGTGAATAATTTTGGAAGAAGAAAGGCACCTATATGTTCTAACTTTTCCCTTTCTCCTTCTCTGTTTTGAAGACAGAAAAACAATGTCCTGTCCAATGTGTAGCCAAATCCTGGAAACACAGAACAGGAATAAAATGAGGCCTGTGTTCTAAGATTGTACTGGATGCATGACACATAGAATTAAAAAAATAATGCACAAAAAGGTCACTGTTGACGTCATCTAGGGAGATGCTATAGAATGTTTGAAAATTATTCAGTTGACTTAAACAAGTTTGTCAGTGAATCAAGCCAATAAAATAATCCCACTACTAACTATAGCTGTGTGCCAGTTTTCTTCCTCTGTCTTCCATTCCAGAATTAATTGGTTTAGATGATCAAACACTATGTCCCTGTGTTTCTCAAACAAATAACATCTGCATATTTTATATATTCAGGCACCAATTTATTCTTTCAGTTCAGTGACTTATAAAAAATAGGCTATAGAAATTCCTCTCATGTTCTGTTTCAAATGAAACTTCATGGGGACGATGAACAAAAAGAGTGCTCTGGATGAACTGGGGTGGGACAGGGAGATGCAGAGTCACCCCACCACACCTGGGTGCCCTTGAAGTCTTCTCAGAAATGTCAAAGTCTTCAAAGAACACAGTGAGGAAGCAATTGCTCTTCTCAAGTGTTTCCATAGCTCCGTAGTGACTGTGGGATCTTCAATTAGTGTCTAAACATGCACATATGTCCACGTCTGGCCCCCTTTCCAGCCCCACCGTTCCTCCTTTCAGTAAATGATGGCCTCCGAGCACTTTCATGGCAGTTAGGACCCAGGACCCTCAAGTCAAGAAAATTTGGAAGAATACAGGTCAAGAGCCACCACTAGTTCATATTATTTGTTTCAACACCTATATTAAACTGGTCAAACTGGTTTTCTTCTTGAGCTTCTTGGTAAAACTTGGTGTCAGAGTAACCTAAAAAACAGTACATGAAATCCCCTCTTGAAATAATGATGAGAGAGGCTTTGTTTCAATCACGCTTCTTTTTTTCTTGTGTTTTTTTGCTTTGTTTGTAGGTGTTGTGTGGGCTTTTTTTTTTTTTTTTGGTGAGGAGATATTATGAAGAGAATAATAAATTTTCTAGTGTGCTTTTTTAAAATTAAGTGCCTCCTCTTATAAAAATGATTTTTTGTCAGATCTTAAAAGTAAATGTGGAATTTACTTAAAATTGGTTCATCCATCAAAGTCAGAATTTAAAACACAGGCTTTCTCTCTCTCTCTCTCTCTCTCTCTCTCTCTCTCTCTCTCTCTCTCTCTCTCTCTCTCTCTCTCTTTTTCAGGGCTAGGGATCAAACCCAGAGCTTTGCATGAGTTGGGCAAGTGCTCTGCCATTGAGCTACATCCTCAGCCCAACACAGGCATTTTTAGCAGTGCCATTTCAAGCCTAGGATAATTATTCTGGCCAAATAACAATAGCAGCAGATAGTTTTTATTATTACTCTCTATTTTACAGAGGCAGAAAATGAGGCTTAAGGATGTACATATTGGGAAGATATATGCTGTACCAGTAAGTGGTAGAGGCCACATTTGCATTTGAGTCTGGTAACCCCCAGGAGGTGGTTCCTGGCCTCCCTGTAATAAGATGTCTATTAAATCATACTCTTTGGTTGCCTCTGGTTTGAGCCTCTTTCATCTGCACTTGTTTAATCACCTCTTACTTATCAATTTCTTTGGGAAAACTACAGAAAATTGCTATTTCTCCTGTATGATTTCATTATATTTCTAATCCTCTTACAAGGATTTGGCCACTTACAAGAAACTGGAAAATTACAAAAAAATAAACCCTAGATGGATCCCATGAAACAGTGCAATTCAAGTTTTTGTTCTACAAGTCTTTTGGAAACTAATGAGGACTAATAAAGGCCCATTATTGTATTAGTTTTAAAGGATTTAAAGTCATGCTGAACTGAGATGTTTTCTCTGCCAGTTCTAGAAATTTCTGCTTGAAAACATTGGACCTGCTGCCCCCTTATTCATCAGGCCAGAACATCTCTAGGGATGCATGTGTGACTCCGTGGCCTGATTTGCATCTCTATCTGAGGTTATCACAGAGTATTAGCTGAAGAACAGGATAAAACACTTTGGTTCCAGCAGTGTGGGTGAGTGAGGACATATGATTTACATCAAATGCCTCATTGTTTTTCTCCCATCCCTAAATTCAACCCTCTCCAGGCTCACTGTGCTGAATCTGTTCCTGGGCATAGTCACAGCCATATTTAAGAATCAAATCCATTTTTCATTTGAGGATCTTGTTTCCTGACTCTTATAAGTCCATATACCCTGGCAGGCATTTACTTACACAAATGCTGCTTAGAGTACCAAACACATTTTTCCCAAAGTGTGTTACAGACTGTATGGAGTTCCTTCTCCAGTCCAGATAGTAAGTAGCTGTGGACACACAACCCAGGGGAAAGGTGACATTAAGGAACTTAGAAGCACAAAGCTCTCTAACACTGGTAGCATGGTAAAGAGTTTGCAGTTAAAAATGGGGAGGGGGAGATTGGAACATGTTCCACTGAGATGGCACCCATCGACGCTCCTCTACAGCTCAAGAAGGCTCCGTGGCTCCAGAGCACCAGGGGGAGTCAACAGCTCCTATTGGCTTTTGAACTAGAAGGTGAGCAGCTGGGGCTTGTCAGGAGGGGTAATGCTCACTCCAGAGCAAGGCAGGAGGAGGGCCGTGATGGTGAGATGGTGAGCTATCCTGCTGCTCATTTGGAAACTGTTTTCATGCCATGATTGCAGCAGAGAGACCACCTCATATCAAACCGGATTCTACCCCCAGGCAGAAAGAATGCTGGATAGATAGGCAACCAGCAGTCTCTGACCCCACACATGCAATTTCAGCTAATTACAAGCACATTAACTCAAATCTAGATGTTGTTCAGGGGACAACTAAAGCCCTGTAGAAGAAAATTAAACATAAACATTTGCTTCTAAAAGCATATAGCCTCAGGAATAGGAAAACAGCAACATCTGGTGAACTTCCAAAACATTCTAGATATTTCCTTTAATAGCAGTCAGAAGAGACCAGGATGTATACATTTTTGCCATCTCTTGCGTTAGGAAAGGACCTCTGCTTTCACTCTTAACCAACTCATTCAGAATTCACTTCTTCCTCTACTCTGATTTCAGTCTATTAAAAACAAATAAAAAGAGCTAAGCTATGCCAAACTTGCAAGGGTTTTCCAGTGGAAAATATGTCATGCACCTTCATTTTCTCAGGAAGCTGTGAGCAAACCAGGTCTGACAGCTGACCTCAAAAAATGTTTTTCCCTTCATTCTGGGTGGGACAGAGAGGAAAAATTGACTTATGATAATATAGGAGTATTTAACTTCAAAATTCCCCCGGTATTCCCTATAAGTAAAGCTTCTATATGAATATATTCTACCACGGATGGAGAAGGAGTAGTCAAGGATATGGGTTTCTAGCTTGGGTGTTTGGGCAGACAGGAGAAAATGAAAATCTGTTCCATATTAGACATATTTAGCTCATAGTGCCTATGCAAGTAGGAAAGCAAAGCCAAATGAGTGCCTGGCACACAAAGGCACTTTCAGTTGGAGTTACTCTGAAAGTCATAAGGACACAAAGGGCAAAGTGTGGTGCAGACTGATCTTCCAAGAAAAGAGACAAAGGGATTGAAAAGACCAAAGTAAAGCACACCCACAGTGGGCATGCATTAAGACGTCCCTTTGAACACCAACTTAAATATTAATAACAAAAATCAGGACTGAAAAATTGGCACAGTGTATGGGGGGGTACTAGGGAGAGGTGGGAAGGTGAAGAAAGGAGATTAAGGTGACAGTATATGGTTGATGAACTTCATATATCTGTATGAAACAGAACTGAAAAACCTCTTGCAAGAGGGAGGAGGTGGCCCAAACAATGTATACACATATGAGTAAATGTAAAAATGATAAAATAAAAAATTAAAAAACCTCTTGCAATTGCTATAAGTGGGGTGGGGAGGAAGCTGAGGGGGAGAGATGATGGGGGCAATGTAAATAACGTACAATATAAGTCCAATCAGAATTGCCACTCCGAACCCCCCCATATAATGAATATATCCTAATAAAAATTTATAATAAAAAAAAGAAAGACAAAGCAACAAAGGAAAGAACCTTAGTGAATGTCACTCTTCCGGACAGTGCATCTCAAGGTTGAATATGTAAGGTAAGTGTGTCACCCAAGGACCTTATTAAAATACAGATTCTTTCCAGGCATGGTGGTGTACACCTGTCATGCCACGCTCTGGAGGCAGAGGCAGGAGAGTCATAATTTCCAGGCCAGCCTGGACAACACAGTAAGAGTCTGTCTCAAAAAAACAAAAGCATAAATAAAAATAAAATGCAGATTCTTAGGTCTGGGATGAGGCCTGAACTTGGCATTTATAGTAAGAGCTCCCACATATTGGAGATACCACTTGCCTTTGAACAACACAAGGATTTTGAAGATAGAAAACAGGGAAATCAACCTGAGAAAGCATTAGAGATATCAAAAGAGTAAGTAAATGACCAATGACAAAAACAGCCTGAGGCTTTGAAAGCTAAAGGAGGATGTGATCCCATGCTTCAAAGGGACTAAGACCAAAGGGAACATTGAATTGTACAGGTTAAAAAGGCCAGAGGATGACCTTCGTAAACTCAGTTTAAAAGTCTGAAGGCAGATTTCTGTAGCCTTTAAGGAAGTGAGGGTGGTAAAGATGCATTTTATACGCCTTTGCAGAATAAAAATACCAAAAAGCACCCAGCATCTACTTGGAGGTTTCTGAAGGAGAAAGGAGTGGCCCCGTGTTGGTGAGGTCCCAAGTGGTGCTTTGAAACTGCCACTGTTTTTTTTTTTTTTTATTCATATGTGCATACAAGGCTTGGGTCATTTCTTCCCCCTGCCCCCACCTCCTCCCTTACCACCCACTCCGCCCCCTCCCTCTCCCTCCTACCCCCTCAATACCCAGCAGAAACTATTTTGCCCTTATTTCTAATTTTGTTGTAGAGAGAGTATAAGACATAATAGGAAGGAACAAGGGTTTTTGCTGGTTGAGATAAGGATAGCTATACAGGGAGTTGACTCACATTAATTTCTTGGGCATGTGTGTTACCTTCTAGGCTAATTCTTTTTGATCTCACCTTTTCTCTAGTTCCTGGTCCCCTTTTCCTATTGGCCTCAGTTGCTTTTAAGGTATCTGCTTTAGTTTCTCTGCGTTAAGGGCAACAAATGCTAGCTAGTTTTTTTGGTGTCTTACCTATCCTCACCCCTTCCTTGTGTGCTCTCACTTTTATCATGTGCTCAAAGTCCAATCCCCTTGTTGTGTTTGCCCTTGATCTAATGTCCACATATGAGAGAGAACATACGATTTTTGGTCTTTTGGGCCAGGCTAACCTCACTCAGAATGATGTTCTCCAATTCCATCCATTTACCAGCGAATGATAACATTTTGTTCTTCTTCATGGCTGCATAAAATTCCATTGTGTATAGATACCACATTTTCTTAATCCATTCATCGGTGGTGGGGCATCTTGGCTGTGAAACTGCCACTGTTAAAGGACCTTTGTCCTTTGAACATGAAGGTTTAGAAGTAGCAAAGCATCTGTTTAATATGTGGTGTCCGGGTAGAGGATTACCAAAAATATAACAGTAAATCTTTTTGCAGTTGAAACCTGTGAATAATACTCATAAAATTATAGATAATTTATGCAAAGATATGGAGATGATGGAAATATGTAAAAATGACAATAGTTGGATTACTGTGGGACAAGTGACATTTACTATTTTCCTTAAAAAAAATCATGTATCCATGTACATTCTTTGTTTTTTGGTGGTAGTGGGGATTAAACTCATAGCCTCACACTTACTAGGAAGGTACTTTACCACTTACTTTAGCCATGGCCCAAGTCCCCATGTACATTTTTCATTTAAAACATATTGAACAAATATTATGATATAGAACAAAAATCACAAAAAGAACCCAAATCTCTTACTTCTGAGCTACTTGATACAAAATACCAAACCATTTTTCCTTTTCTTTCCCAGACAAACATGGGAACAGCATGATGCTACTATTCTACAATGATATGTATGGACTCACTTATTTCAGATAGTATTATTTTCTTTCTGTATTTATTCATTGCCAAGAAAATAAAGTTCAAGATCTTTTTCTGTTTGTAAAATAATGAATGTTCTTGCTTGACAAATGGGAATCCTTTCCTCTCCTACATTCATTAAATAGTAATGCATTTCTAATTTTCTCCCACTCAAGAAAGCCATATTTGGAAATCAATTAACAAACCCCACAATTCTGCAAAATTGCTTTTAACTGCCTAAGGGGGGAAAAATCCTTTGGCACAATTATATTAACTACAGAAATCTTTCTATGCCAACACAATGGGTCAAAGGTTACTTTCTGAGTTATATCTGAAAGAAAATTATTTAAGAAATTTTCTTAATAATTGGAATGTGGTATTTGTGAATTTATTTACTTAATCATGGACAATTTAGTAGAGTTCACTATATATCTCTATCAACTTTGCTCTGTTAACACCAAAAGTCTAAAGACAACTATTTTCCTGAGATTCTAAATGTCATCAAAAAAATGAAGTGAAAAATGACTCAAAAAGACCTGCTACAGAGAGGCAAAAGAAGCAGTTTTCCCTGGCATGTGCAGAGCTGTTAACACATCCCTGCTATAGACGTCATCATTCATCATGGTAACTATGTAAAAAGGTCAAAGCGAAAGTCTTTGCCTTGGATAAGGCTTTGACCTAAATTTTTGTCTGAGATACTGCATAGAGTTTTCCAAATATCTTACTTCTCACTTTTTATCATGCACGGAAAAGCATTATCAGTGAAAATTGAAAGGAAAAAAAAGATTACAAAGTAAAGTCCTCCTTTACTGTCATGTGTTTTACTACCCTTTACAGTTGACAAAATGTTTTCTTGTTTTTCTATTTAACTTTGTAGAGGAAAGGGGCTTCAGATTGGATATAACTTGTGTACTCCCATGAGTTTCAGACACATGGCACACACCTGTGAACTGGAGAGGAGAGGATGCCTGAAATCTGCCTTTAGCGACTACCAGAAATGGATGAGTGGGTAGGGAATCAACTCTACAGAGGAAGGAATGGTGCAGTGGAAATCCAGGGAGGAAAAGCCAGAAAAACATGACCCACCTCTTCTAGGAGTGATTTTTTACCCAGTGCAATTAATATATTTTCGGATGAAACTTTTCTTAGTTACTGAAATACAGACATAAATTTCATTATACTAGATTTTTAAATGAGTAAATTTGCAATTCCAAAAAATGTTATATGCCAGTTGCTATACATAACAAACTAAAACGGAGTAAAAGTATCAGGAAGAGAATATTATTTAGAGTGATAAGATGAAATGTAAAAAAAATCTCTTCCTACTTAATTCATATATTTAGAGGTTTCTAGACATTTGCTTGCCATGCAGTAGGATGTTGGTATGCAGGTGAAAAAGCTCCATTCTTCTGAGTGGTGAAGGAAGAGGTCTGGAGCCTCGAGGGAATTCTCTATTGAATAATTCATGATTAGATTTACTCAACTGCTATGAAGAAAATGAAGAGTAGATCAGATGACAAGATCCAAATAGTGTAAAGAATCTTTTCAAGTTGCATGAGGAAAATATGTTTCTTCTTAAGAAGTACTTGAGGTAAACTGCAAACATGGAAAGGCATGACTAGTTTCATCATGGGCTGTAGCATTTGTTTCTTATGAAAGTGGAAGAAAACTACTACAGAGCACAACCCCAACCCTACCCTCACCCCAACTGGCATCTCTGAGTTACCATAAGGAGACAGGAGAGTCATCAGACTGTTTAACATGGTAACTGAATGTCCCACCAAGACCAGTTTTGCAGGTGCTGTGTTGTAAACAGCAAGCACAGAGGTTGAGTGGCATTCCATTCAATTCTTACTCAAGCAGACAATATTCAGCATTGTCTAAGGACCAGAGTTAGATTTCATTATACCGAGTGATTACCAAATTATTTGTACAATCTAATTTTTGACATTTCCCACTTTCCACACAACTTTTACAAATGTGGTTGCTATCTCAATTCCTTCTTTAGCTTACTTGATTCTTAAAACTGATGCTTAAAAGAAAACAAAAGAAACTCTTAAATGAACACTTGCTAGTAGATTCGGTTGAATGGAGCTCTGAGAGCTCCATGGTGAAGGACACCTCATCACTTGAAGAATACATAAGTGCATGATTTATAGAGCCTATTATCTGTGGGCCATATCTGTGTTCTGGAAAGACATCAAATAGAGATTTTTAGTGAGATGTTCTAGGAAAGCAATGGACAGTAAGAGATGGAGCATCTGTCTGAAGATTTGAGCAGTGGTGGAAGGGACTATTAAAGGTCAGACAATAGAGGGGATAAGGAAACCCAGTGAATTGCATAGGTCTTCACTGTTAAAGCCTTCCTGTCCATCACCCTTTATCCTTGGTTTTTGGTCACTTCCCTAACGCAGTTCATCCTGCCAACAGCCAGTAGGGAATATCCCAGGGACAAACATAGACGCTAATGCTTGGAAGTCCTGGCGGCAGTGAGACCAGGTTAGGTTGCAGTCGGGCCTTTTAAATCTCGATGAAGAATTTTTTTCTGCTCAATAGCATATTCATACCAACTGAACAGGAAACAGATAAGTTCAGTGCAAGTTCAGCTTCTACCCCACCTCTTCCCTCTGCCATTCAGTTTAAGACAAGCTGCAGGACCCAAACTTAGTTTCACATTACACCCACACACACTTGGTCTCGGTAAAGCAAGGTCAGCAGACAGTATAGAAAACAAAATACAAATCAGGGCTCTTTTGTGGATACTGTCAGGCACTCTAATCACAGGCAAATGTTACCTCTGAGGGTTGTGATCTTTGGCTCCCCTCCTCTCTCTACCTTAGAGGGCAGGTAGGTGGGGAGCACAGGACCCTCAACATCATGGGCCAAGCATGCTCATCACATTCTCAGTGACAAACAGCCTCAAGCGACAGTGTAACAGCAAAAGCAGATGGAAGTCAGAGTTTTAGTCATTTCCCATATTTTTCCACTTTTATTTTCAAGACAAGAAGACTGTTGATACTTGAAATGAGATGTCAGTGGGCAGCAGGGTTCTCACTTTAAAGAAAGTGAGTGTCTGAAAGCATGATCTAATGAGGAAGGATGTCATTTACAGAAGCAGTGATGGACCGGGCATGACAAAACTCAGATTAGATCACACATGTGATAAACAGAGATGCAGCAAAGTGCAAGGAGGACCACAGCAGCATTTCCAAGTTTCCTAATACAGAAAAGGACTTCCATGGTCCAACAAATTAGAGGAAAATGGTACAAACTGGAAACAAAGATTGATTTCTTTTTTTGTGAAAGATTTCTCAGAGCCTGAGTATGCTATCGTACATTGCAAATTTCCAAGAAGCTATTATAGTTTATACTCTCTCTACAACAAAATTAGAAATAAGGGCAAAATAGTTTCTGCTGGGTATTGAGGGGGTAGGGGGGGAGAGGGAGGGGGCGGAGTGGGTGGTAAGGGAGGGGGTGGGGGCAGGGGGGAGAAATGACCCAAGCCTTGTATGCACATATGAATAATAAAATTAAAAAAAAAATTTCCAAGAAGCAATTACACTATTACTCATGTTCAATTGTCTAGCTATTTCATCGTTTACTTAATTGTTTTATTTAACTATTACCTGTTGGCAGGCATTTAAAGTTGAATGGCTTTTATTCTTGTTTTAGCTAATAAAGAAATACCAAAATAAATAAGCCACACAGATTTGAATGTTTCTGGGTATGCCCGTTTGATAAATTCCAAAAAATAAAACTTGTAAGTTCAGAGTACATACGTTTTTAAGTTAGCTAGATATTGTTAAAATTTGTCCTTTAAAAAGTTTATGGAAGACAAATTGCATCAGGACTAACCACACTTAAGAGGGCCTGATTCCTCTCACACATATCACTCTTGACTGTTCCACTAGAAAGGACCACATCATCAAATTACTTTAACTTTGTTGAAAGCCTTGCCTGGTGTTTTTCCCTCCTTTCTTTGTGTTCTGAATGGCACTTCTCAAGTGCTTATTTTCCTATATGAACTCTAGAATAAGTTTGAAGAAATGTAAAAAATTTAGGGAGAATTGATGTCTTTGTGATCTGGAATCTTCTATCCAAGAAGAGGACATACCTTTCTGTTCATTCAGTTTCTTTTAATTTTCAGTAGAATTTTGTCATTGTATTTATGTAGCTTTTGCACACTTTGATTTTACATTATTCCTAAGAATTTTATCTTTTTCTTTCTCTTTATAAATGAGACATCCCCTTCTAATATATTTTCTAACCAGTTGTGTAAAAACAAAATCTTGATTTTTTTTGGCTTATTAATTGTAAATGTCTCCTAGTTCTCTTATTGATTTAAGTTTTTCCATTGATTATTCTGAATTTTTTGGGTATAAGCATGGTATATGCAAGTAACCATCGTTTTACTTCCTTATTTCTAATTTTATATTCTGATATTTTATTTAATTTCATTGGTTAGTATCTCTAGAACAGAATATGTGCATATATATGATTTTATATATCATGTTAGATTCTATTGCCCATTTGTAAACCCAACTCCTAACATTATTACATTGGTAAACATCTAGACAGTAGAATACTGTTGTTTTCCCTCTTACAGTGATATCTCACTGTCCTAATACTCATCTTTTCTACATTACCTTGTCATCCTACCTTTAAGGACAAAAGGAACAGCAAAGCAGTTCTTTCCTGTATACCAGTTTTTCCTTAATTGCCTAGCTAGACAGTTTTGGCAGATTGCATTTAAATTTCACAGTTCCATAGAGAAATTACAGTTCCAGGAAGCTTAACAAACCCACTGGCACTTTTTAAGCATTCTGTGGGATTTTTAACAAATCTCCTCCTTTATTCTTCAGTTGCTTGAATTCCTATGTGAAGTATTGAAACAGAGCCCTAGAGTAATAAGATAATGAAATAAGAAATTATTTTCTGTTGTATTCTCCAAGATGTAAGAAAGAAGTATTTTTCATTCTCCATCTTAAGACAATAGCCAGTTTTAAGTCCCAGTCTAATCTCTACCAAAAGAATTAATTTGTTACTTTAGTGTTCAAAAATAGATGCTGCGAGGCCCCCTGACAACAAGTCTTTACTCGGGCTTTGTTTGGAAATCTAAACTCATTACCAAAGAGTTCAGGTAGAAAAAATAAACTGTTCTGCCATGGAAAGAATAACTATTCTATGACAGAGAAGAGGGCAATTTGGACATGTGTTCCCTCCTATACAAAAATCCTGCCCCACTTCCATGGGGTGCTTGATGAAGACTGGATGTCTCAGCCCTGTTTTCTATAAAGCAGAGCCTGGGACAAACGTTAAGGTGGAAAAACTTTATTTAGGAGTTGTGAGCTTGGGCCAGTGAAGGTCAGGAAAAAAAGGGAGGAGAGGCTTGGTAAGATGTGAGACTGTGGTGCAATGAGTTATTTAGCTGGATAGCACTTCCCAACCCATGAAGAGAGAGTGCAGGTTGTTCCACAAGTGTGTTCTCTTGGTATGAGGGTCTTCCCCAGTAACGTTTGCAAAGAGGGACCATACCTTGTAGCAATCTACAACAACAAAAACAAAACAAAACAATAAAGAAACCCAAACCAGGTAATTTGGCCTCTTGCTATGGTTTGAATAAGGGTAGTTTCCCATAAGGTCCATATGTTAAAAGGTTGGAGCCCAGGGTATGGTATTGGGAGATGGTGTGGACATTTAGGAAGTGGAACCTAGTGGGAGGCATTTAGGTTATTGGAGCATGCCCCCAAAGAGATTGTGGGACCCTGCCCATCCTGTCACTCTCTGTGCTTCCTGGCCCAAAATATTAGCAAATAATTCTATATTTATACTCCTGCCATGATATATCACCTTCACCAGAGGCCCAAACTAATAGGGCCACTTGATTTTGGATTTGAACCTCCTCTTTTTACTCCATAAGTAGTCTGTGTCCAATATTTTACTGTAGTACACAAAGCTGACTAGTCCAGATTCATCCTATCTCCCATTGGTTCACTCCAGGGTGAACCAGTGCCCCTGACCTTCTGTATTCACCACCAGCTAGCCCTCCTTTGATAGCATTAGAGAAGTCAAATCCCTTATCTGGCCAAGTGGTGCATCATTCAAACCTGAAATGGAAGGGAAATAATCTTTAAAGTGAGGCACCAGCCAAGTGAGATGAAGAAGGAGGCAACTGGGAGAATCTGAAAAGATGTGTGTTCCCACAGAGTGATGGAGAACAGCAACAGTAAAGACAGTGACATGCATGCTTCAAAGTCCTGTATTTCATACAAGTCCTTATATGATCCTAGCAATCCAAACTGTGATGGCTTAGAGACTTGAAGCTCAGAATCAGACTTAATTTGATGATTTTAAAGTAAAGCAATGTCACTTACCATTAAAAGTTGGAAAGAAAATGCAGTCATACTATGAAAAATATAACATAATCACATAGCATATAGCAGCTATTCATTTTATTAATTTAAATTTCTTTCAAGTTCCCACTACCCTTTCTAAAACAGTGTATGAACAGGAAAAAAAAGAGAATTGTGTTGATATTTCTCACTTTGAATTTAGAGGAAGAAAATAAAAATATCATGAACAGGACTTACCTATATCTGTTGCCATCCTTGCCCTCATTTAACTTTGAAACGCAACCTCTGCTTTCTAAGGAGGAGGAGTGACTTAGTTCAGATTCTGTTGAGAACATCATGTGTGCCAGACATCATGTAAAACACTTTCACTTATCTTATTTAAGCCTCATAAAAAACCCTTGTGGTAGTATTTCTTGCCTCCATTTATAGAATATAAATGTAGAAAATGGGATCTAGAGAAATTGGGCAGCTCACAGTCATACCGTTTGTAAGTAGCACCTATAGAACTTAGAAGGGTCAGGGGAGACAGAGGAGAAGGAGGAAAAGGAGGAGGAGAAGGATACAAATAGGAGGAGGAAGACCAAAAACAAGAAATCATTACTGTTCATGAAACTATCAAAATTATTAGGAGCTACATAGTCTCTTTTCACTTGTCTGCTATGAACTTTAAGAGAGAGTCACTAATTTAATACTAACTTCACAATCAATATAAAGTCAGAATTTATCATATGGGGCACATTTTTCTCAGCAAGACATTAACATTTAAAAAAACAGAACTAACACTAACTCACAGATTTTTCTCACAATCTAAACTAGTTAATAAATGTGTTATCTGGAGAGGTCAATTGCAGAACACAGCCAGACTCAGAAATTGTAGCCTTAGGATTTTATGGAGTTAAATATTCTCTGTTCACTGCAGATAAATACAGTATTCTCAAGTGAAAGACATCCTTTCTGGATGCTGCCCTATTTTTCAATATTTATTGCACATGTACTTTGTGTCATGTTATGAAGTTTATTATAGAGATTCATCATTATTGGATAGCATGCTGAAAATGGAACTTTGTTTTCTTCTGCATTTATCTAGACAGGACAGTCACAAACATGTTAATTAATCTGAGCCCAGAAAATGAACCAAAGAATACAAAGCTATCATTAATATCTAACACTAAGAGAGAAGTTTCTATTTACATAATTACCTAACACCATTTTTGTCTCACACTTGATATGGCATAGAACAGTCACTAGAATTTTTTAATTATTTTTTAAAATAAGGACTAAAGACACAGTTTAGAGGTAGATCACTTGCCTAGCATGTGTTTGGCTCTGGGCTTGAAACCTAGCACTGTGAACAATATCCCTAAAAAGAAAAATGTCTTTAACTGTAATAAGATTGTTTTAGAACTAGGCTTAGAATTCTTCAAGGAAAACATTTAACCTTTCAAAAAAAGCAGTAAAGGTTTTGATTTTTATATACATGTCTGGAGAATGAAGTGCCTTCTTTGTTATCAAAAGCTATATTGCCCTTCCTGCTCAGCCATGAAAAGTTTGAACAAATACAGGCAGACATGCATGAATGCATTAAATTTGAGATATTGCTCTTTCCTAAGTCCAAAATAAAAGTAGTTCTTATTCACCTCAAGCAATTTATGCCAAATTTTCCCAACAGACACAAAAAACTCAACTCCTATATGATCCCCAGGATTCTGATGTGTTTGTGATAGAACCAGGAATCAGATTTTATTCTTTCAGATTTTTCTGTTATTTATTATGAATGGTATGAAAAAAGAATGTAAAACAAATACACTAAAAAATTAAAATGTAATAAAAAATCTTTTTTTAATATTTCCTCTATAGTGATTTTTCTAAACCACAATGATCACATTGCTCCTTCAGTTAAGACCATTTGATGGTTTCCTATGGCTCTTGTCTAACCAACCCGTCAGCTTATTTCTGGCTACATGATCTCTTGAGCTAAATTCTAGCCAACCCTCTTGCCTCACCTCTCATACAGCACCATGCTGTCTCTTACCTTTTGGTCTCAGCATATACTATTTCCCTTTCACGTGATGCTCTCTCCTCCCTGACTTGAATCCCTGCTCTCCTGCAGGTCAGAGCTCAGCTGTTATAGCCTTCAGGCTATTTCCCCTGAAGACTGTACCTTACAGGCTTTTCCAGCATTCTCTATGAAGTCACTAACTTGTCTGTTCACTTCTCACTCTCCCCCTTTTCACTGTGAGTCTCTCAAAGGCAAGAATTGGCAATTTGTACGGTGTTTTATTCCCAGGGCCTGAATTAGTGCTTGAACTATAATGGCCTCTTATTTGTTCAGAATGAATGAAATTCTTACTATCCTTAAACTAAGAGGTTAATATGTGACAGGATAATTTCCAAATTTTTTTATCAATCTGTGACAAAGTAATCATGTGTGATGAGCCATCTCCATTCTGACTGGTTCTGTGGGTTAATTTACTTCACATGTGTTATGATGAAGGCTCAACACCTCAGCTTTAAATTTCTAGTTCTCCTGGAATGAAGCATAGCTGGCTGGGTTGTGACCTTAGGAAGTTACTTCACTTTTCTGTTCCTGAGTTTTGTCATCTGCTAAATAAAATGCATATAAATCCTTTCTCGTAATGTTTTGAGGACAATTGTACATTGTTAAAACACAAATGATGCTTAGAAATAGGCCTGATGTGTAATAAAAGTACCATCAATGTTTGCCATTATAATTAGTGTTTGTCACAAGCAATGGATTGCCAGTAAGTCTTGTTTTATTTGGAGGTTTTCATCTGTGCAATTACTTTACTATCTTTCCTTCTTCTTTCCTCTTCAGCAGAATGACAGAATTGAAATACACCATCTCTCAGGTCCTTCCAGAAATAAAACAGATGACAAAATGTGAGTAGAGAACTAGATGTTTGCAATAACCCTCAGTGAAAGGCAGGCAGGGTGAGAAAAGGGTGTCAAGGTTGGCATCTGGTGAATATGAAGAACAGGGAAGTTTGAAAACATTTCAAACTTCTTTTTCCAAAAGAGAAGTTAAGCAGGGTTGAAGGCAGGAAAGAAAACTAAACAAACAAACAAACAAAAGTCCAACAAGAAGCATTGTGTCTTCATTTTTTTCTAAAAATAGCTGTCTTAGAGGAGATACCCCTTAAGATAAATTTAGCCTTTTGTAATGCTTGTTCTAGGCACAGATAGAAGCAGACAATGAAACAGTTGGTCTCTACTCTCACCATGGAAATAGCTGTCAAGTAAGTTTTGTCATTTAGGATTGCATTTGGCTACATGGAAGAGAAACCAAATGGAGTGGCCCAAACAATCAGGAAGTTAAGATCTCATTTTACTAATGATGAGCCATCCAGGGATGAGACAACTGTTCAGGGAACAAGCCTCCTTCTGTATCATGTCTTCTCATCCTTAACATGTAACCTTTGTCTTTGTGGTCACAAGATGGCTCCTGAACCTTTAGGCAAAAAGTCAGCAGAGCAAGCAGGGAAAAAAAGAGAGGACAAAGAACCAAAGACCCTTGCTAGCTCACTTTCCCTCCTTTTGTTAGAAAAAAGGAAGGTTTTATTTCCTGGAAGCTCTATTCGCTAAATTTCCTTTCACATTTTATTGACTAAAATTGGGTCACATGGCTGACCTTAGCTGCAAATAATTCTAAGCACATTTCCACTCAATGTGAGAATTTTATTTTTTTACTAAAGAATATAGAGGATGTAGACATTGTATAGGAAACTAGCATGTTTATTTACCACCTGCCTCCTGATCAATAAAGTCAATTAGGCTTGACTACCAAATAATGAAATGTATACTGTGTATTTTGTTTGGTGACAGTTATAAGTAGATTAATTAGATTAACACAAATAGACTGACAACAAAACAACAATCTTACATTGCTTAGAAATTAGTTAGAAAATTAATGGGTTAGACTTCCTTTTCCTCCTGCTACTTCATCTCCCTTTTTATTACATAAAAAAAAAATTACTTCTGAGTCATAAAAACTTTCTGAAAAGATTTGTATGTAATGTTATTTAACATTTTTTCAAGTTAACAGCTTTGAAGTTTTCCTACTCATTTTTATCAGATTTCCATCGTAACACATTTCTAGTTAAATCTATCACATTGTTTCTCAATTTTCTTTCCTTTCCACCATCACTATTCTGAGAGTGAGGGAAGCAAATGTGCCAGATCGGATCGTGGGCTATCACAATTACTCCTTTGTCCTTTCAACAGCTTGTGATACATATTCTAAAATATAGGATGGCTCAGTGTAAAGAATACACAGGATATATAGAGAAAAATCTTCTCTCTATAAAAATCTTGTGTTGAATTTAAAAAGAAAAGAAGTGAGAAAATTTGAAAGCCAGTGAGTTTCCTATGTAATAGTCTCACACTGAATTCAAAATATTTATACAAGGTCATCTAGGAGACAGTCAAAAGATAATCAAAAGAGATAGCCCTAAATATTCAAGGCTGTAAATTTTTTAAAACATGAAAATATCCAGGAAGTTCAAAGTCAGAATTCTCACAGCAAAAATTGCCCTCAGACTTCAAAAGTCAAAATAACATCATAAAAAAAGGAGAGCCACTTGGTATGATCTTTACAGATAAGTTAAGAACATATTTTAAGCCATTGGTCACGTTCGTGATCATTAATTTAGGCAAATTTTCATGTGCAAATCAGGGATTATCCAATGGGCTACAAGTGCTCTTTACATAATACCTAAAATTATAAAAGATAAAGGGATGATGATCACATTGTAAACTGATCAGGATTTTAGCCTAGGAGGAGAAAACCTATTTAATTACTGTTATAAATCAATTCCATTAATATAGAAAAGTTTTCAGGCTGTTGATAAACAGACAAAGCAACCTATAAGACCATAGTTTGCAACTCATACATATGCAAATTACAAAAACCACTCAAATCATTCCATTCAATATACAACAAGATGAGCAGGTACCTGAGCTCAGGAAAGATGAGTCCTGCCCTCATGCCTTCAAGAACAAATAATGGGCTGGGATGTAGCTCGGTGGTACAGCGCTTGCCTAGCATACGTGAGGCCCTGGGTTCGATCCCAGCACCAAAAAAGAAAAGATAAAAAAAAAAAAAGAACAAATAATTATTTACACTTGTTCTTGCTGTTGTATTGTCTATTAATCTTTAGATATTCTTTTGAATTGCTGAGTACAACATTTTTACTTTCCCATTCTATCATCTGTAGGCAACACATGTCTACTTTGCAAAATAACTAGTCAATTTCCAAGATCAGTCAAAGGCAATAATGACACATTTGCCCATAGTGCATGCTGGTATAACTAACTGAAGCCAGCAGCAAGGAAATCAAGGAGCTTACTCTGTTAGTAAAGATAGGGGAAAACTGTGGGAGCTTCTAATAAGGCATGAGTCCATGGAAAGGAATACATTTGAATAAGAGGTAGAAAAACTGCAATCAGTGGGAATAAAAATTCACAATCATCTTTTCTTTCTTTGAAGGTACCAGGGATTTGAACTCAGAGCCTTGCACTTACTAGGCAGACTTTCTACCACTTGAGCCATGCCCTCAGCCTGTTCACAATTATCTTTTAATAAGCTGAACAAAATAAAGCATACCAGTAGGATGAGAGAATCCCTCCTTATCCACTGGCAACTACATGTGTTTGTGGGTTCTCCATATTCTCTGCTATCTAGCAAAACATCCAAGAAGACAGTTTCAAAGGAGCCCAGACCCTTGAACCACTGTTGGAAAACAGGCTGTATTTGCAACCTGTTGAGTTGCAATTAGGTTTGAACTAGCTTGTGTGTGTTCTCATATTTCTCTTCATTTAGAAGAATGAATATTGGGTCACATGGGTGAAAGTGAAAATCTTTTTTCCCCTTTTATCTCTTTCTCACTTTTTAATTAAAAAAAAAGTAAAAGAGTCTACCAATTTAGAAAATGAAGAAATAGTGTGGCAGGTCATATATAAAAAATGTTGCCTGAGTTCATTCAGCAAATATCTATTAATCACCTGCTAGGTGTCAGGTGCTGTTCTAGGTACCGAGCACATCGAAGAGCAAACAGATGAAGAGCACTGCTCTAGACATGTGTACATCTCTCTACCCATTGCCAATTATCTCAAATGAACACCTTTAAATTTTTTTTCTTTTCATCAAATATTTCAAAAAAGAATGTACTTATCCAATAGTGCAAATGTTATGTTCAGCAAGATCTTTATGAAGTGTCATTACTCTCTTCACCCCCACCTGCCAAAAGAAGACTTACTCAATATATGTATATGTTAATTGCTGTGAAATCAGAATTTTGACTCTGAGTGGTTATAACCATTTATGTTCGGTACCCCAAGTGTTTAAAAGGGGTGCTGTCACTTGATCCCATTAAGTGTTTTTTTTTTTTCAGGAAGATGAGAGAGCGATAAAGTACCCATACATGAAAATGATAAAGTAAATGAAAATTCCAGGGCAGTGCAGCAAGAGGATTTATCCCTCCCTGTGGGTACCTCGAGTAAGTCTCTGGTTGTATTTTGAAAAGAAAGGCAGGACTGGCAGAGTAGCTCAATTGGTAGATTGCCTGGCAGGCAAGCATGAAGCCCTGAGTTCAAACCCCAGTACCACCAAAAAAAAAGAAAAGAAAAAAGGGTAGGGGAAGACCTTTGAACTAATGCCTCACAGAACTAAGACTGCTAACTACTCCTTAGTTTTATTTTGAACCTCAGGAGCCTGGGACAAGCTAAAGTTCTTAGAGATTTTCTTGTTTAGCTTTTCCTCCTCCTCTTCCTCCACCTCCCCCTCCTCTTCCTGTTCCTCCTCCTCCTCCATCTTCTTCTTTTTTCTCTCTCTCTCTCTAGCTCTCAAGTGAAGAAATCCTATTGTATGGAACTTCCTGAAGAATCCAAATCCACTGCCCAGCTGAGGTTTCATCTTAAAATGGTATCTGCTTAAGTCATTTTCAAGATCTGGGACAAAACTCTGGGAAGGAGCTAAGTGGTTTCAACCTAGACAGGATCTTTTGGATCTTGGATCCTTAACCCAAATCTAGCTCCTGGGGCTGTGAGGGTGCAGAGGAGGTTGTTTTAGTACCCTTTGCTAAGAGATGGAATCAGGGTCTGGGATTTCACTGGCATCCATCAGCACAGGCTGAAGGAGCATACCATATCATTTAAAAGAGGCAAGTGTCTGAGAGACAAGTAAATTAACTACCTTTCTTCTAAACTCCAAAATCCTCTCTAAGAATCAGAGACAAGAAAAGACATTGGGAAACTGGTTATGTGATTTCCTTAAGTGTGTTTAAAGAAGGAAAAGGAAGATGTGTCTTATTGCAACACATTGCTTTGCTTATTACTATTAAACATGCCAGGTTACATTTTAATGTTCCTATTAACTTCCTCATGCTTTGTTCACAAGGTAACATCCTGCTGAGAAGCTTGGGTATTTGTTCTCCTTCAACATGGGAAGAATAAATTAGCTGGTAGGTGAACTCACTCTTCTGAAACTGGCTGCCTGTTAAGATTGGAATTCATAGACTAACTCTTGCTCTTGAATGTTAAGTTCTTAGAGACACCTTGTCATATGTTTATTCTACATCAAAGAAAGATCGAGAAACTGGAAAAAAGCATTGGAACTATTAACGTAACAGAATATTTTGAATTACGTACATGATGTTTTGAGGCATACTGACTTCATTTTTATAAATTGATATTCAAATTAGTAGACAGTTGATTTCAGGTATATACATATGTATGTATGTTTGAGGGATGGTGGCAAAAAGTAGATGTTGGAGAATATGCTCTCATAAAGCATACAGAATAGTAAGAAGTGAATATTGAAAATAATATCAAGAATAAATCCACCATTTATTTGGTGTCTGCTCTACACCATCTCATTTAACCTGAATATCTCCCTCACTTTCTAGATATGTAAACAGGAGCTCATATTGGTTGAACAAGCCTAGATTCTGGACCAGACAGTTAGTAATTCAAAGGACATTAGAGTGTTGGTGTATCTGATACCATAACCCGTACTCTTTCAAATATGTTACAAGCCTTTCCATTCCAAACTCATCTGGTTCAAGATAATCCCTATAAAAGGGAACAGAAATGTGGGCATTACTGAGAATCGAGACTTTGGATTACACAAAGTTAAAGGTAATGTCACCACGTGAGACTGAGTGTGGGCAAAGTTGCATAGTGGTGAGGAACAAGTAATCGAATACTATAAAGTTCAAGTGGAGAGTCATACAGAGGAGGTGAATAAGATCACAGTACATTAAATGTGTGTATGGAAATGTCATAATGAAACACCTTACTTTGCATAAGTGAAACAATTTTAAATGAAGAGGAAGGCTGCAGCAATAAATAACATTAATACAATTGAGGAGAGAACTTTTTTAGATAAGAGGAGAGCTGATAGGATAAAATTAAATAAGACTTGAGACATTGTTGTAGGACCTAGCTCATCCAACGTCAATTAAGTTAACTTTGGAGCTTCTAATTTCCTCAAGTCAGCATTCTGTTCTACCAGGAAAGTGCCCTCCCCATGTCTGCTGCTGCTGAGCCCAAGGGCTTTCCCAGGGAGTCCATAGGTGCAACAGGCCTGTCTTCTGATCTGAAGACCAGCATTCTAAATGGAACCCAAACCTCCTCAGCAGGTTCTGACCACATAGGAAACCTAACAAACAGAGCAGCACAGAAGATCCAATTTTTTTGAGCCCTATTTAAAAAAACTCTCATCCTACCTTCCCCTAGATGCTGATTGGACAAGGAGACCCAAATCTCACACCATATATAATCTATTCTCTGATGCCAAAGAGGCCAGCAGGAGCTCCTGTATCAGAAAGTGAGCATTTCAACAGAATCAGGGTGACTGATTTTATGACCTGTCTATCATGGGCCAGGCAGTAGTCTTCCTGTCTCCATAGGCAGAAGCTGCTCATGTAGATAGAGATTAGAACTACCGCTTCTGGATAGGGCAGCTGCAAAGAAAAAGGGCAAAGGAGAGAAGACACATGCATACTGCAACATGCCTCTGCTTGCCCCGTGACTCTCTTCACAGGAGGATCACGGGTAAAGACATGTTTTGATCATGAGTAAAGACATTCCTGCTTCCTCATCAATTAGGTAAATCAGTCTTCCTCCTGCCAGGCAAAGTAAGTGGTGGACAGAGAAGCAAAGTTCAGTGCTTTGTTACTCAAAGTATAACCTCGACCAGCACAATCACCTGAAAGATTTATAGAAATGTAGACTCTTTGTGGGGTATAGCAGCACTTGCCTATAATACCAGTTCTCCAGGAGGCAGAGGTAAAAGGATTGCAAGTTCAAGGCCAACTTAGGCTACATAGTGAGACCTTGCCTCAGAAAAGCAAGGACTGGGGATTTAGCTCAGAGGTACAGTGTGTACATTGTGTGCTCTGGGATCAATCCCCAGCACTGAAAAATAACAACAAAAATGTTGAATCTTGGGTCCCTAGCACTTTTGAACAGAATTCCCAGGTGATTTTATGCACATGAAAGTTTGAGTAGCAGGTGCTTTTCAGAAGTCCTGCCCCAGAGATCCCAGAACAGAGCAAAAGAGTTTCCCCAACAGAACTTAGAGTGACGGTCGGGGGGCCATAAGACCATCTGCATATGCCTCTGTACTCCCATAATGAAGTGTCACATTAAGTAAAATCACACTGAACTTAAAAATTCTGGAATTTTAAACTAGAACTATAATTTTAATTGTTTTAAGAGAAATGAACTCAGTAAATTTTGGTCTGCTTTTGTTGAGCCCTTGTCAAGGAAAAAAAAACAAGAAAAGATAACACAAGGAAAAAAGCAACAGAATATGACGATTACACTTCTTTTGGAAGCCTCAGTTTGAAACCTCTCAGGAAGGGAGAATCATTCTCAAACAAAAAGATCCATATGACAAATCACATGAAGAGTTCTTGTAGCCAACTTCTGGCCTCACTGAAACCTTGCCATGTGATCTTTATTTTATAAGCAACTTAGAGTTGGAAATTCAAGCTGAGAGCCCTCTCGAGGGGAAGTGTAGAGTTTATTGGCAAATTCTTCTGTATACAATTGAACTTTAAACAACTCAGGAATTCATGGTACCCATCTACTGTGCAGTTGAAAATCTGCATGTACTTTTTCTTTTCTTTTCTTCCCTTCCCTTCCCTTTTCTTTCCTTTTCTTTTTGGCAGTACTGGGGATTGAACTCAGGGCTCTGCACTTGCTAGGCAGACATTCTTCCTTTTAAACCATGTCCCCAGTCCTTTTGCTTTTCATGTGTTTTTCAGATAGGGTCTCATATTTTTACCAGGCCAGCCTCAAACCATGACCCTTTACCTGCACCTACAGAGTGAAAAGGATTATAGATGTGTGCCACCATGCCTCGTCCTTGTACAGAACTTTTGACTCTCCAAAAGCATTATTACTAATGCCTGCTATTGTCAGGGAACCAATACCTTACAGTCAATTAACAAACTTTTGTGTGTTCTGTGCATTATATACCATGTAAAATACACGAGAACCTTGAGATTGCTTTTTACTGGGCTACAAAATTTACTAGGCAGACAAACTGCTCACTTGGAAATAATTAGCCTCACGTGGCATCTTCAGTGGATACTTTGTAATACTTGTGCTCACCTCAACAGCAGTGTGAGGTGGCTACAAAATTATTACAGTAGTACAGTATCACTATAATTCATTTTGTTCAGTTATGATCAATGCCACATCTTTACCTTTGCTCACTTCTCTGTCCACTGTGAATGGCAACACATCTACTCTGTGCCTTTTTTTTAAATGAATTTTAAGCATTTATTATAGCTTTGTGTAAATATCACAGTATTAAATGATAAACTAGACTATTATCTGCATATCTTTTAGCATTCGTGGCATAACTAACTTTTCTTAATTTATTCAATATTTCTAGGCTACATAGTTAGTCCACAAGTTTTTTTCAAATTGTTACAAAACTCAAAAAACCCACATGGAATCACACAGTTCACCCATATTGTTGAAGGTTCAGTTGTGTTGAGTGAACCACAGTTATTTGCTCAATTCTTTAATAACTGAAACATGAATTCTATTTAATTTTCTATCCCAAAAGGTGGACAGAGATGCAATCAGTTTTGTGATTTTTCACATATAATCATGACCAAAGAGTGTTTTAACCATGCTTATTGGTGCAACCTCAGGGTCAATGATAAATTTCTGCCAACAAGAAGCTCTCCGCCCATGACCACAATCTGCTATGTGTTTGAGATGTCTAAACCTCAGGCTGCCATGGTGGTTTCCATTAATCCTTTAAATATTTAGCAGAAATCACCCGACTTTGCCCACACCATACTCTATTTTCTTCTCTGATACCTGTACAACTTGTAAGCTGTTGGCTGTAACCTTCAATGGCACACATGGGAAGATGATGCCTCTCAGGCTAGTGTGTGCTTGCAGAGAGAGTAGAAAGAGTGGTTATTGAGTAAGAAGGGAGATCACTGGTTTTTGCTGCCCAGAACTGAAATAGTATAAACTAACACATCAAAATGAGCCTTTCAGGTGACTTAATATTCCACTCCATTTCCTGTTCAGTGTTCAAAACATTCCAATATTGTTTCTGGTTTTTTCCAGTTAAAAAAGAAGTCCAGTAAAAATTTATTCCATAGAAAGTATCCATTACAATATGATAAATAGCCTTTTTTTGGGCAACAGCCTATGTTTATAGAAAATCTGTCAGATATAACCTCAAGTATTTCATCAGTATACTATTTTAGAAGCACCTAGTTGAGAGAAGAATATGCAATTTTGATTTGCTATTTTTTTTCTTAAAATGGAAATGTCAGGGGCCTAAATTACTTACAAAAATCATTTTCCTGTGTGCCATTCTTTCTTAGTGACTCCTTTGTTCTGTAAGGTATGCATTAAGTAATTCACCTCAGAAGCTATGTCAGCACTGCATGAAACAAATTTGACATTTTCTTAGCAGTGATCTGATTTGTTAGCTCAATGTAGCCTGTCTGGATAATCTGACCCAAAGAGCTTCCCCAGTGTGGCTCCATTCAGTTATTCAGGAAACCATAGGAATGCCATGAACATTAAGAGGTAAAATTCAGTGAGAATCATTCAGATCAATTGTCTGGATTTCCAGAGGAATTGGTTCTTTCTCATTTTATCTTAGGTTGTGTAAGATAAACTAAGTTATTCACATTAAATCATTTAAAGTTTGAACCTGATTGCTTATGATACTAAACTTCTACCCCGAGGTAATTTTTATAGATAAACCTATTTTTAGCAATAATAATCAAGCAGCTAACAGTCCATCTTCTAATACTTTGAGATAATGCATTCCAATTACAATTAAATAGATACTTCACTGAAGATGTTGCATATTTTAGCACCATTTCTTGCTGGCCTTTGCATGCAAACATTTATATAATGATTTCATTTAACTGTACATTTGATGAACCACCTCCCACAGGAAAAGCTATTCTTACTAGTCAAGTCCATTTAAAGTATAATCGAGCATTATTTAGCATTATTAGTACTAATGTCAGTGAATAACATATTATGTTTCAGCTCAGTTTCATTGTAGCTTACAAGTGGTTACATACGTTTTCCCATTGGCTTTCTACAATCATTCTGTGACATGAGCAAATTGAGTAGCACTATTATTTTATTGTGGTTGTTTGTGAAACAGGCTCAAATGGGTGAAAAAGTCAAACAGTTAATAACAGATTTGGACACAGACCCAGGTCTTCTGGATCCTTGTTCATTTCTATGGGGTGTGACAAAGGCCCAGGGAAATATTTCTCACAGAATGATTGCAACCACCTAAAAGAAATGAAAACATTTTATTTCTATCTTGAAAATATCCTGACCAAATTACCCAGGAATCTCATTTAAGTAAAGTAAGTATGTCAAAAAGAAGAAACTTAAAACATTTTTAATTTGACAAAAATTCTTACATAGTTTTTCAACATACACATAAGATTCACTGTAATTTATAAAAAATACTATAAAATCTTTTATCTTTTATAGGACAATTTTCTTTTCATTACCTTATTTAATGCTTATAATAATCTAGTTAGTATATAGGGCAGATGGAAAAGTTAGTGTCTATATGTCTGAGAGACTTGCACAGTATTTCCAGGTGGCAGATCTGAAGCCAGAACCCTGATACTCTTAAGAATGACATCCTTTCCACGACCCCTAGTTCTTTATTACCTTCTTATGTAAGGCAAGTCATAGGCTCATCATCCTCTTTTATGACTCTTCTTTTCCTTCTACTGGATGGTTGTACCACCAGGGGACTCAGTGAACACCATGTGGTAGATCCAATCTTTACCTTTGCTTACATCTCCAATGGTTTGAAAGCATGCAGCAAGGGAAGCAAAGCTGTAGCCTGTGATACCCACAGGGGCCATGGAAGAGGAATAGCCATGTTTTCAGTCCTCTGTTCTGAGAAGGACATGGTTCTCTACTCAACGAAGTTCTTCCTCGATAATACCATAACAGATATTTTGTTATTCTGTTTCTGGAGATAGCCCAAATTCCATACTCATTTTATAGGGAGGACTCAGAATCATAGCTTAAGAGTTAATTTTCACTGAGTACTCCCCTACAAACGCCTGCTCAAATGAATAATAATCAAAAGAGAGATTATCCACCTGCTAAATTTGAGCTTCTTTACTTTTTTTAGTGCTCAAATCCAGTCTGTGGTGATTTATACCTGATACTAGTCTATAAAGACAGTGAGAAGATAAACTTATTCAAAATCATTTCTATAGTCCTCAAAAATAATGCTGACTTAGACCACAAGAAGAAAACACCTGTATTTCAAATTGGAGAAGGGGAAGTTTCCAGACAATATCTTATCCAAATGTGAGGATTTGAGGCAAACAAGACAATCAAGGGATGTGAAGGAGAATGTGTTTCAAATGTCTTTTCCATCTCATTTTCCAGTAACTTCAGTTTCAATGAGAACATGTATTACACAGACGATAAATTTGCTAATCACTTTTGCACAATAAAGCTTATCTCTAAGTACATTACTCATTCAAAAAGTTCTAATGTACTTACTCTACATGTGAATTTTATTCTCCCTGTTATCTTGATTATCAGTTTTACTGCTTTGTGCTTAACAATTTGTAAAGGAAATCTTTTTGAAAATTGCAATTTTCTTGAGTTTTAAGGAGTCTATAAACTTGATGGAAAATTTGAATTTTTTTGTTAAATGTCATCAAATCTTCTCCTACCTCCAGTCATACCTGTTGGCTTTCAGGAGTATGGGCATTTAGAGACAAATAATGTTCACCACTTGCTTCAGATTCAGTCATAAGCAATTTAGTTACAGAGAAAAAAAAACAGGTGCAGGGGGCAACAGTCCAGGAACACCATGGGCTGCTCCCAGACTTACCTAAGTCACCCACTGAGCAAATTATATATTTGTGGGAAGAATGAGAAAGCAAAGCATGATGATTTTCATTTCAAGGACAAGGTACCTTCCATCCAATCATCTACTCAATTGTTCATTAAAGCATTCATTGAGCATCAAGTATATGTCAAACCAGGCTCAGTCCAGGAAACACAGTAATGAATTAACAATTTACCAACGACGCCCTTCAATTCATCCTGCATTAATACACCATTGTGCAAAAACCGAAGTCCAAGAGAGAGAAAAATAGTTCCTATGATACTCTGATAAGCACTAAAGCAAAAATAAGCAGCAGTACAACTAGAGCAAAATTCAGTTGAACTTGCAATATGACCTTAGATATATATGTGTGTGTGTATGTTTGTATACATATACACAAATACATACATGCTTTTTTCCTGCAAGTTTTCCAAAATGAAAACTGTACATTCATTCAGTACTCTCCCTGGACATCAATTTTTTTCACCTACCAGCTAGTGATGTCACTTGAAGACTTCTTAAGAAAGATGCTACTGGAAATCATCTGACTTATACATGGTTTAGCATTTTTGTAACATTCTATGTGCAAAAAGTATTGATTGATTTTACGTATTGATGCAGAAAATAGTCAAAGGCCAAAGACGTGCTAGTTTTGTTACATGTTTTTCTGTTCTTTTAGGATGTTTGAAAACCTTAAATATAGTATGTTCTTTCTCAGTCCTAAAAAAAAAAAAAGTAAAGAAAGTTTAATTTGAAATTAAAATATTATCCAAATATACTTTGGAATAACTCAACTTTGTTTGAAGACTGCTATTCTTTGTTTTTATGAATTTTGATATGAGGCTAGAAAGGATAGAAATGACTCTGTGTGTGTGTGTGTGTGTGTGTGTGTGTGTGTGTGTGTGTTTGACAGAGAGAGAGAGAGAGCACTTATACAAAACAGGAAGATACACAATAATGTTTAGTTCAATGCCGTGAAGAGAATACCTTCATCTGGGTAGTGAGTTGGGTTTACCCTAAGTTCAGAGAAAAATTAGCCCTAGTCAACAGTGGGTTCTTTTAGTTATCCTCTTCTACCTGCTCCTTTTCCTCGCTCTCGTCGTCATCATTATCATTTATCAAACCTTTGCTGATTCTGGGCACTTGCTGGGTACTTTATACCAAGTCCTCACAACAGTCCTACTCAGAAACTGATACTTAATCCAGTGAATTGCCTGTGCACCTAACTAGAGGGACAGAGCTAGAATCTAACCAATGTCTAAGCACCCCCACTGCCCCCACTACACTCTTAGTGGAGGAGAAGCTGTCTTCCAGTCCAGCACACTGCAAGAGGTCTGCCTGCCAGGCTATAACTTGTGTTTCCATGAGACACACGAGACAGCAGGCCCCCACATCCCACCACACGACTTGCTTTGCATCTGCAGCGGCAGTGTGACAGAATTCTGGAAGAATGTGTCCTTGAAGGTCATCTTTAATCCTTCAGTGGCCTCTCTGTGCCTTTCAGATTAAAGAGCTGATCTTGCAGGAGCGCTTACTATCTCCCTGACTCATCCTTTCTTCTTCTCGCTCACTTTTAAAAGGAAAACTTAAGTTTGCAGATAAGATGCTGTAATTTAATAGAACCTAAGAGGTAACTGCATATGGTCAAAAGGTGCCAGAAGCAGTTTCTTTTGGCTCCTGCACTGCCAGTCCTGTAATGAATGTTGCCACCTGCTGTCAGGGAGCAGCTCAATAACAAATTTCCGTGATTGGAATTAAATTGCTTTAGCTTCACTACAGTTACTTCTTTTGTTGAGAAAGGAGTATTCAAGTCCCACAGTTTATTGGCTTTTCACCAATCTCTTAAACCCTAAGGTACCTTTGAAGAATGTGTGCTAGATACAAGGTAGGAGTTAGAGAAAAATATGATGTCTTAAGCCAACTATCCACAATAAAATTACCAGCAATTTTTTCTCTATGAAAAAAAAGCCTGTAAGATCCCATTTTAAACAGTGGAAGAAGAAGAAAAGCAGAAGAAGGAGGAGGAAGAGGAAGAGGAAGAAGAATGAAGGGAAGAAGAGAAGGGGGGAGAGAAGCAGGGAGGATAATGGGGGAAGGAGGAGGAAATTTTGTAGGATTCCTGGTCACAGTACGTATCTATTATCGGTGATGCTGATTAACCTTAACGTTAAAAGTCACACTGCAAATATTTACCATGACCAAGGTAAATGACTAATTAGTATTCCTTTAGCCCCAGAAGATACCATCTGGGTTTATCTGCAGTGAAAAGCAACTTCTATAGTTGGCACCTTGGCATTTTTTCCAAAAGGAAAACATTTAAACTTTCTAAATGAGTGGGATTTAGATGGGCATTTTAACTCTTGCTTCTTTCCCTTTTTGCTTTCTCATGTTGATATGGAGTGGCTGTTCATTCACTGCTTCTATTTTCTAAAAAATCATGTTCTCAGGAAGGTGATGAAGGTATCCAATCTGCTCATAGTTCTCAGGTACTTTACACTAAATTACATCTGTAATCCTATTTTATAGACTTTTGAAGGCAATGAACTGTGAACCTTAATGCCCTTTACAAAATGAACCAAAAATGGCTCATCAGAGATAGTTCCAAAACAGTAAAAAGGAAAGAAAAAATCAGTGATGTTTTCAGCAAAATTTAATATCACAATTTCATCCATATTTGAAGAATTATGACAATGAATTCCATCAATTTAATCTCTAAACTGACAAAAAACACTACTTTTATTGGATCTACCAGAAAGATTGAAAAATGTACAGTCTTAGGAAATGGAACAAATAAGGAGCATTGGTCATATAAATAACCAAAGGATAACAGTAAAAGCGGTAACACTGTTAATAAACATATAAAATCACTTATATAAGTGCATTTCATCAAAGAATGCAATAGGCTAGGTTTTTTCTTAATTGGCAACACAGTATTTCTTTTCTCCTGAAATTCATCCTTACCAACATTTGTTAGGCATTTGAAACGTGTTAGACAGGTGGTAAGGAAAATACTGGAAAAAGTAGCACAAAACTACTAATATTCCACAATTATTTGGATGTATCAAACTGTATAAGTCACAAGGCAGAGGAGTATAAGTCACATTTTTTAAAAACAGACCAACCAAAAATATGCATACTATGTGATCATTATAGAATAAATGTTATTTGAGGTATCAACTAGGTTTCTATACTATTTCTATTGGTCAACATTTTTTAAAATATCTAAACTATGGAACATTATATTGCAAATGAATTATAGCCATCACCTCATCTTTCCCATACTCACTTGGGAGTCTACATATGGAATCAAGCTTCTGATTGGTTGAGTGAGGAAATACTCTTGTCTACAAGCCTTCACAGGACAGGAAAGAGGACTTGCCCCTCAGACTCTTTAAAGAAAAGCAAGTTAAACTTACCAAGGTTAACCCAATGTGAAACCTTTGCCAAATAGAAAGGATGTTCCATAGCTAGACAGCCAAAAACAACAAACGACCATTTTTCAACCTTACCTTCAGCTGCCCAACATCCTTATATATTTTCACAAATAATTTCTTCAAAAATATGCAAATAATAAATGTTCCTACATTATATAATGCAACTGTACTCTTATACAAAAATTTACTGTCCCATTTCATAAACTGAAAAATATCCAAGTTCTAAAAGTATCTGCATTCAGCTCTAAGCCTGTAATTTCTAGATTCTTCCATTCTACTCTAGTCCACTTTGCTCTTCAAGATCTATGAACTAAATTATACATTTAACCATAAAACAAAGTAGTGGAAGAAGAGAGAAGAGAAGGAATAATAATAAAACACACACCAATGGTGCATATAAGGAAGAGTGTCCTGGGCAAGTGTATGTGGGCATGTCTGCTATTTCTTACATGCGTCTGTGTTGCCAGACGGTTTCGTGTACCTTTCCTTTGAGTACTCTAGCCACTTGGGAAACTTCACCCAAACAGCTATTCTTGAGGAATCTGAGAACTCTGATTTTCTTATTCCTGTGGAGTTGTTGAAGTTTTTCTCTAACTTTTGTTTGGGGATGGTAGTTTCAAAGGGCTTCCTAGGAATCCTTAGGATCCCATCCATGCATCTCCCCCATTTTTTTCTTACTTCTAATTTAGAACAAGAACCATATCTTCAACTGGAAATCAAAGTCCTTCACCATAGGCTGGCCCTTTTACCAATTCTTGAAGAACCCAGGTAGGCAATTGAGAGGTTAATTTTTCAATTCAGCAGAAACACTGTCGTGTCTTCTGGCAAATGCACATCTTCCTTGAGATCTAAATCTCCAAATCAGCTGAGCACAGAGTTCCTGAAGACTTTTGTAAGAGGTACAGCACTAAGAGTCTCATGTAAGAAAAAAAAAAGACCCCCATGTAAGGAACCACTTCAATTTATATCTCTTGTACACATACCTACATTTTCTGGTTCTAGAAGAATACCACCATCTCCTGTTTTCTCATTCATATTATGTGCTGTATCCAGCAGGGCAAACACTAACTCTGAAAGAGCATACTATCCAGTTGATGTTTTCACAAAGTTTTCAATACACTTTTTTTTATTGTTCCATAAGACCACATACTTGGAAGAGTTGGGTGTACAAGGACGATGAATATTACAGACATTAGCCTTATATCTTTTTCTATAAGGTGAATTCCTGGACCAAAAGCTATGTTGCATGGGGCACCAAGAATATATAGGAATCATTTTTTAAATCTATGGCAGAAACCCAAAAGGCAAATCCAAAATCAGAATAATTACTTTTATCATAAAGATAAGTTGATAGCCTGTCCAGGTTGAAATTTATAACAAGGTGACCATTCTTCTAGGGTAACTTCTTACCCAGAGGCTGGCTGATTTTTTTTAGGGTATGGTGTCAAATGTAGAAGGATATAGGTGACCTTCAGAGTTGTTCACTAATGCTGCCATCACCACCAAATTTGTACACTCAATATTCATGGCTAGATCGGAGCAGCATACACCATCGAGCATCTTCCTCACTTCTAGCAACAGAGAATTGACTAGTGTGGCAATTTATATTCAGTCTTCTCCAGTCTACAATGGATATTTCAGAATGTCCCCTAGGAAACTGAGTTGCTAGCAGTATCATGCTCTAGTCTTTTTTCCTGCAGTGCATCCTTTACCAAGATATACCAGTCACTTCTCACATATTAATCCTATTGAAAGAAGTCATCAATGGAGCACATCAGAATGGTATCCTAGGGAATTGTGAGATAACCAGCATCTCTTCAAACTAAAATGTGTCACAGAATCTCCAAACTGATGCTATCTAGAGATGGAGTATTAGAGGGGACATTTCTCACCAACCCAGATGAAAGCAAATGACTTCTAGTGTCTTCTATTTATTGTAATAAAAAAAGAAGAATTTGTTCTATTAATAAGTATGGAGCAAATGTGTTTTAGGACATTGTTTTGCTGTAGTAAGTAGACTTCTATAGCAGTAGTATTTAGAATTGTCACTTAACTGTGCTCATGACAACCCATTGTTATTCTCTAGTATCTATCCATCTTCTACGAGTTCCAAACTGGGGAACTAAATGAACAAGCAATACCATTGCAGTATTTTGTATTTACTTGGCATAGTATCTACAGTTCTTTCAGAGCCATGCCATTTTTTCTGATTTAACACATTGATAAGGATGGAATAATCCATGGCATCCTCTAGAACCTCCCTCCCCAAATAGGTCATATCCATAGATTAGTAAACAAAGTGGGCATTCTACCAATCACCACAGATAGCTATTATATCCAAACCAGAGACAGATGTGACAAAGGTTTTTAAGAAACCACAGTGGATGTGAAGCCCAGTATGGGGCAAAATCAGTAAAGGTATAGGGTAGGAGAGATACTAAGAGGATCCCAAGGCTTAAAATGTGCCGAGTGAACAGACCAGTAGTTTAACCATTGCACATTTCAATAGGTCAGCCAGCAGGGAAGATCTCTAACAAGGCCAGTAAAGACCTTGAGGCCAGTGTAAGGACAAACGGGTGAAATTCATGCCCTTCATTAGGGTCAAGAAGACACAGTCCCTCTACCCAAACACTGTTTGAAGGGTAGGACCCTCAAAAGTATGAGCAGCCAAGGGAAGAAATTCAATGTGTGAATTTGTCTGAATATTTACCTAAAACAGAATATGCTCCTTTTAAAGGGAGTTTTTCAGACTAAAATAGCCTTTAATTGGCAAGTTTTTGTGACTTTTCTCCTTCCTACCATTGTGGGGAGATTTGAGAGTAAAATTAAGTTGGTTCTAGTAAATAAAGAATGTTTACTTTTTCAGTATATTATTGTATACTTAATATTGACTACACTATGCACTACATATTAAGACAGTGCTAAAATAGAGACAGAAGGGTGTCATAGCCCTTCTCTGGTAAACAAAGCCCAACAAATATCCTTTGCTTGGCAAGTAAGGGCTCTCTCGTTCTAGTCCCAATGGATAAATTCCAGATTTCCTCCACAACTTCTCAACTTCTTTCATTTCGTCTCCACTCAATCCAAACTGGCCAGTGTTCTATTTCCTCACACATAACTTGGACTTCCCTGTCTTCATGTAAACCAGTAACAAGAAGCCCTCAACATGACTAGTTAAGGATTGGAAAGAACATTTGAAGTTGGTGGGTTTAGAGCTAAGAGTCAAGTAAAATTGCTATAGTAGCCCATTGCAAAGAAGTAAGCTTGCTACTTGCATCATTGTACAAAAAAGGTTGCAGTCTTTGCAAGATATGCCAGCACTACCACCCATGGGGACGTAGACCTGGCAGTTGGGCTACAGAGCCTCTGGGCAGAAGCGCAATTAGAAATCAAGTGGTAAACAAAACATGGGAGTCCCAAGGGACCTACCCTTTTATTTCAGAGCTCAGACAGAAAATGAGTATTTGGAGAACATTGTCCTACTCTCTGAAGCTAAGCCCCTAACAAGGACTCAGGAATTCAGAGTTGAGCTCAGATCCAATAGTAACCATACACTCTGAAAAGTGACTCTTGCCTACTGTCATTGACTTTCAGTTGACAAGAGTTTTCCAAACCATACCTATTGGTGAGGCCAAGGCTACCAAGTCCAAACAGAGCTGATACTATCAAGGATTGAAATCATTCTTTCATGGTTAAGTTACTTCTGCATAGTAAATTCTCCCTTACTAGTATGCTAGCCTATTTTTTCTCCTCACCCTACATTATTACTTTAAGAAAATAAGAACTTTGATACTGTTTTTCAGCTTTGGTTATCTTTGCATCCTCAGAATGGTCCCAAAATGTAACTTGTCCATAGTGGTACTCAACTATTGAACTGCATGTTTTATGATATGAAGACAAAGTGCCCAGGTTGTGCTTTCTAGAGTCACATACAATCACTCTGATATAATTTACAATTGTAAAAGTTGCCCAATTTGACATGAATATAACAGCTTGAACCTGTTTGGAACTTATTTTATGCACTGAGTGGTGTTGCAATTGCAAAGGCAGCAGTATTCTTTCTAGAGAATAGCAAAGATTCTTTGAAGCATTCAAAAACATATAGTCATTGTGCAGGCTAGAATGCCCTTGAAATAACAAAAAGACCTTTTGATAAAGAATTCTTAGTTACAAGTGTTTCTATGAATGCTTGCAGATAATGGGCTTAGATTCACACTCCTGCATATATAGTTGACTCATCTCTTTTGTGACTCTTCCTGTGAACAAAGAAGAACGAAATCAGCAATGAAGTGAACATATACTGAGTCATATTGAGGACCTTTTAGTAGTTTCCAATGAAATGTTTTAGTGTACCAAATTCCATACAGGGTTCAGAAAGTACCTACGGATGTATTCAGTCCAAGTTGGAATCAAAGAAACTAACAAAACTTATATTATAATTCTTGTTTTTAGTCAAAGAAAATGAAATTACAGTGAATTTCTGAGGCTTTTGCAAGTTAAATTACCTATTAAAAAGAAGTTGAATAAATGCCAAAGTAAAATCTTGTTTCAACAACAAAAAAAACCCCTACATTTTCATAGCAAATAAATAAAGCAAACAAAACACCAATTAAGCATAAATTTATGCTTATCAAAACTGCTCACTCTGACCTTCAAAACCATAGAATCTGTGCTTTGACTCACATCTCTCAATCACTTTACCTCAGTCCCTTTCCCCCTGCTAACCAGGCCACCATTCTACTCTTGATGTAGCTATGACGTTTTTATATGCTGAATCTTTACAAATGATGTTCTCAGTGCCCTAGAAAATTCCCCATTCCTCCAACTCTCACACTCCTTGCATAACTGACTCCTTCTGACTCTAAGTCCAAGCCTCCAGGTGACTGTCTAATATTTACCTAAAATTCAAATTCAAGACAATCTGAATACCAGCAAGCAATATATGAAGATGCAAAGGTCTGGGAATACCCACGAGAACTGTGAAGAAGATGTACAAAGCAATAATGATCAAAGAAAAGACAGATTAAACTATAGTCAGATAATAACTTCCCTCCATCCAATAACACCATTATGAAAAAAGCAAGTCACAAATATGTATGTGTGCATGTGTGAAACATATAAATACACAAGTCTTGTGTCCAGAATCTATGAAGAATTCCTACAGATTCATAAGAAAAAAAGAATCAGTAGAAAAAAATGAGCAAAATATTTGAACAAGCATTCTGCAGAAGAAAACAAACACATGAAAAGATACTCAACTACATTAGTCAGGATAATGCAAATTAAAAACACAATAAGAAATAGGTGCCTATCTTCTAAAATTTACAACTCTGACAATATGAAGATTGCTAGTAAATATGTGCAAAAATTTAAATTCTCATTTATTGCTGATAGAAGTGCAAACTAACACATCCACTTGGGAAAACAATTTGGCCCATCTACTAAAGTTAAGTGTACACATTCACTTAAACCAGTAATTTCTCTCTCAAGTATATAAACAAGATAAATGTGTATAAATGCTTGCCAAGTAACATGGGGAAATGCACACAGTACATTTTCACAGGAGTTACAAATGGAAAGTAACCCAAATATCCACCAACAACAAAACAGGAATGAAAGAGTAATGAAAATTAACAAAGTACATTAAGCAACATGATCAAATCTCATAAGCATAATGTTGACGAAAATAAGCCAAATGTGACTAAAATAGGCCATAGTATATGATTCCATTCACATAAATGAAGAACATAGGTAAAGCTAATCTATGGTGCTAGAAGTCAGGATAGGGTTGCCTTAGGAGAGGAAGGAGCAGACTTTTTGAGTCCTGGTTATATTCTATTTCCTATCTGAGAATAGTAATATGAGTATGCTCACATTGTGAAGTTCATTTTTAATTTTATTCTTTGATTTATTGTATACTTTTCCACATACATATTATACTTTAATAAAAAGTTTATTTAAAATCATGAACTTACTTTTAGATATCATGAACTTACTTTTAGATGTTATATATTCCTTCAAGGCTATCATGAACTGACTTTTATATGTTATATATTCTTTCAAGGCTTATGACATATACCTTGAGTCCTTTCCATTTCCCTTTGAAACTCCAAAACCAGAACCTGAATGGGGATGGGTGGAAAAAGAGGCCTTGTGACATTTTTTTGACCCATAAAATGAAATGGAAGTGATACTGTACAACTTCCAAGGAAGACCTCAAGAAACCAGGCAGTACCTGCTCTTGCCCTCTTATTGCTTGAGATAGCCATGTCACAAAAACCCAGGCTAGCCCTCCAAGAGGATGAAGGACTACATAGAAACAAAGGTCCAGCCAATAGCCAGCACAAGCTACCTGACATGTGACTGAGGCCATCTTGGACCATCAGCTGTTCCTGTCACCAGCTCATTGCAGCTGTATAAGTGAGGCCAGGCCAGATCAGCAGAAAACTATCCATCTGACTCAGCCCAAATTGCTTACCTACCAAATCATAAACAAATAAATGGTTACTCTTTTAAGCCACTAAGTTTTAGGGTGGTTTGTTATCCAGGAGTAGATGACTGACACATCATGGCACATAGAACTCTGCTGAATCTGGCCCTGTCTGTTGCTTTTGCTTGGTGTTCTCCTGGCTTCCTATACCCCAGGACTGCTCCTTCAGTGCTTTTAAGCACTTTTCTGCCTAGCACATTTGCATATTCTACCTCTTCCAGGAGTATACTTCACTCCATCATTTTCTTAGCTAAATTTTTCCCATTTTTTAAGTCTCAGTTCAAATGTCAAAGAAACCTTTTTACCCAATATACTTTTTCCCTTTGATATACACTGTTTTTCTTTAAACACTTATCACAATTTATGAAAACAATGTACTCCTGTCTGATTGCTTAATGTGTAATCTTTCCAATAGATGGTAAGGTCCATGATGACAGGGGCCATATTTGTACGGTTTATCACTCTAAACCATTCACCTACCTATACCCAGTGACTCACATATACCAGATGCTTAATAAGTTTGTTGAAAAAACGTGAATGTGATTTACTATGGCTACATACTTAAATGAATGTTTCCAAAATATCCTGATTGAAATACCCACTAACACCAGTTCTCTGTCAAGATTCTACCAAGCAAGGCACATAATTGAGAACCAGAAATATTGACTGCTTCAATTTTGTTCCCATCTTGAAAACGAGTAGCTCATAGGTAAGTCCAAGGTTATGGCCAAATGAAATAGTTCTATTATCAGGTGAAAGTAGTATAACAGGATTTATTTTCAAGTCTTCCTAAATCCCTCCTTCTTCTCATTTTTGACTTCAGTGAAAAAATTAGGAATAGTCAGATACCATTGTCGGAAAAATATTTATATATTTGAAATTGATTTAAAGTCCAGAGCATCTAACTGTTTTTACTTTGCCTGTAGAAACAAATCAAGTATGGTGACACTTGGAAGTCTTGCCTCTCCTAAAACTACATACCATGTACACAAAAGTGTAACTCCAAGTGTGATAATAGGACATTCAAGTAAAGAAATCCAAAGCTGCATCCAAAATTAACACGCCAATGCTAGTCAACTCCCTGTATAGCTATCCTTATCCCAACTAGCAAAAACCCTTGGTCCTTCCTATTATTGCTTATATTCTCTCGTCAACAAAATTAGAGATAAGGGCAAAATAGTTTCTGCCAGGTAGCGAGGGATAAGGGGGAGTAAGGGAGAGGGTGGGGGGAAGGAGGGAGAAATAACCCAAACATGTATGCACATATGAATAAAATAAAAATTTTTTAAAAATTAACACGCAAAAGTTTTAGCTTTTTTTTTTTTAGAAGAAATTGAAAGAACTGGGAATAAAATAAAACTCATCAAATACATAGACTGGAGCTGATGCTTCTTCATTACTAGCACGTACTCATCCTCGAGTTTCCTTGATCATGAAAAATGGCTACTGGAGTTCCTGCAATCACATCTAGGTTCCCAGCTACAGAAAGGACAAAGAGGAGGGCAAAAAGATGCTTCACAGATGTTTTAGCCTCTTTTTTTTTTTTTCTTTTCTCTTTTTTTTTTTCATTTTTCTTTTATTATTCATATGTGCATACAAGGCTTGGGTCATTTCTCCCCCCTGCCCCCACCCCCTCCCTTACCACCCACTCTGCCCCCTCCCTCTCCCCCCCTCAATACCCAGCAGAAACTATTTTGCCCTTATTTCTAATTTTGTTGTAGAGAGAGTATAAGCAATAATAGGAAGGAACAAGGGGTTTTGCTGGTTGAGATAAGGATAGCTATACAGGGCATTGACTCACATTGATTTCCTATGCGTGGGTGTTACCTTCTAGGTTAATTCTTTTTGATCTAACCTTTTCTCTAGTTCCTGGTCCCCTTTTCCTATTGGCCTCAGTTGCTTTAAGGTATCTGCTTTAGTTTCTCTGCGTTAAGGGCAACAAATGCTAGCTAGTTTTTTAGGTGTCTTACCTATCCTCACCCCTCCCTTGTGTGCTCTCGCTTTTATCATGTGCTCATAGTCCAATCCCCTTGTTGTGTTTGCCCTTGATCTAATGTCCACATATGAGGGAGAACATATGATTTTTGGTCTTTTGGGCCAGGCTAACCTCACTCAGAATGATGTTCTCCAATTCCATCCATTTACCAGCGAATGATAACATTTAGTTCTTCTTCATGGCTGCATAAAATTAAAGGCTTCCTAGAAACCCTACCCAATGACATGTACCGCCCCTCAGGCAGCCTCTAACCTCAAGGGAGACTGGGAAATGTAGTCTTCTGTTGAACACATTGTCTCAGAACGAAACTGACTTTTTTTACTTAGGGAGATGAAGGAAATGGATAGCGGGTCGTCAATTCACAGGCTCTGCCATAGAGATCATTGCTGGAGTCTCTTTACAGAGAAGTTAAGTGGAAAGAATTAACTGGAAAAGGCACACTTCTCTATCCTCAAGGACAGAGCAAATCCTGGCCTTTCATGTCAGTGAGTGCTAACAACCTCCCTGGCTCGATATCTCCATCCTCCATGTTTCAGGTTTTCTTCTATTTTACGGAAAATGACTGATGGGTATTCACACTGGACACTGAATTTTTTCCAAAGGAGTTTGTTAATCTGCTGAAGTTATTATAAGGTTGGGGAACTAGAAATATATGCATAAATTTTAAAAATAGTATGTTTGCCTTTCCAGTATTTTCTTTGAATGTTGTTTTGTTTTTTTAATTGCTTTGCAACAAAACCTGAAGTTAAGCTCCTGATATTAGTTCTTGTACGCAGTTTGACACGGTCATGAACAAGTACAGTACAGAGTGCTCTGACCACTCCCCCTTCCTATGAGTCTCCATTGTCCTGCAATTCCTCTGCACTGCCATGCAAGACCATCACTCTCTCTTTATTCTGTGTGCTTCACAAATATTTCTTTTTAATGGTTAATAAAATACACTTAGGACATGCTATTGAGCTCGGCATTTCTAATTACTTATGTGAGCTCGGTATAATTTGAATTTTCAGGCAGAGTTGGGTTGTTTTTTTTTTTTATTACTACATTTGATTTTGAGACAAGCATTGTAGGTCTCCCCTGGTCTTAAACTATAATATCATTTCATGTTTGCCCTTTCCAGTTTGGAAAAATGCTCCTGCTCCCCAGGACAAGTTATTTCCAGGACTTCTTATGATCACTCGCAGACTACTCATCTTTGCTTTCTTTCCTCCATTCCCAAGAAGTAACTTTCTATGGAGCCATCATAACATTTTTAACCTCTGGCTACACATTATACTTTCCTCAGAGTCCCAGAGTGTTCTGAGGTCAAATTTCTTAAAAAAAAAAAAAAAAAAAAGAACTGTAATATTCAGATTGCTTATCTATTTTTGATTGAAAGATAATTCATATCTTTCAATAAGAGGCTGAATACATTTAGGATTCTTTAAAGGTAGTGTCATAAAGCCAACAAAGAATCTCTCTCTTTGCACACTGTATTTTACTTCTTTCTTCCCCATCCCCATGTGGATCTATTGCAGATTATTCACAATGCAGAACTTCCAAAGAGTAAGGACAAACTCCAGGGCTATGCAGAGTTCAAGACTTTAGTGAATATATTTCACAATAAGAAAGGAACATTCCTTTAGAGAATACAATTACTGATATAAAGCAAAACAAAACAAAAATATGCTTGCACACAGCAAATCAAAACAGATTTACTACTAAATTCATGGTTGATAAAAACAACACTAAAATGGCCAAATAGTGGATGTGTGTTATAATTTGTGTGTCCAGTGTCCCCTCTCTTCTTTGGGTAACATGTATGCTTCTTTCCCAAAAGAAACACAGATTATGCTCTTTCAATGAGACTGACCCAAACTCTCCCTGTATCTATTTGGGGAGGCCAGAGTGTGTCAGGCCTGGCCTAGATATTTGCTGAGATTTCCTAAGTAGATGTAGTAAGAAAGGATCCCCTCTCTCTAAGGTGACGAGTTGTAAAATACATGAAATTTAGAGCTGCCTGCTGTCATCATTCCTAACCATTACAATTAAGCTGTCTGTAACAGATTAAAATGAGGCCAATATATGAAGAGAAGTCTGTGAATGCAAGATGGAGAATGGCAGAGCTCTGAAACAGCCCTTGAGCTTCAGAATTCAAAGCATTTCTTTTTTTGCTTTAAAAGAGTTTGTATTGGGTTTCTGTTTTTGCAACTAAGTGTCCCAACGGATGACAGATCAGAAGACAAATACAACAAAAAACATTCTGGGAGAATTAAAGACATTGCCTTGCTTGTGCAGTTATGTAGCTTACAGATTTTAAAGATGCTCTCCAGATCATTTTCCCAGTTCTAAGTGTTATTCACAAATTATTTATATTGAGTTGGTTTAATGATATGTGCCAAGTCTTTCAAACTCAGAAAAAAATCTAAATTATGTACTTACAAATATATACTTAGGCGCTTTCTATAACTGCTAGAAGTCTTTTAAACATTTTGTTGATCAATAGAAGTTTAGATAGAGATGGAAAGGGGAATAAAATTCAAGCCAATCATTTCCAAGTCTTTATTTAACTTTGCAAAATAGCATCTCAAGATATAATGAGTTAAAATGAGTTTTCTGCATTATTTAAAGGTTTTGCTTATCCACCATATTAGAGGGGGTTACATATTTTGCATAAGATCATTAGGGTTCTTATTTTAGATTCCCAAATCAATTGAGTTTCTTCCACATCACTAACACTGGAAAAATCAAGTCTTCTAAAATATCTTTTATTTCACAGTTGCCCAAAGAAAAGAATATTGATTTCCAATCATTTTATAAAAGTTGTTAAAGTTATCAGCATATTATGACTTTGGATGTTTTCATGTAAAGGCTGACTTCTGCCATCCTATAACCAACCATGATGTGTTGTAAGTATCCATTCAGGTTCAAGACAGACGTTGATCCAAAGGGCAAAGCCATGGGCAGCTCCAGAGCTGCTTGAGTGTGTCTGGTTCAAAGTCTATGTCTCAGCTTTGCTAGAAAGAATTGCAGACAATGGAGTAGTGTGGTGTTAAATTTAGAACCCAGAAAACATGGAATTTGGTTTGTATAGATCTAAGAAAGAAGAGAAAGTAATACAGATGCCCTTGATTATTGAGAGTTATATAACCTTTGAAACTAAGCCAAAACTCCATAAACAAACCTAAAGAATCCAAACTAAAAACTGCTTACATACTTCATCTTCACAATCACCTCGAGAAGTTTTATCCTTTGCCAACAGAGCAACAAAAGCAAAGACAAATGAACTATCACTCAAATTCATTCAACTTCAGTGTGTGTCCTAGGGGTCAGAATTCATGCACATCCTCCATATTTGTATTGATCTAAAGGTGAAGAGCCTACTCCACCTGTAAGAATTACAGTGTTTCTTCCTGCCAAATTCTTTGTGTACATTTATATACATATATATGTAATATTTCATTATTATTTGTATTATTTTTTATTTTTATAAACCATAAACAATGGTTTTCAAAAATTAAGAAAGAAACAGCAGTTCCAGGAGTCATGGCCAACTATCTTTAAACAATATAAATCCAATAACACATGAGTCATAAACTGGGTGAGTCAAATCTAGGACTATGCGAAGTTGTGATTCATCGTTAAACTGAATTCATATTCATGTTTCCCCGTGCTTGAAGGCAAACACAGGAGATTAAATTATTTTTTTAAATGCATCTTTTTTGACAAACACACCAGACTTGCAAGTGAAAATGGTAACTTCATTTGATACCAAGGTTCCCCAAGTACATCGGCACAGACAGAACCATGTGTTTGAAAAATACTCATTGGTGGGAACCACAAAGGACAACACAAGAGAGAAACCTGAGATGCCCAGGTCTTCACCATTATGCACACTAAGGCCTTCTCAGAGATGTTCCAAGGTAAAGAAGAGGAAGCCCTGAGCTCCCATTGTCTTCCTGTGTGATGTGGAAAATCACTGATAAAATGGTGCAAATCAACCTAGATAGACAGTAGCACCTTAGGCTGAATTACCTTGGCATTTTAATACATTAAGTATTTAAAGTGTACCTAAAGAATGAGACAGAAGATAAGTAAGTGTAGATGGAAAAATAAATGAAGGAGAGATCTAGCCAGTGCTGTCTGACACAACTATTTGACACAAATGTAAGCCACAAATGCAAAACACTACATAATACAAAGTTTTCTAGTCTCCACATTAAAAAGAATTTTTAAATGGGTAAAATGACATTTAACTAATACATTCAAAATATTGTCCATTTCAATATTAATCAATATTAAAATTATCAAGATGATATTCTACATTTTTTGTACTAAGGCTTCAAAATCTAGTATGTATTTTGCACATGGAGCACATCTTATTTGCACGAGACATAGTTCAAGGCTCCACAGCTGTGGGGAGCCGACAGGTGTATTGAATAAGCTGCATGTTTGAGTTTGGCAAAGCCCCAAACCACAGAGGGAGCAAATATACTTATGCCCAGTAAAATTGCACGCTTGATTGGCACAGCCTCAGCTGCAGAAGTGGGCAAGATGCAGTACAGCTGTTTTTTCCTTTAATGTTTAGTTTGGAGAGAAGCTGTCAGAGGTTCCTCCTGTTCCAGAGGATCCCAGTGCCACGCCCCCTCCCCCAAGAAATGCCTCTCTCCCCTGTGTTGCTACTGCATATAATAAACGCACTGGAGGTCGGAGGTGGGGCTGATGTGTCTCCATCCCAGCACACAAGCCTACCTGGCCCCAGCTTTATGCATGTTTTGTCTGCTGTCTGTTGTCTTTCCTACATCTCCCGTCGCCACCCAGTTACATTTCTAGGACAAGCTCTTGCGGGATGCGAGACACAGCCACATATGCCAGTGGCTACCATATGGACAAGGTACATCTAAATTAATGCTTCTCAAACTTTAAGTACATATGAATTGCCTTGAAATCTTGGAAATGCACATTCTGATTTAATAAGTGTCTTAGTCCATTTTCTGTTTCTGTCACAAAATGCCTGAGTCTAAGTAACTTATAAAGAATAGAAATTTATTTAGTTGATCTTTCTGGAGGCTGGAAAGCCTAAGAACATGACACCAGAATCTGCTGCACATCTGGTGAGGGCCTCCTGCTACATCAGAACATGTTAGAAAGTACCACACAGCAAGACAATTTCAGGTCTCTCCCTCTTCTTATAAAGACACCATTCCCACCATGGGGGCCTCATCTTGATGACCTCAGCCTAATTACCTACTAAAGGCCCCACCTTCAAACACCATCACCATATGAATTTGAGGATTAGGTTATAACATATTAAATTTAGAGGACACATTCAAACCACAGCAGTTGGTTTGGAATGGGGGTGGAGATTCTAGTTTCTTATAAGTTCCCAGGCCCAGATAGGTACATAATTTCTGAGGCCCAGTGCAAAATGAAAGCATAGTACCCCTTGTTCAAAAGCCAGGGGGTGGGAGAGTGCCTTTGAAGATACTAAAATATAAAATTTTATCCTTTCTCCTGTAGTCTCAAAAAATAATGGGTTTTATCTGATATTTGATATCATACTCTCGGAGCATGGGTGGAGGTGGGAGGCTGAAGAATTGGCTCCAGACCTCCACGAGCAAGGGAGGGATGTCTTGGAACAGTAACTGTAAATGTGTCATTTGGTCTAATATATTTTAGTTATTACATTGTAAAAACTGGAACTCTACAGAAGATAGGAAACCACAAAAATAAGTCTGATCTTCTCTTCAAATAAAACATACTTTTTGAATTTAGATTGCCTATAGAAGTAGGAAAACAAAATAATCCTAAAACTTCCCCAAAATGTATACTAAAAAAGTTAAATCTTTTTGCTTTCCTATAAGAGTAAATAGCTTGTTTGAAACCTGGCTTCTTTTACTTCCAAGTCAATGAAACCTGGCTCTCAGAAGTTTGGCATTTGGCTCAGAAGCAAGTGAACTGCTCTTTAAAAAATGAGAGGTGTCAAGAAAAGCCAACTTAACAGAAACCTGACTTTTTCCCACCACCTCCTCTCCTGACATGTTGATTGTAAAACACCTACAGCCAGACCATTTTTTTGGTGTCAAAAAACTGGACTTAAAAAAAATTATTGGAAACGCCTATCCTAGCTTTCTAATCGATTGATAATCTTCCTAAAGTCGCAAGGTCCTCAAGTACAGAAATGATATACCACATAAGAAAGTAAAATAAAAAATGCCAAGAACGATACAATTAAGAACACATTGTTAGAATTAAAGGGAAAAAGTAGGATTCCAATTTAAAGACCAAAACATCCAATAGAGGACCAATGGTTGGTTTGCAAATTGTTTCTTGTGACCCAAAGTAAAAATGGAAATACTGTCAACTACATTGTTTTCCTACATTGTCCATCAAGAAAAATACAGGCATGTACAAGTTCTTTGACAGCCCTAGGTCTACTGTTCCTTGATTATCTGACTTTTTGTCAAGCTGTAAAAAAAAACAAAATTCATTGATATGATTAAAAGAAATGGGATCCCATATTAAGGCTAATCCTTACAATGTGATACTATTTGTCTGATTGGAAAGCTTCATCTTCCATCTTTTAGAAAGTCATTTATTAATTTATTTATTTTGGCAGTACTGGGGTTTAAACTCAGGGCTCATGCTTATTACGCAGGCATTCTACTACTTGAGCCACTCCACCAGTCCTTTTCTTTGTGATGGGGTTTTTTGAGATAAGGTCCTGCTAACTATTTGCCCTGGGCTGGCTCTGAACCATGATTGTCCTGATTGCTGCCTCCTGAGTAGCTAGGATTAGAGGCATGAGTTCCCAGCACCTGGCAGAAAGTCATTTATTTCTTTATACCCTGGAGACTGGATGATGCAAAAGTTAAAAGGAATTGACAAACTTGGCTTGGTGACCGGTGGCCTCCTGATAATGACCAGACATTCTGGATTTATGTAAATGACTCATGTGATAAATAAAATGTCAGCCTGGCCAGCACAAAGCTTCTAATGGTAGAGAAAAATCAAAGCAGAACAGTGAGGCATTACTACAGGAGCCCACGCTGGCATGTGTAGTTATGGCTTAAACCCTCATTTGAGCACTAATATAATGCCTCTTGCAGACAGAAATATCAATAGGAAATCTATCACTCAAATAAATTACAAATTCCTTTACTGCATTAATAGTTTGCAGACCTTCTACAGATTAATGTGTGATGTATGTAGCAAAGGGATGAGTAAACAGTGAAAGGTGGTAGGCGTGGGGAGCCTTATATCAGGAGAAAAAGAAACAGAAAGTTTCACAGTATCTACTATGAGAAAAATCAACATAGGGTAACAATTAATTATAAATACAAACATTAAAAATTTAAAACTACTGAAATCCTATGAGAATATGATCGTAAAGAAAGTCACAGGTTTATCTTCAATTTTCTCATGACTGTTTTGTAAAAAAAATTTCTGGATTGCCATTTAATTTATAGCAAAGTTATTGTATAAATTCTGTAATTTAAACAAAACACCTCATTATTTGTATTACCTAGAATTTAGCATTTTGCCATAAGATTGGAAATCTAATTTCCTGAGAATTCATTGAAGACATTTTTAAGATCCCATTGAAGAGTTAAATTATGTGTTTATAGCCACTCTTAATTTATTAGATTTTTTTATTTTGGCAGTCACACTAATTAGTATTTTAATTAAATTTTTTTTTTACTACTTGTGCTCATTTTAATGCATTAACTGTTATTCCTAACTAGAGGAAAGCGGTTTATTATTATCTGAAATTCTATGGCGCCTTCATAAAGTTAATTTTTCTCCAAGAATGGAAAATGTCTCAACCTCATAGATTTGGGGTCAAAGTCATGTCAGTTTTCTGTGAACGCTCAGTGACCCATGAAGAGGATAACCAGCAACTTTACTGGGCAAAAGAACATTGCCCTGAGTCTCATAAAATTTTTACTGTCCAATCAAGTCTCCAGCAATTGAGTTCATCTTCATTTTCCTCTTTCCAACCTCACAGCAGAAAGACTAACCTTTGGATAGAGGTCTCCACATAGTCCAGCACATTTGATCCAGGGCCTGCCATTGCTACATCAGAACCCTTTGTCTTATTCTTTGCAAGGAAATATATGAATAGATAGCACTTTTCCTTCATAGCTCATGTCACAGTTGGTAATCACAGACTTGAGTGGTTATTTAATTCATATTTATTATATTATTGTTAGTTATACTAATTATTATTATTTAATTCACATCTTTCCAACAGAACAGATGAAAGCAAAGGGTGAAAATGGTCTCTCTTTTGCACACTGCTATACTCTGCACTGTGTCGGGCACCTCCTGAAAGTCAATGAAGACTTTTTGACTGAATGAATGAAAATTTACTCAGCCATAAGAAAAAATGAAATTATGTCATTTGCGGGAAAAAATGGATAGAAATGGAGTTCATCATGCTGAGTGAGATAAGCCAAGCTTAAAGGCCAAACACCACATGTTCTCATTTATTTGTGGAACCTAGACCTAAAATCATGGTGATACTATTACTACTACTACTAATAATAACAGCAATAATGATAATAATAGGGCATGAATGTACATGGGGGAGTGTGTGGGGGGATTAGCAGAAGAGGAAAGAGGAAAAGGAAAGGACACTGAGGGGTAAAGAAGATGGAAGTACACACATATGTACATATGAAGACAGCATAATGAAATCCACCAAACACTGTTTGAAAGAAGGGTAGGTGGGCGAGGGAGAATGGGAATATAATGGAGGGGGTGAACTTGTCAAAGGAACACTGCACACATGTATAGAATTGTCACAATGAAATTCCCTCATATTATTAATGTATCATAAATCAAAACTAAAATTTTAAAATTTAAAAAAAAAAAAGAAAATTTAAGGTGGAAGCAAAAATAGCTATTTCATTATGTTTACTACACCCTCAATACAAATGGTAGAAATTCAGATGTGATCCTAATTATCATCTATATTTTAGTTAAACTCTTTTAATTATGTTTTATATACTTTAGTTGGAAAATGATGCTTTGATTTCTAAAGTGTATTTACTGGTGCTAAGGAAGGCATAATATTGTTTCAATAACGAAGTAGGTGTCTAGGATACTTTAGAACACAAAGACCCAACCTAGAGAAGCTGAGGGCCTTTATGGGACAAAAGGCCACCCAACCACTTTATGTCAATTCTGGCAGCAGTGTATCCTCACTCTGGGATTATGCCAAGTAGGGAGTATGCCATCAACCTTTCTCTCTGAACTTTTTCCCTCATCTCCTTCAATCTCTGTCCTTATTATCCACCTCATTCTTTGCACTCAAAACCAAGAGGATAACAGAGTCCAACTAGGTAGTCAGAAAGGCCATGTTCATTTAATCCTCCCTAATATAAAAGCAAAGGTCAATCTACAGGGGAATGTCAAGGCAGGGTCATTTCTTGCTGACTGACCCACATTTTCTCTCTCAGTGCTCTTTGACCAAGTTCCAACTCACATCTGGCACCCAGTTCTTATGCTGATCACAGCACATTCTACACACTTTGCCCTGCACTGTGCATGTGAACAATTCTAGGTTCCTGACCCTTTCCATCCCTTCCCACCCATTCTCTCTGTACCTAGATCTGGGTTATCCAGTGAGCTCATTTACAGTGATGATAAGCTGGAAAGAGCTGAAAGTATTGGTCAGTACGAGGAATTAAGTTGGAGCCCATATGTAATACCATAAGCACAGGGAAGCAAATTTCTTCAGGTGACACTTCAAGGAGGAAAGGATGGAATTGTGCACTAAGTCAATGCAGGTGGGTGACAATTAGGGGCTCATAATGGTGAACATTGGGCTTGGGAAGCCACTATCCTTGGAATGTATAACAAATGTACATAAGAATGTCAGCTTACTTGGCAGTGCACAAAAAACTGATAAGACACAAAACACAAACAAGCTGCTTGGCCTGGTGGTCTTGCCTATGCTTTATTTCAGTAGGTGGAAGGTACATCACCAAACAGACACACTTTGTTTGTTCTCACTCAACAGCTGAGTACTTCCACTCAACCCTCAGTCACTGCTCACTGAAATCCCACTTACTGAGGCTTGAAAAATTTCAACTTACACCTTCTCTTAATACTTGAATCTTAATGTCTACAAAGACACTCCTTTATTTCCATATTCAGAAAGCACATTGATTTACCTGCCTTTCTCTTTTATCTTTCCTCACTGAATTTCTCTAGGATTTGTAGTGAAAGATAGGGATGATTTTTATAGCCTAAGAATTAACTGCATTTTCATGTTTCAGTGATAGCCATGAAGTTAATTACTACTGTTAAAGAAGATCAGTATAACTTAAAATTGACAAGAGAACTGGCCTTTTTCTCAAAAGAACCTAAATTCTTCAAACCTAGCCAAGTTTTGTAGTCATGGGAGCCATGTGACAGGAATAGGCAGGTCCAGGTGAGGTCACATGGTCTAATTAGGGGGACCCACAGTCTGAAGGCTGGGTATCCAGCCTAGGGGGGTCCCACAGCCTGGATAATGGATCATAATTATTCCATGACAGGGCCCACTTGGATTTAGGACAAATGGTGGCAATGCGATACCCTGCCTCCTCATTGCCATAGCTCCTCTCTCCTATGTCTCCTCTTCCTCACTTTTATATATTCAGAAATGTATATATTCATACATTAGGTGATAAATCATCATGAACCCTGTTAGTTTCAATGTTTTCACTTACTGAACATGTGAGTGCTAGATCAGTATTCTCTATGCCAAATCTCCTTCCTGCCCCTCTGTTTGGTTCCATCACCCATCCAGTCCAATCAGGTCTCTCTCCCTTCCTTTCTCCCTGTCTTCTTTTCCCATCACTGAGACTTATTCAGAGTCTGATCACCTAACTACCAAATCTTTAGTTACTAAGGTTATCTCTCTTAGAGGATAACAGTAAATAGTCATTTTTTAAAAAATTTTTTTTTTCAGACAGGGTCTTGCTATAGCCTGGGCTGACCTCAAACTCACGTACTACTACCTCTGCCTCCTGATTTCTTAGACTATAGACATGTACCACCACACCCAGCTAAACAGTCAGTTTTTAATAAAAATTCTGGAAATGTTTAAAAGAAAACTGATATGAACTAGAAGCACTATTATATAGAAAGTTGGGTGTGGTGGTATACATCTCTAATCTCAGCTACTTAGGAGCCGGAAGTAGGAGGTTTGAGGTCCAGGCCACCAGCAAAAGCATGAGACCCTAAGAGAAACAAACTAAAAGCAAAAGGAGTAGGGGTATGGCTCAAATGACAGAACACTTGCATGATAACAATAAGACCCCCCAAAAAAGTGTTAGGCATTGATTTAATCAGAAGATAAATCCAGCAAATGGCTATGAAAGTATTAATTGTCTACCTAGAGTTGTTACATTTTAAAGAGAGAGAAAGAATGGGAAAGGGCACATGGGCACACTTGCTCTAGGTATTTTGCATGCATTCATTCTATTGTAGTCCACCAATAGCAAGAGCTGACAATGCCAATCACTGCACTAGGTATAGATAGAAAGACATATCTCTTTCCTGTCCTCACAGAGCAAGAGATGCTGTATAATGGCCTGAAAAGAGTTAAGGCAGGAGGAAAAAGTGAAGGTGGTACCCATAGCAGGGATTAACATCCAGTCAGGCTTCCAGAGGAAGTTATATTTCAGCGGGAGGGAAAAGGCTGAGCAGGTGTTAGCCAAAGGGGATCGAGAGGGAAGCAGATGCTTAGTCTTAAGTCTTATGAAGTTTGTGAAACTGGTTTAAGTAAGGCAACCAAGTCTTACAGGGATTAGAAACAATTACCTGCAGTTACACATCCAGTCTGTAGTGGGTATGGGCCCTCAGGACAGCTGAAGCCCCCAGCTAGGCTGATGCCTTGTAGTACTCCCCTAGGCCTCTGGCTGTATCTCCCTTCTTCACCTGTTCTAGGCCCATAGAGAGGCACTTGTTATGATGGAAATGCCAGGTCAGAAAGGACAGCAGGACAATGCTTCAATAAGATCCATGGGGATTTTATTATTGAAACAAATGGACCAATCAGAATGTCCTTGAAATTCACCACAGTTCTTATACATTGTCTCTCTTCTCAGGATAAACCCTGGTGTCCAAGCAGCACATAGGAAGCAAATTTATTTCTGAGAAGAACATGCAAAAGATTTATTTAGAGGCTTTATTTAGAGCAGACCTGTCATGAACACCTTCAAAGCAAAGACGTCTTTGGTAAATGCTACAATGTCTCCTTTGTCCTAAAGTGAGACATGCTTTGGTGACTGGGAGTTAACTTTTCATATCACAGCAAATCTCAGCTCAGAGACCATCAGAGACAGTTGAAGAAGAAAGACATCAATAAAACAGTTGTCTTTCATTCTGGCCCCACCCATAGGCTCAATACTCTCTGAGGAAACAATAAAGTGACTGACGTAAATGTCCATCATTAAGCATATTAATTTAAAATCTAAATGACAAAGGGCAAACATTGAAGATATTAATGAAGAAATAGGCAAACATTTGACTTACTGTCTTTATTCAGTGATACTCAGCTCATTCAGGAACCCACACAGACTTAAGGCTGTCTTCTTACGGGTCATAGGTAGGACTTTCCAGGCAACAAAAATTTCCTTTTACAGGAATAAAGGTGAGAGGCAAAGTATAGAAGTCCTCTCTATTAGAGGTCCATTGACTGTGTGGGTGGCAAACAAAGTAAAGGTTTCCTTTTCATTCAAGGCCCTCAATTCAAGTTTACATCTCTGCTCACAAACCCAGGCAATGAAGTCATCAGGAGATGGAGGCTAAGCTTTTGAGGGGGTTGGTATAATATTCACACAGGCTAAGAGTATCCAAGATAGAACCTCATTTCTTTCTCAGCTTTCCTTCACTTCTATAGCAAAGCTCACAAAGTCCTCTGTTGGAAGAAGGATTTCTGGCTGTGGTTTATTCAGCCATTAGCAAGTCAGCCTGACATGACCCTGGCTCCATACTTACCCAAATGTCTACCCACTATCTGTGTAACCCAAAGACATTTCCCTGACCTAACTCTCCTCACACAGATTTCTCTTCCTAGGCAAATGAGGGCTATATAAGGCCTCACCAATGACTTATTTCAACTCCTCTAAGTCCAAAACAAACCATTCTTTGGACCTAAAATTCCACCTAAATTTTTCATATTTCTCTCTCTCTCTCTGTGTGTGTGTGTGTTTGTGTGTGTGTGTGTGTGTGTGTGTGTGTGTGTGTGTGTGTGTTTTCTTCAGGGCATTTGTTCTGAATTCATTCCTGTATGGTTTTTCTCTCCTGACCTCTCAACACCACTACTACAACCAGAGTAAAATCTGAGGTGAGTTAGAGATGAGGAAATGAGCTGACAACCAGGACTGCCACTTATTTATTAAATTTTCAGGGCTCACATTCGTATTATCATATTCTGGAGCTGGCATCTGACCTGGACAGCTTTCTGTTTCTACTTCCATTCTCTCCCTGTATCCAGCCTCCAGCAAAGAGTGAGAGGAACATTGTGGATTGTTCTAATTCTTATATTTCAATTTCTTCTTGTTTTAAACAAAACAGAGATGATGACTGGAAATAAATCAAGACAGGAGCACAGAAGAGAATCAATATATTATAACCACCTATTTTGCCCTGGTTGTTTCACCTAACCTAGGGAAGCAGTAAAATACACACTGGAGTTAGATTGGCCAAGCTCACACTTCCTACCACTTGAGCATTTGTCCATATTTCCCAACCTCTGCACCTGTATTTCCTCATCTAAAATAGGGAAAGAAATAGTGCCAATCTGTAAGGGTTATTATGGGGAGTAAAAGACGTTATATGTATAAAACACTTAGCTCATTGCTAACCACAATTAACACCAGCCATTATTATACCAGAAGAGACATGCATGCTGTCATTTCAGCCACTAAAGGTTGCTACTTTCAAAAATAATGCAGAATTTAAACAATTCTTTATTTCTCCTTCATTTCTCTCTCTCTCTCTCTCTCTCTCTCTCTCTCTCTCTCTCTCTTTCTCTCTTAATGTTGCATTAGAGGCATGGGAAATCTTTGAAAGTTTTACTCTAGGAAAACTATGCAGAGTTGAGAGACATGTACAAAGTAAACATAAATTGAATGCCTCCTCCCATTGTAGATATGAAAAGACTAGAAATCAGGCAGATTCTCCTGGGATTTCATTATAAAAAGATGAATCATCAGCCAGGACATGAGCCCTGGTAACCTATAAATAAATCTCTTTCTTCAAATCATGTTGATGGAGGACAGCCTTTTATGCTGTGGCTTTTTATAGAAATAATCATTGTTGTTATATCTCTAGAATCCTTTATCCTAAAAAGAAACAGCTTTATCTATAATTTACTGCCACATTTACATTCTGTCTCTGTCCAAATGGAATTAAAGGCCCAGTCACAGGGCAACAATCAGTGCAAGAGCAGTATGCAAGTACATGAAAACCATTACTCCTGCTAGACAGCGAGCATCCAGATTTTGGTTGAATGAATGAGTGAATGCAACAATAAAAATGAGCTTTTGTAGCCAACAATGTATCTTACTTGGGAATAATAAGAGATGATTTTCCAGATAACACTTAATCGAAGAGATATTACTTCTATATATAAAGCCAGGAAGTTATGGAGAACCTCCACCCCACCACAGACTATAGTACAATTTTACAGACATTTGCAGGCATTTTATAGCAGATAGCTGAGCAAAAGTTACTCACTCCAGGCACCAGTATGCATTGCAGAAGAGCTGCATTTGCAGCATTCTCAGTATTTGCTCACAGGATGATCAGGATCTTGTTTAATCAGTCATACCATCTTTCTGAAATCAAGAATATTAAGCCCTGGCTTTTCTAAGCCAGTGAATATCTGAAAACAAAATTCTAAGACCTGTTACTGGGTGAGATTTCTTTCTTCCTCTATCTAACCTCTGCCAGCCATCTTTGGAATGTGGGTTAGTGCAAGAGATTCAGCTTCCCCATTTTCCGTTCATGAGCCTGAACTTGGAAAGTTCTCTTCTTTTGGTGTTCAGAATAACAGAAAAATTCAGCTTAGTAACATTATTACTCTATTGTGGTCTCAGACTCCTCTGTGTGCTCTTTTTATCTCCATGAGAAGCATTGGCTTCCAATCTTTCCCATCTGATAAAAATAGCAGGCAACCTGGTCAACCAAGGCACCCCATGCCTCAATCTGTGGGTTCAAGGCCTTCAGTGATCAAGTTTCTCTCCCCAATTGGTGCTACCCCAAATATTCAGGCTGAAATGTGTGGTTACCACACATTGCTCATTTCTTCTCAAAACTTGCTTCCCAATGATTGTTACTTCCTGATCTGACAATTCTAATCTCCAATGTGGTCAGTAACCAGTATGAACTTTCTCTAGATTCCAGGTCCCTGTGGCCTGCTTGACTCTCCTCAGTATATCTAGGGGTGCTGTTTATCTTACCTGTGTAGATTCATAGAGGGAAAAAGTTCAGAGTCTTTTTAAAAAGACTGTCTGCCTGAACACAACCAGACTCTTTCTCTGTAGTTTTTCTTTTTCTTTTCTTTCATCATTTCCTTTACAAAATTTATCCCTTTGCTGTTATCTGCCAGCAGGAAGGAAAAACCAATATAGACTGTCTACAGCTGGAGAGAAACCTGACTAGACTTTTAATATCCAAAAACACAGTGCTACTGCATCCATCATTAGGGACCACACATGGGACACTAACTTCTGAAATACACAGCAAGTGTTGGAGGCATGGCTCAAGTGGTAGAACACTCCCTAACAAACATGAAGCCCTGAATTCAATCCCCAGTGTCACCAAAAAGAAAGGAGAAGAAATACACACTAGAAATCCAGAAATGCTCAAAAAAATGGAAGGTTCTATAGTATTTGAGATTGTATGGTAAAATTATAATTAACTCATGATCAGTAATAAAATAGTTTGTTAGTCCATGCTCAGGCAAACTTCCTGCTTGTTTTGTTTGGGCTTGTGCAAGAATGTCTAATGCCTCAAGAGGCAAAATATCTAAAGAGAGGGTTTGGAACACAAAGCACATGCTAACATCTGCCATTAATGTTCATAGAAGGAAAGTGATGTCGAAGATTTTCTTAGAATTTCAAATTGAGTGTCTCAAAGCACATCTGAACAAATTTGGAAAGAAAATAGATTCTGCAATTAAAAGATTCATAGCTTGGTCTCTAAGACTCAAATAATTGTAAACAAACTTTTCCACTATTTTCTTTCCAATTTTGAAAATCCTCAGTATGCCAGTGGTACTGTTGGAAGATCAATAACATGAAAATTCTAAGGGGAGAAGACCAGTCACTCACTAATAATTGTAACTTGTTGAAAGTTGGATGCTTACTTAAAACATTCCACAGGAATGCTATAGAGACCTCCTCTGTACTTTACTCAAAGCTTAATGCTTAACCACACTATGGTCCAGTGCCTTCAGTTCTGTCCTGCCCTGCAGCATGTATCCAAACCTTCCATAGTTAATAGGTCATTCATCACACTGGATTTGTCTTAACTCACCCACTTCCCCAGAATTCAGGACATTCTGAATGAGAATGTCAACATTCTCATTTTTGCACAAATTAATATAGCTACCTGTTGTACTTTGAAAACACCCAACAATCATAATTTCACTTTTAAACCTCTGAATACAAGATACATTAATCAAAACAAGGACAAAAGGGAGAAAAAAAGGGAGCATGGTGTATAGTTATAGTTAATGGATTTTAACTTGCTCAATTTTAAAAATTAAAAGATTATGTTTCAAAATAGCATCAAAGCATTAGAAGAGTAACAAAGAAATTATTTTTTAATGATTCATTTAATTACAGTGGTTTTTCACAAGCTATCCAATTTAGTTCCCCCCAAAACTCTGAAAGGTAGGTATTATTATCTACATGTTACCGATAATGAAATTGGGGCTCACAGAATTTACTTCCCCCAAGTTTTACATTTACTGAGTACATGTATAAACATTATACTCTATAGTATCAAGATTCAAATCCAGGAGCACACACCCTGGAACTTTTCCATGAAATACGTAACTGCTTCCCTAAAAACAATTGATAATGCAATTATTGGAACCATCAATCAATATTTTCCCTTTTAAATAAGCAATATAGTTAAATATACATTATTGATAGTGCTTATTCTAAATGGAAAAATGTCCAAGACCAGTAATTCCAAGGATGGCAAATTACCAGAATTATAATGAGAGCACTTTAAAAAATATTTCCTAGGCCTTACTCCAGGCCTACTGAATCAGAATCTCTGGGGATGGGCACAGGAATCTCTGTAAATGCAAAGCTCTCAAGGTAATTTTCATAATCATCCAATTAGAGAAACGTTGACTCTTACAACAATAGTAACAAAAAACACAGCACAATCACTTGGACACACAATGCATTATAATTTTTTTCAAAGTTCTATAACATCCTTTATTTCATTTCATCCTAGTATACACCTGCTGGGTAGAATGTAGAGTAGATACTTCAGCTTCCTTAGATGCAAACAGAAGCCAACATCAATGCTGAAAGGAAACTTGAAGTATCCTCTTTCACCATTTTAAGTGAAAATGTACCTCTTAAGCAAAACAAAACTAGATTTGAATATACAGCATTGAGAGTATAAACATCACCTGCTATATTTCCCTTCCTCCTTTCCTTTGTCTGGAAGCACTGGTTGGATAGTATTAGGGGCTGAATTGTATCCTCTAAAATTTCATGTGTTTATCCTTACCCCTGTATCTTAGAATGTGGCCTTACTTGGAAATAGGGTTGTTGTATGTAATTAGTTAAGATGAGGTCATATGGGAGCATAGTAGGCCCCTAGTAGTGTGTATATTAAAAAAAAAGAAGAGGAAATTTAGATACAGGCACACAGGGAGGATACCAGGTATGAATACAGACTTCAAGCCAATTCTATAAGACAAGGGATATCAAAGATCACCAGCAAACTACCAGAAAGTAGGGGACAGGCATGGAGCAGATCTTCCTCAGAGCTCTCAAAAAGCACCAACACTGGTAATACCTTGATCTCAGACTTCTGACCTCCAAAACTCTAAGACAATATATTTCTGTTTTGTAAACCACCCTGTTTATGGTACTTTGTTACAAGAGCCCTAGAAAACTAACACAGAGAGGAAGCATTTCCCGCCTGGATTACTAGTTACCATTGGTATTGGATGGGGAAAACCAATAAAGAAATTTTCTCATTGACAGTTTCTAAAAGCAATTGGAGTAGTTACAGCTTTAGGAGATACAAGTATCTCTGCAATGAATTAACTCAGAGAAATAGCTTTCTCAGTCCAAATTACACTCTGACATTTTGAAGAAGAAAAATGCTAGCAACAAGAAGGAGAAGGAGAAACTGGGGGGTAGTTGTACATATCACGATCAGCCTTTTTCTCCCTATTATTTAGCAGAAAAACATTCATCCAGATAACTGTGATAAGGGGGTTGTATGGTATAGATCATCAGTGACCAACAGTTTATCCTACACATCCCAATGTTCTGTCCTGTTACTCCCAAGCTTATGGAATGATGGGCTTTTCATTTTTTCCGATCTCCTAATCTGAAACATAGAAGTAGCTACATCTCAATTATATGGTAAACATCAGATGATTGTCCAAAGACCAAAGAGACATTCCAAAAGAACTCTGCCTCAAGATGCAAACTATTTATTAAAATAAGTTAATCTTAACACACTTTGGTTTTTCAATTTTTAAAACTCCTGAGTAAAAGCATGAGTGGTCTGTAAGACATTTGTAAGTTCGCTCTCAGAGAGCTCTGTACTGTATGACATCTTTGAAACCTCATGCCCACTGTTTTGGTTGTCAAGTCCTTTGGATTTATTTCTCTTCAAATAATATACATACATTCCAATATTTAATCAAAGATTTTTATAAAAACTAGCATTTTAAGCATATTTTCATCATTTATTTGGTATAACCTAATTGGGGGCATATCTCATGGGTGGCTTTTACAATGAATGATAAGCTCTGTGACTGATTAAAAACATTTGAAACTGAAAAAAGATTATGTCAACATAACTGGTATCTGCCTAATTATATCACATTTCCAAATATCTGAATATTTGCCACATGTTGACCAACTATTTATGTGTGTTTGCTCTCAGTTTGTCATGTCATGGCCATACTGTATTTGAAAGGAACCCAACATGAACTACATTAAAAGAATCTAACATGAATTAAAACAAAACACAGTACATCTAATTCCATGTTTGGTCTCAAATGGTGGACTGGGGAAGGTTGTATAACAGCCTCAGAACTTGGCTTCAAGTCTGAAGCCACCTCCATAACACTACTTCAATCCAAGTGCATTGATGGTATTTCAGGCTTCATGCTTGTGTGTGCTATGCCAGTTCAAACCTAAATTAAGAGAGAATGCAGAGAAAAAGCCACAGAAACAATGTGGCATTGTGCCACAGATTTGACATGCAGTCCACTGAACAAAGTAAAACCTTCCCATGGAGGAACGCAGGCCATGTGTATACAAGTGCAGTTAAGTCAAACAGAATTACATTTTTGGTCCTGACTGATTCACTGCTGCTTATCTCCAAAGCCACAGGATGGCAATAGAGAAATTCCTGTTGTGCAATATTGTCTAAATGGTTTTATGGAGGTCGGGGAGAATGTGGTCAAATGCTTTGGTTCTAGTCCAATTTGTGATCTGGTCAGATTTATGATGGCTACAAGTATATACAGCTATGATCTTCATGATCTGACCCTGTAAGCTCAGCTTCAACTCCCACACTGCCTATAAACCCCTTCTCTCCTCCAATCTATGGCCTTTCGACAAAATCCCTGTGGACCTACCATGAACCAGAAACTGTTCTGTGTCCTACAGTAATAATAGCAATAGTAACAAAAACATGTCATTTTCTCCATACAGCTTACATTCTAATGAAGGACCACTGTCACTAGACAAGTAAATGTATAGTGTGTGTGGCAGGCAGTCTTCTGGCACATTTCAAGGGTAGAGTTGTCACTGTCAGTCAGCAGCCACCCTTATATCCAGCAGCATCCATACAACTCTTACCAATATAATATGAGCAGAAATGGTGCAACTTCCAAGACAGGATTTTTAAGAACTGTGTGTTGTCTTCTAATTATTCTTCCCCTAGTTAGTGCTAGGTATAGAAGACTCTGGAGTCCTGAAGGCAGAGCCTCAAGATGGAAGGATCTGAGTACCTAAATCCCAGGCAAAGGAAAACCATCCATTAGCTGGGAACACTACCACTGATCTGCTAAAGAAACACGTAATGAACTAAATGTGTTCAACTGTAGAAACACTAGGTTGTCCCATTAGCCTAACTAACAGAATATGCTAGGTGGCCACAAGCACCATGAAGAAAAATAATGAATAGGTGGGAAATGAGGAATGTAACAGGTAGGGATATTTGCTAATTTAAATAGAGTAGTCAAGGAAGAGATCCCTGATCAAGTGACATGAGCAGAAACTGTTAGAAAGTGAGGGAGTGTGGCAAGTGAAGCCCTTGTGGAAAACTGCAAAAAGAAAGAATAGTGAGCTCAAGAGACCTGAGAAAGGAACATACTTATGATGTTCAAGAAACATCAAGGGGCCAAGGTACCCACAGTGTAGTGAATAAGGGGGAGCTGATAAGAGATGAAGGTCAGAGAGGAAACAGCAGGTTCATCATAGCCCTTGTAGTCCATTTTAAGGTTTTTGTATGTCATTCTGGAGGAGATGAAATTTTATTGGGGGATTTTGAGCAGAGAAGTGACAAAATGCTATTTATATAAGACTACTCTAGATGTTGAGTGGAAATTGTGCTGTGAGGGAATGGAAATGCCACAGTAGAAGCAATTAGAAAGCTGTTGCGATAACCCAAGTGAGTCACATTGGTAAGCTAGGGTAGTGGTAGTGAAAGTGAAAGAAAATGGCCAGATCTTAGGTATTTGTTGGGTATATAGTTAATGGGACTGGGTGATGGGTTAGAAGGGAGTTGTAAGGAAAAGGCAGGAACATACTTGAAGGTAACAATCAGAGTGCTAAGTTTGAACTACCTCTCAAAAATCCCAATGGAAGTATCAAGTAGGCAGATTTGGGGGCCTGGAGTTCAGTAGAGAGATACAAGATGGAAAAGAGAAAAATAAAAATAAAAAAACCTGAAGTGCATTATGGTATGAAATCTATGAGACTAGGTAAGACCATGTAAGAAATAAAGGTAAGTAGAAACAAGAATGGTTCAGGGATTGAGCCCTGAGGCCTTCCATCATTCAGAGTTTGGTGGAAGATGGAGAAAGGAGATTGAGGAAAAGCAAGTTATTAAAAAGGAGAAACACCAACAGCATTTGGACTCCAGAAGTATTAAAAAAATGTTTTAAGGAAGAGGGATGATCAGTTATATCAAATGTTACTGATAGTAAAGTAAAAGGAAAACTGAATCTTCTGTAGAGTTTAGCAACAGGCAGGTCTTGATGGATGAAGATTGTAGGAGCAATTTCAGGGAAGTGATTAGGGAAGGTAACTGATTAGAACACAATGGGGACAAAACACCATGAAAAACTGGAGGGTTTGATGGGTTGTGGCCTCATGTGATCCAAGAATTATTGGAGACAAGGTCCTAAACTGATCTGGAAGGACTGTAGTATGACAGTGAGGTGGCCACATGAGACTACTTACCATTCCCTCAAGTTCAGAACATTTCAGAATTAGTCTGAAATTTACTCTTGCTCCTACTTTTGTTAGAATAACTATGAATTTCCCTTTTAGCTCTTATTTATTCTTCAGTCTCCACATCAGATGGCACTTCCTCAGGCATCTTCCCTGATCCTCCAAGTCAAATGGACCTGCCTTATATGTTTCTCACATGGTGTGTTCTACTCACCTTTGACACAAGGCTGGTCATCCCATCTCATCATCTGCTTACAAGTCTGCCTGCCACAGTATGTGATCTTAAAGAAAATGAGATAGTACTCAACTCATCTCCACAGTCCCAGAACATGACCCAGAGGCTGGCTCAAATCACGTGCCTCCCAGGGCTGCAGCCTCTCCTGCCCTCCACTACCCCATTTTCCACACTGCAGTCAAGGTGATTTTTGCATTAAAAGTGTAAATTAGATCATACTATCCTCCTGCTTAGAACCTTTAATAAACTTTCCAATTGCTCCTAAGATTAAAGAACAAGTCTTTCCATGGATTGTGGAGCCCTGCAGGGCTCCACTTGAAAGTGCCTCTGTAGCTTTGCTGCTCACCACTCTCCATCTACCCTTTACTGTCCAGCTACCCTGGCTTCATAGGACTTACAAGGTGCCATATTTCTGCCTGAAATCAGAGCCATCTCAAGTGTATTTCCCTGGATCTGGCACTCTTCCTACCCTTCAGATATCAATTCAAGTACCATCTTCTCCTAGATGGCATCCCTGACCCCTAAGCTAGATGAGGACACCTTATTGTATCCTCTCAAAGCACCCTGATGGTCTCTCACAGCACTCAGTGGCATATGTGATTACACAGTCACTTGTGTGGTTAGTAAGATTCATATTTGCTCCGGTAAGAATCTGAAACACTCATGAGGACAATGACCACATGGCTTTGCTCTTTACTGTATTTTTAGCACCTACTGCAGTATGGGACTCATAAAAGTATTTCATATTTCCTCACTGAATGAATTCATTAAATTAATAGATGATTTAAAGTTTTATTTAATATTCTGTAAAACATAGACAATTTTGTTCCCCTAAGCACTGTACTTCCTGCACCAAAGGAGAACACACCCAAATATACACACAGACACACAGACACACAGACACACACACACACACACACACACACACACACACACACCAGCCTTAATGAATTTCCACAGGGGGATTGGACTATGAGCACATGATAAAAGCGAGAGCACCCAAGGAACGGGTGAGGATAGGTAAGACACCTAAAAAACTAGCTAGCATTTGTTGCCCTTAACGCAGAGAAACTAAAGCAGATACCTTAAAAGCAACTGAGGCCAATAGGAAAAGGGGAACAGGTACTAGAGAAAAGGTTAGATCAAAAAGAATTAACCTAGAAGGTAACACCCATGCACAGGAAATCAATGTGAGTCAATGCCCTGTATAGCTATCCTTATCTCAACCAGCAAAACCCCTTGTTCCTTCCTATTATGGCTTATACTCTCTCTACAACAAAATTAGAAATAAGGGCAAAATAGTTTCTGCTGGGTATTGGGGGGGGAGAGGGAGGGGGCGGAGTGGGTGGTAAGGGAGGGGGTGGGGGCAGGGGGGAGAAATGAACCAAGCCTTGTATGCACATATGAATAATAAAAGAAAAATGAAAAAAAAAAAAAAAGGAGAGCACACCCAAATACACACACAGACACACACACACACACACACACACACACACACACACACACACACACCAGCCTTAATGAATTTCCACAGAGATCTTCAATAATACTTAACCAGACAAGTCAGGTTGTGGTTTGTACCTTACAAGCTAGAATTAATTATTAAAATGATGCTATATGTGGCTAAATCAAGCATCCTTCCTTCTGGAAAATGAGGTGCCAGGAAAACTAGCTGTGTGGTACGTTTCAGGGCTCACCTAAAGACTAAACTCAATGTTTATTGGAGTTACCTCACATGAAAGATGCTGATATAATAAAAGACAAGTGTGTTTTCTGTGACTGTAATTAAAAGTCATTTCCTACACCTATCCCATAAAGTGGAAAGTCTATTTTCCACATCATAGTGGACGTTTCCAAACTGTAAGCAACACTAGTGTAAGTCTTTTGGGGGAAGTTATCCACTTGCCCACTTTCTGTTATGTACAAGAAATATAAATGATAACCATATGCAAATGTGTAGAACAAGCAAAGCAATAGACATATATAACTGAATGTATACCTTTTTCTCTCTTTTTCATTGATTGTGTTAAGAAAGACAATGAGAATTCCTTAAATTGTTTTCTTTTTATTAAAAAAGATTTTATAGGAACTACTTTGAAGAAATGCTTTAACTCTTACAATAGAATATTTTAAACAAAAGTAAAGATAGTCTAATGAATGCCTTTTACCTACCACCAAGCTTCATTATAGTCAATATTCTGCCACTATTCTTTTCTCTGAGGAAACTTAAGAGCAAAATACAGGTCAGGTTCAAGGAGTTGATCAGCAGAGGTGCCCATTCTTCTACTCTTCTACCAGCATTCCTTAGACCCAGAAATCAACTGATTTTTGAGAAGCAGGGTGGACCACACTTTGTACCATTGCTGCTACAAATATGGGAGGATTTCTGAGCACTCTAGTTAGGGCATCTCCAAAACAGTCCAGTCATCCCAGAAGCAACTTGGGATGACTCTGACCTGAACACATTCAAGATCAATTTTAGAAATTGACCTATTAGTCATAGGCTGATACAGACATGCTTGTGACTCATCATCTCCCCTTTTGCACAGGCTGCTTGATGTGAAATGTAGTTCAGATGCAGCTGCTAAAATTTACAATTACACTCCTTTTGTGATCTCTGTTTGAGTTGGTATTGGTAATGTTACTTGTTTTTATGTTCAAGGTACAATCCAGACATTTTTATATTTTTTCCTATAGTTTAGAAACTACTCTGAACCCTGACTATTATTTTCATTTTTCAATAGCTTTTGCCCAAGCATATTAAAAACTGACTTGGCAAAAGGAAGACAAAAATGAATATTTGAAACACTCACTGCTAGTGTAGCTTAAAGAGGACATAGAGTTTATTGTTCCAAGGAAGAAGAGAGGACATTGGGCCTTATCTTGAACTTAGTCTACTAAAATTGGCTACTGTGCTCTGACCTTGGAGTCCACAACAACCAGTGGTTGACCTTTCCACCCTACACTATGTCCCCTAATGGCTGGCAGGCACCCAAATAGTGTGGTGCTTCAGACCTTATGTGTTCCTTGCTCCCAGTGCCTCATTTTGATGAAATATCTCTCAAGAAATGACCTGCATTGGTTCCCACTTACATATACCCCAATGTGAGGCTGTCATGTGGACTTTGCTTAAGATAATCATAGCTTTATTCATTAAAAAGTGCTGATCCACTTTAAGTTGCTGTCCAAAATTTTTTCTTGTTTGAATCCCTATCACTACATACAGCTGAGCCATATCACTTCTTGAAGTCTCCCCAGACATTGCAGATACAGCTCATGCCATAAACTCCTTAGTCTTGGATAACATGCAGCTCAGAACGCCCTAAGTCTCAGTGACAGTCCTTCCTTCCAATCTCTGCTCATTTATTCATTTATTTAATGGTAATGTGTTCAAGGCATTATAAACTGATATACACTTACAGCCCTACGAAAGGGCAAGAGAGATTTAGATGCAGAAGGATAATATCTTGTTCTGTGTTAACTCTTCTGCACCTGACTTGGATGTCAACCTTCCCTTGACTCCAAGTGTATACACTTCTCGTGGCCTTCTGAATGAACCTGGGTCAATATTGCTTAGTCCAGGAAGGTAACCTCACAAATAAGTTGTCCCTATTTCCACACATCTCTAGCGTATCAATATGATCAGAAACAACACCTGAAGTGGCAGGTGTTCCTCCCATAATCCCTCAAGGATATCATAAATTCCCATGCTGACCCTTCAGAATCTCTCCCCAGAGGTCAAACACCTGCTGAGTGCTAGGAATGCAAGCACTTTCCTCATCTCTCTGACCCCAGGAAGTAAGCAAACATTTTCCAATGCTCATGGGATAGACTGATGAATGCAGTAGCCAGTGCAGAGCACCCAGTGTGTTTCAGAGGTGAGGAGAGGCTATCTTTCTGATGGCAACTTTGGTCCATGTGGGACTGGTATGCCAAGAAATAATTGAGGACAGATTCTGAGATGCACCATCCTTTCTCCTCTTTGCTGGCAGGCACCCAGCCTCTGGGCTGAAGAAAGTCTGAATGTGGTGCCTCAGACCCTACACACTCCCGCCCCCCAGAGCCTCATTTTGATTAAATACAGCTGCAGAGATGACCTGCACTGACTCCCACTTACACATGCCCTGATTTGGGACATGTGGAAATTGGACCTAACTCAGCTACAGAGCACTCTCCTCTTTCCTAATCTGACCCAGCGGCAGCTTTCCCAGAAACTCCACACAGTCCCTGTTAAGGGAGGGAACCAGGTGATAAGGCAGGTTTCTGGTTTTCCAGAGCTCTCCAGCACAGCTAAAACAATGGCTGTCTCCTTAAAAGCTGAGCTCCCACACTTAAGGATTGCCAAGGACATACACACTTCCTGGATCATTTTCAATTACTAAGAAAAGGTGCCAATTGTTAAAGAAAACTAAAAAATAGCCACAATGACTGTGAAGTCTTTTCATTCCCCACTCTTTAGGTAATTTGTTCTGACTGCAACTATTTCAAAAGACAAGATTATACACCAGGGAGGCAAAAAAGATAAAAAAGGGAAATCAGTTCCCTGCTGAGGCCATATCAGAGCTCAAACCCATGTTTGGAAGCAAAGGCAAATTTTTTTCAGCACTAATAAAACCTCGTTAACTGTGAATGCTGGCGAGGAACTGATCTGGTGAGAGGAGTTGCTGGGCCATGGTTTGGGGTTAGGGGAACCATTTATTGGCACATTTGAGCATCATTGACATGCTTGTCTTTCTTCTTAAAGTAAAAGAACTTAAGTATTTAACAAAAACCTGTCCTCAGACTATACAAAAAAAGTAGGAAAACAAAAGAGATGGTGGAATCCATCATGTCTTTCAGATGGAAGATACAACCTGCATTTGTAAGTAATAAACGGAAGTGTTTGAGTTTTCAAACCTTGGTTCTCCCTCCTCCCTTTGCCAATTCTTTTTAACAGTCAGCAACTCTCTTATCCTATTGGGACAATGTTTTAAAGGTGGTATGTAGGCTAAGGGTGTGCTATTTTGTTTACAAGAGTAAGTGGTTGTTACAATTCCTGCAAGGAGCAGCAGACAAATGACTCACCCGAAAAAGCAATCTATGTGTTGAAAAGATTTGCTCCACTAAAGGTCAGCATAAGGCAGTGACATGGGGCTGGATGCTTCCTCTGAGTTGGGGGAGGGGTAGGAATTGGCACAGTGACATTACTGGCTCCACCACTATATTCTTGCCTTGGAGTTTAATTTCCATATAACTGAAAACATCTGAAGCAAACACAGAGCAAAGCACTCTTTGTGGATCTCTGCTACAAGAGTATGCAAGGAAGTAGCTCAAACACAGCACAGAGGTGTGGATGTCATGGGATGACTCAGTAACTCAGGAGGACATAAGTGTATGTCAGAAACTCATGTGTTAAATCTAATTAACCCAGACAAGAGAGTACAGTGTGCAACTGACCTAGGGCCAGGGTCATGATTCCAGAAATACGGAGTCTCAAAAAGGAGTGGCAATGGAAAGAGGGAACAGATTTTTTCCCAGAAGAGTGTGCTTCATGTTAGATATGTAAAAGGCTGTACTGTCTGTTCTTTCTGGTTCTACAATTCACTGAGTATATAAATAAGATTTTGCATGGGAAATGTGTGGGCCCAGGAAGCATACCAATGCATACAGGTGTGTCATTGTTCACTTGATTCTTGTCCCGTGAGTTTTATAGAGTCTAATTAACTAGATGAGATTTAGTTAAATAAAAATTGATACTTGTGTACAAGTATGTATGTTTACATAAAAGATATGACATATCTTAAAAGTTTTAATTAAAAAAATATTGAAAATGTTTGAGAAATCAGCCTCTCCGGTATACTTTGTTTTACAGAGAGGAATCTCAGGAAGACTCGGAGTTTGTTCCTTCTAGACATCTTTCCAGTGACATGGGGGAATAGAGCCGAACCAGATCCCAGGCCTGAGACCAGACTTTTGCCTCTGGGGTAACAAGTCACATTTGCCAAATGAGGAAACAGCATCACCTAGTGGCAATTTATTAGTTTTCTAGATGTGCTGTGATTCAATTCTATACACAGAACAACTGAAAACATCTCACTCTCCTATCTGTGTTCCCTAATTTCCCAAGACAACATTTCTAGACAATATTCTCTTCCCCAGGTTATCCAAAGTCCACTAATATTCCAAGGGAACACCCTCCCCATCCTCATTTTTCAAACTCTTCTCAAGCCAAACTTTCCAATATGGCACCAGGAATCACCCACCTGGAAGGACACATTCATGGTGGCTATTGGCCTCTGACTGTTTCTTGATTCAAGTTTTCTTAACCATGGCATCAAGTCTTTTACCAAGCAAAGTGTCAGATCAAAGTTTCATCCTTCCTTATTCTGGTATAAATAATGCTTTTATTCTGTCATTTAGCCACATGGATATAATACATCAGGACTCTGGCTGCCTTTAAAATAATTCCAGGTATTGTCCAGGACAAGTTCTGTGAACAAATGTGAGGACAAATTTAGGTCAAGTATATCTATGCGTTTGTCTTTCATGATACTGGCCATTTACAATCTCACTGTGTTTGAGGGCCCAGAAATGTTTTCCTGCCTCAAGACTCTAATTTTGGGGGTAGAAAAAAAATATGTAAACAAATAATGATTAGAAAGTACAAAGGAAAGGAGGAAATTGATTCTGTTATAGTTAGAAAAATACTGCACAAAAGAGGAAACACTGGACTTGATATTTGAAAATAGGGAGGTCTTTGGTTGTATAAGAAATAGATGGGCCATACTGGGGGTGTTAGGGGAGGAAAAGCAATAGATCTGGAGTCAGAGGAGTTTACTAAATGATAAAGGACCAAGGGCACAGGAAGAAGACAGGTGGGAAGAGATGGAAAGACAATTTAGAATTAGCATAGAAAGATGCTTAGAAGCTGAGCATGATGGCACACAGTTTTACACCTCCCAGTTACTGGAGAGGTGGAGGCAGGAGGATGGCAAGTTCTGGGCCTAGGAAAACACAGTGAGACCCTATCTCAAAAACAAAACATAATCAAAAGGGTTGGGGCCTGGCTCAAGTGGTAGAGCACTTGCCTAGCATGCATGAGACACTGGGTTCAAACTCCAGTAGCCTCCCCTCCCCTAAAAAAAAGAAAGCTGCTTAGATGCCATCCTGAAGAACTTGGCCTCTATATGCAATTAGATTCCATAAAATTATGCCCCACGGCAAAAACAATTTGAAATCTCTAAGAAATAAAGTACTTTATTCATCCCAGCTATTTTGATGATGTGAAACAAAAGCCTTGAAAATGAATTATTAGTTAATGTTGGGGCAAGAATTTGGACAGGTTAACTCCCAATCTATTTCACTGCAGTAAGAGTTAGCTAAGAGCATGAACCATGTTTAGAATAATAAAATAATTTTAAGTTAGACTTTCTAATTAAAACATGGAAAAAAATTCCAATTTTTTCCCTCTATAAATCATCTGAAATTATACTTGAATACTCACAATTGTCCTTTTTTAATCATATCATTCTCATTCTGATTTATAAGTGAGAAAACAATTTAACACACATTCTACTTAAAATCTCTTATAAAGGAAATAGTCATGGGGGAGAGGGAGGAGGCAGGAGGCAGGGAGGAGAAATGGCCCAAAACAATGTATGCACATATGAATAAATGAACAAAGGAAAAACAAAGGAAGCAGTCAGGAATTTTTCAGACTAAAAGGGAATAATGAAGATGTAAAACATTGTGAATTGATGAAAAAGGAGCAAGAAAAAGTCACTGGAAACATCAGAAAAGCATAGCTGTGAAAAGATTTCTAAAAAATTCTGATTCCACTGGCTTGAAGATAGTCTCATTGGGGGTCAGAAAAAAAAGTACAGTATGTAGGTCTCATCAAACAACATTCATGGCAGGGCTGGTAGAGTGACTCAAGTGGTAGAGCACCTGCTAGCAAGCATGAGGCCTTGAGTTCAAACCCCAGTACTGCCAAGAAAAATAAAATTAAAAATTAAAATAAAAAAGACAATCATGGCGACCCATTATAGCTTAGAAATCTAGCAATCATTTCTTTTTAAGAACTTTGTGTCTTTGGTCAGTGTTTTTCTATTTCTGCTTTGCTTATATAAGTAGAGTATTCACTTGCTAAAATCTTGATTCAAAAGACAACCCTGCTGTTGTTTCTCTTACAAGCTACATTCATTCAAGTGTCAGGTCTTACAAAGCTGTATTCCATCATCCAAGCCTTGGCAATACATAATACAAAGTATGTGTCTTAGCTAACATTTTTCTCCAAATGAATGCCAGACATTTCACATAGAGCTAAAAGCTAAAATCATATGATACAGTGCATTGGCTGGTGCTGTCACCATAGTATTTTATGTCAAGGCTAGCATTCCATTCATCAAGTGAGCACCCAATGGGATAGGAATTGTCGGGCCTCTGAAGCTGCCAGACCACAAAGGATAACCAGAGTTACACAACTTCTCCTTGGCCCAGTTAGTGTCAACTTGTAGATTAGGGTGTGTCGTTTTTAAATTCTCCTCCAGAAAAGTGACAGCCCAGGCTGACCACAGGGAGGTAGGAATGACCTGAGGTCAGGCTGCCTCCCCAGCTTCCTACTTTCATACAACCAGCTCCCCTGGCACTCTGCCCTTTCCAGAACTGCCTCCAGAAGCCCTGCAGCTCTCAGAAGCATGGATTATGTAGACATCTTTGTGGTCATATTGAATCACCTCTGTTATTTGTACACAGAGCCAGTGATCATGGAATCCATAAACATTTCATCTCCATGCTTGGCCTTCTGAGATTGTCTACTCTATGATTTTAACTGCTCAAGAAATGAAAACTCTTAATCACTCAAAGAAAAAAAAGGTGGAACTGAATGGACTGAGATTCTGAGTTTGTTGAGAACTGTGGCCTAGAATCCTGCACCCTGCAAGGCAGAACCTTCAGACCTCCAAGGTATCTGTAGAAGGTAGGTGCCATCACCAAGAAGAATTGCTCATTCACAAGAGCTGGTTTTTAGAAGAAGCATCTTTGGGGAAAAGTTCAATGAATGTCCATAATGGACACCTACGATGAGCCCAGAATAGGTAATGATAATGGTCCAGTCTTGTGGAACTTATAGGTAACATGTAGCAAAAAGGAATTAATCTCATTTAGGGTTTAAATGAGTAAGAGCCTCAGAGAGGAAGTGATGTTTAAACAGAGACTGCGTGAAAGTGGGTAGAGGGAATCAAGTTTCTTCAGACACAGGAATAAAGGAATAAATTCCAGAAGTGATTGGATGTCTTTGGTCAACCTGGGCAGGGTTGCCAATTTAGGATAACTAAGATTTTATCTGCCATATAGGGCCTGCTTAACTTTACAAACTATGGCTCCATTATTCTACTCAGGTCTGACTAGTACCTTTGGAAAGAGTAATGTCGTATTTAAGGTATCTGCTAACTTTGACTTAAGGCCTGGTTTAGTAAATAACTTTTATGGAAACACAGCTAGGACCACTCACTTACATATTTTCTGTGGCAGCTTTTGCTCTATAATGTCAGAGCTGAATAGTTGCCAGAGAGAAAGTATGGCCCATAAAACTAAACATATTTATTATCTGACTTTTTATGGAAAAAGTTTGCCATCCCCTGCCACAGCTAATAGAGCCAAGTTCATGAAATGTTAGGAAGGGGTTGGTCAGTGGCCCTTCAGACCAAGAGGTCATATGCCAAACAGGTATTTAAGATAATCAAGAACAAGCAACTTCCCAGTCATTCATTGGCTCTAGGAGATGGATAGCCTGGCAGACCCTGGCCATGAGGTAAAACCACATATTTGTGGGAACAGCAATTTCAGATGCAGAAAAACATATCCATTTAGAGGCTGGAGGTGTATCTCAATGGTAGAGTGTTTGCCTAGCATGGGCAAGGACCTTGGTTCAATTCCCAAGAAAGAAAGAAGAAGGAAAGGAGGGAGGGAGGAAGGGAGAAAGGAAGGAAGGGAGAAAGGAAGGGAGGGAGAAAGAGAAGGAGAAGAGAAGGAAGAAAGAGAGAGAGAAAGGAAGGAAAGAAAGAAAAGAAAGAAAGAAAGAAAGCAGCAAGCAAGCAAGCAAGCGAGCCAACAAGGAAATAGCCAATAGCACCAATGTGGTTTCATAATAGCACTACAGACAGCTAGTCAATTTTCTTCCTCCACAACAGGAAATGCCTTCTTATGAGAGTCATGCATGACTGGAATCCTGGCTTGATGGTTCCAGTGAAGGTGGATGCTGACGGAGATAGAGCCTTGTTAATGAGAGATCCTGAAGGCATGATTCTCCAGAAGATAAGCTGGATGCTATGGCTTGGCTATTGTTTGTCTCTCAAAAGTTCATGTGCCATAAGTTTGGTCCCCAGTGTTAAAATGGCAGAACTTTAGAGATGGGGCTTAATGGAGCTCCACCTTCCCAAGTAGATTAAAGCTAGTCTTACAAAATGGGTTGGGTCCTGAAGGAAGGAGTTATTTTCCTACAACAATGGGAAGACTGTTATAAGAAAAGCAAGTTGGCCCCTGAATCAATTGCTGTTGCCTCTTGTCTCACTGTGTGATCTCTCCATCTTGCACATTGTCTTGCCAGGATGCCACCTGCTACATTGTGATGTAGCCAGAAGGCCCTAACCAGAGCTGAGAGATGCTGATGTTATAGTCTTGGACTTCCAAAACTATAAGCGAAACAGACATCTTAACTTTGTAAGTTACCCAGCCTCAAGTATTCTGTTATAGCAACACAAAATGAACTAAGATGCTGGGGCATGGCCAACTCCAGATCAAACATGGTGGCATGGTTTTCCCACAGACCACTGGTTTCCTAAAGCAGGTAGTAATGAAGTCAGTACCCACCAGGAAGTAAAAAACAGAGTCTGACTAACTAGACCTTGATCCACACCACCACTCAACGCCTCCAAGTCTAGCATTTCAGTGAGAAGTGAAATGCCCCTTCCTAAGATTGAGAAGTGGTACAGTCTGACTGGGGTACAGTCTGAGCAAGAGCCAGTGGAGCAGGGGGATCTCCAGAGGCTAGGCAAGGGGAAAGTGAGCCCTACCCAGCAGAACTATTCCACCCCTCGTGGAAATGCATCCATACTATGGGTGTCAGAAGATTGTGGATACTTGTAGGTAGCAAGGGAGAGGAGAGAGTGCAGGAAATCACTGTGCCTGCACGCAGTGCAGAAAGGGACAAGAAGAGCTTTTATTTCCATTAAAGCTTTGGAAAGGCTGAAACATTTGGGTCATTTGGTCATCCTCCAACATTTCAAGGAGGACTTTTCAAGGCTTTCCTCATTGCATCCTATTGTACTATATGTCTATGTCAAGGATTCATGCCTTAGCAGTGTATTCTTCCTCCTGCCCTTTGTCCCCAACACATACACAAACCTCCTCTTACCAACCATGAAGCAACCATGAAGCTGATTTTCTTGGTCATTTCTTGCCAGGTTAAGGAATGGCATTTCATAGTCCTAGGAAGCAATTGACTTCCCTGGAACTGGAAGATGCCAGTAAGCCATGGGCAGCATAAATTCCATTCTTATCTGTAGAAGTGGCAGAAGCTACTCTCGAGCATAGAAGGATGAAGATCACATTCATAGTGTCCCTTTGAGCTACAGCACTCAAATGTGTGAAACAAGTTAAGGTTGAAGATGGATCTTTAGCAAGGAATGCTAGAGCAGTGTAAGGACAATGTTATAATCATAGCCATAGCCCCAGGAAGTAAGTTACAATAACTACATTACTGGCAAGTCAGGAATTGAGTGTCAAAACTTCCCTCCCAGATAAATAAGAGTCTAGGTTGTTAGACACAGGCCAGGAAGGACTAGGAGTGATATGATACTGGCCCACAAATCATGAGGCTGAAGATGACTGAACAAGTCTATGTGAAACAGCCATTACAGTGGGCAAAGTAGAAACACAACTCATAAATATTTGAAACAAGAAGTTAGATATCAGAGATGCCAGATGGGTACTAGAAGATAAGGCTGGACAAGAACCCCAGGCTGCTGGTATAGAACTATGGCCTTCGGAGGTAAACAGTTGGGTGGTTAGGGTCAGAGCCAGCATGATGTGCTAATCCTACCTGACTTCCTGGGTGTTGTGAGAAGTAAAATCTCTAGTGTCCATATGAGTCAGTTATGCAATACTGGATAAAATTCTGGACTATGTATTGGGCCACTGAGGTCATTTCCTGCTTGCCAGGGAACATGTGTCTCACTAAACAATTTCTGAAACCCAACCCTTGTGAATTCTGACATAGAGAGTCAACCTAATGGAGAAGCTCAGAAGAAGAAGCCCAGAATATCTAGAAGTCATCTGTAGTGAGCTGTTGAGAGAAATATTTTATACTATTGATTCTTTGTATCTGCAGCCAAGCTTCAGATTCTGTTGATGAAAGAGCCCATATACATTTAGTGTCAAAGGCTAACAACAGAAGTCAGAAAATCTGTCTCTGTCCCTGATTAGGTCCACCAATTTATAGTCCATAGAGCTTTTTGCATGCTGGCAAAAGACAGTCCCATATAAGCTTGTACAATTCTCATAAAATCAATTACTAATGAAGACTTTGACTTTCAGACACTGTATACAAGGATTGGTCTGGTGCCCACAATGTGATCTTCTGTTCCCATTTACAAATCAAAGCTATTATGATCAATAAAGCCTTGTTAAACATTACTAAGGGAGTAAGCAAATGGTACAGAGTTAATAACCTATTACACATGTCATTGTTTGTCCCTTGATCCAAAGTGTCCCTTTCTCCTTCTGCTAGATCCTTTTTCTGCTACAGTACATGCTGGCGCTAAACATACACTAATTTATTTACCTCTAAAATTAGGCACTATTCACGAAAAATTTACAGAAAGTCATTTCACACTAAGTTCATGAACTCTCACCCATTTTATTACTAAAATAATAATTAAGAGTTTAGCCAACATGGGTTAATTGAAAAACTGGATATTTCAGATGAGACCAAGAAATGTTAAGCAAATTATTTATTGGCCTTTTGCAAAAGCAAACAGTTGAATGAAAGGTCAACTACTTTTTAGTATTTGTTTAAGTCAGAAAAATAATTGCCAACTAATGGTTCAAAAAATTCTCTAGTTAGGTGTTCCGTATGTAGTCCAAAAAGGATGGGGATTAACCCGGACCAGCCTTCCCAGTAGAATTTCATCATCAGGGCTCTACCATCTTAATATATGATTGCTTGAATTCAATTAAGAGATAGCATTAACTTACTACTTCCATCCACAAAGTGCCCAGATAGTGACAATAACAGTTAACCAATATAGAGAGCTTACTTGTGCCAGCCGGAACTAACATCTTTATATGTATTAATTTAATTGTTACTATAACCTTATGAGATATACTGCCCTTACTTTATATCCATGGAATCTGGGAGACTAAGTATAAATACAGGCAGCCCCATTCCAGAACCCCAAAACTTGGCCAAATGCCTCCCCAATATGCATTTCCATTTTGTTTTTGTAGAAAGCCTGTTACAGGGTGAAGCTTAGCATATAAAAACACAGAGAATTCATGTCTACCAGCAGAATCAGAGGATCTTCCCATCAACAGGCTCCACTGACTGTCCAGTTCCATCCCTCCAAGAGCAACAGCCACCCTCTTCCTGTTTCACCCCAGGTGACAGGCATTCACTACATCCTGTAACACTCCTCTTCCACCTCAGAGCAAGGACTCTTAGAAATGGCTTCCCTTCCCTAAACTAAAATATATTTTTTTCTGTAATTTTATCTTCTGGCCAAAATTCTGTTCTCTGAAGCCACAATGAATCTGAAGGGCTTCTTCACAGAGCCCTTCAAACATCTGGAAGACTAATTAGGCATGATCCTACATAGTATCCATCCTGGCTCCTCTATTGTCCCTCAAGTGCCACTGTACATAATCCAGTCATCCTGGTCACTCTTCTCTGTGCTTTCTGAGCCTTGGGCAAATCCATGTGGAATATAGGGTCTGGAAATAAGACAGTTGTCAGAAGGCCTGAAGAGGTACAAAGATGGCCCCATGACTGAAAGATACTTCCCTCCACACCATCCTAGATACCTGGATACCCTTGTGAGACTGCTGGTCACTTCATAACCACTCACATCCAACTTGTAACCCACCCCAACTCTGGAGGACCTTTTTCTCATATTAAAAACTTATTAAATCAAACCTGCCTCATGATATATTTTTAGTTACCCTCTTAAACACAAGTGTAAGATTTAATATTTAATCACTAATAGATGAATCCCTCCTTAAGCCCTTGGTGTGTGTTGGGATGGGGAGAGCCAAAGGAGAGAAAAACAGAGATCACTCTGCATTCATTCCACCCCACAAGTCAAGAAATCTCATAGATATAATGAGTCATTTAAGAAGGGATAAACAAAAAAGGTAGTATTGGTACTGAGCTAAGCCAGACCCTAAAATAAAAGTAACCAAAGCAAAAGTTCCAACAACTTTTACAGCCTGGATCTATTTTCCTACAGTTTCCCTTGTGGAAAGGTGATCAATTCAAAATTATAACTTTATAATTTTGTAAAAAATAAATAAATAAAAAAGAGTCAGCCTGCACATCACCTTAAGTTTGTGATAAAGTGGGTCATTGTTTTTCACATATGACACTACTTCCATGCACAAGAGGTTGGGCTTAGGGAAATTCATTGACTGGCAATCTTACCCAGAATTCTGAATCAAAAAACAGGTGTGAAAGCCAAGTCCTGAGAGAATAAAGTGTTCCTTCTTGACATCAGTACCACCAACAAACATACAACCTCAAAAATAACAGCATGATTATTCGTATTTTTTAGACAATTGTTCTTTGTGCCGCATAAACTTTGTTTAAATAATTCATAGCTACGTAATCAAGGTCCCACACACCAACTACTATAGAGTTTATCTATAACATACCAAAGAGGCTTAAAATATTACTGTGTACAGAGATTGTTTTTCCTCCCAAACTTGCTTTACATTCCTTAAAATCACGGAACAGATTTCAAGTTTAAAAATCAAGAGAATAAAAAGAAACACAGATTTAAATAATAAGAAATAAATTGCCTAAAATTCAGAGCAGTAGTCCCTTTCTTCTCCTGTCCTCCTTCCCCCGCCTCTGTTTTTTGGTTGCATGGAGGAACCATAAACATAAACCATGTCTATTTCAAAGCAGTATGAGCTGATGTTAAATTAGTATAGTCATGAGTTTTATTGATGTTCTGGAATTTAATAAGAAAACACAACCTATGAAAGGGGAATTATAGAAAAGACCTTGCTACCATCTCAACCATAATAAGTATGAATACAAGTGCTAGGAAGACCTTAGATGCCTGTAACGTTTACTATCCCAAGGGAGAGGGAAACTGAGTCAAATACAATAGTGTTCTCCAAGGATGCTTAAAAGGCTTGTGGATAAATTATAATGAGTTTCTATTGTCTTTTGCATCTGATTATCTTTTTCAAGGGCATTTTTAAAAAGAAATTATCAAGGTTTGTTGTTCTCTGGCTATAATAAAGGAACAAAGTCGCAAGCACTACCTGAGCTGAAAAGCAGGAAGGAGTTATGGGACAAGAGAGAGGTCAGTTTTCCCAGGTGTCCCACAATAATACCAACTAAGACATCAATCTCCTTGGCAAAGATGGACTATTACATTGGCCTCAGTAATAAAGAAAGAAAATGAGATTTGTACCAACCATACATGATTTATTACAATCGATTTTAGTACAATTCCTATAAATATAAGTAGGAAAAAGAAATCATCTTACTTTTACCTAGAAAATTTAATAATAGTTGTAGGGGGAAAGGAATACTAAGAATTGAAAGTGTTCAACAAGAGGAATATAGACGGAAGACTTTTTCCAAGAGCATTCTATTCGCAGACCATAGAATCTGTCAGGAAAAGAGCAAAATGTCTATGGGTTTTCCAGTAAAGGTTGCCTGCTTTCTGTACTCTCTTGTTCTCTCCATCCTTTCTTCAACTTCAACACCCACCAACTCCACATGGGCTATAATTTTCATTTTGGATGATTTTGAGTATTCACTGAGTTGAAAACTATCTTAAAAATGCAAATCCTTCAAATTCAGTTAGCAAAGGTCCTATTTTTAAAAAATGAATTTGTGGACCCAAAAGTGGTAAAAATATGTATTCTAGTCATCTCTTCATTTTTAGTACATATAAACATGTCCTTGAGATTAATGACTGATAGGAAGTTTTGTTTGCTCTCCAGTTGACTTGGGAACCCAGGAAGGAATGGCGCTGGAGGAGGTGTGGGCAGGGATCTGAAGTGAAAAACAAAAAAACATACAAAGGGAGTTGGAAAATATTTGCAAAACGCAAAACCACAGCATGTGTTAACTCTCAGCTGATTCATAACTCAAATTCACTCTTCATCTCATTGGGATCCATGACAAAGAGCAACAGGAGTCTGTGGCCTCTTCTGGTGGCAGATGTTTTATTCCAGTGACGTTGTTAAGAGAAACAGGGCCATGGCGGCCTGAAGTTATGTTTTTTGTGTTAAGTAAAACAATCTTATCTGCAATTAAAAACAAGCAGAGGTACTAGATTTATGAATATAGCTCTCTTGACATGATCTCTGTTTTCCAAGGTGGAAACAAACAAACAAAAAAAACAAAGCAGAACAAAACAAAGATCCCACAACTCAGAACTGCAGTCAAGTACTTACATTTAATAAAAGAGATTGCCCAAATAATTGATACATAAGCTAGTGCTCCAGAGTCATTTCTGGAATTCTGTATGGAAAGCCAGTGTTAGAAGAAATGAGGGCAGAAGTGCTGTGGCTGAGACAGCACAGGGTGGCCCACCACTGTGACTGAAGACCCCACTGACTTTATCAAAAACTTATTGGAAGACGTCTCTGACACAAAAGTATCTAAATATTTAAAAGCAACATCTGAACAAACAAGTGTCTATTTGTTTATTTTTGTGGTGCTAGGGTTTTGAAATCAGGCCTTGTACTATTAGGCAGATGCTCTACAACTTGAACCACCACCTCTCTCCCTCCAACCCCTTTTTGCCTTTAATCATTTTTTTTTATTATTATTGTTGTGCTGGTGGTACATTGTGATGCTTCCAAAAATTCTTACAAAATATCAAATATATCATAGTTGAATTCCCTCCATCATCCTCCTTTATCGCCCTGTCCCCATTCCTGGAATAGTTTCAACAGGTCTCATTTTTCTGTTTACATACATATGTACATAGTATTTTTACTAAATTCACCTTCCTGTATCCTTTCCCCCGCATCCTCCCCCCTCCCTGGACTGGGTCTGTCCTTCTGTTTTCTGATTTTGTTAAAAAAAAAAAAAGACATATTTGTTTGTTTAAGATAGCTCTACAGGGAGTTTCCTTGCGGCATCTCCACGTATGTGTGTTATTACTCGCCTTCAGTTATTTTTTTAAACAGGTTCTCACACTTTTCATCTGAGCTGGCCTCAGACTGTGATCCTCCTATCTACCTCTCAAAATTGCTGGGATTCTACATGCACCACCATGCATAGCTGAACAAAGGAGTGTTTAAAGGAATGTTTTTAGCCAATTAAATGAGTACATTTTTAAAAACCATTCTTCAACCCCTTGTTTCTGGATCATTATTCCTCCTGAAGAGATAGCGCTGAGTCAGGGTGACCAACCTCTGCTTCTCTGCAAACATCTCCTAGGCATGGCCCACCAAATTCTGTTTGTTCTAGTTCTTGAGCATCTATCAAATCCATCCCTTCTTCTCTAGTTCCATAGCAGCTATCCTAACTCAGGACCTTATCAATTCTCCCCCTAGATCTCCGGGTGGTCATTCTAAGAACCAAAACAAAACAAAACCAAGAAAAACAGATCACTTCACTTGCTCCCCTGGGATTCAAACTCTCTAGAGTTTGACTTTGGCCACCTCTCATGTTCATCTCGCACTCTGGGAAGCCCACCCAGCAATCCATGAACCCATACACTTCTGTACCCTGTATTTATGTTCCTGCTGCTTCAAACACCCTTCATTTTTAGACTTCTACACCTCTGAAGTCATTTCCCCTCCTACTTTTTCTGCTGGACATCCATCAGGACATACATCAAGCTAAAAAATAAACAGGAAAATCAGAGAGAGAATCTCCAAAGAACAATGCTATTTGTTTGGGATAGCAGAGCTCTGCAATGAGTATTCTCACATAGTAAACTGTGAGTATATTCACAAGGGTTGAGGCTAGGGGAACAAATAAGAAGCATAACATCAAATATTTTGAATCCTTGGCTACAATGATTAGTAACAGGAGTGGTGTCAGAGCCGGCCAGCTGTCCTTGTAGAAGTACTTTTTGTATAAGGTTGTGGTGGCCTCTGAGCAAGCTTGTAGCTCTGGCGGTCTTTTGTGATGGTTGCTATGGGGCAGTCATGCATAATAACCACCTGACTTTATTTATTTACTTTTCTTTTTTGTTGTTGTTAGGCTTGACACAAGCAACTCTGTTTTAATTCTGACAACTTTCACATTTCTTTCACACTCAACTCGTATGGTCCTCTTACAAATCTCTCTTTAGTGTCCTCAAAGAGAGTAGACACTCCCTTCTTTATGCAAAGCTAACGCATAACATAATGCTTCTGCTAAGCATATATTCCATCATCATCTATTGAATTCTTAGTTGTTCGTCTTTGTTCCCTTATTTCGTGAGGCCTTTGAGGTCAGGGACACTGTCCTTCACCTCTGCATCACAGAAGTTAGCTACGAATTAATAGCACTTGATGCATGCTTAAAGAATGAGAGAAAGAATGAAAGTTTATTCAGAATAAATATTCAACACAGAATGTATTTGCTGGGAAACCCAAGGAAGGAGTTTAGCAGATGAAAGGTAACACATCGACACTTTAGTGAAGCTGGTAGGTAAGTTGAGCCCTGATCCTGTCTCAAACCTATTTGTTCATCCCTATACCCATTCATTTATTTTGTTAACATTGGCTGAGTGCCTGCCATGTTTCAAGGGCTATACTAGGCACAGAGTACCACAAATGATAAAGTATAATTCCTGTTGTCCAGGAATCAGTAAATAGCTCAGAGGGCTATGTATACTGTGGGAACTACAGTAGGGAAGACGTGGGGTGCAATAAAGTTGAAGTACATTCCACTGGGACAGGTTGCCTTATAGAAGTGCTCTTAAGAGTGCTCTGAAAAGGAAGTATGACAACAAGGTGAGGGGAGGCACAGCTGACCAAAGAAAATGGTATCCACAAAAGCCACAAAGGTAAAGAAGGATTACACCACCTCATGAAGTGGGAATTATTCAAGGCAAAATTGTTACAAACTCAGTCTCCAGAAGGCAGACCTGTATTGATTTCTCTACCTGTGTACCTGTGGGAACATTATACCTGCTATAAAATAGAGACAAATAGTCCCTACCTGGTAAGGGTGTTGAAAATTTATATGAAAAATAAGTGAAATCATCCTTGGGACCTCCTTGGCCCAGTCTGTAGAGTTCAAAGATGAAGAGTTCCTGGCACTACTGCACACAGGAACTGCTGGACTCTGCAGGAATCCAGCAAGGGAAGGTGTTCTACACCTTGCCAAGGAGTTTTAACCTAAAGTGATGACAGAAAACCCTTCCTGGGAGAGTTTTCAGTAACAAAGTGCTGACCAATCAGATTCACATCTTAAGATCTGCTAGCTGTGAAGGATGAATTTGAAACTAACACAAGATGATCAATGAGGGCTGAGCTGAGATAATCAGGGCATAGGGAGGAGAGTACAGACCCTAGAGATGTTAGAGAAGCAGAACTGATAGGACAGGGCCTCTTATAGTAGGTGGGGGATTAAAAAAAAAGATAAGAGTTGATGACCTTTAGATTTCTGGCTGCGGGGATAGATATGGGAGAACTGTTGACAAGAGAAGAAACACAGGAAGCAAAACCAATTGGATGAGAAATAAGATCATTTTCAATGATGAGTTTCACAGCCTGAGGGAATATCTAGGCAGAGCTGCTAGTAAGCTATTGATAAGTGACTCTGGTACAAGCTGGTCTTGCTGATAAGGAAGGCAAAAGCATATTACTTCTGGTTACTTTGAGCTGTGGAAACAGATGCACTCACCTGGAAAGTAGAAATAACCTAAAGAGGGTAGGTTACTATGTGTTTAGATAACCAAGCTGTGAGGTCAGAGTATCTTAAGAATAACCCTCTAAAGAAGAGATGTTGTGTCAATTTCAAGATGGCCCAAATGAACCCATCCTGCGTTTCTCTAGACAGTCCTGTTAAGAAAAGGGGTCAGTGGTCTCTCTGTGTTTGGGATTTACAGATGGCTTAAACATTATTCTGGTATCAGAGGGCAAGTCTGAGAAAGCTAATTTGAAGCCTTTACTTTGGGAGAATGAGGATAGCTCTGTTGTGTAAAAATCTCAAGATAATGCTGGCCATAAACACAGAGCCTTGAACTACAAAATTAAGCACACTATTTCAGCTGCTGCTGAGGGAAAGTGGTAGATGTGCTGAAATCCAAATAAGCAAAGCATGTGAAGAATATTGATGTTGACTCTAAAATACCCAAAGCATGGGGCAAAGAAGAGAGAGAAATTGGGTTCATCAATAGAGAGATGGTTTAAAAAAAAAAAAGCAGGAAAATATGTAAAACTTTTTTATTCTCCCCCACATAGAAATTAATTGTGACTAAATTTTTATAAACATACTCTGGTGTCTTAAAGATGTTTTAGAGCTGCAAATATACATACCATAAGTGATGAATAAGTTATAACATTTATAGAACATTTGTATGTTAAGGTTCTCTGGAGACATTAATTCTGTGTTATAACTGGTCACCCACATCCCCTATTCCTTGCCCATACTTCCAAACAATCAGTCCTTAATTTTATTATTATTGACTTGTTACATTTATACAGTGTAAAGTTATTTGCTTATTTATTTGTTAAATGTTTATTTTTCCCCTTCTCCACAAGAATGAATTCTCCCTGGAAGGGAGAGAATCTGTCAGTCTTATTCTATGTTCTCATCTCTTAGAACCAGCAGGTAACCAATACTCAATAAAGGTATATTACATAAGCTGAATAAATGAACAAATCTTTTTAAAAACTCAGTTGTTACATTGTCAAAGAGAACTTTGCACATCACTATGTCTAAAATACCTTCTCTCAACACTTCCTGTATCTTTACCTTCTTTATTTTTCTTCTCAGCTGATACAGTCTGTATGTCTTTGTTTTGGTTTTTTCCTTGTTTGTTTTATTTTTGCAGCACAAGGGGTTGAATCCAGGACCTTACACTTATTAGACAAGTGCTCTACCACTTGAGCATCCCCTCAGACCTTTTGCTTTTATTTGTATTTTTGAGATAGGATCTCGTGAATTTTGCCTCGAACCATGGTCCTCCTGCCTCAGTCTCCTAAGTAGCTGAGATTACAGGTATGAGCCACAATGACCTGTGTGTCTTTATTGGCTTTTGTCTGTCTGCTGTTATGCTGATATTAATAATAACAGCTGTTATTCTCACTGCCCTCCCCCTGTTGCCTAGCACAGTGCCAGGCATCGGGCAAGCAGTCAAAATGCATTGCATGAATAAGGGAATTTAAGTTGAAATCTGGAGTACACATTACTCCCAGTTATATATAGTACTTGTCACTTATCAAGTTCTTTCCCATATGTGCAGTGCATTATTTTTCTCCTACCTTAATCATGGTTAAAGTATTGACATTATCATGCCCCTTCTATGTTCTTATTCTTGCACATCACACAGGCACAACCATAAATCTGAAGCAGTAACATTTGTGTTGGTGTCCTCCTTGGTCAAACCTTCTGCCCTTCCCTCTCCTCTTCCTCCTCTCCTCCTCCCCTACACACTCATGCACCTATGACCTTGTACCCAATCCTGTCTGCTGGAGCATCAGTACTATGTCATATGAACTTTTGAGTTCCTCTATCATAATTTACCTCTTCATTTCTTAGGTAAATGACAACTATTATAAATTGACTAATGACAACTATTAGTGAGTGCTGCTCCACTCACTAAAACACATAACTTAATCTTATAACAACTTAAATGAGCTTATTACTATCATTCCTCTTCAGAAGTGAGGAAACAAACCCCAGAATTTGAAGAATTTGTAAAAATATTACAGTTTTATTTTTAAGGGCACAGTTTTAAACCCATATATCTCTAATCTAAAATCCTGCATCTTTTCACCATCATCACGGTCAAATGTCAAAGGTTAACCAAGGTGGTTGCATCTGGGAACAGCTCAGTGAGTGCTTTCTCTTGGGGTGGGGGCACAATAGGGAGAGAAATTTTCATCTTAACATGGTATTGCTGGAGATCCAAAACCTCAGTCCAAAGGAATATATCTTTAGCAGACTTGTCCAAGATGCAATCTTGAACAACACTCCTTTAGGCAGCTCCCTCTTAATTTTACAGTAAAAGAACTCACCTTCCATGCGTCTTGCCAAGTATGATAGAAAACAGAGAAGGAAGTGTTAACTGTGTTGCTTGTCACCCCAACTGAACCAAATTACCCTCCAGGCTCCTGAGTCCTATTAGAATCAATCGGCTAAGCTGAGACTGAGTAGCTCTCATTTTATGAAATACATCTGTGTTTTCCCTATCAGCCCCAAGAGTCAGATATCTAAATTTCAGTGCTAAGAAGAGGCCTCAGTAAGAGCTCGCCCAACATCATGCAGCCATCAGTTCTATTTTTACTGCATTCATGGAAGGTCTTTGCTTCCTAGCATTTTTTTGATAAGGTCTTATTAAAGAAGACTCAGGGAATTATCAAAATGTAAATGAGTTCTGGGCCTGGTTTGTTTTCCCTCAAATCGTGGCTGGATCTGCACAGTAGTTATTTGAAGTGTCCAATCTTTTTAAGTCCTATAGAGACAATCTCTTTCAAAAAATAAATATAACTTCTGAGCTGAATACCCTATGCACCAAGCATGCACACACCATATAATCAGTAGCTCTTGTAAGCATCAGAACACACTTATGAGGTAGATTCTTCTTTTAGTCCTCCCTTTTATAGACAGGACAACTGAGCCCCAGAGAGTTTAAGTAACTTAACCAAGGTGGCACAGCTGGTGAGTGGCAAGGCCAGGAATTGAATCAGGTAGTCTAGTGACAGAGGGACAAATCTTAATCACTACAGTAAGCACTAAACACAGACAAGTAATGCTTATTGATTAACAAGAATTTTGCCTTCGACCCATCATAGATCTTACCGCTTTTATTTGTAACTCTCCATGTGTGGATTTTATTTATTGATGGGAACTAGGAGTATGGAAAGGAAGGAGACAGTATATGGAGAAATTGAGTCAAGTTCTCAGTTTGCCAACTCCCAGACTTCTGATAAGAACTTGCACAATCTTGTATGTTTCAAAATGCTGTGTTTTATCGCCTGAGTTGCTAGCTTTCCATATCACCAAATGACCTACTTTTTAAAAATATTTGTTTTAAAGTGGCCATTAAAGGTTAAATGAGTATTCAAAGATAAAACTTGGGGTCACTCATCTCTGTAGGGAAATACAGTAACATCATGGGGGTAGGAGAGGGGACACTGGGCAATGCACAGACACGGCCTGACCAGGAAGTATGTCAGGGTAGTGAAAGGGGGACAGTCAACTTCCTTTCCCAGAAAGACCCTGTTCACATTCTAGTCTCTGCTTCATCCTGGTGGCAGAGCATGAGGTATCTGCACTAAGGGCCACAGAGACACAAGTGTCTCAAACTGCTGGAGCTGGCTTCTTGAACTCCTGAGGTCAATCAGGTGGGGCTTCAGGGCATTTCTGATGAGCCTCTTCTGTGTGCCAAGTGCTCTGCTCCCAGCTGTGGATTTGATGGTGAACAAAGCCAGATGTGAACTTGCCCATTTAGAGTTAGCTTGTATTAGAGACAGAATTTAATCAAATTATCTCACCCATAAACATATCATTATACATCCTAACACATGCTAGGGAGCAAAGACGTAAGATTCTATGAGAGGATGGTGTCCAGGCCTCACAGAAGTAGTTCCAGTGTAATAGAAACATGAGCAGATGTTGAATAGTTGGGGTGGGGGGAGCGGGGTGGATAGCTTTCCAGGCAGAGGGAACATGTGCAAAAGCCCTGTGGTAACAAGGCCACCACTGGTTCAGACAGCATGTTTGTGCAAAAATTGTCATCATTTACTAATTTTGTGTTAAAATGAGATGCTTCCCTACAAACTTTCAGAAAATTGTTGTTTATACAAATCTACATTATCTGTACTGGCCGTGGCATAACGCTGTGTTGCCTAATTCCACAGTGAACTTACAATGTGGCTAGTCTAAGTAAAGATGTGGTATAAATACAAAATAGACTTAAGATTTTAAAGATTTAGCATGGGGAAAGAAAGAATATAAAATATCTGAATTTTATATTGATTGTTAAAATGATACTCCTTGGGTGCATAGAGTTAAATAAAATATCCTCATACTTAATTTCACTTGCTTCTTTTTTACTTTTTTCAGATGGCTACAAGAATTTTTTAAATAATGCTTGTGGTGTTTGGAGCCCTATGCATTTCTACTGAAAATACTGGTGCTCCCTTTGATGAGGTGGCCTAGGGCACTACCCACCCTGACTGCCAGTGTGGCAGAAATGGAACTGATGAGTGCAGGAAAGGGAAAGGGGGGTAATCCTGGTCCCACAGCAGGCAAGAAGGAGAGCGGTGTGAGTAAGGCAAAGCCAGGCCAGGCCAATTCTTGTCTTCTAAGCCTGGACAAAGCCTGAGCTTTGGCCTTTGTTCCCTCTTCACTGATGCTTCCCTTGCTTGCAATTCATCTAGTCAAGGATAGATGAACAAAATAATCTCTACTAATGAGGGACACCCGGTCTAGCAGGAGACGCCTGGCAAGCAAGTGGGCCATTCAATTATTCATCCCTCGGGGCTAAATAATCAGGTGTTGTTGTTGCTGGAAGGAACTAGCACGAGAATGGGGAGATCTCCACACGGGCCTGGCCTGCATGTGGTCCTTGACACAAGACATCAGGACATGCTTTATGACAGACAGGAGGCTCTCAGCGCCAAGGGCCTGGATATAGCCAGAAGTGTACCTATCCATCACAGTTCCCAGAGCCTCTCAATGCTCACCTGCAGATGCTTCTTTTCCACAGGAGAGCCTCCCAGTTCTCTTTATCATTCTGGTGAGTTCTGTGTGTGACTTTTCATACCTTCCAATCAGAGAAGAAAGCAAGCTAGTTCCTTTAGGGATTCAACAGAAAGGGGTGAGGATGGGAGTACTGCCAGAAGAATTTGGAGTCCAGAGCAAATCCCTGTCCTCACTCTCACCAAGAATTCACATTCACATGAGATGTATCCCTAAATCACAATGTCAACTCTATCATCTCACTATGTATCACACACTATGGCAAGCCTTGTACACTTGTTAACTCATTTCGCCTTCTTAAAATCTTTATGAAATGGGTAGAGTTGTGCCTATTTTATAAGTAGAAAAAGTGACTCACAAAGAAGTTAATGATTAGCTAAACATGCCACAAGAGGGCTGGAAGTGCAAGAAGAGAGGACCTTGCTGTAACTAACCCAGGGGTTAGAGGACCACGTGCACTTGCTATGTGTCCATGGATCCGGGCATCATAGGCAGATCTCAGCCACATTTCATGGTGTGGTACATAAGGAAGTAGGAGAGAAATGCACAGGGAGACTGGAAAAAAAGCTCTCTTGGGTTCTGTCACAGTTCCAGGAGCATTCTGAGTGTGCTCCTTTGCCCACTAGAGGAAATCTACTAAAAGGGAAAGGGAACCAGATTGAGAGCAGACCAGCATAGTGAATTTTCAGGTTTTACATGGACTTGCTTAGCTCCTGCAATGGACCCCAGCACAGTCTAAAAATTAAAATGGAGTCACTCACACTAAAGTTACACATTACCAAACAAATCTAAGTCATTATCTGGCCTTCCTGAGAAGTCAGGAGAGAGATAACAGCCAAATTTCCCAAACTGGCCAGTTTCAGTTGGCATGATAATAATGTTCCCTCTGCCTAAACCTTACAAATGGTAACCTGAAGTCACCTGGTGTTAACGAATTATATTTTTACTGGTCCAGCCCCACCTCACAAAGCTAAAAAAGCCCTCTCCTGCGCAGCCCATGAGAACACTTACTCTCTTTTATGGGATGACATGTTGCCCAATTTTGGAATTGAAAATAAAATCAAGTTAGGTATTTAAATGATTGCAGTTTTGTCCTTCAACAGGCCATTTAAACTTCACAACAACACTAGAAGTAGGTGTTGTGATTGTCCTCGTTTTACACTCAGAACACAGAAGCGCAGAGAGACTAAATAAACTGGCCTACCCTAGGGTGTCTAGTGGCCAAGTAGTCAGTGGCTTCAAACCCAAACCACCTCACCCCTGTTAGAATAGCCATCATCAGCAACACCACCACCAACAGGTGTTGGCGAGGATGCGGGGAAAAAGGAACCCTCTTACACTGTTGGTGGGAATGTAGACTAGTACAACCACTCTGGAAAAAAATTTGGAGGCTACTTAAATAGCTAAACATTGATCTACCATATGACCCAGCAATACCACTCTTGGGGATATACCCAAAAGACTGTGACACAGGTTACTCCAGAAGCACCTGCACACCCATGTTTATTGAGGCACTATTCACAATACCCAAGTTGTGGAAACAGCCAAGATGCCCCACCACTGACGAATGGATTAAGAAAATGTGGTATCTATACACAATGGAATTTTATGCAGCCATGAAGAAGAATGAAATGTTATCATTCGCTGGTAAATGGATGGAATTGGAGAACATCATTCTGAGTGAGGTTAGCCTGGCCCAAAAGACCAAAAATCGTATGTTCTCTCTCATATGTGGACATTAGATCAAGGGCAAACACAACAAGGGGATTGGACTTTGAGCACATGATAAAAGCGAGAGCACACAAGGGAGGGGTGAGGATAGGTAAGACACCTAAAAAATTAGCTAGCATTTGTTACCCTTAACACAGAGAAACTAAAGCAGATACCTTAAAAGCAACTGAGGCCAATAGGAAAAAGGGACCAGGAACTAGAGAAAAGGTTAGATCAAAAAAAATTAACCTAGAAGGTAACACCCACGCACAGGAAATTAATGTGAGTCAACTCCCTGTATACCTATCCTTATCTCAACCAGCAAAAACACTTGTTCCTTCCTATTATTGCTTATACTCTCTCTTCTACAAAATTAGAGATAAGGGCAAAATACTTTCTGCCGGGTATTGAGGGGATGGGGGGGAGAGGGAGGGGGCAGAGAGGGTGGTAAGGGAGGGGGTGGGGGCAGGAGGGAGAAATGACCCAAGCCTTGTATGCACATATGAATAATAAAACAATAAAAAAAATTAAAAACAAAACAAAACAAACCGGCGCTCCTGGCCCCCCCTCTAGCACACATCATCCCCGGGGCATAGATCTCTAGCGCCAAACATGTCCCTAAATTTCACTTGTTAGAAAAATGAAGAAAAGATAATCTCAAGAAAAAAACAGAACACTGGAAATTATGTATTTTGAAGTATTCAACAAAATAGAATATTGTTTCTATGTATCTCTTTGGAGATCTTCTAAGATCTTTTAAGATCTCCAAAGTGACTCATTTTCTTTCATTCATAGATCAGTATGTCTGATTTTAAAACATAAAGCAATGTGCAAAGGACCAAAGGGAATGGTGTATGCACACAATGACCCTCAAGGTCACAGTGCATTGAGACAGCTGCCAATATTGCATCAAAAGGGAGGGCCGTGCTTCTTTCATTCCACCCATTGGAGGGACCTCTGTGGTGTCTCAGTAGAAGTGTGTCACACAGACCAATCTGCTACAAGAGATGGTGGTGGGCCCCAGCTCTAAACAAATAGGAGCCAGCATGGGTTGACGTCAGCCAACAGTGCTGACACAACAGCCAGGAGGGTTAATCTGTTAGTTTAGACAACCTTGGCTGCAGACTCAGCCACCCTGAGCTCCTCCACATCTGTGACCTCTCCTGACTGCCAGGATGCTGATTCTGCCTGCAGTAACCTTGCTAGAATCCAGGAAAGCCATGCCCCAGGGGCCAGATGCAACTCTAGAGCCAGACTGCCTGGTGGGGAACCTGGCTCTACTATGCTCCAGCTGTATGACCATGAATGAGCCACTGGACCTCCCTGGCCTCAGTTCCTTCATCTGTAACGGGGGCTAAGGAACACATCCTTCTGAGAGGGAAGATGTTGTAAGGGTTAAATGGGTGAACACATCGGACCTTCAGAACAATGGCTCGTGCATAATAAGTATGACCTGCCATTTGGTAACCAGTCACTTCCAATGACACTCTTCACTGGTCCCCATCTCAAGATGACACAACTCTATATTAATTTTTATTGATCTATAATTCACATAACATGCAATTCACCATTAAGTATTCAATTCATTATTTTAGTGTATATGTTACATTGTACAACCTTCACCACTATCTACCAGGATGTTTTCATCCACCCTAAAGCAGCCTTACCCAACGCAGCTACTTCCAGTGCCTCTTCCCCATGCTCTCCTCTCACACCACCAATCTACTTTCAAGCAGATTTGACTTGAGACATTTAGAGACATTTCATATAAATGGCATCATGAAATCTATGGCCTTTGTGAGAATGACAGAACCAGAAAAGCCTTTATACATTAGAAGTAAACTAACAGAATTCCACCACCCCTCCCTACCCACCCCCCAAATAATAGTGTCAGCTGCATTTGCTCTCAGTAACAGCCTCTCCGTGGGCTGACAGGAGGAGGCGCAGCCTGATGTGGGGTTGTGAAACATTTTAAGCTTTGAAGCTCATTTTCCAGCCCCCGTATCACAAGAGATGTGAAGCAGCAGGCCTATTGTTCTACCTCCTCCTTCCCTGGGTTTGGCTACAGAGGTCTGCAGGGTTCCCCTGGTGACTATTTCATTACTGCCTAATTGTCTTCCCTGCTAAGAAACCAATTTCTTCAGACCTGACCTATGGGAGGAGACTTCTGACAGAAGCTTCATGAAATGATATACTCTTCTTCAAGCTCAGAGAGCCCCAGCTAAGAGCTTCTGCAGGTTTAAATCACACCAGTAGTGTGATTTTGACCAGAGTGCAATTTAATTGCTTATGAAGAAGAAGACCCCCAACGTGGCTCTCAGAGAGAGAAAGAAATAATGCAGAATGAAAGATGTCTCCAATTTGTTCCCAAATTTAAGAAGCATATAAAGGTCTGAGTTTCTCACAGTCCTGAGATTTCATGGCATAGTGCCCTGGAGGAAAATCATAGCATGGAGGGTGGGAGCCACAGGTTAACAGAAGGTGGCATCAGCCTCTGAATTCTCAGGCTTCTTCCCAGAGGTGGCCAGTGAGCCACAAAGAGAGCCACAAGGAACAGAATCCCAATCTGGGCTCAACCGGAGTTGCGCTTTAGGAAAATGCACCAAAGATACGTGTTCACGGAAATGCTTCAAAGCCAAATATATACTTCGTGGTCTTTTGAGCACCTGGGTATAATTCACTGACAATATTTGTCTTATTCTGATGATTCTATGGGAGTACATAATTTTGCTCAGAATGGTGTAGGAAAAAGCAGTGAACCTGGACCCAAAACACCTTGGCTTATTCATTCCTTGTGACTTGTTTCTTTTCCTCTACTTCAGTCCCACTGAGCTTCTGTTTATGGTTTGAAAACTGAATTCGTTTTCCAGAAAGTCACTGGTCTTTACTCATGCAAGGATATGATATTAAAATAGCCAGCGATTTTTAATGTATTCATGATTAAACACAGTGAAACATTTGTCACCCTTGCTTTTCAGTTATTGTCCTAGGGGCTGAGCATTCTGTCACCTCTCTAAGAAAACCAATCTCCTTCCAAGGGTATTAAGGTCCAAGCAGGCTGACGATCGAGCGCAGGAAGGAGTAGACAGAGCACGAAACAAACTGTGCGCCAGAGAGCTAATTACAACATGGACACAGGGTTGGGCTCCTTTTGTATGGGTCATGCATTGCCCTTCCTTATTTGAGGACATGGAAAAGGTTGATTGTTACCTGAGTGGACTCTGCCTTTCGTGCCAGTGGCTAAGTCTCCCATTGGCCATGTGCTTTCTCTGATTACATGATTACTCAGGCCAACTGGCATTTCTCTCTTCTTGGTCGGCCCTCTTTATCAAAGGACCCAGTGATGATCTCTGGACATTCATTCTCTATAGTACCAAGGCTGCTGATTACAGTGAGATCACATTACACTCTAGCCCAGACGGAAAAGGATATAAGGCCTACTGTACATACTGTACCTACTTGGAAGGCTGGGTGTTGCCCTCTTTTATAACTTTTCAGGAACTGCAACTCCAAAGCACACTGAGAAAACTCAGGAACAGATCTGTAAATTGCACCATTGACAGGCAAACACATTTAACCTGCCTTCTGAGATTAAACAGTGACCTACACCAATAGAACTTGTGCATCAAAAGCAAACCCCGATTCATGTGGGCTTCCTTTCTGTCCTTGATATTTTCACGTGAGTTTGTTTCCCAGTCCATTTGAACAAAGAGAGACAGATCAGCTTTCATTGTAGCCAAAATATTTTGCAAAAGCTGATGAAATATTCTCATCGTGAGGCAGATAAGAGGATGCACATGATGTCAGAACAAGGTCAAACAACCTTGAAGTTAAACAAACAGTTCTCAGAAGAAATATAAGTTTCAATTATTGCGCATAATAATCAAAAATAAAAATCTCAACCCCTTTACTATGTTAAAAAGTTTATATCTCAACAATACTTATCAAACACCAATGCCACTGACACTGACTTAATTCTCTGCTGCTGGGAGGGCAAAACACAAAGGTTCCCCCTTTTTTTTTTATTTCCTTTATTCATATGTGCATACAATGATTGGGTCATTACTACCCCCTTCCCCTGCCCCCTCCCTTCCCCCCACCCTTTCTCCCCCACCCCCTCACTTCCAAGCAGGAACTGTTTTGCCCTTATCTCTAATTTTGTTGAAGAGAGAGTATAAACAATAATAAGGAGGACCAGGGGTTTTTGCTAGTTGAGGTAAGGATAGCTATATAGGGAGATTCCTAGTATTGCTTCCATGTACATATGTGTTACTTTCTAAGTTGATTCTTATCCAACTAGTCAAAGGTTCCTCTTGAATCCTGTAAGGAGGAGGCTTGCTGGTGCTATCCTTTGCACTGAAGCAGGTGGTGGAGTTTTACATAAACAAGCCTCTGCTTTTCGAAGAATCTGAGTGATCGTTTCTTACTGAGTATTAGATAAGAATTGTCAACAATCCCAGCTAAAGGGCAATAGACAAAGGGTATAAGGCAGCAAATTGTCTTTTAATGTTGGATTTAGGAATCTGCCATTCTCACTACCTTGAAATTCCTTGACCAGTATTCTCTTTGAGGGGGCGGGGGAATGCATCCTGCAAGCACTGGAGCAATTTGATTTTATTAATTTGAGAGTACTTACAAGAGGTTCAGCACCATAATTTGAAACTAAATACTTGTGTGCATGTCTTTTGCTTTTCACAGCAAAAGAATGCATTAAAAAATGGACCACTGACCAGACACCTAGTATACAATGGGCATTGACAGAGCCATTTAGACCCAAGTTTCTCAACCTTAAACTATTGCCATTTGGAGTCAGATAATTCTTTGGTGAGAATTTTCCTGCATTATAGGCTACTAAGCAGCATCCCTACCTCTTCTCACCAGATGCCAATAGCAATCCCCCTGTCATAACAAACAAAAATGTCCCCAGATATTGCCAAATATTTTCTAGGAGGTAAAACAATCCCTGGTTGACAACCACTAGTTAAGATGAAAAAAAAAGAAAAGAATTTGGGGAGGGGATAAGGTACCTGAGTCAGTCAGGTACTAGTGGATTTCTAGTCATCATCAAAAATCACATTTTTTACAGAAATGAAAGAATAGTGGGGTTTGGATGAAAGCTAGGAATTTCTAACCCAGAATCTCTGTCAATGCCTCATAGTCTTGTTTTGCAAGAACCTGACTTATCTGAAAGCATGAGATAAATTGTACTAATTATTTTAAGATGTATAGTTTTCTAGACTAAATAATTGACAAAATAACATTTAAAACTAAATTGTAGACTAAATAATAAAGCTGATCCAAATTTTGCTTTGGGTATTCTAGAACATATTACTGATAAGAAATGAAAAAAAAAATCTGCTTCTTAAACTTCTGCTCTAATCCCACAAATTTGATGGCTAGCTTGTGTCTTGTTGAGTTTCTGTATCACTTATAAAATGTATAACTGGGTTTCATGCTGTGCTTTACAGATACAATAGATAATATTCTGTGTCTAAATGTTTCAACCAAAGGACCTCTTTGTGTCACCTATGTCTCCTTCCCTTCCTCTCTACCCAACACACAAGCATGTGCATACTTTTCTAAATTTAATTAATCTAGCTTTTATTTTCTCTGCAACTATGAATTTTAATTTATGGTCTTGTCTTCAAATAACTCTTTAGACAGAAATTCAACTTGTTGGATAAAGTACTTTCCTTCCCCTTCCTAGTGATATCCTTGAAACAGAGTTTGAAACCACTGACATGGAAAAGTGTGTTAAACATTTAAATTCGCAGTTATTAATGACAACAGGAAGCATGACACTATAAGCATTTTAAAGCCAAAATGGCTAATTTTATATGTGGTAAACTTCCAATTAGCCTCGGGGAAAAAAAATCATAGTTCTCAAAGACAGACATAGGCTAACATTGTATGGAAGAACTATCTTAGGTCTTTCAAAGAGCAAAATTACTGCCATAAAAGTTCTGTCTATTCTACAAAGCTGTGATTCCCTTTAGTTCAGTTAGAAGGTCTAGCAAATATCATGTCTTAGTTTAAAACCTCACAGTAACTACACTGAATATTTCTTACTGTCCATGACCCACCTTCCCTTTTTTCAGCTGCCTCTGCAGCCCCGGCACGACCCCACCCCTTCAGTCAACCAGGCCTCATGCTGTGCTTAGGCCATCTGAACAGATATTATTCATGCCAGACAGATCTCTCTTTCCTGGTGTCCACCAAGTCAGCTGCTAAGTTGGTTTGGTTTTTAGTTTAACTTTAAAAGTCATCAGGAGTTTTCCTGAGTATGTCTGACTATATGAAACATACTGTGCCTCCCTGCAAGACCCCTTGGGATCTACACATTGAGCTGAACCAGATCATTGCCTTGACTTTGAATCATTGAGCAGTTTCAATGAGCAGATGACAAATTCCTCAAAGACCAGACGAGTCCCCCCTCTGTTATCTACCCTTTGTGTATAGGACACACAATAACTTTACATTCTTGCTAAAATAAAATGTAAATTGTATACGTTTTTTGTTTTAAAAAATGGGTCATTATGAACCCAGCTATAAACAGGTCATGGAAATAATGTCTAATTCAGTTGACAAAGTATGATGATTAATTTAACGTGTCAACATAACTGGGCCACAGGATGCTCAGATATCTGGCCAAACACTATTCTGGGTGTTTCTATGAGGAAGTTTTTGGAGAATTAATATTAAAACCAGCAGACTGAGTAAAGCAGATTGCCCTCCACAATGTGAGTGTTCCATGCTTTTGAAGGTCTGAGTAGAACAAAAGGCTGTTCTTCCCTCAGGCAAAAGGGAATTCTCCTGCCTGCCAGCCTTTGGACTTGAACTGCAATATCAACATCAACATTGCGCTCCAGATCTTGGATTTGCCAACTCTATAATCACATGGTCAGCCGATTCCTAATTCTCTCTCTCTCTCTCTCTAACATGTATATATCCTATATATGATATATATTTGTGTGTGATACAGATACAGATGAGATAGATAGATAAACTTGTCTTTTCAATTTCTCTAGATAACCCAAATACACAGAAAAAATTAAAACAGTATTAACAACTAGTACCAGTCCCTATCTGAACAAGATAGGCCTGCCAACCTAACCCAGATCATAAGAATGAAGCAACACAAACAGAATGTAGAACCAGCCTTGCTTTCCCAAACCAGGAGAGGGCTGCCTGCAGGTCTAAGGGGACACAGGGGTGCAAGTTGACCCAAGTTTTGTGAGATTTTAAGCTTAGACCATAGGAGGGGGACTTTTTAAGGAAAATAATATGAAATTATAAATTTTCAGACTCACATATTCATGTAATATACATAAACACATTGTTAAGGAATTTTTCACTCTCTTGCAAACAGTGCGGGTCTGTAGGGGGCTATAAACTTAGGCTCTGTTCACTTCACAGTTAAGTCCACCTCTACCCAGGAAAATTTGGCTGAATGACCCACAATTTTCCACTTGAAGATTCTGGCTCAGTGCTTACCCACCTTCAGGAGTGTTGGGGGAGAAAGAGAAACAGAAGGGTGAGTGAAGGCTGTTAACAAAATTTGACAACTAACTTTTGAAATTATATCCAGACTTAAAGTAGCAGATGCCTTTCTAAAATAAAAAACAAGGTCACAAAAATATGTATATGCACTTTTACAAGAAAAAAAGTCCCTAATAAATGAAATATGGTTAGTAAACACAAATGCAATGACAGATTGTCAATTTCCAGGCAAATGAATAGTAAGGGTAAGATGCAGTTAGCATCTAACATGAGAGATAGACACTAAAATTAGTTCACTTTGAAATTGCTCAAATATAAGCATTGATACTGGGTAGGTGTTGATAATTGTGGGCTGTGGGGCAGACAATATGGGTTTTAATGTTTGCAATCAAGAGAATGGGTTCAGCTGGGAGTGGTGGTACACATCAATAATCCCAGCTCATCAGGAGCAGAGGTAGGAGGATCGTTGTCTAAGGCTGGCCAGGGCAAAGTTAGCATGAGACCCTATCTGAAAAACAACTGAAAGCAGAAGGGTTGGGACTATGGCTCAGGTGGCACAGAGCTTGCCTAGCATGCATGAGGCTCTGAGTTTATACAGAGAGAGAGCATTGGTTGGTCTTCTAGAAATTCTTCACTGCTGATAAATATCATGTTTATTCAAATGAAAGTCATTTTTAAAGTTTGATTTACTTGAGGATAGCAGTGACTTTGGAGTTGACCAAAAAAGCAGCAAGCTTCTCTCCAAATTTCAAGTGCATTTAACGCACATCACCACTGTGGTGGGAAAATACCTACTTTGTTCTCTGCTATGGCTCTATAACTTGTTACAGACAAAATTTCCTTGTTTTGATCCTCAGAATCTGAGTTCATGGATGAAGGATTCACAAATACTAAAGTCAGTCATGACTGTTGCCTTCATTCCTTTCACAAATGAGGTGTTCTGGGGAGGAAATGAGAATATGACTTATTCTAGGGAACCTTGCTACCCAGCTGCTAAGACTGCAGGGTCCTGATTGTCCATCAAAACCAGATGACTAAAGTAAGACCGGGTAAATCCTACTTCCCCCAGGGGATGTTAAACCAATAAGTACCATGTTGACAAAAAGATATACCTTTGAGGTAAGTTTACCTTTGCCACAAACCCCACTAGGATGAACCTAAACCATGCAGGCTGGCCAGGCCTCTGTATTCAGTACTCACTATCAGGTGCTCTTTCAACTTGTTCATCAACACAAAGCCTAATGGGGGGAAAACAAGTGTGCAGGGTGAGAACCTAAGGAGTGCGGAGGAAAATACAAATGAAATTAATAGCAGTGACCTCAAGGCCAAATGAAGTTGTGACATGTCTTCTATAAGAACTTCTTCTTCTCAGTGTTATTACAAATCACCTGCTGGACTGTTATTACCTCACAATAATGTGCACAGTGGGCTTGGAAAGTAATAAACTTGTTTCATATGCCCAGATTATGTATGTGTGTGTATGCAAATGCTATAGAGTCTTACTATTCATAGTATTGATAGTCTATAAAATCTCTGCATACAAATCCTAAATTAGCAGGGAAGGGGAAACACAGGGTTACATTCCTGCCTGCCTCTTCTCATATCTTGTTACTCCATCAATACAGAACCTTGTTTTATAAGGTTACTTGTTTAAAGACTCCTTACTTAATATATTTTGTTGATGCATTGACATTGAACTCAAAGCCAGCAGCACTATAACTTATATCTGAATGAAGCTTATCTAACACAAGTATTTTCTCTGTAAGGCACATTTTTGGGCTTTGGAACACTAGACAGCAATCAGCACTATGTTTGGAGCCATTTTAAACATTAAGATCACCAAAGAGCCCAAAAATGCGAAAAATGTGGCATAAATAAACCGTGCATACAGTGTAAACACACTTGTTTAGATATGAGACCTGAAACGGAAAGGCAGAGGGTTACCTTTTTTGACCTCAGCTGGGAACATGCACAACAGTCAACTTAACTTTCTTACTGCATGACTGAAAAAAGCAATTTGGTATTGATTTTGGAGATACAAATAAATTTTCACAAGTAGAAAATTTCACAAATACAGAATCTATAAATAATGAAGATCAACTATACAGTATACATTACATATGTATGTATACATTTGCATTTTGTAAACACATTATGATGCAATGAATACTTACTGATGCCTACACTTGGCCACATGGTCCTGTGGCAGATGTTTGAAGTATGCAAAGAACATAATTTGCAATAACTTCCCTCAAAGAATGCATGAATTACCAGGGAGTCAAAGCATTGGTATATGAAATTATAACGAAGAAAGCCAATATTAGCTGAGTGGTAGAACACATTTCGTAAAAAAATTTTGTACATTTTATTACTATTATGGCTATTTCACAAATTATTATTTTCTACATAGACTTTGGAAGGAAAAATAAATAAAGAAAAAAAAAATAAAGAGTTTAGAGCTACATTGCTCAATTATGACAGACCACTAGTCACATGACTATTCAAACTAAATTGATTCGATTAAATTTCAGTTCTTCAGTCCCACTAGCCACATTTCAAGGCTTCACAGTCACATGCAGAAGGTAGTTGCTAGGCTACCCAGTGTGGATGTTGCCACTTCCATCAACACAGAACATTACCTTAGACAGTGCTCAGAGTCTCTATATGTGTGGGAAACCAATGAGAAAAAAAAATTACAAATACCCCCATCCCATTTGAAATTATAAACCCACGAATTACATAACTGTTTTAAGTTTTGTTCTTCTACAACTTGAAAAAGAGTGTTTTAAGCTTGTACTTCTTTGCACATCAGCAATATTGTATGGTAGCAGCCCAAAACACGATGAACTTTCCACAAAGCCCTCAGGTAACAGTGGTATGTCCATGATAAATAAACAGCAATCTGCTGACACTGTGTGCTCGGTGAGGGTTCATTACATCAAAAATAAACAGATTTCATTTTTCCAACAATTTCTCTATGGTTTGTCTTAGCTAACTCTTCTAGAGCCACTAAAAGTTCACATGTGTCATCTGAGTCCTGGAGAATGAATTAGAAGACAGGCCTTCATCACAGTTTCATCAGCTACTTATTGTGTAACATTCATGCATTTATTTATTTATTTACTTATTTTGGCATACTGGGTTTGAACTCAGTGCTTTGAACTTGCTAGGCAGGTACTCTATCACTAACCATATCCCAGGCCCTTATTGTATAAACTTTATGAAGCACGAATCAAGAATTGGCAGTGGAGGAGGTAAATTCAAGTATGATGTATTTGATACATCGTAAAAATCTTTATAAATGCCTCAATGTACCCCCAACCCAGCATGACAATAAAAAAATAAAATAAATGAATCAAGAATAAGGTTTGAACTGAGCTCCCACTCCACTGGAGCTAACTAAGTGCCCCAGAAATTTCCAAATATCATCCCATGCACCCCAGGAATCAAGGAACCTGGGGTGGCTTCCCCAACTTAGAATCTGCTTGCTACCATTTTTGCATATGGCAGTCATTTTGTGAGCACCATGGGCGGGAGGTAGAGGAGCTCTTGCCAGAGTTCTCACAGTTCCTAAGTTCTTAACCGTGAATGCTCAACCTTCAGATCTCCAAATAGAAAAAAAAAATATTCAAAATATGTCATTCCCACTCTTTCATTTCCCTACTCTCTTCTCACTCCTGGCCCAGCATGGGAGGTATTTTTCTTGTCTGAGGAAGTTAGAGGGAATAAGAACAACTCTTAAAGTAGACATAAAAGTCTATTGGAACTCTCTGCCTTGCACTTGGACCTGTAGTTTTTAAACTTGGAAAATTAAGAACTTGTCTTTGTTCTCAAGTACATTTCTGATAACTTCTCTAACTCTCCCACCCAAATGAAGTACAATCACACAATCTATAGAGTGAATGGTTCCTTAAACATTCACATCAGTTATCAGTCTTACTTGAACAACTCCATCAGGTTGCTCTAAGACCTGAGCAGTTTTCTACCCCATTACCATTAGTAACATCAAAGATAGAGAAGTTGGTAACCTGAAGGCAGAAAAGGCATATCTGATCAGATCGACATGCCATATAACTATGATCTGATAGTTTGCCTTTGGCTTAGAAAATAGATACATGGTTCATGACCTGTTCTATAAGATACCTCCTTTTTAAAAAAAAAAAAAAAGCACTTCATTTAGTCCTGAACTTCTAAATGTACATTCAAAGATTACTTGGGGAAAGAGAGTAGAGAAATAGAAATTATACTTCCTGAAACTTACAGGAAAAGCTCCCATCTTCCACCGTTAAAAAATAGTCTGACACATGGAGGAGTTAATTTTTTCTTAAGATGTAGCGTCAAAATGATACCAACAACCTCCAGTAGGTTTAATTTTTAGAAAAAAACAATAAAAATTCCATATGTCATTAAAGTAAAGCACCTTAAGTTAGGAACCCAAACAACCTGCCTCAAAACACACTTCTTCAAAAGAAAGGACAATAAAAGTTTTAAATCAAAACCCAATTTTAAGCTTTCTGAATATGCAAAAAAAAAAAAAAAATTGGTGGTATTGGGGTTTAAACCCAGGGCCTCAGACTTGCTAGGCAGGCACTCTATCACTTGAGCCACTACGCCAGGCCTAAATACGCAATTTTTAAAATTTGTTATAGAAACAGCTTTTGAGCACAGCTAATTTTTTTTTCCCATAGTTGAGTCCAGTTTTGCACAGTTGCCTGTCCTCATCCAGGACATGAAAAGTGATTTTCATTCAAAAACATATGCTAAAAACCCTTGTTCCTTCCTATTATTGCTTATACTCTCTCTTTAACAAAATTAGAGATAAGGGCAAAATAGTTTCTGCCGGGTATTGAGGGGGTGAGGGGAGCGGGAGGGGGCGGAGTGGGTGGTAAGGGAGGGGGTTTGGGCAGGGGGGAGAAATGACCCAAGCATTGTATGCACATATGAATAAAACAATAAAAAAAAGAAGCCGAAAAAAAAAATGCTAGCAGATTAAGTAGGCAAATTTGAAATACAATAGCAGTGACATTTTATTTTTATTCATTTCTTTTATTAGTTATAAGTAAGGGACTCCATATATATATATATATATATATATAGAGAGAGAGAGAGAGAGAGAGAAAGCAGACTATAACAAATATTTTCAGTGATGAGATAAACTGATTCCTCCTGGGGCTCATATGTGAATTAGAGACGAACAGGGCTCACATTGCATAATACTACTGACAAGAGGAATGAAAAATGCTGTCTTACCAAAATGTGTGTCTATGCATGCACGTGCTGTTCAGCAACTGGTCTAGAAGAACACCTCTGTGCTTCCTTATCTCCTGTCCTTTGGCTATTTAACTTTTTTTTTTATTTCTTCTATTCATATGTGCACACAATGTTTGGGTCAATCTAAACACAAAAGTGGTCATAAAAATTGAAGAATGGACATAATTTAAGTTCTTTTTCTTCATCTTTGTAATCTCTATACTATAATCTCTACCATATCCAATATATGATATATATTCAATATATATACTGTGTATATTGGGTATTTACAACTTGTTTATTTTAAATCTACTGTGTCAATGCAGGAATGTATGGTATCCCAGGGATTGGAGACATAAGCATTGCCAGAACTGAACTAGAGCTCCATGCACTTATGAACTTATTCCAGAAACAACCATGTGTAACTAACTCCATACATGTTGGGGCTGAGTGAATAGTTGGAAATTTTCAAATTAACTTCCATATGGAATAAAATGTTTATTGGATGACAACTAATAAATATACATGAATTTGTAGCTAGCTATATATATATATTATTGAAATGCAGTAGTTGTCATAAATATTACTTTGGAGCTTAAAACCAATAACAGGTTTTCTTCAAGGAGTATTTCATCACAGGCATGGTTTAGAATTGCCAGCACATGGTGATGATAAAAAGCAGGATGATTTATCCCTCACCAGTTTTTTTCCTGGTTTTAAGTCCTCTATGGACAATGCATCTCTGACGTGCTACATAGAGAGCTGCCCCCTCTCTCCTAGTGCCCACCATTGGTCCACCACTAAGTTCTACTAGTTGACCTATTGAAACATGCATTTGTAGAAACTCAATTTGCACACAAGTTTAAAAATACATTGGAATGAATTCTGCTGGATTTTTGACAGTTTCACCTAAAGATATTACCTGTAGAGAATATGATTGGCACTTGTGCTTCAAAGAGTTTGCTATTAACTTAAAATTAACTAGTTTTTCATAATGACTTCCGGTACTCCTTTCATCCCAGGATTTCTCTGACAGCTTTTGGAACCTATTTTTATTTTCATCACATTAAAGGTTATAAGTACTATATCTTTAATATAATCTGGTTACTATTTGAACTTTTTGCTTTCTTCACACCTTGTCCTTTCAAGCATTAAAGGTTATCTTCTGGGTTCCACATTCCAAGTTTTGGTTATGTAACTTTGGTCCCATTTCAAGAATAATTTTGAGAACACTTCAATGATACCATGTTGGTTGCTCTATCAATGTTTGCTAATTTTTCACCACTGCCCCCTCTCAATGTTGCTAATTAGACACAAAAACGATTTGAGAAAGGAGAGAAAAAGCCTCTAACTCAAGATTTAAATAATAAGCCAACACGAGCAATAGTAGAGAAACTGTGACATGTATCAGGATTCGATCACGAGACTGCCTTCCCTCCACCTTTAAAACCTGCAGTGACTGAGCTGCACTGGGCCATCCACTGAGAACACGAACACACCTGTGCTTCCTATTTATGTGCACCTGCTGACTAATTAATACCCTCGCTTTGTCCCACAAAGACTTTCCCAACAAACTACTTTACTGTAATTTTTAACCAATTAAATCCCCACTGTAATATAAATGTGTGTATCTCAGTCTGTTTATAGCTGAGAAAGACAGTGATGTGCTGGAACCAGCTTGTATCAGCTTTCAAGAGCTGATGCCGAAGTTCTTTCTAATTTATTATCAATAATGCCACCCTGGTGGATTAAAAACAGAAGAATGGAGTTGTGCTCTGGAATCATCTCTAACAGGCAAAAGGAGGTCACAACATGCATTTCTTTTGACAAAGAATAGCAGTGTCATTCCAACAATTCTGCAGAGCCTGACAAACGGACAATTAAGCCAGGCCTTTCTGACTCACTTGACTTGAATATGTTAAGGATGCTTTCTCTAGTTGTCAGTCCACTGCACTTGGTACTCACTTCCATTTTCCCTGTAGTCACAGGGATAAAGAAAATGCATCTTTAGTCATAAAAATTGTTACAGTACCCTAGCCATTAAACTCAGTAAAATTATAATGGCAACCAGCTCTGGCCCAGAGAATCACTACATAATAAGCAGCCCCCTGCTCATGCCTTTGGTTGGTGTATTTATCAGTCGGCCATGACACAATACCACAGACCAGGTGATTTAAACAATAGAAATGCATTTGCTCAAATTCTGAAGGCTAGAAGTCCAACCGGTTTTTCCTAAAGCCTCCCACTTAACTGGTTGCTATGGTTTGGATAAGGTTTGAGCGTGTCTCCCAAGGATCCAAGCGCTGGAAGCATGGTCCTCAGTGTGGCAATATTAAGAGGCGATGGGACCTTTCACAAATGGTGTATAGTGGGAGACCATTAGATCATTGAGGCAGTGACAATAGAAGTAAGTAACGTAGTATCTTTGTGAGATTCCACTTACTCCCTGGCTCCTGTCTCACCTTGTGACCTCTCCTCCCAACACAGTCCCATTATTGTGCCACCATCTTTTATGAGGCCTTACCAGAACCAAGCAGAAGCCAGTGCCATGCTGTTGAACCTCCAGAACTATGAGCCCAATAAACTAAATAAATCTCCTTTCATTTAAAAGTATCCAGACTTAAGTATTTTGTAACAGTGACAGAAAATGGACTAATACACTGGGAGATGGCTGCATCTTCCCTGTATGTTCATACAGTCTTCCCTATGTGTCTGTCTATGCTCCAATCTCCAATACAATTACTTTCTGAGGTGCTAGGGGTTTAGACCTCAGCCCTAACTGTCAGTATCTGTAGCTTTTCTCTATATTATACATGCCACAGTCATCTTTGTGTTGATCTTCCCTTCTCCGCCCACCTGAAATGCATCATTCCTTGGTTTCTTTCTCTCTTCAAAGTACTATAGTGAAATTATCTGACAAATTATAGTTAAGAAAGAATTTGGTTCTTTCAGCTTAGGAAGACATTAATCTCCCAGGTAACAGGAGCTTCTGGGGACAATGCCAGCTCTGGGATACAGGACTAAAATGGCAAGAATTCCAGCCATCTTTAAAGCTGCAAATAGGGATGCTAGAGGGAAGGTAGAGATTTGTACTTTCCTTCAGAGGACATGATGGAAGGACGCAGCACAGGCCATCCATTGTCGGATTGGAGGCCTCATTAGATCCTTTTCATAGAGGCAGCTGTCTGGCCTCTGATCAGAGGACCCTGCCACCATCCACAGAAGCACACCATTGTCCTGCACTTAGACCACTGTCCCCAATCCCAGAGGCCTCCATCCTCATTCTCAGCCCCTTGTATTCTCTCTCCATATAGTTCCAAAGTGACTTTACAGAAAAAAAATTAAAACAACAAACTCCTCTCCCAATCTCCCTTAGAATCCTTAACAAATTCCTATTGCTCTTAGGAAAAATCTTTACTCAGCAAACTAGAGCCCATGGCCCATGGCCTGTTTTTGTATAGCTCATGACCCAAGAATAAAGTTTCCATTTTTAAATGATTGAAAAAATTCCAAAGAAGGTTTTGTAACACATGAAAATTATTACATGAAATTCAAAGAACAGATCAAGAAATAAAGTTTATTGATGCATGACCACACTCTTTAGCTCACATATTGGTTGTGGCTGCTTCTTACCACAATAGCAAAATGAATAATTACCATGAGTCTGTATGACCCAGAAAGCCTAAAATATTTACTTGCTGACATTTAAGCCCTGCCATTGAGAATCTAAGTCATGTCAAGGCTGACTGATACCTTCTACTTTCCATCCCCCACCACTACACATCAGCCACAGGAACCATCTGTGTGGTCCTCACTCTGAGCGCATGTCCACCCACAAGGCACTCAACTTTGCTGTTTGCTCTGCCTCAAATGCTCTGTCCCTGCTCTTTACTGGCTGGCTTCTTTTTCCTCAGGACTCAGTGAAAATGTTACTTCTTTAGAAGGCTTTCCCTGGACTCTCTCCCCAGGCCACCTTCCATGTTGTATCAAACCACCATAATCTGTAGTCACTTATGCATGGCATACACAAATGCCAAGACCTTTAAGTAAGTTTAAACTTTTGAGTTTTGAAAAATAAAATAACATTTTTTTAAATTTTTAAACAAAATAAGAATCATAGCATTTTCTATAATTTGTTGTCTAAAACTGATTAAATGTCTGTTGAGTGATTTTGGAAAATATAGATTATAAAGAAGAAAAACACTTTAAAAACCCAGAATACCAGCATCCTCAGATTATTACCGTTAATATTTGATGTATGTACTTCTTTAATTTTTAAATGTAGCTTTATAATTTAAACTGAAGCAATGAAGAAAGAAAGAGAGGAAGGAAGGAGGGAAGGAAGGAAGGAAGGGAGAGAAGGGGGGATGGGGAGGGAGGGAGGGAGGGAAGGGAGGAAGGAAGAAAAAGAAAAGGAAAAGAATGAAGACAGAGAGAGGGACCAAAGGTTGTTTTTTTTCTGAGATTATATGTTTACAGAAAAATGCATGCCAATCTCATTTTCTGTGTATTCTCTATAAAGTTTTGTGTCAATCTGTCTTTGAGCACTTTAGAACTCATTTCACACAAATTTCAAAGTGCCCTTGAGCTGATCTTTTCTTAGGTTTCCAGCACTACTGTCACCTGTGATAGTAGTTCACGCCAATAATTGCAAAGTCCATAATATGGAAGGAGAATAGAGTACAGTGCATTTAGCAGTATTTAAATTTTAGACCAAAGTTTTGTCAGACTCCATTTGCGCTCCCATATGACAGGAGCAGGCCTGCCTAGAATTCCAAATTTCATGTACATGGAGTTTTAACAAGAGCTGGGTTTCTCAAGACATGATTTTTGCTTAACATAGCCAAAGCTTAGAATATGTACAGTAGACAAAAGGGTTAACAACTCCTCTAACAGTGGTGGTTTCACTATTGCCCAGTGGACTTTTGCATGATGTTTCAAAGGTTTTGTTACTGTGTTGTTTGTGTTTGTTTAAAATCTTAATATGTGTTCTTACAAGGTACTATGGTCTGAATAACAATATTGCCTCAAAATTCATGCATTTATGCCTAATCCTCAACCAAACATTTAGGAGGTGGGGCCTTTGGGATGTGACTAGATCATGAGGGTAAAACCTTCATGAATTGGATTAGTGCTCTTATAAAGGAGGCTTGAGGGCACTTTTTCATCCCTTCTACCCTGTGGGGATATAGTGCCATCTTAGAAGCATAGAATAAGCCCACATCAGACTCTGAATCTGGAAGAACATTGCTCTCGAACCTCCTGGGCTCCAGAACTATGAGCAATAAGTTTCCGTTATTTATAAATTACCTTGCCAGGCAATATGGTGCATACCTGTACACCCAACATTCAGGACACTGAGGCAAGGTTCATGAGTTCAAGGGCAACCAAGAGACATACAGAGACACTGTCTCAAAAATAAACAAATGAATGAATGATAAATAAATAAATAAACCCATCTATTGTGGCAGCTCTAATGAGCTAAGGCACAAGGCATCACAATATTTAGAATCTTTTCTGGGTCTTACTTCATCTCAATGGTGAGAAGTTTGTTCTGCAATGTGACAGCCTGTCAGTCACCCAAGACCCTAACAAAATAATTATTTCGATTTGTGCTTCATAAGCAGAGCTACATGTAGAACACACACACCTTGTACAAATGTAGTAATGACATGTTTAATTATTTTGTTTATTTATTCTTTATGGGCCACTTTTTTGGTGAAGGCCTTTGTCTTTAATAACAAAAAATCAATCAATAAATGAGATTATCCCTGAATATAATTCAACTCTAAACACTCATAGTTATATATTTTTTGCCCAAGATAGACCCTAAGAATTGGGCAATTTTACTTTGGTGTCTTTGTCATCATGAATAAGCTCCAGAATGGGTTTCTGGAAAGACCTTTGAAGAGTGCACTATTCTCCACTGTCAAAAGAAGGATAGAAAGTCACTTGGGAAAATCCAAGAGCTCAGTTTTCCTACTCACTGTTCTGTTTTGTTGTAATTGAGATATAGTACTTGTGATCTTTTAAGAAGTCTGTGGCTCCCAGATACATAGCACAGAGAAGGTTGGATGGAGCCGGATAGAACATTCTGACCAGGTTCACAGACACCTCCCCAATGCCCATCTGTCCTAAGGAACTGCTGGGTCAGGAATGTCATACGATCTCTAAAAACTTTTGTTTACAGGTAACAAAGCAAGCAAAATGAGGCTCACTTTCTAGCTCTGAGAGGTGTGGTGAACTACGTGTGCAGCTCTGCTTTACCGGCTTGTACTTGTGAGCTGGGAACTGATGTTCAGTGATGAGGATGGTCAGGAAGACTCCCCCAAGACTTGTCTCCTATTTCAAGTTTCTTTGACTTTGTGTTCAGTGTGTGCTCAGCTATCCTTACAGTCCTTGTCTGTATAGTCTTGTTTAGTCATAGGAGCCTGAAATGCAAGAACTCTACTTATTGGACCTCATATAGGATGAGCAGAAAACGAGGGCTGGCCTTTAATAATTGGAATTTTATGACTATGTTAAGCAGTGTGGTATGTACTATATTTCTGATTGGCACCAATGATGTGTCAAAGAAAGGTTTGCCTTTCTTTACGCTCAAAGTCATTAGTCCCCTAAACTAAAAAATAGTATACCCATCCCTCAATGTACATTATCTTATACACACACACTTCTATCTAAGTATAGTCCCCCTAGATACTCTTTATTCCAGTTACCTGGTTTTCAAAACAAGTCTGTAAGTCTCCTTGCTTCTTTCCTCTGCCTCTCCATCACCATTGGGCAGATACTATTTGCATCAGTGGACCTGAAATCCACCCTCTTCTCCCCATATTGATTGCTTCTCTCATCTAGTCCTCTCCACCTTCTGTTTCCTAAAGCCACAAACCTCTCTTTTCATGGTCTTTGGACCCCAGCTCCTGGCAACACAGTGCCTGGAACCTAGTATGATCTTGATTATGTTTGCTAAATGAATGATATTTTATATAACCTCTTGATTCACTTGCAAGAACATACTGAATCCAAGTGAAGCTGACTAGCAGGCAAGTGAATGGAGTGCAGAAGTGATTCAACCATATGCCCTTCACAACTTGGTAAAACACCAGAAGCCACCACTGTCAGATGGATTTAGCTCCCAAGATAAAGCACTGTGCTACCAGTGTTAAAAATCAAGTGTGTTCTACAAGATAAGAGGCATCACTTCAGTTGAGGTCAATGTATGTGGTCAATTCCTGAGGTTATGGGGAATGGGACATAAGGCTGGTGAGTTTTATAGCTGATGAGGTTGAATGACAGTCATAGTGTAAGATATTGCCCATGGAGGAACCAAGTCTGAGGAATAAAAAATACATATGGAGGCATTTGGCTTTATCTCTAGAATTAGGTATATTACAGAAAGAAAAACCAATAATTCACCGTTGAGTCAGAAATAGGAGAGGCTGTGCTTCCTGTCTGGGCCATGGCCTCTTTGCTCTGCTTCCACTCAGAGTGATAATTCTCATCTAGACATGAATCTAATAAACCCATGTGTTTCAATTTCCTGGAATTTTCTGACTGTGAATATGGATTTGTTCCCAAAACCTTCCATGCTCCATCTGGCTCCTGAATGGGCATTTTCCATGATGTCAGAGGAGGGAACTCAGGTTGCTGTGTGATGCCTGCAGGCAGCTGCCAGGTTGGAGGCAAGTGGCAGGTGGAGATTTATCCTCATCGAGATATATGAGTCGCCAAAATCACTGTGTAATTTATTGCCTGAGTCAAAATAGGATGAAATAAGAGCGAATAAAATAATCCAGTTGACCAGAAAGTGATCTTATTTCTTATTTCTAAGATTGTTCAAAACCAAGTTGAATCATCTCAGGATCTGCCAGATGTCACTGATTATCAGGAGTCACTACAAATCACTGAACCACTCCTTCCCTCCCTCTATTCCTCTCTCCCTCTCTTCTTTTCTCCTGCTGCCTTCTCGCCCCTCAGTGTACACATAACCCTGGTGTCTCTCTGTGTTTCATAATCTCCTCTTTTTATAAGGTTACTAGTCAGATTGGATTAGAGTTTACCTCTAAAAGCCTCATAAGGCTTTTTCATTTTCTGTGATGTTGGGAGTTCGGACTTCAGCATATGAGTTGAGGGAGGGAAGTGATGATGCAATATAGCCCATAATACTCCCCCTTCCTTCTTTTTTTCCTTCATTTGATTCCATCCTTTATTTATTTGATAAATACTTGTTGAGAGTTTACCATGGGTCAGAAGAATGAGACAAAAATGATTCTGTAGATCCCTTTTTTATCTGCCTGCCTCCCCCCCACACACAAAGGTATCCACAAAGCTCCCCTATATTGGGTCTCGTCTCGCATCTTTTCAGATTGAGACCACTATTGGCTCTTGTCACATCTCAGTTAGTGGCATGCATACATGACTGAGTGGCAGGGTAAAGGCCAAGACAGGATGGGACAGTAAGCTGGTAGGAGTTAGACCTTAGCCCTACATTTGACTTCTTGGATGATCTGGACAAGGGATCTAATCTTCAGTAGCCTCACCTATAGAAGGAGAGAAGGAAGACTAGATGCCCACTTGTGTCCTGTCAGCCCCTACTGATTATAAATCTGAAAGATTCTCTCTATGTGAGAAAGACTCAGTGATAATGAGAAGAACTGTCTCCCAAAGTCACAACTGTTAAAATCAAAGCAGAAAACAAACAACAACAATCTGGAACTTTGAATCTCTTGTCTACCAAGTAATATAAGTGTCCTATTTCTCCTAGTGAAAAAAAAAGTAGATTTTAATTGCTTTTCTAGGTCAGGCCTTTGCAGGAATAAGGCTGAGAGAAAGCCATTTAAAAAAAAAAAAAAAATCCTGCAGAGAAACAGTGCCACCTGCTGCATGAGGCTATGCTGTATGTTATAAAAGACCATAAAAATTTGCCAGTCTGAGGTTTGCTGGAGTCTTAGTCTAAATCAGAAGCTGAGCTTTTAAACTTTGACACAGCCATGACTGTGGAAAGACTTTCCCACAGATTAACTTTAGTCATGTATTGTATTTACTTTTGTACCACACTGTTCATCCCTGCTATATATCTTTCTCCATAAATCAGTCTCAATGATACGCACTCATAAAAGCCACTTAGTCAAAATCTGTTACATAGAGTACATAGCCAGGCTCACAGGTCCAGGGTCCTTCGTTCATATGTTATTAATCAATCAACCTGTTCATCAGCCTGCCAGACCTGCCAAGTCTCCTTCCAGCTCTACAATTCAACCTTGCAGGGAAATCAGGCATTTATTGAATAACATTAAACACAGGGCAATTTATATACTGGAGATTTGGCATGAAAACACACCAAGTTAAATAGCAATTGGAAAAGGCAAATAATCATGCCAGTCAACAAAAAATATGCCCAAGAATGATACAGACAATAACCAGTCTGAGAACCTGTGCTTCGGGCTGTGAGCCAGAGAGGATTTTATAGGCTGAATCTGACAAAATTACAAGAATTTTGATGGTGTTCAGGGATGATTCAGGCAAAAGTGGAGCAAACAAAAAATTAGAGGCAGAAAACACATGAAGCATTTTTATTTTAAAAAATGAAATGTGCTTGGGAAACTCCAGAAGATCAGTTTAATCTCAGTAGGACTTTAAAAAAAAATAGTTTGAGATAAGGCAGGAAAGGGAAGTTGAGACACTATTAAGACCATTCTGTAAAGGAAAGGAGTTGGACCTTACTCCTGTAAGCAATCAGAAAGCATTGAGGATTTCTGGGAAGGAAAACAAAATGATAAGAACTGTATTTTAAGAAAAACTCACCTGGCAATCACATACAGGATAAAGTTATTATAAGATGTACAAAGACGTCCTAAATGTGTAGGAGACACAGAGATGAAAAAGAGGGCTTTTGAGGTCACAAATGTGTAAGTAAAAGCAAAAAAGGAATCTGGCTCTTTAATATATTTCTGTATTAATGAATGTGCAGTAACGTAAGTAATTCTCAATATTAAACCAAGGGAGTTCCCACATGTAAGAAAGGAAAAAGAAGAGGGGGGAAAAAGAGCCAGAATTGAAGAATTCTGAATGAAAGCCTGAGTGAAGCAATGACAGTGTGTTAAAAGGTCATAGAGATTTCTAGAAGAATAAGAATTGAAAAAAGAGTTGGTCAGATGTTGTAACATATCGAAAATAATAATGAAAGTAAATTAATTAACCAATCAGTTGATTGGTTAATTATTTACTTTTCTGCCATTCCAAAGGTTGAACAGGAAGGAACTTAGAACCCATCTCCCTCTCAGGACTGTAGAAATTTGTGCAGCATCTTTATAAACAGCTTCAGTTTTGTGTCAAATGATCTGAGGTCAAGTGGATGGGGCAGGGATTTATGAGCACTCAGAGATAAGTATCAGATCTCATCAACACCATTCTCCCCATGAACGTTAGATTATCATTCTAGATTGTCTATTTTGCCCATGTCCTCTCAAAATGAGGAGGCTATCCCTGAGCACCATTCTTTACAACTGCCCTAAGATTCAGAGCATTGAACAGGATAATAACTTCTCCCTGTTGCTATTAAGAGAGCAAAACCATGGATGGTACTCAGTTTAGATCTGTGCTGGACTTAATGCAAAGATTATTTTTATTAACTACTCTAGTAAACAAGTATTGCCGTCCTGCCCTTGGCCAGGTGATTGTGCTGAAAATAAATGGGTCCTATATTTTGTGTTGCTCCCTATAGAGTTTTCTCTTGTTGACAGCATTTAAGCCTGAACCTAACAATAGATCTGGTATCTGATAAATATTTAATAAATCCTGAATGCATAAATAACCAGTCTATGTGTTTTAAAATTTTAATTATGTCAGCAAATATATTAACCCTTCATATCAGATTCCAAATGTCTGAGGATCTGACAAGTAAACCATATCAGTTAGGGATGCTTTGGGCAGAAAGTAATAGAAGGGTCTGGGCCCAAAAACCTAAAGAAATAAGTGTAATTTGTCTCACATAATAAGAAATTTGGAAGCAGCACTGCTGCTCAGTGATGTCATCAGGGACCACATTTCCTGCCATCTATGTTCAGATCCATCATCTTTAGCAAGCCACTTCCATCCTTGTGTTTTCTGTTTCTTTGTCTCAAACTGCCTGTTTCACCTGTAGCTTCACAAGGACATTCCAGGTAAGGACGAGGAAATGGATAAACTCCATGCCTCTGGATCTGTCCTTCTTACATTAGGAAAAGAAGAACTTTCCCAGAAGCCTCACCTCAACAGACCCTTTGCATCTTATTGACTGAAATTGGATCACAACATCACTCCTCCATCAGTTACTGCCTTTTTTCACATCATATAATTCATCCTTATTTAAACCAAATGAGCTTAGAACAATCATGAGTCATTCCTGGGGACCAAGGATATACACTACTCTCATGAAATCAGAAGACTTCTGCTACTACATAAACAAATTGGTCCTCTTAGCATGGAAGGACATGTTTGGATGTTGCACAGGAGGAGCCTGTTACACATGGCTCCCACATGTTTAGCCACATTTGGATAGGCAGATGTTTGTATGACTTCAACCAAGGTCATAAAAGTCATGTGACTAGCATAGAATTTAATAGCAGAGCCTAAAAATGACTTCTTTCCCCACCTGCCAATGTCACTTACTATATACCTTGAACCTAGAAAAGGAATTTAAAAGAGCCCTAAAATGCATACAGGTGTTCCAATTGATAATTTTAGATCTGGCTAGGACTTTTAATTTCTTCCCCTTATGTTCTGTGTTTCTCTCCCCATAAGGATTTGAGTTTGTTTGGGGTAATGGTCACATCTTACCCATATCCATACCAGCAAACCCAGCACTGCAGTTGGCATGAGCTCAAAGAATAGTTATTTTTAAAATGAAAGTTTAAGTTATTGATGGATTAAACAGTGTATTATAGAGTGAATGTTCTACTCCCATGGCAAAGAGTATCTTGGAAATATATTTTTATGGTGGGACTAAAGTTTCAGGAGGTTGGTTGTCTTTGTGTGTGTCCTTTATGGAAACTGCATTACTCTGATTTCTGTCACTTTAACAAATGCCTGAGATAATCAACTTATGAAGAGCAAAGCTCCTCATTTCATCAGTGGGAAGCAAAAGAGAGAGAGAGGAAGGAGGCCAGGGTCCTACTATTTCCCTTGAGAGCATGCCACCCAATCACCCAATGACCCAAAGATCACCCAACAGGCCTCACTTCCCTTTTGGTTTTTTGGGTTTTTTTTTTTTTTTTGCAGTACTAGAGCTTAAAGCCTTATGTTTGGTTGCTAGGCAAGTGCTGTACCACTTGAGCCATGCTTTTTGTCCTTTTCAATGATTCAGTTTGTGTTTCAGATAGGGTCTTGTGCTTTTGCCCAGCCTGCCTCAGACCAAGATCTTCCTGTTTCATCCTCCCAAGTAGCTGGGATTACAGGCATGTACCACCATGTGTGCCTCTCTCCAAGGCCTTTCTTCCTAAAATTACAACCACAGGTTGGGGACCAAGCCTTTAACATATAGGCCTTGGGGGGGTATTTATCCAAACCATAAGAGGAAATATAGGTAATGAGTACTTAAGAGTCAAATTCATTGTACATCGTTATTGAGTGAATTATAAATATAGAACATGAATCAGCAAGGAAAAAGGAATTAATTACAGATATGTGCTCTGACACAGATGAACCCCAAAACATTATGCTAAGTGAAAAACCAAAGATACCACATGTGAAATTCTAAGTGATTCTATTTATATGAACTATCCAGGAAAGGCAAAGCTATGAAGACAGAAAACAGCTTAATGGCTGCCAGGGGCAGGGGACAATAGAGATTAGTAGTAAGTGGGATATAATGGGTGATAAAATGTGGTAAAACACATTCGTGGTGCTGGTTGCATAGCTTGGTAAATTTACTTTAAAAATCATTTAAAGGGTGAATTATATGATAGGCAAAATATGCTTTGACAATAGTTATGTTAGTTACTTTTATATCACTGTGACCAAATGCCTAAGAAAATCAACTTCAAGAAGGAAAGTTTCATCTTGGCTCACAGATTCAGAAGTTACAGTCTGTGATTGGCTGGCTCCATTGTTTCTATGCCTGTAGTGAGGCAGAATGCTGTGGTGGAAGGGCAAGAAGGGGCAGAACTCTTCACCTTATGGTAACCAGGAAACAGAGGGGTAACGGGAAGGGTCCAGTTTTCTACCAACTAGACCCACCTCCAAAAGTTTCTACCTCTTGCCAATAATGGCATTAAATTATGAGCCCATCAATGGATTAATCCATTGATAAAGTTGCAGTCCTCATGATTGAATCACTTGCTCAATGCTCCACCTCTGAACACTGCTGCAACGGGGACCAAGGCCTCTTTGACAGACACTTCTGATTAGAACCATAACAATGGTTTTAAAATCAGTTTCCTTCTCTGGAAGTTTTCCCACATTCATAAGAAGAAGCAGCACTGATCTGCAAATAGACATGAGCATCTCTCATCAGAAAGCAAGCTGTGAGAATACAGAGGTCTGTGAGGAGCATATTACCCCTCAGGTAAATTGTAACGAGCCCTCTTTTAGACCTAGATTGAAATTTCCAGCACCAGCACTGGCAAACTAAATGCATCATCATATGAAATGCTCTCCGTTCCTTCATCCTCCCCTACTGCAGACCTTAATAGGAGCATGACAACTGGATTCATAGGTGTTAATGCTGAGAGTCCCAGGGAAATGAAAAATGCATAGCTCTGAGTAGGTTTTATTTGCTTTTGTGGTGCTGGGGATGGTACCCAAAGCCTCATGTACACTGAGCAATTGTTCTGCCAGTGAGCTATATCCCCAGCTCTCCTTCTGACTCATTTTAATTGAAGTAAGAGATCTAAAATAAAAAAAGTAAAAAGACATCTTAACTTTGTCAGACATTGGCTGTTGCTTGCTATTTATTATGGTGCTTCTCTCTCTCTCTCTCTCTCTCTCTCAAGGGCTCCCTACTCTTACATGCTTTGTATGTGCACCACCTGCCTCACGGGAAGATAAAAATGCTTCAGGAGGGAAAACCCATGAGTAAAGAACAAAGCCAGGAGGCACCCAAAAAGGAAATTTAGCACATTCACGTTCAGACTGCTTTGTTGCCTTTTTTTATTTTCCCATTTCACCACTGACATCTTCCTGTATATTAAAATCTATGCTTCTTTTCTCTTTTTTCTTTTTTTGTATGGCAGTGCTCTCCCACATAGTGTTCACACCATTCTGTTCTTCTGGTTGGACGGGGTGTGAGAGGTTCAGACCAAACCCCAGCCCCTTACTCCCCAATTCTACCCTACCCCACATACTCCTTGCATGTGATCACTGGGGCTCTGGTAAACCCAGATAGAGCAGGACCAGTCTGCAACACCCATTTCAATTGCTGAGGATCATTTTATTTGTAGATAAATTTCAATGTTTCAATCACATTCCCTTTGTTGGATTTATGATTTATACTCAGCTTTCCAGGATTTTCAAATAAGACTGTAGTGGGTAGCATGTAGCTAAATCACTGTGCATATTTAGGATATTTTCTGAAATGGACTTCTAAAAGTATTAGTGCTGGCTTAAATTTATGCACATATGTACATAGATTTAAAAAATTATTCTCTAAAAATTTTTCCAGTTAACCCCTACCAGAAGTATAGGAGTGTTTGGTTTCTTAGTAATTGGATATTTCCTTTAAAAAAAATCTTGTCAAACTGAAAGGTAAAAAATTGTGTTGATTGTTCAAATGTACAATTCTTTGAATACTAATAAGGTTGGATAATTTCTCTATGTTTATTAGCTTTTTATGTTCTTATTCTACAGTCATTACCCCTTGATGTCTTGGATCACAAATTCTTTGAGAAGAAAGCATTAGCCCAATGTTAGTTTTCCTGGAGCCTAGACTAAGAGTAAAATTTGGAGCCTCAAGAACAGGCTCCAGATTTGCTTTTCAGAATCCAGGAAGTTCTGGATTGCTCACCACAGGCACCTGACCAATACTTGAAGCACAGTCACATCTCTTGGTACAGATGGCCATTGGACACAAAAATACAACTGAAAAGCTGAGTCGCAGAGTTCTCTGGGTCATCTCTAAAGAGAAAGACAGCTCAGAGGTCTTGGAGACAGTAACCAAATGATCAACTCCCATTGAACTAAGAATTAGACTTGCAACAGAATCTTGACTGAAAGATTTCAATAACAGCAAACACCTCTGTGTAAAGTTAAAGAGGAGTCTTCAGAATGTGACAGCCCTGCTTCCTCTCACAGTTCTCAAGATTCTCACTGTCATTGATTAGTCTATTCATGCACCTGACTACCTTCCTTCCTCTCTCCTTTCCTTCCTTCCTTTCCTTCATCCTTCCCATCCTTCCTTCTTTACACCCTCTCTCCTTTCCTTCTTTCCTTCCTTCTTTCTTTCTTTCTTTCTTTCTTTCTTTCTTTCTTTCTTTCTTTCTTTCTTTCTTTCTTTCTTTCCTTCCTTCCTCCCTCTCTTCTTCCCTCCCTCCCTCCCTCTCTTCATGTCTCCCTTTTCTTTCTGCCTTTAGTGCTTCTTATTTAGGAATGTCTGTAAAAGGTATTGTGAGATTTCAAAAAAGAAAGTAATATAGTAAACTCTGTTCCAAAGGTGTGCATCAACTATACATTCAAAAAATGATTACAAATTAGCCTTTCCCTTTGAAAAAAGCTTTTGCTTTTTCTAGTGAAAAGGAGATTCAATGAATTATTATATTTAAATTTTTGTATATACAAGTGATGACTATTTGTTTAAAAGATTTAAGCAAGGGTTTGACTTTTTGGTACACATGGGTAATCCCAGCTACTTGCTACTAAAGAGTAAAGACAGGAAGGATCTTGGTTCAAGGCCAGCCAGGGCAAAATTTATCTCAAAATCAAGTTAGGCATGGTGGTACATGCCTGTGGTTCCAGCTACTTGGGAGGTAGAGGTATGAGGATTGCCATCCAGGCTGGCCCAGGCAAAAGCAGGAGATGTTACCTGAAAAGTGTCTCAAGTGCTAGAGTGCTTGCCTACCAAGCACGAATTGAATTGAATCCCCAGTAACAAACATTTAAGCAACACAAAATTATATTAAGAGCAAAAATGCCCCCATAAGTGCACATTAACAGGGAAAAGAAATCCATAGATGCTCCATTCCCCAGGGTAAAAGTGTGATTGTGCCCTCACAGACATTTTCTAACAGTGTGCATTTATGAAGCACACATTTTGCTGTGTGTAACAAGCTCTAAAGTTAAAGCCAGTGGTCTCTATAAAGCCACATATTACCAATACAGTGCTGAGGAGCTGCCCCCAAACCCTTCAGCCTTATAAAGAATGCCTCGCCTTGCCAGCCCCCACCATCCAACCCCAACCCCCAACCTGTGGAAGCAGAGGGTCAGTCTCATGAAGGAGTCATCCAGGTAGGGGATCCAAACCCAGGGGAAAGTACTTTGGCAGGACTAAATATGCCACCTTCCAATCCTCCCATCCTGTTCAGCCAGGTGGGTGCCAAAGGTGCCATCATAGAAAAGGAGGAGCCATGCCAAGGGGAGGTGGCATCTGCGTCAAGCTGCAGGCTTTTCCCTGTGGGACTTTGGAAAAGATCCTGAAATGTGCTCCTTCTCACTGCAGAGCACATGAATAGGCACCTGCTGCTCACCAGGAGGTTCTGAAGGCACAAAGACTGCTTGGAGATGGAGAGGCAAGAAGTGGCAGCAGGACCAGTCAGCATATCCCCCTTTCAGCAAAGCAACCGGTGAGAGGTCTGAGACTGGGAAAATATAAATGCAACATTGAAATGCCATGACTAACAGGTTGGCAACTATTTAAAAGACTGATAAAAATCTTACCCTGGCAAGAGTATGCAGAAAAGGACACTCTTCTACAATATATGTAAGATGACAGCTTTAAATATCTCTTTGTAGGACAATTGGCAGTATCTATTAAAATTTTAAAGATGGACGTTTTCAGTCAATAATTCTACTTCTTTTTTTGTTTTCTATCTTTTGAAAAAATTGCACAATCTCCCCCTAGTTTTTTGGGAGATGGCTTCTCTGCTATGCAGGCAGGAGGGGTGACTGTTAGGAGACTTTGACAGAATACAGACAAGGACTTGAACAAGAATGGCAGTGAGGGTGGAGAGGAGGAGATGAACAGGAGTTAACAGAATTAACAGGACTTGGCTCTCACGGTTCTAATCCTTGGTACCTGTGAGGGTGACTTTATCTTGAAATGGGGTCTTCACAGATACTCAATTAGGATGGGCCTTAAATCCAATATGGCCAGTGTCTTTATAAAAAGACAAGAAGTTAGGGAGACTGTCACATGATAACAGAGGCAGATATAAGAATAATCGTGTTCCTACAAGCAAAAGAATACCAAGGACCTCCAAAATTGTCAGAAACTAAGAGAAAGGCACAGAACAGTCTCTCCCTTAGACCAACAAAGACAGCTGTGACCTTGCTGATGCCCTGATTTTGGACTTGTGGCCTCCAGGTTGTGAAAGAATAAATTTTAATTATTTTAAGCAATCAATTTGTGGGTGCTTATCAGGAAGACCTAGGAAATTAACAGTGCCAGTTGATAGGAGTCACTAGGAAAAGGCAGGGACTCAACAATCACCTAAATGTGTCTGGCTTGGGTTGCTGGTGTTGATGCCATTGCCATGAACTGTGATAATGGATGTAGAAAACATAGAAAGAGCAGTCAAGTGGGACCAGGCACAAGTGATGAGTTCAGGGTCTGATGCTTTGGGTCATGGCCCCACAGTCCACCTATTCAGAAATGTCCAGTTAGTGTTTAGAAGCCTAAGCCAAGAGCAGAGGCTGCAGTAGCCTGAGGTACAGAAGAGTGAATCTGAAGAGATATCTTACTCAGTTTAAAAAGTGTTAATACACAGACTGGAAAATCTTCCCTCATTCTAAGGTAAGAGAAATTATACTCTGTGGCAGAAACATTGGCTCTTCTGCAGAAAAATAGCAAGAAAAAACTGGGAACTAGGTCTATTTCCCTATAGCAAGGACGCCCATCTCTGTACCTTTCCAGAGCCTGTGGAGGATCAGCCTTGGTTCTATGAGCCATGGGGGCTAGGCAGCAGTGTACCCCAGAGTGCACAGGAAATCCTGTAGATAGTGGAATGGGTTGGAGCAAGGGTGGAGATGCTGACCCTGGGTGCAGCCCTGGTCATGAACTTAACCACTCAGTGCTTTAATTTCTTAGTGAAATGTATAAGAATGTGAGAACCGAAGTAACTGCACAATAAGTTTGACCATTTTCTATTACAGAGGAGCAAAGTCAGACAGAGAGAACTTAAGTGCTTTACTCAAGGTCACAAACAATTGGGTTTCAGAGCTGGAATTGAAAAGCACTCTTTTCATTACAGCCTTTCTAAGGTGTCTTTCAGTCTTTAAATCCTATGGCTACAAAAGCAATTTATAAAAATAATGGGATGCTAGAAGCTTCTAAATAACACCACATACTCCAAAAATTGCTGTTGAAAGAGAGATATATGAAAATGGAAAAATGAGACCTGTTGAAACTATTAGTTTAGGGTTATAAGTAAATACTATATTTTTCTTTTTCAGTCCAGAAGTCTATGTAGCTACCCATTATTATATTGTAGTACCCAACTGGCACTTAAAATTTTTTCACATGTTGGAACTATTCCAAGAAGGGGGAGGGAAGATAAAGGAGAATGATGAAGGGGTGAATTCAAGTATTATATATTTGATATGTTATAAGAACTTTTGTAAATGCCACAATGTACCCCACCTAACACAACAATAAAAAAAAATGGGAGAACTCATTGGAATACAACAATCTTACAATGCAGAGGCCCCGCATTAATTTTGAGCACTGGAACAAAACTTGTAAGGCAGATCATTGAATGCAGGAGGTCAGCCAGATAGATTTCTTCTCACATCTTCAAGAACCTTCAAGAACTCTGTCAAAACCCTGGAATGTCACTGATGTTTCTTGCTATGCAGAAATTGGGGTGAGGAAATCTTTCTCTAACATGCCCCCATGCCAGTTCAAAACAAAATCGGTTGCAGCATCTTTACCCTAAAGTTAGTATCTAGAAACTGTGAAAAACAACAACTGGTTACTTTCCCAAGTGATAGGTTCACTGAAAATGAGCTTCCCTCACAGCCACACTGAGGCAAGCTCCAGAGTCTCAATACACTCCAGAGTGTGTCTGACACGTGAAAGTGGGGGAGTAGCCAGACAGAGTATCCTCCACCACCTCCCATAGCCAGATGTAATTATGACCAAGGGCCAGTTGCTGTTAGAAGCTGACAGCTGTAGGATAGGAAGTTATTCTCTGGGTAAAAGAAAGCAGTAAGCTCCCTGCCACTCCCTTGCCCGTCTTTCTTCTCTTACTCTTTTCTCTCCCTTGGGCCATCCCATTCCCTTGGAGCTTCTTCTCCCTTTGCCTTCATTCTTACCTCTCCCTCTCTGCTCCTCTTTCCTTCTGTCATATTTTCCTCTACCATGTTTCTTCTTCCTAATTTCCAACCCCAACCCTGGTCTACCTTTTACTAGCTAATTGGAAATAGTTAATTTAAGTAACTACATACAAGTCAATCATTTCAAAGACTTCAAAAGACAACTCCTGTGGTAAGGAGTGGGGCGGGTCTGTCCTCTCATCAAAGGCTGCAGTGAGTCCAAATAGTCATGGGCTGGGATCAGAAATCACCAGTTCCAGGAGGACATACCAAGTTCCATAAAGACAGTGCCATCATGGTTCCTTGGTTACCTGGATGGATAAACATGGTAATCATCAGAATTTGATAATCCCAATTCCTAATTTCATTCCCAGTTAAGATGGAAAATTGAGCATGTATGGGAAGCACCCTTTCCACTCCCAACATGTAAAATGGGTAGAAATGCTGCTTAAAAATACACATGCATGAATATACTTAACCTCACTAAGCTGTATACTTAATTATGGTTAAAATGATAAATGTTTTGCTATGCATGTTATGTGATGCTATTTTACAACAATAGAAAGTAAGAGAATAGAATACCCAAAGCCAATCAGTATCAAGACAGGGAGAATGGGACATCAAGTTTCATTGGAAGGAGAAACCATCTAAATGTGTGTGTGTGTGTATGTGGGTGTGTGTGGGTGTGTATACATATAGATGTATAAATTTAAAAAGTTATATACCATACCTGTTATGATTTGGATCTGGATTGTCCCCCAAAGGTAGGCTGTGTGTTGAAGGCTTAGTCCCCAGCTGGTGGCATTATTGAGAGGTTATCGAATCACGAGGACTCTGACCTAAATGATGGGTTGATCCATAGGTGAATTCATGATTGAGTGGACTATTTGAAGGTGATGGAGCTGTGAAAGTGGAGTCTGATTGGTGAAAGTGGGTCACCAGAAGTATGCCTTTAAAGGGTATGTCTTGTCCCCAGCCTCTTCTTCTCTCTTTCTGCTTTCTGACTGCCATGAGGTGAGCATCTCTACTCCATCGTACCCTTCCTCCATGGTGCTCTGCCTCACTGCAAGTCCAAAAACAATGAAACCAGCCCATCATGGACTGGAACTGCTGAAACTATGAACCAAAGTGAATCTTTTCTCCTTTAATTTGTTTCTCTAAAGCACTTGTTATGGAGACGAGTACACTGTCTAACACAACACCCAAATTCAAAAGGAGGAAATAAAATCTTGAGAATAAATCCTTCTAGGACACAGCAGTAAGAAGGTATCAAAGCCAGGTGGGTTGTCTGACGTGTTTGAAGAAGGAATATACCTGAGACTACAGTAAGCACTCTAAGCCCCTGCTTAGCAGGTGTTAGAACTTGGCTCCTTGCATAAAGTGAAAAGGCCAAATGCCATCACCAAGGAATGACCAGAACACTTGACAAAGTTATAAAGCTACTAACATTTCTTCCAATATCCTCAGAGCCTGATCAAACCATAACACAGTAATGAACCCTTCTGAAAGTTTTAATCTAGTTAGGAGACAACAGAACCAGAGGATTTTGTGGTAAAATCTGTTTTAATCCCATGTCTTCATTCCATGTTAGCAAATAATCAGTTAGCATAGAAATAGACCCTTGGTTTTGAAAGCTGAATTGGGAACTTTGCCTGGAGTCAATTATTATTTGCCCAAACTCTGTGCCAGACAGAGGTCACATGTATCCAACAGGCACCCCTTACTGCTTTTATGGATGTTAATTGACAGCTCCACTGTTGGCAGGCTATTCAGAGACACTCAGCTAGAAATGCCAGCTGCTTCACCAAAGTCATGGATGTGTCTGAGCCTTCCACAGAGGGCTGTAAAATTTTAATAGCATAGCAGCACAGAAGATCAATTCAGGCCAGTTTAGATTTTGCAGCATGAACATAATGGCTGTTTCCTGTCCTGCTCTCATTTTTATTCTAACCTTTTCCAGCCACCTGGATAGCTACCTCTGAGATACTAACCTAAGAAAGTGGTCATCTCCATCTATCATCCAGGCCTCTGAAAGATGGACTGACAAAGGGCTTTTCCAGTCCCCCAGGAAGTAATGCCTTCCATTTGTATAATATGTTTAAATTTACTATATGCCTTAACAGGTCAATTCAGTTTCAAGAAGTAGGTAATGAGGCCAGAGTTACTGTCTTAAAATGGGGATTTGCCAAAAGTTACACAGAAGAGTTGGAGCCTGAAGGTTTTTAGTCCACTGTACCTGGTACCGAGCTGGCTTCTCCTTCCAGTGACCTTGACATCTCATTCTCTCTGTCTTGACACTGATTGACTTTGGCTGCCCTGCACTTTTTATTTTTATTGTGGTAACTTACCATTTTAACTGTATAGTTGAGTAGCACTAAATACATTTGCATTGCTGTGCTACCATTACTGTTATCCATCTCCGAAAATTTTTCCTCATCCAAACTAAAACTCTGTTTCTTTAAGCAATAGCTCCCATATACCTCTTTGCCGAGCCTCTTGTAATCCCATTCTACACTCCGTGCCTATGACTACTGTGGGAGCCTCAGGAAGTACAGTCATTCAATTCTTGTCCTTTTGCACCTAGGTTTTTCACTTAGCATAATTTTTCCAACACCCATGCTGTAGTGTGTAACAGAATTTTGGTCTTTTTAGGGCTGAATAGTATCCCATTGTATGTACAGACCATATTTTGTTAATCCATTTGTCTGCTGATGGTGCCCAGCACTCTCCTTTCTTCCCACTTTGGGAATAGCACATTTTTTTTTAATTTTTATTATCGTATTACTGTTGTACTGGGATAGATTGTGATCTTACAAAAGTGCTTACATATATCTTAGTTAAATTCACCCCCTCTATCATTCTCCTTTATCTCCCTCCCCCATTCTTAGAATAGTTTCAACAGATCTCATTTTTCTATTTTCAAACATGTGTACACAATATTTCCACCATATTTATACTCTTACATCCTTTCCTTATAACCTCTCCCCTTCCATTGGTACCAACCCTCAGACAAGACCAGTTTTACCCTCCTGTCCTCCATTTTTGGTTTTTTTGTTTGTTTTATTTTTTTCTCAGTTCTCTTTTTTTAGCTTTTTAAACTATTATTGTTGCATTGGGGGTACACTGTGGCATTTATAAAAGTTCTAACAATATATCATAGTTGAAACCACTCCATCATTCCCCTTTATCCCCCCATTCCTGGAAGAATTTCAACAGGTCTCATTTTTCCATTTACATACATGAGCACGTATTTCCACCATATTTACCCTCCTATACCTTTTCCTTATATCCCCACACACACACTGGTACCAATCCCCAGACAGAACCTGTTTTATCTTCCTGTCCTCTATTATTTTTTTAATTTTTTTTGGTTTAAGATGTCTATATAGGGAGTTTCATTATGACATTTTCATATATATATATGTATGTATGTATGTATGTATGTATATATATGTATGCACGTATATATATATATTCTTTTCAAGAATTCTCTCTCCTCATTGGATAAAATCTGGTACACATAATAATTAAGGTTCTCTGACCAAAAAACAACCCAAGTAGCTATCCTGTCCTGGAATTAGAACTCAAGCAATGTGGTCAGTAGAATGAAAATGGAATAGGCTTTTAAAACTCTCACACAGCTAAACTCAGGCAAGATTAAGGAGTAATTTAGGCTATACTGGTATGTTCCAGTTCTTATGCCTTCCAAAGCCTGGCTTTCCAACTTTCCCTTTCCATGCCTCCAGCCCTCAATATAAGTAGATTCTTACAGTAAATTCCAGTTCATCTATAGAGCAAGTAGATGACACACACTTTTCATGAGACTTTGGCCATAGTCAATATTAGAATCCAAGGAACTCTAGCACACATCAAAACTTCCACAGCCTTCATTCTTGCTGTGGGTATGACGTGTTTTCCCTTTAAAGAATGTTCTCACTGTTTATTTTTGTATTATTTACCTACATAGTTTTATGAGAACAGGATACAGTGTAAGAAGAGGGAAAAGTGTATGCCATCCATTTGCCCTACAGATGAACTGGAAAAAGAACCTACTTATATTCAGGGCTTATGGAAGGCTCAAGTGATAGAGTGCCTGCCCAGCAAGCATGAAGCCCTGGGTTCAAACCCAGGTACCTCCAAAAAAATTAAAAATAACCTACTCATATTCACTTTAGCATATTTTATATCAAATCTTAAGTGTATAAGGAATTTCTACTCAGTATTCCTAGACTTTATAATTCCTTTCATTCTGGTCTCTAAAAATTCTTTGAGAATGCTTGAAATGTGTTTCTAGAACAACCTAATTTCATAAGTGCTCTACATTACCAAATACCAACTCTTTCTCCAAGGTTTACTTCCACAGAAAGTATTCTGTTTCTCTAAGTATCCATTCATTCACCAAAAACTAACTGAATACCTAAAATATACTAAGCACTAGACTAAAGCCTAAGGAACCAGTACCAAACAGCACAGATATGTGATCCACCTTTGTGAAACAAGCCTGCCATTGGGAGAGACCAGTTGCAATTAAATGCTCAGGCAAGATAATGTAACTCTAACCAGGCTGAGTGCTCAAGAAGCTTTAAAGGAGAATGTCACTCAGTCAGGAATGCAGGAAGAGCTTCCCTGGGAAAAGTTGACTGAACTGAGTTTTGAAAGATAAGTAGACTGAGTAGGAGCTATGTAAATGGACTACTGGGGGCTAGGTAGGGGGGGTCTGGACATGGCCCAGCAGTTTGGTCTCCTGAAACTTCAGCACTTCCTTTCTTATTTTATTTAACAGTTTTCACATAGATCTTCTTCTGGAAATTGTTTTGATAAACCTTATCTAACGTCAAATTCACAACAGCCCTTTAAGGCCAAGAATTATCAGGTTTGGGAGTGTCCCAACTTCAGCAGTCCATTTCTTGGCCCAGCTGCTTCCCTTCCTCTGAGTACATACCATCCACTTGACCTTCACTTACAAGGCCCAGTCCAGCTGGGCCTCCCCTTGGTGAAGAAAGGAGGAATTAAAGGAACAGCAGGCTCAGGTCAACCCGGTACCTCAGTTCTGCTACTCAGTGGCTATGATGAGACTCTCCTACCCGAGACCTGGGCACTAGTGATAACCTTGCTGGGGTTCCCATCAGTGTTTAGCACTAGTGCCCTGCCAGGTTTTTTTCCCTATCTCCCTGTTGGGAATCAGAGCCCCACCCTGACTTCAGGCACAGCCCAAATGTCCCTACCACATTTCCTAAGCTACACTGCATGGCAGAGTTTGGGAACCTCTCTTGCTCATTTCCCATTCTAGTGCCCTACCCCTGATATGCCTCCAGTTGCTTGCAGTGACCCAGTGGTCACTTCCTGTCACATCTTTGCTAGGTGTCTGGTCCATAGGGCCTACAGGGCTCTGGCTCCTACTAGACTCCTACAGTTAAGCAGGCTACAAACAGTCCAGTCATGCCAGACCCGAGGCTGAAATATAGCAGAGTCACCTTTCCTAATTCCTTGGTCTAAGACACTTTCATAGTCTAAGTCTTATAACTAGTAAATAAGTCAGTACTGTTGACTAGGATTTGTGAGCTCCAATTCAGATATAAAAAGTAATTTGTGATTAGAAAGTCTTATTTTCATTACTTGAGAAGCTCTGTAGTCCTCAGTGTGACAGTTCCTTGACTGGTCAAGTATCATTCTATAAAGAAGCCATGTTCAACCCGAAGAAACTCACTCTGTATCTACAGATTGACTGAGACCATGAGCCATCAGTCAATTGAACGAAAGACATGGTGATTAGATCAGGATATAAAAATGGATCAGACCCTATCTCACCCATGGGGACAGGCAGCAGGTGGCTGCAGTGTTTTTCTGCTCAATTCTCAGCAAAATGGCTGCCCGGGCCCAGGGCACTCCGTCCAGTAGGAGAGTGAAAAGCACAATTCAGTTGTTCCCAAAACTGAGTAGTGCTGTGCAGGCAAACACTGGCTAACGGGGAGCCCATATTGCCGGTCTTCTCAGCAATCTTTGTGCCAAGAAGGGCATTTCAGTGTGAGTTCGCTTATGAGCCAGGTCACTGGTAAGGACACCAACCAGGCTGGGCCTGTCTTTTTCACTGTTCCTGATCTTTGGCACAATTTGAAAAAAAGATAAGAGGGGTGTCTCCTAACATATCCCCATTCCCTGCCACCCAACTAGAACAAAACCACTCAACCATTTCCTTAAAAACCACACAGGTTGCAGAAAGGCCACACTAGGAAAATGTGCCAGGGAACATTAGCTGTCACGCCACCTCACATGATGTCTCAGAATCAGTAACCTAATACAAATCCCCATAATCTTAACACTTCATCTTATTTAGCAAAACTCAATGACACAAATGCATGTGCAGATCTCTGGAGAGCCCACGATGTGAGCGAGCTCTGAGTACAGGCTGTTCTGACGCAGATATTTTTTAAAAACCAGAAATCTGTACACTAATAAAACTACTGTGGAAAACATACCTGAAAATGGAAAATAAAAGGAAGAAAAGAGGTAAGAAGAGGAGGGAAAGAAACACCAAAAGGTGATCCTGGGATTTGAACTCGTGACCTCTGTGCCCACTAGGCAGGTGCTCTACCACTTGAGCTACTCTGCCAATCCAAGAAACACCAAAAGGGAGAAAGCAGGAGGCCATCCACATCTCCTCTCCATGAATAGCGCCCCATACCAGCATAACTTGCTCCATAGTAGACAGTTATCACTGTGGACCCACCACCTGGGTCTACACAAAGACTTTAATCCTGTGTTTTAAGTGACCAACTCCCTACCTCCTCAACTTTGGTGGGTAGATATCACCAGAGTGACAAAAAATTATCTCTGAACATACTAAGCTCCGAATGCAAATGAAGATGAGAGCTGTGGCTTCAGTTCCCCAAGCATTGTGCAGTGCATTAATGTCATTCCCAACGAGAAGGAATAGGAGTTGGAGAGAACTAATCCAATTTAGGATTCCATTTACCTATTAGCTTAAACCAGCCACTTGCCTATTGCTTCATCTCTGCGGAAGCCTTGGTAAGTGAATCCCTTCCGGATGGCCTGCCCTCCCAAACAGCCCCTCACGATACAGGCATAGAAATACCAAGAACCAAGTGGGTCTGAAGACCAGATAGGATTTAGGCATGATGTTCCTATAAATCTGAGACAGCACAGTGAGTGGTAGAATTGCAGAATTTAAACTCTAAAATTTTGTGCTGACATACTGAAGGTCAACCCTACCACAGATACAGAACAATTTTTAAACTTAGGCTATAAAGGACTTGAAATTAAAAGAAGTTATTCTTACAAAACATATACCTTCAGGGTTGTGATTTTTTAATCCAAGAAACTTATATTCAGTTAAAAATTGGATCAAAAATAAAAATAAGCAGGAAAATGGGGATATCCAACAGGCCAAGCAAAGGTTAATAGGAGGTCTGAAATTCCTGGAGGAAAGGAAGTGAGGCTGTATGATTCATTGTGAACCAAATAGCTCCCAGAAAAAAAAATGATTATCCCCAAAATTCAACAGACTCACGGAGCTAAAAATGTATTGCTTCAGTTACCCTACCTCAGAGGGCTTGGCTTCTTTAAGGATATTTATATTGGACATAGTTAATTCACCCACAGTTACCTCAGATGAGGTGGCAAGATAAAAGACATTGCTATTTTAAAAGAATCCTCTTTTGCGAATGCCAGTTAATTGAGCAATTCTGAAGAATGAAATCACCCTCCAGAAAAAGGTAAGATAGTCACAATAATGTGTGTGAAAACTCCTGCTCTTTCTCTTTCCTGAATTCCAGTCCTCTCCTTCCACCAGCCACATAAGCCCTGTGCCTTTTCAGATCTTCCTAATGTTTTCTCATGAGGGAATATCACCAACACAGTTTAATTACCTCCTTGTTTTATACTTTATTTATTTATAACTTACATGAGTGTCTATTAACTTGGCTTGTTTTCAGGGAGAATGATTGGTTTTTTTCACTCTCCCTCACTAGAAAGCTCTATGAAGCTATGATCTTAGAATATATTTTCCTTCAGGGCTCCTTAAACCAGGTGCTGGTGGCTCACACCTGTAATCCTAACTACTTTGTGCCTGTAATCCTAACTACTTGGGAAATTGAGATCAGGAAGATCACAGTTCTAGGCCAGATGGGGCAAAAAAGCTTATGAGACCCCATCTCAATGGGAAAAAGCTGGATGTGGTGGTATGTGCCTGTCATCCCAGTGACTGCAGGAAGTGTAAAATAGAAGGATCTAAGTCTCAAAATACCAAACAAACAAACAAAAGCTGCTTTAGCATAAGAATCGTTTTGAGAAAAAGCAAACACAGGAAGAAGACCCCTCTGCTGGCCTAAAAACAAGACATCAGTTCTCCTTACCTCTTACACCAGAAGGAGAACAACCCTTGTCAACAGAGACAGAAATGGTGCTGAGGCAGTCTGTCTACATAAATCTTGCTTAGTAATCCTTATCTGGCATTAGTTTCCCCATGTATGTATCCGTCCTCAATTTACCACCAAGCCCTCTCTCCTTTGCTTGGTCACTTCTCCACAATTGATCACCCTTTGTTAAAATGGTATGTAAGATTTCAAGTCTAACTGCTTCTTTGGATTTTTTCTTCTTTTGTGGGGGACCTCTATGCACATAAAATTAACAATAAGTTTAGTTGCCTTTTCTCTGACTACTCTGTCCTCTGTCCATTTCATTTGCAGGCCTTAACCACAGGGCTTAAGATGGTAGTGGAGAAGTTCTTCCTAGGAAATAAGATTAAAACCTTGTTCATTTACCTCTTGCTTTTCAGTCTCAGAATTTTACTTTGTCATGATTACAGGACTAACACAGAAATAATGGGAAAAGGAAGGAAAAATGGCTGCAGGGTTTCTAGAAGCTTAAAGTAGAAGTTATGCATGACACAGCCCAGGATGAGCCCCAGGGACTTCTCTGAGCCAGGATATTATGTCCTCATTAAATGGACAGATCATCTTAGAGAAGACTTCATTTCACGAGATGAATTCATTGCTTCAATAAGTTTAATCCAAAATATTTGAGTCTTAAATTCCTACAAAATATTCGTCCAATGTTAGTGGACTAATTTAACATTTTTCTAAGTAGATTGATTTATCGGAACCTTCTTTCCCTCTTACGGCTTCAACTAAAAAGTGATTTTTTTTTTCTCACGTAAATTCCATGCGCACAAATACTGCGCTCCATTCTAGGCGTTACAAGGCAGTGGTAGCATAAACCACAGCTTGTCATCCACATGTTGAAGGGGGTCCCCAGAGGGGGTGGCATGCATGGGCTCTCACTAATGGGCTCTGAGTAAGGTGCACTTGAGCTGAGAACAATGAGGCAGGCCAACCACACCTCTCTGAATGTTGATCTAAGGATCACGGCTCTGTCCCCCAGGATTTGGAACCCAACCCTCACCAAGCAACAAGCATCTGGCATCAGATCTTGCCTTGTTAGGTGAGCCAGGACACCTGGCTTCTGTATTCTTACTTGCAGGATATATGAATTCTACTGAGAAATCAGTCATAACAGAAGTAATGGTTAAAATGTAGCTTCAGCCTCATCATAAACAAGTGTGTTATTTCCCCAGGACACAAGACAGTTCATGTAGTGATTTTGCTTTTTTGAAGTTCAATGCAGCAAAGTTTTGTGCAGTCTCTAGTCTACCCAAGCCACTGACCTCAGATCTGCATCCATCAAAACCAGTCCTGGCAAGAATAGTTTTGCAACCCCTGCTTTCAGGGAGCTTGTACTCTATGAAGAGTGCAGGAGAGTTGGAATTCATTTTCAGAGCACTGTAAACACACTAATCATATGTTTCAAAGTGCTTATGTGTTTCAACTTATATAAATCATTAAACTAAAAACAGGACTGAAACACCTAAGATCCTTCAGAATGTGGAAATTAAATGTTACTTTCTCCATAGCTGATTTCTACAGAAATCAAATAAGGATGTAAAAAGTTATCTATTGCTGTCAAGGCTTAAAACATTTTTCCAAACTCTGTTTGCCAAGTCAAGAAGAGGCATTTTCTGCAGCAAGAGAGGTGAATGAAAGGCCAAATGGTCAAACAATCCCACGTCAAGGTTGCAATTTAATCAGGTGTCTGAAGCCATCTACCCAGGTCTTTGCTTATGACAGCAATTCGTAATGACCAAAGGCAGAAATAGCAACACATCTTATCATGTCATGTCATATTCTTTCTATAAACAATACAAGGGTATTGTTTATATAACAATGCAAGGGTTCAGAGAGAGTGAGAAGTGAAGCAATTTTTCCACAACTCATCATTTTGGACAGCTACATGAGACCCAGAGGAGAGATTTTCTTATCTAATTACTTCTAACCTTAACGTTCAGGGCGTTGGTCTTTCTCAAGATTAGGATGCATTAAACAGATCCTGAAGTGAGGATGCAGCATATGTTCTGCAAAGACCGTCCAGGAGATGTGCACTCTCTCTCCTTATTAAGGCGAGCAGAGGAAGGGGCAAGAGAGGACATCAGAGAGAAGGTCAGTAGTCTCAGCTCTGGGTTAGAGCTTCAGTAAGCATTTTAGTATCACTTCCATGGGGACAGTAAGGACAGTATCGCTTCCATTCAAATGACAAAACTTGGCCTGAACACAGATCACTAACTCAGTCCAAGTCCCAGCAGTGGCCTTATGAACCCAGAGTTATAAATAACCCCTAGGACTGCTGGCTGGCAACTAGCACTATTGAGTGAAAGGGTGCATTGCCCCGAAGATACCTAAAATCAGTGCAAAAGAAGATTTCAAAAGTATGTATTTTGCTGAACTTTAAACATCAGAGAAATAGTTCAAAAATCCCCCTACAGAGGTAAATAGGCTCCTCTTTCACATCTTTACCAGTCTCAGTAATTCTTACGTGCTTTGATTTCTCAAGGATGATGCTTGAAAATCAGATTTCTCGTACTTGGAAATTCCTGCTGTCATTTCCCAGTCCTTGTGATCTGGCAAGTGAACACTTAATGTGATGTAGAAGTAAGGGAGCTTTCTGCCCCACGCGGGACTTGCTCCCACTCAGACAACTACAGGCACCTGGAGCCACAGAACCTCGCAGTCCTGGTGCTGTCACATAAGTTCCACAAAATTGGAGACTGCTCCCCACCCAGCAAAACAACTGTTCCTGTCCTGGACATGGGCACCAGCTGACTTTAAAATCTTCTAGGGGAGGGCTTCAACTCTCTCTTGCCATTCACTAAGTCAGAGCTCAAAATAGTAAAATAAACTATTTCTTGTTTCACATATAAATTCAATTCCAACAGCTATAATTAAGAGCATTTTTCCCTCCACATCTTGTCCTCAGTGGAGATAGAGGCCAGCTGTTTACTATATGTGGATGAGAACTCTAAAATACTTATCAGGATTTGCAATTATTTTTTCATTGTCCTCAGAAGACTTCTAGCTCTTTGATGCTTGTGTGTTTCTGGATATTCTGTGCCTTCTGTACCCCACTTCTACTCTGGGGGTACTTTTTGCTATAACATATTTGGCAAGCCAGCAAACTTCTTCTCAGTTGTCCATCTGGGAGAGGGGGAGAGAGCTACACAAGGTGATCTCAAGAACTCTGGCAGCATTAGCTTTCAGGGAAAAAGAAGTAAGAACTCACTGTGTGTATGACAAGGAGGGATTTGAAGGGAGATGCCTTGCAAAGTAAGTCGGGTGGCAATTGTCAGGGTGTGGGAATTTGTCTTCCCTACGGGGTACATGATTTTGTAAAAAAAAAAAAAAGTATTTCTCCCAAGATTGGGAGTAGGCAAACTAATTGATTTAGCTTTGTGTTGTATGCTACTTTAAAAAAATAAAATAATGTGATATAATGTAACAAAAACAAAAATTTTTATGATGGATTTTCTAAATTTGAAATAGGGTAACCTGTTCTCTAGCTGGAGTTCAAATGGATGTAATTTGAATAAATTTTGTATGGTAAAGGATCAATAAAAAAGATTTTTAAGAGTTAAAAAAAGAACTCTGGCAATCTACTTCGTTATAATTTGATGTATTAATATAGCTAGGCCTTAATATCCTGATGAGTATTTTTCAGTGTTTTGTGGGAAATTGTTGAGTCACATGGAACTAATTATAGCTGTGAGGTTGGAATATAAGATATGTCCATGGGAAGGATGGACTGACGAATGTGGAGGAGGAGAGAGAGGAGGTGTGGGATGCAAAATCACTTACGTGGAGATGGCATATCTTTGGCCCATAGATAAGGTCAGGCAAATTCCCAACATTTGATGAATGGCCAGCTGCAATCAGAAATATGATTCTTCCCAGAAGAACCGCCTATCATTTCTTTGGCAGAAGCCTCCTAGGAGTAATGAGGATGGTTTCCACTGGCTCTTGGGTGAATCAGCCCTGTCCAGATGCTGTCACACTCAGACTGACAATATGAATGTCCAGGACCGTTGGACTGATATATGCCAGGATGCATTCCAGAAGGCTTGCTTTCAACACCCATGAACAAAATGTCTTCCTAAAAGCACCTTATTCTTCCTGCCATAAAAGTAGTCACAGTTAGCTGGTCCCCAAGAAAATGATACTGGAAATTTCCAGAACATAAGAAGACCCAAAGCAAAAATGGACTAAAGGTCTTAGATTTTCTTTCAAAAGTCTGACTTGGGCTAGGCATGGTGGAACATGTCTGTTAACTCAGCTACTTGGGAGGTGGAGATAGGAAGATCGCAGTTCAAGGCCAGTCCAGTTAAAGTGTGGGAGACATTATCTCAAAAATAAGCTGGTTATGGAGGTGCATGCCTGTGGTCCCAGCTACTCAGGAGGCAGAGATAGGAGAATCACAGTCTGAGACTGGCCTGTACCAAAGCATGAGACTCTATCTGAAAAAACAAACTAAAAGCAAAAGAGAGTTGGCTCAAGTAGCGGAGCACTTACCTAGCAAGTGCAAGGCCCTGAGTTCAATCCCAATACCACCAAAAAAAAAAAAGGTATAGGCTCAAGCTCAGCGGACTATCTGATATGGATGCCCTAAAAGCAGGTGAGTTATCTCAGAGCAACCCTCACCCTCCCTGTGCCAGGCAGGAGGGAAGGAATAGGTGAGAGGCAGGTGTAGGCAGGAGCAAGGCAGGAACAAGGCAGGAAGGAGCTCATAGGGTCTACCTGCCACGTCTTCTTTGCTGAGTGATGAGCAGTTTTCCAGTCATATCACATTTCAGTTTGCCTCATCTTATCTTGACTTGTTAATACTTTTTCCCTTTATTCTAATAGAATAGACAACTTATAAAGGAGGGAAACACTTTCCTTTACCCTCTTATGTTCTGTGACTGGGGACTGTAAGTAAATTAGACCCACAAAAGATAGATTAACATGAAAAAAAGGCACACAAATTTTATTTACCATTAATATTGCAAAAGCCTTCATAGAAAGGAAGTGGGGACCCAAGGAAGAGTTGAACTCAGGGGGATTTATATCATCTTAACAGAGGGCAATAAATTATGAAGAAGTGACTAGACAAAAAAAGTTAAGTTTAAGCTTATAGGGGTGGTAAGTTGTGGGAAGGCAAATAAGATTCAGGAGGGAGACTCATAGAAGGCAAATATATCCTGGGGCGCTAATGATGAGGGTTATTTCATAAGGTCTGTGTGTGCAGACACGGTTCAGAGCTGACTCCATTGCCAGTGCCAAGGAACCTGCTTTCTTTACAGCAGGGAAACACCTGCCTTGATTTTAGGCAGGTGGGGGAAGGCAGAGAGCTTTTCCTGTGTTTGCTTTTTCTTAATTGTGTTCGTTCAAATAATCACTAGACCAAAGTAGCATATTATGGGCTAGCATATTCTAATCCCTTTTAACGGTCTACATAGCTAAAATCTTTCAGACTATTTAACATATTTGATTAATCTGTTTTTTTAATGAAATTATTTAACAATCTCCACCTATCTTCCCGTTCTAATTTGAGCCAAGTGCTTTCCATGCCTTTTGTCTTTCATTCTCCACATCTGTCAGCTTATGATCTCTTTCCTTCCTCAGGCAGTTCTTGCGATTGTCAGGTTCATCCTCAAGCCATACCAGTACAGATCAATAGGGAGAAACTTTCTGAGTCATTAATAGTTTATTCTGCCCTAATTCATGAGTAACAGTTTGACTTGTTATAAAATTTAGGTTCAAAATAATTTTTCCTGGCAATTTTGAAGACTCGCTCTTCTTTTTGTTGCTGTATTTATTTCCTCGGTTTTTTGGTTTTTGTGTTGGCAACACAAAGTACTCTACCACTTGAGCCACACACCTTTCACTTTTGGTTTGTTTTTCAAACAGGGTCTTCGTGTCTCTGCCGTCTATGTAGCTGGAATTACAGATGTGAATCACTCCATCCAGCCTTCTCCTCTGTTTTGGGCTTCAATATTATGAAGAAAAGGTGTGCTAACAAGCTCATGTTTATTTTTGTATGTATTCTTTTGATTCTCCCTTCAAGCTTTATTATTTGAATTTTTAAATTTCAGCAGAATATATCTGAGTATTTTCTATCTGAAAATTCCATGCCACTGTTACTGAGATACCACACAGAGATTTTTCCTTTGAGATGAGGTCTCAAAAACTTTCTTTTGCTTGGGATGGCCTGAACTCATAGTCATCCCTATCTCATCCTCCTGAACAGTTTGGAATGATAGGTGCATGTCACTACATCCAGCTATTGATTGAGATGGGAGTGCCACACATTCCCTGGCCAGGTTGGCCTCAAACCACAATGCTCCCAATCTCAGCCTCCCAAGTAGCTATGCATCACTGCTGACCAGCTTGGTATTTCTCCTTTAACAAATATTTGGCTATCCTTGTTTGATTGGTAATCACTTTTAATAAAAGGATACTGGTAGTTGGCAGTGATTTTTTGCAGCTTGGAAGAATAGTTTACCCCTAAGACCCATCTTGGAAGGGGGAACTAATTCCACATTTTCTGTGTGTCAGTGGGTCAGAGACCAGCTTCTCTTTAGGATATTGGCTGGTTCAGCATATACTCTCATTAACTATCAAAGCGAAGAGGACTTGGCCTTGGAGGATGAAATTAAGTTGTGTACAGTAGACCAGTGGTATTCAGGTTTCTGCATTCCTGGATTCGACCAATCACAGATGAAAAATAGCAATTTTAAAAACTGCCCCTGTAGTAAACATGTACAGACTTTCATTCTTGTCATTACTCCCTAAACAATATGGTATAACAACTATTTATAGAGTGTTTACATTATATCAAATATTAAGAAATGATTACAGTGTACAGGAAAATGTGGGCAGGTTATATGCAAATACTATGCCATTTTATAGGAGGGACTTGAGCATCTGTGACTTCAGGATCTACAGGACTCCAGTATCTCTTTCACTCCTAGACAGAGCTGCCCAAAGACGCATGGAAGATACAGAGCTCTCGGGCTTTGACTGTCCTAACCACCCCAGGAGGCCTCCCCATGAAGATGCTCTACTGAGCCCTTTCCTTTGACTCTGACAGGGAGCAAATGCTGTGCTAGATGCTCCTGGGATCTGGGCATTGAGGAGGAGGCACTGAGTCAGGGATTTCACAGTGTCTTCTAATTCCTTAGTACTCCACGTGCAATCTCAGTCCCCCACAAACCTATGGAACCTGGTTATCTACAATTTAATAATGTCCCCTGTAATTTGGAAGTGCATCAAAGTCTGAGAAGCTCTGTTCCCCATTCATCCTTGTTCCTGCTCCATCAATGTCTGCCCTTCATCCTTGCTGTTTCCAGGGCTGGGACTTCTGGGGCAATGCCAGAAAGAGATGCCCCACACCTTTTATCTTCTCCCTTGCCTGTTCCTAGATGTCCTCTAATAGGATCTACTTTTCCTTTGTAAATATAAATATAGCTGGCATATGAAGTAATATACTAAACCCCATGTGTCTATAACCTAGCTTAGAAATAAAAGTCTACAAATGTAATACTCATGAACACCCACCACCCCCAATTTTTTCATCATTTATTCCAAATGCACCATGACATCCCCACAACCACAACTGCACCACTTGGTGGGACATCTTCATGGGTAAGCACAGACCAGAATGACCAGCTGCTGTGGGGACTGAGGCAGTATGAGTTGGACTGGTCTGTGAGGGAAAAGATCTGAAATCTGAACTCACCCACTTGGATGGGCTGGTACAAACTAGAAAGATTCAATCAGGGAGCCAAGATGTCATAGGCAATAGTTATAATGACTGAATGCTGGGATGGTGTTCGAGTAGAGGAAACAGCATTTGGTCTTTAGTGAAACTGCCTTGTAAGCCAGGAGGATGACCTCAGGCCAGACCACTTACAAGAGCAAAGATGCAGATTCCTATAGACTGGAGCTTCTGAAATTCCTACTACTGACACTCAGAATTGGTCCTGGACTAACTTGATCAAGAGTAAGAGGCCTTACCTGGGGAAGAGAGGTAGCAAGGAAAGAAGGGAGGGGAGTTAAAAGCTAGGAACCAGTGCAAGTCAATACCATCATTTGATCTTTTTGCTGTTGTTGCTGGTATTTTGAAATAGGATCTGGCTTTGTTGCCCAGGCTGGCCTTGAATTTGCAATCTTTCTGCCTCAGCCTTCCTACTGCTAAAACTACAAGAATGTGCCACCATGCCCTGCTCTAGAGAAGACTTGCTTTCCATCTATTGAAAGTGTTCTCCTTTTCTAATAAACTTTGCTATTATTTTCATCATAACAACAACAGCAAAAAAGAGACTGAATGTGGCTCAGTGGTAGAGTGGTTACCTAGAATAAGAGCCTTGGTTTGATCCCCAGCACTGGGAGGTGGGGAAGAGGGAGGCTGACTGATATTTCTCAGCATTTGTGAACAATCCAATATACCTGAAATCCAAGCTAACGTATAAAGCTCAGTCTTCCCCTACCACTACACCCAGCCCTACACACTTACACCATTCAACAAAACTCTGCTCCACATGAGGAAGATTTCATTATACCTGAGAGCTCTTTTTGAGTCCCTTCTGTAGGCCAGGCACTGTGCTACAAAGGGAGACTTCAGAAGACAGTGAAATAGGCAGAGGCTTTCAACATTCTAGTCAACAGGGGCATCAGAAAGCAAACAGATAGCTTCCATCAGTGAGGAGTAGGTTGCACTGGAGGAGTTCTTGGATTGCATGGCTCCATGGAAGGTGGCTCACCCATATGGAGTGGAGCCATCAGGAGGAGTGAGGCAAAGCAGGAGGAAGACTCAGAGGGGAGACCCCGTAGATGTGTGCAGGGAAACACACGTTCTTTGCTCTTCTGCTGCACACCCATGGCAGGTGTGTGGTTGTCAGAGATGGTGAGCTTCAGAGCTATGAGGCTCAAATCCCACCTCTGCCCCGTACCATTTGTGTGACCCTAAGTTTACTACTTAACCTCTGTAAGCTTCAGTTTTCTCCTTGGATCATTCGTGGGATCCAGAATAAAAAAGCATTAGAAATACCTTTATTATTAAAAAGGCCACACGTCGAAAAGGATTGGGATAAAGACAATAGTGGACAATTCAAGAAGGTATGTGCCACACTTGTTACTAAAATCGCCTCATATTTATTGCTCCTTTTACCATTAGTAAATTACAAGCCTCATTAGATATATAGAGTGAGAATTAAAATTGATTAGACTTGACAGAAGTGATCAAACTATTTTTCTTTATGTTCTGTGATTCCTCCAAAAGTAGTTGTTTTATTTTATTGTCCATGTATAGATATATTTAGCATGACATGCAGTATTGGCCTCCTCTAGCAGGTTCTATAGATATTCACAGTCCCCTTACATAATGAATTAGGGCCAATTATTAATCAGTCAGACTAGAGGCGAATAGGTCAGGAGACAGACCATCTCCACAGTCTCCTCAGAAGTAGGACATTAGGGTGGGTTTTGTCTCTTCAGTTATGCAGGTATTTCTCCATTGCAAATGAAAATATCTGATTTTCGGAATTCCCAAGATTCAATCAATAGGATGAAGAAAATAATCTGGGGACATTATATGGGAGAGACTGATGAGTGTTTGACTTCCTTGATGTGCTTCTTATTCCCTTCCCTTAGTCCACATTGAAGATAGGCAGCATCTCTCCACCAGTTGATAAAACACTAACTGCTGAGGATAGCTAGAGCTAGCCTCCTGCCTCGTCAAGACACGGCTGGAATGTATGCCAGGAATTCCATCGTGCTGCCAGGCATCCGCCATAGCAGCTTCTCCATGGTGAAGGTCAGTGTTTAACAGTGATGGTTTTGATTTCTGTGAAGAAGTCGTGAGAGTCCTTGGCTCCTTCTCTTCCTACTCCAGAGCTCTTCATCCCCCCGAAAGGCAGGTTCAGCTCCCTGATGAGCCAGCAGTTGGTCCAGACCAAGCCTGACTGCAGTTTCTTAGCCACCCTGTGGACGCGCGCCACGTCGCTTGACCACACTGTTGCTGCCAGCCCATATGTAACATTGTTGGCCCTTTTAATCACTTCCTCTTCACTATCAAAGGGGACAACACACGTCACCGGACCAAATATCTCTTCCTTCATGCAGCAGGACTCATCCTTAATGTCTGTTATCACCGTGGGAAGCATGAAGTAGCCTGCCTGATTCCTGGGAGGAAGGTCCAATGTATCCACTCCCTCACCACACAGAATTTGGGCCCCTTCAGCCCGAGCTTTCTTGACATAACTTCTGACCTGGACAGGTAAAAACCATAATTAACTACTCTTGTGTTTGGCTTCATACAAATCAGCAGAAAAATCAATATTTTCTAATCACTGAAAAGTCATATAAGGTCACTGCTAAGAAATCTAGGGTTATCTTATCATGCAGCTGCTAAGCCTGGGGGCAAAGGTGTTCCAACCATTTCATGGCAATCACCCCTCATGCATAGGGCAGGGAAGTAATTTACTTAATGTTTAGGGGCCAGGCACTCAGATAATTGCTTTTCATACACTCTCACTTAATTCCTTCAAAACTCTATCAGCTATTTTTATCTATTATTATCCCCTATTCGCTGATGAAAATACATAGAGTTCATATAGCTAATAAACAGCAAAGTTAAATTCACACTCCTGGGTATAATATTGTAGTTACATGCACAAAAGAATATTTTCGCTCTATCGTGGGGGAGGGTGCAGAGGAGTGTTATGTCCGTTATAAAAAATGAGAAGTAAATGATGTGTAGGATTTAGCTAAAGGCCAGGATGCCCTTCAGTAGCTGAGCTTCTAGAACAAATAATTTCTAATTTCTAGTCTCGTTACTGATTATGCTCTGAAAATATATGTAGGTAATAGAGTACAGCAAATTACAATGGAAAAATCAGTTATGTAATAAGTTAGACTCAGAGATAATGACAAATGTCCTTTCTTTAAAGGAGGCTGGATATTTGTTTTTGTGCTTGTTTTTTCTTTCAGAGTCCATGCTGAGTCATGCTGGCAAAAGAGATAGCCAGGACCTGTGCACTTTGGACCCAATTCCAGGTAGTGTAAGCCAAGCATCAAAAAGAATTCAAGGAAAATATGTACCTTAAACTGGAACGAAGAATATGGTGTTAATTCAACTATTCTCCCAAATAATATTATGCACCTACTGTGTTCCAGGTACTTTTCTTGGGTGTAAGGACAGAAGCAATGACTAGATCTGACCATAGAGTTATGTTCTAGTCGAGGAAAGATGGTTAGTAAAGGAAGTACTAAAGTTTTCATGTCAGATGGTGATAAGAACCATGGAAAAATTAAAGTGCCAAAAAAGTAAGGGAAGTTCTAGGGATGCAGATTTCTATAGGATGGGCTAGAAAGACCTCATTTAGAAGTTTGATGTAAGAAGGGAGGGTGGAGAGAGCCAAGCAAATATCTAAAGGGTTCATATACTATTCTTGGCCCACTCCATTCTTTTAGCTGACCTTCATTCTCCTGGTGGTATTTCCAAGCTGAGTTCCCAAGTTCATTTACTCCATGTGGTTACTTGCTGCTTTAACCTGAGTTCTATTTGCATATTCATGTCTCGAATTTTTAGACTCTTTATCCAGGGTCTATTTCCCACAACTGATATTTTTTCAAAATTAACTATAATATTTCAAAGCCTGATGTGTACTGTGCTTAAACTGAGCTTCTCTTCAAATAAGAATGTTCTGTAATTTTCATGGCAGAGACTGACTTACTTTCTCCAAATGTGCTTTACTGATTAGAGCACCCATGCTGGCTGATGGATCAGAAGGAATGCCGACTTTCCATTTTCTGGTAGCTTCTACAAACCGCTTTAAAAACTCACTGTAGATGCTCCTCTGGACAAAGATCCTGCTGGTGCAGAGGCAGATTTCACCCTGCCAAGAATGAGGACAATGTCAAGACTAGGGGAACATTGTTCTTCATAGGTCAATCTCTGCGCAGTTTTGATCACCTGCCATGTATCAGGCAGTGGTGTAGACAATGTCATCTACTGAGACCAAGTCCCCGCCATGTGGAACACACAGTCTCATAAGAAGACAGACAAAAACACAAGTAAACACACAATACATAATACAACTTCAGGCAGTGATCAATGCAGTAAGAGAAAACTAGGCAAGGGATGGAAATAGAGACTGATAGGGTGGGAACAGTGATTTTAGTAAAGGAAGTTGGGAGCTACTTGCAAGGAGGGGCTATTTGAATGGACTCTTGATTCATATGAAGACAATGGATGGACAAGACTTGGAGGAGGATATTTTCAGCAGTATGGAGGATTTGCTTCAAAGCTAAGCTTGGTGTGTGTGAGGAAAAGTGAGAAGGCTGGGGATGGGAGTGGAGGAAGGAACAGATGAGTGGCAGGAGATGAGGTCAGGAAGTGAGTAAGTCAACATAGTCTCACAGGCTCATAAGAAGCTTAACTTTTATTCTTGGTACCATGCAAAGAAAATGGAAGGTTTTAAGCAGCAAAGTAATATGACTATATTTCCATTTTTAAATGATTGTCCTGGCAGCTGTGTAGAAAACAGAATGGAAGGAAATGAGAGTGGGAACAGAGTGGTGAGTTAAGAGAATATTACAGAAGGTCAGGTAAGGAGAGGTTACCTGAGGTGTTTGTGCTCAGGGAGGTACCACTGAAAATGGAGAGAAGTGATAGGAAACTACTGAGTTCAAGATTCTTCCAGTGACACGGGACCCCCAAAAGTGTAGGAGACTGGCATAGATCCACTGCAGAAGAACAGGTTTCAGTGTATTTGTTAAAGATAGAAGCTACAGAACCTATTGATGGATCACACATGGGATATGAGGAAGAGAGAGGGAAGAACAAGCCCAAGTCCTAGGTTTGGGACCTGAGCCACACAGCAGATAGCAGTGCTGTTCCCTACAAATGCATGAGCTTAGGAGAGGAGCCATATTCCAGAGGAGTGGGAAGGGAGGAAATCAAGAATTCTGCTGTGGACTTGTGAAATTCAGGTGCCTGATAGAGAAATACCTGCAGAGAAGCTGAGTGTTCATGGAGGAAGTCCTAACAGGTTTCTAAGTGAAAATAATCCTAACTGCTATTTGAGTACAACATGTAATGGCTTACAAACCACATTCTGGACTTTTCAAACTACAATTCATGTATGACAAGTACATAATTGCATAATTAACTATTTTTATTACATTTATTGCATTTATATTTGGCCCTCACAATAATCCTAGGGATCAGAGTGTTCCTGATTATCTTGGAATTTGTACACAAAGGTCATTGTCCAAATTAAACAGTTAATGTTCTGAAATAATACATTCTTTCTGCATATCTAGCTTGGGAAATGACTAAATGCTTGATGGGTTCATTTGCACAAGTGTCCTGAGCCCTAAATGGGGATGGAGGGCATGATAAAGACCCTTGAGGGTTTTACCAAGTTTCCCATTACTCAGTGATAGGGAAGCATAGGTAGTACTGAGGTCCCTGGGAGAACATTGGAGGAAATGAGCAAAGGACAAATATCACTTATGGAGTCTCTATCATGACAGGTACTGTGTTGGAAGCTTTCTCTATAACTCTGTGGTATGCTAGCATTCTCAGATTAGAGTTGGGAATACAGTTATGAATTAGTACATGTCCAGGGGCACACAAAGATACTTCTCCCCAGTTATGTTTACTTAAGGAAGAAATATACCTTATGTGGAGCTTATCACCCAGATAAGTAAAGAAATGGAGCTGCTTTACTTATTTTGGCTGAAATCCATTTGTTGCTTTATATTGATTGTGATCTTTATCCTATTGATACTTTAAAGCATCCCCAAGAGGAACGTTCATGAGTCAATCTCTCTGCAGTTTTGATCACCTACCATGTATCAGGTACTGGTGTAGACAATGTTATCTACTGAAACCAAGACCCCACCATGTGGAGCACACGGTCTCATAAGAAGACAGACAAAAACACAAGTAAACACACAATACATGATACAACTTCAGGCAGTGATCAAGAGAAAACTAGGTAAGGGATGGAAATAGAGACTGATGGGGTGGGGACAGTGACTTTAGTAAAGGAAGTCATGGGAAGTACTTATCTCCACACTCAATGTGAATTTATCTTAATACAGAGAGTTCATCTCAAGTTTGCTTATCTCAATACTCACCCCACAGTTTGTCCCTCTCTTGCTGTCTTGAAGCCATCAAAACACTTGGTTGAATTGTTCATTTGCTTATCCTAACGATTAAGTCAGTTGTAATCAAAACATTCTATTTTCTATTGATTCAAACATCCTCTACTGTTCTAGCCATCTTCTCTAAGAATTACAGTAAGAGACATAATTACATCTATGTCTATCATAAAAATAATAATTTAAAGTAACAATTTTCACTCTACATTCACAAAATCCTGTTAGAAGGCATTACTGTTGTTCAAGTGATTTTACAAGTATGGAAATATAGATTCAAAAGGTAATGTGACATCGATGTTATTTGGGTTAGGAAAATGTAGCTCTCTCTCTTTCTACTCCTCTTCCTTTCTATGGAAGTTCTAATTCTTTGACATAAGTCTTTATCTTCTACTAAAATTAAAATGTCCCTTGGAGCCAGGTTATTCCAGAGGCACCTGCACACCCATGTTTATGCGGCACTATTCACAATAGCCAAGTTATGGAAACAGCCAAGATGCCCCACTACTGATGAATGGATCAAGAAAATGTGGTATCTATACACAATGGAATTTTATGCAGCCATGAAGAAGAACAAAATGTTATCATTCGCTGGTAAATGGATGGAATTGGAGAACATCATTCTGAGTGAGGTTAGCCTGGCCCAAAAGACCAAAAATCGTATGTTCTCCCTCCTATGTGGACATTAGATCAAGGGCAAACACAACAAGGGGATTGGACTTTGATCACATGATAAAAGCGAGAGCACACAAGGGAGGGGTGAGGATAAGTAAGACACCTAAAAAATTAGCTAGCATTTGTTGCCCTCAACGCAGAGAAACTAAAGCAGACACCTTAAAAGCAACTGAGGCCAATAGGAAAAGGGGAACAGGTACTAGAGAAAAGGTTAGATCAAAAAGAATTAACCTAGAAGGTAACACCCACGCACAGGAAATCAATGTGAGTCAATGCCCTGTATAGCTATCCTTATCTCGACCAGCAAAAACCCCTGTTCCTTCCTATTATGGCTTATACTCTCTCTACAACAAAATTAGAAATAAGGGCAAAATAGTTTCTGCTGGGTATTGAGGGGGTAGGGGGGAGAGGGAGGGGGCGGAGTGGGTGGTAAGGGAGGGGGTGGGGGCAGGAGGGAGAAATGACCCAAGCCTTGTATGCACATATGAATAATAAAATTTAAAAAAAGAGAAAAAAAATGTCCCTTGGAGCAAACCATTCAGTGTTTGTGCTCACTGACATCAATGCTAAATTGCTGCAGAAAGACAGGCACTGTTCCCATGTTCCGGAAGCTGCTGTCTGATTGATCTGGTCTAGTGTTCTTAACCCTCTGGGATGCTTCCACCTGGAAGAATCTGACAAAAACTACAGAGCCTATAAGAATATCTGTGATGTAATTTCTGGAGATGAAAAAATGTTCTGAAGTTCTCATGACTCCAAGCTGAGAAAGCTGCTCTGAGATGTTACAGGTAATGGTGTCAGTGCACTGGGGAGTCTCTTGGGGAAAAGAATAAGGTCTACTGGGAACAGCATAAGGGCAACAATATGACAACTGTGTGAATAAAGAAAAAGAAATGCTTAGAGCAGCAAAATCAATTGTTCTGCCCATGACTGGACCCTGATAAAAGTTGTGTAACTGAAGAAGAGAGACTTGATGAACAGAAGCTATGACTCTTTCAGGCCACTGATGGATGGTGAATAACACACTGTACTGATCCTCCTTTCACGAAAATGACAGTATTGAACTACTCACTTCTGGGCTTTGCACTGTAATGAAATAAATCTCAGTTGGCATGGTTATGGGGTTTGACCATACCTGATTAGCAAAGCTGGATCTGATGGTTGTTGGAATACATTCCTCTAGGTTGGCATCCTCAAAGATGATGGCAGGATTCTTGCCTCCCAGCTCCAGGGATAGCTTTTTGCAGTGGGGGGCACTCAGCTGTGTGATCCGTTCAGCTGTGGGCTGGCTCCCAGTAAAGGAGATCAAGGGCACCTCTGGGTGGGACACCAGGGCCTCACCTACCCTGGGTCCTGTTCCAAACACAACATTGACCACCCCTGGTGGGACACCTGGATAAGAAATAGTATCTGTGTAATTCTCCCATCTGTTGAGGACTTCAGGTTACATGGAGACTCTTAGGAGTCTTGAATGAGGGGCGCTTTAGTGGGGGAAGCACTAGATTAGGTGGGTTTTATAACACCTGAAGCTTTTATAGCTGCCTCCAGGTTAATAGTAAAGCAAGGACTGTAGAGTCACCTCTGCTTATAGAGTTTGTCTGGGTGCTTTGGCTTGGTGAGGTGCAGCATAGAATGTATTCTGAGTAATTCATTCCATAATACAGACTAAGTCTTAGGGGCTGAGGATGCAGAGACAGCAAGTGAGAGCACCTGGGTCATGGATTGGGGCAAAGAAGAGTCTGGAAGGACAGCAATTAATGGAAAGAAAACAAGGTCACATTTCCCACCATTCCTGGTTGGGACCCTGCATGTCCATCAAACATGGAGCATCTGTGGGGGCAAATGGGGAGTAAGGAGAGGAGGCAGGGATAGGAGACTTTTGAAATCCTGAAGGCAATAATGAATTGAATCACTTCTAATGTTTATGATGGCATTTTAACAGAGGGTGAGAGAAAACACTGAACCATATACTTCTCACCACAAGAAAATGAGCTTGTTTCAGCAGGCTGATTGCCTCACACACTCTGGATTAACATTTTCATTACATTTCCTTGGACTTTGATGTTAATATGTTAAGAGACGTCTGCTGGCCATGATTTCTTGGTACAGTTTTGCCATTTGATACAGACATTAATGAAATTGTTATAGTGACATCTTCCCTCTAACCCTTAAGAGATTCTGGTTATAAGAGAAGGAAAGCACTTTAATTAGCAGACAGAAATTCAGAAAAATTCAGGGTAGGTGGATAAAAAATAAGTTAGGGACAATGAACAGACAAGAACACAGCATCTCAAATGCTAGGACTTGGCAGAGAGGCATAAAGAAGAATTTTAAGTTTAACTGGAAGAGGAAAAGGGAAAAAACTAATGGAAAAGGGCAAAAACTAAATAAATAAATAAATAAAAAGACAGTGTACACTCCAGGAATGAGAGCAACCACTGGGGGGCCCAACCCCCTCCCCCCCCCCCGCCCAGTGAATACTCTAGAATTCTCAGAGGTATTTTCTGTGTATGATTTTATTTTCAAGGAAGGTCATCTATCAAGTTTGCATGAATACCTGGGACTAGAGCAACCAGCTCTTTAAACACACTGAATGTAGTAGCAGTGTGTTTTCATTTTTTCCCCTTACACTCTTAAAAGTTTCTTTTGCATTGCTGAAAAGTAGAATGTTGTACATGTGATTTACATGTTCAATCCAGGTGGAGAAACCAAGGACTTCAGAGAGGTGCAATTTAAGCAGCATTACACTTGATGCTTGTCAGGAAAATTTAGCAAAGACAGCCCAGGGAAGAAAGAGGAGAAGGGCTGCCTTGGTCTAATAGGCCCATTAGTTCATAAGAAATGAAATCAATGCTGTACAAATGGATGGAAATGGAAAACTCTCACACAGAGAGTTTCCAGATTCTGGGGAGAGTGGTTAGAAAGGAAGACTCAGCATAGATCAAAACCTGTTTGATTTTAGGAGAAAGTGCTCAAGGCAACAAGGCTCCTTGCCTCATCCATGTGTCCCTTCCCTACATAGGATCAAAGTGGAGTGAAAATCCGTACTACAGTTTGGATCTGGAATGTCCTCCTACAGCCCATGTGTTGAAGGCTTAGTCCTCAAGCCATTGTGCTACTAAGAGGTGGTGGAACCGTTAAGAGGTAGGGCCTAGGGGAGGAAGTTAGGTCATTGGGGCTGTGACTTAGAGGGAAAATTGGGACTGTGAACCCTCTTCTTCCCTGGTCTTTGCTTCCTTTCCTGCCATGAAGTGGTCAGCTTCCTCTGCCACATGTACTTCCTCACTATAGGTCCAAAACCAATGAGGCCAACTGACTACACACTGAAACCTCCAAATTTGTATGCCAAAATTATCTTTTCCTCTTTTTTAGACTGATTTACCTCAGGTAACATAAAGCTGACTGACACAGCCCCAATTCTGTCCCACTCTATGAACCTCTCTCTAAGAAATATCTTGCACTCTTGTATACACCAGAGACTCAGTTTTGCAAATAATGGATTAAAATATGGTCACCTATGTAAGGATGGGCTGACAGATTCTGGGACACAGAAGAGGTGGGCAATTGTGTACTATATCCACAAGGCGTAGGGTATCCATAGATGTCATCCCAAAGACCTAGGTTGGGAGGCCTCACTTCTCTGTGGGATACCAGGGTTACAAATCCCAGTGCCCTTCCCTAAACAGGCTCATTTTCAGCCTATCCTCTAAAGAACTGGTCGAACTTCACTTAAAGCTAATGTGTGTGCTTTTGCTTCAAGAACAAATGTATCCGGATTTGCATACTCTTGGATAAGGGAGAGCCCAGCAGAATTTTCTTTGTCAACAGCAGAAGTTAACACAGCCAGAAGGATGATAAGTCTATCCTTATCACCCAGTCATGATTCCCACCCTGGCTGTGGGAGCATGAGCTGGAGGACCTAACAGTAGAGACCTCCCAGGTTACCTGCTGGGCTTTCTACCTGTCACCATCTGAGGCAGGGTCAGGCTGCACCTGTGCAGAGTTAAACCCCCAAACCAATCCAGGAATAGACTCTGAATCTGACCATTAAACTATAACAGAAAGAGGACAGGGAACTAATGTCAGACCCTCGTTATACTGGCAAGGGGCCAAATTCTATCAGCTTCCAAGTAGTGGTCCCAGATGAATGGGAAACAGAGTGTATACTGAAATCTCTTGAAAATGGCTGTGTCCACTGGGTCTTCTGTAAGTGTACAAACTATAGGAATACCTAGCAGTATTTTTCCATCAAGATTAACTGTGGCTCAAATCTAAGATTTAAATTGACTGTCGAAGATACTATCTCGAGTCTTTGACTTGATCAGGGCTATAATCCCTTTGTGCATTTCTGCACTACCAGCTCCTCCTCTGTGGGTAGCACTATTCTGCAGCAGCACTGTTTGGTGTTGAATAGAGGAAGCACTCTGAGAAACACCTTCTGGGGATGAAGGTGATTTCTCAGAAAAGGATCAGAGAGACAAAGCCCAAAGAGGTCACCGGAATGGATTTTACTGCTGAGTTCCACTTCTGTGAAATAGAACTATGCTCCAGCTCTATGCTTCCTCCCCACCCCACCATACACATCCCCAAACCCCAGCACCCAGTTACCTGCTTTATCCAAGAATTTGCACAACATCCATGCAGTCACTGATGTTAGCTCGCTGGGCTTGGCTATTACAGTATTCCCAGCAGCAATGGCTGGAGCTATCTTCCAAGTCAGCAAGTAGAGTGGCAAATTCCAAGGGCTGATCAGACCCGCTAAAGGATGAGAACAAAAGCATCCACATGATGACTTGCCCCCAGAGGCAGACTGGCCCTGGGGTTACTAAGGCAGAACTCCTTCAAGCTGCAGGGAATTTGATTTACTCTTTTTTTGGTGGCACTGGGATTTGAACTCAGGGCCTCACACTTGCTAGGCAGGTGTTCTTACTCCTTGAGCCACTCCACCAGCCTTGATTTACTATTAACCTCCCCCCCAACTTTGTTTATTTATAGACAACTTTTGGGAAATCATTTGAAAATATGTTACAAGTGATTTACCTTTTGAAACAAAATAAAATCAATACCATGTACCCATTCCTTGATGAGTCGTGATTATCACTGTAAACCACTGGCAACATAAGCTGCAAGTAGGCTGTCACCAGGCCATCGCTAAGCTCCAGAATGAAATGTATCTTGAGATTTATAGACTGATCTTTTCTTTAAAAAAATTCTCCCTCCTCAATTTTTAAGTTCTTCAGCTCCTGTTTCATTTATAGTTTCTCCACCTCTGTTTCTAACCTACTGTGGATCGAGAAATAAAAATCCAAGCTTTATAGAATTATTTGTAAAATAGGAACATGCCCCCATCAGTAAAGCCAATGCCTAGCCTGTGAAATCTGCCTTGGTTATTTACAAGATTTTAATATAAAAATTCTCTCTAGATTGTCACCTGACCAATAGGTTTGCAGGATAAGGAACTTATTAAGCATCTAGACTGAGTCTCCACGAGACATTTGAAATTGTCCATGTTGTCAGCCACAGCACACACAAATCTAAAATGTTCTTTATAAATAAAGAAGCTGACTCACTTTATTTTACACTCTGCCCTCAAATGCGTACTATGAATGTAAATATATATATTTAAACTTCCCATAGAAAATTTTGTTCTTTAAAGGATAACAGGATTTTTTCTTTTGCAGCAAAATACTTTAGCATATTTCTTATGAGGAGGATGAGGGTTTCTATGATGGCTTGGAAATAAGACTTCTGGAGGGTTCAAAGAATAAAAGCAGTGAAATGCCTGATTTTCTTTCCTTTTATATTCATAAACTGTGGCTAGTTAGCTTTTCTTCTCAGGGGAACAGTGACATCTAGTGGATATTTTTAGCCATAGCATCTGCTAGTTATATGTTCTTGAAAGGACAAGAGGCAAAGGAATGAATGAGAAGTAGATAGTTGTCAGTCAAGGCGGGTCTACCATGTATCTGGCACTATTCAAAGTGTCCTACACTTATTAATTTATTTAATTCACATATGTTATTAAAACATATGTAAAGATAAAATTAAACTATTATCCCAGAATTGCTTTTCTTTTTGGTGGTATTGGGGGTTGAACTCAGAGTCTTGTGCTTGTTAAGCAGCTGCTTTACCATTTAAGCCACATCCCTGGCCCATTTTTGTTTCAATTATTTTGGGGATAGGGTTTTGCATTTTTGCCTGGACCAAGATCCTCTTATTTAGCTTCCCACATAGCTGGGATAACAGGCACAGAACACAGTGCCCAGCTATTGACTGAGATGAGTCTCTTAAACTTTTTGCCCAGGCTGGCCTCAAACCTCCATTCTCCCTATCTCCACTTCCAGAATAGCTAGGATTACAGGCTTGCGGCACCATGTCTGGCATTATCCAGCTTTTAAGAGAAGATACTGAAGCACACAGATGTTAAGTGACTTCTCTGTGCAATTCTAGAGTTTAAACCACTGCTTTCTCAGGTTTTTTTTCTTTTCTTTTCTTTCCTTTTTGGTGGTACTGAATATATATTATATATTAATATATCTATATATAAATCCTGGTGTGGGAATTTTCTCTTAGCATCATTCTTTTCCCTATGATTTTCCAAGATACTGTTCCAGGAATAAGTAGGAAATTTGACACAAAGACAACAAATTACAAAAAAATTCTTGAGGCCAATGAATTTTCAGCAAAAAGTAGGAAAATGGGCCTTTTTCCTTTTTCTTAGTCTTTCCTTGAGACCAGTGTCCAGAATTGTCTGAGCCTCTCTGCGTGATCCCGATGCAGGCTTTCCCTGGCAGCACCTACCAATTCCCACGGGTGTCCGCACCGTGTAATGCAGACACCCCAGGTGGTCCATTTGTGTGCACTCAGTTGTGTGGTGCAGGATGCAGGAAGCAAAGAACCGGAAGTTCTGTACAGCCCGAGGGATGTCCATAGTTCTTGCCAGCATTAGGGTTTTCCCTGTGGGAAGGAAATGACATAAAGCACTGCCAGGTTGTTTCATGTGGAGTTAGTAGAGACCCTATGACAATCAGCAGTCACTGTGCTCCTATCCACACTCACAGTGGACTAGCCTCAGTTCCTTCCAGCCCTGAGGAACTATTCCTTGACCTCACAGAGCTGACTATGGTTGGATAAAACCAAGAAATAATTAAGTGTGAAGTAACTGGGTTAAAGTTGAGTCAGTTCATTTTTGCTTTGTGGACTGAACATTTCACAGCTTTCATGGTGAATTTGCCAGGTGCTAAAACTTCATCCACATAAGCTCTATTGTGTCACTAGGCTTTGTAAGTACCATGAAGGGGTTGAAATAATGAGTGTTGAGACAGCTGTATTAGTTTATCACCTATGAACATGTGAAGTGCATTAAATGTCCTCCCAACACATGGCAGAGTCATCAGAAGGGCTGGCAGGATCCAGCCACAGCATTCTGTGTGCCACTCAGTCACTCACCCCAGGCCCATGCCTGTCCTGGCTCCAGGATGGAATGGAAGGTGAAGCATGACTTACCTGAGTTACTCCTGAGTGCCCTTAAGTGGTGCAGGGAGACTCAACCAGGAATAGAGCAGAGGAAACCCTTTCTTTTCAAGGGCTTGCACTCAGGGTGCTTTCCCTGGCAACACCAGGAAAACTTGAAGTTGGTTTATAATGTGCATATAATTTTTTAAACACTTGGCTTTTCCTAACAGGTATTAGTGCAAAGCTTTACAAATATTTTCTCCCATTACTCTGACCTCTGGGAAGGAGTGAAAAAAACTGGGAGCTTGTGTTGGAAGTAGACTAGTGACTGCTACATCAGAGACTTTCTAAATAACCTGACTATAACTACTCTTCGGATTGTTTTTACTTTGGAACTCTCTGTGCGGAACAAGTGGAAGATTACATGATTGGGCCTCAGTGCCTCACTTCTCTCTATACCCATGCCCTTCACCATGAATCTTTGCAGTTCCTTCTTCCAAACAACAGAATGCATTTTCTGGTCCATTGATTTTGGATTCAGCCACTGACTTTGCTTTGAATGCGGCAGGAGCCAGCCAGCTGCACCGTTGGCCTTCTAAACCCTTGGTTGGTTTTGCCTCCACCTTTGCCATTGTGTGATGATCCAGGAGGGATTATGGGTAATGACAGGTGTCCTGAGTCCCATCTGCTGTGGATGAGGCAAGAGAAGATCTGCCAAACCAGAACGACAGCTTACCAATATCTGCGTAAAGTGACACCTCTAGTGATAGACATCTGCACTCAAACCCTGGTTTCGCTGGAGAGTATGGAAGATGGACAAAGTCTTCCACAGACACTCTCACCTTGGTCTTTTGATTCTGCCTGGGCCAACTCCTCCAGAGACTGCTCCAGCAAGTCAGCCAGCCGGTTCAGGACCTGAGCACGCTCCTCGGGGCTCCAGGATGACCAGATGGGAAAGGCCTCTCTGGCAGCCTCCACCGCAGCCTCGATCTTTGGGTAGCAAACAGAGGATAGGGTCACCATAGAGCTGTGCTCCTGAGGGGCTTAGACCCAGAGTGCAGGGACCTCCAAGCCTGATTATTTTTTTCTGCCTAATTTCAGTTCTTCAACCTGTCCCTGAGCTACACACAAAGTAGATGCCACGGGTGTTTCTGCCACAAGCAAACAGGGACTCCACAAAAACAAATTAAAACACTCTACCTCAACCAAAGTGTCTAGAATGTGGCAATCGAGTAATTAGAAAGAAGCAATCTGAGTTTTAACAAATGTGCAGTTTCGATCCTTTTCCAAAGAGTAGACCTTTCGGAACACTGTGTGGGAGAGGAAATGCGATCCAGATGTAGAGCTCTTAATCAAAAGCTCTTAATCCACATCTAACATTCTATAGTCCAAAATGTTGTGTGAAGTTGCATCCTTGGGCTGTTATTAGTGCTTGGAATGATGATTCCCATTAGTCATTTGTTGTCTAAATTTTATATCTAAGGAAGTATGGCTAAGTACTTTATATATAAATTATTTAACTGAACCCCTTTAAAATTCTGTACACTGAGGGTTTTTTTGCCTTTTTCACAGGTGAAGAAACTGAGGCACAGACAGACTAAGTAACTTGCCAGCTAATAAGTGACAGAATCACAATTCATACCCAGAACTTTGTGGCTCCAAAGACCACAAGCTGAGCTATGGCATGACCAGCATCCCTGCCCCCTGCTTGACAAAAGAGGCCTCTGTTGGAGAGGAGGAGATCTGGGGAAGAACAGAAAGTCTGAGGATCTAGTTTTGTAATGACAGCCAAAGGAAACAACATTTGAGAGGCCCAGGCAGCCCCAACGCTTGGCCAGAATGAGATGCAGTTGAAATGAATCAAGTGCTTTTCTGCCTTTCTCCTCTTGGCAATGTCTAAGCAGTGCCTTTTCCAGAGATAGTAATTGTACAACCTATGTCTCAACCCCTCTCCTCTCTCCTGCTCATGATGAATAAAATCTCTTCCATATCTGAGCCCTGGCTCAGCTTCACAATCCTACCCCTTTCTTCTGTCATGTGACCTGACTATCCACCCTCCTGAGTCTAGACCAGTCCCTCTCAGAAAACTTCACCTACAATTCTCCTTTGTTTCTTCCAAGAACAAGAAAGTCATTTTCAGCTGAGAATTAAGATTAAGATCCTCATCTTCATTAGAAATTTCTGGAAAGATGACAGCTTTACCTCTTAAGCTGAATCTCATGTGAACCTATAAATAGAATGAGGGAAGAGAGGAGGGCTTGGAAGGAGGGTTCATTGAGATGATAGTCAACATAAGTCGATCTACTAATATTCCCCAAATTGTCTTATGTCACGTGTCTTATGTCCATGTAACAGAGACTATGTATTAGTCTACTATTACAAAAACGTTACTGTGAGCTAATGCTTAAAAAAGCATTTTACTATCTGCCAAGAAATAGGCTGCACATTAATCCATCCAATACTCAGAACAACACTATGAAGTAGGTATCATTAGTATCCTAGTATTATTAATGATGTATTATTAAATGGGGATTCTGAGGCATGAAGAGGTGAAACTCGAAGTCAACGTCATAGACATCACAGGGTGGAGCTGGGCTTTGAAGCTGGGCAGTCTGACTCCAATCTGTGCCTATGGCTACAGCACTACAATGCAAACAAGCTGCAAAAAACGTGTGTGCACCTCACCTACTGACTTGAGTATCGAAGACAAAAGTGTTAGCACACTGTCCTCTGAATACAGATGAAAATAGACTGTAATTTCTAGCTTGTTACATTTCACTCCTTGGGACAATCCCAGGAAAACGGCCTGGTAAATGAGAAGCACATAACTAAAGTTATATAATGGAAGCCACTCATTTTCTGTGAGTGACTATTCTGGAAATTTGCATGTAGCTCATGTGGTCACCATTTTTCAAGACAAATAAATGGGATTTCTGGGATCTAATAGAGTATTTGTGAGTTGGATTTCTGGAAAATAAAAATATACTCGTTACTGTAATAGAAGGTGATGTTTTACATTTCATTCTATTTTCTGAAAAGGTCTGAGCCATTAGCTGCAGAAAATATTCCACCTGAATTTGGCATATTTGTCATTTTTAACTTCACTTTGGAAAACACTGTGAGAAAAGGAGCAGTAAAAAAACAAAACTAGATTTCTCACATCCATCTTGGGTCATTTTGAAGCAAACAAAATTGCAAGTTATAGTTTAACAACAAACCAGTCAATATTTGCAAACATTAATCCACAAGTCTAAAGGTTTTTTTAATGCAAAACAGGCTTGAAATTTTAAAATGGAGAATAGTTGAGTTCTTAAAAAAAAAAAACTTTGCACATAATGCAAATTTATATATGAAAGCTACAGCTATGTTTTAGATAATCTAGTTACTTATCCCTTAAAAAGAATAAATGATCACCTATTAAGAGATGAGCATACATATGTCAGACACATTTTATCACCCCAGATATATTTATATCCTCAGTGCAATAACTGATAGCTAATCAAAAATGTCTCAAATATGAAATTCCCCCAAGTAAAATCGATTCATCACTAACAAAAGAAAAAAATAAAGGGAGGAAAAAAAGGAAGGAAGGGAGGGAGGAGGGAGGGTAATAGAGGTGCAGAGAAGGGAGGGAAGAAAAGAAAAGAAAGAAAATCATTATTTCCTCACTTTTATAGGAGAAAGGGAGGAAGGAGGGAAGAAAATGTAACGGTGTGTGCCATTATTCACTTTCAGTTAAAAAATGTTAAATCTAACTCCAAAAATATATGAGAATTTGATTTTGAGTTTCATCATTCAAATGATTGATCTCATTATACTAGGTCTTTTGAAGTCATGAGGAATTATTACAAGACAATCTGAAATAAAGCCCCAAGGGTTTTGTTGTTGTCCTCCTTGTTTTGGTGAACTGACACATTTTTTTTCTTTTTAGAAATCCATGGCTATAGTGGTAAATCCAGATGAAACTTGTAAAGAAAGAATGCACTTAGTAATAATTGAAGTTCTTAAAATAACACTTTGTACTATATACCTATTAGGGAATATCTAAGAGTTACAAAAATCTACACATAGAGCTGTGTGTGGTTAGCTAGAAAAATGACTTGCTTCTGAATATAGCAACCTAAGATCTGTTTTGTGTTCCATACATGTTCATTTACAAGATAAACCTTCTTACAGCCTTCCTTCTGGCAATGTTCAACAATTCTGCTCCCTCCTCCAATCCCCTTTGCCTTTAGAAAATTAAGTTATCCATAATTTGCCAACGTACTAAAGGCACATAAGTCTTCGCTAAGCAAGTATACTCACCTCTTTTTTTCCACTATCAGGCACTTTGCAGTACACCTCCCCTGTTGATGGGTCGTAAGAATCTAGGTAGGAATCACAAGGTAAAAATTTTCCACCTATGAAGTTTTCCAGCATCAAAAGTCCCTTTGTTCCAGCCATGGTAAGGAAAAATGCTGTCTTTCCCTCTACAATTCTTCACTGGGTTTGTCCTCACATCTTTGCCCCTACTCCTGAGTGAGTCTCCTCTTTCCCAGCCCCTAAATCTTTATCTGCCAATCAGTGTGAGTGGGAGGAGACCTGACACTCAAAAATCATTCCAGCCTCCAAACTCAGGACAAAGAGAGCTCTCTGATGTTTCCAGACTCCCAGGACATTATGAAAAATGGATTATAATGTGTTAAATTAATATCAACTTATGTGTCCATAACCCTTTCAAATCATCAAAGGCACTTGTATGTATGGTTTTATTGGATTCACACAGTAAACAGTTCACTGTTTAAACATTAAGTGCAAAACATGAAGGCAGTCTTTTTCATGAATTCACTTACTCCACACAATAACCCTGTATGAAGTTAATATTATTACCTCCCCTTTTATACAATAAACTGAGCCCCAGCAAGGTTAGACAATGTACCCAAGGTCACATAGTTAAAACAAGTCATAGTCCTTTAGCCTTCAACTCATATACTTTTTCCTCAAATGAGTACCACCTTCACCCTGCAGAAAAGTGACTGAAGACAGACTCCTTCTGTCATTTCTTAAGTTCTTTTTCACCTTGTCTGTCTTCTCTGAAATCTGTCTCCTCATCCCAAAAGTGGGGCTATAACAGCATCTCACATCTTCCCAGAAATGCCATGGAAATGAATATGCAAGCCAAAAAAGTGTGTGTCATACTTAGCAAACTAGGGATTCCTGTCCAGTTCTACAGGCTGATAAGAGAAATGAACAATCCAACAGAAAAGATAAGCAAAGGGTATAATAAAAGCAGTTCAATTGGTTAATGAATACACCAATGAATGCTCAGCCTCATTGTGAATCAAAAAATGTGAAATACGGAGTGGTTCCTTGTTAACCAATCAGACCAGAGAGCATTTCTGAAAATGAATATCCACTTTATGTGAGATGGAAGAAGCACATGTGCTCCCATTCCATCAATTACAGGGTTCACAGAACACTTTTTGGGCAATTTGCCAGCGTCAACATGTTAGTGTGCCTACTTTTGGTCTAGCAATTTTCCTTCAAGGACTATCTCCTACAGAATTACTTCTTCATGGACAAGTAGGTGAGTTGCAAGACATCATTTTGTATGATAATTAAAAAGATGAAAAACTAAATATCTACCAATTGGTGAATTAATTGTTATATCCAAAATAAGTATCACTATTTCCACACTAGAAGGATGCATTGTTGCCAGACACAATGGTGCACATCTATAATCCCAGTTACTTTGGGAGGCTGAGCTCAGGAGTTTAAGGCTAACCTGTACATCATAGCAAGACCCTTATCTCAAAAAAAAAAAAAAAAAGACAGGAAAGAGAAAAGAATGTGTTGGTAAGTGAGAAAAGGAAACTAGAGAATAGTATGTATGGTAAAATCCCTTTTGAGGGAGCAGTTAAAGTTTTCTTCCCCTTTTTCTCTACATATTTTTAAATTGCTTGATTTATGATGAGCCTACATTAACATGCTACTTTTCCATTATAATTTAGCTGAATAATGGATATAAATATTCCTAGGTCGTCAGTCAGAATGGGATATTGGCTGGCTGTGCACCTCCTCAGGCCCTGTCTCCTTCCATCTCCATCTCTCTGTAGATAATCTACAAAATTCTTGTCAATCACTGATGCAAAGCAACATGCAATCTGTCCCCTGTGCAACTAAGCTGCCGGCCTCTCTGGATACTAAAATTACCTATGACTCTGCTGCATGAAGGACCAACTTCCTGTTCCTTTCTCGCTTGCAGTTCAAAACCTCCACAGAAGCTTTGGAAATATTATTTATTTTAGCTAACATACTTACATTCTTGGGAAGCTCTCCATACCCAAAAGAAACAGGAAAGCAGTCTAAAGATGAAAATGTTTCCTCAGCTTAAAATTATTTTGGGGATTATTTCCCCTTTTTTTTTAAAATTAGGATGTAATTAGGGGGACTCATCGTGACAATTCCAAATAGGTTTACATTGGACATTGGCTAGATTGCCCCCTATCTCTTCCCCTTGACCCCTCCCTTATTTTGTTTCTTGAGATAGGGTGTTGCTGTGTAGACTAGGCTGGCTTGGAACATGTGACACTCCTTTTAAGCTAACAATCAGCTTAAAATTTTTTAACATTTCATTTTCCAGGTTACTTGTGTGTGTTTTTTTTAATCTCATATTAATGATTATTGCTCATTTTGCTGTGCTTTTGTTATTGGTCATATAAACATACATGAACAAATAAATATAACAAGAGCATACAATTAGGGTACAATTTGGTAACACAGGAACTGGGGCAGGTTTTTTGAAGTTGAATGTAGGGAGATGTTTGCATAGATGTTGGAGGGCAGGAAGCCCCACAAGGGCTGCTGAGATCTCCCAGACGTTATCAGCTGTGAAACTCAGCCTCCATTCTTTAGATAGGGAGAAAGAAATAAGAGATGGCTTTGGGAACCAGAAGCTTGAAGGAACACACCTGGACCCTACCTCAGTCTGTGCTGGGCTCCTGGTGGCCTGAGTGTGGCTGCAGCTGGAGGCCAAGAGCAGCTCCAGGCTGGAGCAGGAATGTCCCCTGTGGCTTGAGGGACACCAACAGGGACTGGAGCCAGAAGATGGTCTGTTCCCTCACTTTCTCCATCAGGCTTTTTCCTAGGGCCTCCCTCTGGCAGAAAGCCATCTGGAAATGAGAGTGAGAAATACAGTTCACAGGCCCCAGCCTGGCACCCCAGTGCCAAGGAGCCAGGAGTGGGCTTGGAGCTGAGGCAGTGAGTGGATGGACAGCCAACCAGTGAGGATTTTGCAGCCTATTTCTTGGATCTTCCATTCCCAGCTCCTGATGCTCTTTTGGCCTCTTCAGAACCTCTCAGAAGGTTCTTCCAAGTACTTCATGCTCAAAGAGTGCATCCCTCTCCCTTTTTTCAAGCCACTAAATTAAAATTTATCTCATCCAAGCTATAAGGAAAAAACGTATGATATACGACTGGAGCATCTCCAGTGAATGTTGACTGATTAATGGGAATGTTAATTTTATATAGTTCTTAATGAGCCAAAAGATTCCAATTAGAGGTTTATTTCAGGGACTTTCTGCAGAAAAGAACTTTCCCAGAACAGCACGGATGAGTTTCTGGCCATGTTACAACAGAAGAGGGTTAGAAAGGGGACACAATGCTTCTAAACAGCACTTTGTGCTTGTCAGAACTTCCCACCCAGGAATAGGCCGGGTCACTGGGCAGGCGTGGGCACTAATCACAGTGACATCTCCTTGTCTTTTGCTATTGAAGTTAACCCTTACCTGCTTTTTTCATAATGTACTGGTCTTCACCTCATGTGCCCCTCTATCTTGTCAGCCCTTTTCTGACCAAAGTGAAATTGTTTAGCCCATCCTACAGGTCAACCCCAGACCTCACTCTGAAGTCCAGGCTCAGCTGAGGTGGAAGGGAGACTTAGCTTGGAGGACATAGCAGGCCTCATGGAGAGTCTGGCCTACCTCTTATACCTGAGTTCTGGTGTGCTCAGAGCTCTCAGGACTTTCTCTCTAAACTTGATACCAACCTTCCTCTTGTCTGTTCCCCTTGAAGAGACATAAAATCTTGTATCTGGGCCTGGGGGTTGAGACCATACCTCCAGGTAACTCCTTGCCTCACCATACATCTGGGTGTCCTGTTCTCTAGACTGATGTCTCTGCTCTCCAGTCATCTGCTAAAGGTTCATTCATTGTGTCCATGACTTTAGATTATCATTCTTACACACAGATGAAACACATTTCAATTGACAACTACCTCCACATCTCTGGGGGTGTTCCAGTGCCAGGTCCTGCACAGTGAGGAGACTCAAGGTCTTGAGCTCAACTGACAAAAAATTATAAATGTGAGCTGTTAAGTATACTAAGATTCTAAGAGAACCAGTAGAGACAAGGATGAGTAGAGAGCAGGGTGCCTTCATCCACAGAGAAAAATTATTCTCATTGAACAGAGTGAGGAAATCCTGACTTAGGGAGCTCTGAAGTGTTTTAAAGCTCAGAACCTAGGAAGTGCAGTAAGTCTGTTCACTGAACATTTCCTGTATGCCAGGAGCATTCAGAAAGATAAAGGTGACTGATATTGGAAAAACTCTTGTCCTTTTTGGGGAGGCAGAGTGGTGAATAAAATTCACAGTACAGTGGCTTTGTATTGTGCAATGTCAGAGGTGTGAATTAGATTCAGAAGAAACAGGGCAGGGAATTGAGAATCCAACTGAGTGGAAGGAAGTGATCACAGGGTGAAACTTTTGAGACAGACCAGAGAAGATGTTTAAGGAAGGATGGGAAAGAAGTTAAAAGACAGAAAAGATGAAAAAGGCAATTCCAGGTCAAGAAACTACTCCTACACACAGTAGGACTCAATGCAGCAGCCCTAAGCCTAGCTCCCTTACCAAAGAAGGAGGTGAAAGCCCAGTGCCAAGTTCGGGGGAAACTTGAAGCTGTGGCCAGTTAAAAGAAGATAGAGTACCTGTGTGTTCCTCCGCCAGTTCTGAGACAACAAAAATTTAACACAGTTAGTGGAATGTCAAGTTGATACTGCTTTTGCCAGTACTGGAGCCTGAGCTCAGAGCTTTCCACTTGCTAGACACGTACTCTTACCATTTGATCCATGCCCCAGCCCTTTTTTTTTTTTTTGCTTTAGTTATTTTTTTTGAATACAGGCTCACTCTTTTTGCCAGAGAATAGCCTCCCACACAGTGATAATACCCATGCCCCACTACACCCAACTTGTTTGTTGAGATACAGTCTGGCAAATTTTTTTGACTGGGCTAGCCCCAAACAGATTTTTCCATTGTGTCTTCTGAGTAACTGGGGATACAGTTACAAGGTGTCTGTGCCACCATGCCCAGCCCAAAATATTTTTTAAAAAAGAAAGAAAATATTCCAGTCAACATTAAGTACCATGAACAGATGATGGGTGAGGGTAACTTCAACAGTATTTAACAGCAATGTTGTATTTCATTAAGGGATGAGCTCATGGGTTTCTATTGGTTTTGATGCACATATGAATTATCTGCCTTCTTTGCTTTTATCAAATATATAATAAAAATTGAAGAACACCTTGTACAATACTTTTTTCAAAGAACAGTTCTGTATTTTCAGAAACCTTGCACCTAGTTCCCCATTAATACCTTACTAGAGCAGTAGACTTGCCACATTTATTGAATCAGTAGCAACACATTTCTATTAACTAACATCCATAGTTCATTCATATTTCCTTAATTTGGACTGAATGTCTTTCTGCTGCAGGATCCTGACCATGACACCATATCGCACTTGTCCTCTCAGCAATGAGCCTCTAAGATTTTCCTCGTGTTCAGTGACTTTCATGGGTTTGACTATTGTCAAGAATTTTGTAGGATGACCCTCTATTGGAATTTGATTGTTTTTCTGGTAAGTACACTGGTGACAAGAATTTCTGAGAGGAAGGACCACATCATTGCTTACATGGTACTTACCCTCATCCTGCCTTCACTGTTGATGTTAACCATGGTCACCCGGCTGTGGCAGCACCTAACAGGTTACTCCACTATAAAATCCTTCCTGTTCAACCCTTTCCTCTGCTGTACTCTTTGGAAAGAAGCCATCATGCTTAGCCCACATTTAAGAGTGACAGCCGTGTTCATCTTCTTTAGGCGGACTATCTACATAGATTTTGGAATGCCTCGTCAAGGGAGCTCTGGCTGTCCTTCCCCTGCCTTTATTTGAAATTTTATTTGCATAATATAGGCTGTGGATACATTCCTGAAGACTCACTTTCTTTTCTGCATTTTTGTAGAAGTGTTTATTTAGCTAATTTTTCTGTATATCGATAATAAAAATATTTAAGGCTATACTTTGATTCCTTTTGAATATATATAATATATAATGATATGTACATCATAGACTGGTATACACACATACATTTGCATGTGTGTTATATATTACAAGATACATATCCTATATAATGACAGGTATATGTTATGACCATGACTTTTTTCTTTTATTTATATTCTTTTCCATTCACAAATGATGACAGATGACATAAAGAACAGGTGCATACAGATAAACAATAGGTTGTGGAGGTGAGGAAGGACATATTGGGAGGAGTGGAAAATGAGGACTTGCAAACAAGATAAAACCAGGGATACCAATAGTTAGTAAAAGGCTTAATATTAGACTCTGTGCATTTGGGACTGAGCCTCCACTTTGGCTATAAAGCTTCCTAGCAGCTGAAACAAAGAGGGAGCCATTGTGAATATGCAGCTGGCTGAAATTTCAGCAAGTACTGAACTACTGAATAAGTAGTGTCATTTTCATTATTTCTAGATAAATTTAAATTTTCTCTCATTTTAGTTAGCAGTTATTTAAGAGTGTCTTTTAAAGTTCACAAGATTCAGGTATTTTTTAAAACTTACTTTATTCCAATTGTACTACATAGAACCTGTGAATATTATGTCGTTGATAACCTGAGGTTTTCTTCATCACAAAGAATATGTTCCATTTTTGTAAATAGGCATTTCGTAAGGTGTTTAAGGAAATAAACCTAATCCCAAGGAAAATTCCTGAAATTAATGACAGTACACCATCACTTGTAGGGCTCCATCAGATCAATATATTTTGATGAAATTACCTTGGTTCAACATCTGGCTTATGAACTTTGAGGCCTGATTTTGTTAATGCACCAAGAATGGGTCCATTTGCTATGTAATTCCCAATTTATATGCATACTATGAGAAGGAACTATCAGAAATCTAGATTCGTGAGTCATTGCTGGCACATTCTGTTCTCTGATCAAACTATTTGAATTGCCAGAAAAAAATCAAACTTGGAAACTAAATATCCCAAGTTCATTAGCACATTTATTCTCACTAAGCAGAGAAACTTAGGAAGCTCAATCAAAAAGCTGAAGTGTTAACAAGAAGGAGTGTGAAGGGACACTAGACAAATCAAAACTCAATAATATTTGAATCTATTTCAGCTGATACATACATCTTCTCTTTGGGCCTGGCCAAGGCAGACTTTCTTTTCTAGACAGAGTGTTATGGTTTGAATATTTGTGTCCATTCAAAATTCATGTCGAAATTTAATTCTCAGTCCAAGAATATGTAGAGATGGGGCCCTCACAGAGGTGATTATGGCATGAAGGCTCTCCCCTTGTGGGTGGCATTAGTGCCTTTCATAAAGAGGCTTAAGAAAACAAGTTCGTCCTTTTGTCTCTTCTGCCAAAAACAGTGCTATCCCTTTCTGCCCTGTGAGGATGCTATAAGAGGCACCATCTTGGAAGCAAAGAGCCCTCACCAGACACAAATCTGCTAGCAGCACCCTGATCCTGGACTTTCCAGTCTCTAGAAGTCTAAGAAATAAATTTTCTCTAATTATAAATTACCTAGTTTAAGGTATTTTGTTATAGCGACAGAACAGACTGGGACACAAAGTTCTGAATGTAATTAAGTCCTTTAATTTCTAATAAATTTTTATTATGCCTTTTTTGTGGTACTGGTATTAGGGTTTGAATCCAGGGCCTCACACTTGCCAGTCAGATGCTTACTATGTAGCCAGGCTGGCCTCAAACTTGTGATCCTCCTGCTTTGACCTCCTCCCAACTTGATGGAATTACAGATGTACGCCACTTTCACTGTGCCTGGCTTCACTGTGCATTTTGATGCTATTTGGTGCACTGTTTTTCTTTAACTCATTGTGCATTGTACCTCTTACCAATGAGATGTTCTTGATCATACTGTTCGCTTGCTATAAGCTCTTAGTAGGATATTATTACTCCCGATTTGTAGAGGCAGCATAGTGTAGCTAACATGCTCAGTTAGATTTAAATCCAAGATCAAACCAGGCCTCTGTAATTTACTTATCAGTCCCTCTGAGCTTCACTTTTCTACAGACTGAGGTTAATAATACCTGTCTCATGTAACTACACAAATGTCATATTAGATGAACTGTTGTGAAAATTGCCCAACACTTTGTAGATACTAATCATTTATTTTTGTGCCCTTTTTTTCATGAGGTTTTATTTTAGGCTTTTTGTTTTTTTGTAAATAGCATATAATGCATTAGCTTTGCAGTTTCAGTCTACCATTTTAAAAGAAAAATATAAATTTTCAGATTGTTACAATTGCTACTTTTGACTTCATTTAATTAGCTTTGTTATTTTCTGTCTTTTGCTCTACAGACTAAAATTTCTTTGCTTTTGTTTTTTATTTTTTTGGCAGTTCTAGTGTTTTAAACTCAGGGTCCTCACAGTTGCTAGGCAAACATTCTACCTCTTGAGCCATGCTTCCAACCCTTCACTTTTCAAACTATTTTTCAGATAGGGTCTTGCATTTTTGCTGAGAGTTGGCTTCCAACTGTTATCCTTCTACCTATACCTCCTAAGTAGCTGGAATTACAGCTTGCATAACCACGCCCAGCAGTCTTGCTAACCTTTTGCTTAAGCTGGCTTAGGACCATGATCGTCCTAGCTCCACCTCTTGCAGAACTGGGATTATGGTGTGAGCTACAGCACCTGGTCTTTTTACTTTTGTCTTTACCCATGATATTAATAGTTCCATTCATTCCATTAAGTGGTCTCTCTAAAGTCTTAAAAGTTTGGTTTATGTGATTATCAGAATAACAAAACAATGTAGTGCTTTGTGGACTTTATATAATTTAATGCCTTTTCTCCTACCACTTCCTATCTTCATACTTTATTTCATTATTTTCATTGTATTTTACAGCTATATTTACTCTGTTAATTTCTACATACTTAAGTGTTTCAGAATGAAGAAAATGCAACTCCCATAGCTAAGAACTGGCCTGGCACTCGCAGACAAGCCTTGTTGTTCTCCTGTTGAACATTAACAATTCTAAAAGCTCCGACTTCAGATGTGGTCACTCCATGATCTTGCGAAAGGAAACTACTGTGTGATCGTTATCTGTGCAGGCTGTACAGTGACTAAAGGGCTCCCTCTTGTGGCGAACACGAGTGACTGCCGCTTCTTTCCATTACTCTTATCTCCTACATAAAAATTACCCCACTTTCTGACAGCAGCCAATCCAGACACCCTTACTCTGCTGGGCCCCTCCCCAAATTTGCATGTGCTTAAATTCTGTAACAAGCTCCTCCTTGCACCTTCTTACTGAAAAACACCTACAACTCCTGATAGTTTGCAGCACCAGTCTCCACTACACATGTCCTGGTGGTCTTCGATGACACCAGTTACCAGCACCAGCAGTTTGCTGCCAAAGTTCCTATGGCAGCTCCCCAGCCTCAAAGACAAGTGATATCTTTAAGACCCAGGCATTTTTAATCCTCCCCACCCCTTTGCCAAGGCATCTGAGCCTCTCTCGCCTCAGCTGAGTGTGGACTTTGTGAGTTACAATCTTCCTAATCTAAAGTCAAAAAGCCTGAGACTGTTTAATCTAGTTTCCCTGAAGATGACTTTTTAGGCTGTTTTGTGTCCAAGACATTTTATTAATTTGTTTTTTTAAACAGAAAATACAGTTGTAATCCCTTTGAGACTTTTACATAAAATATGGTGCACTCTCTTCATGTGCAATCTTACAGTGGTTTCCAAGGTTAGCTTCTCTACTGATCCAACTTTCTATAACTGTATTTGTATTCTTTACAGCCTCCAATGAGTATATGAATCTAGGATTTAGGTTCACAAGTAGTCTCTTTTATACCAACACTCCTCTCAACCAGGCAACATCCCCTTAAATTAGCCACCAAGTAACAGTTATTTAAAGATGGAGCTCAGTGGTAGAGCACTTGCCTAGTATGTGTAAGGCCCTACATTCCACCCCCTAGCACAGAAAAATAAATGTTTCCTCTGACCAATGACAGTCTGTATGATTAACAAATAAAATACATGCTGATAAAGCCTGAAAGAAGTCTTATTTCTGTGTGCTCAGAACACCTCAAGTACTGCAGATTTTCCCCAGGACTGTTTTATTTCTTATTCACCATTAATTAAAAATATGCCCAAGCCAAGTGTTGGAAAGCATGATGTATAAATCACTCTCAAGCTAGTAGATTCCTGGAGCTGGATGACTGCAGTTTTCCTCCTGGATGCTAGCACACGACTCCTCCATATTTGACAGGGTCAGGCCAGTTGAGGAGACTAAATCGTGGCGTCACTCACTAGGCAGGAGGAAAAACAAAAGTAGCTCTGGAGTTGTTGCTGAGCACCTCATCTTGCTCCTTAACCCACCTGTCAGGCCTGTGTGCTCTGTGGGGCAAAGGCAGCTTCGGTCCCACTGCTCCATTCCCATTAGTGTGGCTCTTCTCATTGGAAGTGGCTAGTCCTAGAGTTCTTTTTACTGTTGATGGGACTTGAAATATTGCTGGTTTGGAGGTCAAAAGTTGCCTGTTACATTATTTCACCAATAATATAAATATAAATATAATATAAAACCTGCTTCTCTTTCTCACCCTGCTGTATTTCTGAATTTGCAGGTGAGGGATTATCCTTTATAAATTATGTTGATTCGGCAGAATCTTATTTATGTGGTTTCACATCAGCATTAATGGCACTTCCTCCTCCCCTGGTCCCTTCTGTATTGTCTTCAGGGAGCATTCCTCTTAGATCCTGCCATATCATTAATTCTCTGTCAGAGTTTACGGTACGGAGAAGCCCTTGGCTGGAATATCAGTCCTGTGAAGATTTGAGCCCAAGCTTTCTCCTAACCAGGTGAGGAAGAACTGAATGTTTTTCTACTTACATATTTCTATGGCTATTTTAGAGATGGAAGATGATGACCCAGTTAGTTTTCATTGGGCTGCTTCTCTATTTTTTAAGATGTATAATCTTGACTAATTTCTATACATCATGGTAATTTTATTTACATAAAAAAACACTATTAATACTACTACTGAAAAATCGTATCATAAAATAAAAACATCCTAACTAATGTTCTGAATAATGTAAAAAAATATGTATCAGAGAAGCAGAACGATGCATCAAAAAGCAAACAGCAGTTATGTTTGGGTGACAGAACTGTGGGTGAATTTTATTCGTTCCTTTTATTTTCTAAATTTTTAAAGTCAATGGCCAAAATTTAACAATGTTAAAATTACTGATTTGCATGTTCATGAGAGAAACAAAGAGAATAGGTCTAGAAACTGTTTTCTAAGACATCTCTCACAATACAGTGCATCAGACAGTGTCACAAATGAATGTGTTTCAATAAAAACAAGCACTAAGTCAAAACATGATTGTGTAATGTTCTCAAGAAAGGCTACCCTAGAGGCAACTGATCAGTATGGTCTCACAAAGAGTAAGGTCAGAGGACAGAGACATATGTCTGAAGAAACAGTGAAACCATAAAAAGGAAGTCAAGACAAGAAAATACCTGAAGCAATATGATGCAAAATTCAGTAGGTACGGACAGAAGTGCTAGGGCGAAGGAGTCAGACCACAAGCATGCTTGGGCACGCCTGAGTACCTCTTGTTGCTAATTAACCCCAACCTACACAGAAACACTCGTTTTCCCACAGTGGGTCTTTTCGGTAACATCACTCCTTTTAACAGCAAACTATTGTAAACATATACAAATAAGAAGATTGCAACACTTATCACAGTTGAAGAAGGAAGAGATGAATAAACATATTCATTTTTATGACTTAGTTTTTTATGCTAAAATTCCAAATTCTACATAGACAGTGGAGGTGTCTTGTTCTTGTTTCCCCTGCAACTGCTTCCCCCCCTTCTTAATAGCACCTGAATTTCAACCCCAACCTCTGCCTCCAACTCCCAGTTCTGTGCTTTGGGTTCTATTCACTTTATAACTCACTATGATGATGTCCCAGGGAAAGAAAATCCAGTCACAGTCAATGATGAGATGGTTGTAGGACTTGTAGAAAAAGACATGCTCTTTTGGCCTGTCCTTGCCCAGGCTGGAGTGTGTGAGAACACAGCATGAAATCACTACATCCTGTCTAAAATCTGGCATTGCAGGGAGATTCTGTGTGGACTCTGAGAGCAAACCAACAGGACAGGGAGAGTGGCGACCTTGTAGACATCGTAAGTGGCCAACCTAGACTAATTCAAAGCTAGGGCTGCCTCTAATTGTTTCAGTTATGTCAATCAAAAACTTTTCTTGCTTGCGTAAATCACTTTATGTTTCCGTCATAGGCATACATTAAATTTCTGGTTAATGTAATTTATAAATAAAACACTTCCTCATCTGAGCAAATTTACTCAAGTGAAAACTACACAAATACTTTTTAGAAAAGAAATATATGGGTATGTTCACTTCATGATATCCAACAAGTGGTACACTTATGATTTGTACACTGTACCACATGGATGTTATTCTTCACTTAAGAACTAAGGTGTGACCGTGCATGCCTGTAAATCCCAGCACTCAGGATGCTGAGGCAGGAAGACTGTGAGTTTGAGGCCAGCCTGGGCTACATATTAAGATGCTGTCTCAAAAGAAGGAGGAATGCTGTTGCACATACTAAGTCACCAATATGCAAATCACATCATTTTCTGATAAAAACGTTTATCGTGAACAGTCCCTCAGATCCAAGTCCCAGACTTAGCTGATTATAAAATATACTCTCAAGTTCCCTGGATGAAGGAGGCAGCCCAACAAGTACATATTAAGTATGTATTTGTCACTGAAACTTTAAAGAAAAATATGAGTCTTTCTCCTAGTGGACCACAATCTATAAGGTATGCAAGACATACAGTTACCATATACAAATTTCTAGAAGCAAGAATGGCAAAACCAAGTTACAGTTAGAAATGGATAAGATTAAATTTGATTCACTGTTAGCATTAGAAAACAAGAATTCATGTAAAAGAGCCAGGAAATTTTCAGGTGAAAAAGATTCCACAAAACTCCCAAGTCATGTTTAGCGATAGTGGTGGAGACTCTATCTCATAAATGTCTAAGGAACACAGCATATTCTGTATTATGTTCACACGAAGGCATTTTATTAGCTGGCTTTTCAACTTAAATAATGTCTTGGTTAACAAAGGAACAACTTCCATTAATTGCAAATTATGGTTTCAGAAGATGACTTGTTGGAGGATGGAAATATTTATGCTCAACACAAAATACCTTTATTATAACCTTCAGCCAATCTTTTCCTAGAGTTAACTAAAAGAAGTGCCCAGGTCAAACATCAATTACTCCCAAAGCCCACTTAGTTACTTTCCCTAAAACATGTGCAGAACAACTGAATGAAAAGGGAAAACTGCAAGTACGCTGTGGTTAGCTGGAGGTAGAATCCATTGCATGACGATTTAAATATTCTGTTACTACTTCTGACACTTGCTGTAAGGCTCACAAAGTAAATCCACTCACTGTCCTTCCAAAGGCAAAGATGCTTTTTAAAATCAAAGTGCAATATTAGCCTTTCATTGTCAGTTGGCAACTTGAAATTTTTGCAGGAGTGGTTATTATTAATTTTTTATAGCTAATTAGAGCTTCACTTTTTTTCTTTCATTTAAAAGAATACCAGCTGCACATTGTCTCTTTAACTGCATAATTGGATTCCTGAAAAACAGCCGTTGGCTATTTCACTGAACTTAGAAATGTAGTAGAAATTCTGACCCATCATTCTTTTATCTGTAAAGAAAAAATAAGACATCTGCTATAGTTTAATCAGTCACATTATAAGAGTAACAACAAAAAGAAAATGACAGCGGAATAATTAAATCAAGAGGAAACTTTTCTTTCCCTACTTTTTTCTCACTTCCCTAGCCATCCTATTTCTAAGATTCACTATAATCTCTCCTTATCTCCCACTCTGTCTTTAGAGTGATCCTTTATAGAGAATGCCTTGACATATTAAACATGATGTTAATGACAATCTTGATGAGCTAGTATTTACTGAATGCAGTGCAATCACCATGCCAAGTGTTCTGTGTGGCGCATTTCGCTTCATAGTAACTGTAGATTCTACTAGCTCATGGCTACAGAAGAGTAAACTGAAGGATAAAGGTACTTGTGGTACTAGCAATCAGTGGAGCAAGACAAAAGTGAGCCCTTTAACTCTGGGCCTGTTCTCTTCACCCTACACTGCTATACACATATATTTTATACAAATGATGTACATAAAGTTACTCGATGGTTTAGAAACTTAAGCACGGGGTTTCACATGATAGAGTAAGCTTTAATGCAACTTAAAGCTCTGTACTCAAAGTATATATCCAATTACATGAACTTAACAGTTTTATGTAGGCAACAATCATATGAAGTAATGAACTACCCTTTAAAATATAATATTCATAAAATTTATGTTAACTGTGATAATGTGAAAGAAAATCAAATTAAATGAAAAAAAATTTAATGAGGGTTCTTCCATTAAACAAAATCACTACATTTAATTCATGTGACTCCTAGTATCTATACTCTCATAATTTGGATTATATTCTTATACAACCTCTTATCAACAGATTTTCTTATATTTTGATCAGTATCAGTGGTGAAGATTATAGTTTAGAAGTTTCACTATGTGAAAGTCCAAAACCAAACATTATCTTCCCATCATTCTTTTAACTTTTAAATGTAAATTTTCACTTCTTATTCCAATACTTTACCCACAATTTTCTTAAGCCATAAAAAGGAAAAAAAAAAAAACCCCCAAGAAAACATGACCACAGATGTATAATCAGTCACTTCAAAGTACCTCGGTGACAACACCAGCTGCTATCGTAGAGCCGCTGTACCGTAGCATAAACCTCCCCAGCTCTTTGAAATCTTTATAGAGCTCCAGAGCTACTGGTCTTTGCGTCTGTAGCTCCACCAATGCATTCTGGCCTTTAGTCAGCAGCCTATTAAGAAAGAGGGGAACAAAAGAATAAATGGATATACCATGATAATATCCTGAGAAAGGAATACTTCACTTTTGATCAAAACATTGTCTTCCAAACACGAAAAGAAAAAGTTGTGGATTTTCTCTCTTTTTTTAAATGAAAATATATGTCTTTGAGTTTTCTGGGTTAGTTAAAAGAAATGAGAACAGTAATTCTAGATTTAAGCGGCTGAGCACATTAGCTTACACGTAGAATTCCAGCTATTCAGGAGGCGGAGATCAGGAGACTCCAAGTTCAAGGCCGGCCCAGGCAAAAGTTAGCAAGACCCCATCTCAACCAACAAGGCAGGCATCGTGGCCTGCCTGTGAGCACATCTGGTCCCAGGCCAGCCTAGGCAAAAAGCAAGACCCTATCTGAAAAATAATCTAAAGCGAAAAGGTCTGGAGGCATACTTCAATTGGTAGCATACTTCCCTGACAAGCACAAGTCCCCAGTACCACCAAAAGAAGAAACATCGGATAGTTCATATATTTATATTTTAGCAATCTTCCAATATAATTCTAAGTCTTAAAGGCCTCCTATAACTTAAAATACTCAGTGCCCATTCTGCTCGATGTTTTTATTTATTCCCCAAAGACATTGAGAAGTTTCAAGACAGTGACAACCAAGTGCTACTAAGGTTTAACATTTTTAAATGCATTGAAGAGGAATACAATGCCTATGTCTTTCCCAATAAAATTATCTTTGTTTTGTGGTTTTTGAGATAGGGTCTCACTATGTAGCCCAGGCTGACCTCAATCTCAAGAGTCTCCTGCTTCCACCTTGAGTGCTGTGATTGTAAGTATGCACCACCATGTCTAGCACCAGTAAAATTAAATTTGCAGAGTGTGTTAGAAAGTTATCGTTACTGATTTGCTTTTTGGGCTGGGAATCCAGCCCAGGCCCTTTCTCATGCGAAGCACAAGCTCTGCCAATGAACTCTACCCCGAGCCTGCAAACTATGTTTAAAGAAGAGCCAAGACTATGCTAACTCAGTCTACTGCATCCAACCCTATCTCTTTCCTCACAGAGGATAATAGTTCAGGACAAAATCACATAAGGAGCTTTTTAACAATACAAGGCTTACAAAAAATGAAGAATAGGGCCTGGGCCAAATTATTTATGGTTCCATACAAATAAGTAAACAAAATCTCTGGGCATAGGCCCCATCCAGACCTAGTGAAAGAGTAGAAACAAAAAATGGACAGTTGGGAAATAATTTGATTGTGATGTACTCTAGAGGACAGAGGACGGAAAACATAAACTCTCCTAAAAGATTAGTCCAGAGACAGTCTAACCAAACAAGTTCTAAAAAAGAAAACACACAAACATTTTCAAATACTGACTTTATAGATAATTTCAGCCCAACCATTAGAAAAGAGATAAACTATTCATGATTTATTCTTAATTTATTTTCTATAAAGTTCAATTCCATTCTGCATAAAATAATCAAGTATACAGGATATGTGAACTAAAATGAAGGCAAAGGCCAAGTGGTGTTAGTGAAATATAAGAAAAGGACAGACTACAAATAGATGGTAGGGAAAACTAAGAGAGAGTATATTGAGCTAGGATTTTATACGGGGTACAAGGAAGGGAAAAGTCAGGATTAGACAGGATGAGCCAACTTCAGGTTGAATATTTTCCAAATCAATTGTCTGGGTCAAACAACTTAGCTCCTGCACAAAATTTTACATAAGCCAACTAAATGGTTTAGAATCTTGCTTCTGTCATTTGCAAACTCTGGGCCACTTTGCTAGCCTCTTCATATGACTGAGAATGTAAATTATGTGAAAGCATTCATGATAGAGCCCATAAAAATGTGGTCCTCAGGAAATGTTAATCTAATGCTTCTGTCCCTTTTCTCAGAACACTATAGTGAACACTCATTCTAAAGGCTAAAGACTCCTGCTAAGAGGAGCCACCTTCAAGAGCAATAGAGTAGCTCTCTCTCCTCAGAAGCAGGCTTGGTAAGATTCTCTCTTCTACCTGCAGCCAACCCATTAACCTGCTCAAAACCTGTGGGCCTCTGACACAGGTGAGGAGTACCCAAGGATAAAAAAGGGGACTTTGGGTGGGTTTCCCCATAGGACTGAAGTTGAGAAAAACCCCAAAACAGAGGCAGACAAGCCAAGCTGTGAAAGCCTTTACTTGAATTAGAGTAAGAAATCTGCATTTTGCAACATCCACTTCTAGCCTTTTTATATTTTGCTTTTATTTACAGTACACTTAGTTTCTTAAATTTTCCTTGAAAAATTCCAAACTTGTCTTAGCCAAAGAGGAACTGAACTGTCCACACACCTAGGCCTGGACACTAAATGGTAATCAAAGGACCAAATTGTGGTGATCACTTCAGCTTAAGGATATATGTGGACTTTGAGCAGAAAAGAAAACTTTCTAGGTGGAAAAAAGCAAGGGGTTACAGAACCTGTATATGACTTTCTTCTTAGCGTAGGGAACAAGATCATTAAGCAGGTGACAAGAAAGATAAAGAAAGCATGAAAATGAAATTTGGAACCAGTAGCTAGACATAATTCATCTCTCAAAATGTAGGGATAGTTTTTGAAATTCCTTTGGTCTTCACATCATTAGCGTCTAGGGCCTGATGCATACATACATATTTTTTTATTTTATATTTTTATTTATTTTTTATTTCCAATTCATACTCCCCCACATGTAATAGTAATCATGTCTACAATTCATAGCTAAATAGGAGCTTAAATTTTTACTTTTATTTTTGTTTTAACTTAGTCATGAAAAATACAATCTCTGGAACAAATAAAAACAGATTTTACTTACCTCTGAAATGGCACATATTGCTATCTGTAAGGAATTTGGCAAAACTGTTAATGCTTGTGATCTCTGCATTAAAACACTCACTTTGGCTTTTTCTTTGTGACTTCACCGGTGCTTTTGCTTAAGACGCTAATCAATCGTTTAATAATGGCAGGTTCACTGACAGTTTGGTAGTGTAACAGCACCTAAAACAGAAAATTGTAACACTAAAAACTGTTTACCATAGCAGCCCTGGCCTTCCCTTGTGGCACTCTCATTCTATTACACTCGACTAGATACTCCTGCATGGAGTGGTTCAGAGTCTCTGGTGGCTGCTTTATGTCCCACCTCTACAAGGGAAAATGGTTCTGAGAGGCAGCAGTTCATTTCTATCCCTGCATGTACTGTTTAAAGTTTACACAGTAAACATCCTGTCTGCTTTCTCCATTGTAAAGGTGAGGACAATCACACCTTAGAGTCAGAACAACTGTCACATTGTTATTATTATTGTCCTTACTATTATTACTATAAGAAGTAGTAAGGAAAGAACCTGGGGTTGAATCCCAACTCTTTCACTATAATCTATCTGTACCTCAGTTTCCTCTGTTGTAAATCAGGGAAGCTTTTACAGCATTATGCAAAGAATTACATAGAATGAGACAGTGCCTATGGCATAGTTATAGATGTTCAACAACTATGAATTGTTTCAGCATAAAAATGAGGGAAGGGGGGGGATCATGTCATATTCAGCAGCAATTAATGTACTCATTATTGGGTAATGAGAAAAAAATACTATAAATATGGAGATAAAGAAGAAAAAATTTTAAGGTCCCCTGAGTACCAAATATTGAGTGACAGAATTTATATGTACTATTTAATCATATTTTTATGGGATTTTAGATAGGATTTGAAGTCCCAAAGATACACAGTCAAATCACTTTCGCTGGGGACAAGTTCTCTTTTTTTATGTAGCTTGTATTTATATTAAGAGCAGCAACAATTCATATATATTACATTTGCTAGGATCACAACTGAACATATGAACACAGAATCAGCTCCACACCATGAATACTGCTGGAAGTGACAATTTAGGATTATCAATTCACTGCTGCCATGTCCGTCACAAGTAAAAACATCATAGAAAAAAATCCCCAAACACACATCTTTCAGTACATAACACTGAAGGCATGCTGGGTAAGCGCACACTGCACACAGTGTTATCAGCAACTTACTACCCAAGATTAAGAGTCTACTCTTAATACAAAGTGGAATGAGAGCATGAAGATACATCCATAATGCAGCCCCACATTTTGTTTGTTTCTGACTTTTTTTTCCTTGAACAATTTGGTAACAATGCACCTTTAGTATAAAAGTATTTTTCAACTTTATTAGTATTCAGGACATTAGGAGTTGAGAACCTCTTTTGGTAACAAATACAGTAGTTAGGAATACACATCCCATTCAGGGTGCATAGCTTTATCCTGAATTCCTTCCAGTTAAAAACAGGGCTGGCTGGCACTGTGAGGAGATATAGATCAAGAATCTACAAAAAATAACATAACATGTTTGTTTTTTTACCTAAGGTTACATCCTCTGTTACAGTCTACTGCTTGAATACTTTATAAATACAAATTAAAAAGTAAGGTAACAACTCCAAACAGTCTAAGTTGTTTGTTCAACTCTTTTGGGGACAAGTTCTTTAACCTGCAAAGTTCCCAGCCTCAGGCTCCTTAGACTAAAATGAGGAAAGTCAGATAATGTCATTTTGAAGTACTGCCTGGCACATGGTAAGCATTCAGGTAATTGATGATCTTATATATTAGATTACAGAACAGCTACTATTATCCATGTTTTACATGTAAAGAAAATATCAAAAAGAGTGGCTATGGTGCCATATGCAAGAGCTGAGTTTTTATGTATAGGTCAGTTGAGGAGCTGTGAATCACAAGATCTCTCTCTACTCAAGCTTATGTAGGGGCCTGTAGAAATCACTTAAATAGAATCGTTCATTTCATAAAATAAACTAAGGCTTGGTCAGATCCTAATCCAAACCAAAATAGTAACAATGACATCCTCATTCAAATAATGTTTCATGTGTACAAGCCATGAAGCCAGGTTCCTTAGTCACTTTTTGAGCTATAGTCCATAGTCTGGGTGTAGTGAAAAAACCAAATTCCCAGGAAGTAGTAAAGATACCAAATTTTAATTGGTTTGCATTTTATAATATTTTTGGTAGGACTGGGGTTTGAATTCAAGGCTTGCACATTCAGAAAACCAAATGAGGCTGGAGGTGTAGCTTAGTGGCAGTTCCCTCTTCCAGCATGACAGAGACCAGGGGTTCCACACCCAGTGCTAAAACAACATAAAGAGAATGAAAGAAAACAGAAACGTAGGGTTAGTTCACGCCTATAATCTCAGCTACTTTGAAGGTGGAGATTAGGATGGTGATTCCAGCTAGGCAGGGGTGGCTATCATCTCACACACCATCTCATACACCAAAACTGGGTATGGTCATACTTCTGAATTTTGAAACATACTGGTCCGAAGGGCTTTAGGGTTAAAACTCTGCTCATGTGGAGTTATGAGAATCAAATTATCTAGTGTTTTATAAACTAGTTTGTTTTGTTAAATCGCTAGGACGTCAGCATTTTAAAAATCTCAATGAATATAAAGTCACTGAAATAAAATACTAAATTGGATTTCTTCAGAATTAAAAACTTTAGTGCATCAAGGGATACTATCAAGAGAATGAGAAAACAACCCCCAGAGTAGGAGAAAATATTTTAAATTATATGTCTAATAAGTGAGTAATACTCTGAACAAATAAAGAATGCCTACAACTGAACAGCAAACAAATAATTCAAAAATGAGGCAAGGACTTCAACAGACATTTCTCCAAAGATATATAAATGGCTAATAAACACATGAGAAGATGCTCAATCATTACCAAAATTCAAATAAAAAACATCAGATACTACTTTATACCCATTAATTTGGCAGTTTTTAAAAAAATTACATTCCTGCTCCAAAAAACGGAAATTAAGTGCCGACAAAAACAAAGAAGTGGAGAAAATGGAAGTCATGTGCATGGCTGATGGGAATATAAAATGGTACAGCCTCTGCAAAATATAACTTAGCAATTCTTCAAAGAGTTGAAAAGAATTACCACAATCCAGCAATTTCACTCCTAGGTTTAGGTCAAAAGAATTGAAAGCAGGGACACAAACAGATATTTGTACACCCATGCATCATTATTCATAATAGACAAAAAATGCCAACAACCCAAATGGTCAACAAGTGATTGCATAAACCAAGTGTGGCACATACACAAAATGGAATGTTATTCAGCCTTAAAAAGGAGTAAAGTTCTGATGCATGCTACAACATGAACGAACCTGGAAAACATTATGCAAACACAAAGGACAAACACAATATGACACAATCACAAAAGAGACCTTGAGCAGGCAAAACTCACAGAGGAATAAAGAAGAGTGGTTACATAGGGATGAGGAAAGGGATAATGGAGTTTACTGATGAATGGGTATAGACTCTGAGTTTAAGATGCTAACGTTTGGCAGACAGAAAGTAGTGATGGTCATACAACATTGTAAATGTCACTGAATTACATAGTTAAAATGGTTAAAATAGTAAGTTTTGTTATGTACAGTTTACCAAATTAAAAAAATCAAATATGAATTCGGTTCAAGTCAAAATCATTTTTCTATTATTTCCTCTTTAAAACATATAGCTTGCCATATAAACTATGGGAAATTCACATATACTTATTACGTAGCATGGAGGAATTAGTGACCTCTTAACCTCTCTACCTCTCCACTGGCAAATATCATTATTTCCGGAGTAAAAACACGCAGCAACCTTCCTTCCTTCTTCCCATAGGACATACTGCTTTCTACGAGTAAGTTCCACTCACTCAAAAGCAATCACTCTGTATTTACTTTCCAATTGATATATGAATTCTGAATAAAAATAAAATATTTTCACTGGGCACCAGTGGCTCATGTCTGTAATCCTACTTGGGAAGCCAAGATCAGGAGGATCAAGGTTCGAGGCCAGCCCCAGCAAATAGTTTACGAGACCCCATTTACAAAATAACCAGAGCAAAATTGACAGGAGGTACAGCTCAAGTGATAGAGCACCTGCTTTGCAAGCACAAAGCCCTGAAATTAAATGCCAGTCACACATACACAAAAAAAATTAATATTCTCAACTATAACAATATTTTGGTGAGATATTTTTACTCCTTTTTTAAGAAATTCAGCATAATTATTAAAGTAGTTAAACAGTATTTTACAAGTATAACATTTACAGGATCAAATTTACATAGAAAAAATTAAAGAATTATAAGCACAGTACAGGATTATCTCAAATGCAGACATGTAATTATAAGATAAAGATGAGATGAGATGAGAAGAAAAGGTCTAACAACAACAACCAAAAAATGCTTGTCTATTAAACTACAAAGGCAAGGCATGCAACTAGAGAGTATGGTCCTAAATCTATGAAAAGATTACATAGAAAACTATTAAACAAGAAATTGGGACTATTCACGAGTAATATCTTTTCTGGATAAGTAACTTAGAGGGTAAGATCCCCCTCTTTCCCTAAACTGTGTCTGTTCAAGGATGCTGGAAAATGATGAGCTGCACACCAGTGCGCATCAAGAAGGGTCTCATTGTGTTGTTTTAGCACAATTAAAATTTATTTATAGAATCTCCATGATATACCTATAAATATCAATATGTACACATACTGGGTAAATAACATGTACATATAAAAATACATCAAAATGTAAAGAGGAGGTATGTATGGATTGTGCAATTATGGAGCACTCTTATTTCCTATATTTTTATAGTTTACAAAATTTTCTTTAATAGTCAGAAACACTGCAAATAAGCATATTAAGCAAAACCAAAAACCAGAAAGACCCAATCTAAAAAATATAAACTTTACTACACAATAAAAATCTACCTACCACTTTCCTCAGATGAATTTTATTATCATCAGTTTGTATCCTACTGATTATGAAATATATTCCCAATTGAGCTGTTTGAAAAATTCCTCAGGCTCAAGAATCAAAATGAAAACCAAAAAACATGATTTTCAAGTTCTAACTTTGTTTTTCTAGATGAGAATGAGATGTCAATTTAACATAAATATAGCATCTAAATATAGCATTCCTTTTCTGGATAAGATTACTCTGAATTTATAAAAAAACAAGAATAAAATATCATGAAACTTACAGGAAATCCTTTAGTGATTGGAATTTCAATATTAAAGATGAGGATTCGGGCTCTGAAACGAGTGCAAGCTTTAATGGGTTCTTTGGGGCCACAAAATATGCAGCCAACACTGTAACGACAGCAACCACAACAACAATGAGGGAAGGCAGATAGGGACAAAAAAATATACATCCAATAGGCATATCTTTAAACCCCTTATTAAACTACAATAATTAAGCAAATTGGAAACTTTTTTTAACTGCTCCCTTCTCAGTTGAAGCCTGGCTTTATACTTCACAGCTTTCATTCCAAGAACATGCCAAGTTTGTGTGCTAATGGGTATTAATTCCAATTTTACATAACATTGGCTAAAAGTACAAGTGTCTATTTTGGGCCAAATAAGACTCTAAATTGAGCTAGTGGATTGCGAAATTCATGTGTTTTGCTGTCCTTTACCCTGAACAATAGTTGCTTAAACTCATTTTCTTACTCACTTGATTTTGATGATATCCATCCCAACTAAAGTAAGACTAACATGATCGCCTGCCGCCGCCCAATCGACAGGTTCATCATGCAGAGTGATTCCTGGAAATGAGTAAGAACCAAAGCATACAGTGAAACACTTCAATACTGAGCCATAACAACCAAGAGAGTTTGGCTGGTTTGTGCTTCATCAGTCACTACTCATCATTTTCAATTTGAATGGCTTGAGAATGAGAAGTGTTAACTGTGAGCGTTGAGGAAAACACACTTCCTCCAGACTTGACTCTTCTAGAACACCACAACATAAAGTGACTTGTATTTGTCCATAAAAGGCTGACTTCTGCTCATTTACACAATGAAACTATTGTCATTAAACAGAACCTATTAAAACATTTGTTATATTAATGTGTATAGGCATAATAAGCAGTTCAAATTATTCCCAATAACATACGAGACAGGACTGGAGAAGGCACCTAGTAGTATTTTATTCTCTTAAGCTTTGCTTTGATGTTTGTGCTATTGTTGTTGTTTAGGAATTTTTTTTTTGTTTTTTTGACACACGATCTCCCTACATAGCCCAAGCTGGCTTGAAACTGGATCCTCTTGCCTCAGCCTCCTGAATGCTAGGATTACAGGTGCGCACCACCACACCTGATGAGCTTTGCTTTTAATTAGACAACTACCCAAACAATATCCTATATTATCCAAGTAATCCATGGGACAACCCTGCTCAGTCAGAATTTCAAAAGATCTACCCAGGAAGCCCCTTAACTATTCATGTCTCAAAGAGAACCTCCTCTCAGAGAGAACTGTACACTGATAAGGGAAAGAGATTAAGGAAGCAGCAATAGGAAAATTGAACTTAAAAACTATCCCAGATGTGGCTATATACAGGGACATGCATTTATTTACCCAGAGACAATTGTGGAGAGAAGTTCACCAGGACTGTGCTCAGTTCCTTTTTCAAAGGCTTTTGAAAGATATCCTTTATTTTCTGATTTTATGGGTTAAATTATTAGTTAAGTTCCTTCCCATTGGAATTTGGGCTTTGTGATGAAGACAGTGCATAGACCTACCACTGTGGAATAGTCACTGACTAACATATATTCAATAAATTATAACTCACCCATATCCTTATGAAAATATACATTTTTCCTATACATCATACTCTTTCTTTTTTTTCCTCGAATGCAGCATACTCTTAAGGGACCAGTTCTGACCTTTAGGGAGCTCAGAAACTAAATCTGCTACAACCAAGTAGAAATTCCAAATCACTTATCAACATATCAAGTCCACAGAGAGTAGTAAAAAAAAAAAAGAGTCTCATTTTGTAATGTCTGACCAATGAGAAAAATCCAGTAAGACAAAAATGGGACAGTGTAACATGGCTGGGGGAAAGAAGAACCAGAAAATAAAATTACCTTTGGAAAGCTTATATTGTTAATTGAACTGGTAATATGAAAGCCTTTCAAAATCTTACTCCAATCTCTATTGCATGTAAATAGCTACCTCTTGTTTTCAATCTCCATATTTCACAGCAAATATCAGATATGACCATTTAAAATTTAATTTACTGATTAAATTTAATTAGTTGACATTTGACAACATGTCTTTTTAAAATTTATTTTTAACGTTTTTCTCATTAAGACAGTCTCATTTTGTAGCCTAGGCTGACTTTGGATTTACTATGTAGTCCAGGCTGACCTTGAACTTGTAATTTCCTGTAACAGCATCCAGACTGTAAGTGCATACCACCACCCCTGACTTGACAAACATTTCTTAATATAATAACAGCTAGCATTTTTGGAGTCAAGAATCTGTTTTTTGTTTTTTTGGTGCGACTGGGGTTTGAACTCAGGTCTCCACACTTTCAAAGCAGGCATTCCACTGGTTGAGCCACACCTCCAGTCCATTTTGTTTGCTCTGGTTATTTGAAGATAGGGTCTCTCAAACTCTTTGCCCAGGCTGGCCTTGGATCGAGATCCATCCAATCTCAACCTCCCAAGTAGCTAAAATTACATTTTGTGAGCCACCAGTTTACTCCTGATGAAAGTTATGCCTTTTCTTTTCAGAGTAATGCTGGTATAAGCAGACATGAAATTTTGTATAATCCAGGAAACTGAGAAAAACCAACTGGGTCAGAACTGAGGACTGAGAACCTCCACTCTGTCAGGAGAGAAGTTCTCAGAAGCAGAGAGCTTCTTTTTGATGCTGCTCCTGGGGCTTCTCTTTTAAGAACCACTGATGAGAGAGGTTCTCTGTGGAGAAGAGTAAAGAATACAGGACTTTCAGAGATGACCAAATAAGGATTTTAGAAGTCACAAGGGAGGCCATCTTAAGATCTGTGATAACTTTGGGATCATGGTCTCAATTCAAAGCTGCTAATTATACTAAAAAATTCTTATTCTCAAAAAAAGCTCATTAGCTTACAGAGGAATCAGTACTTCAAAAGTATTGAAGCTCTTAATTACTTTTAAAAACAAAAACAGAACTGCTCTTGCAAACTATACAACCATGAAAAATGCCTTTTTAAAGTACATATTACTTTTTATCTAAAAAGAAATTTCATGATCCCTAGCAGGTACACAGAAAAAGGTCAAATGGAAATGCTTGTTTTCATTTACTTACTCACTTTTAAATGTAGGTTAAACATACCACATAAACAGATAATCATTAATTTCTTATAATCATGATATTTGGCTGGGTGTGGTAGTAGATGCCTGTTGGAGCCTGAGGCAGGAGGATCATGAGTCTGAGGCCAGCACAGCAATACTCTTTTCTCGAGAAAAACAAGGACTGAGGATATAGTTCAGTGGTAGAGTACTTGCCTAGGAATGTACAGACTCTGGGTTCAATACCCAGCACTATCAAACAAAAAAATCTGCCTTTAAATTGAGCAAATTAAACAAAATGTATATTCAAATTTATAAACTACTCAGGTGCAACACTGGATATGAACTAAACAACAACAGAGGGAAGTACTAAAGAGTTTCATTCAGCTTAATATTGTTACAAATAATACTAACTTCATAGTATAAAACATTATCAGTTTTATATTGATGTCATAGACTTAGTTGGAAGTCAGATTATAAGGATAGAACTGTGAACTTTTTAAACAAAATTAGGAAAAGAACAATACCTACACACATAAAGCTAAATGGTTAGAAGACAGCAATAGTTACTGACCATCATCAAAAAACACACACATAAGATCTCTGTGCAAAAACAGTACTGTGGCAATTTAAACCAGCTCTAGGGCTGGTAGAATGGCTCAAATGGTACACCTCCTGCTTAGCAAGTGTGAGATCCTCAGTTTAAATCACTACGACCAAAAAAAGAAAAAGAAACCAGCTCCATTTCTCTTTTAGAGGTTTTTTAGGTTTTGCTGTGTTTGCATATTACTTAGGTCTTCCAATAATACAGATATAACGTGTGTGTGTGTGTGTGTGTGTGTGTGTGTGTGTGTGTGTGTAAGTACATATACACATAAATGTGACCAAAGCTGCTAACTTATTCTGAAGCACAATTTTCAAAATGACAGATCATCTGCTTTGCCACTGACTGGTAGATTAGATTCAGATTTAGCTTCTTCTACAGAATATGATTTCAAATGTGTTTGTCAGGTGTCTACACACCTGGTTCAGTCCTAACCAGGCTTCTTGAATCAGTGCCAAAAACAGAATACTACCACAGTTAGAATGTTATATGTACATATATACATACAGAGTCACAACTGAAGAAAATCGTTTAATGTTTTTACATTTTAATCTTCAACAGTTAGTATCATTTTGACAGTCAGTTACAATTTCAGTAAGAGGTTATTTACTTTGGAGTTATAACTAAACTACTTTTTAAAAAAATATGCTGTCTCAAGGCTTGTTTAGCAAAAGAACCTTGAAGATGAATACCTTTCGTAGTACAAGTTTCGTTAGGAGGCATTGCTAGCAGTCGGTCACCAGTCTGAATATAACCAGCTTCAATTTTACCAGTCACACAAAATCCAGATCCTTGATCTGCAAAACATACCAAACTCTTGTAGTTTATGTACCAATGTTATCTGATGATTACTACTGGCATATTTAGTCCTGCAGTTATAAAACCAATAATTCAATGAGTATTCTACTAAATATGGCATAACACATTCTAATTGTTTTCTTACAGATAAAATATTCATATTATAGGAAGCAGAGGTTCATTTCTTTTTCAAATATTTATGGAGTGATTACTGAATACTAGGTACACTATTAAACTTTGGGGGATAAGAGATATAAACAGAAATCAATACCTGTAAGAAATTTACACAAGTGAAGAGAAAGACAAAAACAATTACGTTGAACTGAGACAAATGCTACTTAAAATAAGCAGGAAAAGGTGCATCTAATAACTCATGATGGTCTCTGGGGGTGTAACTCAGGAGCAGAGCACTTGTGCAGCATATGCAAGTTCCTGGGTTCTATCCCCAGCACTAACACTAGATAAATAAATTAATTAATTAAATAATCCATGTTGGTTACAATGTACACTTTACCCAGGCATTCTGAAGGAGCAGGAATAGAAATTTAGCAGGTAGTTAGTGTATGGGTTGGGAAAGACTGAAGACTGTTCATCCAGGAAACTTCATGTGCAAAGCCAAAACTGAATGAGGGATGTGCTAAGAGCCATGCATTATTTGGGAGCAGGAAGAGGGGTGGGGTGGATATGAAATAATGAAGGAAAGGGAAGATGTGAGACAAGAGGTGGGCAAGGCAGAAATAATAAAGTGGCATCATAAATGACACTTAAGGTTTGACTTTTATCCGTCAGTAAAGTAATAGAAAGCCAATAAAGAATCGTGAACAGAGGAGTGACATGATGGCATTTCTGTGTTAAGAGTGGATGCTTGATGGAAATGCACAGGGTGAATTCAAATTTTGGGAATGAAGAATAACAAGTTTAGAGTAAAATGTAAGTGAAGGATAGTAGGAAAAGGGAGAGATCCAAGTTGGTGCATTGACTAGGAGACAGAAAATTAAGGAACATGATCCACTCTAGCACTGGCAAATTTCAAGTGTCTATGAAATATAGGCAGCAAAGCTGCATTCCAGAAGTGCCAATCATGCCACATTCCATGAGCACAGCACCCCAGGAGTCCACTCCTTAGGCATAAGTCCAGTAGCAGTAAGGTGTATATGTGTGGAGGGCAGGAGAGCCCTGGGTTGGAGATCAGATTTGGGAAGCATCTCTACCAGCATCAGAGGAATCGCCACCTTTAAGTAGGGTAGAAGTAAGATAGAATGGAAAGTATGTATCAACTCTGGCAAACAGGATGTTACTTGGTGACCTCAGCAGGACTGCACTGAGAGGAGCACAGTAGGCAAAACCCAGAAAGCAGCCTCAAGACAGAGTAAGAGGTGAGAATGTAGTCAGCAGACGTCAGTTAAAAGAAAGTAACTGCCCCTTGCATTTTAACTAGATAATAGGTATTTTGGAAACCATTTCCACATTCCCTCTACCACTAGAATACTGGACGTTAATAATGGTAATGATACACTTCTGTTTCATTCCATCATTTGCCCTCAAGGGGTTCAGATGGAGTAAACAGCACAGAAACAGTAGAGGGATGCCTTGGGGAATATGTGGGTGAGCATGTCAGTTATGAGCTTATTGCTCAGTTCCAATTCCACTTGTCATTGTCTACTCTGTGATGATGGAGATTTGGGGGAACTGACATCTTTACAGTATTGATTATTCCGATACAAATGTTATATCCTCTAATTTACTGAGATCTTTTATTCGATTTCCACTTGATGGTTTTCTAGACAGGATTTTATACACATCGAGTTAGATATGCTTAGGTATTTAACACAATACTTTCTCCAATAGGGTCTGAGCCTCTTCCTGTTTATCCTTCCTCAGCCCTAGGGTACCATATAGGGTTTCTTGATATCATATAGCTACTCTTTTATCAGTTAATAATTCTAGATATTAAATTTCACATTTTATCTATGAGTGATATTTATCTCCCACCTAGACTGTCTCAGATGAGTAGGAAATGGGCAAGTAAAGAGAAAGAATACCTAAACATGGAAACATGGGTTGACATAGCAGCAATACAGGTCCTAGGTTGTTGAGAGACAGTTAATGATCTAGTTTGGCTAGAGGATATGGAAACTGAAGGGATCTAATGGGAAAATAAAAACTATAAAGGATAAGATTTTCTTAGACCTGACAGGTGGAGTATGAGATGAAAAATGGTGAGCAAATTGAAGGGTTTTCTAGATAAGGGAGCTAAGTGATTAGAACTGTGCATTTTAAGATTAATTTGAGGGCTGAGGGTGTAGCTCAGTGGTAGAGCGCTTGCCTGGCATGCATGAGGGGCCCTGGGCCCCATCCCCAGCACAGCAAAAAAGAAAAAAAAAGTTAAGATTACTTTGTCACTGGTCTTTACATTGAAGTGGAAAAGTGAAAATGGGAGATCAGTACAGTAACTTAGTCCAGGAAAGGAAGACAGAAAAAAGGAAAGGAAGGAAGCCAGGGAGAAGACACTCTAAAGAGGCAGCACTTACCTTTGAAGACATCTGACACACATAATCTAAAAGGCTTGTCAATAGATCGCTGAGGAGACTTAAAAGAATCTGGAAGAAAACAGCAAAAGTAAGGTATAATTTAATAAGCGCAGTGGAGGGGTAGCACAGTGGTAGCTTAGCATGTGCAAGACCCTGCGTTCAATTCCTAGCACTTAAAAAAAAGTTTTCACTCACTCCAATGAATCCACCATTATAGCACTACTTCTATAAAATCATTATATTTTATAAATACTAATAAGTAGTAAATGACTGCTATTCATATAATACTTTGCATTTGTAAAATGTATTTCCCACGTTAGCTCACTTAATTTCAACCAGTAGAGCAGGCTTAAGTTTCACTAATTAAGATGAGGAAAACTGACTATTAGTTTAAATATTACACTGATTTCAAAACTGATAACCTACTTCCTCTAACTACAAATCCTATGCTTTCTCATACATATTGAAGTCTCTCATAAAGAACACCAAGTAATTCTTAGTATCGCGTTTATAATGCATGCAAATTAGAATGGCCACATACTTACCAATGTGTTCTAATAAGCATACACCTTTATACCACTCTGTGAGTTCACTTGACTGCGACCTTGTGATTAGATTTTCACCACTGAGACCACTTGTAGGGATAAAAGCTACATCACTCTCCTATTAAAAAAATTGAATATATGAAACTCAGTATAACACTGTTTAAACAAAAAGTTAATATTTATCATTACCATAACTGCAACAAGTTTGCAAAAGTAACAACATACTTTTACAAACAGAAATCTCAGAACTACAGCTCTGAGGTTATCCAATTCAATACTTTCCCATTTTCTTAAGTAATTAATTAATTTATTTATTTCTTTTGCAGTGCTGGGGTTTGAACTCAGGATTTCATGCTTGCAAAGCAGGCACTCTGCTCCTTGAATCACACCCCCAATCCATCAGTTTTTTTGACTTTGTGGGAAACTTGCATAATGACTCCAAAATACTCAAGCATTTTTACCTGGTAATACAGGCATATTACAGATTTTTGCTGGAGAAATTATTTTCTACCAACTGTTCTGTGACCTCCCTAAACTCACACTATCTAGTACAACAGATGTGTGTAGGGGGTGGGGAGACTTTTACTAATATAAAATCCAAGCCAAATATTCAACATATGTAATTTTCTAAAGCGAAGTAATCCAAAGAATATATTCCGTACAAATATCAAGAGGAAATAAAAAGCAAAAAGTGTTAATCATACTTAAGACAAGAATATTAATATACTAGTTTTTTCCTCATATCAGTAAAATGACTTAGAAAAATAACCAAATAAATTTAAAATTATCATACCTTAAAACCTGCTTGCTTAAGAAAGTGCCCAAGTTTTCCAGTAATCTCTTGAAATCTTTCTTGCTGCCAGTTAACCTGATAAAGATCCAATTTATATTTAGAATTACACTTGAAACATGAAATATAAAATTTAAACCTCTGCAATATAATTAAGACTATGTTAAATATAAGTATGAAATCTATTAACAATTAAAACTCAGAGAATATAAGCTCTTACCATTAATATGGCCTAAAATTAATTTTTCCTAAAACAAAAAGTCTACAATCACTAACACATCCAGAACTTTTTATATATGCTAAAAGTAATTTCAAATTTGGGGAGAAAAGTGAGTAATTTATTAAAGTTTGTATCAACTGTTGGAATAAAATAATTGAAACCTACCACAGCCAAACAGACTAAGAAGATATATGTAATATTTGGGTTTCAATGTACTAATGTCTGAAATTTATGTGAAAACACATATCAAATAAGACGGATTAATGACTGATAAAAATGTAGATACACGGAGAAAAATGTGATCAAGGAAGTAGTAGAGTCTTGAGTATTAGGCACAAATATGGGTGTTTACTATAAAATTTTTTCAACTTTCCTCTACATTTAAATTTTTCATATTAAAATGCTAGGGAAAAAGTTAAATTTATATATAATAAGGATACTATAAAAGAACTAACAGAAAATATAGGTAAAAAGAAAACCTAAACACAAAAAAAGAAATATTTATATATCTAAATATATATCCAAATAAAAAATAATCAAGTTATAGAAACAATTTCTAAAGGAAAGACATATTTTAGTATTATTAATATTCATAGAACAATGCAATTTTTAAAAAAGAAAGATCATGGGGTTTTTTTGCTTTTTTTTTTTTTTTTTTTTTTTTTTTTTGGTGGTACTAGGGGCTGAATTCAGGGTTTCATGCTTGCTAGGTGAGCACTCTACCGTTTGACCCATGTGCCCAGTCTAGGAAGATTACATTTTACATGTCAAATTAAAAAATAATTTTTAATAACAGTCTTGATAGGAGTTTGGGAAAGTGCCTAGAGTAATAAACAGAACACTTTCAAAGGCATTTGGATCACGTTCAGCAAGTCTTATAAGATACATGCCTTTAGGCCCAGAAATTTCCACAGAACAAAGCATTTCTAAATACATACACACATACACGTGAACAAGTAGAAATTTTCAAAAGTGGGGGACTGTTTGGGATAAATCATATCACTAAAACAGACTAGAATAAAGCCATAAAAATCTTTGGAAACAAGAATATTGTGAAGAAAAAGATTCTTATCTATAAAAATAAATTGTATGGATGTACAAAATGAGATAGAGTTATAATATAAATGTACATTATTTTGCACTTAAAAATAATTTTTAAGCTTTTAAGTTTTGAAATAAGTTTTTTTGCTTAAAATTACTAATATTAAGTAAAATTTATTTAACATATGGATAGCAAATTTATCTCTAAAAATACATCAACTTAAGTAACAAAATATACACATATACTATGTGGCAAAATAATATCTTAATCAGCACATTACATACCTGATCCATCTTATTGACTGCAACTGCAAGCTGTGTCACTCCAAGAGATCGGACCAGAAGGCCATGCTCTCGTGTTTGTCCACCAGTCTCAAACCCAGCTTCAAACTCTCCCCTGCTGGCATCCACAACTAAAACAGCTACGTCTGCCTGAGGGGGCAAAAAAAATCAAAACTGGAAATAATGCCACACTACTTTAATTCAAAGGACAGATAACTATTTGGTTTAAACACCAAAGCAACTGAAAAAAAAAAAAAGAATCCCAGATGGATTAAAGAGTTTGACTAAAAAATATATACTAGTACATACTCACATGACACCAAAAAATAAAGTCTTAAAGAACAATAAGAAAGTCCATACCTGATTACATAACAATTAAAATATCTAGGCAAAGGGGGAAAATGTGTAATAAAATTAAAACGTAAAGAAAGAGGGACAAACATTCTCAGCATCTAAAGTAAGAGCAATGTAGTCTTTACCAAAAAAAGAAAAAAGAAGAAAAATTAAAAGTCATAGCTCCATAGAATGCTAATTAAGATACAAACAAGCAATTTACTAAATATAAAGGACCAGCCATGAAAAAATTCAATTTATTAGAATCAAAAAGAAAAAGAAAAAGGAAATTAAAAAACACTAACATACTCCCCTGTTCTGTTTTTATAAGTTGATGTGTTAAAGATTTAAAAGACTTTTTTTTTTTTTTAAATACTATAAGCAATGGGCTGAGCACTCTCATACACTTACAGGACTAAGTCCACAATCTTCTTGAGGACATTTTTACAGTAACCCTATAATTATTCACATTTTGTTTCCCATGAATTCCACCTCTAGGAATTTATCCTAGAGAAATAATTATTATTCTACAAAGAAATTAATCAGAATACCATTGATGATACAAACTTACAAATAAATGAATTATCAAAAGACACCACGTTCAACCTCTACAGCTATTGAAAAAGCTTGTACAACAAATTACACAAATTTCTCTCACCTTCATGAACCATTTTGTGAATCAGAAAGACATTTCTCCTCTCATACAGGAGCAAGCTTTTTTCTCTCACTCCTGGTTATTACTGAACCTAACTGGGGCAAACTTGGGGCAACTGGAGATTTGGAAAAGATATAGGATAGACAGACAGACAGAAAGTAGGGTCAGGTGTGTTGGGCACTCTGGTGGAGATGCACAACCCTCATTGCTTCTTTTCTCTACGTTTATTCTTTAAGGCCTTACTCCTTTACAGTTCTTTAAAACCTTGCTTCTAAAGACTTCTTTCAAACCTTGCTTCAAATCTCTTTCCTTAGACTCACCCTGTCCCATGTTTCCTCTTAGCTGTTCTTTAGCATAATCTCTCAAAGACTTTGCCCCCAGAGTTGCACTGTCTCTTTAGCTTTCTTAAAGCCTGGATGCTCAGACTTGCAAACAGCTGCGCCTAAAATCCGCATGTGCATAACTCTTAAAGTCTGGATCCTTAGACTTGCACTATCCCATGTTCTTTCTAACTTTTCTTTAGCTTAGCTTTTCTAAAGCCTATGTGTAAAGTTCTCAGTGCAGACTTGCACTGTCCCATGTTCTCTCTTTAGCTTTCTTAGTCTCAGCCCTCAGGCTTGCTGGCAATTAATTCCCCTTTAGCAATTCTTTTCCCTTCAGCAATTCTTTTCCCTTCCAAAAGCCTCCCACATCAAAAAGCCAAAAGCCCAAACACCTTTTCCATCAAAAACCCAAAAAGCAAAAGCCTTGCATCCTCCTTCAGCAAGTGTTTTATAGCCAGTGGTAAACAGGGTGGAGCATCAGTTCTCCCGGAAGAGCGTGACATTGTAACAAAGACGTTACAACTTAGGCGAACCAGCTGTCTTCTGTGGCTAGGGCTGTGCCTACCTCAGCCTACAGATAAAAGCTGTTGAGCTGCATCTCGCCTTCCTTATACCCAGTTCTCATAGTCTTCTCATAGTCCGTTCTCTACATCATACTTAAATAACATGCCAAAAACATAGGAAGAAAAAAAGCTAATGTTTAGTTAGCTTGTTTTCCTTGTTAGCCTCATTGAAATGAGTTTTGCATGTTCCCCGTTTTTTTGTGTGTGTTGATGGTTCTTTATGTGATTCTACTTGCATCTGGTGGATCAGACTATACAACTTTGCAATAGTTTGTGCAACCATACATGTTCCTCCATGTCCATTCCTATCAAGTATTTCTGTCAAGGCACTGTCAGGACATTTGCAAAAGAATGTTCATGTTCCCTTTCACAGTACATACCTCTTCTCAAAAAACATCTGCTTTTCTAACGGGATGTAGTAGCACACAGCTGTAATCCCAGCTACTCAGGAGAGAGAGACAGGAGGACCAAGAGTTCAAGGCTCACCTGGGCAATGTTAGTAAGATGCTATATCAAAAACAAAATGCAAGCGAAGGAGTTCAGGTGTGGCACAAGTGGCTGAGCACTTGCCCAGCAGATGTGAAGCACAGGTCACAATGACTAAATGCCATTGCATTTCTGTCCTTAGCTATCTCAGACTGAGATAGTTCTCTGATATTCCATCCACATCATTAAGTGCTCCAGCCTCCTGGTCAGAACACAGTTCACAACAGCTTATGTCTCTGTTGCTTCCTCAATGACAGTGTATTTGTTCTACTTAGTTTGTAAAGAATTTCACATACATGATCTCATATGAAATGGTCGCAAAATAAGTAAAGATACTATGCTCTAGCAGAACTTTATGATTTGAATTACAAGCAGCATCTGTATGCTTTGTCTTGTGGGGCAATCTGCAATATTCTTTTTCTTCTTACTCCCAAAAATTCCTTCTGCTTTAATTCTACTCTGAAATGCAGCATTTATTTTTAATCCTTCATGACTTGAGGTGCTGTACTCTAGTTTCAGTAAGATCCAGTTTTTTTGATCAAAGATTCTTAGTGAACAGTATAAACAGGAGCAATTTGAACACTGGCTTCTTCACTCATATTGCAGTCACTAACAGGTCTCATACTTCAGGCAAGTTGCCAATTTTCTCTAGGTTATTAATTCACTTACTTCAAAGAAACAGCAAGCGACTGTGGGGGAAGGAGTAGTTTATATAAAGCACGCATCTCTGAACTTGCAAATCCCATGCTTGATAATAGTAATCTCTTTCTCATCAGGTTTTCTAATAACTACAGAATTTGCCTTCTTAGGTTAAAATGCAAAATTCATTGAAATGGTATTAAGACAACTAATGCTGTAAGTGTTCCACCTAGTCCTCTTTCCTTTTAATCTCCAAAAAATTGCTAGGCAATTTATCTGGCTTTTGGGAGCTCAAAGGTCTATACATTTTCAATACAATGGAATTTTTAGCAATTCAACTATATAATCTCTAAAATATTCTCCTATCCTGATTCCATATGGAGTTTGGAATAAGTGGTCTTTATGACAACTCTGGACTTCCAGGTTCTAGAATTCAAAACCATTTAATTATAACTGATTTTTTTTTCTCACATTTGTCTCTTCCATTAAGCTATGAAAATGTGCTCTGTATGAAATGTGCTCTGTAGTTACTGCATCCCACACTGCCTCCCAGAGTACGTGGCACATAGCAGACATTCAGTAAGTATTCACTGAGTGAAAATTAGAAAAAGAGAGGGAGGCAGGGAGGGAGAAGTTCATAGAAAGAAAGAAAGGAGGAAATTTATACTGTATCCTTTGATAAATGCAATGAGGATAATATACTCCTCATAGGCATATTATGGAGATAGGTATTAAAATAGGGGAAATATAAAATAAAAAAAATAAGGGAAATAAAAAGTAGGTATTAAAATAGAGTTCTTATAAGTGTTATAGTATACTGAATGCATACTTAACACCTAGCATAGTGTCTTGCCAATATTAGGTACTAAGTCAATAGTGGTCAATTATCATATTTCAATCTTTTATAACATTTGGTCCATGAAATCTTAATATGCTAAATTATACATTAGCTTTCTAAAATGGAATCAAATTAATTTCTTATTTATCTTTGAATATGTTCTAATCTATTCGTATAATAGCCCTTTTAGGTTGACAAATGCTCCTATTTCCCATTACCTTTCAATGGGTGGAAACCTGAAAGTGGTAATGTGCTTAAAGTTATTGACATAGCCAAATTTTTTAACTCTTCTCATGTTTTCCAATAATCATCCCTTATGAAAGAAATCAATACCCTATATATGCAGAGCTATTTTCATTGTCGTAATTACTTAAAGTAATACATCCTTGATATTTTTTCAGTATCCTTATTAAGAATCATGTAAGTTTACAAATTGCAATTACTTCTCAATCCTTAAAGAAAGTAAGTAAAACCTGAACTGCCCTCAGTATAGGAGGCAGTTTCAGTTGCCACACCAGTGAGGACTGAGAGCTGTCCATGTGTTAGCGAGTTTCCCAATCCTTACAGGTGAGAAATGGTGGTTGTAGGCCTCTAATTTGCATTTCTTTCTTTTATTAATGACCAAACGTTAACAACAATTTTTAAAAATAAATAAATGGAGCATGAATCCCAAGTTTATTATTTCTGCATAAATTAGGTCTTTTAAAAATATAGGACTTCAATATAGAGTAATAAGGCAGACCTTGAAATAGTCACTTCATCTTGGTAATAAATTAAATATAAGGCTATCCTTAAAGTGCTTTACCATTATTTTTAAACAACAAAAAATTCATAGCTTTTAAACATTTGTTTGTTTGGTTTTTGGCAGTACTGAGCTTTGAACTCCAAACTTCTGGCTTGCTAGGCAAGCTCTACCACTTGAGCCACACCCCCAGCCCTTTATTGCTCTGGTAATTTCTGAGCTAGGGTCTTATCTTCTGCCCAGGCCAGGCTGGACTATGATCCTCTTATTTTGCACTTTCATGGTAGCTGGGATGATGACAGGTGCATGCCACTGCACCCAGCTTTTTCTGTTGAGATGAGGTCTCAAAAACTTTTTTGCCTGGGCTGACCTAGAATCACTATCCTCCCATCTCAGCCTCCCAAAGTAGCTAGAATTACAGGAATGAGCTAAAGTCCTAGAATTAAAACCTCAGCATCAAGAAATTTATGTCAAATCAGGGCTCTCTTTCTCTATATATACATATTTAAGGAAATATCTGGTACCTGGGCTGCTCCTGTAATCATATTTGGAATGAAATCCTTATGGCCTGGAGCATCCATTAATGTAATAACTTTGGTTGTAGTTTCAAACTTTGTCATACCAACATCCATTGTTACTCCCCTTTAAAAAAAAAACAAAATGGTTAGAATGTACTATGTAAACAGACAGTGATATGGGTTAAATTATTTAGTAACAGGCTAAATGACAATGTAAATTCTTTAGCAATAATGGGAACTTTATTATATATTTATTTTTAATAATTAAGCTATCACAATTGGTGCTAGAACGTCTACTATAATAGAATTACAACTGTATGGATTTAAAACATTGTCGATGCAGCAAGAACTCAATCAAAATGATAAATACATATCATTTCCTCAATTTTTTGTAAGAAAGAGTGTAAACTGTAAACAAATAAAGATATACTGAGACTCTAGATGGAAGAAAAATTATGCTGCACATGAAAAAAGGATTAAATGAAAAATGATCACAACCAAAAGGTAGTTTTCCTCATGTTCCATGTTTATGCCTCATTAACTACAGAAATAAATTACAAAACTTTCACTTGCAAAGTTGGTCAGTGTGTTACATTTAGAAAACAGAAGATGTCAGAAGTATCCAACTGTTTAAAAAAAAAAAAAAAAAACAGACAGGGCTGGGCACTGGTGGCTGTACCTAAAATCCTAACTACTTGAGAGGCTGAGACTGGGAGGATGTAGGTTCATAAGACCCCATCTCTAAAAAGTAACCAGAGTAAAATGAACTGAAAGTGTGACTCAAGCAGCAGAGTGCCTGCTTTGCAAGCACAAAGCCCTGAGTTCAAACCCAAGTGAATGAGTGAATGAATGAATAAATAAATCAATGAATAAACTAAAAGAGATAAACAGAAGCTTGCTTCATACTTCATTTCATCCTTCTTGGAGACCAACACAGTACCTTTTTTCAGACACAAAAAGGAACACTCAGATTACAATAAAGCCCAAGAAAGGTCTACAAGAACACTGTCATTCTAGACCTCGGGAATTTAAAAGGTCACATCACATGGGAAACAAACTAGGTTTGCCTCAGGATCACTTAAAGTAATAAATACGAGTCTTAACAATTAGAATGATAAACTAGTTTTACACTAGCAGTAAGATAGCTGTGGGTCTCCTCAGTCAAGCCATTTAAGTTTAATTTGAAGCCATAGCCATTTCAGTACATGAAAGGGACATTTAATTCACTTTAATAATCTCCAACCATAGGCACCTTCAGAATAGTGCAGGTCAAAGACTTATTCTGAGCTCCTCCCCAGACCATTTAATTCAACTGTATTTTTTTGATTCAGCTCTGGTGTGGAACTGTAACCTTAAGGATATTAGAGTGTCACCCAGTTTATTAATTTCTGTTCAACATCTAGGAAGAACAGAAGATTTACAAATATTTGATATGGTGAGGGTAAGCAACATGTTATTTTGTTGAATGCTATTTAGGAACATATAGTGAGATGAGCTAAAACTTCTACTACATATCTAGAAGCTTCTGCTATGTACAGAATAATAGTCTGATAATTATACCAGGGTGAGCAATAGAGAACTAGCAGCAAAATAAAATAAAAATGACAACCAATCAGCAGACATAGTATCCAAAAAATTAAAATGACTGATCATTATAGGAACAAATAGGTTATTAGCTCACTTGTCAGTAAGTAAATTTAAGCAAGACATTCTAATTTAGATTACATTCTTCTCAAACTCTTTATCTACTAGATGACACAAAGAAAACTAAAAGGACATATTCTTTAATAATCTGCTTGTTAAGTGAATAGGTGGAAATTATTTAGTCTTCTAATGTTCATATCATATACAGTTTCAATACACAGTTCCACTGTTTTCCAAAATATGGCAAGTATCCAGCTAATTTTTCTTAGTATGGTAGAAAACAGGTTTGCAATATGATAAAGTTAAAAAGACACAAGGAAATCTAAGGCCACTGATAGAAATTCCTGCTTATTGGAAGAGCTAAGGAATATTGTACCTGATTTACTGAGAATTGCCTTATATATTATGATGTACACTAAGACTGCAAAAAAAATAACTTACACAAAAAAGCATGAAAATTCAGATAGATTCTCTAATCATATTCAGATTAAAAAAGGCATCAGGGAACACGATTTAATCTCTTTGTTAATTCAGAAGGACTTTCACAGGACTTCACAGGTGTTAAGTCCTTATTTTGACACAATTGGTGTATCTGTCATTTCACTTTATTAAGGTGTCCTTTGCTCTCCCATCCCTAAGATGATGATATCACCACTCTAAAGACTTGGCAGAGTGGCTCAAGTGCTAAAAGTGCTGCCTAGCAAGCAACCTGAGTTCAAACTTCAGTACCTCCAAAAAGGAAGGGAGGAAGGGAGGAAGGGAGGAAAGGAGGAAGGGGGGGGGGAAGAGGAGAGGGAGCGGGAGAAGGAGAGAGAGAAAGAGAGAAAAAAAGAAAAGGAAAGAAAGAGAGAGAAAGAGAAAGAGAGAAAAAAAGAAAAGGAAAGAAAGAGAGAAAAAGAAAGAAAGAAAGGTTGTTCTTTAGTCAGAGATATATGAATATCTAGATTCTCCTGCTAGAAACCCTCCACAGTTAGCATTAAACACCAAAACAGACAGAGGAGGAATAAATGACTAGATTCTATCAATATGGTAAGATACAGGTTTAATTCTTTCTTTTTTTTGACTCTTTTATAAAGTATAAAAATGAATTAAGTCTAGTATTCTGGATTCACTGGTCATTCTGAATCTAGATAGAAAAAAATCTATTACAGTTACCTTTCCTTTAAAACCTGATAGGAAGACTCTCACTCATAAGCCACATCTGTCATCCCAGCACTCCAGAGGCTGAGGCAGAAGTATCTCAAGACCATATTGGGCTACATAGCGAGACTGCTTTAAAAAAATCAAAAACAGTAACAAAAAAATCTTACTCATAACCTTTAACTCAAAATCAAGGCAATTTGACACACTCTTAAGGGCAATGATAACCGAAACTCCTCCCAATGAAGCTTTAGGGTACTTCTGCTTCTTTCTGTGTGGTGTTTTCATTTTGTTTTTGATAAACATTCTTTTCATTTATCCTCACAAAATTTAAAAGAGGAAAAAAGTATGTAATTACAATTAGCAAAACAATAAAAATATTTCCTTGATAATTAAAAGCTAGTCTCTAAAGCATTTCATGTTATTTTTACATATTCAATACATATTACATGCTTATTATAAAGGACTGTCATTTCAAACTGAAAATTGAAATATAGACTACCTTTCTCTTTCTTCACCAGTCTCATCCAAGACCCATGCATATGCAAATGAAGCTTTCCCAGCCTTTTTGGACTCCTGCTCATATTTATGCATAGTTCTTTTGTTTACATTACCCAGAAGGTAAAGCAGGTGGCCCATGAGAGTACTTTTCCCAGCATCAACATGACCTAAGGAAAATTGAGTCAGGATTAATACTAGGTTCATTTCCAGACGTGGTTCACAAAGAGGCACTTTGTGAATGTATAATTCAGTAGTTCAGGTCAGTGTTTATAAAATGACAGTTAAAATATCTAAACAGAAAATAAAATATACCTCTTCAGAGGGGTAAAATTTCCTTTATTTTTGAAATACATGCTATTTTCAAAATGTTCACAAAATGAGTATACCACAAACCAGATCTAATGACCTTGGTAACTTGGCATCGTTCACCCAAGGTGTCCTAGAAAGCATTATGATGCAATGCCCCCTTGCTTTATGTCTATTACGCCCACATAGGAACTCAGTTTCCATGCTGCCCCTAGAAGCTGTCAGGCTAAGGCAGACTGACCGAAGCTTCCCAGGACACACAGCTTACCAATGACCACTAGGTTGAGGAGCTGCTTCCCGCCTTGCCGCCTCTCCAATTCCGCTTTTACATCTATCTGCTGTCTCAACTTGCCAGACCTTTTCAGTGGTGTTGGAGTGGAACCTGGTTCTTCTGACACTTGAATGGAGTGAGGAGGAATAGCTGATTTAGAAATGGTTTCAAGAACATCAGAAGAAACAATGCTGGTATCTTCACCAAGAGGTCCTTTTTGAGGTGTGTGGAAACTATGACTATTTTCTTCAGAAGTTATCCTACAGAAAGCAGACAGGAAAGAATTGTTTAAAAGAAACGCAAGTGATGATCTATAGTGTCAGAAGGGCAGAGAATGTCTCCTCATAACCCTTTACTCTCCTAGCCAAAAATGATCTCTGCTAAGTGGCTACCACCTACTATAATAGAAATGATAAGCAGCCAGACCAATCCACACAAACACAGGCTTGAGTACCCACAAAAAAAACTACCAAAAATTAAAATAAAGCCAGACATGGTGGTGCACAACTGAAAACCCAACACTAAGGAGGCTTAGGCAGGAGGATCATGAATTTGAGGCCATCCAGAGCTACATAGACAGATTCTGTATCAAGAAAAAAAAAAAAACTAAGATAAAAATATATCTTGTAAATTAAGTCCAAAGCCCATAATAATTTCAAAGCCAAAGTAAGTTCAAAGTCCAAGTCCACAGCTTTGGCCATGTAACCAATTCTATCAAAATGGATAGCATAAAGAAGATGTTTTTTAAAAAATCATACCAATGTGTTACTGGAGATAAATAACTCAGTATAAAAATTCATTTTACCACAAACAACCTTTGAACAGCACAGACTATGATCTTTTTTGCTCAACTACTAATCTTAAGTGAAATATCTCTAAATATCTACAGTTTCTTTATATTTTTGACAATACAGCCTTAATTTATTATCAACAGGTTTGATTTACTAAAAACTACAACATATCCTAGGCAGTGATGTTGAAAAGAACAAAAAGATATAGAAATGAAATAATTACCTACCATTCCCAAAGGCTATAATTGAGTGAGAGCCTCAGATATAAAGTGGAAACAAGACCACCTCATTTAACTCATCCTCTCTGTGACAATGACAGTGACTCCAAAAGTACTCACTGATCTTAGTGCTCCATGAGCTCTGTGACTACACTGCTAGCCTCATATGGCTATACAGAATGTGACCTAATCAAGCAGATTAGACTCTGCCTTGCGTTACCTTTAACAACTACAAACAAACAGAATTAGGACAAAAAAAGCAGGATAAACTGCGAGTTCTTAAGAATAAAGTCAACTACATAGAACTTAACATAAAGTTGGCAGAAAGGAACTGCAAACACCAATCATCTAAGATTGAAGTGCAGTGGAGATGTGTAAAGAGAGTACATCTATTTCCTTCTTGCCCATTGCTACAAAAATTCAGATCAGTTTTCCCTCTCAGGGCAGCTTTATATTTATGCTCAACATTAACTTTTCACATTGGTACACATTAGTTATATTTACAATTCCCATTAAAAACCTTATATCCACTCCCATTTTAAGGGCTACCTGAAATAGGAAGGGCTTCAGAAAACACAGGTCTGAATTGACCATTTCATTTACAACTCACTTTTAGTTTAATATTCTCTTTGAAGCAAAGCTTCAAAAAGTTGAAAATTAACTCACTAAAACTGTATAGTGTTAGATAAAAGTGACCAAAGTAATTATAAAGCATCCTTAGGAACATCTATACTTAGTAAAAAGAAAAAAAAAAAAAAACTTCTGCATATCATGAAATAAAAGCCAAACTTTTAAGAATTGAAAAATCTCCACAATAAGGCCTACACATGTTCATCCTTGGTTCAGGCCTATAATTACTGACTGGAATGAATAAAAGAATAACTTGGTTACATTTTTTTTTTCAGATGATATCTGGTATAATTTTGTAACCTTATCAAATATAATGACTAGTTTCATCGTTTTCTAAAACAACCTTTCCAAAAGTAGGACTATTCATACATAAATCTAGAGACTTAACTTTCCTCTTGAGACCTGAGAGGTTTAAGTATTCAGTATCTGTTCTATATGTAAAGTTCTAAATATTTTACTTATAATGTTCTCTAGAGATATATTTGCTATTTTTAATATTAATGAAATAAGTCTGTTGCTTCAGTTCCTTTCTAAAAATGCATTATTCTTTTTTTAAAAAAGATACTTATTGGTAGAAAGAGATCTTCAGTGCATACTTTTGTGTTTATGTGAATAAAATTCTACATTCTTTTGAAAGGGTTTTTTCTTTTATTTGGAGGTTTTGGATTCTAAGCACACTTAACACATTATCTACCATTTGATCTATGCCCCTAGCCCTTTTTACTTTGTTATTTTGAGGTAGGGGCTTGCTAACTTTGGCCAGGCTGACCTAGAACTCATGCTTTTCCTGCCTCCACATCCTAAGTAGCTGAGATTATAAGCGTGCACCACCATGTCCAGCTTGAATTTGATTCCTGATAGATTTTTTTCTTAAGATTGCAAAACCAGTTTTGAGAAACCATACATATTATATACCTGATTTAATCCAAAGAATTATTTGAACTTTTAAGTCACAAAAAGGCAGTACTCAAGCAATCTACATGTTCTAATTTTTTCACATTCCATTTATGAAGAAATATTTGTTCAGTATTATATGCATATTCAGTATTATGTATTATATGCATGTACAAATTTTCTTTGAGAAAATTTAGAGAGTCTCACTATATAGCTTTCAACCTGAGCCTCTTGAGTGCTGGATGACAGGTCTACAACTAGTATTATACATTGCCTACTGTCTGTTAAGCATCTCAGAGACATTTCAATAACCTGTTTCAAAAAATTGTATTTTAATTGACTTTTTCTCAGAGATATTATCATACACAGTATTAGCACAAAAGCTTAAATAAGAACGAAGTACCTAAAATATATTTAGCAAACATTGAGCCAAACACGCTCTCAAAGGCTTAAACCCCAATGTCTAAGCCTAGTGCTAAGCCCAAAAGCCAGACATGGTGGTGCACAGCTGTCTCAAAAAAAAAAAAGCACAAAAGTGCTTAGAAACTAGATAAAGTACTTAGATAAAATTACCAAATTAAAACATTCTAAAGGCTGCCTGGTTCTAGCAATATTAACTATTCTTTTTTTTTCTTTTTTTAAATTATCATATTATTATTGTACTGGGGGTACACTGTGACTTTTACAAAAGTAATATGAACTATTCTGTACTTTTTTTAAGACACCATTGGGAATCAAACTACATAGAAACATACAATATGGAAATCTTGACTCAAAGGTGTTTCATTATGTTTCTGTATGCTTTCTTGAGACAAAACCAGAACAGCCTAAGTATTTATCCCTATTGCAAGTCTCAAAATGAAAGCATAGCTTGGCTGCCTTGAGCGCTATTACACATTGCTCAGTAGCTCAATGTCTGATGACTTCTCCCATAGACCACATCAAAATGCTACTTGTTTGTGTTTGTTTTTTACACAATTCCAACCCTATTTTTAAAATAATATATATTTCTCAAAGGACTCTGATCAATAAATATTTAAAATGACTACTGTGTGAAAAGAATGGAATGATGAATATCAATGATCCTTGTCAACATGAAGCACACAGTCTTATAAAACTATGAAAGGCCTGCATTGCATTTACAAGGGTAGGCTTTGAGGACGTATTTGCTTGCACTGAATATATTTCTTGATCATTTGGTCCATTATTTTTACAATTACATGTTTAGAGACTAGGCATTTACTTTTAACATGGTCCATTACTTTGTGCCCATTTACATGTTGCTTTCTAAGACTTCAGGCACCTCCTTCAATAAGACTGTAAAGTTCTGCAGGTATGGTGAGACAAGTTTGTAATCCCACCACTTGGGAGGCAGAAGCAAAATATTCAAGAGTTCCAGACTAGCCAGGGCTACAAAGTGAGTTGAAGGCTACAAAGCAAGACCCTGTCTCAAAACAAACAGACAAACAAACAATTGTAAATTTCTTAGAGCAAGAATTGCATATTCTATTTATTTCCCTCTTAATGGAAATACTCCCATAATAGGATTCAAATGAACTCAAAACCTTAAGGATAAGAAGGGTACTTATGTCAACTCAACCCTAATTAAGAAAGAAAAAGATAGACATTAAGCTTTTATCACTTAATTACAATTTGAAATTATTTCATCAGGTTAAAGTTACTCAAGATAAAAATAAACTTTTTTTCATCCAATCATTGAATTAGTATATATTGACTACTTACTATGTCTTAAATAGGGAGTCTTTTCCTTCACTGAATTTGAAATCAAGTGATTAAGGTCTTTTATAAGAGCCAAAAATTGAACTTGGTGACCACTAAAATTCTTCCCTATCTAAACTCACAATGATCTCATTAAATTTAAAGAATGTTGCAAAGGAGAAATGAAATTTTTGTGGTACTGGGATTTGACATCTGGGTTTCGCTCTTGCCAGGCAGGCAAGGCTCTCTCTTTTCTCCAGGGTGGCCTGGCCTGTGATCCTCCTGTTTATGCTTCCCATGGTAGCTGGATGACTGGCATGTCACTACACCCAGCTTTTTCTGTTGAGACTAGGTCTCAAGTACTTTTTGCCTGGGCTGCCCTGGTATTGCAATTCTCCAGATTTCAGCCTCCTGTATAGCTGGTATGGTAAGCACACACCACTGTACCCTGCTAAGGAGTAAGATAGGTCTGGAGAACTTTTTGCCAGGAGTAACTAGGATTACAGGCATGAGCCACCAGCACCCAGAATTAGGGAACAAAAAATTTCAAAGATTCTAAAGAGGTTTAAAATTAGTATTTTCTAACAGTGCATTTGAGACTTAAGCAACTCACTTCCCTTGTCTCTAAAAACTCCTAAGAGAATTCTAAGCACCATTTTTGAAAAAAAAAAAAATAAAAACTAAGTACTACTAATTTATGATGTATTCCCATTTTTCTCTAGGTATGCTTAATTTTATTTATCATTGCTACAATAATCCATTTTATTCAATATGAGAATCTAAAAGCATTAAATATTTTAGTTATTAAAAATTTAGTGACTCCATGTAACTCCCAAATGCTGCTTACCTATGCCACCTAGTGGTATGAGAATTCTCTAGCTCACAATGCTAGATTTCATAAAAATCAGTTTTTTTATGTTGAAGTAGCTACAGATTTTTTATGCAAGGAAACTGACAGTGAAATTAACTAAGACACACAGATAAGGCTAAAATAAAGACTAATTTCTCATCTCCTTCTCTTTGTACTATGTTATACTGAGAATAAACTAATAGGAGACAATACTGACCTCCCAAAAGCGGGGAGCAAGACTTAAAATCTTACCCAGGCACTTCAAATCCCATAGTTTGCTTCTTTCCAGATACAGTCATTTTAGCAATTTTTGGCACAAGTTCAGATTCACTTCGAGATGACTGAGATCCTACTGATTTTCCTAATGAAAGAATAAAATGTAAAAGGTGAATTAGAGTTAATATCTGGAAATAAATTACATATTACATAAATTATACACTATGTTAATTTGCAAATAATTTATGCCTTTATAAACATATCTTTTCTCTAAACAAATTTAATGAGATCTAAATGCTGAAAAAAATTCTATTACCCTATTCTGGGAAATCCCCTATTGTCAGGACTCTCCTGTGTTTAACCTCTACCAAATCTCTTCCTAATTTTGAACTGACTGTTAAGTTTCAGTATTAAGAGGTCACAAGGTGGTTTCTGCACAGAGCCTTATTCTGACATTATACCTAGACCCTCTACTTACCTCCCCTACCACACCCTTTCACAATACTAAAATTGTTTGGTCAGTTAGCAGATGGCAAAACTATTTTTAATTCTGTGAGATTTATAAACTCATGAACAAGTTGAGAATCTGCTAATTTTGCTGGAACACTGCATGCATTTTACTTGCAGACAACACTAGACTTAGTATGATAGCTGATGTCTACAAAGAATATGAGAAAAGAGGTCAATGTAGAAAAAACTTAATTAAAAACATGAATAAATTATGAGCTAATCAAAAGTAAGACTTCTGCATTTGATCCTTATATGTGGAACTCACTAATTTTTAAAAATGTATCTTCATAATTTTTAAAAGGAATACCAACAGAATTATATATACAAAAAACTATAGAAAATGCATTGCTACACCAGTAAATAAACACATGGAAAATACTGAATAAATCAGGAAAGATAAATTCGTGTATTCATGTACAGAATTCATTCAAATGTTTACTGTTTACCCACTCTATGCCAGGTACTATGCTAAACATACAGTGGTGACCAAGAGCAGATAAAATGCTTGTGCTCAGAGAGCTTACAGACCAATGGGGAAAACACTAGTGTTACAAAGAATTCCTAAGATCTGATGGCAGGGTACATGAATCAGTTTGTCTAGGAAAGTGAGAACTGGAGGTAAGATATGAAAAACAAAGTAGAAATCTGCATGGAAAGGAAGGGCATTCCAAACACATAAGGCCCTGGCGATGAAGGGAGCTAATTAAAGGTATAGAAGTGGACAGGGCCAGACATGCAGGACCTCTGGGCCACACCAAACATGCTAATATTTGTTCTGCCCAAATGGATACCACACCACCACCAAAATGAGATAAGCCAGTGGAAAGAGGGAAAAAAGAAAAGAGAGGGAGGAAAAAGGGACATCTGAAAACAACCAGTTGGGGTGGGAATGACATTAGGATGAGTTAGAAATTTAGACCATCTGAAATCTCTAAAAGAAACATCAAGAAGGCAGTTTGATACACTGGTGAAGCCCAAAGGTGAGGTCTACTGGAACATGTGTTTGTGATTTATGAGTACAAAATTGGTAGTTAAAAACAGACATGTGTGACCACCAAGGCAGAGTACAGATTAAAAAAAAGAAATGATCCTAAAACAAAGCCTTAGAGAAGCCCAGCTTTAAGTGCACCTTCAGCAAGGTGAAGAAGAGCCAGTGCTGGGTGGTATCAAGGCAGCTAAGAGTGTGTTTGATGGAGTTGGCATCAGCAGGATCTGCTGGTCATTCAGCTGAGATGAAGGTTGGTGGAACTGACCACTTTAGATAAAAGTTGCCAGGAGAGTTAGCAAGAGTCATTTGAAAACAATAAAAGCCAAGAATGGGTTGAAAAACAGGAGGCAGGTGAGAAAACAGGCCACTATCTCTTACCTGTAACTTCAAAGTCTACAAGCACTGAAATATTAAAGTTTTTTAAATAACTCATTTGGCTCTTGTTTGATTTTTATTTTTTGTTATGTAGCCCAGGCTGGCCTAGAACTTGTTATGTTGCCCAGTCTGGTCTCCAACTCATGATCCTCCTGACCTCACCTCTGGAGTGCTAGGATTATAGATACATACCAACACACTCAGAGAATAACTCATTTGGAACCAAAATCTGACATGGACTGGCATGAGGCTATTCATCTGTAGTCCTTATTTACCCCACTCAAAGTGAAAAACTACACATTTGGGGGCAGAAATAATAATGTGTTAATAACAGGGTGACCCTGCACAATCCACTGGGCTACTATACCTTACATGCAAATGCTTTTCCAAACTCAAAAAAAAATGTGAATCAACGGGCTTTAGATAAGGGATTGTAGGTGTGTTGGGAAAAAAATTAAGTTTGGCTAGAAAGGGAGGAATGTGGTAGAATGACAGTAAAAGAGAAATGTGGTATCAACCTAATGAAAAAACAAAATTGAGAGGGTTTGGCTGAATACATTAAGATGAGATCACCAATATTTTACATTTTAGTGTTTCTAGGAAGGCAGAAAGGGATGGGATCCAAAGTATAGGTAGAGAGTGAGCTAAGATTGGAAAAACACCCTTTTATTGCAAAAGAAGGTGGGTTTATATGTTTCAAAGCTTAAAGAGGAAAATTCCTAATGGATGGCTTCTATTTTCTACTTATATATTAACTAGCTATCTTCTGAGACTCAGGTTGGACAAGAAAAATAAAAGGATCTGAAAAGTGAGTAAGAGAATGGGCTGAAGCACTAAGGCTAATTTGTGACTTTTTCTAGCACTGTTCAGCCATTCAGGGAAACACATTAATAGTTAGAAGGCATTGACTGCTTCAGGTGGGGTTAAGAGACGAGAAAGCAAAAAGGTGTGGAAGATACTGCTCCCCCCTAAAAAACAATCATGAAATCTAAAAGGGATAAATAAAATGACAAGGGGAGAACACAAATGTACTAAGAGAAAGTAGGGGAGTCTATGGGCCAAGAAAAGGTCATGGTATGGAAAGCACAGTTAGAAGTGATGGTGGTCAGTTGCAATGTAAGTGAATTTTTGATTTTGAAGAAGAAATAATACTGAATTGCTGAGGAGAGGTGCAGTTCACTGCAAATGAGGTCATCATGAGCTGAATGTCCTTGCTTCAACTGGACAGGGTGGTTTTTCCACACAGGTGCACTAGTGAGCTATGATCATAAATTGTAATCCAGCCCAAAGTCTTCAGTGAATAAGGAAAAGCAACCATGTGGTTGTTCAGCAGATGAATGCACAACTGACAAAAGCCCAATTTAGACAAAAGACAAGAACCTCACAGGAGCAGTGGATGGGGGAAGAAAAAAGCATGGAGACATAATGATGTTGGAAGGCAAGAAAGAGAATAAAGTTGACCTCCTACGTTTGAGAAGCTACAAATGAGCAAAACAGGTGGAAAAACACTAGGAAAAAATGACTTATAGAGGTGCTAGCTCTTAGTGGAAAAAAAAAAAGCAGCTCCCAGAGTTCCAGCAAAAATGAAGAGTGAGGAGACAGAGAAGATGGACACTTAGGGCATTATGATGATGAGGGTGGTGGTGTGTATGTGGGAGGTGTTTGTAGAAAGACAAGACAGGGAAGGAGGTAGGGAGGAAGGAAATATCCTGACTGAGTAAAAGAGGGAAAAGAGGTGTGGTAGTTTTTGGCATATATCATAAGAACAGGAATTAAAAATGTAAGAGTCTCTCAATCCAGGCTTTACACTTTCAACTTCCCACTAAGGTTCACTTTTATTATCTCCTATTTTCATGTAAAAACTTTCCTGACCCACTTAATACATTTTTAGCACACTGAAATATTGTAATTTTGACTTTTAAAAGGTCTGTAAGCATAGAGAAAAATCACAATGTGATATCGCAATGTTTCTTGGGATATAAAAATATTAGTTTTCTCTATCACTCTGTGCATGTTTTTGTGATTCTTATCTGTGGGACCCAAGATGCAACAATTCAAACATTTGCTTACGTGAAAATAGATGAAAGAGGCCAGGATTATGAATCCACTCACTAACGCCTTTAACTTTTTTTTTTTTAGGTTAAACATGCCTTTAAAAAGCTAACAAAAACCATACTTCTAATAGAAAAACATACCACACAAATAAAATTCTGCGTATCATCTCAAAGAGTTCAATAAGTCTAGTTATAGAAGAGATAACTTTAACCAAACTATTTTGGAAACAGGTTAATTCAAATTAATAATATTATCCAAGGCCAAAGATTAGAAACATACATTCAGTAAGTTGTCCACTGAGCTGTTGTTACCAGCAGTGTGATACATATTCACTTATCCAACCATATTACAATGTCCTCATAACTAGTATCATGATGGATAGGAGATGAACTCTACAACATAAATCAGAATGAACTAATAACTAAAATAATCAACCACAGATCAATAAGAGATATAATGAAAGTATTCAAATCTAGCACATTAAAAAAACCCTAAAATGTTACTGTGCTCTCTCGTACTTCCAGCCAACTGTATAATAGTCCCACAAAATTGAGTAAATCCCAAAACATGGCAGCAGGAAATGAGTACCAGATGCAAAACAGGGAGCTTGGATTCCCATCCCTGCCTTGCCACTGTTACCTTATAGCTTTGTAACTTCACCTTTCTCTGAAATTTTTGGGAGAGTTTGGGGGTTGTGGTGCTAGAGATCAAACACAGTGTTGTGTTTGTGCCATGCTCCCAGCCCTTCTCTGAAGTTTTATGTGAAGAATCTGAAGTTTCCACCTCATATAATGAAGTGAGTTAAATGATTTCTAGCTCTGTGAATGCATATGTATCTATGACTCCCAAACCACTAAGATGCCCTTTAAGTCAAATAGGCCACATAAGGTAAAAGTAAAAATGTCCCATTCCAAAAGATTCTCAATGTCCTCCCTCAAAGACATGAAAAGTCAGCCCACAAATCATGGTCACATGCACCCTGCGGGTGTGGCTCAAATGGTAAGAGTGCCTGCCTAGCAAGTGCGAGGCCTTGAGTTCAAACTCCACTATCATCAAAAAAAATGAAAGAAGATATGCACTCTGAAGGTTCATATATTAATAACTGGTGTTTAATCTCTAATGGAATACAGAATTTCTCATTTGTTATTGTTCATTTGGACAGTAAGAGTTACTCAGTCAAATCTAGTTTGCTAGTTTTATAGACAAAGAAGTTAAGTGATGTGACTTTAATAGCAGGCTCTGCACCTAAGCCAAATTATCTAGCTGCCTATTCAGTTCGCCTTGCTCATACTCCAGCTGTGTCTGCAAAGCATTAGAAACTGCTGCCTTCTCTACTTGGTAACTTTGATGAACTGCTTCCTCCAGGGCTCCACTGCTTTCTTTCTGGAACTAAAGCCTAGAAGAGTCTAGGTTTTCTCTTGAGCGTGAAATGATCTATGTCTCATATCCTGAAGATTCTTTTTCAATGTATATTCCTTTGTGAAGGATGCACAGCTAGAACTCTCTAGCATCACACAATTACTGACTTGCTAAATTTAATGAAACCCCCCATTTGCATATCCACAAGATTTACTCTTTTCTGACTCATTTCTTTGGTCTCTAAGCACATTCAATATGAGACTACTAGTTCTTTGAGGGCAGAAATTACCTTATATATATGTTCACAAAGTCCACCACAAGTCATACTGCTCTGCCTATAATAAGCTTTCAACTTACAGTTCAATGATTAGCTCCTATGAGTTTAAATAGTAAAACTACCAGTTGAGCTCTATTGTCTTTACAAGTTATCTCCAAACTCTTCTTCAGGCAATATCCTCCACAATTAAGATTCTCACTTACTTCTTGCACCCAGCACCAACCACCTTCTAATGTTTAGATACAGGAACTCTAGAAAGCCAACATGACATTTGCTATGAGTGAAATGCTTTTCTGCCAAGTGTTTCACATGGTCTTTTGCCTTCATAATAACTATAAAAAATAGTTATTATTATTATTATTATTCCTACTTTAGAGAAATTCATGTTCAGACTGGTTGATCTGCCAAGGGCCATACAACCCTGCCCTGTGACACAGCCAGATTTTTTTTTTAAATGTATGAGTCACATAGTGACTATTCTCAAAGAGCCTATAACCCAATCTGAGACAAGTTATAAAAGTTGTGGAGATGAGCTGTAGTGAGGTACAAATACAATATACAAAAGAAATTCAAACTATGTACCTGTGTAATTACAGGAGGCTTAACAAGCAAACAGATAACATCTGACTGAAGAATAAAAAGAGAGGACCAACCGGGCAAAAATTCTGAAAAAGACTCAGTAATGACCAATAAATTTTTTAAGACTATAGAATTGAGGCTTTGGATGAAAGGCCTTCCTAAAAAAGATCTTTTGCAGATTTATGTTCAAGGACTTCTTTTCTCATTTAATAAGTGGAAAGTAAAACAGATGTAGTGTTAAATATTCTTAAGAAGGATAACCACTAAAACAGTTTAGAAATGGGGATGGCTAAATTGAGATTAGGTAAAAGAAAAACCAAAGAAGCTTACCTGTGGTTAAGTGATTTATCCAGAAAATATGTTGCCAGGTTTCATCATTCTATAATTCCTTCACATTCTCCAAACCCATTATAAAAATATTTTCCAAACGTCAGTCCTAGGATCCAATGTAGAGTCTACAGATATCTTCTACCCATGAGCAATCATCTTTAATTGGTCTAGTATGCCTAGAAATCTAAGGCTGTGCCACAGAAAATTCACACCATCAAACATTCTAGAGAATGACTTTATCCCATATGCAAAACGTACCATCTACCACACAGTGAAGTTGTAATGTGCATGACACTTGTGAAAGCTTTAAAAGAATTCTCAAACAAAATTAAAGAACTATATCTTTATTCTACAAACTTATTTCTCCTACAATAATATCCGCAGAAGAAAACTCTTAGATTAAAAATAATTGCTGACGTTTGTGGTCAGTGGGTAGCCTCTTTAGTTTTTAAACCATTTTAGGTGATTATAGGGACAAGAAGTGCTAGGATAAATGCAAGCCATGTCATAGTAACACAAAGTGTCTTACCTGGGCTTGAACCCAGTGTTTTTATTTGGTTAAGTGTCACACAAGAACTTTCAAGAGTATATTACAAAAAAGAATGATCGGGCACTACAAATTCAATGAAACTATTTTGGGGGTTAACGTCAAGTTGAAGTTCATCTAGAAATAAGTGTAAGAAATGTAAGAAAATGACCAATAAAAACAGGAATATTGGCAATTCCCTGGGTGAAAAATTCAGCTTTTTTGTTAAATAAACAAATAATTATCTCTTGATAGAGCTTTCAATATTCTGATAAAGTTCTAAAGGAATGAAAGTGAAGAGGGAATTATAAATGTAAATTCTTTGAGTATGTATTCTATTTTGGGAGGAGGGGTCAATACTGGGGCTTGAATTCAGGGCCACATGCTTGCTAGGCAGAGGCTCTACCATTTGACCACACTTCCAGTCCTTCTTTGCTTTAGTTCTTTTCACATAAGGTCTCATATTTTTGCCCAAGGCTTGCCTCAGACTTTGATTTTCTTACCTATGCCTACCTCCTAACAAGGATTATAGATATACACCAACATGCCTGACTTATTTGTTGAGAGGTAGTTGAGTTAACTTTCCTGCCTGGGCATGCCTCAAACCATGATCCTCTTGATTTCTGCTTCCTGAGCAGCTGAGATTACAGGCACAAGTCACTGCCCCTGGCTGAACATATACTGTCTTATAGATGGGAATTTCAAGATCAGATCTATCATGGACTCATCAGATTGTCCAAAGCAGGATTTTTCAAACTTGGCACTGCTGACATTATGAAAGAAATAATTTGTTGTTAAGGGTAGCTGTCCTCTGAATTGCATATGTTTAACAGTATCCCCAAAATATTTCCAGAAACTGACAAATGATCTTTGTGCATCAAAAGTACCACCATTTGAGAACTACTGCACTTAAGAGTAATTATCAACCAGAGGTATGGCTCAAGATATAGAGCACCTGCTTTGCAAACAGGAAGTCCTGAGTTCAAACCCCAATCCCAACAAAAGATTTAAAAATGCATAGTACATATATTACATAGAGCCAATCACCTCAAATACATACATCATCTCCTAAACCCATCTTGGGCACAAAATCAGCCATCCTTAATATTCTTTTCCTACTTAGCCACTCATGAAACTTTAAGTTTATTTATTTCTAATTTCTCTTCTCAAAATCTTTATATCCAATTAATACTAATTCTATAATGTTTTCTTCATATGTTTCTCAAATACATCCTTTCCTTTCTCACCTTCCAATGACTGTATGTCTTGTAGTGTGTGACATGGTGTCCTCTGCTTTCCATCCCCTAGCACACCAAACCATCCCTTATTTCTGTTCACTAGGATTTTCATTATTATCTCATTCATCTAAAATATACTCAGTGACTCTTTACAGAAAAAAAATCTACTATACATAGTCCTTTGCAATAGGACCCCAAGTGATCAAGACTCATCTTTTCTTTTCTCAGTACTCCCATATACAGCCTGGGTTTTTCTGCTATATGCTATAAATATCTGGTTTCCTCGTATGCATGGCTATGATTCTTATTATTTCTAAATTCTATGCAAATTCCATTACTTCCGTGAAAATTTTAATTTTGTTGCAGAAAGATTAATGATTACTAATGCAAAGAAGCCAATGCTTTTTGATAATGCATGAATCACAAAGGCCAGCTCCAGCATTGTATGAGCAAAGACTGTTGGATTCATTCCACAAAGATTTACTGAGCCTATGAAATAAACATCAGATAATTATTTCCTCTGGGTAACTGGCAACTGAATACAGCACATATAAATTTACATGCTACCCCAGGAAAGCGCTAATAACTATTCCATGTTAAAAGCCTCAATGTCACCAGTCACTTAAAAGGTTAGTAAATTAGATAAAATACAGACTTTGCTAATACGTACCCTGAATTTGAAGCCAGGTCATACATGGTCTCAAGTAAATCTGACTTTTCTGTGATTCACTTCCTCATCAGTAAAATACTAAGACCTACTTAATAAGAATGTTTGAGATTAAATAAGTTAATATATGTGAAGTGTATAGGGAAGGGTCTACCATATACTCAATGTTCACACTACCAAAATAGGAAACACACAACTTGTGTGGCTCTGGTATCACCAAAATATTACACTTCTTTCTCCTTTTCCTCATATGATACCAAGGAACCTACAGACATGATTACTATCTGGCAGTCACAAACTCATTCATGATAGGAAGGAGAATACCACCAACTGTGAGACACTGTACTCCCTGGGATAAATAGATGAAAGAATAAAACATGATTTCAATACTAAAGAAACTCAAGTCTTCTTAAAAACACTATCACATGAACATGTTTTGGGATTCCAATGTGAACTGTAATAATGCAAGCACAATGAGAGTATATGGGAAAAGTGCTAACATACCCACACTGGACGAATCAGGAAAGGTGTTCTTCAAAAGATTCCAAGTAAGTCTTGGAGGAAAAAAATAGATGTGCATGCAGGGGGAGGTGGGGGCAGCTAATGGAGCGTAACAGAAGAAATACAACTATCAGTAGATCACCATGTCTGGGAAATAGGGAAAGAGTTAAGTGCTAAGACATGAAGTTAGACAAGTGGATAACTCATATAGGGCATGTACAACACTTAGAGCATTTGATTTTTAAATATAAGAGACTCTGAAGGAATTTAAGTTCTAAGTGACTTATGTTGCACACTTAAAACTTATTCTAAGCACAGAATAGAAACTGGACTGTGGAGGCAAAATCAAAGGGACAACAGTTAGAAGTTGGTTATACAAATACATGAAAGAAATTCTATGGATTAACCTAAAATAAGAGCAATGGCAATGGGAGAAACAGCTCACAAACGATATTACAAGGTGTAATCAGGTACCTTTGATACTTGGACATAAAGGGAATAAGAGAAAGAACAGATCCCAGATTTTCTGCCATGGAAGAAAGACAGGATGGTAGTGCCAGTAACAAATGTGAAGTAACTTCCAGGGAACTAAGAGAAGTCTGCTGGTCAAGATCTTACTTTTCTTACACTTTCAATTCAGTACAAAATGAACTTATTTTATTAAATACTGCTTAGATACTATCTTGGGTCTTCAAGCTCATCAAGTAAAATTGTAACATGTTCTTGGCACTGAGGACACAAAGATGAGTAACAGTATCTGTTTTCAGGTAGCTTTCATTCTGACAGATGTGCTCAACGCAAGATAAATGAGATGAAAAGAAAATAAAGACAGAGAAATTAAAAGAAGTTTGGAAGAGACCACAAGCATTACAGTTACAACTGAACAAATAAAATAGCATAGAAAATGAATAAGAAGGAACATTAACAGAACATGGTGATGAATCAAATGTTAGAAAGACAAAGGGGGGAAAAAAGGAACTTAAATGACTGCTAAGACTCTAAACCAGATGCTGTTAATGAATACTGCCACAATAGGTCTGAGATTCCTTTAAGGACATATTATGCACAGAAATACACAGAAAATTGCCAGATAATCAGATTTACAGAACAAAGGAAATGTGAACCGCTAAAACACCTGAAACAACTCAAGATCTAGACTGATTACAGAAAATGAAGGATAAGAAAGCAGCCAAGGAAAAGGTTCTAACACTCAATAAAGAGGGCAGCAGAAAATAAGAACTGCTGTTTTGTAGAAAGAATCATGCAATTGAAGAGCTATGTTAGAGGTCATCTGGTCCAATCAATCACTTTACTGAAAACATTAAGTACATGTTCACATAGATGATTAAACTCCTGCTATTCTCTCCAGGTTGCTTCTAAGACAGGATGTATGGAAGCAGTGTTCTCAAAATGACTGAACCACAGTCATTCTGAAGGTAAATGTTCACAAAAAACTGTGACTCAAGCCCCTGTCCAGTGTCCAAATCCTGATTCTGTGAGTTTAGTGAGGCCAATCATAATTAGTATCTGCACAGATGCTTCTGAAACAGTTAATGTTAAAATCAATCATTCTGACTAGGTTTAATGTTTGCACATCAAAATCCCCTAAGAATATACTATATATAGTTAGAGCATAGCAGTTAAAACATTCTGTGCTTAACTAAGGAAGTTTCTGTTAAATACAATTTGAATTTCTAGTGGGAAACTAGAAGGCTAAGCTATTCTTGCTCTAATAACAGATAGATGGATACAATCTTAATCTTCTGCTCATGCTGATTTTTAAGAGGTGGTAAAAGGATATTCAAGTTCTGACATATAATGGCAATGAGATGGCTTAAAGTATAAAAGGCCTTTGTTGCATGTCTTCATGTGCCATATATTGTTTTCTGTCTATATTATAAAATATTAAAATGTTATGTGCTTTATATCTTCAACCAATCTGTGAGCTCCAAAGGTTACCTGATTTTCCGTAACATACAATTCAGTGTCTGCTACATACTACGTAGGCATTTAAATACTTAATAAAATTATGCAATTTTACATATGGAAAAACATAACATGTCTCCTAATCTACTAATTTTGATCTTGGGAGGAGCAGGTGGGCCAAAAGAACAAGGAATCCACGTTCCTCTCTTTGAAAGATCACTGTCACTGGAGACACTGATGCTGCCAAGCACCATTCTATCTTTCAGGTGTCATGACAGGAGAAAAAAAAGGTTGAGAAAAACTAATTTTATAGATGAAGAAGTAAGGCTCATGTAAATTAAACAATTTGCCAATGCCAGCTTAACATTCTTTGCAAATCATAATTACCTGCCTCTTGTTGACTGGTTTTAAGTTTGCAACTAAAAAATTACTTGAAAACCCACCTAAGGTATGGAAGCTAGTTCAGACCACCTTTTAAGTGATTATTTTTAAAAAATAACTACTTAACCTAGTCAGTGAGAAACTCCCACCCACACATGAAGATTAATCTGTAAGTGAAATCAACTGAAAAATGCTTGAACATCTCATGTCATCAACATAAAATATAGAACTATATAATGAAAACTGTTATCTAGGAAATAATGTTCTGAAACCTAATTAAAACAACCAGGCTTGGGGGGGGGGTCAGGGGGGAGAAATGGCCCAAACAATATATGCACACATGAATAAATGAATAAAAATAAATAAATAAACAACCAAAGTGGTTTGTCTTCACACAAAATTCACAACTAAATGTGAGCTGTATTACAGGGGACAATTTGTAAAAGCAAACTTGTAGCATTAAATAATTTCAAATTGGATGGGGCTGGGGTACAGCTCAGTGGCAGGAGAGCTTTGCCAAACATGCATGAAGCCTTGGGTATGATCCCAAGCACTGGAAAAAAAAAAAAACTCAAATTTAAATAGTACAAAATAAAGAAGTGAAGACACTCATATAGAACACTAGTTTTTGCTTTAAATTGAAAATGTCTGCTTTGAAAGTATTCTCTGAATCAAACTGGGCTCTAAAAATTGATTTCATATTTTAAAACACATACCTACAGACATACACACACATATACATACAATCAAAAGGAAAACACAGGATACAAAATTGTTTGTGCATTATTACCTTATCATAAAGAATTAAAAATTTTTTAAAAACCTGAAAGAAAATATGGTAAAACACAAACTAATCAGTGTATTTTCTCATTTTTGTTTTGTTTTTTTAGTTGTTGTTGCTGGTGTTTTGGAGTTTTTTGTTGTTTTTCTTTTTGGCCTTCATTTTTTGAAATAGGGTCTTACTAATGTACCCAAGCTGGCCTCACTCTATGCAACCTGGGCTGGACAGGAGTGTGCCACCATACCGAGCTTCTTTCCCCTTTTTGCTACATTAAGAATGTATTATTTTAACACTGCAAAAGGGTGATTTGAAAGATTTCAAGAAGAAATTATTTTATACTTACATACTTTACATTCAAGAATAAACTCGCAATAAACTCCTTTAATGTGAGACAAATTCTCAATTTAAAGTCATTCAGGTGGGCCATCTGTTATAGCAGGAGCTCTGAAGTGGTCTCACCAGGCGGTGGCTTGTAAGCAGCAGTTGGTCCCTTCTGCCCACAGGGCAGGCTGTAGCTAGGGTCTGTGATAGTGGCTCACTAACCCCGTAGTTTAAACAATATTTTAAGATTTTTTTTAAATTAAAAAAAAAGGTGGGGGGGGTTTCTAGGTAACTACACTTTGGTCATCAATCATTTTTCCCATAAATGGATTTCAATATGCCAATGCATATAGATAACACACAAAAAAGAAAATTTTCAAAGAAATCAATGTTAAATTTTCAAAAGAAAAAGTATTTCAAATAAATCATTTCACTGAATCTGACTAAACATTAAAATTCTAGTTAGCAGATGTACATTCAGAGAGAACTAGGCTACTGAGAATAAACCACTTCCTTCAATAATACAACTGCACTGTGATTTTTTTTGGTATGAATTATTTACTTTAATGCACATTTACAGCATAATTTTCTCATCAAATAAATCATGCAGCATTCATATCCTATTTTGCCAAAGGGGGGAGGTGTTGAAAAAATTCACTGGGAACAGACTTCAATTTTATGTAAATATTCCTGAACCAATTTTTTAAAATAAAAACCTTAAGTAGACTGAAGTCTATCTTAGATTGGATTAAAAACCTTGACAAAATTATAATATAGTACATTAAGTTATGACCATTTTACAGCAGTAAGAATTCCTACTACTTAAAGGGTTGGGAAAGTAAAGGCAATATTGTGATACTAATGATTTTCCTTTAAACAAATTTACGTTTTGGGGCTGGAGGCATATCTCAATTGGTAGCAAATTTAAGATCCTGAGTTCAAACCCCAGGATCACCAAAAGAAAAACAATTGCATTTTATCTGTGAATTACTACCACTGTGACTGAAAATGTTGTGTTACACTAGAAATAAAACAACCTAAAAACAACTGTTCTTCATCATTCTGCCTTAGGCCTTCTGTTTCACTTACTCTAAACTCTGAGACATCTCCTGTATATCCCATATGAATTATCTACTTTCAGCCTTCCCTAACAAGTCATGTTAGCCCTTTTTATTTTAAGTTTAGGCATGATATCACTATGGGCAAAGAAGGTATATTTGAGAAACACCTCAACAGTGCAGAATCCAAATTTAAATGAGTTTCTATTGTATGTCAAGAAATGCTACAATGGCCCAACAGACGTGAGGTCATTTAATATCACAACTACCATAAGGAACAAGAATTGTTAATACCCTACCTTTGCAAAGAAAGGAACTGTGGCACAGTGTTAAGTAATTTGCTTAAGGTCACATAGCTGGCAGTGGGTTCAGCTGGAATTTAAATCCAAGTTGTCTAATACAAAACATAAGTACCTGTGCTCTCCCAAATTACCATGGAAACTGGCAGTAAGCATCAATAACTAGTCATGAAATCAGTAAAACACTGGACATGTGGATGGAGAAAAAGGCTAAGGAAAAATAAAAACCTCATAGTATTCATGGCTGAAAATCAGAATAGGGTTTATAAGAATCTTATTCAAGAAAGAGGTCCAACTAGCAAGAGATGTTAAATGAAAATTAAACTTAGAAGGCATTAAGTTTCATTTACATTGCCTTTATTTAGGTACTATTTTTATACATTAAAATACATATACACAGGCCTTCATGAGTCAATCTAATCCTTTTTTTTTAAGTGCCGGTGACTGAACCCAGAACCTCATGTATGCTGGGCCATCACTCTACCTGTGAGCTACAATCCCCAGCTCTGCCTTTGGGATTTTCAAACCATGACCTTAAAGACAGGGAAAAGCTATTATATTTAGATAATCTTAAACAAATTTAAAATAAAAAATACATACAATAGGTCATTGTATATCTCCAGATACAATATTCTATCTGCAAACACTACCTTAAATTCGCATGTGGAGCCAAAAGTCTTTCCTATATGGTTTAGGAAGATTTGGTAATACCCAGAAATAACTCAACAGTAACAAATGTAATGGGATTTAAAGCAATTAGTAAAGGGAAGGAAAGAGAAACCATATGGAAGATGCTACTGGGCTGAAGGGTAGGAAAATCATTACAATACTAGATAACATTATCTAGACACTAAATGTTATTATACATTACATTAAGTAATACTAGATATTATCACCATTTTAAAGAAGAAACCAAGTCTCCAAAAAGTCAAATAATTTACCAACGTCAGGAACACAGCAAATGACAGAGCTAGGTTGCAAAGTGATAGGGTATTTATCTAATTTCACAGCTAACATTCCCAGTACTATATTATGTGGAAGAACATGTACGAGACTATTAAAAATGGTCAAGTGGGGGGAAAATGCTCCAAAAGCCTATATGATTGAAAAAAAAAAAAAGGAAAACTAAAATATCTAGTGGAGTAACGAGGGCACCTCAATTCATTAGACTTTCTTAGAAATAAGTTCCTTTGTTACGCATTGGGTATTTTCAATTTGCAAGACACTGGACTAGCTGTATCACATGGATTTTCTCATTGAAACTTGTAAGGCAGATTCTTTGTTCTCAAAGATAAATGGTGCTTCTGGCAATGCTAACCTATAATGCTATGCTGAATGCACCTTGGACACAATTTTCAAGGACACACAGGTGACTGGCATCACAACCAGACCAAGAAAAAACTGCATAATTAATCTCAATCTCTCTCTCTCTCCCTTTGAACTTAGGACCACATAATTGCCTCTACTTGAACCACATCCCCCATCCCTTTTAGCTTTTAGTTATTATTCAGGTAGCTTCTCCCAATTTTTGCCTGCAATCCTCCTTCTTATGCCTCCCACAGAGATGGGATAACAAGCACACTACACACACCCAGCTTTTTTGTTGTTGTTGGGATCATAGGGTGTGTGTGGGGGGTGGGTCTCACTAACTTTTTGTTAAGGTAGCTCAAGGGCTACCCTTTAACTGTGATCCTCAGATCTCTACTACCAGGTGAGCCACCATGCCTGGATAGTTCTTTTACTCACTTATTAACAAATGAAAATGTCAATAAAAATATATCCTTTTACCCAGCAATATCAGTCTAGAAACATCTTTTATGAAGTAATTGAGAATGCACAAATGTACAAAAATGTTTACTAATACATTTTATATATAATTAATTGAAAAACTGAAATTTCTCTGATAGATATTTGGTTTTAAAAACACCAAGATAATGAAATATTATGACTCCAAATGTATTGGCATTAAAAGAAGAACTAATACACCCTATATGTGGAAATATAACGTACAAAAATAAGGATGTTAGTATTGAAACACATTGCTCTGAAGGCTGGTTCTACCACTTACTTGTTTTATGACCTTGGGCAAGAAGTTTAACAATTTTTGAGCTTTGGATCCTCCAGCTGTTAATCCAGGATAAAAATAATTCATACCTTATATGATTATTATGGCTGTTGAATCAGACAAGTGGCTGTGAGACTTCAGTACAACATCTGATGTATAGTAAGTATTCACTAACATTCTTTAATGCATCAAAAACCTAAACTGTTCTAAATTCTAGACGATAAGATTAGGATTTCTTGTTTTTGCAGTGCCAGAGATGGAACTCAGGCCTTGCCCACACTAGGCAAGTGCTCTACCACTGAGCTTCACCTCTAGTCCCTCCATTTTCTTATTTTGGTTAGTTTCAATGTTCTAGTTTTTCTCAACACTACTATTGTTGTTTTGTCTCACTATGTCGGCCACGCTGGCCTCAAACTTGAGATCTTCCTGGCCTCAGCTTCCCAAGTGCTAGAATTATATAGGCAGGCACCATCACACATGGCTTCAACACTGTTTTACTTAAGCTTCTGCTTTAAAGTGGCAGCACCAAACTAACAATCATAAAAAATTAAATTATACACTATCTTAAATCAAACAGAACTGTTGTTTTATGCAAGAAATCAAAACCAAAGTGATTTGAAATTTAAATAGACTAGAAAATGGCTTCATTTATTAGGGCTGCTAATTTGCAAGGATTTAGAAATTGATGCAAATGTCTATAAGTGAATAACAAGTCTCTAAGTAGTACTGGCAGAAAATTTTTTTTTAATAATTTTAATACCTCACTAGTAAACAGCGAGTGTTTCAGCAAGGGATCCAATTTTATCCTTAGGATACTATTATCACCAAACAAGGTTAAATTGCTACAAAATAAAATTTTGTGGCAAGAAAGTAATACCTAATGATGAAATGGAGACACAAAGAATTCTGCTCAAATTGTAATTTGCCCCTTAATAATCATGTGAAAAAAGGCCTAAGCCTTTTCCACCTATCTCACAATAACATATACACAAAGTCTGACACATAACTGACAATCGGTACATTAATTTACATCCTGTCTTCCCTTGAGAGGTGACAGCTCCCATAACAGACAAAGGTACATGTAGCCAAGAAAAAGCAGCAGATAACTTACATATTCAAAGTGAAAGTACTTGGTTAGACTTGGTATTTCTTTTAAGTCAGAGACAAACCCTAAGGAAAACAAAGAAACACTGTGTCTTAATTTTATGCCCCCAATGCTAACACATTTTTCTAAGAGGAGTATGTAATAAATGCTGGCCAAACAGAATCTTATTTGTCACCTCCCTCCACCCTATCCCTTGCTAAAGTATTTAGTAATGCTTAACACAGAACAAGCACTCAAAATTACTATCTATTAAAGATTTATAATTGCCTTAAAATGAAATAAGTATATATGAATATACATAATCTAATTATATGCAATTTACAAGGTTTTTAAAAAGCAAGGTAATTAGGATTAAAAGAAAATTCTATATCTAACATTCATGCAATTCATGTATATTAGGTATTCATGAAAAAGTAAGCTGTTTAAATAAGAGTCTAAAGCAGATTATTTTGAAATTAAGTAATTAGTGCTTCAATTTTTCCAGTGTAGGTGTATATACAAAGAGAATCTTAAAATCTATCTGAGAACATTCTGAACTACTTGAGTTTTTTTTACTGAAATCAACCACTTCCTTTCAAAAAGCCCACATAATTTTATGCAGAAAGCCAATTAACTCTAAAGCTATCTTTACAAGAAGTATAAAATTCCTCTAATTGTTTGAATAAAAATACTCAGTGATGGATAAATTAGTGAAATTTTTTTCAAAGAAAATCTACTTTAAAGGGGAAACAAAAAAACTGTACTTAAATGTGTATTTTGGTAACCTTTAAAAATGACTAAAGTAAAAAGAAACACACATTTTAAGTACATTAATAAAAAGTTCATATAGATTTAGAATTTTTCACAGCATCTCTTTTCAATAATCTTTCCTTATAATATGGAGTTTTCAAATTAATGATAGGATTCATTTCTAGGATAAGAAGAAAAGCTCATTATACATTTAACTTAAGAAGGGAAACAAAAAGGCTGAATCTCTTCATAAAAATCTGTGGTTACCATCTCTCTTTTAGTTACTTTAGTGACAGCTAAGAGACAACAGCACAACAAGCAAGGCGAAAAAAATTATCTTGCAAGCATTTACAGCTCAGCTTTATCTTTTCATTTCTTGATTCTTCTCTAGGGAATATTCTGTTGTTAAGACCCAAAAATCTTAAAATCATGACCTAAGTATAATTGTAAATAATATACAGATACTCACATTGAGTACACAGATACATAAAGTCTGTTTAATAGACTATTACTACAAAAATAACGCTGCTACAAAGGAATAACTATAACCTCATAAAATAAAATTAGGATTTATTATCTAAATAAAAGCTTTATGTCAAGGGAAAACTTGATGAAATTCAAAGGGAAAGGAATATGATGTGTAGTAAGCAGACTTCAGCCAATATGAGTAAAGCTGTATTGCTTAAAGCAGACACTCTCAAAACGGTAGTTCAATTATGAGGAACAATATTGAAGTATATTCCTTCAACATCTACAGTGCTTTTAAACACTCAGTTCTCTTAGTGATCTGATTAGTATAAACATTTATCAGCTACTTATTTCTGAGGTAACAGAATGTCAATTTTGAGAGCTATAAAAAACTCTTTAAATCACACATGATTCTTTTTCCAGGTTTATAGACCACCCAGTTTTTCTGAATGTTTATTTGCTTTTAACATCAACAGCTTTTCTAAAAGAACCAAAATAAACCCAAAATAAAAAAAATCTTCACTAGTAATCATACAAAAGAAATCTTTTTTCATTCAGTAATACTATACCCATTCTGGTGAAAACTATCCATTTTTTAGATGGGATGTCAAATTATAAAATTTTAATACATAAAATAGGAGATTTTTGGCCAACATTTCCTTTAAAACAATAATGCTATAAGTATTTTAATTTCTGGATTTTCCTAAGGAAAAAAATTTAAGAGTATGTGTTACTCTACTCATTTTTTTTAGTTTTGAGAGTATTTCTACTCCCTTGATAGGTTTAAAGTAACAAAGAAAATAACATCAGAAAACTAAGATTATCCCATGATTTTATTCCTCAAATGTATGCTCTTTTAGCAATTTATTCATAAGGATATATAACAAAACTATATTATAACCCCATCCTAAAGCTGGTGACTTTCAGTAAATATGTTAACAAAATGAACTATAATGTTACTGGTTTCTTTTGGCAGTACTGGAATTGAATTCAGGGTCATGCTAGGCAGGCACTCTACCACTTGAGCCACTCCACCAGCCTTTTTTTTTTTTTTTTTTCAGTTTAGGTATCATTGGTTTATTATAAAAGGGAGACACATGGAAATTATTTACATGATGAAAGATTTCAGGACGTCAGTGGAATGGGCAGCTTCATGTGATGCCATCTCAGTGATTTATTTCAGTCTACGTACTTTCCAAGAATGGCACCATCTCTAAATAAGAAATAATCCTTGTCATCTAGAACCACTTTGGTGCCTCCATATTCTGGCAGAAGAACTTTATCTCCAACTTGTACACTAACAGGTTGGATCTCTCCATCCTTTCCTTTGGAGCCTGACCCCACAACCACTACTGTTGCTTGCAACACTTTTCCTTGAGATTTTTCTGGAAGCATAATGCCACCTTTAGTCACCGTCTCGGCTGCATTCCTTTCTACCAATACTCGGTCAAACAGCGGAAGAAACTTTCTAAATGCTTTTCCTGCCATGACTCGCGGGCCGCCGCAGCTCGGACTCTGCTCTCGCGCCGCCACCCTCCACCAGCCTTTTTTGTTTGGGTATTTTTCAATAGGGTCTCTCGAACTATTTGCCCCGGGCTGGCTTCGAATCACAATCCTCCTGATCTCTGTCTCCCAAGCAGATGAATTTATAAGACATATTAACATTTAATATACCACTTTAGAAATTAGTGTTCTAATTTTTACTATAAAATGCTAATTTTCACATAAATACTAGAATGCTCTTATTCCAAAATCCTTAAAAAAAAGTAAAAATGTTGAAAAATTCCAAGAAAAATAAATCTCCTTCTAGACTGTTTAGAGCTAAAGTTAATACAGCTAGTAGAATCATTACTCCTAAGTTCCTAAACATTTGGGATAAGGCTTACCACATCACATAACCAGAAACAAATTACTTATAAGCCTCTAATTTCAGAGTTAAAATGCCCTTGAGGAAGAAAAAAAAACCAAAAACAAAAAGACATATAGTTAAAAAGCCAAAACAAAGATATTTCTACATTCCATTCTTCTCTCAAAATGAAAAGTAGAAAAGTCCTAACACCAAAGTACAAACTATGAAGAGAAATTTGGTCCAAAATGACTCCGCAGATTTGGTCCTAAAGGCACAGCTCTCCATAGTTGGAAGTATTTCTCTAAAGCATCCAACAAAAAGTCATCAGTGTGGAGACTGAGGAAGAGGCTCAGAACCCATCCACAGGAAGGACAAGGAAATCCTAAAAACATGCAGACAAGAACATCACTGCTAGCCTTTTAGAGTTGATGCTTTGTCTCCAAGAGAAAAGGAATGCTGAGAAAGCTGTGCAAAACATGACGAAGCACAGGGTATGCAGCAAGATGACACACAATCAATCAACACACTCCCCACATTACTCTTACAGGATGCTGTTGAAACACAAAGCAATAACAACAAAATTCCCTTTTTCAAATATGAGAAATAGTCAAATGGGACAGGAAACAGAGGCCATAGGAAAATACTATACGGCTAAATAACAAAAGAAAATAATTTAAAAGCAGAAAGAATGCACAACATATGAATGAGAAAAGAAAGTTTGTATTATATTATTATATTATACTATCCTATTATCTCTAAGAGAATGAGAAGCTTGAAAGACAGACAAAGATGAAAGAAAAGAAGAGAAAGTCAAAATAAGCCAGCACAGCTCAGGGGAACAGAGTGGGAGTAGGAAACTGCTACAGAAACAAAGCCACACTAGAAACAACAGAATCAGGCTAAGGAGTAACACACAACAGAAGGCAGGAGAGCAACACCTGCAGAGCACCCCAGGAAGAAATGGGGATTCATTAGTGTTTGTCAATCTGTCATGCAAATACAGGCCATAACCAAATCCACATAGAGGCCTACTACTGAGAAATCAGAGAAATTAAAAATAATTATAGTTTAAAAATAAGGAAATTTTAAGTATCGAATACAATGAAAATGCTGTATATCCTGACAATAAATATGACTAAAAATCTTGAAAAGGGGAAAAAACAAGAATGAGAAAATATGTCTATGATGAGTTAATTTCTAAAGCTAGGGCTCATTAAATAGTTATTTTAAGAGTTAACAATTCAAGTAACAAGTTTAACTATATTACAAAAGGTAGAAAGGGGAAAACATTACATAACAATTTAAGTGTTAAGAAAAACTATGAGAAATAAAGACAAGGTGAAATATAAAAAATACTTCATTTTTCATAGTGAGAACAACATACATTGCTTAAAACCAGCAAATTTAAAGAAAGTTATATGTGTTATTATATCATAAGGCATAAAATTTCCAAGTTATCAGAGTATATATATATATATATATATATGATCAAAACAGATATAGAACACACATGAAAATATGTAAATACAGAGCAGAACTTTTTAAAAAAAAAGTTCATCTCAAAAGTGGGAAAAATTCATTTATTAAAACCAAAAGTCTGACAAATCCATGTATCTACAAGTACAGGACATACCACCAAACCAAAGTGACTTGAAACACTGAAAGCAAAAGGATGTACAAGCAAAACTTACATTGGTAACACTATAAGAAAACTAGTAATCATAACAACAACAACAACAACAAAGCAAACAAAACCCCACAACAACCTGGGAGAACTTTTAAATTCTCTCAGACTATTGACTTAAAAAAGAAATCAAGCTTGTGGATTTCCTAGAAAATAGCAATAATCCTGTAAGAACATATAAGCCACAGCAAATAAAGTACTCATAGGAAAAGAGTCACTCGAGAGACATTAAGAGAATGGGTAAGATGTAGATCAACTTTAAAGCAGGAACAAGGAAAAGACGAACCTAGGATTCTAATCTAACTATTTCTTAAAATAGGTATCTGAAGTGTATGTGGCAAAATGTTAGCTTTCGTAAGAACTAAAGGTAGTTACATGGCTGTTTTTTATATTATTTTCTGTATTTTTCTCTTTGAGATTTCATAAATCAAACTAATTTCTATAATTAAAAATTTAAGTATTCTACTTAAAAATAGAAAATAAAAAAGAGGTAAACAGATTGAGTTATAAACCAACTGAAAAAATAAAATCAAGAAACTAATTATTGATCTAGGAGCCAATCTTGCGGTAGTAGGGAAAGACAACTGCAAAGTTACATTCAAGAGAGAAAAAAGTTGGGGTACAAAGGAAGGCGGAGAGAGGAGAGAAAATATTTAAAATAAGAATGGGGAATTAATCACAGGCATAGAAAAATCTTATAGAATAAGACAATGTTTGGTACAATGGACAACAAATTTGTCAACCTGGATGAAACAGTTTTCTAAGAAAATTAAAACTTTCAAAATTTATCCTATTTAGATTGAGGATAAAGAAAAACATACTAAATGTCCTATAAAGCCATCACAAGAAAAACTAAAATCTAAGAAAGAACATGTACACACACACACAGTTGTGAGCTAACCGTAAGAACAGATACGGTCATCTTAAACAAAATTAAAGGGAACAAAATCTACCACATTACAAGAGTAATCACCACAATAAACTCAAGAAGTTTCAATAGTATAAGACCAGATCAATATTAGAACAGTTATTGAGATAATAATAATGTAATGTTTAATGTTACCTGAATAAAGCTTTTGGCAGTTTTTTCCTCCATGATACATGAACATATCCTTGTTCTAAAGCTTAAATTGGAAAAAAGAGCTATTTAAGATAACTCAGGAAAACCATGAAAAAAAAAGTGCGGTGGGGGGGAGGGGAGAAAGACAGCCTAAAAATATTAAAACCTAACCAAAAAAAGCTACAGTAATCTAAAAATTTATTAGTTCACAGTCCCCAATTTAGTTTATGTCACAGATGACATTTCAAAAAAAGAAAGTATAATTTAACAAAAGAGATGGTAATAATAAATCTACCTTTCTGTAAAGATGAAGGATCTTGGTGGGGAAACCAAATTTCTGTGGTACCCCTTAAGATAAGCTGGATCAAATATGCAAAACTCAAAAAGGTATTGTAAGAAAGAATGAATGATTTGAAACAAGTTTTTGGTTAGTTGGTTGTTGGTTTTGGTGGTACTGGGGTTTGAACTCAGGGCCTCATGCTTGCTGGGCAGGCACTCTACCACTTGAACCATTCCACCAGCCCAAAAATGAAGGATTTTATTTGTTAGTTTTTTTGTTTATTTATTTTTGGTAGAACCTAGGTTTGAATTCAGGGCTTCACACTTACAAAGCAGGTACTCTACTGCTTGAGCCATACCTCCAGCCCATTTTGCTTTGGTTACTTTGGAGATGGAGTCTTGCCAACTATTTGTCCGGGCTACCCTTGAAATGTGATCCTTAGCCTCCCAAGTAGCTAGAATTACAGGTGTGAGCACCCAGCTCATGGCATGGGCTATGATTTTATTTTTTAAATCACTTATAGTAAAGGAGAACTTTCAAAAAAAGAAAACAAGAATGACAAATGAATATATAAAAACTCACAAATTCATCTTCTAAAAAATAACCTAAGAAATAGTAAAATAGAAATCAGAAAAGATAACTTCATACATATAACAATTACTATAAAGACTAATTTCCTTACCATATAAATATGTCTAAGAGTTTATGCCATATATATAACATGTAGACACATACCCCTAAAATTCATGAAAGTTAAACCACAAGGAAAAAAAAATAAGCAAAGACTAAGAACAGATAGTTTTCAAGAAAAATATAAATAGCTTTAAATATGAGCAGCCAGGCTCACTCAATAAAAAAGAATGAAAAAAATCCATTCCAAGTATCAGCTTGGCTAAGACCAAAAAGAGTAGCATCCTTATCTGTGAAAAAGTGGGCAGAAACATTGATAATTTGGTAGGAAGGAAATTAGTATAACCTTTGTTAAAGGCAATTAGGCAGTATCCATCAAAAACATGTAAGTACACATTTAATATCTTAAAATTCAGTATGTAGAAATGCAGGATCTTCATTTTGGTATTATTAGCAATAGCAACTAAATAGAGATACTTAAAATGCTCAACAGGCCTGTTTATAGAAATGATGGGACAAACATTACACAATTCTATGCAGCTTATAAAGCGACTGACATTGACTTGTACAGGCCAGTAAAGATCTGAACAATGCTTTATTAAGTGGTACAGACACAGAAAGAAGTGTTATAGTGTACCCTTGCTTATATAAAAGTATACAGATATGTTCACATACTTGTACTATGCAAATGAAGCTCCTGGAAGAATAATGTGTACCATGTATATAGGCATGTATACAATACACCATCAGATGACATGGTGCTGTGAGGAACAATGAAGCAGGGTTACTAGAGACAGTACATGTGGGGGGAAGGATCAGAATTTCACATAGGGTGGTAATAACCAATGGAGTAGTGAACTACAGTGCACATAAAGCTCCCCTTCCCAGTTGGGAGTTAAGTAATATCTGAACTCTTGTCTGAAGAGTGATAAGCTGGGGGAAGGGACAGGGAAGACAAGCACTACAAAGAGGAAGCTCTGGTAGGTGTGCTTGGGTAGGTTTCCATAGAGGGCTTCACAAACAGAAAGTAGTTCTTAATTGGCCTTGGAAATAAACAAGAGAAAATTAGAGCTTCATTTTAGAAAAATTGCTCTGGTTGTAGTATTTTAGGGGGAAATAACCTGAAAAGTCAAGAAATCAGGTTTTTCAGTAATTCTGCCAGTAGCTAAATGCCTTTACAAGAAGAAGGGACAGTAAAGATAGAGAGGTGAAAAATAAAAAACAGGATAGGAAGATCACAGTCTGAGGCTGGCCCCAGGAAAAAAGCATGAAACTTTATGGAAAAAAAAGGGGTTGGGGGAGGCTGAAAAGGGCTGGGGTGTGGCTCAAGTGGTAGAGTGTTTGTTTAACAAGCATGAAGACCTGAGTTCAATCTCCAGTACTGCCAAAAAAAGGAAAAAGATAAAACAACAACAACAACAAAACCAGATGCATAGTAGTGGGCCAAAAAATGTATAGTAGATCCTCATTACCAGTGGGTTTTTTACAAATTTGTAAATCCACATGCTTACTAAATGTGTTTGTAGCCTCAAAATCACTACTCAGTACTTTTGGGGTCACACGCAGATAAGGGCAGAGCAGCAAACAATCTGAGTCACCAGTGTTTGAGTTCTAAGGTGAGGTCAAACAAGGTACTCTTGTCTTTTTTGTTCAGCTCTAATACTGAAAAACAAGTGTAATTTTCATGGTCTATTTAGGGTCACATTTTTCTACTTTTGTGTTTTGTTGGTAATCTGCTATTTAAAATGGCTTGCAAGTGTAGTGGTGAACTGCTACTATCTAATATTCCTAAACACAAGAAGGCTGTGATATGTCTGATGAGAAAAAGATTACATTAGATAAGGTGTTAAGTGCTACTGTCTGTGAGTTTAACATTATGAATCTATGATATGTAATAATATGTATACAATAATGTATCTTTAATAGAGACATACATAAAACAAGGTTAATAGTGTTTGGTTAATGGGTATGTGACCAAAGGCTCACAGGAATCTAATCCTAAAGGAGTAACATCTCAGTATTTGCTAATTCAGTATTTGCAGTGACTTTACAAAACATAACTACCCCAAATAACAATAGTCAGCTCTATATGTATGCTATTTTGCTCACATAAACATTTATTTATAAATTTATAAGGTACAAATAGCGGGAATAGTAATGATAAGCAGAAGGTGAGGAAGAGAAAATCAAGGATGATGCCACGTTTCTGGATTTGGCAACTGAAGAATAATAGTACTGATAATATAATAAAGATAGGAAAAGGAGGAAAGGATGGCAGTTTGAATGAGAAAACCAAAGACATCATCTTTGGAGAGTATACTCCTATACATGCCACGACACACAAAATATAACTCTGCCTTTACATGTACATACCCATCCTTCCTTTGAAGGTAAGAATTATAACTGTGTTCACCTCAATGTATATCCTGCATTTAAAATACTTTACTTTCAGTCATACAATATAAGTCAGGAATGACAAAATCAGAACTGCACCTGTTGAAACTATTCCAGGAACAGAGGGAGGGGGGGATAAAGGAGAATGATGGAGAGGGTGAATTCAACTATGAGATATTGCAAGAACTTTTGTAAATGTCACAATGTACTCTCAGTACACCAATAATATGATAATAAAAAAATGTTAAAAAAAAAAACAAAAAAACCAGAGTGCCTCAGAAATGCACTCTACCAATTCTTTTTCCTTCTATTGTCATCTCTGTAATTGCATGATCAATAGTCACCATAACCTATATGGTAATTAACAGTGCTTTTATGTCAGTCATAAAATGTAAATATACATGTATATATAACTTTACCAACAGAAAATGAGAATTCCAAATGACAAATATTTTGGAAGAAACTCTTCACAACCAGATGGATTGTTTGTCAGTTTGTTTACATAAACATAAAGCAGTACCTTCTGTATAAATTACCAAAATACCATTCTGAAATACCAAATTTACAGAAACTTCTAATGGATAAATTATGTGTTAAAAAAAACCTCAGAATTATAATTTTCTTTCAATGAAACTTTCATAAAATGTACACATACATTCAAAATGTGGCAAGTCTTTTGACAGTCTAAATATTACATAACTGCAGAAACTGAGCCTTATGAAATTATACCATACAGATAAAACTAGTATAGGAATTCATATTAACCCTTCCCTCTCTAGCCAACATTATCTTTGTTTATACACACCCATTATTTAATTAAAAATAGAAAAAAATTTCTGATACTATAAAACTGATTTTATAACCAAATATATACTTTTGTGAACACCAAACACAAAGCTTGCTGATATGCAATTCTTTCTCTATATACAATAATCCAAATATATATTCGAGGTCAATCCAAAAAAGTAAGTAATCTTGTAAGAATTAATTATTTCTTTCCTTATTTCTTTCTTAACCATTCTTAAGTGATTCCTGTTACTTGCAAAGAAAAGCATGTTAGTAGTTTTAGCCTTGGTGTGACCATCAATTCATGATCTCCCACTGAGTAAAATTAAATATAAAACACTGAAAATAGTTATTGTTTCTTCTACGAAAAGAAAAAGCATAAAAGTTTAAAAAAGGAAGATTCAAAGCTAAAGGGAGGAAAAATATATCAGAATACATTAAGTAGGAAAAAGGGAAAACAAAAAGGAAAGTAAGTATTCTGTACAGAAATGAAACCCCAGATCTTAGCAATTAATTGTAAGAAGAATCATATCCAAAAAGCCAACTAAAGAGTTTAGAATATAAAAGGACAAAATATCCAGGAACATCAGATTTTTTAAAGGACAAAGAAAGTGAAAAGCAAAAATAGTAATTTTTGATTGCCTTTTATATCATTCAGAATATAATTATATTTCTACTCCTAAAGTAAAATATTAATGCAGTTGATCACAATGCAAAGAAAAATGGGCTTTGCATCTCAAAACTGATATTTGAGTTAAAAAATGAAATAAACCTAAATACTCCCCACATACCTGAGCTACAAGACAGCAGTCAGTTAATGGCCAGCAACGAGACAGAATAGACTCACTTCATATAAGCAATCATTGTCAAACAGAAGATTCAAGAGCAAGTGGGCACTTGTGTTTTGACCAAGGGCAGGTGGTCAAAGATGGAGTTTTCTTGGGTTCATTCTCTGAGTCTCAGAGACTGTGACATTCCCTTAGTCAACGGGCAAGTACATGTCAGGCCATGAGCCAACATAAGGAAAAGAGGAAGACTAGAAACTAATTTAAAATACTGCGCTTTCCCTTATATATACATCCCTGCAATAAAGGATTATTTTCTCCACATAAGGAATCCTGTAAATGGTATTTTCAATTCTAATCAGTCAATGAAGGGGGACCCAGTTTACTTCACAAAGTTTGCTACCTGGTTTAAAAAATACTGTACCTGCATTTGAAAATTGGTTTCTTATAAACGAAGGTAAAATAATAGTACCACTACTCAACTTTAATGATGTGGGTTAAGTAAGTCTTAAGTTCACGTGCAAAGTAAGTCCTTGTGTATGGAAGAATCTATTGGGAATTATCATCAGTTAAAATCTTAGAATACAGTTCACTTCTTAATCAGACTTCTTACACATAAATCTAGTTGATGAGCCAATACTAACAGTTCATTTACTAAAGTGACCAAAGTTCAAGACTAGAAAAAGTCAGCAATTGGGGGCAATTCAAATTTTAAAATCAATTGTAAAATACAGATTGTGACTTTTATGATCTCCTAAGCATCTGTATTATGTGCACTGAAATATGCAGTTCAAAACAAGGGAAGGAAGGGAAAAAAAGGGAGGGAGGGAGGGAGGGAGGGAGGAAGGAAGGAAGGAAGGAAGGAGACATAATGCCATCTTAATTTTTTCCACAAAAATAATGAATATAAAAATATCTCTCAGAGCTAAAAATATTGGAATGCCATTCTGAAAACAAAGAAAACAGGAAGTAATACAAAAATTATCAAAGACATAGTAAAGTAGCAGCTGCCAGAGAAAAAAATATTTTTACTGAAAAAATCTTCATTGTTCCAGTGCAACCACTATGCCTATAATCCTAGCTATTCAGGTAGAAATAGGGAGAACTGTGGTTCGAGGCCAGCTGAGACCAAAAGTTCCCAAGACTCTCATCTCAGCAACAACAACAACAACAAAAAAAATCTGGGTGTGGCACCCAGCTTCACAGGAGGCATAAATAGGAGGATTGCAGTCTAGGCTGGCCCAGGCATAAATGTGAGAACTCATTCAAAAAATAATGGAAGCAAAAACAGCTGGGGATGTGGCTTAAGTGATAGAGCACATGCCTAGCAAGAACAAGATTTTGAGCTCAAATCTAAGACCATGAAAAAAAAAGAAAAAGAAATATCATGAGATATAGTTTTTGCAAGAAACACTAATATTACCTGTATCATATTATGCAAAACACTAATTCCTAATTTGAAATATTCCTTGGTATTCCTCATTTTTTAGAAATTAAGTTGATCAGATATTTTTGACATGGATAATTCTATACTACTGATTTCTTTCTCTAAGATGTGGTTCCCAAGCAGGTAACAGAATCATCTGGAGATCATCTTGAAAACACATATACCCAAGTGCCATCCCTGAGAGAGTGACTCAGAAAGCCAAGAGCAAAGACACAGTACTGTATTCTGAAAACATCCCCCAGTGATTCTGACTGCTAGGTGACGACCACTGCTGTAAACATGAATCCCATACTTGTTCTCCTAAGTAGAAAGGCTCTCATGGGAAGTGCTGAAATCTTGTCATTGCAGAGCACACAGCTGTCAGGAGCAAAAAGCAAACACTCACTTCATTACTTATGGTAAAGAACATGTTAAAAGGATTTAGTAAAAGGATTTTGTCTATTCAAAAAACATGCAACCATACTTCAAAACACTTTATATATTTATTTTAAAGTGTAACATTGAGGACAAATGGTTTTGAAAACGTATAAAAATAATTTATGTATTAATACAACTTCAATATTTACATGGTCCCTTAGTAGATTTTCATTTTATTATCATCAAAAACGTATTTCAACCATACCCATAGTACTCTCAAAAGTCAAGAATTTCAAGATTTTCTAATAGAAAAGTTTAGTAGTTGCCTGTAGTTGTAAAATAATAAAACTGGGAATGATGGCAATAATATTTTAAAAAATAATCATGTCTCAGCTATGCTATGCCATATATCCTAAGAATCTTTATACTATAATAATTCCAAGTAGTTACATTTTTAAGAAAAAAAGCACAAAAATATTTCAGAGAAGAAAATATTTCATCGTAAAAACTTATAAAGTTGAATGCCAAACAGAAATATCTGAGGTACAACTTCACAATATCAAGTTTCCATATGCATTCTGTAAACATATACTCATTATGGGCTATCAATTCAAATAAAGCCAGTTTTCATTACAAGAAGACAGATTTAAAAAAAAAAGAATTTCAGTGCAAAAATCCCTATCAGTTTATCAACTAACTTAATTTTAATTTTAAAAAATCACAATTTGAATCCCATAATACGCAGTGATCCTACAAAGACCTTAAATTAATTTGAAAGAAAAAGCTCTACAACAGCAACCAAGTTTTCCTTTTGTTACTATTCTCTAGTAAATGCTTTCTTTTGATTAGCTTTTACAATGTCATCAGGAGATGCTGATTTGAAGTCAAATGGTGTTATTGCTATAAGAGGACTTATTTCTTTGTCCTTTACATCTTGAACTTGTCTACTATAAAGAAAAGTCTTATAGAGGTCAAGGGTCCGCCGCTTGCAGCTTTTCAGTGGGTAACGAAGACACAGTGTTGAAGCAAAAGCTGAAGGTCTAGCAGCAAGGGCCTTGGTCCATGACAGAGAAAAAGGTGGCCTCCTAGTCAGAGAGCCTTTATTGTTTTTCTTACTGTCCTTAGCAGAACTGAAATTCCTCCCTAACTTTGAACTTAGAACTTTAGTTCCAGGTGTTGGAGTAACTGATTGGTCAACTATAGGCTTTGGAACAACATCTGGAGTTTTTATCAAGACACTAAGGTCAATATTTGAATCTATTCCAGGAGACCTCATTTCTAATGATCTGAGCTCAAAGGAATCTTTCTTATTCTGAGCGTTATCTACATCAATCGTTTCTGCAATCAAATCAGAAAGTGACAAATTCTCAAGGTCTCTTGTGGGAGAAGCTTTACAAAATGCCAAAGATGATAGGGATCCTGTTAAGTCTGATATTTCAGTAGAAGACTGACAGCGATTTGCTAGTTGCGACAGGGGAAAGGATCCCAAACTTAGACCTGTGAAACTGGCAGTCGACTGATTACAAAGATCAGACAAAGCAAAGCACTGACTTGGATCGTTTCCTTTTTGTTCCTGAAACAGCCCAGTTAAGGATGGACTTTCACACTGGGAAAACTGCAAACTGTCATCTTTTAAAATGCAATTCTTTTGTTCAACTAAGGAAGCATTTCCAATTTCGTTTTTTTTATGAGCATTTAAATAATCAAGAGTCGTATTTTCCAATGAGCTAGTTAAGTGCAAAGGATTATTTAAACTTCCCAAACTGTTTTGTACTGGGATTCTTTGGAAATCAGGTAGTGAACTGTTCTGAATAAATAAAGAATTATTAGCTGTTGTGCTCTCTCTCATTAAGGACTTTAAATCTGGTATTCCTTTAAAAGCAAAATCATCTTTGGAAACACATTCAGATGTACAAGGTCTTAATAAATCAACATCTACATTTTTTGAAGGAAGACTTTCCAGACAATCTGTGGATGATAGTCTGTCTGATGGCTGATTGTTAGGGGAGTCTGTGGGCATATCATGAATTAGGTCAGCTAGTGAAAGCTCTTTTGTTAACTTACATGATTCTAGTTTCTTTTCACTTTTAGGTCTGTCAAGTTTCTTTTTCCTATGAAGTAAATAGTGACTTGGCACAACTGAAGCATACTTTGGTATTGAGCTAGAAAAATCAAAGGATTTGCTACTGCAATCCAAATGATTTTCTGACTGGGGATAAGAACTTTGAACATTATCAGCTGAAACTTCAGAGGATGAAAATAAGACTCCTTACCTTACAAAAGCCATTAATTTTCAGGTGAATGGGTTGACATTTGCAGAAGACAGTCACAGCAACCAAAAGGAAACATGAAATGAGGCATTTAATTACTAAATGGTTTTGATTATGACACGAATAAAGCAGTATTTGATCATTATTTCGCACTAACTGAACATGGTTAAAAAAAAAAACAGTAATAAAGGAACATTACCTTCCTTTAACAATCTAAAGTGACCTTTATAATTTGTTCACTGATATATACCAACATAAGTACCAAGTCAATGTGCTAATTTTCACAAATTTAACAATGTAAGGTTTGATCATAACTAAATTATAGTGATTACCTCAAATTTAAAACTTCTTTTTAAAATAGGGGAAAAATAGATTCCTTTCTTTTCTGTATTTTATATTAAAAAGAAACAAGCAGGCTGGAGATGCAACTCAGTGGTAGAGCACTTGCAAGCACCACTCTGTAGTTTCTACTGTGCTCTGGGACGCACTGTTAATACAGAGGACCTATTATAGATTTATTTCCGTGAGGGTCAGTTAAAAGTGCACATCTGTACACCTTCCCACAAAAAACATTCGTTTCATGGCAAGATTGTGTGCAATTGTGTTATAGTGAAAGGCTAGCCCAGAGATTATAAAACTATTTAATGAAGTTAACAAATTACCATGCTCCTAACAGACCTGTGCTCCCTTCTTATGTCAACTAATTCCAAATTTAATTCCAAATGCTACAAATTTAAAAATCAAAGATCTACTCTTGCTTTTCTTAAGCATTAATCAAGAAATAAAATGTATGAATACTACAATTACGATACTTAATGGTATCAAAATAAAATTATATTTATAGATGATACAAGCGTAGAATTTTTAAACATTAATGTGTACGGCTATTAATTTCTTTCTCTTACCTCATCTCATTGAAGTTAAAAAAAAAACAGTAATTAAAAAGTTCTCTAAGACACTAACAAGAAGGAAAAAAGTTTTCTTTTATTTCCCCCATATTCTGTTAGCTATATCAACAAATAGTGAAACATTTTTTTTAAAAAAACAGGCTATAACAGAGGGAAGAACACTGAGGTTAAAAATTCACAAACTAGAAAGTCAACTGACAATCAAGAATTAATTCAACATGCAAGATTTTAATAGCCCAAATTAAATTTTTTCTTAACAGCTTAAGCAAATTAAAACCTCTCTTTGAACATGTAAAACAACTAAAGGAGAACAAGTAAAGGCATACCTTTTGCTATCCTTCCTGTGGATACTGCTCTCTCACTTTTGTCCTTCAACTTCTGAGTGTTATCTTGTTCCAGAAGCATTGACAAAGCCTTCTGTGCATCAAACTTGTTCTTGAGAATTGCTTCAGTCAGTGCTTCACCTGGCACAGCATCTCCCAGTACCTCTCTCATATGATCAAGGCATGAATGAAGACGAGCTGGGACACAGACAATGATTAAAAGCTAAACTACATGCTGCTATGAAAGAATCCTCCATCTTCAAAATTCATCAATGGATCTAAAACTGAACTCTTGTCCTTGGCAAGATGTATTTACAATTACCATATTTTATATACAATATAGCTACCTTCCTTTATCAGAGAAAACAATTTCATTGAGATCACTGTAATAAATGTCCCTGAATAACACTCAGGTGTGAAAAAAACTGCATACACTAACACCTATTTTTTGGCTGGGAACTGTGGCATAGGCCACAACTTAGTAAGACCCCATCTCAACAAACAAGCTGATATGGTGGCATACAACTATAATCCCAGCTTAGGTAAGGTAAGAGGAAGGCAGGAAATGTAGGTAAGAGAATTAACATCCGAGGCCAACTTCAGGCAAAAATGTGAGCCCCTATCCAAAAAATATCTAAAACAAAGGGCTGAGGGTGTGGCTAAAGTGATAGAGTACCATCTTAGTAGTGTAAACCCTGAGTTCAAACCCCAGTACCACCACAAAAAAGAAAAAAAAAAAAAATCAGTATTTGATGTTTGGTTCATTTTTTAATTATTAAAAATAATTTCATAAAGTGGGCAATTCGGCTTTGTTTCAGAGGAAGATTTACTTTAAAAGGCTAAGAGGCAAGAATGGGAAATAACACCTATTTGATAGATACATGACTTATTGAAACTGGAACAGAATATTTATCATAGAACCTCTCCTAAGTAATTACGAGAACTATTTCCTACACATACATAAAAAGACAGTGGACCAAGGAGATAAAAATGGAGGTTATGGAGTTAGTTTGGCTTAGTTCACATTCTAATGCTACTTACTAGCTGGTGCAAGCTCAGGCAAATCCTTTTCTGCACCTCATTTTCCTCCCCATAACTACCCTACCTGGTAAGAATCTTGTGAAGATAAGTGTATTAATACGTGGCAGCACTTTAAAACAGACCATTTAGTAAAGTGAGTCACAATTACTACTGTCATCCTGCAATTGCTTACATATGTCAACACAGAAAATTAACAAACACAACTGAATCTCATAATTCTTTAATCATTGTCTGAGGCACACAAAGCCGAAAAAGAGCAAGACTTGTACTCTATTCCTATCTTCTAATCCTACGATAGTAACTATAACACTTCCTTTAAAAAGGAATTAAATACTATTGAGGAATTCATACAACAGTGTCTCTACAAACTTTTATTCAGATTTTCAAATGTATTTGAAGAACTGATAAAAATGTTCTATTTCTTCTGTCTCTATTGTTCCTCTCCTGCTTTCTAATTTTGTATATCTATGCCTTCTTTGCATCTATCTTGATTTGGTTAGTAGCTGCTATTTTATTGACTTATCCAAAGATCAGCTCACAGATTCCTGCAATTCTTCTTTCTGTTTCCAAATTAATTATTAACTTTCAACTTAAAAACATTTACAGAAGAGAGTCACAGTACAGAGAAAGAACAAACCAGTACAGCCCTGCTCACTATCAACAGATGGCATTACAGATAAGGTGTGACCATCTCAGTTCTCTACTAACCCACAAGTTGAGGGATGCTTCAAGCAACATCATGGCTGAAAATAATTTATAGAAGAAGGCTAAAATATATATAAACATCTTTGTTAAAATGTTTTAAAGAGTTGAAAATAAGCAAACTCAACCAATGTCATTACCATTTACAACTTCTATCTTGAAACAAGTTACACAGATGTGAACAATCAGGATATGTGTATGGTGTTAGTCTGGTCTTCAATCTGTTTTTGTTAAGCCTCTTGGGACTTACCATTCTTGCTAATAAAGAAATTCCTGCTGGGCACCTGTGGCTCACACCTGTAATCCTAGCTACTCAGGAAGCAGAGATCAGGAGGATCGAGGTTCAAAGCCAGCCCAGACCCTATCTCAAAAAAAACCTATCACCAAAAAAGGGCTGGTGGAGTGGCTCAAGGTGTAGGCTCTGAGTTCAAACCCTAGTACCACAAAAAATAAATAAATAAAAATAAAGGAATTCCTGAAAGCTAATCGTAAGTAACACATAAAGCTCTTGAAACAATAAGTATTTATAAAAGGTTCTTGAGACAAATCACTGGAGTTTCTCTCTTATGGAAAAGATGAAAGAGTGGGATAGCTTGATCAAAATTTCCAGTTAATAAAGAACAGCCACACAATCAATTTTTTAATCCCACAGTTAAATGCACTCCTCACAAAATATACCTAATAAAATATAAAATTTCCTTGAAAATAACATTGTTGTCCAGTCACTATCACAAACAATAAAATTCTGACGTTCTGGTGTATTTGGAGATTAATCATTTTCAAGGAAGAAACACAGATATGGTTCTTTTTACCATACCTTGATCAATTTCACTTAGCGGCTGATTCAAAAGAGAATTAGAAGAATCTTTCAGATCTGCACAATCATATTCTTCTACAGGTTTGTCACGTCGTGAGTAAATAAACTGAGCAGCTAGAATAGAAAATGAAGAATGTTTAATACAGACATTTGCTATTAACTTTTTCTTACAAAAGTTAAAGTAAAAAGTAAAGATTCTGATCTACCACTTAAAACCAGTTATCCACATTCCATAATGGGTAAGAGGAGAAATACGCTAAGATAAAACATATCCTCCCAAACCATCCACTGAACCTACTTTCTAAGGTTTTCAAAAACTGCTTTTCCCAATATCTTATCCTTGCCTACTATTCCTAAAATTTTCTCATTCTTGGTACAAATACTTTAAACCACATATCAAATTTATTTGCTTAATTAAGAAAACACTCAAACCAGGCATGGTGGCTCAAGCCTGTAATCCTAGCTATTCAAGAGGTGGAGATGTACTGCTTATACTCTCTCTTCAACAAAATTAGAGATAAGGGCAGAATAGTTTCTGCCGGGTAGCGAGGGGTAAACGGGAGTAAGGGAGGGAGTGGTGTGTGTGTGTGTGTGTGTGTGTGTGTGTGTGTGTGTGTGTGTGTGTGTGTGTGTAAGGGGGGGGGGGAGAAATGACCCAAATCATGTGTGTGTGTGTGTGTGTGTGTGTGTGTGTGTGTGTGTGTAAGGGGGGGGGGAGAAATGACCCAAATCATGTGTGTGTGTGTGTGTGTGTGTGTGTGTGTGTGTGTAAGGGGGGGGGGGGAGAAATGACCCAAACATTGTATGCACATATGAATAAAATAAAAATTAAAAAAAAAAAAAGGTGGAGATGTGAATATCACAGAAGGAGGCCGGACAGGAAAAGTACACAGGACCCCATCTCAACCAATAAAACACTGGTTATGGTGACATGTGCCTGTCATCTCAACTACATGGGGGAATGTAAATTGGAGGATCATTGTCCAGGCTGACCTGGGCATACAGACCTATGTCAAAAAATAACCAAAGCAAAAGGAATAGAGGGCATACTGCCTAACAACCACAAAGCCCTGAGAGTTCAACCCCCAATACTATCAAAAAGAAAAAAGAAAAGCACTCAAAATTGCATAATTAAGAAATCACAGTTTAAAGCTGCAAGTGGTAATGCACATCTATAACCCCAGAACTCAGAAGGCTAAGAGAGAAGGACTGATAGTTCAAAAGAGTTCTAAGCCAGCTTAGGTTACATAGTAAGACCCTGTCTCAAAAAGCCAAACAAGCACCGGGTGTAGGTGACTCATGCCTGTAATCCTAGCTACTCATGAGGCAGAAATCAGAAGGATCATGGTTCAAAGCCAGCCCAGACAAATAGTTTGAGTCCCTATTTCGAAAAACTCAATATAAAAAAAACAGGACTGGTAGAGTGGCTCAAGTGGTACACTGCCTGCCTAGCAAGCCTAACAACCATGAGGCAATGAGTTCAAGACCCTGTACCACCAAAAAATAAAAAATTTAAAAAGCCAAACAAGGAAAAAAAAAAGAGAGAGAGAGAGAGAGAAAGGAAGAAAAACAAAGAAAATAAACACCAGGTTAATTTTCACTTCCCAAGAATTACTAACTTTGCTAAAATCCAAAAGCTTACCAAAAACGGCCTTACATTTTGAACAACTCATCTTCCAATCATAGTGACACTGTAAACCAGTGACATATATCAAACTTTAGTTTTCAGACATCTGTGTCTTTCTCCACAATAGCAGTAGTATCATCACTTGATGTATAACTGAGTAGCACATATCTCATTAAAGGAAGAAAGTCTTAAAATGCCAATATATGCCTGGGAGCAAAGGAGAAAACTGCCCCTAAGTATGGACACTTCTACCTCAAACAGATGCCCAATGAACTCATTCTTGATTACTATGATCAATTGAGAAGGTATAAAATTAAAGAACATGTTAAGAAGGACAGAAATATAAAGACAGTATTCAAAAGGCAATGTATCATCAGGGCTTTTATATTATTTACCTTTCTGTAAAAACATGTAACATATTAAGCCCACTGCATAGAGTTCTTTCATTTGACTTCTATATGTGTTTTCAGGAAGGCACTATTTATGAAAGAGAAACTACCTCCAAAATTTATAAATAATGCACACAATATAAAAGTGTGGCCTATTTATAATACCTACAAATCAAAGGCCATAAGCCAATTGCCTTATAGATTAGTAAGGAAAAAAAGAAGAAAAGTGTAATACCATATTTTAAAAATCAAATGAGTAACACAGATAACAAATTCTACAAAAGCACAAAAAATTAACCCCTGAAGACTGGAGTGGTCATAATACACGAGGTAAGAACAAAGGAAAAACTGAGGGAAAGGTAGAAGAGATCTTAGACAAGAACAGAAAGCAATATATAGAGAGCAGTTGAGAATTCAATCTATTCTACTATAACATGCTTCCTTACCAGAAATTAGCTCATCCTAATTGGTAACTAAGGGTGTGAGGAGGTTGTAACATTAAAGATGCTTTAACTTAGGAAACTTTCACCCAACATTTCAATGTTTTTATCACCACATAATAGTAGCAGGTGGAAGTCCAATTAACACCAACCAAAAAGGAATGTTGTTTTTTGAGGGGTTTTTTGTTTGTTTTGGTTTTTTTGCGGGGGATGGAGGGAGTGGAATTAAGGTTTGATCTCAGGGCTTCATGCAGCAATGCAAGCACTCTATCACTTGAGCCACACCTTCAGTCCTCCAGTCCATTTGCTCTGGTTATTTTTAGAGATGGGATCTCACAAACTATTCACCCAGGCTGGCCTCCTAATCTCAGCCTGCCAAGTAGCTTGGATTACAAGCATGAGCCACCACCATCCAGCTCCAAAAAGGAATATTCTACTGCACCTGTAATTGTATTACACAATGCCACATAGTCCCAAATTCTCCCTCTTGAGTCGATTTATCCATAAGCTCTATTTGGGAGTCCCTACTGCTAGGCAATCCAAGATCTTTGAGCATTTATTGTCTCTGCAAATTACTCATAAGTTTCAACCCTTTCCTAAATCTCAATCAAAAAAGGTGAAAACCTTTTGTAAAATTTAAGTCCCACATCTATATCTTTTGAAATGTGCAAACATTTTTATTAAGATGATTAATGCTTTTGTTAACATTCTACAAGTTGAGTGATCTGTCCTAATCCTACTTTTTCCCTAAGTTATTTTTAGAATTTAATTTTGAAGATCACACAGTATTTCAGGAATGTACATATTACACTGTGTATAACTCACTCTCGTTTTCCCCCTACTATGCAAGGCGATAACATTTGTATTATAGTTTAGCATGGCTAAATAGAAGAAACACTCATTTCATAAACTCTCTAACATCACTTTTTTCAGTTTAGACAAAGAAAGACACGTCTTCTATTAGAGACTGAAGGACACCTTAGCATTACATAATACTTAGATTGACAGTCTTTTATTTTAAAGTGGCTGGTAAAGTAATAATACGACTTAAAATCCATGACATCTTAGACTTAACATAATGTCAGCAATGCTAGAAAATGTACACAGAACCATTTTGTGCCTGGAGCTTTACAAAAAACTTTCCTGGCTTTAGTAAATTGTGTTCAATTTGGACTAAATTAACAAATGTACTTCGTCCAACTATCTCTCACACCATACCTCTAACTGGAAGAAAATCGTTAAACACAAAACATTAAGTAAGACAAGAAATCAGATGCTTCCCTCAACAAGTTCCACTTAGGAAATATTGATAGGGAACAGAAAGCTCTTAATGTAAAAATGTCTCTACCTCCTACAAGCTATTTTTCCCCCAGGGGCAGCAGCAGGGAAATGAGGGGTGAGGGGTGGGTACTTGAATACAGCAACACTTACCCATATATATAAATTCAACTCACAAACCCACACTATGACCATTGTTTAGGAAGTAGCAATGATTGGATTTGCCAGGGAAGGAGACAGAATAGGATAAATTCCCCAGGAAAATATAGCCAAAAAGCAGTCCAAACCTTTGAAGTTGAAATGAAAGTCAAAAAGGCAACAAATACAAAAGTGCAGAGAAAAGCAATGGTGAGCAAACAATAAACATAAAATGTTACACTTCTCTGAAATTTTAAATCACAAACTTTGATGTGCCTTCTGTAAAAACAGATACCCATAGTGATTTTTTTTTAAATTTAAGACCTTTTGACAACATAAAAGTTCAAAGCATTTAAGTCCTGAAACTACCTAAAATCATTTCCTAATCACCTAATCACTCATTAAAGCTGTAGTTCTCACTGGGCCTGGCTCAGATTTGTAATCCAAGCTACTTGGGAGGCAGAGATGAGGAGGATGGCTGTTCTATTCAGCTAGCCCCCACAGGGAGTTCACAAGATCCCATCTTAACCAATAGGTGGGTGCAGAGATGTGCACCTAATACTCCAAGCTACAAAGGAGGCTGAGCTCCAGACCAGACTGAGCAATAAAAAGACCCCAGCTCGTTCATCTGTCCACCACTATCAGTTAACACTCTTAAAAACCTCCAGTAAGTGGAAACTACAGACACAAAATGAGAGAAACACCTTCTACAATCTGGCTCCTATTTTCTTTCCTAGCTCTCTTTCCTGCTGTGATTTTCATGAATCCTGAGTCTCCAGAAACAACCCTCACTCAGACTCCATGGCTAAAGCAATGCTGTTTCCTCTACTTAGCATGCCACTCTCACACCAAATTTACCAGCCCTGATCCCACCACCTGGCAGAACCTTCCCAGAATTCTGCAGGCAGGATTATGTTCTCTACCTAGCAGACTGTACAAGCAAGCTGCTTAAACAGGCCCTTAAGTGACTGCTTTGAACAAAACTAATTCGTGAACTTATTAGAATAGTTTTTCTTACATATAAATTGATGCCCAATTAAAGGTTTAGAAGTAGAATGGGCCCCTAAAGATTACAGTATCCAACACATGAGCTGAAATGAAATATATACTATTAAAATATAGCTTTATACATGTCTTTTGCTATCCCCTCTCTTTGACACATACTCAATACTCAGCATCAAAATCAATCTTTCTAATGAAAATTTTAAAAACTACAATTAAAAATCACCTTTTCATCAAGACAATTATGTTTAGAATTCAAAACAAAAAATGTGGCAGTAAATTTTAGAAAGAATTTCCTACTGAATTTACCAGAGTTCTTTAGTCCAGGAGTATGCTCATTATTCTGTTGTTAATGTTTTGTTACTTTGAAATTAATCTAGAAACAGAAAGCATCTTGGAGGGGGAGAAGAAAAACACAAAATATGTAGGCAAATTTTGACTTCATGAAGCTTCTCAAACCTTCACTTGTTCATTAATCCCCAAAATGAAAAACACTTCCAAATGACACCATTACAAAGAAGCCAATGAATTCTATTACAGAAAATCCTGCTGCCTCTTTAAGAACAGGAAGTATTCTAAAACTACGCATTTTTCATTGGAAATTACTTGAAAATATACCACACTAAAGAGAGAAGCTACGATTCTGATCTGATGTTAATGCTATTTTGTAAATGTTCTGATTTTCTGGGTTTAGTTTTTGTTTTATTCCTGTGGTGCTGGGGATCAAACTCAGCACATAATCCAAATTCACGCCTCTACTAAAAATACCACTTTGTCAAAGTAGAAAGTCAAAACCATTTAACTATCTCCTGCTTTGATAATGTCAGCTGAACTTTTTTTTTTTTTTTTTAGATATTGGGGATTGAACCTAAGGCCTCAAGGCATGCAAGTGTTCTACCTCAAGCCATGCCCACAGTCCTTTGGTTTTGGTATTTCGTTTCTGAGACAGTGTTTCACCAATTTTGCCAAACTTCAAACACTCAATCCTCCTGTCTCCACCTTCACCTGGGATTATAAAACTGCCCCACCATGCCCAGCTTCAGTTGATTTCTTGATATGTGAGAAGTAACTCTCATAGTCAGACTGTGCAGAATACAAACATGTGCATGAGGCACATGAAGAGCTATGAGTCACACATGCTTCCTGCTGCTTGCCATGTTATGCCCTGAACCACCTCAGTACTCTGCCAGCAAAAATGTCATCACCAGATGCAGCCTTTTGACAGTGGACCAGAACCATGAGCCACAATAAGTCTCTTCATTAACTCTAAAAAAAAAAAAAAACTATGACAGAAGAATAAACTGATGCCATCTTCACAAAGCTAAGCCACAAAGGTGAATCTTAAAAAAAATCACCTTCTGAAAGTCTGACCTTTGTACTATTAGCTCATTACTCAAGATTAAATGTTATTTCTCCAGGTAAGCCTATATCAATGACTGTGCTAACTTGAAATAGTAAGCTGTCTTTCAGTACTCACTCTATGAATGGTTCCACTCCTATACAGCCATATTCTACTAACTTCCAAGGCCTGTAGATCTCAACTCTTGTTAATCTCCTGAATCTGTGTTGAAATCTAAATGCTACTCTTGTCCTAAACAAATAGCTCCCAATATAAACCATAAACACAATCTAGTAGGCCTGTTAAAAACTCACTCTGAGTTTCTGAGTCTTGGATGGGGCCCCCAAACTGCACTTCTTTTTTTTTTTTTTTTTTTTAAAAGGAAAGAAAAAATTTTAATCAAAAATTTCTGAAAATTTTGGGAAAATGGATGTCAGTCATTTCAGCACATATTTGAGGTACTGACATGAGTTTTAGGTTTATATACAGGCAGAATTGTGGTAGGGAGCAAGAAGTAGGCATAATTAAGCAATCTTAGTCATAGTGTACTCCCATTCATTTTTATCTCAGTTCTGGTTCTACAGGAAGACTCTGCAGAAATCATTATCACTTGATGGGACAATCTTGTTCCTCTGAGATTATTATGGGATGACCTCATCTTAGAGTGATCTGTCTGTGACTTTGCTTTTCTGGGAGTCCAAGATGAGTACAGACTTTCAGGTACTTCTTAAGAGTTCTGGAATAGGGCATTAAAAACACTGATGGAAGAATGTTTAATTTCTCTTACCTTTGTGCCTTCATCTGAGAAGGGGTATGAGGTTGGTTAAGTATCATCAGTTTTTAGACAGACAGGCCTTGAATGATCTACATGCCTAGAGTTAAGCAGGAGTCTGACCCAAAGTTCTAACAAAAGGAGACAGATGTAAACTGAAGGCAGGATACCATACTTTTTTTCTTGCTTACTTTGTGGTACCAGGTGAAGAGTCAGTGTTTTTTTTTCTTTTTTTTTTTTTTTCATTTTTCTTTTATTATTCATATGTGCATACAAGGCTTGGTTCATTTCTCCCCCCTGCCCCCACCCCCTCCCTTACCACCCACTCCACCCCCTCCCGCTCCCCCCCCACAATACCCAGCAGAAACTATTTTGCCCTTATCTCTAATTTTGTTGTAGAGAGAGTATAAGCAATAAAAACTGCACTTCTAACAAACTCTCAAGTGATGCTGATGGTGTAGGAACATTTGAGAACATTATCCTAAATATCCTCATCTCTAGATTAGTGTAATAGTCTCCTGAACAAGTCTACCTGCATCCATCCTTGTATCCCTTCAACCCACTATTTGCCACGCAGAAGAGATGTTTCTAAAAACTTGATGCTAACATTACACCCGCAGCATCTTAGTTACGTGACCAACTATGCTCTCTATGCACTAAGAATGTGAGTGATGAGGACAGTGCTACCAAGCAGCAGTTTGTTACCTTTACTAAAACTTTACTTAGCTAGTTATATGTGATACTGAACTGCAGGACCCCAAAAGGGCAAGTGCATGGGGGTTCATGGAAAAAAGTAAAACTTCCTTTATCACTAGATGCCTGTAAAAATGTCTTCCTCTAAATCACTCAATAAAGAGCTCTAGGAATACTAGTTATTAAGCTATCTCTCTTCTTGTAACCCACCATTTACTCAGCTTTGTGATGCTGGGCTTAAAGTCTCTGCAAACCACATTTCTTTCTTGAAAGCTGGCTCCCTTTTAGGATGAGCCAATAAGAAGATGGTTACAGGAGACTAGAAGGCTGCAGGAGGAGGGCACATGCTCTTTCCTTTTTGTTCTCATGCAGAAGCAGCATGTTCTAGTAAACAGCAATTAATATCAGTTTTCAGTTTTCCCCAAATCCCCAGGACCAGCATCAACTTGCCCCCTTCACTCCCCAGCTACCACACCCAGGCAATAGGGTGGAATCCCCTCTTCAAAAGGCTAAATCCCAGCTTCAAAGGCACCAGCATTAGCAAGGCAGTGTCTCTTTCCCCAAAGGTCAGAGTTCCAGCTACACAGTCCCTCCTGCAACAAAGCAGAACCCTCTCCTTCTGGTCTAAGTCCCAGCTCTAAGGAGTCTCACAAGCTTCTAAAAAGTCAGTTTCAGCCTCATCAAATTGTTCCCCTAAGAGCAATTGTAACAATGGTAACTGCTTCCTGAAATTACTACCTTCATGACATTTTGGGTTTCATTTCTGCACTTTTTTTTTTTGGACTGAAATACTTTAACAATTTTTTTATTAAATTTCCTCTGGCAAAGTAACTGATACAATTTTTATCTAACAGAATCTAAGGAAGAGAGGAAAGTACATGGTTAGGTTAAATGTAGAAGTATCTGATCTGAAAAGCAGGCCCACAAATAAAGAGCCAGATGTATTTGAGAGTAACAAGTAACAGGAAAAAGATGACAGGAAGAGTAGAAGTGTTCAAGACAAGTTATAGAGCACATAGGCCTTTTTAAAGAAAAAGGAATGTGTTTGGTCTTCAAAAACTAAAAATGGGATTAAAGCAGTTGGTTTACAGAACAGATCAGCAGACTACAGGATAATTAAGACAAAGAGAATGTCTTAGACTGCTTTGGCTGCTGTAACAAAATACAATATAAACTGCATAGCTTACAAACAGAAACTTATTTCTCACAGTTCTGAAGGCTGGGAAGTCCAAGATCAGGGCAGGTTCTGGCTCAGAGACAGTGTCTACTTGCTGTGTCCTCAAATGGCAGAAGGGCAAAGAAGGGGTCTCTATGACTGTTGTTGTTTTTTTTTAGGATACTAATCCTATTCAGAGGCAGTGTGTCCTCATGACCTAATCACTTCCCAAATGTCCCACCTATAAAAACCATCCCACCTTGGGAATTAGGATTTCAACATATTAATTTTGGGGAGACACAAACATTAAGGTTGTAACAGAGAGCTTTGAAAAGTAATGTTAGCCTTGTGAAAGATGAGTTTTATGAGTTCTACGCATGGCTACACCTAACCACAGGTAAACTGTACCCCCTTTTAATACTACATTAAAATTATATGGGAATTCCTAGGGCATTTTCACCCATTGTGACATGTATATTTGAAGACAAATGCATTGTTAGAGAAATGTATGAAAGAAAGGTAAAAAGCTCAATATTTACTGGAAAGACAGAGCTTTCCTCAAACAAATCTTTCAACAGTGAGACAGAAATGTAGCTAACGTAGAATCATAAGGGAATGTGCACTCTAAGTCTGCATATAGCTCTATCAGAAGTCTGAGCTACACATATTTGTTTGATTTACCAAACCATTTAACAGCAGATAAAGGACAAAGTATTACACTGCACCTTATAACTATGTACAATTATTATAGGCCAATTTAAAAAAACCTAAAGCACCTAAAAAGTCCATAAAAAGGTAGAAGTCTATGCCTAATGCCTCGCTGCTTCTACCACACAAAATATTCTTGCAAAATAAAATTAACTGCTCTCTACTTCCAGAGGTTTTAGAATCTCATTATTGACTGAATCACTATTTTATTCCATCTATTTGTATGGTAAAAAAATTTGAAGAACCAGTCTTCAGAGGTTTCCTCATATTGCTTAAAATGAAAGGATAAAATCAAAACTTTCAATACTAGTCATAGGCAAAGAAATTGTATACATCTTTAAAATTCAGCATTTATGTACCTTTTTAAATGTAACATTTTATAGTCTTATGATACACTCTGGTCCTAGAATAACAACAGTACTTACGTGACCTTTTTAAACACCCAAATCAAGGAACTAAAATTACTTTTAAAAATTCACCTGTTGATGGCGAAATACAGTAATCATCCTCTACAGATTGGCCATAGAGATCATCATCTTCAAAATCTAAAATAAAACAAATGAGATTAGATCATTTAGAAGTTCTTGTCATATTCTTCCTGACTAATGAGGAAGTATCCACATTCTCTCAAAAATAAGTGGCCAAAAATAAAGGAACAGGCAATGCCTACTTCTCCATATATTCCAAGAATTTTACCCATCAAGAAGGTATTTACTGACATTCTAAAGACACTTTAAAAGACATACATGAGTCTGCTTTGCTAATTAAGTCAGTTAAGCTGATTGGTTTTTATTCAATTTTCCCAAGTTTCACCTCAAAAACTAATTATTATTCCATAAGCTATATACTTGAATTGTCTCCAATGTTGACAAAACCTCAAATAAGCCATTCGTTCATTTTTTTCACCAAGTGCTCTGTATAACCAAAGGCCTTTCCACAGAACTGACTAGCATGAGTATACAATCAGATCACAAAAGTAGTTCTTCTTCATCCAGAGCTAGGTAACCTCTACATGAACCAGTTTGTCCCAGTCCCCTTGTGCTCACTTCATTGACAGCTAATTGGTCTTTTCTCCTACACAATGGAATATGGTTTTTGCCCAGATTTTTCCTAAACTTGTTTCATTCTCCTAGTTGAAGTTCCAACTTAAATGTCACCTGTTTGCAGAATCTTCCCTACAAACTCAGGTAGTGTAGCAAGCCTCCTTGCTGCCTTTCCCTCCCAGCCTTCTCGTCCAATTTATTGTTCGAAAATCACCACACCTGTTGCACTTCATGGGCCCATCAGCTCCTTTAGGGCAAGACTTGGTTTAGCCAAGTACCTAGCACACATCTGGCAAAAACTAGTATTTGTTTTTATTATAAGTTAATGAATCAAACTATCTAAAACTAAAAACCCATCAGGAATATAATATATTTACATGAATGTATTCACTCACTGATTCGATAAATACTAACACTGTTTCAGGGATTACTAGAGACACTGTGGTACAATAGCGAACAAGGAGTGGGAGGCTGAGGAAAAATCCCCTGGAATGTAACATCCAAACCAATTCCAAAAGATAGAGCTAGACAATTTTGGGGGGTATTGATGCAGCAAAAACAACATACTCAAAGGCTGAAAGCAAATATTATGGTAGAGAAAAATCACATGAATGCTACCACTGCATAAAATGGTGTAACATTCAATAAATCATAAGATTACAAACCCAAATTAATAACCTATTGGCAAATAAAGGGCCACTCACAAACAAAATATAAATACATATATAGATAAGAAAACAATCTTTCCTACTAGATCGGTTTGTGAATACTGAAATTGATTCTAAATTGCTACAATACAAAAAGATGAAGAAAACTCTTTCCCAAAATCTTTGTAAAGTGGGTCACTCCTTCAACAACATTTAGGGTATTTACTACATGTACGGCATTATGCCAGCTACTGGACTAAATATAAAACTGAAGCAGGACTTTTAAACTAGTAGATGAGACAGTCATGTAAAGTACTGTCCACATTACAGAGAAACACAAAGTGGGAATTAAAAAAGAGTTACCAATATCAGACCACAAAGACTCTAATGAGATTACTTTTGTGAATTTTTAAACTATATTCTGAGAATCCAAAGGAAAACTTAACCAGGAAGAAGAAAAATAAACTGGACACTGAAGATGAGTAAATTTTTAGAAGCAGAAGGGGATGAACCTCCTAGGCTACAGGAACAGCTTGGTTATGATGTCACCAATTGTTCCAAAGAAACAAGACAACCTGACCTCAGGTGGCCAAGGTTAGAAGATATTTAACACAGACTGCCTGAGGCCTAGAAGCTCTTCTACAGGAAACCTGCACACAGAAATCCTGTTTACAGGCCCCCACAACTCAACTGATTTGATGTTCTCTCTTGTGTAGCCTCCTTACCACTCTGTCATTACTTTCTGTAGTATTTCTTACTCTAATCATGTTACTTTTACCATCTCTAATGTCTTAATGTCAACCTTAGAACAGTACTCTAAGCACTCAATTACCATTGGTTGAGGAAATAATAAATTACTATTAAAAAATCTCTCCCAGTCTAAAGTCATTTCTCTGGGCTGGCAGAGTGGCTCAAGTAGTAGAGCACCTTAGGCCCCAAGTTCAAAACCCCTGTACCATCCAAAAAAAAAAAGAAAGTCACTTCTCAGATGACAGTAAGTCCACATGACAACATATACAACCGCTGCAATACTTAAAAGAGGTTCCATTCTAAGTGGACACCAGAAAATTAACACACGCCAGGCAGACTGGGTTATAACCTCCAAAGGGAGCCCAGGGTGTAGCCGTCCTCCCCTGTATATTAATGTTACAGAAAAACCTATCAGGTGCCAAAATCACCACGAATATATTAAGCACTACATGCTCTGCACTTTGCAAAGCAATAAGTCTTGAATCTATTCCTCTTCTGCATTAATTCATACTTGTTTATAGTGCTAGTTTGTATGACGCTCAGTGATGCCTATCATTACCCATTGCATGAAGTGTTCCTCCTAAAAAATACTTTTAATTTCTTTTAAACTCCTAGAGAACATTTATACATACGTTTTCTTTGCTTTTATTTTTTAAATTAATTCCTTTTCAGTGCTCTTTCCTTTCGTACTTTTTATTTCCATTTCCAACACATTTATATTGAGCCCCATCAGCCAGGAACTTAAATATACACCTCGATTATCTGACTTTTTCTTTGTACCTTTTTGATATGAACCTTTTCTACTGTCTCCTACTTTCCCAATTTGAGACCTCATTGAAAAGTAAGTCAGCTCAAGCTAGGTTCTGCACTAAGAACGTATGAACACACAAAAGATTTGCCATGTCAATCTAACAGTTACAACAGGTCAGCTGAACATAAGCACTGAATCAAGCCGTGTTTAACAAATTAGCAATGTTTCATTGACAGTTTTGGAAAGAGGTTCGGGGTGGGGCGGGGGGGAGAGAAATCAGAGCAGGCACGTAAATGCGGAAATGGGAAGAAACAAAGGGACAGGGGATAACGCAAGGTGCCTAGTAACACCGGGTCCCCACCTCGCCAAACCTTCCCATCTGATGCTGTGCGGCACCTCCCCTCCCTAAATAAGATCAATTCCGGGTGGCAGAAATCACGACCTAATTCCATTCACTCGCACTCGGGTGTCCTATGATTTTCCCCAATTGCCCTCCACACATTCAATGTTAGCCCGGCGCCACCGTCTGAGAACTGAGATCGAAATGGATACCAACGGTCTGGGATCCCAGCTGGAACAGCGAAGATGATGTCCCGGCCTAACCCTGCACCTACCTTCATCATAGTTATAGCCTCGGACATTCCGATGCCGGGCCATGGCGGCAGAGAGGGCGTATGCTACAGCCCCTTCCAAAACACCCGGCTCAGATAGTGGTAAAGCACCGACTGCGGCCTGGAGACCACTTAGGCGCCATCTTGGCTTCCGGCAGGCCTCCGTGCCGAGAACATGCGCATGCGCGACGTCGTACCAGGGTCTGCGCGACGGCAGCCGCTCAGGGTCACAGCGCTCCCTGGGGCCGCATGCGCACTCACGCGCTTGGGGGAGGGGAGGGCGTTTTGGCGTGGCCCCGCCCAGGGGCAGGTCGACTAACGTAGAATTGTAAACCCGGAAATTCCGCTACCTCCAATTGATTGGTTGGGAATAAATATGGTGAATGAGGCTCTTTCCCCAAGAGTCTAGATTTTCCAGATTTGGTTTCTGGTCATCTCCTGGAAAAACCGTGATCAATAAGAACTGTTGGGGTTTTTTTGAGACCTAGTTCGGGACACAGTTGACAAACTTCTATCAATGAAGTGTAAAAATTAGTTCAGCCTTTAAAGGGGGAAATCAAGTCTATTTTTAAACAAGCATATATGGTTAAATTTAGAATTTGGCTACAATGACTGACCATGCTTTCCAGTAATTCTGGCTTCAGGCATTGACTCTCTCGGGCATTAATATCTTGATATCTACACAGCTATCTGACCTTAGCTGTGTAGACAATCAGCATCATAAATATTCCATAAACGTTCCTCAAACACATAAATGCATAACACGCTGAGGGGAACGAAGGTTTTTAGACAGCATCAGCCTTATGTGTTAATGACGAATGTTGTGGATACATAAACCCATAACCTACTATTAAATGGCCTCTTGGAACATACTGCTGATGCTATGTAAAACAGGAACCTCATTGTTACACTGAACCAACTGCTGCTTTGTTGCAGCTTGTTTTTAAAATGGTGATACTTCGTATCAAAGGCAAATGTCAAATTCTAGAAACAAATTAGCTTTTTGTTATCCACAAGAGAGAGAAAGAATGAGTAATACAAATTTAATTCATATTGTAAGTGACTTGGAGTGCATTTGTATATGCATGGTTACCAAAAAATTGTTCTTAGCTATCATTGCTGTTTAACATCATCCCAAGACAAATTTTATGCAAGCATAATGATGTTTGCTAATTTCATATGACTTTTAAGTGTTATTTTAAGCATTTAAATAATATTTATGGTGCAGCTTGGCCCTTTGTAAATAGAGATAATAATATTATCTAACTCATAGAGTTGTGAATAGTAATTTATCCATGGAAGAGGATTTAGCACAGGACATAAAAGTTACGAATATTTTTAAATGTTATTAAAATATAAATAAAATATAATTGGCAGTTTCCATTCCACTGTAATTGTCAATGCTGGTTTAAATACAACTCACTGAGGTGACTCAAGAAGGAAGCAAGTTATGAATTGACCACATGAGTAGTACTGAAAAACTGGACACAGTGGCTCACTCCTTTAATCACTCCCTACTCAGGAAGCAGAAATGGGAAGGATCTAGGTTGGAGAAAAGCCCAGGCAAAAAGTTAGCAATTTGACTAGATCCATAGCAATAATTGGATTTGTGGCCTAACCCTTCAGCAAACACTAGAATACTGCAAACTTCAGTCTAGTAAGAATAAAAGTCCTTTAACAAGAATTGGGAGACAAGAAGTGACATTCACTCTAACTTCCAGGTCTCAACCAATAAAAGCTGGTTGTGGTGGCAACTGCCTGTAATCCTAGCTACTTGAGAAGCAAAGGTCAGGAGGACCCAATCAGAAAAATAGCTAAAGCAAAAAGGCTGGGGACATTGCTCAAGTAGGAGAGCACCTGCTGAAACAAGTTCAAGTCCCTGAGTTTAAGTCCTAGTAATTCCAAACAATAAAAAAAAATCATAGTAATGGAGCTGTGAATAAGAAAACAATATTTCTGCCTAGGAGGTAGTAAGTAATTTGCATCTGTGTCATCAATAATGTATTCCCATAAAATTCTAAATACTTGAGGAGAGACTCCAATGAATCCCAAATTGTAGTAGCAATCTGCACAAACTTCTACAGAAAGTATTCGGCATTTTTCTGGTGTCCCAGAGTGCTTTAGGTGTGATTATGGTTTAATTGAAAGTACTATGACATTAACGTCGTACAAACCTGGATTTCGATCCTAGTTTGGCTGTTTTCTGTTTGTTAACTACTTTGGGTTTAATCTCTTCATCTGTTTTTACAGATTTTTACATATGAACATCTATGATTTCTATTTTGTGCAAAGTAAGTGAAGTGATATGTGTGAAAACATAGCTGTTACAAAATAGGTATCCAATAATGCTATTTTTCTACTTCATTAAATCTTTATCTCTCTGACACCCTAATATCTGGCACTGTGAATATTTATTGGATAAATTAATTGATGAAAGAAGAAAAATATAATGGCATGTCTCTTCCAATGGGAAAGTTAACAAATATCATAAATACTATATAAATAATTCATTTTTATATTGGTTTATGAAAAATATAAATGAAACTAGCAAATTATTACGGAAAAAATTTGATAGTTTTACTGAGGTATCATTGAAAACACTAAACTATACATATTTAAAGTGTACAACCTGGTATATTTAGACATACATATACACCAGCAAAACAATCAACCCAATCAAGACAATGAACATATCCAGACTCTCACGTTTCCTCAAATACTTTTTTTATCCAGAATACATAAATCACAAAATATCCAAGGATCCTTTCTGCCCTTACTACCTCCTCTCCAAGGCCCTCATCACTGCAGATTTCTTTTCATTTTCTATAATTTCGTGTAGCTAAAATCATGTAATATGTGTTCCTTTTTTATCTATCTTCACCTACTTGGCAAAATTAGAGTTTCAACCATATCACTATTTGAATCAATAGTTTATTCCCTTTTACTGCAGAGGGAACTCCAATATGTATTGATATATTTTTTCCAATTTTGGCTACTGCAAATAAAACTAATATGAATATCCATGTACAAATATTTGTATGTATATATACTTTTATTTTTGCCTAGGTGGAGAATGGCTGAATGAGATGATAGATCATCTTTTAGTTTGTTTTTTTTTTAAGAACATGCCAGAGGTGAGAATGTAGCATGATGGCAGATCACTTGTTTAACAAGCTTGACTCCCTAGGTTTGACCCCAATCACAGAAAGAGAAAGAGAGAGAGTGAACCAAACTGCTCCCTAAAATGATTGTAACACTATACATTCCCATAAGCAATATAGTTCCGTGTCCTCCACATTCTTCCAACACTTAATATGCTGTGAGATCACTGGACATTCCTGTAGCCTCTTTGCTAAAGTGTTTTTGAATCTTTGATTTTTAATGGAGTGGGTTTTTTCTCTTATTTTTGAATTTGCAGAATATTTTGATATTCTGAGTACAATTTCTTTATCTGCTATATTACTAGTAATATTTCTCCCAGTACTTTTCATTTTTTAACAGTGCCTTTGGAATAGAAGTTTTCATTTTGATGAAGTCCAATTTATCAGATTTTTTCTTAATAGATTGTGCTATTGATTTTGTATCTAAGAAATCTTCACCTGAGACAAGGTAACATAAGTTTTCTCACATTGTTTACTGGTTTTTGCAGTTTGAGGTTTTACATTTAAGTTTATGATACATTTTCACAGTTAAGTTTTGTATTGGGTGCAAGATTTGGATCAAAATTCATTTCTTGAATTATGGATGTTTAATTGTTCCAGCATCATTTGCTGAAAAAAAGTGTTGTTATCCGCTGAATAGCATATGCATCTTTATTAAAAATCATTTGTCCAGCATAGGTCTATTTCTGGATTCTCTGTACTGTTTCATTGATGCAGTGATCTGTTCACTTAGTTTAAGAACAGTTCCTTGCTGACATGTTTACTGTAGATTCATAAATCTTAAAACCAGGTACCATTAGTCTTCCAACTTTGTTCTACTTTTTCAAAGTTGTTTTAACTATTTTAGGTCCTTGACATTTACAAATGAATTTTAAAAGAAGGTTATTAATTACTGCAAGTCCTTCTTCTGGGAGTTTAGCTGGGAGATCCATAGATTTTGCTACATCTATAGATCAATATGGAGAAAACTGGCATTTTTAGCATTGAATCAACACATGCATACATATAGCTCTCCATTTATATAGGTCTTCTTTAATCTTCTCTCAATAATACTTTCTAACTTTTAGTGACTGTTTTTAGGCAACATTTGATTATTTAATTCTAAGTATTCCACATGTATCTTGGTGCAATTGTAAACAATGTTTTTAAATTTTTCAAGGTAGATATGCAATTAAACTATTAAAAATAATAAATTAACTAGAACTACCAATATACAAAAAATAAATACTTTGTATAATTCATAATTTATATACAACTATATATAATTGTATAATTTATAAATGATAGAATAAAACAGAAAAATAAAAATTAACTAGCTACATTGACATAAAAATGCCATCTTAGGATATCTAGTACAAATATAAGGAGCCCTAAACTAAAACTAGAAAACATTCCAGAGAGAAATACATTACACTAAATGAAGAGATATACCATGTCCATGAATTGAAACCCTAGGCACAGAATGGCTGGATCATAGGTTATCTTTTAGCTTTTTAAGAAAATGCAAGGGCTGAGGATATAGGCTGGTGGCAGATGAATTCCTTAGCATGCATGAGGCCCTGGGTTTCATCCCAAGGACCTCAAAACAGGGCGAATGAGAGAGAAAGAGACAGAAACTGCCAAACTGTTAAGTGGAGGCTATGTCAATCCCCCTCACCACCACAATCAACAATTGAATGTTATCCCAATCAAAATTCAAGCAGTTTTTTTTGGTGGAAATAGGCAGTCAGATTCTGAAATTTAATAATTTAGATGCAACATTTCCAGGATAGCCAAGACAATCTGAAAAAAAGAATCAACGTGAATAATTTAGACTATTGCAGATATATAAACACAGCATGAGTCTCACAGACATAGTCTGAGCAAAAGGAGCCAGACCTAGAGTCTCCACTGTTTGGTTCCATCTAGACAAAATTCCAAAGTAGGCAAACCGTTCTTTGGTGACAAAAGGCAGAATGGTGATGTGAACGTTACTTAGGTTGGGGAAAGAAAACTAAAGGGAGTTTTATGAAGGCAAGGCATGGTGGTTCAGGGAGCTCTATGAAGGCAGGCCTGGTGGTTAATATCTATAATGTCAGCACTTGGGAAGTTTCAAACAGGAGGATCACAGCCAACTTGACTACATAGATTCAGTCTCAAAAATAAATAAATAAATTTATAAGTAGTACATGCTTATAAACCCAGCTAGTCAGAAAGTACAGATCAAGAAGATCATGGTTTAAGGTCACCCAGGGCAAAAAGTTCACAAGACCACCAACAAACACGCTGTGCTTGGTGGTACTTGCCTGTAATGCCAGCTATGCAGAAGGCATAGGTAGGAGGATTGCAGTCAAGGCCAGCCCAAGCAAAAAGAGTGAGACTTTATCTGAAAAATAATCAAAAAAGGACTGGAGTATGACTCAAGTGGTAATAAAACACCTGCCTAGCAAGGGTGAGGCCCTTAGTTCAAACCCCAGTGTTGCCAAAAAGAAATTACAATAATAACTAAATTACTACATAAATAAATAGGGAGTTACATGAGGTGCTGGAAATGTTCTATATATTTATTAATCTATTAAAAGGTTTTTTTACATACTTAAAATTTTATTATACTGTGTATTTGAGATTCATTTACCTTCTACTATATAAAATATGTCTCAGTTTTTAAAAATACAGAAAAAAACTTGAGTGGGATTTTTATGCTTATCTTAGGTCTGAATATGTATACATATATTTCAGATGTTTTCTTTGTGCCTCATTGTGTACTGTGTTAAAGAAAAAAATAAAAACTTAGAACTTTGATACTTTTGGGCTAAACTTCATTCAGCAACATTTCAGTATTTCCAAGAGTATGGCTTGTTTTCTGTTTCCATTTTCTATTCTAAATTGAGCAATTACTGATCCATTTAGATTGATTTTAAATGTTTTTGTTGTTCCTGAAGCAGCACTACCCTTGGTAGATTCTTAAATACCTATATGAGTTTTGGTAAATTATAGTGACTTCTGCACTCCATAATTTTAAGATGAAATGAAAGAATTTATCTTTATCATTAAGAAAGGAAGGGGATTCGTAGTAATTAACATTAGACATGGGACATAAGAAAAGTTTTAGAGTTTTGTAACTACATATGTAAGAATGTACACCCTAAACAAACTAGAAGATGTCATGGGGTCCTTTGCAGTTCTGTGGTTGCTTTAGGACTTGTAATTTTATATTAATAACTAAAGTCTACCTATCTTTATTATTGTTGCCAAATATATGTAAAATCTATAAACAAATGATTGTCTTTCCTAGTGATCTTCCATTAGTTCTCTAACTCCTGTCAGAATTAGTGATATTCTTTCCTTCTTCTATGGACTTTTCCTAACTTTCCTCACATATTTATTTTTTCTTTTTCCAACTCCCTCCCACCTTCCTTCTCTTTTTAGAAGTAGAGATCTAGCTGAGTACAAATTGGCAAGGTTCTAAAGTTGTAATACTAAGGCAAAGCTTTGCCCCCAAAGGATGTGAGGCCATCTAAGGATTCCGTGTTCTACAGGAATGCTGACAGCAAAACTAAACAAACACAGAGCTGTTCAAGGAAGCTGAAACAGATCTTCAAAGAAGACTCCATGGGTGATTTTTAATTCCTATGTGGTATTATAGAGCTTAATGCACAACATATCAAACCTTGGAAAGGTAATGGTGGGTCATGAACTTTATCAAGCAGAGTGAGCCCCTGCAAGAACAAAAAAAGAACTTGAGTTCTATATTGAGACGTGAACTACTCAATGGGGAATACCAGCAAAGCAATAACACCTGGTCGAAACCTTCCTCTACAGGAGCTTCTTTCAACCCCCAATCCTAGGCTCTCTGGCTGTCAAGTACATGATCATGAAATATAAAGCTATTTCAGACATTCTTTACAAGATTCACTTTTTCAAAAGTTCATGCTGTTCTCAATGCTCTGTAATAATGAATCTTCTACTTCAAAGGAAAGATTTTAAGTCCAAACCCCTAGAAGGATTTTAAGAGTTCCATTGTGATTTCACAGCTGCCTGGTTTCCCACCTCACCTGTGATCCCTCTACTACCCCACCACAGGCACTCCACACCACAGCTCCTACTTTATGGTTTCAGGTCCTCCATGCTCTTTCTTCCCCAAGGCATTAGCACATGCTTTTCCTTCAGAGGATGATGCCCTTCTACCCCACGTCCTCTTGACTGCTTAGGGCAGTTCCATTAGCATCACACATGTTGTGACATATTCCTTGACTCTGGCAGAATTAAAGTCCCTCATCTATGCCCTCAAAACACCCTGTTTGTCTCTGTTGTAACACATATTAGTAATCTTGTAATTACCTATATTTACTTCTGCCCCTTCCACCTCCCCAACTAGATAGGAGCTCCTTAAAACCAGGGATACTATTTAATTTATCGTCTCTCTATCATCCAGCATAGTGACCAGTACAAAACTGAATTAAATAAATATTGTTGAATGACTATTTATTGTACTTGTAAAGTAAATATGTTCTATAAGATATAAAAAGTTCATAACATTCAAAACATCTATATGAAGAGGATTCCAGAAAAAGAATCTGTAAGGAATGTAAAAGTGAGTAATATAGAAATAAAAACTGTTAAGTAGAAATTTCTAGACTAGAAAAATCTTTTAATGGCTGGGGGCATGGCTCAAGTAGCAGAGTGCTTGCCCAGCAAACCCAAGAAGGGCGCACTTTTATATATAATCCAAAAAATGAAAAGACATGCTCTCATAAAAACTTGCATGTGAATATTCATAACGTCATTATTCACAATAGTCAAAAAGTAAGTCTGAAACTTGTATTAGCTGATGATTAGACAAATAAAATGTAGGATAGTATTTGGGAATGAAAAGGAATGAAGTTCTAATAATGGGTGATGACATGAATAAATCTTGAAAACATTACACTAAGGGAAGTAAGCCAGTTGCCAAAAATCATATATTACATGATTTTATTTATATGAAATGTCCAGCATAGGCAACCCTGTAGAGATGGAAAATAGATTAGTCATTGCTTAGGGCTAGAGAGGTTTAGAGGACAAGGAAGTGACAATTAATGGGCAAAGCTTTCTTTTGTAGGTGATTGAAGTGTTCTAAAATTAAATGTAATGGTGGTTGCACACCTCTGTAAATATACAAAAAACTACTTTAAAAACTGTACACTTCACAAGACCCTGAGTCCAAACCCCAGCACCGCCAAAAAAGAAAAAAAAGGTACACTTAGCTGGGTGACTTTTTGGTGTGTTAATTATGTGTCAATAAAACTGTTATCTTCTTTAAAAGTCTCTTTCAGTGAAGCTTGATAACCAGTCAATTTGAAGGCAGAGAGTTTCCACCACCTGTATGAGTGCAGTGAGAAACATCTGTAATTTCTGTAATTTGGTGGCAGAAGGAGACATATCTCCATTTGCTGTAGTGTTTACACTGAAGCAAAAGTCTCTGTTCCTCCATTTGCAACTGCATAACCTTGGGCCAATTAATTCTCCATTCAATGCCTTTAATCTACACTTTTTTTTTCAGCACTGAGGTTTGAACTCAGGGCCTCCTCCTTGCTATGCAGGTGCTCTACCACTTGAGCCACTCCGTCAGCTCATTGCAGTCATTATGACACTAAGACGAAGCATAGAAATTGAATGCCCTAACAAGTAGTGAAGATTTGGATAGCTTAATTTATGGAAGCATCTAGAGCAGCTTCCAACATGTGGAAAGTGTCCCAACAATGCATGTGTTCTCCATGGTTGGCCCCCTTGCCTTCCAATGCAGTAAACCATCTGATCCTTTAATATTGTGAGGTGAGTCTGGTATGGTATGTTGGTGCTCACATCACCACTGATGCCATTGAACTTTATTCTGCCTCAAAGGTGACACCCCCTAGGAAGCCTCTCCTTCTTAACTGAAGCCTTTTGAAGAACTTAAACCACTTTCCTGCAACTTAGTAAGTGTTACAGTTAATCTTGATTGTCAACTTGAGTGGATTGAGAAGCATGTAGGAGATTAGAAAAGCTCATCTCTGGGTGTGTCTAGGAGGGCATTTCCATAGATGATGATTAGTTAATGAAGACTCTGACCTAATCAATGGTTTAATCCATTGTTGGATTTAAAACTTGAATAGATTATGAGAAGTAGCAGAACTGTGGAAGGTGGGGCTTGATTGGAGGAAATGGGTCATTGGGGACATGCCTTTGAAGGGTATATCATGATCCTGGACCCTCTCTGTTACTCTTCCCTACTCCCTGGCTGCCATGAAGAGAGGAACTATTTCTTTCCACCATGATATTCTGACTCACCATAGGCCCAGAAACATGGAGCCTGCTGACCTGGGACTGAGAAAACGTCTGAAACCATGAACCAAAATAAATCTTTCCTTCACTATACTCTCAGGAATTTGTCACAGCCATGAACAGTCTAATATACTAAGACTGATGATTCTCCAATGTTTTCTCAGCTCTGTGAGGCAACATGTGACACTCAGTGAATCTCCACTCCTTCACTGCTCACAGCTCCTGCCTCGCTATCACCATACCACCCTCCTGCCCAACCCTAACATCAGTTTCTGGACTATGGAAAGTGGGGTGGGTTTTTTTTTTAGAGGGGGGGTACTTTCAGCCTGTCTACACTATGATCAAGATATCAGAGCCTAGTTCCAATATTCCTGAATGTATCCAACCCATCTGGAAATGTTTCTCCTCCTCCTCCTTCTCCTTCTCCTCCTCCTCCTCCTCCTCCTTCTTCTTTTCTCTCTCTCTCTCCTCTTTCCTCTCTCCTCTCTCATCTCTCTCTCTCTCTAAAGATAGTTCAAGAATGCAGGTCTTGAACTCCTGGATTCAAGTGATCCTTGCAACTCGCTTCCCTACAGACAATCACCATTGTGCCCCATTGCATTTGGAAATCTTTAGTATAATAGTTTCCATTCAGGTTGGGAAGAATTGTCCTTTTTGAACATAGTATTCTTTAAGGAAGAAAGTTGCAGAGGAGTATTTCAGAGAAAACATGAAATACTTATTTTCTAGGTTCACCCTGGTCTGAATCCATTCATGACAGACATCCCCTGTTAAAGTATGTACTTTGTCTAAGATCTATAGTGTCCACTATGGGTGTCATCTTGAGTGTTCTCTGTGTGTGTATCACTTAGAGACTCAGAGAAAGCACAAAAAGCTCCAAGGCACCACAAAACATAAGTGAAAAAATCAAGGGGCAAAGCATTTTTAAATCCCAAGGGAAATACAAAGCAAAGAAAATGTGTAAATCAAATTTAAAACAGAAAAAGGCATCAACATAAAAGGTAGGGTTTAAAAAGGTAAAAAGAGACTCTCATTAGAAGTCACTTAGAAAAATGAACTGTTTGAGGAAATTCCCTTCCTTGCTCTGTCATGCTCTGTTTCTTTGAAAAGCAGAAGATGAGGCATACTGTCAGTGTGCTGTTTAGGAGCCTAAATCTAGACAAAGTCTCAGAAGACAAGAATAAAATAACTTAAAACCATTTAAGCAACTGCAGTTGGTTCTTACTAGATTTTCTTAAGAAGGGCAAGTTGGAAATGGGAAAAGCAGAAAGAAAGCATTTTTTTCCCTCCTCATGGGATGGAGGTATTGCTCATTTTGAAAATTAGGACACGGGTCAGTTGTCCAACAATGTTGCCTGTGTACTGGACCACAGATTTTGCAACCAAAAAATCATACCGAAAGAGACTACTTGATACTGATTACATTTTATGTAATTTGACTAGGGATCATTTAGAAGACTTTAGCTCCTAATTTCTTTCAATAAAGGGCTCAATGTAATGAGACATTTTTTTCTTATTTCTTCTTTCCTCTTCTTACTTTGTGACTTTTGATTCTAGAGTGTGATTTAAATAGGCAAGGATTATTTTTTATTCTGGCTGAGATACACATTAATCACAGTGATATAACTAGAATGTTTCTAGCCAAGTTTAAATGAATAGAATAGGCATTAGTCCTTGTCCAGGAAAACAATAAGCAGTAATTAGTCCAATAGATTTCCTGTCACCACTCTAATAGATTGTATTTTCCTAAGATGTTCACCAAGTATATCCCATCCAAAATGCTCTTATCACGTGATGCTGACACTCCTGCATTAAGAGTTGGGGACACTCCTCTAGTGGGATGTAGTTCCTCCTTTTAAAGATGGATAGATCTATGACTATAATGGAGGTGTCAGTATGTGCCTGCTAAGTCTAAGCCATAAAAGATGATATAGTTTCCATCTGATCCTCTTGTGGTGCTCATCCTTGGAACCAAGTCACCATAATCTGAGGAAGCTAAACAGCCACATTGAAAGACTGCATGTACTGTTTCAGCAGTGCCTTAGCTGAGGTCCCGGATGACAGCCAGAGCATCCATGACCAGACATGTATGTGACCAAGGCTTCAGATGTGACTTCAGCACACAGCCCTCCAGATGCCCCAGCTCATGCTGAGTGGAATCATGACAACCTCTTCTCACAAATCCTACCAACATTGCAATCTTAGGAAAAAAAAAAATACCTGTGGTCTCTAAGCCACAAAGTTCTGGAGTGATTTATTATATAGTAATAGATAACTAGAATAATTATCTATTACAAATAAATTTCACAGCCCATAGTAACAAATAACTCCTTCTTTGATAATGAGCTCCATGCCTATAGACTCTCATGCCTATAGTCAGTTTTATGTGGGATTTCCTTTGGTCATTAGCCACAATTCTGAAAACTGCCTTCTAGGTATACCATGAATAGTTACAAAAGATCTTTTTATTCCATTCCATTGAAATGTTATACTAAAATGATTCAGGAAGGCTAATGTAACAAGGACTTGGTTTTATAAGTTGAGAACTCATGTTATGAAATTCTGTAGTGCCCACTCTTTCACATGTTGCTCAACATATTAATTGCCTAAAAGTTTTAAGGAACAGATATTTTATTCAAAGCTTTATGCTTTTAAAAAAAAAAAGGCCACAGCTCAACAATGAAACTTTTGATAAAATGTCCCCTTCTCAAGTCATGTTAATGTGAATCGCTTATGATTTTTTAAAAAATAAATATATAGGGTAATTACATTGCAACTGTGCTGATAATTGATTCAAATTTATTCCACTGGCTATTTGTTCTTTAAGTCGCTATTTGATTAGTGATTGAAAGAGAGAGTAGGAAATTAAATAACATGCAACTAGTCATGTCCCTAGGATAGTCCAGATCAAATCTAATAAACAGAACATTTTTCATAAGAGTGTTTTAAAACTTTTAGTAAAATGCTAAAGAACAAGTTAACCTCTTCCAGGTGTTTTAGACCAAGAGCTGAGAGAGTTTTGTTCCCATATTCAGATCATACTAGTATACATGAATCTATCCATCTATACCTAAATCTATATATTGCTTTATCCCCTAGACTTAGTCTATGAAAAAGGACACAAATAATAAAATGCTTAAGAGGAAAATGACATTGGACATTATGACTTTTTAAACCACAATTTGATTAGTAAGACCAACAGGAATAGCCAAATATAGATTATAATGACTCCTTCTTCTTCTCTGTCCCCAATTCAGAAGTATTGCCTTGATATATTCTGAACTCCATGTATAGAGATTTTACTTTTTGACTTGCTTGTTCTGTTTAGGAAAAAGAACCTTTCAGAGGCATATTGATGTTCAGAAATGGAAGGTCCCAGAAGAGACATGTAAAAGTTTCTTAAATGCCTTAGGATAGATGGTCCAGAGTAACTGGTAAACCAAGAATATGGAAAAAATCTAGATCATTGTGAGTCTATGGTAGGACTAAATTCTGGTGTACTTCATGTCATAGCAAATTTCTAGTATTTAGAATATATCCTAGAGAACCTAAGACTAATACTTCATTTACAAGTATAAGCAGTGACTGAAGAGCTCTTTCTGGCGAAGAAATTATTGGGAAGATTCCTTCATTTTGCCTCTTTTCAGGAGCAATTTAGTGCAAAGAAAAGAATCCCTTACAGTAATTTAGGAGCTCTAGTTCTTCCCCAAGGTGCGAATCAACATCACCTTAAGTCAGGGTAACTTACTTTTGTCTGCCTCTGGTTGGTTATTTGTTTTTAAACAGATTGTAGTATGTGACCTCTAAGTTTCTTCCCAGTTTAACATTTCCATGATTCTCAAATCACAGCAATACCAGCATCTATCATCTTTGAATGTAAAAGCAGAAGGTACATTGTGGTTTAGATATGAAGTTTTCCCAAACATTCCAGAGTTAAAGGCTTGGTCACATAGCAGTATTTAGAGGTGACTGGATCCTGACAGCTCTAGCTAGCATTAGACTGAAATCATGTCCCAAATAAACTTTTCCTCCTTTATGTTTATTTCTTTTATGCATTTTGTCACAGCAATGAAAAGCTGGCTGACACATGCATACATAGGTTCCTTCACACAGAAATCTTTTTAGATTACAGCAAATAATGATGACAGATGATTGATTTCCATGTATAGAAAACTGTTATAAATATCTCTTATCTTGATACCTATCTTGATGATTACTTTAGAACTAAAATTTTTCCTGTTGTCCCCGTCTTTTAATATATGTTATGTGTATTAAATATAAGGGAAAACATATTTCCTGCTGTAAAACTTTTTATAAGCAATATGTACAAATTTGGACATTTTACAAAGTGCAAAATTTAAATTAAATAATCAAATTAATGTTAACATGGAAATAAGTGTTTCCTGGGAAGCCCATGAAAGGAAATGCTCTGCATTGAATGTGTGTGTCCTCCCCAAATTCATGTACTAAAATCCTAATCCTCAGTGTTATGGTATTAGGAGGTAAAGACTTTGTAAGGTAATTATCCCATGAGGGGAGAGGCCTTATAAAAGAGAGCCCAGAGAGCTCTGGAGATCTCCTTCTGTCATGTGAGGACACAAGGAGAAGATGGCTCTCTATGATCTAGTAAGTGAGTTTTCACCAGACACCAAGTCTGCTGGCACCTTGATCTTGAACTCCCCCAGCTTCCAGAATAGTGAGAAATAAATGCTTGTTTAAGCCAACCGTGTATGTTATTTTTGTTAGAACAGCTCAAACAGACTAAGGCAGGAAGCCTTGTGAAACAGAAAGCATGAAAACTGATAGGGAACAAGATAATAGAAGATGATAAATACATTGTTATAGAAAAAATGATTGAAAGCCTTGGAGCTAAGTAGCCCAGGGAAGAGAAGACCAAATGAAGACATGACTACTATAACCAAATATTTTTTAAAGTGTCCTAGAGTGTGGTTAATGATCAATAAAACATGGCCATTCTGGGCCGGGGGTGTAGCTCAATCATATGTAAAGCCATTTGCCAGCACACACAGGCTCTGAGCTGTTGATCCCTAGCACTGGGTGTGGGTAAAAGGGCATTCTAAAGAAGTCTATCTCTATATTTACCCAATGGCTTTGATATTGTAGCAATTTGAATAGGAGAAGACAAGGATGTGGACTAAATCGCTGACCTTTTATTTAATGTAGTTTATGCTAAGGAAATGTGTGGTAAGGGAAGAAGCTGAGAAATTGGAAGAAAAAGGTAGAAAAGGAGAGGTGAGGAGTGGTGTGAAGGTGAGAAAGAGAATTTTACAAAGTCCTATAGCATTTACACAATGTTTTTATGCCATGTTTCTCCTCCATCAAGCAAAAGGAGATCCTTTTCTGAAAACTAAGTAAAATCTGGGTTCTTTACATGTCTGCCCTCATTACAGATTACAACTATTTCAAGGAAAAGGTATGTCAATATCTTCCACATCCTAGTTAAATTTCAAGTCAAACCCATTCTACCTACCAATTCCACTGCTATTTAATTGAGGAAAGCCATATTTTACTTATAGAACATGTCTGGAGATGTTTGTACAGTTACACTATATGGAATAATGTGATTCTTAGATTTGTAAATGTCCACAAAATTTTACATTCCTCAAAAAAAGGTCTCTTTAAATTGTGCTTGTTTGTATTTTTCCCAGCAGTGACACTTTGGATATTTATTGTATAATTAATATGCTTTTATGAAGTATCATGATTAGAGAGTATAATATAATATACTCCTTAAATATAAACATATGATTATTTACATGTACTAATCTTTTCTAAAGTTTGACTGATATAACTTTTCTTGTATTTTCTATTGTTCTCTTTGGGATGCTTGTCAAGCTCCTATAGAAATCCAAGAAAATGTCATCTTCTGTTTGCTTCTTTATTTCACCTCTCAGTTGTCAGTTTTTCTGAATTCTCTTCATATTAAGACAAGACCTAACTTGGAGTGGTTGTTGGAAAATCCTGGCATCCTAGGAGGGTAGAAACTTGGCCTTAATCCAGTAAACTTTCATGATAACTCTCTTTCAGCTTCACTCTGGTGGCTTAATCTGATAACCAGGAAGAAAAGAACTGCTTAGCAATATGTCAGCTTACTATCTAGTTTGGTTCACATGTTGAAAGTACAAAATTCTATCACCCATTACTGGGATGAATGTCATATCATGCAAAGACTAATCTAGTTCAACGGATACACTTTTAAAATGTATAAATCTACTTGAAAACCAATCTGATAACAAAGGCATGCCTGCAGAAGGATGATTCAGTTGTATCAATGTCCTTGTCACTCAGACCTCAACCCCCAAAAAACAATGTGATGGAGGGAGGGTGGGTGTTAAAGTATGCACAGTTTTGATAATAGGAAGTCATTAGCCACAAAATGAAAAAAAGAGAAACTTTGTAAAAGTCCAGGCAAAAATTGTCTAATGAGTTTTTTGAGACTTTATGAAATTAATACAAAGAGACAAACTCTCAACTTACCTGAAAAACTAGTAGGTCCTAAGAAATGTTCAATTTCCTTTGGACATAATCATTATTTTAAAACTGAAATTACACATATTGTCCTGATTCCTTTGCAATGAAATTGGTAATATAACTCTTGAAATTCAAACGGTAATATATCCTTGCTTGAGACATTGCATTTAATTTGTAAGAAGGGGAGTATCTGTTAAATGTACTTACAGAAATTGTAGTTTCTTTTTTTTTTTTTACCATTTCCTACATTCCCTTTATTTTCTTGCCCCAGAGACTTTAGTTACTTGTGAATACAATATATAAGTAATATGATTTTACCTACACAAACCATTGGTCAATTTCAATAGCCTATAAATAAAAATGATTTTTTAAAATATATTCTTTAATACTTTATTAAGGTACTTTAATTTAACTAGGTCTAATTTCACAGGAGAAACTGTTCCTTTGAAATCTAATTAAATAATGCTAAGGTAGGAACATTTCTTAAAATTTCAAACGTCCCATTCTAAGAAGCCACATTTTCCTCATTAATTCAGCCAGTCCCTCCCTACCTCACAGACCAGATCTATGCATGCAGAGTCAAACAAAAGGCTATTAGGTTATCTGATATATTGGTCAGGATAGTCTATGATTCCTGAGATCTAAATTGTTTTTCCCCCCCCTGGTGGGGTTGAAGTTTGAACTCAGGGCAAAGCCAGGTGGTCTACCACTTGGTCCCTGCCTCTAGTCCATTTCACTCTGATTATTTTGAAGATGGACTCTAGAGAACTATTTGCCCAGGCTGTCCTTGAACCATGATCCTCCCAACCTCAGACACCTGAATAGCTAGGACTAAAGCCATGAGCCTCCTGGAGTGGACTAAATCGTTTTGTTTTCAATTGTACTAAGTTAGATCTCTACTTTTACTTCGTGAGTGTATAATTAATTGGTCTTCATTTGACTTTTCTCACCTGTGCCTTACCTTGGGTCGACTTTACCATGATAGTAGGTGGTAGGACTAGAACTATTTTTCCTTTCTTCTTTCAATATGTCAAAGGACAAAATTACAACAATTTAGTTAAAAGATCTTAATTGGCCTTATTTTGGGTTCAGGAATTAGGCAATGCTTTATTCTCTAAAATAGAATTAAGTGTTCTAATGAGCTAAACAAAAGAGGACAGTTTTACAGACCAAAAAAGGCTTAAAAAAGCAAAAACAAAAGGCATATTGATCATTTCAGAGTTGCTTTTCTTGTAGGGTGGGACAGAGAGACAGAGAAATAGGAAAATAACATCAACATCAGATTATTTCGGGTTACTTGTTTTGTGGAAGGATTAAAGCAGAGGGAACTTCACTATTATAACAGGAGTTTTGACTGTTATCTCTCTAATTCTAATTTCTCAGAAGATCAGATAGACAGCTTAGTTTTAGCTTGATAATTGGAACTTAAAGGTGAGTGGTGTGTGACTCCTGATTTTTATTCTGTTGAAACCCAAGGGAAGACCTTAATCCAAAACAATGGCCTCCTGTAGTTTTCATTTTCCTTCCTTCCTTCCTCCCTCCCTATCGTCCTTCTTTCCTTTACATCTCACATCTTTAAGAATTTGTTTTAAAGAATGCATGCATAGACTAATAGATCACATTCCATTCCTATGGCCATTTAAAATGTGAACAAAAATACTAAATAAATTAAATACAATATTTTAAAATCTACTTTAAAGTGAAATCAAGCAAACAATGACTTATAATTAAATATTTTAGGTAAAACTAAAATATCACACCATCTGATTTCCCTTACAGAGGTCTTGAACTTCTAGTGGCTCCATGAACCACTGAAATCTTAGTACTGTCTCAAATTTTTCTATTATTGGCAGCACATGACTCAAAGCATTATTTCTTTGGAGGGCATAAAATCTTTGGACTTTAAATTGGGTTTCCAAGGGCTGGCAGAATGCTCAAATAGTAGGAGTGCTTGCCTAGTAAGTGCAAAACCCTGAGTTCAACTCGTAGTACCACCATAGTTAAATACATAAATAAGTAGAATTTCCAAAAACCAAAATGCTTAGAACTAAAAGTATCAATACTTAGTAGCTGGAATCTCTGTTTCCAGAAAAATCTGTGAGGTTCAATATTTGCCATTTAATATATTTACTGAATACCCACTATGTGAACAAGTTTGTCTTTGAAAATCAGAGATACGAAACTTAAAAGGGAGGGCCAGGTGTTATGGTGTATGTCTATAATCCCAGATATTCATGACATGAGGTGAACACAGGAAGGTGGTGGTTCAAGGCCAGACCTGGGAAAAGTCAGGTACACCCTATTCCAAAAACAAGCAGGGCAGGACTCCAGGTGTTTGCTCAAGTTCCAAAGCACTTGCATAGTGAGGTTCTGAGTTCATGTCCTTGAGCAGCAAAACAAACAAAGAACAAAATAACAAGCCGAGTGTGGTGGTGCACATATGGAATCCCAGCTAGTTGGAAGGCAAATGTGGGAGGATCATGGTCTGAGGCTGTTAGCTTGAAACTCTATCTGACAAAACAAACTAAAAAGTAAAAAAGGGGTAGGGTATGGCTCAAGTGGCAGAACACTTGCCTGGTAATTGTGGAGCCCCGAGAAATAATATAGAAATAGTAAAAAGGAAAAACATACTACAAAAGGAGGTAATAGTCTACAGAAAACATTATAATTTCACATGTACTGTTCCCTATCTGGAACACTCTTCTCGACTCTTCTTTCTCTCAATTCCTTCTCACTTCACTTATGACTGCCCCACATTCCTCTTTCTTCCTGCATTGCCTCCTTTAGGTTTGAACTTAACCCTCACTTTTGCAGGGACACTGTTTCCAATACCACAGACTTGGGTAAATATGCTAGCCATACCTGGCCACTTTTTCATATAACACTTAATAATTTTATTACATTGCTTGCCTACTACCTATCTTTGAGGACAGGAAGTTCTTGATTTTTTTTTGCTACTATATTTCTGATACTTTGCATATTTCCAAGGTATAGTAGGGTCAGTAAGTACTATTTATTCATTTATTTTGTGGGACTGGTGTTTGAACTCAGGGCTTCACACTTGCAAAGCAGTTGTTCTACTTCTTTAGCCACACCTCCAGTCCATTTTGCTCTGGTTATTTTGGAGATGGAATCTCAAGACCTATTTGCCTATTTTGCTCTGGTTACTTTGGAGATGGAGTCTCAAGACTCCAATGATGCAATTTAACATCTATAAAGAAAAACCATATTTAATAAGCAGGTAGAATAAAACAGAAAGTGTTTTCAAAGCAAAGATGAAATACAATAGTATCATGACCCAGTGACATAGCTTCGTGCCCACTGGATAGTCTGTCTGCACTTCCAAGACTGGGCTTCACACCCCTGTTTGTGAAACTGGGGCTAAGACTGCAAAGCACATTTCTCCTTTGTCATCTTGGCTCCCCATTAGGTCCAACCAATAGATCATGTCAGAGGGAGGTAACAATGGACTGGAAGAAAGGACTCACTCCTTCTTACTTATTTTCTTTCTTAGCAAAGTTCTTCCAGCCTGGCAGAGGCCATTGTTCTTGTCTTCTGCCTTTTTCCGCCCACCTCCCAGAGTCAACCTCATGGTGGCCCCACATTGGCACCATCAGGAACTTCACCAGGTATATCAATAAAGACCATCATTATAATGAATGAAAGATTGATCAAGTGATAGGGAACTAAAACATAAGAAAAAAAAACAAAAGAGAATACTGAAGCAACACAGACAAGTAACCCCAGAAAGCAGCTATTGTTGCAGGCCAGTGTCCAGAGTTCTTGCCTTCACAGGCCAAAGGATTGGCTTAGGCAGCAGATTGACTGGTGGGACAACAAGGTCGGCACATGAAGTAGGATTTATTAGAGGAAAAAAAGGCTACAGCTAGAGCAGTGCAGTAGAGCCCAGAAACCGGTGGCTCCCCACTGAGGTGAAGGCTGGGGCTTTAACTCTGGGTTAGGGTAAGGGGTGGATTCCCACCAGCTCCCTACAATGAGCTGGTCTGTTCGCCCCTTATGGGGGGAAACAACCTTGAGAGCGTTTTGTTTATCAGCCCCATAGCAGATTTATGAGACCCTGTATCTCCAACTCAGGGTGCAGGGCTCATGGTACTCCCCATGGGGGATGGGATATTGATTCACCCATCTGTCCTTTAGGTTCCCAGACCCAACACTATCACCTAAAGGCAAAGAGGAAGACAAAGGGCCTGTCAGAACCTAGCAAGCTAGAAGAGGCCTCCAGCATGGCTGGAACTCAGGTGTCTGAGGAGGGGCCCTGCCTGGTCCTGGTCCCAGGAGTTCAGAGGCAGAGGCTCATGGAGCTGAATTCAGACCTTAAGGCAAGAGTGCTGTCTAGCCAGAACAGCTTGTATAGAGGGATCTCAGGCTGAGCCTGAACTATAATTCAGTATTGTGGCTCAGGAAAAGCTGAGCTCTTTTACTGAGACTGTGAGCTTAGTCCAAGAAGAGTCAATGGTTTCAGTTAATATATTTATTTGTTATTCTATTTTTTTTTTTTGTCTATTTGCTTGTTTCTTTGTTTTAGCCCAAGGAGGACTATGTTTTCCCAGCTTAAGGTGGAGGAAATACGTGACCACACACCTGGGGGAAAGATTGGAGAGTAAAGAATATAGTGTGGCATTTAAGAATTTGTGAACATTGTGCACAGTGCCACCTGCAATGCTTAGAATCAGGAAAGGCAAGGATCCAGTAGGGAACTGAGTTAAAGATGTAGCCACAATTGCTAGATCCTTCACTCATTATTCGCTACCATACAAAATTTTTTTTGGTTTTTTTCTTTGTTTTCTTCTAAAAAATGGATTTCGAAGTTATATTTTGATTTCTTGGTAAGGTGTTCATTGGCTGGTTATTGATATTTTCAGCTTCTAATACAAACTCTTTATTGAGGTTCAGAGCCCCTGGTAGGTACTCATTAATAATACATACTACATGAAATTCTGACTCAGTTAAAATATGCAGCGATTGAGTTAGATATTATTTATAGGAAACACAGGTCATAAATATTGAGACTAATTAAATGCTCCTAGTCATGGAATTCCTTGTTTTTCAGAGGACCATTCTTCCACTTAGTCTCTCAAGTAGGGAATTGTGAAAGTCAATGGTTAAGCATATGTTTTGCTCTAAAAAGTGTGCTAAGATATCTAAAAAAGAAACAGAAGTTGTGCCACCAAACTCTAACCATGCATCTTCCTTAAAACCTTTTCATCTTAAATTAGATTAAATATGCCTTTATGGATACTTGTCATAGTGTCTTCAGAAGTTTTATTAATTCTGGAGAACATTAAAGGTCTAATTATGCTTTGCCATGCACACAAAATGACATTGATTGCCATAGAATATTTTTAAATGTTGTGAAATAATGCCAATCCTTATGTTGGGTTACAGTGAATTGTTGCAGGTATGATTTCACTGTAACACTTCTATCTTAACAATGATATTTAAACAGCCTGTCTGCTCAAGATTTCTGTCTGCTCAATTCATACTCCAAGTCTAATGGAAGCCTGACACATTTATTTCTGTGAACAGCAGTACTTTACTGTGGAGAAAAGGTGTTTGTAAGCATTAACACATGGTGCTTAGGATGTCTGTGCATAAAAGAATCATTTTTTGAAATTTTTTTAATTGAAAAAAGACACTGCAAAGTATGAAGAAAAGCAGTGTTGAGTTTTGCTGTCTAAAAATGCCTTTGGGATTTTTACACTGGTTTTTGTTTGACACACAGAAGATATTTACTATATAGTGGAATTCCTTTTCTACATAATAAAAACTCTGAGAGTTAAAAGTGTGCCTCAGTACACTTACTTACACACACAGTCCTTCACCAAAAGGTAAAAGATACTGTTCAAGGCATTAAGGAAATCATTGACCAATAATTAGCTGTCTACTAAGCTATTCAAGCAGAGCTTTCATTGGTCACATACAACAAAAAACAGACTTTATAAAATTAGTTTGGGAAGTCCTTAAGGAGACAAATAGCAGCTATAATAACAAAATCTTGGAGAAAGAAGGAATCTGATTTCCAGAGTTGTCGCATTATACTATTTTGGTTACTCAGTTTTCAACAACAAAAATTACAAGAAGGAAAGAAAGAAAACTGTCATTGAACTCCTGAAACAGCAACAAAATACTTTAAATCAACTATTACAAGAATATTTAAAGAACTAAAGAAAATCCTGTCTGAAGAATTAAGGGAAGATAGGCCTGATAGCATTCCCCTGTGGTCCCCAGTCCAGCCCTTGGGAGGCTGAGGCAGAAGCATCATCAGTTCAAGGCAAGCCTGAGCTGCATCACAAGATGCTGTCTCAAAAGCAAAACAAAACAAAACATTTCCAAATGTGTTAAAAAAAAAAAAAGCACACACACACACACACACACACACACACACACAAAACACTAATTTGCGCATTGGAAAAGCTCGATAAATTCCAAGCAAGGTAAACACAAAGAGATCAACACCTAAATAAATAATCGTCAAATTGTCAAAAGGCAAAGAAGGAATCTTGAAAACAGAAAAGTGACACAATGTGTGCAAGGAATCCTTAACAACAGAAACATTTTGACACCTCATCAGAAACCACAAAGACTGGAAGGGAATGTGATGACATATTCAAAGTGTTGAAAGAAATACTATCGACCAAGAATTCTATTCAGCAAAGCAATCCTTCAAAAATGAAGAATAAATTAAGGCAAACAATGCACAAAACACTAAAGGAAGAAATTCAAACTGAAATGAAGAAACATTTTACAGTAAGTTGACAGCACATGAAAAAATAAAAGCACCAGTGAAGAAAGCTACATAGGTGAATATAGAAGAAAATGTACATGCATTTTTCCTCCTATTTGATTTAAGACAATTGTATAAAGTAAAAATTATATGCTGTGATGATGGATTTGTAATTTATAAAGACGTCATCATTTGTGTAACAATAATATAATGGAAGGAGAGGGAACACATCATATTGGAGCAAAATTTTTGTATAGTTAAGTCACTAGTAATCAAAATAGATTTTTTAAAACTTATGTGCTAATTTATAATGCCTAGGACAGCCATACAAAATGTAGTTTAGTGACTGGGTGTGCAGGTACATGGCTGCAATTCCAATACTCAGGAGGCTTAGGCAGAAGGATCATGAGTTCAAGGCCAGTCTGGATTATGTAGCCAGACTTTGTCTCAAAGAAAAAAATGTAGCTCAGTGGTAAGGCTCTTGCCTAGTATCATATGTGAGGCTCTGGGTTTGTTCCCACAGCACTGCCCCCCTGCCACCACCAAAAGAAAAAACAATGATGGAAGGAAAGAAAGAAGAAAGGGAGGGAGGGAGAGAGGGAGGGAGGGAGGGAGGAAGGAATTAAAATGTAGTATAAGAACATAACAATTTACTTACCACAAAAAATTAAAAAGAGAACATACCAACTTAACACAGCAGGTAACCATCACATTTCATAATCAGTACATTTCCTTTAACATTCTGTCTTAAGGTTGTGAAACTAAGCCAGGAAGTTTTATTACATAGGAACCATATAATTTACTATCCAAAGCAAAGAGGTTTTGATAGTGAGAGGACGTCATTAATGATTTGGTTAGAACAAAAAGCATATTAAAACTGCCCCTTGCTAACCCAGACGTAAGATTGGCCTACTATTTTTTGTTTTTTAGACAGGGTATCCCACAGCCTAGGCTGGACTTGAGCTCAAAATCCTCCTACCTAAGTCTCCGAAGTGCTGGGATTTCAGGTGTGCACCATCATGCCTGGCTAGATTGCCCTGCTTTTAGGAGAACAGTTCAGGTATTCTGAATAATCAATTTATTTTGCATTGTAGCAAACATTGTTTCATATTTACATTTTGCTACTCTCTTCCAGGGCAAATTAGGCACTATGTTTTACCATTCTAATACAAACATTATAAAAAATTCCTCTCAATAATTTAAATCTGGTTACTACCATGTAGTAAATATTTTTTCTGGAATTGCACTAGAGAGTTATCTTTCAGCTTTTGTTACACAGGTCTTGCATGTATATTGTTAAATTTATACTATAGCTTGGATTTCAAATGTTCCCCAGAAGCCCATGTGGCTTGGTCCCCAGGGAGGCACTATTAGGAGATGATGGAACCTTTAAGAGATAGGACCTAGTGGAAGGTCTTGAGGTAATTAGAATGTGCCCTTGAAGGGGACTGTGGTACCAAGCCTCTCTTGCTGTCTGTTTCCACCTTGAGATGAAAGGTTTTACTGCACTGTGTGTGCCTACCATGACATACAGGTCCAAAACAATGGGTCCATCAATCAAGAACTGGAACACCCAAAAGTGTGAGCCAAAGTAAACCTTTTCTCTTTATAAGCTAATTATCTGAGGCATTTTGTTATAGTGACAGAAAGCTGTTAACACAATTTTATCTCCAGCATGTCATGCTTTTCATCCTATTTGAACTTTTTTATTGGTAATGTGACACAATAACATTGATTTTTATATATTGTTCTTATATCCTGCAACCTTGATGGATTCACTTACTAATTATTGCAGTTTTTTAATAGAATTCATCTCTATCAGATAAGACTAAAATTGTAAGTGTTAACACCTACTATTAGTGGGGATGTAAGGAAACTCTATTTGGAAATAAAAATTAACACCTTGTTGGAAAGCATTTTGATAGCAGCTATTTAAGATTTAAATTAACATAAATGTATGTATTTCAGTAGTGGTTATTAAACCCAGGATCTTGCACCCTACCACTGAGATATACCCAAAGCCCCTAAATATATACACATCCACATGCACTGTACATATACATATTCAGCAATTTCACTCCTGGAAGTCTATTTGGTAGCATTAAGAACATTTGTGCAACACAAGGGAGGTGTGAGGATAGGTAAGACACCTAAAAAATTAGCTAGCATTTGTTGCCCTTAATGCAGAGAAACTAAAGCAGATACCTTAAAAGCAACTGAGGCCAATAGGAAAAGGGGGCCAGGAACTAGAGAAAAGGTTAGATCAAAAAGAATTAACCTAGAAGGTAACACATGCACAGAAAATTAATGTGAGTCAACTCCCTGTATAGCTATCCTTATCTCAACTAGCAAAAACCCTTGTTCCTTCCTATTATTGCTTATACTCTCTCTTCAACAAAATTAGAAATAAGGGCAAAATAGTTTCTGCCGGGTATTGAGTGAGTTGGGGGGTAGAGGGAGGGGGCGGAGTGGGTGGTAAGGGAGGGGGTGGGGGCAGGGGGGAGAAATGACCCAAGCATTGTATGCACATATGAATAATAAAACAATAATAAAAAAAAACCCATCAATGACAATGCATGAAATCTTTTTGAGACCTCAATTCATGAACATTTAAGGTTTCTTTGCTAAAATAGCTAATTCTCCTGATACAAGAAATAAAATGAGGATCCTGCCTTTGTTAAAAAAAAAAAAAAATTTGTGCAAAGATGTCAACTGCAATCCTCTGTAATGGCAGAAACCTGGGAATGAAGTGAATGGTCACCAATGGGAGATTGTGAGGTGCTGTGCTGCCCTTTGCTTAAGCTGGCTCGAATGGACTTCTCTGACTAATCGGGAAGACCTTTTTTCAGAAAAGGAATGTGTCGTACATCAGTACTATTTCATTTTCATCACAGGGTTGCTGAAAGCTATAAAAGCTTACAGAGCTATTACTACTGTTCAAGGGAACCTCCACTTTTTTTTCTAAAGCTTTGGTTTGCTGCAAGAAGTATCCACAGTCTGCAAACCAAAGAGGCAGCCACAGTTTGCACCCTCAATTTGTGCCTTCAAAATTTGTTTCTTTAAATAGATATGCAGCAGTGACCACTGAGATTTTTTTCCTTCAGTTGCTAGAGGATTTTACAACTTATTCAACAGAACGCATTCAAATACGGTAATATATTTATTTAAGCTCTACTTGCTTAAAAAAATTATGATATCTATCTCGCCGCTATAATCACTTCCTTTAAAAGCCAAACAAACAAAACATTATTCCGACAGAGGTGATAAGTTATCACGATTTCCTCATATCTCCTTGTCCACATTTTTATGCATACTTTTAGTGTTGGATGCAATCTAAATTATTCATTGTATCACTGCATTGTATTAAATGTCTATTTTTAGTGCTATACAGTATGGACTTTATGTCCTTTAGGAGAAATGCACAAATACTTGTGCCTTAAAAGTAAAAGTAAAAAAAGTAAAGTAAAGCGACACTCTGTTCAGATCTTCTGCAAGGCCATCAACGCTGTACCACAATTCTCTTCCTGGGCTTGACATGTGAGAAGCATGATCTATACCAAGTTCTTAGAACAAGTACTAGCTGGAAGAATAAGAGAGAGGAACAAAATGCAAATATATGAAGAAACTCAAAAAAATAAGCAGTTTTCCAAAGTCATTAACTGCAGAGAATATGGCTTATGCTCTTACAGAGAGTCGTTTAAAACCTCAGATGAAGAGAACAGCCAGAAGCAGCACAGTGCTTCCATTGAGGACTGTGAGCTGGCCTTGTCAGGCTCAGAAAGGAACACACAGCATGCACTGGACAGCAGGCTGGTCATTTAATTCTTTATTTTCCTACTTAAAAAAAAAATCTATAATGAAAACACTTTTTAAAAAATGTCCTTATTCTTCTAAGGTGTCCTGAATTTCTACAGTTGAACTCAGTTCTCAGAAACACATTATTACATTTCTCCTATCTTTTTTCCATGAATTTAAGAGTTCATATAGGAATAAATTACAAATTAATGCTAAGTACATCCTTCAGGAGCCAGTAAATTCTCCTTCAGCAATCTCAGACAAAAAGGTGTTATGATAAGTGCTCAAGATTCCTAAAAATGCCTATTGAGCCAAGACCCAAGGTAACCTTTCAGTCTAATCAAAAATACTAGAGTGAAAGAAATCAATAATTTTATTGAGTGTTATAGACATTCAATTAGTATAGCCAGATGATTTCAATTGGTATTATGGCTTCAAATAAATATTTCCTCAAGCAGTAGAGCACAGGCCTAGCAAGTGTATAAGGTCCTGAGTTCAAACCCCAGTACCAGCAAAAAAAAAAGAAAGAAAGAGATTTAAACACGCAATTTCAAAGGAGTAGTCTGTATGTGTGAGACCTTGGGTCCAGTCCCCAGCTTCACAAAAATTAAATAATTAAAGAAATGGAGTATTCTAAATATATATTAACATTGTACATTTTATTTATAACTACACAAACTACATAACCCTTCACCAATTCAGAAGAAAAGTCCCACATAAATACTTGCTGAAAATCAATATATTTTATCTTTGATGTAATAGCCAGGAAGACAACTGAAATTGAAATAGTGTTTACAGTATTAGTTGCATATAGGAAAGAAAGATGACTGATAGATAGATAGATAGATAGATAGATAGATAGATGATAGATAGATAGTTTCTGAAATTCAACCATGAATCTATCTGATCTGTTGAGAGTGGAATTATGAATACTACAAATTTAAAACAGGGTGACTTTAAAGCCTCCTTTTCCTAAAAAATAAGTACATTAAAAATACTTCACCAAGAAAGTACTAAAAGGAACAAGAATCTGTGTGCTTGGCTTTGGGTTGTCAAAGCAAAGATGGCCCAGGATAAACAAGAGGTAAAGGAGGATGAACACAGCTTATTGTTGAAAACAGCAACATTGGTATAAGTCTTTGAGTCAAACTTAGAACTCCCCTTCTTTCCCAAAACAGACAAGTCAGGCTTTAAAATTTATTCTAACTCATAAAGAAATGGAATCAAATTGCTTTTGAGTGTATGGAAATTTTCTTTTTGAGACAGGGTCTTACTAGGTAGCCCAGGCTGGTCTCAAACTCATGAGTCTCTTGCCTCAGCCTCCTGAGCACTGAAGTTATAGGCATATGCTACCATACCTGGCTCAAGGAATTTTTTTAGTAGATGATCTATATATAAATAAATACATCTGTCTGTAGTCAGTTATTGAAAAGTAGCAACAATGATAGATGTATGTTCATTTCAGTGTTTTAAATACTTCAAAAATAAACTCTTGATTTAGGCCTCAGGGTCCCCAGCCAATATCAGAAGATCTACTTTATTTTCTTTGGGACTAGGGTGGAAGATTCCATGTGCCAAGAACACCTCTTACTGGAGCTATTCATGGATGTAGAAGATGGCAGATCAATATATTGCCACAGATTAACTCTAGGGATGACTTGATCAGAATCAGTTACTTAAGCTGATGCTTTAAAGTGCTCAGCATTACAACCATATTACAGAAAGACAAACTGAATGGCTGTCACTTTGCTTCCATGCAAGGTAATTCTCTTGTGTGTTTTCTATTTTTGTTGATGTAATAATTTCCTCTACATTTACTGCGTTCTATATTTATTATGAATTTGGTAAAGTCTCTGAACTTCGTGTTTCTATATTACACACTTTGTGTCAGCTACTACTGTTGTGGTTATGTATTCTGTATTTTAAAGTCTCAAAGGTAACCATAGTCAGTCATTATCAGAAGTTCTGTTTGACAGGGCATGGTGGCACACACCTGTGATCTCAGCACTCAAGAGGAGAAGGCGGGAGGAGCATGAGTTTGAGGCCAGCCTGGGCTACATAGTGAGACACTGTTACACACATGCACACACATACATCCCATTAGCAGAAACTCAGCAGGAATAAGTATCACTTGAACATCCTAGTTTTTAGAAACTTAACAGACCATTATATCACCTTCCCTTCCATTGTATCATCTTCCTGCTAGAGAGAGAAAAAGAGAGATGATATTGGCATTATTTTGGATTCCTGCTATATCTTTTTTGTTCTTGGCAATATTAGGACCTGAACCTGGGACCTCATGCCTACTAGACTTAGCTAGGCTTCCTAGACAGGCGCCCTACCACTTGAGCTACTCCTCCAGTTCTTTTTGTATTGGGTTTTTTCAAGATAGGGTCTCACGAACTATTTGTCTGGGCTGGCTTAGAACAGTGATCTTCCTGATCTCTGCCTCCCGAGTAGCTAGGATTACAGGCATGAGCCACCAGTGCCTGGCTTCCTGCTGTATCTTAGAGGAAAACAGTGTCTGGAGCCCTTGATGTCCTGTGAATGAAGGAGGAGATGTCAGATTCCTTGCAGCAGAACACACTTATGTGGCACCAACCTTGATTTCCAGATGGAACAGCACACCTACAAAAGGAAAAGTGGTGGCATCTATGGCATACATCTGAAGAGGATCTGTAAGAAGCTTCTGCTGAGCACCCTCTTCAACAAAAACTGCTGGGAAAACTGGTTAGCAGTCTGCAAAAAACTGAAACTAGATCCATGTATATCACCCTATACCAAGATTAACTCAAAATGGATCAAGGATCTTAATATCAGACCACAAACTCTAAAGTTGATACAGGAAAGAGTAGGAAATACCCTGGAATTAGTAGGTATAGGTAAGAACTTTCTCAACGAAACCCCAGCAGCACAGCAACTAAGAGATAGCATAGATAAATGGGACCTCATAAAACTAAAAAGCTTCTGTTCATCAAAAGAAATGGTCTCTAAACTGAAGAGAATACCCACAGAGTGGGAGAAAATATTTGCCAGCTATACATCAGACAAAGGATTGATAACCAGAATATATAGGAAATCTAAAAAACGAAATTCTCCCAAAACTAATGAACCAATAAAGAAATGGGCAAGTGAACTAAACAGAACTTTCTTAAAAGAAGAAATTCAAATGGCCAAAAAACACATGAAAAAATGCTCACCATCTCTAGCAATAAAGGAAATGCAAATTAAAACCACACTAAGATTCCACCTCACCCCTGTTAAAATAGCCATCATTAGCAACACCATCAACAACAGGTGTTGGCGAGGATGCAGGGAAAAAGGAACCCTCTTACACTGTTGGTGGGAATGTAAACTAGTACAACCACTCTGGAAAAAAATTTGGAGGCTACTTAAAAAGCCAAACATTGATCTACCATTTGATCCAGAATACCACTCCTGGGGATATACCCAAAAGACTGTGACACAGGTTACTCCAGAGGCACCTGCACACCCATGTTTATTGCGGCACTATTCACAATAGCCAAGTTATGAAAACAGCCAAGATGCCCCACCACTGACGAATGGATTAAGAAAATGTGGTATCTATACACAATGGAATTTTATGCAGCCATGAAGAAGAACGAAATGTTATCATTCGCTGGTAAATGGATGGAATTGGAGAACATCATTCTGAGTGAGTTAGCCTGGCCCAAAAGACCAAAAATCATATGTTCTCCCTCATATGTGGACATTAGATCAAGGGCAAACACAACAAGGGGATTGGACTTTGAGCACATGATAAAAGTGAGAGCACACAAGGGAGGGGTGAGGATAGGTAAGACACCTAAAAAATTAGCTAGCATTTGTTGCCCTCAACGCAGAGAAACTAAAGCAGATACCTTAAAAGCAACTGAGGCCAATAGGAAAAGGGGAACAGGAACTAGAGAAAAGGTGAGATCAAAAAGAATTAACCTAGAAGGTAACACACACGCACAGGAAATTAATGTGAGTCAACTCCCTGTATAGCTATCCTTATCTCAACCAGCAAAAACCCTTGTTCCTTCCTATTATGGCTTATACTCTCTCTACAACAAAATTAGAAATAAGGGCAAAATAGTTTCTGCTGGGTATTGAGGGGGTGGGGGGGAGAGGGAGGGGGCGGAGTGGGTGGTAAGGGAGGGGGTGGGGGCAGGGGGGAGAAATGACCCAAGCCTTGTATGCACATATGAATAATAAAAAAAAAATAAAGAAGCTTCTGCTGGCAACTGTGCCATTGTTGCCATTGAAAACCCTCCTGATGTCAGAAATCCTGGCCAGTGGGGTATGCCAAAGTTTACTACTGTCACTGGAGCTTCTCTTATTGCTGGTCACTTCACTCCTGGAATCTCCTCTGACAAGATCTCTAGGCAGCTGTCTTTCTGGCAGCCATGTCTTCTGGTAGTAACTGATCACTGGCTTCTCTCAGAGGTGCCTTATACTAACATGCGTACTATTTGTCTGTGTAGCACAGATATTCCTCTGCACTATGTGGACACTGCAATCCTGGGCAACAGCAAGGGAACCCACTCAGTGGGTCTGACATGGTGGATGCTGACCCAGGAAATGCTGCACATCTGTGACACCATCTTCCAGGAAGGTCATTCCCCATCTCTGCTTTTTCAGAGATCCTGAAGAGATTGAAATGGAAGAGCAGGCAAGCTGCTGAAAAAGCTGTGACCCAGGAGGAATTTCAGAGCAAAGTGTCCTCCAGGTCCTGGGTTCCCTGCTACTCAACTTGAAGTTGCAGACTGGTCTGAAGATGGACTGAAGCCCTCTGTGCCCATTCTGCAGGTCCCTGCTGAGGACTGAAGCGCCCATCTGTCGCTGGAGATTGTTTGCAGCTCCCTCCCACTGTTCATCCCTGGAGGGACAGGAATGACTACTGAGTGGTCTTAAGCTGTCCTTCCAGAAAATACAGATAATGTTGATGGAAAATCTTTATATTTAAACAATATGCTTAAAAAATATACCTTTTTCCTTAATTTCAACCACATTTGGAAGAAGATAAGGAAATTTATTCTAGACTCCCTCAATGCAGTTACTTCATTGTTGAAACTGGGGAAGGTAGTCTGACATTTAGAAAGAACACCTGAATAATTTCTCCTAAATTTGTATCCACAATCACTAAACTATGAACAAGAAAAAGCAGAAAACAAACAAAATCCCAGAGAAACAAAAATGCTATTCTAACATAGTAGAAAGGATGCAGGCAGGTATAGACACACAATCCCAGGTTTGTATGTGAATAAGTGCATTGCATTAAGTTACTTAAAATCATTCCACTTCAGTTTCCTTCTCTATAAAATCAAAACAATAGTTCCTTCATGGCATTGTTGTAAGGATTACAGCACGATAAATGAACTATAATACTTGGTAAATGATACACACTTGCTATATAGTCACTATTCAAATTAGGAGGGCCTTCTTTTACTTATATACGGATAGTGGTTAAGTAACAGATCAGGGCATTTATGATGGTGTATTAGTCATTTTCCCATTATGATAACAAAATATATGAGATAATCACTTTAAAAGGAGGATCACAGTTCAGGCGGTTTTAGTTCATGGTTGCTTGGCCCTATTATTATAGGTCCATGGCAGCACAGTACATCATGGTAAAAGCTTGTGGTGAAAGAGGCCAGGAACCAAAGAGATAGAGAATATCTTCTCTGTAGAAATTATAATCTTTCTATGTAGTCATCTACTTAGTTTGGGTCCCAAGTGGCCTGCAAAGGCCCCTGTTTTGAAGGCTTGGTCCCCCAACCCATGGCACGATTGGGAGGTGAGGGCTAAGAGGACAGTGATGGTTGGATTAACACAGTGGGACCACATGGTGCCAGACAGTTGAGGACAACCATCCCCTGTTCCTTCCCAAGGGATAAATTCTACAACTCTGTCCGCCTAGTGTGAGCTTTGCATCTTCTTGCTAGAGATCCCTAGTTTCTTCCACAATGGTTCCTAGATGGTTTTTCCCCAGTGGCTCTCATAGAATCATACTTGTGTCCTGCCTCCCTTCCCATGCCTCTCTGTGCCTTCACCACTCACAAAGAAGCATTTTGACTACATCTATTAGGGTTATATTTTATTGCTCTTAACAAAATGTGCTGACATTCTCCACGCAATTGCATTAGAAACCTAGGTCCACTACTCTAAACATGGTCTTGTGGCTGTGTTAGCTTTCCATTGAGGAAATTTAAGCTCTGCCAACCATACGCAAAAGAGACAAGACCGAACGCAAGCCACAGTATACACATAGGAACAAACATCCAGACATGAGGTTCATAGCGTCACAACAACTCCAGAGGCTGGCAGTTTTGAGCTGCTAAAGTACAATAACATTTTTTTTTCCTCTTAACTAGGCAAACCACAGCCACTTGTGTGGTTGGTGTGTAGTTAAAGGCCATGGCTTTCCTATCATATGATCTCATACAGAGCTGGAGTTCTTCCAGTGAGCAGGTGCTAACGGTCCCTGAAAACCCCTTAAAAGAGGGGTCAAAAAGACATCTTCCATTGTTATCCCAAAGTGATATGCCTTTGAAAAGAAAAGAAACCTGTTTTCCAGGAAATTGCTATCAAAGCAACAGAGATTCCATAGGCAGAACACAATTTACCCGCCATTTATTGTTACTGAATACCTACTGTGTGCCAAGGACGATGTACCTCCACGGCCATCCTGGGGTTCTTCTACATCTCAGGCAGTCAACACTCCCTTTCTTCCCTAAGTTCAATTCTCCTTTTACACATTCAAGTAATGCTACTTATCTTTCCTTCACAGCTCTTAATCAGGGCTGGATTTTACATTATTCATGTTAATTCTTTTAACATCTATCTCCTCCACCAAGCTATAAGCACCATGAATGTAAAGTCTGGACCTGACTTTGATCTCTACTGTATTCACAATGGCTGGAAGGCACTCAGATATTTGTTTACAAATGCAGGTCATTATTTTTCCTGCAGTCTTACATGATGTGGAGACAACAGCTCATCTGACCTGGCTTAGAGTCAGCTGAGATAAAATGGGTAAATATTAGTTGAAGAATAAAGTGTATTTCTTCCTTTCAGAGACATAAATAACCTGTACCAGTGGTAAGCTGGTAAACCAGCTCTCAATTTTATAGAAAAATTTATATATATATATATATATATATATATATGTATGTATGTATATGTGTAATTCTGATTTGTATTATTTGCCAAATTTTGTGGTGCAAATACTCCCACCATATCCAGCTTCAAACTATCAACATGAGTCACTGAACCTGAGTTGGGAGGAAATGCACCCAGTCAGCTCTCATGAGCCACTCTGAACCGGCACTAGCATACCACTGCCTGACACCCACTGATTTTCTTCAATATTGCATGGTTGCCATGGTCGATCATAACTGCAGACAAGAATAGCCTACGACACTTTTTATCCTCTGGTAGCATGTCATTAGAGAGCCCATCAAATAAAGTCTCACATATCTGATTTACCAGGAGAAGTCAGCGTCACTACAAATGGAAAGTTAATTTATTTAATCTGCGCAGGATTGAAATTAGTTAGGATCTTGTCTGATGGAATATAGACTCACATTTGAACTCTGTAGAAAAAAAATGACCTGGGAAAATGAGTTCTCATTTTAGAATCTCACTGATGAATAAAATAAGGTTTATTCTATTCTGTCTAGGCCTCAACAGGTAGCTTAAAAATCAACTTAATGTCTTAAAGAAACAAAAATGTCTTTTTTCAAAAATGAAGGACAGGGAGGTAAAACAGGTCCTGACCGGGGGTTGGTACCAGTGGGAGGGGAGAGGATACAAGGAAAGGGTGAAAGAGGGTGAATGTGGTGGAAGTATTGTGTATTCATGTATGAAAATGGAAAAATGAGACTTGTTGAAATTACTCTGGAATTGGGGGGAGAGGAGATAAAGGAGAGTGATGGACGGGGTGAATTCAACTATGATAAATAGTTGAACTATGAACTTTGATAAATGTCACAATGTACTCTCAGTACAGCAATAATAAAATAATAATAATTAAATTTAATTTAAAAAATCATTAATGGAAAAGAGAAAATACCAGCAACACAGGTCACACACAGTGGTCTCACAGAGAAACCATGTTGTAAAACAAGCAAAAAATATCAAAATAATCTGGAGCTGTATAAATTAGATATTATGAACTTTACATCTCTTTCAGAAAGTTTCTGTTTTACAAATACAGAAGTACAAAATTTTAAAAATTAGATTAATATGTACCCACAAAATGCAGGATTTTCTTTTCTTTGCAGTGCTAGGGATTGATCCCTAGGCTTTGCACATGCTAGCTAAGTGCTCTTAGGTAAGTTACACCTCTGAGCTATACCCTAACCACTCAGGAAGGAAATTTTTTGCCGTAGTCTTTAACCTTGAAATTCTACTATTAGAGGTGCTGTTCTTTGATTTTTAAAAAATTCTTATTAAGAATTTAAAAGCCACTGTAAAAGTGAGTACTCCCTCAGGTACAATTGCCATTTAGATCCTTTATCAGCCAATACCTTCCCTGTATGTGACACTAAGGACCAATAGCAACAGGCTCAGTGGACCCCAGGAGATGGATGCAGAGGTTATGGAAGAGGAATTAGAAATTTGCATGAACAAATTATCTGTATACATTGTCTTACTTATAAGAAACCTAGCCAAATACTTCTTTTTAGATTTTGCAATGCCTAATATTTTATTTTGCAGTCATGTGTCCATGCTAACATTATGGAGCATTTATATTTATTGACAAAATCTATAGGGATAGAGATTTTCATATAAAATATGATTAGCTTCAGTCACAACTTCACACAAATATAACTTAAAATAACATTATTGATTTTTTGCTAAATGAAAATATCAAAATCCACTTACCTAAATGACTATTGTTTACTTAAAAGCAGTTGGGAGGCTCTGTGTAACACTTCTAACTTCTACCAGAAACTTTGGAGCCTTCCCTAGCCTTCATGGTGGGAAATCTTTGACATTCGAGGAGGATTTGATATTGCTGGATATAACCAATACCAAATGGAGTCACATCTTGACTATAGCATGGGCGAGTGATAACCTGAGGGATACAGCTTAAACAAATGAGGCCCAGTTCTCAATTGGGATACATGCCCCCTGGATACACTCTAAGGATTAAATTCAATATGCTAACCCACACTGAAGTCTCTTGAACAGTTTTGGCTCAAGTAGTTAGTCAAAAAGCCTTCCTTTAATTAACTTTAAACATAAATATATGAAACAAGGCCTCTGTGAAAGATCTTAAGATTGAGAACTTATTATGTAATAGCATGAGACTAAAGCAGTAAATGGGGCAGATGTGACAAGAGAGTCTTTGATGTTGATAGAAAAGCAAACTGGAAAATATTCATTCATCCTTCAGAACCTCAAATCCACCCACACTGGAAATTGTCACTAACGTACTCTTGCCTAGGAATAACACAAACCCTGACTTGTAAAGCTTGTCTTGTTCTTTTATTCTTATAATAGAAAGAGGTCAAGGGGCAAAGAGAAGACAATTATAGCTCTATAAAAGCCAGGTTGAAATACATTAGTACTCAACTGGGCAAAAATGAAGATATTAACACAGTAGAAGTGATATGGCTTAGATTTTAAACAGTCTAGAAAATCATTATCCCTGTGATACACTGCATGTCTATCAGGAGGGCCATGTGGGTTTGAACTAGCTCGTTTCCATTCTGAGGGTTCATACCATCTCTCCTTCACTTAGTTGTACTGCTTGGCTTGCAATAAAATCTTCTGCATATCTGTTTAATAGCATTTCACATAGTTGCATCTGTTTTGTGATAACTTCCTTTTGGAAGTTCCACAATGTGAACAGATTCCAGAAGCTGAAAATGGCAAGGAAACAAATTCTACCCAGCACTTTCAGAAAGGAACTCAACTCTTCCACCATCTTCGTTTTAACTTGGTAAAACCTGTCAGACGTGTGACCTCTAAAACTGGAAGATAACGCTTGTATGTTATTTTTAAGCCATGAAATTTGTGTAAATTTCAAAACAATAGAAAAAGAATGTGACTAATATTGAATGCATTCCCCACTGCTTTGCTCATATGCCTTTCTTTATACACACTTATCTTTCCTATTGACACCAAATAATAGCATACTTTTAAAAGACAATAGAACGCCACACATGTAGTATGAACTATATATATAATTAGATTGAGTCAGCCATCATACAAGCCGCTATGACCAAGTTCATGTATGCTCAGCTCATGACCATTACATCACAGCTGCCACCTCTCCATTAGAGACTGTGCAATCATAAGATTACTCCGATTTCAGAAAAGTGACATCTGTGACAAATGCAAGGTAGGAACTGGGTTCTCCAGTTCAGGGCATTTCCCACCACTCACTCTGTTCCTGGCCCTCATGGGACCTGGTTTAACTTGTCAGTTTCTTTTGTAGACAGAAAAAAATAATATCCACGCCACAGGTTCACAATTAGAGTCTTGCTATACCCTATGTCTTTGCCCCTCCTCTTTGATCTCTGTTCTGTAAGCTCAAGATCTTTTTCTTCTCTAGTACTAATTCCTCATTCTGTTGTTTGATTATTTTAATAGCCTTTAATGATTCTATCCTGGCTGCTGCTTCTTCACTTGGGTTTTTGTTGGTTTGTTTTTTTTTTTGTACTTTCCATTTTTTAAATTGTACAGAATATAAAAAGACATGTGGCTACTATTTCTAAAATAAAGTCTCATTCATTCTTTCTTGGTAGACAACCATCTCTCAAACTTCATTGTTAAGTTTGACTGAAAAGCACCTGGCATCGAAGGTCCTCAGCAATGTTGATCTCTGCCAAAACATACCATAAACCCAACATTTCTTACCAAGACTGTTCTCAGTCTGTTTTGCCTCCTCTGTGTATGAAAAAGTTCTAAGATTTCATTAGAACTGAGCAGGAGAGTCAGCTCCTCCATGAAAACTTTATCAACCAACCCTGTTCCTGGTGGCACCCTCTCACCCCTTGTGTCACATGTTTCATGCCTTTCTGAATTTTCTGACCTATCTAGCTCCATGCCCTAAATCATGGTAGGCGGCTATTATTAATAATCATGAAAATTCTCCAAGCCTTTGTAATCATCCCTATGTTATGCTCACCTCCATACTGGCGATTCACCAATGCGTTTCACTTGAAACACCTCTCCCTCTCATATTACCTGTCCAAGTCCCACTCACATTTCAAAGGTCAGCTTTCCCAAGATCTCAGCAACCACTCTAGCTCATGCTGATGTACCATCTGAGCTCTAATTTGAGTAATTGAGTTTATTCTGAGCTGTATCTCTTTACTAGATGATGTATATAATTCATGGTTTTTTCCTCTGACCAAATTTCAAGCTAAGTTTTTTAATCATATTTTTTTGATATTAGAATTCTATTTCTGCCACATACATGCTGTATGGCTTAGGTCAAGTCACTCAGTCTCTGAGAACTTCAATTTCCCCATTTGTAGAATAGAGAAAATTCTATGAAAGGGCCTGGCACACAGTAAATTCTCATTAAATGTTCATTGTTTACACAATATTATTTATAAGCTTCTATTGCATCCCATGCCCCGCCACTCTGTCCACATATAAACAAAGGCTACTTGTTACATTAATTATTTCAACTCTAAACCGGTGTCGTTCTAATCTTTGGGATGGTTTTGTTACTCACCGCAGTGACCACAGCTAATGATATGCTATCCACTTGGCAGCCACTCCCACACACTGGAGCTTTGTTAGTGAGATATTGAAGGAAAACGTTGTCATCTTCCTTGTATTTTCCACATGTAATAACACCTCCCTCCTTAACAAGGCTGTTGCAAAGTACAAACGAGATAAACCATGTGAAAATGTTTTATACGTATTATAAAGTATCATAGTATATATTATGATTGTTAAAATGTCCTCATTTACATCTTTGTTTCAGTTCAGTTGCTTTCTCAAATGTCATAAAAGACACTAAAAAGCATTGCCACTTATTCATTCATTCATTCTCTTTGTGGACATTTACTGAACTCCTACTGTAGGGAGAATAACTGTGCTAGTCGCAAGGGGAGGATATAAAGATGTGATACATTTACCCTCAAAACATTTCAGATGATCCTTTTTTCCTTCTCACCTTTTACCATAAGCCATCCTGTTTATGAGCTGAACATTTTATGTGTCTGCAAATGAGACAGGATGGGGTGGGGAGAGAAGCTGAGTAGGTGACACGAAAGGGGACCCATGTGTACCATATCCCTATTGTACCATGTGAATCACAAGGACTGTATTTATAGTGTAGCGAGTCTTCTAGAGATGAAAAGTCTCAGCCCCAGAAAATAATACCAAATTATGAAAAATCCGGAGGCAGAAGAAAACCACCAGAGGATATTCTTTAAAAAGATGTATACCTTTGACCACATAGCGATATGACTCATATAAATGGTCCTCAGTGATTCACTGCCACTTATTTTTCTTTAAGCATGATAATTATCTTTACTGCTTAAATTAAACTTTTCATATTTCCAAAACCAAGTTTTCAAAACCCTTGAGGCTTTGTTGGATTTTTATTCCATTGTTTAATATAAATAAGATTATACTCTGAGCCTTTCAAGTCTAACATGAGATTTGATTACACTTTTGTAGTACAGGATGTCTTCTGAGTTTTCATTCTAGGTCACTTTTTGAAAGAATAAAAAGATTCTTTTTTTTAAATTTCACCTTGGCTATAAAGCAGAATTTTTAAAGATATATTATGACAATGTTATTTTGTACATTGAGCACTTAAAGATAAGCAAAGGGAGAGAGAGAAGGAGGAAGAAAAAAGTCTGAATTATTTTCACTGCCTTTATTTAAACAAGTACTAACTGATTTAAAACTACTATCAATTTCATAGTAAATGAGTTTTGGCACGTGCATGATTATGGTTATATTTTAAGTGAAAATGGCCTGGCCTGGGGCTGAGACTCTCCTGCGTGCTAACCTCGGGAACTACTCTCACTACTATATTAGGTATATAATGAGTTCATTCATCTGATAGGTAGATTGAGGGCAACTGAACTCTCCATTAAATAATTGAGTATACGTTTTTAAATTTCTGAATAAGGAAATAACTAAAGTACTCTATAGAGTAACAAAAGCAAATCCACCAAATACCAGCGGTCTCAGGAACCCGGCCTTTGAACTCATTCTAATTCTACAGAGCTAACATGATACGTGGCACATAGTTTGTTGTTCTTTTCAAGTTACAATGAAGTCATATAAAAATGAACCAAACTGAGAGAAGCGTTTGTATGCGTTTTAACAATTTTATTTAACTTAGTGGCAGAAAACTATACTTTGCCAAGAATTTTGTGACTTAATTAATTAGCATTGCTTTACCAACTGGGTTAACTTCACTGGGTTTTGTGTGTGTGAGTGTGTTTGTTTAATAATGCTTTTATTTAGGGGATAGGACTATATTTTCTGTCTCTGACTTTATAAATGTCTAATATATTCTTTGTACCTGTAAACCTAGGCAGGGGTACATAATTGAAATTTTAATGTTCAAGCATAGTAGAGGGCTAAAACAACAATTTTGGAAAACATCTAGCACTGTGTGTCTGGACTTATTTTCTTCCTTCCTTCCTTCCTCCTTCCTTCCTTCCTTCCATCCTGTCTTTCTTTCTTTCTTTCTCTTTCCAGTGCTAGGTATCAAACCCAGGGCCTTGTACATGCTAAGCAAGTGCTCTACCAGAGCTACATGTCCAGCCCCTGGAGGATAATTAAGTACTCAGTAGTCAAATCTGGAATTAACTCTCTCAACATGGTAGTCTCTTAGGTAACATTAATTAGGATTCTAATTCTTTTATATTTCCTCCAATCTCTATCACAGAACACTAGTGAAAATATAACCAAGTGATCTGCTAATAATATACATTTTAATATTAAAACATCTCCCACCATTTAATTTGGCCATCTTCAAGTATCTTCCATCATTTAACTTGGCCAATGAGTGGGTGAGTTTGGTAATATCACTCATCCTATCTTTTAGATAATATAACCCAACAGAAGACCAGGTAACAAAAAATATACATTTGTTCACTATCAACACAGGGTTATTGCTCAGGAGAAGTGAGGATATGACTAAAAGAAATGACAATCCAAAATTTGAAGAAGTTGAAGAGTGTTCTATCAGTGAACACTATTCACTGGTTATGATACATAATTAACCATGGGATTGTTTATATATACATTATCTACTTACTTATATTTTGTTTAAAAAGCACAGATTTGCCCTTAAAAAGTATCAAATATTGTTCAAATCACATTACATATAACTCCTGTTCCTCCGAACAAATTTTGAGATAGGCGTCATTATTGTTCCCATTTTATAGATAAGAAGGGTGGAACACCCTTGACTAAAGCCAACATCCTCACAGTTCATATGTGAAGGAGCTGGGATTTGAACCCAGTATTCTGGATTTTAAGCTTCCAAAGAGTAAGGATTATTTTCAACAATCATGTACTCTCACCATAACAAATGTAGTATATTGTATTTAGAGGCATTTACTGAATGCTTACTGAATACATTTATGACACCAGTGGAAATTTTTTCAGTATAGTTTAGTAAATATTTTTATTAATAATCCACACTAGTAAGCCATTGTCTCCAATGTAAACTAAAGCCACTGCCTTTAATTGGTATTTATTGGGGCAACTAGGGCTTTAGTGAACTAAACAAACTGGAACTACCATTACACCTTACTCTACAACTTAGAAGCTCAATAAGTTTAGATAAATCAGCAAGCACTCTGAACCTCAGTTTCTTCATCAGTAAAATGGGGATATTTAATAGCCTGAGAAAGAAGTTATAAGGATTGGATATAATACAATAAAGCACTGCAGAAAGTAATAGATAGTAATCATGTGATTAATAATAATGCTAGTAGCTGTTACTATGTTCTCATTATCTCCAAGGCATACCTCTAGCTGATGGAACTGGAGCCTCGTTCTTGAGAGTTCTAATCCAGCCTGTCAAGACCCTTATTGTCCTTCCCCTCCATCATAATTGGGGTAGATTATAGAACTTTTCCATTCATCAAAGCACCATCATACATTCAATTCACACAAATTTTTAAGTTCCGTTTTGAAGTCTGATTGTAAGACTAATTTCTGTGAGTGTTGCAAGAGAACAAAGCAATTTGGTCTTTCTGATTAAGGAACTCTACTGACATGACATCAAGGATTAAATTCACTCTGGAAAGCAGATGTTATTATATCAAAACCACAAAATGTTATCAGGGCGGCTCCCTCTGAAGACATTTACTGGCAAAAACTTCTGACGTGTACTATCAAAAAGTGAACATTTCTCACTTATGATAGTTTATGTAGAAAATACAAAGGAAAAAAGAGTAAAATAAAAGTCTTTAGAAATGACATGTCTGTGATAAAAACCAATGGATCATCTAAGTGAAGACAGTATTTGTTATTCACATATAATTTCTGCAATGCACATTTAAACATCACCTTAAAAAGCTGTGTGGAATCCTAATCTGCGGATATACAATAATTTACTCAACTAAACGTATGACTGTTTACAATTTTTCACCACAAGCAATATTGCCATGAAAATTCCTGTGCACAGATATAATTAAAACTCTTAGGACACATTCTGGAAGTGGAATCAGTTGGTCAGATTTTTTTATGCTTTCCAGAGTGTTTCTAGCAGCAAATTGACCTGGCAACAATAAATATTCTCACTTTTTTCCTGCTGTTATTGTTTTTCTTTAAATAGTTTCAAAACCAATCTGGTAAGAAGGGCTATTCATAAGTGGCATTATGACAAATAACAGTTTTTTAAGGCTCTCTATTACTTTGGTAATTAATGATACCAAATTTTAAAATATTTTTAGTTTTCATTTGTGACACTTATTTTTCTTTTGTGACATGCCTGCTCACATACTTCATCACTTTTATATTGGGCATTTGTTACTACTTTCTCTCTGAACTCACTGTGCAGTACCCACTTATATGTGTGTGTACATACAGATGCACACACAGACACACACACATACACACACACATATATAATTTTTAATATGGTTCTGGAGATCAAACCTAAGGCCTGTGAATATGAGGCAAGCACCTTACCACTGAGCTACATTCGCAGCTACATATCCCTGGCTGGCCTGGAACTCCAGCATGACCTCCTACCTCAGCCTCCCAAATACTGGGGTTACAAGTCTGTACTATCATGCTTGATTAGTCTTTTTTTCCTTTGGGCTTTCAATTGTGAATGTTTTTAAATTTAAAAAATGCCCTTGAGGTTTTAATTTTTTATGCAATTTAATCTGCTACCTTTGACACCAAACTCAGAAATTGTCACTCCACATAAAGATTATAAAAATATTAATAGTTATTATACAGCACAAAGGCTTAAGTTTTAACATTGGAGAGCATAATATCTTCAGTCTCTGGTTGGGGGCATTGCTTGAGGTAGGATGCATTCATGTAGAGAGACATTTGTATAAAAGATGTATGTGCTACGGAGTTTACATTTTCCCTTTAATGATCAGCCATTTGTCATAGCACCATTGATTGAGTGACTCTTCTTTCTCTATTGATTAGAAATGCTATCTTGCTTACATGCAGTACTTCATCCTTCCTTCCAGTTGTGTCTGTTTATAGAGTTTTTGTGCTTTTGCTCTGTCCATTCTTGCACCAATTTCACATTATTTTAATTATGATGGCTTTAGTGATACTGGGGTTTGAACTCAGGGTTTCATGTTTTGTGAGACAAGCACTGTACTTCAGCCATGCCTCCAGCTCTAGTTGTGATGGCTTTAGATTCTCTTGTAAAAATTCCTAAGACAAATCTCTCCCTTTGCTCTCAGTTTTGTTTTTTAGTGGTACCCAGGGTCCCATGCATATTAAGCGAACACTTAACCACTGAGCTATATCCTCAGCCCCTAAATTTCTAAAATTTCTTAGTAAGACTCAATTCGTTTTTCTGCCAAATAAATTTGAAAATCATTTTGACATACGCTTTTATAGCTAAGGATCCATGATTTGTCCACTAATGACCTAGTAAGAGATTGTTCTTCCATGAGCTGCTTCCTTCCTTCCTTCATTCTTTCCTTCTTCCTTCTCTTTCTTTCTTCCTCTCTTCCCTTGCTCCCTCCCAGTCTCCCTCCCTCCCTCCCGTCCTTCTTTCCTTTCCCTTCCTTCCTTTCTCCCTCCCTAACTCATTTCCATCATTTCTTCTTCCTTCCTTCCTTCCTTCGTTCCAGCTGGCAGAGTGGTTCAAGTGGTAGAGCAACTGCCTAACAAGTGTGAGGCTCCAAGTGCAAACCCCAGTACCACCAAATAAATCTTTCTTTTTTTTGTGTGTGTGTGTATGTAACACTAAAGATTGAACCCAGCACCTTGCACATTCCTAGTAAAGTTTAGAGCCCTTACTAGGAATGTACAAGCAACACCCTCAACTCAATTTTCCCCATGTTTTAATTCTAGGATAAAGTTATGTAAATGAAGAGGAACATGAAAACAAGGCATTGGATTCGTCCTTCAATACTCATAAAATTTTGTTGATTTTCCCCATGATATTTTTGAAAGAGTAATTCTGACTACAAATCATTCCTATTTAAAATGATGTAGTCTGGAAACCAATCACAAATTTTTAAACTCAAAAGTCAAGAAGCTATGCCCCGATAACCTTCAAGGTGTGGATAACATCTCTTACAGAAAGCTTCTCTGCTCTCTCCAGACTTTGGCATCCTGTGTCACTGAGATCTGAGATGAGGCTGCCCCTTGGTGCACATCAACTTTTATTGTGGAGTGCTCTGTGTGTGTGTGTGTTGTTGTTCTACTATTTAATGTCATTATAGCAGATTGTAAACCCCCTATCAGACCAGTGTCACTATGACATCAACATATGTCTTTCAAGTGTTGTCTCCAAATCTGTCATCCCATTCTTTTGTTTGGTTTCCTCCAGGATTATGCTCCCTATTTAATGGTAGTCATAACGTCATTGCATTGGTCTTTGCTTATTGTGATATTAGTTTGATTTAAAATACCATAGCTTGTATAATTAACCAACACTGCATTGTGTTGGTATAAGTCATATAGGAATCTATTGTGTAGATATTTTTGAAAAGACTTCTGGGGAAGTTTTTGTTGTTGTTGTTTTTGTTGAGTTCCAGTGCTTCATATATTCTAAACATGAATCCCTTGTGAAATACATGATTTGAAAGTGTTTTCTCCATTGTGTGGGCTGCCTTTTTATTCTGCTTTATAGTCTTTGACGAACATAAGTTTTTAATCTTGATGAAGTCCAAATTCTCTATTTTTTCTTCTGTAGCCTAGGCTTTTGGTGTTCTATCTCAATTCACTGCTAAATCCCATACCATAAAACTTTTCCTGTTTTCATTTAATAGTTTTATGCCTTATATTTAGATATTTTACCCAGTTTTGTATATTATGTAAAGAGAGGTCCACTTCATTCTTTTGCTTGTAACAGCTTGAGTTTTTAATAAACATAATCACCCAGCAGTTCCGTCTCTGACGCTGATGGCTTACACAGGGGAAAGTGTAATGAGAACCTCCATGCCCTCATGTACTCTCATGACACAGTGACCAAGAGCTGCTGTGGAGCCAGTCTTCCCATTGGTCCCACTCGTCACTTCCTGAAGATTGCCATAGACTGGTGCAAGAGCTGCTTTTTCTTATTTAAACATCTAGAGGCACCTGTTCTTTGAAGTGGGTGTCAGCTGCAGATGTAACACCCATCATCACATGACATCTGTTTTTAGTTAGTGGAAAATGCTGCAATACTTTACTGACTTGTCTCTCTGCTTAAAAATCTACAGACTTCACAATTTTCTACAAGAGATAAAGGTTTTTCTCAAATCATTTTTAATCTCAGAAGACATCTTTCACATATTTAAATGCACTGCTTTAAATCTCCACTACTTTAAATGTAAATAGACACGATGACATATTTTAAAATAGCATCTCACACGTCAGTTACTAAGGTGAAAAGCATCAAAAATTTTTGGCAGCTTTCCAACTGGAAAGCTCAATGTCTGATCAATTAAAAAGCCACCAGCAGGCAATGGGGCACCAAACAGAATATTAAAAGTCAATCAAGATAATAAACGTGACTTTCTTGGTAATTATTCCATCATAATGTCTCTAGTCAGTAACAATTCTACTTTTCTCTCTAAGCAAAGCAAAACGTAACTGAGAATTTCACACCCGTCCAAAAATAGTTTCATGATTCACACCAAAGTAATTATTATCAATGAATTTACTAGATTAGATTTCCTGCTTCCAGTGTGGCCATAATTATCTGAAACAAGACAGGCGCACTCTTAATTAGACTATGGGAAGACCCCGAGAATTCCTCAGTGACTCACCTCTATGAAATCAATTTCTCTCAGCCTAAATATTCTGTTCATCAGTGCTCTACCGCTTTTCCTAAACTACAAAGAGAAACTTCAGCATACATAGGGTTTACTGCGTAATTTGTGGGACCCATGCCAAATAAAAGTGCAAGATTCCACACTGAAAAATTATTAAGAATTATCAGATGACAATAGCAGAACGTTAAACCAAGGGTCATTTGGGGACGGGGATGCTGGGAGGACTGTGCAACTGCGTGGGCTTTACACCCATGAAGTCAGTGTTGTGTGTACTTGTTTCTGTGTTCAGTCTTGTAAATTTCTGAAGACTCAAGGGCAAATGCTGATTCTCAGGTGCTGTTTATTTTAACTTTGCCTTGATAAAACCATTGTGTCTCCTCGGTGTAGGTGGTAGCCCCGTTTCTTATTGATCAGCCCATTTACAGCTCTGTGAAACTCTGCCCTAATCATTACCTATCCAGCCTTGTTTTTACACATGTACCCAGAACCTGCTGTGATTTATTTAACAATAACAAATATTTATTGTCTTGGTTTTGATTGCCCTAAACAGACCCTCTGGTAAGAATTGAGGGTAAAAGTTTACTTGAGAAGTTCAAAGTATTAGGGAGACAGAAAATGATACAGGGAAGAAAAGGCAGCCAACAGACAGTGTTAATAAGACAGCAACCTCAGTCTCAGAATACCTCCCTTCTTTCCTCCCATCCCTCTCCACTAAGGTGAGGGAGCTGTCACATTTATTTGTCAAATAAATGATGAAAACAAATGAGGTCTGCTTTGTGGTATCAAGCCTAACACATCAGATATCAATATAGCTTGTATGTATTCATCTTTGAAGCGTTCATGTGTTGGAAACCTGTAATAAGGGTGGAGAGTAGAATTTTAAGAGATGGAGCCTCATAGGAGACCCTTATGTCATCGGGGCTATGCCCTTAGACAAACCTGGTCTCTCTCAGTCTCTCTGGGCTTCCAGGCTGGCTACGTGATTTCTCCCTCTCACATACACTCCTACCATTGAGGTACCATGTGCTGTGAGACAACGTAATCAGGGGTGACTTCACCGGAGCTGCCATTATGCTATTTGGATTTTCAACTTCCAAAACTGTGAGCTAAACTGACTTCTTTTCTTTGTAAGTTACTCAGCCTCAGGTATTTTTTCATAGTAATAGAAAACTGATTAATACACATAGGCAGACTGGCCTACAGTTTCTGGAAAGCATCCTCAGTCTTGGAGATGTAAATGCTGGCTATTTGAAGTGCTCTGGGTAGAGCACTATTTGGCAGCAGGGATCAAACTGAGGACCTCGACTATGCTAGGCAAGCACTCTGTCACTGAGCCATATCCCCAGCTCCAGAGCACTCTGAAAATGGTACAATCAAGGGATCTTGGAGAGACACTGACAGTCACTGCTATTTGAATACCTATTTTGTCCCATGCACTGTTCTAAGTGCTGGTCATATAGGTCATCATAGACGAAATCCAAGCTCATATTCTGATTGGAGAGACAGACAATGAACAAATGTCTGCTAAAACAAAAGACAGAAAGTGCTACGAAAAACAAAGCTGGCCATTGGAAGAGAGTGCCGGGCGTACGAAAGGGGAAGTAATTTAGAAAGTGTGGTTGAGAAAAGTCTTTCCGTAAGGTGACCTTTGTGCAGAGACCTGAGTAAATGAGGGTCAGGGCCTCGTAGATATCCCAAGGCAGGAAGACCCAGGCAGAGGGGAGAGTAGATGCGCAGCCTGTGAGATGATTGTTCCAGAGTGTTCAAGGAAGAGCAAGAAGGCTAATGTTGCTGTTCAGATGATAGAGCGGAGCAGGGGACATGGCTTAAGTGGCAGAGTGCCTGCCTGGGAAGCACAAAGCCCTAAGTTCAAACCTCAGCACTGCCAAAATAAATAAATCACAAAGAGAAATGGGAAAATGGCAAGAAATGAGTAGGACTGAGATACTCTTGGGACTTTTAGATAATAAGAACTTGTGGCCCATGCCTGTAAACTCAGCACTCAGGAAGCTGAGGCAGGGGGATAGAAAGCTCAAGGGCATCCTGGACTACACAATGAGCTTCAAGCCAGTCTGGGCTACGGAAGAAAATCCTGTCTCAAAAAAAGATGTGAGTGGGGGGGAGGGTAGGAACTTATATTATGGTATGGTGTCAGATTGTGAGATGGAAATAAAGTAGAGGCTTTGAACAGAGAAGTGACTGGATCTGTGTTATCACCAATCAAAATTGGTGGTTGCCATATAGTTCCTGCTCTTTACCCTGTAACAGTGGTGAGCAACAGATGTCTTTAGGGCTTATTTTTTTTATTCTGTCTATAATCTAACTTCAAAAGCAAAACACCAAAAATAGTAAAGTAAACACATGGTCACCCATCCATTCATCCATACGTTAAGAAAGCCCTTCGGAGTTGAGTAATTCTGGCTCTCTTACCCCTCCTCCTACTGCCATCTGGGACCATCTGCTGTGTGGCTGTGGCAACTGGGAGTGAGTGGGTATAAAGTGACACAAGGGAGAATGAGAAAAGAGCACAAAGATGTCGGTCAACCCAACGATGCGGTGTTAAGAGAAAATTACTCTCAGTTCAGAGCATCAGAGCTGTCATACACAGATTGGAGTCAAGTCTTACAGGGAAGAGAACAAACCTCCAGGTTTAGGAGACAATGTGTCACCCAGTTAATAGAAGAAGAAGCGTGGCTGTCTTTGTTCCTCCTCAGAATCTTCTCCTACCACTAAAAGATGTGGTCATGAAAAAAAAATTAATAAAACCTGCTTCATTCTTTAAATTTATTTTTCTTAATCTTCTTCAGAACTGCAAACTTGGGATACTTTTCCTACGTTGTCATCTATCTATCTGATTGTGATAACTTCAGTCAACTTTCTGTTCTGTCCAGAATGCAGTTCAGCCTGTCTAGTCCTCATACTGAGATCCTACAAGAAGATCAAATTGAAGGTTACTCTTTGAGTGAAACAGTAAGGAGAATCTCTTACTTAGAAATTACAGTTATAACACACAGATTGTGAAAAGTCTTTACCTACACAATTATCTATCTCTGTTCTCTTAGATATGAAGAGGGGTAGAAGTAGGGAGAGAAATTACAAATGATAAGTGCAATAATTACCTTGATAGCTTCTGTACAGGGTAGAATTTCTGCTAGTAACAATAAAATCTTGGCTAGTGACACATTTTAAAGGACACTAATAATCTGATAATTCTTTAATAGATGAAACTGCCCTGGCTGAGATGTTTGTGTGTTAAGTAAAAACCCACCCACATCAAAGGTATTCAGAATTTTTCCTTTTTTTTTTAACTCTTACAGATAAAGGACTATATTATTTTAATAATGTAGCAAAGATCTCTGTGTCTTTTCACAGCATGTTCTAGAAAAAAGACAAGGAACTCAACAGAGTTAGAGGGGAAAATCTTCAAAGGTGCTGTTCAAATTTAAACTTCACTAAAAAAACTTCCTCAGAAAAGCCAACTTGCCTCAAGTTTATATCATTGTTAGTTTAAATAATCTCATAGCAATAAAACATTTTCCTTTCATCAAACAGCAGGAACAACAAATATGCATCTTTAGATAATGCAAAAATATGCAGTATTTGCTTAACAAGTTCCTCTAATTCGTAATCATTAAGCTCTGTCTCCACAGTCTTGGAACTACGAGGTCAATTGAGAATAAGGGAAATGGAATTAGGGGAAAATCCTAGTGTGCATGTCCTGAGAGAGGTAAGAACGCTAGGAAATCAGGTGTCCATTAACCAAACTGTACACTTCTTTAGCATTGGGACCATGTCTTAATCAACTTGTTCTTTGCAAATTTTTCCACAGTGCAGAACTAATGGCTCTCATTCTCAGAGGTTAATTTGTCCTGGAGAAAAAGCTCACTTACAGTGAATCCACTTAAAATGAGGAACAAAATATCACATACAGGGCAAGCAAAAGGTTTCATTACCTTATTTTGAAAAATGTAACCAAAAGTTATAAAACTAAGTATTTCATCTTCAAGTTTACAAAATATATGTTAATACAATGCAGCAATTACTAAAATGGAGAATGAATTGTGTTCGTCCTCCCACCTCTTTCCCTCCATCCCCCTGCCTCTCCTCACCCTGTCTCTTTTTCTCTTTGGTATTTTAAGATAGGGTCTCACCATGTAGACAAGGCTGGCCCTGGCCTTAAACTTGCTATGTAGCTCAAGTTGACCTTGAACTTGACATCCTCCTGTGTCTGCCACCTGGAGTGCTAGAGTTGTAGGCGTCCACCACCATGCCCAGTTTCATTCTTTCTTTTCTGACAAAGATGTAGACTGGCAGGATATGGAACCATTCACTACTATTTGAGTTTTTCAAAATTATCATAAGAATCATTAAAATTATTCAAGTGTTTGAATTTTCAAAGGTCTCTACTTAATACATCTCCTTGAGATGTCTATCGTGTTATCATTCTTGTCAATTATTTCTTCCTTGGTTATTAATTACAATGTTACCAGATCCTCATTTGTCTGTAGCTTTGACTATAAACTAGAAATTTCCATCATCACATTCCAACATTATTGTAAGAATATTTAGGCTGTGAATTTTCATAACTTCAGTGTCTCTGTTCAACCTTCCTGGCTTTAGAGCAACAGACACAAAAACCAAGAGATCTCCCTTTATGTCCTTGATGAATAGCTGTTAAATTAATCACTAACAATAGGTTAGTGAAACACTCAAGTATGCACTGCTACAATACATAAACCACTTCAATTTTTGGAAGTTTGTATGTATGAGCTGAGTTGTGAAAATTTTCAAGACTTAGTTGTCAAAACTTTTTTACATCAAAACTTCATCATCAACAAATGTAGTCATAGCTGGGTGTGGTGGCATATATCTGTAATCCCCACAATCAGGACACTGAAGCAGGAGGGTTATAAATTTAAGGCCAGACTGGACTACATAGCAAGTTTGAGAAGAGCTTGGGCTACATAGCAAGACCCTGTCTCAAAAAAGCCAAAAACCAAAACAAACCACTCCCACCGCTGCACAAAAAAACAATTGTACCCATGAAACACAACCCTAAACAATGTGGAAATTATGTGAATACAGAAAAAAATAACTGCTTTCTTGTAGTTCATCTATGAACTGTATTTCAGAATCAGTGGTATTTGGTGAATACTTTTATTATGGCTACTTTCAGCCAGTAGTTCATTTTCTCTTCATTCTTAAAAAAATAGACCCTTTAAGATCTACCTGAATATCTTCAGATCCCAGTAGGAGAGCAGTCTGGAGTTGCCTACTGTTTAATTGCAATGAACATTTACTGATCTCTGCTCCCCAAAAAGCACTCAGACTGTTTGGAAGTGGATCAAACCATTTGTGTGCTAATCATGGGCACTCAAGCTACATAAAGCACACATAAGGAACCAAATTAGATCCTAGAAATCCCATCCTAGGGCCATGGGGTACTGTGACTATAAGTGATCAGTCAGTCTTTGCAGAGTAAGCAATACATTACAGAATCTCCCTAAGAAGATGCTCCTGGGAGAGCAGAAACTAGAGAACAGCAAAAGGTTAAATGAAGAACCTACTTCCATAGACAATATGATCCCGTGCTGGGCACTGTAAGAAGAGAGAAAGCAAAGGGCCCTCATTTATTAAGACTGATGTGTGCCAGGCACCTAAAATAGCCCATTTTAATTAGTTAGCCAGGTAAGTCAGAGATCATCGGGCTCTCACTTGCTATAGTTTGTTTTTTATGTAGCTCTTATCCCATCTGAAATTTGGGTATATCTCTGTGCACGGATTGAGGTAAGGTGCCTACTTTTGTTTTATCCAGGCAGTTACTAAGTGTACTGCCTTTTCCCCTTAGAATTAAATAATCATATCCATCACATCTGAATTTAAATACGGTTGATTTTTTGGCCACTTTTGTTTAATTGATCTTATTGTCTACTTCAACACCAACATGAAGGAAGCTATTTTCATTAATAATATTCTATAACATATTGTCATATATAGTAAGACAAGTTCTGATTATTGTGATTTCTCCTAATTATTTATTAAATATTGCTACATATTTACCCTTTGAATTTTAGTGTTATCTTTATTAAAAACTCCAGTAATATTTAGTTGTAATTACATTAAACTTGTGTATTAATTGTAGAATGAGAAGGATTTTTTATGATGTTGACACTTCCTATCCAAGAACATGGCTTGTCTCTCCATTCTTTCAAATTTTCTTTGGCCACCTTAAAAAATGTTGATCTTTTCCTTCATAGGAGTGCTAACATTTGTTATTTCAATTATTATTAAGTATCTTATAATTTTTATTGTTGCTATTTTTGAATGGGGTTTCTTTTTCTTTTATATTTTCTTAGAGTCTATATAAAAAACTATTCTTGTTGCTCATTTTTTTTATTGTGCTAGGGATGAACCCCAGGTCTTGCACATGCCAGGCAAATGCTCTACCACCAATCTAGCTATTCTCCTGCTCCTCCACTGCTGTATATTAATCTTATAACTGGCCACTTTAATGGACTCATTTATTTTAGTGATTGTAGTTAATCTATTGATTCTTTTAAATAACTATGTAACTTGTCTGTGTAAGTGGCAATGCTCATCTCTTTTAAAATGTATATTTTTAATTCTTTTTCTCAAAGTGTTTTTTGGACCTTAAGTATGTACCGAATGGTAGTAATTTAGAAGAAATCTTTTCTGTGTAGGAATTGTTCTAGCATTTTCCCATAACGATACTGGCTATAGGTTTTTGCAAAGTCTGAGTTTATTAAGATTTGTATTTTATGAGTTTTTACTTATTTATCAGTAAGTACCTTTAAAACATCTGTTTAGATCATTATATTACATATGTTTTCTCTTTATAGACTAGGTCTTGTAGCTGGTCTCAAAGACTGTAAACATTATTCATGGGATAGTTTGTGACTGATAATTTTTCTTTTTCCATATCTCTAATTTTAGGAAAATAACTGAAATAGAGTATTTATCTCAAAAGACTAAGGGAAGAAATAAATATGGCGAATAGGCCATGTTGTCCTGTGCCATGACAGGTAGATAATTCACCTTGATTTCCACTAAGACTAATGGTGCTTCTAATATCATAGGTGCCCTCACACTCAGGACTGTGCCTTGTAGGAGAGTTGCTGCAGCCTCGTGAACACAAGGCTGGCTTAGAGGGTTTAGCTGCACTGTGAGGCGTTCTCGTGTGACCAACCCTTTTACCCTGACTATCTGCAGCTGCACATCCGCCAGTACCCTCCGTCTGTTATTGGAGAAGGCTGCTGGCCTCTTCTCTGTGCATCCTGATTGTACCAACTTCCTTCTGTAGTGCCCAGATAAGTACATTTTCTTGATTTATCAGGTGTCATTGTCTGGTCTTTCAGTCAATTTGATGTTATTATTGACATTTATCAACATGGTGCATGTGAGATCTTTTCATCTAGAGTCATATTAATACATTTTCCAATACTGAATGATTCTTCCATTGTTGAAGTGCCTCCTACTAGTTTATGAGATTTCAATTTTTTTCTTATAATACTGGAACCAAATGTATTTAGAAATTCATCACATAATAAATGTCACTTCTCAACTCAATATGGAAATGATGGACTTTTTCAATTTATTGTGCTGCAGAAAGTGGACTGGATACAGAAAAATATTCAAATTAGACTCATTGCAAATGTGATGATGATTAAATGTAAGCCATGATACAAAGAGTAAAGGTACAAGAGGAAATATCTGCCCATTCCTTATAATGTTAGAATAGAAAAGGCCTTTCTAAACCATCTTCCACATAGTAGAAGATCCCACAAAGTAATGTATAGACAAGTGAGAACCTGCGATAAACATTTGCAATTCATAGCAGAAGCCCTTCTATATTTACCCTAGTACCTTGAATGCATGTAGAAATTAAGAAGAAAAGGCTTCAGACTACAGGAAATACAAGGGGTCCTAGCATAGGAAAGCACATTAAGCTTTATTCATAACAAAGGAAGTGCACATTTTGTTCACCTTCCAGGTGAGCAAGCTCCCACCAGCAAGCCACCAAAGAAAATCTGTACACATTAGCTGTGCAAAATGCAGCAAGCTCCATGAGCAGTTTGGCCAGATCTGGCAAAATTTAATTTGCATCTCATTTCTGTAAATTTTTTCTCTAAATATATCTGCTTGGTATTTGTATATGAAAGACTGTATTTATAAGACTATTATATTATTGATTGTTGCAAAAAATTTTGATGGGCCAGGGAGAATTCAAATGTCTATTAAAAAAGAATTGCAACTGAGTGTAGTGCCTCACACCTGTAATCCCAGCTATGTGAAATATGGGAATAGGAGGATCAAGATTTGAGGCCAGCCTGGACAAAGAAAAGTTAACAAAACCCTAGCTCAAAGAACAAGCTAGGTGTGTGTGGTGGTGCACATCTGTCAGAATTCCAGCTATGCAGGAAGCATAGAGAGGAGGAAGTCATGACCCAAGGCCAGCTGGGCACAAAGGGTGAGACCCTATCTGAAAAATAGCTAAAAATCAAGAAAGGCTGGGGATATAGCTCAAGTGGTAGAGTGCTTGCCTTGCAAACACGAAGCCCTGAATTCAATCCCCAGTACAAAAGAGACAAAGGGGAGGGAGGGAGAGAGAGACAGAGAGAGAGAGAGGGAGAGAGAGAAAGGGAACTACTAAAATAAATTATAATCAGTCCAGAAAATGGGATACTAAGCTACTATAGAAGCATGTGGAAAATTGCTCCTTGTGTTATGTAGAAAGGTCTTCAGGACACATTGTGAAGTAAAATGAGTGAGGTGAAGTAGAAGCAGATAGTTGCTACATGTAATGCTATTGATATGGAATCATTACTGTCACTGCAGTGGCTTTTGTGGTCTGGGGACCACAAAAGGATGGGGGATCATCCTTTCAGGAGTCAACTAGGTTCAAATTATTCTCATAATAACATTAAAAACTTCTTTGATCAATTTTGGCCACTTTCTAAGATTTACAAGCACATTAGTGAAAAAAAGCAGAAATAAAGGCAGCTTTGGGCTGATTCAAAATCATCTGGTTGACATGTCCCTTCCTTTGTCACTTATACCTGTGTCACTGTTGATGGCATTTAGTTCAGGCTCTGAAAAAATGAATAACACTGCCTGGCAAGCATAATGATACAGATCACAGCCACTTGCTTTTCAGGGCTTGTCCTTCTCACAAAGAAATTTATAAAAAGAGAATCAAAAGTCTAGTTCAAAAATATCAAAATTAAACTTTTCTTTCCCCTTCAGAATCCTAATGTTAAGAGTAAGACAGGTAATCAATATAAGAGTAAGATTATAATAAAAATTGAAATAGGGTCTTTATCTCTGCTCAACAAGCAAGTATAGGCCTATGAAACACAGGATTTGTGCTCATTGCTCTGTGTGCCTGGTCACCAGATGCTCGGTCACAAGGGAAACTGACTGAGGGTGAAAAGACCCTGCTACTGTGAAGACAATACAAAAGCACATGGCATTTGCTGTTTATAAAGTGTTTTTCCCTTGTGTAAAATGTTTCTGAACTCTGGTCTCAAGGGCACACACGTTGAGCTGTTTTTTCCTGGAGTAGTGTTTCTTTTGCACAAACTAACCACATTTTCTTCTGAGAGTCTCCATATGACTAATGAAGCGAGGCTCTGAGGTTATGATTTAGAGGAATATCTATGGCCCTGGAGGGCAGGGTGCCGACTGGATCCAAACCCTGACTGTAAACATGCTCTTGAGTAACTGCTGACCAACCTAGCCCCCCTCCTTTCTCTCTCTCTCTTTCTCTCTCTCTCAGCAGTACTGGGGTTTGAACTCAGGGCCTTACACTTTCTAGGCAGTGCTCTACCACTTGAGTCACCTTCCAGCCCTTTTTGCTCTGGTTGTTTTGGAGATAGGGTCTTGTTTTTTGCCCAGGCTGGCTGGACAAGGATTCTCCTATTTTATGCTATGGTTGGGGTGACAGGCACACACAACCAACCCCAGCTTTTATCTATTGAGATTGAGGTTCTTGCCAGCTTTTGCCCAGGCTGGCCTGGAATGGTGATCTTCCTGATCTCAACCTCCAGAGTAGCTGGGATGACAGGTTTGTACTACTGTGTCAAGCTATTGGTTGAGATGGGATCTCAAGAACTCTGCGAGGGTTGGCCTGGACTGCAGTCCTCTAGATCTCAGCCTCCCAAATATCTAGGATTACAAGAGTGAAACACTAGCACCCAGCTCCTCCTTTATTTTTTTAAATTAATTTTTCTGTTTAAAGATAAACTGTTTTCTACACCAGCTCTTTGATTTATGCTGCAAGACATATGTGCCAGTCATCAGATCTTCAAGTTCTGCCAGTCTTTTCCCACAGGGATAGTTCCCAGCTTCCCAACTTCATGCTAGGCCTTCAGCTCCTGGTGTGGAACAGTTGGCCATGGGTGCCAAATTACTTGAAGAGCCATGCAGAACATGCTCTGAGAATGTCTTTCCATTCTATTCATTCACCTCATTTGTCTATTCTTGTAGAATAGTCCTTTGAGTAACTCGCCGTATATCCATTTATTCACCAATACTTGGAAAAATGAGCGCATATGTATGTAAATAACAAATTGTGTGTGTTCATTTGCACAATAAGGGAACAACTGAAAGAGTAAATACATTTCAAATTCCTAAGTTGATATGCAACTCTCTTTCTAAGTGTACATTAAAATCTGCATCTGGAAAAAGATAAGTACAATAAACATCAAAGTAAATAGTTTCCTAATATTGGGACCTCAATCAGTTTTTCTTTCTTTCTTTCTTTCTATCTTTCTTTCTTTCTTTCTTTCTTTTGGTGGGGCTGGGGTTTGGACTGAGGGCTTCACATTTGCAAAGCAGGTGCTCTACCATTTGAGCCACGCCTCCAGTCCTCAATCAGTTTCTTAAACAAGTACAATAGAGAGAGCATCACAAGGACCTCAGAGTGTGATGTCACAAACCTCAATAGTGTCTCCATTTCCAGCATCATTCTATTTTTTCAGATTTCTGTGGAATCTAGGATATCGTATTCTTTATAAAATTCATTTTTAGATATTGTTCTAGAAAAGGAATATTGCATCTGAACAGCCAACATACTTTGAATGTTTATCAGAATGGCTTACTCAGGATTTTCTTTATCATCTGTGATCTAGGATGGAAGTTTCTAAATGACATGGATGCTTGTGGGGGTGTTCTAATTCTCATGATGAAGATGAACACCTCACTTACTTACAAAAGGCTTCAATTAACTATAGGGAATCCAAAAGATGCAAGAACAAGAAAAAGTAAACCAAAACTAAAACCCATTGATTGTGACAAAGTTTATTAAATCTCTCTCATGTGGCAATTCCACCTCTTTAACAGAATATTTTCCTGAAATTCTCATGTGGCTAGCTCCCTCCTACAACATTTGGATGGCAAGCAGTCAATCCTCTATGTCTGGTACAAATAGGGCAATCCATAATGCCTTTTCCTTACAGCTTGGCCCTCCTTACACATCAGTAAGCTAAAAGTGGAGAATGTTGTTATCAAGAAATTAATATTGTAAAGTATTTCCACTGTTCCAGTAAGAATGAAATGCATATGTATGTGTAAACTATAAAATACAAATTGTGCAATTTCAGTACTTCCACATAGAAAGGTGATACTCTGACATTTGCACGTAAGGCTGACGGTGTACAAAATAAAAATTAGTGGTAATGTTCAAATTTAATTTTTGTTTACATAGAATGACATTAAATGGGAAATTAACAAACAACACAAGAGGAAAGGTCTGTCCTTTGAATACGGGGTTCTGCATTTTCGTTTTGTTCTGGGCCTCCCAAATTTTGTGACCTTTGTGATAATGATGCCTCAAACAGTATTCTTTGAAGTCTGAAAAAGTTCAGTGACTTTTTGAGAGCCTACCAACTAGAAAGATGTTAAATATAGATTAGATATTATTTGCTCATTTTGTTAAGGCAGCTACTGTTTTGTTACTGAAGTCTGAGTACTCAGCATGAGGCTTCCTTGCTCTCTTTGCCAAGCAATGTCCACTGCTTTTATATCATTTGCAGTTTCAGACTGGGACTTTTCATGGTTTTCAGTAGTGCACCTGTGCTGGGCTTTTGCAGGGGCTCCAGGAGCATTTCATCACAAGCACCAAGGGTGCTCAATGACCTTTAGAGGAAGATAGGTGGTTCCTCTGCTCTACACACCCGGGAAGGAAAGACCTGCTTGAAAATGTAACAAATGTTTCCTGGGTGGAAGCCAATTTAGTTTTGATCTTTATTTGATCTTTATTTTGACTAATGCTTTTCTCTTTGTGTGATTTCCTTTTGTTGAGATGCCAAAATTCTGCCAACCTGTTTCCTTTCTCAAAAAACCCCTCGTTTCGCCTCAGTTTAATTTAGTATTCAGGCTTGTTTGCCAAGAGTAAATTAAATTCCCTTGCCCCAGCACCAAACCCTAGTCAGCTTAGAAGCATATCTTGTGAAATATCTTGATAATAGGATCCTCTATGTGAGTACTGGGCCTTTATCTTATAAGGACACTCATGTGGTGGTCTTTTTGTATGTGTTTAATGGGGGCAAGGGAGAATCAGGATTTTCTTCTCAGTTGTTCATTCTCAGAAATGGGAATGACATATAACATAATATTTTCATGTCAATGTCGTCAGCTATCCAGGTAATATGGGCAACATATTCAGCTTTAATTCGAGTTGCCCAAATAAACAGTTGCCTTTAATTTTAATTCAGAGGAGGGAGGTGATGTAAGAACTTGGTTGAGTCACTTCTCGGGCTATCTGGGGGACTCTGCCCTGCAATTTGACATACAGGAATGTGTACCACCTGCTTGTTGCAAGTAATCTATCGGCAAATCTGGGGTCCTCTTGCAAGGATTCACTAAATTCTACAGAGGCTAAAAGAAACCTTCATTTTCCAGATGAAATGCTGTTCAAAGATTTGGGCAAACTGAAGCCCCAATTAGCACTGTCAGCTCAAAGTTTTCAGCATGCAAGATTTGCTTCCAAAAACCTCCCTTTGAGTCTGAGTTTGCAAGAGGTTCAGATCTCCTGAGTTTCACTTTGAGTGTCAAGTTCAAACGGAACCAAAAGAAACTCAAAGCTAAACCCACTTTGGACACTTTGCATTTCACCTGGCCTCTACCTGAAATGAACTGCTCAGTGTTCCCTGAAACTTGGCCCAGGCTTGTATGCAATTCAATTGAAAACCAGTTCAGCATTGCTGAAAAACTTGCAAATCTCCATGAAGTGTGCTGTGAACCTAGTGTGACCTATGGCTATCTAAGGAAGCTTAACAAAGTTTCCAAAAAAACCTGAAAACAGGACTCTTAGGACCTGGGGAAGAATTTACACATTATATTTGTGAAAATTCATGTCACCTCCAGGAAATCTATGAATCACGTATCATTGTTCCCAATAGATCTCTGCTTTGTAAAAATTATTTTTCGTCTTTTTCATACTCTCGCAAGAGGGGAGATTCTGGCTCATTGATGAGAAGGTGGAAGGGGGTTCTCATTACATGCTGTTGTCTCCTCACCACTGCCTTCAGTGACCCCCACAAGTTCAGGTTCATTATTGAACATTAACTATGAAGTGTCCCTGGGAATCTACACATTTCTCATGTTACACAGTTGAGATAATCCAGTATCTTTGTCCAACACAATGGGTTGGAACAACCTGTCACATAAGACAAACTTCCACTTTTTCTAATGAAGATAAAAATGCATTTATTCTTTTCTTCACTCTTTAGGCAGTTTCTTTGGGTCCCTTCTCTGCCTTCCCCTCCACCCTGTTCTCTCACCACAAAACCCTACTTGCGTCCTCTGATAATCTTCATCCTCTCTCACTTCTCTAATCACTTACTGTCTTCCTCTCCCAGACATTTTCTTCTCATATATTCTGATTGTCTGTCCCCTCTGCCCTTTCTTCATCTGCCTCTTTTCTGAAGCTTCTTTGACGTGATTTTTCCACTTGGTTCCGACTATACATGTCTCTTCATCAGCACTGTAATGGACTTCTCCCCTTCCACCTCTCCTGTGCCAGGTCAGGCTGCCTGTTCCCAGTGATGTGCCTCTTCCTCTCCAAAGTGACCCTTCTTAAGAGGGGTGGTTATAAGGCTGTCCTCAGGGCCTGCCAGTGGAAATGCTTTGTAGCAACTATGGATGACCAAGTTACTTGGTTCCATCAACTCAGACACAAACAAGAGAAGGTCTTATAGTACAAAGTGGGAAAAAGCCTGGATTTGGGAGTCAACAGATCTAGGTTTGAATAGCATCTCTACCACAGTGACTTTGAACAACTGACCTAACCTCTTAGAACTCCAGTTCCCTCATCAATGAAACAAGGACACTAATATCTGTCAAAGTTAAAGTCCACATTACTGGGACTCAGTCCATGTTAACTCTTTACTAGTAAGAATTCCCTAAGGTTCTGCATCTACATCATAGGCTTAAATCAGAGTAACTCTGTACCCAGGCACAAAGGACACCAAACTCAGGGAAACTTTCTTTGGGATACATGGTCCAAGATGTTCATTTTGCTAGAGTCCGAGTGATTCATCCTACCTACTTGACTTTAACTAGAATACTGGTCTACTACTAATATATCCACATCTGTACATGACTTAGCAAATAACATTCAGTGCCAAACATTATCTGAAAAGAAAACCAAGTTAAAACCTCAATAATGTTGATAATTGTAGACATACTTAGTTTAGTGGCATCACTATCATTATTATTAACATCAAATATTAAGATTAAAAGACTGGATCAGTTAGAGCTGATGTCACAGAGACATAAGTACGGAATGTTGAGAGCTGTTTTTGACTAAGTCAGATGAAAAGCTATTCTTTTGGGCTCAACAGGATCCTAATCTTTCTTCCCTTCACTTCACCTCACACAGCTTTTCAAACTAGTTGTCTGCAAATGTGTGCACGTTGAGATAAGATAGAGTCCTCATGGATGTCACAATGTCTTTCATGTAGGTTATTTTCCCTTTTTGATAAACACATACACTTATAAAATCACAATTGAGGAAAATGTACTTATTACTGCATTCTGATTAGTATTAAATTCTTATTTGATACTAAAGCCTTGTCTAAGACCTCAGACTTTATCAAGATCCAAATGTCCAAATCAAAAATGAAGAACTTTTTTAATCATCAAATCAAATCATCAAATTTTCTTTTGTTTGATTTTATAAAGGCATTATATTTATTTATGTTTGTGCAGGGGATCAAACCCAGAGTCTTGCACAGGCTAAGCCATCTACCACTGCGTTAGGTCCCCAGTAGCAAGGACAGTGTAGTTAGAAACAATAAAAAAGAGGCATAAGGGTTTGGTGGCATGTGGATTTTACTTCAATTTAAAATGCCTCCTAGGTTTAACTTTGTCTAAAAATTTATTATCCAGTATCATTGGAATGGAGCTAGAAGAATATATACTTATATTTTATATACTTGCTTTCTTAGATTCAGCTGAATTTTAGAATGAAGCTCTCAAGAAAAAAATGCACTATGTGAAAAGAGAAAAGATCTGTTACCTTATCTCTATTGCCGTGTGTAGGGTTCAATAAATTTTTGTTGATTGAGTGAATCTCACGATTAATTAATAGTTGAACCATTCAGTCAAGGAGACAAGTCTGGCCTAGCAAATGACAGAAAAAGAGTGATGTCGTTTAGTATAGGAGCAGGATTGTAAATGTGAAAGTAAACCAAGATTTAAGAGTTCTGCTGGAACTGAAACACTGTGGAAATAGTGCAAGCAAACAAGGACAAAAAGAATACCTGATTAAGTGTTTTAGCACTTAATCAGTCCCTCAGTATTATACGTAATGATTTGTATAGATGCCTCTTGAATTACAATGCAGTTGTGTCCAAATAAACCCACTGTAAGTTGAAAATATTGTAAGTCAAAAATGCACTTAACATCCCTATCAACTGAAGGCTTTAGCCTAGCAACAGAGTGCAGTTGTTCCCCTTTGTGATCACAGGGCTAACTGGGGCAGGGTCTCACTACCTGTGCCCAGCATCTGGAGAGAGGATGGCATGACTCATCTAGCCTGTGGAAGGCCAAAATTCAAAATTTGAAGTATGGTTCCTGCTGAATGTATATGGCTTTCACACTATTGTAAAGTCTAAAAATCATGAGGCAACCACTGTAAATTAGGTACGGTACTGTCTGTGTTTTGTATTTACAAGTTGCCATAAAATTGCCTAAAGGGAAATAAATAGTGGAAGGACAAGGTAGGGGTGGCATGGAGAGAAGATAGACTAGAAAAGAAAGTAGAGGAAGAAAATATGAAGGGAAAAGGAGACATATGCTGGAAAGAAAAAGTGGAAAAGGGAGACAAGGGAGGGAAGGCGGGAAGAAAAGAAATTTCCCAAGGATTAGGATCTTGACTCTCATGATTATTTCTCCATTGAATGAGGATTGTTTACAGAACACAATGGTTCACGTGTTCATTTATTCACACCAATTTCCCAGTGTATCTAGCCAGGCATCTTTGAGGTTTATAGCTTTGATGAAGAAATGGGTCCAGTCTCAAAAGATAGCTCAGAAATAAATATGAGGGATGTTTCAATATAACCACAAATCCGTAAGAGTGAAATTCAAAGAAAAAGGAAAATGAAAACGTGGTGTTTTGTCTTAAAAAGTTTGTCCTAAGGTCATCACCCAGTCATGATTCATTTTACCCAACAAGAAAAGTTAGGGGTACCCTTGTCATGAGTCAAAATCTTTTTCTTGTGGATTTCTTTGTTTTGAATATTTTATTTCTTGGTTTGTTTTAAAAATATTAATGTCAAGTGACATAATCAATGGAAAAGAAGTTGAAGTCATCACCACAAAGTGAGGTTGAACACAGGGGCATCAGTCCTACAGGGTACCCTTGATGGACATCGCTAAAAACTTTATGTTCTCTATCAATAAGTTGCTAACTGGTATCAATTACAATAAATGGTTTTCATACATTACAAGATCTTAACTTGGTTCCAGATCCAAATTTAATTACTGCTGAGTTTCCAGATGTCATCTGAAACACATACTTGGGAAAAACAAATTGCTTTTACATAACAGAGGGTAAGATCATCAGCCTTGTCAGTGACTCAGGGTACACTGTAAACGTACTCAATAGAGAAAATAATGGCAGAGAAATCCCAAATCAGCTCTCAGGAATCACTGAGGACTAGATCTTCCATAAAAAAGCTTCTTGGTACCATTGCCTAATATGTAACGTTGTCCTGAGAGGATATTGTTATGGATCATCAGTAGTCATGTTAATAATAATGGTAACAGTGTACATTTACTGAGCTGTTCATACCACTTTTCAAGATAATACACTCAGTCCTGAGAATATCTCTAACATTCTCCCCAATTTGGGGGAATTGATAAGCCTAGATTGAGTCCTTGTGAATTAATAATTCCGATAGAAGTTATCAAATTGCTGTGATGACAATAATTACTATCAGTAATTCAGCACCATGATAAAAAGGTAAAGTTACTAAGTTATGAAACCTTCCCCTGTTACATAAATAAAAGATAGGTCCTAAAAATCATATTTATATGTGCATATATACTGTTTATATATATAGTATATATATATATATACAGTATATATATACTGTTTATGCTGTTTATATATACTGTTTATATATATGTATGTACTGTTATACATAAACAGTATATTGTTTCACAAATCTAAGACTATACAGAAATATTTTAAATACAACATTTTATCAAGTATTCTTGTAAGATTTCAGTGTTTTACAGTTGCACATGTCAGCTAGGTGATCTCAATTTGAAACTCTATACTTTCTACATACATGCTAACATTGGATTCTATAGTTTGACCCCTAGCTTTGCACAGTGCAGTATCATAACCAATAAGTTTTATCTGTGGTGTGATTATTGCTGATTGAAAACTTTCTATAGTTTGGTCCCTGTTGTATGTGCCCTGATTGAAAGAGTTCAGGTCAGACTCCAGTTCTGCAATGACAGGAAAACAGCTGTACAAGAATAGCTTCTCTGCTCTTCCAGCACCAGCCATATCATCTTTCTCTTAAAAATAGTACATTATACTGTTTATCCCATCTCACAACTTTGTGTGAGAACCAAATAACTTATAGACACAAAAGAACTTTTTAAACCTTTATTATTTTCAATGATTTGAAGCACAAGCATAACAAATGGTGGAAGAATTAAAATGACATATTTGCTCAAGGGCCATATAGCTTTTAATTACTTTTTTATTAGCACTTAAACATGTTTGTCTTTGATAATTGGGGTAACCACTTCTCTTGGACCTATGGTAAACAATGGGTCTTGAGATCATTCTTAGATGCTGGGCACGATGTGGTAGTTCAGTGAATTTGAAGCCAGATTGAATATAACCTCCATTTCCCTGTGTTTGAACAGCAATAATTCAAGCTACCTCACAAGATTGCTACAAGAATAAAATAAGACTTCTATTACGTGTTATCATGAGCACAGAAAGCAAAGCTAAAGACTGTACAGTCATTGGGAGAAAATGAGAAGAACTAAAGCCATAGGAGTGGATGCACTCTACAAAAGAAAGGTAGGTAGAGAAAACTAGTGAGGAGGAAGGAAGAAGAGGAGCCATAAAAGGCAAAAGCCTTTGTAAGAGAGTGAGCAGGAAAAACAAAGCTTACTGTTAATTTAGAGCAGTAAGTTCATTTCCACAGTAGTCCTATGCTTAATATTAAATGACTTTGTGGGAAAGACTCACAAATTGTCTTATATTTATATTGCTTTACTTTTAGACATACCTGTTCACATAGACAGTGATAACCACCAGGTTAGAATATGAAGGACAAAGATGTAAGTATCATAAATTATGCCAAGAAAATGATTACCTGTGTTTGCTTTGGCAGCACTATACTAGAATTGAAATGATCAGAGAAGATTAGCATGGGCCCTACAGAAGGATGACACACAAGTTCATGAATATTGCATATTTTTAATTTTTAGACCCATTTCAACAAAGTTTAATGAGAAAAAAAGAAAATGATTACCCTTAGCTGGTCTATCCTATCTTGCCTGCAGAAAACATTGACTCAACTTACATAAGTTGGGGAGGAAGACTTTCTAAACTAATGAAAACTATAACTTATATGGATGGAGTTTAAATAAATACAATTTTGTTGTTTCATATATATCTGATGACATCCTACTAAGCCAAAAAGGTGCTGGCAAACAGTCTCATAAATATGCTTTCATAAGTAATAAGAATTACTTTAGTAATACATACATTAAGAATTCATGCTGGGCACCAGTGGCTCACGCCTATAATCCTAACTACTCAGGAGGCAGAAATCAGGAGAACCACGGTTTGAAGTCAGCCCAGGCAAATAGTTTGCGAGACCCTATTTTGAAAAAACCCATCACAAAAAAAGGGCTGGTGGAGTGACTCAAGGTGTAGGCCTAAGTTCAAACCCTAACACTGCAAAAAAAAAAAAAAATTCTTAAACGATATCATACTATAAACTTGAAAATTCTGTTCACTCAAATAGATTAATTATATTCTTTCAATCTTTTAGATCAATTTTTTTGGAATTCACTGAGCATAGATACACCAAAGACAATCTTTATCTTAACCTCACCAAAACTACCCAAAATGACAAATTGGTAGTCCAAGGTAATGATGTCCTAATATATATAGTGCTGAAGCTAATAGATAAATATTCTTTTCTTTACAATTGCATGGTTCTTTTTAAACTGCATATGCATAAACCTAATTTTCCATGGCTGACAAGTTCTGAACCAAATAAATGAATTTAATTTCATTCATGATTTCCCTCATAAGAAACATGGCATCTGTTCCAAGAGGGATGCTGGTAGCTAGGGAGGGTGGCTCATGCCTGTAATCCCAGTTCTTCAAGAGGAGATTAGGAAGATTGCAGTGCAAGGTCAGACCACATCAAAAGTTAGCAAGACTCCACCTCAACAAATCAGCTGGGTGTGGTGGTGGTGCACACCTGGCATCCTAGCTGCTGGGGAGGCATAGGTAGGAAGATCACAGTCTGAGGCCCACCCAGGGCAAAAACATAATACCCTATCAGAAAAACAAGTAAAAAGCAAGAAAGGACTTGAGGGAATGACTCAAGTGGTAGAGTGCCTGCTTAGCAAGCCTGAGGTTCTGAGTTCAAAACCCAGTACCACCACCAAAAAAAAAAGAATATCATATTTTTAAATCATTCTTTATCTCTGCTATCATATGACTTCTTAAGCCTGTGAGTAACTTGGCAGATGTTAACCAAAGAGGGTAATAAACCATGAATGACATAGATACCTGCAGTGAAGACTGAGGTTGTGGCAGCCTCAGGGAGGTTTGGAAGTCACCACATACCCGTTCTGGGAAGGAGAGCTGAGAGATGAAGAGAAGGAAGATGATATAAAGATGTCTTTAGTATTTGTGTGCAACTGATTTTTCTTTCCAAATTGCAGTTGTCAGCATCACATTTATGTAAAGTCAATGGTTCCAAGTCCAACCTAATTGTCCTAAAGAGAATGAAAAAGAAACAGGAAGAGACACAGCACTTTTTCCTATCCTGAATGAGCCAGTTTTGACATGGGTAGGGAAAGAGGCCTGATTCATAGTAGGTCAGATGCAATGGGAAGCCATAATGAGACATTAGTTCCATTTGTGGTTTGGCTGTGTGAACTGCAAACCAGCAGAGTGTGAGTGCAGTGAGCTAAGGGCCCAGATTCACACCCTTTTCTTTGGTAGCATAAAATATCCTTCATTTGTAGGGCAAAAGTACATACTTAAAAAAAAAAAACCCAGAGATAGAAGTTTAAGAGAAGAAGAGTATACGTGTGTCTCTTTGAGAGTGAGGAAAGCTGCCCTTGTCATCAGAAGGCCTTTCTGAGAAGCTGACATTTAGGTTGAGTTCTAAATGACCAAAAGAATACTGACATTTGAACATCTCAAAGATACATATGAGGCAGAAGGATCAACCAGAGCAGAAATAAATGCATGACTCACATACACACACAATTACTTTGCTGAGGAATCAGCAGCTAGTTTCCAGCATTGGGGGTGTTTAGAAGAATCCAGATTCCAACAGTATGGCTCATATTGTTCCCTTGGCTATAAAGCCATAGCCTCAGTGTCCACCATGCTGGACTGTGAGTGATAAAGAGAGGCCTCTGGCTCTGCACACCAGCTGGATGGGCCCTGTGGACAACTTAGCTTTCCTAACAGCTGCCTGGAGCTAACGCGACTCAGCCCCATTGGTCAACTTTTACCAACGAGAGACAGAGACAGAAAAGGTCCGGCAGATAAATTGCTTGCTGTTCCTCTGCTCAGAGGGCCCATTTGTAGGTGTTTTCATGCAGCCTCTTATGGAGGTCCTATATGACCCAGTGGTCAGAAACACTGGCCAGCCTGATGTATGCCTTTCCTTTTTGTTCTTCTTCCTTTTTTATCTAGTATGGTTCGAATGTAGCCCCCAAATTTCATGTGTTGAAAACTTAATTTCCAAATTCATATTATAATGGTGTTTGGGAAGTGATTGTGTTTTGAGGACTCTAACTTCATGAATGGATTACTAGGGGTGGCCTTGTTATAAAGGTGAGCTCTCTAAGGCAAACGTTCTCTGCCCTGCCATGTGATGTTCTCTACCCTATTACCATGCAGCAAGGTCCTTACAAAAAGCTCAGAAGGTGCCAGTGTGGGACTTTCCAACCTCTAGAATGATAGAACTAAATAGAACTGCATTTATTTTTTTACAAATAACCCAGTCTCAGATATTTTGTTATACCAACAGAAAACAGACTAAGATTGCCTTATTTTCCTTTCCCCATCACTCTCACTTCCTGGGATTGCACTCCCTAATAAAGAGTTAATATGCAAGTCTTTGCCTTGGGCAGTTTTCTACGGAACTTTCTCTAATCCATGTGAAATAATACATTTCACCCTCATGGAAATCTCATGAGGTGGGTACTCTTAATTTCCCCATGATGCAGGTAAAGAAATGGAACACAAAACTTATGTAAGTTTCCCCAGAGTCCTATAGATAGAGAATCAACCAGATTATGTGTGAACCCAGGGGATCTAGCTGCATGGTCTTTATACTCCACTGTTGTGTAGACACTGGGCACTTGCACTGGGAAGGAAGGGTAAGTGGTCCTACAGATCCTTCTATAGGGTGAATGAGTCTACTATTCTCAGTGAGTACTACCCTTCTCTCCCCACCTCTCAGGAGGGGTCATGAATCACATTGGTACAGTCCTTTGGCCCACACCACTGGACACAATGTATTGGAAAGCACTAGACTGAATAGTTACCTGGTCTTTATCAACAGTATCATTAACCACCCATCAAACGTCTATTCTTGCTGATCAATTTCAGGAGCTAGGCATTCTATGTGATCAGAGATGACCATGGTCTCACTCTTGAGAGCTGGGGAAATGACAAATATAAAATTGGGATTAGGTATACTTGCCTTGGGCCCAAAACTCAGTAATCCAGGGAAATCAGATTTCAATGCAATAATTTTTTGAAAATCTCAATTAATGTAAGAAATGTCTTGATAAACAATATATACAAATTTTAACTGGAGACAAGATCAGTCCCAGTGCCTTCCCAAGTCATCTTGGAGCTAGAAGCACATAGAGTAACCAGAAATGCTGGTCCTCTCCCTCATCCCACCCTGTGGGAAAGAATAAATAATTCAAGACATATGTTTCCATTTCCTTAGCCCTCAGGGCCACACTCAATGCCAGAATAAAATCAGGACTGGTTTTCAATAATTTCTACAAGAGACATAAGAAACAAACACATCTGGATGCTTAATGGAGAAAACTGTAAAGCGTTCCCAGCATCCTTCACGCTGTTCAGAAGCAAAATTATCTTTAACTCCTGCTATCTTTGAAAATGGAGAGAAAAACACTTTTCTTAAGGATGATTATTTTTTAAATCATAGTAAAAAATGTGAGTTTAGATGACTGAAAACATCAATATTCAGTAGATATTTAGAACTATTCAATAAATAAGGAAACTGAATACTATAAGCACTGATTTATTATCTTCATATTTTATTAGAATGAAGGGGCAACAACATGCAATAATTTAAACCTTAAAATTGTGAAACCAAACCTACAAAACTATAAATTTTTAATTTAAAATTGCAAAACTGGGCTGGGGATAATAGCTCAGTGGTAGAATGTGTATGTGCTAATACACAGGAGACCCTGGGTTCCATCCAGACACTGAAATAAATAAATAAATAAATACAAAATAAATAAATAAATAAAGCTATCTCTTTATATACACAATCTTTGAGATAATCAGTTGAGAAAAGTTCTTTTGTACCTATGAAGAACTATCTTCTAAGATGTGGATAAAAGATTCTTTGAAGGATACAGTTCTGGTATTCAAATACATCAAAAACTTTCTGTTTAGGCATGGACTTCACCAAGGAGAGGGAGAGCCAGGCAAATGCGTATAGGCAAGGTGCTCCACTGAGTTGCTGGAAGTGGGAGGCCAGTAAGGAGAATGGCAGGGAAATTCCCACCTCAGGAAGGGAGCAAGAGGGAATGCCCACAAAAATCAGAGATAATTTGGCATGGACTTAACTTCCGCTTCCTAAACTTGCTACAACATTTCTTAAAATCGAAATAAAATAGAGCAACAACAACAACAAAATACCCTTCTTTCTTTTTTTTTTTTTAACAGCTGAACAACAGTGACAATTGTGAGACTGCTAACCCGTACTTTCCCAGCAGGTCAGGCTATGACTTGATTTAACTAACTGCTTTTGCACTAGAGCAAACTGAGAAAAAGTGACTATCCTTCCCCAACCCATCCCAGGGGCTTCTGTTATTTGTCAATTTTTACAAGTATGCTGCATTGTTAGTACTTTCTTAGGGTTTCTTAACCCCTTTATTTATATGCCATGTACTGATAGGAGTCTTGAATGTACTGAAAAGATAACCTCCCTTCTCATATTAAATAACGGTTGGGGTAATGTTCTCTTCAATGAACATTTAACATTAACTAAGCAGTATGATTTCTATCCTTGGGTTCCTTTGTGCATGTCATAAAGGTTTGCTAGCCAAAATTCTGGGACAAAGAACTAAATAAAATAAAGGAGCTTTGGTGTCTTTAGTTATTGTACCTTTAATTGTTCAGGGTTTTTATTTCCTTAAGTAGTATCCACTGTGTACACACCCTCATGCACACACCCATAACTACCCACCACTCATACCCACAATTTTCAAGGGTCAAGAAAATTCTCCAAATTTCAATTCAGAGTAACATTCTAATATTTTGTCTAATGTTGTTGATCCAGAAGAAGAGTCTGGAAATCAATCTATTTGTGAACTTTAAGAGAGAAAAGACTTGGGAAGCAAATTTTAATGCATTTGTTCCAAAACTTTTAGTATCCTGAAACAGAGGATTGCAAAACACACCATAATTAATCTTCATACTTTTATGAGGATGTATTTGAAAGCCTCATCTAAGTACATGGTAAAAAAAATCTCATTCTTCATGCTTCTGGTTTGGACACAGAAGTTCTTCTGGAATTTATAATTGAGCCAAGCTTCCACTTACAGTGATGTATGTTCAATTCACATGTTCAAGTTCCATTAAAATTCTGCTCTATGAAAAGTCTCAAAATATAGCTTAACAGACCCTCAAATTTCTAACACCTACGTAGTAAGTAATCTAAATACTTCAAGCAAAAATGGACAAGTCAACACAAGAACCTGAACCTGCACATAAATGTTTATGGCAGTTTTATTTCCAATTGCCAAAATTCGGAAGCCACCAGGATGTCTTTCAGTAGATTAGTAGATAAATAGAAGGTGGGCCTTTCAGATAATGGAGTAATACCTGTTTAGTACTTTCAAAAAAAGAACTTTTAATAAGGCAGAGAGGAAACTGAGATGCATGCTACTGAGTGAAAAAAGTCAATCAGAAAATGTTACATACTGTGTGATTCCAGCTAAATGACATTCTGGTAAAGGTAAAACTATGGAAATATTAGGGAGATGAGGGGTTAGAGGTGGAAGGAAGGATGAATATGCAGAGCACAGAGGATTTTTAGGGTAGTGAAAATACTCTATAGGATGCTACATAATGATGGGTACATGTCATTATATATTTTTCCAAACCCGTAGAATGTAAAATACCATGAGTAAACTTTGATGTACTTATAGAGTCCAGGTTGTAATGACATGTCAATGTAGGTTCATCAACTGTAACAAATTCACCTTTCTAATGAGGAAGGCTATGCATGTGGGTGGGGGCAGAGGATATATGGGAACTCTATACCTTTCTCTGAATTTTGCAGTAAACCTACAACTGCTCTTTAAAAATTGTCTTTTTAAAAAAGAAAGTGAAATCATTTTTTACATGTTATATACCTGGCAGAAATTGAACAATTTGGTTTTGAATACTTTCATTAGCCTTTGGTCTGCAAGGGAAATAAGTTTCTTATTTGCCCCCCTTTTCCCCCAGGGAAATAGTTTTCATGTTCTAAAAACAAGAACAACAGATTGCCAATTAATCTCATTTTATAATCTATAAATTTCATATCTCCAGATGTAGGACTGGATATAGAACAGATGGAAAGGATGAGAAGGAGAAGGAAAAAGTAAGATAATTACCCCCTCCCACAAAGATGACCATATAAATCACTGGGCCACGAAGTTCAAGCAATAGGGACATTATTTGTCCTCAAAAATGCTCAACACTGAAACTCTTGAATTTGTAAGTATGTGTGGTCAATAAATATTTCTTTTCTATTTTCATTCTCATTGGTTTGGAGGGATAGGAGGAGCTACCAAATCAGTGAAAGGAAGAGCTTAGAAAGGAAGGAGATGACAGAGCCATGTGGTAGCTAGACACTCAGGAGCCCAGTGAGACTTCTCCAAGGACCTCCCAGGAGTTATGATTGTGTCTGAATGAAGGTCATGAATTAAAGGGTGAAAGAATGAAGGCCACGTGAATTTATGTATACCTTACTGCATTATAATCATATTATTCCGCAGTCAATACAATGATGAGCAATATTGACCTCACATTTTGAAATGAACAATGTCGACATAGTGATCAGCTTTCATATTCGTTTTTATGAATTTCAACATAATGGTCATAGACTTTACCCTCTGGGATGATCGTATGATGCAGACTAATTTCTTCATGTGTCATGAAAATGCACTGTTTCACTCAATTCAGTAGAATTGTAAGGCACACACTTCTAATATAGCTGATTTTTTTTTCTGCCCTTGTTGTTTGTTTGCTTATTTGTTTGCATGCTTTGAGAAAGGATCTCACTATGTAGCCCTGGCTGGCCTTGAACTCCTGATCCTCCTACTTCTGCCTCCAGAGTGCTGGGATTACGGATGTGTGCCACTAAGCACCATCTCTATTGCCCTGTTTTAAAGAAGGGAATTCATTCCAGAAAGACCAATGACTTGTCCAACATCATATAATCAAAAAGCAAAAGAAGGGACATACTTATCCCCTCTGGCTTGGAACCCTGGGTTTCTTTCCTGGCCCTGCCTGACCTGCTGGTTCTTGCACGGTCCCTTGGTAATTCTGAGGGCAGCACACAACAAATGTGAGCTAAGCATTAAGAAACCCCACAAGGAATCCTCCTGGCCCTTGTTCAGCTTCTCTTTGACCTTGGGAAAGCCATTTAACTTTCTATTTTATTTCCTCATCTGTAAAATGGGTTGGGTAATAAAAACACCAGCCCCGCCCAACCTTACATTAATGTTATGAGGAAGAATTAGATAATGTCTGCACTGAGTTTTGCTCTCCTCAGAAGAAAGTCCCTATAAAACACAAGACAGAAATTCAGCTGACTTTATGAGGGCTGATGAGATCAAAGCCCCCAGCCATGGGCTAGGGCAGCTTTCCCTAGCACAGAGAACTTTCACTGCTTGGTGCCCTAATAACATTCCTCCCTCAAGATTCTACAATGATTTGCAGATAGTCATTAAGTAAATCTTGCTGCCCTGGAGCAAGGTGCAATTTACAGCATAACAGCCTAAAGCTTTGTGAAAATCAAACCCAAGTAAGAGCATGGGGCAGTGCCTAAAAAAATAACCTTAACCCGGGAGTTATGGTCCTTGTTTCTATTTCTTAATCACCTACTGTTATATCCACAAAATATAGTTTATGTTTAATTCTTTAGTTTTCCATTTAGAGCAATTAAGTTGTGCCTTTATAAGCTGAACTCAGAGTGAGAGCCTTATGTACAAATGAAGACAAATAAGTACCCTAAATATCAATTACTTTTGAAAGTTTTGGGCAATTCTAAAACTTTCTATGTATTCCTAGGTTTAACTTCTGCCTGAAGTAAAAATGCTGTTCTCCCCATTTGTTTTCTTTTTTTTTTGGAAAATGGATAAGGTCTTCAAATCACAGAAACCATTGTTCAAGGGAACCCATCTTCCCAAAGTCTGAAGATCCATTATCCAGGTCTTGAGATGTTTGTATAATATTGCCTAATCTCGTTTTCTGATGTCTCAACTTGACTTCATTTTAATTTATTAAACTATACTGGCAAAGTCTCAGAGTAAAATGTGGTACTATCTTATTTTTGAATCTACATGTTAATCATGTCTAATTGGCCTTCATTTCCATCAGCATGGATCGCTAGTCCTCATTTCTGGAATTAAAAGACCAAATTTCCAAATCCAGACCTAGTTATGACCTTATGACGCTCATTTGACTTTGCCTCAATATTCTATCAGAGCTTTGAAATGTCAGTTACCAGCGTGAGCAAAGGCCAGGCAGTAAAACCATGCACTACAGCGTTTTGCTCTTTCTTCTTTGAATTAGATCGATCTCTTGAAAGGCAAGGGTTAAAAGCACTGGGGGCCCCTATTCACAGGAAAGACAACATGGGCTGTCAGTGTGTTGTTTGTTTCCTTTATAGACTTGTTCTAGAGTTTAATAAGATAAGTGTTGGGGCCAGAGTTGACGAGGAATTCACATTCATAAGAAGTTGAATAGGAACTATTAACTTCTTTCTCTTAACTCCTCTAAAAGGTTTTGCCTTTTCAATCTTGTTCTGAAAAGGGAAGACTGCTTCTTTTTTTTCCCCATGTTTTAAGAATATGGTATTTTGTTATTACCTATAGTCACCATGTGAAGTCTGACGTTATACGTCAGTGCTGGATTAGTTATACTGAGGCCCTCCCCATCAAAAACCATAAACCTCTTTCTGCTCCTAGTTAGCTTCCTGGAGGAACCCTTCAAGAAGGGCAAATACCCTCAAAGATGTCACAAAGACAACTTTGTCTATCCATTAACAGTGCATTTCCTTTAGTGAAATTCTTTTCCTCTGATGAAATGGAAATAGCTCTAGAAACAGTAATAGATTAAGTATTAATCAGTCTTATCCCTTAGTGTGAATGAATTAAGCAGATCTATGGGGTGGTGAAGGGACTGGACAGGAAAGCCTAGAGAAGTCTGAGGCACTGAGGGAAAATTGTGCTAAATTTTACCTGGCCAGATATTTTCTCAATAATAGTATACCCTTCATTCTGTTCCCTCAGCAGCTTCTTTTATGGCTAAAGTGGCACATAGAATCTTGTCTTCAAAGTCTATGCAAAGTCCAGTGTTAGGAGAAGAAGAAGCGGAGGAGGTGGAGACAGGCATTGAGGTTCAGTTTCCCTCTGTGCCCAAGAAGGCAGGCTGTGAACAGCTTGCAGGGGCTGTAATGGGCAGGAAGCCTGCAGCAACACGCCTGCGTCCAGGGTTCCAGACCGAGGGAGGGAGGAGGGCAGAATGTCTCATTCTAATTATGCCAAGGAGTCTGAACTGGAAAAATAAAATCTCAACCACTCCAAAAGATTGTAAATTGCAGTCTAAAATGGGCTACTAACATTCGGAGAAGAGATGGTGTTTCTAGTTCTCCAGCTACAACAAGTTTGTAATTGTGAAAGAAAATCATGTGTCTGTAAAATGAAACAGAAGAAACACCCAAGACCCAAGAACCCCGGTTAATGGAAAAATAAAATCTGCTTAAAACATATTGTCCAAAATAAGGAAAACTGAGCATTTCAAACATCTCGAAATCTTCCTCCTGCTGATTTTCTGATTTTCTATTCTTTCTATTTTCACAAAGAAAATGGCTCAAACACCCACACCACATACTGTAGGAAGCCTACCACACTCCCTGAGATCTGGACACAGGTGCCTTCTTCCTTAAGGCCACCTCTCACTTTGAACTTTGCTGAGTTCTCTATATGCATTCTGCAGCTTTACTGTATTTTCTGTCATCTGTCCACATAACTTCACCTTCTGTAGGTCGTTATCTACCATTAGGTCATCATCCATCTTTTATTTCCCAAAGCAGCACAAACACCAGGTTAAAACCACCTTGAACTTCAGGATTAAACCTTACTGCCTTAAGCTCTTGCTTTAGGTAGTCTCTCGTCCTAGGGCCCCTGAAGTCTTGGTGTTTATGCTTCCCACACAGTTCCTGTAATCTTTGACAAGAAGAGGGGAAGGGAGAAAATAGGGGAGGGGAGGAGAGGAAGGCAAGTCCAGAATGACAGACATTCTTTATACCTAATTAGCTTTTTCTGGCTGTGTGATAATCACTGGAAAGTCAGTCTCTTTCTTTCTCCCCAGACATGTCTCTTCCCTGCTTCAAATCTCAGGTCCAGAACCATCTGTCAGATTCTGAATTCAGACACAGACCCACATAGTTCAATCAATGGTGTGCTGGTTCACTAGCTCTAGAGAGTGGAGTTGGTCAGTTTTTAATGATGTAAATACATCCACTTGGGCCAAATTCAAACTACAACTTTAATGTCACTGAATGTGGAGTTGGGAAGACACATATGTGGAATAGGCTCTCAGAAGTACATATGAGCCATCTCCAGCATTCCACTGACTCAATTCATACAAGAGCACTTCATTCCACTCTGTCATAGGCATAGCCACCTGGCTTTCAATTCCCTTTACTGTCTGCTTCCTCCTGCAACAGGACTTTTGTGCTTTCTGTTCCTTCTGACTAGGATTACCATTCTTTCCTTTTCATCTAATCAATGACTACTCATCATCTGCTCTCAGCACAACTGTGACTTTGTAAAGCAAGACTTTTCTGACATCCCTAGCCAGATCAAGCTCCTTCATTCTAGACTTACACTGTGTCATACATCTTTCCTTTGTAGAATATGTCACAAGTATAATTTTATGCTTGTTCAATTGATCATTTGATGAATGACTGTCTCCCTTCCTGGATGGCAAGCTCCAGCAGGTCAAGCCAGGTCTTCCTTTGTTCACATTGCATTCCTAGCACTTTGCCTGGCAAATAACAGGTGTGTAGTGACAACTGGTTAAACCAATGAGATCATCCCCAAAACCTAGCAGGTCACTTTTCAGTGGAAGTGGAAAGTGTGGAGCACCATGTTAATTGTATCTCTCTCCGCCAACATTGTACTTGGAGGTGCTTCAGGTCAAGGGGCATTCTCTTGATCAGGCTCATTTGAATGTGAGTCGCAGGAACTTCATAGCTGAAGAACCACACACATGGTAAACAAGCAGAGGTCAAGAAATCATTTTAGTTCATTGTATTTATATTATTTTGTTTTGGTTTTGGTAGTACTGGGGTTAAAACGCAGGGCCTTGCACTTGCCAGACAGGCATTCTATAACTTCAGCCACACCCTCAGCTAGAAATAATTTTGTATAATATTGAGATATATAATGTCTGAATATCTCTAATTAAAATTAATTTAATTTGGAACATAGGAAGAGAAATGGGACTTAATGTAACTTTTAATGCTGCATGAAGCTTCCAGTCCTCAAATACTAATGTTTCATTAGAGAAGAGTTATATTAGCCTTTAAATAAGGAAAATATTTATATGATTTAGCAAGTTGAAAGCACTTACAAAAACTGTTAAATAATATCTCCATTATGAAATACCCATGTACTAAAGCCTCATAATTCTATGAAGCACAGTAAAGTTAAGCTAAGGGGTCAAGGTCAGATGGTCAGAAATACTGGAGACTTAGAAGGCATAGACTAGGACACTGGTGCTCATGCTTCTAATTACTAAGCTCTACAGCCTACAGGGAGATCAAATGCAAAATACAGTTCCCAGTCAGGAAAGATTAATATTGATAAAGATGTAAGAATAGAACTGGAAGAAGGTAACAAGAAATCTAAACAACTATGCTAGAGTAAGAGGGTAAGGTAGTGTAATAGGTAGCTTTGTTGTTGTTGTTGTTACCTTTAAATCATCTTTTAAAATTTCAACAAAGCAATTTTTAAAGGAAAATAACGCAAGCTTGTATCTTTTGACCTATGGAACAGACCCACACACTGTTATTAGCATCTGATTCAGGATTCTAAGAGGAAAGGTAGACTTCAGCTTATTCTGCTAGTCATATGAGCTGTGCCCTAGTATAGTCATAGTAGTAATTGCATATTTTGGCATTAAAATCATAGTTAAATTTAGTCAAACTGTTTAGCTATGCACCAAAAGTCAGGAGTTGACTATATGATGTTTAATACAATTTTCTATAAAGAAAATGCCAGGCTTAAGTAAAAACTTAAAACACACTTTTAGAGACAAATTAAGTAGCTGTAAGAGGTCTAGCTTTCATTAAGAATTTCCTATGTGCTAGCTGGTAGGTGAGGTGCCAGGCTGAACAAGCATTATTATACTTAATTCTTACAGTGACTGCCCTTATTTTACAGCTGAGAAGTAAAGGAACTAACTTAAGTTGACACAGTCAAAGAAAGGTAGAGCAGAATTTTGAATGAAATTATGTCTATCTGATTCACTCTACACATTTTACTGAAAAATACAAAAAGTTAAGGATTGATTTTTCAGCTTACTTGGTGGGATTTCATCATTTGACCATGTCAATTCATGAATATTTCTTTCTGAAAACTCTTTTAAAAACAATTTCGCTGGAGGAGCTTCTCTTTTGTAAGAATCATATTTGCTTCATGAAAGGGGGAAAACAGCTCTGAGAATAAGAAGCTACAAAACCATAGCACTAGTTTTTAGCTCTAATAGGTTGAAATCATCTGGGCAATTTTGAAAAGAATCCTAATACTTGGGCTCCATCCCAGGACAATTAAATTAGAATGTCTAGGGGGCAGAAGCTGGGCCTTAATGATTTTTAAAAGCTCCCAGGTAACCCAATGTACAGCAGAGCTCAGAGCACCTTGCTTACATCTGATCAGAACTCTGTACAATCAAGAGCTCTTAAGCTGCCTTCTCTGCCTCCTTCTCCCTAGGAGTTGAGAAACAACTCTAGGTGATAACAATGTTTCTTGTACAATAAAAGCAGAAACAAAAATTCAATGTTTAAAAAGTGTTTTTTTTTTTGCTAATAGACTTTATTTGTAAATGCGTACAACTACTTCTAATTGATTATTTTGTAAAGTTAGCTATGCTCTGCCACCAGAATTTTCTAGTTTTCAAGTCATACCAAAAGGCAACAGTAGATGGCCCACCTCTCTCAGAAAGAAAGAGGAAAGACAGGCATTGTGTTTTCAATGGAAGAACCAAAGCTTTCCTTGTAAATTAAAGTTTGGTTAGGGGGAAGAAATGGTGAGAGAATCAAAATATGCTGAGGAAAATAAGAATTCAGAGTCATCTGAGAATAATTGAGGAGAAGATGAAAAGAACCACTTTTTAAAAACATGCTACAAATGGAATGAGCAAAAGTAAGTACAGGGCACATAGTCTTTGATACTGATAATGAAAGTAGTGAAAGTTAGAACAGGGAAGTTGGCAAATCATAAAAGTTGAGTCCCAAAGTTCCCCCCAGTTATGGATATCCTTTTCCCCTTTTTGGGTAAAAGTGGGAAAGGAAGATTTGGGTTTATGTAGATAACATCTGTGAGTTGACTTGGTTATGTCTTTCTCTGACCCCAATGTACACCATACAGAAGGACCAAAAGGCCAGGAATTTTCCATTGCATCATGTATTCTTAAAATTGTTTTCGTTTTCACTTTCAACCATCTGTATTATACTTCAGAGACATCATGTAATATGCCACTCCTTAGAAATTAATGAAAGTAAAAGTCTAATTAAAGGCCTCCTACTCCATGGTTAGTCTTCTAATACAAAGAATCTGTTACAATTGAAAAGGAGTTTTTTTTTTTTTACAAGTGTAATTTTTAACCAATAAAAATAATAATAGGTGCTATTGATATCTTTTCTCCTGCAAATCTCAATAAACACTGAAGGGATTCTCATTTCTGTCAAGTAGGAAGTACTAAGATTATTTCCATTTTACAAATGGACTAAGTAAGCGGTATGGGACGGTGATTTGAACAAGAACTTCACTGAAACTTGTCTCACCATTCCCAATCCAAAGGTCCTCCTTTATTTATTTATGTATTATGATTTTTTAATATTTTAACTCTTTTTTTTCCTTTATTGTTGTGCTGGGTGGAGGTACATTGCAGCATTTACAAAGGTTCTTACAATGTATCAAGGATATCATTCTTGAATTAAAGCAGTCCATCTTTAAGTAGATTTTCTACTTCATTTCCTCTGGACTGGTGTAAGTTTGAGGTGACATTTTCACTGTTAAGGAGAATTGTGTCCTAGTTCTAAGACCTACCAAGACTAAATTTTAGTCGTTAGATTCAACTTTTAACCTCAAACTCAGTCTGGGCCTGTGTAAAATCAGACTCCTCTGCTTATAGCTGCAGTGGGGGGACAAAAGAACACATCTCCTTAACAGAGTGCTTCTGTCCTGGCTCAATTTGATGCCAGGAGCATTAAATGTCCCTACAAAGTCATGTGCCTCCATGTACAAGACTGATCATCAAAGTCCACTTTGGTATGCAAAAAAAACCATGCTGAGCTCTGTTGTAGGCCCACAGTTGGCAATGTGTGCAGCTATGGCAATGCATTGCCTCTGCCCAGAAGCTCTGGTGGAAAATAGTGATTTTTTTCCTTTACACCCACTCAATATCAGGCCTCAGTGAGAAGAGAGAAGGAGCAGGTGGGGGTGGCCTAGGGTAGATAGCTGTGGCCAAAGCAGTGCCAGTAGATACGACCATCATGGCAAGTAGACAGTGGGCTGCAGCTCATTCACATCCTTCTGGCATGAGGTCACCCCAAATCTGATCCAGCTTATATACAAATAAGTAAAAGTCTAAGGATACATACTAATATGCTTATTCTGCCTGTGCATGCCAGGTTTTCTTTTGTTTGTAGCAGTACTGGAGATCAAACCCAGGGCCTATGTGTGCTAGACAAGACTCTACTACTGAGATATAACCACAGACCCTAAAACTTGTTTGTTTAAGTAAGATTGACTTCTGTTTAATGCTCAGAATGGGAGACTGTTGATTAGCCTTTTTAATACTGGGGCAATTCTGGCTGAGTAGCCAATGTGCAAATTACATCTGCAAACACATGGTGGTATGGTAGCAGAGCTGTCCTATAGTTCACTCGATTCTTGAGTACGTGGTTAATACAAATTATAACCACAAATAAGTCCCAGGCTACTCCTATGCATACTACTTCTGTGAAGAGATAATGTGCATCTATATTCAGAATTTTTAATAAAAACATTTGATTACTAAGACTATTTTAGGATGTTATAGTAAATTCAACTATCATAGTGTTTTTCTAAGTAAAATTGTTAATTGTTCTCTAATGTCCCTGGATGAAATCCAAACTGTCTGTATTAGGAACAGAAGGCTGTTTATAAATTGTCTCCCTACCTTTCCATCTTTATCTTCTACCACTTTCTACCAATTCTAGCATCCCTCAGAGACTATCCCTTGCTCTTACTACCCAGAACTAACTAGTCTCTGTGTTAACTATCAAGATGGCTAGCTGAAGGTTTGTGGGCCCATCCAAACCACAAACATGTTTTCTTCGAGTCTTTGAAAAGATGTTTATTTGAACATTTTACAGGACTTCTTGTGAAAATGGAAGATTTGCCCATATTGGGCTACATTTGTGCAGGCTGTCTGCTTTAGCTGAGACATGTGCTCTAGGTCTTCACAATCCCTGCTCCTTTCCATTATTTCATTTCTAGCCTGGCAATTCATATTCTATATCTGATTTGTCCCCATAGACAAATATTGTTCCCTCATGCTAGTTCCTCTTTGAGAAATGTTCTTCCACGTTTCTCCTCTGTGAGGTCTTTCATTGATGATCTCTTACATACATTGTCATCATGGGACTGATCACATAGATCAAAGTTCATTATGATTAGCAGCTTTCTGATTGCTATCTGAGCACAGACACTGATGAATGAATAAGTATTCGAGAGAGTCATACATGAGGTATGAAGGGAGAGTGATTCTTTTTCTGAGTCAGGTGTCAGTTGTGTTAAGTGGTTGAAAAGTGGGGCAAAAAAGTAGGGTAGCATGAGCAAATGCACACAGAATCTCTGCTTAAGAACAAATTCAGATATCAGGGCACAAAATTGTACATACCTTTCAGATATGGATATGTAAAGGAGAAGGAGTAGAAGGAAGAGAAGAGGAAAGAAAACAGAAGATTATGATGACTTGGGGAAGACTATGAAGTAAACAGTAAAGTATTTATATACTTTAGCTAGAAACATTTTCAAATGCCATATTACTCTTAAAATTAAGGAAGGACAATTTCAGAATTTGTTTGTAAACATATTCTTCTACATTCTAGGCAATAAGTTAAAAATACCAAATGTGTGTTGTGAAGGATAACAGAAAAACAAGGAGAAAGTACCTCTCATTTTTTTAAACCTTTACTGAGGCATGAAGTAGGGGGAGAAAATACTGAATTAATTAACATCTAAAACGTTTGACTTCTAGATATTCTAGAGGTCAACTGTGTTTTTCCAAAACAACGTTGCCATTACATAGTTTTAAAACTTCTTATGCTTGTATTGTAAATTAATTCCAGCAAGCAATAAAAAATATGAAGAAACACTTAACAGTTGTTGACTGAATGTCACATATAAAAAATAAAAAATTATTTACATGCATCATAACAATAAAACTAATGTCCTGTGGTGGTGAACAATAATCTGGCTTGTGACAAGCACTGTTTTTTATTATTGTAAGACATACATATGCTCTATTGTACAATTTCAGAGCAACTCCTTAGTTTCTCACTGAGGTACTGTAGTAAATGTATTCTTGCCTGCATTCAAATTTATCCTTTACGTTGGTGACTGTCAATCTACTCCCACTTCTTTTCCATTAGCTGCTTAGAAAGGAAGCAGTAAGAAGCATATAGAACTTGACCTAGAAAGACAAGTTGCCAATTTTTCAAATGAAAGAAAGGAAGTATGGTGTCCATAGGTGACAAGTTTGTGTGGGAGGGTTATTTTGAGTGACTTTAAGGAAACTCATATTTGTCTGGTATAACACCAAGTTAGTGGCAGACTCTTAATTTTTAAAAACATTTGATTAGCATATATTAATTGTCCAGGGCAGTTTCATATATGAGAATTCCATATATGCATACAATGTACCTTGGTTGGTTCATCTCCACCATCATTTTTCCTCATAACTCTTTTCCCGACTTAAAATGATTTAAGCAGTTTTCATTGTTCCATTTTCATACAAGTACAAAAACTGTAGGGATCATATTCACCCTCCTTTACCCTCCCCCTCCCACTAACACCCACCCTCATCACAGGACCTGTTTTACATTCCTGTCCTTGGTTCTTAAGTATCTATTCATTGTTCAAAGAGGTTTCACCATCGTATTTTATCCATGGATATATTGTACTTTAATCAGATTGACCCCCTCCATTACTCTCCCTTACCCTTTAGACTCTTAATTTTTTTAAAAAGCTCTCTCTCTTATAAAGAAATAAAACATATACATCTATGTATAAGATACTAATTTCCTCAAGTATCTTCTACGATGTTACAAAACTCATGATGAAATAACAGCCTCTCTAAACACTGTGTTCAATAGCTCTGACTTCAGTTTTGGCCGTTAGAAGTTCCCTGGCATCAGGACACTCGTTCCTAGGCCACTAGACCTCTGTTCTATAAGCAAATGAGAGGTAGAAATGTTAAGAGGAAGAACTGAAATGTCTTCTTCTGGGAGGAAGAAAGTATGTCTCCATGTTATCATTCTAAAACATCTATTATCATGGTCAAATCCTTTCCTGTCACCAGTTTTTAAAATTAAATGCTTTATTTTACTTAAATAGTGAAATATAGAGACTTCACAGTCTTGTATCCATTTTCTTTCTTTCTCTCCTTCCTTCCTTCCTGCCTGCCTGCCTTCCCTCCTTCCCTCCCTCTCTCTTTTCCTTTCATTTAACTCCCAAGGAGTTAAATTGCTTGCTTTGGAAAACTGGCTAAAATTTTACCAGAATAATTAAGACAAAGTGACATTAGTTATAGTCTTATTTTCTTCTATTCCTTTTCTTTGCCATAACAAAAGTTGACCTATGAATTTTAAGAATACAAAGTTTATTGTCTTTCTCAATAAATTAGTCAGCATAATGAATACAACAGTGCTTACTATAATACAACTTATTTAACTGAGCTTATGTTTTTAATAAGATACTTTGTTTGGGGGACTTTATTCTCTACTTGGGTTTATTACAATGCCTACTAATCATCTGGGTCCAAACAATCTGCAAGTGGCTCCATTTGTACATGTGGTTATATAGCAAATATAAAGTTTATATTCTAGTGGAGGAGGAAACAGTTACAAAGATAAATAAGCACAAATACATCATACATCAGAAAGTGGTAAAATGCTACAGAAAAAAACTAAGCAAGAAAGGGACAATGCGAATGTAGAGGTGAGGAGCTGAGATGTTAGAGTGTATAGGAAGGTCCCACTGAGAAGGGGAATTTGAATGAAAACCTAAAGGAAGTATAAGACAAGTCATGTGAATAGAGGGAGGAACATTCAGACAGAAGGAAAAACACATGCAAAGGTTTAGCATGTTCTAGGATCAGCCAAGAGGTCACAGTAATAGGAATGCCCTGAGCAAAAACAATAGGAAGATATAAGACACAAAATTGTTTTGGGAGAAGAATAGGCTAAAGACAGCCAGTAAGAAGAAAAGTATTTACTGTAGGTGGAAATAGCGGAGGGTGGAACAGAGTGCCAGCAGTGGAGGTGATGAGTTGTGATCATAATCTGGATATTTTTAAAGGTGAAGCCAGCAAGGTTTCTTGATGAATTATGAAGACAAATCAAGGATAAACCCCAAGGTTTTTTTATTTTATCATTCTTACATTTATTCACATGTGCCCCAAGTTTTAAGTTAACTGAAAGAATGAAGTTACTGTTACCAAGAAGGGAAGACTTTGAAAGAGCTAGATTAGTAAGAAGGGTAGAGGTCAAAAGATAGATCCAGACTGGAGATGAAATTTTAGAATCATAAATGTACACAAAGTTCTTAAAGCCATTTGTAAGATGGAATAAATGCCTAAAACAGACTTTGAGTGAGGAAAGCAGAGGACAGCAGAGGAAAAGAATATAGAGATGGAAGGAGATAGGCTTGCTATAAGGGGTTTGGGGATCAAGAGTCCCCTACACAAGTTTTTATGACAGGAAGCTAGCCATGGGGGCAGGGCTGTGAAGGCAGATGAGCAATCCTTCCTCCTCTATGCCTTGCCTACCCATGGGCCCTGATAATCTCACTTACCGTCAGTTCTCACACCTCAGCCTAACCTTCACATGCAAAGGACACCTGTCCCACCTCATGTTTCTGTTAACAAATAATAATAACTTAATAGTTTAAAAATATAAGAAAAGTTTAGAAAGAAAATGTTTAGCCACCCATTTCATGTCAAAGAGAATGCCATGCTTAAGTTGGCACTTGTTTATGCCTGTTAGGATCATTCCCTGTGGTTTATTATAGTGTGATCTTCGAATGGGTCATCCACAGGTACCACAGTTCATGGCCTGTGGAACCTGGGGCTCTGGTTCCACATATTCTGTTCTTTGCTGGTTTTTTTCCTTCTCATCTCAAGAATTCTTCTCACCCATCGCATTTTCATCTTGCACACTCTCTTGAAAGCTCAAATGCTCCACATAACCATTATCATATCTATTGGTACTTCTTATTTTCCTGTTCCTCAGGACTGTTCTATTCCATCAAATCAATGCTTCATTGGCAACTCCCATCTCTCAAAAACCACACAAGACATGATTTTTTTCCCCAAAACCATTTCCTCTTTATCCAGAATTCTCCCTCCCACAAGCTGTGTCGTCATTAATGAAGTCTTCAGAGTCAGAAACCTAGGAGTGACCCCCTCTTTACCATCCAGTTAGTCCTGTTAATTCTGCAGGTTAAGTATTGCTTCATTTCTCTGTACCACTTCTGTACATCCTGTATCCTTTTATCATAACATATATCACAAAATTGGGCAATTATATTTTCGTGGCTGTGTCCTCCTGTTAGATGGTCAATTCCTTGAAAGAGGTTCCTGAAACATACTATGGAGGTGGATGGACTAACTCCAGTTATTAGCAGAATTAGACCAAGGAAACATGAGGATATAGATATCAGTAACCACAGTAAGAGGCAGTGGAGAACAGAGCTGATATCTTGTAACAGTTAAAAAGTCTTCAAAGTTGATTTTGGATGGCGCCCCCTTGAGTTGCGTATACATAGCCCACAAAGCCATATGCAGAGATCCTGATTAAAAGCCCTTGAACCCATAAATGAGAAATTACTGAATGCCTGATATGAGCCAATTCCGTGATAGGCACTGGTGGAGATAAAGAAGTGTCAAACTCAGTCATCCTGGCCTCCAGAGCCTTCCATTGAGCTGGTTTAAGAGGTGAGTAAGCAATCCTTACAGTATAGAATAGATAGATTTACATGGTGTCCTTCCATTGAGCTGTTATAAGAGGTGAGTGAATAATCCTTACAGCATAGAACAGGTAGATTTACATGGTATAGACTGTATCCTGGAAGAGACAAATCAAGGAGACCACTAATGGAAGACTTTACACAGAAGGAGAACTTAACAAGGCTCTTAAAATGGGTAAAATTCAATAGCAAGGGAAATTAAGGAAAAGAAATGAGCATATAGGTTCATGACTGAACACATATAGTGCTCATGGGATCATCAAGAGCCTGGCCTGACTGAAGAAGAGGTTTCATGCTTGGGATGGTGGGTAATTAATTAGAGCAGGTGAAAGACTGAAAAACTAGTTGTAGATGAATGTACAAGCCTACAAGTCATTAATTTGAGCAAACGGTAATTAAAATTGGCCCTATATTCTCCCTAATGATAATATTTCTTTTGGTTCAATTGAATTTCCTTGGATTTTCTTACAAAGAAGCATAAGGACAGGGATCCAGTTGTCTACAGAAGAAAAGAAAGGGAAAGGTGTACCTGATGTCAATCAGTGGAAGCATAGCAGCAGATGAAGGAGGGAGGGGCATATTGCACTTTATATGGAGGCTCTTGCTTCCTCCTAGGAACTAATGGGTGATCAGATCAAAGGGAAAGGCAACATTAAAAGGACTTGATCAGTTGGCAACCAGAGTCAGAAGTCCACCGAAGATCATCAATTACAGACTCTACAAATACTTATCAAACTATAGAAAGAAAGAGCTCTGAAAGGCTGGGTCACAGAAGCAACTTTGTGCATGAGTGTGATGGAAAAGAAGATATCAGTTAAAGAAAAGACAAGAAAGGAAATGAAAGAGAGGTGTGAGGTTTGTCAACCTTTTCCCTAAGCACCCTCTCCAGTGCTCAGCGAATGCAATATCACTACCTAACATGACACAAAAACTCATCATGAAACTTGAGCCAGTGGCGAGGCAGAGTGAGCAATTTCATAGAACAACAACTGACATGAGGTCTGCAGCAGAACTTAGAAAAGGAAGAAAAGTTAACTGTTAAACCTCTAACAGTTATGTTCTGCCTGGCTTAGGAGCAACAAAATTTAGAGGCCATATACTCTTAAATTGAAGTCCCAGATGTAAATGTTTTCCTTTTATAAGCTTGCTTAGAGACTGAACACATCAGACTATAGGAGATTTTTTTTCTGTAATTTGTTGTGCATTATCAGCTATTTACATAATTACTCTAATTAAGTTAGTTACAGCAGTTCCTGTAAATACGTGAAAGATCACTGAAACATGTAATTATGTCCTTATATCATTAATTAAACTATATCAGCTGGGAAAATTACTGTAAATATGTCTGGAGGTGTCATTAGTCTGTGTAATGGAGACATAGAGGTCTTTATTGAACTACAATAAAGTGCTCTACATTAATAGTCCACTTAAAACATCACTTGTGATTTTTTAAAATTTAGGATCTCAGCATAAAAGAAAAAAGGTATCTTTTGTCTCTCAATGTTTTGGAAAATGATACAAGTTTTGTAGTCCTTTATGGCCAACTTAGGTGGAACGCAAATGGACAAGGAGGCCTACCTCCTCAGTAGTGGTTCCTGATGTTGCAGCAGGAATGGTCAGCACCTGAGGCCTGAGCCCTGAGCCCTTCTCCATGGATCAGGCACAGCCAAGGCCAATGAAGGGGAAGCTCTAGGAGGACCTGTCTGCCTGTCATGCAGGCAGAGCCCCAGCTGTTCCCATCTGTGTTCTCATGCACCACCCAACCAACCTTTTCCCTCAAGGTTGGTGTAGATCAATGTTCCAATATTCTTAGCCAAACTTTGAGATCAATAGTAGGATTCCCGGGTATGACTGCCTTTTGAAAGACTCTCAAGTAGATTCATTTCTCATGATAGAATTGCAGAAATTGTGAGCTTAATAAATGCAGCTGAGGATTCAATACACCATCTATTCAAATCAGACAGCATCTGCCTCCTGCTGAGGCAGAACCTATACTCAGCACTTGGTGCCACTTCAAGCCCCAATACCAAGAAACAGTACCCTGGCTCAGTTAAGAAAAAATGCAGATCACTCTGCCAAGGGATGGTGAATGGTGGCCATAGAAGTTCTCATTGATTGATTCAAAGGATACTCAGGACTGAAAAGATGAGGGGATCCCCAGAGCTTCAGAAACATATACAGGAAACCCCCTCCTTCAGAAAATAACAAACAGAGAAAGCTTTCAGTTCTTCAAGTGCAAAAAATAAAAACTTATGACTAGAATTCTGATTCTCTTTAGTTGAACATATATTTCTGGGGACAGGAAAAGGTTACCTTTCTTCTTACACAAAAATATTGTCAAGTTTTCATCGTTTTTGGAAATCAGCATCTACATCTTGAAAATAAATTCTTTGAAGTAGTCATTTTCAGTTTTGGAAGAAACTATACGATTTTATTTTAAACAATTATAAATTCTAATACTTCTATTTATCTCTAATTTTGTGTGTAGCAAATAATATACTTAACTATGGCTCCATCAAGTTCACATTTATGGACTAAATATTTCTTTGAGAATTGGATTTGGACTAGAATTTCTGTCATTCAAGTTCATCCCATAGGGCAGAATTAAACTCATTCTACAAAATAAGAATAATATATCAGTGACTCCTCACTTTTAGGATCCACCAATGACTTCATGAATTTAATGACTACTATGGAAATTTCCATACATACAACAAAAAGTTGTATGTATTTATTGCGTTTTACACACAAATTTAAATGTTCACTAAAGTTTACTCACAGATCCAGGTTATCCCTAAAATACACTTTAAATTTTCATTATGTTGTGGGTGTTCTCTGTCATGAACTCTTAAAGTGAAACATTCATTTAAAAATTTTAATGAAAGAAAATCACAGCTGACAGTACTATGCAGTAGGAACAAGGGCAATATTTTCACATAAACACTGACCAGGAAGTTAGACCAACTTTTAGTACACAAATAGTCACACTTTTCCTTCCTTCAATTAATTTTCATATAGGTACAGAATATACATATATACATATATAAACAATTTTCCAGCATATTCCTGAGGTAATCTTATCTATCTGATCTGACTGTGTGGCCCTATCTGGTTCCCAAAAGTGAGGTAGCCTCCACAGAGCTATCAGCAGGCCCCACATTGCTGGCTTGTCTTGACCTCAGGATTCTTTGACCTTCAGGAACAACCTGATCTTCTTCATGTGAAAGATCACTTATGAGGCAAGTTCCTTTCCAAAAATGAGAGGGGAGGTGTTGTGAAGAGAAAACAGAAAATAAGAGAGCTTTTACTTGATCTTATGTGTCCTCTGATCTCCAGGAATATCAGTTGCAAGTTATAACTCATTAAATGAAGCATGTCAGCAGGATACATACTGCAGCCAGCCTTAAAGAAAGGATCTCAGTCTCCTGGAAATACCTGTTGCTTTTTTCACCCGTTGATGGCCAAGCCATGATCTCATTCGGAAACCCTCAGTTAAGCTGTGTGATGTTATCATCAAAATCAAGCTTTTCTTCGATCTCTATTGAGATGGAAAACCAACAAGAATCCTGCCTGCTACATGTTGACCTGGAGTTATGTTCTTCTTGGCAAGTAATCACTGAGAAAATCTCTAGGTCAGCCAGAGCAAATACACCTTAGGGGTCACAAGCCTGGCCACAGAGTTCATCCCAGACTCTTTGAAAACATTTGAAACATTTTATAACATGCAGCATAGAACTTGCACAAGGGTACTATATTTACTATGGACAAGTGAAAACCAAAACAATGGGTTAAGTCTAGGATTCTTCCCAACTCCACCAAAAGGGATACATTTACTAGAATTTGTCTCCCACTTAATAAGGCTATTTACTCCAGTGTCTAATTTGGGCCTATTCTCAACCAAACTCCCAACTCGAAAATGAATGCACACTAAGAGATTAATAGTTATAAACAAACCAATGTGGTCATTTAATTCAAAACAGTAGTTGGAACAGGATTCTAATATACCTTTAGGGTGACTAAGTGTCAGGTAGACACAGAAAGTATTTTTGTTCAATTTGTTCTACTGAAAAACATTAAACTGAATGATACAGGGCAAGTTCTTACCAGTGTCTTAACCCAGTTGTATTAGAATTAAGGATAACCTCAGTTCTGTCTAGTAAAACTTTCTGCACATTGTATGGGTAATCACCTCTGGGTGGTCTTCCCCTCTGAGTGTCTTCAGGCAGGGACCTGGGCACTTGTCCTTGAATTGCCACCTCCTAGGACTTTCCCATCACATGGTAAACACTGCTTAAATATTTATTGATCTCCAAAGCAATAATAAAACATGGCATTATGCCAACTGTGAGTCTTAAAAATTAATTTCTACATCCCAGAAGAAAAAAAAAGAAACACGTACATTTCCATCCTACTATATAGAGACAACACAGATTTTCTAAGTCACTTTACTAAAGCTGTATTACATCCTTTTGGGCACAAATGGGGATAGAGAGAGTATATAAATATGTAACTGAAGGTAAAGCCCTGCTTTTTTATTTTGGGGAGGCTGACCAGAATTGGTCACCTCTTGTTTGAGTATTTGTTTAACTCCCTTCATTTTCTGAATAGCACATCATGTCTTCCATGAAAGAAAGGCTTTTATGTACACAAAACCTGATTACAACACTATGAAAGCCCAGTTGTTTTCTTTAATGAGTTTGTGCCTGATCATTGCCAACTAACTCCTCTGGCTGCAGGCATGACCCAAAGTCAGAAATGCCAATGATTTCCATTCTTACAGGACCATATATTCCTTCTTTAGGAAATTTTCTAGAGTAAATCCTTATTTTAAAATTCTGTGGAGTTAGCCTTCATTTTGTTTGTTGTAATGAGATTAATTTATAGGCCTGTAATTTTACAATCTTTCTCAAAGTGAGTTATATTCTTAGCTCACTCCTTATTTGCAATCATCATAAATACATTGTTTTCTTCTACCATTATAAAGAAATGTAGGACTCTCAAAAAGTTTTTTTTTTTATAAAGCTTCTAAGAAAGCCCAGATGCTTTGCAACCAAAAAAGGCCTAGGTTGAAATTCTGGCTCTGAATGTAAATTTGCATGTACTTATACTCTCAATTGTTCTGCTCTCAGTCACACAGAGTCATTTTATCCACCTGGTAAGGATGCTTTAAGGACTAGCTATGTGGCTGGCACATAGCAAATGCTTAATGAATGGTAACTAGTCATCTGGCATTTCAATCTATTACCATAAGCCCTATTTATGTTCCAATAATAAATTACTCAGTTTCCAATACACTTTGATTTACATTATCCCCGCAACCTTCACTTTGATTTTTTGTGGTCATGCATAGGATAAGGACCATCTCTGTATAGATGAAGATAATTCACACAAGCACTAGGAATTTTGTCCCAAATTAGTTTGCCAGGAGTTCTCAGACTCCAATTCAGATACACATTTCCTGCCTTCATGCTACCTTGCCTTCCATTCCTGACCCAGTCAGTTTGTTCATCCATTTAAGAGAAAATGTAGCTGTCTGAGTAAAATGCTAATGTTGAATAATTTAAACTCGAACCTATTGGGAGAAATTCCCTCATTGTCGGTGTTCAGGAATTTTACACATATGATCCTAAAGAAATGTCTGAGAGTGAGTATGAATAGCATGAAGATAGACTGTTAATAAGTACGTAACTTTGAATAAATCCCTGTTCAAGAATATACTATGTAGGGAGGGGGTGGGGGCAGGGGGGAAAAGGACCCAAGCCTTGTATGCACATATGAATAATAAAAAAAAAAGAAAAAGAATATACTATGTAACACAGTAGCCACAGCTACATGTGGCTATTGAGCAATTAAGCTGTGATTTGTATGACTGAGAAACTGAATTTTAAAGTTGGTTTCACTAATTTAACAGTAATTTAATCATTGTTAATTATTAACTTAATAATTGTGTATACTCAGTTTAATATTAAATGTAGAATCTGACATTTGCTTCAGATACTAGGAAACTTTTAGGTATGTTTCAAATACCTCATTATCTGAGTTTAGCCTTTCAACTGTATATTTTATAAATTCTAAATGCAAATCAAATATTTAGATGAAAAGTTAGCATACTACACACAACAGTTTCAAGGACTTGGTGCAAAAAAAGAATTCAAAATATCTCCTTAATAGTTTTATTTATTATTGATTGGATATTGAAATGGTAACATTTTTAATATATTAGTTTAAATAAAATATCTTGTTATAATTAGAGTTGTCTAGGCCTTTCTTTTTTTAAAAAATGTAACCACAAAAAAACTTTTAGGGCCTGGCATGGTGGCTTAATCCTGTAATCCTAGCTACAGGAGAGGTGAGATCAGGAGGGATGCAGTTGAAGGCCAGCCCAGGAAAAAATTCAAGAGACCCCTCCTCCCCCTCCTCCCCCCCACCCCGCACCCCTCCACACCTCAACCAATGACTGGGCATGGTGATGTGTGCCTACCATCTCAGCTACACAGGGCACATTGTGATCCAAGCCAATTTGACATAAAGTGAGACCCTATTTGAAAACAACTAAATCAGAAAGGACTGGAGGAGTGGCTCCACTGGTAAAGCGCCTGCCTAGCAAGTGCAGGACCCCCAGGACAGCCAAAAAAAGAAAAAAAATTAAGTAGATATATGGTTCCAATTTAATTTAACTTGGCAACCCTGTCCTATAAGGAAACACAGTTACCTGTACAACTGGAGAAAATCACAGATATCATTTTATTTACTTGGCCAGTTTTTATTTTTGACTGATTTGAGTCTCAGATCCTTCATTAGTGAAGTCTTTCCAGAGGTGCTATCTTCTCCAAGTCAGCCAGATGGAAAGCAAGAATATGGGAGTTTTTTGGTGGAGTTGGAATAGATAGACAGGTTAAAGGCCTAAAAAAATCTTGACACTGACATAAATATAGAATTGAAGGCTATCTTGAATTTAATTTGGTGCCTCCAACATTTATGGAACATCTACTTGTGCAAGTGACCTATTGGAAAAAGCTTAACAGAACCCCAAATCCTGGCTTCTGAGGTGCTTACACTCGAATGCAGTATTTCTCAAGGCATGGCCTGTGAACCACCACATCAGCATCACCTGAATCTGCCTGTTAATGATACATATAACTAGATCCCAGCTGAGCCTATTGAGTTAGACTTGTGGATATCAGGATGTGCCTATTAAATAGTAATCCTTATCCCTTAAAATATAACCCACTGTTCCAGAGGATGAGGGGGAAACAGGAAAAACAAACACTGGACAGTGAGTAGGTTCTTCTTCAGTCATTGAGACATTCATAATGCACCATGGAAGGAACTTTGAACAGGAGGCCTCTAAACTGACAAGCAGAAATTATTCATTGAAAAAGGATGGGAGGAGAGTATTAATCAGAGTACCAGAATGAGGCAAGCTGGACATGGTAGTGTACACTGATAATTCCCAGCACTTGGGAGACTGAGGCAGGAAGATCTCAAGTTCAAGGCCATCTTGAGCTACATAGGAGATGTTGTCTCAAACAGAGAGCAACAACAACAAGAAGATAAGAAGCTATGAAGAATTTTAGATGCAATGCTGAGGATTTAAGGATCTTTGCTATACTGTCTTAAAGACTAATTTTTTAGGTGAAGGGGACACTGGTGGGGTAATAAGAGAGACGTGTAGTTTGAATACTGTTTCTGGATGGCCCTGAAATTCTTGTAAAGATCCCCTGCTACCACCAGGGACTTAAGCAAAAGGAGTGTTATGTTCAGGGGCATGTTTAGGAAATTTTCTGTGGGACAACTATGAGGACAATGACCTCCAGAGGGGCAGCCCAGCATCACGGAGTTGATGAGTGTCTAAACTGAAGTAGTTGGTAGGCAGGACTGAAGAAGAGGGAAGACAGGGGATAAAGTTTAAAGATATAAACTTAGTGGGATTTTGTGATTGATTGAATGTGAAGGTGGGGAGAGTTTAGGGTGACACTTAGTCCCTGGCTTGACTACAACTGAAAATATATCAACAATCCAGTCTGGTGTAATTTCAAAATTTTACTTGCCATGTTCTTTTCAGTGAGTCACTCTATGTAAAACCAGCTGATAGTCTTCAAAAAGAACCAACAAAGCAGTAACATGGCATAGACTGTACAGCACTATGCAAGCACTACATCTGGTTTGACATTTATAAAATTTGTTTCCCTGTTAAACTTTCAAAGAAACTTATTTACTGTGAAGAGCTTTGGGAATTTTAATCAACATTATCATCGTGAAAATTATGATTTTCACATACTGAAAGGTACCTTTAAGTATATTACAGTGACAATTATTTCATACTTTTAACTTTAGCAATACCTACTTCATATAGTCACATATATGTCAAATTGTTAATGAAGAAAAATCTAGGCAATGCTAAGAGAAAAGTTTGCAGCTATGAGTGTCTACATAAAAAACGATTTCAAAAAAAATAGTCTAATGATGTAGAAAAACAAGCCAAACCCAAAATTAGCAGATGGAAAAATAAAGATTAAGGTAGAAATTAATGAAATATAGACCATAAAAAACTATACAAAGAGTCAATAAAAAGATAAATAAGATTGATAAACTCTTAGACAATCTGACTAAAACAACAAAGGAAAAGACCCAAATTAATAAAATTAGAGATCAAAGGGGGAATATTATCACAAGAATCAATGAGATCCAGAGGATCATGAGGGAATACTTTGAAAACCTATATTAGAAAAAACTGGAAGATCTAGAAGAAATAAATTTTTTGATGCATTTGACCTTCCAAAATTGAACAAAGGAGATATAAACCACTTAAATGAAACTATAACAAGCAATAAATCAAAGCAGTAATAAAGAGTCTCCCAAAAATAAAAGCCCAGGACCCAATGGACTCACTGCCAGGTTCTACCAGCTCTTTAAAGGAGAACAAACATCAGTACTCCTCAGACTTTTCCAGGAAATAAAAAGGGAAGGAACACTACCAAACTCATTCTGTTGAATCAGTATTATACTCATTCCCAAACGAGACAAGGACACGCACAAAAAGGAAATCATAGACTAATCTCTTTAATGAACACAGACACAAAAAATCTCAATAAGATACTTGCAAACAGAATTCAACAGCACATTAGAAGATCATACACCATGATCAAGTTGGTTTCATTCCAGGGATGCAAGGATGGTACAACAAACATAAATCATTAAATGTAAGACAGCACATAAAAAGAATCAAGGACAGAAATTACATGATCATCTCAACTGTTGCAGAAAAAGCCTTTGACAAAACTCAACATCCTTCACGACAAAAAGCTCTGAAGAAACCAGGAATAGAAGGAATCTTCCTCAACATAATAGAGGCTATATATGACAAACCTATAGCCAACATCATACTAAATGGGTAAAAACTGAAATCATTTCTTCTAAAATCAGGAACAAGACAAGGTGTCCACTCTCCACACTTATTCAATATAGTACTGGAATTCCTAGCTACAGCAATAAGGCAAGAGAAAGAAATAAAAGTGATTCAAATAAGTAAGGAAGAAGTCAAATTATCCCCATTTGCAGAAGATATGATTCTATACTTAAAGACCCCAAAGATTCCACCAAAAAACTCCTAGATTCGACAAACACTTTTGGCGAAATAGCAGGATATAAATCAACATAAAAGCAGTAGTTTTTCTATATACCAACAATGAACAGGCTGAGAAAGAAATCAGGAAAACAATTCCATTTAAAATAGCCTCAGAAGAAAAAACAATTAGGTATAAACTTAACCAAGGAAGTGAAAGATCTCTACAATGAAAACTATAAAACCTTAAAGAAAATATGAGGAAGACACCAGAAGATGGAAAGATTGCCTACCTTCAAGGTTTGTAGAATTGATACTGTGAAAATGGTGACACTACTGAAAGCAATCTACAGATTCATTGTAATGCCCACAGAAATCCCAACGTCATTCTTTTCAGAAATAGGAAAATTAATTACAAAATTCATAGAAGACCCAGAATAGCAAAAGCAATCCTGAGCAAACAGAGCAACACTGGCGGTATCATGACACCAGACTTCAAATCATACTACAGAGACACAGTAACAAAAATAGTATGGTATCGATACAAAAACAGACATGGAAACTAATGTGGGAACAGAATATAAGACCCAGAAATAAAACTACCCAATTGCAGCCATCTCATCTTTTACAAAGGAATCAAAGACATACACTGGATAAAAGATAGCTTTTTAGGAATGGTGCTGGAAAAACTGGTTATGTACATACAAAAAACTAAAACTAGATCCCTATCTCTCACCCTGTACAAAACTCAACTCTAAGTGACTCAAAGATCTTAATGTAAGAGCTCAAACTTTGAAACTACTACAGGAAAAAAATAAGGAAAACTCTAGAAGATATAGGTATAGGTAATTACTCCTAAACAAGACTCCAATTGCCCAGGAAATAAGAGTAAGAATTGAAAATTATGACTGCATTAAAAAGTTTCTTTACATCCAAAGAAACAGTTACCAGAATCAAGAGACACTTCAGAATGGGAGAAAACTTTTGCCAGCTATTCAACAGATAAGGGATTAATACCCAGAATTTACAAAGAGCTCAAAAACTGAGCAGCCCAAGAGCAATAATTAATCAATTAAAAAATGGGCAAGTGAATTGAATAGGTGGTTCTAAGAAGAAGAAATACAAGTGGTCAGTAAATATGAAAGCAACGTTCAACATCTTTATCCATAAAAGAAATGCAAATCAAAACCACACCAAACTCTATCTCACCTCAGTGAGACTGGCAGTCATCAAGAAAACAACAACAAATGCTGGTGAGGATGTGGGGACAAAGGAACCCTCACTTGGTGGGGTTGTAAACTTGTGCAACCACTATGGAAACCAGTATAGAGCTTCCTTAAAAAACTAAAATTAGATCTACCTTATGACCTGCCATACCATATCTGAAGGAGTAAATCAATATATGAGAGATGCCTGCATGTCCGTGTTTATTGCAGCTCTCTTGACAACAGCCAAGGTACCCAACAACTGATAAATGGATAAAGAAAATGCTGTGTGTATATATCAATATCTGTCTATCTGTGTGTTACTATATGTATATATAGATGCCATGGAATATTATTCAGCCGTAAAAAATGAAATTATGTCATTTGCAGGAAAATGGATGGAACTGGAGCTCATCATGATGAATGAAATAAGCCAAGCTCAAATACCCAAATATCATGTGTTCTAGTTCAATTGTGTCACCTAGACCCTAAATGATGATGAAGATGATGATAACAGAACATGAGTGTATATGGAGATCGACAGGAGAGGGAAGGGGAGGAGGAAACAAAAAGACACTGAGGGGTGAAGAGGATGGAAATAGGCTGCATGTACACATATGAAGACAGCATCATAAAACCACCAAACACCATTTGAAACAGGGGGGAGAAGAGGACCAGGAATATAAAGGAGAGGGTGAACTTGTTTAAGGAATACTGTACATATGTACAGAATTATCACAATGAAATCCCCTCCTATTATTAATGTGTGACAAATCAAAAATAAAGTAAAAATGTCTTATAAAAGGAAAAGAAAAATGTAGCCAGGAGTGGTGATGTATTCCTATTTTCCCAGCACTCAGGAGGCTGAGGTCAGAGGATTTCGAGTTTGAGACAAGTCTGGGCCACACAGCAAGAACTTGCTGTCTCAAACAACAACAAACAAACAAAAACCCAAAGAAACAAACAAAAAGATAGGAAAAGAAAAGAAAAACATAATATTGTGAAGGCAAAGGTCATCTTTCTAAAAGTATTTTGCAGATGTATTGTTCTTTAACATAGCATGAGGTTATCATTAATTCCCTTTTATTATAAAGACAGAAAAGCAACAAAGGGCTTTTGGAGACAAAAACTATATAAACTAGACTAAAACTTTTATACATATATCAAAACATCTCCTTATACTGTTAATGTGTGCTAATAAAAATACTTAAAAAAGCAAAAATCACATCAAACCCCATAATATATGCAATTGTTATAAATTAATTACTGAATTTTAATTTTTATATGAGAACTTTGGTGTACCTGACATTTTTTCAAACATAATAATGCTTTTCTGTAGCAAAGTGATAAACTAAAGTGCAAAGGATATGAACTAAAATGGAATCCCAAGCTAATGTTTTGGAAATCTGTCTAAATTTTAATACAAAGTGTTATGAGCTCTTTGATAAACTCTCTTTAGAGATCACTTTCATCACAAAGGTAAAATGTTTAGCTTAACACAAATCTTTACACCCAATCAGATAATTCTGGAAACTGACATTTTTGATAAGCTGTCTTTTTATTTACTTCCTTTACACCATAATTTTTACTGGAAAGTAAATTCTGTATCATTTCTATATATGTCCAACTTTGCAGTATTAGCTTTACAGATTCACAAGCTTTTGTATTTCTGGCAATAAATTTAAATACCAAGATTTAAATGCCATAAATTTCAACGATGTAGTTCATTTAATGTGAAGGGTCAAAATACATACATAATAATTCCCTTAAAGCTCTTCCCCTCTTCTTATTCTGAGTTGAAAATTCCTTTTTTTCCCCCAAGACTTCGGATTCAGATTTAGAAAAAGAAAAAGGAGAAAAAATAAGGAAAGGAATTAGTATGAACATACTAGTGGTTGGAAAAGATAACAGTTTACTGAATAGTTTTCAGAAAGATTAAGTCATCGTTTCACAGTTGTTAGAATTAGGCACTCATTCATTTACTCACTGGTTCTATGACTAGTTTCAAAATGGATAAAGATTTGTTAGAGTAAGTGGAGATAAATATACAATGATAGAGGAAGAAGGGAAGAAGTTAAGATTCAGAGGAACGACATGTAAGACAAGAAGATTTAAAAGAAAAACCTTCCAAAGTCACATTACCACAAGGACAGCACTCCACACCAATGTCAGAAAACACTGCTACTACTAAGATCAAAATTACAATGTTGCTGTAATTTGTGAGCTTGCCAACCTTTACCTGAGGAGACAACTGAATCCATCCATGAGATCCATAACTTGGGAAGAATTACAAGAACATAGACACACAAGAACTAAAAGTTGGGAGCTGCCATGAGTAGTGGAAAGAACTCTGGATTTAGAATAGAAGTCCTGGGCTTACACTAGCTCTGCCTTTTGTTATCCGGGTGAGCCAGGAAATCAGTTCAGTTCTCTCTGCCTTACTCATTCCATCTGAAAATGGTGGGAAATAATACTGGGAATGGTGGGCTGGAGTGTGTCTCAGTGGTAGAGCACTTTCCTTGCATGAGCAAGGCCTTGGGTTCAATTCCCAGCATTGCCAGGAAAGGAGTGGGAGGGAACATAGGTAGAAAGACAAGATACATTGTGAGTATTAAATAGTATAATATATGACAAAGCCTGTTTTAAAGTCTAAAACCCAAATGTAAGGCATTACTATATATTTAAAACAAACAAGTAAGGAAACAGCTCCAACTAGTTCCTCATCGACTGTCAACAGCACAACAAACATGTATGTACATACTTGTGCTCAACTCTGTTCCAGGGATTAAGTACACAGGGAGGTAAAAAAATATGATGATTCCTCTCCTCCAGATGAGACTGAGAAGGAATATGTGACAGACAGACAGACAGACAGACAAGTAAATAAATAGCAAAGGAAAGGAAAGTTCTTGAGCCACATGCTCAAGAAGAAGCTGAGAATGCAGGCACTAACACAATGCCCAAGTGGGAGAGACAACTGTGATCTAGGGAAGTCGAGGAAGTCTTCAGAAGGAAGAGTGGGCTTCAGGGGACCTGAAAGATGACTGGCACTTACATAAGCAGACAGGAGGAAGGAAGGCATTGCAGGCTGAAGGCATGGTGCAAGCAAAGCCCTGAGATTGCCAATGGTATTTTTTTGAGGGGTGGGGAGACAGTGAAGTGAGTGTAGTAGGAATTAAGGTTGGAAGGTAGATTGGTTGTGAGGCAAAATGGCATTAGGCCAGTGTCCCCAGTGAAGTTTTGCAGGTTATCCACATCCAAGCCCTTTCTGATTGGATAGTGTATGAACCATCCCAGTTATTAAATACTACCACCCCTGGGGGTAAGGGCAGAGCAAGCTCCAGACAGGGAATGCCAAGTTAAGGAGTTCAGATCTTATCTTGTCAACATGAGGGAGCCAGTTCTGGGTCTTTACACAGATTATTAAACTGCCAAAAGTAGTTATAATGAGATTCACTGAGTAGTGGGATGTGGACTGGCTGGGGGAGAAAGAGGCCATAGGGTAGAAAATTAATTAGGGGGCTGTTGTGCGAGTTCAGGTGAAAAAATGATAACCTAAGAGAAGGTTGTGACAGTAGGATGGAAAAGAGGCCATGTGTGCAAGAATTATCTAGCATAAGGTCTAATTCTTTCTTTCCACAGACCTAGTACAGAGCCTGCCACTGAGTGAACACTCTGCATATATTCATGAGTGTTAAGGACCCTGGAAACATTGTCAGGTATACAAAGGTAGTGTGGACTTATGAAATTTGGGGGAAGACAGGATGCTGAAGACTAGAAACACCTTTAAAATTCTCTACTGCATCCTCCACAGCTAGAAGGTTTGGGACATAAAGCTCAGAGAAACTGTGTTCTATGTGTATGTTTGATGAACCTGACTTAGGCATCTTGCCATTTTTGTTATTCCAATAAGCCCCTAAGTGCTGTTCATCTTTTTTGTTGTTGTTGTTCCTATCAACAAAAACTTGCATTTTGTTAACTGACTTTGAAAACTGCTGTTTTACATTTATAACCTATGTGGAGGAGTTGTAGAGAAGGAGGAATTGACTAAGACCTGTCGTGAGGAGATATGGGAGAGAAATTACTTCTGTAAACCAGTCTTGAGTGCTTCTTCCCACCCATCCCCAAAGCCTTAAGAAAATAGCTTGGAGAAAAGCTAGTGATTCCATAAAGCAGATCTTCAGAAGGAGAAAAAGGTAAGGCTTCCTTCATCCTCTGTGGCAATGTTTTATAAACTCTGATTCACCACCTATAAATAAGACACAAAAGCAATTTAGGGCTCCGCATGAGACTATGCAGAATAGAATAGAATAGAACAGAATAGATGGGTTTGCATGCTGGTAAGAATAAGCATTGCTTTGTGGAACTTTTTGTTGTTGTTGTTGTTGTTCTTGTTCTTGTTAGTAGTGTTATGGGGGATTGAACCCAGGACCTTGGTCATGCTAGGCAAGCACTTTACCACAGATCCACATCCCAGCCCTAAAACTTTTCTTTAAAGCTGTATGTATATATGTTTCTGTTGAGATAGGACATAAGGTAAGTTTCTTGTTGTAAGTCATAGTCAAAAATGTTTGAAAGACCTTGCCAAGTAAATAGTTCCTCCCCCAAAGTCATTCAACAAAATTCTGTTGAATGAAAAAAATGACGCTGGGGGTGTAGAGCACTTGCCGAGCATGAGTGAGGCCCTGGGTTTGATCCAAGGCATTACAAAAAAAAATAATAATAATGTTTACTATATTTAGTCCCTAGTGGGTCTTGGGTCTCTCCACCTACTCTCAGCCTCAGTCCCATCTTTCAACCTCTTAAATATTCTCCATGACTTTCCCTTAGTTTTCTTTCTATATACAAACATATTAGCAAGCCTATGATAGATCACAGTTATTGCCTTCATGCAAATAAATTCCTGAAAACATATTGACTATGGTGCTGGTAAATGTTTAACAACCAGTTTTTCAGGGGAAACTGTCCTTACTTGTAGAATGTGCCACTTCCTGTGGTGTAAATACTCCAACCACAGTCAATTTCAAGCCACTAATACTAATTCATTAAATGCAAAATTAGAAAGAGATGCATAAAAGCATATGTTTTACAGTATTTCTACCATACAGATATAAGAAAATGTAGTAAAATTGAAAGTGATGAGTTTTGAATATTTGTTTTCTTTTAAATATTTTAAAATTTAAACTTATAGTTACCTTTTATGTGGTGCTGGGGATCTGACCCAGGGCCTCACACATGCTAGGCAAATCCTCTACCACTGAGGTATACCCTCAGTCTTATAAGTTACCTTTTAAAATGGCCATGCCTAACAACTGGCTCACACTTTTTAGCACCAACATAGTACTCTCCTGGCCCAACCTCTCCAGCGGGCTCTGATCCCACACTCTCCACCACCTGTTACAACTCAACCCAGAGTTCTTCCATATGAAACGACAAAGTTAACATACTGAAATCTAAAACACTTTCCTCTTTGAATCTCCTAGTACACACTTCTCTTCTCCTCTTGACTTCCTTATTTCTGTTAATGGTGCCTCCAATACTCATCTAATCAGTTGCTAAGTCTTGAAGGTTCTGCCCGTGCGATGTTCTTCTGATCTGCCTCTTCCTTTTCATTTCACTTAGGGTCATTGCCCTGGTCCAGATCAAGTGACAGGCCTCTTCCTCTTCAGTCTCTTCTCACTCCAATCTATCTGACAATACTGTTAGATTAATCCTCCAAATGCACAGTTCTGATGATAGAGCTCTTCTATTCAACTCTATCTCTAGCTGTATGTCTCATGTTCTCTCCCTCTCTCTCTCCCTCCCTCTCCTTCTGTCTCTTCCTCTTCCTTCCCATATGCTCTCCTTATTCCAGACAATTTGGACGGTTCCATGTTTTCCATGTTAGGAACATGCCCTGTGGCTTCAGACTATGTGCTTTTGCTCACATTTCCCCCTTCCTCTGTAATGTTCTTCCCTCTTTGTGGAAAGACCCATATCTTTTATTATTTAAGACGCAGTTCAAATGAAAAGCTTTGGGTTTAACATATAAGTTGATGAGAATCTAAAGAGCAGAAATAAATAAGATCTGATAAATCCAGGAATCGTTTAAAGATAAAAGTTTATGTGGTCACCATCTCTTATAGAGGCTCCTTGAAACACATTGTGCCAAGACAAAACCTACCCCATTGTTATTATTGAAAGGTTTACTGGGAGTAAACATGAGGTTTATCCCAAATCTATGGATTTCAATTATACATGCTACAGCTGTTCCTCATTATCTGAAATGATCAAGAATTGTCTGTACTTCAACCATTTGGTGTTTACTGTAAGTATTCTTCATTTAATGCCCTGAGCCAAATTAGGCTGAGGGGGTAGGAAAGGTGGGCAGTAGAAACATGGAGCCCCTGAACCCTGGGCTGCTACTACCATTGGTGATACTCATTTGTCTTTGGGATGCTGGTTGAAGTTATGAAGGATCCTCATACCCTGAATCTCAGCAGTCAGAAGCAAGGCAACTGGAATTCCTATCTTGTACACATCTTTCTTCCTTCAGGCCCTCCTAATGTTTAGAGTAAAATAAATGCTTCAAGTGCTTTCTTTTTGAGAGGGGAGAATCATAATGATGATCAGCCAGTGATTCCTTTTCCTTCAAGTTTTAGATCTGAGCTGAACTTCCGTAGGAAAGGAAGAAAGAACAGGGTGCCACAGCCCTCTGGTCACTGGCACCACCTTTCCTGTATTGCTGAATGCTTTTGAGTTGTAGAGAGCCTGACTCCTTAGCCCACAAGAAAAGAAAGGGAAGGAAGGAGAAGAAGGCTATGGAAGAAAACTCGCAAAGGGAAAAGTACATTAGAACAGTTGAGATTATCAACAAGTGATCCAGAGATTTCCTCCATGAATACCAATAGACTACTTTTTAAATATAGATTCTTGGGCCTCACCTCAGACCTACTGAGTTGCAGTCACTAAGGATACAGCCAGGGACTGGGCATTTTCATGAGTACACCCAGTGAAGCTGATGGACACTAAAGACTGAGGATCACTGTCTGAATGCCAGACAGCCTGCAGGCTGAGCACAGCCCTTTGAGTTAAAAGGGCTTCTTCATTACTATAGGTTGTGAAAGAGAAAGAGAAGGAGGGTGATGACAACAAGGACAAGAAACATGGCAGAACACACAACACAAGCACCAAAGCCTAAAACATTTACTATCTGGTCCTTTACAGAAAAGCTGTCTGACCCCTGTGTTGTGCATCCCACGTGAAAAGCAGTATCTGAAGTTAGTGCCATTCCAGCCCTGCTACAGCTAAAATAACTGATGTAGCAAACCTTTAAAGAAATTGAAAGTGATTAAATATGTAATATTGTCATCTAAAATGCATTTGTAATTACTATAAGTGGAGGGAGGAAAGGTATAAATATAGTTATAGCAAGCATGCTGCAATGTCTTCAAAAATATATTTTCATCCATACAAGAATTTTGATAACTCTGATTTTTCTTCCACAGTCTTATCAGATGACAATATATTACAGATTAGTTTAACAAAACCCATTGCATGTATATTTCTTTCTTTCAGTGTTTGTACTGTGTTTGAACTCAGGGTCTCTACCACTTGAGCCACGCCCTCTGCCCTAACATGTATATCCTTTGTTGGACTGTGTCCCCACACATATTTCCTCACCTATGAGGGAAAATGTACAACTATAAAGCCAAATGTCTGGGGATAACCATGAATGAATTCTCAAACAACCTACATGGAAATGATACACAAAGGGAATAAAGTAAATTGAATTTAGTACCTTTTTGAAGGAGTTTAAGAATCATGAAGTATGTCCACCTCTTAAGTATTTTAGGAAAGAGGCTATGAACTCACTTTAGGAAGGATTCATATGCATCGGGTTCCAGAGGCTCAGTTTCCGGGAATCACATCAGGTAGATTCATGTCACACCTAATTCCTTTGAGATCACGATGCCTTTGAGGATACTTTCTAGATGTTTGTCTTAAATATTTCTTAATTGTTTATTTTTGATGTGAAGAGAGAAGCTTCATTATAGAACCTAGAAATAAATGTTGGCTTTAAAAATATATTAGTATGAGAGTGACTTGCCTTTCAGAATTGAGGAACTCTCTCAGTAATTTTCTTTCATTGTTACTTTTTTTTTTCTCATAAAGAGAGGAGCTAAAACTTTAGGAACAACTAAGAGTTTTGATAAAGATTTAAACTATATAACAAATTTTAAGAAACAAAGTTTCAAACACCAGATAAAGTCTTGAAACCTAGCGTGCTTCACCATTTAATAAAATTATGACTCATTTTAGTAAGAACATGCTTTTTTAGTAAGAAAAATGCTTTCTGAGCTAAGTTTGAACTGCTGGGGCACTTGGGACACCCACAAACCCAGTCAGCAGAAGTCTCAAACTCCTAAAAGATTAAAGGAAAAATAAATTGGTGTGTAGAGAGAATGAAAAAAAAAATCCCCAATGGTACCAATCTACAAACGGAAGTAAAACTAAAACTCCCCTAAAATCCCCCAATCATCAATCCTTATAAATTCAGCACTTCTCTTTCCTTCTTCTGGAACCCCTAGTTAAATGAACACTAAGTCTTCTCTGACTTACTGTAGCTGGAAAAACAGCCCTCAAATTACACTAACTATGGACACCAACTCTGTAGTCAAAAACTGTTGAACTTTTAAAACCATGCCTGCAAGCGTGGGGTTTCCTGAGTCCTGCTAGGGGCGGGCGTTTGGAGCCCTGTAGATTTTCCTTTTTTGCAGGTGTGTGATCCAGGGCGCGCTCACTAAGCCGGCGGCAGAGGTGCGTGGTGGGCTCCACCTGGGCCGGGCGGGGTGGGTGGGGCCGGACGTGTGCCCGGGTGAGAGAAGGGCATGTGACAATTCGATGGTGGCGTGTGGCTGCAGGAGTGAAAGCTCGGCTGGGGGCGGGGGTGGGAAGGGGAGAGAGTAGAGCAACAGGCCTACTCCTATTTAGGTGTCCTTTGTCACCAACAAATTTAAAGAAGTTTTTAAAAATAACAATCAAAGACCTAGTCAATGACCCTTGGGAAAAAAGTATGCGCCCATACTCTATTCAATCTGCCACCATACTCCATTGAGTTCCCCTCCACAACTCAGCCCTGCCTAAAATCCAATCCCCAATGCGGGAGTTTCCTCCACACCCCCCACCCCCGCAACAGTGAGTCAGAGCGCGCCAAGCTCGGGTCCCCGTACCCGGGAGCATGCCGAGTGGGGCGACCTTGGTGCATCTGGCGACGTGCAGGGGAGGCAGCACTAGCGAGACTTGGCGCGGACCGGCGCCACCACGGCCCGGGAGCGGGGTTTGCGCAGGAAAGGGCGCCGCCGCGGCCCCCGGCCGCCCCTCCCCGGCCCGGCCCGGGCTCATCGCCCGCGCGCCACCGGGGCCTCACCGCGCGCCAGGCGCAGCGCAGCGGCGCGAGCGGCGAAGGGGAGCAGCGGCCCCGCCGGCCCGGCGGCCCCGCGGGTTGCAGCCAGGGCGACCGCGGAGGCGGCGGACAGGGCGCGTGCGCACTGCAGGGGCGCCAGATTTGGCGGGAGGGGGAGTGTCCAAAGCTCTTTGTTTGATGGCATCTCTGTTTACAGAGTTTACACTTTAATATCAACCTGTTTCCTCCTCCTCCTTCTCCTCCTCCTCCGTGACCTCCTCCTCCTCCTTTTTCTCCTGAGAAACTTCGCCCCGGCGGTGCGGAGCGCCGCTGCGCAGCCGGGGAGAGACGCAGGCAAGGCGGAGGGCAGAGGGAGGAGGCAGCCCGTGCGGTCCCGAGGCGATCTGCGGAGCCCCGCGCCCGCCGCGCCATGGCCCGGAGACCCCGGCACAGGTAACGGGAGCCTGGGCGGGCGGCCTAGGGCGGGGGCGCGCGGGGCGCCGGGGGCCTGGGAGCAGGTGGGAATTCATTCCCGGATCCTCTGCGGGGCTGTCAGCCCCAGCCTCGGCCGCAGAAGCCGCTCCAGAGACTGATGGATGGGAACGTGTCTGCGGAAAACGTCTCGGGACCTTGGGAAGCACGCCTCGCGGCTCATCTTGCAAGTTGCATGGGGACACATTTCTCTTTAGGGGGAAAAAACAAACCACGTTCCAGCCGGGGGCAGAGCAGTGCCCATCAGCCCCGGGGAGCCCACCAGGTGCCTGGCTGGATGTCGGCGAGGGAGTCGCAGCCTAATTGCTGGACGCATTGAGATATGTTTGGACTTGGAAGTGCAGAGCATATGGCAGGTATAGGAAAAACGCCGGATTGTTTATAGTAGCTGCAGGTAGTTCATTTAAATTTCATTCATTCTTTATGGAGGCCAGAAGAGTGTCAGCTGACAGGCGGCTGCAAAGAAGATCTTAGGGGAACGAAAAGGGTTTGCAAGTTGTTTTAAGCCCTGCTTCTGAAGATTGGAGTAATTACTCTCTGAGAGGCTTTTATTGCTACTGCAAATATTGCACGCGCCCGCGCCGCACATGTCACCGTACTTGGGAAGGGTCGCTGGGATGACGAGCTAAATCCCCTTACATTTTGGCCTCACGAATGGGAAGAGGAAACAGAAAAAGAGGGAAATACTCGTCGGAACTGTCAGTTGCTGGTTGTTCAACTTCCACCGGCCTCGGGATTTCCCGGACTGGACACGCCAGGGCTCCCTGCACGCGCCGGATACGGGGGCTGGCTCGGTGGCGGTCGCCCCTGGGCGCAAAGGGATGGAGGCCCGCAGTACCCAAGGCTGCTGCTGCGCCACCGGGACACAATCCCCGCAGACTCTTCTCCGGGGCAAGAGGTCCCCGCACGGCGCGCACACGTGGGCGCGGCTGAGGTGGCCGCTGCTCCAGCTGCCTTAGGTCGCTGGCCTGGGGAAGGGCGACTGGATGGACCCTCGCAAAAGGGATCTGGGAAAAAAAATCCGTGGAAGCTAAACAGATCCACCCACTTTTCCTCGGGTTGTTGGATTTTCGCGAAACTTATTTGGTTTTTGAACCGGCAGCGGGCACCGGTCCCCGTGCGACTCTGGGAAGTGCCAAGAGCGTGGGCGTGGGCCCTGCAGCGCACCCTCAGGCCAGGCTCCGTGAGGAGGAGCCTAGGCTAGGTGGGCGTCGGAGAAAAGGGGAGCAATTTAGGGGGACCTTGGCTCCCCACGCCTTGCCCCGGAGGCTTGCGCTGCTGCGCGAGGCCGGCGTGCCTCCCCTTGAGAGGTTTCACCTTTTGCCTTTGGAACGCTACTGGGAAAGTGGGGGTGGGGGTGGGGAGGGTCACCTGTTTGGTTGAGAGCCTACACTGGCAGCAGCAGGAGGGAGCTGGGAAGGGGTGCTGGGAGGAGGCGCGGTCCGGACTCTGCGCCCCAAGGTCTCGGCTGCCCCGGCAGGGCGGGGCGGGGCCGCGCAGGTTCCCTGCGGCTCTCAGGTAGCTCAGAGGGGAGGCGGCGGGGAGGGGCGGGAGCCTTGAACCTGGCTTAGGGGAAGAGAAACCCGGCTGCGGCCTCAGAGCCGTTTCTTGCAAGGCGAGCGTCGACTCGGCAGGGATTATTAACCAGGTCAGCGAAATGAATAGGAACCCCTTTTCTAGAATCACAGTAGCGGCCACAAGGCACTTCCTCCCGCTCCCCTCCCTCTTCCCAGCCCCCAGCACCTCTTTTTCTTTTTCGTTTCTTTGCACGGTTTGTTTCCTTGACAGAATGTGATATTCATAGTTGTACTCTTGTAACCACACCGGGTCTAGCAGGTGGAGGAGTCGTGTGCATCAAGCCTGAAATCAGCCTTTGAAAGTCTTTTGACTGTTGGGTCTGAGATCTTGTCAGAGCAGATAAAGGAAAAGTTATTTCGGGTCCTTAGTAGAAATTAATCATGCTACTGAGACGACCAGATCACTTTAGAGCAAGGAAATAAGCATGCAAAACTCCAAGACGAGCACCTAAGCCAAGCCTGCTGTTAGCAGCCTGGACTCGCCCTGCTGCCCCATGACCCCTTCAGGACCTGCAGGAGTCACACGCCACTTTTCCCCCAAAATCTTGATTTTGCACATCTCCGCCTCTGGGCTTAATTTATTAAGAGGCACGGAGGACATGGGGCATCATTTAGCGCACTGGAAAGTACCTTAGAAATAGAACCCAAGCCCTTATTATAGGGGAGGAACCGAAGGAGAAGGAGGTGGGGCAGAGAGGGCCGAGAGGGGAGAGAAGGAAGAGAAGAGGGAGGAGAGGGAGTGATTTGTCCAAGTTAGGTTGCTAGGTGGAGGCAGAACTGGGCCCACTTGGCTTCCAGACCCTGTTCCTATTTGATTCCTGTCCTCTCTCACCTGATCTTGGCTGCCCCCTGTGGACGACTGAATATATGGCTTGTTCCTGAATTAAGCTGTTAGTAAGAAAGGCCTGGAAAATCGTCCTCAGTACTGAAAATGGTCTCTAGATCTGACCAAACCTAAAAGTTGAATTTGAGTTGAATCTGACTCAGTTTTCAGATTCCTTTGGTTTTCTTGGTATCCCTGATACTTCACAAGGGTCTACTTCATTTGGGGGCTTTCCAAGGAGTTCTCTGAGAACCTTTCAAAAGATGCTGATTTACAGACCTAGGTTTATAGTAACTTTTTTTTTTTTTTTGCCATATCATGCTGTGTTTTATAGTAAAGAGACACTATTGTAATTATTTTGGTTAAAAGTTTCTTATTACCTACAGTTTGTATGAAACAAAGCTAAGCTTTTGTTTCAAAGATAGATACTAAATGGAAAAAAATGATTGCAAGTTATGGATATAGTTTAGTGGGGTTTTTTTTGTTGTGGTGGTGGTGGATTTTAAGTTTAGAAGACATCTGTTACCATGAAGCATGGACCATGAGTTTGTTGCCCAGAATAAAAGTTTTAAATTAGAAGAACCACAATTCAGGATTTTTGGTAAGCATTTTTGCTTGACTTGTAGTATATTACACTTGTGGGTTAATTTGGGAAGACAAAACCTGTTATGAATGTAAATTTCCTTTCTAAAAAAATTTGCATTATATTACTTTACATCATTTTTATTGGTCTGAGTTTGAAGGATTTGTCAATATGACAATGATAAACTTTAGTGAAGTTTCTAAGTATAATTTTTCATTATCTTAGGTTCAAAAAGGAAAATTATAAATAAGAATAAATTGCCTATAAATTATTCTTATCTATTCAATATATGATTAATAAACATTAAGGTAGAGTTACTTCAAAAAAAGTCATCAAAATTCATAGTCGTATTCAATTAAGTAAAGAAAAAAGCTCTTTTGAAAATAGTAATGGCTTTTTTTTTTAAACACCATAGATTACTTCTGGGGGAATCCCTTGGTTTTTAATTAGGTATATCTTAAGATATTTTAAACACCATTTAGTCAGACAGAAAAAAACAAGAGTAAGTAGGATTCTGACTATCCAGTGGCCTAATTATTCACTTAGTTACTCTGGAGACTGAGTATTGTAAACATGGCCTCAAGTTAGGTCAACCAGGCCCAGAATTTTGAACAATTTGATACCTGTGTTAGTTGCAAAAACAGTTTTCAAATGACCAACACTTGATGGTCTTATCTGGCATCAGGTTTTAAAATCCTTTTCTCTTAGATTCTCCTAATTTAACTTTAAGATGATTATAATTTTGCTATTGGATGTATTTGTTCTTGATTTTAAAATTTTTAATAGAATACCAGCCCTATTAGAACATATTTGATTTGCTTATTGTGTTTGAGAGCTATCATTTAAACAATATGATGTATGCCAAAGATTTTGAGTGTGCACTTATTAAAGGACATGGGCTCTTGTTCCTTTTCTTGCTTAACATTAGATTTTAAACTTAAAGCTTCATTGGCTGGATAGTTGCCAAATGTGTAACTTGTCACTAGTCTAATAGTAACAGCAGGTTGAAACATGCAGAGCAATAGGAAAGTGCCAGGTCCTTTGCTGTATCTGTGGATACCAATAACAGCCAAACCAGTTTACAGTACTACAGCAACAGAGCACAGAAAACAATCTTGTGCAAGTTTCCAAAGTTTTATCTTTCTAACCTTTGAAAAGCTTATTGGAGAGTTTTAATGTAAGTTTTGTAATCCAAAAATAGTTTAAATCCTCTTGTTTTAGCCCATGTCTGCCTATTCTTATTTCTGCAGCATTTACAGTAGTGATGAGGATGATGAAGACATTGAGATGTGTGACCATGACTATGACGGGCTGCTTCCCAAGTCTGGAAAGCGTCACTTGGGGAAAACTAGGTGGACCAGGGAAGAGGTAACTAATCACTTTATCAAAACATGGAAAAAATGTAGAGGCTAGAAATTATGAAAACATTTTAGCCAAGCTACAGGTGGTCAACCCATGAGCCTGCTGTGTAGGATGCTGGTCCTCTTACCACCCCCGATATACTCACTCCACTACCCATTTCCAAACTATTTGTAGTTCTTTGAATTTCCTCTACCCCCTTTGTGCTTCATCTTTGTTTCCCTTTGCCTACTGAATTCTCATTTGTGAGCCCCACCACTTCTTATGCTTCTTCTTTACCTACGAAGTCATCACCTTTTCTAGGAAGCCATTCCTGGCTTCCTCTGATGGGGTTGGGTGCCCCCGCCTGTGCTCCCATGACACTAAGTACCTGTTTTGCCTTCTTGTTGCAGCAACATAATGTTCCCTTGGTAGACTGCAAGTCTTCTGAGGGTAAGGCTAAATGTCTCTCCATCTTTGTGTTTCCTGAGCCCGGAAGTACTTAATATTAATAAGTAGTTCCTGAATGAATGAATGGTATTTCCTAAAACAAAACACTCATAGAACTCATCTTGTTATAATGTATTAACTCAATATTTTTGAATATGATATTTCACAGAGTCTAGGTTTGCCCTGAAAGCATCCAGTAATGGGTGGAGATGTACCTCTTTTCCATATTTCTTTTTCTGCTAGTTTATCAAAAGCTTGATTTTTATAGGAATGGAAAATCCTTCAGAAGCAAAATTATCAATGTGTGAGGAAAAGTTTCTTTTTCTTTAGTTTCCTCAAAAGTTTTACAACTAATTTTAGGGATTTCATGTTAGAATAAATGGTATTAATTTCCCTTCATTTTCATTACACTCTGCTTCAGGTAAACCAGAGCCCCTGTGGATAAGCAGACAGGGTTCCCTGGGAGGCACATGGGAAATACATATTCCACCAATAGAGATTGTGGGATGATCCTTAGGGATACAGAAGTTCTGTCATTAACCCTGGTTTCCTAAGTCCTGCATTGTACCAGGGTCCTGCATTGTGTACAAATGTTACCTTTGCAGAAGCTTAAGAAGGAACACATTTAGAAAGACACTTGCAAACTGGTAGAATGGGGAACAGTATATGAAGTAATGGAACCAATTGTTCATTAGTGTTTAGAACCTTCTATGTTCTAATACATTGGGCCTGATGTAAATAAACTCTGAATAGAGTGATTAAAAAACTAAATGACTTATTACATTATACCTACCTTAAAGTTAAATATGAAAAGTTATCTTCTTTTTTTTTTTTTTTTTTGTAAGAAGAAGGTTAAACTAACTGGAAATACTCTATTTCTTATTCAAGGTCTTAGTCTTTCCTCTAAGTGGCTACTGAGTGTAATACTGGAATTAACCTTTTCCCCCATCAAGTAAAACTCTTAACAGTTACAATACATCAAACACTCACTGTGTGCCAGACATTATTGTAAATGTTTTTACATAATTACCTCATGTAATCCCCACATAATCCTGTTGATTTCAGCATTCCCATTTTATAGATGACCATAATAAGGTCTGGGAAGTTAAAATGTTACACCCAAGCAGAGTCAAGACAAAAACTGTGGTCTGATTCTGAATAAATTTATGCCCTAAACCATATATTAAATTAATATCTTCTGTATTTGGATACTTTTGAGAGATTATTTTTCTAGATTGGATCATGGGATCAGTTCCCTTGTTCATTATAAATTGAATAGAATTATTCAGTAAATGACTGATATCCTAGGATCACTTTTAAATGTCTTAGGATGAAAAACTAAAGAAGCTGGTGGAACAGAATGGAACAGATGACTGGAAAGTTATTGCCAATTGTCTCCCGGTAAGTTAGTGATTTTTTTCATTTTGTAACAAGAAAGCGCCCTCCCTCCCCAAACAAAGATTTAAATAGAAATATTTTAGTCAAAGTAATTAAGATGTTATATATTTGTTCACATGTAAGGAGTAGGAGGACAGATGCCCTGTATATAACTTAAATTTTATATTATAACATAGAAATGGCTTTCTAAATAGATTATTGATGTTTGTGCCACATTTTAAAAATAATTTCTTCTTGTTTAATCTTTTCATTTTTAGGATAATATAAATTTGCATTCTGATGCTTTGTTGCATGGTAAATAATTAAACTTGAAACTTTCTCCAAGTCAGCTTCTTCTAAATTCCCCATTTTCATCAACAGCCCTTATTTTTGCCACCTGGTTTCAAATTCTCTAGTGTGTTTTGACTTACCCACTTCCCATCCACTACATCCAAGCAGTTAGAAGGAACCTGGAAGTCCTCTCTACAAAGGCATTCTCATCTTTTTCATTTCTATGGTTGGGTCAGAGCTTAGGCCCTCTGCCCTGTTGACTGGGGTATTACAGTAGCTTCCTAACTAGCTTATCCACTTGTAGCTTTTCACTTTTCCATCTATCCCAAACACTATTAACAGGTGAAGCTTCCTAAAATGTAGCTGTACTTTATTTTTTCACAACCACAGGGGTGACTTGAGGTGTAGCTCAATGAAAGAATGCTTGCCTACTATGTACTAGGCTCTGAATTCAATCCCCAGCACCTCAAAAAACAAATAATCAAACACCAAAAAACACCTCTACAATGGTGACTTAGAATCCCACAAATTAAACTGTCTTGACCAAGCACACAAAGGCCTCCCTATTTGGTCCCAACTTATAGCTCCCAGGGTATTTCCTACTTCCTTTCCACAAGCAGGTTTGGTTGTTTTTCTCATTTCCCTCCTCTGGGCTTTTGTTCTTGGTGGTCTCACCTCCTAGAATATTCTCCTTTTGCTTCACCAGTTAAAAGTTCAGACCATCCTCCAAAGTTCCTATCAAGGGCTCCTTTGGATTCCTCCTAAGGAAGCAATTTCTCTTCCTAAGAGCATCCTTCTCTCTTTAACCCAACATTTGGTTTAGTCTCTTCTTGCATATGAATCAAATTCAGCCTCTTGTTATAGTTAATTATGAATTTGTGTTTTCTTCTTACAAGATCACAAGCTCCTATAAAGTATGACCTTGTATCATCGTCATTCCTTCTGCAATATAAATACTTGGTCCTGAATTGATGTACATCTCTTAGTTTAAATGCAAAGAAAACTTCAGTCTTTTCTGTGGATTTCCATAAAGGCCTCACAATATGGATTCTTAACAAGTCTTAGGCCATGTAGGTACTTCCACATGCAACACATGAGATTAAGGTTAAATTGAATTGACAGGCTTCATGTGTAGGACAGTTTCCCTCAAGAGAAAGAGCTAATTTTAGATGCAACTTTGAAATATTTTTTTCTATATTCTTTAGTCTATAAGTAGTAGGGGATACATGGGTTTTTCTATTCATGTCTTAAGATGTTCTTGGATGTTTTCCTGCATATTTTCTACATATGATTCATATTAAACAAAGTGTTGGTGGGTTTATCACATCCTATCTTTATGATGGTGCATGCTTTGTCTAGAATCGGACAGATGTGCAGTGCCAACACCGGTGGCAGAAAGTCCTAAACCCTGAGCTCATCAAGGGTCCTTGGACCAAAGAAGAAGATCAGAGAGTAAGTTCTGTCTTCACAGATGTGTGATTCGTAATTAACGATATTCCTGAAAGATCTTTGTTGGATGTTTTCCAACCTGAGGAAGCGGGTAAAGTTTATAAATGGAAAAAAGGACTCTGTTCTCTTATTTCCAATGAATGAAAGCAGATTTTTAGAAATTTTCTAAAGATTTTGTAACCGTGAAGCATGACTCATTCAGTAACATTAAAACACAGGTTATTTTTGTGTTTATCTGAAGGTGATAGAACTTGTACAGAAATACGGTCCGAAACGTTGGTCTGTTATTGCCAAGCACTTAAAAGGGAGGATTGGAAAACAATGTAGGGAGAGGTGGCATAACCACTTGAATCCAGAAGTTAAGAAAACCTCCTGGACAGAAGAGGAAGACAGAATTATTTACCAGGCACACAAGAGGCTGGGGAACAGATGGGCGGAAATCGCAAAGCTACTGCCTGGACGGTAATACTATGTCAAAAACCGTATTGGTTGGGAAGAACAAGGGAAGGGGTATTGAACATTCTGTCCTAAATGTGTGAATGAACTGCATCCCATCAATTGCGTTTCATGAGGTAAACAAGACCTATAGATTTTAGAGCTGGAAGAGATCTTAGAGTTTATTGAGGGCTTTTGATATCTACTCAATGGTGAGCCTTGGACCAAATCTTTTAACTTTCCTTGGCCTTCATTTCTCCATTTGTAAAATGCCTAGTCTGTTTCACAGAGCTAGTACTGTAATCAAGTAAAATGGATGTCAAAGTACTTTGTAAATTACAGAACTCTAAATACATAGAAGGAAACTGAGGACGGGCAGATTGTCTTAGGTCTGCATTCACTCAGCTCGTCTACTGACCAGCGAGCATTTGGCAGCTACTCAGCTGCTATTTTTGTAATACCTGTGCTTGCTTCATTCTTCCACTTGACTAACTTTTTTCTTTTTTTGAATAAGGAAAGAATGTAGCTTTAGAATTAATCATATTTCTTCCAGGTTTTTAAAGAATGGCAGTGGAATGCTTTCTTTTTAATGAGTAAGTCAAGAACATGATCTCATTATGAAGAATGACTATGGAAGCTCATATTTGTCCTACTCTCCTTACTTAAATAATAAATGGCTCATTTTGTTTATTTTGGAAAATACTTGTTACTTTAAGCTTAAAGTATAGGAAATATTAAATGTATTTTTATTCTTGCCTTCCTAATCCAAAAGTGGAGACAGGATCATTTCAAAGATGACTTAGGTAGGGTTTCCTTATCATGCTCCGAAGTATTTTCCTTATGGCTCAGCAAAAGTTTAGAAAATTCAAGTGTTTGGTCAAAGGAGGCCTTTTCTCCCATATGGTTTGAGAGGATATGCTGTTGATTCTTCTAAAAATTAAAGGGGTGGGTGAACTTCCTCTTTCTTTAGCAGACATTCCCCCACCCCCATGGAAATAGTTAGGAGTCTTAAATTTTTTTTTTTGAGAAACATTTTGTAAGACTGGAAAAAGTTTAACTGCTTTGCAGTTTGAAAATATACTGGGGTTAACAATTTTCTCTTTGGCATCCCATCTTCTTATCTCACCTTTATCTGGCTAGAAGAACGATTGGAGTAGTTTTCAAAAGATGGGAGAATTTTTGGTGTGTTTTTTTTTGTTGTTTGTTTGTTTTGCTCAAAACTCACTAGTGATAAAAGAGATAAAGAGTGGACCTTGAGGCTGCATCATTTCGTCCTCAGACTTTGCCAAGTCCTCATTATGGTGTGTAGGCTCTACTAAGCTACACTCCAAGGAGAATTTTTTTTTTCACAATAGCTGGAACTTTTATGTTGTGTTATAGTCTTGTGCTGCACAAATGATCAGAAGCAACTTGAAGGGTTATTGTATTAAAAATACTCCTTTACCAAGGAAACAAAATGGTGAAGAGGTACCCAAATTTATAGAGAACTCCATACATTCCAGATCATGTAAGTAAGAGATATCTATGGATTTTAAATTAGGTAATAGGGAAAGAATGATCTTAGGACATGGAAAAGACAGAAACAATTAAAAAGTAATCCACGCTTAGTTGAACCAAAGGAAAGATTTCTGTTAGAAACAGTTTTCTGTCAATTAACTCTAATCTGAATTGAAATTTTTGTTTGTAAAATTTTTATGTGATGTATTTCTGTGCAGAACTGATAATGCTATCAAGAACCACTGGAATTCTACAATGAGGCGGAAGGTGGAACAGGAAGGTTATCTGCAGGAGTCTTCGAAAGTCAGTCAGCCAACAGTGGCCACCAGTTTTCAGAAGAACAATCACTTGATGGGTTTTGCTCATGCCCCACCTTCATCTCAACTCCCACCAACTGGCCAGCCCTCAGTTAACAATGACTATTCCTATTACCACATTTCTGAAACACAAAATGTAAGCAATTCCTGAGAATTTAGTTTAGTGAGAGAGATGGTTGTTTTGGCTCCAGATCATAAAATACTTTGCAGTTGTGTACTTTTCAGAGAGCTTTTATAAACATGATCACAACCTTCACCTATACCTTTTGAAGTAGATAGAGGTATATGGGGATATCTCTGATTTATGTATCTGAAAACTGGTATGGTAAGTGATCTGTCCAGGGATACACAGCTCATAGAAGTAGTGCTGAGTAGAATAAGAGCTGTTTGATTCTAACTTTCTGCTTCAAGCTGGTTCAAAGTTAGCTCTTGAATATAAATTTACTTCAAGTACTGCTGAAGAAGAACTGGAAAAGGGAGATACATTTATAGCCTGAATTTTTTTCTTCCAAAATGAAAAGTGAATGTGATATGACATTTAAGGATTTAAAGAGGAAATTGTTTGATACTGAAATACAACGGGTGATTGTAAATTCAATTCTGGTAGTGGAAATACCTTAATTTATTCATTCAGTAAATGTTTATCTTCTACTCTGAGTTGAGAGCAGAGCTTTGTGACATTGATTCTCTGATGTCCACTTTTATCCTTTTTTGGATTGATGTCATTCCTTCTTCATTTCTAGACACTTATATCTAGAGACAGACTTTATTTATAGTGGATAGAAAGAAAGAAGAGCGAAAATATCAGTAAATGACAATAATAACAAATGGTAAAACTTACTCAAGAATACTAAGCTCATATGCAAATGTTATGCAAAAACATATTCATAAGTGGTTTTTATTCTTTATTTGTTCTATAGATTTAACCACAGATTTTCCAGAAAAGTCTCAAGTGAATGAATTATCATAAGAGGTTTTGTGCTTTTTATTAAAACTCATAGTTATGCTTTAAAAAAAAAAGCATTACAAGTAACCAACTAGTGCCATCAGTTTTTCCCACCAACACTTCTTTCATACATTCATGAATGTATTTTAGGTTGTACTTTTCATTGTGTTTTCTCCCTAAAGGATGCTTCCTGTCTGAATTGATGAATACTTAGTTTCTTTCACTATGTCACTTTAGCTATTTAGATGTTTTTAAAGTCCTGGCTAAATTTCCAAATGGAGGAAGTTTTTAAAAAAATTGTTTTAGTGAATTTTATCAGTTAAGTACTTTTCTTCTCAGCCCAGAACAAAACCTCAGCAAGGCAAATCCCCTGAAGCATATGTAACCATGAATGACTGGGCCTTTGTTTTGCTTTTCAATCTAGGTCTCCAGCCATGGTCCATATCCTGTAGCGTTACATGTAAATATAGTCAATGTCCCTCAGCCAGCTGCTGCAGCCATTCAGGTAAGAAACTTGTTAGCTGCACAAGGTACTATGTTTAAGGAATGCTTTGTTTCTTCCATCTAAATGCATATTTTGATCTAATTAATTGAAATAAAAAGAAAAGCTAATAGTAGAGAGGAGGGTAGAGTTTAGGCCAGTAGTCTACCAATCTTGGCTGCTGGAGTGAGTTTACTCTGGAATTTTCTGATGTTACAAGTTGAAATAGCTCATCAACCAGCATCCACTCTGGCCTCAGATCTCCTATCACTCAAGTCCTAAATAACATTTAGAAGGATTTCTACAGTGGTGAAATTTGCCCAAGACTCTTTGATCTGTAGGTTTTCCCTCGAGATCCCAGGCTGCAGCCATTGTCTGTATAGCTTCTGATCAGATCTTCATCTTTCCCCTTTAACTTGTAATTCCAGAGACACTATAATGATGAGGACCCTGAGAAAGAAAAGCGAATAAAGGAATTAGAGTTGCTTCTAATGTCAACTGAGAATGAGCTGAAAGGACAGCAAGAATTACCAGTAAGAATGTCATTTATGTGCTGGGGCGGGGTGGCTGCCATGTACCCCAATACTCCCCTGCATCCTTTTCCTTCTCTTCTAAATGTTACACCAGTCAAGGCTCTATACATCCATTTTCAATGTTTAAACACAAGAAGTTGCTACTAATAAAATACTGTGGTCATCAGAATGTACATTAACTAAATTAATCTTTTTTGTATTGTAATAGAACCATGATCTCCACCTGTGGTTGCCATTATTCATTTTTTATATCTACAGAGGGACCATAATCACAGATAAAATGAATGAAAATCTGCATTTTTTTATAAGGCTTTGTATCTATATGGTGCCTATTTGGGGTTTTTTTTTTTTTTGGTTATTTTATTAACCCATATATATTTTATAATCTTAAACATGATTTGATGCATATTCCATATGTACATAAGATATGTACACAAAATATATTATATATATATAAAACATCTGCATAAATTACCTTAGCTGCTCTCTTTTGTTTGCATGCATGAAAGCTGTTTGGGCCATGACTGAATTCTGACATCTTTTTTAGTAATGGGGCAGCAAAAATCAGAGTGTACTTTGTAACATGTAGTTAACCAACAAAGTGAATAAAAGAGGAGAGATACCCAGCAGGTATTCTCAGGGGTACATTTCCTTTTTGTTAAATAATAAAATGATTATGTGCACACACTAGTTCCACCACGTTTCAACTTTAGGTAACATTTTGCAATTTCTCCTGTTTGTGTGGTCGTGCTGTAAGGAGACTTCTGTTAATTTGCTCTTCTGCTTTCCTGACCACGTGGATCCAGCAGCCCTTCACTGCAGCAGTGCAGTCTGTAGCCTTAGAAAGGGGTAGAAGCAACAGAATACATGCAGTTAAAAGCAACTCACTCTTGAATCCTCTAGCCTTTTGGTAGGTGAGAATGCAAAGTGGACAATTCTTTCCTAAAGCAGATATTGATAGACATTTTGCACACATATTCAAGTGGATTTTCAATTCACTCAATATGAGTTTTGTACTGTGTGGCACAGTCTCATGATCTAAAGCTTTAACAAAATGATAGCAATAAAGACAGTCCTATAGGTACAAATTAGAGTACTATTAAAAAGGGGGGACTTGCATTGACAAAAAGGAAACATCTTGACAACTGTCTCATGAGCATAGGTTTTGGATGATGCAACCACTTTTATCTTTCCTCCAACAGCATCTGATACCTTGTGCAACACCATTGCTAAGCTCCTTCTTCCTTCTTCTCCATGCTCTTTCTTTGTTTCTGCACCCACCCCCTTCCTCAGACACAGAACCACACATGCAGCTACCCCGGGTGGCACAGCACTTCCATTGCTGACCACAGCAGACCTCCTGGAGACAGTGCACCTGTTTCCTGTTTGGGAGACCAGCACTCCACTCCATCTCTGCCAGTGGATCCCGGTTCCCTACCTGAAGAAAGTGCCTCGCCAGCAAGGTGCATGATCGTCCACCAGGGCACCATTCTGGATAATGTTAAGAACCTCTTAGAATTTGCAGAAACACTCCAATTTATAGATTCTGTAAGTAGAATTATTAAGGCAAGTTAATGTTGCCATTTTTCTATAGCAAATATGTTACTGGCATAGATTCATATAAAGGTAAAGGTGTGATTTTAGTCTCAGTGAGTAGGCTTCTTTTTTGTTTGTCTACCCAAACAAAAGGCAGCTTTCCACGCTTTTCTTCAAAAGGCATAACTCCTTTAAAATAACAAAGATGATGAGTTTTAAAGCGGAGCTCAGTTTATGGCTATGGTGTTTCAGTTACTTTTAAATAATTTTTTTTTTCGCTTCTTTGTGCTTCTCTGCAATTTTGCTTTGCTTTTGGGTAGCACATTGAGAATTATATTTACTTAGAGCTTAAAGCAATCTGTCAGTGTATTTGAAGCAATAATCAGTTTGTGGGTGGGACATGGCTCTCTACAAAATACTGAACATTGATTAGGGGCCCCATTAGTTCACTGAGATAAATGGTCTTTAGTGAAACAAACCTGACCCCGTTAGCAGACACTCACTTCATTTCCTTGGTTTCCAGTTTGTTAAAAAGCATGTGTTGCACAGCCACTGGACAAGGGCTGGACTTTGGCCTGGTGTGCCATCTAGAAAGGCACTTTTGATTGCCAGAGCTGCCTGCTGCACATGTGCAAGGCCCATCTTGGGGCAGCTCATGGACCCCTGTCAGGCAGGGTGGCAGAACCACTGTTACCCCAGGCTAGAAGTCCAGCAAAGGGATTGAGTGTTTTCTTGCATTTTGCATCTCTTGCTCAGTGCTATGTTTGAGATGACGACGGTGCACATCGTGCACACTATTTCAAAGCTCTGTGCCTCCCACATTGTTTCAGGATTCTTCAGCATGGTGTGATCTCAGCAGTTTTGAAATCTTTGAAGAAGCAGCTTTTTCACCTAGCCAACATCACACAGGCAAAGCCCTCCAGCTTCAGCAAAGAGAGGGCCCCAGCCCAAGGGTGAACAAACACGTGCTGAGCGAGGGTTCCCTTGGTTCACCCCGGGCCTTACCAACTCCTGCAAGGCACAGCACAATTCCACTGGTCACCCTGCGAAAAAAGCGGGGCCAGGCCAGCTGCTTAGCCACTGGAGACTCTAGCTCCCTCCTATTTACTGACGTCAGCAGCTCAACTCCCAAGCGTTCCCCTGTCAAAAGCCTGCCCTTCTCTCCCTCGCAGGTAGAGCAAAATTTCTGCACAGCTGTTACTAATTTTCAGCAAACACCTGAGCCTTAATAATCTAGAAACTAATCCTTTGGAACAAATGACTAATTACTGCTGTCCTCGCTGATTTCCTTCCATGCTGAGTCGAGCTGGAGCTAAGTCCTGTTGCCTCCCAAGGCTCAGGCTGGCTGCAGGCCCACTGATGATTTTGTCACACTTCTCTCTCTTTTACTTTTGTGGTTTGGGAGGTAGTTGCATGAGATGTGCACTAGAAATTAACATTTCTGTTCCTTCCTCTTCTCCCACGTGATCCCTCCTGTTTAAAAATTTTAACATGTTTTCTGCCTCTTTGTCCATTATGTGAGTCACTGACCCCACCCCCCTCAGGGAGGAGGGAACTGAATTATGATTACATAACATTTGGGTTGCAATTAGAAAATGTAAAGATTCCAATCCATCTTTCAGTGCAGATGCTTAGGGAGAGGATAAGAAACAAATGCTTCAGGAAAATAATTTCAAATTTTTAATGTTGGTTCTTTGGAATTTTGCCATGGTATTTTTTTATCAGTGCAGTTTTTGCCAAAAAATGTCCTTATTTCATCTAGTGCTTTTAAGACCCGAAAATGATCATCCTTACCAGACACTTATATTCCTAAATTATTAAAATAATTGAAATTAATAGGTAATTTGGCACTTAAAAAAATTTTTCTCAGTTATGTCCATTGAAGTGGTGGGAATCAAAGTCAGGGCCTCTTGCATCATGCTAGGCAAGCTCTCCACCCCTGAGCTACATTCCTGGACAAGTTTGTTTTAGGAGGAGCTTTAAGTATAAACAAATGATGTTCCCACCAGAAATTATTTTTTTGTATCTTGCCTGTATTTTCTGCAGAATATTAGTTCTGCAAGACTTTGAGAGATGTTATAAAAAAAAAATTTCTAAATACACAGATATGAAAGTTTGGGAAACTTTAATCAAACAAAGGTTTAAAATGATTCTTTACTGGAGTACCTCTCAGAGTTGTTTGCTGCTGTTGTTTTGGTTGTCTTTTTTTGTGTTTTGCTTCAGTTTGGTTTTGTTTCTGTATTACCCCTGGGCTCAAGCAGTCCCTGTGCTTCAAGCCTCTGAATAGTTGGGACTTCAGGTGTGAACTGCTATGACTGGCTTCCCCTCAGTTTTAGATTTTTTTTGGGGGGAGGATTAGTTTGGTTTGGAATTTTTGGTGGTACTAAGGATTGAACTCAGAGCCTCAAGCTTGCAGCAAGCACTCTACCACTATACCTCTTGAGCCAGACCCCTACTCCTTTTGCTTTTGGTTTATTCTTCAGATAGGGTCTCGTGCTTTTGCCCAGGCTGGGCTCACTTCTTGATCCCGCTACCTCAGCCTCCCAGGTAGCTGGGATTCTGGGTATGCACTGCTATGCTCAGCCTCCTCAGAGTTTTTTAAATATGCTAATGTACGTTTTGAATTTCCAGCAGAAATTATGATGTTTCCCAAACTTACTTTACCTTGCAGTCATTTTAGAAATATTTGTTTCCTTCCCCTAGACCTTTAATATTCTGAGAGATACAAATAATTTGCCACATAATGCAAACTTTATATAATAACAGTAATGGTGTATAGATCATTAAAGAGAGAAAACAGAGTATGACAGAAAAATAATAACTTTCCCAAAAACCACTTTAATCTTTTTAATGTTAATAAAGAACTTGTCTCATTCTCTTTAATGACAAAGGTCATTTATTGAGAATATTTTCTTAAGATTTTGTAAATTTTTCAGCATTGAGCCTAGATTTTATTTCTTAGAAAACAAACTCCAAATTCTGAATGCTCATCTAAAGCAAAAGAACCCTCTCCAACACTACAGATGGTTAACATCTTTATTATTTTGTCTAGTGGGTCAGTAAAACATGCTTGCTTAGTATCTAGGTGTGTTTTTTAATTGGACTGAATAAAGAATAATTGCCTAAACTAAGTAATTTTTTCTTTCTGTCCATGTTTAGTTCTTAAACACTTCTAGTAACCATGAAAACTTAGACTTGGAAATGCCTTCTTTAACATCTACCCCTCTCAATGGTCACAAATTGACTGTTACAACACCATTTCATAGAGACCAGACTGTGAAAACGCAAAAGGAAAATACAATGTAAGTTCTTAGCTCAAGAAGAAAAATATTTATCTTATTTACTTATATTAACGAAAACATAGTCTCCAATGTCTCACCTGCTTGTATATTTATAATTGTACTAATTCACTTGTGTGTAGCATTGAATATGTGTGTTCTGAGCATGTTACAACTAACTAGAGGTAGGGTAGGAGGATAAACCAGATTACCTTTTGTAGTTCGCTCCAAAATTTCCTGTCTACATAGTGATACTCTTCATGTAACCTTTCCACCCAGATTCAATAATACCTTTTCTCCTCACTGAAAAGGTTTTCAAACTCCTCCATTCTGAGCTTCAAAATATGATTAAGTATGGTTATTAGTTCCTATTTTTAATGTTGTTTTTTTCTTTTTATAACTTATGCAGAGAAAAAGACCTCTATTCACACCCCCAGAAATATATAATTAAAAGCCAAGGAGTGATTGTCAGTTTTATTTGAATAAGTCTCCATCTAGTCAAAGAAATGGCAGAGAAAATAAGTATGAATCGTAAGAAACCTTTAAAAAATGAACACTTATTATTTCTCAGTACAAAAAATTTAAAAAGTCAACATGTTTTTTAGTGTGGGTCCCATTTTAGCGAGTAGATAAAGCTGATTTGTAAATGACATCAGATATCATAATGCTGTGGGTTTTATTCAGATGGAGGGGCATTACTTGTGTCTTCCAGAACCATTCAGAAAAGATGAAAAACATTTTGCTGCTCTTAATTTGAGGGGGTATAATATTTAAAAATTTTTGTAGATATGTGATATGCATATTATGTTTTTCTTAATGAATATGTATGACTATTCAGCATATCCAGTTCCATATCAGTAACAGGCTTTAGTATATTTAGTGGGAAAATACCAAATTCTTCAGGTAAAGCAATGTAAGGAATGCATGTGGTTTTTTTGAGCCATTGTTTGTTCTCTTTTTAAAGTTTTAGAACTCCAGCTATCAAAAGGTCAATCTTAGAAAGCTCTCCGAGAACTCCTACACCTTTCAAACACGCACTTGCAGCTCAAGAAATTAAATATGGTCCCCTGAAGATGCTAGTAAGTTCTAGAAAAGTCCTTGGGTTTGGTTGGCATATTAACACAGATAGGAATTTTCCTCTGATGCAAAAGTATTCCACTCTTCCCTACAGCCTCAGACACCCTCTCATCTAGTGGAAGACCTACAGGATGTGATCAAACAAGAATCTGATGAATCTGGAATTGTTGCTGAATTTCCAGAGAGTGGACCACCCTTACTGAAGAAAATTAAGCAAGAGGTAAACTTAAGATCCTTTGGAAGGAACAAGCCATGAGTCCTGCTGCCTTTGCTCCTTGTGCAGCTTGATGTGCCTGACTGACATCAGTAACCATGTAACAGCACCACTTTTCATGCAGGGTTTTTGTGCAAGGTGCAGTCCAAAGGTTCTGCCAGACTGTAGGCCCTGACCTTTCATGTGGGAAGCCACACCACTTCCATTGACTTCATGTTTGGACAGAAAAGAGGCTAGAGAGGATAAAGGCGATGGCAGCACACTTTTACTGTTTCAAAATCACTGATTATAGATGATGGATGGATAAATAGGTAGATAGTTAGATGATAGATAAAGTTTCATTTTCTTTCTTTCTTTCTTTTTTTTAATGTAATAAGAAATCATTTATTCTGAGTCAAATAGAGTGACCATGGCCTGGGAACACAGATTCAAGTTACCTTGAATGACACATTCCCTTATTTTTCTGATACCGTAGAGAACTGGAATTTACATTAAAATAGTGCCCTTAATTCATGGAGAAAGAAGCTCTAACCTGGAAGGATGGAAGTGTTAGCTTCTTGTAAGAAACATTTCTGACAGGTTGGATATGTTACCTCTTGAATTTCTTTTCATGTAATGCTGAGTGTTTGAGAGACTGACCAGAAATGTACTCCTTGAGAGTAATGCTTCACGGAAGTTGTAAGTCTAGAAGTGACAAAGCACTTCCTTTTTGTCTTTAGGTAGAATCTCCAACTGATAAAGCGGGAAACTTCTTCTGCTCAAACCACTGGGAAGGGGACAGTCTGAACACTCAGCTGTTTGCACAGGCATCACCTGTGGCAGATGCCCCAGTGAGTACATACCCGGGACCCCCTCCAAGCTGCTGTGTGATGTTGGTGTCTCACCGGATCCTGTGTGTGGTGTGTGGGTTTGCTGTGGTTGGAGCAGTTACTCTTCAGTGCATATGATTTCCAAACATTCTTTCCTGCATGATTAAAAAAAAAAAAAAAAAAAACTATGAACATAGGATATAAAGTTGAGATTTTGCCTTATGTATTCAAAACAGATTCTGTTCTATTGCAGATGTTTTCATATGATTTGAGAAGTTCTTTTCACTTCTGTAGATATTTCCATGAAAACATAATGCTAATTTTTACGGTTTCTTTTTTTTGGTTTTCTAAAGATGGTATTTTCTTCTAGTTAAATTATCTGTTGTTTGGTTTTGTATAGCATCTAGCTTAGGGCCTGACATGTTGTATAGTACCTACCTGACGATGACAGGTGTCCTTCTGTCTTTGCAGAGGAATGCCAGATGTGCAGATGCTGTACTCCTTTATATAAAATGGCATAGTATTTGCATATAATCCTCCTTTAACATACTTTAAATCCTCCTAGACTACTTATAATGCCTAATACATTGTAAATGCTATGCATATAGTTGTTATATGGCATTGCTTAGGGAAAATGGCAAGCAAAGAAGTCTGTACATGTGCAGTACAGATGCAGTTTTTCTTTCTGAATATCTTTGCTTGGTGAGTTCTTGGAGGTAGAGGCCAACTATATTGCATTGCTTTAGTGACCACTATTTTACAGTTAGTAATTTGTGAGAAGTTGTCCTATGCCTTTGGAGAATCAGAGAAAAGTGGTCATTGCTAATATTTTATTCAGTATAAACAAAGAGGTGAGTACTAACCTAAGGACTTTAGATGAATGAATCATGTAGTCCTTACAATAACCCTGGAAGGTCAATAACATTTTCACTTCCGTTATTGCAACCGGGACACTGGGTGGCTTAGTCGGTTGCTGAAGATTATATAACTATTGGGCAGTGCTACTGGGTTAGAACTTTGAAAACGTGGCTTTAAATGGCATAGTACTTCTCACCATTGTACTGTGCAGCCGTTAATTCATAGCTCTAAAATGTTTCTATGCCAACATATAACATAAAGAGTTCCCATTAATACATCTTTTTAAAATTTTTATCTTTTTAAACCTTAGCAGTTATTTATTGATTTATTTATTTGGCAGTACTGAAGTTTGAACTCAGGACCTTATGCTTGTTAGGCAAGATCTCTACCACCTAAGCCATGCTATTTTTCCAAGAGGATTTTGTATTTTGCCTGGGCAGGCCTCATCCCATGATCTTCCTACCTCCACCATTTAGCTGGGACACAGGCCCAGCTTGATGGTTGAGATGGGGGTGTTACTAACTTTTTGCCTAGGCTGGCCTCAAACCGTGATTCTCCCTTACAGGTGTGAGCCACCACACCTGGCATCTTTTATTTTAAAAGCATGGATTTATTCATTCCTTTAGCAGACAGATTTTGAGTGCCTACCACCATGCCTAGAACCAGGTGGGACCCCAAAGCTTTTTGGGCTTTGGTGATGCTTGCTACAATGGTATGAAGGTCAGTACATAGTTGGTTTCTCCTTTTAGCTCATAAGAAAGAGAATTTCTGGCAAATACATGCATTTCTTTATGCTAACAGGCATCATCTCATAGTAATCGACTCGCTACAGAGTTAGAATTGGGTTGGCTGTCATCTACCCAAGCTGATTTAAATTTCAAATGATTCCTTTCCCTTTAGAATATTCTCACAAGCTCTGTTTTAATGACACCAGTATCAGAAGACGAAGACAATGTTCTCAAAGCATTTACAGTACCTAAAAACAGGTCCCTGGTGAGTCCCTTGCAGGTAATTACTGTTTCAACATTTATGTCTTAAACTCACCCACTGAAAAACTGTTATCTTGTCATTGTTGGTTTTAACATTTTAGACACAGAGGAGTAATGCTTTTAACTTTCTGTTATAGATCAAACCCAGGGTCTGGTGTACACTAGGTAAGCACTCTGTCCCTGAGCTACATCTCCAGCCCTAAAAAACTTCTTATTGTCTAAAACACATTCTATAATTTGTCTTTTGGTGCTACTCATGGGAAACACACTGGAAAGTTTTATGAGAGTAGGTTCTCCACGCATGATGAAATGAAACACTTTTTGCTATGACTAAGATTATGTCTTACACTCTCGTCAGTATCTCTTGCTTTTAAACACCTTTTAAAAGTGTATTTATATCGTTAATTTTTTTCAAGATTTTTACTCTTTGTGCTCTGTCACTAAGCAATCAAAGTGCAGAGACTGCTTAGATTTTAAATGAAATTTGAAATTAATTAGAAAGAAATCACGATATATTTGACTATCTGAATAAAGAGGCAATGGTGGCTAACCTGTAGTGAACCATCTGCTGTCAGGTATTACTATCAAAGGAGATTTTCCCTGTAATCATAAGTAGGTATGTGTTGATGAAATATAACAAATTCCAAATTAGTCCTGAGCCAAAGGTAAATAATAATGCAAATTTGCTCCTCCTAATTATTTAAAGCAGTTCCCAATATTAAATAACCTAATTCCCAGGCAGCTGCAGAGCCTCCCCTCTGTGCTACTCAGAGGGAAATTTCATCACCCCTGGAGCAGGCGGAGAACCTGGGTTTAGAAGCAGGAAGCCATATCTGATGCTATGAGTTAAGAGGCACTGGAGTAGGAGATGGGCTTTGAGAGCAGAGCCAGCTTTTTTCCCCTTACAGGGCTTTCCTGCCATCGACATGTGCTTTCTCATTCCAAATGGTGAGAATCTTAAAACCTCCCTTTTTTAAGTATTTGTGATACTTTTAAGTGTTTGTGATTTCTTTTTAAAGTAATAAAATACGGCAGGAAGAGTGGTAGGCACATTTGTTTGTTAATTCAATCAGATCACTTCCTTGTGGCTTTCTCAGATACCAACTGCCTTGGTGAAAGATGGTGGTGGGCTGGAGTGTGGGAGAAGGGAAGGTCAGTCCTTGTGGACAATCAGAAGTGCCCAAGGCTGTCAGGCTTGAGTAGTCCCCACATGGAGAAGAATCAGAATATCACAAAGACTTGGGAGGTGAGGAAGAGAACATGCTCCACCCAGGCATTTGAGGGGCACAGAAAAGATTAGAAGGATGTCAAGGAAAGGACAGCGATTTCAAAATTTTACCTAGAGCTGATCCTGGGTCCCTAGGGGAAATCCTTGCTTTATCGTTCTTTGGCCCTTGGTTTCCAGGGCATAAAATTTTATTCATGCTAATAGTATTTTCAGCTAGATTGTTTTATGAATGTTTTGTAACCTAGCCTGGGACTCAACCTGTATTTACAGTAGCATAGAAAAAGTACATCCTGAATTTCAAAGAGTGAAAAATGTAAATATATTTGGGGAAAGTAGTTATTACATAAATTGAAAACACCTGATTATTTTTCTATTGTTGAATCCTAATATCTTTTGGGTTAACCAAATAGTATGTGGGCAAAACCATTCAAAGGTGCATATGGTGCTGATATGAAATATGTTATATAAAAGTTGATAATAATTTAATATTTATAAAAATAACTTGTCTGATTTTTTAACCACTGAATTTTCAGTGCTAATAATTAAAAAAATACTCAGTATAGAACTTTATCAGCATTTACATTTCAACTGAGTAGAAATGTTGGTTATCTTTGAAACTCAAAATTAAAAGATCACTCTATTTTGTTAACCTATACTTTCCGGTGTCCTGCGAGCCATGTTTGGCATGCCTCTGTATATCACATCATATCACATGGTGAAGCTGATATTTGCCAGTTCCACCAAGCTGAGTAATTTGAGACTTAAAACTAAATTTAGAATCAGTGTTTTCTACCTATATTGTACAGTTTACTGACTTCCACTGCTCAAATATGTTTTAATAACGCTGTAATAGAAGGGTAACTCTCGTAAAGAAATCCTTATTAAATGAATGAATGCTAACACCAAGCATCTCCTCATTGTGAGTCATGGAAACCTAACATCTGACAGCATAGAAACATGGGATTTCTAAACTGCGTTAAACTTCTGTGATACATTCTGGAAAATGTATGAAGTGATTATAAGTATTTGAGCATGTATTGTCTATATTTAATATAATCTCAGTTCAACAATATTTATACAATAGCCTCTTTCCATAGACCCCCAGTGGTGCCTCAAACTGGAGTACAGAGCCCTAGGTACTATGTTTTTTCCTATACAGACATACTTAAGATAAAGTTTAATTTATAAATTAAGCATAGTAAGAGATTAATAGCAACTACACTAGAACAAGGGTAACAATATACTGTAATAAAAGTTATTTAAAATTATGAATTGTTTATTTCTGTATTTTCCATGTAATATTTTCAGACCATGGTTGAGCCTGGTCTAAAAACTAAAACTGCAGAAAGCAAAACCAAGGATATAGGGGACCATGTCTATGTTTTTATGCAGTTTGGTAATTTTTTTGGAAGCACTGGGAGTTTGAGCACATGCTTTACAGCTGAGCTACACTCCCAATCCTAGTAATGGGGTTTGAACTCAGTACCCCACATTCTACTACTTGAGCCATGCCCCCCAGCTCCACTGTTTGGTAATTTTGCTTGCTTAAAAAATAATGCCATTTCTGGTATTTCCACTGGCAATCCAATTTTACTTAACGAGGCATATTTTTCACATGTTAAATCTATTATGCATTTATTAAATGACCTGGCCATTTAATTTAAGAGTACTTCATGTAGTCTATAACTTAATAAATACACATGCTTCTACATAAATATATACAAATCACATTTGATAGTTTAAAATTAGAAATACAGGGAGCTGAGATGTAGGTGTAGCTTGGTAACACAGCATATACAGCATGTGCAAGCACCCTGGGTTCCATCCCCAGCACCCCAAAAAATAAATAAATAAATAAATAAAAAAGAAAGAAAAGGAAAAAAAGAAATTCAAGAAGTGATGAGCTTTAAATTTTATTATGACAAATTTCAAGCCTCCATGGAAATACAGAATGTATACTATGTTTGAAACAATAATTAATAACATTTTGACATATTTATTTAATGATATATTTAAAAATAAATTTTAGACAATGCAACACTTTATTCTTATGTATTTCCATAGTATTTATAAAAATAGACATTTCATATGTAACTGATACCTTATCATCCATTATTAGCAATAACTTCTTAATATCCTAATTCCAAGGGTATATTTAAATTTTTCCATTAATTCAAAAAGGAATCTGTTATTTGTTCAAAATGGAAACAGTTTCACACATTGCATTTGAGGTTTGTTTGGTGGTATAGGGGTTTGAACACGTAAGGCTTGAGCCACACCCTCCCCCTTTTTGCTTTTGTTAATTTTCAGATAGGGTTTTGCATTCTTGCCAGGAAGCCAGCCTCAGATCACAATCCTCCTAATCTACAGCCTCTGGAGTAGTTGTGATGACAGGCACACACTACCACACCCATCTTATTCATTGAGATGAAGTCTTGCTAACTTTTTCCCCAGGCTAGCCTCAAACAGCCATCCTCCCAGTCTCTGCCTCCAGAGGTGCTGGGAGTACAGATGTGAGCCACCAAGCTGGCCTTGCATTTGGTTTTTAAGTCTCTCAACTCTCTTCTAATCACTAGACTAGTGCTAGTGATTCCAGCAGTTCCGGTAGAACTTCTGCAGTGATGGAAATGACTAAGACACTGATGTCCTGTTTGGGAACCATGAGTAACACGTGGCACTTGAGCACTTGTGATGTGCCTTGTGCCTGTCACTAAGGAATAGATTTTTAAATTTTATTTAAAGTGGTTTAAATTTAATAGCCACACTTTCATATTCTTTTCTTGGAATCAGCCATTTCCCCCAAGGTGCTTGTGTCCTGTTTGTGGGAAATGGTATGTAGAGACCAAAGTCAGAGTGCTAAGTGTCCCCATTGGTGTGTGGGTTGTCACTGAGACACAATGAGTGTTAACAACTCAGAACTTTCTACACATCCCCTAATCTATAAATAGAATAAATTTATTTAATTTAAATAAACAGAAGCTTACATCAAGGCTTTTATAAGCCATTATGCATAGTCATGTTATATTTGTTTCTTAAATAATTGATACTTAATCTTTTTTCCAAAACGAATTTGCTGCAGCTACATAAGCATAATTGTTGGATTTCTTTCTCTTTTTTTAAGTTGCTTTCATCTTAAATTGTAAAAGCAAACAAAGCACTCTTATAATAAAAATGTTCAGACAGTTTTGATATTTAGGTCTGTTCACTGGGCTCTGTACCACTGTAGTACTCAGCCTCTTCCCCAAATTGTGTGGGGTAGAGGATGGAGTCTATAAGCTTCTAAAAAGCTTAAAAATGAAGAAGTAGTGAGAATATTCAGCTTAGAAAGCTTGAAGTTTGGGCCAAGAAAGACAGAGTCACTTTGGAATGCTACTGGATTCTGCCACTGACAAACTACTCTGAAAGAGATGGAGGCTGAGAAGACAGAGAGCTCGCCTCAGCCTGGGGATGAAAGTGCCTGTTTTCTTCAATATGCTTTCAATTTGCTTTACATGCTGAATTAAATTCATTACACAAATAAACATTTCTTAAGGTAGACATTTTTATTGGTAGATCCAAAACTGTACTGTAAGTTATAAGCCTTCTGAACTGTTTTTCTCTTAAATTAGAATTTCCTTTTGTTTTTCCTATTTAAAACTCAAGTATAAAAGATGTGTTTATATGCTTTTTACTCACTCACTTTCCTCTTTTTTGTAACCACAGAATGACAGCCTTAAATTTTAATTTCCTGACTTGGCTTGTCATGGTCTTACTTTTTTAAAAGAGTGATTATAAGTAAATTTCTCAAGACATTATTACTTAAACACATCAACACAATATCAAAGAATTTAAAAATCTTATTACTAGCAATTGAAACTCTTTCTTGGCTTTTTGGTTCTGTGTGTTTTAGATTGCTCCTATCTTTATACAATTTATTTATGACATTTTATATTTTTCTAAAAATAAGGCAAATCCATTTTGCCTTATAGGCATTGCTGAGAAATGTAATAAACTTACCTACGGGCAGTAGAATCTGGGTTCTGGTGTGGACTCCACCCATTCCTATTTGCATTAAATGAATTAAATTGCTCGTCTGTAAACTGGGACCATGGCATATCATCCACTCTTTACATAAGGGTGCTGTGAAGATCAGGTGGATATAATACTGCTTTCAAGTTGACAGTACATGGACGAATGTGCACCAGTGGGGTATTAGGCAGAGACTACACAGTCTCCATCTTTAAAAGGGCAGGTGAAGGAGACATCACCAGTGGCCGGGTCTTGTACTGTGGTACATTGTTTCCTGTCGTTCACTATTCCCTGTCCTATTCTTGCAGAACCGTGTCAGTGGGTCATGTAGTGAGATAGCTGATTCAACCAGTTCACAAATGAAGGTAGTCAGATGTCTTGGTATGGTGGAGATGAAAGAACTGATTTACTGGTTCTGTTTTTCTCCGGCTTGTGTGGGAAACCAGCTACATGTGATAGCAATCTTCCCGAGCACTTGATGATCTGATGTGCTGTTGTTGACCTGCTCCCCTGGATGGCTCTGCACTCATTGGGTCCTCCCTTGGTCACTTTTTCCACTTACCCTGGCAAAAATCCATGTAGCTGTCAGTAGTATTTCAGTGACCTGCTTTCAATAGATGTTATAATTAAGCAAGTTTTCTGGGTGCACATTTGGGTTTGAACTGAGAGAGGCCAACTGAAGGGGGGAGCTCTCTTCTGCTTAGAGAGTCAGGGTGCCCTGCCCCAGACATTACAAGAGATGAATTTTTAATTTGTTTTGTTTGTGACACTTAGAATTAACACCGAACTTGAATTTTCCTTGGGGAGGCAAACAAAGCTAAACTGCTTTAGAACAATTCAGCACCTAAATTCTGGACCTAAAATGTAACCAAGGAAAGAACTGTCTTTCCAAACTTGTGGCATTCTAGGCTATGTGATATAAACTATTGGGAAATGTATAAACATGTAAAATCTAAAGCCTCCAGAGACATCTGGACAAACTCCATCTTTGTAATAGGTCCATCTACATTAGAAATTGTTGATGGAGGCTTGGGAAGTGGATGGAGATACTGGTGGATGTGGAACTCCCAGTCACCATCTGCATCTCTCATATCTTAACTTTTAAGGTTCTTTCCCCTGAAAAATGAGTAGCCTCAAGTTCAAGGCATTTAATTGGTATGTGTTGACATAAAGGAGTATTTAGTAGTGAGGAAAGTTTGATGTCCACCTTAGCAACATTTCCACTCAAGTTCATCCCTGATTTTAAGACACAGCTTATATAAGATATACCTCTTATAACTGACGTGTTTTCAAAAGATGCCTTTCTGCACAGGAATTTTGAATTTTAAGATTTTCATCCAGGATAACTATTTTCTTCAGATGAGTTCAGTAGAATAATCAGATGATTCTTATTTCTCACTCTTTTAGACACCATTCATACCCGCTTTACCATTTTGAAAGAAAACAAAATAAAAACATAATACTGTCTTGCAATTTGCTTTGGTTTTACAAAATATTTTCTAGAGCCAGGTACACACCTATAATCCTAGTTACTTGGGAGACAGATCAGGAGGATTGCTGTTTGAGGAGAGCCTGGGAAAATAGTTGGAGAGATTCCATCTCCAAAATAACCAGAGCAAAATGGCCTGGAGGTGTGGCTCAAGTGGTAGAGTGCCTGCTTTGCAAGTGCAAAGCCCTGAGTTCAAACCCAGTCCTACCAAAAAAAGAATTTTAGATTTATACACATTTCTTATTAAGTCTTCAAATTGTAGAACACAAACGTACCAGCTTTTGGCCTCAGCAGATATTTGTGAAATTGCTGTCTGATTATATCAATAATAGCAGTAGTTATTCAATGTGATGAAAAAAACTGTCCAGATTCTCAGTGAAAATGTGAAGACAATCTAATTCTGACGGAAAACCACCTGTTCACCTCATTTCATTTCTTCTGTTTTCCACAGAGGATCTAGGTATTTATTCAAAAGGCTTTAACAGGATATCCCAGTTAAAGATTTGACAGGCTGTTTATAGTTCATTTCTACCCAGGGGCAATGAAAGGCACTTTACAGGATAAGCAAGGTGACTCCCAGGCAGCAGTAGGAGGATGTGTGTGTAGGATTATTAACATTGAAATGAGTCAGGACAGAGTGACAAGTCTGCAACAGCACCGTGGCTTAGTAATCAAACAAGAATTCATGCACAGAAATCTGTGATGCTTCTCAGTTCCTTAGTGCAAATGAAACTAAAATTTAGGGAGAAGGAACAAGGAGGATACATAAAGATGTATATGACAGTATTAAAAAATAGTCTTCCAGTGCAAAGACATCTAATCCTCCTTTGTCAGAACTATTCTGTCTGTTTGAACACTTGGCATATTTCCCTGGGGTTCAAGAAAAGAAAAGAAAGGGAGTAGCTGTCTTCTGACCCAGTGCTAAGCCATTGGATCTTGCTTTACTTTCACGCTGTCCGAACGTGTCTCTTCTCACCAGTTTATTACATCCATTGTAGGATCTGCTTGCTTTGTGCAGTCCGTGTACCGAAGGGGAGCTTCCTGGAGCATGCTAGCTCACCTTTTTGTTCCCACATGTTTGGCTGCTGTATCCCAGGGTTTGTCTGTCTTTTAAGAATCAGTCCTTTTGCCCACCCTAGATTTATATGCTGAGAAATTTGAATATTGCAAATGATCTTTTGACGTGAGAAGCTGATTGAAAAGTTCCCTCAAAATAGTAATTAAAGACATATGGTACCTTCTTTATATTGATCTCATTTTAAATATCTGGTCCTGGAGGAAGAGCCAAATTAGAATTAAATAATGAGCCATGTGAGGGTTGGATCAAAACTACAGTCCCATTCAAGTTGAAAATATGTGAAGTTGATGACAGCTTATACTAGATTTCCCTGAACAGACTTGGAATTGTGAGTCAACCTAAGTACTAGATTACAAAGGATTAGAACTTGACTGTTACCAGGAGACATGGTAAAAGCAAACATAAGATTACTTTAACATACTTAATTTATATGTTTAGGAAATTTATTCCTTATTAGTTATAGTACAGCTAAGTAGATTTTTTTTTTTTTTTTGTGATACTGGAGATTGAACCCAGGGCCTCACACATGTTAGGCAAGTGCCATACCCCCCAGTTTTTTTGTTTGTATTTTGTTTTTGAGACAGAATCATGTTCCTTTGCCAGAGTGGGCCTGAAACTTGAGATTCCCCTGCCTCCACTTCCAAGTAGCTGGCATTACAGATGTGTGCCACTCGACCTGGGTGACAATTTCTTAATCAGAGAAAAGTAGAAACAGTTCTCTTTCTTACTGCTCACTTCTATTTCTATTCTCCCTTTCATTCCCCTTTCTCTTCCCTTCCATTTATTTTAAGATATGTTTTCTTTTCCTGTGTATCTCCATGCAAATTTTAAATCTACATACAAGATCTTAGTATATTGACATTTTTCATTCTGCTTCCTCATTTGTCACTTGTCCTTTAGAATCCTTGTGGTCTGTGTGCATCTAATCATTAATCATAAGCATTGCATAGTACTTGATGGTACACATCATATTGAATTGTTTCCTCTCAAGTAGTAATTATGTGTCACAGTTTGCAACAATCACTTCAAACACTAGCTCAATAATTGAAAAGGTAACATTAAATTTTAATTTTTAATCGACTTCATAGGGTCTAGTGTTGCAGCACTGCACCAGAAAACTTTAGCACCCACATGTAAGCATCAATAAAACTAAAATACGCACTTGGGTGCACAGAAGCACACTACAGAGATACGTGTGTTTAACCTACCTGTTTGAGTCCAGGAAAACATCATTTGTTCAGAACTATTTCAAAGAATGCTGTAACTACTCTAGTGATTTTGTTTAGGAAAATATTAAATGTCACTTAGTGTCAGAAGTCACTTAGAATATCTGTCTGTCATCTTTGTATTGTCATTTTTGTGATATCCCATTTCTGGAAAAACAGTGGGATAACCCATTTGCAATGTCATATTAAGCCTCTGAGCTTTCAAAGGAAATGTACACTGACTGTGTCATTTACATAGATGGGGAATGGGGAGATGGCACAAGCTAGAAACTCAGTTTGTAGCCTGGGAAAGTTAGAATGTGGCACAAAACTTCCTTCTGGCCCCTAGGCAGTAAACCTCACTGCTGTGCCTAGTTCAGAATTTCCATACGTCTTTGCTAAAAAACCAGATCTTCTCCAGACCCCCATCTCAGTGTTTCTTCCTGGACCAGAAGGCTCTGGTGACTGAGACCTGAATTTCTCATCAGGTTGTTTGCATTGTTCCTGACAAGAGGTCTGCTAGAGGCAGCACCTTACACTCACTTACAGAGATGTGAGCTCTTGTATCCAACCTGATTTACTCTTGCTCCATCATTTCCTAGCCAAGGTGACCTTGAATATGTTGGCTAAATTCTCTCTTCCTTTCAAATTGCCTGGACTGTGGACTAGGTACAGTGCCACAGGTATACTTATGCCACAGGTGTTTTGTGTGAGAGTTAAGTGAGTTGAGACATGTGAAACTCTTAGAAGCATGGCAGCATGCTTTAGGTGTTGTCATTAAATCACTGTATCCCCTTTCCTCTCTCTTCCCAAGCCCTTCTTACCAACAAAGTACAAATGATAGCTTCCTGGCTCTTTCCTGCTCTTTCTCCAGCTGAGTCACTGGAGAAAGAGTCACTTGTTTTTCTACCTGTCCATCTCAATCCTATCTATTCTCGCCCTTGCGCTGCAGCAGTGCCCTGCAGTCTCTGTGTCCCATCCCCTGCTCCCCTGGGTGTGGCCCTGCAAACCTTGCACAGTGTCTGTTAGTTATTCCACCTGTTGGAAGCATGTGTGCATTTTGTCTCTTAAAAGGCACATTAGGGTTTGGAGAACAAAGACCTTTTTTATTCTTCTTTTGTCCCATGGAAAATAATTTCTCTTAGAGACCAATACCAGGAATAGTGCTTTTCCTCAACCGATGATTGCATTGTGACCTTAGGGGCACCAGATCTCATATCTGCCTGTATGTGTTCCTCTCTGCATCGACTGCTGGAGAGCTCAGAGTCACGGTGGTGGCTTTCATTTATCTGGGGCACTGCACTTCATGACATATTTTGTGTACACATCTTGCCTATCTTCATATCATTTATTATTCCCACATTTATTTCTCTGTGATATTGCTCTCAGCACTTTTGAAACCCCTTTATATTTATTTTGTGATCATATTAAATCCTTTTGGGAACATAGGGGAACACAAATAGTCCATAGTTTATTTTGAGGCACAGCAGGAGCCAGGCTGTGCAGCAGATAGACCAAGGTTCAAAGCTATCCTATTGCCCACCTTCGAGGGACCTAAGGCAAGTTATCTCCACCTCTCCACTTTCTCTCCTCCTGGGGTGCTTGTACTATTTAAGTGAGATAAAGTGTGTGAAGGTCCAAATACTGTCTGTCTGTCACTGGCGTCTAGATGCTGTCCCTTAGATATTTGTTCCATCTTGTATCTTCCAGTATGTCCTTAAAAATTAGGCGATACTAGGAGCTGGGGGCGGGGGGTAACTCAGTGGTAGAACCCTTGCCCAGTTTGTGTTTGAAGCCCCGGTTTTGATCCCAACACCACAAAAAGGGAAGGGAAAAAAGTATACTGACAAACAGCTGTTTCTAATTTAATTATGAGAAAAATACATACCATGCCTAGCAGGTGTTCAGTCACCTGCTGAGTTCCATCACCTACCTGAGTTTCTTGGCTCAAGCATTCACCAGATTGCTGGGTAAGTAAATGCTCACAACTTGCCTCAGGTGTCTGGAGAATTGTGCTCATTTCTGTCTCCATCCTCATAAAATTGCCTAAGAGGCAAAAGGCATTTCAGTATGAAGATGTTGCATCTTCTGAAACCGTTGAGAGTGGGTTTTCTCCTTAGCAATGCGCAGTTTCTGATCTTTAACATCACCTAAAGATCAGGGTTCCTGGGTATCAGGGAGTTAAGAGGCTCCTTGGCATTGGCCACTGGCCGTCTTGTGGTCAGAATGTCCTACCCTGGCCCTGCTGGGATTGGGAATCCCTTTTGGACTCCAATCTGTGCTTTCTGTCTGACCTGCTGTCACCCTCTTTTCCCCCATTAGCCTTGCAGCAGTGCCTGGGAACCCACATCCTGTGGGAAGACAGAGGATCAGATGATGGCTTCCGGTCAGGCTCGAAAATACGTGAACACCTTCTCAGCCCGGACTCTGGTCATGTGAGATGTTTCCAGAAAAGCATTATTCCAGAACACTTCAAGTTGACTTGTGCTATATCATTCCTCGACATGAAGCCTTTCATGATTGGGAGAAGAACTTATTTTTGTTGTGGTACAACAGTTGAGAGCAGCACCAAGTGCATTTAGTTGGATGAAATCTTCTTGTATTTCACTCAACTAAAAGGATTTTTTTAAAAAAATAAAATGAATAACAGTCTTACCTAAATTATTAGGTAATGAATTGTAGCCAGTTGTTAATATCTTGAAGCAGATTTTTTTTAAAAAAACATAAAATGATTTATCTGTATTTTAGAAAATCCAACAGATCAGTATTTTTGCCTATGATGAGTCTCTTGAAATTTTACACAAAGATACTCCAGTATTTCACCTTTCTCAATCACTAAACATACCCATAGATTTTTTTAAAAATCAGTAAAAGCATTACTATAAATGTAGGCTAAATACAGTGGGAAAGTAGAGATTGTAAATGTTCATTTGTGGTTATTAACTTCAGAGGTACATTTACTGTACTAAACCATTTTATGAGTTCTTTGTTAGCTTGCTTTAAAATTATTACTGTATGAAATAGTTTTATAAAAAATTATATTTTTATTCAGTAATTTAATTTTGTAAATGCCAAATGAAAAATGTGTTTTGCTGCTATGGTCTTAGCCTGTAGACATGCTGCTAGCATCAGAGGGGCAGTAGAGCTTGGATGGAAAGAAAAGAAACTTGGTTTTAGATAATTGACTATGCACTAGTATTTCAGACTTTTTTATTTTTTATATATATACATTTTTTTCCTTTTGTAATACATTGGAAAACTTGTTTGGGAGATTTTGCATTTTTTTATTTTATGTTTTTTGGTTTTCTCTTTTTGTTGTTGTTGTTTTATAAGAGCATGCATTGCACTTCTTTTTTGGGAGATCTATGTTGTTGTCCTATGTTTTGTTTTGAGTTCAGGCTCACTGGTCATTAATTCAGGGGTTCTGAGTTCGATCAGCATCCCCCATGGTTTCTAAGTGTACAATGTCAGAACTGCCTTGCATGTCCTATGTTGTAGTTGGGGAGACAAAGACAGAGGTCAATAGTCAGTCGCTGCCTTAAGAACATTTGGTGCAAGATGAACTTTTGATATGACAGTGTACTTACTGCCATGTAGCAAAATAAAGCTGTGCCCTTATTTTCCTTACTTTTGACTTCTTTCATGCTTGTGATTGTGGAAGGAGGGAAGGGAGGGGTGAAGAAAGGAGGGGAGGGAAAAGGAGGGGAGGGAAGAAAAGACAAGGGAAGGGAAGAAAGGGAAGATGGAACAAACTCAAAGCACTTTCCTATCTAAAAAATTTGCACACACCATCTGACTTCATGTGAAAAAGCCAAGAATCATTACTAGGGAGAAAGGAGAACAAATAAACCAAATTGAAAAGTTTACCTTTGAAAAGTAACCTTTGGCAAGATCACTGCCACCTAAGAAGATGTCACAGGTAGGGATCCAGGGGTAACCCCTAACTTTACTTAGGGATTACCCATTTCTCCCACATCCAGCCAGGGTTCCTCACTATCAGAACCAACCAGAAGCCAGAGGGCAAGGTTGCTGGATGGATGCAAGCCAGAGAGTCAGATACTTAGGGAATCTCAGTGTGGCCCATTCAGCCCAACTCCCCCATTTTTCAGGTGAATCCTCCGTGGCTTCTTCAGCTCAGTGTTCTTTCCACCAGGCCATCCTAACCCTGGAACATACTTTCCTTTTCAGTTCCTGAGGCCACTCTGTTCCAACACCAAGTTTGAATTTTCATATGCATGATACACTTGGTGTTCATAGAGCCAAGGTTTTGTTACACTTAATTACAAATCTTTAACACTATTTTGCATTCTTTGTCCTTATGACGGGTATTAAGAAGCTTGTTATATTCATAACCCCTCAGTATTTTTCTAGGTTCTCACTCTGCCATTTAGTAGCATTTTGAACTTGAACAAGTCACTAATATCTTTGGGTCTTTTTTCTTTATCTAGGAAATGAGTTCATTCTTACTATAAAACTTTTGTTAAATAAAGGACTATACAAATATTTACATTACCTTTGCTTTCCGTTAAGTGATGCATGTCATGTAGTATGTCAAATGTTCATCTGGCTGGTATGCACATTGCCAAGTACAGAGTTAAATGTAGGGGTCATGTTATCATTATTAAAATAATGGCAATGCCAACTCAGTTTTATGCAGGTCTGAAATATGTTATTTACTTTTTCAACAAGTATGTAACCCAATAACTAGAGTCTAAGAAACCGAAACTAATTAATAGAAATGTAAGTTCAGATTTCATGTATAAATGTATCATAAGCATCTTAAAAACATTTTTGTCCTGATCATGTTTTATTCTTATAAAAACATGCAGAATTTTAAAGTGACTAAAGGTAGCCTAACTGTTGAACAAATTTCCAGCAAAGAAAGGAATAGTATTGGCAAGATAAAATGAGTGAAAGGGTAAATATGGATGGAGCTGAATTTAGTAATGACAACTATGGCAAACTTGGCTTCCATCCTGTTACCCAGGCACCCAGCAGCTGAGGTCATATAAGAGATGTGAGCCGTTTTACACAAGTGATTTTCTTCCAGACCACCTCAGGTGTCAAGCAAAGTGTTTGAGGTGGTAAAGGTGGGGCATAAGGAGTAGCTCTATGTGGGCACTGGGTGTGTGGCTCGATAATTACCATGTGTGAGGCCCTGGATTTGACCCCAGCACCTCAAAACAAAAACAAAACAAAAAACCCTCTATGAAGGCTCATCTGTGTTTAAAACATAATCACATGAAAGGTAATTATGAAGGGTTATCCTATCTACACAGATTTTTTTAGTGGCTTCAGAAAGTCAGTGGTCTGAGGCTACTAATTGTTGTTTGACTCACATTGTTCTTTGGTTCTGGATGCGGAAAAGCCCAAGACCAAGGCACTGGCAGATTCAGGGTCTAGTTAGAGCCCACTTCTTGGTTCATAGATGGCATCTTTTTGCTATTTTCTGTTTTCACATGGGACAGGCCAGATTGATTGATTGATTGATTTTTGGTGATCCTGTTTTCTATAGCAGGAATTCAGGTAGTAAAATGAAAATGGTATATTTTCTACTGAAATGAAAGATGGTCTTTTCAGTCACAATGTGTAAAGGTGTAGTTTTAGAGATTAAGAGAGACACTGAAAGCATTGATTTGTGCCCTGGCTTCTAGAGGGGACTGACTGATGTGAGAGATGTCCAGGGATCAACTTCCTTGTTTCTTTAGAAATGATACAGTATTAGAACTGGAAGGGACCTTAGACATCATCATTGTCCTCAGTAGGTCTCACTGCATTGCTTGATTAAAAGAAAATCCGTTTTAAAGCCTAACAATCTTGGTTGCAATTCAGACTTTGCCTTTTACCAGTTCTGTGACTTTGTCTGAGTTTTATTTCATCTAACTTCATTTTATTTATCCTGGAGATCAAATACATCTCACGATTATTGGATACCATGAAGATGAAAATACAGGAAATGTATTCATGCATTTCTGTAAAACGTTGTGCCTGTCAATAAGATGAGATTTATGAGCAGTCAAAGAAAAACCATGTCTGTTATCCAGCAGTGGAGAAGTGAAGACTTCTGAGGTCCATGTCTCTGATGGTGTCTTTAACCTATTCTCTGTCTTTATTATTATTATTTGTTTATTTTTTTATTGCTGTGCTGAGTGGTAGTACATTGTGACATTTATAAAAGTTCTTACAATATATCAAATATATCATACCTGAATTCATCTTCTCCTCCATTCTCCTTTATTTCCCCATCTCCCCATTCCTGGAATAGTTTCAACAGGTATCATTTTTCCATTTACATACATGTGTATACAGTATTTGCATTGTATTCACCCTCCCACACCCTTTCCCACCCTCATCGCCTCTCCCACTGGTACCCCCCCCGCCCCCCCCCCCACAGGACCTGTTCTGCCCTTGCTCTTAACACTAACTTCAAATCTCAGTATCTCCTCAAAGTACTGCTAATCATTCTAACATACATCAATCCTTCTTGTACAAATGTATGTGGAAAAGCTGGGGCAGGTGTATTTTTCCTTAAACTTCCTGGTTTCTAAACATAACTCACGTGTGCTTGCTTTTCTCCATTGTCAGTGATAGTATTTGTTAAGCACTCACTGTATGCTAGAAAAGAAGGGAATGGGAGGGAAGGAAGATTGCTGGCAGTGAGAATAATAACAGTGATGTCCAAGAGGCCAGAGTGTTGGGAAACTAAAAGGGAAACCTGGAGAAAAGAGAAAGATATGAGGCTGGAAAACCACATAAAGTGAGTCTGAACTTTGTCCTTACAGATATGGAGAGTCATTGAGTGGTTTCGGGAAATAAAATGACTAATTTATGTCTGATTTATATAAATATAAATAATCCTGTTCAAATCCTTGTTCCTGAGAAGTAGAAAATTATTCCTCAGGTTAGGTGTGAGAGATGATTGCAGTCTGAATGCTATGGCCAGTTAATTGTTGTGTATTTCCCACTGCTACTTACTTAATATCGAAAGAGTGCTTTAATCCTAGAAGTTCTTACTACAGAAATATCATTTGAGCTGAAGTTCATAAAAGCTGTTTTCACATTTTATAGCCCATAAAGTAATTGGTTCAGGAAGAATTGATTGCATAAGATGCATTTCTCCTTTAAGAATATTTTCAACCAATAATTTATCTGAAACCTTCCTTGTCATTTCCAAAAGCCAAATCTTCCACTGTCTTTTTTTTATATACTATATCTCTTGACTATATTTTGATATTTTTCCCATTAAGGAATCCTATTAACATTTATTCTTGAAGTTGTCTTCAGCTTAATTTTAGATTTTATTTTACTCTTTAATCTGGAATGTAGTCTTATAATCAGTGATTCTTAGACTTTATTGAGCATCAGAAATATTTTGGCAACTTTTTAAAAGTAGGCATTCTTGACCTCACCCCCAGGAATTCTGATGCAGGTAGACTTAGGAATTTAGCATGCTTCCAGGTGATTCCAACATAGGTGTTCTGAGGGAGGGACACACTAAAAATAACCTGCCTTACGAACAAACTTTATTTGTTCGTAAATATTACAACCCAACCCTGGTTGGTTTTCTATCTAACCATTCCTTAATAGTGTTAGATTCCTGTGGAGCCCAAAATTTTTTAGTTAAAGTGTTCATTGGTTTATGGAACCTTAGAAAAACATTAAGGCCTTAACTATAAGGAGATTTTTCTTAAATCTAGAAAGTCATTATGTTATCAGTATTGGTAATTAAAGCCAACCTTGGCCTTCAGATCCGTCTTTTGTTTGACTTTGTTTTTTTTACAATATACAGGGAAGTATAATTTTATTCACAGTGTTTCTGAACTTCTTTTATACTATGGTTCTATTGCACACGTTCTATCAAAAGGGAATCTATATGTCAAGGAGTTTAGCATGGAACTAAAACAAAAGCATTTTCATTCAGAAGTCCTTGATAGTAAACCAGTTTCTAATCAACTTGCTGAAAAACCTTGTTCAAATCACACCTCTGTGCTTTGAGATTTCTTTTTAAATGGAGGAAGTATTTAATCCTGTATGTAATTACAAAGCATACGGAAGTCATCAGTGACAAACAAAATTCAAAGAAAGCTTCAGTAGCCCAAAGATATTGGAATACTTGGAATAGAATTGTGAAATTTTTCTGCTAGAAAGCATCCTCTGAAATGAACTTATAAATTAACCAATCACTCTGAGCCTGTGTTTGGGGAGCAGATGTTAAGGTCAGAGTCAAGGTTTGTTTTCATTTGTCACTTCTAAAAAATGTAAATCTATTTTTTATGATATTGCAGGGCCTCACACTTGCCAAGAAAGCACCCTATCACTAGAGCCATGCCCCCAGCCCTATCCACCTTTTCTTTAGCTGTCCCAACTGTCTAACCATGAACAGACCTAATTCGAATTCATTCATTTATTCCAGTTAGATCCTAACTCATTCATTTGTTTAAAAATACTTACTCAGCACTTCCTATGTAGGGCAGAATTCAAAAAATTAAGTATATATTATATATGCATGTATATATTATATATGCATGTATATATATAAGCACCATACATACTTATAGACAAAGCAATATTTTCCTGCGTACTCCCAAAAGTACTAAGAAAGAAAAGGGCCTATTTCATATTTGCTTTTTTTTTTTTTAAATAACCTTATTTCTTTAAATCTAAAAGGTCCCTTTTCATGTTTTAACTATTCTGGAATCAGGCTATGACTTTAACACAGTCTAATTTTCTTTCTTTTAAAACAATTACAAAATCCACAGTCATGCAGTTGATGATACCATTAAATAAAGAAGAGCTTAGAACTCTCCAGCAGAGATTTAAGAAAGGAGCAACTACCTTTCTATTAGTGATGAAGCAAACCAGTGTTCTGTGCAATTTGTCTAGGCACATCTGAGCCACCTGTTGAACTATAGCTCACAAGTTAGTGCATGTCAGGTGCACTAACTGCACCTCTAGGTGGGGACCCCCTTCTATCTCCAGGGCCTAACCAAAGCCAACATGAAGCAGATGCTTGATTTGCAAAAGCCATGAATAAAAGTGGGTTAAGTATCCCCACGAATAAATGTGAATTCATATCACCTCTATCCTACCTGTGTGACTATGACCAACCATTTCATCTCTCTGGGTGTATGTTTGCTCAGCTATAAATGAGTTTGGGCCAGCTCAGCCATAGATTCCTTCAAGTTCTTACCTTATCTGAGAAAATAAAATCATTTAGAAATGGGAAACTACTGTGGTTTCAGAAGACTTGTTTAAAGTACATTACTCATGAAGGTAATGCATTTAGTAACATTTGCTAAATATCTCCTCCTATGTCTATCCCCAAGCCTCACAATTGGTTAAATGGAGTCTAAGGAACCCAATACTTGATATATGGAAGCTCTCTGTGCATCCTGCAACTAATTTTGTATCACAAGTCAACTAACCAGCTATTTCATCATGCAAAGGTCTAAGACAACTTACATCTACTTGCTAACACTCTTGTGGAAAACCTGTGAACTAGAACAGTGGTGGGCAATTTGTAGAAGCTGGCTAAATCTGGCTTGTTTTAATAAAGACATTTCATTGGAACACAGACATACCCTTTCATTTCTATATTGTCTGTGGCTGGTTTCCTGCTACAATGGCGGAATTTAGTAGTTATTTAAAAAAAAATAGAAAGATCGTGTGGCCTGCAAAGTTGACAATATTCACTACTGACCTTTTATAGGAAAAGTATGTGACCCCAGCCCTAGAAGAAAAATAATTTAAAATATCAGTGGTGAGGATAGTGGATTTTGTTTTAGTTAAACAGACTAGTGAGTTTATGATTTCTCCATTTCCTGGCCTCCTTTGTTGGGTACACAACATGACTACCTCTAATTGGGAGATGAGACCATCTAGTTGGTTAAACCTATGAAATTGCCAGTATTTGATGGATTTGACCTACAAATATAGCAGCTTCATGTGACTCAACCTAATGCTTTGGCTTCCTTCAGTGGGTTCAGTTTCCATTCCTCATCCTTTTGTAGCCTTCCTACTACCTTAGCTTGGATACCTATCAAGCTTGGATACATATTCCAATCACTGCAAGAGCTTTAAAAAAATTAATGTCCTGACCATATCCAACATCAACTCAAACAGAATCTCTGGGGGAGGAGCCCAGCTTTCAATTTTTTTGGAAAGCACAATGCCCAGCTTTTAGTAAGTCCTTCACAAATGTTTGCTGAACAGATAATAGAAGAATTGTGGCAGAGGATAAGGCCAGTGAGTATTTTATGTTAGGGGCTAGGAATATAGTGATGAACAATGATGAACATGACAAATGGTCTTTGTCCTCATGCACCTTACACTCTAGAGAGAAATACATAACTTCAAAAGTGACTATGAAGGCTATGAAAGGGAAGCACGGAATGTAGTAGCATATAGGAATGACCAGGCCCAATGTGTCTCAGTCTTCTGAAAACCCTGGTAGTACCATGATGCCTAGGTCTGCCATCACTAGGTCATCTGAAATCCAAGGACAGAATACTCTCCTAAGTAAACAGATAAAGTAGGAGGAAAGAGAGGGAGAGACGGTTGGCAGATAAAAACAGGAGCAAAACATGAGTCTGACCAGAAGTGAGCTTTAGGCTCCTCCTTTGGTCTTACTACTGCTGACTACAGACATAGGCTTACTAGTCAATTACAAAATTAAATTGTCTCCTTTCTATCTGTGATCCTAATAATTATAGGAAGGAGGACATGAAGGTGTGACTGAAGATTATATAGCTTCTTCTTCACTTCCTCTCATACGCAAACAGCTTCCAGAATGCTAGTGCACTTAGAATGACAAGTCTCTATTTGCAGTTATCTGAGCTACTTAAAATGACTGAGGCCAAAGACACACGACCACAGACACAGAGTCACATGACCTCAGCTGATGGGGCCTTTTTGAAAGAACACAAAGTGAGGTGTGCCAAAAACAAAAATGCTATCAGTGGCAATAATATCCATGTCTAGTGGAGAGCTCCAACGTTATCTGGGATATTGTGGAGGTTCTGATGATCCAGTCACCCCAAGAAGTAGTGTTCCATTCTTAGGGCTCAGTTGCTATTCCTGCCAGCCACTCTGGTTCTACAACCCTTCCTGCCATGAGCACTCCTTCTAAGGTCCCATTCATCTCTCTTTCTATGGTTATTATCTCCACAGTAATTAGAATGACATGAACTATTTTGTCCTGGGTTTAATTTTTGAATTCTTTTCTACAAACTATTACCAGAGACCCTAATTTTTCAGGCCAAGATCCAAGTAATTTTGTTCATAGGAAAATCCATGAAAAATGTGCTAAACCAATAGTTAATTTTGGTGGAGTACAGGCTCCTTACTAACCATATTGTAAAACTCTCTTTGCTAAGACCCTCTTTCCATCTATCTAATGATCATCCTCTGAGTGCTCACTCTCCTGGTAGGTGTTAACACCTTTCAAACATTTGATTTTCTCTAAGCAGGGCGATGTGGTTATAGTAGGGAGAGGAGGTATCACTGAGTTGAGGCTTACTGGGTAAGCCTCAGCCTTCATATTCAAGCAGAAGAGAACTCAAACAGTTCATGTACACTGGAATCTGTGTTGCATCCTAAGTCATAAGCCTCAAATTCATATATGACTTATGGGGGTAGAATGAGGCATAAAGTAGCATGTGCTTGGGGCATAAAATCAATTATAGGGCTATGTGGACCCTGCTGTTTTAAAACAGTACTGGAGTGTTCCAGGGATACAATTCCAGATTTCTGTAGCACATGATGACTGCTCTGTCACCTAACAACTAGCTGGATCATTCTTCTGGAGTTCTTTTGCCTCTTCTCTCCATCACTATGTGTGTCTTTTCATTTTCTGTACCAGTAGATTTCACCCTTTATCCTGTCCTGGCCCCTTTGGCAGAGTCACAGGGCTATCCTCTGTCATTCTACATCCAATAGGTACTTGATTTCCCCCCTTACCCATTTTTGTTTATATCGATATTGAGATGGAAGTCCCAAGAGTTTTAAAAAAAAATGCTCAAAATATGACTCAGAATTAGAGTGTCAGTAAAGAAACATTCTCTAAGCCACCAGGCAGGAGTTGCATTCTTGCCAACCCTTTCTATGAGCAGGTGGGCAATGCCTCCATTTGGACTGCCTAAGTCATTTTGAAACTGATTGCAACTGGCTATTTTATTGACAGCCTTCCTTTGAAGTTGACTTTTCAGATCATCAGTGGTTTTGTCTGCAGACCCTGCTGCCAAGGTAAAGTAGCCAACCTTTGCTCACAAAGCAATATTCTTAACAGACTTTTGTCCTCAGCTACTGATCACCTTGATTAAAGGTAGATACAGATAGCTTGGTGGGTGGATAAGGATGGCAGATGGATCAATGCTAGGACAGAACAAGTATTCTAAAGTGTTAATTGTAGAATATAGGCAGTGAGTGAATGGGTTTTTGCTGACAACTTCAGCTTTTCTGAATGTTTAAAAGACTCACAATAAATATTGAGACAGGTGAATACAAAGCTAGCAGTGAGCTCAGTAGTAAACTCTTGAGAACTGAGCATGCATGTATGACTCCAGAGGAGATTTCTGCTTTTTTAACTAAATGGCAGACAGACATAGTGGTACACTCCTATAATCCCAGCACTCAAGAGGTTGAGGCAGGAGGGTTTCAAATTCAAGGCCAGCGTGGCTACAAAATAATTAACTAATTAATGAAATGGCTTGTTGCTATAAGTTAACAACACTCAATATTTTCTAGATTAAAGGCAACGGTTGTGTAAGAAGTGATCAACATTTTGAAGACCTTAGATACAACATACTACTATCAAATTCCAAGCTGCCCATCATCTACTGAGAGTTGGAGAAAGACTGGGCATTGGTGTCAGGGATTGTAAAGGAGATGCCCTATCTTTTCCATTGGGCTACATCACTTATTCTCTCTGAGTCATGCTTTTCTTATACATAAAATGAGCAGAGAGGGTGATATCTGCATCTTAAAGTTAGAAGGTTTTAATTCTAGTAGTCAGCTTTCTGTTACTATCATGAAATATGTGAGATGATTGACTTATGAGAAGAAAGGTTTATTGTAGCTCAAGCTGTAGAGGTCCCAATCCATGATGGGTGATCCCATTGCTTAGAGCTTGTGGTGAGGCATAAAGGGCTGGGGTGTGGCTCAAGTGGCAGAAGGCTTACAGCAAGCTCAGGGCTCTGAGTTCAAACCTTCATACTTCAAAAAAAAAAACAATTTTTTTTTGTTATTCATGTTTCAGATGATTCTTACCCTCCTCACCTCCCAGTTTGGTTGATGCTGTGTGAATGACATCACAAGAGCATATGGAAAGGTTCAAGGTCCAGAAATCCTCAATCGAATTTCCTGGTTTTGGGAACTGAGGTTCCTGATATTCATCATACATACAATTTGTTTTTCATTTTTGAAAGAAAAAGAAAATAAAATATTGTAGCTTTTAACCATAGTTTTCAATTGAATTACACAAAATCTGTATGTATTATCACAGAAAGGTAAGTTGTACATCATTGAAACAAATAGATTATGTTATACTTGCAAAGTTCCTGTCAGAAATCTTGCCTTGGTTAACTATTTAATGTTGCTACTAAAACCAGAGTGGGACTTGCCTTTTAACCTGCCCTCTAAGAGATGCAACTCTGATAAAGTTACAAAAGCATCTTAAGATTTCCTTTCTTAAAATGACAGCCACTAGTTTTTTGTGAATGTAAATTTCCTTTGGCCTCAGCTGGGTTCCCTCAAGCAACTACATCCAGCTCTGGATTTTGTCGATGGGGAACTGGGCTAGGTGACAGGGTGGCTCAGCAGAGTTCCCAGGGGGCAGGCAGTAAGTATGCAGTCTCTGGACTAGGGCTCAGAGCAGCTCAGCATCACTTCTTTTACTGTCTGTTGGTCAAAGCAAGTCACAGGAACAGCTGAGTGTCAAAGAGAAGGACCAAGAACACTACCCCTTGATAGAAGAGCAGTGGAGTCACACTGCAGAGGAAGCTGTATGAGTGCTGTCATTTTTGCAAACAATCTGTCAAAGCAATCAGCATACAAACCATTTTTACAATAAAAGACAGTAAGAAGGCCAGCACAACTTCCCCTTTAAGGCAGGTGTGTAGTTATGGAAACATTCATTGCTTCAGGATTGCCCATCAAAGGTGAAAAGCCTGAAACAAAGAAACCTGTGAGCAGATGGAAAGCTAGTGTGATGAGAGCTGAATATTTTATGATATTACTTTGGATAGAGAAAAACATAGCAACAGATTATCTGTTGGCTAGGCTCTGAGTCCCTTGATGTCATAAAACTGATGTCTTTGTGTCACGGTCTATTTTTTAAATAATCAGAATTAGATCTAACTCAGAATGCAGAGTTATTCTTGCATTAGACATGAAAATAGCTTTCATATTTTGTCATTGTAGAAGGAGCAACAGGATTTGGACAAAGGCTCTACTCTAGCTGAGTTTGTGAAAGGTCTGGAATCCTTATGCTCCACAGGCCTCTTCCCAGGAGCTGCAGTTCATGGAAACTTCTGGATTCCTCAGATCAAAATGACCTTTCTTTTCTCTGCCCTCACAAACCTCACAAAACATTTCATCTCTCTACTTCTCACATAAAGGTAAAGGGAAGGAGCCTTTTTTTCTCTCTCTCCCTCTCTCCTTGCTTTCTTTCTCCCTTGGGATAGGTAGGTAGAAGTTTACATTTATATAGATACAGTAGTAGTTTTGCTCATGCCCCATGAGCACTCAGCTGGCCTGGAGCCCACACTCTGTGCCCTCAGGGTTCCTTGATGAAAGAGAGGAGATTCAGAGACTTGGAGAAAAGAATGTGAGGTGCTGCTGAGCACTGGGCCAGGACAAATAAAAAAGGTGGGGGCCATGCGTGTGGCTCTGCCACTGTGGTTTTGCTGGTGTTCAGTCACCTAATCCTTCTGACACCGTGTACTGTGTGTCTGGCAGCAACAGACCACTAAGGAACACAGGGAAGGGAGAAGACAGGAGTTCTCAGACTGTTTTGAGAACAGTGGTGTTTTCCTTTTGGACATATGAAAGAACTGACAAAATGTGTAAAATCAGGCATGTGGGTTGTGGAACCTAAGTCATGGTTCTATCAATCTTGCAATACTGTCAACATTTTTTTCCTATGCAAAAAAATACTGTTATTGCTCCACATTGCTCTACATGAGATGCTAGTCCAATGGTACCATTTCTCCCTCTTCTGCCCACATGTTTCATGAATTTTCTGTTCATGTGGACATTTGTACACTTTTGGATATATACTCTGTTTGGCACATACTTTTTAATTTTTTACTTTCTTATTAGTTCTGTTTTCCTAATTGGTAACTGTTTATTTGAAGGAAAAATTCCAAAATGAAAATCCTGCTTATTGTTTTTTTTTTCTCAAAAATTTCCCAACAAGGCAAGCTTTATTGCCAGGAGGAGTAATGAACAATCTGTGTTTAATGCCCATAAAATCACTCACATACATATATTAATATAAGGAGGGCTGAATAATAAAGTATCCAGGAGTGGGACTGTGAACCCCTGAAACTATGTGCAAAGCTATGTGTGACTGTGCTTTCCCCATCCCCATGGAAAGGGTCATTAGCAATTAGGATTTTCTTGGAAGTAAATGACAGGAACTTAATTTAAGTCCCCCAACCACCTCTTCCGAAGAGTAGTAGTGGAGGTGTCCTCAAACACAGCTGCAGAGCCTGCAATTCTATCGGGATGGTTTGTGCTTCTTCCTGTGGGTCAGCTTCATGCTCCCAAACCAGCTGTAGTTGCAGATTCATACCCTGATAAGTCTTCTACCTCCCAGCTCCAGGTAAGCTCTCAGTGGCCCAGCCTGAGCCAATGCTAGTTTGGGTTGGACCCTTGAAGCAGACCCTGTCATGAGGCTGTGTTGGAAGATGTGATTGATAATGAAGTACTCTCAGGAAAAGGAAATGGGGGATGACAGAGGAGAAGGGTAGGGAAGGGGGAGAAATCTAGCAAGGTAAAAATTTCAGGTAAAATTCCAACCTCAACCTGATTCTGGAAGGGAGTTCTCAGTATAAATGGTGCTCTGAGTTTGTCCAGACACATGCAAATTTGCTAAACTTTTAAACTTCTGCATCAGTTAGTCATTAGCAAAAGGACACCCTGAGAAGTGTAAATTCCTGGTGATTTTGACTCTCTGTACTTGCTTGTAGGTACTGTGAGAAGGCAAACATATCTAGTTACCCAGGACAGGCCTCACAAGAGTCAGAAATGTATCTCGTAGATACAGAGCCAGCCAAAAGCAAGGGCCATAGGCATGCAGACATGGGTGCCCCAGGCGATCAGTGCAAAGAACCAAGAGGGTCAGAAACATGTGGCTTTTCCAGGATCAAACACTACTATTGGTGCTTGGGATTCTATGTATCTTCTATTGATTTGGGGACTCTCCTCTTGAATAGTTACTATGGTCAGGGATGTGGGATTACATAAATGATGGCCCTTGTCATTTGTATCACATGGCTAGAGCTAGAGGAAGGACAAGTTTCTCCAAAGGAATGGGATAGACTGATAAAATATAATTATTACTTTAGCGATTCCTCAAAGGTGAAGAGCAATAATGCACTTTCAAATCAGAATAGTGCAGATAACATTTGAGGTTTCAAGAATCCTACTATTGAGATCTAACACCAGAATACAGTATTATAATGGATTCTGCTCTTTATGATGCTTGTTCTTTTAAAGATTTACTCATGGAAGGAGGTATCCAAGATGGCAACTAGAATGCAGAAGCAGACAGCATGAGCTATTTAAATCAAAACTCTTGGGGATGCTGGAGCCACACTTGGCAGACATAAAGCACCAAGAAGAATCAAAACTTCAACACCCTGAACCCCAGCCTGTACAAAGCTTCTCCACACCAAGTTACACTGAGAAAACAGGAGGGCTAATGTGCCGCCAGACACTGGCTCCAAATCTGCTTGGGAGACATCTGTTGGGAGACCAACAGGTGAGCAATAAGCGTCATGTGGTATTCCCACAGCCACTCCTAGGATAAACCAGCATACCCCCCTGGACAGATTGACCCCCCCCACCTCACAAAAAAAACCCAAAAAACCAAAACACTGAACAATATGAACACGCAGCAGAGGGAATGGGTGCTGTAAGTACACCAGAGAAAGCAGGAAAAGGAAAGGAGCTGATCTCCATGCAAACTTTCAGTAAACAAAGGCTGGAAAGGCAGAAGGGCTGACAGTGGGCCAGTGATAAGCCGCTGCCTGAAATAGGGCAGGTAGCGGTCCACAAAGCTCATCTCCTGAGCCAGTGAGCAACATCTAAAGTTAAACAACACTGCAAAATTGAAAAACAATCAGCCAACTATCACATCATGCTGACAGCAGGGGGCCGGCTGATGGATCACTGACCTTGCCCCAGAGAAAGGGGGCAAGGCAAAGAAACAAGCTCCCAGTAAACCAACACAGCAAAAACCGAACTCCAAAGCAGAACAGCTGGTGGGCTACAGAGCTGATTCCAGAACCTGACAAGCCACACTTCACTGAGGGAGGAGCTGACTAAGCAGCTGCTGCTGAAAGACAGAAAAAAAAAAAAAAACCTGGCAAGACTCCCCAACCACCTGGTGAGACTAAGACAGAGCCTCTGCTTAAATACCAACACCAAGACTGGATGCTGAAGGAGTAACACCAGAACTACTAAGACTGAAAATCTATTGTTCCTGAATCTGGATTTTTTTGTGTGTGTTTATTTGTTTGTTTTGGTTTTTGTTTGTTTGTTTATTTGTGCTTGCTTATCTCTCCCTGTTGATTTCTTTGGTGTTTTTTGTTTTGTTTTGTTAGTTTTACTATTGTGAGTTAGCTAATACTAAATTACACACAGACTAGGGAAAGAAATAGTATACATCCACTAACCTAAAACTCAACATACCCACAAAACAAAATTAAACCAAGGGAAAGAAAACAGGTGACTGAAGCCACCAATAACCTATCAAGAACATAGTTACACAGTACCAAGTGGAGCAATGGGAAGACAAAAAAAGGAATGGAAGCCATTCTCCCCTCAAAAATAATTTAATACAGGATTCAGAGGGAAATGAAGAAAGTGGATACCCAGTTACAGACTCCAACAAAACAAAGATAAATGATGCCAAGGAACCCAACGAAGCCCACAAGAACAGCCTCAAAGAAGAAATCCTGCAAGTAATCACTGAGAATTTCATGGAGATGTTACTAGACATGGTTAACCAAAACATACAAGAGGCACTCAAGAAATTCCAAGACACCAAAAATAAAGAGTATGAGAAGACACAAAAACAAATAAATGAACTCATAGAAGCCCTAAATAAACACCAAAGTGAAACAGAGAACACTATAGAGAGATAAATGAATTAAAGTGAAAATTCACAATATTAAAGAGGAAGTGACCCATGATATGGAAAACCTCAGAAAAAAGAATGAAACAGACATACAAAACACAATGGAAGGCCACTCCAGCAGACTAGACAAGCAGAAGACAGAATCTCAGAACTTGAAGATGAAATGGAAATTCAAGGAAAAACTGAAGCACTATTAATCAAAGAACTCAAGACCTGTGAAAGGAATATGCAAAAACTCACTGACTCCATCAAAAGACCAAACCTGAGAATAATGGGCATTGAAGAAGGAGAAGAGGTGAAAACAAAAGGAATTTGTAATATATTCAACAAAATAATAACAGAAAATTCCCAAATCTAGAGAAAGCTATGACATTTCAGGTACAGGAAGCCTCCAGGACACCAAACAGACTTGACCAAAATAGAACTATCCCACGACATACTATCATTTAAACAAAAAGCACAGAGAATGGAGAAAGAATACTGAAAGCTGTAAGAGAGAAAAAACAAATAACATATAAAGGCAAACCCATCAAAATCACAGCAGATTTCTCAATGGAAACCTTAAAAGCAAGAAGAGCATGGAGTGAGGTCTTCCAGGCACTGAATGAAAATAACTTCAACCCTAGGATACTCTGCCCAGCAAAACTATCATTCAAAATAGATGGAGCAATAAAAGTCTTCCACGATAAGCAGAAACTAAAACAATATGTGACCATCAAGCCACCACTACAGAAGATTCTTCAAGGAATTCTGCACACAGAAGATGAAAGCAAAGAAAACCATGAGAGGGCAGGCAACACCAAACCACAGAAGAAGAAAAGACAAGGAATCAGACAGTAACATTAATTCAGCTGCACACCATCAAACCCTTACACAGCAAAAACAACTAAATGACAGGAATCACCACATACCTATCAATACTAATAATGAATGTTAACAGACTTAACTCCCTAATCAAAAGTTCATTTGGAAACATTAGAGACCATGAATAGCCAAGGCAATACTCGGCAAAAAGAGCAATGCTGGAGGTATCACAATACCCAATTTCAAACTGTATTACAAAGCAATAGCAATAAAAACAGCATGGTCTGGCACAAAAACAGACATGAAGACCAGTGGAACAGCATAGAGGACCTGGAGATGAATCCACACAGCTATACCCACCTTATTTTTGACAAAGGCACCAAAAACATACAATGGAGAAAAATAGCCTCTTCAACAAATGTTGCTGGGAAAAGTGATTATCCATTTGCAAAAATCTGAAACTAGATCCATGTTTATCACCCTGTACTAGTATCAACTCAAAATGGATCAAGAACCTTAATATCAGACCCAAAACTCTGAAGTTAGTACAAGAAAGATGAGGAAACACTCTGGAAGTAACAGGTATAGGCAAGGACTTCCTCAATAGAATCCCAGAAGCCCAGCAACTAAGGGAAAGAATGGGACTTTATAAAATTAAAAAGCTTCTGCACAACAAAATAAATGGTCTCTAAACTGAAAAGACCACCCTTAAAGTGGGAGATATTTGCCAGCTATACATCAGACAAAGAACTGATAACCAGAATATACAGGGAACTTAAGAAACTAAACTCTCCCAAAATCAATGAACCAATAAAGAAATGGGCAACTGAACTAAACAGAACTTTCTCAAAAGAAGAAATTCAAGAGGTCATACTTCAAGATGCAATACTGCCAACAGCTTCTTCAGTGCATTTAGCAATATGTGATGAGGCCACTGGCTGTTGTGTGGAATTCCTACAGCAAACCCTGGAAGTCAGAGAAATGGTTGGATTTCATTGATGTGGACAGTTGGTTATAAAAGCTTGTTTCAAGTTTATAAAATGCAGAGTCAGGCCCAAGATGATGCTGCTTATACAAAAAGAAATCCAGTGGAGTTGCAGCAGCACCAAGACTTTGGTTATGCACAAAGGATCATGCAGAGTCTATGTTCTGCTTTATTCTTGCTCCCTGGTTTTAGATTTCTTAATATTCCTTCTGCCTTTCAGGGATAACTCACTATCTTTGGGCCTGATTCTTTTTTTTTTAATTTCTTTTATTGATATGTGCATACAATGTTTGGGTCATTTCTGTCCCCTTCCCCCCGCCCCCTCTCTGGGCCTGATTCTTGATTTTCCCTCTGACGTGGATCTGAATCGTCTCCTTGGCTGTAATGGATGTTGGCCTCTCACTTCACATGTGCTTCAGGCTATTCTGAGCAAAAACTCATGTAGCTCAGCATGACTCAGGTTGTCCATTGCTAAAATATCCTAATCACCATTTGCTACCATTTTAAACTCCCATGTCAACTAGTCATCAGCTAAATGGCACCCCCTAGAAGTGAAAATTCCTGATGCTTTTGACTCTCTGCACTTGCTTGCAGATACTGTGTGAGGACAAACATCTCCATCAGCCCAGGACAGGCTAGTAGCTCAAGAAAGAATTTCTCAGGTTTAAAGCAATGCCATCAAAATTTAAAAGCATCATGAAGAGACAAATATCTCAAAGATTATTATAGAAAAGAAAAAGACTGAAAAGGAGAGCTAACACTGCCTTATATCAGATCACATCCCAAAGCAACAAGAAATACATTTGTAGCACTGAATTTGGAGAATGTCATAGTTTTAATAATTCAATGTATCTTAAAGGAGATCTAATAAAATGACCATGAAGGAAAGGGACAGCACTTAGTGGTGAGTGATTGGAGTCGAAAATCGATTTATATTCATACCCCATGCTATAATATAGTAAAAAATGTAATATGGTATTAGTTGGTAGAAAGAGTTGAATATCAAATATCTAAATGCTAGCTATTTATTAACTTTATAAGACTAAATCACAAAACTAGAAGTCAATAAATTTAGCTAAAACAACCCTCAATATCTTTTCATCTTCAAAAAAACCATCTTTTGCCAAAGTACAATGGTGTACAAAATACTGCAAAATCTGTACATAACAAATTCTTTATTATTTAAAGAATTCATTCAACTTAATAAGAAAACATAAAAATGTCTGTAGGAAAAATGTTCAAATAAGAGGAAACATAATTAGTAAGCAAAAAGACTTAAAATTATGAATAGTGCTAAAAATAAAATATATACACAAAAACCATAATGAGATTTTTGGTAATTCCAACTGTTAGAAGAAGCTTGTGGAATTTAGTACTTTCATCTACTGTTTCTAGCACTGTGAATTTCTGCAAATATTTGGAAAACAATTTAGCAATGTACATAAAGAACAGCAAAAACTTCATTTGCTTTGACACGGTTATATGGCTTCTGGAGACTTGGTATAAAAAAAGCCCAAATAAAAAAGAAGCAGTAGGATTTATGACAGGAAGAAAGAAAGCAGGGTTGGAAGTTAAGTTTTGGTAGAGGACTGTTCATACTTTCATGCAAACTGTGAAAAAGCATCTGATAAAATCTGAATAGGGATTGAGGATTGAGTCATTCATTGATGCTTTGTTGTATTAATCATCACCATCAAATAATAAAAAGCTGTTAGTCACTCAGTTGGACGTGCTGCTGCACTGGCCTCTATCTGAAAGTCATGCACTCCGCCCTACCTATGAAAGGGTTTTTTCCTAAGAAAATAGGAAAACATGGCCTTTGGAAGGGTTTTCACCTCATCCCATCAACTGCACACTTGTCTGACTGCTAGTATTGAGTTTGGTCAGAAGGAAGGGAGCAAAGGGATGGACCCCTGCTGTAGGGTTCCGCTATTGGCATCAGGGAACTTGCTTTCCTGTTTTGATCATTAATAAAAACATGGTGGAATTTTCCTATTGTTCAGCTGTCATTTCTAAGCTCTGTATTGCTGTCAGCCTGGCAGCCCAAACCTCCCTCTAACAACCTCAGAAACCACTGCTCAGGCTTGGGATCAATGGGCAGCAGTGTTCCTGAGCTGACAGCCTGCAGGGAAGACATCAGAGCTACAGCCCTTGCCTCAACTCTGAAAGCTACAAATGCCTGTTTCCTTTCAGGGCGTAAGCCCAAGACTCCAACAGAAAAAAAAAGATTTCTCTTTCCTGCCTCCTCTTTCTCCAAGTTGCAAAACTGTCTTTTTGACCGGTTGTTAAAATCTTTGAAGTTGAGATGTGGGTTTTGTTTTTATTTCTTTTCTTTGTAAGTGTCCACTTCAGTGATTTTAGATCATCTCAAAAGGCAAGATACAATTTAATTTCTGAGGATAGTATGCAGTGGCATATCTCCCACCCTGGTCTCCCGGATGTTATGGGTCCTGCTGTGAAGATCTTGGAAGGAGCCTGAGGGCAAGCCAGGCCTATTAGTTAGTAAGGACTTACTGCAATAGGAATTTTATAAGGAACTAACTATGCACCTTAAAAGTACTTCTAGTTCAGTTCTGGGCACCAAGACTGACATAGCTCTTTTGTTCTGTGTTGTATAGCTAATACAATTTTGTTCTTAGCAAAGAAGTTACTCCCTGCCTCATGCAGTAGTATACACCTACGGCCTCCATGACTTGGAAGGCTGAGGCAGAAGGATCACTTGAGTCCCAAAGTTTGAGGATGGCCTGGGCAACATAGTGATACCCTGTCTCAAGAAAATAAAAACAAAAAAGGAAATTACTTGCTTATAGAGCTGATATGAACAATAAACTAGACTGGGGCAAACAAATCGTGACTGTGTAAATACTGTGCTGAAGCCAAGAATCACTTAAAAATCCACACACAATGATGGGGTTCTAGATGATTACCCTAAAAATGGCACTTGAGATCTCTGTGACCTTCCCCCCAACACTTCTCCCTTAAAGCAGGTTGTAAAACTTCCATTCTAGAGGGCCCTCCTTTCATACAGAGGGAAAGAAAACCCTTATCCTTAAAGAAGGATCTGAACTCACAGGCCTTGGTCAGCCCCCATCCCCCAACTTGTTACTATTATGCCAAATCCCTTTTGTCCAATCGTACTTCCTCACAGCTATAGACTTCATCAAGCTTGGCATAAAAATACACAAGTTCTAGGCCAGCCATGGTGGTGCACACCTATACTCCCAGCAACTTGGGAGGTGCAGGTAGGAGGACTGGAGTTCCAGGCCAGCCTCGGCAAAAATGTGAGATCCTATCCAAAACATACCTGCAGCCAGCAAGAGCTGGGAGAGTGGCTCAAGTGGTAGAGTACCTGCTTAGCAAGTGTGAGTTCAATCCCAGTATTGCCACAAAGGAGGAGGAGGAGGAGGAGGAGAGTACACAAGTTCCTCTGATTCTTGGGATTATCCTTTCTGAAGATTCTTGTGTCACACAGAACTTCTATTAAATACATTCACATGCCTTTTTCTTGTGTATCCATCTTTTGTTATAGGACCACATATTTGAAGTTAAGATGGGAGGAAAAAATATTGCTTTTTTTTTCTCCCCTAAAGTTTCTGGTGCCTGAGTGAATGAAGTCACTGAGACACCCCACTTGCCCTGGAGTCTGCAGATGAGATCCCATAACAACTGACACAAAGCCCAAAGAAAATAGCAATTATGGTCAAGGTCAGCTCCCCAGTCAATGTCTCTAGTGCCCTGTCTGGAGAGGAAGGTCACATTTCTTCTTGTTCCTTCCTTTCTGTCTTAGCCCATTTTCTGCTGCTAATAACACAATGCCACAGATTGGCAAGTTATAAAAAAAAGAGCTTTATTTTACTTTCTGGTTCTGGTCCAAGGTTGAGGGGCTGCATCTGGTGATGGTTTTCTTAGTGATGTTGTCCGCTAAGCCTGGAACATCACAATGGTGAGAGATCCAGCTGAATCAGCTCTTATAGGAGATCCACAGTCAAAATAACCCATCAACCCTTTAATAAATTAATTGCTAAGTGGATTGATTCATTCACAAGGGCAGAGTCTTAATTACCTCCTAAAGTTCCCTCCTGGTCCTATCTCTTAATATCTCATAATGGAGATTAAATTTCAACAAGAGTTTCAGAAGGAACAAACCATTTCAAACCATAGCACTTTTCAAATTCAGATTAGCAGGAAAAAACATTTGTTTGAATTGTGATATAAAATAAATGCTTTTCTCTTGTTCATCTGCTGTGATCCTTCTGGCATGGACATAGTGGTGGATGAGGAAAGACACTACTTTTTCTTCTCTACAACATAATTAGTCTAAAAGATGAAAAACTATGTTTTATATGTAGAACATCAGATGTACTTCCTTGCCCTGCCTCACTGAGGGCAAGTACTTTTTATAAAAGTACTTTTTTCATTATTTAAAATTTCCTCCTTACCCCATAATGTAAACATTTCACAACCTACTATGTTGTTAAAGACCCTCCAGTGCCAAAAATAGACACACGAGAGACAAAGAAAATCTTGACAAGGCAATTTCTTTTGATCAAAAGGGTGCAAACACATATTCACTCCAGCTGAGCAGACACGGGAGCACAAAATGGTGACAGTGGCTTCTCCTTATATCCCTGACGCAGTTGTACCTGCCCCTTACCTCGGATCGGTCCAGGTCAAAGGTTTACAATCTCTCCCAATTGGATAAAAGGCTTGGGGGATGGGCTAAGGAACATGGTTTGGTGGGCAATGGAGCTGTACAAGAATCCGGAAAAAGAAATAGGAACCTTTTAAACAATACCCGCTATCCAAGATGGTGACATAAGGAATTTTAAGCAATCTAAGATGGTGACAAATACTTTGATAGAAAAGATCGCTTTTCTTACAGTATTCCCCCAAAATGAGAAACATTTCCAAAAAAAACCTAAAAATAAATAAAAGTGGTTTTAAGAAATCTTGTGGTCCACATAAATACAATTGTGATTTTAGACCAAAGAAGTCCAGTTTCCCAGGAGTGACTGAGAGAATGTGCACTTGACATCCTGGTGGGCCTTTTTAGGTGAGGACTGGTAAGTATCCATCTTCAGCTGATCCCTCTGCATGGAGTTGTTCAGACCAGCTCTCCACAAGGGAGGATCAGAGAAAAGAATAGGAAGAGCTGGCAAACCCACGATCTGCACCACTTTGGGACTTGCTTCATGAGTAACCCATATTCTTTCTTCCGTATATGTCTTCTTCTGTGTACACGGCCTCAGTTTCCTCTCCTGTACAATGGAGAACATAACTTCCCGCTCATGTGACTGTTCTGAGGAATAAAAGTGTTCTAATGAGAAAAGCACTAAACAAGTGAGAGCTAAAAATACACTCATGCATTCTTTAACTATCCAGAATACATCCTGAGAAATATGTCATTAGGCGATTTTTGTCATTGATGACATCATACAGTGCAGAGACTGAGAAGATATGGGTCAGTCACTCTAGGTGGCCTTTCGATGCAAGAGACATGGTAAAGACCAGACGTATGAGGCTGCTGCTGGCATAACATGTACACCTTGTGTTTAAAGATTGTGCATTCTAAAAAATGATAGAATTATAATATAGTAAATATAGCAGTAGCAAAGGCTTTTGTTATCAAGTGTTGCGCACTGTGCATAGGTGTATTGCTGTATTTTATATACCAGGCAGTTCAGTAGGTTAGTTTGCACCAGCCTCACCAGAAACACCTGAGTAATGCATTGGCTTATGGGTAAGATGGCTACAATGTTACTAGGCCGTAGGAATTTTGTCACCTGCATTATAATCTTATGGAACCACCCCAATATGTATGGCCTATCATTGACCAAAATGTCATTATGTTTGCAATGCATGACTATAATAAAATATTTTAAATATGACAACACAGATGTCATTAAATTGTTTAGTTAGAAAATCTGCTCTACATTTCCTACATGTGATAAGAAAACTTCAACAAATATTGAATATAGTTGCAGTAGGTTATGATATAAATTTACTCTGATTTTAAATTTAGCATTCCTTAGATTACTATAGATTATGCAAAACTATATTTTATTACCAGAGCCCAGATCCCTTTTTCTTTTGAAAAATGGAACATCAAGATCCAGAAAAAGCTTAAAAGTACACAGAACCCTTTTCATTTACTCCAACATACCTTCCCGTTTCCTCTGATTTCATCCCACAAGAGTCACACAGCTTTTGTGCAAATAAAGGGACAACTTAGTCTCCTCCCTTTGAGCCTCCATTGTGCCTTTTTTTCTGGTTTGAAATGTGAAGGTTCTTTTACAGTTAGTTCTGTACCTTTTCTTCTTTTTCCTTCTGCTACCTAAGGCTTAGTCTCATGCCTCCACTGGAAAACTTTACAGAGCCTCCAGGATGTAAAATATCTCATCTTGATATTAAGGCTGAGTTAAATTTAAAGTAAAATGAATTTCATAATCGTTGGCTCTGTGTTTAACCTCCTTTGCATATTTTATTTTCTTCGGAATATATTACTTGGCTCACTGTCTTTTTATTGTACCGTTCATTTGAAATTCTCTAGTCATTTTAGGCAATACCTAGCAAAGAGTGCAATTTACAGAATGTGGAGAAATGAAGTACTATCCATGAATAATATACACGATAATTAAAACTTTTTTTTATTTCACTGAGTTCTAGGAAGTAAACAAAGGTTAGTTAAAGTATGAGTTCCCTTACATTTATTTATTCAGGGTCCCTGTACACAGAGTTCTATTTTAGTGATTATGGGAAATAACCAAAAATATGGAAGAAATGACCTCAGCACACAGAATGACTCATGCAAATTAAAGAGGGTGGGGACTTTCAAGAGCTTTGTCCAGGTTCCCTATTTCTAGTTAGGTCTAGAGTTATCAATAAATAAGGAATATAGTTCAGTGTTCTGACATCTGTGGGTGAGGGGATCTACTACTCAGTAGGTACACAATAGCAGAACTACATAGTGTTCTGGAGTGGATGAAGAAGAGCAATCCTGTGTGTGTGTGTGTGTGTGTGTGTGTGTGTGTGTCTGTCCATGCATCTACATAACTTCCAGGGTTTTCAGTGAGGAGCCTCATCCCGCTTCTCTTGCCTCTGGCCTTCAAATTATGTGTGTAAAGGCCTGGCATAGTGGTGCATGCCCACAAGACCAGTCTGGGCTACATAGCAAGACATTGTCTCAGAAAAACAAACACAAAAAGAATTAAGTGTGTAGGCTGTCTTGAATCAGCAGTAGACACAGCTTTAGGGAAGGAAAAAAGTATGTTTTCCAATGCTTGACATGTAGTGAAGACATGTCCACTTCAGAAAAGGACGTGGTCTTCTGTGGACATCCTGAGTGGCCCAGTAGGCCTTTCCAGGGGCAGGGCCAGCAGCTGGTTCTCTCTGGAGATCAGACTTGAGAATGTGAGGAGTGCACTCCCAGCAACCAAGTGAGGCCTCCATAATGCAATGTGACAGTGTGCCCAGGGTTGGCAGGCCTGGAGAAAGGGCCAGAAAGACTATAGTTAGGGAAGGATTTGCATAATTACATTCACCTGAGGGACTCCATTTACCCAACAATGAGGCTTATTGTAGTAAAGCCAGCAGCTGGCCATGCTGTTGAAACAATGTGAACCTTGGCCTTGCTCTTTGAAAACAAATGCTTGGACTCTGAATTTAAAAAAATGACAATTAGCATTTCGGATGGTATAGAGTTACGAATAATCCAAATGTTAGAATGACGTGTAAGACTCCATATTGTGAGGCATGTATTTACATGTAGTGCCTCTATTACTTCACACTATAGCAGGATTACATACTATTAAAACTTCTACATTTGTACATGTGCTGTGTACCCTGTAGAGAGTTTAACATAATATCACATGTGTACTTGAAAAACAAGTTTTCTCTTGATGCTTGATAAAGAATGATATATCTTTCTCCGTGTAAGACTCTCACTGTTTAAAGTTCCAGAACAGTGGCTTTTGCTCTTGCTGCAGAAGATGACAATGGATTTGAAAGATGCTGATCAGAAGGTAGAGAGGAGACTCCTTATGGAAGAGGCTGCAGTGCTCACACAGCCACACAGGCTGTGGCTGGGGGAATGTTTACCTAAGACTCCAAATAGACAGAGTGGAGATATGAAGACCTAGCACAAATATTGTGCCCGGCTCATTTCCTGGTATTGCCCACAATTACATTGAAAAGGGAGGTGCAGAGAGTGGAGTCTCTGTAGGTTCAAAGACAATTCTTTTTATTGTGCCCAGAAAAATTTGCATTTTGTCCCTGAAAATTAGAATTTGGGATGCATTTCTAAGTAGAGAAAAGCCTTAAAGGGTTTGCCTATTCTCAGCTTCATTCGAGTACACGTTTGAAATACTACTTTTGTAAGCATAGCACCATTGAAATTTCTTTTCATATTTTGTTGAGAATTTGAAAAATGTTACAGCTTTTCAGTTGGAGAAGGAAACTCGACTCCTTTGAAGGTTAGGGGAGAGGGGAAGAGGATCTGCTTTTGTCATTTCCTGATTTTCTGATAAGAAGGGAAGCTATAAGCAAGCAGGATTCCAGAGCCGGAAGTCAAATACTAGATCTGTGTCCCTGACTCTGCCCCTGGCTTCCAGAAATGGCATCCTGATTAAGGACAAACTCAGTTGGTTCCTGGGAATGACTAGTGAAAGACACCTTGCTGCCATGGAGAATGTTCAGGCAGAGAGAGCAGAGGTAACACATTAGTCCCCAACAGGACGATGCAGGGACTGCCACACCTGGCACACACAGGAAGCCTCAGAAGGGCTTGTATCTCAGGTCCCATCAGTTCTCATGACCCACTACTCCAATCTCTGCTCCATCAGCTCCCCACCCCACACCCTGCCACTGAAGGGAGTTTCACAATTGAAAAATCTTTCCTTGAAATTCTCCTCAGCCCCATGGTTCTCAGGGCAGTGGTCCTCAAGCCTGGTGTCACATTAGAGCCATCTAATCCCAAGACCATCCCAAACCTTCAGAAACAGGATTCTCAGGGACAGATAGGACACAGAAAGGAAAGCTGTATCTTATATATATAGTGGTCTCCCTTACCCGTTGGGGCTAAAGGGGAGAATGTCTCCTCAGATTTTCCTTGACCTTCTTTTCCCATTTCCCCCCACTCAGAATTTCTGCTCTGAACTCTTTCTTTGATCTGTATGGCAGTCTCAACATCCCATGTCTGTATCACGCTGTTCTCTCCTTTCCTTGGGCATTGTCACCACCAGGTTGGCAGATTAGTGGATAATACAGCTTAACTGGCGTTTTGGGATGACAGAAGTGCAGGATAGGAAGCACCATGATACTCATTGCCAGTCAACACAGCTCCTAAAAGACTTGGCCCTTGCCACTATGAGGCAAGGTAAGTGGATGGTTACTGTTATTCTTCTACATGACTTTATCTGTCCCCTGCCCCAGAGGCCTTTCTTACCATCTACTATCCCCAACCCTACCCCAGTTTCAAATTGTTCCCTGTTCTTCAACCTCCCCTCCAAATCATCCCCTCTTGGGGCACTTCTTTCAGGAACAATCCTGAAGACACCCAACTGGAGGCACATGTCTCAGCCTCTACAGGGCATCCTGCATTTTCAGATAGCTTTGTCCTTTTTTGCACAAACCTCACCGTCTAGCCAAGCCCCTCTGCAACTTGTATTTCAAAAATATTGTTAAGAGTGTGTGTATTCCCAAAAGAAAGAACTGTGTCCTCCAAGGATAAATTCTGTAATTTTCCCCACATGGTCAGATTGTTAAAATTGGGAATATCACCCTTCCTGGGACCCTTGTGATGCAGCCGGTTGATCCCCTGGCCATGTCTGGGGAACTGTGGTCTCCTTCCTGGGAAGGTCCTTATGGGGACCCCACCTGTTGGTGCATGGACTCCTACTTCCCCAGAAGAGTCCTCTCTGCCTTTCACTTACTGAGTCTTTCAGTGACACCACTCAAAGTAGCCTTTCTTTGTCACACCCCCATACTTTGTGCCTATCCACATGAAAGCATGCCATAGTGAGACTTGTTACTTTCAGACTCCCCAGCCTGTCCGAGAGCACCTTGAAGGCAAGTCTCATTCACTGTGCTGTCGCTGGCCTCCAATGTTCTTAGAGAAGAGTGGAGCGTTTCTTAATGTTTACTAAACGAAATAAGATGTGGGATGATCACTATTTCTTGGATGAGGGCATTAGGAGGTCATAGGTGATGCTGGTCAGGCTGGAAGAAATGTTCACTGGGGACAGGCTGCCCTCGGAGTTGCTGCCCACGGCTGTACATGATGGGCCCTGCACATGAATGCTCGAGGACAGGGTGGGATACAATCCACCTCACCATTCCCTCCCGGCTCACCTCACAAGTCCTCCATCCAAAGGAAGGCTGCCACTTAAGCCCATCTACCAGAGGGTCGTGGTTTCACAGCTCCTCTGGAGGAGGAGGCCCTCTCGAGTTCACTCTGAGGCACTACCCTAGCTGCAGGGCACCCACCTCAGGAGAGAGGGGCCATGGTTGGAGCCCTTCTGAGTCATTTCGTGTCTTTTTCTCTGTGAAGGGGAAACCTATCATGCAGTTATGTGAGGGGGTGAGGAGGGGCATCCTCACCACGGATTTGGAAAATGGCAAAGAGCCAGAGATGTTGGGTACATACTTCAAACTCCACATGTGCAAAATGGAAGTCCTTGCTTCTCTTGGGTAGCCCTGCCTTCCTCCTGCATTTCCTTCAGTGGGCACACCTGGCTGCCAAGCTGGACAGTGCCTCCCCCACCAGCTTGCAGTCTGCCCTAGTCTTGTTTGGCTCCCCTCAGAAGGCTAATTCTGATGTCTTCCCTCCTTTCTTCCACCCCTGCCCTGTCTCAGCCTATCATCTTTGTTGACTAGACAACACCAATTGCCTGTTGTTCAGATGCCATCTGGATCTTTCTGGAAACAGAATCTGATTCCTCTGGTTAAACACTTATGTGCCTCCTTTACTCTCAGTCTACAGATGAGCCTGGCCTCTCCAGCATGGTGTACAAGTTTAGGCACTGCTTGCCCACCTGCCATTCTGCCCTTTCCAGCAGTGCCCACAAGCACCATGCTTTAGGCAGGAAGGAGGGTGCCAGACTCCCTCAAACTTCCTTGGTTTTGCACATGCTGTCTCCTATACCTGCACCTTTCCCCCCCTTGTCTATTGGATGCATCATTAGGTGACTGTGAATCCCCCCCATCCAGTATTTGTCTGTTTTCTGCACAATGTGCATACCTCATTGTAGCACTCAGTGTCTACATGTAATCACCATTTGTTTTAACTCCCCTGTGGGACCTTGCCATCAAAGGTGTCACTTGTTTTTTTCTCCCCACTCTCTATCCAAGAATCTAGCACTTATATTTTGTGCAAAGTAAACCTTTGTTGACATTCTATCAACATTGGGTTATGGAATGGTACTCGCTAAGCGACAGACTGATTGTAATGTCAGAGTGACATATATGCGGCACCCCACCCCACTTTTTGCAAAAGAGAGAAACATAGCTCTACATTTGTCACAGCTTATCTGAACATAGAGAAATGTGCAAGAGACACCCTGATTCACTCAGTAAATGCACCTGGGACGGGGGAGGGATGGTTCTCTAACGCTCTCCTTTGAATTGTCACAAAGATCTTACATTGCTTGGGTAAAATTGATTAGGAGAAATAAAGGGTGGTTCAACGAGTAAACGGGCCTCAGGAAAGATGTTACTGTTGTGCACATCTAAGAAGAAAACTGAATCCTAGAATGTATAAACTAGGGTATTAGCACTCACCTTGTAAAGGACTTAAAAGAAGCATCCCCATGTCTTCTATAAAAGGTGATTCTGTTGAAGTTCTTATGGGCTGTTAATAGATCAGTGAGCAGTGTTTCAGAGAGGGGTGGGTGAGAAAATTTGAGGAGTGGTGACAACTGAAGATCAGACAGAAATGAAAATAAACTTCACTTTTATTACAGTATGTGTGAACAAATTCAAAGTTCACACAGCTTTCCTTTTTTGGTGGTACTAGAGTTTGAACTCAGGGCTTTCTGCTTGCTGGGCAAGTGCTCTATCACTTGAGCCACACCCCCAGACCCTCCTCTTTTTTTTTTTTGCTTTAGTTGTTTTTCAGTTTAGTTATTTCTCACACTTTTTGCCTGGGCTACATCCTTCTACCTATGCCTCCCATGTAGCTGGGGTTACAGACACTCATGACCATACCCTGTCTATTTGTTGGGATGGGGGTCTCACTAACTTTAGTTTTGTCTGAGCTGGTCTCAAACCATGATCCTTCTGATCTCTGACTTCTGAGTAGCTAGAATTATAGTTGTGAGCTACAGGACCTGGCCTTCATACAGGCACTACGTGGTGTCAGGGACAAGGAGCAGGTGTCTGGCTTCCTAGGTGAGGTAGATGGGAAAGGCCATTGGCGCAAAAGCACTTTACCAAACTGGCAGATATCATAAGCAAATTTCCCCCACAAAGCAAATCCTTTTCAGGTTTCTGCAATTAGTCAGAGAGGAGCAGTAGGCGGTGGTGGTCAGAGAAATTTTTTTTTAAATAAAAAATTAAAAATGAGGGAGAGCAGAACTTGGCAGTCACTACACAACTTGAAGAAACACTAAGAAAGTTGTGTCAAGTTGCCACAAACATGACCTTCCCTACCGTATGCTTTAGTCATTCAAGCAGGAGATAATCACAACTTCTGACTCATCTTCAGTATTTCATAAAAGAGGAAAAGAAATCAATCAGACTTGCATTATTGACTTACTCACGTTCTTGTTGCTAAGGGATCATTTCAAAAACAATTTTCTACCGAAAGAAAGAAAATTGATCTATAAGAAAATCAATCCCGTCTTCAATTTAGTGGTACTGGGGTTGGAACTCAGGGCCTTGAGCTTGCTAGGCAAGCTATCGTTTGAGCCCCCCGCCCCAATCATCCTCGATTTTTATCTGATAGCATCAAGTTAAAACCAGTGCAGGTCTGAGGATGGCAGCTAGTGTGGCAAGACCATTGGCTCCTGCTGATGACACACAGGGTTCCCCTAACTTTTTCTGTGAAAGGCCAGCTAGTAAATATTCCAGGTTTTCTGGCCCTTTAGACAAAATCTAGAATACTAGGTAGATATATAACAAGAGCAAAATCATTTGTTCCATAACCTTCTAGCTTTAGCTTTTATTTTAACTTCTAAACATTATTCATGGACAGTGCAACTTAAATCCATACCATGTTCATGTATCAAGAAGTGTTATCCTTTTAAAATGTTTTCTTCAACCACTTGAAAATGTGAGGAGAAAGTATTCTTAGCTCAGGAGACATAATATCTGTTGAAATTTGGTGCCCTCTGCAGCAGCGTTGAGAGACGATGCGACCTTTAAGAGGTGATTAGGTCACGGGACCCTGCCGTCATACATGGATCAATGGCACCCTGAGTTAATTCCCTAGGTAGTGCATTCCTACCTAAACACTGGATTACTTATCACAAGAGCTGGTTGTTGTAATGTGAGACATGCCTGATGTTCTTCTTTTCCCCATGTACCCTGTTGCCCTCCTTCCTCTTTTCCACCATGTTATCATATAGCATGAGGCCCGCACCAGAAGTAAGGAGATGTAGGTACCCAGCCTCCAGAGCCTCAAAATAAACTTCTTTCTTTTGTAAGTTACCCAGTCTCAGGTATTCTGTTATAATAAGAGAAAACAAATTTAAAAACCTTCCGTGTCGGACATGATAGGGTGTGAGTCAGAATCCTCAGCATAGCACTGCTGTGAGTGACAATCAAGAGACAGAGGAATGTCTGCTCTGGGCTATGTGGTAGCCACCCCCACAGTGACAGCTCAAAGACAGCAAACTCAGGTAGCGGCTGAGTTCTCCCTGTCCTTTTAGATCTGGGTGCCATTGGTTCTGTCCAGTTGTCCCAGCCTCAGGAGAGTCTCACTCCCAGATTTCTGCACCTCCTGAGGAGCTGGCAAGCTCCTGACTTGGAGCAATTGCTCCTGCTTCATTAGGTGGCTTTATGAATTTACTTGCCCTCGTTTTCAGTGTTGCTTAAGCAGCACAGAGAGTTGACATTTAGACACTTTTAACAGAAACACAGAATTGCAATTGAAGTTAGGGGGTAATGGCAATTTTACTCATCTATTCACATGGTCATCATAGCTAATATTTCCAGACAACCAGCTTGTTTAACCAGATGCCCTGATTGTGTTATCTCATTTAACTCTGCAACAGTCATTGGAAATAGACTTTTTCCTTTAACAAGTATTATCTTATTTTACAAAGAAAATATAAATAAATTGAATCTTACAGAGACAGCACCTTGCCAATCACAGAGCTGGTGGTGGAGCTGAACTTTGAACACCCCCAATGGCCCTGAGCCCATTCTTCTAGACACTATATGTTTTTTTCTCTACAGCACTTTCATTGAACACTGGAAATTTTTGTTCTTTTTGTTTGCCTTTATTTGTTTGGTTTTTGGCAGCATTGGGGTTTGAACTCAGGGCCTCATGCACTTGCTGGGCAGGCACTCTTACCACTTGAGCCACTCCTGCAGCCTTTTTATGACTTTTTTAAAATTTTATTTTTGAGATAGGGTCTCAAGAACTATTTGCCTGGGGTGACCCTCCTGATCTCTGCCTCCTGAGTAGCTGGGACTACAGATGTGAGTCACTGGTGCCTGGCATTTTGTTTATTTTTGAGGGGGTGTCTCACTGGGTAGCCCAGGCTGGCATCAAACTCATGATCCTCCCACCTAAGCCTCTTGAGTAGCTGAGATTACAGGCATGTGCCACCATGCCTGTAATAATAGCAATACTTTTTTTGTTTTTAAAAGTCCTTTCCTCACCTCTTTGAGAATTCTCATTGGCCAGACCACCTGTCCTGGTTTCTGTGGCTTTTAGCATTTTCCTGGCTCCTCTCCTTCTCATGTCTTTCTCATATTTACTCTGAACTCTTAGTGCTAAATTCAGCTCTTGCTGCTCATATCCCCAAATGTAGCAGAAGTCTTCTTTAGAAGCTAATGTCATTTTATAGGAAGAAACTTTGATTGCTCAATTGGGGGTGGGAAGTTGGGACAGGTCTGTGAGGTGGAAGAAATGAAATCTTAGAAAACTGAAAAATTTTCTTCTGAGAGAGAAGGAGACAGCAAATAGAAAAGAAAAGCTAAACCCATGGAGCTGCAAGTAGCATTTCAGAGAGCATACAGGACTTTTCTAAGAATTGGTTTTGCATGCAGTTGTTCAGGGTAGTCTTTACACACAAAAAGACCCTGGGAGGATATGCAAAATGTGTGATATCAAGAAACAATGTATTCGATGGAGACAGAGGATGGAAATTGAATGTTAGCTCCCTGAGAATTTAAAGAAATTCTATAGACTTTCCATGTTGGCTTTTCAACATTGGACTTTCCACACGATGTGCTCACAGTTACATCTTTGAGCACTGCCTGAATCAACACCATAAAGTGGGGGCCTCAAGGAGGACAATTCCTTCTGGATGGGGAGTGGAGAATATAGAGAAATAAATGAGTAAAGATGGTAAGCTGATGGTTGTCTGGCAACAAGAGAGGGAGGAAGAAATTGAAAAGGATGGGAAAGATATGAGAGAGATGGTGGCATTGGGCAGGTTCAGTTTTAGGAAACAAAGACCTCTATAGGTATGTCAGCCAGAAAGGGACATAATATAGGGAATTGGGTTCTTTCAAACTTTCATATGCAGGACTCTAGGCTGGTTTCTAGAAATGAAGATCAGTGCAGAACAGCTCACCTGCTAATTGTACACCTGCCTCAGTAAAAGATGGGAATCAGGGGATCACTTTCAACACTGCCAGTTTTCAAAAATACCCATCTTAGCTGGGACAGGAGCTGTGTCAACATGGCTCTAGAGCTGTGTTGTGCCTGCTTCATCTGTGACCATGAAACAAGCATGGCCAGGCCCTTGCCTGTAGCCTGTACTGTAGCTGTGACCAGATGCTGGGCCACTAACAGTAGTGATCTTGATCACTGAGCTTTTTGATTTTGTGACTGAGGTACCTTACTTGCCTCATCCTAGTGCTCACCCTGCTAAAAATTTTTGCTGCTAGAAATGAGGGTTTTAGCTGGATATGGTGGTGAATACCTGTAATCCCAGAACTCAGGAGATCTGCCTACATACTGAGATCCTGTCTCAAAAAGTCACAAAAGAAGAAGGAGAAGAAGAAGCAATGCTGCTTTTAACTCTTCAACCTCTGCAGTACTCAAGTCACAGTGGAGGAGGCTGGGACTAAGGCAAGAGATATCTATGACAGCCATCCATATCAACCTGGCTAGATGTCTTTGATAAACTACTAGGCCAGATATTGCTGCGATGCATATTTTACATAAGACTAACACTCCAGTCTTTGAATAAAGCAGATTACTCTCCTTGTGTGGGTACCCTTATCCAATCAGTTGAAGTTGTCAAGAAAAAAAGACTGAGGTCCCTCAAAAGGAAGGAATTCTGCCTTCAGACTGTGGTCAGTCTCAAGACTGCATCAACTCTTAGAATTTCTGGCCTGTCTTTCAAATTGCCAGCCCCACAATTGTGGGAGACAAGTCCTTAAAACAGATCTATCACTTCTACCCCAATCTCAGTCTTCATCTCCATATTCCTCTCTTCCCCATTCTCCCCACTGTCATCTCCATCTCTGTCTCTTTCTCCCTCCTAGTTGGTTCTAATTCCCTGGAGAACCCTGACTGATGCACTTGGAGAAGGTGAGAGAGGTGAAGGCAGTTCACTAGAGCTACCACTGATGAGGTAGAAGAAATGATACTGGGTCACAGTTGCAGCAAGAGAGAGGGAGAGAAAGAAGGGGGAGGCAAAGTGGACTGACTACAGGTTCCCAGTGTGGGTGACTTATTACGGCCCTGACCATGATAAAGAAAACAGATCCAGTACCAGATATGTCCATGAGAAAATAGACCACATGCTTGTCATTCTTGGTGGGGGCGGGGAGTGTACAGTTACCATCTGTCCAAAATGTGTTCAGTACATGAGATCCACCCTGTGTATGTCAGAGGTGGCCTGGGACAGGCCATTTGGTTATAGAATTCTAAGTCGTCCATCAAATAAATGTGTATTAAGATCATACCTTGTCAGGGATAGATGATGATAGATAGAAGATGAAATTACTTCTTTCATGATATTTTCATTCTAAATCAGTGAGATGTGATTAAACATACAGATAAACAAAGGAAACCAAGTCAGGTGATAACATATGCAGTGAGGACCACGAAATGGGGCAACATGGCAGAGAGCGACTGTGAATAGGGGGTCATTCAACTGGACACCTGGAAACCCATCCCAAAGTAGGGACAGATAGCCTTAGAGCAGGAAGTAGAGAAACTGAGCTTCCTGGACTGCTGTAACAAAACAGCACAGACTGACTGGTTTTTAAAGACTAATTTTTTTTTCCTACCAGTTCTGAAGGTGGAGGAATCCAAAATCAAGGCTCTGACAGATTTTGTGTCTAATGAGCATTGACTTCTGCATTCGTAGGTTGTACCTTCTTGCTGTGTCCTCATGTGTTGGAAGGAGTGAAGGTCTCTCTCAGGCTTATTTTATAAGGACATTAATCCCATTCATGGGGGCTCTGCCCAGGACTTAATCACCTCTCCAAGGCTTCTAGTACCATTCCTTGGGAATTAGGATTTCAAATTATAATTGGAGGGAACACAAACACTAAGACCATAGCAGTTCCCTACATGGAAGAAGGCCAGACAGTGATTGAAGGAGCATCTGTGAGGTTACAGAGATGGGAGCTAGGTATCAAACACTGCATATAGGAGTAGTGGCATTGGGAACCCCCTCCCATAAAACTGAATGTTCCCTGGGCAAAAGCAATGCCTGTGGGCTGTTGTGTTCTCAACATTGATGCAGTGTTTGGTGCACAGGAGCTCCTCTATAAATAATGTCAAAGAATTAGGGAATTCATTAGCTGAAGATGGAGGTTCTGGTTTATAGCAAAGCCAGGGAGCTTTTACATTTTGGGTGATTTCTTCACACTTAGGGAAGGTATTTGCTCTCTTGTCTCAGGGCCTCCCAGGTGGGAAGGGATGGCTGGCCATATGGCTCCTGTTTTGTCTCCTTTATTTCAACACTTGCTGCCTTCTGAGGGACCACGATTCTCTTTTAGAGCTGCCATCAAAACATGGCTGGAATTCCTTTCCTCAGGTTTTGTCACCTTAGCCTAGTTGAGACCACTTGGGAATTGTAGGAAGACTTCATTATATGTTAGGAGAGTAGAAAACACTAGCAAACCAAGAGAATTCAAGAATAGAAGCTGTCAGGTTTATGCTGCATGGTTTTCTGATATTTCTGTAACCTGCTGGCTTTGGGACCACACACAAAGCAGAAGGTTGCTCAGTTCCATCCCTGAAAGATGGGGCAGTGTTAAAGCGACACGATTCAGCTCTAGACCCATCTCCATGAAGAGGGAACAAATTGTGCTTCCTTTCTCATGGAAGCTGGTATTTGTCATTCAGATGGCATTGCCAAGTTTAGCAAATAACAACGCAGGGCAGCCAGATTAATTTGAATTTCATATATATCACACAGAATTCTATACTATAGAATGTGCCAAATATTGCATGTTCCAAAGATTGCATGGGACATATTTATGCTGCAACGATTTGTTGTTTATCTGAAATTCAAATTTGACTGTGCATCTTGTATTTTATCTGGCAACCCAATAACCAAGAGACTTTTAGCCCTGCCACTTACACAGCTCATCCAGGTTCCAACCCAAGCGCTGCACCCCTACCTCCCTCAAGTGTGTGGCAGAGTTTGTTTAACAGTCCCAAGAAGGGACTTCTTCCTTTATTTGAGACCCAACCATCTCCATTTACACACACACACACACACACACACACACACACACACACACACACACACACGGGTCCCTGCCTGCCTGGGTAGAATCACACTTTCTGAATCCTACAACCAGCACCTACACAACAGGAATCATGCACTGTGTTACAGTTCCCTCTGGTTGGCACACAAGGACTTCACACTTTTCTTTGGGAAGCTAAAGTTTAGTTTCCCTGGTGACTATGCTGAAAATTCCCAAGGAGAGTAAAGCTTTGTGGACACTTGGTAGATATTCACACCGGAACACTTCAATGCTTGATTCAAATATAATAGTTACAATCATGTGTACCATAATGAAACACATCCTAAGATTAGCCAGAATTCTTGGATCTGACTCATTTTTTGACTGGCTGACTGGGCCGCATTAAAAAGTGGCACTAGTCACCTCTCTTTCTCCTCTAACTGAGCATGAGATTTTGAGTTCTTTGATAGCTTGGATTTCAATGAGAACAAGGACCTTGTTTTGTCCCTTTTCTCCAGGGCTGCTATCTATCATACCACAGTCTGAGGGGCAACAGACACTTATTTTCTCATGGTTCTGGGGGCTTGAAGTCCAAGATCGAGCTGTCAGAGGTCTGGTTTGTTTTGAGCCCTCTCTGGCTTGTAGACGGATGTTTTCTCACTGTGTCCTCACAGTGTTCTGTGCTCAAGCCCCTGGTGTCTGTGTGTCCAAAATTCCTTTTCTTTTTGTTTTTGTTCTTATTTTGGTGATACTGGGTTTGAACTCAAGGTCTTGTGCTAAATTTTGTTTTCTTTAAGGGACACCAGTGGTTGGATTTAGGCCCACCCTAACAGCCTCATTTGAACTTAATTGCCTCCTAAAGACTGTCTCTAAATACAATCCCATTGTGATGTATAGGGAACTAGGGCTTCACCCACATAGGTTTCAGGGGGGACACGGTTCAACCCACAACAACCATTGTATATCCAATAACTAGTTAGAACCTGGCACATGGCAGGCAATAAATGTTTGTTGAACTAATATAAGACCTTTGAAATGTCATTGGCAAAGCATTTTCTTGTTAATACAGAGCACTGGATTATTAAACTGCTTTTCTACCCACACATTTTGCTGGTCATTGATTGTGTAACGGAAAGTAATCTGGCCAGATGCAAAATTTGCGACACTCCACCTTCCGTAGACACAAGGCTGTACAATGAGCACGTTTCATATTCCCCAGCACATAGCCTGTCCTTGTCACACTGTCATCCCTGTCCTGCACACCACAGGTTTAGGATGGTGACTGAGGCTCCCAGCTGTCATTCTCCAGCCTTCCTTTCAGCAAATGCTTGACTTCTCTATGTGAAGGCAGGCATCTCCATCTTTTCTTTATTTCCTTCAAATTCGGAATTTAAAAACAAGACCCACTAAAGATCTGCTATTTGTCTGGGGGACAATGGGAGGCTCAACAATTTACCCATTTTCTAAGTTTTGCTCTACCAGTCTTTCAGGAAAAGAAAAAAAAAGATTGAAGCCAAAAACTTTGATCCCTGGGGAGGTGAAGCGGAAGTTGATCTTCACCATTAAATTTTTTTATAGATAGCAAAGTCCATGCTTCCACCTGCATCCAAAGCACCAAAGGCAGCTGGCAGAACAAAGACCAGAGAAAAATAGCCACCAGACTCTCTTAAATTGCCTGGGTACAGGTGCAGCTTGTTTTTCATCTCGGTGGCAGTCACCAGTGATTGACAATGTTTTACCCAGTGGATTTAACCCTTTTGTCTCCTGGATGAAGCAAAGAGTCAAATCTCATGGTTGAGAAAACATTTCCTCCCCTGTATGTTTCAAAGCCACCCAACCCAAACAGGTGGGAACAGCCCTTTGAGCCATGTTACCTACCGCAAAAGAAGGGACTAGGCAATTTCAGAGAAAAAGTGTTGAAGAAAAAGTTGCCTGGGTTGAGGAGCAACCAAGAGACACTTAGAGGAAGATGGCTGGGGATAGGGATGTGTTATGTGTTGGACTGTCTGGATGCTCAGCAAAGGCCACACTACCTGACCTAGCAATCCAATTCCTGTTTGCCCTTAGCTCTTTTCCATCACCATGGAACAAGTTATTTTGGAAGGGAAGCCAGCAACAGGGAGAAGAGACACCATCATGCAGACCTGGTTTCCAATTGTTCCAGAGGAGCATCAGGGCAGCCTCATTGGTTCTGTAAGATCTGCTGGTTCACCCTCCCACTCAGTAGTCCCACCATCTCTCACCTGGAGTTACTTTTCAGATGTATGCTAGGGCATTAGTTATTTGGAGAGTTCTCCTCCCTGAGAGGGGCTGGGTTTCTGTGGAATCCACACAGACAGACCATCTGCAGAGTGCTATCTCTGGCAGTCTTCGGGGAGCCTTTATGGGGGGGGGGGAATGAATTGTGGGATCACTTAAGGACAAGAGCAATCTGTAAATCTGTAACCAATTCAGATGCAAAAATTGTGAGCTCTCAGAACCGCCTCAAGAGTTAAACACTGGACAGAGGCCAAGTGCAAAGGAGGAATTACCTTTAAACAGTGAGTCTTCCTGGGGAGAGAGGAGGGAAGTTATTGCTGATTAACATCGCAGGGAAGGCCCCAGATCTGGGGGCAGACTCCTCAGCTTCCCCGAATTCTCTGAGCCACAGCAGGTCCTGAGCCCAGGGAAGTTAGTAGTGAGATCAGATGGCCTCTCATTTCAGTAGGTACATTATAAATCATCTCCTCTTAGCACAAGGAACCTCATAGACAAAATACTCTTAATGATTTAAATACCAGGAACATACCATAGCACAAGTACAGAGCATGACCCCAACAACTCTAACAGTCATGGAGCAAAAATTTGCCTTCTGAATGGAAAGAATGACACACAGACAACTCTGCCACTTCCTTTGAGAGTCTTAGTGAACTTCCAATGACCACATAAGCTCAGGTAGTTTACCACTCTGTGTCCTTGACCTTGACATAGTCCCTGAAAGGCGTCCATGGTAGGTAGAACACATCTGTCCAGATGTTCAGTTCTCCACACTCAAACTGGTTAATCTGGAAGTAAAATAATCAAAGGAAGTCTATGGCTTGGAAAGCAATCTATCTCATTCATAAATCAAACCTTTTGAATGAGCCTTGATCTGTTTATATGACTATTTAATTGAAAAAATTTGAATAATCATTAATCATTTTGATCTTAGACACAGACAGTGTAGTGCAGTAGTGATTTTGCATGAAATATAGTACCAAGGTTATGTGGCACTGTGGCGATAATCTAAAGAGGCAAAGTTTGAATGCATGGCAACCTAATGGCACAATAGGTGCTGTCAACCTATTGTCAGCCTCCACACTGTGGGGAGCGATGCCTCAGAAGTACTCCAGCTTGGGTCAGAGGCAAAACTCCTCACCATCACAGCCTAGAGGGGTCCCCTGGAATATGCTTCTTCTACTTCTACTGGACTCACAAATATTTGTGTGAGCCCTGAGAGTCACTCCATTCTTGCATTGGTACTGATGTCACCACTACAATCGCAGCGGAGTCACAGCCCAAGAGGGGTCCATGGGAAGCTTAGAGCAGGTGATTTTCTTTTCATTTTGTTCCTTCTATGCAGGAGACACTCTTTTGAATCCCCACCCACATTGTAACAGATTTACGCACATGGGGTTATAGTAGGCTCTAGACTTTAGATATTCTTGGCCTTGGAAAAAAAAAATTTTTTTTTAAGTTTGTAAAGGCAATTACCATTATTTACAGTACTGAGGACAAAGCCCCACCCTGGGATTTACGCCAAAGGATTTCAGAGTAGAGTGTGGTGGGTGAGCCAAGTTCAAGACAAAAGCACAATTATGCTCACCTAGAAACCCACAGTGGTGGGAGTGTGATGAGGAAAACGCCCCCACTGGGGAGGTGTGTGCAGGGCGGGGCTTCCTTTGAAGTTGTGCATAAGTGTGCATCATGCCCCATAGTGCTGGGAGTGTAGGTTCTCGGTTTCCATCCTGGATCTCTTACTGAGCTGAGCCATAAGGAAACGACTTCCTTCTTACGTAATTTGCCAGTGTATAAAACTGAACTTCAAATAAAAGAATTTTGGAAGAATTAAGAAAACGGGAAGTGTTGTGTAAAGTGTTGTGAAGCTTTCTTAATTTCTTGGCAGCAAAAAACTCAAGTAATACACCCAAAGACTCCATCTTTATTTATTAAGGCCACTTTTTAGGTTCTTCATTGTCCTTCCTTCTGATCCAGGTCAGAAAGACCTGTAAAAAGAACGAAAGTCATCCATAGATTTAGGAAAAGTAACAGAACAGCCTATCTGGTTCTCCAAGTCAGAAAACAATTAGCTAGTAGTCTCTGACTACTTACATCCTTCTTGTTACTTTCTTGCTGTATCTTTTTTTTTTTTTTTTTCCTGCCAGGGTTAAGGCCAGATGCTTACTTGCACAAATGTTATGAATCATTGACAAGAAAAGCCCTGTGGAAGCATCAACATGGTTTTACATCCATGGAGCACAAGGTAATGGGAGCAATCTGTGGCCTGGAAAGCATTAAGCCATGCTCCATTGGGCCTAGAATGGTTGGAACAGGAATTTCTTACCAAGTACATGGGCAGTGCCAAAGATGGTCTTTGGCCCTGGAGTTCAGGAGAACTGTAGAAGGTTGGGTTTTCCTTTATTCCAGAAGCAAAATTATTTTAAGAAGTAGACATGGAAATCTGAAGTGTGCTCATGGAAGCCTTGGTAAAGCTGAATTTTGGGACAGTAGACTGCCCTCCATTACTGAACACACAAGGTGAAGGCTAATCAGTTCTGTATAGCCAGGTCTCAGCTGCCTGTAATAAGGGGAGAGGGAATCACTGGCAGACCTGACCGGAAACACTGCTATGCCCCACTTGAATTCTAGGTGCCCCAGAAAGTCCTTGCAACCACCTGGAATTGAAGCTGCTTCAAGGGATACACTCAGTATTGTGTTTGTCTTGCTTTTGTTTGCACCTACTACCAGCTGGAAGCCAGAAGATGTGGGGCCTTGCAAACCATTCTGATTGTAAATAAAGGGATGTAAGAATTTAAAAAAGACTTGGCTGCTATGGCAGGAGGGAGTGGAAGGGGGTGTACAGGGGAGGCAGGAGAGGGAGGAAAGGGGGAGGGGGAGAGGAGCTAGATTTCCTACAGGAAACAGAAAAATTCATGGGGAGAAATTTGTAATCTTTGTACCAGGATGTGATCCTCTTGCAGATTTTCCATATGTTAATATCTCTTCATACAATTCATCTTCATCAGTTTGTTTGCATATAAAAACTAAGGTTCTGGGCCTGGATCTGCCTTTGCCCAATATTTACTGGACATGCCTACTATGTGCTAGCACTAAGGTAAACCTTGGCATTAAATGATGAAAAGATACCATCACAATGCAGTGAGACAGCCAGTGAGTATTCCAAGACTGTTGCTCATGATAGAGGGACACCTGTGTCACCTATATCTCCATAGGGAGGTAAAGGGAGCTTTAAATAGGAACACACCAAGAAGGAAGACTTTATACATAAACCTCTTCTTTCAACCCAAAAGCAATCCCAATAGACATCATTACCAGAAGGGTGTGAAATGCAATAGTCATATTAGCCATTCCTTCGCACTAAGATGACTTTTCAATAGTATATAAAATTTGGAAAAATAACATTTTATTTAAATGTTAAAGTTAAAGTGAACATTTCAAGAGCAATATGCAACTTTGAGATTCATTTTGATCTACCTGGTTTGTTTTGCAAATACATTGTTGTGCAAAAGGTATTAGACACTTGGAAAATATTAAATGTTAACTTTCTTACTCACTGCTTGACAGCAGAAAGTCACCCTTGCCAACTGTGATCAGAAATAAGCATTTTAAAAATGAAGCAAGTTCATTTTAAAGGAAAGTATGCCATATAGTTTGGCACAATTAAAGGCAGTAACCTAACAGGGAAAAGGGGAATTTTGGAGCCAGACAAACCAGAAATCTGATCCTGATCCTCTCTAACCTAAAAGCTGTGTGATCTCAATCTTTCTGAGCTTCTGGGTTTTCTGTTTCTAAGCAGAAACAGTATCTACCTTGTGAGCTTATTTAGAAAATCAAATGAGATAATACATCTACAGACCCTGAGAAGGGACCTAGTTTACCTAGGTCTATGCTCAGCAAATGTAGCTTTTATTAAACATAGTCTATAATTTTGGATAATTATAATAAATACTTTCCCTGCTAGATTATGACTGTACAGAGGACAAAGTGAATTGGAATAATGGCAATTGTTTTGTTAATTTAATGGCCATAGCTGACGAAAGTGGTTAAATTTTAGTGTGGAATTACCCGGTATTACTAAAGTTATTTATTAGTGATACTAGAAATTGAACTTGGGGCCTTGCACTTGCTAGGCAGGCACTCTACCACTGAGCCATGCCCCAGTCTTATTGCCTTTAGCATGTTTTTCAGGTAGGACTTCAGGGTTTTGCCTAACTCTCCTCAAACCATGATCTGTCTCCCTATGCCACCTGGGTAGCTGGGGCTATAGGTGTGTGCCAATGTCTGGCCTAAGTGTTATTTATTTAATAAGATAAGTGATGCCAAAATGACATCTTCCTGTCTATGGAGACAGAGGGAGCTCCACAGAAGTTCCTCTCAATAGCCTCCATTCTCAAGAAGCCCCTCAAGGTACAACTCATACTCAGGGGTAGTTGTGCGAATTCTAGGCAAAGTATAAACTCCAAAGTTGGAAGCACATAAAGTGAAGTTAAAAGTGCTCACCAGCATCTCCCTTGTCAGCTCGGAAAGTTGAGTGCAAGGGGTCCTGACCTTTAGCAGACCTGGCTCAGATGAACCTGCGGCAAACTTTAGTTGGCCAGGTTTGAGTGTGACTTGTGTCCCTGTCTCAGGGTTTTCAGAGCTCTTTTAACATCAATATTGCTGGCCCAGATATTGGGCTTGTTTGTTGAATGAAGAGTTTTTTGAAGATTTTACATGATAAAAATGTGGGTGGTGCAATGGTCTGGATTAATTTAGTGGCATGAAAAAGTTGCCTTCTTGATGTAGTGGGCAGTGAGTCAGTCTCATAAAAGCATGAAAAAAAAAAACCATGAAGAAGCAGTGAATCCTTACAGTTAAATGCTCGACTCAGCAAAGGTGATAGTGTGAGCTTTGTTTATGAATTTATTAATCTTCCCCATAGAAAACTATTAAAATTGAAAAGAGTGGTCAAGATATTAGAGTCTCCAAGTAGCAAAAACCCTTGGTCCTTCCTATTATTGCTTATACTCTCTCTTCAACAAAATTAGAGATAAGGGCAAAATAGTTTCTGCCGGGTAGTGAGGGAGTGGGGGGACGGGAGGTGGGGGAGGTAAGGTAGGGGCTGGGGGAAGAGGGGAGAAATGACCCAAACATTGTATGCACATATGAATAAAAAAAAAGATATTAGAGTCTCAAATAATAAGGTTCAGATATACAAATTTTAGAAGCCTTTTGAAGATTTTACCCTCAGATGAATGGGAATGCAAAATATAATGCAAATCTGATTTAACCTTCTAGCTACTAATTTGCCTCAATAGAAAAGCAAGACATAAAAGGAAGATTACATCCACATTTTAAGGTTGAATTTTTATGTAAATAAGGAGTTGATCAGAATGCACTACTGGCATGAGGAGTGGATCCCAGGTCACTGCCTGGATCACCTTCCATGGTGACTGCCTCACTTCAGGGGCAGATGACTGTCGTCTTCAGAAGCATTGCCTATCAGCAATGGTTTTAATGGTTTAATGTTGAATTTGGTTAATGTCGTTGGTTGATGTCATGAAGGAAAAAAAAAAAAAAAAGGAACCAGGGAAAAGAAAAGGAAAAGCAAAGAGTATGAGAAAGGCAAAAGAGAATGAAAACAGAAGAAAAGCTGTGACCATGGAAACATGTAATAGAATAACTAATGATATTTCTAGATTATTTCCATAAACTCACCATTCTTATATAGAGTGTTTAGAATTTTTTAAAAGATTATATTTCACTTGAGAATATCCTATTATATTGAACACAAGCATAGATTTTTTAATGACCATCTCAGACACAGCATGTAAGAAAGTCTGATATATGATGACTGATAGATTGAGAATACTAGTGGATTGATTGTATTTTAATCTTCCTATTGATAGCATTTCTAACCTCATACTATGTGCCAAACCAGTGGTAGGTGTTGAGCGTCCAAACATGTATATGACACCATTCCTAGCCTTCTTCAGCTCATCTTCTGCTGGTGTGTCAGTTCAATGTTAGGTGTGAAGTGTCTTGATTGAATTAGGTAGTGGACACTGAGGACTGAGTGAGGAGGTCATTCATCCAAGTGTCATAGTGAGAAAAGAAATCTTAGTACATATGACAGAAGAGCTGAAAGTCCTATGCCGTTTTTGCAGTAAAGGTACTGGGGAAAAGTGATTTCTAGCTGTGAAAACAACTCAAGGGCTTGCAGTGGCCATGGTTCTAGGAGGGCAACTAGTGTGGTGTTCCTGAAATGTGAACAGTCAATTTCTGCAGGAAGCCAATGAAACTGAGAAGCAACAGGTGAATAACATTGAGGTCTTTGTCTGCCTTTCTTCAGACATCAACCAAGTGTCTTTACTTTTGCTGTTACTTTGAAGATAACTGAATTTCATATGATGTCAGAGAGCATAGTAGTAGACTTATAGGAATTATCCCAAGCTAACACGAAAAATCATTGGATTTCATGATGGGCGATGGGGATGTGAAGGAAGCATTTTAAGTCAGGTTTGCACTTATGTTCTATGGCACTTCCAAATTAGTGAACTGACCTAACAAAGTTTTAGGTCAAATGGGAATTTGTTGCCCAATAAGAGAAAATGACACTTATTTGCCTTTGAACAATAACCACTTGGCTTAAATATACAATGCACAGAATGATTTTGTCTTACTTGGGTCATAGAAAAAGGTTTTTAGAAAACAAGGTTCTTGCATTTTCTGTATAGCTCCTTCCTCCTTTACCTCCAAAACATAATTTTTTATGTGCTTTTATTTGGAGTTTTACAGCTTTGCAATTTTAAGTTCTTGCATGTTAAGACAGTATGTTTAAATACAAGATCACATAAAAAACACAAAACACCTTTTTGTAACTGATTATAGGAAGACCGTTAAGTTGATTCCAAAAGACACTTATTAATAGGCAATTTACAGTTGCCTCTTGTACAAGGAGCATAGATTGGCCTTCCTGATAATTTATTTCCACATCTTTTAGAAATAGGTAAAGAGTATTCCTGTTTGGAAAAACACAGCACTAGGTGGAGGACCCCTGGGTTCTTTCTGGTCAGTTTTTGGGCCAGGCATCAAACCTCTTCTGACTTGTTTGAAAAAATGGGAGAAAAATACCTTTTCTTTCTTTTGCAGTACTGGGGCTTGAACTCAGGGCCTTCACCTTGAGCCACTCCACCAGCCCTATTTTTGTGAAGGGTTTTTTGAGATGGAGTCTTGGGAACTATTTGCCTGGGCTGGCTTCAAACTGTGACCCTCCTGAGTAGCTAGGATTATAGGCCTGAGCCACCAGCACCTGGCAACCTTTTCTAATAAAGATTGTGATGAAGCACAAGTATGGTAACGTTTGTGGAAGTCCTCTAAAAGTCAAGTAGGGTTACAGTGGCAATAAATGTGTGACAATTTCAAGGTGAAATACAGAGAATTCTAAATTATAAAAATATAGTTAGAAAAGCAGTCAACTGATATATAGGATTAGTCACTATCTATATCCAGTTGTCAAAAACAAAAATAAAAAACCCAACTTCTCCCTGCCATGAGTGTATAGAACTGTTGCTTTCCCTGATTTGGTCACCTTGTGTATATTTTTACCCATTTTCAAATCAGCTCAAATTTATCACTTGTAATAACTTAGTTATAAAGGAGTCTGAATAAGGCCATGTTGTATAAGATACTTACTTTCAGTTGTGTATGAGGTTGCAAAAATGTATGACTTTTCAGGCTTAGGAATTAATTATGCAGCATTAAGTGAGGATGCTGTCTAGTAAATAATCCAGAATTGGCGTTGGGAGGCAGGGTTTTGCCACTGGTTTGTGATCCAGGACAAGCTGCTTAACTACAGTTTGTGAAAGGAACATGTGGTGATGTGCATTTACAGTCCCAGGATTCTGGAGACTGAGGCAATATGACTGCTAGTTCCAGGCCAGTCTGGGCAATATAGTGAGACTGTCTCAAAAGAAAAAAAATAATTAAAAAGGAAGGTGTTCATTCTTGTCCCCCTCCTCCCTCTATCCCATCTCCACAAAGCTTTCCATAGAGGAGCTCTACAGGGAAATCTTCAGGTGGAAGGGAATAAAGGATTCAAAAAGACTCTCCCTCCATTATTATTGTTGTTGTTATTATTGTGAGGTAAGATTTTGGTATATAGCCCAGGTTGGCTTTGAACTTTTCATCTTCCTGCCTCCAACTTCTCAGTGCTGGAATTTCTGGAGTGGGCCATGACACCTGGCTCTTGTTTTCCCCTTGGGTTATTTAAAAGTTTGGTGTTCTGCTTGTTTATCCTTTAAAACTTACACTTGCAAGAAGAAACAAACTTCTTCAGTCACATAGGATCCATTTTCAACAAAGGATAAAGAGAAAGAAAAGCACTTGAGAAAGTTTAAGAACGCTCTAGTCAAGTGCTCACAGCTAACCTTGGGAAGTGCCCTGGATTCTTACTCCTTCCTACTGGGCAGGGCTCCTCTCCTCCACTGTCTGGGACCTTTCCATGTCATATAAACTTCCAGATTCTTGGTTCCCAGGCCCTTTGGGTCCTCTTGTTTGTAGAATGAGGAACCCTGACCATCCATAGGAAATGGGCAAGACTGTGGACACTTGTACAAAGTAGGTTTCACTTTTTAGGGGAGGTAGCTACACTTCCTCAGCAAGAAGGGCCCCCCCCACTACAGATCCATCTTTAATGTCAACTGAGACACCACCTGTCAAATCATACACATTATGTTAGGAGAAGATCATTCTTTCACAGTTAAGAACAAAGACCTTATTTTTAGGATCTATTTTAGCAAAAGAAAAAAAAAGTTACATTTAAGTTTGCAAAATGACAAGCTGCTACTTCCAGAAGAGGAGTCACACAGGAGGAGGAGGTCTTAGGAAAAGGCTGTGTGTTCAAGTGACCTTCCAATCTTCCAGGATAGAATCCAAACACTATGTGCACATGTGGGAATGGGTGACTAGACTGTGTCATTCCCCTGCCAGGCTGTCCCTTTTCAGGAAAAGACCACATGTGAACAGACTAAGCTCATTACTCAGCCCAGGAACGTTCCCATATTGTAGATATTTCTACTTTGAGAATTCAAGGTAATTCCTGGCTACAGAGTGCCCTAACGCTAACAGCCCTACGGTCATGCTTGGGTAGACGGCTCCCTCCGCTCCCGTGCTTGAGGAGCTGCGGCAACTGTAGTCCGACAGTCTGTCGCAAGTGTATTGGATGTTTCAGTTTGCCAGAGCTGTCATGATAAATTAATTACAGGATGTTGCAGAAATGGCAAAGCTCCAGCAGCATCTTGCATGGTTTAATATAGACCTATTTCCCCATTTCAATGTATTTGTGGTTAGATAAATCCTCAGAAATTTACAGCTGCTATACGCTAGTTTATTATGTAGTCTGCCTGCACATAGGAGAACTATAGTAAGAATTTTATGTTCATAAAATGCCTCATTTTATTGACTGATATTTCTTTACCACCATGGATATACTTAGTTGCTAAAAGTAGCATCTACACAAACTTCTGAAAATTACTATCTGTGTTAAGTCAGGGCTAGTTAAAAACATTACCATGCTTCATCATTTTTCATGTACGTAATTAAATTGTAGCTCAGAAAAAACTGAATGGAATATTTCTATAGAACGATCCTGTGAACGAATTTAATAGAAAAAAGATTAACTGATTTTCAGCAAAACACACTGAAAAACCGAACTGAATCTAGCAAGCTTTTCTCCAGGGAACCTTCTTCCTTTAGTCTCATGACTGCTTTTCGCAAGCTTCAGTTGCTCATTTTTGCTCTGGCAACAAGTTATTTTCCCCAACTTCTTGCTTTTTAACCCTTTTCGCACTTCTTTTTCCTTCTCATTTTCATTAAGCAAACCATCTCCATTCCAACCAATTTTAAGGAATCATCCTTTCATGGGCAATAGATGAGTTTACTTTATAAACAGGCTATTCTTAACTTTTCTTCTGTTATATTTTTATCACTTGACAAGGCTCAAGAGATTAAAGAAATGAAACATTAGATTGTTTAGTATTTTTAGACACTGAGGTATGTATATAGATCATTTTTTATCTGAATGATAACAGGTAGATCATGAATTGTTTGGTGTCTGTAAAACCTGGAGAAATAAAGATTGTAGATTCTTAGCAGCACTAGTTTCCTTAAATTTTTGAGACAAAACCATCCATAATCACTATGAACTTGAGGTGTTGGAAAAGCAACTTTAGAAGACAGGGTGCTTACACCATATGCTTGATGTAGATGTGAAGGGGATCATTAGAAAAATAGCATTCTTTGTGTTTACAAATGTTTTTATGTTATCTAGTTCCCGCCTTAGCATAAAGTATTTCCTATTCACCTTAATAATTAGAGCAGAAGGATGTGATGAATGAAGTGCCTCATTACCAAGTTTGCTTCCCGGGTCTCTGCAGAGTAGCTGTCTGCATTTGCCTTCTTTGCCCATTGTTAACCCTAAGTGATGCTGACATTCAATTCTCCTGCAGATAATTGGGGTCTATCCATAGATTGAGTTCTCCAGTCAACACAGACTTTTGATTGACATGCTGTTTGATGCTTTTATTATCTTTTCTATGACTGGAATGGCGCCTTTTCTGTTTGTTGAATAAAATGTTACTGTAAAAGTAATTAGTTTTATTCTACAGAAATTACTTCTTAAGGAAACATAAAACTACAGTATAGAGTAAATACCTAACAAAACAAATGATCAGTTTTATAAATAATTTTCAGATATATTGCATTTGTTTTGGGTTACTGTTGCATTACATATTATTAGATGTTTCTAGCCCCAAGTGGAATGCTTTTTTTGGTTATCTTGAGTGTATGGTATTCTCTAAGTTTAAGCATTGACTGGCTGTATTCTCCACAGCAACTGAGATCCAGTACTTCAGGAATCTCCAGTGACGTCTCACAAAACTCCATTTACAGTTTACTCTGACATTAATAGGCTGCATGCACTTGGATGAGCTACTTAATCTTTGGAGATTTGGTTTCCTTATTTGTAGAGAAGGAATTTTATCTACCTAATGGATTTGATGCAAAGAATAAATGAGATCACATATAACAAAAAAGCAAAGACTTGGGGAATATTTTCTGTAGTTAGGTTCAATTAAGTAAAAATAGACTCATGTATAGCTTAAAATTTTATATTATTTAAAAATATTCCCATAATTTACTTAACAGGTAATGGCCTTCAGATAGAAATCATTTAAATATACAAAAAAGCTTAAGATCACTAATTTTTATTTTTTAGAAATTTCTTACTTTGTTAAAAATATCTGTGAACTAAATATATGATTAAAATGATAACATGTCATATAAAGCTATAAAATGTTATTTCCAGATATAGTCTTGCTAAATGTCCTAAAATGTTTTTCTTTAATGTAACTTTTCCATAACTTATACATAATTAAAATCAAGTATGTGCTTTTATGTGACAGAAACCTTGTATAAAATTGCAAAAGTAACAAATACTAGTCATTTAAGAACATTAATTTCATTTAAAATGTTCATTTTAAACATAACTTTGCATTTATGGTGTAAAATATTACATATTTTAAATCTCTTGAAAACTTTTTATTCTAGCTTTGAAAGTCCTTTCAGAGTATAGTTCTGATAGTAAAAACAATATGTAAGATAGAGTTGACTCAATAATGGGGAATACATTCCTATGAATGATTGTAATTTAGCTGGATGTGGTGGCTTATGCCTATAATCTTAGCTCCGTGGGAGGCAGAGATCAGGAGGATCACAGTTTGAGGCTAGAGTGGGCAAAAGTTTTGTGAGACCCCATCTCAATCAATGCTATGGGACTGGTGGTTTGTACCTGCAGTCCCAGCTCCTGAGGAGCCATAGACAGGAGGATCTATCTATGTTCTCCTAAGCTAAAGAAGGGCTGGGAGTGTGGTTCAAGTGGCAGCGTGCCTGCCTGGCAAATGTGAGGCACTGAGTTCAATCCCCAGTGCTGCCAAAGAAAGCCTGTTATTTAGATAAAGAAGATAGTGTCAAATCATTCTTTGTTTAAAGAGATGACGTGATAAAATTCAATAATTTCAGAATAAAGATAAAACAAATATGTTACTAAGAAAATGTAGTGTCATATATCATCAAGCAGATAATGGTGTCTGATTTCCGGCTGGATTATGATCAGGACCTGTTACTTGGAGGACGCTGTTATGATCTCTCCACGACTGCCTCATCTCCGAGGGTGTGGTGGAGACAGTTTGTTGATCTACTCATGAACATAACTCTAGTCTTACTTTGGCAGCAGGCAAAGTAGAAAAGGACTGAACTCTGAGTAGTGCCAGCTTCTCCTGGAGCTTACCCCATTGTTATTGTCGTATTTGGCAGTTGCAATAAAAAACTAACCTTTAATTTTTTATATGAACACCAAGTTAGCAAAGACTTAATTCCCGCCGATATGCTTTTTCATTTGTCTTGATTTAAAATATTTCTATAACCTGTTGAAATTCTTTGTGATTGATTAGAAACCTAAATCAGAGATTAACATACGTCTCAAAATCATAAGCTGAAACTGCAGAGATACATATCTTTATTTTTTAACTATCAGGTGAATTCACAAAACAGAAAACAACAAGTTTAAATGAGGGTGACTCAAGCTGCCCGGGCCCAGCTATACCTGAAGCACAGACATAGGCAACCCGAACCATGGAAGCTTGGCACTAGCAGAACAGACTTGAGCTGCAGCTGTGGGCTTCAGCAGTCACCACTGCTAATTAACACTTTTGAAAACACATTTTTTAAAAAAGTGCTTTATAGCAGGGTCATGTTTACCAATTTTCATGCTTCTATAACATGTGCAGGGATAAGAGCCAAATATATTTTTACTAGAAATTATTTCATATCAGGGATACATCTGGACAAAATTTACATCTCAATGCCCAACACTGTTTTTTCTTACTTATTTTAATGGAATCAATTGTCTAATTTGGTAAATGTTTTTCGAGTTTTGTATTAGCTTTGACCTTTTTTGGAGGTAAACATTGTATCAACATACTTAATAGATAATTGAAAAAGGAGAAGACTCAAGAAAAAAACAAAAGTGAATTTCTCTATTATATTAGACTTCAAAATAGTCACATAGTAATGATGCTATCATTCTGAAATGACAAATAATGAATATAATAATTTAAAACAAATATTAGGACTAAAATAAATATTAAACAATATAAGTCTACAAGTTACTTGTATGCTTAAATATAAATTGCCTTTTTTAAGAAGGAAAGAAATTTGGAACACTGTTGCCTGTCCAGCCAAAAATCACTTTTAGTGTAGGTGTATCAAGAAGTACACATAAGTACATAAGTACATAAGTACATAAGTAATTCACTCAAAAGTAACAGAAGATGTTAACCCTGAAAAGCAAATTGTTTCCTTTTAATGGCTTTGTTACTGGGATCATAATGTTCTGAAGTTTCTTATCTTTTAAATACAGTTAGTTTCAAAAACACAGACTTAACATACTGAGCTAACATCACACATAAAACCACAAATCAGACACAAATATACTGAATGAGTATTTAACAGACACCCAAACAATGCAAATACTTTTTAGTCACATTTTCTGAGTAGCAATTACATTTTTTTCTTTATTTGTTTTCCAACGGTGGTAATGCGATTTTGATGCAGTTACTAAAAATATAAGTACCAATACTTTGATCAATAACAGTCACAATGGTTTGTAACAGTTAAGATCAAAGGCCACACTGATTTTCCTACTCACACTTCATTTCTGATTTTTCTCGATTTTCGTAAGGATAAGAAGTAGTGGATCCTTTCTTTGAATCTGAAAATTCCCAAACTCTGAAGAGAAACTTTACTTGGTTTAGTATGTCATTTCATTTCTGTACATTTGGTGGTTTCTTCATTCTTTTTCAACACTTTACTAGAGAGAAAAGTACACAAAATGTACTCAGTGAACTTGAGCAATGTTTTTTGGCCACAACCAAATCTTAGTGTGCCTACGCAATAACACAAGAAAAGACACTGTGCAAAACCTCCCTACCCACACAAATGAAACCAAAATATTAATAATGTATTTTATACTTTGTCTCTGAAAACATAGTTAATAATTCTTTGTATCATTAGCAATTGTTTAAAGCCTGTTCCAGCATTAAACTAATATAAGCAAAAAAAAGAAATACAAATATGAAGAACTCTGAGTAAATCCCCAAAATTAAGAGCAGGCAATCGGAATATGTAAAGTTCCACCTTCAAGGGGGAAAAAATCCTCATGTTAAAGTTTCAGTGCTAGTGATTAGAGAAGATATAGACTATTCTATCAACTAGTACTCTTTCATTAGTCTACTTTTATGACTGGTTTAATATTTTTCAATAGTAAACACACAAAATGTCTTTTTTATTAACCATGGTAGTGATGGTTAACCATGCATCTAGATGCAGGTTTTTTTTTTATCATTAATAAAAAACCAAGAACCAATACGCAGATGGAATAAGAAGTTGCTTCCTTAGTGACTAGGTAGTAAGTATACTACAACTAGTGTGTGATGAACAGGTGGAATTGAACCTGGACTTTTCAAGGTAATTATTCACCCAGCCATGAGTATCTAGACTCACACAAAAATATTACTGTTTTTCCTCTAAGAAGAGAAGGCTTAACACTGGAATGTTAAGAAACAAGCTGCAGGTTTGGGATGATACAGATGGTTACAGTGATGGCCAACTCCACTGATCACTTCTGAGGAAAGCCATGGCCAGCATACTGTGGCAGGAAGGGGCAGAGGCTAACCATTCCATTAGGCTCCCCTGTAAGCAAAGGAGGGAGCGCGAACACCTGCACTTTTAAGAACAGGCCTAATCTTTAATACATAGTTACATTATTTTATTCAAGAAAGATTTACACATGATAGAAAAAATTTTTTGCCAGTCCAAGTTTCCTGATTCTAAATTTGTTATATGGAGCTATATAGGTAAGCTCCTATTACATACAGAAACTCAAAAACAGATTCAAGCGAAGCTCATGAAAGCAACTGAGGTTGAGTATAAGATGGTACAGATGTAGTATGTCAAGGTACAATGTAATACTTGCCCCAAATTAGGGTCTGATAAAAATGGGAAAGAAAGTAGTAGAGGCTCAAATAAATGCAAAGCACAGTCACACAGATCCTAGAAACTCTGAAAAGGACAGAGAGCAGGGTAGAAGGATCTTAGAGGAAGAATAAGATAGTAATGCAAAGTGAGAGGAGGAGTTCAAGGTAGTGGTAGGACAAAAAAGAAGAAGAAAAACAGAAAAGGGAAGGAGAGAGAAGGGGAGACTAACAGCTGGAAATCAGTGAGATGGATCCTGCAGGTGCAGAACATGTAGGACAAGTTCAATTAACGAGGTGGAGTCTGAACTGTGAAAGTAAACAGAGAAGATAGGAGACCACCAGGAGAGGAAAACCAAAGAGAAATTTAATTAGAAAAAGCTGAAGTAGGCAGCAAAGACAGTATCTTTAAGGGAAATGATTCAGACTAATGAGAAGAAGAAACACATTGGATAGAGAAGGACAAGACTGCCTATGATGAAGAAAAAGACAGGATGAAAAGAAAAAATGGACGGTCAGATGTACAGCTCTGACTACGGAAAAGCCAGTGTGGCACTTGGCACGATGGCTGCAGAAAGTATAGGGACTCAAAAGCTGGAGACAGCAGGACTTTGCTAAAAAGGGGAAAGGAGGGTTGTCTAACTGAAGCATAAGTGCCAGGTCAGCCCTCCTTTGAGATATCTTCTCATAAAGGAAGAGAGGAGCAAGTGAGGGACTGATGCATAGTAAGATTATGAAAATAAATAGGAAACTAGGTTAGTATTTGTATTTATGCTATGTACAAAAATAAGATTTATAAAAATCCTGGGCCCTATCCCATGAGAAATTGAATCTGAAAAATATTCCCTGAAGGTTTGCTTCTGTTTTCAGATCCTGTCCAAACTGCTGGGGAGAAAAAAATCAGAGCATGTCATGGGCCCTGAACACAAGCACTGTGAGCACTTCCTATCTAGTCAGAGTCAACAGACAAAGCCACTTGTAATACAAACAACCCTGAAATTGTAGTTAGAAGACTATGTCCTAGTTCAGGCGCTGTGTAGTGGAGATTCTGAGATGTTGGTTTCTTAAGTGTAGAAAGAACAGAAGACTGTATTAGAAAATTTCTGAAATTACTTTCATTTTGAAAATGATCAAATAGTGCTTTTGACTAAAAAAGTCAGAAAATACAAAGATTAAAATGAAAAAAAGCATCACTGACATCTTTTGATGAATATTGTTCAGTATTTTATATTTAGAATATATAAACATTTTACACTCATCTTTTCAACTTAATTTATGATATACATATCCCTATTTCCATTAAATACTTCCATAATATAATAAATAATGGTCATGACTCTATCATATAAATGTTCCATAATTTAATCAACCCTTTATTCATAGAAAATGAGCTTTTTCCTTCTATTTTTAAAATACCTACTTGAAGGAATAGCTTTTTAACTGAATTTCTTCATGTGTATGTTAGTATTTTCTGACAACAGATTCCCTGAAATAGAACTGTTAAGTGAAAGGACATTTTTTTTCCTAAGACAGGGTGTCACTATGTTGCCCAGGCTGGCCTTGAACTCCTGGGTTCAATAAACCCTCCTTCCTCCTAAGTAGGTGGGACTACAGGCATGGTGCCTGACTACATAAATATTTTCAAAATCTTTATTAAAAAGAAAGAATGGATCAATCTTATACCATTACTGTAAGAGGGAACCTTCATCGACACTAGGAATAGCCTAAATTTATGAGGAAAAAATACCATCTCATTTTGTTGTTTGAATTTCCACTAATTTGATCATGGGAAGGCAAATATTTTTCTCATGTTTACTGCCACTTATACCTATTCTTTAAGAACATCCTGTGACCACTCTTTGACAATTTTTCTTCAGATGCATTTTTTTGTCTTGTTGATTTCTTAGAGCTTTCTGTATGTTATGGGTTGAATCCTTTATGCAAAATTCTTCTCCATCACAGGTTATTACTCATTTAAAAATTTTATCTATATGCATTCTGTACAATTAGATTTTCTTGTTTTACAATTAAAACACTTACGGAAAATTTGAAACTAGCTCTAGGTTTCAAATTCTAGGTTTTCCTACAAAGAAAATAAATCCTTCTGACAGAACTTTCTTCCCTTTCTTATACCTACCCTGTACCAGAAAGCATTGTTATTCACACTCCTTTTCTCTATGGTAAACACGTCCACCCTTCCAGCTTTAATGGAAATACTGCATTTGCTCAGGACCCTGATTATCCCCCACTCCTGTATCTCACAGGGCTCTGCTCCATGGCTCTGCCTCTCAGTTTGTAAAAATTCTTGTCATTCTCCTGTTTATAAAGATATTTTCTACTTATTAGTACCTAGCTTTTTCTTCCCTTTACGGTCTAGATTTTTAGACAAGACTTTTTTTGGTCATTTTTTCCTTTCAAACTAGAGACAATCTGATTTATGTTTCTAGGACTCTGTCAAAACTCTCTTCTCTAAGGCCACAAATGCCCTCTTGGTTGCAATTCCCAAAGGGAACTGGTCTGACTCTCCTAACTCTGGCATTTGTTATTGTTGACCTGGCCTTCTTAAGTCTTTTTCTATTGACTACATGATAGAATTTTTCCTGGTTTTCCTCTTACCTCTATTAGGGTGACTTTTCGGCCTGTTTGCTCACTCTTCTTTGCCTGCATATCTGCTTTATGTGCTCGGTCCTCATGGTTCTGTTCTTTGCTCATTTCAGAACTGCAGGAGGAAAAGATGGTAAACAAGGAGCTAGTAAGAAAGTTCTGCAGTAGCTCAGCCGAGGCTCTGATCTAGGGAAGTGGCAGTGGGAATGGAAGGACAATAAATGGGACAATCTGAGGGAGGAAAACATGGCAGAATTATATGAATGATTATCCATGGGAGTGAGACAGATTGTTACACAGCTGCTGCTTCTTAACCATGAGGAAGGGACAATAATAAAGCAAATCCTGTCTGTCTCTGAAAAATACTAGATGCTTGGGAAAAATTACAAAAATTTCCCAACTCAAATGGAAACATATACCACATACACACAGGATATTCCTTAACAACACAGAAAGGAGTGAAGGAAACTCATGCAGAAACCTGACCTGTGGAGTGAGCAATGCAGCTTTTCACATAACTCAACGGTAACAGTAAAATATAAACTCATGGATGGCTATGTAGTACTGCAATTTATCATGAGAAAGCACCGAACAGTGAAAAGAGGGATAACTGAAGAAGTAGAGGACTGACTCTTTCTCTAAAATGTTTGGGAATGGTGGGGAACACCAAAATAGAGCTTAAAAATGATACAAGACTTAAGAGGTCTGAAGTCTGAAGATAACTAATCAGAGCTTATAATTATTAGGTCTTTATTTTATGACAGATTCTTCTCTAAAAGCTGTGCATTATCTTATTTAATTTTATTCATCATAAGAACTCTGTAAAATAGATACTATCCTCATTTCACAGATAAAAGCACTAAATGGAGTGAGATTAAATCACTTGTCCAAAGTCACCCAGGTAGTGGCAAACTAAGAATCAAACACAGGTTGAATAATGGGTTCCAAAATATTCTTAAATAGGAGGGATTGGTTCTGGTATTCTACCACAATAAGGTAACTACAGTCCGCAACAAGTTATGGTATATTTCGAAATAATTAGAAAAGAAGAGGCAGAACACATAGAAATCATGTTTGAGGAGTAGAAATGCTGATTACCCTGATTTTATCATTGTATATTGTATGTAAGGATTACCATATTGTATCTATAAATATGTACAAATCTATGTGAGTTTAAAAATAAAAGTTAAGAAAAACGTTTATTGCAGCACTATTCACAATAGCCAAGTTATGGAAACAGCCAAGATGCCCCACTACTGATGAATGGATTAAGAAAATGTGGTATCTATACACAATGGAATTTTATGCAGCCATGAAGAAGAATGAAATGTTATCATTCACTGGTAAATGGATGGAACTGGAGAACATCATTCTTAGTGAGGTTAGCCTGGCCCAAAAGACCAAAAATCGTATGTTCTCCCTCATATGTGGACATTAGATCAAGGGCAAATACAACAAGGGGACTGGACTTTGAGCACATGATAAAAACGGGAGCACACAGGGAGGTGTGAGGATAGGTAAGACACCTAAAAAACTAGACAGCGTCTGTTGCCCTTAATGCAGAGAAACTAAAGCAGATACCTTAAAAGCAACTGAGGCCAATAGGAGAAGGGGACCAGGAACTAGAGAAAAGGTGAGATCAAAAAGAATTAACCTAGAAGGTAACACACACGCAAGGAAATTAAAGTGAGTCAACTCCCTGTATAGCTATCCTTATCTCAACTAGCAAAAACACTTGTTCCTTCCTATTATTGCTTATACTCTCTCTTCAACAAAATTAGAGATAAGGGCAAAATAGTTTCTGCCGGGTACTGAGGGGGTGGGGGGGAGAGGGAGGGGACGGAGTGGGTGGTAAGGGAGGGGGTGGGGGCAGGGGGGAGAAATGACCCAAGTGTTGTATGCACATATGAATAATAAAACAATAAAAAAAAAGAAAAATGAAAAAATTGATGCAAGGATTACAAAACTAGGTAATTGGCAGAACTGAACAAAGATTCTATGGATGAAACGCATATTTGTCTCAGATATGTGTTTTCACTTAGAAAACATAATGAACTTTCTAAATAATAATAATAAAGTCTAATAAAAATAGGCAAAGCTTTTGAACAGAGGATTTATGGAAGATAAACACATAAAAAAATGATGCTCAACATCATTAGTTGTTAGGATATACAAAATCAAACCACAATGAGATGTATCTACATGTACTAAAATGACAAAAAATTACAAAGACTAACCCTGTCAAGAATCAGTGAGGAAGTGGAACTCTCAGACATTCTGGTAGGACTATAAAATGTACAATCAGACAGTAAAATGTTAGCTTTGTTTGGAATTGCCCCAAACTAGAAATTATCCAAAGATCAACAGGTAAGTGAATAAACAAATTGTGGTATTTAAGAAACTGTAGAAAGTGAGAAAGAGTAGATCATTGATATCAGGGATGGAAATCAGGGATGGAAAGAGGTGGAAGGAAGAAATTACAAACAGAATATGAGAAATCTGCAGTGGAGATAAACATGTGTATTACCTTAATTGTGATGATGATTCATGGCCACATACCTATGTCAAAATGTAAACTTCAAACTTTAAATGTGAGCAGTTTATGGTGCATCAAGCATATCTCACTAAAACTGTTAGAAACATATATGTATACATAAAATCTCTTCTCCCTATCTCCACTGACCAAGCATTTTCAAGGTACTACAAGTCTTACCTAGGTAGTTTCAATATTATCTTAACTGGTCTCTGTTTCCAATCTTGTCCATTAATGTCTGTTCTTATCTGAAATGTCAGTGATCCTGTTAAATTGTACGTTACTCTTTCTGCTTAATGGCTTCTTGTTTCACTCAGTATAAAATCTAAAAATCTTAAAATGGCTTACAAGGGGTCTTACTGCTTACCCTGATATTATCTACTCTCTTCCAACTGCTCTCTCTACTCTATAAACTCCAGCAAATTCCTTTAAGGTATGCTCCTGCTTCAGGGCCCTTTGCACTTGCTCTCCACAAAAGCGCATTACTCGTTTCCTTTTCTCCCTGCATCCTTCTCGGTGAGACCTTCTCTGATACCCGTATTTAAAGATGAAACTTTCATACTTCCTTCTCCTATTTCCTACCCATGCTTCATTTTTCTTCATAGCACAGCACACATCTGATGTAAACATTTTACATATTAGTAAGATGTTAGCTCTTTGTGGCAAGGATTTTTATGTTTACAGTTGTGTTCCAAAACCCTGAACACTGTGACATGGTAGGTGCTCAGCAAATATATTTAGTAAATGACTATGCATTCATTAATGGTATGTCTTCCTTGTCACACTAGGCACCTGACAAGGTACACAATGTGTATCATTTATCACTGCACTCAGTCCCCAGCATAGCACCTACTATAGAAGGCAGATGAGCAACATTTTCCCCTGTGGAATGATGCCACAAATGAACCACTGTTGCTCACCTAGAAAGGTTGGTCCTGATTCCTCCTGTTTACAGCACTAATATCGAGGACTGGAACAAGACCACATTCTTTTTTGGTGGGACCGGGGTTTTGAATTCAGGGCTTTGCATGTGCAAGACCAAATTCTTGATACGCACAAATGCTTGCTCAGGTTCATGAAAAATGTTGGGCAAACACAGAAACAAGTCTCCCAGTCCAATTCTCCAAGCATCTGCTGCTCTCAAACTCTCTTACACAGCACTCTTCAAGAGTCACAATCTCTACCCTGTTTTTCTCCACCCTCAATCTCCAACTCCACCATCAATTAGTTGTTCTCTTCCCATCTCCCCTGGCTAGCTTCCCCTCACCTTACTGCTGTGAGCTCCTTCAGTCTGAAATAGGTGCCTCTTCCTGCAAGCACCACATGCAAATGCCCTCTGTTACAACCCATTGTGAGCGTTACTCCTCCTGAAGGTCTTCTCTAGCTACTCATACTCCTCCATTCCCACAATGACAATTTGTGTCATACTATTCTGTACCTCATTACATAATTGTTTTGCTGTCTGAATACTTATTTCTTTTCCTCATTTAACCTGCAATATTTCTTTGCTATCTCTCACTGCACCAAGGTCAGTGCTGAGTTCAATGTGGGTCTCACACAATAGATGGTTTTGATTTCAGAAATGCTGGTAGGAGGGAGAGAAAAGGCTGAAAACTTTATAATCAAAGTAAGAACTTGGAAGAAAAGTGTGAGGAACAGGCTATTTTATGGGAGAATGGTGGACTGCAAACTACATCCTTATGGACAGAGGCAGTGAGGAGATGACATACAATTCTTATGAAGATGGATGAAAAATAGATATTGGAGGGTAACAGAACACTTGGAATGGACAATGATGACTGAAATATATTTCATTCATTTATTCAGCTGATATTTGAGTGCTTATAAATAAAGGATTTTAACGTGACTGACCATCTGAAATATTCCTCTGACCAAAGATGCTAATGAAATAAAGCCTTCTTGAATTAAAAAAAAAAAAAAGCTCAATATAGAATATGTGAGTAACTAGGGAAAACTAACGCTAGTATATATTTACGTATTTTTTGTGGCACTGGGGTTTGAATTCAGAGCCTTGCACTTTTAGGCAGGTACACTACCACTTGAGCCACACCCTAGCCCCTTAATAATACTTATTAATGATCAAATCATGTTTATAGAAGCTTCATTATAAATTCTAACTCGGGCATTACATAACAGATGATAAACATTATCAGGTATGATGTACAAAAGGTGAAAGTTTGAGACTATCAAGAAAATGCCCTCTTAAACTAACTTACAGAATTTTCTTCCTGATATCTTAAAAAGAGAATGTAGCTTTACTAAAATGTGTATAAATTGTTTTCACAGAAGTGATTGACATTTCCCAAAAAAGGAACAAGATAATAAATTCAAGTAGAAATTGGTAAGAGGCAGCCTATATGGTCCATTTATGTATTTTGGTTATCCAACAATCAAATATACATGGAAAGGCAGGTCTGTAAGGAAACCAAAAAACATAGCCCCTGTCCATTTATTTGGGTACAATGAACTCATTTAGGTAAACTGAAGAAATAAAGAATGACTTCTCTGTAAATACTGGGTTACAGTGATTCTACCCTCAACTTCGTTATAGTTTTCAAGTCATGAGAAATCTATCTGAATTCATCCTTACTTTTAAGAAAGTAGGAGTAGAGGCAAAGTCCAAGACGTTAGATGAACATATCTGAATTTCTCATGAATATTTTTTATTTGCATAAGGTTATTAAGTGTTCTATGTACAATAAGAGAAACTGAGCTAGGCTGACAACCTTCAGGACATGAGATGTTTGTAAAGCTTGTTGAACTTTAATCTGGAGGGCCTGGTGTGGATCTGTTCATCACCTGAGAACAACTATTCAATATAGTCAGAGTAAAGTGTGTATGGAAGACATTCTTTCATTTGCACAGCATTAAATAAAAAGTTTAAACAATTTTCACACAACATGTAAACTCTTGGGGGTTGGCAATTATCTATTATTATGTAAAATTTCAATGAATTGAAAACATAGTTGGCAGATAAAAAAAAAATACCTGGGACACCTAGGGGTATGTGGTGTGTGAGGGACAAGAGGAAGGAGAGCACAGAAAGAGGACTAGATTGGGCTAGCAGACCTGTGTTCTGCTACTGGGTCTGCCATATACTACATACAGGGACTTGGACAAGGTTCATTCAGTCTTTTAGATTTTGTTTTTCTACTGGCAAAAAAGGGGCTAGAATGCTGGTCTGCCTCTCTCCCATGGCTGTTGTGAGGATAAAGTGTGATAATGATAATGTGGGCAAAGGTGCTCTGAAGCTATCTGGGACTACACACAGTTATGTAATATCAATATAGCTTACCTCTCAAAAACAGAATAAAATGATACCTTACTAAAGAATCTGTGGGCAATAAAAGAGGAAATTAAAAAGTTCCTGGAAGTCAATGAAAATGAAAACACAACCTACCAGAACCTATGGGACACAGCTAAGGCAGTCTTGAGAGGAAAGTTTATAGCCATGAGTGCATATATTAAAAAGATTGAAAGATCCCAAATCAATGACCTAATGATACATCTCAAACTCCTAGAAAAACAAGAACAAGCAAATCCCAAAACAAATAGAAGGAGAGAAATAATAAAAATAAGAGCTGAAATCAACGAAATAGAAACCAAAAAAACCATACAAAGAATTAATGAAACAAAAAGTTGGTTCTTTGAAAAAATAAACAAGATAGATAGACCCCTGGCAAACCTGACTAAAATGAGGAGAGAAAAAACCCAAATTAGTAGAATTAGGAATGCAAAAGGGGAGATAACAACAAACACCATGGAAGTCCAGGAAATCATCAGAGACTACTTTGAGAACCTATATTCAAATACATTTGAAAATCTAGAAGAAATGGACAGATTTCTAGATACATATGATCATCCAAAACTGAACCAAGAGGAAATTAATCACCTGAATAGACCTATAACACAAAATGAAATTGAAGCAGCAATCAAGAGTCTCCCCAAAAAGAAAAGTCCAGGACCTGATGGATTCTCTGCTGAATTCTATCAGACCTTTAAAGAAGAACTGATACCCTCCTTAAACTGTTCCATGAAATAGAAAGGGAAGGAAAACTGCCAAACACATTTTATGAAGCCAGTATTACACTTATCCCAAAACCAGGCAGACACCTCCAAAAAGGAGAACTATAGGCCAATCGCCTTAATGAACATTGATGCAAAAATCCTCAACAAAATAATGGCAAACCGAATTTAGCAACACATCAAAAAGATTATTCACCACGACCAAGTAGGCTTCATCCCAGGGATGCAGGGGTGGTTCAACATACGAAAATCAATAAACGTAATAAACTACATTAACAGAAGCAAAGACAAAAACCACTTGATCATCTCAATAGATGCAGAAAAAGCCTTTGATAAGATCCAACATCATTTCATGATAAAAGCTCTAAGAAAACTAGGAATAGAAGGAAAGTTCCTCAACATTATAAAAGCTATATATGACAAACCTACAGCCAGCATTATACTTAACGGAGAAAAACTAAAACCATTCCCTCTAAAATCAGGAACCAGACAAGGATGCCCACTATCTCCACTCCTATTCAACATAGTACTGGAATTCCTAGCCAGAGTAATTAGGCAAGAAGAAGGAATAAAAGGAATACAAATAGGTAAAGAAACTGTCAAAATATCCCTATTTGCAGATGACATGATCCTATACCTTAAAGACCCAAAAAACTCTACTCAGAAGCTTCTAGACATCATCAATAGCTATAGCAAGGTAGCAGGATATAAAATCAACATAGAAAAATCGTTAGCATTTGTATACACTAACAATGAGCAAACGGAAAAAGAATGTATGAAAACAATTCCATTTACAATAGCCTCAAAAAAAATCAAATACCTAGGTGTAAACCTAACAAAAGATGTGAAAGACCTCTACAAGGAAAACTATACACTTCTGAAGAAAGAGATTGAGGAAGACTATAGAAAGTGGAGAGATCTCCCATGCTCATGGATTGGCAGAATCAACATAGTAAAAATGTCGATACTCCCCAAAGTAATCTACATGTTTAATGCAATTCCCATCAAAATTCCAATGACATTCATTAAAGAGATTGAAAAATCTACTGTTAAATTTATATGGAAACACAAGAGGCCACGAATAGCCAAGGCAATACTCAGTCAAAAGAACAATGCAGGAGGTATCACAATACCTGACTTCAAACTATATTACAAAGCAATAACAATAAAAACAGCATGGTACTGGCACAAAAACAGACATGAAGACCAGTGGAACAGAATAGAGGATCCAGATATGAAGCCACACAACTATAAGCAACTTATCTTTGACAAAGGAGCTAAAAATATACGATGGAGAAATAGCAGCCTCTTCAACAAAAACTGCTGGGAAAACTGGTTAGCAGTCTGCAAAAAACTGAAACTAGATCCATGTATATCACCCTACACCAAGATTAACTCAAAATGGATCAAGGATCTTAATATCAGACCCCAAACTCTTAAGTTGATACAAGAAAGAGTAGGAAATACTCTGGAGTTAGTAGGTATAGGTAAGAACTTTCTCAATGAAACCCCAGCAGCACAGCAACTAAGAGATAGCATAGATAAATGGGACCTCATAAAACTAAAAAGCTTCTGTTCATCAAAAGAAATGGTCTCTAAACTGAAGAGAACACCCACAGAGTGGGAGAAAATATTTGCCAGCTACACATCAGACAAAGGATTGATAACCAGAATATATAGGGAACTTAAAAAACTAAATTCTCCCAAAACTAATGAACCAATAAAGAAATGGGCAAGTGAACTAAACAGAACTTTCTCAAAAGAAGAAATTCAAATGGCCAGAAAACACATGAAAAAATGCTCACCATCTCTAGCAATAAAGGAAATGCAAATTAAAACCACGCTAAGATTCCGCCTCACCCCTGTTAGAATAGCCATCATCAGCAACACCACCACCAACAGGTGTTGGCGAGGATGCGGGGAAAAAGGAATCCTCTTACACTGTTGGTGGGAATGTAGACTAGTACAACCACTCTGGAAAAAAATTTGGAGGCTACTTAAAAAGCTAGACATCGATCTACCATTTGATCCAGCAATACCACTCTTGGGGATATACCCAAAAGACTGTTACTCCAGAGGCACCTGCACATCCATGTTTATTGCGGCACTATTCACAATAGCCAAGTTATGGAAACAGCCAAGATGCCCCAGCACAGACGAATGGATTAAGAAAATGTGGTATCTATACACAATGGAATTTTATGCAGCCATGAAGAAGAACGAAATGTTATCATTCGCTGGTAAATGGATGGAATTGGAGAACATCATTCTGAGTGAGGTTAGCCTGGCCCAAAAGACCAAAAATCGTATGTTCTCCCTCATATGTGGACATTAGATCAAGGGCAAACACAACAAAGGGATTGGACTATGAGCACATGATAAAAGCGAGAGCACACAAGGAAGGGGTGAGGATAGGTAAGACACCTAAAAAACTAGCTAGCATTTGTTGCCCTTAACTCAGAGAAACTAAAGCAGATACCTTAAAGCAACTGAGGCCAATAGGAAAAGGGGAACAGGTACTAGAGAAAAGGTTAGATCAAAAAGAATTAACCTAGAAGGTAACACACACGCACAGGAAATCAATGTGAGTCAATGCCCTGTATAGCTATCCTTATCTCAACCAGCAAAAACCCTTGTTCCTTCCTATTATTGCTTATACTCTCTCTACAACAAAATTAGAAATAAGGGCAAAATAGTTTCTGCTGGGTATTGAAGGGGGGGAGAGGGAGGGGGAGGAGTGGTTGGTAAGGGAGGGGGTGGGGGCACGGGGGAGAAATGACCCAAGCCTTGTATGCACATATGAATAATAAAAGAAAAATGAAAAAAAAAAAAAACAAAAAAAAGAATCTGTGGACACTGAATCTTAGCTGGAAAGGAAACAAACTTAAAACCTCAGTTGTCTGAGGACCAGGAGACTTTGGTCTTGGCATAGGTGCTGACATAAATGTGCCCTATGAAATTTGCACAAGGCCTTTCCCCTTAGTTTATGAAGATGGAGGGGTTGTGGAAAGAATTTCTAAGGTATCTTTTAGATATTGATTCTGTGACTCTTTTGAAGTCCACTTAAAAATTGTACATGTCTTTCATCTGTGAAATGAAATCCTATCTTGTGAAATACTGCATGGTTTTATTTGACAATTCTTCTAAATTATCATCTGAATCAGAATTTTTGAAGTTCTAAAAGAGACAAATATTCTTGTTATAGTGAAAGCATGCAGCATATGTTAACCTGAACTTGGATTTTCCTGAAGGAAACTAAACAGGGATGGTTTGAGTGCACCCGTTACAGACATGTACCCATGTATCTGAGGGTGGGTGGGATGGCATGGTAGGTAACCAAGCCATTCACAGTTGTTACATTTATATTTTATTAGTAAAATAGTATGAATATATAGTGATAATATTCTCATTATCTTTTTTCTCTTCAATGCCTCAAAATAGGCATTTCATAATTTTGTTATTGAATAAATTACTTGTTTTCAGTTAATACTATTTCAAAATGTTATACAAATAAAAGTAAATGACAAAATAGGTCCTCTAAAATTTAGTGTGGCATAATTTTATTTAATACTGTTTCTTATGTTTCATAACACATTCTTAGACCAACCACTAAAATATTTTCCTAAGTTTACACTAAACTCTTTTAAAAATCAATTATCTGAAACTTAACTAATTTTATTATGTAATAAAAAAGGGAAATGAGAAAATTTTTCTTAAAACACAACCCAATTATGTATGGGTTTGGATTTATGGCAGAACCATCCTCCTGGCCTCTCATAGCATCCCAGGCCAGAGCAAACTGTGGCTCTGAACCACTGTCTGGCCTCTGCCTGGAGGCTAGTGGCACTGAAATGGGTTGCACAGTGGGGGAAAAAAAAAACACAAAACAAAACAACTCTACTACTTATTATCACAAATTGTTTAGAAGGAGAAGTTGCTTACTGTGCCATAGATTGTGAGCCCAGTCTGAAATCCTGGGGCTTTTCCTTATTGACTGACTGCTGTGGAAGAAGAAAACAAGCAGTAAGTCAAAAATGAGAGAAGACCTTACAGCCAATATTTGCATGCTGAAAACCCACCAACTTTCTGAATAAGGAGAAAAAATGCCCACTTTGAACAAGAACATCTATTCCTTTCCTGAAAGCAGTATCTACCAGGAGAAGATATTCCTGGAAAACCAGGAAGTAGTTATCTAGATAATTTAAGCCTTCCTACAAAGTTGTCAGATGTATTGCAAAAACATGTAGGCTATTTATCAGCCTAAATTAATCTCCTAATATTATGTGGCATATTACTCAAGCTCTAAAATTATGTTTCAAGATTGCATCTTTTAATTTTTTTGGTATTTATTTTTATAGTGAGACTTAAGTGAACAATATGCAAGGCCTGAATTTTAAAGCTCTTTGAATCTTCACAAAATTTCAGTGTATAATGTTTTATTAATGGCACTTTTGTGAGAAAAACAAAGTAATAAGCACTTTTGGTGGTACCAAATTATACTCTGAGTATTAGATGCTTCCTCTAGATTTTGAAACATTCACTCAAAACGAAAGTATTCTGCAGGAAATGGTATTTGGCATGACACACAGTATCATGTAAATTAATCCACTGTTGCTATGAAGTAGATTGCAAATGGTTTTTAGAGATAATTAGGTGTTATGAAAAGGATCCATTTGGCATTCAGAAATAAAGTATAATTTGCTATAACAGTAAAGTTCTGAAATATATATAAATGAGGTTTATCTTATTTACATAATTATTTAAATTAAAACAATTCAAAAACCAAAAAAAAAAAAAAACTCCAAATGAAATGGAAGAACAAGGGGGTAACAACCTTTTCTTTCAGTCTTCTTTGAGTAATTACTGCTTTCCCAATGTTATCTCTACTAAAGTCCATTTTGTCTTTTTAGATTTCTTCCTTCACAATCAGATTTCTGCAAGATTATTCCTCAGCAAGATCTGGCACTGCCTATCTTTAAACTAGTATTGCTTTGCTTATTGTAAAGATTTCAAAAGGGTACTATGCTTTTCTGGAGCACAATTATGATCATTATTGCTATATGCACAGCTTTGAGCCAAGCATTTAATGAAGTCAAGAATTAAAGAACAAGGAGACTTAGTGGTAAAAGGAGGGTGTTATAATAAGTGGGCTAAACAACAACAGAACTAACAACACCTTAATATTTCTCTACCAGTGAAGTTGATTAGACTCAGTTACGGAAAATCTCAAATTCAAGGACTAATTCAGATTACAGAAGAATTTACCTGCCCTCATCCAAAACAGCAATCAAGTAAGGAAAATCATCAAACCTAACTCAGAAAGCCTCAACCATCACAGATGTTCTCCAATTTCTTTACAGGCTTGTTAAGATAAATTCCACACACACCAATCAAATTAAAGTTAAGATGCTTTTTCTCTACAAAGTCTGAGTATTATTTCTATCTTTTTGCCCATGGCAAGCCCTGTATCTTACCAAAAATATATGTATGTATATGAAACTTGGTAAAACTACTGGGTTTAAAAAAAAAGAAGTCAACATGTAGCTCTAATCATAAATTCTTATCAATTTGAACTTATTCTAGAGGCTGAGGGGAGAGAAGTCAGTCAGAATTACCTATCACTGCTAAACAAATTTTACACTTTGCCATGTGTAGGTCTTACCAATCCTGCTTATAAATGCAGTCAGTTCATTTGACATGGATGCTGTAATGTCTGCAGAAAGTTTGTCTTAAGTAGGTTAAATATTATCTCTGCCATTCTTCATACTGTATCACTATATTACTATAATTGGCATACCCAATTCTTTTTTTTATGATGCAAAAGTGGCTTAGCCTGAGTTCAAATCCTAGAAATCCTAAATTATTAGGGGATTCATATGTCAAAGTTTTAACATTTGAAAAGGACACTTATTTAATTAGGAACAATACTTCACTTCTAAACACCTTTACTCACTCATTCCTTGGTCTCAGCAGCAGCACGTCACAAGGATAGTGACTCATGAAGGCAAAAGGAGGGGGAAGAAGGAGGTGTCTCTGTGAGCTGTTTTGTTTTATTTTACTTTAAACAAAAAGCCCCCAAGGCCAGAATGTGGTCAGCCATAAACTACCCCCCCAACAAGACCAAGGAGCATGACTGCCCTTCTTTCCCTCTTTTCCACACACACCTCTCAGACAGTTGTTTTGTGACTTTGTTTCTTCTTCATGGATACCCTCGATTTGGAGAGGAGGGGATGAAGAGAGGAAGATGAGCAAAGTGAAGATGATGAACAAAAGGACCAAATTTAGAGACTCCTGCTTCCCAAACCCTCACAACTTCTTAGGGATGAAACTGATACAGTGAGACTTAAACATGAAAGGAATGGTTAATGGAATGATTTTAAATACCACCATTGATTCTGTGAAGATTTACCAAGAAGAAAAAAACTCATAAATATCTTTGTAAAAGAGAAAAGGGCCATGCAAACAACTCACCCAAATAGTTCTATAAACTTGAAGAATGAATACAAAATCAGGTAAATGTTCAATCAATGTACATTTTAGCTAGCATACCAGCTTTTTCTAAATAAGGCAAATTAATGATACAGTATTGCTTTATTTTTACATGCTGATTATATACCTGCTGATATATTGACCTTTTCCAAATAATATCTGTAGTTTCTTGATCTTTACTTTGTAGGATTTTTTTTTAAAGGACGTGAGAGGAAAAATATCAAACAAGGGTTGGTGATTACATTTTAATACTGTTTCTGTCTTTAACTCTGTATGGCATGAAGAACTCACTTAACCTCTTTTGAGGCTTTTGTTTACTTGAAAACAGAGGGGCTCAGCATAAAAGCATTAGCTACCATAGTACCATTCTTGTATTTTACAGATGAGGAAATGGAGGCACAGAGTTACCAAGGATACAGAAATAGTCTGAAGGTTACACTAGTATTTTTGAAACTGATTTAAAACAAAACTATTTTTCAATATGATTTTGTTTGAAAGCCTCATATATAAATATGTGGAGTTTACTGTAGCACTATTCACAATAGCCAAGTTATGGAAACAGCCAAGATGCTCCACTACTGACGAGTGGATTAAGAAAATGTGGTATCTATACACAATGGAATTTTATGCAGCCATGAAGAAGAACGAAATGTTATCATTCACTGGTAAATGGATGGAATTGGAGAACATCATTCTGAGTGAGGTTAGCCTGGCCCAAAAGACCAAAAATCGTATGTTCTCCCTCATATGTGGACATTAGATCAAGGGCAAACATAACAAGGGGACTGGACTTTGAGCACATGATAAAAGCAAGACCACACAAGGGAGGTGTGAGGATAGGTAAGACACCTAAAAAATTAGCTAGCATTTGTTGCCCTTAACTCAGAGAAACTAAAGCAGATATCTTAAAAGCAACTGAGGCCAATAGGAGAAGGGGACCAGGAACTACAGAAAAGGTTAGATCAAAAAGAATTAACCTAGAAGGTAACACACATGCACAGGAAATTAATGTGAGTCAACTCCCTGTGTAGCTATCCTTATCTCAACCAGCAAAAACCCTTGGTCCTTCCTATTATTGCTTATACTCTGTCTTCAACAAAATTAGAAATAAGGGCAAAATAGTTTCTGCTGGGTATTGAGGGGGTGAGGGGGAGAGGGAAGGGGCAGAGTGGGTGGTAAGGGAGGGGGGTGGGGGCAGGGGGGAGAAATGACCCAAGCGTTGTATGCACATATGAATAATAAAACAATAAAAATTTAAAAATAAATAAATAAATATGTGGAAATAGAATCACTTTGGGTGAAACTAGGTTTGCATGGCCTGGTACTTCCTAAATCCCCAGCCCCGCCCCCAGGGCCCTACACAAACAAGTTTGAAAACTACTGGATTAGACAAGCTCATTCTAGATTTTCCTTTATTGCTAAAATTCTATTTCCAGGAGCATAATTTTATATATTCATAAAGGTTTGGAGTTGATTCTAATTTTAGAATTTATCATTGATTATGTATCTGGATTTATTTGACGCTAAATCCTCCAATTATAATACTCTTGTTTTAGAAAAAAAAAAGGACCTCCAGCACTGCAATACAGTTCATAGAAGCTTACTATACAGAGTGAAAACCATCTTTACCCATGATTTGTAGTTTTAAGTACCAGTTGTGCCAACTGAAAAAACAACAAATACTATGGAGCCCCACTCTAAGAGCCTGTGCCAGATGCCTCAGGGATGCAAAATTAAATGATCAGAAGACCCTATTCTTTAAGAGTTTATAATCTCATGAGGGAAAGGTGCATAGATAACTAACAAGGCATAGTGAGATACATTAGGGAAAAGCTGAAAGGGAAATGTGTGGAGTAGAGGAGAGGCCATGATTTGGAGCTGGAATCGGAAGGACTCACAGATGAGGGAGCATCCAGGTGGAACTTAAGAGACAAACTGAAATTTTGACAATTGAAGATGCACAATAATTGATACAGTTTGAGAAAGCAATAAACAAAGGTTTGAAGGATATGTCTTACAAGAGAGAATGCTAAGACGTGTGACTTGGAAGATAAGGAAAAACAGGTCAAAATGTCTACTGGCTCTTTCAGGGATGGGACCAGGATAAAAACCTTATGAGGACTGGACATCATGGACAAATATGGAGTCAACTAAGATTTTTGTGCTGCTAAACCATATGATTTGGTTTCTGTTTTAGGAGGTATTTCCAGCGGGCAGGTAAAAGGAGATTGCTGTAGGTAGAGATGGGAGTTTGGGGGATATGCTGTCCCAGATAGTAGTTACTACATAGCAATATCCTCCCCAAGTTCTTTCCCTAAAAACATGGCATTCCTTTAGGTCCTATCTTGCATACTTTATCCTTTTCATTCTTTATACTACTCTATTTCCATGGGCCCAACCAGCATGTTTATGCTAATGGTTTCCACATCAACATTTTGAACCCAGGTTTTGAATTTTCTGCAAACAAACTTGGAAGTTGTTAGTTTTTAGCTAGTTTAAACACAACAGTTTTCTGAAAACACTCTTGCAAATCTCTTCTCCTGAGTCTCATAGAGGCCTGCAGTTTAGCTACAACTGGCTGCTGCATAGGTGCTGCTGATTTGACAAAATTCAAATTGAAGCTCTGCTATATTCTTATACACTGGGATGTTCAAGTTAAAAACCAGTATTTTTATTTCCCCTTGGCTTTAGTCACCAAATCCTAGTAATTCAGTATGCTTGACTTGGATTATTGCAATAACCCCTACTGGTCTTATTTTCTTTAGTACTGTTTTTAAGTCTTTCCAGAGCATCTACAATGAGCTTTTGTTTTGTTGTTACTGTTTGTTATGATTTGGAACAAGAATATGCCCTAAAAGCCATGTGCTAAAGGCTTACTTGCCAGTTGACAGGTTTTGGGGAAGGTCACTGGATCACAAGAGCTCTTACCTCATCAATAGATTAATCCATCGATGGGTTCATAATTTGATGACATTATTGGGCATTGGGAAGTGGCAGGAAGTAAGAGGTGGGGCCTAGCTGGAGGGAGTAGGTCACTGGGTATGTGCCCTGGAAGGCTGTGTCTTATTCCTGGCCCCTTCTTCCCTACTTTGCTGTGGACAATGAGGCGAACAGTTTTTCTTTGCCATGATGACACAAAAGGAATGAAGTCAGCTGACCATGGATAGAAAGACTGAAATCATGAGGCAAAATAAATCTTTGCTTCTTTTAAATTGTTTTTCTCATGTATTTTGTCTTCACAGTGGAAATCTAACATATTGGTGTGAGGGATTGAACCTAGGGCCTCGTATATACTAAACACATGCTCTACTTCTGAGCCACATCCTCTCCAGCACTAGAAGGGGCTTTTTTTTTTGTTGTTAATGATGATGCTGGGGCTCAAACCCAGGGCCTCACAAATACTATGAACATGGTCTATCACCGAGCTATGACCCGAACACTAGAATCAGCTTATGAAACAGACAATTTGGTCATGTCATCATCCTGCTTTAAATAGTCTTGATGGCTCCCTACAACCCCTGTGGAATAAACTGAAGCTCCTTAGTATCCCATAGGAGGGCCACTGTGATTCTGTCCATTTGTTCAGAGTCAGCATTTTCTCCTTTTGGCCTTGCACCTTGATCTCCAACCATGATACAACATTGCACATGCTATTTGTTATGCCTCAAATGTATCCCTGAAAACCTAACTCATCACTTCTAACCAAATGGCCTCCTCATTTCCTTCACTATCATTTTATTGCTTCTATGTCTAGTTTTGTGACTTTCTGACTAAAGTCACTTTTACCTTTTAGACTAAAATGTAGGAACTGTTTCTGATTTATCAACTATTATATTATTCAGACTCCATTATACCATGGTACCTGGAAAAACAAAAGACATTCAATGTATGTGTTAAACACAAAAATAAAGAAAGATGCCAAAGCAGGTGTAGGAGTGAGGATGAGGATCACTGAAGAATGTTACTAGGGGAAATAACTATAAAAACAAAACCAACATAAAGCCACAAGTGGAGCTATCTGCCATAGAAAGGTCACTTCTGCCTCTGATACTTGAAAACAGCTACATAAAGAGGGTAAATTACAGAAATACAGAGAAAGTGGGGATGAAAATTTGAGGGAAATTAAATGGCATTTTCTTGAGAAAGCAGGAGTGAAAGTCAATTTGTACAGAGGATTGCAACTTGAAAAATGTGAACTTTTTTTGACCAGATGCCAGAGAATGGGGTAGTGAGTCAAATGGAAAGAACAAAAAGATGGCCAAGATCATGGCTTTGCTGATGCAAGTAATCACAAACTTACCAGAGAGACAGTCAATGCAATCTCGCGTGTGTGTGAGTGCGCGCGCGCGCGCGCGCACACGCGCGTGTTTAAAGTAATGATTAAATACCAGAGTAGAAGTGAGAAAAATGGACAAGTGGTTTACCCCCAGGTCCTGGGACTGGTGAAATTAGTTACACATTCCAAGTGCTGTTTATGCACCTAGCATTGAACTGCTAAATAATGCCGCTTGTATGAAATTTATTTCCTAGAAGTTTCAGTTACCTGGTTTGGGAAGAATGGAAACCGACTATACGAAGGCAGTACCAGAATGCCACCCCATTTTTTCACAGTTCTTGGAAACTGAAGAGTCATCTGGGTTACCCATTTCCTCTTTTGGGACTGAACTATTCCCCAGTCTTTCATAAGTAGGGATTCGTCCCAAATCAGGTAAACTTTGGCTGTTGGGGAATCCTCTGTTCTAAGATGCGGTATAGTATGTTAAGAGGTGCCAACTTAAATACACCTACAGTGATAGAGAAGCAGCAATAGGGATAAAGAGAGAAAAGACTCACTAAATGCAAAAAAGTTCCAGAAAAGAGTGATAAAAGTAAGTATGTTTCAATACATTGACAAAGATCTTTTATCATATGCATGGTTTGTCTGGATAAAAGAATCACTTGAATAAGAAAAGGTTCTTCCCTTTTTATGTTACTTAAAGGAAAACAATGTTAAAATTAGTGACTATTATGACTACACTGATGTGACTGCTAAGTAATACAATCAGAACATTAGCATTTAGTTAATTTTCCATGGTTTATGCAAAGACTGGCATAAAGTCAATTTTTCACACAGAAGAAATAAACAGTAGTTAATAGATAACTAAATTTGATTTCAAGACATTTTATAAAATCAGGCATGGTGGTGCATGCCTGAGATCCTAGCCCTGAGGAGGCTGAGGCAGGAGGATTGTGAATTTGAGGAGAGTCTGAGCTACACAGCAAGACCCTATCTCAAAAGACAAAAAAAGAGACACTTTATATATACTCATTACCTTGAGTTTCACATAGACATTGAACTCAGGGCTTCACATTTGCTAGGAAAGTTCTCTTCTGCTTGAGTCCCAGCCCCAGCCCTTATTTGCTTTAGTTATTTTTTGAATAGGGGCTCACATTTTTTGCTCAGAGACAACTTGGAACCACAGTCCTCCCATCTCCCCTCCCAAATAGTTGGGATTATAGGCTCAAGCCACCATGCTTGGCCTACTCCCCCTGCTCCATCAGTATTGGGGTTTGAACTGAGGTCCCCAACATGCTAGGAAAGTGCTCTCCCACTGAGCTATAGCCCAAGCTACTGTTTTATAGTAGGATAATCAATAACATAAACACTACCACTCCTCCACCTGCAGATAACAAAATAATAAAAGCAAATTTTCATTAACAAAATCTCTAAAAAGAACTGTAGGTGAAGGAAAAACACATTCATATCCTAATATGTTATATATATCTATATATACATATGTGAGTATATATGTATACACACACAACATATATATATTTCTATTAAAATAGAGCAATTATCCTTAAGTACAGAGTGAGAGGTTATTTTGATTCCTTAGGGGAAATTTGGGTAATGTCTGGAAGGTTTTTTTTTTTTGTGGTACTGGGGTTTGAACTCAGGACCTAACACCTTGAGCTACCCCAACAGCCCTTTTTTTGTGATGGGTATTTTAAAGATAGGGACTCACAAACTATTTGCCCTGGCTGGCTTCAAACTGCACCCTCCTGATGTCTGTCTCCTGAGTTGCTAGGATTACAGGCCTAAGCCACTGGCACCTGGACCCTGGCATGTGGAAGATATTTTTAATTGTCTCAACTTCTGGCATCTTATATTTAGAAGCCAGTAACACAAACATTCACAATGCACAATGTATTTCTAATAACATTGAATTATCAATTCCTAATGCCAACATTGTGGAGGCTGAGAAACCTTGAAATAAAGTGCTTGACAGGGCAAAGGCACAGCAAAGCCAGGGGCTGATAATTCTACCAGTATTTAAAGGACAATTTATAACAGAATGACTGATTGGTGGGAAGCTCTCCCAACCACATCTTTCAAATTTTAGATATGTTTTATACTTTTAGATATAGTTACCAAAGATAATTACCTCAGATAAGTCTACCAATAGTTTTTATAAAAGCAGAAAATATCCAGTGCCCATGACTCTCTGAGTTGTGAAAAGTATCCTATGAAGATTTACCAACGGCTTATTAGAAAATTATATAGTCTTCATTGAGAACTTCTATTATTCTCTAATGAGTTTTATAGATGATCTGCATATGAAAATGAGATGTTACAGAGGCTGAGTTCAGATTCAAATCAGGAGTGAATAGAACTGAGTTGCTAAATAGGAAAACAATTTCACCTGTGTGTTACTTTGTGTAAATTTTAACTAATGGGAAGGAGAAAGATATCAAGCAGCATTTTCTAAACCTAGTTTTGGGGTAAAACTACAGAGGGACTCTAGCCCCTTTATTTCAGAACCCCTGGCAATTGTGTAGGTCTAGGCCCTCCCATACCCCACCCTGCTATGGGGTCTCATCCTGTTGATCTGCTGATAGTCAAAGGGTCCTGGAAACCTGGGAGAGGAACTGTCCAAAGACAGAAAGCAAAGGCTAAGACGGAGTCACAGGTGCAAATGTAAAAGGAGAAGCAGCAGCAAAACCAGACGCCAGACCTTCAAGAGAGGTGTGATCTCATGCGTCCCTTTCAGTAGGAGAGACTCTTGAGGCTCTCGGTGTTCCTGGGTTGGGCATTTTGGCCATCGATGTTGGGAGTGGAATCTGTGTGGGAAGTGACTCACGTGACTCACGTGGCTTTGCTGTCTCATGACTGGCTTTCTTTGGGGAATGTTACCTCACTAGACTTGAGTCTAGCAGACATTTTTCAAACATAAATGGCATTTATATGAAATCTTGGAATAAATAATGGGGAAGGAAAAAATGTATTAGTGTTGTTAGTACTGAAATTCCTCTTGGAATACAACAAATAAGTACATTAAGTTTTAACTTAACCTGTAAGGTAAAATTAGATCAGTTTCATCACTTCCTTGCTATATACCAAGTTAAGTTTTGATTTAGTTCTCTTCAGATAAAGGACAAAACTTGATACATTCTTGAAACTTTAAAGCAAATCTAACATAAACTAATTTATTTAACATAATAAATTTGAGACAAGTCACTGTATTCTTCTTTGGTAGACAGAAGTGGTAGAGAGCTTGCCTAGCAAGCATGACGCCCTGAGTTCAAAAAAAGTTAAACTTTAAGGGAATATAATGGGAGTGAATTTGTTAAAAGTACACTATATACAACTATATGAAACCTCTTTGTGCTATTAATGTATGCTAATAAAAATAGTAAAAATATTTAAACTGATACTATTTCTTAACAATCAGCAGGAGGCAATAGTTATTACTAATTTTCAATGAGTTAGTGTACAAAGCTAATTTCTATGTATTTGGAAAATCTGCTTTGCCATATCAAACATCACCATTGTCCATAGTAAATTTATTGGACTTAACCACAATAATAAAATCATATTATTTTATGATTAAGAACAATTCAGATTCACTCTTAGTATAAGGAACAATAAGTGGATTTTTTTATATAAAATAATTTTTGAAAATAATATTATATAGCAACAGTTATTAGATTCTCTGAAGACTAAGGGAAACCCATGAACCCTGGAGGCAATACACTGCCTACTGTTTTTCTGAGAGGTTGGCAGAATCACTAGTGTATAATCTGTGGTGTGTGAGTTTGGCTGGAAGAGGAACTACCATGGGTTCTCTATTCTTATTTTGTACTAAACAAAAAAACAGCTGTTCCTGACTAGAGTGCTTACTCTGGTTTAGGAGCCTGATCTTACTGACACTATATGCTTAGCAAAACATTGAAAATAATTAAAATTTTTTTCTCAGGTGAAGATGAACTCTAATGGCATTTTTATAGTTACCTTGAAATAGCAAAACCAATAATTATTATTCATTTAATGAATTTTTAGACGACATAAGCAAAATACCACAGTAATTGCTTCAAATTTTCAGAAGTAATCTAACATTTCTGTGGGTAATTATAATTATATATCTGGCAATATACAAAAACACACTTAGTTGTGTCAATGTCAAAGCACGTGTAGAAGGTAGATGGTACTTTTCAACTTTGAGTTTTGGTTTTTAAGAGTAAACAATGAGTAAGTTTGTAAAAATAAAAGGCTAATAAAAACCAAAAAAAGTCCAAAATATAAACAAACAATAAAACCAAGCTGTCAGCATTTTTTTTCAAAGCTTCTATGTTTTTTTTCTCCCTGATAGCACCAATGTTCACTTTTTGATTAGCTGCAAATTTGCAGGACATCTTAATAAAAATTCTGTAGAATAAGCCAGGAGGAAAAACATTCACCTACTCCCACTCCTGTCTTATAAGTAGTTACTGATTTGCTTGGGGACTCTGCACTACTGTTGAGAACTACTTAAGTCACATCTTCCCCTTATGGAGTGGAAGAGCCCATGAACACTTCAATGAGCCAGATGAAATGCTGGAAGGTACCTGGCACATCTAGTAGCAGAGAAGGTGTGTTCCACTGGGAAGAACTTGTAAGAGCTGGCAGCTGCCAAGCTCCTAAAAGGTATAATTTTATTTCTTATTCTGTAGTTTAAACAGAAATAATTTTTAAAAAGAAAGAAGTATTGAGGTTTCTTTTTTTCCCCTTAAAAGTATAGAGAATAAAGCTAAGTACAGTGGAGTATGCCTATAGTTCTAGCTTCTCGGAAGGTGGCCCAGGAGTCTGTGGCCACTCTGAGCAACACAGCAAGACAATGTCTCAAAAACAAAAACTAAAGTACAGAGAATACAATGCTTAAAACTTCTACACTGGGCAATGAAACAAACCTAAAATAGGGATATAAAAAAAAATCACTATGACACAGTCTGGCTAATTGTGCAGACTATCTGTGTCATGGGCTTGGTGGAGAAAAAAGGGCACTGGCTTGAGAATATGGAGGCCATGCTCTTAAATAGCAGCAACATTTTGAATGAATCTCATAATTCTCTGGATCTCAATTTCTTCATTTGTAAAATGAAGGAGTTGACTAGAATCACCAGGGAGGATCTCTATGGTCCTTTCTCTAGAATTCTATAAATTCTATGGACTTAGACTTCCCCCAATCCTAATCAATTTTCAGATTTTTTCCTTCTTTCTCTCTCCTTTTCTCTAAAAAATCTTATACGTGATAATAAAAATAAGACTTGCAGGTGAAATTAAACATCTGATAGACTTTGTGGCAGTTATATAAGGCAGGCTCTTGATTCAATCAAACCATATATTTTGATAAAGGACCTAAAAAACTTAAGAGATGCAACTAGCCAGGTGCTAAGGAAGCTTAGTTTCATATTTCTCAAGGGTTGGCTATTAGCTTCATGACTCAGAGTATATTCAAAGCATTTTATTTCCTGGACAACATCATGTTTATCAGGGACTTCTTTCTACATACCCATCTCCCTCATGGAGAAAAACTGTCTCATATACACACCATATATTCTTAGGTAGAGAAATATATACAGGACTTCTTTCCTCCTTCCCTTCCTTCCTTTTCTCTCTCTCTCTCTCCCTCCCTTCTCTCTTTCTTTCTTCCTTACTTCTTTTCTTTTTTTTTTGGTGGTACTAGGGATTGAACCCAGAGCCTCACACATGCTACATGCTAGTGCTCTACCACTGAGCTATATCCCCAGCACTCTGTAGGATTCAGATAAAGTAGATTAAATCATATCTTTCAACAAAAGAAATCTACGCGTTCTTTAAGATCTATGGGAATTAGGGGATCAGTGAAATGAGCCTGAAACAGATCTTAAGGGATAAACTGGCTATTTGAAGGAATAGTCTGCTAGATGAATATAATGGTATGTCTAAAGCATGGAGATCAGTCTGTAAGGGGAAAAAACTACACCAAATTTAAAAAATCCACTATCGTCTAAACTAAGATGAGTAAGTCCATCTAAGAAGGGGACAGGAAGTGAGAACTGGGAAGTCTTAGAAACATATACAAGAGCTCTATCCTTAGGAACACAGGTACATCAGGAAGAAGTGTAATACCAACTTTACAGGTAGCCAATAATACACTGAGAGTTCCTTTTATCTCCTCTGGCTGATGGAGAATTGATTCTCAGTTATTGGGGATGAGAGAGCCTCAATTTCAATCATGGTCAGCATGATGCAGAATCAGGGATACCAGCAAATTACGATAGTGAACACTATATCTTTTAAAGCATCACATACAGGTTTTTTTCCTTTTTTTGGCAATAATGGGGTTTGAGATCAGAGCCTTGTGCTTGCTAGACAGGTGTTTTACTGCTTGAGCCACTCTGCCAGCCCCAGTTTTTGATGTTGACTGAAAGTGCTGTTAGCTGTCAAAATGACTCCCCATGCCAATGATAAATGCTTTCACTGCATTAAATGTTTTTTTAGGTTGTAAATTTAGGTGAGCTACATGCTTATGCCGTCTCAAAATTCATATGTTGAAATTCTAACCCTCATAATGATCGTTGATGAGAACGAAACCCTCATGAATGAGATTAGTGCTTTCATAAAAACAGACATGAGATTCCTCTCTCTGTCCTCTGCCCTGTGAGGATGCAATGAAGCTTCAAACCAGGAAGTGAACTCTTATCTGACACCAGATTTCCCAGACTTCAGACTTTGAGAAATAGATCTTTGTTGTTTAAGCTAGGTAGTCTATTGCATATTTGTTATAACAGCCTAAACTATGACAAAAACCTGCCTAAATTTGTAAATCTGGTGTAAATTGCAAATAATGGGTAATATTATACATGCCATATTTTCCCATAGTCAAACTCCTTGCAAATTCTTTTGGCTGTATCCCATGTGGTCACATACTGCTGATGGTAGCCATCACATATGTCCTTGTTATATTTGAAACTTGTTTTACCAAGAAAATGTTTTTCTTTCAGTTCTTTGCTGCATAGGCTATACTCTCGCAGTATCCAACCATGACTATAGGAGCCAGGAGTTAATAACACTGGCCTGCTCTTAGCTTTCTGCTGTTAATTTTAGGCAATTGTTCTTCCAAAGTACTTCTTGGGAGTTTTGATAATTGCCTATAACACCCTCTAGTTTTTCAGCTGCTACCTTCAGACCTTGTGTTCACTCTAACACTATGGGCTGTCAATGCTGACTGCACACTAAAATCACCAGATAAACTTCTGAAATTTGCCCATGCTCAGGTTCCATTCTAGACTAACTGAATTGGTGGGGTAGTGATGGTCATCAGTTTTTATTTTAATTCCTTAGGTGATTTCAACATGAAGCCAATGTTAATAACTTTGCATTAACACAAAGGGTATCAACTCTTTTTTCACCAGTTTCTTCTGGTTATCACCAGTTTCAACTTGTTATCACCTTGGAATTTTACTATTCAACAGTATAATCTATCAAACACACTGGGTCTTAATTCCTTGAACTGCTCAGTTCTAATAATGTGCCCCCAATTTTACTTTGGCTCTCATACACATTATAATTTATTATACTTAGGAGTACTTCATATTTGAAATATTGTTGACTGCTAGCTGAATGACTCTACGCTTCCACCTGGGAATGGGAATTTACTGCAACACTGCAGAGAATCTGGCTTTCTAAGTCTTCTAATCTTCTCTTACTTCTCTGTCTTCTCCATCTAGCTGGTCCTCTACAATGGATTCAGTGACTCTCTTACCAAGGCTATCAAGTCTCCTGTTCTTGTATCTCACAAACTTCAATTCTATTTCAAACCAAATGTGCCTTTTCTTTCACTATGCTTTAGATGCTGAGCACTATTGAAGAAAAAAAAAAAAAAACCAACTACATAGTTTTGTGCCACCTAGATTTTTATGGTATCCCAACAGCAGCTCCCAGAACTACTCAGAGTTCTTTTTACATGTCCCAAATGATCTCTTGCTCCAACTTTGGGTATTCACATAGCTGCTCTTTCTCTTGAGCTCCTATCTCACTCCTTTGCCCCTGACATTAGAAGTGGACCCTGCTTTCTGTTTTAGAGAACTTAAAAAAAGCCTTAATTTTCAGATTTCCATTTTATCTAGTTATCCCTGTCCCCATACACTCTCACGTGTCTGAGGGGGCACTGCTCTAAGCTCAGCACTGATGACATATTTTGCCAGATATTTCTCTGTTGAGGTGGGCTATCTGCTGCACTCTAGGTTTAGTAACATCCATGTCCTCTCTACACTGGATATCACAGAATCCCCTTCCTTGTACCTAACAAAAATATCTTCAGACATTGCCAAATGTCCCTTGGGAAACAAAATCAGTTGAGAACCACTGCTCTAAGCCAAACTTTCCTTCTGTTCGTGATGTCTTTTAGTTTTCTTGAACTGGTCCACTGGCGTTATTTCCTTCATATATAATTATGTATCGCACCAATATTTTAAAAAAGTCATTCTTAAACACTAGGTCTTCTTCCAATCACTGTTTAATCTTTCTTTATTCTTCGGAGTGAAGCTTTGAGAATGACTTCCATGAGCTCACATGTTGAGCCTCCATTCAACATTTACGCTACCATTTAATCCTCTTTACTCTACTGCTACTAGTGCAGTTACTAGTGATTACCAAATGCTTAGATAACCTAAGTTCTTAGATGTTTTGTCTACACTTTCCTTGAACCTTTCTCTTCTAGCTTCCAGGTATTTCTTTTTTCTAGTGTTTTTCTTTTCTTTTACCTATCCTTTGAGTTCCCTTAATACAAGTGTTCAAATGGGTTTGGCCTTCTCTTAAATTTGACAACACTTTTTCTAGATTACTGCTTTCATCACAAGCTTCTATTTACTAATAAAATACAGTTAATCATCGACTCCTCTTTATTTGATTTTGGAGGTCAACTTTCTCTCAAATTCCAGTCTTGCATTTCTGACCCCTTGTGAATCTACCTGGGAACACTTAGGATACTAATAACAAATTGAGATATCTAAAACTGAACTCATCTTCTACTCCCCCCCTTCCATTGTATTTATCTCCCCAAATTGTCCTAGCTCATTTCTTTATTTCTACAGTACCACCATCTATTCAGTTGTACAGTAAGCCAGGGCCCTTAGAAAAATCCTAAATTCTAACTTCACTAATCATAGCCAATGATCATAAAATCCTGGCAATTACAGCTTATATCCCCTCCCTCTCCCCCCAGTTAGTTCAGGCTTTTCTATTTTATTTCTGTGGGTTCCTAACTGATTTCCTTGTATGAGGTTTTAGCTAGCTCTAATCCAACCATCTTTTAAGCATGTGGATCTTTTCCTATCACTTCCTGGGCTACCTCCTTCAGGGAATTCTCTTTGGAGAATAAAATCTAAGTACTTGAGCAGAGTACTCTAGGCTGTCTGTGACACAGCTCCTACAGTTTTCCTATCATTCTATTACAACACATACCCTGACAAAAACAATGCCTTACTCAAGTTATCCCTCTGCTGGATTTTTTTCCCCCAGTACTTCTTTATTCTAAAAGTCTCAGGCAAGCATTTTCTCTTCTGAGAGTTTTTCCTGGCCTTTCCCAAGGGAGATTTAAAGGCTTCCATCCGATATGCTCCTAATACATTGTGTACATATAGTTCCCACCAGAGTCTGTTGGAATTGCTTGCTTACAGGTGTCTCACCACCAACCATAAGCCTGTAGGCTCCCTGAGGGCAAATGCCTTGCCTAGTCATGCCTGTTTATATGGGGAATAAGAGAATGCTCATCATGCAAGTAAGAACTCAATACATACATACATGCTGAATGGCATATGACAGCTTCAACTGTCAAAAATCTTCATTATTATTGTAATGATGCATGCAAGACATTTTAAGATCTGTCATTTCATTATCAAGAAGAGCGAGGCTGCTCATTCTAAGGCAAAAGCTAATGACACACAATAGAACAAGCTTAAAAAGCAATATATATGACAATATGGTGGTTATTAAACTTTTCTACCAAAGTATTACTAACAGCAGGAGAATACTGACTGATGTCCTGAGAGAATGGATGTTGTAGACTAAAATACATGATATTTCTTTAGTTGATAATATATCCACATTCATCCTACCTTGAAAATGTTTAGATACTGACAAGTAAGAGGAATGCTCCAGGAAGACAGAGCATCTTCACCCTGTAGATGCCAGTAACCACTGGCATAAATGTGTATCTACAGAGGCTGGGGAGGGGAGGAAGATAGGGGTGCTGGTAAGCAGTATCAGTATCACAGTTGCAGATACAAGTATAGAATAGAAATAGCATCACACTTAAAAGTTCCACGTTGGGTCCTTGTCCCATCACTTATGCTGTGACTCAGATCGGGGGTGTCTAACTTTAACCTCTCTGAGCCTCCTCAGTTTCCTTATCTGAAAAATGGTTGCAATAACATTTGCCTTACATATTTTATGTTGGTGCCGAGGTCAAAAGATATAATAATGTGAACAGTGGAGGATTGTAAGCATGAAAAATAAAGGAATATTTTACACAGAAAGAGTGAAAAAAAATCAAAGTACATAAGCAACATACATTCTTGTAAACATTTACCTTTTGAGAAGCTGAAGAAAGTTTTTCTGTTTTAGGTTTTTCCTTGGGAGTTAAAGGAGGTGATCGCTCCTTTACCTCTGGAGGCAATTCTTGATATAGTGCTGGAATTGAAAAAGGAGTTCATATAACTAAATTAAGAAGCACTGCTCCATAGAAGAAAAAATAATGATGGAGGGGCTGATAAGAAATTTAAGAGAAAATGATATTCAGTTCCTTGGTGTAACAAACTATTTGTTACAGCAAATAGCTGTTAATAGTACTGGTTATGACAATTTGTAGTCTTACCCATTGGTTATGATTGGAAAATTTTAATCAGTAAGATTTCAGAAATGTAGAAGACATCAGGTATCAATTCATTAACTATGTGGACATATAGATGCTTATTTTATTTCTCTCATATACATTTATTGGGAACCTGCTGTTTGCAGAGTTATCTGATAGGAACTGCTGGAGATATGAAGATGATTAAAAGACAGTCTTTGCTCTCAAGAAGCTTACACTCTGGTCACAGACAGACCTGTTGACAAGCAACTGTAATAGAAACAAAGCATGGCATTATTTGACAGAATTGATGACAAAGACAAATTGCTATGGAGATGGAAAATGCTGAACGGAAGTAGTGGGTGTGACAGACTGAATACTAGGTAGAATTTTGCCAGGTGTAAGCGTGGAAAAAGGTTAATTTGGGAAGACAGAGTGAAATATCTATATGCAGTGTTGAACCTAAGATTTTCATAATCTAAGATTATAATCTATATATTCTATAGGATATTGAATCTAAAAAGCCGTATGGGAATCTTATTATTTTGGTTTTTAAATTTTTTTTTGAGACAGTGTCTCCCTATGTAGGCCAGGCTGGTCTTCAACATAAGATCTTCCTGTTCTGGTCTCTTAGGTGTTCTATTAGGGAATCTTAAAGAGTTAAAAAGAAAATCTATTTTAGTTACAACAACTCTGAATTAAGAGAAATTCCCAAAATATATTTAATCAAAATTAATTATATAACTAACATGATACGAGATATATTAACTGGCTCTGTAAGTGGGTTGGTATTATTAGGTTTCTTTATGTCCTACACAGAAGGGTGTTAGATATGATTAGGGAAAACTGATCATGTTTTTCTTTCTAGTGGCTGAAGATACAAAGAGAATAAGCCCTTTATAACCATGTTCTTCCACTGTGCTGTTCTATTAAAGTACATGACTTTCAATGGAACAGTGGGTAGAGATTCTACAGGTATATCTATATTCATTCCCTTCATTTGCTTTGCATATTTGGCTTCAAATACAGATCAAGGACAATTCTTCATACAATTTAAAGAGTGGAATATACTGCTGAGAGTTGCTTTTTCTCTAAAGTTAAAACTGGGCAGTTTGGATTTTTGTTAAATTCAGGTAACAAGTAGGATAAAACGAAGGAAAATGACCCCTGATGAAGTATGAGAATTCGATCATTATATTCTCAGGTACTGTATGATTTTTTTCCTGTTTGTTCTGCCTTTACATGGCTATTTCAAGAAGCAGTGATCGATGGCAAAAGAAAGCATCAATTATTCTGGGACATGATAAGGAATTGTCATTTACAGGATGGTCACTACTTGAGACAAGGAATTAATTCTGTACATAGTCATCAGTCATCGTTGCAATTGTTTCAGGTATGACTTTGGTTATTAGGAAAGAAAAAATATTTAATTCACAATCAATCAAATATTTATAGCCTCTCCAAATTGGCAAGCCTAAGAAATTATTTCTACAAACTAAAGTTAAAGCACCCAATACCACCCTGCCTGGACAGTGCAGTAGAAAAAGTCTGAATGTTTTCACTAGGTATGACGGGCTGTCATACCTAGTTAGTTACAGACATCCTTCAGGTTACTGACTGTGTGGCAGCTCTTGATATAGAAACAGAAGCTATCCCTGCTTAGTTTTAGCTGTTGATCCTGAGGGGGAGCCGTCACTGGAAGGAGGGCAAGTAACTTAGAAGTTTTGACAATCAGGAAGTCAGAAGTGCTGAGCTTATGGGAGATTACTTAAATGCTGTCTTTTGTCTACCAGGGAATTATCTGTCTTAAAAGTTTCTTCTTTCTACTGTCCCTTAAGTTTCCTCTGTTATGGATTCTCTTCTAAACAAAAAATATACCTCCAGTAGAGATTAAGAGATAGTAGTCACTACTTAGAGAAAAATAACTAAAACAGAGAAAATGAAGAATTATGTAATGGGAGAGAGAAACGGGAAATTTTTGCCTCATTTAGCACTTTTAAGGGGAGGAGTTTGCTTCAGGCAGTAGAGAAGCTAAGGAAGAGAGCTGCAGAAGATTTGGGGCCACCTGAGAGACTTGGGAGAGGAGCACTGGGAAGGAGCAGAGGGTAGGCAGGGTAGAGGGAAGGTGCCAAAGAGAAGCAATTTTATCTAATCTAGCCCAGCACTGAGTAATCAAGGAAGAAATTTTCCTTCCTCCTTTTCTAGATCTTTTTTGCTCTCAAAATTCAGAATTTAGATAAGGAATCAAGAGTACTTTGGTTCAGTCATGGTTTGGGTTAAATATGGTTTCATGGACTGGTTTGAAAATCAGCCTTTATGCTTAATAAATATTTAGTTGCAAAAATAAATGTTTAAAACATGTAGTGTTCTCTAGCACATTTTAAATCAGAGTCACAAGGTTTTCGTGTTTTTGGAAGAAAGCTCAGTTGATACAGCTCAATGTCTTTATTTCATTGGAGGGAACTGAGGCACATCAGTGTAAGTTGCTGAGCAAGGATTAAAAGCTGTTTTTCCTGATGTGAGTATCGTGCTTTTCCTAACATGCTATCAAGAGATAGAATGCACTCTTCTGAAGAAACACTGCTATAAAAACCTTTAGCATTAAATTACTTTCTTCATTTTCAGACTGTCAAGGCCTAATAGTGAATCTTTGGCTTTCCAAAACTCTTATTTAGGATTTCTCTCTAGTTCATTTTTAATGTACTTGAGAATGAAACAATCTATTGTATAAAGTGGAAAGTGGGACTTGGGACCTAGAGACTCTTTAAGATGGTGGCTAAAGAGTCAATGTGGCAAGAAAGAAGCTGACAAAACTGTGTGCAGCAGGTGGCAGTTAAGGAGCTGAAGAAGAAAATAGGTAGCTTGAGGGGCAGATCCCCTGGGATGACAAGTGCAATCAGCAAATACTCCAATCTCAGAACCTAGTAGCTTTCTGGCATACTACTGCCTTGTCTTTTTATTTTTTACATCGTGTGAATGAAAAGTAATATACACTGTGAAATACATACAAAGATTATAAAGACAGTAAATTAAAAGGCAGAAAATGATAAAATCGTGGACCATCAGTTATACCATTTGAGCAAACCAGGAAGGGAGCATAAAACTTACTTTCACTAGCCACATGATTAGCTGGAAAATAACCTTCCTGCCCCTTTCCTACGCTGCCATACCACCAGTCTTCATTATCTTTGAAAAACACTCGGATAATGTCTCCGCGATGGATGGTTAGTTCATCTGATCGGCTGGCTGTGTAGTCATAAAGAGCCACTACCTAAGAGAGAGATAAGACCACCACAGCTTTATCACAACCGTGCCACAGAGAAACCCCCAACACTCACTTCCTCTTGCAGAAGAGCAGCTGAAACCAAAGCAGTACTTTGGTAAGTCTGAGGCTGTCTTAAGGTTTGCTAATGGGATCAGGGGTGGTGGGAACACAGCAGGAGAAGCAAGATAAAAGACTGTGGGATTGAGAAATGGTTAAGAGCATACAACACACCAAGATTAGCTTCAAAATAGCAGATGTTAATTTTTTAAAGTAAATTACTTTGAAGCAAATGAAAAAAAAAAGCTCACACATCATTCACTTTCTTAGAAGTGTTTCATACTACACCTTTAGAGCCCCATCTTGGTGCTAGGCAGATGCATCTGAAAGAAAATTCTTCAGGCTAACAGTTTTGCAAAAGGAAAAGCTCAATGGAACAATCTGATTGCATAATTCCATTGTGATCACTTGGTTTATTGTTAATGTCTGTTTTTTAGATAATTTTCTCTATAAACACTGTTTTTGGTGTTTTATACCAACAACCTAAATCTAACTACCTTTAAAATATCCTTATAAGATGAGTTTTGCTAGATACAAATTTAAGAGGAAAGGCTTTACTATGGGAATCCTCTTTTTGTGTTGTTACAGTAATCACTGTATTTGATTTTTTTCTTTTGGAAAAAAACAAGTCAAAATGATAACAGTGGCTTCACAGTCATTTAAAAAAAAAATCCCTCACAGCAGTTTAAGGAAGGGAGCTCTCAATACATTTTAGATCTGATGCATTGTATACAGTAGAACACAGAATATATATACTGAAGAGTACACTTTACTGTTTCCCTTTCTTTAAATAGGGTTTGAAAATGTACAGGTTAAAACAACTAAAATTACAATGGAAAACCATCATTATAATCTTTTGCAACTGGGTTGAGTTCACTGCAATCTTAAAACAAGGCTGCTATGCTAGGGGCTAAATATATAATGGTGAACAGGATAACTTCTAGAAGAGGTACTTCACTTAGGCTTTGTAGGAGAACTAGAGGACACTCAGAATTAGCTAGGTATAGTGAGGGAAAAGTACATCTCAACCAAATTCTATAGCATGCGTGAGGTCCAGGAAAGAGAAACCATGAACAGTTCAATACGGTGGGTGAGACAAGAAGAGCAGGGGAAGTTAGCGCTAAGGGAGTAAGCAGGGGTCAGATCACGCATATTGAAGGAATTCAGACTCAATATGGCCCATGAAAAGATAGAAGAGGGATTCTATTAGCATTCATAAAATTGCTTCAGACATCTTTCAATTCACTCACTAATATAGGTCAACCTATCAGAAGGCAATTTTAATGGGTAAGTTTGGAATGCTACTATATACTATACAAAGGCAGAAATAATTTAATTCAAATGGTACAAATGCCTAATGTGCTGCCTAATTTACAACATGTAATGCAGAAAGTTGTTTAAGGTTTACAAATCTTTTATAACGTTAGTATACTGATGCTAAATCACTTATATAAAAGTGGAACCTTTAATTTTTTCCTTTGTTCCTCCTTTCCTGAATGTCTTCTGTTTCTTTCTCCTACGCGGCACTATCACAGGAGACTGAAGTTAATTAAAATGTGCTGAATGCCTGCCATATTTTAGGCACCATGCTAGTTGCTTATGTGTTACCTTATTGAATCCTCCTGACAACTCTGTGAAGACGTGTGTTCTTATTTCCATTTGACAAATGAGGAATTTGATGGCTAAAATTTAAAGTCAAGTAAACTACTAAGTGGTAGAATCAGAACTTCAGCCCAGTTTTCCTTCTCTTTTTCTCTTTTAAACTAAACACATTTATAGGCTGTCATTGTTTAGAACCAAACACGGTGAAAAAGCAGCAAAGTAGAAAGGAGCTTAAAACACAGTTTTAGATAACAGCACTTAAAAAATCACCTCTGCTGAGTAGAACAACTGTCCTGGATCTACTGCAGGCCCACTGTGCTCCTTTCATGGCTCCCCAAACCCTAGTCCCAGGAAACTCTGTGATGAGCTGTTCTTTTCACTCTGGGTCTATTACATCGAAATAGCTCAACTTTAATGAGTCTTAGGCAAATATGAGGTCAGTGTATGCATATCTGTCTGAGCTCTTAGTAGCTGTTGGAAGGAGAGCAGAGGAGATTGAGCTTAAGCACCAGAATCATTAAGGAAGGCTCACATTAGGCTTATCACTGTGTGAACTACCTACAATTTGGAGCTTATCAAAATGAAGTATGAAAACTTTTACTGAATTTTACACAAGGTTCTGTTGATGAAAGAATCCCTTTAGAGGTATAGGGGCCCACAAGGCCTGGTAGAAGACCCACATTATACTTTTTCTATTATAGTATCTAGTGTCTACTGATTATGTTGTTGAAATCTGCCCTCCAAAATTCATGGGTTGAAATCCTAAACACCAATGTGAATATATGTGGAGACAGGGCCTTTAAGGAGGCAATTATAGTTAAATGAGGTCAGAAGGGTAGGGCTCTGATCAATAGGGCTGGTGTTCTTCTAAGAAGAGAAATAGTCACTTAGGAGCAGATTACACAGAGAAAAAGAGTACATGAGGACACAGTGAGAAGGTAACGGCAAGTCACAAGAGGCCTCAGGAAAAATCAATCTTGTTAGCATCTTGATCTTGGAGTTCCAGCCTCTAAAACTGTGAGAAAGTTAAATTTCTGTTGTTTAAGCTACCAGTTTTTGATATTTTGCTATGGAATCCCTGACAAGTATAGTTTCATAATCTGATGGTATCAGATCTTACTACAATCGTGTGTTGGACCATTAAATGGGTAACACCTGCCACGTATTCATTTCCAGCCCTTATGAACTTGCAATAGTCTACTTCACACTATTCACCTCATGCAGAAACAATGTCTTTGTCATCAAATTCCACAATCAGCATCCTCGGGAGGGTGATGGTTGCAAATGTCTAGATAGACTTGGAGCATACTGACTTCAATGTCACTGACTGACATTTAAGTGCACAGTTGTTATAAAACAAGGAACCAGTGTTTTTAAGATGTCAACAGTCTATGTTCTGGAAGTGGAATCTGACTATTTAGCTGTGACTATTCTTTTAAGATACTACAGGCACAGGTCAAAAAATATATGGCTTAGGAGAATCTGCTGGTTGGAACATTCTGTTATGTTTTTATTCAACATGCGCTTATCTTCTCTCTTCTGATAATCATAGTTTATACACAGTTGCTTGTTTTAATTTGGCAGCCCTAGTGGTTGGCATTGTACGTAGGACAGGATTACCTTCAGCAATATGATTCAAATCTTGAGATGACAAAGTAGTTATGAAATTTGTTTACAACAAAAGTTTAAGGACATGAGATAATGTGTCCATGTTGGTAATGATAGGTCTATAAAATGAGATGTTTTATAATATGTCCTTTTTTACACCTGTATGTAGATACTCTTTTGACTTATGATGGGGTTACAACCCAACAAACCCATAAATTAAAATATTTGTAAGTGGAAATACACTTGATGTAATCTATCAAACAGGTATCACAGCTTATGCTGGTATACCTTGAATATGGCTTATTGTAGCTTAAAGTGGGCAAAATCATCTAATACAAAGTCTGTTTTAAAATATAGAGCTGGATATCTCATGTTACTTATTCACTACTATACTCAAAGTGAAAAACAGAATAGCTTCATGGTACCCTTTTGCACCATACTAAAGTCAAACCATTGTGAGTATTTGAAAGAGTTTCTTCTCTTCCTCAAACTCAAGTTGCTTGGATACAATTGTGGCTGAAGTAATAAATTATTAGCCAGCTTCCCCCCAGGCTCCAACCTTGCTCTCTCTTTCTCCCTCTCCATCTTTTTTGGCTTGTATGTTTTTGTTTTTCAAGACACAGTCTCAATATATTGCTCAGAATGGTCTCAAGTGATCCTACTGCCACAGCCTTCTGGATTTGAGATCACAGGTGTGCACCACCCTGTACAGCTAAGCTTTGTTTTTTGAAACATCTTTCGGTCTATTTAGCAGTGCTTATTAGATACTGTTTTGTGTTTTAAACATTCTGTTAGGCTTTTATAAGACATTAGGTGGAGTTTTCTTTGCATTATCTACCAAGAAATTAAACATTATTATAGTTGCCGCTGAAGAATTCTCAATGATCCTTGAAATCAGTGTACCAAGTGAACTCCAACCATTAGAGTTCAGTATAACTATTTCTTGAACCTTTACCTACAATGCAACCCAATAGTCAATATTCATTGTGTCCCAGGTCATTCAGCAAACCAAGTGAGGTTGAATAAACTCATTTTCTTGAGCATTTTCTCTTATAGCACTGCTTTGGCTGAGCTCATAATCACTGAGGATCTCTTTTGTGCCAGCCTGTAGCCAATGTGGCATCTGGCTCCTACCATCTGCTTTATGCTTTCTCTTTGATTGACTTGATTTCAGACTTCTGGCCTCCAAACTGTAAGAGAATAAATTTCATTTGTTTTAAGCCACCATGTGGTTTAAACCACCATGGTAGTTTGCTACAAAAGCCCTGGGAACTACTCTGCTACATGTGAGCTTTACTTTGGTGAGTGCTGGTTTTTCTTGTGTTCCTTAAAGAGTGTTGGACCTTGCTCTGGCACGCAGTTACCTGAGATACGTTTGACACTTTCCAGGTTTACTTTTAAGTTTTGTTAGATCAGTTTCAAAGACTTTAGTGTTAAATTAACCCCACAACCAAGATAGGACCTTCCTAATGATTATACCCGATGCCTTGGGTATTAGGTTTTTTTCTACTCTGGCTGTCAAGAATGTGAATTTTTTTCAATCCTGTTTTTGTGCCTATGACTTTCTGAAGCTTCTAAGCTTATGAAGTTTTGCCCCATGCTTGTGCAGAATGGCACTCAGCCAAACACTTAAGGGTATTTATAGTTACTGGGAAGATTATTTCCAATTCATATAAAGCAAAATTTAAAGTATTATTTTAATAATTACCTTAAAAGTGAAAGAAAATAAGCTTTAATAAAGTCTCATTTCTTAATATAAGTTAAGGGATATCTGATCTTTAGTATTAATCAAAAGAGAGGAAAAATGTATCAGTAGAAAACAAAATTTAATGATAAATCCTGAATTGTACAGAAGCATATCATCAAATATGCAGAGGACTTATTTCCTAATAGTGATATTTCATTTCATACAAAGAATGAAGTATATAGCCCCATTTCTAGATTTCTAGCATAATATGGTAGAGAGTCTCTTATTTATTTCTATAAACACCACATAAGGCAACCCTAAAGATATTTATAAAAAAGAAATCAAGGTCCTGTTATTCTTAATGAACCTTATCTATATTATAATAGATTAAGAAAACAGAGATAATGAAAGTAAACAACTGCACAAAGTTTACTGTCTCCGTACCAGGTATGGTATTTGTTGACACCATGCTATATAATGCAAGTATATGTGAAATTTCAACACTTTATCAAACAAGTATTTGAGAGTATTAATTTAAAATATCTTCTGATAAAATAACAATGGAAGAATACCAAACTAGGGACCAAGAGGGCAAGTCTTGAGTCTTTAACCTGTCTGCAAGGTAAAGTATATCACAAAACACTTAAGATTGGATGAGATGAGATGATAAGTGGCATACCTTCCAACTTTAAAATTCTATCACACTACACATTCAAAAAATTATTCCAGAAGAACAGCATTCACAGATTTTTAAGTAAACTGAAAATATTAATTTACTGAATAATAGCATGGCTTATTTGTGATCATACATAAATTGGAAAAGCTTCTCTTTGTTGCAATAGTACATAGGAAAAGCCTCCTAGCAATAATTAAAGAGCAATAATGAGAAACTATTTCTGTTAAATTTACCATTTAGAAGTATTTACTTCTTTGACACATAGGGATGGCTCTGGAAGTCAGAGTGAATTTGACTTTTGGGCTGCAAAAATAAAGCTACTTGATGTATGAACACTTATTTTTATATGACTGGTACCACTATTTGAATATCTGTGTCCCTCAAAAGTTATGTTTGAAACCTAATCACCAATATGATGGTATTAGGAGACAGGGCCTTTAGGAAGTGATTTAATCAGGATGGCAGAGCTATGAATTAGTGGCCATAAAAAAGAAGTCTCAGAGGGCTTTCTTGCCCCTTTTGCCCTCTGAAGACATAGCAAAGTGTCATCTGTGAACCAGGAAATGGGCCCTCACCTGATACAGCATCAGCCAGTGCCTTGATCTTGGACTTCCCAGCCTCCAGAGGGTGAGGAATAATTTCTGTCGTTCATAAGTCACTTGGTCTATGGTACCTTGTTATAGCAATTCAAACAGACTACGAGAACTGGAATCAAACTTTTTCCTACTGGAAATCCTAACTCAGTTTGTCATAGCAAATCATTAGTGTTTTATCAAAAAGGTTTTAAGACGTATCTTTTTAACGGTTATATTAAAAAGTAGGTCCAATTCCTACTTTCTATGCCCTTATTCTTCCCTTTTGGAATAGGAATGTCCTGTGCTATTGCAACTTTTAAGTATGTAACTTGTTTTGCTTTTCACAGGGCCTCACACCTGAGTTTTCCTTGAATCTCAGAACTGACTTTGGACTTGAACTTTTGAGCAATGCTGGAACATTTTAAGACTTTAGGGACTTTTGGAGATGGACTAAATTTTGCACTATTGAACTGCCACAACAAAGCCCCCTGTGTAACTATCATACACTAATACAAATGTTTTTTTAAAAAGTTGATTATCACAAGTATTTTGCAACAGTAACAGAAAGCTGACTAACATATATATTGAGTAATAAATTTAAATGAAAATGAGGATAGCCAGACATCAATAATTAACTGCTCATATCATTAAAACATCAAGGCCTAAATATTTCTAATTCTAATATCAATCCAAATATTCTTAGAAAAGTTCATGCATATACATGTGAGTACTTGGTTTAGTAGGGAAGAAGATGAAGATATAATAATAGAAAAGTCAATGAGTAAGCTTTTTTTTTTTTAAATTTTTTTAGTAAAATGGAATAGGATTATATATTACATGCTTTATGCCAACTTTCACTGTTGTATTCTTTTTTTTTTCCTTATTTTTTTTTTGTGGGTACTCCTTTGATTTTTTTTTTTTAAGTATACTTTTTTTTTCATTTTTCTTTTATTATTCATATGTGCATACAAGACTTCATTCATTTCTCCCCCCTGCCCCCACCCCCTCCCTTACCACCCACTCCGCCCCCTCCCGCTCCCCCCCCAATACCCAGCAGAAACTATTTTGCCCTTATTTCTAATTTTGTTGTAGAGAGAGTATAAGCAATAATAGGAAGGAACAAGGGTTTTTGCTGGTTGAGATAAGGATAGCTATATAGGGCATTGACTCACATTGATTTCCTGTGCGTGGGTGTTACCTTCTAGGTTAATTCTTTTTGATCTCACCTTTTCTCTAGTACCTGTTCCCCTTTTCCTATTGGCCTCAGTTGCTTTAAGGTATCTGCTTTAGTTTCTCTGCGTTAAGAGCAACTAATGCTAGCTAGTTTTTTAGGTGTCTTACCTATCCTCACCCCTTCCTTGTGTGCTCTTGCTTTTATCATGTGCTCATAGTCCAATCCCCTTGTTGTGTTTGCCCTTGATCTAATGTCCACATATGAGGGAGAACATACGATTTTTGGTCTTTTGGGCCAGGCTAACCTCACTCAGAATGATGTTCTCCAATTCCATCCATTTACCAGCGAATGATAACATTTCATTCTTCTTCATGGCTGCATAAAATTCCATTGTCTATAGATATCACATTTTCTTAATCCATTCATCAGTGGTGCGGCATCTTGGCTGTTTCCATAACTTGGCTATTGTGAATAGTGCCGCAATAAACATGGGTGTGCAGGTGCCTCTGGAGTAACCTGTGTCACAGTCTTTTGGGTATATCCCCAAGAGTGGTATTGCTGGATCAAATGGTAGATTGATGTCTAGCTTTTTAAGGAGCCTCCAAATTTTTTTTCAGAGTGGTTGTACTAGTTTACATTCCTACCAACAGTGTAAGAGGGTTCCTTTTTTCCCCCCGCATCCTCGCCAACACCTGTTGTTGGTGGTGGTGTTGATGATGGCTATTCTAACAGGGGTGAGGTGGAATCTTAGTGTGGTTTTAATTTGCATTTCCTTTATTGCTAGAGATGGTGAGCATTTTTTCATGTGTTTTTTGGCCATCTGAATTTCTTCTTTTGAGAATCTGAATTTCTTCTTTTGAGAAAGTTCTGTTTAGTTCACTTGCCCATTTCTTTATTGGTTCATTAGTTTTGGGAGAATTTAGTTTTTTAAGTTCCCTATATATTCTGGTTATCAGCCCTTTGTCTGATGTATAGCTGGCAAATATTTTCTCCCACTCTGTGGGTGTTCTCTTCAGTTTAGAGACCATTTCTTTTGATGAACAGAAGCTTTATAGCTTTATAAGGTCCCATTTATCTATGCTATCTCTTAGTTGCTGTGCTGCTGGGGTTTCTTTGAGAAAGTAATGAGTAAGCTTAAATGAAGATGTTTCTACTTGAGCATATAATCCTAATTATGATGTATAGGAAGATACAGATTATCAAGTAGGTCAGTTTAAAAATTTACCAACAAGTATTTTAAATGGTAAGATAGATAATAACAAGTAAAATATTAAGAAGCAAATGGAAAGCTCTGAACTTCAGATTAAATGAGTAGAGGGGAATCATTTCTAGAATGGTGGAGAAATAAAAATTGGCTCCTCCAAGACAGAAGAACACTGTCACAAACTGTCAAAATCAACTTTATCAGAACTCTGAAAACCAACCAAAAGCATGCAACAATTCAAGCTTTCTATTCAAAAAGAGTTGTGTCTTGGTAAAAACAGTAAGCTTCATGGAGTTTTAACTTGATTTACTCTTATTTCTACCTTGCCAGCTCCAGGGTAGCTTTGAAGGCCAACAGTCTCATAAATAGGCTAGCTGTGGAAACTGGGAGCCTAGCAGTCACTGGAGATCCTCCAACGTTCTATCCTCACAGAAGCATCACTCTACAACCTGTGAAAATATCCATTCTCAGGAGTCATCTTTATTTGATATGACTCAGAACATACTGTGTGAGTGGTTGTATCCACAGAGTATTTCTCAAAAACAATTAATGATGACTATTCAAAACTGCATCTACTTCAGGTGGTGCTATGACTTAGGACCAGAGGATATGATTTCCAGGTTTGTCACATTGTATTACCTCAAATGTCAAATTTATCAACAAATTATGAAAAACACAAAAGAAACAGGGATGAATGACCACATAAGTACCAAAATGTCAGCAGAAATTATTTCTAAAGAAGTCCAGATGCTGGACTTACTAGACAAAGATTTCAAATCCACGTTATGTCTATTCAAAACCTAAAGGAAACTTTTTCTAAACAATTAAGAGAAAATATGAGAATACTATTTCACTAAATAGAAAATATAAATGAAAAGAACATTAAAAACCCCCACAAAATTCTGGAGTTGACTACAATATTCAGTAGACATATACAACAATAGATTTGAACTGGCTGAAGAAAGAATCAGTGAAGTTCAAGATAAGTAGATTAAGATTGTTTATCTTCTATGAGGCGCATAAAGCAAAATAATAAACAGAAATGGAGAGAGCCTCAGAGATTTATAGGACACCGTCATATGTACTCACTATTACATTATTATCAGTACTGGAAGAAGACCAGACAGAGAAAGAGGAAAAACAGTGAACTCTAAGGAGGAGAGACTCAAAAAGGGCCATACCTAGACATATGTCTATCAAACTGTTGGAAACCAATGCCAAGGAGTGAATATTAAAAAAGAGAAAAGCAACTTATCATTTAGAAGGAATTCTCAAGATTAACAGTAGACTTCTCATCAAAAAATGTGGAGGTCACAAGTTAGTGGAGTGATGCAAGAAGACTTACCCAATAATTTAATATCCAGCAAAAGTATCCTTTGGAAAAAAGAAGACATTAATACATTCCAATAAAAATGGTAACTGAGTTTACGACTATTAGACCTGTCTTTCAAGAAAAACTAAAGGAAGTCCTTTACACTGAAATGAAAGAGTTCTTGATGGTAAATCAAATCCACATGCAGAAATAGCTGGGTACCCATGGTTTACACCTATAATCCTAGCTACTCAGAAGACAAATAGTTGTCAAGATTCTATCTTGAAAATACCCAACACAAAGAAGAACTGGTGGAGAGGCTCAAGTAGTAGCAAGTATGAGGCCCTGAGTTCAAACCCTAGCACCACCAAAACAAAAAAGAAATAAATAGCATTGATAAAGGTAACTACAAAGTATAAAAGACAATGTACACACACACACACATACACACACACACACACATTCTTATTTGTACCCCATTTCTCCATCTGATTTTAAAAAACAACTTAATAAAGATAGTTATAAAAATATGTTGATGGACTTACATCAACATTTTTAATATTATGTATTATTAAAATTCTTTTCAATTTTACGATGTAAACTATAAATTCTAAGGATAACTATTTAACCAATTCAAGACTGGATATGGTGGTTCACAGCTGTAATGTCAGCATTCAGGCAAGTAGTCTGAGTGCTGTGAGTTTGAGGCCAGTCTGAGCTATACAGTGAGACCCTGTCTCACAATACCAAGGACCGTGGATCATAGCTCAGTCGCAAAGCACATGATTAGCATGCACAGCTCCCTGGGTTTGAGCCACAGCTCCACACACACACACACACACAAAATCCAAAAATGAACAACTTAGCAAAAGAACTACTAAAAGGAAAATAGAATTGCAACGGTATAGTTAAAAATACCAATTTGGTCCCCCACCAAATAAGTAATGGATGAATAAATGAATAAGAACAAAAATACTCCATAAGCTATATTAAGAAAACCAAACGAAATCATAGACTTAATCCTAGTTTACCAGTAGTAACATTAAATATAACTAGATTAAAATTACAAACAGAAAGAGGAAATTACTAGAATGACTAAATCTCATCATTCAACTGTATATAAGAGGAACACTTCAGGTTTAAAGACACAAAACAGTTGGAGAGGATAAAAAAAAGAAACCAACAGAGTTGGAATGGCTACTCTAATATCAGGCAAAATATTCTTTAGACAAAAACTGTCACTAGAGACAAGGACATTTTATAATGACAACATAAAAAGATCAACCAATCAGGAAGGCACAAGTAAGTATTAGCAAATATGTACCTAATACAGTCTTAAAACACCTAAGGCAAAAAAAGTGCAAGGACTGAAAGATGAAATAGACAATTCAACAACAAGTTAAGAGATTTCAAATATCTTACTTTTCATAATGGATAGAATCAGGCAGTGGATCAACATAGGATCAGAAGACTAGATTAACATCATAAACCAATTAAATCTAACACATGTTTATAGGACATTCCACTTAGTAAAAGCAGTACACAAAGGAACATTCTCTAGAATAGGCAATATTCTAGGGAATAAAACAAATCTTTAAAAAAAAATTTTTAAAACCTAAGATCATAGAAAATATATTCCCTAACCACAATGAATTGAAAATATAAATCATTTACAGAAAGGAGCTAGGGAAATTCACAAACATGTAGAAATTAAACAATACATTGCAAATACGGGTAAAGAAGAAAACATGAGGATAAATTGCAGAAAACCCCCCATAATATACCAAAATGTATGAAATGCAAGAAAAGCAGAGATATGAGGAAATTTTTTATAGCTATAAATGTTATTATTAAGAGAAGATATCAGATCAGTATCTTAACTTATACCTTAAAACTAGGACTAGAAAACTAACCAAAAACCAAGCAGAGGGAAATAAAAAGTCACTGGTAACAGAGGTTAAAGCAGATGATTACAAGTGTGAGACTCTGTCTCAAACCATAACAACAAAAATTCAAACATTTGCAAATAGATGCACAAATAAGCTAAAAATGAAAATAAAATAAAAAAGGAATAGAAAAAATTGTCTTTGAAATATTAAGAAAACTGACTAAACTTTGGCTAGACTAAGGGGAGAATCAAATTAATGAAATCAGAAAGAAAAGTGGGGATATCAATACTGACCTTACAGGAATAAAAAGGACTAAAGAGAGTATTACCAATTTTATGTTAACAAATTTAAACAACCTAGATGAAAGATACAAATTCCTAGAACACCACAACTTAAAACTGACTGAAGAAGAAAAACAGAACTATAAGAATGACGAGACTAAATTAGTAACCAAAAAAACTTCCACAAAAAGCATAGGTCTAGAATATATCAGCAGTGAATTGTAACTAATATTTAAAGAAGAAATACCCATCAGTCACAAACTCCAAAAAGTAAAGGAGAAAAGAACACTTCTCAACTTCTACAGGGCCTAAAACCAGAAAAAAGAACTATAATATTCTCTTAGGAACACTGATGCAAAATCCACAATAAAACAAACAAAATTTACAGCACATAAAAAGGAATATGTACCATGATCAAGTGAGATTTATCCCAGGATTGGCCGGGAGGCTTAACATGAAAATCAATCAGTATAAGAGGCTATATTAACAGTAATAAGGATAAATCTAACACATTCATTTCAATAAATATGGAAAAACATTTAACAAAATCTAACAAGAATATTCAACAAAGAATACAAACAGGATGACAGCTTGATGTCTGTTTTAAAGAAAGGAGTTAAGACTTAATATTGTCTTTATAATCTGATCTGAGTCAATGCAATTCCTGTAATTTTTTTTTTTTTACAAAAATAGAGAAGATAATCATAAGACAATCCATGTCTTTCACTCTGTACAAGTAGCAACTCAAAGTGGACTAAGGACTTAATATAAGACCGAAACACTGAAGCTAGTGTAGGAAAGAGCAGGGAATACACTGGAAGCAATAGGTATAGGCAATGACTTCCTCAGTAGAACTCAAATGGCTCAGCAACTAAGAGAAAGGATCGACAAATGGAACTACATGAAACTAAAAAACTTCTGCACAACAGAAGAAATAGTTTCTAAATTGAAGAGGCTACCCACAGAATGGGAGAGAATCTTTGCCAGCTATACATCTTGACAAGTGATTGATAACCAGAATATACAGGGAGCTCAAAAAAACTAAACTCTCCAAAAACCAATGACCCAATAAAGAAATGGGCAAATGAACTGAACAGAGCTTTTTCAAAGGAAGCAGTCCAAATGGTAAAAAACACATGAAGAAATACTCAATATCCCTGGCCATAAAGGAAACGCAAATCAAAACCACAACTATCATCAAGAACACAAACAACAAATGTTGGTGAGGATGTGGTAGGGGGTGGGGGGTGGGAATGTAAATTAGGACAACTATTATGGAAAACAACTTGGAGGCTCCTCAAAACACTAAAAGTAGAACTGCCATATGATCCAGCAATACCACTCCTAGGGATATACCCGAAGGAATGTAAGGCAGGTAATAATAAAGACACCTGCACACCTATGTTTATTACAGCATTATTTACAATAGCTAAGCTATGGCAACAGCCAAAATGCCCCACACTGATGAGTAGATAAAGAAAATGCAGCATTTATATAGAATAGAATTTTATTCAGCCACAAAAAAAAAAAAATGAAATTTTGTTGTTTGCAGGTAAAGGAATGGAACTGAGGAGAACATCATGTTAACTGAAGTTAGCCAGGTTCAGAAAGTCAAAGACTGAATGTTTTCTCTCACATGTGGAATAAAAATACAAGCAGTATTATGAAAAACGGGTCATGATAAGGGTAGGTTATTAATGGGAAAGGGAGGGTAAAAGAAGGACGTTAAGGTAAATATGGTTGATGTACTTTTTATACAAGAATAGAATAGAAATTTAAAACCTACTGAAATCATCATAAAAAGGGGACTGAGGTAAAAAGGAAAAAAACAGAGGGCATGAATCAATTCGCGTTATAATACATATTCATGGAAATGTCGTAAGGAAATTCCCTGAAGAGCTATCTTATATCAACAGAAATGCCTTTTATAAAAAAAGAAGAACAGGAAGGTAAAACAGGTTGTGTCTGGGGATTGGCACCAGTGGAAAGGGGGAGGAGATAGGGAAAGGATTAGGAGGGTGAATATGCTGGAAATTTATGTACTCATGAATGAAAATGGAAAAATGAGATCTACTGAAATGGTTCCAGGAATGGGGGAGTGGGGATAAAGGAGAATGAAGGAGGGAAGGGGTGAAATGAACTATAATATAATGTAACAACTTTGGTAACTGTCACAATGTACCCTCAGAAAAATAATATTAAAAAAGATAAAAAGAAATAGGAGAAGCATAAGAACCTAGGAATGTAGCTGAGCCAAAACAATTTTAAAAGAAACAAAGTTGGAAGATACACCTTGATTTTATAGCTTATATAAAAGTACAGTAATTAAAGCAATGTAATACGGACAAAGGATAGGCCTATGTATTAATGCAATTAATTCAAAGCCCAAATATAAATCCTTACATTCATGGCCAATGGATTTTTAGACAAGGATGTGAAGATCGTTAAATGAGAAAAAAACTCACTTTGTTGAATAAATGCTATTCATATAAATAACAACCGGAAAGCCACAAGCAAAAACGAGTTAAGTTGGATCTCTAAATCATCACACATATAAAAATTAACTCAAAATAGATTTAGACCTGCAGGTAAGAGCTTAATATATAAAAACTCTTCTAAGAAAATACGACATTCAATCTTTGTGATCTTGGATCAGTGGTTTCTTAGATATGACATCAAAAATACAAGTGACAAAGAAAAAAGTAGATATAATAAGACTTTATCAAAAATTTCAAAATTGTGTGCTTGAAACAATACAGAAGGGGCTGGGAATGCAGCTCAGGTGGTTGAGTGTTTGCCTAGTATGCTGGGTTTGATCCCCAGTACTGCCAAAAATAAAAAAGAAAGAGGGAAGACAACCTATAGGTTGGAAGAAAATATTTAAAAATCACATATTTAATAAGAGACTTATATCCAGAACGCTTATAAGCCAATAATAAAAAGACAAACATAATTAGATATAAATAAGAGAAATATTATTTATGAATAGTTTATATAATTACACAACTTGTTTTTATTTAACTTATGAATATATTTCTATACTATATTTTTGGCACATAGTAAGTACTTAATTAGAGTTAGGTATCATTATTATTCAATTCCTAAAATTCTTTGAATATTATAGAAGAACAGTGTTTTCTGCACAACATCCATAGCTATTCATGTGATCATATTTTCTTTCTTTTTTTTTTTAATAGAGCACATTTAATTTAAATAAAATGAAGAACTACAGAAGCATCCTCAAATATAGTATAAAAATATGAAAAATTTACATAATTTCCAATCATCTCCCTCAAGATATGTTCATATTTCTAATACAGTACTTTTTTTTTTTTGTCTCAATCATATAAATGTTTTTTTTTTTTCATTTTTCTTTTATTATTCATATGTGCATACAAGGATTGGTTCATTTCTCCCCCCTGCCCCCACCCCCTCCCTTACCACCCACACCACCCCCTCCCGCTCCCCCCCCTCAATACCCAGCAGAAACTATTTTGCCCTTATCTCTAATTTTGTTGTAGAGAGAGTATAAGCAATAATAGGAAGGAACAAGGGGTTTTGCTGGTTGAGATAAGGATAGCTATACAGGGCATTGACTCACATTGATTTCCTGTGCGTGGGTGTTACCTTCTAGGTTAATTCTTTTTGATCTAACCTTTTCTCTAGTTCCTGGTCCCCTTTTCCTATTGGCCTCAGTTGCTTTAAGGTACCTGCTTTAGTTTCTCTGCATTAAGGGCAACAAATGCTAGCTAGTTTTTTAGGTGTCTTACCTATCCTCACCCCTCCCTTGTGTGCTCTCGCTTTTATCATGTGCTCATAGTCCAATCCCTTTGGATCTTATAGATCTACTAACTTCAACTCCATTTCTGAAGACAAAAATCTCTAGGTTTGGTAAAATAAGCTCTGAATCTCTTAATCACATTACATTAATTAAAAAATACATCTAGTTTTTACAACTAGATAATAAAATAAAATTTGCTTAATTAGAAAATAGGCAAATGATTTGAATTAGACTTTTTTTTCACAGCAGACATAACCATGGCACTTCAAAAGATTCTTATATCATTAGTTATTTGAGAAAAATGCTAATCAAAATTATGAGATTTCTACTCACTAGAATGGCATAATAAAAATATACACAATAACAAGTGAGGATGTAGAGAACTTGGAACCTTCATTCATGTCTGTGGCATTTTAAAGTGGTTCAGGTACTTTGGTAAGCGTTTTGACAGTTCTACAAAATATTAAACGTAGAGTTACTGTATGATACATCAATTCTGCTTCTCAATTTCAAAAGAATTGAAGACTTATGTCCCCTCCCCACAAAATAAACCTATACATGAATGTTTACAGAACATTATTTATTCTCTTTCTCTCTTTTTTTTGTGGCAGCACGGGGGTTTGATCAGGACCTCACCCTTGCTAGGCAGGCACTCTACCACTTGAGCCACTCCACCAGCCCTAGGACATTATCTGTAATAGCTAAAAATGAAAGCAACTCCATGCCCATCAGTAGATCAGTGGATAAACAAAATGTGATATATCCAAATAATAGAATACTACTTGTCCATAGGAAGACATACAATTCTGAAATATGCTGTACGGATGAAACTTGAAACACAACGCTAAGTGATGGAAGCCAGCTGCAAGATGCTATATAGTTATACATGACTGCATTTATGTAAAGTGTCCAGAATAGGTCTGTCTCTAGACAGAAAGTAGACTAGTAGTTGTTAGGGGCTAGGGACACAGGAAATAGAGGGAGTCTTAGTGTGAATATGGGATTTCTTTTTTGGGGTAATGAATGTTTTTTAAATAGATGATAGTGGCAGTTATGTAACTGTATAAATATACTAAAACCCACTGAACTGTAGATTTTAAAAGGGGAACTTTATGTTATGTAAACTATATTCAAATAAAGCTGTTAAAAATCACAGGAATGGGAGGCAAAATTTCTTATGATGAATAAAGCAATAATACAGGGAAAAAATATAGATAAAGAGACCACGGATTTCCATGTCAGAGAGGAGAATCTTGATTCTGGTATCAGAGTGGAGAAAAGAGGCTGAACTATGGAAAGATAATGAAAGGAGAAAGCAACAATATATGGGACGTAACTACAAGGCTAATCTAAAGCCATTTTAATATATTACCAGGGTTTTGTTGGTACCAGTGACAGAAAATTAGAGTGGAAAGGCCCGGGGAAGGCTCTGGGAAAGACTGGAATTTTGCTGAGCCACACTCGTTTTTAGGATCTTTGAATTACCAAATGGTAACAGCCTAAGTATTGATTATAATGGATTTTTCTAGTAGAATGGAGAAAGAATAATTAAAATTAAAACATCAGCTGGAAAATAATTCACGCTTAGGTACTAGCTGAACTTATGTGTATTAAGTGAGCTTTCCAAGTTGGTCTTAAAGAAGAGCGAAGCAGTCCTGTCACCTCATTGTTGGGTGATACTCATAACTACCTTCTCATTCCTTCACTCCTGTTCTTCAAACAGCTGTCTGTGGCATGTGGGTAGCATAGTTTAAAGTGTAGCAGGTGTTTGTAATTTCCTTTCTCAAGGTCACAGGTGACTCTACCAGTGTAAGAAAAACCACAGCTTCTGGGCTTCTTTCTTTCCACCAAACCCCAAGATCCCCTTCTCATATCCAGACTACTCTCTGCTACTTATGTATCTTTAACCCACCCTGCAGCTTTTAAAACGGAAGTGCCACTTTTCCCAGGAATCAACTAAGATTCTATCCACCAATCTCAAATCATTATCTGTTTGAAACTTCTGAGTGGGTGGATAGGATGTATTACCAGGCATATTTTAGAAACTGGCTTTCTCAGATAATTTCCCTGGAAGGAATCTGTATTGAGATATATCAAGGTCTTCATGACCCTTTTTAGCTCTCATTTTGTTCAGCCTTTTCAGTGGTGCTCAGCTGTGGAGAACCTGTCTACCACACCTCTTGCCTAAAAAAGTAAATCATCAGTCTACAGCACAACATTAAAAAATATAAATTGTTTCAAGTGTTAACTGTTGCTAATAGTACCTAAACTGTTCTTAATTTTCACAAAATCTGCCTTGTGACACTTAGTGACATTAGAGTTTAATGGTGTATTCACATTAAAATACTTTGCACAGTGCCTACCACACAGAAAGTGTTCAATAAATGTTAGGTGTGATTATTAATCAACTCTTCAAAGTCCTTCAAATCATACTACTGTTTTATAGCAAAACATTTCTGTAGCACATCTATCACAGCCATATTTTCTAAAGCAAACTCAGATCTAATAATTCCAATTCCATTTCTGAAAACAAAACTTTTGAAATATGCTTTGAATCCAAAAAGTGTCCCCAGTCTGCCCGTGTTGCCCAAAGATACCAGCCAGAGAGATGGTGACAAGAAAATTTTACAAAGTTTCAATTAAAACACAGAATAAATTTTATTTCCTCTTGAGATGTATCTCCTCTTGAGATTTATTACAATCTTTATGCATCCAGCTAATCTGCAACCCAATTACGTGGTTACACTAAGAGGTGTTGCTGTATTAGTGACTGCTATGTTGCTATCTCTTATCAAAGATTGATCTCACTGCTGGTGACACTGAGAAGATGGCAGGATAAAGAGCATTACAGGGAGATTATATTTGGAAACTTGTATGTGGCAAGAAAAGAATCATGGAACATTAGTCATGGCAGATGTCCATCTAGGTAGAAAAAACAGGTGCTAGTTTGTCAACTTTCCTTTTGACCCAGAGCCTCATGAATGCTAGGCACGTGTTCTACCACTGAGCTTATACTCCTACCCCTACCCCTAGTTTTAAACTTGTTGATTAAATTTCTCCCTACATGCAAATAACTTGGAAGGTTATTACTTATTTTATTTTTTAAATAAATGTTTTCTTTGTTTTATCACACAATCAGCTCATGTTTCAGTTTCTGCTGTGGACTATTTTAATGCTTCCCTAAAGTGATCAAATTTTATTTTGCTTCTTGCAAAAGATAAAATTTAAGTAATCACCAAATCCTATTTTAAACCACTTCCATTCTTCTGTACCTCCCTGGCTTCATATGACAACACAGAAACTCCCTTCACGTCCATACTCCCATGGCCTTTTAGGATGCAACCTTTTTCCTGATCTCCTATGCCTCTCTTCTCTTCTTTGGGTCCTCTTATGAGGGCTTGTCTTCCAATATTTTAAATATAGACTACATATAGTAATATAGTCGTTTTCATCAGTTGTAATCTGCAAAACTTTTTCATAAGCATACCTGTATTTCTGTGGTTCCTTACTGAGAGCCTTATCATCTCAAATGTGGATTTCAGTAGCTTCACAGCTCACTTGCATTTTTCCCAACTCTACCAATCTGCTTTTATTTCACAAGCTGTTTTTATCTTAATCACTTAAAAACATTACTCCCTTGATCATATTGTACTCATGTTCATATATGTTACTGTTGTTTATACTGAGCATTCTTAATTATTAATCTAAGACCCAAAGATGTTTATAAATCACCTTTTCTAATATTCCACTGTCTCATCTCCTGTGCTTTAGTCAAACTGTGTACCCATCTATAAACTGTGTATACTTTACTTCTTTTATGATCTTTGGTCACACTATTAACTGGTCTAGAATGTTACTCCTTTTTCAATCCCATCTTTCTTTTAAGATCCAGTTTAGTAGCTACCTCTCCAGTTTCCCAAACCACTCTGATGCTGGGAATTCCTACAGCACTCAGGCCCACCACATATTCCTGTACTTCTGTCAATGCTGCCTTGGTTGACATGAAATCCCTTCTATAATCGCTCTGAATTTAAATTATCCGTCTCATATATGCTAAGATTTAGTTATTTACAGATCACTTTTCTAGTCTAAAAGCTACTCAAAGACATATTCTTATATATATTTTATAAGGATATATAAAACCACATCTTATACATTTTTTTGGTATTCCCATAGGGCTTTGCATAGTATTGTCCTATGCACACTGTATACTGCTGATAATTGGGAACATAAATTCAGTTCATTCCACTATTACAATATAGTCCTTCATTAATATGACATTTTCAGGATTTTAAGTTTGCCAGATAAAATAGAGCAAAGGCAAATGAGAGTTGGAGGAAAAAAAGTCTAAGAAAAACATAAATGGCAGAGGAGTATGCTGGTGGTGGAAAAAATTAACATAGGAGTCATAATTTACAATGTCTGGAGAAAAAAATATTATGAAGATACTTAAGAAAAATGTTGTATTATGGACAACTGCAAGAGACTTTTTTAAAAAAGAATCTATTTTGCATTTATATTTGAATTTCAATAGAAATTTTAATATAACTGCTTTGAATTGCTACTTTATTGATAAGTGAAAAGAGGTTCTTTTATGACTTAAGTTATAAAAGCTTATAGTTTATGGGTTCCCTCCCCACCCTGCAATTACCTACAGGAAGAGATTGGCCATAGGTTTCCTTTTATGAGTTTTATAGAGGCATATTCACTCCACTTTACATACTATGAATTCCTGGAAAATGCTATAAATTGGAGAAAATAAACTGTCATTTGAATCAAGACATTTCACTTGAACTCATACATTTGCTCATAAACAAGATATTATAAATATTACATTAAAATATAGAATTTTTACATAAATATATATTATAAAGTATAATAGTGCAATACATAGCAATCTTGCTAACCTAAAAGGCTAAGCAATAATGACAATCTAACAATAATGACTCAAAATGTTGCAAGGTATGTACAGGTATCATACAATCCCCAAAATTCAGAATAAAATTTAATTGGTATGATTCAGATCTGCACATTTATGAATAAATGTTAAAGTCAGGCAATATCATGGACATCTCAAATACTTCCAGAATAGCAAAGTAAGTTTAAAACACATTAAATCTTACTATTAATAAATTATTTGATGAAAATTTATCTAACGGCCCTTAGAAAACTTAGATGGAGCATTAACTGAAGAATGAACAAATTACTAGCTTGTAAAATTGGTCTAGTAACTAAGAAGCTAATGTGGTAACATTTAAATTCCAAATCAAGCTAGGATGTTTTAAATTCTAATAATAAAAGAATTCTTAGACACCATTTATTAATAGAAAATTTGTTCTTACTAACTTATAGGATCACTGAATAAATTAAGAATAAAGGTGTAATATTAGGAACGTCACAAAAATGTGTTTAATCAGAATGGGCCATATTGATCTTATTTAATTTTATCAGTTTTCACTGGAAGAAATTAAAAAAGAATACTCCTTAAATCACTAAAATTTCTTTGTATATTTATCATGGTTCACTGTCTTCTGTCTTTTAAATGCATATTAATTCTGCCAGAAAATATGAAAAGCTATCCATATGATCATACATTGAAGGAAAGGTATGTTTTAACTATACTCCTCTGGGAACACTTCCTTATGCTACTTGCTGTTTCTCTTTGATTTGCAAATAAACCCTTCATTTAAAGTATATAAAGGACTTAAGCCTGTGCTGACTTAACTATTAACTCGCTTTTACACCTGTCTTTCAGGGTAAAGACAATAACCTCTGATTAATCTGAGGCTGATAATATCCTAACTTACCACAGGCTATGCGAAGGCGCAGAGGCTGGTTCTTAAAGTGGCATGATCTAATTCTTTTTATATAAGGTAATATTGTGATTGTCTCATGTCTTGTTTGCTTTCCTATAATAGTACAGTATCTGAGCAATTATTACTCAGGAAAAAAAATCAATGAGAAGAAAGTTACACATTGAACCATCAAATCCGAAGTAGGACCTTAGATAAAAAGAAAATAGAATCTAATGCACGAACATGCCTAACAGGCCATCAAGCTGATGTCCAATGTCTCTCCTGGAACACTAAATGCCAGAAGCAAAGAAGATTAATTACTATCACTTTTTAAATGCAAAGGCTATGTTCAAATAATCAAAAACATATCTTATGCAAAGAAAACAGATGTTTTTAGGTATGTATGCTTAGATAACTCACCTCCCATTTTGTATTTCTTGAAAAAATAACATGAAAATGTATTCTCAGATATGAACAAAATTAAGAGCTCAGAATACAAAACAGAAATGTTTATACAAGGTTCAAAGAGAGGCCTGAGTCTTTTTGATGAAAGGGGGGTCATACCATGTAGGGATATTCTTTTTCTTTCTTTAAAGGCAGCTCAAAAACAGACAGGATATTAATTATGTTAGAAAGAAAAAAAAAATCCAAGCCCAAAACACTAACATTCATGTAATAAATGAAAAAGAAAATAAGTAAATTAAGGAGAGTGCTAGGAAACACAGAACAAAGGGTCAGAGGTGGCTCTGCTCACAGGCTAATCTATATTTACTTAAGGTACACTGCATTATATTACAATGCTTTAGGATCAGACTCTCCCCTATAATCATATATTTATTGAAAAGTCTATTCAGAATTCCATCTTGGACCATTAAGAAACACTCCCTGGAATAGAGGCATCAGAAATTTTCCATTACTCATTTCTCTCACCTGCTGAATAAAAAAACTGCAAGTAGAGTCCAGCACCCTCCTAGACCTGAGACATTCACCAGGGTACTTGGAGCAAGAGACAAACCAGAGCGATAATGGGTAAAGAAGCTGGATATTGGGTATTAGGTACGAGGTCAAGGAGTCATTCAGGGCCCCAGTCTCAGCCATTCTGAAATTATGGTTCTCTCCCTTTTAATTTTTTTTCTCATGCATAAGGAGAGACTTAATTCATGGCCTCTCTCCTCATCAAGCCAAGAGAAATCAGAGTCTAGGCTTATAAATATCTCATCTTGCTTTCTATTTCTCTTGATCTAAACATGTTCTTCTCTTAAACACTTAAAGAAAAAGGTTTAAGGATAGAAATTAGGTGCAATCTTATTTCTGTGAAAATCCAATTTTACCTATCCTGAGAACCTAAGGGCATTGGGTAGTGAACAAACTTGCGATTTCATTAGAAGGTTATGTGGTCAGGGCCAAAGCTAAATGCCAGCAGGCTGGAGGACTATGGAGAAGTATAGAACATCCTTAGTTTGTGGGAAAGAGACAGAGGAGGAAGAGTAGCTCATCTGACCCTGGCCTCAGAAAACATGCCAAAGGTGTGTCCAAATCAAAACCGGAGGAGCCACTGGGTGTTTGGGGAGTGCATGCAGTATCAAGTATATAAAGGCATACTGGTAATGCACAGTCGGATGGTACTAATACATTAGAGGCTTCCATTTATTTCATAATCCACTGGAGTAGCAATACCTAGACTATTAGGCATTTGATTTAGTTTCTAATTCAGGGAGTGCTTCTAAGATCATTATGGCACTACTATAAAATGTGAATACCATTATTTCTTATGATTTCATGCAGGTTAGGGTCTATTGCCTCATCATTTAATTAGCATGGTATGATCTACAATTGGCCTAGAGGATATAACAGGAAAAGTGTGCTGGGTTGTACTTTTATGAATTCTAGAATGTACAAACTAAACAGAAATGTAAACACAGGGGTTATAGTAAACCCTGTAAGAATAAAATAAATTTCAAAATTAAGTAAAATAGTGCAATGACAGAATATAATATTCAAATACATTAAAATAAAATTTTCTTAATTGCTAATCTTCTATTTTTGTATTAAAGAATAAAACTTACATGAAGGCATGGCTACCTTTCTAGCGTTATATACAAAGGATAAGTGAAACACATTACAATAGCCAAGAACTTTTACTTGTGAAAGTGAACAAACTTTCACTAGTGTGTTCTTGGAACACAACACATTTAGTTATCAAACATGCTAAAGCAATCAGTTGCATGGATTTGTCTCAAATACAAAATATGATCAATTTTCTAGTGAGGCAATTATTAATCATCAAAAAAAATTCAGTTAGAGTTTAAGTCTTTATTTTCTTAAAATGGTATTAAATCATTCTCACAAAAGGAAATGGTGAATTGTATGACAAACTTGAAAGATACTCTATAGAAAGAATAAGGATAGTAAGTTGAAGGAAAAATAAGATGTGCTTTAATCTATGTCATCTTATGAATCCTCCAAATGGAAACTAGCAACTAATGTGTGTTTCACATAAATATATTCAGATACTGAAAGGGAAATTTAATTCTCTTCCTTCTACAATATATACATTATATAGTAAACAGATACTGTAATTGCCTTTTGTTGTCTAGTAGTAATCGAAGACGAATAAAAGATTTAATTTCCATAATAAAACAAGCAAAGTAACCTGTTAGAAAAATGAAGCATTATGGTATTCTTTCACTATTAATACTTGAAACAGTAATACCATTCACTTGAAATAGTAATACTAGTGTAGAAAATAACATTCATTTTCTTAAAAAAAGCTTAAACTAATTTGCATAAAGATTTAATTATTTTATTGAAACTACAAATGACTTTTAAGTTAAAAATTCTGCTGGGTAGCGAGGGGGTGGAGGGAAGAGGGAGGGGGCCGGGGGGTAAAGGAGGGGGTGGGGGAAGGGGGGAGGAATGACCCAAACATTGTATGCACATACGAATTAAAAAAAAAAAAGATCTATTCAACAACAACAAAAATTAATATAAACAAGTATCTAAGACCACCTTATTTCCCTATATCTTAGGAAAAAATTAGAAAATTTTCTTCATTTATTAGAAAATATGAGGTTAGTTTTCCTGCAAAAGGAAGGTGTAAGAGTTGTCTACAAATGCATTTTGGGTCACTGTAACCAGCATCATCTTGTCGTTTGTTTCTTATCAGTTTTAACAATGCAGAAAGAGACTGCCTTACCGTAGGTGGTGAATCTACCTGGTGGTTATGAGGTCTTCTTTCTATGTTGATAAACCCTGTGGAAAGAAAAGAACTATGAATATGTGATTATTATGCCCATCCATTTTAGTTTTGAGAACATTTATGTAAGACATGCCTCATACAGCTTACAAGAAGAAAGCCCCACTCAGATGGAGGATGCTTTCAAACTGTTTCGTGACTTCTCTGATCTGAAACAGTTGGTGAGTTTAGCTAACTAACACCCTGACTAATGATTAGCTAATTTCCCCATTCAAGTGGCATCCAGCAATAGTTCCAAGTGCCTATATCCTATTTTTAATTTAAAAAATTGTAACATTATCTGGACTCTGCTGTGTTTCTTCCATGAAAGCTTTATTTCTAACTTGAGGTCATCAGATTTTATTGCAAAATATCATAAAGTCTATGAAAGGAATCATTGCTTCCTTATAATTTCAAAAGAATAAATAAATCTGTTTGAATTTCTTTTTAATGTAACTTCCTACTATGACATACTCTATTATTTATTCAATCACCATGGAGTTTCTAGGAAAAAGAAAGTTCCCCTGATTCTCTCCTTCACAATGATAACATTGATGGCTAATCTCAAGATAATATCCTTTTATCATGTGTGGATTTATCTTTTTGCTTCCAATGTCCTCTACTGCTTTTCTTTGCAATAAGCAGCCTTTAAGGATATAACTAATTGTATCTTATGTATAAGATACTGGTTCAAAGTCAAGCTCAAGTTAAAAATGAACACAGGTGTGGATCTCATCTCTGTCCATAAGAAAATTAACACATGAGCTAGGATATTAGAATAGTCTCTTAAATAACACTAAAGGATGTCACACCCAGGACTAGTTAGAGGTGAGAACTACAAGGTCTGTTAATTGTGGTGAGCAAAATTCCTAATCCAAACAAAATGTTAGTTCCTCTCTTACAAACACAACTAATTTTTATTAACGTATCATAAAGGATTAAGTGAGAGCAACACAAAACAATTGCTTTTTATGACTTTCAAAGAGTATATTCAAAATGAACAATGCACCACTGAACATTAAAAAATACAGTTTTGTGTCTTTTAAAAAATTCTTTCAAAGCCAGGTGTAGTGGTACATGCTTGTAATCCCAGCACTTGGGAGCATGAGACAGGAGGATCATGAATTTGAGGCCATCCTGGGCTACAAACATAGTGAGATGCCCCTTTCAAAAAAGCAAAAACCCAAACAAACCAAAAACCCCAAACTAAACAAACAAAACCAAATAAACCAACCAACCATACAAAAGAAACCAAAAAAAAAGAAACCTTTCAAATACATATTGCTAGCCAGTGAAGTATAAAGTACAATATCACTCCATTCAATCAATAAATATTTGAGTGGCTATTTGGCACTCAGTGATAAAAGATGAATAAATTATGATTTCTAACTTCGAGAGTCTAATAAACGAGAGTTGTCCTGTCTGAAAATATACCATAGAGCAAATGAAGTAGTATGTCTTCATGGTAATTTTGAAGGAAAGACACTTTTATTCACAGAGTAACACTGGCTTTGAGTTAAAAAACAAAAACAAACAAACAAAAAAACCCAAGAAAAAAACCAAGTAAAACATCAGAAACTATGCAAGTAATGCAGATTTGGCTAAGATTTTAATAATCTAGAAGTATATAGAACAAATCCTAAAATCTACACATCCCAGCTCACCCCTCACCACCATAAGTCTCCCAGTTGCAACCACTGAGAGCAGCTTGGCATGACACACTTACTTCAAATGAGAGCAATCGTACCATGGGGCTCAGGAATTAGCAACATCCTATGTGTGTTCTCACATTGTAATATGACTGCTATAAAACTGACCTAGGCTGACTACTGAGTTTAAAACTCTCATCCAATTATAAAGTAACTTTAGTTGGAAATAAAAAGCTCACTTTAAAATGACAGAAACAAAAAGAAAACAAACTCCCAAATTTATATCTTTATAGTTTATATACAATCACAAGGAAAGAATTCCATATTTTAGTTTCAATTTCAAGATAAGAATATAAATTATAATCTTAGTTTTCTGTTCTAATTCAGTTGTCATTTGGTTAGAGTACTCTCTAAACACTTGTACATCCAAACATGCCTTCCTTTGCTGATAGGTAAAATGATGCTTGGTCTGAGTACCAGACTGTCAGATGAAGAAACCATTATCTCGGTTGTCTGTGTATGTTACTCCACTACTAGCCAGCTTCTAGTGTTTTAGGTAAGTCCAATGCTCATCTGACTTTCTTTCCTATGGAAGGAACATAGTTCTCCTATGCAGAAGCTTGTGCCATTTTCCTTTTACCTAGGAAGTTAGGAATTTCATCACTGTATCCCTAAGTGTATCTTTCTTATCATTAATCTTTCCTTAATAATACCTTTAGCCTCTGGAGAAATATTCTTGTCTTCAGTTAAATTGTATCCTCAATTTTGCAGCTCAGCTTAACTTCACCTCTGTAATTTCTATTTTTGTGATAATCCTATTTAGCTTTCTAGTTGAGCATCTTCTTTCTTACTCCAGTGGTTTGAAAGCTTAAAATCATATAGTTTAGCTTTTTCTAGAGATCCACAAGGACTAAAGCAAGAGGGTTGGTAAACTCTGGAGAGCATATGAGGAGGAAGTTCTCCTGGTATCGAGTGCCAGTACGTCAGGGAAAAAGGTTGGGGTGGGAGGACTTAGTTCTACTTGGTATTGAGCAAGGACCTGTGCAGGCTAAGTAGGCCTCTTCTGAAGGTTTGGGAGAAAACTGAGTTTTGAGAGTTCATTAAGGGTTCTCAGCCAGTGGAGATACAAATTTCTATAGAAAATGACTGCATCTGTAGACTTAATGTCTGTACTTATCATGGCCTGTCAAGGGCCTCTACTAGAGGAACTAGCTTCTAGCCCAGTCATTAGGAGATGGCTGTAACTGGCAACTAATGAGGCTTGAACAGAGACCTCTACTCCTGTGCAAAAAGTGGTGTTTGCTTTTGTTTGTGCCACAGCTTAGACTTCTATTGGTACACTTGGAAACACAAACCATGTTTAGAAGAAGAAAGCTAACAACTCTCTTTAAGGGACCTTAATAACTTAAAGAAGACCAACTAAACCAGAATTGGTAGTGCCACTGAAGACAAGGGGAGAATTAGAACATTTCTTAAATTAAAACAGAAAACAAATATTAAGAATTTAAAAATAATTAACCAGCAAAAAATAGGACCCTATTAAAAAAAAAAAAAAGGAAACAGTGGCTATCAGAAAGCAAATTAGAAGGCTGATAACATTCCCAAGGTCACACAATCAATGAGCAGCAGGACCCCAAGTGAAACCATGCATCTGTACCACAAACCTTCCAGATCCTTTCATACATGTGTTTGGCCCCTGTGGTTGAGACCTGATTTTTATATCTGCCTGAAACACAGAGGTCCCTAAGAACTGACTCAAGCATTAACTGAATGAACATCAACTTATGTCATATCCACCACGTAATATGCTACAATGCAGTGGCATGTGTGAGCACTGAAGAGAATGCTTAAGTTAATGCTCTGGGACTGCTTTCAAAAACTTTAATTGATTACTTCCTTTGGGAATGTTCCTAAACTTACTACAAAACTGAAATACATTACTTAAATGTTTTAATGTTCCCGACAGTAATGCAGGCTAGAGAAAATAATCGAAGTAATCTTTATGTTTCTCAGAAAACACTTTTCAGCATTTTGTTTTGGAAAAAATCAGGTCATGACATTTCAGTCCATTGTATCTGACTAATATGAACAGAAGAATTATATATTTTTTAGTTTCTTTAAACTCTATTAATCTTCAGGACTATGATCAAAAATACAGAAAACAAACAGATTTATTACAAGTAAAGTCAAGCAAGAATATAAGCCTAGTTCTGAAGTCAAAACATATGCGATGATCTTATCATTATTTCCCGATGGCTTGGGTTGTTCACCAAGCCTAAAGCACTGTGCCAGGTACAGAAGAATCGCTATCTTCCCTTTAGAGACTGGTTTTAGGTAATGCTGCGCCCAGGCATCCTTTGGGTGTTTTGGAAGTCCCATGAGTATCTATAGAACACATGTACAGAAAGACTTATTCTTTGATTTTGGGGGGCTACACAAAAATGAAATAAAATTTATTATATTCCAGTAGAACAGAGTTTTAGAAGATGGGGATTTTCTTTGTTCTTTTAATATTTAGTTGTCTGTACTAAGATTGCAAGCTCTTCTTGAGAATTAGAGAAGAAGTAAAACTGCTTTTTGATAATAAGATTTTATACCTAAATAATCCAAAAGAATCAATGGTAAATCTGACAGAATCAATATCAGAATAATAAAAATCAGAAAGCATGATATAAAATTTAATACACAAAAATTAATACCCTTTATATATTCAAACAAGTTAGAACATATAAAGAGAATACAAATATTCATCAATATAAAAGATAAAATATATGATAAATACAAGAAATGTGAAAGATAGAATGAAGAAAGTATTAAAATACACAAGATAGTTTTAAATAGAAAGACATCCCTTGTTCTGTGACAAGACAGTGTAATATCCTAGTGCCAATTCTTCCTAAGATGATAATATATGAATTTAATGAGATTCCAATTAAAGTTCTTTCCCTCAGCACCAGAAACAATAATTCTAAAATTCATATAGAACATGTATGGATACCTAGAAAAATTGCAAAGGAGAGAGGAGTGAAAGCAACTAAATTATCAATCCGTACTATAAAATGCCTCTGTGGGACTGAGGATGTAGATCAGTGGTAGAACACTTGCTCTAGCCTATGCAAGACCCTGAGTCTATTACTAAAACAGTTTAGTACTGACAAATGAGTAGACATGCAGACCAACAGAAAAAGACTTAAATGTTTGGAAAAAGACCCAAGTATATATTGTAAATGAGAAGGAAGAAAGTCTTTAAAATACATGACATTGGGCAACTGTATGGACATTATGAAAAAAGAATGTGGATTCATAGCTCACAACATAAATCAGAATAATAATTTCTTAACAGATCAGAGATTTAAATGCCAAAAAATGAAGTTATACCAATGAAGAAAACATGGTAAATTCTATAAACCTAGGTATGAGAAAAACTTTTCTAAACAAAGCTTTTGCACTGAGAAGTCAAAAGCCAAATGATAAAGTGGGAGAAAATACTTGCAACCTCTATTATTAATTATTTATTATTAATGGTATCTATTATTAATAGATGACAACTCTTTACCAAAGTTAAAGTATATAAATATAAAGGTAATTTTAAATTTGAACTGGAAATATAAACTCACTTTTGAAAGAACCTTTTCTAGATATGTTCACTGAAAGGGTCTAGAAGTAATGACTTCCAATAGCAATGAGTGCACTGAGTTCTCAATTTCGTTTCTGAATTCCATTACCCAATTACAGTACCAGAGCTCCCTGAAGATGACTAATTCCACCTCTGAGGCTGGGAAAGCAGAAGGTGAACAAAGGACATCATAAGCAAGGAGGCGCCTGAAGGTTAAGTGGTTCATATCAAAGGGCATAAGAATAAGCTCTCCTTTTCCCAATATGGGGGCAATGTGAGCAACAACAAAATAATGACAGAAAAGAAGAATAGCAAATTGAAAGAAAAAAATCCATCACACCCAAGGAGAAAGAGACAGGAAAGGAAAAAAGGGACTCACTCTGCTTGACTGAAGAGCACTAGTCAATAAAGCAAAAAAACACCATTTTATATCCCTTCCCAACCGCAACAATAAATTCAGGCAAGGAATCATCAAGGGGTGCTGAACCATAGTGAGGCTACTGGACATCAGGGTGGATTCACATGGTTTCAAGGTGTTAAGTCCATCCTCCAGAGCTACCCAAAATACATAACCTGCTAACTCCCTACTTTTTCCAAATATAATAGCCCTGGTTCCTTTCCAAAGGACAAGTTTACACAACAAACACATACATACAAATGTACCTGCATTCATTCACTAATAGGAAAGAAAGTTGAGTGCTTTATAAGAATTTACTTATTTATTCTCAGAATACTAGAAAACCTTTGGGAGGCAAATTTGAAAAAAGAAGCACAGAAATTAGTCATTATATGACTTGTGACACCTTAGCCTTGTAAAAGAACAGCAATGAAATCCTGATTTTCAGGTGCAAGCTATCATTTTGAAAATTCCTAAACAGACAATATTGTTCTACGTTATACAGACAACAGAATTCTAAACAGGACTGTGAAACTAAGTGCATTTTATAAAGGTAATATATTTAATCACACTTATTCCTTTCTCTATGCCCCTCAGGGTTTTATGTATGTCTCCTGCCAAACTAGCTACCATTATATTACAACTACTTCTTTGCCTGTTAAATTAGTCACTAGACTGGGAGGTCCGGAGGGCAGGCTTTCTCTCCCATTCTGCCCAGTGCTTGACTGAGTTCCTGTCACAGAGTAAGTTCTCTGTAAGTTCTCAGCTTTTCAGTTGCATGAATTAATTTTTGAAAATATAAGAAAGTTTTTATTTCTTAAGCCAAGTAACAGCTTTCATTAGAGTATGTCTACCAAAAATACAGTGGGTTTTGTTTTTCTGGGTCGTGCTCAAAAAAAAAAGGATGGGAATTAGTCAAAAATCATTCTTAGTTTTTACTCCTATGAAATTACAGGTGTGTATTTTTCAGAGGAGAACACTGAAAGGGAAAAAGTAGATTGAAATGAGAATATTTCACTTTTTACAAACTAAACATTTATAATAAAAACCTTATACATCATTTTTTAAAAAAAATGACCAGCCACCCCACTGAGTCATTTGTCAGTTTCTATATTTCTCACCAACTCTGCATTAGACTGGTAGGCAAGTTGCTGACTAAGAACAGCCAAAGAGTGACTCCTCATATTTCATTCACTTTTCATTCAAGGAAAAAGTTTCCTGAAAACATGCACTTAAAATTCTGGAAAATACAAATCAACATTATCTTGAGGTCTCTACCATTACCAGAAGGTCTGGTTCCTAAACCTAATTTTCATTGTTAGTTGACTATTTTCAATAAGTGATGGATATTCATTTCCAGAAAACATTACCAGTAAAGTGTATGGTATCACAGACTATTCACTATCCAGACCAAACTGACTAAACCACAAAATGCAAAATGCAAAAGTATGCACTTAACTTCTCTAAGGGAAACCTTGGGGGCTATTGTGAGTATAGCTGTAGCAGATGAGAACCTAACTGAGTAAGGGCAAATGAGGATTTATTTTAAATAGTCCTTTTCCTATGAATTTCCAGAGTTCACTGTAGATACAAATGAAGATGCTTAAAAGCTATTTTTTGTCATCCCTAAGTTTTTAAAATGTTATTTTGAAACATAGGGACTTAAAGAGGAAACAAGAATTATTATTTTTATAATATTAATGATATTCCATTTTTCCCCTCTTCTTAGGGGAGGTAAGATGAAAGAGCTACTTGCATAGTCCTAGGCATTACCCACCAAAGCAAAATTAGCAAATAAAAATGACCATTATTTTAAAAAATTCACTTTTTGCAGAATCACAGAATGGCTGAAATGGACGTTGATGTGAAATATGTGAAAATGTTAATGGTATATAAATGGAAGGAACAAATTAATCAATATGGAGTAAAATGTGGCCTTTTACTTTAAACTTGAATTAAAATATATTTCATTACCAGAGATGTGATCAACATATACATACAGCTGTACTCAGCTATAATACTAAAAACTAAAAAATTGCAATATCTAACAAAGAATTACTTAAAAGTTATGGCATGTTCATTTTCTTAAAAAGTATGAAATAATTTTATTATTAGAAAAGCAGTTGCAGGAAAAAAAACCTACATTAAAATTTAGATGCTTGGAAACATAGTCTACAATAATATTACTGCCTATGCCTAATTATCTAAAAAATTTTAAAAAACTGTCAACTTTAGTCTGAGATTATAAAAACAGCAAAATGCATTTTATGGGGTTGACAGTAAATTATATTAAATGTAGCCTTATTTTCAAAGTACAAAAACAAACAATGAAATTATGGCCAGCCAAAATAATCTAGTCATTTTATAACTCATCCTCTCACCTCTCCCTCTGCAGCCATATGAAATTTTCTAATTCTTTCTTTAGTTCTCAGCTTTGAGTAAATTGATTACTGACAGTTTCCATTACCCCGAAGGCACAACAATAAATTACAAAACATACACTACTTTCACCATGGTACAAATTATGTTCTGATAAAGCAATCAAAATCTTCAAAGTGAATTATATACTAAAAACCACTTTTGTCATGGAAATATTTTAATCAATATTTTTGAAAGTCATATTTTTTGAAATAAGATATATACACTGAAGGAATATAGATTTTAATAGAAGACATTCACTAAATTTAATTCTAAGAACATAATGCTTTCCCTTTCTAAAACTTAGTAGCAAGTTAGATAAAGTAAAAAGTTCAATGATTAAAGTAGTTCTGAATATAGTCATAAAAATGCTACTTTTGTAACATCTTTTGCATTGCAAGTCAAACATGTTTTTACTCTCTACTTTCAAATGACAAGTTACTAAGATGAAATAACTTGCTCAAGGTCATAGTATAAGTCATAGAATATAGATCTAAATTGTCTTAACTAGAACCTCTTTTATTGAGTTAGATTAAAAAAAAAAAAAAGAACCTATGCAGGTTAACCAATAATGGTTTTGTTTTTTTTTCTTCCCTTGAGACAGAGTCTCACTACATAGCCCAGTCTGTAGGACTCCCTGTGTAGCCAAAGCTTGCCTCGAACTCATGATCCTCTTGCTTTGGCCTCCTGAGTGCTTGGATCATAAGCATGTGCCATGGTGCCTGGATCCAATATTGCTTTTAATAACATCTTCAAAATCATTTTGATGAAATACCATAAAATCCTCAAAATTATATTTAAGGAAGTTTTTAATCATTAAAGGCATTATTTGTATTCAATTAAAAGAACTAGTTATCAGTTCTTTATATTGTAACAACTGATTTCTCTGGGGTCAGATAATGAAGACTTAGAAGAGGCCTCTACAGATACGCATTCTCTCATATGGTACCTACTGGCCACACGTAGTTTTTAAGTTTAAGCAAAATAAAAAATTTAGTTATTAAGTCACACTAACTACACGTCATGTACTCAACAGTCACATGCGGCAAGAGGCTACTATAAGGGACTATACACACCTAGAGTTCAGGAAAAGAGGTTTGGGCTGAAGACAAACATTCAAGAATCATTGGCACATGAGTTTTATTTAAAGTCATGAGATCACCAAACATATAAGTGTATGAAGGAAATAAAAGAGAGTCAAACTGGGGAGGAACGATCTAATAAGACCTAAGAAAAGAGGAAGAATCAGAAAAAGAAAATAAAGAGGAGTGACTGAGATAAGAGGAAAACTGAGAGTGTGGTGTCCCAGAAACCAAGCCTTGTATGCACATATGAATAATAAAAGAAAAATGGAAAAAAAAAAAAAAAAAAAAAGAAGATCATGCGGCACAATAGATTTGATTGCACCAGCATCTCATAATCACGCTAGAGGGGCTTCTGGGCACAGAATCGTGGGCCTAGTGGATGCAAATGGAGCATGGAGTCTCAAGGTGACCAGGTGGGAGCAAAAAAAAAAAAAAAAAAAAAAAAAGAAACATTCAATGTTATAAAAGTGTCAGTTCTCCTCAAGTAACCTCAAAGGTCATTGCAATCCATCAGTTGTGAAAACTTGATTCTAAATTTTAAATGGAAGCACAAAAAGTCAAGAATAACCAAGAAATGTCAAAAAATAAAGCAGGAGGACTTATTTTACTGGATATGAAGACTTAAATCTACAGTGTAGTACTGGCACAAAAACTGATCAATAGAACAATGGAACAAAACGGAGTCCAGAAACAAACCAAAGTATGTATGGACACTGGATTCATGGCAAACGTGGCAGTGAGCAGTAGGAAAACAATAGTTACGTCAACAAATGGTGCTAAGATAATGAATTTGATTTCTTCACCCAATCAGCAAAAATCATTCCAAGTGGACTGTAGTTCTAAATATAAAAAGGTGAAACAATAAGTCCTCTAAACCACAAGCAAGAGAAGCAGAAGAAACTTCCACCACTGAGGAATACACTGATATGCTGGAGTATCACCACTATAACGTTAACGTTTAGTCACCAAAGACATCACTAAAAGGGTGAAAAAGCATGCTATGAACATATACTACATGATTTCAATTATAAAAAATATATAAACAGACAGAACTAATCTATCATGAAAGAGGACAGAATAGTGGTTACTTTGGGAAAGAGGTTACTGCTTGGACAGGACATGGAGAGGTCCTGGGGTCTGGGCCATCTTTCCTGTCTAGGGTGGAATGGTGACAAGTGTGTTCATTTTGTAGTAATTCACTGGCCCAGACATTCACAAATTATGTAGTTTTCTACATGAGGATTATACTTCAATAACTTTTAAGACATATTTGCATGTACTATTAAATCTCTGAACTTTTCAAAAGAGTATAAGAAATGATTGCCCACCCTCTTTTGGAATATAAATAAATCTGGATATAGTGTTGAAAAAAAAAAAAAAAAAAAAGAAGTGACCACATGTATCAAATGCTGCTGATAAGTCAAGAAAGATGATAAAGAACTGACCATTGGGACTAGTAATGCAAAGGTCACTACCAAGCTTGAAAAGAACAGATTAGAGATTTCAATAAACTTATAAAAGAGGAAAAGTGATTACAAACATCATCTTGGAAACATGGGGCCTGCAGTAGATATGGATGCTATCTGACTATGACACTTGGGAAGATGTCACCAACATGTATGGTAGAGGTTAAGCCCAAAAGAAACCCAGGAGAAATAACTGAAGGTTCACATGTAAAACATTTATAAGCCAAACAGGCTACAACAAATAGAAGCACAAAGAAAAAGAATCAGGGGAATTGTCTCTAAAAATTATACTGAATAAACCATTTGGGAAGAGTGAAAGCTCCCAGATAGTCTCATTCTGGCAGATATCCTGACAGCCTGACAGGTAGATCCATGTATCCTGCCTGTGTATCCTAAATATAAGCTGCCAGTTATTTTTTCTAGCTACATATACGAAGTTGTTAACAGAAAATGTGCTTGGATAAACAAAATAGTGAGATTATAGAGCTATTCACAAACAGAAAAGGAAAATACGATGTTTGTAACCCAGTCATTTATCTCTTAAAAACAATTGCCAGATGATGAAAAACCACTGGCATGGAAAATTACAGAATACATAAGCATATGTATATCTGAACTCAGAGAAAACATCAATTCAGAGGAGACCGCTGAAAGATCCAAGATGTAATGACATCCACAAAATGTCAATACTAGAAAAAAATGGCACAGATAATATATAAAAGAGGTCACAGAAAAGAGACAATTAGCAACTTTAGAGAGATTTAGAATAAAGAAATTGAGAGAACGTTGAGACTACTTTGAAAAAGGAAGGGAGTGTCAAAGATGAATCCAAAATTTTCATGTGAAAGAATGGTAATGTTTTTCCCAGAAATGAGATAGCAAAGTAAAAGACAGAAACTTCTTTTAGGAAACACATGTTCACTCAGAGCAATGATTACATTTCTATTACACTTATGACAAAAAGTAAAATTGCTTATATATCTTGCTACACAAGTTTGAGGCTTCCTACTTTTTCTGAGACTAGATCTTCTATTTCAGTCATGTATAGTTATAATAGCTACTTTAAATTTGCCTACACTGAAAAATTTTACATTTAATCTTTAGAAAAGATGCTGTGGAAAAGAACTTCTGTAAACACACAGACTAGAAAGTTTTGAAAAACAAACATCAGAATATTGTTAAGGTACAAATTCAATGATTTAGCCCGTACTTTGGTTATGTTAGGATTAAATTACCCAGCTTTCATATCATTAAATCAATACGATCACACTTAAAAATGTCCTATAATTTATGATTCTCAGTTGCTTGCTTTTTATTTTTGGTTGTTAATGTACCTGGGCAAATGATACAGTACATTGTATCATTTAGGAGGGTCTTAAACAACTAAATTTTGAAGGGTCTTAAACAAAGGAAACATACCAACACACGAAGAAATGTGATTGAAAAAGATGAAAAATTTAAAGTAAGTTTTGTATTTTGGTGGTACTGGCATTTGGACTCAGTGCCTCATGTTGGCTATGTAGGCACTCTACCATTTGAGCCACACTCAAGTTCTGTATTTTGAACAAATGGAGGAAAAGGTGGAAAACTGTAAGGTGGCAACCATATGTATCACAGAAACATGCTATAGAACAGTTTCCTACAAAATAAATGGCTAGAAAATCGTGAGGAGATTCAGGCTCATTTGAATCTGCTGAATTAGATGGGGAAAGCTTACATTCATATTCTCTCCTTAGAAGACACTGGGAGAAAGTTATCTCTCATGGGGATGTCAATACTACAGGCTTATCCCTGTGCATAAAAGCCAGTCATTAAGTACATTAGCATTTACTGGAGTGGATAAAACCATTTTTAAAGCCAGAATATGATAAAAATGCAAATATATTCTAAATTATAAACATGTTTAGAAACACTGGACTAATGTAAATAACATTATTCTAAGGCTGGGGCATAGCTCAAGTGGTAGAGTACTGCCAAGCAAGTGGAAGGCTCTGAGTTCAAACCCAGTATTGCCAAGTAACATTATTAAAAAATATATGGACTTTTATTTTAAAAGTGGGGGATAAATTTTAATATTTGCTTAGTAGATTAATGTGGGTAACTGGATAACTACTTAGTATAATATATTGGAAACTTCTACCTTAATGTACAGATCAAATATGAATTTCATGTATTTCAAATATGATACTAAAAAATCTAACAAATGAAGTCTTAGTTTTTGTGGAATGAAAATATAAAATAGTCATTTGTTAAAGGAAAAATCCAAATAATTAAGATCTTCCCATTGACCAGAAAAATCCAAATATTAAATTATCCCCATCCTCAGGACTTCTGTGTTGCTTGTGATTAGAGAAAGGATATGGATTGATATCAACATTAGCTTTGGAGATAATTCTTGGTCTGTGGTAGATGAAATGGATAACAGAATTCAGATGATTAAATAGTTTGACCCGCTAACCTGACATATATACATTTTCATTGTGTCTTCATTTTTATCACAACATTTTATCATTAACTTTTTACTATTACTGAATTAATGGTAGAGAAATTAAACATAACAGTAACAAGTTACATTTGGTTGCTTAATCAAATCATTTAAAAAGTGATTTACTTTGCTTGTTAGCTTATTAGATCACTTTAAAAACAGTCTTTTTAAAAATTAGGAAAATCTGGTATAATACTCTCCATTTTATATATGAAAAACTTCACAAGTCGTTACCACCCCTCAGCCTTATAGCCCCTCCCTATAAGGGTACAGACTAGTCCTCTACTGGAGACTAGTCTTTTTGTATCTCAATTCAGAATCAAATTCTTTGTAAACTTGCCCCAGACCTGTAATCGAGTTAGGCTCCCCTCACTGAACTGTAACTGTTTACTTGTCTGTTTCTAACAAAAACTATTGAATCCTTGAAGAAAGTGTCTACAATTTTTTTTTTTCAATACTGGAGCACAGGGCCTCACAAACAATGGGTAAGCGCTCTAACCCTGAGTCAAACTCCAGTTTTGTAATTTTTAATCTGAACAACTACCACTAACATGCTCTTTGGCCTATTGTAAACTATTTAAATGTTGAAAAATTCTGTGACTTGCTGAGCAACAAAGGCAGAAGTAGAAATCTGGTATTAATTCCTCATGTGAATTTCATTCGTCTAGACATGACTGCCTTCTATTAATGAACAAATGTAACAAGACATTTCTGATTAAAAAAAAATACCCTTCCTCCCATTTTCATGTTATCTACACAGAACAGTATTTTCTTAAAAGGAAAAACTACAGGTTGCAAAATGGAATTATATGAAGTGCTTCAAATTTTTCTGATGTTTCTTGAGATGATGTTTCTAGAGTCAAACCCTGAGAGAAACAGGCTAACAAATGGAGTTCACTGTTTTGGTTGTTTCACCATTTCTAGAATAAAACATTGTCCAACCCAACCCATACTCTCAGATTTTGACCTGTTATCTTTGTTTTAATTATCTTAAAGTCTTAATATCATATTCCAAAGACGGAAGACTAAGGTTGACACATACATGGAAAGTTAAAGCTACAAAAGTTAGGTGTATTTTGATGGATATTCAAGTTTGAGATGCTTGTTTGAAAACTTTCCTCTTAGAATTACTTCATCCTAATGTCTTTAATGCTTCTAAAAGTCCCATATCCACTATTTGCCCTTTTGACAAGCTCTTTTTCCTATTATCATCTACTTCACACATTTTATTTGTTTACTTTGCAGTACTGAGGTTTGAATTCAGGCCTTGTGCTTGCTAGGAAGGCACTCTACCCTTTCAGCCAAGTCCCCACCCCAACTTCACAGATTTTATTAAATCATGTCTTAAAATAAAATTTCCTCTGTTCTTCTGGCCACAATGCAAATTATATTATTTCAAAATGTGGGGGAGAGAGAGAAAAAAAAAAAAACCTCTCACAACCTCATGTTATTTATTCTCTCAGTATTTTATGGTTTTCAAAGTATTAAAAATGTTTTATGATCGTAACAATTTTACAAAGTAGAAATTTACCTAGAGAGAGGAAGCCAATCACCTAAGAAAAGAAAATGGGGGGGGGGGGGAGAATGAGTGATCAGGCCTAGCTGTTTTGACCTCAAGATCAATGCTTTTTCCTCCATAAGACTTGTTGACTTCTTCAGAAAAGTGATTGTTTTGGAAAACAAAGTCTTGCTTAAAAATTGCCCAATAAAAACATTTTGGCTCTTTTTAATACCACGAAATATACTTAATGACATCTGTCTATAGCAAAATCAGTTAATCCTGAAGATTATCTATGACAAATAATGTTTCTTTCACCTATCTCACCACTGAATTAAAATCGTGAAATTTGGAAATGTATAAAACATATTCAATAGAACACTTTTTCAATTAATAGTTTAGAATTCATTAACTAATACTAACACAAAGCTCTGCCAATTCTGATGGGCTGAGAAAGTTCTTTGAAACTCATTTTACCTTCCTGAAAAGGGAAACCTCCTTTTAACACTATCTGTGTTTATAGAGAGTCATTCCATTTCCTAATTTTTGCCAAAATGTATTTTTCCTTTGAGATACAAGAATCGTTTCCAGCTTAGATGTAACATAAACCATAAGAGTATAATTAAAAAAGAAGATATGAAGATGACATGAATATAATAAATACAGAGACCATTGCAGTGGGAGAGATCAGACAGAACTCTAAACGTAACATGAGCAAGTGAGGCGGGAAAAGGAGGAATCAAGAATAGTACCTAGTTTTTCCTAAACATCTGGGAAAATGGTGCTGTGAAGGGCTGGTATTAAGAAGAATTGGTGTGTGCTAAGGGAAATGGAGGTAGAAAGAAAGATTTTTAGGGCGAGTTTCATTTGGACATTCAGCTCATGAAACCTCATAACTATTTTCTATCCTACTTTATTCCACTGACACTTTTTAAAAGCACTGTGATGTCATAATTTATCACACTGACTTAATTTGCTACATACTTATTTGTCTCCCCAAGCTGAACACATCCTTCCTGAAGGCAAAGGCTATAAGATCTACTCAACTTCCTTGAGAAGACCTAAAATGAAGTGGTCACTTAAAACGATTTTATAATGAATAGGGTAGTATTCTAGAAACTCTGAGGGAATATAAACCAACAAAGAAAGAAAAGCTTACTTTTCTAGAAGTCCCCATTACCTACACCTTACTTTCAATAAATAAGGTCAATAGAAGTCATAACAGGATATAAATCCACTTCAGCATCAAGCCTGCCATCAGGTAAACCCACTTACAAATAGCATACATTATGTATAGGACAAATCAACTCCCACCGTAAGCCTCTTGGCATGAGTGCTAGTGGGCTCATACTTATTAACAGTTTTGCCTATACTTTACAGAGTCAAACATCATATGACCTGTGTATTTCAGATAGGTTTTCAGTTAAGATTTTTATTTTTAAACACTCTATTCACATTATGTATTTGCAGTCCTGTACAATCTAACAGATTTGTACAATTAAAAACACATATTTACTTTTAAAACTTATTTGAATAAAATCTGAGGTAAGAAACCAAATTCTTCATTTATCAGTGGGGATGAGAAAACCAAAGCCTGAAGAAATTGCTTTAAGGTTCTACAGTCATTTCAAAATGGGGTTAGGTTTAGATACTGTCCACCTGGCCACAGAACAGAATTTTTTCCAAAAAGACTGCGTTTATAAAATGAATTAATTTGCCCATTTTGCAACTGCCCAAATAAATTTTATTTTTATAATTTTTCTATTAAGTGATATTTCAGTCAACTTCCTAGGAAGGATCTGACTTAAAATGAAGTTGGACATATACTAACTAAAACAAAACCAGGTAAAATCATGTTACCATGTATCATATGGCATAAGGTAATGCCTGAGATAGTATGCAGACAAATAGATATGTATGACATACACATCTCAACTCATAGCCCCGTGGTCATGGAAGCTGAAGAGAAATGGAGCCACTCCCACGTGTGCTCATAAAGTTTGCAAAGCTTGCTGTTATCATGTCCAGCTATTCCTCTGTTCTTCATTTTTATTCAGTCTCAGTTTCAGTGGTAATTCTCTCCATTTTCAAGGCCTTTCAATCTACCCTTTCTGCTCTTTCCCTTCACAAAAAAATAAAGCATTTTATATTTATTATCTACACTTTGTTGGCTGACAGACATAAGACAATATTGAAATTAATTTTAAACAATATATTAACATAACTTTCTAAGTCTTTAATCCAGACATGAGGGATGAAAAGTTTGCTCCCAGAAAAATTCTTACATCAGCTGAAAAATGGTGAATTGAGTGGTGGAGAGAGGTTCCCTCCCTTCTAATCATTATAAGGACAAGGTCTGAAAGCAAACCAAATTATCTCTTTAGGGCACAGAATGAGTCTAAAGGGGTACATGGTGCATCCTCCACTGTAAAAAACAATGATTAGCATTCTTGCTCTAACTTTGGTAGACATTTCGAACATGAGAAATTTAAAATTTCTAAGATTTAAGATAATTATTACAGTGAACTGAAATTACAACTCAAAAGTATTTCCAAACCTAGCTGCACATATTCATCCTGTTTACAATGTAAATATGCTATACTCACATAGTAGCTTATGCTTACAAAGTGTTTTCATATGCTACGTCTGTTGAACTTTAACAATATACACAACACTTCCAGTTTAGAAATGAAGAGTCTAAGGTTTGCAAATATAATAAAAAGCACAACCAGCACTGCATGTAAGATGTCTGAATCCAAGTATTTTCTCATTATAACATATAACTTATACAGAAAGATTAAGACAACTTATATATGTAAATTCCAAATACTTTCATGTAAAAAAAGATATTGCTCCCAAATTTCAAAATAAGTTATGTTGATCTTTTCAAGTTCAAATTTCTTATTATAATCATTGTTAAAAATAATTGTTTTTATAATTTTCAGTTGTCTCACTCTTCTTAAAGATTCAGTAATACGTGAAATACTGTCAAAAACATATAGCTAATGAACAGAAAAATTCATCTTTCAATATAAAAATAAACATTTCTCACTTATAAGTTTTTATTGATATTATTTGAAATTCTTACTCAAATTAATTTAAAACATTAGCTTAAATATTTGCAACTGGATAGTTCATTTCAACTCAGTGATTCATGTAGATTTTTAAACAGCTTTTTTTGCATATTTGATTAATTTGTTACCTTTGAAGGGACATGGTATCACTACAGGTTACATCTTATTTCTGCAAAAAATACATATTACGTTGGCTTTCTTTAAAATGAAAAATAGCATTATCCATAAGCTATAGTTCCTTTATCCAACTGGGAAATTGAATCACATTTAACACTGTACATATTTAAAACTCATGTTTATTTCAATTTTTAAATGATTATTTGTTTCATAGAGCACAAATTCAAAGTAGCAACTATTAAAGTTACCTATTCTAAATTTACTTTTCGAGTTACTTCTTTGATTTCAAGGAAAAAAAGACATGTTAGAATAGAATTTTTTAAGTGTGAAAATTGACCATTAGAATGCTGAGTTTTATTTCTGAAGAGAAGTTAAGTGTATTCATTAAAAATACAGCACCTGAACACCTTATAGAAGAATAGTCAAAATGAGAAAAGGGCTCACCAGTCTGAGTGAAACCAAACTGCTGTAGAATCTCCTCAGGGGTCAGCAGGTTAGGCTGTTTTAACTTAGGTTGTTGTGAGGAGGCTGGTGGTGGTGAAGTAAGGGAAAGATTTTTGTTGACCTGCAATAGAAAAGGCAAATCAGAAACTCTAGCATAATTCCCTGGGTTACTGATGCAAAAACCAGATGAGAAATGTTTGCTTACTATCCAAACCAGGACACGATAGGTCAAAAGGAGTGGTAATGATTTATATAGTTACTTTTCAAAGTGTACAACACAGAATAGTTTTTATCAAGGAAGGAATACAGTGGTCATAAAAGCATAACCATATTAAAGTAAATTAGACTTTCTAAAGTTTGCTTATCACAAAATTGGCATTATTTAATAACTTCAAATACAGTGGTCTTAAGTTATACAAAGAAATACAAACATAAAAGTGACTCTTGGCTGCTTTTAATTAAGGAAGAGTTAAAAATATTTTGTGCCCATAATTCTCTAGCATTTTAGTGAACTAGCAGGTACTTCCTTTTGAGATATTGCACAGAAAACACCTGTACTTCTGTTTATAAGAAGCATGGTGACATAGATAACACAGCTGTAACCTAACTTGCCATGTGAAAGTTTCCACTGCATCAAAAACCTTATTTTTAAGGCTGTGTAAAAACAGCATGATTATTTAAATAATTACCAAGCAAAAATTTTCTAAGTAAATACAATGTTCTATAACATGAAATCTACTACGATTATCTAATGGGATGCATGATAAATGTAATGTTTTAATTATATCTACTGCAGGAACATAAAGAACAATTAACTAAAAATGTTCAAAAAGTTTATTAGTAAATTCATTTCTAAAAATTAGCATTTCGGGGAAAAGCTATTCTTTTGTTCATTATTAATAAATTATTCATTCATTTTATTACTTTCAAGAATCATAATAAAATGTGATCTACTTTTAAAAATAGCCTGCAAATATGTAATCTGTGAATTAACAAAATGACAAGATAACTTACAGGATACAAATATTAGTATATGAAAACTTTCTTTTAATTTTTTTTATTTTGGATTAAATAATCAAAACCACACAGGATTTCCACTGATTAGTATTCAAAAACTCCTTTTTGAGGTTCTATGAAAGATAATACTGCATTGTGCTCTTTATCTGACTCATTTACAGATTTCTACGTTTCTTTTCTTTCACACAGTGATATAGACAGCATTTTAGATTAACTTTTTCTCTTGGAGCAAAAAGCTTTGGCAGATTCAGTAAAAAAAGTCAATTAAGACCATCTATAGTTCTAAAGTACCTAAACTGTTATGATGTAATCTCATAAAACATAAAAATATCTTTCTTACTAGGAAAGTGCTCTACCACTAAGCTATATCCCCAGACCAAAAATATTCTTCAGAGTAGTTAGAAAGGGTTAAACACTACAGCAGTGCTAAAATATTATCTAGCTTTAAAACTTCTTAGGCTCCATTATTAAACACTCACCAAAATTAATGTTGAACATTATACAACTATATTACCTAAGCTAACAATGAACTTAGGATCTTTGAGGTTTATCAGTCATCTTTAACTGGAAATAATTAAAAGAGCATCTATGCTTTGATGGGAATATGCCAATGAAGATGAACTGGTATTATTAAGTGCTATTTGCACATTAATATTGAAGCCAGAGATAACATATTAAATAAGAAATAGGCTAAGTAGGGCTGTGGACATGGCTCAGTGGTAGAGTGCTTGCCTCACATGCACAAAGCCCTGAGTTTGATCCCCAGTAATGAGAAAAAAATGAAGAAATATTCATATTAGCAAACATTGCAATGCAAATGAAGTGCTAGATAAATATTAATTATTATTGACATCATCTAGAAGGAGAATTAGGCATATTTAGTCTAGTATGATGATGTAATTAAGTCTTTGTATACTCAAAAGGACATGTTAATCACTTAACTATTTAATTCACTTCTTTTTAGAGTTATTTGTCAATTCTCTGTATTCTTGAAAAAAAATTTCCAACATGTCAAATAATGCATTTAAAATTTGATGCAAATGATCAAATATATCTCTGGGCATATAAATATCTGCCTGCCTGCCTATCTATCTATCTATCTATCTATCTATCTATCTATCTATCTATCTATCTATCTGAGGTTATGAATATGTACACACAGTAGGCCTTTTATAATCTTCTTCTTCAGGACTTGTGCTAGAACAACAAAAGATATCAGCAAAGCTAGAACAGGATACTTAAATGTCTTTGCTCAAATGGAAAGACTTGTTACTTTTTAAATAAAATGTTGTTTCAGAAACAACCTAACAACTATCATTACACCTTCTTCCTAAGCATTTGTATAATTCTGTTCTTTTTCGACACCTTTCTTCAGAGACCATTCAATGTCCATAAAATGTTGAGCAGCAGCATAAAAAAGCAAGTAACTCAACTTCCAAGGTTAGAGATAAATGTTACTGTTAACAGATTAGAAATTAAAACTCAAAGCATCTTCAAAACCAGCATATATCTGTATATGCATATATCACTTCATTTAGAGGAAGAAAAAAATAATAACCATTAAATAGAGTGAAGCAATATCTATTTTTGAAATATATGCTGTGGAAAAGAATTGCTTAACAACTTTACAACAACAGAAAGGTTGGCTAAGATAGTCTACCCTATACCAATCTACCCTCTTTTCACAACACATTTTTCTGCTTGCTTCATGCAAAAACCACAGTCTGCCAAAGTCAGTTTAATACCTCCATATTGGAGAAAACTAAAAGCTCAAAACTTGAGTGAAATTCATAATAGTGAAAAAGAAAAAAATTTACCTAGAACGCCTGCCACGTTAATCACAAAACTGTTTTGCCTACTCTTTTAGGGTGTAAGCAGCTTTATGCAAAATATGCAAACACTAATTCTCTAGGAGCTGGTTAATTTTCATGTTTAAAAGCTCACTGCCCCAAATTGAATGCAGAACGAACAAGTTAACAAGAAACAAATGAAACAACTATTTGTGTGTAACATTTAGTAATTATTTAAAATTTAAAACCTCTTGGAGAAATACAACACTCATTTCCATTTATATTTACAAGTCTAACCATTTTAGCCTACTTTCACCAAAAATAGAACTGTGCATGACTTTTTAAATCTTGAAGACTCATCTTTGTAACTAAAAAGATGCTGATGCTACTGATATTCTTAAAAGTTCCCAAATTCATCTCTTTCCCTTGACAGTGGTCATTTTTTTTCACCAAATCCAAACAATAACACAGCATTTTAATTTGAAGACACACAGGGAGACAAAAATAGCCCAGTAAATGTTTTGTTACTAATCACCCATCTGTTGTAAAAACCAAAATTCCAGTACTAAAGAGCAAGTTAAACAGAAAGCTTGAGCTAAGTGAGATTCAAAGTACCTGAAGTCAACTATCTTTTCCATTCTCAGAATATAAATTCTAAGAGCAACGTATGTTACTACTTGGGTAAAATCTCAGAATGAGTAAGCCAGGATATCCAAATATGATCTCAAGGCCCTGGGATATTTTCTCTTCTTTACCATCCAGGTTAGAAAAGTGAAAGATTAGGAAGGAATACTAAAGAGCAATTTCTTCAGTGGTGTCAGAAAAATCTCACTCTTGACCTAACTCATTAGTACTACCTTAGCTAAAACCAGATTTCAAATTTAAAGCAGTCAGTTTAAAGTTCTATTTTGTAATATTTAATCAAAAACTTCTGAGCCTCTGATAGCTACCAAGGAATGGTGGTTCAAAGATTACTGATATGATTGATTCCTCTAAGTAAAGTTCAAAATTAAGATCTATTCTGACTCAAACCCAATCAGCACTATGCCTTTGGGTAAGGCAATTTACCTTGGTTTTCTTCAAGCTTTTACCTCCTTTCTTTCCTGGTAAACTGCCCAACTTCACAGGAAAAATCTGGTATTGAACCTTCTGAACTTCTAACTTCCAAACTTATGAAAAAAATATACCTCTTGTGCTTGCCCTCATCTCTTTTCTTGTATTATCAAAGGAAAAGGTGTTCAAGATTAATACTTCCATTGGCTCCTTTAGGAGATACTCTCTTTTTTTTGGTGATATGGGGTTTGAACTCAGGGCCTTGTGCTTGCTAGGCAGGTGCTCTACTACATGAGTCACTCCACAGCCCAGGAAATGTTTTTTTTTTTTCATTTTTCTTTTATTATTCATATGTGCATACAAGGCTTGGTTCATTTCTCCCCCCTGCCCCCACCCCCTCCCTTACCACCCACTCCGCCCCCTCCCTCTCCCCTCCACCAATACCCAGCAGAAACTATTTTGCCCTTATTTCTAATTTTGTTGTAGAGAGAGTATAAGCAATAATAGGAAGGAACAAGGGCTTTTGCTGGTTGAGATAAGGATAGCTATACAGGGCATTGACTCACATTGATTTCTTGTGCGTGGGTGTTACCTTCTAGGTTAATTCTTTTTGATCTAACCTTTTCTCTAGTACCTGTTCCCCTTTTCCTATTGGCCTCAGTTGCTTTAAGGTATCTGCTTTAGTTTCTCTGTGTTAAGGGCAACAAATGCTAGCTAGTTTTTTAGGTGTCTTACCTATCCTCACCCCTTCCTTGTGTGCTCTCGCTTTTATCATGTGCTCATAGTCCAATCCCCTTGTTGTGTTTGCCCTTGATCTAATGTCCACATATGAGGGAGAACATACGATTTTTGGTTTTTTTGGGCCAGGCTAACCTCACTCAGAATGATGTTCTCCAATTCCATCCATTTACCAGCGAATGATAACATTTCGTTCTTCTTCATGGCTGCATAAAATTCCATTGTGTATAGATACCACATTTTCTTAATCCATTCGTCAGTGGTGGGGCATCTTGGCTGTTTCCATAACTTGGCTATTGTGAATAGTGCCGCAATAAACATGGATGTGCAGGTGCCTCTGGAGTAACAGTCTTTTGGGTATATCCCCAAGAGTGGTATTGCTAGATCAAATGGTAGATCGACGTCCAGCTTTTTATTAGCCTCCAAATTTTTTTCCAGAGTGGTTGTACTAGTCTACATTCCCACCAGGAAATGTTCTTAAACCTTTTCCAATTTCAACTTTCAAATTCTCTACTGGCTATTTCTCCATAGGTGAGAGGAACAAACAAAATAAACAGCAAACAAAAACTCTCCTATAATGCTTCCTGTTTCATTAAAAGGTAAAGTTCTTTAAAAAATAACTGCTTTGCATACACCTCAACCCTCTACTCTTCCATCAAGCAGCTTGTCTCCATGGTAACACTAACACTGCAGATGATCGATCTCAGCAAGTTCACTCAGCCCTATCTGACACTGTTCCCCACGCTCCTCTTTTTGTTTTTTCTCTTGGTTATTCTGCCATTCCTCATGTCTAGTCAGTCCTCATTAGTGTTTGTTAAATCCACTGAGCCCCTCCTCTTCTCTCACATCACATAATATCACATCACACTACACAGTTACCCTGGGCATGAACATTTGTTTTTCATCGCCCTGTGTGCCTTTAATACTGTGTCTCTTAACTCTAAAACTTACCTATTTGTCACTGAGCCACCTAACCTTTCCCTGCAACTGATGCTGTCAGGAAGAGCTCCCACTCTCTACTTCATTGCCCAGACCAGAAAGCTGGCTCATCCTAGACCACTGCCCAGGCTTCATGTGGACTGCTGTAGCTCATACTGCTCGCAGCCTTCCATACTAACAACAGGTTCATGATACCAGGAAGAAATAACTAGGTTTTTAAAAATATTAAAATACAAAAGTCCTTTCCAAATAATTGAAAGCCACTATTTCATTCAATTCTCAAATCATTCTGTGTTTTTCCTGATGAAAATTATCTATCTATCTATCTTCTATCATATATATAATCTATCTATAGCATCTATCTATCTATCTTCTATCAATCATCTATTTAAAGTTATCTTCTCTGGATTCTTTAGTTTTTAAACCTTTAAAATCTATTTTCAGTAAATAATATGTTCTAAAATAGTTCAGAGTATAATAGATTACAGCAATCTAAACATAATTAATAAAATTTAGCTTGACAGAATTTATATTAATCTATGGCAAGTCCTTGGCTTCAAGAAGCTTACAGAGGAGTGTGGAGAGAAGGATTAGGGTGGAAGCAGTGTTATATAAAATTGAGAGAGAGGGAGAAAGAGAGATTACTTTCAAGTAACTGATAATCTAGTACTGGAAAAATGCAGGCAAAATTATTCCAGGTATGAATAAATATATCTTGGAATGTGGGAAAAACAGATTAATTCTGCTTGTAAGGAATCATATAAAGCTTAATGGAAATAAACCTCAGGCAATACCATTTCTGATATGCCCCAGTCCAACCCTAAACAAAGGAAAGAACAAGGAAAACTAAGTTCACATATAGACATTCCGGGGAGTTATAATTCAAGACTTGGATACAACTGCTTTCTTGAAAACAGTGAGATAAAAGTTCTTTCATCTTCCTGTCATCAAATCTGTATCTGTACATCTCACAGTTTCTACCTGCCTGTCAGGAAGGATGAAAAATCCCTTCTCTTAAGGCCAGTCCCTGAATGAGAACTCAGGATTACCATCACTCTCACATTTTTAAGGATTTGGTTCCAATAATTATCACCTCCACGGTACATTACCAATTGATAAATCACCACATCAGCAAATAAATATGCTCTAATATTATCCATCTAATATTCTCCTCCAGCTCTTGCTCTGTTTCTCTGCTCCTAGTCATGGCACAACTTTATAAAAGAATGGTCTACTCTGTGGTTTCAACTTGATTTGCTCCTGTTCTAGCTTCAGCCCACTTCTATTGTGCTTTTGTCCCCACCATTTAATGAAACAGCTTTCATCAAAACAACCAAATACATAGTCAACATCCTGTTCTCATTTTATTTATTCCCTCAGTGCACATGACACCTTATCACTCCTCTTTCCTGAAATATTCTTCTCTAAGCAACCCTGAGTTGCTCCTTCCTGGACTACTATCTCAGCTATACTCTCTCCCTAGGTGGATTTCATCCAGTGACACCTTAAGAAAAAGAAAAAAGGACCTCAACCCTGACTTCTCTCCTAAGTACAAGTCATATATCCAATTGTTTGCTTCAATGCTATGTTCACATCTAAAACTCCACTTTTAACACTTGCTCCCTCCACTCCAGCATTCCTTATCTCATTAAGATATACCAGCAGCATCTGCACGATTGCTGAAATCCAGAACACAGAAGCACTCCTCATTCCCTTTCTTCCATCACATTGGATATATTACCAAGCCCTGATGAATACATTTCCAAAATGTATTCCAAATCGGTCCACTGCCTGCATTATCACCCTTGTGTAGGCTAACCATCTCCTCTTTCTTGGACTACTAGAACAGTCTGCTGATCTTTCTGCTTGAAGACTCTTGTTCTGCTAAAATCCATCCTTCCTTTTTCTATTAGCATAAATTAGTTGTACAAAGGAGTTTTATTGTGATACTTCTACACATGAATGCAATCTATTTCAACTGCTAAATTCTTCACCTCTATCATTTTTCCTCCTAATCCCTCCTCCCTTCTTCTTAAAATAATTTCAACAGGTCTCACAGTTCTACTTTCATACATGGGTAAAAAGTACTTTAACCATATTCACCAACCTCTTTTACCTTCTTTTGCCCACACACCTGCTGCTGGTATCTACCCCCAAATAGGATCTGTTTTTCATTCCTGTTATTCATTTTTAAAGACTAGATTCTGTATATGAGAGAGAACATGTGATATTCGTCTTTCTCAGTCTGGTTTATTTCGTTTAACATGATCATCTCTAGTTCCATCCATCATTACGTTACCCTGTAAATAATATAAATTCATTCTTCTTTATGGCTGAGTAATACTTCATCGTGCATACCCACCATATTTTCTTTATCCATTCATTGGCTGATGGGCACCTAGGCTGACTTCATATTATAGCTATTGTGAAAAGTGCTGCTATAAACATAGGTGTGCAGGTGTCTCGACTGTATGTTGAGATATATGCCCAGGAGAAATAAGCCCACCTGATATTTGCAATATCAGATGACTTTAGTGTGTGTGCTTTCTTCTGGATACTCTATTCTATTCCATTGATCTACATGTCAGTTTTTGTGCCAATATCATACTATTTTTGTTACCATGGCTCTGTAGCATAATTTGAAGTGAGGTATTGTGATACATCCAGCTCAAGATTAAAATCCATTACTCCTGATCACCTCTCCAGTCCTGTCATGAAATCTTTCTCCTTGCTGGTTCACTGCACCAGCTAAGTCCAGTGACTTTTCTGCTCCGTAAGCATACCATTCTTATTCCATTCTGTTAAGTTTCTCTCTGAAAGGCCTTCCATGATTATCTCTCTGAGGATAGCTTCTTTGTCCCATAAACTTAATTTTCTATCACTTATTATCTAAAATCACCTCATTAAGTTCCTTTGTGCTCACTGTTATATCCCAAGCAACTAAAAAATATTGGTAGGCCCTCAATAAATATTTGCTTAAAGAATCTTAATAGAAAAAACTAGCTGAGCCTTCAACAAAGTAAAAAGCTGGTCAGGATTTAGGAAACAAAAAACTTATATACCAGTATCTGGTGAAAATTTTTTATCCAGAGTGTAATATATGAGAAAGTGCATAAATATACTCTGCTATCAAGATGAAAGTCTTAATAAAGGTATAAGAACATTCAATGAGAAAAGAATAGTCTTTTAATAAGTGATCCTGGAACAACTGGCAGCCATTGCAATAAAATGAAATTGAACTTGTACATCATATCATATACAAAAATTAACTCAAAACAATTTCAGACCTAAATATAAGATCTAAAATCATAAAAATTTTAGAAGAAAATATAGCCATAAATCTTTAAGACATAGGGTTAGGCAGTATTTTCTTTTTTTCTGCAGCAGTGTAGTGTGAACTCAGGGCCTCATGCTTGCTAGAGAGACATTCTACCACTTGAGCCACTCTACCAGCTTTTTTGTGATGGGTTTTTTCAAGTTAGGGTCTCCTGAACCATTTGCCCAGGGTGGCTTTGAACCATGATCCTTCTGATCTCTGCTGCCTGAATAGCTAGGATTGTAGGTGAGAGCCACCAGCGCTTGACAATGTCTTCTTACATATGACACAAAACGTAAAAGAAAAAAAGATAAACGGAACCTCTTAAAAATTAGAAGCTTTCTATTTCAAAGGACATCATCAAGAAAAGAAGCCAGAAAACCAGCTAAAACATTTACAGAGCATCAATCTGGCAAGACAGCTATATCCAGTATGAAGAACTATTAAAAGTGAACAATAAAAGGATAAAAAATTAAAAATGGGCAAAGGATTTCGACAAGCAAAGATATATAAATGGCACATCAAAAATGCTCAGGGCTGGCAGAGTGGCTCAAGTGGTAGAGTGCCTACCTAGTAAGCGTGAAGCCCTGAATTCAAATCCAGTACCACCGAACAACAACAAAGCTCAATATCATCAGTCATTAGGGAAATGCAAATCCAAATCACAGTAAGAAGTCCATTTCTTACTTAGTAGGACAGGTATAATAAAAAAAGAGAATACAGCTGGGTGCCAGTGGCTCACACCTGCAATCCTAGTCACTGAGGAGGCAGAGATCAGGATTGCAGTTCGAAGCCAGCCTGGGCTGGTGGAGTGGCCCAAGGTGTAGGCCGAGTTCAAACCCCAGTATGGGCAAAAAAAAAAAGAATACAAAGAATTCAAAGTGTTTGAGAGGATAGGATGAGGAAGAACTAAAACACTCAGGCCTTGCTTATGGGGTTATGAAATGGTATACCCACTTTGGAAAATAATTTGGCATTTCCTCAAAATGTTAAACAGAATCATATGACCCAAAAATTCCTCTCCAGACACAAACCCCAGAGAAATAAAAACATATGCCCACACCAAGACTTATGGACACATGTTCATAACAGCATCATTCTTAATAACTAAAAAGTGCAAACAACTCACGTTTATCATAAACATAAATGACAGGATTAACATTGTAGCATGCACACAATGGAATCTTATTTGGCAACAAAAAGTAGTGGTGATACATATTACAAATGGAGGAATCTAGAAAACATTATTTTGAGTAAAAGAAGCCAGTTACAAATTGCCATATATGGGAAAATCCATAAAAGGTACAACAGTGTTGCCAGAGTTCCTGATGTGCCTGTGTACCTGTAGGAACTGGGTATGACTGTTAACAGATACTGTGTTTCATTCTGGAGTCATGAAAAGCTCTGAAATCAAAGTGGGGATGGTTGCACAACTCCAAGTGTGGTTAAAAGGGTGAATATTATGGCATATGAATTATAGCTCAATAAAAAGTTACTTAAAATAGAATAGCAGCAAAATTAGTAATGTTAATCTTTCCAGATCTTAATTTCCAAATTTATAATCATTTTTTTCAATCAGCATTCATTCTACCTTTGGTAAATACTAGGGACACAAAGATGACAGACAGGACCTATCACTCTCAGGGAGCTTACAGATAGTAGAGGGCATTCTCCATAAAGACTAGCTAAATGAGCTCAAGAAGGGTATGACAGTGTGTGTGTGTGTGTGTGTGTGTGTGTGTGTGTGTGTGTGTGTGTGTGTGTGTGTGTGTGAGAGAGAGAGAGAGAGAGAGAGAGAGAAAGAGAGAGACAGACACAGAGACAGAAAGAGATAACTTTGAATTGCTAGTCAGACAATAAACTACTTTTTGCCACCAGTTTTATATGCTATCCACACTTAAGAAGATTTAGTAATTTTGGAGCTACAATCATTATACTAATCATTGCTATCAGGAACAAGTTTCCTGAACATCTGCAGCCTAAGACAGAGTATAGCTTGTTCTCTTTTTTCCCCTCATCTTTCTTCCCCTTGTCTATATTCAATATCCTGTTGACTTGTGATAATGAGGTAAAAAATGTGATGGATCCTGACTGATACTGGACAGCATGATGATGGTATAAGCCCAATGTTTTCTGATATTTCATCTGCAAGATATCCCATGAGGAAAAAGGCAATAGCTTACTGCATTCTATGCGTCTACCCCATGCTAGTAGGTGCTTACTGAACTTTTTTTTTTAAAAAAGGTTTTCATCTGTATTGGATGAAGAAGTCATTGAACACACTAACACCATTCTAATTCCTTCCCTTCAGAATATCTCACCTTTTACTCTGTGACATATGATATTTGATAAATAAATGTCTGTTCAACTGAATTTTGAAAGCAGGTAGAAGAGGAGGAAAGGATCCCTCCTTAAATGATGTTCTCAACAACTGAGTTAAAGCTTATACATAAAATAGGCTTGTTTGGAAAAGAAGAGCAAGTGCTGTGTAAATCTCAGATATACTTTAGTTGCAATTTTAATAATCAAGAGCCTTTATATATATATATATATATATATATATATATATATATAAAACCATTTTTAGATTGAATTTGGGGCCTTGGGCAAATCACTTAACTTTAATAAGTCTCAATCCTTTCTAAAACTAGAATAAAAATAATATCGAGTCTGTGAGGGTTGCTATGTAGTTAAATGGGAAAATAAGTGTGGAAGACTTTGGCAAATGATTATCACAACATATCATTAACGTGCAGCTTGCATGCATCTCAATGCTTACAAATTCACTCAGTTTAACTCCACGGAACTATACTGGTTCCTGTGTCTCTTCCATACTAAGTATCATGTAAAATTTAGCTCAGAGAATGAAATGACCCTACTGGGACTTTACTGAAAGGATAGCCCAATCATTTAGTATTTTTAAATCTTCAAAACTGTGAAGCCATTTGGTAAATATTAATCCTTATCCTTCCTGAATTCTCAGGTTCCAGAATTAAAATTCCTTGATAAATCTGAATTCCAATAAGGAAAGTACTTATCAGTTAACTGTTGTAATAGTTGTAAACTCTAGTTTTAAAGTTATCATCCTGGTAATAAAAACTACTTACTTTTGCAGCACAGGATCGTATCACCTCCTGAAAGAAATACAGTACAATAAAGAAGTATTCATAATTTTATTTAAATAAACTATCAACTGTTTTCAATGCATTCAGATGTCAATCTTCTAATAACCAAAATTAACATTTGAGAGTGTTTCTTTATCACCCTGCAGTTGACACTTGCATTATTTACAATAAGCTGGAAGGAATATAAATTAAAGAGATTTATGACATGTTCATGTTAAATCTGACCTGCCAATATCAAAGGTACTGACCATGACTCCAGAGGGCCCACTCTTATCTGCTTCAAGGAAGATTTGTCTCTTTAATAAACTTGGCATAAATACCAAAATTCTGCACTGTTCTGATCTCAAAGATATACTTTGAATTGACGTTAGTATGTAGTTATCTCCATAAATAACCTTCACCCTCACAATGTCCATACTAGTAATTTATATCAGATGGAGCCTTATAAACAACACTGAATGGGAGAGAATATGACAAATATTTAAAATAGCTGAAAAAGGAACTGCCTATAATTCATGGAACATGCCAAAACAAAAAAGATCATTTCTGGAGGGAAACCAGCATAAGTCAATGGATAATGGACAATTTGAAAATCTGCTACTAAATCAAATTAGGATTAACCAGCAAAAATCATCAACCTGGTATACTAGAGAAAAATGACAATAATCAATGTGGAGTTTAGGAAAAAGATTAGAACCAAGAAAGGAAAAAACTTCAGTTTTTTTTAATCCAGAAACTTCTAAGGGAAAGATACTATGGTTAAAGGATATTATTCCATTACTAAAAGGATACAATAAAACTGACTATAGATCCAGACCCAACTACCAGGACGGAATCTGAGCTCCAATGCTTACTACCTGTGTGACCTTGTAGGCCCCAAGTTCCTCTTCTGGAAAGTAGGGATAGAATTAGTACTCTGTACTGTCCTGGTATTGTTTGAAGATTAAATGTAACAAAGTGTAAAGCACTTAGTGCCAGAAACAGATTATGTCAAGTATTACTAATAATGAAACAGATGTTAGTTACTATTAATAAAAATAAGGCAAAATTGTCTGAGGGATAGAGAAAATTAAGCAACCCTTCTCACAATTGGCATAAAATATTTTCAAACTCAACCAATTCCTAGTTCTATGACTCTATTTAACAAGGGTCCCTGTGACAACTCGAGCTCAGCTAAATTTGAGAATGGAAGAGTGGCTGTGAGTGTTCCAGCAGCTAGAAAGATCTACCTATCATTATAAGATTTGGGTTTAGAAATCAACACTTTGTAGAACTGATTACTCTTAATAGGTACCCCAGATCCTAAAGAACTGTGGATGCAGTAATAAGATCAAAGTTTTGGTTCTAAAAACTCAAAATTCGTTGGATCCACCAGTGAGGTGTTACCTGGGTTGCAGAATGTCTTTTAGGTATTGCTTTGGCAGCAACATGTAGTCAAGTCTGCTAACTATGAAACAATTCAATGATTTACCTTATGATTAAATGGCAAGGGTCCAAGAACAGAGCATTATCAACTTCTCATGTCCTTTACTTAGTGATGGGTAAATACCTATTGAGATGAATTTATTATGCAACACACACATACACACAAAATCACATCTTAAACCTGAACGATCTTAGAAAACACTCCTATTTCAGTTAACAAAAACCCAATTATCTCTAGTAATACAGTCTTGTATAAATTAAGGAACAACCAACACAAAGAAGGGCTTTTTGAGTCTACTGAAATAGGCATTATGACAAAAGGTGGGAATCCCATCAACCTAAATATTTGCAAAATATGAAAAGAATGAAGCTGCTGCAGGAATAAAGAGGATATTTGTTTTATTTCCTTTCATATTACTATACATCCAGCCTGGAAAAAGGCATTGTAGACAGCATCTGATAGGAAATTCAGCAAATTCTCTCAGCACAAGAAAAATAACATAGCAAACAGACAAAGCTTTTATTTCCAAAGGCAGCCTCCACCTTGACCCCAAAGCAAATGTATTCTCTTGTTTTAAAAAGAAAAGATGTGGTAAAAAGTAAATAAAACTAAGAAGAAATAACATTTTTTTAAATAAATTTTCAATTTGTTTCCCCTCTGTATTTGATTTTATTTCTTTAAACTTTTTTCTGATTTTATTTTTCCTTTACATCTATTTTATTTTGTTCTCACATTCTTTCATTTACCTGAGGATGGCAGGAACATAAAATGGTATTAGAGAAAAGCTACAAGACATATGTGATTCCTGAATATTAAATTTTACAGTTTAAAATACTGACATAGTGTAGGAAATCTTCTAAATATATTGATCACTTGTTCTTATGTCCATAGATGAAAATTTTGTCACGCAAGATTTTAGACAAGGAATTCTTTATTCTTTCTACTAAAAACACATTTTTCTCTACATTTAAAAAACTCTATTTAAACTTCCTTTTAAAATCTGGAACACTATAATCTTATTATATTAAAAATACTAAAATATAAGAAATACAACACTGAAATAAATTTAATTTATAATCATATATTCTAAAATTTGGCTGAGAAAAAAATATTTTCTCTACATCCCAACTACACCTAAATCCAGAGATGAGTGTGCTCTGCATCCTGGTCTACCTTAACTAAAGAGGGAGATGGAGAGGGGAAGGCATAGCCAGAAGTACAGTATCTCAATGTCATTCCTTGCTTGATTGGTTTAAAACTGGTCAAAATTTCTACCAAGGGAGGAGGCAAAGGGCTAATATTTAGTAAGTGCTAAGGCCTGGTGCCTGCAGGTGAGAATTCAATAATGAACAGGCTGTAGGTCCCAGTATTCCAGAAGCACAAGGCTCATTCTAGTAAGAGGACTAGCAAAGTCAAAGAGTACAGAATTTAAAGACTTTTAGCTTAATATATCTTACCACTCATCTGTGAAAAAAAATCTTCTAGTGATTTATACTAATAGCACACCACGTGACTTTTAACAAGCCATCTTTCTCTTCCTCCTTTACATTATTTCCCAGTTTAATGGGTAATACCTGATTTCTTTGGTACTTCTTTTTCCAGTACAGAGACAGACATAAAAATAATCTTATGAAACACTTGTATGTGCTCTTTGGAAGTCACAAATTTATTTTATTTCTTTTACCTATTTCGCTATTAGTGAAAAACAGTTTCACTATTAATCTTTATTGTTTATTTTTTATTTTTTGCAAGTTCAGGAGGTTCTTTCTTCCTTTAATGCATCTTATGTAAACATTTTCTCATGTTGGTGTTTGCCACTGCTTTTAAGATTAGCAAGTCATTCATCCATTTACACAGAGAAATATTTGTCAGACTATCCCCTAGGCCTTTTTTCTTCATCTCTTCTGTTATGTGGTATGGAGTTTGGAACCCAGGGCTGTAGGCATGCTAGGCAAGCACTGTACCAGTGAGCTACATGCTCCATCTCTAGTCTTTAAAAAGACTTTTATCTGACTCCTTGACCAATGAGGATTTGATTCTGATAAAGTGACTATATTTTTCAGTTAACTCATATTTGGCAAGTTATCCCAACACCATACAAAGAGCAGTTCATGCTTTTCCCACTGATTTATCTGTCTTTATGAAGTTGTATCATACTATTTGTATTACTGAAACAATACAACATACTTCAACACTTGATAAGAAACAGCTTCATTATCACTTTGTTCTGTCACCTGGCTCTTCTGGAGAAATACAAAGATACTTGAACTAGTTCCTATGTAGATAACCTGTTTTTCTATTACAGTATCTGTGAAATTTTTCCACACATTCTGCTCTCTTAAAAAAACACTGATCAATTACATGCACAACCTATCTCACACTCATCTTTCTTATTATCAACAATAGTAACTAACATTTATCAATGGTACTACGTATCACACTCTGTGAAGGGATTTACATCTAGGATCCCACTGGATTTTAAGAAAATCCAATAAGGTGAGAAATATTAGAATCCCTACTTTACAAATGAGAAAAATTAGGCTGACAACTCAGAGTCACAAAGCAGACAAAGGTTACAGCCCATACACCTATGCTTGTGCCTAAGCAGGCAGACCCTAGAGCTACACTTTCAACTATAATGTTCATCTCTCACACTCTTTTTTTGGAGGTACTAATGTTTGAACTCAAGTCTTGTGCTTGCTAGGCAAGTGTTCTGCCGCTTGAGCTATGCCTCCAGCCCTTTTAGCCCATCTCTCTCTCTCTAGATTTCTTTTTTAGATATGGTCCTGCAATTTTATATGGGGCCAGCCTGGACTACCTATGGCCTTTCAGGTAGCTGGGACTACAGATATGAACCACCATACCAGGCTTACCGATTTAAGATTGGGTCTTCTAACTTTTTGCTCAGGCTGGTCTCAAACTGTAATCCTCCCGATCTTTGCCTCTGATTATAGGCGTGAGCCTCTTTTTCTGTTTTTTCATTTACTTATTTTTTGGCGACACCGGGGTTTGAACTCAGGGCCTCACACTTGCTAGGCAGGTGCTCTTACCACTTGAGCCACCCCACCAGCCCCTTCTGAATTCTTAATTGTGTTTCTGAAATTAGTTCCCCAGGCTGTATTACTAATCTGATATTTTTTAGGTGTTAACTTTCCCTTTACCATTTGCAATGTGGAATTAATTAAAACTTTAAATTCTTTTTACCTTAGCCAGATGTCTTTTTAAATTCAAAATACCAAATTCTTTTTACTTCTTCATTAACAGAAACCCTGATTTCTTATATTTTGTCAAGAATGTAATCTAAAATATTCCTTTTCTTACAGCCAATCATTTTAAGATACTCTTTGCCTTTGACTACTTTTCTTTTCTAATGCACATAATCTTTTTAATGGACTTCTTGCCTTAAATGTGATGTATCATTCTACTTCAACATCAATAATTCTGACAGTTCTGAGCTGAGGCTATCTAGTGGGTTGTATGCTGCTCTCAACCTATTTCTGATGGTCTTAGGTAGGCCTGTATGTGCTCTGTTGAATGAAAGTAGAGTCCTATGCTCCTCTGTCTAAGTTTCTGTTTTGGCAGTAATAGTAATTTAGTCCTGAGACACTAAACATGGTTAATTATTTTTCACTAAGTTTGGGTAATGTTTTCTCCTCCTTCTATCTTTAATAACTTCTTGGTTGTTCACTAATTTACATACAAAATTTCACCACAGTATTTAGCAAAATCAGAAGCTCTATAGTTATACACTGAAAAAAAGTTATTTACTACTGCTTTTTATAAAGTTAGAAGTATTTTAAAGAATAGTAAGAAGACAATGCTGGTACTACTTACACCTGTAGGATCTACAAAACAGAAATAATTTCCTTGTCTATAAAACAAGGGTAATAATCAATGTTACATGTATTTTCAAGTTGCTATATTAAAGGAAATAACGTATGAATTATGTAAGTGGAATGTATTAGGAAAAGACTGCCTTTCATTATAGTTGTTTGGATATTTGATACTACCTATCAGACTTGATGCAAATTAAGGTCATAGGATTAACATTTTTGTGTTCTTTGGAGTGCCTTATATTTGAGGTAACTAAGTTTTCTTTGTTCCAACTACTGGAGCCCATCCTTCAAGGTCAAGCTGTATTTGGTCAGCACTTCCTACAAAGGTAGTGCACAGGTATAAAGGATCAGGGAGGTTTTTTGTCACAGGCCATTAGCAAGAATCAGTACATGGATATGTGGTGGCAGACATGGCAATGCTAATTAGACAATAGGAACCCAAGGAAGAAGGTCAGGAGTTGGGAAAAATGTCAAAAGCAGGGAAGCTTTAAAAGAGAAAAGTAAAGGGGTGACAGAAAAGCATGGACAGGGACAAAACAAGAAACAGCTTTTGTGGAAAGGGAAGTTTAGGAATTCAGTTTTTCCTCAGGTCATCTACATATATTTGTTAATGAATGAAAATTAGCTATGTAGACCAGGGGATATAAAAAAGATGACAGTATCAGAACTGCCTTCAAGGAGCTTACAGTTTTAGATAAGGGCATGAAAGAGCTATTTGTTAAATTTTCCTAAGGGCTGGGGTCTTTGAACTAGACTACATGTTGAGAACACACACTCTGATCAGCAGCATCAGCATCACCTGGAAACTTATCAGAAATGAAAAACTCATAGGACTACCCCAGACCTACTAAATTACAAACTCTAGGGGTAGAGCCTGCCAGCTTATTCTGATGTACCCTGAAGTTTGAGATCTACTAAAAGAAACATGAAGTTTTAGAAAAAGACTTTCTGGGACTTTGAAAGCCTAGGCAGAACTTACTTCTTTGAGTGCTATTTGTCCTTCTAAGAAGCAGTCCCTTGTTTGGCCCTGAGAATTCATAGGTTGAGGGTCTAAACCTGCTAATTAACATCTCTCTCCTCAGGGATCTAAGTGTGCAGAGGTGAGATGGCCAGTTTCTCCTCCTGTACTAAGAGATGGAGTCATAACCTTGTGGCAAGTCTGAGCCCTCCCTTATCACTAGGTTCTGGGTGGGTCTTTACAGAGATAGCAAGTCAGGCCAGCATGATGGATTGTCCTAAATTTAATTGGTCCGGACACTTCAATTATGATTTCAGAGTAAGTACTTGAAAAGAACTACAAAAGCATAATAAAACCTAGTAATAAGAAATAAAGTTACTTAATATCTATTGGCATGGCAATGTAAAACACAACAGAAATGGTTTTAAAATTTTAACCATATAAAATCATTAAACATACTGTGACAGTTTCGAGTCTCTGTTTCACTAACTGCATCTTTGTTGAAGAATTTTCAGTGTGGACAAATTCATCAATCTGAAAAGAGCCTTGATGGGGTAGTTTAGGACAGGTGCATAATGCATCTTGACTTTGGTGTATTCCAGGTAATGGAAATGTTCCATTGTAGCGTTTGAACATTTCAGCTTCCTGCTGGGCTACTGAAAAAAAATGAATCCAGAATTAGGTCAAGTCACCAGGACAAGAGCATAATCAAATAACTGAGTCATGAAACTGCATAATTCATTCTAAATACTGGTAAATAAGAAGACGACATGGCTGGAAAAATGAGAATATATTAGATATTACAAAACCAAAAGGAAGGAAATGATTTCATAATTTCATGTTAGGTAGTATTGTAATTGAGCATTGAAGGCCATGCAAATTTACATGGGAGCCTAACATTAAATGTATGTATGTTGGAAATATTAAAAAACCAAAGGCCTAATATAAAAAAGATGCTAAAATAATGAAAGTAAGTTTCACAAACCCGTCTCCCTAAATCTGCTTTCATATTTCTATATCTCTAATTTTTATGTGTGTATATATTTTATGAAAATACTATAATATAAATATAATTTTATCATTTTCTCAACTTAAATGCAAACATTTTTCATATTTCCACAATTCTCTAATTATGATTTTAAAATGCATTATATATGTAAAGGACTATAATTTTTAAGATGCCATTTTTCTATTACTGCATATTTACAGTGTTTTGTATTCTCTTATTATGGATCTTGTTTGAGTAAGTACTTTCATAGTTGACTTTGTTTCTTAAAATAATTTCTATTTTGGGTATTATTCCCCAAAGTGAGACGACAGCTCAATGTTGACAACTACAGCCATGAGAACAGCATCTGCATTGCCCCTTGTGGCTTTAGGTGTATGTTTTCTCATTTGATCATTTAAAATAAATGAATCTGAAAAAAAGTTAAATGCATGTATGTATACACAAAGGAGAAAAGATCATCATTTTTAAAGTATTTCCTTAATTATGTAATCTTCAAATGGAGGGCCTCTCTAAACATAGCATGAAGGAAGAAATCTCAAAACAGGGATGTGAAACATGGAATCAGTAGGTGAGACTTCAGAGGTTCTGTGGACTCTTGAACTTGTAAGCAAAAACACTGGAATGTGTATTAAAATGTTTCTGAAAAACAGATTCATTACTTTAACCAGATTATTCATCAAAGGGTTACATGAGTCAGAAAAGGTTAAGAACCATCAACATTATTATGGACAAACAGGACAACTTTGCTTCATGAACATTTAAAGAGTATTAAAATACTATCACAGTAAAAATTAAAAAGCCAATGACAGGTAATGGGGTTCTTCTATATATGGCCAATAAGATTTGCTCTCCTGCTTGAAACTACAAAAAATGAACAAAAGCTGCAAAAAATAACTTTGTTTTTAAGATATGATTATCCATGCAATGTACATAGAGAACAAAAGTTAAGGAAGCACTCACTCTCAAGTCCTGAACCCTCATCTATGTAAAAAATCTGAATACAATCTAAAAATACAAGCCACTAGAACTAGTAACTGACTCTAGTTAGACTGCAGGATATGAGACCAATATACAAAAATTAATTGTACAAGTAATGCTACAGGCACAGTGGTAAAAAAAATCAACAGAACAGAGAATCCAGCATGTATAAAAAAGGAGTAAAGGCAATTCATGAAGAATGGACACTCTTCAACAAACGGTGTTGGAACAGCTGGATTTCATATGTGAAAAATGAACTTTGATCCTCACTACTTACCACATACAAAAAGTAACTCAAAACAAAGCATAGAACTAAATGTAAAATCTAAAGCTATAAAACTTTTACAAGAAAACACTTGTGAGATTGGATTAAGGAAAAATTTCTTGGTTACAACACTAAAATCCATGACAGAAAAAAGTGACAATCTGGATGTCATAATTTCAAACTGCTATGCTTCAAATTGTTTTTTTTTCTTTTATTATTCATATGTGCATACAAGGCTTGGTTCATTTCTCCCCCCTGCCCCCACCCCCTCCCTTACCGCCCACTCCACCCCCTCCCTCTTCCCCCCACCCCCTCAATACCCAGCAGAAACTATTTTTCCCTTATTTCTAATTTTGATGTAGAGAGAGTATAAGCAATAATAGGAAGGAACAAGGGTTTTTGCTGGTTGAGATAAGGATAGCTATACAGGGAGTTGACTCACATTGATTTCCTGTGCGTGGGTGTTACCTTCTAGGTTAGTTCTTTTTGATCTAACCTTTTCTCTACAGAAAAGGTTAGATCAAATTGTTAAGATAATTAGAAGACAGGCAAAAGACTGGGGAAAAAATATCTGCAAATAGTATACCTGATAAAGTGCTTCTATATAAAATTCTTAAATCAGAACTCTCAGATCAAAATTCAGAAAAACAAGAAATAAGCACACTTTGAAAATGAGCAAAAGATTTGAATAGACACTTCACTGAAGAAGCTAGAAAGTTGGTAAATAAGCATATAAAAAGGTGTTCTGAATCATTAATCACTAGGGATAAGTAAATTAAAACCACAACGAAGTAACTGCCTATCTGTTAGAGTGGGTAAAATGAAAATGGCCATTTCAAATTTAGCAAGGATACAGAGATACTGGAACCTTCCTGCATTACAAGTAGGAATGAGAATGGCATGCCCAGGTTAGTAAATAATTTGGCAGTTTCTTTTTTTTATTGATTTTCTGAAGAAGGGTGTCATGATGTAGTCCAAGATGGTGTTCAGCTTGCCATTCTCCTGCTTCACCCAACCCCTGCAAGTGCTAGGATTACAGTGTGTATCAATCAACATGCTCACCTTGACTTCTTAAAAAATTAAACGTACATCTTCAATATGACCCTGCCCTTCTACTCTCACTAATTTAAATAAGGAAAACAAAATTCTATACCCAATAAAACTTAATACATAAATACTCAGAGCAGCTTTATTTGTAACCACTAAAAACTGGACATAAACACCCATCAACAACTGTGGTAAATTCATATACTAGAACAATATCAAGCAATAAAAAGTATGAACTATTGATAAATGCTAAGATATGAGTGGCTCTTAAAGTAATTACAAATGAAAGAAGCTAGACAAAAAAAGAATACACGCTATATACTGATCATTTATATACAATTCTGGAACATGGAAATTAGTTGATAATGGTTGCCTGGGGTTAGGGAGAAGTAGGGAGATATTAAAAAGGAGGAATGAAGTAACTTTGGGGGGACAATGGGCACACAGGTGATGGTCTCCTGAGTGTAAATGTCGACTTCCCAGAGCATACACTTTAAATTCATGCAGTTTACTGATGTTAAAGAGCTCAAGAAAGCTGTTTGTATACAAAAAAAAAGCAAGTAAAAGTGGTGATAAAAGTGGCAAATATTTTTAATATGCAAAGATTGTCCATAAAACCCATTATAAATGAATAATCCAACAGAAGAGTAGGCAAAGAACCATTACAGAATAGTCATGAGAGAACCATGAGGCCAATAAAAAAATTTAACCTAAGAATTAAAGAAGAAATTAGTAATGAAAAAATGCAAATAAAAAATGATGCTTTTTTAAAAATCCGTTTGAACCACTGTAACTCAAGATAGTTTTTTTCCTAAGGAACAAATTGAATATAGTCAGGTATGAACTGAAGTACATACCATAGTTATTGCAAAATAACAGTTATTTAAATAAATTATGCTATATATACCTAATGAAAGGAAATTAAAATACATGCAGAATAATTATCACAATGCTCATAATACATTACTAATTAGAATAAAAATAGTTAAAAACATGAGCACAAGCATTTCTATACACTAATAATGAGCAAACGGAAAAAGAATGTATGAAAACAATTCCATTTACAATAGCCTTAAAAAAAATCAAATACCTAGGTGTAAACCTAACAAAAGATGTGAAAGACCTCTACAAGGAAAACTATACACTTCTGAAGAAAGAGATTGAGGAAGACTATAGAAAGTGGAGAGATCTCCCATGCTCATGGATTGGTAGAATCAACCTAGTAAAAATGTCGATACTCCCCAAAGTAATCTACATGTTTAATGCAATTCCCATCAAAATTCCAATGACATTCATTAAAGAGATTGAAAAATCTACTGTTAAATTTATATGGAAACACAAGAGGCCATGAATAGCCAAGGCAATACTCAGTCAGAACAATTCAGGAGGTATCACAATACCTGACTTCAAACTATATTACAAAGCAATAACAATAAAAACAGCATGGTACTGGCACAAAAACAGACATGAAGACCAGTGGAACAGAATAGAGGACCCAGATATGAAGCCACACAACTATGAGCAACTTGTCTTTGACAAAGGAGCTAAAAATATACAATGGAGAAATAGTAGCCTCTTCAACAAAAACTGCTGGGAAAACTGGTTAGCAGTCTGCAAAAAACTGAAACTAGATTCATGTATATCACCCTATACCAAGATTAACTCAAAATGGATCAAGGATCTTAATATCAGACCCCAAACTCTTAAGTTGATACAAGAAAGAGTAGGAAATACTCTGGAGTTAGTAGGTATAGGTAAGAACTTTCTCAATGAAACCCCAGCAGCACAGCAACTAAGAGATAGCATAGATAAATGGGACCTCATACAACTAAAAAGCTTCTGTTCATCAAAAGAAATGGTCTCTAAACTGAAGAGAACACCCACAGAGTGGGAGAAAATATTTGCCAACTATACATCAGACAAAGGACTGATAACCAGAATATATAGGGAACTTAAAAAACTAAATTCTCCCAAAACTAATGAACCAATAAAGAAATGGGCACGTGAACTAAACAGAACTTTCTCAAAAGAAGAAATTCAAATGGCCAGAAAACACATGAAAAAATGCTCACCATCTCTAGCAATAAAGGAAATGCAAATTAAAACCACACTAAGATTCCGCCTCACCCCTGTTAGAATAGCCATCATCAGCAACACCACCAACAACAGGTGTTGGCGAGGATGCGGGGAAAAAGGAACCCTCTTACACTGTTGGTGGGAATGTAGACTAGTACAACCACTCTGGAAAAAAATTTGGAGGCTACTTAAAAAGCTGGACATTGATCTACCATTTGATCCAGCAATACCACTCTTGGGGATATACCCAAAAGACTGTTACTCCAGAGGCACCTGCACACCCATGTTTATTGCGGCACTATTCACAACAGCCAAGTTATGGAAACAGCCAAGATGCCCCAGCACAGACGAATGGATTAAGAAAATGTGGTATCTAGACACAATGGAATTTTATGCAGCCATGAAGAAGAACGAAATGTTATCATTCGCTGGTAAATGGATGGAATTGGAGAACATCATTCTGAGTGAGGTTAGCCTGGCCCAAAAGACCAAAAATCGTATGTTCTCCCTCATATGTGGACATTAGATCAAGGGCAAACACAACAAGGGGATTGGACTATGAGCACATGATAAAAGCGAGAGCACACAAGGAAGGGGTGAGGATAGGTAAGACACCTAAAAAACTAGCTAGCATTTGTTGCCCTTAACGCAGAGAAACTAAAGCACATACCTTAAAGCAACTGAGGCCAATAGGAAAAGGGGAACAGGTACTAGAGAAAAGGTTAGACCAAAAAGAATTAACCTAGAAGGTAACACCCACGCACAGGAAATCAATGTGAGTCAATGCCCTGTATAGCTATCCTTATCTCAACCAGCAAAAGCCCTTGTTCCTTCCTATTATTGCTTATACTCTCTCTACAACAAAATTAGAAATAAGGGCAAAATAGTTTCTGCTGGGTATTGAGGTGGGGGGAGAGGGAGGGGGCGGAGTGGGTGGTAAGGGAGGGGGTGGGGGCAGGGAGGAGAAATGAACCAATCCTTGTATGCACATATGAATAATAAAAGAAAAATGAAAGAAAAAAAAATAAAATAAAAAAAAGAATTAACCTAGAAGGTAACACCCACGCACAGGAAATCAACGTGAGTCAATGCCCTGTATAGCTATCCTTATCTCAACCAGCAAACCCTTGTTCCTTCCTATTATTGTTTATACTTTCTCTACAACAAAATTAGAAATAAGGGCAAAATAGTTTCTGCTGGGTATTGGGGGGAGGGGAGAAGGAGGGGGCGGAGTGGGTGGTAAGGGAGGGGGTGGGGGCAGGGGGGAGAAATGAACCAAGCCTTGTATGCACATATGAATAATAAAAGAAAAAAAAAAAAGAAAAACTAGCACAAAACCATTAAAAAAAAAAAAACATGAGCACAAAAAGATAGCCCCTTTTTAAAAGTTACTAAATCTAGTTTCACCAGCCATGAGTATGAACTAATACATATAAAAACGTTTTAGTCTTTGGGGCTGGGGATGTAGCTCAGTGGGAGCGCGCTTGCCTACTATGTGCAAGGCCCTGGCTTCTATCCCTAGCACCTATACATATGGATGGTGCTGTTCCATGTTCACACTCCTGCTGTGGGAGAAAGCTGTCTGCAGCAGTATAAAGCCTGTGGGTGGTCACTGTACTTCTTCTTCACCAAGTAGCTTGCTGAACTTTTTAACTAGGGACGTTTGTGTCGGGAGTTAATATCCCTTAATAGATCTTTACAAACTAAGGAAATACCTTAAGTAGTAAGTTCTTGGGCATTTGATAGTAATTTAAAGTATCACAAAACATTCCTAAGTATTTCACAGCCTGAAAATTTGAATTCTGTTTATTCATAAAAGCAACTTTCTAATAAGACTTTAATGAGTTTTGTAATACAGTAGTATGTGCAAAATAACCATTTAATTTAGGTTGCTGAGCTGAAAGTAAAGTGATCAGTTGTTAAGTACAGTGTAGTTAATTCTTTCAAGCAATATAGAAACACATCAGGTGATCTTTAACTCTGGTCTCAGTCCTGATCTTCTCTGAATTAGTAGTAAAAGCAGCCACAAAACTATAAGCTCAATGAGACAATCGAGTTTAGTGCTTTGCTTTTTAACCAGTTTCCAATAAAATGGTTTAATATTGAAAAAAAAAACCTAAATACTAAAAGAAAAAAAAAACTCTTTTAGGTCTTTAATGTTCATACAATACCTTATTTGGGTAACCTAGAGGCTGACAGTCCACTAATACCTGGTGCTTTCCCTGGAGACTGTGATGGTGATGAGTGCCAGAGGACATTACAGGGGAAGGCCTGCTGACCATGCCCATTGTCAGTGACAGGCACTCCTCAGTACAATCACTATTCTTAAATGCAAGGACAGCCACTCCTTGATAGTTTGGACTAGCATTTTTTTTCCTCAGTATATATTTGGACCTTTGCCCTGAGCAATAAGAATATTTACTTTATCCAAAAATATTTAGAACTGCTTAAAGAACAAGAGAAACCTTAAAGCTATAAAAAAAATACATGAATAAGCAAAAGTGCTCTATGGACTGCCATTTGGAAGTGGGTAGGTTTCAGGGATGTAAGTCAACAAATTCTTACTGTGCTTTATCATCTTTCCCTTCTTTGCTTTTGATACTGTCCTTTCAGCATTTAACTGTTTTTTTGTTTTTATGCTGCTATGAAGGGTAAGTAAAGCTTGATACAAATATTTAATGGTATTTACTAACTCCCTATGTTTTCTCTGAGATTTTGAATTTGTCAACCATAATTTTACTTCAGCCCCTGAGCAAGTGAGCATGCACAGAAATGGCTTGGAAGCACACACACTGGTGTAATAGGTTAGGAGGAGGCTAGTCTTTTCTATCTTATTCTTTTCATCAAACCTGTATTTTTCTAAGTATTATGATAAACTAAGTATTATTTTTCTTTTTAAAAAAGGACTTTTAACTGGTAAAAGATAATAAACTATTTTTCTGTTTTCAGCATTTTTCCAGGTATTAAGACGTCTTTCACAAAGGATTAAAATAACCTAAGTGAGTGCAGATAACAAAAACAAACCCCAAATAATTATAAATATTTGCTTCTGCCATCTACAGGGAATTTTAAATACAAAAGCCTGGATTCTGAGGAGTCAAATTAACACCCTAGTTTATCTTTAGCCCCTCTAGTTCTGTGAAGATTGCTATAAAAAAATCTACAGAAACATTCACAAAGACTTGGTCTCTCAGACACCAGAAACAAAACCTGCTTATAAGTTCCTGTGCTCTGTCCCACCCTCCACAAATATATACACTGATCCATCTGTATAAGACACATTATTTTTCATAAAATTGTTTATAATAGATGATTTCTGCTAGCCCTTAAAGCTCTATGCTCTTCACTAGTCAGAGGTTTCTAACATACTTTTAGCCCATGGAGTATAGTGTTACAATTAAATATATGTTTCTCCATTTTTAAAATCATTTTTCTTCTTTGTGCTAATTTAACTTTGTATGTCTAAAACTTAGCTTTAACCTAACATGGTATGTTTAAAACTCACAATTTTCACACTTTCATCTTCATTCTTTCATAATTTGGGGGGGAATCATGTACACACACTAGAGCAGGCTGTGGGAATACAAAGACATTGCATCCTCTTGGGGTTTCAGCCTTTTGGATGTGAACAAATTAGTGTAGGTGCTCAGTAGGGTAGCAGAGGAATGAACATGGTGCTAAGAGCTCATTGGTGGCAACTACACTGCTTAAGAGAATGTTACATTCATCAAAATGCTCCTAAATTATCTCCAGTAGGCTATTATGTCAGATGCTATATTTTATACAATTAAAAAATTCTTAAAATGCTTTTATATAACTGATAATCCTTTGATTTATATTTAAAAAAAAACTCAGTGCTTTTATTTATTTTCTGGCCTCAACCCATATAAAAAAATAATATGGTTTTCTCAGGAGATGTTTATCTTTGTAGGAGGAAGAATGGAGGAAATACGATATTTTAATACACTGCCCTTCACATTTGAAGCAAGTGCAAGGTTTGCTATTATTAAAATTTATGTATACTTATGTTAATCACTTTATGGTAAAGTGCAGATAAAAAAATCACATCGTATTCTTTCTCTTACACTACATTAACAGTAAGACTTCCCTTTGGTTCAACATTTAACTCCTCTGTGCAATATCTGCTATGCATTTCTCTCTTACTACATATAGTCACTTTACTGGATACCTAAATTTTTACTTGTAAGTAATTTATTTTGGATTATAATGTGATTACTGTAAACTGGTAGTTCTTCTCTAATTTCCCAACATTTAGCAGTCACACAGTATCCTCCTTCTCTTCTGCTAACATTTTCTCTGAGCACAGGATGTTCAAGAGCTTGTTTTTATTGAGTTTTACCTGGCCTGAATTACTCCTGCTTCAGTTAATCTTAAGATGCTGTTTGGATAGTTCCAAGAAATTCTACTGAATAGTATTTCAATTCTGATAATCTGTGCGTGTTTTATTGCCTAGTAGCATAAAATAACTTCTATATTCTTGATGTATTTTATTTCATTGAATTTTTGTGCTACTGAGGATGGAGATGGAACACCCAGGGTTTTGTGCATGCTAGGCAAGTACCCTACCACTGAGTTACAGCCCCAGCCCTCCTTCATGCATTTGATCTATCAAGTATAACTTACACATGCTATCAGTAAAACTGTTCAGCAAACTATGTAAGAATGCCCCCCAAATGGGAGAGCATCCACCCACCATAATTTGGCAAATCCATTCTTGTGTATCAAAATACAATAAACCATCTGCAAATCCCTTGCAGTACATGCTATTCTCCTCTTGCTAAGTTTCCTATTCCATTATCAGTCATCACATATCATGCTACCCAACTGAAAGTGTGTGATACACATACTTCTACGTGAAATTGCTAGGGTTTCCTCCTGCAACCCAGTACATAACAGATGACCAGCACAACAGTACCAGTGTAATAATACCTACACTTCATGTCTTGCTTCTAGTTTCATTTTACTCTTTGATAAAATATTGAGATAAAATAGAGGACCAGAATTTTTATTTTAAGGGTTTAAAAAGAAAATGGATGCAGAAAAGCTAAATTATTTGACCAGGGTCATTTAATCTGTAATTCCAGTGCTCTAACTACTTTTCTAGTCTTTCCTACCAAACTGTTGTTTACTTTGCATCACATCTTTCCTTTTTAGTGCACTGTTAAAAAGCACCACTGAAAGCACAGAAAAAAGCCTAATGAAAAACCGAGAGCTCCAGTTTATGATTAAAGCCATCACACTGACTACATTTTTTATATCCTGAGTCCTTGAATGGCATGAATTTTCAAAGCAAAATATCCAAATGTGAAGAATATTAAAATAGATACTTCAATATGACCAAGAAGTAGTTTCAACATATCTTAAAATGTGGCAACTCTCTCTCTTAATTTCTCCTACTAGATTAAAAATAAGTATTTGAAATTCTTTCTCACAACCAGTGATACTGTACGGCAGAATCTCATGCAAGTATGAGAACTATGACATCAGAGTTTGCTCTGGGATCATTCATCATCAGTATTACAAGAAAATATTAAATTTTATATAAAATGGCAGATATTAAATTTATTTCAATTAGACATTATCTTATTAAGAGAACATTATAAAAGTTACATTGAAACAATGCTACATACTACAGAAAATTCATATTTTGAACTATATTGAGACTATAACTTTATGCGTCCTAATTATAAATTACTCCCAAACTTTTAAAGAAACGAACTATTAATAATAATACTAGATCAGTAAAGTTCCTTTTAATCTTAGGTAGTTTCTTAAATATTGAAGCTGAAAACAGATAACACATGTAGGACTGGTGACCAGGCTCAAGTACTAGAGCACTTGCCTAGCAAGTGTGAGGCCCTGCAGTCAATCCTCAGTACTACCAAAAAAAAGAAAAAACAAAGAAAATAACATATTTCACTATTAGAATATTTTACTGGGCTTTTTTTTAATGCTAAGCATATACTCTACAACTGAGCTATACCTCCAGCCTTTAGCTACCTTCTTAATTTAAGTTATTTCATGATATAAGAAATGCAAAGCCTAAGCAGTTGTGACCCAGAGCTGAACGCATTAGGAGTATGGGCTCTGGAGTCAGACAACCTGGAATCAAATGGGAGCTTTACCACCAGCTGTGACCTCAGGCAAATCACTTCATTTTCCCTGTTACTGAGTTTCATTATCTTCAAAAGAGTACCTACCTCAAAGTGTTTTAGAAGTACTATGTAAAAAAATGCCATAAGAGTGGCAGACATGAAGTAAATGCATGATGCCATCTATGACTACCATTATTATGATTAGCCTCAAATTTGCTAACTGATAAACCTTTCATTCTATATTCTCATAAAACTTAAGGGAAATGCTATTCTATAATTCTCTAATTCTTAATGAAAACATGCATTGCATATCAGTAACATGCCAGGTTAAACATAGAGTGCTATAAATACCATAGGCAATGAACAAGTTAGCTAAAAAAGTTTTATAGGAACTTAAAGGTACATGTTGTCCTGAACTATGGTAATACATGCCACATGTGTAAAATAAAGCTACAATAATGACAATGCAGGTATCATTAATGAATGAATTCTATTTATGAAATCATTTTAATGGTAGAAATTGTCTTTTAGCTTGAATGAAGTTCTTGCAGAGTTTTAATCAACTACATAGAAAGAATAATGGATGAAAAGAACATGATAATTTGACTCTTGTTCCTGGTTTCATAGTCTAGCTCAACTTAGTACACAGCAGGTACTCAGAAAGGTTTTGTGTGGCCTAAAATATAATGACTGAAAAGCACTCAACACAGGTTCAGAGGAGACATTGCCACCTAGTGAAAAATTGGGCTCATTACCTAGGATTATCAAATAATGCTAACAATTTTCCAAATAAAGTCTTGACCCTACTTTATATACTATATGCATAATCAGTACATGTCAGTATTCAGACCAGATACTGGTAATAAAAAAATGAAGCCTCCATCTTTGCTTCTTTCAAGGATTTTTTTTTAATTAACAGCTTCACAGAGAAAATGGTATTACAGAAAATAAAAAGTTTGATTACTCAAAAGCTAGTATTTCAAGAAATCCAGTGCTGAGCCTCAGTGGCTCATTATAATCTTAGCTACTTGGGAGGTAGCGATAAGGAGGATCGCAGTTCAAGGCCAGCCCAGGCAAATAGTTTGCAAGACCCTACCTTGAAAATATCAAAAACAAAAAAGGGCTGGTATGGTGGCTCAAGTGGTATAGTGCCTGCCTAGCAAGCATGAGGCAAATCTGGTAATAAGGCAGCTTAGTATTTTAAGAGTAAGCATGGATTTGTAGACCAGACTGTATAAAATGTAATAACACCAGCATCGATGTCATAAAATTCTTGTAAAAATTTAAACAGATACATGTAAAGTATTTAAAACAGTACCAGAACACAGAAAGTGCTATGTAGGTACAATAGTTATTCTTAAATGTAGAACTGCATCCTACAGACTCAAGTAGACAAATATTGATCAATAATAAACATTAATTCTAAACTCTGGCTTCATAACATTAATCAGTAGAAGTCGTTTCTCTGATTAGGACTTTGTTATGGGAATCCTAAGAGTACATTATTTGTGGTACTCTGTGACTAAATTTTGTATTACTAGATGATTAACTCTCTCAACATCAGGCAAATAAAGCTGACTTCTGAAAGTAAAAATTGTATTTCTTACCAAAAAAAAAGCAAAAAGTCAGTAGAATGAAAGGCTCAAAAGACCACAACTTGAACATATGCTTAACAGGGAAAGACACTTGCTGACTCTTCACAGATTTTGCTAGAACTGAAAGATGAGTGATACATTTAGCTACCACTGTGGTCTCATTCACAACTTATCTTACAAAAAAATAGAATCACTTCTTTTTCCTTGAAAATTATCAGAAGCTAAGAAAGGCTAATTAAAAATCACTTGTGTTCTTTATCTTTTGACAAATCTATATAAAACCACATGTAAACTTTATTTTCAAATAATATATTTGAGCAAAATATTCTATATTAAAAAATAAAATCTAGGGCTGGGGCGTGGCTCAAGTGGTACCTTCTTAGCATGTGTAAGGACCTGAGTTCAAACTCCAGTACTGCCCCAAAATAAATAAATGAATAAATAAATAAAAATAAAATATATAGCAAAACTATGATAGGTCAATTAAACATTAACTTGTCAATGAAAACTTTAAAGACTATTTGATGATTCTGGTCTAAATTCAATGAGGGAAGTATTTCAGAGCCTGAAATACTTTATATTTCTCATGATGTACACCATATGTAAGCACTGTGCTAATGCGTGGATGCCTGAGGTTATTTAACTTCTTCCAAAGCTTCCTCTTTTTAAAAACAGACAACAAAGAGTTGGGAAAATGTATTGAGACTTCATGAGTTTTTAATTTTTTTGTAAAGGTGTTAGTGTATCAAGAATTGTGCTTTAAATATGTTGCACAAAATGACTTTAATTTCATGAATTACAATTACAACATTTTTATTTCTAAAATGGTAATGAAAATCTTTCCTCCTCCACATTAAAACAACATGGATATAACATGTTTTATGTATTTATTGTATGATATAATCAACCTGGTATAGAACATACTTTAATAAATAAAAGGAAAAGGCTGACTAACAGAGTAAAAGAGTGAGGGAGAAAAGTTCCATTCCACAGAGATGCTTATCAGCATAATAAAGCCTAAATTCCTATAAAGCCAAGTGTGTACAGGTAGATGACAACATGGTTAATCTGTGGTTTGATTTAATAAGGTATTTATGAGTTTACAAGGCACTTCGACAGTCACTGTCACACAGTATCCTCACAAGTAACTCTCTTAGGTAAGGCAGGTTGTGCTAGCTAGTGCTAGTAGTACTCTTAAGAGATAAGGGAATGGAGCCTCAAAAGGCAAGAAGCTTATATAAGTTCACTGAAGTAACAGAACAGGATTCTGATCCCCATGTTATTATTGTACCACTAAAATGCTATGCTCTTTCTGAGCAAGGAAATCCTCCTATCAATGAAAAAACAAACTGTTCAAAGAAAACAGAGCAGAATTTCAATTTGGATTTGTAGAAAAATTTCAAAAGTCTAAAAAGCAAATTCAAAATTGAATGAAGACTGTTGTGAAACCTAAGAATCTGTAGAAATAACTGAGCTGCCTATTTCCTGTGTAACAGCTCCAATTTGAAAATACTTAAATATAACTCTCTTTGCTTATGATTTGCCCCTTTAATGATTTAGAGGGGGTATGAATAAAAGAAATGTTTCAGGATACATGTTAGAACTAGATATTGATGATTTGAGAAATGGGTCTTTTTATAATCAGGCAGTGAGTCAATGTAAATGCAATTCTGCTGCTTGAAAATTCTATCATTAGTGTTTTAACTTGAATATGAATCACAGTAATTATTTTTTCTCTATATAGTTCTCTCAATTTTTGGCGGTACTTGGATTTGAACTCAGGTCCCCATGCCATGCCCCCAGATTTTATACAGTTCTTTAACATGAGATAAATCTTGATTTTGCACACTATCTTCTACAATAATTTACCAGGAAAGGTATAATATAATCCATACTATGATACAAAAACTTCAGGTTTATACCTTAACTCAACTGTCTAATAATAGCACTTATCCTAACATTAACTAATTCAGTATGTACTAACTTTCATATTTCAGTAATTCAAAGTATTTTGTTCAAATAGTTCTACATTAATGTTACTTATATACATACATATATATGTAATATATATTAGGTTTTTATAACTATACATGTATATAAGCCACCCCAGCTTATGAAAAATAGTGAATGATGGCCAGTTGTGGTGGCTTATATCTGCAATCCCACCTACTGCAAAGGTGGAGATCTGGAAGATCGTGTTTTGAGGCCAGCCCTGGCAAAAAGCTAGTAAGACCCTATTTCAATAAGCAGGGTACAGTGGTGCATGCCTGTCATCCCAGCTATGCAAGCTGAGGTAGGCCCTGGGCAAAGAAGCAAGATCCTGTCTGAAAAATAACTAAAGCAGGAAAATGATGGGGATGTAGCACAAGTGGCTGAGTGCCTGCCTAGCAAGCACAAGGTCCTGAATTCAAATCCCAGTACTGGCCCCCCCAAAAGCTTAAAAACAAAAATATAGTGAGTGATGATGTGTAATATTCTAAACAAAAAATATCTTTCATTATTGTGCAAGAACAGATGGAGAAAATGGAATTGCAGTTTTGAGACAAAATGCATTATTAAGATAATGTAAAATAGTAAAATACTAATTTCAGGATAGAAATCAAAGATATATATGGAAAATAACGTAAATACAAATAAGTCTTAGAATTCCTGAAAACTGTATCCAACTTTAATTTTCTTGCAATTCTCAGAATGATAGTATAGTGTAACTTTATAGTTAAAAGACATTAGATTTCTAATTCTATTGCCTACATTTTATGTTAAGAAACTCCAAACTACAATTTACTAAAACTATGTTCTTAAAAGTAAAAATAGAAATACAGAATAAGAAATTAATTCAATATTCAACTGAAAACATTAAAGATTCACATTCCTATGTATTATTTACCTTTTAAATTTAAATTCAGTTGCCATATTCTCAGATAATTTTTAGGTGAATTATATTTATTCAACCTGATTTACAAAGTAAGTAATAGCAACTTTTCTGTGATTCCAACATAAGAGCACAACCATTAAGTGTATTTTTGCCAACATTTAAAATCCATCCTAATCATGCTTATAGAAAAATAAAATGTTATAACATCATAATAATATAATCCATACAATCTTTTTGGCTCTTATAGTATGTTCAAGAAAGTTTTTTAACTCAAAGTATAATAGACTTCACAGAGCTCATGATACCTGGTCCATTCTACAGGTAAATGTTACTATAAATATTCTTTACTTCTCAAGCTGTGGACTTACCATGGAAATCATAAATATAAAGAAGAATTGGCTCATTCTGCCCAAATGCACAAAATGCAACCATATTTTCAAATGGATGGTAAGAAATGTCTCGAATGGGTGACTTAAATGGCAGGTCAGAATATACTGCTACTTGTTCTCCTAAACAAAAAAAGAGGCAAAGATTCAATAACTTGTATTTTGTCAGGTATTTCTCTTTACATGACTATTATTCTGCAAATTATTTGAAAATATTTATAGTAATGATGAAGTTCATATTAGTTAACATGAAAACCTTGAATACTTAGAAGTATTTGAGCAGCACAGCATTAAACAATTACCTGTATTTTAAATTTTTAGGCCTTTCTCTTTCTACTTTTCAATCCAACCTTTTCCAAGAGATTTCAAAGGCGCAAAATGAACACAAAGTGCTTAGAAGGAAGTAGAGAGGTATATGATTAAGATCTGAAAGAGGTGAGCAAATTATAACTAACAAAGAACTGGGGAAAAGTAGGGGGGAAATTGTAAACCTCTAAAACTAAAGAAACATGCCAGTCAGGGGAAGACTGGTGAGGGATTAGTTTTTCTATCTTGCTTTTTCCTAGAGGCTGCCTGCAGTACAATACCATATACTTGAAAAATACCTATAATTATGGCTAAAAGATGTCTATAGCACAAGTCAGTGGAAGCCAGGACAACCAGAAGTCAAAAAAGCAGAGTTCAGATCCACATACAGAAGGGGAAGAGCAACCTGATGCTTCTAAACTGATACTAAAACATAGTGTAGGGGAAAAGAACAAACCCTCAGTGAGCCAACTAGGAAAGAACAATTAAGAATAAACAAGATGAAACCAAATACTGTTCATTAAAAAGATTTTTAAAATTCTCTGATAATGCATCAACAATATCGAAATACTAATTATCTGTGCAGGTAGAGGATATAATGATATGGGGGGTTGGAGGGAAGGGGTAAGGGGGAGTAATTAAGGGGATGAACAGACCAAAGTAAAGTAGACTCACAGAGGGGATACATCAAGAAACCCCTTCGAACATTGACTGAGGAATTAATAAGGAAAGACAGGATTATAAAATAGGCACAGTGCGTGTGTTGGGGGTACTTTAAGAAGGGGGGATGAACAAAGGAGGTGAAGGTTGATGGACTTCAGATACTTATACAAAATAGAACAATGAAAGGTCTTGCAATTGCTGTATAAGTGTGTGTGTGAGTGGAGATGGTGGAGGCAATATAACCAATGTACAATGGAAGGCTATGAATCCCCCTGTATAACAAATATATCCCAGTTAAAAAAAAGGATTTTTAAAATTCTGTGAATTTCTTTTTAAAAATGTTCAAGTAGTTTTAGTTTTTCTTTTGCAAAACAAAGGTAAAGCACAAATGCACTTCAATGATGTAATAGGTTAGTTTATTTGATTAAAAGTAAATCGTAGTAGGTAAGTGTTAATTAAGTTTCAGACATCAAAGACTCACAGGAATATTTTTGTTGCTAATCAAAAATATGTCATAAATGCTTAAAAATGTATCTAATTACAATTCAATTTATAACATTTTGGATTTTGCATTATAGTTCTAATAAATGCTGCTCTAAGATCAGGAGTATATTATAAGGAAGGAAAGAATAAACCTTGAATTATTATATGAAATTCTAAGTCTATGAAGGTTCAGAATAAGAATAGGATTTAATATAGATTTAGGCTACAGCTCAGTTCCATCAAAGGTTATCTAATTTTAGAAACATAATTAAAAACCTGAAATCAGAATTTTCTTAAAAATTTTTCCATAATATAGTAATTTTCACACTTTTTCAAACTCCATTCTCACTCCCCCAGAAAAGATTTTGAAGATCAATAAATACAAACCTGTTTCTGGGTTCCAAACATATACTACACCATCCTCACTTCCAGCAAAAAGAAAGGTCCCACATGGTGTCAAAGTGCTATGAATCTTCTCCCGGTAATTTGCTGCACCTACAAATTTCCTTGCTGCTAATCTATAAACCAAAAACATTATACAAATATAACCTATTTTAATCACTTAAAAGCGTAGTAGAAAACTTTTCCTTTTAAGTACTTAATTTGCATATATAAAACTATTTTTGAGGATCTATTATATGGTAGACATTCTATAATGGATACAGAATAAAGAGCTGGTCTCAGGAATCTTAGAAGTAAGCAGGAGAGAGAAGAGATATATTAATATAAAACAGAAGATGGAAGTATAAGTACCACAAATGAAAAAGTAATTTGCAGATCAACTCACATTTAACAATGGCAAAAATAAAGGCTACAGAGAACTTTTGATATCCTTCAAGAAATGGACAGAATCCTATATTCTTGTATTTTATTCCACCTAATGAATTTTTAAAATCACATAAATACCTGATCCCTGAAGAAATAATGCAATACATATTATTAAATCATCTAAAATGTGATACACAAATCTTCTAGACTTTTTCACTTATAAATAAAAATTAATATTGCTTCAGTGCTTCTTATATGTCATGTAGGATATTAGATACCCTGCTCTGTAACCTGTTTTCACTTAACAATAAATCATGAACAGTGAATGAAAAACACAGATGTTGAAAATATAGATGATGCAGTATCATTTTAATGGGTATGTATTTTCTCTCACTGGAGAGACATTTAGGATGTTTCTAGATTTCCCCAATCATAATCATTTCTATGAACAATCTTATGTGTATATATTTACACTATTTTACATTACAATTATTTTATTAATATAAATTTCCAGACCTAGAATTACTGGGTCAAACATTTTTGGAGTCCTTGGTATTTATTTTACTGTGCAAATTCTCTACTTATGTTAATTAGTATATTCCTCCACAAAACCCTTGAATATGGCATATTATTTGTCCCATCTGAGAAATGAGGAAAGACAGACACAAAGAATATGATGTGAAAAGGCAGTATCTCACTCCAAGCACTCTAGAACCCAGGCAGGGTTTTGTACTGCTTAAAAAGGAAATTAGTTTGTCCTTCTAATCTGGTTCTAATTTCTATTTTTAAAAACATTCCTCTCAGTACTCCTTGTCAAGAAACCTATGCTCACATGGACTGTCTTCTTTGCCTTTGAACATATTATCCCACTTCTGAACTTGATTACGTTTTTCCATACTACTGAAAAGTTTCCATCTTATCTAAATTCTACCCATCCTTCAAGATGGAGCTCAAGTGCCAGCCTCTCAACAGATTCTTTAACAGAAAACTAAATTATAGTTGTCAGTTTTCCTGTTGTCGTAAAATATATAATTCACTTATCATATGTTTAGCTTCATTACAGAACACATACTGAGAACTTGCTATCTGCCAATCAAGACATGGATGCTATGCATAGAAAAAGAATAAACAGATTCCAAACCTAGAAGAGCTCCTATTTTAGTAAAATTAAATGTTTTCTGTGTTATTTTAGAGGGGTGCAACTAGACTATAAACTTGGTTAGGACTAAACCTACTATCCTTCTCCCACAGCACCCATGACAGGGTCTTGAACTGTTCTATGTAAATACTGAAGAGCTTAACATTCTGAGACACTTGCAAAATCAAATTAATGTAGATTACCACTTTCTCTTTCTAAATACAATAAGGAAATCTAGTTTTTAAATGCCACAATGTACCCCCAAATAGCACAACAAAAAAAAAAAAAAAAAAAGGAAATCTAGTAAAATAACCTTCACTCATTTGTGTAAACAGGAACTCTAACAGCAATGCAGAAGCATCCTAGAAGTCCATGCTGGTTTTGCCAGAATTCTGCTCTTTTATATTAAAGACAGTTATATTCTGTTGCCTTTATTTAGAAATAAAATAAAGAAAAACAAGGATGTATTAACCAAAACCCATATCCTTCAGTTATATTATGTCTTGTAAAAAATTTATTATTGTATATATTAGAGGTAAAAGGTATTCCCTCACCGTGGAAGGTGCAAGTTTCTGCTTTTAATTGTGAAAACTGAAAGCAACTGATTATATTTCAGCTTCAGAGTTGTTCACACAGAGCTGGATAATTCTCTGTTGTGGGTGTTTTATGAAATGTAGGATACTCAGCAGTATATCTGATCTTTACCCATTAGATACTAGAAGCAACATCAAAAATGTCTCCAAACACTGTCAGATGTTCCCAAGGGGCAAAATTGCCAATTCAGAACCATTTCTGCATTTTATAAGTATAGAATAACTCATTGCTTGTTTTATGAGTACTTACCTGTTGATACTAAAATATACTTACATTCGGAGATCCATAATTCTCAAAGTACTGTCTTTGGTATGGATCAGTAAACGTTTTCCATTGGGATGAACCTTCAAATAACTTATTGGAATTCCCTTAAATTCAGTTTCTTTAATTTCCTAAAATGATTTTTTAAAAAGTCAAAATATTGGCACTGAAAAGTCTGTCTAACATTGAACCCTCTTTAGGGTACAAAATTAATTTTAAAGCGCTATTTTCAATTCCACTATATTGGACACATAAAGAAAAATACCTTAAAAATATTTCAGGTTTTCACTTATATGTAGAATCTAAAACATACAAAAAAGAAAAATTCAAATACACAAAGAGGTCCTCGCTTTGGCAGCACATATACTAAAATTGGAACGATACAGAGAAGATTAGCATGGCCCCTGAGCAAGGATGACACGCAAATTCGTGAAGTGTTCCATATTTTTCTTACATTTGGAGACCATGAACTGGTCATCCATGTCACACGCCTGGTTCTTCCTATGGATGATTCTGAACCTGTGTTAAATTCATTAGATGATACGAGACACAGCCCAGCCTAAGCCTATTAATACTTAATGGTTTGTAAAATTTGCACATGATTGTGAAGAAATTTGTACTACCTAAAAAGTCCTACTGCATGTCTCTGAATGTGTAAGCTATATAAATGTTATTTATATGGCATAGAAAGAATATAAATATCCTGTAAAGGCAGACTGTGAACAAACTATTCGTTTAAGTTTTTCTGGATGCACTGTGTAGATGGGATCTGTTTTAGAAAATTACTTTCACAGTTATGTGTGTTCTGTTAGCTTTATGTTTCAGTTAAAAGTATTAAAAGCGATGGAATTGCTAAAAAAAAATACACAAAGAGGCTACTAGAAGCTGAAGTGTGGAAGAGATAGGAAGATGTAGGTCAGAAGACACACAGTAAGACAAATCTACAGATTTCGTGTGCAACATGAAGTCTACAGGTAATAAAACTGTACTCAATATTGTATTCATGCTACATGTATAGATTTTAGCTGTTTTTATCACAAAAAAACCAAAAAACAAGTATCTGACAAGATACATGTTTATCTGCTTCACTATAGTAACCTGTTTACTATCTGTATATATCCTCGTAACACCATGCTGTATTCACTTTTAAAGAAAGAAAAAAAATAGGTAGCAATAGCAAAGGTTTTTCCTTGTTTCGATTGCTAGGAGAAGGGAAAAAGACTGCCAAACAACTTAGGCTAAAATCCAGAGTCCAAGAAAAGTCCCTTTTCTGCAGAACTCTGAATTAGGTACCTTTTCCCTCAAGACCCCTTGTTGATTTTTGCTCCCTTTACCTAGAAGACTCCCCTTTAGAGGAAGACTGGCACCAGCAGTGGTGAGCTTCAGTACTGCTACAGTCCTAATATTAGCAGCTAAGTCCCTGCTTTTTTAACCTAAGACCTGCTGCCAGCAATTTTCAAAAAGTTACAGAAAACGTTGAAACACTGACACCACAGATGGGGATTTTAGTCAGCTAATAATCTATTACAAATCTTAAGTGGGGAGACACTGGTAGAAATTTGAGCAACTACAACAGATACAAAAGTTCAAAATCAAAACTGCAAACAAGCATTAAGTATAAATTTGAGAAAGTTAATGGCCGATTTACTGTTGTTGTAACTGATGAGTTCCTCCATATTTTTCTTTATCATATTTGCACACAAACTAACAGCACATAGGCCTTTCATTTTAAGAGACAGGTGAGTTCAGCAGCACTCCCCGCACTGGTGGCTAGATAGAGCAAAGTATGAAATCACAGTCTCCTTGGTGTCATGGCATTTGCTAGACATTTTAGCTCATTTTCTAACTTTTTAGTTTTGACTGTCTGAAGTAATGACTAAGGTGTAGATTTTCAGGTAAATTTGTCTCTTAATTACTATATTATGGTAATTAAACACATGAATTTTATAATAAATTCTGCACTGTAGAGTAAAACGATTGAAACTGGTGCCTTTGGGTCTTGCCAATCCCTCGGACATGTAGGTATTTAGTTATTTTCAAAGTGTGTGAAATGAGGCTATATGATGAATCTCAAGACATCATTTGTTAATCTGACAGACCAGATAGAAATGACTAAAATTAGAACAGGGTTTTTAAAAAATAGATCTGATACACTGGATAGATTTAACTAAAGCTCATCAACATTCTTTTTTTTTCTTTTATTCATATGTGCATACAATGTTTGGGTCATTTTTCCTTCCTTCCTACCACCACTAGGGTATCTTTTTTTTTTTTTTAAAGAGAACTATTGTCATAACCTATTATGAACAATGAAGAACAAAGGAATAACATATTAGACAGAAACCACATTCACTTCTATCAGGTTACCAAATTTCAACTTTGAAACAATTATTGTGATTAAATGACAGACCCCTGTCATAACTGAACAATTTTGAAAGAAAGCACTGTTGACAAAGCACTGATCGTGCTGGTTTTAGTGACATGTTACTGGAGCAAGGAAAAAAGGGCTTAAATAACAGAAAAATAGTTACTGATGGATGGTAATAAAACACATATCTCATTGTAACATAAATTTCAGCTAATACCATACTGTTAATTGGGGTTCAAAATACTAAAAGGGGTTTGGGGCTGTAGCTCAATGGAAGAGCACTTAGTTTGTATGCTCTAGGCACTGAGTTTGATATCTAACATAAATGAACAATGAATAAACAAACAAACAAACAAGACTGAAAGTAAAGCCTGGTCAAGGTGAAAATCTTCATTAAATTATTATCAGTCAGCTATCAGGAAGACGTGATAATTAATGATAATTGACTTTTTAGGGGTTGAGAAAAACGTGTTCATTTTCTGAAAAGACAGCACACAAGATGACTATCTTAAAATCAGGTGACTGAATTGTTACCTTATTTATAGTCCAGTGGCGCACTGAATGCTGCAAATCATTAACTTTCACGTAAGTATTCCAAACAACAATCACCCCTGTGCAATCTCCTGAATACATGTGATGACCTATTTAAAAACATGAAATTACTCATTTAATGTCACAGAGTTAGAAATAAATGATATGAAGCTGAGGGAAACCATAACTCAGTAAAACAGTCAAAGAATTTAAGGGTTACTAAAAGGTGTATCAGTTTTTAAATGTTTCAAACCAAGATGACACTCACAAACTAATCTCAAAATTTTTTATTGAGTTCTTCCCTCTTTTAAATTATTTTTGATGACTTATTTCCCTTTGTCACTTGCTTGAATCTGAATACAAAAAAACTAGCATCTCAGTGCATGTGTGTATGACCCATATTCCCAAGCCAAACTATGTGAATTATCTAACATGTATTCCAGGTATTCCTCATCTTTATTAACCTATCTAATCTTCTTCATATGGCTAGGAAAATACTTACATTCTAATATATACTGTTCAGTAAAAACTCAATGAAGGATCAGGGAATGAATAAAATTAAAAAAAAGTGTTAACATCTTAACATTAATTCTTTAGGGTTAAAACATCTTAAAATTGAGTGGGACCTCAAAGACCAAGTTCACCTTCACAGCCATGTAGGAATATCTTATGCATCATTAATACCAGACGGCTGTATGGCAGCTGTGAATTTAATATTTTACAAAATAGCTTATTTAACTGGTGAACAGGTCCATGTGTTAGAATGTTCTTTCTAATTCTAAGCAAAGGAAAGACTGTCTTCTACAGCTTGGCCTCACTGCTACCTGCTAGAATGACATGCAACGATGTGTCCCCTTTTGTTTTTATATTAGCATATCTTATGGCCAAATATGTCAAAAACATTACCTCTATTTTATAATCTGAGCGACTTCCATAATGAATAGTTTTCAGACACCTTCTATTCAGGGCCTTTCCTGAATAGGTTTTACATTTATTAACGTCCCTATAGCTCAACTGAGTATGCTGGAGTACTATCATTTTGATCTGGATCCCACTTTAGTTAAGGACAGCTACAATCATGCCTAATCTCTGAAATAATATAAAAAGTGACAATATAATAAATTTCTTTATTCTTTCAGCTAACAAAATAACCTGTATTTTACATGTTTAAAAAATCATCTATATTATTCATATGCTATGGGAAACCTTTAAATAGTTGCAAATTTTCCTTCTATGCTTATGTTCTTTAAAAATCCTTTTGCTACATTTATCATATATGTATTTGCAACATTCTTTTGATATTTTCACCACTTCCTGAATTTTGTACCCTTTAACTTAAAATGTACTTAAAAATAACTTAAGAATGATAATTCCCAACCCAAATAAACACATTTATAAAATTTAGTACATGACTGGTGATTACAGCAAAGAGTAAATGAATCTAAATGTTTAGTAACTTACTAACTTTAAATTTTCACTCAGTGCCAAATCTATGTGACTTGCAAAACAAGAACATCTTAACTATGTACAAATAATATTGATACATAAAATTCCTTTCAAGTTTAAATAACTATTAGTGAAATAAAAATTAAAATGAATTTTTCATTTAACTAACTTTCATATGGAACATATTCTGTGACGTACCTTCATCATCAAAACAGACAGAGTTTATAAAACTCTTGTGAGCATCAACCTGTCGGACCAGTGTGGCTACATCTTCTTTCATATCAACTTTCCATATCCGAATTATAGAATCATAGCATCCTGTAACCACCAGCTCTCTTGTAGCAGGATGGAACTTAGCCGTGTAAACAAAAGAAGGGTGAGGCAAAACTCTGAAAGTATTTGTATTGTTTATTTCATTTTTCCATATCCTGGAAAAAGGATTAAAATTTTACATACTGCTTCTGAAAGGCAGAAATTTCTTTTAACAGTTTTTCTAAGCACCAGTATAGCCAATGAGCTTGACAAACACTGAGAACAACCAAAGGTAAGCTAGTATTTATAACAATAAAATCATGATGATGGTCACATATTTCATGTCTGAAATTGTTTATATTTAGACAAAGCTATTCTTGTTATCAAGCATCTATTTTGCTTGAAAACTATGGAGAGGGACTTTTAATGATTTTCCATTTAGGATGTGTATATTATTTTTGCAAAATGCTTACTAGTGGAGGTTTGGAGAATAGGATTCTCCATTAACTTCTGTACTTGTAATTTCAAAGCCTACGTTACAAACATGAAGATCTCAATGACTTAAGTCATACTGAAGTTACTTTGAACTCTTGAGTAAAATGAGATTGAAATAATAATAAAATTGTTTAGAAAACACACTCTCCTACATTAAGCACCACCATTATGTTTAACAGTTTTTTTACCTCTTTTTGTAAATAATGGCTGATTTATCTTTAAAAGTTATCACTGCTACAGTAATGACCAATGCAAAAAACCTAAGGGTTAAACTGCTTTGTTAGATACTCACATTTCTAGCAATATGTCAAAAATAGGTAAAATCTAACAACCACCAGGAGCTATGTGGAACAGTGGATTTTTTATGTTTGATTAAATTATGAGAATTAATAATTTTATAATTCATCTTTTTAATTACTGCATAAGACTTAAAAGAAATTAAATCCTTTTCCAAATTATAAATAAGAGAAAAATACAGCTGGCTATTTAAGAATAACTATGAGTTTTCTCAGTGGCTACTTAAAATATAGGATATGATCTTCACTTACTACAAATCTAAACTAATGAAGGAAGTGAAAGAACATGTTTTCAAGTGAAAATAAAACACATGTACCATTACATAAACATTTTTACCACAGTAACGTTTTCAATGAACATATGCTACATGAAATAAGATATTTACTAAAAGAACAAAATTGCTAATTTGAAGGAAGTATTAAGATAGTTAAAAAAAAAAACCTCAGTTGCTTGTTAATAAACCTTAGAGGTATTATTTAAAATACTATATAACCTAATGAAATGAAGAAAACAACTCAATAGAATTAAAATATACAATATTTCTAAAGCAAAAATGAGCTTTTTGTATAAAAACTGAACAGTTATCAGCAATGGCTTTTGTTATTCAAGCAATGGTAGAATCCAACATCAAAAGAAATGTGCTAATGGGTTTGGAGTAAAATGAGGTTGCTCATAAAGAATAAGGAAATACAAATTTGGAAAGACTGGATGAACACATACACAGACAAAACATGGTTAAATTTGGTAAAGAAAAAAGATACCAAAGTTAAAACAGTATGTATGAGGGGGTATGGCAGGAACACATGGGCCTACTGGAGAGCCACTACACATGGAAAAGCCTTTCTGACTGTTCTGGAAGCTGTTGATTTGAGAACAACAGTTTATTCTAAAGAAGGGGATGTAGGCTAAAGCCAGGTGGCAGAGAGCTAGTTAGTGGTAAACAGTACTTAGTAAATACTAATGAAAACCTGTGACAGTGGTCCCCAGAGAGATAGAAGGAGAAGATAGGGAGAGATTCTTCATTTCTAAGCACTAGCAATTCTAGTTCTCTTCCTTTTGACATCAGCCTCCTCATTGCAAGTATTCTTGCATCTCTTTCAAAAGCCTCCTTATCTTTTTAGTTTTAGCCACTATGCTTCTCTCTTTATGCAGTAAATGCTTTCACAATATTTTGTGACACAGAGTCCAAATTAACATCAATTTTTAGGCTGAAAAGAGAAAAGCACTCACTATATGCACTTCACTATAATATATTACATGTTGTATGGATGAGCCCAAAATGACTTCAAGAAATGGTAATATTTGAGCTGTATTTTATATGATGATTACAAGCTTCCTATGGCTCACAAAAGACACTTAAATTTTGTTGAATGAATGAGTTAGACAGAATGGTTAGGAGAGGGGCATTTAAGTTTAGGAAGAGTCAGGTAAAAGGACATGAAGATGCCAAAGGAAAAAAGATGACTAAGGGATTTCAAAAGACCGTGTGGATAAGGCAAAATGACAAATGATGAATAGGAGGACAGTGTAACATCAATGAGGCAATGTCTATCACACCATGCTAAGAAGAAACTGGGACATTTTCAATAGGCAATGGGTACTTAAAGACTTTTAGAGTCAAAGTACTATGAAAGATGATTTCAGAAAGATAATTGTAGGACAGCAGAGACAGAGGACCTAGAGACTGAACACAGGAAAGTTTAACAGAAACAACTTAAGAGAGAAAAGGGGTTGAAATAAGGCAAACACATAAAGGATGGGAAGGATGTGATACAATAGTGAGTCTTTTAAGGAGAATTGGCAGACTTCAGTGTTAGCTAGATGTAGAAAAGAATGATAGGACAAAAAGGATAAGCACTATTCTGAATTCCCAGCTTGGGAGACAGGGTGGATAAGGATGATACACACATACACTCTCTCTTTCTCTCTTTCACACACACACACACACACACACACACACACACACACACACTCATAAATACACACATGACTAAAGGAGAAAAATGAAATTTTGGAAGCTTAGTAAATTTGGTTTGGGATTTGAAGTGGCACTGGGCCATTCAAATGGAAATGTATAATAGAAAAACAAACTCAAAAAAAGGATGGGGATGGAAGTCCTTAGAATAATACATGAAATTCAAAGCTGGAGAAGGTAAGAGAAACTACACACACAACCAGGAGAAGGACCCTGGGAAACACAGAGAACTGGCAGAAGGAAAGGAACAAAGAAAAAGGGATTGAATAGAATTGATGAATCATAAAAAGAAACCAGAGGAGGCTGTTAGTGAAAATATTTCAAGACTGGTCAATAATGAATTGCTGCAGTGGAGGCAAACAGAATAGGGACTAAAACTGGAAATGCATCTAAAAATTAGTAGAAAACTGCTGATCTCTTAAGGAAAGAAGTTTATATAGTATGTGGGAATGAGAACCACAGCAACGGGCTTAAAGACAATATGTGTGCAATTTTCTTGATAGTGTAGAAATAAAGAAAATATGGTTGTCTAGAAGGCAGAAAGAACTGAGAAAAACATCATTTATTTAGGATATGGAGATTTGAGCATATTTCTAGTATGAGAGGATAAACTCAACAAAGAAGAAGATACTAAACAGACCAGAGGGGTAGGAAGTAATAGAATTACAGGTTAAGGGACTGAGTTTATTAAAAGCACAGGTTAAAGATTAGTCTAAAGGAATCCATTCTCATACTGCTTTGTTAAGAAAGAGACAGAGATATATGGGTACCTTTAGAGATATCAGGAGGGAAACCAAAGGAAATACAGGAAGTTCATATCTGGTTAAATTTAGTTATAAGTTGAAAAAGAAGTAATCTAATAAAAGCTGGAAGAGTATAATTTAGTGCAGAGAACTTGATGTTGGCAGAAGAATGAGAAAAAGGAGCTGAATAAAGATAAGCAAAAAGACTGCTCAGCAGGGACAAGAGCTCAGATGACAAGAAGAGAGAGTATTAATCTGATCAAAGTATAGTATATGCATGTGTGAAACACCACTAAGAAACCCTTATATAATTAATATACACTAATTTAAAAAAAAAGAAGACTTAAAAATCCAGTCAAGTCTCAGCAAAGTTATGTACTTTTCTCTAGCATTACCTGGTACTAGAGAGAACAACTGTGCTAAAAGAACAGCTCAGGTAAGTTCCTGAAGATATCCTTAATGGGGAATAATAAGTTCCTAGGTAACAGAGAGGGAGGTCAAGTCTCACTAAATGCCATCTTTTTCATTTAAGTATAAACTAAACAACAAAGATAACATCTTGACCAGTAGACATTTTAACTACAAAAGTAGATTGATTAGCAGAAGAAGGGGCCTAGGTACTAGAAGTCACATGACATGTTAAGAGAACAGGAGGCAGAGGAGGTAAATCAGAGTGAAGTCAGTATAGATCTCAAAATGCTTTAAGTACCAGTTTCCTAGATTATAGAAAGAATGGATATCCACTTACTAATTGATGTAATCAAATTAAACAACATATACAAAAAGAAAAGAATCTTTTTTTTTGTAGTACTGGGACTTAAACTCAGGCTCTACACCTTGAGCCACTCCACCAGCACTTTTCTGTGAAGGATTTTTTTCTCTTTTATTTATTTATTCCTTCATTCATTCATGTGTGCATACAATGCTTGGGTCATTTCTCCCTCCTCCCCCCCGCCCCCAATCACTTGCAACCAGGCAGAAACTATTTTGCCCTTATCTCTGATTTTGTTGAAGAGAGAGTATAAGCAATAACAGGGAGGAACAAGGGTTTTTCCTAGTTGAGATAAGGATAGCTATGCAGGGAGTTGACTCGCACTGATTTCCTGTGCATGTGTGTTACCTTCTAGGTTAATTTGAGATAGGGTCTTACAGAACTATTTGCCTGATCTGGTTGGAACCGTGATCCTCCTGATCTCTGTTCCTGAGTCAACAGGATTACAGGTGTGAGTCACTGGACACTTGGCACTAAAAAGAATCTTGAAAATTTGTCTGTAGTATTTTCAAATCACAATCAAGTTTGAATGAGCAGGTGAAAAAAGTATAAATAAAATTTTGAAAATTACTTTTAAATGTTTTATTGAGTCAAGTGTGGTGGTACATGCTTCCAATCCCAGCGTTCAGGAGACTGAGGCAAGAGGATCACAAGTTTGAGGCCAGCCTGGGCGACATAGAAAGACCCTGCCTTGAAATAAATAAAATATCTTATTGTGATACTTATTAAATTTAAAGGGGATAGCTTAAGATTGACACTGTGAAAAGTGTAAGTATCTAACCATTTATGAAACTGTTCAAAACATAAAGTGCTGGTAGAGGATCCAAAATGGTGACTGGGACACAGATGCAGACAGTGTGAACTCTGTGAATCAGGGATCTTGCTGAGATGCTGGAGCCACCCTTGGCAGAGGTGAAGCACCAGGCAGAGTTGAAACTTTGGCACTCTGAACCCCTAGCCCATGGAAGGCTTCTCCACGCCAGGATACACTGACAGAACAGGCGGGCTGCTACCCCCACGCCATCACTGGCAGCCCCAAACATGCTTGGGAGGGAGACCTTCAGCAGACCAAACAGGTGAGCACCAAGCGTCACACAATATCCCTCAGATACCCCTGGGATAAACCAGCATAACCCCCTGGACAAACTGATCACCCCCACAAAAGAAGAAAAAAAAAAACTGAATAAACAACAGAACTGAAAACTAGCACACAGCAGAGGGGGCAGGAGTTACTGAAGGTGCACTGGAGAAGGGTGGAGGGGCAAGGAGCCAAAGTTGCACTGTGAACCATCAGTAAACAAACGGCAAGAGGGCCGACAGCGGGTGGGTGATAGGCTACTGCCTGAAGCAGGGAAGGAGCAAAGGCAGCAGACTACAGGGCTCAGACCTTGGGCACCCACAGTCAGATGGCTCTGCAGCATTGAGGAACACCAAACCATCACAACACTCAGACAATGGCAGCCAGATGACAGATCACTGACCTTGCCCTTGCCCCTTAACCCAGGGTAAAGGGGCGAGGAAGACACAAACCCCTAGTAAACAACCATAGAGATAAGCCAACTCCAAAGCAGGACAACTAGTAGACTGCAGAGCTGCCACACCTCACTGTGGGAGAAGCTGACCAAACAGCAGCTGCTGAAAGACAGAAAAAAAAAACCAAAAACAAAACACTACCCACAGGCCAACCACCTGGCAAGACTAAGACAGAGATTCTGCTTAAAAACCAACATTAGGACTGGATATTGGAGGAGTAACATCAGAACTTCAACTAAGACTGAAATTCTATTGATCCTGAACCTGGAGTTTTTGTTTGTTTGTTTGTTTCTTGTTTGCTCATCTCTCCCTGTTGATTTCTTTGGGGGTTTTTTTGTTTATTTTGTTTTGTTTTTTGTTGATTTTTTTTTTGTTGTTTTATCACTGTAGATTAGTTAATACTAAATTACACCCAAACCAGGGAGAGAAACAGCACACACACAATTAGCTAAAAACTTAATACAGCTACAAAACAAAATTTAACCAAGGGAAAGAAAACAGGTGACTGAAACCACCAACTAGCCTATCAAGACCAGATACACAATACCAACAGGAACAATGGGAAGAAGAAAAAGGGATGGAAACCATTCACTCCAAAAAAATAATTTAATACAGGATTCAGAGGGAAATGAAGAAAATGGATACCCAATTCCAGATGCCAACAAAACAAAGATAAACAATGCCAAGGAACTCAATGATGTCCACAAGAACACCCTTAAAGAAGATATCCTGCAAGTAATCACTGAAGATTTCATGGAGATGATACTAGACATGGTTAACCAAAATGTACAAGAGACACTCAAGAAATGTGAAGACAAGAAAAACAAAGAACACAAGAAGACATAGGAACAAATAAGTGAAATCATAGGAGCCCTAAGTAAACACCAAAGTGAAACAGAGAACACAATAAATAGGGAGATAAATGAATTAAAGACGAAAATAGACAATATTATATCGGAAGGGACCCATGATATGGAAAACCTCAGAAAAAAGAAAGAAACAGAAACACAAAACACATGGAAGGCCATTCCAGCTGACTAGAATAAGCAAAGACAGAATCTCAGAACTTGAAGATGAAATGGAAATTCAAGGAAAAACTGAAGAGCTATTAATCAAACAACTCAAGACCTGTGAAAGGAATATGCAAAAACTCACTGACTCCATCAAAAGACCAAACCTGAGAATCATGGGCATTGAAGAAGGAGAAGAGGTGCAAGCAAAAGGAATTCATAATATATTCAATAAAATAATAACAGAAAATTTCCCAAATCTAGAGGAAATTATGCCCATTCAAGTACAGGAAGACTACAAGACACCAAACAGACTTGACCAAAATAGAACTCCCCATGACACATTATTAAAACAAGCACAGAGAACAGAGAAAGAATACTGAAGGCCATAGATAGAAAAAACAAATAATATACAGAGGTAAACCCATCAAAATCACAGCAGATTTCTCAATGGAAACCTTGAAAGCAAGAAGGGCATGGAGTGAGGTTTTCTGGGCACTGAATGAAAATAACTTCAAGCCTAGGATATTCTACCCAGCAAAACTATTATTCAAAATAGATGGAGTAATGAAAGTTTTCCATGATAAGCAGAAACTAAAACAATATATGACCATCAAGCCACCACTACAAAAGATTCTTCAAGGAATTCTGCACACAGAAAATGAAAGCAAACAAAACTATGAAAGGACAGGCAGTACCAAACCACAGGAGAAGAAAAGGCAAGAAAGTAGAGAGTAACAATGATTCAGCTACACACAATCAAACCCTTAAACAACAAAAACAACTAAATGACAGGAATCACCACATACCTATCAATACTAACAATGAATGTTAACGGACTTAATTCCCCCATCAAAAGACACTGCTTGGCAAACTGGATTAAAAAGGAAGACCCAACAATCTGTTGCTTATAAGAGATCCATCTCATTGACAGAAACAAGCACTGGCTTAGGTGATAGGCTGGAAGAAGATTTACCAAGCCAACAGCCCCTGAAAACAGGCAGGAGTAGCAATACTTATCTCAGACAAAGTAGGCTTCAAACTTACACTGATAAAATGAGATAAAGAAGGACAATCCATATTAATACAAGGGGAAATACACCAAAAGGAAGTAACAATTACCAACCTATATGCACCCAATGTCAATGCACCCAATTTCATCAAACATACTCTGAAGGACCTAAAAACATATACAGACTCCAACACAGTGGTAGTGGGAAACTTTAATAACCCCCTATCACCAATCGATAGGTCAGCCAAACAAAAAATCAATAAAGAACTTCTAGAACTAAATCACACCATAGATCACATGGACCTAGCTGATGTCTATAGAATATTTCATCCAACTTCTGTACAATATACATTCTTCTCAACAGCCCATAGAACCTTCTCCTAAACTGATCATGTCCTAGGGCACAAAGCAAGCCTCGGCAAATATAAGAAAACAGAAATAATCCCATGGATTCTATCTGATCACAATGTATTAAAACTAAAACTCAACAACAAAAACAACAGTAAAAAACAGGCAGACAATTGGAAGCTGAACAACACATTGCTCAATGATCAATGGGTCATTGATGAAATAAAAGAGGAAATTAAAAGGTTCCTGGAAGTTAATGAAAATGAAAACACGACCTACCGAAACCTATGGGACATAGCAAAGGCAGTCCTAAGAGGAAAGTTTATAGCCATGAGTGCATACATTAAAAGAACAGAAAGATCTCAAATCAATGACATCTCAAACTCCTAGAGAAACAAGAATAAGCAAATCCCAAAACAAGCAGAAGGAGAGAAATAGTAAAAATAAGGGCCGACAATAGGAAAAGGGGACCAGGAACTAGAGAAAAGGTTAGATTAAAAAGAATTAACCTAGAAGGTAACACCCACGCACAGGAAATCAATGTGAGTCAATGCCCTGTATAGCTATCCTTATCTCAACCAGCAAAAACCCTTGTTCCTTCCTATTATTGCTTATACTCTCTCTACAACAAAATTAGAGATAAGGGCAAAATAGTTTCTGCTGGGTATTGAGGGGGGGAGCGGGAGAGGGTGGAGTGGGTGGTAAGGGAGGGGGTGGGGGCAGGGGGGAGAAATAAACCAAGCCTTGTATGCACATATGAATAATAAAAGAAAAATGAAAAAAAAAAAAAAAAAAAAAGGGCCGAAATCAATGAAATAGAAACAATAAAATCAGAAATGCAAAAGGGGAGATAACAACAAACACCACAGAAATCCAGAAAATCATCAGAGATTACTTTGAGGACCTACATTCTAATAAATTTGAAAATCTTGAAGAAATGGACAGATTTCTAGATACTTATGACTATTCAAAATTGAACCAAGAGGACATTAATCACTTGAATAGATCTATAACACAAAATGAAATTGAAGCAGCAAGAGTCTCCCAAAAAAGAAAAGTCTAGGACCTGATGGATTCTCTGATGAATTCTATCAGACCTTTAAAGAAGAACTAATACCAACCCTCCTTAAACTGTTCCATGAAATAGAAAGGGAAGGAACACTGCCTAACTCATTTTATGAAGCCAGTATTACACTCATCCCAAAATCAGACAAAGATACCTCCAAAAAAGGAAAACTATAGGCCAATCTCCTTAATGAACATCAATGCAAAAATTCTCAATAAAATAATGGCAAACCAAATCCAGCAACGTATCAGAAAGATCATTCACCATGACCAAGTCGGCTTCATCCTAGGGATGCAGGGGTGGTTGCACATACGCAAATCTATAAATGTAATATAGCACATTAATAGAAGCAAAGACAAAAGCCTCTTGATCATCTCAATAGATGCAGAGAAAGCCTTCGAGAAGATCCAACACCACTTCATGATAAAAGCTCTAAGAAAACTAGGAATTAAGGAAAGTACTTCACCATTGTAAAGGCTATGTATGACAAACCTACAGCCAACATCATACTTAATAGAGAAAAACTGAAACCATTTCTTCTAAAATCAAGAACGAGAGAAGGGTGCCCACTATCTCCACTCCTATTCAACACAGTACTGGAATTCCTAGCCAGAGCACTTAGGCAAGAAGAAGACATAAAAGGAACACAAATAGGTAAATAACTGTCAAAATATCCCTATTTGTAGATGATATGTTCCTATACCTTAAAGACCCAAAAAACTCTACCTAAAAACTCCTAGACACCATAAAGAGCTACAACAAAGTAGCAGGATACAAAATCAACTTACAAAAATCATTAGCTTTTCTATACACCAATAACAAACAAACTGGGAAAAATATATAGAAACAATTCCATTTACAATAGCCTCAAAAAAAATCAAATACCTAGGAGTAAACTTAACAAAGAGTGTGAATGACCTCTACAAGGAGAACTACAAACCCTTGAAGAAAGAGATAGACTACAGAAGGTGGAAAGATCTCCCATGCTCATGAATTGGTAGAATCAACACAGTAAAAATGGCTATACTACCAAAAGCAATCTACATGTTTAATGCAATTCCCATTAAAATCCCAATGACATTCATCAGAGAGATTGAAAAATCTACCCTAAAGTTCATTTGGAAACACAAGAGACCTCACTTGGAAGTGAGGTGAGGTTGGGGGGAGAGGGAGTGGAGAGGGGGAAGGTGGGAAGGAATGGCTCAAATAATCTATGTACATGTAAATAAGTGAATAAAAAAATTAAAACATAAGGTACTTATTCATCTGCTTCCTTTACACATATGTACTATTAGCACCACAGATTCTAGTGCCTGCATTCAGCCAACGGTGAAGACAGAATCTATGCCACAAAGGGCTTATATTCAAGGAAAAAAATTCTCCAGTGTTTAATGACATTATCTATTTTACATTATTAATAAAACAGCTTACATAATAACCATTTAAAGATGGCAAGGTCTGGAAATGCTACATATTACATAAATTAAGATACTTAAGAAAAATGCCTTGAAAAAATTTTGTTATGATTTATTTAATCAGTCAGTTTGAATGATGGCTATGTATAATGGTCCCTTCAGAGGTAAGCATAACTGAAGCATAAGAGTAGTTCACATGTATATTCTCTTAGCTTCCCTCAATGTCAAACAGCATTCGCAGGGCACACGTCTCGAGCATACGAACCTGGCAGTGCCATCAGATGATGAAGTAAGGATACAGCGATCATCTTTGGACCAGCAAAGGTCATAAATGATGTTAAGGTGGCCACACAGTTCTCTCATGAAACGTCCAGAAGGGATTTCATATACTAACAAAAATACTTAGAAATTAGTAGGTTATTATTTCTAATAATATATATAATTTATAACAGACAAAAGTTAAGCACTATAAAATTATAACTGAAAATATTTTCAGTGTAAATAAAATATAAAAATCTACTCAAGAATAGTTTTTCATTTGATTTAGACACAAAAATTTATACACAAAATTTCATGTGAAAATTTTATAATGTACTTTAATATATGATCAATTGTTCTCATCTCAAAGCAATCACCCAAGAATCTTTGATGACCAACTTACTAGTCGAATAATAAATAACATTTACATTGCAATTCACTTCAAATATTCTATAATTTGGGGTTTCATGAATAAAAGTATTATTTACTTTAAAATCAACTAAATTCTAAACACAATAATAACTATTTGAAGTAATGAGAAGTTTAAACTGTGCTGTGTCAGAAAGAAATTCTACTACTAAATGACAGAGAGAATAAGGGAGTTAGCAGCAAATCAATCTGATAGACAAAGCACTATTACATTTCATACACAATGAAACCTAAAATAATGATTAATTCAGAACAGTTTCCAATCTCTACTTCCACCTAGTGGTGAAATCAATTACCCTTTAACACTGGCAAAAATTCTCAAAATAATGCTTAGACTCTAATAGGTAAGCAAAGCTTATAAGAATCTGAGGAGTATTTATTCAAGAAAAATATATGAATCTATTGAGTTTTATGGTGACTTGCCCTACTCTGAAGCTCCCTAAAAGCTCCACCCCCAAGACAGTCTCGCAGTTCCCAGCAAGGCTCCATAGTCAGAGTTTGGCTTTATCTGACCTGCTTTGTGCAGGCTTTATTGAACAGCCCTAATTTTGGGATGCATGATGAAACAATGAGTGGCATCATTTAACACTGTAGCTACCCGAAAGGGTGGTACCAGCTGGGGCTAAGAAAAAGTTCACTAAGAACCTAAAGTGAAAAAACTAGGAATGAGATAGCCACAAGGAACTGTGCAAAGGTTCCAAATCTTCCTGGAGATCTAGGACTCCCATGCATATCTATAAAGGGCTGTGTGCATAATTCCGAAACTGAGGGAGTTTAGATGCTAGTCTTTTATCAACAAAAATTTAAAAATCATCCACTATTATCAACACATTCAGAGAGCTAAAGAAAACCATGCATGGAGAACTGACATGTAAGAAAGAAAGTATCAGTAAAGAAATAGAAATTATTTTTAAAAAAGGACCAAACAAAAATTTTAGGATTGAAAAGTATAATTACTGAGATAATTCACTAGAGAGGTCCAAAAACAGACTTGAACTGACAGAAAAATCATTAAGCCTGATGATAGGTCAATTGAGTTTATCCCATCAGGAATGAAAGTAAAAGAAGGAAGAAAAGTGAGTAAGGCTCAGAGACCAATTAGATACTACCAAATCTGCCAGCATGGGCATAATGGAAGTCCCAGAAGACAGAGAAAGGGGAAAACAGAACATTTGAAGAAATAATGACAAATACTTCCCAAATTTGTGAAAACATTAATTTGTACACTGAACAAGCTAAAAAAGTCAAAGTTTAGACACACCATGATCAAATAGTTAAAAACCAAAGACAAAACAAAGATTCATCTTCTATTCTTTTAAGATTTAAACAATAAGTAGATCTAAATCTAATACAGACTTTTTAATAAAATCATTTAAGTATAAAGTAACACATTTATCACAGAAAAATTTAAAACATAAACCAGAATGCAACTTTCACTACCCAAAAGACAGAAATCATTATTAATATCTTGAAGTATATTTCCCAAGAATCTTTTTTTCCACTCACACTTAAGTTTTCAATGAATTTTATAACAGCTTAGCAGTAATCAAACTGCACAAAAACATTTTATTTTTAAAATGTGTTATTCATGGGTAGGAATATTTTTTAATAAATGCAATGCTGCTGAGAAAAGCGAATCAACCAAGAAGTAACATGCTATGCACAGACGGGTGAAGGTCCACATAAACCAGTGCTTGGGGCAGCTGCCACGAGAAGCTGGCTTCTTCCTGCTGAGGAGAGCTGGTCTTCATCATTGAGCCAGGAGTAAGGGAGAGTATTTAATGTTCTAAAGCAGTATAATAATGCTCATTAAATAAAAAACCTCTTACAGCTATAGAAATAATTTTTATTGGACTCTCTGCTGACTTTCCAATCATCTAGGTTCTCTGCAGTCAATTATTACTGTACAACAAATTTGTGGACTTTGATAACTCAAATTGTTATGGCTAATCACAATGGGCTACATTTTCCTATTAAACTTATTAATCCTTCATGTTTCTAAATTTATATATTTAAATAGTGAATGTTTATATATATCCTTCTCCACATTTAAAAAATTATTTAACATCTTTCATCTGACCACTCTATTTCTGAACAATTGGTGCACAGTAATTAATGTCTTTACTGGAAAAAAATCTAGTTTTTTAATTTAATAGTACTGGGAATACTCAAGTTAAGATTACAATGAATATTAAAAATGAAAGTATGTAGGCTACACAGACTACAATTAGATTAAACAGATAGGATTATTTCTCACATATAATTGGATATCCATCCCGGCTGGCACAGGCTGCTGCTAATATTCTTCCATTATGGGAGAAATCAAGACAAAAACACCCTCGTTCTCCTGCGTTTAGTGAGAAGAGATGCTTGTTTGGGATACGGCAAGCCTAAAAAACATACATTTTAAAAATATAAACAAGGGAATACTAATATCAAAGACTATTACTTTCCATTACTATAGTGAATTTTTTCAGAGTTTGCTGTGATACAAAAAAAGAGAAAACCAAGTAACAAGAATGACGAAAAGTCAGAAAAATACTTTCTAAACAGAGAATCGGTTCTCCATAAAATTAATTGCATTTGTTCTTCATGTCTAAGTAGTACTTAATTCATCTGAAATGTGAATAGAAAAATTTCAGTATCTGATACTCTAAAGCTATCACTGCCACATTGCTTTTATTTTCTTTTTTAGTGGTGAACGTAACACAACTTATTTCTTTTGTTTATTCACATGTGCATTCATTGTCTGTGCTTTTATATAGCCACAGAAAAGAATGCATGTCACATCTTTAGTCCATGACAGCAACAAATAAGTCATTTTCCCTGAGGTCACAAACTTGTTTTAAAACCACAAATGCCATATATGTCCCAGGATGTATGAATGTTCACACATTCTCTCTTAAAATAACCACCCTTTGTGGCTGCTTCCAAAATATACAGCAGTCCCCAAACCCCTTATCTACAGTTTTGCTTTCTGTGGTTTTGGTTACTCATGGTCAACCATGGTCTGAAAATATTAAATGGAAAATTCCAGAAATAATTCATAAGTTTTAAATCGTGCAGCATTCTAAGTAGCATCATAAATTCACACTGTCTTGTATCCTAGCCTTTGTACAGCATGCTCATGTTGTATGTATTACAGTACTATTAGTAGCAGTCTTGGTCATCAGATTGACTTTTAGATCACAGTGCTGTGTTCAAGTAACCTTTATTTAACTTAATAATGGTTCCAAAGCCCAAGAGTAGTAATGCTGGCAATTCAAATGTATCAAAGAGAAGACACAAGATACTTCCTTTAAATGTAAAGGTGAAAGTTCTACACTTAATAAGGGAAGGGAAAACAGTTATTTACTGAGGTTGCTCAGATCTATGGTAAGAATAAAACTATTCATAAAATTGTGAAGAAGTAAAATAATTCATGATGATTTTGCTGTCATACCTCACACTGTAAAATTTATGGACACAGTTGAGTGATAAGAGTTTAATTAAAAATGGAAATGGTACTAAACTTGTGGGTGGAAGGACATGAATAGAAAAGATGTTCCAATTGACAGCAATATATTATCTCAGAGAGTACTGTGCCTATATAACGATTTTGATAAAAGAGCCCCTGAAATGAATGATAATCTATACAAGGTTTGGTATTACTTACAATTTCAGACATTCACTGGAGACTTTGGAACATATCCCCTGGGAGTAAGCTGGGGATTACAGTATTTTCAAAGTAATCTTCCTAATTTCTGTTTTCATTCCCAGTTATAGACAAAACCCAATTTTTCTGAGTAATACTAGAAAATACTATCTACTTTTAAAAACCTTTCCTAGTTCTACCTCTTCCAATCCTCAATGGGTCTTAGTTTCTATACTTCTTGTTACTCCAAAAGTTACACATGTACTGAGTCCTAACTGTACACCAGAATGTTGTACCTTATGCCACTGAGTATTTTCATTACAACAAACCTATGAGTAACTATAGTCAGCTAAGAGTAATCATTATTAGCTAAGTATAGTTAATAATGATTATTTGGAAAGTCAAGCACAGCTTAGTGGGCCTAATCAAAGACTAGCAGGCTTGCTTTTGAGACTGGTATGTGTTTACAAGCAGCAACTCAGGAGAAAGCATGATGAGCAGTTACTAGGATTATGAAAAATTCAACAGACCTTTGTTACTTGTTAATCATGTATCAGACACTGTGCTACCTACCACTTTCCTCGATTCTCCAAACAGATGATTAAGGGAAAGTGTGGTAAAAAGAAGACAAAAACTGAAGGAGACATTAAGAGTCATTATAACCACTTGCTGCTGCTGCTAGAGTAGCAAAGTCTAACTTTCTATCTCTTGTATCCATCTCTTTTCATTTTTGCCACCACTAAACCAAGGTGAGGCCCTCATCACCTCACACATCAATATATCCTACTGTACAACTTCCCACATGTCATTGCCAGCATTAATTTGTCCTAAAATATGATTAATTCCACATTTCTCATCTATCCCAAACCTTCCATTATTTCTCACATACCACACAAACAAGTACTGGGTTACCATCCACCATCCAAGATACTCCATAATGTGACCCTAATCCTTCACACCACTTATCTCTTCTACAAACTGAGGTTTCTAGTCAGGCAAGTCCTGGAGTGTCTAATAGTAGACGTCCTTTTCACTTATTTGCCACTTTGCCTCTGCATGCAATACCCTTCCCTATCTACCTTCACCACCCATAACTTGGTCATCTGTCTACCTCAAGCTCCAGCAACCTGTTGAATAAACTTCTTTCCCTATTCTAGTTCACCTTCTTCATGCTGCAATTCTCAAGCTTCTGTAGTTTATAGATACTTAAAAATGTCTTCAGGGCCTTCAAAAGCTATTTATGTAGCTGTATCTATTGATATTTATATTAGAAACTGAAATTGAGAAAAATTTTAAAATTAATTCACCAAAATAGAATAGCTTAGATCTATTAAAAAGTAATGCAAATAACACCTTTTATGAAAAATAGCCACATAAAATGAAGTGTTGTACTTTGTTGAAAATTTCTTTAATATCTGGCTAGACATTTATATCTACTTCAGCATGTGCTCTCAAGATATCACATGTTGTTTAGACTCTGAAGACTTGTGAGACAATGAAAATGGAAAAAAAACCCAAAAAAACAAAACCCAAACAGAATCATTATGGAAAAGACCTTATAATCACTATGGAAAAGAGTTGGCATCAAGCAATCCCTGATAGCATTTCAGGACTCCCAGAGTCTTGAACCACTTTGATCTATGTAATTATATTTGTGCCTATTTTCTTCAAGACTCCACTTTAAAGTAAACAATATTGTACTGCTTTCTTCTTTCTCCATCTAATATGGAAGGTCCCCAAGGACATAATCTGTTATTCTCTCCATATTACTGGTTGAAAAAATTGTGACAAGAAGTATTTCAAAATATTGGAGTTAGGAATATTTACATGGACTTTACTGATTGAGTATCTTTAATTCAAAAACCCAAAATCTGAAATGCTCCAAAATCCATAACTTTTTACAGAATTTTGGATTTTTGATTTTCAGATTAAGGATGATAAACCGGTATTGTTTGTAGTGCTGAAACCACAATAAAGTGATTTTAAAACATATCTTTAAAACCAGTCTCAAAAATAAAGTCAAATGTGATGCAAAACACAGAAAATAAAGAGGTCTAAGAAAATAATCATTCTTATTTCTACACTGGATATTTGGATAAATTTCAAGTAGCAATGTTTCAGATGCAAACACTGCTAACAAAGAAGGAAAACTATGGTAAAAGCTTAAATGCTGCTCAACCAGAAGAATCTGCATGTTTATTATCCCCATCAAAATGTGATTCAAGGCCGGCATGGGGGCTCACACCTGTAATCCTGAAATACTCAGGAGCAGAGACTGGGAGGATCATAGTTTGAGGCCAGCCCGGGAGGAGAAAGGAGGGGAGGGAAGTTAACAAGATCCCATCTCAACCAATAAAACTGTTTGTGGTGGTGCACACCTGTCATCCCACCTACATGAGAAGCATAAACAGGAAGACAGTTCAGGCTGGCCTGGGCAAAATGTGAGACCCTATTCCCAAAATAACTAAAGCCAAAAGGGCTAAAGGTATGGCTCAGGTGGTAAAATACCTGCTAGCAAAGGTGAGGCCCGAGTTCAACTCTGGTGCCACTAAAAACAAAACAACAAAAAATGTGATTCAGGAAGAAACTAGGACCTATAAAAAAATTCATGAATCCACAAACATGTAAGTAACTCTCACAGATATCAACAATCTGTTTTTTGAGTGCTACAGGCTGAATCATGTCCCCTCCAAAACTCTTATGTTAAAGGCCTAAATCCCAAGTACCTCTAAAGTAACACTAGTTGGAAATAGTGTATTTTAAAAATATGGCTGAGTTAAAATGAGGTTATTAGGGAAAGGTTATAATACAATAAAGTTTTTGAACATATAAGAATAGGAAGAGACACCAGAGACATCTACACACAAGGAAAAGACCATATGAATAGGCAACAGGGGAGCAGCCATCTGCAAGCCAAGGAGAGGTCTCAGAGGAGATTGGCCTTGCCAACACGTTGGTATGTGCTATGAAGTGAATGTCTGTGTCCTCTCAAAATTCGTGCTGAAGCTCTAATCCCCAATGTGATGGTATTTAGAGGTGGGGCCTTTGGGAAGCAATTAGGTTATGTATGGAGCCCTATGAAGGGGATTATTGCCCTCAGAGGAAGAAACATGACGGAGATGCTCTCTCTTTCCACCAAAGGATACAGTGAAGATGTCTGCAAACCAGGACAAGGACCCTCATCAGGAACCAAACTGACTAGAACCTTAATCTTAAGATTTCACAGCTTTTACAACCATGAGAAATAAACGTCTGTTCTTTAGACCACTGAGTCTATAGCATTTTGTTATTGAAAACTAATACAACTAACCACATGCTCAAAGAGCCTAAGATAGGTACTCTTATTATTATTATTATCATCCAAATGAATTAATGGAGAGACTAAATTGAGGTTAACAATAATAATCTGACTGCTTTAAGTAATAAGCTAGGTACCCTAGTAGCTACTATTGTTTTTAAGGTGATAAATCTAAATGAATCCAGTATTATTAAACACCTCACCTGCCCAGGCAGTCGTTTCCACTTTACTACTTCCTTTGAATCTTCTAATCCAGGTTCTGTGTCTACTGAGCTTGACTCACAGTGATGTTCACAATATACTGGTTTACCTTTTTCCTCCTGAAGAGCCATCATAGAACGGTAAGATGGCTTTATCTAAATATGTAAAGAAAATTAGCAAGTTTATATCAAGTTCATATTTTCTTTTTCCTAGAACACGCTGTTTTTAAAATGGTGAGAGAAATGATATGGAAATGTTACAAACTGCAATGCAGAAAAATTCTGTTTTCACTTACATAGTATTCTAAATAAAATAAAAGCTACTTGAAACTACAGTCCTACAACCAAAAAACCTTAAAATTCTGGGTGAGAAAAATAAATTCCTATGGTTTATGAAACGGTTTTAATAACTCTGCCCTACTCTGTCTTCTGCTTTATCAATACCTACCTGCTGTTATGCTGTGGTTCTGATTTACTATGGTATCTCTGGCATAAAAAAATCATAAAAAACTAAAAATATGAAGTTTTAAAAACATTCATTTCTTAGTGATAGTTTTTATTGACTTCATTCAAACTAATTCAAATCAATCCTGTGATCACAGTATATAATATCAACTACAGACTATGCAACTGATCTGAAAGATTATCTTACAACAAAAATAGGATGAGTGAACATGCTTGATTTTAGTACTAATTCTTTGCTAAGATCATCTATAATGTTCATCTACAGTAACAGTAGTATATGCTGATTATATGGATGTCTCTATAGTGAAATATGTAAATCAGAAGTGTGCAAACTATAGCCCACATACCAAATCTGGCTTACTTCCTGTTACTATAAAGCTTTATTAGGACACATCACACTCATTTGTTATCATCTATATAGCTATATAGTCACTTTCATACTGCAAAGTTGAGTAGTTGTGAGAGAGAATATATGGTTATAAAACCTAAATATTTACTTTCTGGCCCTATATAAGAAATATTTCTCAATCCCAGCTTTTTATCCTTTTATCTTCAATTTCAAAAACCCAAATTATACTGAAATGTTTTTCTTATCTGATATCTGCACTTAAAACTTAAACTTAATTTAAATATGTCCCAAGTATCAACTTTTATAGTCTTAATATATAATCTCTGAAGGTACCTATTATAGAAATCTACAAAAATAATTTTCAAGACCATATCTTTTTACCAATGGAAAACATATCATCATTAATTTCAACAACAAAGACTATACTAACATAGACTATGCCATTAACTTACACAGTCTGGAACTTTCAATCCTCGCACAGTTACATACAAGGTTGATGGGTAACGATTTCTTGGACATTTGGACCACCATTCGAAAACTTCAACAACATTCAATTGGGATCGAGGCTTAGTAGGTGGGTAGTACAGCTGCAAGCGAAGTTTTGAATTGATGTTTGCATTTCCATTGGCTCCCAGAAGCTTAAAATAAGAATTCATATAAAATATTGTCTTACTGAAAATAAATATATCCAATAAAGCAACAGCATGTAGTCAGAATCTGATTTTAAAAAACATTCATATGGCATGTTGAGATTCCTTAGATTTATAAAGCAAAAGAAAGAAGATTGAAATGAATGATCAGGCAGTTTTGGATCATTTTTAACAAAAGCAACTTTTAAAATATTTTCCCAATAGCTCTCTTTTCACCTGTACAACCACTTTAAATTGTTGGTAAAACATTCACATTACTGTGCCTGTTACCACTTTGCACAAAGAAATTGATCAACACACATTTATTTGAAATAATAATGATAAAGATTAACATACTTATTATTTCAACACAGAAACAAATTTTTTATTTGTTTATTATTGGTATAGTTAGTGGTTAAAATTATATTTTAATTTTTAAGGTCAAAATCATTTTAAGATAACTAAACTAATTCAAACCATTCATATTTTTTCAATATTTTAGTCTATCTTTTTAGAAAGGTCTACTAAAAACTATTAAACAAAGCAACATAAAGCGTGGAAATTCTTATGAGAAAAATAAGTGTTACCAACTCAGAATAAGTCTTTTTTCACTACACTATGACTTCAAACAGGAAATGTGTTTCTAACTTTTGTGTCTTTTACAAATTAGGAGTAGAGAGATAGTTGACTATGGTGATGGGAATGCTCCACAGATGTGCCATCCAACAGAGAATCCACTAGTCAGAGGGGACTATGGTGCACTGGAAGAGTGGTTAGTCCAACTACTGAAATGAAGTTTTAATTATATTTAATTTTAATTAATCTGAATTCAGCATACCACATGTGACTTGTGGCTACCAAAGCAGACGGGGTAACTCCACGGTCATAAACTTGGAAGACTGCGCAGACAGTGGTAGTACTACCAACTAAGGAAAGCAGCAGAGAGAGACAGGGTAAGAGATTTGGTAGGATGTTCACTTTGGAGGAGTGTGAGATATATAGGGTATCATCCAAGTTGAAATGGCCAGTAAGTTAATTGCATCTACAAATATAAAAGACAAAAAAGTGGGTCCAAGAAAAACAAATTAAATATGAAACCATGAGTAGTACTGGTACTAAAGAGGTAAACAGAAGACTAAGAAGGAATGAAATAAGCAAAAACAGGAGAGGATGGTGTCAAGAAAGTCAATGTAGCAGAGTTTCAAGAGAATGATGTACTAAATGCACATAGTGTGATGCAAGAACAAGTGAAAAATGTGCAAATTTGGCAAACAGAAATAATTAGTGATTTGGTTAAAGAAGTTTTAATGGCAGAGGCAAAATTCAGATTGTACCATGATACATCAACAAGGAAAACAGAAATGGCAAAATGTAGCCCATTTTCCCCTATAACCCTAAAGGGGTCTTTACATTTGTAAAGACATCATTTTATCCTTTCGTTTAAATTCTTATAATGGCTACCCACTGCTCTTTAAAATTTTGTAATAGCTTAGAAGACCATGTAATGAAGATCCTGTTTACCTCAGCAACCTCTTCACACACCATTCTCCCTCTCGCCTCTGTCTGCCAATTTCAGCTGCTTTCTCTGGTATCAAGATCTTTGAATATATTATATCCTTTCCCTAGAATCTTCCTCTCCACTGCTCCCATCTAACTAATGCTCAAGTTACATGTGTCTTCCTTAGAAAACTGTTCCTGACCCCACAGGACCCCTGTTTTGATCATCCACCCTATAATTCTTCACAATACTTATAAAAATTGTAACTGAACAACAAATTGTGTATGCTTTTATGGCTAGAATATGAAGTCAATGAGGTCAAGGAATTTGTCTTCTTTCAGTTTGCTGACTGGAACAATGGCTAGCCCTAGAAAGGGCTTAATTAGCATCTACTGAACTGAGGAAATGATGATAGGGCTGCATGTGTCTTTTTCAGTGCTTCATCCTCAGGACTAAAAACGTGAAAACACCACACAACAGGCAATCAATAATATTTAAGACTCTCATTGAGCCTCACCCGAGCTTAACAGTACTTCACAACTGTGATTTTACTTTAAATCCTGACCCTTTATAAGATTAAACTGACTTAAGAAAAAGCAGCCAATCAAACTCATAGATATTTTAAATGTGCATAAAATGGATGAAGATCATACCTTAAGAAATGCCCAGGCAATTTTCCGAAAGCCACATTCTTGGTTTTGAACCTCAGAGTTATTCTTAATTTCATCCATGCTTAAAAAGTCAAGAATCTGCAAATAAAAAGTTACTTCACTGAATTCTACACCATCTAAAACTATTTTCTAATGACAAATTAAGAAAAATTTAAATCATTTGTATACTTAAATCTGTTTCCATTATAGGGAGTAAAAACATTTTTTTAATTTGTTTTTGTTCTTTGAGACAGTGTCTCACCATTAGTTCATGCTGGCCTAGAACTCGCTACATAGCCTAAATTGGCCTTAAATTTGTGATCCTCCTGCATCCTAAGCACTGGGATTACAGGCATACCTAGCTTTAAAGACATTTTTATCTCATTTCATTCATCTTCATGTTAATTCATCCAATTAAGATTTTTTTGTACTACTTTATTAATTAATCTTTCATTAATATTTGTTTCAAGGCTGGGCACAGTAGTGGTACATGCCTATAATCCCAGCTACATCAGAGGCAGATAGGGAGGATCATACTTAAACACCAGCCCAGGCAAAAAGTTAGCAAGATCCCATCTCAACAAAACAAGCTGAGCATGGTGGTGTGCACCTCTCATCCCAGCTAAGTAGAAAGCCATAGGTAGGAGGATCATAGTCTGATATACTATTCCAGGGCAAAAACTTAAGTCCCTACCTAAAAAATAACCTAAATCGGAGGGCTAGAATTGTAGCTCAAGTGATAGAGCACCTGCCTACCAAGCACAAGTTCCTGGTTTAAACCCTAGTACCACCAAAAAGAAAAAAAATTATTTCAAGTCTAAAACAGTATTAATTATCTCAAATATGATAGATAGTACCCTGAGCTGATCATTACACACTGTATCCAAGTTTTGAAATGTCACATTATAACCTACAAATATATACAATTATTATATGTCAATTAAAAATTTTAAGTATATTTTTTATTTTCCTCAACTATAATCTAAGCACAAATACATCAAACATAAAATTAAGCTTTGGTCATTTTTTTATGTATCACAGTAGAACTCAAAGGACTGTTGATTGTAAAACTCAGGACTCTCTTTTCATGTCCTTGCTTGGATCACCTTCCTGAAGTTAGGGGCTTTCCCTTTGGCTGCATATTATAACCAGGATTTTCAAGGGGATTCCTTTCATACCTTCATCCTGTCTAGATATCAAATACTTAAAACCAATCTGTCACAGAGAGGTCTGTGTTCTAGGTACAGAACACAGAGGCTAACACTTTGAACTTACTAGTGTTTATCAAAGGCTCAACTGAGATGAACAATCTTTAATAGAAGACTGCTTCAAAAATGATATGGATTTTATTCATCCCTCTTTAGATATGCAAATCTTTTTTCAGATATATTCTCAATGAAAAAACATGATAATATAGAAAAATACATAAGCAAAGTAAAGACAATTTGTAATCCAGACTGACAGATAATCACCATTAACATTTGATTCATACGAATCTAAATCTTTGTCTGTACATTCCTAAATATATGTATGCATGGGACTACAAATCCAACACATGCTATTTTGCAATCTATTTTCACATAATATGTAGTGCATATCTCTTCATGTCAATACATCCACATGGAAATCATATTAATGGCTACCTAGTATTTTTCTGTACATAAATAACATAAATTTAATTTAAGAACATACTTTATTCAACCCCATCTCTTAACTCATTAAGATTTAGGTTCCTTTATCTCCCTAAAAGTTTTGCTAATGTAGAGGGCTCAAATAAATATCCTTCCATGCACATCTTCATGGAATTGCCATTTTTCCCAAAGGGTAGATATGTAGGACTGGAATAAGCAGTTTTAAAGATTTCTAATAGCTATTATTAAACTGCCCTCAACAAACCCTTAAAAAGTTAAAATCAGAAAGTAATTATATAAGTAATAACACATTGTGTTAAAACTTCATAAGTAATCATTGTTTAATAAAATGACTATAAAGGAACATTTATAACAAATCACAAGTTTCCATAACAAAAATGTGCCTTGAGTTATATCCCTTTTTTAAAAAAACCCGGATTTATATAAATCACACATAACATAATTAGATATAAATGGTAGACTACATGTCTATAAAGATACACAAATAACCTGAAAGTTGAGGATCATAAAAATAAACACCTCTACAAAATGAATCATTAGTTCTGGTCATACAAGGATCCTTACTGTTCCTTTGCTAAAATTCACCAGCTTGGTTAAACTGGAAAGGAGGCTCTCTCTACTTCCCTTTGCTTATGGAAATAGAGAAAAGAAATGTAATATTTAGATTTGAATCATCATCAAATATAAATTACCTACACATAAAATGGAAGTAACTTGGGAAATCATTTGTACTCCAAATCTGATTGCTCTGACCGTCCACTTCACATCTAAGAAGTTACCATTTTTGGTTATGTATTCTATTGTATTAGTCAACCGACCTGTGGTTATCTTTTTTTTTTTTTTTTTTCAATCCGGGTGGTATAGATATTCTTAGGGAGTCTGAAATATTTAAGTGACTTTATACTTTTTGAAATGGGTTCAGAAGGGAGGGCTACATTCAAATTAGATTCATCAGTTTAGTTAATAGTCGTGGGGTTGTTAAAAGGATTAAACAATTACTTAAGAATAGGTAAAATTACTAACTCCTTGCACTGGTAAGTGCTCAGCAAATACATCACTTGTTTTTAAAAGGGCTCCTCACTGGTACTTCTGCAGTACATTGTGAAGACTAAATCCCAAAGGCTAAACTCTCTCATTACTTGTCACATTACTGAACTATTAAAAACAACAACTTGTACTTGTGGGATTCAGTATTTACTAAAATTTAGTTTGCTCTATTCAATTCATACCTCAAAAAACAGGATGACTTTAGGACTCTCATCAAAATCTCGAAGTAAATAGGGAAAATTTTCATTAAATATAATTTGTTCTTCCCACTCTGGAAGTCTTGATTTTAACTGTTTAAAATCATATGGCTGGGTCATAATAGGAAGAATATAATCCACATTCTCTTTTTCATAGTAAGATGAAACAGGACGTTCACTGTTCAAAAATAAAGACCTTTCCATTAACACAATTTAATTTTTAGGAGTTGAGGAAAAAATATAGTTACAAAAGAAATAATCAGAAATAATGTGAAAGCAAAATTATATTCTTTATCTATGCAGACAATTATAAATGTTATGAAACTTAAAAGTAGTGGTACCTTACTACCATCTTGCATTTATATACTATTAGTTGAACTCATAGAATGACTTTATTACAGAAATAAAAATTGAAAGGTAACATTACACCTTCACTGTAAGAGTTTTAATAAAGTAACTTTCAGATTTTTAAATGAGCTTATGACTTTAAAAAGTACAATACATTTATTTAAATAAACACAGCTTTTTAAGCTGTCATATTTCCTTTGTATGTCCTAAAACAACCAAATAAGTGAATATTTTGGCAATCATAATGTTTTCGTCCCCTGCTATCTTGACAAGCGAGTATTTTTATTTTAATTCTGGTATAATCATTTATCTTATTGTATTTATTGCTGGGCCTTCAGGGTGTATTACCTATAGAAATAATTTTATAGGAAAAATTCAAGATTCATTTATCTCACCTGAAGCCCAAGCAACGTGTTAATTTCAAAAGAAAAAGATGAGGTTTCATAATTAGTATGTTTTGTATGATTTACAATGCAAGTTTTATGGCATAAATTAGTAATTAAGCTTGGTAAAGCTCTCTATTAGTTACAATGAACAGACACTCTCCACTTCTATAAAACATAGTGATCAATATCAAATGGGTAATGTACACCTAAAACTGGTGGACTATTCTCTGATAAAAAACCACAGTTCTATTCCTATTGACTTTCAACTACCAACAGTAGAAAAGAGGACTTCTATTGTAGACAGTTTCAATTTCAATGGTTATGTAGTTTTTTGTTTGTTTTTTTTTAAATTACCTATCATCTTTCTTGACATATTGACCAGTGGTCTCATCAACTACATGAATCTTTACCATGGGGTGAGAAATCATAAAATCTGATTTAAGTCGATCAGTTCGGTGAATATAAACTCCCAAGACAAGATCATCATCAAGCAAACATTTGGGATAAACTGGACTATCCCGGCTTGTTATTTCATGAACACCATCTCCATCAATGTCTTCATTATCATCTGAAACTACATTAAAGGAAGAAAATTACAGTTATAATTAACTGTTCTCACAGTTAGGAGTTATATATAATCTAATCTTTATGATGTATGATTATTTTACTCTGTTAACAAGAGATCTTCAAGGAAAAGAAAGAAAAGGCCACACAGCAGCAGATCACCCAGTGAAAATATTCTATATAGAATATGTATCATTTGGTTCATTTGTAACTGGAATGTCTACTTTTGAGTAGGCTATATTAAGATGCATTGGGTCAATGACTTACATGAAAGTAACAGGAAAAAGACAAATTACAAAAACGACTTATTATTTTAGTACAGAAATAATGTATATTAGATGGACTAAAATTCCATAGATGGGAGAATCAGTCAAAACTAAGCTGATAGAAAAGCAGCTACTTTATGTCTCTGGACAAAGGACTCAGGGTATGGGCTAAGGACCAGGATTTGACCCAGGCAGGTCACTACTTAGGAGAAAGAGAAACCAGCAAAACTTTCAGTGGTTCCCTTATACTAAAGTGATAAAACTGGAAACTTAGCTTGGTGTAGTGGTGCACAGTTAAAATCCCAGCAAGCAGGAGGCTGAGGCAGGAGAATCATGAGTTCAAGGTCAGCCTGGGATACATATTGAGGACCTGTCTCAATAAATAAATAACCCCAAAAACCTAGGAACTCAAAGAGCCTCAAACACATGTCTAATTTCCCTGATCAAATTGAGTTCTGGGGCTACAGCATGGTGGGACAGGTAGTGAAATGTCCTAGTGAGGTGGTGCTAGCAAAACATGTCCCACCAGAGTGGGACGCCTAAACTAGTATAGGCAGTGAAGTCCTAAGGGTGTGGCTAATTTTTATTAAGGACCTAATGCTAGTTTTCATCTGAGCTCACTTGCCAATTCTGGGTTTAGCTAGAAAGATTGAGAAACCAACAGAAATCCTGGCATATGTGTAGGGCTGGATTAACAAAATTGGAGACTTCAAGGACCTCAAACACGTGACCAATCTCCCCCCTCATGGCACTGAAGCTTATGTGGGGCAAAAGGCTAACAGGCTAAGGTAGAAAGCACTGAAGGACTCAATCTTCAAACATTATTTCTTTCTGAAGAAATAAATATCTACTAAACCTTCAGTTTGAACTACATGGAAGGCTATGTCCTATGAATGGGGTGCATCAGAGATAGAACGTCATCAAAACAACTCTCCATCTCTGAACTATGCTGACAGGTGCCATCAACTGCACACCCTATCTGCCTAAGCAAGAAAAGGGGAAACTCTCTCTAGGGGAGAAAAAAAATCATCCAGGGCCTCTAGAATTCTATAAGTAATGTCCAGCAGATAATAAAAAGTTACTAGACACAGAAGAGGCAAGATTATGTAATTAATAATCAAGAGGAAAAAGACAATAGTCAGATTCATGGATAATCCAGATTAAAGTTTGCATATAAGGACTTAAAAATAATTATGATTAATATATGCAAGAAAACAAAAGGAAAGATGGGAAAAACAGTTCTAAAATATAAATTTTTCTACAGAGAATTAGAATCCAAAACAAGTTCTGAAACTGAAAAACACAATGTCTGAAATTATAAACTCAATAGATATGTCTAGTAATATAAAGGACACAAAAATATGATTAGTGAACCAGAAGAAAGGTCTGTATAAAGGTCCTAACCAATGGGAAAAAAAGCATAAGGAAAAGAGAACATAAAAAAATATGTGTGGTCACACTCAAAAGAGCTAGTATATTTGAAATTATAATATAGTGAGGAAAGAATGATGAAGCCTTACTAAAAAAACAAATAATGGCTAAGAAGTGTACTTTATTGGGAAACTAAATTGTATTAAGACTACAAGAAGAGTAATGCTCTCCAAGGTTACAACTAAAAACAGTAAAATAATGTATAATTAATGTTAATAGGAGATATTTTAAAAATACTTGAATAATTCAAAGATAAGGAGAAAAGAAAACAAAAAAACAGGTAAAACAGTGAGATGATAAATCCACGAATACAGAAAGATTGCAAGAACATTGAGAAAAATGCACTGTGCCAACTCAAATCATGGTAGAGTTTAAGGGGAAATGAATTATTAAACATAAAGGACATGCAAAATGATAAAAGTATCAATGTGATAGGATATAAACTCCTAAATATGCCTATATTCAATAATATAACTTCAAAATATATGAATAAAAACTGACAGAAAAAAAAGAAAAAGAAACAAACCCAGTATTATAGTGGAAATTTTAATAATCCCCACAATAGCTGGTAGAATAAATAGACTAAAAAAAGTCAGTAACATCAGTCAAACACAATAAACTTCCATATCTCTAACTTCCATATATAGGACACTGTATTCAATGATACAGAACTCACATTTTCAAATGAACATGGACTATTTATCAAAACTGACCATAAAAAGGTTATAAGGAAAGCCTCAATAAACTCAAAAATCTGAAATTCTTTGCTAGCTATTCTCCGACATGATGGAAGATAGAAACTAGAAATATAAAGACGACTAGAAGATCATCCATCTACTGTCTGAAACTAGTAACATAGTCCAAGAAATTAAAATGGAGAAAATATTCTCTGTTCAAAGACAAGGCACACATCATCAAAAGGTTGAGGAATGCAATTAAAGTAGTGCTTGGGTAAGAACTTAAATGCCAAGAAGACAGACCAAAATCTTCTAAAGCTATAAGTAAAGTGCAAGATAAAACCCAAAGAAATACAAAGAAGGAAATAATAAACATAGAAGAATCATGATGATAGTACAGAAATGTATAATAAAGAAAATCAAAGGTAAAAGTTGGACCTTTAAAAAGACTCATAAACTGAAAATCTGAGGTGGATCCAAAAACTGAGAAAAAGAAAATTATATCATGAATGAAACACTAGCACATCCTTTCAGATGTAACAGATATTAAAAATTTGAAGTTCTGGATAAAGTGGACATATTCCTCAAAAAATCCTACCAAAGCTGCCTGAAAAGCTACACACAGTGATGCACACCTCTAATCTCAGCACTGGGGAGGCTGAGACAGGAGGATCATGAGGTCAAGGCCAGCCTGGGCTACATAATGAGAACCTGTCTTAAAAAAGAAAATTAAAGCAAATCCTAAAAAAAAAGTTGTCAGCAGAAGTAGAAAATGTGAAGACTCTGATATGTATTAAATGAAATTAAAATTCTTCCTATAAAGAAAATCTTAGCCTAAAAAGGTTTACAGTAAATTCTTCCAAACATTTACAAATAACATTAGTCAATACAAATGCTTCCAAAAAACTGGAAAAGTTGAAACATTTCCCACACTTTTGAGACCACCAAAACATTGAAACTTAAAAGTCCCTAAATTCAGGGAATTTCAAGAAAGGAAAACTATAAGCCAATCCCTCTCATGACCATAGATACAAAGACCCTAAACAAAGTATCAGCAAACCAAATCAAGTAATATATTGAAATAAAAGATAATCCATTACAACTAAGTAGGTCCCTTGACCCCTGCCAGGAACACAAAGATGAATTAATATTTAAATAACAATTATACATGCAGAATAATGGGTGGAATTTATATGATCATGTTTCAATATACAAAAAAGCCTCTGACAAAATTCAAAATCAACTCATAATAAAAACCTTAACAAACTAGGAATAGAAAACAACTTCCTCAATCTGACAAATGGTGTTTACAAACAACTCACAGCAAACCTCAAACTCAAGGCTGAAATAATGGAAGCTTCCCCTCAAGACTGGTCACAAGAAAAGGGTATTTGTTATTGTCACTTCTATTTTAAGACTGAGGTGAAAGTCTTAGCCATTGCACTCAGAGAAGAAAAATAGATAATGTGTAAAGCTTGAAAAAGACACAATAAAACTATCATTACTAACAGATTAATGATTGTATATGTAGAAAAATCAAAATAATCTATAAATAAACTTAGAAGTAATTAGTGAATTTGGCAAGATCACTGCGTACTATGTTGAAAAATTTAAAATAAGTATTTCTATAACAAATGAATAAAAACAGAATTTAAAAAATAATTCCATTTTCAGTATCATTCAGAAACTAAGGACAGAGTGCTGAAATTTGTAATTTCACCAAGAAAAATGAGACAGAAATGAAGGAACATACATGTCAACTTCATAGGTTCCAAGAATCAGTATTTTGTAAAAATATCAAATAAGCCTAGGGAGGAGTTACATCATCAATCTCTTTAGATTTACCATGTCTAGATCAAAATTACAGTTTGGTGGGCAGGATGAGGGCTGGTAACAGGACAGGAAATTGAGAAGCTACTTCTAAAATTCATATCTAAAATTCATATGAAAATGCAAAGTAAAGAATAGTGCAGGCAATGCTGAAGAAGAGGAAGAAAAACAGCATGACCTATTATAAAGTTTTAGTAATTAAGATATGGTGTTGTTTGTATAAACTGTTTAATGTGATAGAACAGAGTACAAAAGCAGATCCATACTTACCATGGTTTTGTTTACTGAAACTCTTAAAACTGGTGAACCAAGTTTTGAAAACTAGAAGTAACTATTAATGCAAAAAATATACATAATTTATGACATTACAACTCTACTCTAAAAATAAGCTCAACAAAAATGTATGAGTATGCTCAGAAAATGTGTAACTAGTATGTTCATTACAACTTTACTTGCAATTGGCCTAAACTAGAAACACAAGGACCATCAACAGACTAGATAAATTAGCTGTGTCATGTTCCCACTATGGTTATCTACACTGTACAAAAACAGAAAAGTGAGAATAAGTTCAACTGCATGCAAAAATAGTATAAATTGTACAAGAATAACACTGACCAAAGAAGCCAGGCACAAAAAGCACAGTATTTATTATCTTATTCATATTAATGTACAAACATAGGCAAAAATGAACTGTGTTAGCTGTTAAGAGTAGCAGTTACTCCTACAGTAACTTCCCCTGGAAGGGGCCTTCAGGGGCTTCTGGGTGCTCATGAGAGTCTGTGTCTTGATTTGGATGGTGATTGTGTAGAAATGTTCCGTTTGTGAAAATTTGCTAAGCAGTGTACTTACATGTGTATACTGCTTGATGATGAGGATATGTATACATTTCTATACATACATTATGCTTCAACAGAAGTTTTTTAAAAATTAACTCTTAACAGCCACAAAACATCAACTGCCTAAGAACCATGAACTCTAAAGTTGCCTATTTTAGATGGAAGGCAGAAAGCAGCAGGGAGGATAGAAAACGGGAAAAGGAAAGGTAGAGAGGAGAAGGGAGCTAAGCTAGGCTGAGGAACTGGGAAGACATCATGTTTGGCAGAGGGGTGCAGCCTTAATATCTGAAATATTTGTTGGCTGTTGGTCATTCCTAACTTTTGACAACTAAGTTAACCATTTAGGGACTCTAAACTCAATGGTTTAAAAAAGAAATATTCTGTGGCACAATAGCAACTACAAAATGATTATCAACATAGAGCTGAATTAAACTAGGAGCTAGAGTCGACTTGGGCTTAACAAGCTCATCATAGAGACCCACAGTTATAAATAAATGAAAATCTTATCTGAATAAAACAAGAACAAGTACTTTGGTACTTGTTATTTTATATTGAATTAGTTTAAATGATATCCTTTAGTTTTAGCTTGAAAGACTTGAATACCTAGAATCATGTTATTTCTACAAGGGCACACAATTTTTCACTTAATTTGGGTAACAAACCTGCTTTAGTCTTCTTTTTTACTTTTTTGGGCTTGGATTTTATGTTATCTGGCATGTTCTCATCTACATTTTGCTCTGTTGAGTTTATTTCATCATCTTTATGACAATCAGAAGTGACTGCTCCAACTGGACATTCCTTCTGCTCACCTTCAACTGCATCATCACAGATGGTCAGTGTGCTGCAAATACAGCCCAAGGATAAGTCATTACAAATGTGCCATTGTTCATGGTGTGACAGAGTGAATGGTAAAGAGAAGTAAGGACAATCCTGAAGTATTCTGCTCTGTGGGGAAATGCACGTATTTTCTTGTAAAATAAAACAACTACCTGTCAAACTAGGGATGATTGCTACTATTTTATACTTTGTCAGGAATTACATATCCCAGGAAGCAACTTAAACTGAGCTTTAAACTTCAAGGAATAATCCCAGCACCCAGGAGGCTAAAGCAAGAAGTTTCCAAGTTTGAGACCAGCCTGAGCTACATAGCGAGTTCGAGGCCAACCTGGGATACAAAATGAGATCCTGTTTCAAAAAAACAAAACATGCCAAAACAAATATTGAAAAGGAAACTGTATTTTATGAGTAATGGATCTGTCTTACATAGGACTGATCAAAGTATCAGTTTCTAATTAAATGCTTAATGAACAAATTTCTAAATTACTTAATTTACAGGCAAAAATGTTCCAGATTTGTTCTGTGGGAGGCTTCAATTGGACAATTTTTTGATTTTTTTTAGGTAAAAATTGTTTTGTTTTAGTGTTACTTGGGTTTGAACCAGGGCCTTGTGCCTGCTAGGTAGGGGCTCTACAACTTAAGCCATGCCCCCACCCTATTCTGCTTTAGTTATTGTTCAGATAGGGCCTCACTTTTACAAACCAGCAAACTTCCTACTTTCACCTCCTGTACAACTGGGATTACAGACCTGTAACGCTGTACTGGCCTTGTTTGTTCAGATGGAGTCTTACTAACCTAAACTTTTGTCCCACATGGCCTGCATGATTCTCCCAATTTCCGCCTCCTGAGTAGCTGGGATTACAAGTATGTACCAACATGCATGGCCTAATTCCTTATGTTTTCTGGCGGCTGCTATGTGACTACATTTTCAGCCATCAGAAATGGCTGAAATGATTAAATGGCATAAACGATTAAAATGAAATCTGCAGCGTTAGAATAATAAATGGTAAGGGGAGGCAGCCCAGGAGCACACTTTAGTTTAAAGAGAAGCTAGCTAGTTAAAGTTTGTTTGTATTTTATCAAGTAAAAAGTCTGCATTTAAATAATAAAATACGACTCGCAATACATTTATCTTTCTTAAAAAGTGTTTGACAAATAAAAAATTACAGAAATCTTTCAAATTAGTCATTACAGAAAGCCACGCTATTTTATCAACCACCAAATATCGTTATTAAAGAATAGCTACCCACTGCAAGCCACCATCCTGCAAGGCATAGTTTTAATGAAAATCCATGAACAAGACCTTTTTTATAGTGAGAATGGCTCTCCATTTCCTTGCCAATGTAGTAGCTTTGAGAGGAAGGTTTACAGTACACTGTGGAAAGCAGGCTGTAAGATGGCCCTCACTGGTCCCTGCCTCTTCATGTTCATTTCTTTGTATAATCCTGCTCCCTCTGAGTTGGGCTAGACCCCTCCAACCACTTCTGATAGTCAGAATATGACAAAACATTAGATGACACTTCTAAAATCAAATGCTAAAAAGATGTGACTTCTATCTTGCTGGCACTCTTGTGGAGCCCTTCTTCTAGGGAAGCAAGTAGCCATGTGTGAGAAGAGGTCTGTGTGGTAAGGAAATGATGTCTCTGACAACAGTCACAGCCCTGGCTAACATCGTGACTGTCGCCTGTGAGAGAGGCCCTTTGAAAGTCAGAGGCTTCTGGCTAAGTCACGTCATGACTCCTGAACCACAAAAACTGCAAGACAATAAATGTTTATTGTTTTAAGCTGCTATGTAATTTTTTAAAGCAGCAAAGGGTAACTAATACATACGCTAACATGTGCCTACAGCAAACTGATTTCCTTTCTCATTGTTACTACTGGTCCTCTACTCCTTCCTAAGGAGAAATTATTTTTAACTGAGGGCTTTAGGGGAAATTGCCCTGGGATGCCCAAGACTAGTCACATACTGGGAAACACAAGTTGTTTCTCTATATGAGGATTACAAGGGGAAAAAAAAGTTAATTACGGCAGTTAAAAGACGTTTTTTAACTTCACTGTTTTCTCATAAGAGAGAACTTATAAATATTATACTTTCAGAAACTCACACCATATAATAATGGATGTATAAGCATCACATTTAGAAAAAGACTAGACTACCACCAAACTGCCAATAGTGATTATCTTTGGATGGTTATTCTAAAATGAGCAAATGTTATTTGCATAAAAAGGAAAAAAATCTGTATTGATATATACACATGGACATTTGTAACTCAAATAAAGGAAAGTTATCAGGTCTATTTTTTTTTTGTTTTTTTTTTTTTGACAGGAGCTTACTATGCTATTCTGGCTGACCTCAAACTCACTATATAGTCCAGACTGGCCTCAAACTCATCATCTTCCTGTTTCAGCCTAACTAGTGCTGGGATTACAGCTGTTACTATCATGCCCAAAGGGTCTATTATTTTAAAAGTAGACATAAGTGAGTAGTTAAAGATAGACACTCTGGAGCTAGAGTGTCAAGGTTCTGGCTCGACCTCTTACTAGTCTGTGATTTCTCATCAGCAATACAGGATGATGCTATTACTTTTTCTCATATGGTTATTCCTGTAATGCTTCTAGCACATAAGAAGGTACTGGGTAAAGGATAACCATTATTATCTATTATTGGCAATTCTCCACATAAAACACTAATAATTTTCTTCATTAAATTACCACTATCACTGAAAAGCTAAAAATAATAGTGTTTTTCTAAGAGGACTTTCTGTATTAATCAATGTAAAGTACCTCATTTCAGGTTTAGAAAGGGCTAGAACTTTCTTTTTTTTCTTTTTTCTTTTTTCACTGCTCAATTTGTCATCATGCAATAAAGTATCTGAGGGAAAATAGGTCAGCTGTTCTTTAAGTTTCTTTCTTATTTTCTTCTTAATATCCTTTGCCATTTCTTCAGCTACCTGGAGCTGATATGCTTCCACCAGTTGTTCTTCTAAATCGTTTTTTTCTCTCCTCTCATTTGCCTTATCACTTTTCTGATGTGTGGACGCCACCTTCTCAGGAGCTTCTGGTTCCATTTCTTGTGTGGGCGTTGTCACTTTTTTATTTGGCTTCCCTTGCTTGTCTTCCTCTACACTGACATCACCATTTGGATCTTCAGCTGCTGATTGTGTATTCCTCAGTTTGTTTTTAGTGACTCGTAGGCTCTTCTCTGAGTTATTAGTGTTAGTACAACTTATATCATCACTTATAGTTTCTTTAATATTCTGAAGATTGCTTCTAACTGTGGCAAACTAGGAAAAGAAGATACAAACCACAAAGGTTCAGTTAAACATAGTTTCAATACATAAAGGTAAAAAAAATGACTGATGTTCAACCATGTGAAATACTGGGAAGATTATTCAGTTTTTCCCTTGGTCAGAGTATTACTATTTTAGAGCATTTAATGAATACCAGTTTAAACTCCCAGAATAAGATTAGGAATCTCTAAAAGTAACGAGATTAAATGAGCTAATTAAATAACAAAGGGATAAACTACTTAATGACTTTTCCAAAGTCAATTACTCAAATCTTAATTCTTCATGGGCAGAATGATCCTAATTTTAATTCAATTTAAGACATGTTTGAGAAAATCTAAAAGAGCCACTGACAGTAAAACATTTCAAGTTCCCCAACAGAAAACATACACAGGTCATTTAACCTGCTTCACAATTACACTCTAAACCAAAAGTCTACAGCTCTAAGATGACCCTACAATTATTTGCCCAGCTGTATCACTAAAATGCTAAATATTAAATTAAATCAAATGATAAACTAAGAACACACTTATACTTCTTTCACCAGTCAAAATTATTTAAAATGAGAGATATTTTTAACAGAAAAAAATCAATAAACAGCTGAAAATCACAAAATAATGTTACTAGTTGTAAAATAATTATTTAGAGAAATTTCCTAAGGGTTTAAAAAAATAAGCAACATCTGCTCTATTAAGAAACTATCATAGCCAGGTGGTGTTGCAGGCCTGTAATCATAGTATTTGGGAGTGGGATGCAGGAGGATTTCAAGTGTGAGACCAGCCTGGGCTATGTGATGAAACTGTCTCAAAACAAAACAAAACAAAAAACTACTAGAGAAAACCACCATCTGCAGGAAAAGACTTTTCCCGGGGTAAGGGTAGCTCTAAAGAAGCTCTAAGAATCAGAGTAGGTTAAGTAGATGGAGGAGATAAGCTTGAGGATGACCAGGTGAGTGCTGGGATGGACAGCTATCACCATCCCACAGTGGCGACTTTCACCCACAGGATTAAGCAGCTCAGTGAGTATTTATGAGAGAAAAGGTAGTATGCTTCAGGTAGGTACATCCCCCAAGAGGTAGGAGAAGAAAGATTCTCAAATACAAAGATGACTAGACAACTAAAAACTAACAAACACTTAAAAAGTGAAGTAGCACAATGAAGGCGAGGCACCAAATCCAGCAAAAGAGAAAAATGATCACCAAAGAAAAATGAGTACCATAAACAAAAGTAATGTTGGGTCTGGAGACCTAAGGCAGATGAGTGAGTATCCCATCCCCCCATGGAGAGCACTATGATTCCTGCACCCTGAGAAGGAGCTGTAAACCCTGAATTCCTGCACCCTGAGGAGGATATACAGGGTCTCATAGATCTGCCACAGGGCTGATGAGCAAAATGTTCTCAAGATAGTTTCTCCTCCCCCAATAAACGGCAAAACAAACCAGTTCATCTAAGAAAGCCTGGGAATCCACAGCCAATGAAAAGAGCCCACCTAACCCTTACCCAAACCTTCAAAAGCTAAACAAAGCCTGCCTTTGGCAGATTTCTGGAAAAGGAACTCTGAATCCCTAGAATGTTGTGTTTGATAAAAACTTTTTGAATATCTGAGGCCTAATGCCACAGTGTACCAGTTTGACCTGATAGTTAATGTTAACAATATAATTGATGGGAATCATCTGTTTTTGGTCTGGGGGTCTGCAGAGTAGCTAAGGCCAGGGATACAGCATTGCATGCCTATGTGACTGACACCCTCACACACACCACAATGGATAGCAAGGCTTGGGTGAGCCTCCCTAGTTAGCAACAGTCTCACATGTTATCACACATTGTTATTGGTAGAGACTGTTAGGACCACGTCCCTAGAAGCTTGTACCTGGTTTCTACTGGACTGGGTCCCCTATGCCTTTTCTCTTTGCTGCCTGAAATTTAAAACAAATTTGTATTTTGTGCAGTTATCCAACTTTTCACTTCTACATATACTGTAATTCCACAACTGTTAGCACTTTTGCTTTAAATGTTATCCTTTAAGATACCTTTAAATGAAAAAAGTCTTCTACATCATATTTACTATTTCCTGTGCTGTTCTTTTATGTAAATCCAAATTTCTACTTGGTTATTATTTTTTATTAACTATTTCTTATACTTCAGTTCTACTGACAATGAAGTCTTTCAGCTTTTATTAACTGTAAAAGGTTTTTATTTCACCTGCATTTTTGCAAGATTTGTCTCCTGAATATAGAATTGTAGGTTTATAATTTTTCTTTTAGTACTTTTTTTTTGGGGGGGAGGGCACTATGCAAGTACTCTGAAACTTGACCCCCGCCCTCAGCCCTTTTTGCTTTAGTTTGTTTTTAGTGTTTCACCTTTTAGTCCAGGCCAGCCTTGGACTGAGATTTTTCCTACCATTGCCTCTGTACACCTGGGATGACAGATGTGAACCACTGTGCCCAGCTTGATTTCTGAGATATGGTTTTGCTAACTTTTTTGCTTGAGCTGGACTCAACACACAATATTCTTATCTCCATCTCCCAAATATGTGGGATTACAGGTGTTTACCACCACACCCAGCTTCTTTTTTTAGATCTCACTATGGCTTTTGCCTTGAACCTCAAGCTTCCTATCACTACCTCCTGAGTAGATGGAATAGCAGGTGTACATATCTGGCCTTCTTTCAGTATTTAAAAGATGTTGCTCCATAAACCCCATTTAACAATCAATATACTCATAAAAAATGAAGGACAGAAGGTAAAACAAGTCCTATCTGGAGGTGGATAGCAGTGGCAGTAGGGAGGGTAAATGGAGAGGGAGAATGGCGAATATAGTCAAGGCATTTTATGTATGTGTATGAAAATTGAACAATGAAACCTGTTGAAATTGTTCTAAGAAGGGGAGAAGGGGAATGAGGAAGGGAGTAAATACAACTAAGATAACATTTTAAGTACGTATGTAAATGTGACAATGAAATCCCTCTGAACAACTAACATATGCTAGCAAAAACTAAAAAGAGATAAAATGCAAAAAGAAAAAAGAAGTCGCTCCATTATCTTCCAGCTGGAAATGCTTCCAATGAGTCTGCTGTTGCTCTTTATTCCCCTAAACAAAATGCCTGTGCTTTTTTCTGGCTGCTTTTAAGATTTTCAGTGTATTCCTGGTTTTCAGCAGTTTTAGTATTGTGTACCTTGGTATGATTCTGTTCATATTTCTTCTGTGATTTGTTGAGCTTCTTTTATTTGTAGGTTGTTTTCATTAAATTTGCAAAACTTTTAATCATTACTTCCTCAAATGTTTTCTGTCTCCCCCCTTTCCAGACTTTAGATACATGTATGTTAAAATCCTAATGCTGTTCTACAAGTCACCGATGCAATGTTACTCTGACTCAGTTCCCCAGGCCTTGATGGTCTAGCCCACCACTGGTTTTGTTTGATTTAAATACTTTCTATTATTTCTTCAGATTTACTGATTTTTATGTAATCTCCAATCTGTTAAATCCATCCAGTCTAGTTAGCTTCTTATACTGTTTTAACTGACCTCTTTTCTAAAAGTTCTATTTGTCTCTTTTGTATCTCCTATTCTTATCCTACAGTCTGTTTCCACTAATTGATTTAGATTCTGATTACAGGTCACAATTTTTTTTTAATATATTTACTTTTTATATATTTATTTATTTTTTTAAAATATATTTACTACGTTGCATATGTTGCCTAGGCTGTCCTTGAACTCACAATTGTCCTGCCTCCACATCCCAAGTAGCTGGGACTAAAGGTCCATACCACCATGCCCAGCTTCTCTTTTTTAAAATGGCTGGCAGTGAGGTAGTCTAGAAAATAGGGAAAGTAGCCCTGAGCCTTTCAGGTGCCATGAAACTTTTCCCAGTGCATTTCATGTTAAACCCCTCTGAAAGACAAACCATGGGAGGTCAAGGAGATACTTCTCCTCCCTAGGGAACGCCCCTGTGCATCTGAAAGGCATCTCCACCCTCAGGCAATGCAAAAAAAAGCTATAAATCCCCACTCCCCTCCCTGACCAACAGGATCACCTGTTTCCGGGTCCCCCTACATTCCCCAATATGCGGTCTTTCTCTTTTCTTCTCTACAAATAAAATCTTTCCGACCTCTGCTGTTGAGAGTCTGCCTGTGCTTTCATTCTCAGAGAGGGCTCAAGAACCCTGAGCATCTAAAATTCCTGTGCGGGTCATCTGTGTATCACCTCCTCTCTTTTTTTTTTTTTAATTATACATTTTTTATTAGGCTATATTCATTATAGGGGGGATTTACAGTGACAATTCTGATTAGTCTTATATTACACATTATTTATATTGTTCCCATTATCTCTCCCCCTCAACCCCATCCCCACCCAACTTAAAACACTTACAAGGTTTTTTAGTTCTATTTCATATAGGTACATGAAAGTCCATCAACCATATACCTTCACCTTAATCTCATTCCTTTACCACTACCCACCCTGCACACACTGTGCCTATTTTACAGTCCTAGTTTTCATTATTAATATTTAAGTTCATATTTAAAGGGGCATCTCAATGTACGCCCACTGCGGGTGTGCTTCACTTTGATCTGTTCAATCCCTTCAAATATTCTCCCTTACCCCTTTATCTCCCATCCCCCTCCCCATTTTTCAACAGATTTCAAGACACATCTTTATATCCTCTACCTTCACATTTTATGGTATGCGATGCTACTGATACCCTATCATTCTCTTTTCCTTTCTGTCTTTCCCTGAGTCCCATAGAACAGTTCCACTATTACAAACATGTTCTACAACTGAATTTGTATATGATCATGCTTGTTTTGGTGTATATGTTTATCTTGGGATCTATCTTCCACACGAGAGAAAACATGCATCTTTTGTGTTTCTGATCCTGGCTAACTTCACTTAACAAGATGTCCTCATAACATTATTCCTTGTGGCTGAGTAATACTCCACTGTGTATATATGCCACAATTTCATGATCCATTCATGAATTTTAGTGCATCTGGGTTGTTCCCAGATCTTGGCTATTGTGAATAGTACTACGATGAACATTGGCGTACCGATGGCTGTACTGTATAATATTTTATGATCTTTTGGGTAAATGCCCAGGAATGGTATCACTGGATTATATGATCTCTATCTCTACTTTTCTGAGGACTCTCCATACTGCTTTCCATACTTGTACTAATTTGCATTCCCACCTGCAATGTATAGGGGTTCCTGTTTCCCCACATCCTCACCAACATTTGTTGTTGTTATTACCCTTGATTATGGCCATTCTAACTGAGATGAGACGAAATCTGTGTTGTTTTGATTTGCATCTCTTTTATAACCAGGGAAGTTGAACATTTCTTCATGTACTTACTGGCCATTTGTACCTCTTTCTTTGAGAATTCCCTGTTTAATTCATGTGCCCATTTCTTAACCCCTCCTCTTTCAATCTAATACTATCCTTTGCAGTTGCAAATTTCTTTTCAATCGTAAAATCTTAGCGGTTGCAGAGTCCTTGTCAATTGTAAATCCCTTGCAGTTGTAAGAAGGGAAGCTCTCTCAGGTAAGAGCTCACCTCATACATATAATTAGAATACCTGAGAGTGAGCACAAGTGCATGAGCAGAGTGCCCCATATTATATGACAAGACCTTGTTGGTCAAACCTGTCAATCACCCTAGTCCATCCTGCAAAGACCACCCAGAATCCCTCCTCCCTCTTTGCTCTTTCTGTTTATAAAAGCCTTTTAAAACAAACACCAATGCTTCTTTCCTACCTGGCCAGGACCTACCACTGCTTTTGTGGGCTATCCCCTTACCTTCAATAAACTTTACTATCACTTTCACTACATTTTCCCCATCTTTCCTTTCTCTTGGGACACAAGTGCCTAAGGAGCCTTTGAAAAAGAGCCTTCAGAGACCACCCATCAGCTAACAGTAGTACTTCACTGGATATCAGACCATACATTTTATATTGCTGGCTGCTTAATTTTGTTGGGATTCTTTTAACTCTTTGGGTGCTTTGCTCTGGGACATGTTACTTTTATGAGTATGATCCATTTGAGGCCTTTATTTATTTACCACCTGAGAAGACAAGAGCTTTAAATTTGTCTTGATAATTCCAGACTTGCAAGATTATTTTTGAAGTTGCATTTAAATTTTTTTTCCAATGAGCAAATTCAAGCTGTATTTTCTCATTATCATTTTCTATGTTATGTAATCGTGATTTTTATATTTTTCTCTCATTTCATTTTATTCTTATAACTTATTTTTAGCAGCATATCTTCTTTGTCTTTCAAATTTAGATGCAACTTCAAAAATAATTATGGTTATAGTTTAAGTGTTTACTCTCTACTCCAAACTTTTATTTGTTTCAGGTACTACTCCTGATTATCAAAGCATTCCAGACTTAATAGTGCAAAATAATAATTTACTATATTGTTTTTTATTATTTATTATGTTCATCTTATGTAATTTCTGGTGCTCTGATCCCAGGACCCATCACTTCAGTCATCACTTGCCCTTCTCCTATACTCCCCATCCATCATGCTTGTCTGGCAAAACTCCATACACTGTTTAAATTTAGACATCTTTATTTCCACTATAACCAGGCTGGAAAAACCTGAACTACTTCAAAGATTGATGTATTTATAAAAGTATGGTCTACAAACTTAACTGGGACCTCTAGAATATGGGGCAATTTTTCCATCTCATATAAACTGTTTTCCTGAATTCTTCCTTACCTTCTCAACAGTAGCTACTTCGAACTATCTGTTCTCATGTCACACATCCAATGTTGTCACTTCCTAACTCATGTTTGATAGAACAATAATGTCTCCATTTTGTGAATCAGCCAAAATGGCAGCCCTGCCCTTAAACAAATTCCCACGCTCTAAGACAACCCCACCCCTACCAGAGACTACAGCACCTGTACTAACTTCCTTACCCTCCCCCTTCTATAAAAGTCACTGCTCACCTAGGCTCGGGGCTGCGCCACCTTTTCCCCAGCCAGCCTGGCAGTTTGGGCCTGCCATTAAACTTTGCTCTATGGATGTGAGTTTTCTCGTGAGCTTTCTTTGAGAGCGGCATTTTTCCTAACATTTGATGCCAAGACCTGGGATCGGGTTGGGTTCCCGGCACTGACCTTGCTCTCCCAGCTTTCCTCTGGGATCTGAGCTGCTTTACCAGGACCCCCGATCCTAGAAAGCGCCACTCTCTCACTAGCTCACAGGGAAGTTCCTCCACCCCAGCGCACCTCCAATCACCATCCACCACCGGCTGATCTTCCCTTAAGGTCCTCTCTCCCTCAGTGAGTCCTCCTCACACGCAGAGCTGTGATCTCTCTCTCATTTCCTTGAAAACCCTCGTGCTAGGTTGCAGCTCGCTCTCGTCCCAGGAACTGGGTTCCCCACTTGGGACTGTGGACCCCCCTGATAGTGAAGACATTCCTTCTGGAGGTTGTTTTCCACATTGCTCTCTCTCTCTCCTGAGGACCTGATATTTCGGGGACGCCTGCCGTATCTCTTCTCAGGTCAGGCCTTCACCATAGGAGTTGGACCGTCCCAAATTCCTTCAGGCTCCCCATTGGGATGTCTCCTGGCCAACCTTGGGCCCCTCCACCTAATGCCTGATCTTAAGCCACGAAAGCTCATTTTTCTCTGTAATCAGGCCTGGCCCCAATATCCATTGGACAATGCCTCCAAATGGCCACTTAATGGCACTTTCAATCCCAATATTTTAAGGGATCTATGCAATCTCTGTGAGTGTGCTGGAAAATGGAAGGAACTTTCCTATGTCCAATCCTTTCCCTATCTCTTCATCAAACCCTCCCTCTGTACTTTGTTCCCCTGTGCAGATTCTATCAGCCTGTAAACCAGTTTCTAAATCAGCCGATTCCTCTCCCAAACCTCCTCCTTCCCCATGTAAGCAGACTTCTTGCACTGCTTACCATACCTATCTCCTCCTATCTTCCTGAAAAACTTTCCCTGTCATGATGTTAAGCAAGCCACTCCTTGCCAACTCTGGCATCAAGGCGGTTTCAGCTCTGGAGAACTCATGCTCCCTTCCTGAGACCAGAGAATGGAAGTTTCATTTTGCTGAAAGCCTGCCAGTACCAATCAATGGGAGTAACCTAGAGACACAGGTGATGGCTAATCCCTTAAGCGTGTGTCAAGCCTCCAGGCTCTGCCTTCCCCTCCCTTACCTAAGATGTCAGGACACCTTTTCTGCCTCCTCCATGGTCTCACCACGTGTCCTTTCTCTCTGTCTGCCTTCCCCTCCCTGGGCTTACTGGGACCCTGCCTCCCAAGAAAAACCTGTAGCATGGTACTTTATGACTTAAGCTATTCCAACTAGTTTGCCAGGCCTCTCAGTCTAAAGTAACTTTAAATCAGCTGCTTTACAAAAGCGCTTACAAAAACCTGCAGCTGCCACGCTCACGCTGCATCTCCACCCCCACACGGGGAGGAGGGAAAGCAAACAGGTGCACCTGTGCACAGGATGCCGGCTCCTGGACACAGCAAAAACGCCTGCCATAGCTAAGAAAATCCACAGAGAGGACCCAGTACATCCTGGGCCGCCAGCCACACATGGCAATGGCTGCGGCCTGCCACCACTTCCCCTAGAATAAACGCACGCAGAGTACACAGGAAGGGGGGAGGGGCGACAGGCCGCAGGATCAGCCCTAGGCAGTCAGGGTCATTTGTCCCACGTGTGTGTGGAGGGAGTGGCCTTGCACAAGTCCTGCTCCTAGCCCCATCTCACACCTCAGGGCATCAGACCCAGCCCTTGTAAGCCAATTGTTAGCTCAAGGTTATAGTTCCAGAAATAACAAAATAGACATTACTGTGGTCTCTAAACTTCTCATTTAGAATTTTCTATACCTTTGGCCTCAGCATAAATTTTTCCCTCCAAATATTAACACTAGTTGTCCCGTATGGCCCTGTTATTGGCCTGAAATGCCCTCTGAATGCCCTTCTCTAACTTTACAAATGATTTCTTTGTTAAAAAGGTAGCCTTTATTAAAGAGGCTGCCTGCTGTTAGCTAAAAGACAGGATCCTAATGTTTTGTTCTTTCTGGATGGGACCTGCATCTTCCAGTCTTCTGGCTGGTAGATGTTGGAAGCTTTGTACTGAGGTCGGCCTTAGTATGCCTTGGGTGACCAAGAGAAGTGGCCTTCACAGGGTTCCTTAAATTATAATACCATACTCCAATTAGACCTTTTCTATAAAAGGAAAAAAAGTAAACTGAGGTCCCCTATACAAATTTCTACCTTCTAAGTCACTCCAATACTCAGAACCTCTTAACGAGTGCTTCCCTCTTCAACAGGCAATGGTAGGAAGAGGACAAATCGTATGTCCCCTTCCAGTTATCAGATCTAAGGGAAATTTAAAAACATCTAAACACTGTACTGATGCCCAAATACATTCAAGTCTTTATCTCTGTGACTAGACCAGACTCTTATCTCATTAGAAAAGCAATGGGTTCGGGCCTAGGCCACTCAGGTTGGAAATGATTATATGGCTCAAGCAGTAGAGTGCCGCTTTACAAGCAGAAAGTCCTGAGTTCAAGCCCAGTACAGCCAAAGTAAAAAATAATAATAATAATATTTGGGGCTGTGGAAGTAGCTCAATGGGAGAATGTCTGCCCAGCATGTGCAAAGCCCTGGGTTCAATTCCCCAGCATTACTAAAAAAAATTAAAAAATGGTAAAGAAGGTAAGTGGCATTAATGTCACTTCAGCCATCTCATAGTGGAAAAACACAGTTTAACCTAGACCAGATCCCTCATCCTTCAAGTGAGGAAACTGAGGCCCAGAACAGTTCAGAGACTTGCTCTCCAGAGTGTCAGGTGTCAATGTAAAATAACAACTTTACTTTACAGCAACAACCTATCAGAAAGCATACCATGGTGGACTCAGAGTCACAGGAGAGAGAGGTTCTCCTCAAAGATAATTTTCTAACAGTCAGTCCCAGATATTTGTAAAAAACTCAGACTGTGGCTGAAGGGAAAAGTCATTGAAGCAAGTAATACAGCTAGCCATGTCTGTATTTATGGCTGTGTCTGTATGTCCAGGACCTTACTAACAGGAAAGAAAAAGATAAGAGACACCATGGTCTCATTGCTGCTCTCAGAGGGCCCCACCCAATTGGGGCCTGTGTCCTGAACTTGCTACCATGGTGGACAGGAGGGGCACTTCTGCACAGAATGCTTAAGGGGGGACAGCCTGGGAGGCAGCCCCTCCCTCTGCAAGGGTAACCACTGGAGGTCTAAGTGCCCCCATCACCAGATGGAAGACGAGGTGCCACCTTCCTATGGATTGATGGGTCCAAGCCTCCTGGCCACACTCCACTTCTTGGCATCAATGTTGAGGAGCCATAATGGCAGAAAAACAAGAGGCCATTTTCCTCGTAGACAGTGGAGCCCGTTTCTCTGTTTTACCTTTTTCTCCTGGTCCCCGGTCCAATGACAAAAGTTATCATTCAGAGCAAATCTGGCTAGCCCCTAGAGCGCTAGTTTACCTGGCCTCTGGCCTGCTCTTGGGGAGACCTCCTCTTCTGTCACTTTTTCCCCATAGTACCAGTGTCCCTGCTGGGACGGGATTTACTATCTCAATTAAAGGCTCAAATTCTCCTCCCCCCAAGCAGCTATCTCTGCTGCCCCCTCCCTCAGGAACAAAGAGATTCCACAGTGTGGACTGATGAGATGAGTGTAGGGTAAGCCAGGACGGCTCTCCCTATTCAAATAAAACTCAAAAATCCCTCACAGTTTCCACACCCAAAACAATATCCCCTCAAGCCTGAGGGATGATGAGGCTTTATGCCTAACATAAATTCCTAAAAACAACAAGGGCTACTAATTAGTTGCTCCAGCCCCTACAATAAATATAAAATTCTTATAAAAGTTAATTTTAAAATACAAGTTACAAAGTAAACAACTGGAAAGGATATAGATAGGTAATAAATGTATTTTTCGAGACATTAAAGGAAAAAGGAATTTTTTTTTGGATGAGAAGGGATTTTTAAAAAAGGGTTTATCCTAAAGATTGTTTCAAATAGGAGGGATAAAAACAAGCCATCAAAGGGTTTAGAATGTTATATAAAGATCTAAGTAAGTTTTAAAAGTGCATAATAAGAAACTTCAGTATGTGATAAAGTTGAAGTTGAATATAATCTAAGAGTTGCCTAAAAGATTTTTAGGGTCATGTCAAACTAAAATCAAATCCTCTATGTCTATAAAATAACAAGGTTATCTTAATATTGTTCTGCTCTGAGTAACATCTACAAAAAACCATTACAGAGAAAGATTTTATCAAAGAAATTATTTGTGTTTTCTGCTGATCTTGTCAAGCTTTTAAGTACTACTAAATCAGAATTCATTTATACATTTGCTTATGTGTCTTAAATGACCATCTTGTAACAGTGTTATGTTATACTTTACCTAAATATGGTACAAACATTTAAAAAGTTAAAAGTGTCAATTTATATAAAATAATGAGCTAAAGCTCTCTTTTATCCAAGAGTGTTACATTTAAATCCTGACAGCCCCTGCTTCCCACAGGTCACCTACCTAGGTGTGGCCTTAAAGGGACAGACTTCTCCCTGAGTCATAAATGCATCAACACAATCTTCTGTTTCCCAACCCCCATACCATAAGACAGCTTACAGCTTTCCTGGCAGTTATAGAATTTTGCAGAATTTAGATCCCTAGGCATGTAGTCCCTGAACAGACACCTTTTTTTGTTCCTCCTAATATTCTTATTTGGGTCTTAGATAATGTATGGCCACCCATTTCTCTCTGTGTAGTTGGAGGACTCTTGAAATTGTCTAGGGAACAACATTTCACAGTGGTTCTCCTGGCCAATGCCCATCCTAATGCCTATGTTTCTTGCTCTCCTATTCTTAAGCTTCCTCCCTTGTATCACACTGCATGTCTGCTCTTGCTGATCAAAAACTTAACCAGTTGTACCTCCAGGGACACCAACGTCTCCAAAACCGCCCTGAAAACTGCTGTGAAGGCCCCACCAGGACACCACAGGAGCCTGAGGATCCTGCCCCATGCAGCGCCCCCTGCCAGCAGGAAGCAGTTAAAGAGATCGATGCTTCGCCCCAATTCCTGATCCTCAGCCCCTACCCTCATCATTATTAAAGAAAAAATGGGGGAATGATAGAACAATAATGTCACGATCTTGTGAATCAGCCAAAATGCAAAATGGCAGCCCCGCCCTTAAACAAATTCCAGTGCTCTAAGACAGCCCCACCCCTACCAGAGACTACTGTGCATGCACTAACCTCCTTCCCCTCCCCCTTCTATAAAAGCCACTGCTCTCCCAGGCTCTGGGCTGCGCCATCTTTTTCCCGGCCAGCCTGGCAGTTTGGGCCTGCCATTAAACCTTGCTCTATGGACGTGAGACTTTTCTCATGAGCTTTCTTTGAGAGCGGTGTTTTTCCTAACAATGTTCATGGATAAAAACCATCATCTGGAAATCTGGACCATTTTGCTACCAAGTTTGCAAAGGTACATCCTCTCTATTTGTTCTAGAAACTTTCCTTTCCCTCTATCGCTCCATTATCTTCTTCCTGTCCCTGTTTAAACACCCTAATACAATCAATACCATCTTCTCAATACTCTTCTTCATAGCCAAACTTTCTGAAAGAGTTGTCTATACATACTGTGTTACTTAACCTTTCTATCGGGACTATCAAAAAGCCTTGCTCACTACCCTACCAATAAGTTTTTAAATATTTATTTGGTAAGCAAAAATATCATCTGAGTATTCCAATCTGAATCTGTCTTAAAAGTATTTCTACATTCTGCTAATCAATGTTACTTTCTCATGTTTTACTTTTCATGCCTTTTGTTTACTTAACTACTTAGAATCTCAATACTTACAGTATCTACTTTATGCTATACTTTATTCTTCACATGTTAACAACAGGACTAAAACTTACTCAGAGTATTATTCTGAGGACTAACAGGACAATAACCATAAAAAGTTAAAGGTCGTTCTGAGTCCAAAATATGTAAGTTTTCAGTAAGTGTTAGAATTATTAACTATAAATATCACACAGTTTTCTCAGCAAGTTGGTTGACTTGGTTACATTTGCTTTTGACAAAACAAGTATTTTATACCTCTTATTCATTCAATAAATGCTAAGTCTTCTGAGAATAGTCTACTTTGGATGCCCTCTACCCCTTTTAAGACCAAAATATCTTTTCCTATTAATATCTTTTCATATTAAACTGGCTGGATTAAACCAGCCAGTTTTTTCTATTTTATTATTTAGGCATTTGTTTACTAATTTAGATTTTTGCATTTAGCTTTTTAAGCTGTGTGAAATGCAATTCAATGGGATAAACTAAGGCTTTAATTGACCTTTTTCTTCTAAAGCTAAAGCAACCCTGTTAACATCTGTTCCTTGGGGTGGGGGCAGGGAATCTGATTCTTTTGTTTTAAGACAGGCTGGCCTTGAATATGCCATTCACCTGCCTCTACCTCCCTAGTGCTGAGGATGCAGCTGTGCACATCCTCTTCTGGTCTTCAATACTAGTTCTTGAATTACATTTATAACATTCTGAAACACCTAGAAATGCTACAATCCCTTCCTTCTTTAAGTTTTAACTTAATCTTCCTTTAATTCTTTGGCATTAATTTTGGTCCAATTTTCTACCTAAACAAGGAGTTAACTAGAGATAGGATAAAATCTAAAAGTTAACTTAAAGAGAGCTTTTGTTCATAAAGGACAAGTCATATATAACTTGCTAACAAAATGCCCAGTATTTTTCAGGATGAATCTATAGCTTTAGAGATTTCATTTTTAAGATCTTTGAGGGGTTTTTGTAGTTTCTATGTATGTGACATTTATCTGTTGTTTTTTTCTTCAATAACTTGTAATAATTATCGTTTCTAGCTGTAATAGTTGACTTTTGTATACTTACAGTTCGCCGTCAATCAAGTCACACAAGTTTCCTAAATTAGCATTTGGAGTATCAATGGTGACCATCTGGTCTCATACCCTATTTACTGCATTTACCAAAACATCAAGAATGTAAAACAGTTATGATTAAAAGAGATCGTGCCTATGGGTCCTGATTTTACAAGAAAAATCTGTAGGTTAGACGCCTACAGGTCACCCACATACTACCTTCCCTCCTCAAAGAGAACAACAGAGAACTACCAAATCTTACATAATATGTCATATGTATGTATTTGGATTTTCCTTTAGCCTTAAAAGCATTTTTTCACACGCATGAACATAAAAAATCATTATTGTCCTATTTATAATGCAAATGTACTTTTCCCTTTATTTTATATGATCATAGTGGTTTTTATTCAGTACATTTGTATTAACTTATTAATCTTGACCAATATCCAATTATTAAGCTATCCTTGAGAACTTGGAGACAGCTCTAAGTTTCTTTCTAGAATGCTCTTCATCTCTATTTTTCCACATTTGTTTTGAAACTTTATGGTCATTTTGTTCAACATGTGAATCTTGACTAAATTTTTCTTTTAAAAAAATCTCACCTCATTTTTCCTGACTTCTGATGATTTAGAAAGTATAATCATCTATTTCATATGTATTACCTGTTTTACTTATATCAATCTCTAGGACGAAATAAAAACTACAACCTAGACAACAGTTATAGTTACATGCCTTTTTCCTCCTTTGTAAGTTAGAATGCTTTACTTAATTGTTGAAAAACATCTGTTTTGCTACTCACATAGGCATATAAAGACAATCTCTGGCTTAGAATTTTCTTTATGATGGCATGAAAGAAATATGCATTCAGTAGAAACCGTAACTCAAATTTTGAATTACAATACTCTTTCAGGATGCTGGGCAGGAGCAGTGAGCTGCAGCTACCAGTCACCCCACAGTCATTAGGAGTAACAGCCAATGCTCTAGGGTGAACTGGATGGCTAAGTTGATGTTGAGTAGGTTAAGAGTGCAAAGTGCATTTTCAACTAATGATATTTTTAATTTACAGTGGGTTTACTGGAATATAAGGTCATCATAAGTCAAGGAACAACTGTGTATTTATCTCATGTAAATCTTCAGAACTTATCTTTGCTGTATATAACTGAGAATGTTCTCTATATTTAACTGATTTTAAGGCTCATCCAATAATATTTTCAGATCATAAATTTTCTACATTTAACATTGGTTCATGTCTGAAAATCATGTTACATCTTCAACTAAAACATCTTCAATAGTTACTTTTATCAGAAGGCAACACTGGTTAGTTCTCTGCAAACTCACAATTTTTCCCTAAGTACTCTACAGATATTCTCCCATTGTCTTTTGAATTGTAGTGCTTTACAGAGGAATCTAAAATGTACTTGATGTTTTTCTGTTCAGATATTTGTAAATTTTATTTTTCTCTTGAAATAAAAACAAAAATGTTTCTAGGTACAGTTCTCATCTCATAAATTTTATCTGGAATGCAAAATATCTCTTGGTAGATATTTTTTTGAACCTCAGGAAGGGCTCTTCCATTAGTACCGTCTGGGAACACTCATCTGTGGATCCAGTATCTCTGTATTTCTTCATTATTGGTTATTTCTTTCAGTTTTGCCCATTTCTTCTCATGGAAGAATATCTCAGATTTGTCTCTCACATCACTGATTCAATTTTTCCATGATGTCAGTTCTAATATAGGCCCACTGAAGGCCTAGTTTGGGCCCGAGGTGATTTTAAAGAAGCAGCTGATAAAAGGTCACGGACTTTCAAATTGCAGAAATTGTGGACTTAAATTCCTCTTATCCTATTTCTGACCAACTGATCTGGACAAACCACTTAATGTCTTTGTCTATAAAACTTCTCATGTCCAATACCAGCCTTGCATAATTGACATAATTAACACTGTAAATTTTTATCAGTGTCTGGTACACAGCCGGAACATAATAAGATAAACTTGCCATCAATACAAATTTTCTTAGTGTGGCTTTTTTCCTTTTCTTAATTTTGTTTTAACTATTTTGTTTTTAATCTTAGCCTGTTACATACTCTTTGTTCTAGAGAGGTCCTGTCTCTTCAACTTTTATTAAAAGAGGTAGAACTGAGTTGTGGCTAAGAGAGTGGATTCTGCAGTCAGATTGCAAGTGTTTAAATCCTGATTCCACCACTTAATAAGCACCTTTGGGCAAATTACTCTACCTCTGTGACCTAATTTCCTTGTCTATAGGGATAAAACCTCACGAATTCTGTTGCTTGCATTAAATGAGTAAATACATAGCGTTCAAAAGAGTATCTGAGACATAGGAAGCACTCAGGTATCCAGTAAATGAAAGCAAATATACCTCTTCTACTTCCTGGAGTTAGTCATTTCAAAAGTATTTTACTTTCCTTTAAGCACTCCAGGGATGTTTACCCCTTTTGTGCTGGAGAATCTCTTCCTATTGTTTTTCCTAAAGTACTTATTTCTGGAGACAAATAAGTCTATTCAGGGTAGGTGTCTGCCAAGAAAAGATGGGTTGTGCTTAGTTACTTACACTTGTGCGCCCTCAGCATCTGAACTGGACCTTGGGTAAGTTATAAACGTAACTTCTGCCCACTTTCTGGTTATCCACTTAATTTAAAATTCTTGCCTAAACTGTAATTTCTTCATGGCTCACAAAACCCAGTTCTCTAACAGTGAGAGAAAACACGAGGTTCTTCCTTAACCAAGCAAGTTCATAAAAACACTCCGAGTGCCACTGTTTCCAGGGTTTTTTCTGCATTTGCCCGATGTAAAGCATCCCCGCCTGAGAGGACGGCATATACCAATACACAATGCTCTATCTTCCATAAGCCACTGTTTTCTGCCATACTGCAAACTGGTACCATCAGAAGAAACACATTCTGCTTTACAGCAGCAGGAAATATCTAACCCATCAGTATTTCTAAATTGGTACACAGTAGCACAACAATATACTATAAACTCTTACATGTCTGAGGCTAGATTTTGGCCAATATTTTTTCTTATATTTGCCTCACTTGATAATATATATTGTTACATCAATGGCTGAGAGAATACTAAAATGAACAGGTTTCATGACAACATACATATAGAAAGGGGTAAAACTTGCTATAAGCAAAATATAGGAGATAACTATATCTATCTAGCTATCTAGCTATCTATCTATAATTTATTATAAAACTCCTGCCAAATAAAGACATCTATCTATCTATCTATAATTTATTATAAAACTCCTGCCAAATAAAGACTATGTACCATTTGCCAGAACATGCAAGTACTTCCTTGGTATTTATGGGTGGAGGAATGGTAAGAAAATAAAAGATTATGGTCAAAAGAGAAAAGGTACACCAGAAATAGTGAGACAGGTATGAAGAATGAACAGTGTGCTGTGGTCGCTATTACACTCTTCACAATACCCTGGGAATCAGGTTATAGTTAGTTGCTGATTTGTTTAGTTTTCTTTAATTCTCTGTTTTTAATCCCTTAAAGTGTGCTGCCAAAAACTGCTCATTTAAAAGGGTGCCTCAAGCATAAAAGGATAATTACTGCTTTAAGATCACTGATTTCTCTTAGTTCTGATGTGTATAACAACACAGAAATAACAAATAAAAGCCATTGAATCTCTAAAGATACTACTTTCTAAGTTCTTAACAATTCTGAGTCAAAAACCTTTATTTTCCTCAAGAACATAGAAAAATAACATGGCTAGTTTTGTTTCTTCTTTATCTCAGGTCACCCTCACCAATGTGTCTATGTTCCTGTAGGACAGCAGCACTCAAGACTGAATTAAATATTCCAGGAGTGATATGGTTCTAATGTAAACTTGATTTTACCATGTGTTATGGATCATAACTTACTGTTTTTAAGTTCTAAAACTCCTTAGTATTTTAGTATGAAAGCCATAATTTTATGTAGATATTTAAGTCACCATTACCAAATGACCAATTACTCACTGAGATGTTTTCTCTAGATTTGGCAAGTTTTTTCTTTAGTTTTTTTCTTTCACGTATTAGATCATTGTGGGCCTTAAATAATTCTTCAAAGCGAACTTTGGTTTTTACTTTGGCTTCACTCTCAACTACAAAAGATAAAACTCATGTCATTTTCTAAACAACTCTATTATAACACAAACCTACATTAGTATTGTGTTAAGAAATACAGTGTTATAAATATCTGCATGAGTTCTCTAGCTATATTAGAACAATTGAGCAGTCCCTCCTTCCTAAAATATTTTTTCTGTTAGTTTTGTTAACACCAATCTCACTTGTATTCCTCTTACCTTTTTGGTCACTCCCTCTAAAAGTCTACTTTGCTAAGTTAATGTTTTATTACTGATACACAGTAGCATCTATCACTGTTAGTCACAGCCTTAGAAAAGTTTCTTAACATCTCTAAACTTCATTTTCCTTAAATGTAAAAATTACAATAACCTCCATCAAAGATCACTTTGCATGAAAAATGACTAATAGACTGTAGTCAGTCTTCAACAAATATAAAAAGCTATTTTTTCCCTTAAAACACAAATCAGATGTTATTCCCCTGGTTGAGATCCTGTGGATTTCCCATTTCACTTAGGATAAAACAAATCAAGACAAATGTCTCCTTAGATCCCTACATCTTAGCCATCCTTCCATACTTGTACCTCCTCTGTGAGAACAAGTTCCTTCTCATGTGAATGAAGCTGTTTACCTACTGCAAGTTCTCTTCAACTCCTCACCTGACTAGTGTTAGGCTACCTATTGAAGCGTTGTCTCTAAAGCAGACCATTTTCTAACAATCTCATCTAAACTTTCCTGTTTCTCACTTAGTAGGCTATTCTTTTCCTTCACAGCACTTAACCCAACTGGAAAATATGTCATTATTTATCTATGTAACTAAATCTATTGTCTATCTCTCCCACTATACTAGGTACTTTACATCTATATCTCTAGCTGCTAGCCTGAGGTCTGGCACAGAGTAGATAATAAATGTTTTAAATAAACAGGTAATGAATGAATGCATGGATGAATGAATGAATGATCCAGAGTAGCTGTAGGAAAGCTATGGCCTCTAGGTCAGTCATGTGTTTTTGTCAGTCAAGTTTTGTTGAAACCAGATGCACTCATTCAGTTAAGAATTGTTATGGCTGTTTTCATACTTCAGTGGAGAGCTGAGGAGCTGCAGCAGAAACTAAATCTAAAATATTTACTACTGCCTCTAAATGCAGATTTGTCTAATGACATCTACTTTATTTAATAATCTGTTGAGGAACCCCTTAAAATGAACCAGACTTAAATGTACAAAGAATTTTTTTTTTTTTTTTGGTGGTACTAGACTTTGAACTTAGAGCTTCATGCTTCCTAGGCAGGCACTCTACCACTTGGGCCACTGCACCAGCTAAAATATGAATTTTATACATAAGTTTCATAAGGTCTTACCAGTAGGCATATCTCAGCTTTCTGGCGAGCACTGAAAAACACTGCAAAGCACTGATTCAGTCAGTATCCTATTAAAACAAAGAGGATTTATTTATAACATGGACCTTCCAAATAAAAATGATAAAACATTCTTCATGCAAGATGATTCCATGGCTTCATCAGGTCTATATCCGTAAAGCTACATCCTCTTATTCCAAATTTATGCACATGACTTGAGTACATCCATCAGGTTAGGTCCTGAAACTAGGTTCAGCAAACTGGATCATATTTGAATATTCATATATTTGACATAAAAAACTAAGAAAGGAAGTAACTTGGTACGTTAATACACTTTTAAAAGTGTCTTAATAAGTTAAAAAACATTTTAACATGCTTTTAAGAAACCACCTCTACCTCAGGATAAACTTTCCCAAGAGCATACACCACCACATTAATAAAACACACTGTGGGTAGCCCACTCAGACAACAAATTTAAAATCTGTGTACATGGCACTAAAAATTCTGCTACAATAGAGGTTAGCACAGGCATATGTACCATCTTTCTCTTATAAATACCTTGATGTGTATTGTCAGAACTATTTAAAATCCTGAATAGACCCAGTAAGTATATTCCTGAATTGTCTTTTTTTTTTTGGTGGTACTGGAGTTTGAACTCAGGGCCTATACCTTGACCCACTCCACCAGCCCTTTTTTGTGATGGATTTTTCAAGACAGGATCTCCTAAACTATTTGCCTGGGCCAGCTTCAAACCAGTATCCTCCTGATCTCTGCCTCCTGAGTAGCTAGGATTATAAGCATGACCACCAGCAAAATACGGAGGTATACATGTGAAATGAATATACTAATTACTACATCAGACACAATATTCAGACATTTTCAAGAATAAAACTGAAGCCTGTAAAAAAAAAAAAAAGAAAAAGAAAAAGAAAAAAACATATTAACATATTGGGCTGGCTCAGGCATCACTGGTTAACGCTCCAATTCTCTTGGGATTCAGGTTTACATTCCTCCAATAGTAAAATCTGAGAAGAAATGCTAAAAAAGAGTATGATTACACAAACAGACCTACCTACTCAAGTACATAACAACCATCTGGCACACAAAGTAGATATCACAAAGTCCATGCATAAAAACTCCTGTAATTTTATGAAAGAGCCTGTATTTGTTTTTTCTAGTAGATATAGACAGAATAAGGCTAGTCATTCACTTTCCGATTCATACCATTTAGAAAAGAGAAAGGCTGCAAAGGCAAGTGCAATAGCAGCATCAGTAACTGAAACCTGGCATCACATGTATAGAAAAATTATAAAGCAAATAAGAACTTAATATTCATACTACTCTATGGTCACTCAATATACAGGAAAACAGCTAGCTATATTATGGCTAGAATATCAAATACTTACTTAGATTGGGCAGGATGTCTCTTGAGCAAAAATCTTACCTGACATTTTAGAAAGATTGAAAAACTAATTAAGAGGAAGGATGAAGAATTAAGGGTGACTTTCATGTTTCTAGAACTAGAATAAGTAGTATTAACTATTACTGGAGTAGTTTAAAACCCAAGTCCTAAACTACTCTCCCAAAGCTACCTCTGTGACATTTTGGCTTCCTCATCTGTAAAATTAGCCTGATAGTGCCTAGTCAAAGGGTTGTTTTGTTATAAGGGTTAAACCATTCAGAACAGCACCAATAAATATTAGCTACAGTTATAATAGGTACTTCTTATAGGGGCAGTGAGCTTTGTGTAGGGCACGATGGCTGGGTATCTGAGGGGAACTGAGGAATAACGACCATCAGCCTCATCATTAGACCTCTGGATTCAAACCCCAGTTCCACCTGCCAGAAGATTAATCTACATGAACCAAAATTTCCTAATTTTTCAAAAATGAATAATAATAGTAAATTGTTCAGTTTTATAAACATTAAATGAGAATATGCCAAGTATTTTACTTGGCACAATATTTAGCACATGGCAAGCCTTCAAAAATATGTGTGTGCATATATATATATATATGTACACAGTAATAACAGTCATCATACATTGTTATTACAACATAATCTAATAATCACATTATGTTTAGTAGGCAATAGAACATATTAATCTAGCAGAGAAAGCTGTGCTAGAAATTTGGGAATCAATTATATCCATACTGGTTGCAAGAAAATGAAATGTCAAAGGCAGAACTCTGGGAGCCCACAAAATAAACCTGGCATCCATAGGCTTAAGAAGCATATGGAGTTGAGAACTGTAGGTAGGGCAGGTAGACAATTCTTTCTAGAATTCTCTTCTAGGGTCAGGACAGTGACATAAGGCAGAGACTCTGAGGGACAAAAAGACTGTGAAAGGATTAAGATTGTTTCCAGGGTTTTGTGGATGTAGCTCTGTGGTAGAGTGCCTGCTTAGCAGATATAAGGCCCTGAGTTTGATCCCAAGTACCACACACACATAAAAAAAAAGACTATGCCTCCATCACTTACCCCTTTTACTATGTAAGTCATTCTCTACATTGCAACTAGAGTGATTTTGTAAAACATAAATGTACTGGTGTCATTTGTTTGTTCAGAACACTTCACTAGCTCCTAATCACTTGCTAGGAAAAGTATTACGTTCCTACTATTGGAGTCCATGGCCATTTATGAAATGACCCCTTCCTTTCTTTAAACTTCCTTCACCAGACACACTTTACACACCTCCTGTGCTCCAGCCAAATGAAATGCCCAGGTTCTCTCAAATGTGCCACATTAATCTTGCCTTTGTACCATTACATTCCCTCTTCTGAGAAATGCTCTTCCACTGACATAAAGACAAATGACACTTTCCTTTGCTTCACCTTACAGGGGGCATTTAAGTTCTTCACTTGCTCCCAGGGTTCTTTAATCTTCATTAATCTGCTTACCTCAACACTTAATTTTCACCCTGCTAAAAAATGTTGTGATCTCCACCACAATGCTAGCTTTTGGAGGACCAAGCCTGTGCTCTCTTTATCTACATATCTCAATTTTTTTTAAATGGTGACAGCAACAATTATTCTAGTCAAACAGGCTGGGGCTTGAGCTCTTGCTCTGTCATTTATTGATAATTGGCTCTGACCAATGTACTTAATTTCGCTATGCCTTCCTTTTTTTCTTGCCTAGAAAATTAAAATGGTACCTACTCTATTGTGACAAGAAAAGAAAAATATCAAGTCGAATAATCTCACATTGCAGATGCTCAATAAAATTACTTTGTGTCCACTTAATAAGTAAATAATTACAAAATAAATGAAATTCAAGGTTAAGTAAACCTATGCATTTGTATTATTTACTATTTAATAATTTGATGCACAACAAAATAAGCACTAATGCCATTTAATGATAACACAGGAAATACATTGCAGAAATAATTATCTCTAAATGTTAATGTGTATTACAGCAAACACATTGCAGAACAGTAATATTTGATTGATAATACCTGCAAAAATTATGATCAGACTTAATAAACTATCCCTGAATTTTATATATACTATTATTTTAAAAGCTCTTCCTCCAAATTCTTTTCAGGTGCTTCTAGAAGATACTACGCAGGAAAATTAACTGGATTACGTTTCATTTTATTTCTCCCTGACCACCTGATTATAACGCAATATATGACTGAAAGGGCAGAAAAAAAGCAGAGAGGTTTGGATAATTGCTTAACAGAATTTTATAGCAATGGGGAAAAAAAAGACCTTGTTAACATAATTCAATTAGTAAGTCAACAATAAGTCTTCGTAAATAAACAAGATTCTAAGCATGGCTTACAATACGCTTTCAGCGTTTGAATTTCTTTCATTCCTTTAAAAAATTTCCCGGTGTCCTGATAACAAGCTGTAACAGCAATGGGTGATGCAACAGGTGAAAAACCTGTTAGCACCCCCTTCTGTAAACCAGGGAAAGTCATTTTCCAGTGATGCTCAAGTGCTGCGCAACCATTTGGTGGGGATTCCTAAATAGCCTACGACTTCTTTTCCACGTTTGCGCATACTGAAACGATCCTCGTAATACAATTTTGACTCTTAGAAACGCCATGCGTCAATCGCCTCTTCTCAGACGTAACGAAGAAGGCATTTCATAGGTCCAAGCTCCAGGCTGAATCTCTAAAAGGAAATGAATGCCCTTAAGCACCCATCTGTTGGAAAAGCACGACCGGGGACAGGAAAGGCAAAGGCTCAGCTCCCGGTGTCACAGGAAACACGCAACGCACGCGGAGCTCCTCCGGGAGCGCATCCCTTGCTCCGCGCTCTGCCTGCGTGGCGCAGTGCGGCCCCGCGCTCCCGGCCTCCAGGAGTCCGGAGACCATCGCCCTTCGAGCGGGCCCGGGCAGGCCAAGCGCCCGGACTCGGGCTCCCGCGACCGCGCACCCGCGGGGTACTCACGGAGAGGAGCGCGCACCACGCGGACCGTCCCGCCCGAGCCCGCAGCCGGAGGGAGGCGGCCGCCCAGGTAGCCCAACCGCCAGCTCCCGGCGCTCTGTGAGCGGGCCCCGTGCCGCAGTGCGGGCGGCGCACCGCCCGCTGACGTCAGGCCGACCTCCGCCGCTGTTCCCTTGACAACCGGCGCGGCCCACACTCCCGGCCGGACCGCGGCCGCGCCCCCGCGCGGGCCCCAGAGGTGCTGCAGTGCGGCAGCCCCAGCGGGCACGCGCCTCTGGGCCGCGCACGCGCGCGCGCCAGAACGTCCGCTAGCTGCTTGAGCCCGTTTCTGCCTTCAGCCCCGAAAGAGCTCTGCGCCTCAGAATTGTGACAAGAGCGGGGATAAACACAGGTGGCATAGCCAGACGGGGAGGCTGTCGTGGAACCCGCCCAGGGTAAGGAACTTGAATGAATGGGGCACCCAAGCAAAGAAGCAGACTTGTCACCCCCCACGCGTTCGCGCCCACAAAATGAAACCCGCTTGTAAACGTGGAGCAAGAAGAGTTGTGCTACAGACAAAAATCACAAGGAAAAAAATGAGCCACAGTTCGTCTAGCGCCGAGTTATCTCACTATGTGTTGGAAACAAAACAAAAATTACAACGTCATCTTTTCTTCACCTAGTGCCCCTCCCCCTCGCTAATTTCTACTATAGGCGCCATCTTTGAGTCTGAGTCACCGGGGATGGAAAAACACTAGATGCTTTATTCCCCCAACTCGAAAACTGGACGCCATTTTCTGTAGTCCTGAGCGTGCCCTGTAACCTGTTGCTTCATTTGTCCAGTGACAGAGCTACGTATATTTCTTTGGAGACTAGCTTTTCCATTCTCATTGGTATCACACTTTATACAACAAATCTCATCTGCTCAAAATCCTATGAGGAGACAGAAGCTTTACCAGTCCCGCGTGTGTCAAACTGAGCTGTTGAATTTTCCACTCTAAAGCTAGTCCCCTTCTTGGTATCTAGCTTGGTTTAAAACCACCATCATCCTCGCAAGTGTCTTAGTAAATCACTGTTACCCAGCAGCTGGCTGGGGTCCCCGTACCCCACCAGCATAGGAATCCCTGGCAATTCCAGGCCCTTGAGCGCTCAAGATCCGGGGACCTGCCTGGCAGATCCGAGGCTTACAGCTCCAAGCCCTGAGAGCTAGGGACCTATTGCTCCAGGCTTTAGGACCTGGAGCTTTATGGCTTTAGGAAGTCAGATTGGAGGCTTAACATCTCTGAGCTTAACCACCAGTGGCCTGGCACTTGGCAGCTATGATGATCCTCAGCTTCCAGTAGCAGAGAGTGGTGGCAGCAGACAGCAGTGAGAGCAACAAGTGGGCCTTCTAGTGTTGAAACTCTCATACTGGCCTCTGATGCGTGGACCTTCAGCCCAACAGTGATAAGCATAGCTCTCAAACCTAAGGCATCTGAGACGTTGGCGGCTCCCTGGTACTCTACTAGCCACTCGAGCCTATAGTTTCTCATCCTCAGCTTTTCATAGCCCTCGGTCCCCCATTGTTTTTGCCTCAGGTACTCTCTGGAACCCTGTCATGCTGCTACAGGGGTGGCAGCTGCTGCCTTCACTGTTTCTACTAATCTTCCATCTCTTCTGCCAATCTCTCTTCCTGTTACCAGCTCAATCTGTTCTAATCATAAAGATTAAAAAGTAGACAAGAAGAGGACACTTGAGAGGAGCCTTTTATTGGGCCTAGTGTGCTACACCAGGGACAGCACAGGTAGCCAGAAATGGGGGTGTGGAAAGGGCTTCTGCACCTTTATACAAATATAGGACTGTGTTTGCACCAATCATGGCACGGTTCCCCACACAAATAAGGGATCATACTTGTACCAGTCACAGAAGTCCCTCATGCAAATGAAGGCTGTGTTTGTGCCAGTCATAGGTCTTATGCTGGGAGCCACAAAGGAAACTTCCCCTCTGGCCTGGGTGGAAGTGGCTGCAGAATCATCTACAGTTCATCAAGGCTTATCATGGCAAAAAGTCCAGTGCAAGCTGTTTGAAACAATAATGACTGAGACAGTGCCTTCAGGAGCGGGAGTTGCCCTTTAGTTGCAAGCAGCTGTAGTTGCTGTGTAGCTTCCTCAAGGTGTCTGTGCAGTGTTCAAAGAAGCTGATGCTGGCATGAGGGAAGTTTGGCTGGCTACTTGGGTAATGGTCCTTCATTGAAGGCAGCTTGGGCCCCAGATAGAGGTCTAACATCTGACTATGAGGGAGTCAAATTTCCCTGGTCCCCAACATCTTAGCTTATTTAGAGGACAAATAAAGATTAAAAGGGGTGTTTACTATAAAAGCCTATCATTAGCAGTGATTTAAGTGCTTTAACACTGGGACTTAACTTCTGCCCAAGTATCCCAAGAAGGGAAGGTCTCTCTAATAGTAGAGTAGGCTACCATTAGAGTAGCCTAAGTATATCATTCACCAAATCATGTCTATTCTATCTTTTTAACAACCCACTGTGTAGCTTATCCACTCTAACTGTTCAGCCTAATGCCACTCTTCAGACTTTTCATTGAGACTATTGTTGGATGGCTCCTTTACCAGTTCCCTGATTCCAGTTTTGACTACTAAGTTCCATTCACACTGCTACCAGAATGACCTCATTAAAAATCAAGCTAATAATACCAAACCCTCCTTCTAAAATTCTTCAAAGCCTATATATAAGAGAAAAGCTAATTATTTTCCCTGGTATACAAGATACTTCAACTCTCTGACCAGTTTCATCTCTCATTACCTTTTTGTTTCAGTTTTATAGAATACTAAATCATGTGCAGCATGCTGTTTTATACTATATTGAATTATCTGCCCCGTGTCATTTTATGCATTTGATGAATTATGTATGCAAAACAATCTGTATCTTTTCATGTCCCAGTTCTTGCATATTTGTCCCCCTCTCTAAAAATCTCTCCATGTAAACTTCTACTCCTCTTCCTTTGAGTCTTAAGTTGTCTAATTCCTGTGAATATTCCTGCTATACCCTACTAGTCTCAGATACTGATTCTATATATATTATTTTCATTGTTCATATTGTATTTTAATTTCTCCAACTCAGCATGTACCACAGTATCTATCAAATAGTTAATACTTAATGAGCATTTGTTGAATGAGTAATAGATGACATATACTGAGCTCCCTCTACAGCAGTAAATTGTGTCTTATGTACTTTTCATCTGTCCTTATGTCTGCCACTTAAGTACCCAATTTTGAGAGGTTATGGCTTGGGTTATTCATTCTTGGCCAAGCTGTATTTTCAGGACACATGCCACATCCCATCATATTGGCTGACACCTACCTTGTTACCATCTCTTGCCTCCATCTTTATAATAGTGTGCAGAGGTGTAGTGGTGGACTAATAGATCAATATTTCATAGCAGAAGGAACATTTAACTAAAAACCTAAATAATGTGTAGAGTCATTTAGGTTGAGGAGAATTTCTTGGTAAAGTGGTCTATGTATGCCTGTATGCATGTATGCCTGCATGTATGTATGTATATATGTATCATTCATCTATCTACTTATCTATCTATCTGTCATCTGTCATTTTTTCCTATTTCTGTCTGCTAAAAGGGTTTAGGAGCAGTGGTGTACTAGAAGCAATGAGGACACAATGTTTATATATTTGTTCCTGAACACCATACTCCACTAAAAGAAACAAAGGCCTCTTGGAGAAATGATTGTTTCTTGAGCAGGAGTAAGGAAAGTACATAATAATTATGAAAAATATTATTGTACCAGAAATTAAGGAAGTTCTTACAGAATAATGAAACCTTACAAAGGCACACAGAAGTCATTTTTAAAAAACCCTATTGACCACACATGGCTCAATCTGAGCACCATTACAAGCATTTTAATATATTGTAACAAATAAAACAGAATACTTGAGTCCATACTGAAATAAAAAATGTTTTTAAAAGTGGGGATAAAGAAAAGTTCTTTCTCACACTAAAATGCCCACTGATAGCTATCAGAGGAATGATGTGTGTAGAAATGTCACTTTGTAGCAACCATTATAATAAAAATCGATTTAGGTAAGAATCAATATATGCTAAAACCAGAGGGTGAAAGTTTAAGAAGCACACAATTTTATATAGTCCACTGAATATGTGCTTACTACCAAGGGAAAAGGAAGAAACTTGACATCCTCATAGTAAAAATTCAAATATTCATTCAGGTACTTATGATACAGAAACTGAAAGTTAGCCATACATTAAACACTGATAATAGTATTTTAATATATTCTTCCAGATTGTTTTTCATGCATAAACTAAATATACTAAATTATAAAGATACCATACTATTTATCTTGACCTGACACATTTTTGTCCTTCATCATGTATTAATATCCCAAAAGGCTTTTAGTTGCAAGAGTATGCATCTATCCCATTCATTTTTTTAATTGTTTTATTATTCATATGTGCATACAAGGCTTGGGTCATTTCTCCCCCCTGCCCCCAACCCCTCCCTTACCACCCACTCCGCCCCCTCCCTGTCCCCCCAACCCCCTCATTACCCTGCAGAAACTATTTTGCCCTTATCTCTAATTTTGTTGAAGAGAGAGTACAAGCAATAATAGGAAGGAACAAGTGTTTTTGCTGATTGAGATAAGGATAGCTATACTGGGAGTTGACTCACATTAATTTCCTGTGCATGTGTGTTACCTTCTAGGTTAATTCTTTTTGATCTAACCTTTTCTCTAGTTCCTGGTCCCCTTTTCCTATTTGCCTCAGTTGCTTGTAAGGTATCTGCTTTAGTTTCTCTGCGTTAAGTATCCCATTCATTTTAATGGCTTCACATTCTGTCATTTCTATTCCAAAGCTTATCAATGAAAACAAAAATGACAAAGGGTGATATGCTGGGTTTCTTTTTTTACTCAGCTTTTTTGTAAGTCTCACATTATTTTAAGTTTATTCCTCAGTATTTTATATATTTTTGATGCTACTGTGAATGTATTCACTTCTCTTACATTTTCTAGCCAGTCATTGCACATTCCTGCAAGGGCTCCTCTGGTAGTTTATGATTCTTTTCTTGACTTCTTGATATGGGCATGTCCCCGAGGTAAGTTCTCGGGCTTTTCTGTCTGTACTTCCTCACTAGGTAATTTTATCTAGTTCTGTAGTCCTACTGTGAAATAGACTTCTCCCAAATGAGTCTCTCCCACCCACTCTTCTCTCCTAAAGTCAGACTAATGAGTACATACTAGATGTTTCCACTTAGATGTCTGAAGGCATCTCAAATTTAGCTTTTCTGCACTGAACTCTCCATCTTCTGCCTCTTCAAAGTCCACTGGAAGTTTTCTCTATCTTGTGTAATGGCAGCTTCATTTTCCCATAACTCAAGCCAAACACCAAGCACCTGGCATAATTTTTGACCTCTTTCCTTTTCTTATGCAACTATAAGGTTAGTATAGATTTGAACTTAAATCCCATGTAAGAGAGGCTGTGTTCATACTTCAGAGGAGAGATTTCATTTTTTTCTACTCAAACCTTAGCCCTGACAAGCAAACTTCTTTGTTTCTTGTTGGTGTAGTCTATGGAGGGTTCCAGATTTATGCAGACAATTAGTTCCCACATCAAACAAGGTATTACAGCCCATGTTTTGGGAAGCCATTAAATTCTATGACTATATTCTTGGTATCAGCAAGTGCCCAAGACTAAGATTGCCTTCAGCATTTGCTTTCTCCTCTTGTTTCCATTCTCTCTTCTCTTCCCACCCCTTAGCATTTCTTTTATTTTCCATAGTGGTCAATGATGCAACTTAGTCAACATGTCTAGCAGATTTTCAATTTCTTTTTTAGGATATCTCTTTGACATATTGATTTAAAAGGAATTCCTTTCTAAATTCATTTTACTGGGCATTTTGTTCATGAATATTAATTGCTTTGTAGTGGTGATTGCCATTCAAATTTAGGTGATAATCTACTGAAATAATTTCTTATATACTTTCTTTCTATTGGGTTAAATGCAAGAAATCCATATGAACCTTTACATATGGGCTGGGTTAGATTTCACTGAGCTTTCTATAGTACATAAAGCTGTCTGAAGATTTGTTAATTACATATGAGTTCCATCTTTTTAGTAAATTGTTTTGATTTAGGGCTTAGAAGCCCCTGAAAATCAGAAACCTTTGCAGAGACTTAAAGGAAAAAGCACTACTTACACTGCTACTAATCCATTTCAGCATGTGCTCAGTCTAGGTCTCTAAAGCAATGTGCACTAGATGGCAGCATGTCAACACATGTCATTACCTGTATCTGAAAGATCTGGTTTGAGAGTGTACAAGACTTACTACGCTTTATCATCCACTGATTTGTTACCCAAACTAGTTTCCTGAAGTTTAATCTACTACTTGAATTTATAAAAGTTGATGAGATGCATTTAACACCAAGGCTACAAAACAGTTTCTAGATTAATAAATATAGTGTAAATGGGGCCTTTGCCTCCAGTCTATTTAGCCATACATACAAGCATCCAGACCACTTTTCTGACAATAAAGAATATTCTCCAGACAGATCATCTTCTTCTACTTGGAGAAAAGACAGTTTGGACACTTATTCCTGTTCCTAAATTGTAAAGCCTTTTGTGGATGCTAATATTTACATTTTTTGGTTATTGTTTATTGATTTTTTTCTTTTTAAAAAATTGAAATTTTATTGTTGAATTATCATACATTAATAATATGAGGGGATTCTATTGTGATAATTCTATACATGGGTAGAGTGTACCTTGAACAAGTTCACCCCCTGCATTATATTGCTATTCCTCTTCTCTCTCCTCCCTCATTTTTTCAAACAGTATTTGGTGGGTTTCATTATGCTCTCTTCACATGTATATATGTAGCGAATGTCCATCCTCTTGATCTGTCAGTATTCATCCCTTTTCCCCCTCCTCCCTCCCACTGACCTCCTCCACAGTCACCCATATACATTCATATCCCATTATTATTATTATTATCATCATCATCACCATTTTAGGTCTAGGTTCCATAAATTAGCAAGAACATGTGCTATGTGGTCTTTTGAACTTGGATTATCTTGCTTACCATGGTGACCTCCAGTTCGATCCATTTTCTTGCAAATGACATGACTTATGACTGAGTATATATATATATATATATACCTGTGTATATATATATACACACATACACACATATATATATGTACATGTATATATATATATGTGTGTGTGTATATATATCCTATATTCTTTGTCCATTCATCAGTTGTTAGGTACATTGACTATTTCCACCATTTGGGTATTGTGAAGAGAGCTGCAATAAGTATGAGTATGCAGGCATCTCTCTTGTATATTGATTTATACAGCAGGGTTATAAGGTAAGTCTATTTTTAATTTTTTTCCATACTGATTTCCATAGTGGTTACACTAGTTTAAATTCCCATGAACAGCATATGAGGGTTCCTTTTTCCCTGCATCCTTATTTGTTTTCTTAATGATTGCCAATCTGACCGGGGTGAGATAGAATCTTAGTGTGGTTTTGATTTGCATTCCCTTTATGGCTAAGGATGCTGAATATTGCTTCATGTATTTACTAGCCTTTTGTATCTTCTGAGAATTGTCTATTCAATTTATTTGTCCATTTATTAATTGGATTATTTGTTCTTTTGCAGTTTACTTTTTTGAACACTGTATATTCTGGATTTTAATCCCTTATCTGTTGAATAGCTAGTGAAGATTTTCTCCCATTCTGTGGGTTGTCTCTTGATTCTGGTAACTGTGTCTATTGATATGCACAAACTTTAATTTGATGCAATCTCATTGGTCAATTCTTGCTCTTATTTCCTGCACAATTAGAGTCCTCTTCAGAAAATAATTACCTATGCTTATTACCTCAGGATGTTCTCTCTTTTTCCTATACTAACTTCAGGTCTTACATTAAGATCTTTGATCCATTTAGAGTTGATTTTTGCACAAGGTGAGAGATAGGGGTCTAGTTTCAGTTTTCTGTATGCAGATAGTTTTCCAGCACCATTTGTTGAAGAGGCTGTCTTTCCTCCAGTGTATATCTTTGGTTCCTTTGTCAAGATGGCTATAGTTGTGTGGTTTTATTTCTGGGTCTTGTATTCTGTTCTATTTGTCTTCTTGTCATTTTTGTGCCAGCACCATGGTTTTTTTGTTGTTGTTTTGTTTTGTTTTTTAACTATGGCTCTGTAGTATAATTTGAAGTCTGATATTGTGATAACGCTAACATTGCTCTATTTGCTCAGAATTGCTTCTGATATTCAGGTCTTTTATTCTTCCATATGAATTTTAGGATTGCCTTTTCTATTTCTTTGAAGAATTATTGGGATTTTGATGGGCATTGAATTGAATTTATAGATTGCATTCAGTAATATAGTAATTTTCACACTATTGTTTCTGCTGTTTGATAAACATGGGATATCTTTCTGTGTTCTGATATTTTCACTGATTTCTTTCTTCAAGGTTTATAGTTTTAATTGTAGAGGTCTTTTACCTCAGTTAAGTTTATACGTTGTTTTGTTTTGTTTTTTGGGGATTGTTTTCCTGGTTTATTTCTCTGCCTCTTTATTGTTGGTATATAAAAAGATTACTGATTTTTGTGTGTTGTTTTTATGTCATGGTATGTTGCTGAAAGTGTTTATCAGATATAGAAGATGTTTAGTGGACTCTTTGGGGTCTTTTAATTATAGAATCATATCATCTACAAATATGTAAGTGAATTTGACTTCTTCCTTCCCTATTCAAATCCCTTTCATTTCTTCCTCTTGCCTTATTACTGTGGCTAGGAATTTCAGTACTATATTGAATAAGAATGAGGAGAGTGGACACCCTTGTCTTATTCCTGACTTTAGAGGAAATGTTTTCAGCTTTTCCCCATTCAGTATGATGTTGGTTGTAAGTGTAACATATATAGCCTTTATTATGTTGACGTACATTCCTTTTGTTTCTAGTTTCTTCAGAGCTTTTGTCATGAAAAGATGTTGAGTTTTTTTAAAGGCCTTTTCTGTATCAATTGACCATGTGATTTTTGTCTTTGACTCTGATTATATGCTGTATTACACTTATTGATTTACATATGTTGAACCATCCTTGCATCCCTGGAATGAAACTTGATCATGGTGTATGATCTTTTTAATGTGTTGCTGAATTTGATTTGCAAGTATTTTATTGAGAAGTTTTGCATCTATGTTTATTAAAGAGATTGGCCTATAATTCTCTTTTTTTTGTTGCATTTGAGTCTGGTTTGGAATGAGTATAATACTGGCTTCAAAGAATGGTTTGGTATTATTCCTTCCTTTTCTATTTCCTGGAAAAGTTTGAGGAATATTGGTGTGTGTTCTTCTTTAAAGGTGTGGTAGAATTTGACAGTAAATTCATTATATCCTTAGCTTTTTTTTTTTGTTTGTTGAGAGACTTTATTACTGCTTCAATCTCATTGCTTGTTATAATTCAATTTAAGTGGTTTAGATCTTCTTGTTCAACTTTGGTAGGTAAAATGCACCTAGAAATCTATCTATTTCTTCTACATTTTCCAGTTGGTTTGAATATAGGTTTTCAAGGTATTACCTCATGGTTCTCTGGATTTCATTGGTATTTGTTCTAATAACACTTTTCATTCTGTAATTGTATTAATTTTGGTCTTTTCTCTCCTCATTTTAGTCAGATTGTCTAAGAACCCTTAGACACTTGTCAATCTTACTTATCTTTTCAAAAAACAAACTCTTTGTTTCATTGAGTCTTTATTTTTTTGTTCTCTATTTCATTAATTTCTGCCCTAATCTTTACTATTTCTTTCCATTTGCTAATTTTTGGTCTGGTTTGTTCTTCTTTTTCTAGGAGCTTGAGGTAGGTACATCATCAGACTATTTGAGATCTCTCTCTCTCTCTCACCTCTCTCTCTCTCTCTCTCTCTCTATCTCTTTATGCTCATATCTGTAAACTGTCCTCTTATAGTGCTGTATCCCAGAGATTCTGATAGGTGATATTTTTGTTTTCATTACATTCTAGGAACTTTTGGATATACTCCCTTATTTGTTTAATGATCCATTGGTCATTCAATGTGTTGTTCAGTTTCCATGTTCTTGAATATTTTCTGTAGTTTCTTTTGTTGTTAAGTTGTAGTTTTATCCCATTATGGTCTGATAGGATACAGGGAATAATTTCAATTTTCTTATATTTGCTAAGACTTGCTTTGTGTTCTAAGATAATGCTCTACTTTGGAGAAAGTTCCATGGGCTGCTGAGAAGAATGCGTATTGTGCAGATGCTGGATGAAATACTCTATAAATGTCTTTTAAGTCCATTTGATTTATAGTATTGTTTAATTATGAGGTTTTTTTGTAGAGTTTTTTGTCTGGATCACCTATCTTTTGCTGAGAGTGGGGTATGAAGTGTCCCACTGTCATTTTGTTGGTGTCTAGCTGTGCTTTTAAATCCAGTATTGTTTGTTTAAGTTGACTGCACCATCATTTGGAGCAAATATGTTAACAATTGTTATTTTCTCTTGATTGATTGTTCCCATTATAATATTTAAATCATCATCTTATTAAGTAAGTGGTACTGGATTGGAGACTGGCTTCAAATCTCTTACCAGTTGTGAAAATAGACTTTCCCAGCCCTATTGCAAGTAGTTACCAGGCCTCCTTCTTGAAAGGACAGGTCAGAAGTGAGAGGGATGTTCCTTACTATCACATTCGAGATTATCTTTTAATGTAAAATTAGTATGTAAAATATAAAAAGGAAAAGAAAAACCCAACATTTTAATGTATAATTTAACTCATCAAGCCCATTTCTCTTCTTACCTGAGAGGATTTATAATTTTAATAAATTTAAATAAAATTATCATTAAAGTACATGTTAACAATATAAAAGAGCTTACAAGGGGAAATGACAAATCCCTAATATACCTACTCCTTTCTACAGACTTCCTCCTGAGACTAAACCCCTTTAAGCAATTTCTGTTTTTATTGCTTCCATGGTAGCCTCACTCTCTATCATTCTCTCTCTCTCTCTCTCACTTTCCTCCCTCCCATCTTCCTTTCTTTCTCTCTCTCCCTTTCTTTTTCTTTCAAGACAGTGTCTCACTATGTTACTCAGACTGTCCTCAAACTTTCTGTCCTCCTGCCTCAGCTGCCCCCACCTCCACCCAATCCAAATGTTGGAATTACAGGGATGCAATGACCAGCTTTCTTGATGCATAAGCTTTCAACACTGTTTTAATCTATTGTTGTGAGATGATAATTTAACTCATTTGTAATGTCTTCCTCCTTCCTTATTCATATTTTCCCAATAAAGTCATATAAAGAAAGAAGTAGCATAGTAAAATAGATAAGAGCACAGAATCTGGAATCCTATTTGGGTTGTTATTCACCAGCTGTGTAAATTCTATTTGGGTTATTCACCAGTTGTGTTACTCTAGTTTTCTGAGCTTTGTTTTCCTCATCTGTAAAATGGGGACAAAAATAGTCCATTGTTCAGAGAACTTTTGTGAGGCTAAATGGTCAATTACATTTAAAAACTCATATTTATTTTTCTTTTGGTTATATTTATATGTTTAAATAATACAGTTACCCTTATTTTTAAATCAACTATATATAATATGTCTTGATAGATAATATCTGTCTACATAATATCTCTTATATGTAATTTATTTGTAAGGTAAGGAAATTCACAACCTTACACTGCCTTTCATTCTCCCCCTTTCCCTATCTCAGTCTCACTTCCCTTATTTTCTATGTGTAACTGATTATTCTGTTTTCTGGGAGAATTTCTTATTTTAATCTTCTAACTAAGTTTTATTTTAGCAAGTATATTTATAATTTCTAAGAGTTTTATCAGATCTCTAACATTTTGTTTTACAGAATTTTAAATAGTGCTATCTTATCAAATATTGTGTTAGGCAGGATCCAGTGAGAGGATAAATCACACCAGTGATTTATATAGGGAAAATCATTGTGAACTAAGTAAAAGAAGAATTGATTACTAAAAGAAAAGTCTGTGGTGTACAAGAAGAGTAGCTATAAAAGGCAGCTACTACTCCAGGATTAAGGGGAAAGTAACTAAGGAAGTAACTTGGAAAATCACAAGGTAGAAGCACAGAGGCTAAGGTTCAGACCTCTGAATGGGCCTGTTTGCCACAGGAACACGCAGTTTGCTGTTGTGGTAAACACTGAAGTGGCCCATGTGACACTAATGTGTTGTTGGTCATGGTATACAATCTTATCCTTGAATTAGGTTTGCGAGTATTTTGTTGAGGATTTTTGCATCTGTGTTCACAGGGATATTGGGTTATAATTTTCCTTTCTTGTAATGTCCTCGATTTTCTTTGGTATCAGAGTAATGCTGGCCTTGTAAAACCTGTTTGAAAGGGTTCTCACAGCTTCAACTTTTTTTTGAAAGAGTCTGAGAAGTGTTGGCATTGGTACCCATGAAGTAGTTTAATCCCAGGCTTGTTTTTTTTTGGGAGGTTTTTGATTCCTGTTCAGTTTTCTTACTCGTCATTGAGCTGTTCAGATTTTCTATTTCTTCACAATTTAGTCTTTGTATGTTTCTAGGAATTTATTCATTTCTTCTAAGTTATCTACTTTTTGGCATATAATGTTCACAGCAGCGTCTTAGGATCTTTTCTTTGTATTTTTATGGTATCAGTTTTAATTTCTTTTATACATAGTTTTACTTGAGTTTTCTCTCTTTTTCTTAGTCTAGCTAAAGGTTTGTCAACTTTGTTTCAAAAAATAGGCAACTCTAAGTTTTTTTGATCTTTTCCATTGTTTTTCAAATGTATTTCATTTATTTCTGCTCTAATCTTTATTATTTCTTTTCTTCTGCTAATTTTGTTTGTTTGTTCTTTTTCTAGTTTGTTCTTCTTTTTCTAGTTCCTGAAGTTGTAAAATTAAATTAGATTTTTATTTGAAATCTACATACATTTTCACATAGGCATTTATTGATATAAACTTTTCTCTTAGCACTGACTACTGTTGGTACATTCCATCTGCCTTGGTATGCTGTGTTTCTGTATTTGTCTCAAGATGGTTTTTAATTCCCTTTTGATTTCTTCTTTAACCCTTTGGTTGCTTTTTATTGCCTTTTAATATTTTTTCAACCTATTCTATCATGACTCCCCCAAATACTCAAATTCTTCATATTTACAGGGTAACAGTAAGCATTCAGCAGTTTATCTGAAACCTCTAATTTAAGTCAGGAACAAAATAATAGAAAGGAAATTTATTAATGTGTGCAAACCTGATCCTAACTCTAACTTTGGTTGTCCTTATTTTTTTCAAATATTTTTGTTCTTTTGCATGTTTATAACTGCAATTTTTTGACTAGTGATAGTAGTAGGTGGCATATAAATATGGCCATTATCCATTATCAGCAATTATTCCTATCACTTCTCAATAGGTCTGGATCCATGTTCAGAACTGTTTTCAACATAGTCTCTATGCATCCATACCAATTTACTGGAATTAGCAAGTAAGTTGAAAATTGTTTGCCATTTCAGCTTTAAACTCCTTACCTTACATGATATACATGATATACATGAAATACTGATGTATTTTAACACTGCAGTTCTCTCCCAATGTTGTTTTTTTTTTTTTTGACATTTTTTCTGCTTGCAGCCAAGCAGTTACAGAAGGCAATACAATCTATTCTATGTGAGGATGAAGAGTATATCCCTTCTTCCATGTGAGAATGCAATAAGGTACCATCTTTGAAACAGAAACATGGCTTTTACCAGACACTGAACCTGTGAGTGCCTTCACTTTGAAATTATGGCTTCTAGAATCTTAAACAAGAAATCTAATTTATAAATTACACCATCTAAAGTATTTTGTTATAGCAGCAAGAATGGATTAACATGGGGAGTGAGTGCTTCAGTTCTGAAGCAGTGGTTGGAGATCTGGGTTATGAACTCTAGGATCCTATAGCTACTGATAACTTATTAAGAAAAGCCAATTTTGAGGAGGCTCAGAACTATTAGGGATTTTCAAGATTCCTGTCTGCATAGAAATGAACATAGAACATACATAGCAAGATGTTGACTTAAAGCCCCTTTCTCCCATTTTTCTTGTTGTTAAAACTTGTTCACTTGTTCACCTTTGAAGCCACAGACTCAAAGGAAATGACTCAGATCCCCTGTCTCAAGGAGATTCCTCTTTGCTGACCATGGTACTTCTACTCTGCTTTTAGAGACAGGTTTTAAAAAAGTCATGTGATCTTACTGACCAATAAAAGATAGGGAAAGTGGACTGGAGTTGTTCTCAGAAAGACTTACTCTTAATAAAAAGAAACAATTTTATTATGATTCTGGATGTGGCTGGGTAAGGACGTGATGTCTTAAGAACTGTTGCAGCCATTTAGGCTATGAGAAAATCTAGCATATGTTGAAAAGCCAAGATGCTAAGACGGTAGAATAAGAAAGTAGCAAGAATCTGGTCCTTGATGTTGTTGAACTACTGAATTAACCAAATCTGCAACTTCCTGTACTAGTAAGGAAAAAACAGACCCAATGCTATGCATGTTAAACATGTAACAATGAATTGGCTCATGTGAATATAGAGGTTAAGTCCCAAGATGGCAGTTGGTGCATTGGAGATCATAATCATAATCAGTAGGAGAGCCAACAGTGTAGTTCTAGTCCAAAGACTGGCCAGCTCAAGACCTAGAAAGAGGCAGCATTTCAATTTGAATCCAAAGGGCAAGGAAAATTGTCTCAGCCTGAATACAGTCAGGCAGGAAGAATTCCCTCTTATTCAGGAGATAGTCAGTCTTTTTGTTCTATTCAAGCTTCATTTGATTTCATGAGACTCACCACTGTTAAGGAGATCAGTCTGATTTATGTAGTGTACTTATTTCAATATATACTCATCCCAAAATAGCCTCACAGAAACACTCAGCATAGCATTGGACCAAATACCTAGGCCTAGAGCAGCTCATTTTACTCATATGTAAAACTAGAGTTTATGTAGTTTTGGATTTCTTGATAAAATTAGATATAATAAAATTTCCCTGTTTTAATGAAACAAAGGCATGAAAAGTTCTTTGATCCTTTTCTTATTGATGATCTGAAATTGCAATATCATGGTGATTTGAAAAAATTATAGCTCAACTAGAAAGAGGTGTCATCTCCAAGTTTTATAGACACTGTGGCAGTATTTGATTAATTCATTCTTTAATTCAACAAATACCAATTGAAATGCTAAGTATGTGCCAGCTAAGCACATGGTACACTCCAGTGAACAACAACAACAAAAAAACCCAATTCATTTTGAGGAGCTGGCATTCTATTATAAAAGTGAATGGTCAATGTAAATATAGTTTTAGATTTATTTGAGTTTATTCCAGAGTAAAATAATTAATGTCCCAATTGACAGTTCTTGCATAATGATGCCCAGCAGATACTAAAATCTGTCAACTTATAGGCACAGCACCATCAAATTATTACTCAAATGAGATCCAAGCTTGGTAGGATGTTAGGAGTTCCATTCCTATCAATAAATAGTCTGGAATTCATCTATTGCCTAAGCCTGCTGTTAAGTTAGCACTGTGTAAATATCTATGTGGCCACCAATATTAACCCCTCTTTCCTGACCCACACACTGTGTACCTAGACTATTGCCTCTGTTCTTTGCACTTCATCCTCTGCTGGAAATAGATTCCAGCCTTGAACTTCAGTCAGATTGTCTGGGCCTGACAGACTGATTACTCTTGCCAACTTCTTCTCTCTAAGGAATCTGGATCTTATTCTAATGTTCTTCCCTATGTAGATCACTGGTGAGGGCCTTATTAAAATGCAGACAACTCCTCCCACTCCATATATAAAACAGTGACCTATCAGATAGTAACATTACCCACGTAGCAAATTTCCGGTGCCATGTTCCCACCTGGTTTATTTGAGATAATGACTACCAGTATTAATTTGGCTTGGGCTGAGGTTTGGTGTGTTCTCTTAGACATGAAATTGGAAAATCTCTGTAGTAATATCCACCAGTCTTGGCTTATTTCCCTCCTACAGATCCACAGCTGGAGTTTTCTTCTGGCTCTCCTGCCAAGACCAATCAGATCGCAGTATAAAAGAATAAGAATATCCTGCATTCTGTGCAGTCTGCTTTTCTAAACACTTCTTTAGATTTTAATGAATCTTAATCATAGTTATAAGTAACATTTTATACTTTCTGTAAAATATTAGGCTTCTTGCAAAACAGTCATCAAAAATTATCCAAGATTCAGATGCTGCATGCAATGTTTATGCTTTTTGCAAGCAGTATGGTCCTAATTCAACATATCATCTAGAGTGCAGATCAGTATTTTTTCTAACTTCAACAGTGATAAATATTTATTAAGCTTCTGCTATGTTCATGGCACTACACCAGGCACTGCTATAATTATTTTTCCTTTCCAGGAAAAATGAATTCAAATATGGAATAAAAGTCCAAACTCATGAAACTGAGCTGACTTTGTTTCTTAAAAACGCAACATGCTACAGCTGTGTGCTTAAATCTGGCTCAAATATTGTTATTGTTGGGAATATAATATTGTTTGAATAAATAGCCAAGGTAAAAACTGTTTAAAAACCATAGCTTATGTATGTGCAGACTGTAATTAACTTATACATTCTTCTGCTAGTCTATGACAGGGCCAATTCATAATGTCTTCCCATTAATCTTGAAGACATTTAAAGATGTTCATTTTTCCAACTCTTTTCCTTTAAAGTGTATGTTAACTTTATTTGCAATAAAAAAAACTCATAATATTTTACTACTATTTAATGTACCATTTCTGTCAAACGATGGCTGAATAAATCATCTTTGACTTTTTGGATTGCAAATGTTGCTCAAGAGTTGTAGTTGTTGTAGCATACATTTATATTTTCTAATAACCTTACTATAATGAAGATAGAGACAAAATTTGTGTGTGTGTGTGTGTGTGTGTGTGTGTGTGTGTGTGTGTGTTGTGTGTATAGGATAAGAACCAAACGAACTCTGTTACTATCAAAACTATCAAACTTCTTTCACAGGGCTTCTAATACTGAATTTTAATTATACACTTAAACAATTTCTACTTTTGGGGTTTTGTTTTTTAGGTACATATTAACAGAAAACAGACTGAATTTTGGAATATACAAGATAAGTTTTTAGTAATTTTACATATCTGTATTATGACATTTGAATTAGAAATAGCAATGTTTTGATTTTATTCTTTGATTGTTACATATATGAACATAAAAATATACATGGCTATAATTGTCCAGAAAGAAACCTTGTTCAAGTAATTAATAAGTGATCCAAGTTTTAGCTTATCTGACATGATTCCATCATATTTCCTAGGATATTTTACTCTATCAGACTTTTGACCCAAACATTTCTGGATAAAGACCATATTTTATAGATCAAAGGATAGTTACTTTGTGGATGAAGCCATTTGTTCTTTGGAGTAACAGAAGCAAATAATTGGAAAATAGTATTAAAAGTAGATTTTTTTAAGTACTGGGGATGGAACCCAGGGCCTTCTTTATGCTAGGTAATGCTTTACCACTTGAGCTAACATTTCCAGTCTCTACAGTAGACATTTTTGCAGATAAGTAACCGTAATTAAAACTCTTTATTGCTAAATTTCCAAGTTAGTAAAGACTCCAGTTTTTAAGTCATTCTCCATTTCTAATAAAAGTCCTGTTTTCCCCACAATTAAGCTAATTAGTGGAGAAAACTGCTCATTCTTTTATAATCACCTTTTATTGAATTATGTTAATTCATAAATGATAATTTTCTTAGTTGTTGAGGCATATATTGTGACGTTCAGATATAAATTACTGATTGTCCAGAAAAACTAACCATTTGAGTAGGAATGGGTTGTAATTATCAAAGACAATACCAGAAAATATTTTTTCACTGAGTAGACCTTTGTAGCAGTTAATTAAATTGGAGGATCCCTTAGGGGCTGGTAGAGTGGCTCAAGTGGTAGAGCGCCTGCCTAACAAGCATAAGGCCCTGAGTTCAAGCCCCAGTAGCACCCAAAAAAAAAAAAATCCTTTAGCGAGACCTATACATAATAACAATTGGCACTTTATAAATACTTGCTATATGTTTGTTATTTTGCTAAGTTCTTTATATTCTTTATTTCATTTAATTCATAAAAGAGCTTTCTGAAGATGTACTATTATCAACCTTATTTTAATTGTTGAAACATTGATTTGAGGAAAATTAATGGGCCTTGGAACAAACAAATTGGGGAACCTGAACTAGGCAATCTGACTTCGCTTCCTCAACTCTGAGAGCATTTTGGTCATATCTCTCTTAATTATGTCTTAGCTTCCTGTTAACTGGTAAGCTCATTGAAAGAAAAGTCTGTCACCTTTGAATCTTTACGTTCATTACTTGCCTTAGGCATAGTAGGGACTGACATGTTTGATATTTGCATTTTATAAAAATGTAGTATAGCACTATGATATATAGTAATTTTTTTTTTACTTTTTTAAGGGTTAGCTAGGGTCACTTTGTATTTGAATCATTTGATTATTGCTTAAGGTATTTAATGATCCAATATATTAGTTTGACTTTTTTATTATTGAGTTTGGTCATGCAAAATTATTTGCTATGCTGATATGAACAAATGGCCCATAACGCCTTTGGTATAGTTTTATTGTCAAAGACTGTTCAGCAAATATTTACTGAGAATCTGTTGCACCAACTAAAGACCCAGACTTGAACAAACAAGATCTCAGTTCCTTTGGCACTAAATTCTAATGCAACAAAGTAACAGAAATGATAAAGACAATACAACCCAGTACTGGGATTCAGAATGAGAGAGGAAGGGTTTTTACTTTAGTTTGAGTAGTTGGGAAAGACCTTGCCATGAAGTTAAAATTTAGCAGAGACCTGGAAAGTGAGAGACACATGAACTTGGCCAGCTTGTAGATGATTTAAAAAAAAAATTGATTCTGCTGGAATTTGGTATAACAAACACAATTTCTACCTATTTGAAACCCAAGGCTAGAGTTGCCTGAGCCTCACCATCCCAGTTTTCCCTGATGAGTGTTGATTAAATATTTCAAGTCAAATGTTCCTTATTGGAATTTAACATCAAAGGTCCTTTAAAAATTTTTGCAACTAATTTCAACTATTTTTCTTTCTTTCCATTGAAGTACCTGGCTGAAGTATAAATACTTTGGGGGTGTTACTCTTTCTCACTCTTATGTTTCTTTATTCTCTCTGGATCAACATACATGATACTCCCTCTACCATCCTACATATGTCAGCTGAGCCCTTAGGAACCCACGTAACAGGCTATGTATATTTGAAGAGTGCTCTTTGACCTCCTAGTTATGACTGACACCTGACTGTCCTAGGAAGATCACTCCAAAAATCTGATACCAGGCTTACACTGTCACCCTTGGTTCCAAGTTCTGTCATTATATTCCCTGATGTCAATGTTATTCTACCTGTCCAACTCCGGTGAATTTCACATCCCTTCCCTCAAACACTGATGACCATGGATATACTCTGAACTTTTGTTATCTTCTGCAACCATCCTGTCTTCATACTTCCAGCTCGTTTTAGACCTGTCTATAGACTTCTCTCTGAGCCAGTAGACATATCCTACCTCATGACTTTGTTATACCTGTTTTTCTAACACTTCTTTATATTCCTTCCCAGCTTGAATTGATTGTTGAAGTTACTGTTTTGAACCAAAACTCACAAATATCTTATACCTTGGATTTTCATATGCGTATACCCATGTTGCTGAGTGATCTTAGAAAAAAAAATTACTTGGTATTTACTGAGGGCCAGTTTTATGTTCAAATCAGTTGAGGTGTAATAAAATGCTTGACAATCTTGTTCTTGGGACTTAGCAAGTAACTCTTGCTACTGTTCTTGGGAACTTCTTCAGATCCTTGCCACCTCCCCTATATTAGTCTATTTTGATACTATAATGAAATACTGGAGAGAGGCTAACTTTACAAAGAAAAGAGGTTTGTTTAACTGTCTGTTCTGGAAAATCAAAAGCATAATACCAATATTAAATTGACTCTGGTGAGGACTTCATAGCAGATGGGAACACATATGGGAGGAAGAGATCACATCTCCAAACAGGAAACCTGAGAACCATTCAAGGGTCAGGGTTGCTCTTATAATATCATGTTCTCATGAGAGCTCAGAGTTCTCACAAGAGCCATCTTAATCCTTTCCAAGGGTAGCTCCCCCAAAGACCTGAAGACCTCCCACTAGGCCCCACCTTTTATTTATTTTTTAAATTTTTTCTTTATTGTTGTGCTGGGTAGGGGTACTGTTGTGACATTTACAAAGTTTCTTACAATGTATCAACTATATCACACTTGAATTCATCCCCTTCACCACTCCACTTTATTTCCCCTCCCCCAATGCATGGAATAGTTACAACAGGTATTTTTGCAATAACATGCGTATACATTTTTTGTACTGTATTCACCCTCCTACCCACTTTCTCCACCACCAGCCCCTCCTACTAGTGCAAACCCTTCCCCCTTGGCAGGACCTATTCTGCCTTCCTGTTCTCTGCTATTGCAGAAGAGAAGAAAGATAAAAAGAAAAACATGACATTTTTGTTTGTTTAGGTAAAGGTAGCTGAACATGGAGTTTCCTTGTGGTATTTCCATGTATATATGTCTTATACTTCCAATTGGTTTATCTTCTCTAATTATCTACATTATACTTTAGTCCCTTTCTTATGGTGGTTTCAATCAGTTTAAGATTTCTACATTCTTGTTTAGAGAGTATAACAACCATATTCAAATTTTTAGTTTCCTTCTTTTATCCTTCCCCTCCCATGCGTGACCTCCCCTTAGTGTGTTTCATAATATTTGGGCCCCACCTTTTAAAGGTTTCAATACTCCCTACATTGCCACACTGGGACTCATGCTCCCAACTCATGAGCACTTAGGGGAAGCACTCAAATTATCATTGAAGTTGTAGCACCCCTTTACGACTCTTCTTAACTTTCTGTTGGTCTTTGCTTTTATTTTATTGAGAATATTAAGGTGTTAAATATGAAAAATTTCAAACACCCTTACCTTTCTTCCCATTTTGAATCTGACTCATTCTTAACTCTCCTTCCAGTGTCAGCAAATGAAGTCTCCCCCATTCTTCTTGAGGCCAGGCCTTCTGCTGAGGTCCTGTTTAGGATTCTGTGTTATCCACATTACTGTTTTTTCATATGCCTTTAACTTTTCTGCTCTTCTTCATCTATCTTTTTCTTAGGCTCATGGTTCTCCTATTTTAAAGTCCTTGAATTTTTGTACCCCTTTAATGTCAGTCATCCATCTGATCTGCTTCTCAGCTGTGTTTTCTAAAAGAGCACTCTACACTTGACTACACTTGACTTTTCATTCATTTGCCTAGCAAAATCTGGCTTCTTCTTCTATCCTCTGCTCTAAGAATATCTAGCCAACCATAATTAACCTTATGTTTCCAAATCTAATTAAACTTTATTTTAAGTACACTTTCTGTTTATGTGGCATACTGATCACCCTTCATGAAACTATCCTCTAATTCTCTTCTCTGTCATCTAACCTCTTTGGCTGTTGCTTCCTTGTCTCTTTTGTCTATCCTTTTTCTTTGTATAATGCAACATGATGGTGCTCTAAGGGGTCTTTTGTCATCCCATTTTTTTTCTGCATGTACTTCTCAGGTTGGGTAGACAGGGCATGGTTCCTATTTAATTTCAAAGAATTTACTACCACCTATCATACTACTACTTACTGCCAATTGACCCCTCCTTAAGTCGTCCCGGAAACTTAAGCTTCTTCTTGGAAGGACAGTAACTAAGAGGAATAAACATGCACCCAAATTACTTCCAATCCTCTGTACCACGTCCTGCTACCATAATCCCCTTCTTCCTCAGATGATGGTGCCATCATTCACTAGAAAAAAAAGGCAGAAAGCTTGGAGTCACTTAAAACTTCTCTTCCTCTCATACTCACACATGAAGTCACTGCATCCTGCTAATCTCACACTCCAAATATTGCTCATATGCCTTTCCTCCTACTTTTCAACTTTACTGAACAGTGATTTCCCTGTGTTTGCCTGTTTCAGGCATTCATCCTTACTCATCTGGAGTAAGGATGTTTTGCCCTCTTCTTCTGCTCCATTATTCCTGGTTTTGACCCCCAGAATCCATCTTTCTTTTCTCTACCACTGCAATCCATTTAAAGGGAAAATCCAACAATGTCACTCCTCTGATTGAATACTTAGTGGACATATTTTCACCTCTGTGCTACCAAGTGCTCCATGCTCCTTTTTGCAGTACTTTTCACATTGATTGCCATCCTTTTCCTGAAATGCCCCCAGAAGCACCGCAATGTCCAACACCTTACCTAACTCATTCTATATCCTTACAAAAGAATGTAGCAACTTCTAAGTCTTCTTATGTCCTGTGATGGTGTACACTGGAATGTACAATCAGAGTCTGGTCCAGACTTGAGAATGCACTGTCCATATGTGTCCCGTTGTTCTGATGGCAAAATCCCTGGAAGATTTCAGGCAGCAAGGTAAAGGTCTTATGATATTTAGTGAGAGTTGCCCATATTTATTTCTCTTCTCCCTGAACCATCTTGCTATAGAAAGGGGTCCCCTGTGTTAGACTTGCCAGGCAAGTTTGCTGCCTTGGTTACACACACACACACACACATACAGCGAGAGAGAGAGAGAGAGAGAGAGAGAGAGACGGAGACAGAGAGACAGAGAGCCAACTCAACCATATTGTCCTTTGTTGTAATGGCATAGGAGATTCTCAACAAATTCTCAAAAAGTCTTTACTTTCTTCTTCTGGACAATCAGACTGATCAGGGGTCCAATGCCTCTCCACCCCTGATTATCCTCATTCTTTGGCACTCATTCCAAGTCTGGTAAAAGGTCATCCTTGACCTTAAATACTTTCTTCCTTAGCTCTGAGGATCTTTAATGTATGTATGGAGGGCAGAGTGAGATGGGTGGGTTGGGGGATGCAAGGTAGGAGGTTCTGTTTGATTTATCTTTTCTCAAATATTTTGTTTTATATTACTGAAACTTTCCACACTTAAAGACTGTCATATCTTTGTTCTCAGTCTTTATGACTTTTCCTAATGCAGTGGAGTTATCCACTGTAGTTGCCAAATCTAAAAACAGGTCTGGGGTTAAATGAAGTAATTAAGAGTGGATGTATAAGGCTGTGTAGGGTAGATAGAGTAAAGCAGGAAACACATCATTTGGTATATTTCTGCCATAAATCATGTAGGTGGTTGACAGAGATGCTCTCCTTTACCAAAATTTTAGTCAGGCTTCTCTGAATTCCTTTGCTTAACTAGGCCTAATCTTGGGTTTCTTTCTCTGTCTTTGTTGAATCCTATTTGAGCAGGAATTCTGCTAAGTCAATTTAGGGAAAATCTCCCCACAACTCATAAACACACACATACACCTTGAAATTTGGCCACCTTCCCTATCTTTTCATCTTGGCTTGCCTTCCTCAGAAATCCTGTCAAATCAGTTTTGTCAGAAATCCCTTATCCTTGACATTTCCACTCAGTAATTTTCTGTCCACTGATTCCAGCCCGGTTCCTTGGTTATAAATCTCTACTTGCTCTTGTCGAAGTTGGGGTTGATCCCAGTTTCTCCCAGTGTGAGACCCTGTTGCAATGGTCCCTTGAATAAAATCTGCCTTTAACAAGTGTTTAACAAAAGTTTAGATACATTTTTCTTTAACGTGATGTTTCTTTACAGTGATTTGTACCCTTATTTTTTGTGGTACTGGAGCTTGAACTCAGGGCCTTCACCTTGAGCCACTCTACTAACCCTATTTTTGTGAAGGGTTTTTCAAGATAGGTTCTAGTGAACTATTTGCCTGGGCTTCAAACTGCGATCCTCCTGATTTCTGCCTCTTGAGTAGCTAGGATTATAAGCATGGCCATGATTTGTACATTTTAAGGGCTGAATACCCATTACACATTTGCTTCATGTGGGACATCGACCTCTCAAACTTTAATCCTTAAATAAAGATCATAGCTGAACAGAAGATCTGTTTACACCAGAAAGTAGCATCATTACAAATGTGGTTTACAAGTCTCAACTTTAAATTCAGAGATATGTCTTTCCAAATAGAATTCTAAACAAGTAAGCTATTCATTTTTCTAATGCATAAATAGACATATTTTATAACTTGCATTAAATTTGAGTCTCTTGCTGGGTGCCGGTGACTCATACCTATAATCTTGGCTACTCAGGAGGTAGAGATCAGGAGGATTGAGGTTCAAAGCCAGCCTAGAGCAAAATAGTTGCAGGACCCTATTTTGAAAAAACCCATCACAACAAAAGGCTGGTGGCATGGCTCAAGTGGTAGAGTGCCTGCCAAGCAAGCATGAAGCCCTGAGTTCAAACCCCAGTGCTGCCCAAGCCCCCAAAAATTGAGTGTCTTTTTCATTTATTGTGAATATTATAGAATATTCAAAAATGGTTTAAAGCACATAGACTTCACTTAGAAAAATCACATTATAGTCTTTTAGCTTTCACAGTAAGTCCTTTACCTTTATAGTTATTAGTCATTTAACAAGTCCTATATAAAGATTTCTTTTCTTGTTCCCTAGGTATACTTCTTTCTTAATATACTTATCCATACAACAAATATATATTAAGTTCATAGCAGTAGAGAAAACAGATAAAATTCTTACCTTCAAGGAACTTACTTTCTTGTGACAGTTATGAAAAGTTAAATAAAATATGTTAAAAGAAGACAAATGTGTGGGGTAAAATGAAGTGGGAACGGGACAGAGAGTGCTGAGAATTATTTTAAATGTTTAGATATTGTTTTTTGATTTTTAAATTAATAAAACATAAGGCTTCTGTGCTTGTTATTTTCTACCATCCTATTCCCCATGTAGATTCATTCTCTGTGCTCCAGGAGGCTGAAATTTGCAGTCTGCATAACCAGGGCACTTCCATTCCCCTTTTCTTTTTACCCCTCATCACCCCCAATTTCATTTGGGTTTAACCAGTTAGGGTTGGGTTTAATCAGAAGATGGAAAAGTAGGAAGAAATAGATAGGGAAGGATTTATCCTACCCTCTACCTTCACTGTAGTTCCAGCAATGACTATATTCCTCAATAGCCACAGCTCATGACCAGGCATTCTCTTGTCCATAGTTTCAACTCTTAACAGCCTCTCTGCCTTTGCACTTCAGGATGATGGGCTGATAGTATTGTCCCACTTTTGCTAACTTGTGTGCTTCACCTACCCTTGTTATATTTCATCCTGCCCACACATTTGTAAGTAGTTCTTTCATTAAACTCTCCCAAGTAAAACTGTTTGAAATATGCCATCTATTTTTTTGCTCTGACCCCGACAATTCCAAAACAATTTCAGAAAAAAATGTAGCATAAATTATTGGTAATAGAAAAGCCATAATATTAAAGCCTTAGTCTGAAGATATTCATTGCAGCACCATAGTCAATAGCAAATAAATCACAAACAAGTTATATAATCATAAAACAAATGAACAATAAATTATGTTAAAATGATAAAATATTGTTCATCTCTACAGAGATTTAGGAAGATTGTGGAAAACATGGAAACAGAAATAATATGCCCAACATGGTATGCATCTAATTCTAGGGTTGCACTATGTAAGGTTATCTTTGGATATGTTCTAAAAGATAATATGCAAATATGAATATAATTATTTTTGGTATAGGTCTACTGATTATCTTTTAAATTTGGAAGGTTATATAATTAAAAATTTAAATTATTTTAAGTGCTTTGTGAACATAAGTTTCAGGATATTAAAAATATTATACATATGTAAACTAAGATAAATGCACCAAGCAAGGGAAAAGCAACTACTAAATTTGTATATTATTATTCTTCTATCTTAATTGTAAAACTTAGCCATAAATTATTAATATATATGGCTTCCAAGGTTGAGCTACTTGTAACTGGCCTTAGAAGATGGAAAAATATTATTTTATGGGTAGTTTCTTATTGCTAGTAATCAAGGCACAATCTCTTAAAATAGCTTTAGGATAAAATATAAGAAAAGGAAATTGGCTTAACATGCACAGTTATATTAGATAACCTGGTTCTTTGTTTTGCCATGTGTACTCAATACTTTTATTTCTATTTGCCTAATTTCTAAAATATTAAATCTTCTCATTTCAGCTTAATACATTTGGTCATTAGACTGATCACATGACTAAAGTTCAAGGAGATAAAAGCTAATAGAAATAAATTAATTATCTGACCCTCAGGTAACTGAACATACCCAGAATATTTAGATTGCCTACAGTTTAGAAAAATCATCTAATATAAAGCCTATTTTATAATAGTTTTAAATATCTCATTTAATTTATTGAATACTTTCCTGAAAGTGAAAGACTTAATGGTTGTATGGGTACCCTTCTGCAACATCATCAAGTAAAAAAAAATTATAAATTGAACCATGGTAAGTTAGGGACTATCTGTAACCAAACTCAAACCAGGAGATGCCTTAATTTATTTCATTACTTACTCATTATAGATCTAACAATATGAATCTTAGACCATAGGATAGGAGACTAAGGTATCTTAATATATTTAATATTTGTTTTAAATCACTTCTGATGTGTTTATATATAGATAGATATATAGATATATAGATATATGAAAGCCCCCTTGAATATATAGCCCAATGCAGCTATCAGTATTTTATTGATACTTTTATGTAGGTATAAGCATTTCTAAGTTGTAACAGGACCTTTGACTCTCAGAAAAGTGTACTCCTGGTCTTACCAAGAAAATCTTTCTAATTCCATTCTGGAACGGTTTATTATGGGCAGCTAGTTTATTTTTCCACAAGAGGTCACCAATGTTCTAGTTTTTTGGCGTATGATTTTCTGACTTTTTGTCCTTACTGTGAAGTAATTGAGAAGGTTTTCTCTTCTCTGATTTTCTACCTACTAAGTAGGCAGGTCTGCCAGTCTTTTCCTACTAGACATGAAGATGAAAGCTGAAAACCAGGGCTTAGTTAGGACCAAGGCCTACATTCAATACATATACCTGTAGGGATGCATGAATAAAAAGTAAAGATACTCTCATAAATGGGAGGTTGCTGCTAGAGCTAACTGTACTTCTTAAGAGGAGTTTTAGACTCAATCAGTCAGATTCCATAATAAAGAATTTGATTAACACAAAGTTGATCTTTTAGGAACCACCTCTACTTTCTTTATAGGAAGCATGAATATTTTTAAAAAGACTTGTACAGTTATGTTTCAGAGAGTTTGGCATTTGGATCTTCTCAAAGACTCTTTTTGTTGTCTACCTTTTTTTTTCTTTTATATGGGTCACACTTTTCTGACTCATAGTTGAAGGTAGAAAACACAGTATTTAGAATTATACATTTTAGCACCTCTGCATACTGGATACCTCCCACCCACTTACTTGTTTTTTGTGTGCTTGTTGCTTTGTTTGGTCATGAGATTAGACTATTTTCATGATGTCTATATTGCAACCCCTGATACCACTCCTCAGAGATCAAAGCTTTGAGTATGTGTATAGTTACCCTGGGATGAAGTGACTTTAGCAGTATTCTTTTTTTTTTGTCTTTTTCTTTTTTGGTGCTGGGATCGAACCCAGGGCCTCATGCATGCTAGGCAAGCGCTGTACCACTGAGCTACATCCCAGCCCTTTTAGCAGTATTCATTTTTGATCCTCTCTTTCCCTGATCTGTTTATCAGTCTGTCTGCCTTTATAAGAAGTATCACAGCCAGCTATTACCTCCCTTAACTGCTGGCTCATTGCTCCATTGTTTTTAATATGCCTTGGTCATTAATTGTTCCACAGTAAGTCCCAATTTAATTCAGGCCCTTTGCAAGAATAGTATTGAGGGCTAGTCTTTGACATTTGTTTATTCAACCTCAGGAGGACCTTCTTAGCTAACTCTTTCTCTGGTAAACTGTAGCTGGTTTATAATTTAACTTGTTGGATTTTTTTCTTTCTTTAATTGGTACAGAAAAACATAAAAATTGTACATTTGATGGGATATAATGTGATGTTTTGGTACATGTACACATTGTGCAATATTTAAATTAGCTAAATTTATGTTTTCTCATTTATCATTTCTTTATGGTGAAAGCACTCAGAATCATTTCTTCTAGCTCTTTGAAATATAAAGTATGTAATTGTTATAAATTGTCATCCTACTGTGCAATAGTACAAAAGAACTTCTTACTCCTATCTAATTTAGTACCCATTGATCAAATAGACAAGGACTTCAAAGTAACTATTTTAAATACATTCAAAGAATTAAAGAACACTACAGTTAAAGAAGTAAAAGTAATTATAATGCCAATATCTGATCAATTAAAGAATATCAACAAAGGGATAAAATTATTTTTAAAAAACCCAAACAAATGGAAATTGTCAAATAATAATTATCTGGGCACAGTGGCTCATGATTGTAATCAGCTACTTGGGAGATAGCAATTGGAAGGATTGTGCTTGAGGCCAAACCAGGCAAAAAAGTTTATAAGACCCATCTCGACAAATAAAAAGTTGAGTGTGGTGGTACATACCTGTCATCTCAGCTATGCAGGAAGTATAAATAAAAGCATCACAGTTCAGGCCTACCTGAGTATAAATGTGAGCCCCTATCTCCAAAATAACCAAAGCAAAAATGGGCTGGGGCATGGTTCAAGTGGTAGATCACCTGTCTAGCAAGCATGAATACCTGAGTTCAACTTCAAGTACTACCAAAAAAAAAGTGTAATAATTGGAGCCAAGTGTGGTGGTAAACTCCCTGCAATACCAGTACTTGGGAAGCTGAGGCAGGAGAATTGTGAGTTTGAGGCCAGCCTGAGCCACATAGCGGGTTCCAAGCCAGCCTGGGCTGATCTAAGAAAACCTATAATATTTGGAAAGAAACATTCAATACAGCGGTCAATACTACACTTGAATGGATAAATTGAAGATAGACTGGTAGAGATTATGCAATCTGAACATAGAAAGGGAAAAAAATAAGTAAATAGATACTCAGAGAAATAGACATGGTTCAGTATACCAAAATATGCATAATGGGAGTATTAGAAGAAAAGCAGTAGGGAAAACAAAAGTGTTCAAAATACTCAAATAATGACTAGAAACTTCAATTTCCATTCTTTGTGAAACTTGAATGGCTAGAAACTTTAATTTGGGAAAATCAAACATTTAAAATAATGTATTGTAACAACTCTGCATACTGACCCTCCTTCCCTTCAAACTTGTTGTTGCTTGCTTATTGCTTTGTTTGGACTCTTAGAGATATCTACATTCACCAAAATGTGTTCCATATTTGATGAAAAACATTAAAGACACATTAAAGAAACTCAACAAATTCCAAATAGGATAAACACAAAGAGATCTATGCCCATGTATTTCAAAGCAAAAATATTCAAAGACAAGGAAAAGATAAAATATTGAAAGTGGCAAGAGATAAATGATTTGTTAAGTAGAAAGGAAAACCAGTAAGGTTTACAACTGACTTCCCACCAGAAATGACGGAGGCATATTTCTTCAAAGGAATGATGTATTCACAATACTGAGTGAAAAATACTGCCAACTAAGAATCTTGTATTTAGCTAGGCATGGTGACACATGTCTGTAATCCTAGCACTTGGGAGGCAGAGGTAGGAAGATCATGTATTAGAGGTTAGCCAGGCCTACAAAGTGAGTTTAAAGCCAGACTTGCCTGCAAAAATAATAATAATAATAATAATAATAATAAGTAAAGAATCTTATGTTTAGCTAGACTATCCTTCAAAAATGAAGACAAAAACAACCTCAGATAAACAAAAACTGAGTTTTTTTGTTGTTCTGGGGACTGTATTAGTCAGCTTTCCATTACCGTAACAAATACCTGAGTTAATCAACTTATGAGGAGGAAAGGCTTATTTGACTCTGTTTCAGATGTTTCATTCCATGGTTGTTTGGCTCCATTGCTTTTTGGGCCTGTGGAGAGGTAGTACATCATGGTAGAGAGTGTATGTGGAGCAAGCCGCTCATCTCATGGCAGCTGGGAAGAAAAGGAGGGTATCCCACAGTCCTTTCTGAGGGAATGCCCCCAGTGACCTAAGAACTTCCACTAAGCCCCACCACTTGAAGGCTTCACAGCCTTCCAGTGGTGACAAGCTGAGGACCAAGCCTTTACCACACATGCCTTTGGGGGGCATTCCAGATCTAAACTATAGCACAGACCCACCTTACAAGAAATACTAAAGAAAGCTCTTCAGGCATAAAGCAAGTGACAGTAATTCAAATCCACATGAAAAAACAGAGCATTGATAATTATAATCATATAATTATAAAAGATAGCATAAATTCAAATTTTTTTGCCTTTTCCTCATTACTTTTATTTTTTTTAGGGCTACTGGGGTTTGAACTTGGGGTTCATGCTTGAGAGGCAGGTGCTGCATTGCTTGAGCCATGCCTCTAGCCTCAGTTAACTTATTTTTAAAAGAAATTGTATAAAACAATAAGCATATGATTATATTATTGGACCTATGACACATAGATATGTAATGATATCTGTCAATTAATGTTCAAAGTTGGTGGGTGAAGTCAAGCTAAGTGAAAGTAAGGAAAAGATACTAGATGAGTCCACAGAACAAATGAAGAATCCACAAAACCACAATTACAAATGAAGGGAGCCAGAAATGGTAAATAGGAAGTTAGTATATCAAAATATACAAATATATATTGCTTTCCTTTCTTCTCCTAGTTTTTTAAAAAAGGTTAAGTTATATAAAATACTAAAATTATAGCAATGTGTTGTTGAGCTTGTAACACATATCATTGTAATACATATAAGAATTTTGGCACAAAAAGGGGGAAGAAAAAATAGAGTCTAGGTTCTATTGTTATTCTGAGAGTAATGTTTAAGTATCATTAGAACAATTCATACAAATCTGAAGAAGATTCTGATAAGCTAATATATATAATAAGTCCTAGAGTAGCCACAAAGAAAATAAAATGAAAAATGTGAAAAAAATTTAAAGGAATTCAAAATGTTATGGTAGAATATATATATACTTAATACAAAAGACAGCAATAAAGGAAGGACATAAGAACAACAACAAAAAGACATGCAACACATAGAAAACAAAATGTCAGATGTAACTCTAGCTATATCAACAATGACATGAAATATGAATGGACTAAATAATCAAATTACAAAATAGAGATTGTCAGACTGCATGTGAAAACAAGAATCAACTCTAAAGAAGATATGTTTTATATGTTTATTTATTTAGCAGTACTGGAGATTGAACTCAAGGTCTTGGGGCTGGAGGAAAGCAGTCCAAATCCTGGACTTTAATTCTTGATCCTCCTGACTGCCTACTGAGTAGCTGGAATTTCAGGGGTATAGCACCTTGCCCAGCTCAGAAGGCATACTTAATATTCAAATAGTTTTGAAAGTAAAAGAATAGAAAAAGAAATATCGAACAAAGAACAACTATTAGAGAGCTGGAGGGGTATATAATTGTTGTACAGAATAGTTTTTAAAATAAGAGAAAAGGAGGGACTTAAAATTTTTTTTTCATGTATTTTTTTCCCTTATTGTTGTGATGGGTGGGGATACATTGTGTGTGTGTGTGGCATTTACAAAGGTTCTTACAATGTATCAAACATATCATACATGAATTCACTTCCTCTCCCATTCTTCTTCATTCCCCCAGCTCCGTTCCCTGTAGTAGTTTCAGCAGATATCATTTTCCTATTTACTTGCATGTGTACACATTTTATTGCACCATATTCATTCTCACTCCTTTCCTCAACACCTCCTCCCTCCCACTGGTGCCAGCCCTCCCCCTGGGCAAGACTTGTTCTGTCCTCCTGTTGTCTGATTTTGAAGGAGAAAAAAGGAAAAAGATAAAATAAAAAAACATGACATTTTAGCTTGAGATAAAGGTAGTATACAGGGAGTTTCCTTGTGATATTTCCATGTATATATGTATGTATTATAACCCCAATTGGTTTATCTCCTCTAATTTTCTTCATTCTACCTTAGTCCCTTTCTTATGGTGGTTTCAGTCAGTTTAAGATTTCTGTATTCATTATTGCATAGTGAGTAAATCAACCCTACTCAAGTTCTTAGTTTCCCTACTCCTGTCATGGGTGACTTTCCCTTAATGTGACCAGTGTTTTATAATATTGCTACATTTGTGTTAGGTCTATATTCCATGAATGAGAGAAAACATGTGACTTTTGGCTTTCTGAACCTGGCTAACTTCACTTAAGATGATGTTCTCCAGTTCCATGCATTTACCTGTGAATGACAAAATTTCATTTTTCTTTGTGGCTGATTAAAATTCCATTCTGTGTAAATACCACATTTTCTTAATCCAAATGACAAGTCTATCCATCTAAAATACTTAACAATTATAAGCATATAGTCATCTTAACAGCTAAGTCCCAAAATACATGGGAAAATTCAACAGAACTGAGGTAGAAGTAGACAATTCAACAATAATAGTTGGAGCCCATATACTACTTCACTTTCACAATAACCAGAATAACTAAACAAAATAGCAACAAGGAAAAAAAAAAAGACTTAACTAATACTATAAGTAGGCCTACCAGACCACTATGGAACAATCATCCAACAACTGCAGAGTATATGTTCTTCTCATGTGCACATGGAATATCCTTCAAGATAAACTATATGCTAGGCCACAAAACAATACTCAATACATTTAAAATGTCTGAAATCAAAGTATGTTATCTAACTTTAGCACTGTGGAATAACATTAGAAATTAATAAAAGAAAATTTGGGAAATTCACAAATATGTGGAAAACAAGATCCAAACAAATTATAAAATACTGTGAAACAACTATAAAGATGTAATATACCATATTTATAGGCGGCTAATTCAAAAGACCATATATTATAATGATTCCATTTATATAGAATGGGAATTTGCAAACATATGTCTAGAATTGGTGAATGTATAAAGATAGGAAGTGGATTAATAGTGTGCCTAAGTACAGGACAGAAATAGGAGAAAATTTGGGGAAGTGCTAATGGGGTAGGAATTCCTTTTGGGATTGATGAGATATTTTAAAATTGATTGTGATAGTTGCACAACTCTACAACTATACTAAAAACCATGTTTTCCCTTCCCTTCTCTAAATGGGAAATATTTAACTTAAAATACTGCAATTTAAACATATCTAAAGATGAAGTTTTATTGTTAGGATTCAACTATTTTAAAAACCTCATGTTTTCATATGAATAATGTTAAGCCTTTAAAGAATATGAGAATATGTTAAGCCTATAAAGATCCTAACCCTATGAACATGAAAGTGTTTGGATGACGATTTCTAAGGTCCCTTCGAGTTCTAAAACATAACGATTCTATTTAAATTCTCATGGCTTTGGACTATAAAATTGCCATTTCTATTTCAATGAGATTTCTTCAGGTAGAGGACTTCTATGAATAGCTGTTTATGGTTTGGGAGTTAAAAATCAGATCATTATTTATTTTTCTACAGTTAGTAAGAGTTTGCATTATTTTCTCTGTAATAATTGCTTAATTTATATTTCTAACAAACATACTGTTTCATGAAATACTTTTGCAAAATGCTAACACAAATCTTCCTACATTGCTTTTTGTTGGTAGAGGACCCATACACTTTTTATCAGAAATGCTCATGAACTAAAAGGGCCAAATGAATAACAACACAGGAATATTGAATTTCATTTTCACTTGAGCCATCACTCAGAAAACAGGAAAAATGAAGCACTCTCTAGCTAGGAGAGTGGGAAGTGTGCCAGTCATAGGAATCAGAAGACAAATCATAGTAACTAAAATCTCAAGCCTACCATCTTGGGTTAGTGTTAGCTGACAAGGCATGAGGCAGGCTAGATGGGAATCTCCTGGGTCTGCCCTCCCTATGGGTTAGTGTAGGTTTTAAAACATCTGAAAAAGAAAGGCACGCTCTCACTGCCAGTGGCCCACCATGTTCCTTTTATATTTTCTTTCCTAACTTTTAATAAACCCCATTTATACCCACACATTCTGCTTGGATTCTTCCAAGCAGGACCAAGGTTTTCTGAAAATACTGTTTTGCCGGCAACAGGCATGCTGTGTGTCCCCATTTATTCAAATTAAGCCCCAGGTAGACATTGCAGATGACATTTCAAATATGTGTGAGTTACAAATAAGAACGAGTTACTGGTCCAGCTGAAACATTGTTGGGAGAGTATCAGGACTGCATTTGTATCTCCCTTACCTCTGACCCAACCTTGTTTTCTGTCCTTCAGACAAAGGTTTTGCTAGTCTTTGCACTCAGGTAGCTCATCACACAGTTGGAAAAAAGGGACAAGATCCCAGACAGCTACAGCTGTAGCAATACTATATGTATTTTTTCCAGTGTTTCACATTTTGGAAATCACATTGCTCTTAGAATTGATGCCACTTTGGGTGGCAGTCACAATTGCTCTTGGTTTGTGCTGGTGTGACTTGGTCATAGCTGTTGATATTGTCACTCATTTGCTGAGATGTATGCATTGTTGATACTGCACAAGTCAAAAATGCCCTGAAGATTACACTAAAATTCAGCATTAAAATGAAAAGTTACCATGTATGCAGAAAGGATAAATAGCAGTGAAGTGAGATGTATATTTTATATCAATGAGTTAAATACTTATCATCAGAAGGATAACCCCCATTGCTTGTTTTCTTTGCAAATTAATAAAATGTTTTATGGATCCTGAGAAAGGAAAATACAAGTTGGAAGAATTGGGAAAGTGTTGTGACAGAAATATCCAAAAAGGTTACCTTTTACCTTGCTATACCAAGCGTAGTCTTCAAACCAGGAACATCAACATCACCTAAGGAATTTTTATAAATGCAGAATCTCAGACTTTCAAAACTCCCCATTCCAGACTTTTAAAACCATAATCTTCATTTTAATAAGATCCACAGGTGATTCATATGCACATAACAGTCTGAGAATTACTGGTATCACATGCCAAGCAATTACATTAAAAGTAGAAGGAACTGTCAAGTCCCTTTGAAGAGACGAAAGAAATTCCCAAACAACAAGGAGCTCATGTGTCCAATTCATTCCTCATGCAGGACTATTATTAAGGTGTCAAACTTCACTATCAGAAACTTCCTGTTGAGTTCGAACAGCAGCTCCTTAACTTTGGTGATATGTACTTTGATGGAAGAAAAATTGAGACTATCAGTTGGTTAAATAAGAAATGCTAACAAAACCCTGGGCTTTTAGAAATTCACAATTACGCTAAAAGAACTCTTTCAATATGTATGAAATAAAATTTCTAAATGCTAATTCTTTTTTATAATTTTATTGGCAACTTTTTTGTTCCTCAATGTTTTATAAACTAATAGTGTGTTTCATAATTGCTGGTATCTTAGACTTCATGAAAAGCAGTGTAATGCATTGTGCTAAGCATTATAATAGCAAGAAGCAGGGAATACTGCAGAACAGATAGGTGGCCATCTCTCATAATCAGGGAATGTTTGTTATCTTCAGCAAATGTTTGCAGGTGAAGATGGGACTGGAGTGAGGAGAGATGCAAGGAGAAAGCATCCTAAGGAGAAGGAATCTCATGTGCAAAGGCATCAAGGCTGCTTGTCAGTAAGCAGACAGAGGAACTGAAGCAATTTTTTCTCCAGGGGTGCATGGTACAGGTAGGGATGCTGGATTATATTTCGCTTTAGCTATGGTGTTACGGAACAAAAGCAAAGGGAAGTACCTAATTCTGCAGGAGGCTTTGGTGGTCAAATCTCCCATTCCCACAGGGAGAACTGACTTTAAGATCACTTTTCTGCAGAATAAGGTTCAGGGACAAAGATTGCTCTGCAATTAGATTTTCTTAAATGAGGCTGTCCCCCACTTAAGGAATGGGAACATTAGTTTGGATGGTTAGGGGTAAAGTTCTCAGCCCTGTCTGCACATTATTATCACCCCAAGTGATATCTGGGCCCCACTCACAGAAATTTCAAATTAACTGGTTGTAGAGACACATTAGCATTGATATATACATTATATCTATGTCTCTATCTAGGTATCAAAGGGAGTTATCCTTCCAGTGATACTACTGTGCAGCTTATTTAAAACAGTAAGCTTAGGGTCATGGGAATTAAGGCAGGTGAGCAGCTAGTCAGCAGTGATAGGAACATCAACACCAAGAGCTTCTTGTCAGAGACAAAGCAAAGCATTGATGAAAAACTTTCCTTTTTAGGTGAAGCTAGTAATTTGGGTAGATCAGATAGGGAAATGGGGGATGAATTTCTGCTATTATCTTGTGAAACCCAGGATTCACCAAAAAAAAAAAAAAACCAACCCCACATTTGGTCATCTTGAGACCCTCTCATTCTAGGATAACCAATCTCTTTTCTGGCATTATATAGGTGTTTTGGATGCAAAAAGACCCATCCTCAACTTTCACATCCAGGACCTGAGTGGGCAGTTCCCAGATGAGCTCATAGGTGGTGCTGTTGCACTCATGTTGTCTCATGGCTTGGAAATGCTCATAGGGATAGTGAGGACAGTTTTCTGGCCAGGTAACCCCTGCTTGTTTGGACTAATGTCACAGAAAGTAGACTATTATATGAGCCCTCCATGCCAGACCACTCTAATGGTGAATGGTAGGGGTTAGAAAGCTCTGGTGGACTATTTGTTATGCTTCTGTCTTCAGAATTGTTTCTACACGTTCACTGGGGTAGCAAGGCCGTAAGCCCTGTGACCTTTAAAGCATCATGGTACTGGGGTGACCAGTTATGTGTTTTTTGCTCAGTACTCATTATCTTAATTTTGTTTGAGAAACAGACTTCCTTACTCTCAGTCTATATGTTGCCAGTAAAATGGTCACTATAGAGAATGTTCCCTATTTGTATAAAGCCTGTGAACCAAGATATCTTTAAATGGGTGTTAGAAAAGCAGAAGAATAAAATCTTATGATACATGAAAATTGTATAAAATTCAAATTCTAAGGCCCCCAAATAATTTTTTTTAACTAACATACTCAGGCACATTCATTTATATGTGGCTACTTTTGTTCTTCAATGGCTGAGTTGAGTAGTTGTGAGAGATCATGTGGCCTGCAATGCCAAAAATACTACTAGCTGGCTCTATGAGGAAAAAGTTTGTTGACCCATACCCCACATCATCACTGTACCATTCAATTCCCTTGATGGCAAAAGGAAATTGCAAACATTCAGCACAAGACTCAAGATTAAGCACCTGGACATTTCTTTGAGATATTGGGAAGGTGTCAGTCTCTTCTGCTGTCTCAGGAACCATTAGATAGTCCCTAAGGATGAGGGCTTAATGAGCTTGTCTGAAATCATTCTAACTAAGATTTTCAGCTATGAGAATGAGTACACTCTCTTTAATCTTAAATTAGCTAAAATTGGTTTTTGTTGCTTACAGCCAAAGAATTTTAATTGATAAAGTCATCTGGAAGAAATCCAACCTTTAGTGTGGAAGGAACAAGATTAATTCATTTCCAAGATCATGGCTTTATGGTAGAAACAATAGCTCCCTGAAAGAAGACAGGTCATAATAGTACCATCTAGGACCTGAATGCGTCCTGTTCTGTGACAAAGCCCGGAAGCTTAGGAATGCAGGGATACAGTCAGTGTCAGACTTATGGCACAAGTCTGAGTTGTCCCAAGGTGGGACTTACCATTTTTATATCTTCTTACCAAACCTACCCATATAATACCTGATTTATCTCCTATAGACTGTTTTCAACTTTTATGTACACCTAGTAACACTACTGTATTTTAAAATTCCAATGAAATTCATGAAGGTGTTCCATGGAGAAAAGTATAGAGAATTTTTTAGTAATGAGTAATGTTTCATCATTCTATCTGACTTGAGTTTTCAGGTCATCAGCCATTATAAAATATAGACTGACCATGAAGTAAGAATATAAATACATGTAATATTTGATTATAATATTTTAAGAACTATAAATCCATTTTTCCTTCCAATGATTAATCTCACTCCCTGCCATTTAAGCAACAAAGTTGCTTTCTGCTCAATATCTCAGGAAAAGAATGAAATGTAATAGTAAACAGGAGAGAGAGAGAGAGAGAGAAAGCGAGAGAGATGCCTTAAAAGTTCAGGCAACTTCTTGGCAAAATGTTTACAATTTTAGGACAATGGAGAATCTCTGGGCAGAGACAAATTATTTGAGAGAAATACCATGGGTGACTTTTGTTCTTGCTTTCTGGAGCAGAAGAGTGACTAGGGTGCATAAAGGTATGAAAGAAAGGGAAAAAGAGTGAGTAGAGAGGATGTGTTGGCAGTAAAAACAGGTGGGCTTCAGAGAGGCCCCAATTCCACTTCAGACCTCTGAGTCCCTGCTGGTCCCTGCAGAGAATGTGGACACTACATTCTCTGCTGGATGTATTCAAGAAGGAGACTTTCTAGGGCCACCTCCACCTCAGTCTAAGTGTGATTGCACCTCAGTATGCAGATCTGGGTGGATCCCCAAGAAGAAGGTGCAACCTTCTGGGTCAGGGAAAGGCTACAGCCCATAGGCTTCCATTTGTACTCCTCTCTCTTTTGCTCCATGTCCCTGATGCACTGAAGAACCTTCCTTGGCAGAAAGAACCCCAGGGAAGTGGCAAAATTCCCAGACAATGTTATTAGAGTGAAAAGTCTAATAACTTTTCTATGTTAATTTCTATGTTAACATAGAAATTAGGCTGAATCAAATAAAAATATTTCTCACACACTTGAGTTCATGGATACAGATAAGGGACCTTCTAAGTCACCTATATTCATCTCCATTACTGTGGAAAATCAACAATTGACTTCACTCCTCAGTTATTCCAAGTGTGACATCCAACAGCGTGCAAGTGCTAGAACAGATTATCTGTACTTCACGTCACTGGATTTCACTGCATTGCAATGTACTGTTGCTCATTTTGAAGAACCACTTTTTCTTCATTTGATTATGAAGTCTATTCTTCATTGAGATAGGGTGAGTCATTGGGTTTCATTAGGGAGTTCTTGAGAGAGAGTTTCATACTTGGTTCATTTTCTTTAACATAAAACCAATAAAATAATAGAATAAAAACACATTTATCTCTTATAATTGTTTCCCTCCTCCAATACATAACAGATTTTGTGGAAACGTTAACATAACAACTGTATTGAATAATTCTCCCTTAACCAAAGAACAGGATGAGTAATTTATTCTATTCTCGATTTTCTTATACTGACTGCTTTCTTCATCTTTCACCTGGGGAAAAAGCAAGGTGAGAAAACAACAAAAGGAACAATGATTAATGCTCATCACTGTCAAGACAGAATGAGATTTTGAAGCTATTATGGCCCAAGGAAATGTGTGAGGTTTATATAGGCAAGTGGTTTTCAACCTGCAGCTATTTTGCATACTAGGGGCTATTTGGCAATTTCTGAAGTCCTAGTGGGATGGGGAATGTGTAAGGTACATTCCTGGCATCTAGTGGGAAAAGGCCAGGGATGGCGCTAAGCATCCTACCATGCAGAGGACAGCCCCATCCCCTAGCAAAGAATTATCTGGCCCAAAATGTCAGTAATAATGCCAAGGTTGTGAAACTCTGATATAACATAATCAGGAGGGGAAAGAAGATTTGAACAAGTTAGGAGGATAAAGAGGATTTGTATAGACTGAAGAGGCACATGGCATTTGTTATAAAAGGAGTAAAGAAGTCATAGATACATGAAGAGTTGGACAGTTCTTTCACATCTGAGGCAAGTTTCAAAGGAAGACTTTCTTAATTTTAAAGGAAGACTTTTTAAAAAAGAATATACTGTGAAATCAATTTTATGGTTATTAAAGGTACAAAAACAGGACCATGATTATGTGTCAAAATTTTTCTTGCTAATTTTGTATACTATAATGTCTTATATATGGAGATATGTATGTAATAAAAAATATGAAGGCAAGAGATCATGGTTTTACTTGGCTAGACTGTATAGGCTAATAAATGTCCTGGAAAAAGGTGGTCTTAGGGCCAGGTGAGGGGTCTAAATGGCAGGTTATGGAGTTTGAACCCAGTCATTAGAAATGGAGGGCGTGTTGCTGGGTGCTGGTGGCTCACGCAGATAATCCTAGCTACTTGGGAGGCTGAGATTAGAAACATCGCAGTTTAAGGCCAGCCCATAAAGAAAATTCTGGAGCTCCCATCTCCACAATAACCAGAGCAAAATGGACAGGAGGTGAGGCTCAAGCTGTAGAGCTCCTGCCTTGTAAACATGAAGCTCTGAGTTCAAACCCAACTCTCTCCCCCACAAAAAAAGGAAATGGAGGGTAAGTGTAGATAAGTGTTCTCCAGACACACACACACACAGAGAGACAGAGAGAGAGAGAGAGAGAGAGAGAGAGAGAGAGAGAGAGAGAGAGAGAGAGAGAAAGAGAGAGAGAGAGTGCTTTAATTGATGGGAACTAGAAAGTCCCAAATCTGTAGGACAGGTTGACAAGCTAGAGATTCAGGAAAGAGTTGATGTTGCAATCTTAGTTCTTAGTTCAAAGGCTAGAATCTCAGACAGAATGTCTGTATCTGGATGCAGAATCCCAGGCCATGAGAGAAAATCTGTTCTATACCTGTCACCTAGCTTCTGGGGGTTTGGTTTTGCTGACAGTCCTTGGCATTGCTTGTAGAAACATCACCCTAACCTCTGTCCTCATATGATGTAACATTTTCCTGTGTGTACATCTGTAAACAAATTTTCCCTTTTTCCTATGGACTCCAGTCTTTTTGGATTAAGGTCCACCATGGTAACTTCATCTTAACTAATAACAGAATCTGGACTCCATTTCCATTCTAAGATACTGAGGGTCAGGACTTCAAAATATGAATTTTGGGGGCACGTCTCATAATAGGGGGTTTAAAAAAGAAAGTGACACTTACTGAATTATCCTGTACTAGCAGTGAAACTGGAGTTTTAGACTCCAGGCTCAAATGGCTGACATCTGTTGTGCAAGTTTTGATCTGATCAGAAGATAATGGACAATGGAAGGTGCTCAGCCAATGAGCAGGACTCATATTTCTTCTGAAATATGGTTGTTGTTGAGGAAATGTAGAAGATTTGTGGTCATGCAGTCAGTCATATCAGTAAAAATAACAGCAAAATTTATCCACATCTATTGTGAGATATCACCAGTTGCAGCATAGGTCTTACCTTCAAAGATTTAAAAATGTGTGACATAGACTTAGATGAAATATGATAATTAAAATTTTATGTCTGAGGTGGTTTAATTATATAGTGCAAATGCTGTGTACACATGTATGTAAAATGAAAAATGATACCTGTCTAAACCATTCCAGGAATGGGTAGGAGGGGGGAAATAAAGGAGAGTGGTGGAGGGGGGTGAATTCAAGTGTGATATATTTGCTGCATTATAAGAACTTTTGTAAATGCCACAGTGTACCTGCAACCCAACAATAAAAACAACGTTTACTGAATTCCTTTGCTATAAGACTCTATGCTAAACACAGTCACCATTTTAATTTGTTGTTTATACATTTGCATCTTCTTTTAGATTTCTTAACTAGGTTAGCTAATAGTTTATCAATTTTATTTCTTTCTTCCAAAGGTTCTTCTATTTATTTTATTAATTCTTCTATTTTCTACTTCATTCTTTTAATTCTAAATTGTTTCCTTTTGTTTATTAATGTTTTCCAATTTTTTAATTTGAATGCCATATAAAATTATTTTCATTCTTAATTATTTAGATATGTAATTATTTAAAAACACAGATTTCTCTAGATGACCCTGTTGTTTCAGATAGGTGGTATTTGAACTACTGCTAATTTTTGAGATGCTTGACAATTTCAACTTAGAGTTTTTTCTTTGATGCAACTGTTGTATTGGAGTTCTCGTGCGTGCTCTCTCTCTCTCCCCCCTCCTCCCCCTCTCTTTCCCACTCTCTCTTCTCCTCCTCCCTTTCTCTGTCTCTCTCTCTTTTCTCTCCCTCTCTTTCTCCTTCTCCCCTTTCCTCTCTTTCCTTGCTATCATGAGGTGAGGCACTTTGCTCTATAACCATGTGCTCTTGCCATGATGTTTTGCTCCACCACTGGCCCAAAGTGACAACCAAGTAGCTGTGAACTGAAGCATCTGAAACCATGAGCCAAAATAAACCTTTCCTCCTTTTAAGTTGTTCTATCTCAGGATTTGTCATAGTAATGGAAATCTAACACACTGATATTATTATCATGACTTGGCTCTCTTTGGTTTATATTTGCCAGCATGTCTTTGTTGATTCTTGTGTTTTTTTACTTTTTTGTGCCACTTTGTTTTAAACTAACTTGTTAGTACACCATGTCCTAGTATGTGATCTTATGATATTCTTTTATTACCTTCTCTTCATTTTCTCTAAAAGATGCATATGCTTAGGTTTCTAATGGGTATTTTCAACATGGTAAAGTAGTATACACAGAGTATTATTTTAATTGTATGTAAATTATTTCTTTTAAACAACACTTATCAGTTCTTGTCCTGATTCTCATCCTGTCTCACAGTAACTTCCCTACTTGGATCAGTCATAGTCACTTGTTCCTCGGCATGGTCAGCAAATCCACAGACTGGTCTGTGACTGCCATGGCCACAGGAGTTCATGCTCAGCCTGGAAATGGATTCATTGTTCATTGCCAACGTTACCTGCTGCTTCTCCTCCCTTTTAGAAACTGACTGGTTTGTTTCCTTACAAACATTCTGGGGACTATATTTCCTAAATTCATCTGTGTTTGAAAATTTCCAGTGTTTGTCTCTTTATGTGTGGAAAATATTTCAACTATAAAATCTCAGGAGTGCATGATCTTTTCTCTGAGGATGTCACATTTCTCTGTCATCTTCCAGCATTATATTGTCCTGTGGGAAAATGGAAGCTTCCCTGAGTTTTACCCTCATAGATGATTAGACTCTTTCTTTCTCTCTGAAGTTTAGTGTCTTTACCAGGAAAGATACTTCACCAATTTGATCACTTGTATGCATTTTTATGGAAACATCATGTGACCTTTGAATTGGTAGATTCAAATATTTATTTCAGGACCAGTTTTGGAATTATATTTTTGAATATTTTTATGTTGTCTTATTCTTCTTTATTAGGGACCCTAAATAATAAATGTATATTTTATTTCTTTATTGTCTTCTAAGGCTTTTATTTTGTCTCTGGTCCGTTTATAATCTGTTGGTTTGGCTCAGTGGTCTCACTCTTGCCTTTTATGTCCCTGATTTTATGTATTCTGTTTTATGTTGCTGCCAAATGAGATTTTTCATTTTTGTAATGTTTTAATCATTCCCTTTCATTTCCCTACCTAGTTCTTCCAGCATTTATGGAGGACACTGTTTCATTAAGTTCTGTGATTATAGGAGAACTGTTCAGTTCTCGTGTGTTTCGTGACAACATAGGAATCTCCTTTTATCTAAGGTGGATATGTTCCAGCTCCCCCCAGTGGATGTGTGGAACCTCATATAACACTGAATTCTATATATTCTGGGGTTTTTTTTATATTGAGTTGCATCCCCAGCCCAGTTCAATTTATCAGTTAGACAGTAAGAGATTAACAACTGTTAATAATAAAACAGAACAAACATAATAATGTACTGCTTTAAAATTGCCAACAATTTTGTGCCTTGTGACCATTATGAAGTAAAATAAATGTTACTTGAGTATAAGTACTGTGATACCACCACAGCTCATCTGATAACGGAGACAGCTACTAAGTGACTAGTAGATGGGTAGTATATACAGTGTAGATCTGCTGGGCAAAAGGATGATTCCCATCCTGGGAATATGGTTGACACAATGAGATTTCATCACTCTACTTAGATGGTCACAGTTTTAAATTTATGAGTTATTTTTGGGTTTTTCCATTTAATAGTTCTGGATCACAGTTGACTGAACACTGCACAAAGGGGACTGTTGTGTATTTCAGGTGTGTGTTGTGGATTTCTGTCTAGTTTTTGGAAAAGGATGTTTCTTATCTTTTCCTTAGAGTGTTTTTACTTTGATCTCATGACTGTTTCTTTTTCTTTTGTTGATTTTTTAAATTATGACTGATCTGTGAATAAGAGTTTCTTCTCTTCAGCCTTTGGTTGAAGTATAAAGTACTACTTTACTCTATCTGTCCTCAATATGATTAATTATAATGGTGTAAAATCATTCTTAGCAGGAAAATCCTTTTGATTGAGTGATTCTAAACTTGCTTTGCCCATTAAAAGAAGCTCTGTGAAACTTGGATCTATGTTTTTAGTTTAATTACTTTTGTCCAAAACAAAGCTTGACTGCTTTTACTGGTTATAAGATATAACCTCATGAGAAGTACAAAACACAGGAAGCATAAAGAAGAAGTAAGAGTCACTCACAATTTTACCAGTTAGAGAAAATCATTATTTTGACATATATATGAGTATAATTTTTAAAGTATTTAAATCTATATATCATATATGTTTATATATACATAGTATATATATTATACACACAAAATGGTATATATTTACATGTGTATATATATATATATACCCATTCATACACATATATCCATATTTAGTGAATTCAAACACACATGCACACAAAATGTGCTTATATTGTACATATATAATAATAATAAGGGGATTTAACTCAATTTTTTCCCTAATGATTAGTCATGAGATTCCCAAACTATGCACTTAGGTACCCTAAAGCCTTACATCAGCAAGTTCATAGGGCACCATGGAAATTTTTTAATTCTTGAGGAAAATACAGTGAGATTAATATCTTTTGGAAACCAGATTGCTTCAGTTCATAATTCTGATTTTAGGTTGTGCTATGTTCCTTTCAATAATGTCATCTTTGCAAGCTAGACTGATGTCATTAAGAGCAAGTAAGTGCCCCATGAAAATTAATGAAGAATAGAAAATGAGGGAGGCAGAAGTTTGAGAATTTGTGCAGTGCTCAATACTAAACAGTTCCCATTAATAAGTAGCTGTGACTAAATAAGAATGAAATAAAGATACTATTTCAATGTATGTATATTAGTTTGTCAAACATAGAAGTCTATGCATAGCGAAACCATCAATCAAATGTATAATAGTAATAAAAAAAGGTACTTTCGGACCTCTAATATTTCAAAGTATTTATCATTTTTTCCCACTTTCTCAGGAACCTGTTGGAGAGTGTGCTCCTTGAAAATAAGGAGATAGACCAAGAAAGATGATCCAGGAAATAGGAGATTGATCATAGAAGCAGAGCAAAGAGAATTCCCAGTATGATAGTAAGTTGCTAAACTAAATCTTTGGCTCATTTTCCTACTGACATAATGATCTTTCTTACTGACTTGAGACTTGCTTGTCATGTTGCAAATTATTTCTCTTAATTTTTTTTTGCTTTTTGATTTTGTTTGTGGGTAGTTTTCTTTGCTGCACAGAAGTTTACATTTTTTGTGTCATCAAATTGATTAGCTTAAGGATAATTTTTACTCTCAGATCCTGTGCTCTTACTGAATAGGAGTGAGAACACATACAAAGATGAAAAAATACTGGATTGCAAGCTGGGATTTCTGGGTCACTGCTACAATAATATTTTAACTTACAGAAATTAAACTAGCTGCTTGATTTCTTTGGGTAGATTTATTTCCTATAAAATAATGAGACTTTTAATAGAAACTGTGGTTGCTGATCTGTTTTGACTTGCTATACTAGGAGGCTTTTGATGAAAAAAAATTAAGTTGGCTTTTGCAGAAAATGTTAGAGAACCATTGAGGAGGGGGTGAATTTGATCAAAGTACATTATATTCATGTATGGAAATATTACAGTGTCCCCTATGTACAATTAATCTACACTAATGAAAAAGAAAGGACAAGGGAAAAAGAGAAGTTGAAAGTAAATTAAAAGAAACAATAGGAAGATTCCAGACATGGTGGCTCCGCTGGGTGGCATGTTTTTGGGACAGCACCTGGGCTCCTACTACTCCTGCAGGGATTCCCTGACCAGGTCTCGCATCATCAAGTAGCACCTGGTGTTTCCAGGCCTTGGCAGACAAATTGGAGTCATCATTTGAGGTTTGCTCTGCTTCTCTTATGAGTCGAGACTATGTCGATGGCACTGACCGGGAATTTTTTTTTTTATAAAGGAATATGAAGTTTTATTTCAAATAAATTTGCTTATGTTAATTTTTATTTTATTTTATTATTTATTTATTTATTTATTTTCTTTTATTATTCATATGTGCATACAAGGCTTGGGTCATTTCTCCTCCCTGCCCCCACCCCCTCCCTTACCACCCACTCCGCCCCCTCCCTCTCCCCCCCACCCCCTCGATACCCAGCAGAAACTATTTTGCCCTTATTTCTAATTTTGTTGTAGAGAGAGTATAAGCAATAATAGGAAGGAACAAGGGTTTTTGCTGGTTGAGATAAGGATAGCTATACAGGGCATTGACTCACATTGATTTCCTGTGCGTGGGTGTTACCTTCTAGGTTAATTCTTTTTGATCTCACCTTTTCTCTAGTTCCTGGTCCCCTTTTCCTATTGGCCTCAGTTGCTTTTAAGATATCTGAGGTTTTAAGGTTACACTGATCGGGAATTATAACTGCTATCGATCAGCATATCCAGAAGTTTCTGTCCATTGCAAGACAGACAGAATTTTTTTTTCTACAAGGGAGATTGCAGTTGTCTGTCCAGAAGCCAGAGCAAAGCTATCAAAGAGGATGTCTGGAAAGTAAGGAATGCATTGCATTGGAAAGACCTGCTGGTCCCAACACACCCGGCAAAGCTGAGGCATTGGCAGCAGGTGCTGGAGGACATCATTGGGCAGCACAAGAAGCCAGTCTACATCCCTCAGGGCTCCCTGGCCTACCTGAGGTAGGCCTCCAGCAGGATCCTTGCACCTCTGAAGCAGACCTAAGAGTGGTCTGGCCTGCAAGGCAGCCCCATGCAGATGGTTTTCTAAACATCCCTCTTATCAGCATGGCATTTTGGAAGAACTCTTTGCCCCTGAATAGTTGATGTTAGTTTTATGTTGCCACCTAAAATGCGACCCCACCCCCACCGTTTTTATGAACTGTTAATTTCTTGTCTTTTGCCTGTGAGACAAGGTCTCACAGGCCCACACTGGCCTTGAACTTTCAGCCCTCTTGCTTCAGACTTCTGCGTGCTGACTTCTTGAGTATTTTATAAAATACCTATAGATTTGATAAACCAAGTAAGGGTTTTGTCTTTAGCAAAGCTTAGTCTGTTAGTGTGAGGACACAGATTCTTTCTTGGGTTATAAAATTTTTTTGTTGGTGTTGTTGTGCTTGTTTGAAATTTTATTTTTATATGACTTCATTTCTTTGTGTTTCCATTTGTTAGATTAGTTCTGATGATCTCAGGGGAACTTACAATAGTCTGAGAATCAGGGGAAAAGGTGTTTGGTTATAGACCTTTTATGATAACTGCTCATGAGTAGTAATGTAGATAATGTAGAAAAATATGAAATTTGCTGTGTTTCAAGACTTTGAACTACCTTAAAAAGAGGACTATAATGCAACAATGCAATGCTTCCAGAGTGATAGAATACAGAGTTTGTAAATGGGTCAGAAAAGGGTTAAAATATGCTAGGCTAGTTTAGTAACACTACAGATGGATTCTTAAGTTGATGTTGGCTTTCATTTTGGGTAAGTTTATATTTTGTGTGATGATTATTTACTCATTTTGAGGAGGACTGTATTAAGAGCATGAAGTAATGAGTCAGTGTAAGGAATGAGCCGACTCTGTCTCTGTAGCTGGACAGTTGGGCACTAGTGAAATATGAGGGGTTATAGCTTACTCTGATAGTCTCTTAGTTTTGAGTTTTGTTTGCCTGAGATGCTTTGTTTTTCCTTTTTGGAGCAGAGACAGTTTCCTTAAGGAAGGTTCTTGCCCATGGGTTTGATTCCAAGGGCCTCAGGGTCAGAGGCGACTTGCAGAGTAGTCCTCAGCTGCATAACCTCCACAGAGAGGGTGTGGAACCTCTGCATGGAGGAGGTATTTTGCCCTTTGCTTGAATGAGCTTTTCGTTTCCTCATTTCATGCAGCTGCTCACTAGATTATATCCCTTTACCTAAAACAAGCACTCCACTACTTGCTGTCTTGGCCTGTGTTGTTTTCGACCTTGATGCTCATTCCTCACACACATTGATATCTACTTTGGGTCTAGCCTAGATGCTACCTGGTCCATAAACCCTCTAAATACCCTTTTCATCATGTCCCCAAGGCACAGGATTTTTTTGTCTTTTACACTGCCCTTTAAAATTCTCCCTTGTGGGTTAGTGATTTATATCTATCTTTATACCCTCACCATATCATATGCCCATATTTCCCTTCAATTAGGAGACCATATATTATTTATCTTTTATGTATGATGCTTATTGCCCATTTTTGTTTGCGTGCTTGTCCATATTTGACATGTGGATCTGTGATTACCAGCCTGAGGCCAACAAATCCCCTCAATTAGAATGTATAGGTTAAACAAAGCTTTTATTTACATCCATGAAGTTTTTAACCTGGTTGTCTCATACTAATTAGAAGCTCTGATTGGCAGCTTTAGAAATCTTGGTTTAAAAACCTAAATAAGCTGATCTTGTTTTGAGCAGTCTTCCAATAATAAAAGAAAGACTGGAAACTCTTCTCCTTGGTGCTCAGTGAAGATGTTTGAATTAGTGTATAGATAAGTTTCACAATCTCTTATTAAACTAAAAAGTTATCTGTCAAATAATTTTTCAAAAAAAAATAGGAGGGAAAAAAGAAACCACTGAGTTTCCAGATAAATTCCAGATGAAACAGTAAGACTAAGTATGATAAAATGACACACACATACACACCAACAAATTGAAACTGCACAAAATTCAAAGTGACTGTTACTTAGAGGACATTGAGGAGGAAAAAGATATGTCCTTATTTCAGCTTTGCTCTGTTTATCCAATAGTTGTGTGAATAGAAAAGAGGGTACCAAGGTGCCTAGAAATGTCATACCGACAAAGATTAAGCAGATGGGAACTTGTCAAAACTCCACCTGCAGCATGCTTTCAACATAAATCCTTTCTTCTTGTTGTTTGTTCTGAGAGTGACAACTCATTCACAAAAGACGAAAGTGACAGGAGCACTCTGAAACTCACCGACAGTCTGTCCAGAGCTTTCACCACTCTCTTTAGTTCAGACAGAAGATAGGGAAGGAGTGGGTGGTGGCTGGGGGTTCACTCTCACATGGTTTTGCACCTTTCCCCTTCTCCCTGAATTACCACCACACACAACTTTTGTTCATGTTTGTCATACTGATCATAATGCTATGATCAGGATGTAGCTGTCATTCACATTAACTGTAACAGGAATGAGACATCAATCACATGCATTTGTTCAGATATGATATTAACTTTTATTATCTTCAAATAAACAAGTGTTTTTCAGCCTACTCTCATATTCTGTGTGTCCAGAGCATCATCAGTAGAACAAAAATCTTTCCCTTCTATTCTAGACTTCTTTTATTTTTCACATTTTCTACTGCTGATTGGTACTTATTCTTATAAGCATGTTTATGATAAAGTCCTCACAGCTGTATAATTTGTGAGGATTTCATTTGGTCTTGTTGGAAATTACACAGTCAGAACCATTTCATTAGTATCAGGGAGAAAATAATATAAACTTCAAACCTCAGAATATATGGTTAGGAATTGAATATGCTTGAAAGCCATTGTATTTACACACATTCGAGACATTCATTTGAGCAACAGACTACAAAATAGCTGGTTTAGCAGACTAAATGGAGTAAGTGCATTAAGTTTTCAGAGCATTTCAAAACATTCTAAATGACTTCTAAGTGAGAAAAATAATCCGTATGCATTTAAAAGAAACTAAATGTATTAGAGAAACTATATGTTAGAGGATATGTACTCATTATCATTGTCAAGTTATTTTAATAATGATTTTACGTGGTTGTATGATGCTTAAAAATGCCAGACACCTTTTTAATTATAAAAATAGTGCAAAACATTGTAAAATACTTGAATATAGGAAAGAACAGTGCCACTACCTTAACAAGCCATTGTGCACATTTTGCTATATCATCCTTATCGGCTTTTGTCTTATGTAGCTTTTTATAGAGTTGCACCATCCATATTTATCAAATAAATTGCATTTACCACATTTTCACAACCTAATTTGTAATGCTAGAAATAGCATAGTCTATAAGTATTTGTGTATTGTAAATTGCTTAAACATTTCTTATTTATTGGATTTCTTTCATTTTTGATTAAAATATCACTATAAACATATAGTTTTATATTTATATGTTTAATTTTTTACATATTTTTGGATGTTAGGAAATATGATTACTGACTTAAGGTGTGTAACATTTTTTCTTTAATGATTTTTTAATATGGTCTCACCATTTATGCCCAGGCAAGCTTGGACCTTAATCCTTTTATTTATGTTCACACTTCCTGTGTAGCTAGGATGACAAGAGCTCACCACCACACCCAGATTTTTACTGGTTGTGATGGGGTCTAGCAAACTTTCTTCCAAGGGTTGGATTTTAACCATGATCCTCCCTATCTCTGTCTCCCATGTAGCTAAAATTACAGTTGTGAACCACAGGGTCCAAACCTCAGTACCACAAAATAAATAAATAAATAAATAAATAAAAACCACCTAGGACTGTGTACCTATTTACTGGTTCTGCTGCTTAGAGCAATGTGTGAAGTGGATACATCATCCTGTTGCATTGATGAGAGCAAAGGCCAGTATCTATGTGTGCATACACATCCATGTTTCTGTGTTCAACAATTGAAATAGGTCTGATGGACACTAAATGGCACATAAGCTTTAATGTTTTTGCTTTTAAAGATAGGGAAGACCCAAGCAAAATTATAACCTATGGAGAAAGAGTCTGTTCAGGGAACAGCTATGGAACAGTGCTCCAAGGGAGCTAGCTTACTCACATATGAAGATATGACCAAACAGTCAATGGAAACTAGAAGAGACAGCCCAGGGCTCATTGGTGAATTTGGAAGTTAATAATCAAGAGAAAATAGTTGAAGTCATGGAAATGGTGAATTTGTCATGGGTTATGATGTTGAAGGTGGAAAAATAAAATGTGGGGACCTGGAAGGAGGGAGCAAGTAGAGTGAAAACAAATGTGTAATTAGTCTTATAATTGTCACTTTAGAAAATCATAATTAAATTTATGACCTAGGAATTTCAGGATGAAATATATATGGGCATTCCTCTATCTTATTAAGAGTATTATAAAAATCACGGTAATTCTACTTCTAGATGTACACCCAATGAAATTAAAAGCAGGAATTTGAAGGGATATTTATATACCCATTTTCATAGCAGCATTACTTAGAATAGCCAAAATGTGGAAGCATCCCAAGTTGATAAATGATTAAAAAGTTCTAGATACAGATGGCTACACAATGACATGAGTGTATTCAATGCACTGAACTGTATACTTTAAATGGTTAAAATGGTTAATCCTATGCTCTTTGTATTTTGCCATAGTAAAAAAGTAGAGGGCTCAAGAGAGGGCTCTTTCTTTAGAGACAGATGTATCTCACATAATTATAGTCATCTCTTGTCAACCATAGTCTTTCAGAATTCTAAGGTCCATTTATATGTTTTCATTTTTACACAAAAAATATAAGATCTTTCATCTATGTGAGGTTTAGTTTAGTCCCTTACAGTTATTTCTAAACTTAACTGTCAAAGTTATTTATTAAGCTCTATAAATACACAAAATACAAATTTCTGGGCTCTGTCTCAGACCTGTTAAATCATAATCTCCAGGAATGGGGGCCAAAAATTAGCATTTTAACAGGTGCTTCAGAGGATCATTGTGCAGCAAAAGAAACTCCAAAATTACTTGCTTCTCCTTCAGATCTGGGTATAGATCTTTTAAATTTTATCCTTTCTATAAATGTATGGAAAATAAAGGTGGGAAATAATACTTCTTAATCACCTTGATAATTTATAAAAGAGAATAAGGGAGCACCAATAATAACAGATACTGAAATTGTTGCCATCCTTGGTGAATGAGAGTTTAACATCAATTATTATTTGATTTAGAAAAATAAATAAACTTAACAGTTCTCATATCTCAAGTAGCCTGGAGCAATTTATATGTGTATTAATATTAACTATTACATTAATAATTGTTAATAGTGTTAATTATTCTATTAATGTAATAATTAATATTAGCCAGTATATTATGTTAATGTACTGCTATTCATGAGTATAATAGTATATAATAATATTATTAATCCTTTCTAAGTGCCTGTCATGAGACCTGGTGGACAGGGACTTTGGTTCTATGTATAGAAAGAATGCAAATGTAAGACATTAATTTTTTTGGTAGTTCTGGGGTTTGAACTCAGGGCATCACACTTGCTAGGCAGAAGTACTACCACTTGGGCCACCCTTTTTTGTTTTAGTTATCTTTCAGATAGGGTCTCGCATTTTGCTAAGAGGCAGTCTTTTTTTGTTGTTCATTTATTCACATGTGCATACATTGTTTGGGTCATTTCTCCACCCTGCCCCCCTCCCCCACCCTTCCCGCCCTTCCCTCCTCAGTTTCAGGCAAGTCCCGTTCTGCCCTTGTGACTGATTTTGTTGAAGAAAAGACATAAGCATAATAATAAAGACAAAGTGTTTTTGCTAGTTAAGGATAGCTATACAGAAAGATTCCTACTATTGCTCTCATGTACCCATGTGTTACGATCCAGGTTGATTCAACTCTAACTGATCTGTACATTGGTTCCTGATCCCTTGCTAGACCTATTTTAAGGTTTCTGTATTAGTTCCTAAGAGGCAGTCTTAAACTGAGATCCTTGGATCAAAGACTCCCACATAGCTGAGATTATAGTCATGTCCTACTATGTCTGACTTGTCTCTGGAGCTGGACAGCCCACAAGACATTAAATTTAAATCCAATAAAGAAAAGAATGGCTCTCAATCTCTTTAATTGTATGGTCAAGCATATGAGTACATATGCCTCAACCAATCATGAGCTAGATAGAAGCAATTGTTGTGGAACAAATAAAAGAAGTGTTCTGATAGAGGATTTACCACTAGAACAGGTTATTAATGACAAATCTGATTTGTTTTGGGCAAGATGCCCAAAACAAATATATATTTACATTACATTTTTTTTCTGGTTTGGCCTTTTATTTTCTATAAAAAAGAATTGCCAACCAACTGTTCTGCCAGTCCCAGAACTTTTCAAGAGCATGGCTCCCCATGTTTAACAAGAGATCACTCCAATTATTTCTGGCATGAAAACAAGCATCATTCACTTACTCTTCATTACCCTAAGAAAAATTAGAGAAGTGACTGAAAACATTTTAATAAGTATGACAGGGCAATGTATTAGTAATTTAAAGGAGAAATTTCTCCAACCTGGTGTAACAGCCATATCATAAAAAAGAAAGGAAATAAAAGTAGGGGTTGGTTGCTCCCATGGACAATTGTCATGAGGGACATTTGTAGAGGTTAAACCTGCAGAACTGCAGCCTTGTGGTAAGTCATCCAGATTCCTGAGGGGATCAGGAACACAGGGCCAACTGTGAAATCTTAGAGGCTGTTCCATCGCTGGTCCTCAAAGATGGGGAAGGATATGGATGAGGCAGTAGAACACCTAGGCTCAGAGGAAGGGTGGTAAGATGAAAACCACAATAGAATGGATCCTCCCTATTTTATCTGGACCCTGTCAGCCCAGGATCATTGTACAGTTCCTTAAAGGAAGTGAGGATAAATACCAAAGACTGAAACTGATTAACTGCTCTCCTATCTACGTGGGTGAGGGCTTGGATCCAGGAATAATTCCATACAGGAAAATAAATTGAACAGCTTTAGTATCTTATGTAATGGAGAAACTTTGTGCATGCTACATATGATGATGGCTATTTCATATTATTTTAAAATTGATTTTCACGAGACTTCTTTGTGCATGCATATGTGTGAGCATGTGTTTGATTTTACATACAGGAAGATGAGTCCTTCCCTGAATCCACTAAAAAGAGGGAAAGATGGTGGAAACATTTCTGTGCAAAAGTGTAAATAACTGATAGAAAAGATACTGCAAACTTTGAGCTAGATGGTTTTCCAGAATTATTGACTTCCTACAAATTATGTTTTTTTTTTAAATTGTGTTTTGAAGGTTGAATTTGCAGCTGTCAGAATCCATATTTTTGCATTTTTGGTTGCTACAGGTCTGTGTGAAAATGTGAGTGGGAGAGCAGCCTTCTTTTTTAACTGATTAAAATATGTGGGGCTGCTGCAGTGATTTCCTCTGTGTTTCCTTTGGCTGCAAATAATACCACAAAGCTCACTCAATGACGCACACAGGCAGCTGATAACAGCTGACACATGCGTACCTTAAGCCAAGCGTGTATTATCAGAAAAGGAGCTAAAATCCCCACAAAACTCCCAACTGCCTGATTTGAAAACTTTTTGCAATCTTTTAATGACACAGTAGATGATATTGTTAATTTTGCATGCTAAAATGTAAAATCTGAAATGAGACTAAAAGCATGTCCCTTTAATGCTAGATATATAAGGCAAATATTAATGACTCTTCATTAGCAGAATGCCTGAGAATTACATGAAATGAGTATCATTCATTTGGATTTACAGCTAAATATTATACAGTACTTGTTATATATTATTCAGTTATACATTGGCAGAATTTTAAAAATCAAATAATACCACAAGACTTACAGACAACACTGTACTTGCCATATTCCTTCCTAACATGCATTCCTACTCTCTAAGGATACCAGTTTCAGTCATTACAGTTATGTCAATTATTAATTTTGGCCTTTAAAAATAATCTGCTAATAGTGTTATTTCTTAATTTTTTCTTCCTAGAAAACATCTAAGGACTTCCTCTCATAGAAGATAGAAATTTTGCTCTTTGCTACCCCTTATTTCTCTATTCACATTTTCCTTTCCCCTTTATTCCAATGTAGACTTTGATTAAATTATTTTGGATTTTTTCTTGGTGGTTAAGTTCCATGTTTATTATGATTATTCAAATATAATTCACCACTGAGCTACAGTGAATTTATGATATTCCTTTCTTGTATAACTTTTCCTTTTCCCTATTAATTGCCTTTTGTCAAGATTAGTTTTCTATATAACCATTATTAATTTATTTCCAAACTCCCCACAGGACTTACTTCTGATAGCTTTTCATTTCTCAGAATGCTTACTTATTGAGATGCAGTGTTCAGGTCTCTTTCAAGAGAGCCTGCTACATACAGGAAGCAAGGCCATTACCACTAGACACTCATAGGAGTATGAGTGTCCCTAGACACACTTGCCCTGGGTTGCTGTCAGCCAATGAGTGAACCTGCAGGAGTATTAGGGCCCATTCCTTCCCTACTACCATTGAGCAGCCTTTGCTTGGGGGGTACCCAACGGGCCTGGCCCAAACTTTCTTATAACAGTGCTATGGCCTGAGGATATCCTGCCCTGTCCTTCCTTCCCTCTTTCTTTTCATAGTGGTCATATATGCGTCCTGTCTGAAGGCCCCCCCATGCCTAATCCTGGTGCAGCTTACTTATGTTTCACAGACATCTCCCCCAGTAAATGTCGTTCACAGCTAATCTCATCTCAGCACCTGCTTCTCAGAGGACATTAATGGACAAAGTGGGTATTGAAGGGATCTGAGAAAATAGACACAAAGTTGGGACTTGGGAACTGGCTTGCTCTTTGCTCACAGAGTGAGGAGGACCCCATCCTGTTAGGGTTGTTGGTTCCATGGACCCAAGTATAATTGGAGGCCCAATCACTTAAGATTTTACTACTGATAATTTTGGAAACTGGACATCAGAGGGCTGATTGTTATTATTTATTGTTATTTTGCTTTTTGTGAGACAGGGTATCACTATGTAGCCCAAACTGGCCTAAAACTCACTCTGTAGGCTGGCCTCAAACCCATGATCCTTCTGCCTAAGTCCCCAGAGTGCTAGAATTTCAGGTGTGAGCCACCATGCCAAGCCAGAGGACTGATTATTGATTGATAAATTGTACTGAAAGTATTTAACAAATAGTTAAGAGCTTAGTGTAAGTGTCAGAGGAACTTTTGGTAGCTTACAGATGAGAAGCAGATGCTTATTTTGTTTTGTCATTAAAGTCTCAAAACCTCAGAAACATTTAAGTGTTCAGTCAAGGTAGGTCCTGAGACCCTGATACATCAGATAGAGACATTTAATAGAATTTCCTTGAGGTTTTTGGTACTACAGATCCCCCGAACCCGGAGAACCTACAGAGATAGCTCCTTCCTTCAAGGCAAGGACTAGTATTTCCTTCTGTTGAAAGATGCAGGAGAGACCTCTCTCCTTTAAGGTAAGTGCCTCCTCAGGAATTCTTCCACCCCATTTCCTGGTTGTCAGGAAACTAGAGCTAAGAACTAATACAATTTCATGGGACATGCTGAGCCTGATAAGAGAGAGAAGCAAGAGTTAGCATATAGTACCAGGGGCCAGGGAAGTTGCTCTTGACTGAATTTTGAAGAGACTTTATTGAGGAGGCCCAGAAAAGAGACTCTCATAAAAAGTTTATTGACTTGTGGGTACTGTCTTGGAACAAAGGGTTTAATACTCTGGAAAGTTAGTGAAACAAACTTGCTGCTGGGTGAGTCTTTGAAACCTAGAGGAAGCAATCGTCTGAGTGAAGTGGAAATGACAGATAGTAGAAGAACGAGTACAAAGTCTGCAGAAAATCATCAAGAAGTAAAGATTCTTTGTATTTACTAAGAGGAATATCTCCATTGAATAGGCACTGAATAATCAAATGGACAAAATGACTTGGCCATTTAGTATCATCTGTCTTCGTGTTCAGGAACTAATAGAATAGGGACATGAAGAGAGTGACCATAGCAGCAGAGATGGAGGATATGCATGAGGGGAGAAGTCTGACAACAGTGATTTGTTCTCTTACCAAGCCCAATATATCTACCACTGCCTCTGAACATCCAATTTGTTAGTAACCAAGAACAATGCTGAACCCCTGATATAACATGATTACTCTACGTTACCAAATAACCACTCATGGCAAGTTAGCTACATTGGGCCTTTGCTTCCTAGAAAAGCCAGTGGTTTCTCCACTCTAGAATAGATACCTGTTTTGGGTGTAGGTTTGTTTTTCCCATCCATAGAGATTTATACAGCACTACTTTTTAGGAGTTTACTGAATTCTTTATCCATTAGCATGAAATTCTGTGCAGCATGGTATCAGAGAGGAGACCCACTTTATAGTGATGGAAGTGCAAGGAGAGACTTAATTATAAAATACACTAGTGATATTATTACTGGAAAATTTAGTACTGGTATCTACTTCAGTGCTTGCATCTGGCAAGAGAACTCGATCTAGATGTGAAAATGATAACAAAGCTGATTAGGAGAGGAGTACACCTTCGTAGACTGAACGCAGGTCATCTTTAGAATGAGAAGGACAGCATAAGTGTTTGGAGCTGGAACGTTTATTGAGGAATTCTCAACCCCAGGTCCATCTGATTCCTAAGATGGGCTCCTGGGCCTGGGTCTTTATCTTATTAAAGAGATTACCTGTGTGAAATTTTCAGCCCCTTGTCTATGTGATGCCTAGGGTACAGCTCTTGGATCTGGGTCTTTATCTTGTTAAAGAGATTGCCTGTGTGAAATTCCCAGCCCCAGACCTAGCTGACATTTTAGGTGTGGTTTACTCTTGAGTAAAGAATGGATTAAACTTTAGGTGAGAGGCAGACTTCAAAGCATTCTGTGATATCCCTTGGCCTCGATGGGCACTTTTATCTTAACAGAGACTAGTCACCTGCAGCAATGGGAAGTTTAATTATAATGATTTTCCTTCTCTTGTGGCCACCATTTATGTCTATCTGCTACCTATCAATATCACTTGCTGTACCATCTAAAAGCAGCTGTTTGCATACTGTTGGAATAACATTCTAAAAGCAATGAAAGTTCCAGGAGGCAATACTGTAAGCATGGGATGCCATCCTCCAGAATGTGCACATATTAAAATAGATATATACATCAAACAAGAGACCTTCAATATCATTGTGATCTCAACAGGAAGAATAACTGTCTAACCATAAAAGGCTAGGACCAGGTGTAACCCTACCCTACTGGGGGCCTTTGTATTTCCTGTTTGCTACTTTGGGTTCTGCGGAGTTATAAGTCTATATTAGTCTGGATTCTCCAGAGAAACAAAACCAGAGGAGATAATAGGAGATAAATATGTAAAATAACATTATATAGGTGCATATATCACAGTAATCTATAATGCATATGTGTATATATAATGGCAATCCATACCTATATCTCTCATACTACATATAACTATATTACATATATATTTAAACCTATCATATTACCTTGAGAATGAGCTAATATTGCCTCTATTTAATGGGAAAAGTATTGTATGTCTCTTACACAGTTCATTCCATTACTCATTTAACATGAATTTATTGAGTTCCGATTATATGACAGGCACTTGTCACAACATATTAAGTAAATGTATAGGTAGTGCAAACCAAAGGCTGTCTAATTCTAAATCCAGTCACTTTACATGTGTCAGTAAAAATGGTCCAATGGTGTGAAAACGTTGGCCCTATGTGCCTTCTGCTGGGTTCACCTGTTCTAATGAGACAATGGGCTACTACTTTCTACAACAAAAATAAATAAATGATTTCACAGCTCTTTTAGTTATTTTTAAGTACATTCAAATGATCAATGATAAGTCTGGAAGTTGGACTCCAACTTAATTTCTCTATTGTAATTAAGAAGATGGATTATTATTTTGTCTTTTATGTAGTGTTTCTTATATGCTTAAAGGCAAAATCCTGAAGGATTTTAAAACTCTTATAGGAAAATTAAAAATTATGAGGAATTAGAATTCATCATTATAGCATCTCTTTTGAGTTGCAGATTATAATGGCACTTACTTTGAAGAAAATAATTTTAATCAATGTAATAATTTATATAAAATTAAAAGAAAGCTCATGAATTTGAGTGGTTGTATGTTTTTTTTTTAGTTCATCCCCTAAAACAAGCTATTTTATTGATGGTAGCCTATTTCTTTGTCAATGAATTCAGTAATTTATTGAAGCACTCTCAAATAACATTTACTTGTACAAACCTATTAGGATTATAGTACTGATTTTGTGTTTATTTTTTACAAGTTGCATTTGGAGAGGAATAAATATTATTGTACCCTTTGTATAAGTGAGATTTCAATGGGAAAATGAAATGCCATAGGACATCCTAAAGCATACTAAAAAGCAGCAGCAAGAGGCCATAGGGTAGGTGCCATCCCATAGTGGCTACTAGAACATAGTTATGGCACTATTTTGGTGAACAGACTTATAGAGCTGAACACCTCTTAAAGCAATTGTAATCTTTAAATAAACACAGAGATGGATCAGCAGAGTGAATTACTCATCAAAGACTTGGCAAAGGGATGAATAACATTGAGAAAATGCTGGTGAGTTTGTGGCTCTTTGGGAACATGCAGGCACTTAAGTCTCTGAGGCCTAAATTTGGGTAATTCACAAGTGTGAAATTGCCAGCCTAGTTAAAAAAGGCAGAAATTACGCAATACTTTTAGAAAGCAATTTTAATGAGAGGAATACTGGAAGCCAGACAGGGCATGGCAATATTATGTTAATGACTTATTTTGTCATGGTGGAACACTTAATTGGTTCCATGAGGAAGACGGAGCAAAAGTCACTTTCTAGAAATCTGTTTCTCTTTCTAGGAAGAGAAGAAACATCAGGGCAAGATTTTTCACTTTTAATATATTTGAATTAGTTTTTATTCCTGATTCAGACAGGGTTTTCCCTAATAAGTGTGAGAAAATGTCATGTGACTAAAGAGAATAACAAAACTGTGAAAAACCTTTATTCTCTCAAGGAATTAAAACCCATGTATGTTTTTACTAGATAACTGGCATGTTTGAAGGGATGATTTACCTAGCACAACATATTCTGTTATGTTTTCTGTATTTCTCAGTAAATTTCACTTTCCTCACCTTCAAATATGGTGCCTGTTAGTATTCTTGCATTTCACTATTGAGATAAAATAAATGCAAGAAGAAGTTTTTTTTAAAGCACATTTTAAAGCTTTTTGGAAATAAGTGTTTTTCTTCTGCTTCTATCCAAGATGGAGTAAAAAAGACTTCACCAGATGGAACAAATAGAAAAGCAGCTATCAATCAATCAATCAATCAATCATCTATCTTGTATCTAGCTATCATCTACCTATTGCAGTGTTTTGTAGACATGGGACAAAAGGTAACACAGGATTATGATCTTCTAAAGAAACAAAACAAAGTTGCATCTGTTTACCACACAGGTAGCACAGACAGGGTACACGCCAGAGACCAGAGGACTTGCTAAGTTGAAGAGAAAGAGGGTCAAATCCATAAAGGGCAAGTAGCTGGAGTTTTCAGTGCAGAGTACCAGTGAGGTGGGAGCAGCACAGGGACAGAACTCTGGAGGTCTTCAAAGGGGCCCCACAGGTCTTTGGATGAATGTGGATCTCTATAATGCATAAAAAGAAACTGCCCAAAATGAGGGGGGAAATACCACAAAGAGAGAAGGCAGAACAATTCTCAAACAAAGCTCAGGCTGGCTGAGAATAGCTCAGAAGAGAATGCTGAGATGTAGCTGTGGATACCAGGCCTGATCCTTGCAAAACCAACATCTAAATGATAGTTCTTTTTGACCAGAGCAAAAAGATGGCTATCTTGGAGAATTACAGTAGATTAATCAGATAGTCACTCTAAATACTTTAGCAGTTCCAACTATGGTCTCCATATTGGGATCTTAAAAAAATGCTTCTTTTAAAAAAGATCTCAAAACATAGAAAAATCAGAAACACTAGTCTTTCACTAATTAATTCAATTAGTTGGTGACCATATCACCATTTCGTTACACGTCATGCTCATCCATTACATTGATGATACATGGATAGGACTTAGAACATTTACGTGTATGGTAGGTATCTTAGAGTACATGCCCTCCTGAAAATACAGAGTCAGTAAACTTTCTGGAATCTAGGAGTCTTGGGCAGGAAAAGATGATATCTTCACTGAAGTGAAGAATGAGTTGTTGAACCCTATCCATCCTTAAACATTTAGTAGGCCTAATCAGATTTTAAGGGCAATTTATTTTCATAGACAACGTAAAAAGCTGTCTGCTTTGAGTAAGACCCATAACAAGAGAAGGCTTGACTGCTGGTCCATGCTGCAATACAAGTAGCTGGACCACTTAGTTATGGTGTCCAAGGAAATTCCATTTTGCTTAATGTGTGTGCAGAAGATCAAAAACTCTGTGACAAACCCTGTATGAGAACTGCAAAAGAGACTGGTATCCTTGATTCAAAGTATAGCTGGGATAAAAATTTGGCTCACTTTACTTTCTGCCTCATGGCTTCTCTCTCACCAAGGAAGCTGGTGTTAAATTGCTTGGTCTGACTCCATGCACAGCTCAGAAGTATATGTGAGCTGATACCTCCAAGGGAAGCCTTTGACCATGTGATGGGAGAGGAGCAGATGAATAAATACTCCCCCTTCTGATATACAATTCTGGAGGCATTCTGTAAACTTTTTAGGAGACCCTAACAGAATAGTGTGTCATTGACCCACAACCAAATGCAACCAGGAATGCATCTGAGGTTAACAAGTTGGGTTTAATCTTCATCGTAATGAGTATGAATGCACACTGTGGGTAACTGTGGAATGTTTCCATAAGACAGTGTTAAAAATTACTTGTAGGACTTTTAGCTGTGGAGGGTATTTTGAGGAGCATTCAAGACAGCAAGGCTTTGCTCTGGATTGTACTCTGTCCAAAAGTGGGGAGAATTCTGATTACGTCTGTTTAGGTTTTTATAAGATGGGAAGAACAAAGACAGGCTCAATCTAGAATTGGTAAGGTTAGGGAGATGATTGGTCATTTTTTGTGATCTGAGTAATGCTCAGGGAAATTGCTCACAGCTCAGAAGAGAATGCTGAGACGTAACTGTGGATAACAGGCCTGATCCTTGCAAAACCAACATCTAAATGATAGTTCTAGGCCATTCCTATCTATCAGGGGCATTTTCATATCTCTCAAGAGCCAATGTTTGCATCAATGACCTCAACAATGTACCTTTATGATGACTTTCTAGCCTTTTCTGTCTTATTCCTTTTTGCCCCTCACTCATGCTCTTTGGAATGGAAATTTGGCTTACTTCATTATATCTCAATCTTTAGTTTCATCTTTCTTCAGGCATGGTAACTCACATGAAGATAATGTTTTAAGGAATACATAGTTTTCTAAGTAATATTCTTATTTAAAAACAGCTGTCCATCATGAACTCACTAGTATAGAGAGGCCCTAACTACACTCCATAATTAAGTGGATGTAGATGTCATTATTCTCAAATAAGACTCAACATGCCCTGAAGGCAAAAGTACTTTTCTTGAAAGGTTACTCACATGTCCAGTGTGCCTTTGTTATTGTCATTGGCAAACAGAAAATCCAGATTCTTATATCCCATGTAGATTCATCCAGACAGGATATGTAGATGTAGTGTTAGGAGTTAGTTTGGTTTTAGGCAGTCAGAGTGGGGACCAGAAGGTGGTGCTAACCCAGCCTTGGGTAGTCAAACCAGGGGTAGCAGAAAAGCAAAGACAGCATAAACAACCTTAGAAATGTCCAACATAGGGAAGGGGAGGCAGGAGTCACCCTGGAACATTGACCTGGTGCCCAGAACTTCATGCCAGAGCCATATAAGGAATCCTATAACCCCACCTATCAGAAAATTATGAGTCCCTGAACCAAAGCCATATAAGGGATCTTATAAGGGTGATGATAAAAGTTTATTAAAGGTTACTAAAGGTTAGGGAAGAAAGTTACAAAAAGCCTTGATGGGTCAGGTATGAGGTAGAAACAGAGAGAGAGGCTCTTCCTATATCTAGGTGCTTTTAAAACCTGTGCTAACCTGTGGTAGAAGGGGAAAAACCTGTGTAGTTCTTGATCACCAATAATCTGCCAGTGGTGGGGGGTGGTGGATAATAGCTGGGCTATAGTGGTGATTTGGGCTAAGGTGTGAACAATCTGTCCATATTTGCAATTGAAAAGAGCCTTAGTGGCTATTAAATTTTTTGCAATTGAAAGAGAGGTTCAGAGAGAAAAAACTTCAGTCTAAAATATAATGTTAAGTTATAAGAGTCCCAGTTTCCCTATGTTATTCTGCTTCACCTTCACTTTACTTATCCTTCAGTTCGTCCCCATAGCTTCATGGACAGTCCCAATGACTAATTGGCTGGAGAGAAACAGTTTGGAGTCTGCTGGAGCTGATGACTTTACACTATCTACATCATGTGCTAGAATTGCCTCCATAGAATTATGTGAAGTACAACTCCATTGAGGGTTGACTCTGAAAGACAGTGAAGAACGGACTTTCCTTAAGAGATAGAATTTTAAGTACAGTAGCTTATTGTCCAAATTATATCTTGAGCTAAGGATGCAAGGAAGAGTCAAATATGGGGGACACTTTAGGAAGTGCTTCCAGGAACTCCTGGAAGCAGCTTTCTTAGAAGACAAATAAAGAGAATTTAGGACCATGTTGGTAGAAGCAGCAGTAGCAAAGTCCATCTCAGTTGTGCTGGGCTGTAATGTCAAGATACCTATCACACTACCCATATTTCCAGATGCTTTATACCTCCATGAGGCTCTGGAATGAACTAAAATCTTGGATAAATGGAAGGGAGATAGGAAAATTCTGAATTTACTGAAGAAAAAAATAAAATAAATCATGTTCACTATGTATCTACCACCATAATGGCTTGAGACAGAAAACAAGTTCTGAGATCAAGAAAACAAAGAAAATGCAGCCAGGCATAGTGATTCATGTCTGTAATCCCAGCTATGAAGGAGACAGAAGTAGGTGTAGAAAAATAAACTAAAGCAAAAAAGGCTGTAAGCACGTATCAAGTGGTAGGCAAGTGTGAGGCCCTGAGTTCAAACCCCAGTACTGCAAACACACATACACACAAACACACACACACACACACACACGCACACACACAAAATGTCTACTCCCAAACTTGTAGCTTGATAATTCTGACCTATGATTAGCAGTATTAACTGTGGCTCTCTATGATGGGATCACTGCCAGGGGAGACTAGAGAAAACCAGGAAAGTCTAAAATTTTCTTATTTTTACTTCTTTATGTATTTAACAAAATTTTCTAGGACAGAAATGTATTTTTTTAGTAAAACATGCAAGTATTACTTTAGAGGAATGTCATCAAGGCAAAAACCGCACTGAAAGTTCAATATGGAGCATCTATAACTAGCATTAGTATATAATCACCGTTATTAAACTTCACATAATACAAATCCCACTGTGCAGTTACAATTATTAAATTTATCCTAATAGAAATTGTGGTTGACTAAAATACTCAAATTGGTCTTAGGGTCATTTTTTCAGCTAATGCTATTAATGTATTTTATAAATCTGAGAATCTTCAGACATGATCTGGTTAGTTCGCTGCCTGTGATTAACTGAAGCTGTGCTACTTGTGGTTGGATGAAATTGGGCTTTTGTTACTATATACATCTATACAGAGAGACTTCACTATCTCCCTATAGATATAGCTATATCATATATATGGAAATAGCTTCAAGATAATAGCCTTCTGCTTAATTACCACTACCAAAAGAAATCTCATTCCACCAAATCCTCTTTCCATTATCACAATGTATAGAAACTCAGGTTTATCCTAAAGAAATGATGTGTTGGCTAGAGCAGAGGGCCTGATCACAGTGAGAGGACAGAGAGTTCACCAGAAAATACTGAGTGCGACTATCATGCAGAACATGGAGACAGGATTCAGAACCTTCTGTGGCAAATGACTTGTATAGACGTCCTACCTAATGGTTCAGAAAATGAGCAATCGAAGACTAAATGGACAGAAACAAAATAAAGACCCCCCAAGACATTTAAATAGAACAAAAGCAACAAAGGATAGTAGGATGTACAGGAAGGATCCAAACAACTTCATTATTAGTCTCTCAGTTGGTATTAATAGATGTCTGGAAGCCCACAACTGAGAAACTGTGAAGTATTTGTATAGGCATAATGGCACAAAATTTTTAGCATAATATAAATAAATTAAGAGATTTACTACAAAAGTTGGGGAATATTGGTCACAAAACAGTTGACGTTTCTGTCTTTCTGAGTATGTGCTAGGTACTATGCTGAGCAGTTCTTATGTTTAATTCTCACTTTAACATTATGAGCTAAGTACTATTGTTTTCCTCATTTGGATGACTGACGTTCAGAATGATGGAGTGACTTGTTGAAGGTTCACAGAAAATTGTTGGTGGGGCTGGATTCAGACCAAGATGTCTTTATTACTACAAAGACTGCCTTCTAAACCTGTCAAACATCATCAACACTTTCAAGGAGCCACTGGTAACTTATCAAAATCTACTGCATGGTCCTTAGAGGATATAAGGGGACTGAGTAGAGAAAATTTCAAATTATAGATTCAGCATCATCAATAGAAATGTTCTTTTTCTTTGTTTGTTTGTTTTCTGTAAGCTATCGAGTATAGAACACTTCCGCTTACTGACACTGGGGGATATTGGGCCATTGGACTATGCCCAGCAAGGGGAAGAACAGCCCTCCAGATTTAGCCCCATGAGGCACAACAGCATTTTACATGTTCACACTCCAGTCAGGCAATGTGCTTCTCAGGATCAAGTGCTAACAAGAAGCTGGTCTCTGTGTCATTGTTGTATTCTTTCTTCTTTGGGGTTTTAATATAGGATCAGCTATCAATACTTAACCAACAGAATTAACCTATTATCTGTCCGAGTGGCCACAGCTGTATTAGGTCATTCACAGACTAGCCTCCTGTTTACTATGAAAGAATCCCAGTGTTGCAGTGTAATTCCTTGTGAGTATTTCATAAAAATCCATCTTAACAAAAGGTGTGTAGTTAGCCCATTTATTAGAGATTCTGGGGCCTAGACTAGGCAAGACAGGTAATTGATTCAGAATTTTTTTTAAAGTCTATTTCTCTCTGGGGAGGCCACATTTCCTACCTATACAACATAAAATGCTACCACCGACATTACTAATAGTTGACAGTTACGGACTTCATAGACTGAAAGATTGTGCAGTGAGTAGATTTGTTTTGGAATCAAATAAATGCTATTTAAATTTGGAAATAGATACATTTGTAAAGGGCTATAGGGAAATAAACGCCCACAATATGAGAACACTTTCTTTATTTCATTTGAAAACCCATTTACTTGGAAATGCAAGTATTTTGCAAGAATAGGAACACCACTAGCGTTTTTAATACAGTTTGTTCCTCCCTGGCTTGGCCTGAGGTATAAGAACCACAGAATTGCATTTTAATGATAGGGGCCTACACATTTTCTTCTTGTAAGGAGAAGATGGAAAGAGGCAATATAAAATAAACAAACCTGTTCTAATCTAAATATGTCTAACGTGGGAAATTTTATAAGTGGCTGAGTTTTAATTTTAAACTAATTCTGCCTGACCACAGCTTTTTCTTAAATTGCACGATATTAATATTTGATGACTTGGATTCTTATCTATTTATAATAGTTGTCTCCTTGGACTATCATAGCCCAGTCTTTTGGGCAATAAATATTTATTAAAAGCTTTCAAGGTCTCTTCCAGTTCTGGAAATACAGCTTGCAACAAGACAGACAAAAGTCCTCACTGTTGTTTTGGAGCAAACACTCTCATGAGGAAAGCTAGACAGTGTTGAAAATTTAGAAAGAATATGTCAGATAGTGATGGGTACTCTTAAGAAAATAAGGCAGAGTTTTAGCATGGGGAGGGGCTTGAGTAGTCAAGAAAGATCCAATGGCAAGCAGAGATTACACCTGCAAAACAGTGAGAGAACATTCCACACAGAGGAAGTGGATGGAGCTGCCAACCAAGAACCAAGTTGCTCAAGACAGAGTGGGCTGGACATGTGGAACATGTTTGTAATCCCAGCTACCTGGGAGGAATAGGTAGGATTGCAGTCTGAGGTGGCCCCAGGCAAAAAGCATGAGATTCCACCTAGAAATAACTAAAGCAAAAAAGGGCTGAGTAAGTGGCTTAAGTGTGTCTGCCCGGCAAGTATGAGTTCAAACCACAGTACCACCAAAGAAAAAAAAAAGAGAGAAGAGAGTGCACAAATCACAGGCAAAATAACTAAGAGATGACCAGCATTCCCCCTTTTATTACTGACACACTGATTCAAACCTCACAAGACAAATGGGTTAACTACACTCTTAAGACTGGTGTTCATGAGTTGGTGCTTACCAACACACTGCCATTGCTAAGATGGCAGAAACAACAGAATTAGGATTCTTGCATAGTAAACAGGAGGCTAGTCTGTGAGTGATCTGAAGAAGCTTAGTAATACAGCTGTGGCCACTTGGACAGTTAATAGGTTAATTTTATTATCAGTTAAGTGTTGATAATTGATCCTATATTAAAACCCTGAAGGAGGAAGAATACAAAGAAGACAACATGATCCTGAAAAAACATACTGCCTAGCTGGAGTGCTAACAGGTTAAATGCTGTTTACTCCTCATGGGCTTTATTTGCAGGGCCATCCATCTGGATGTTTATATCACACACGCATTCCAGCAGAACTGGCCCAAGCCTGTTATTTCCACCTTGTAACTCACATGGTTTTGCTATGGTGCCAATGTGTGTAAATGTGGTTGTTTTTTGTGGTTTTCTTACAGGTTCTGGAGAGTTAAACAGATCATGCAAAAGGTTACAGGTCAGTTTATCTTTCCAGATATAGAACAAAGAAAAACTCTTCTAAAATGCTGGGTAACATTTTATTTATAATAATTGAATGTCATTGCATAATTGGCAACGTTCCTTATTTTTAAGTGACACATTAAATAACAAGGCAAAGTAACCTTGTAAGTTTAGTTAGCCTTTCTATGAATAGAAACAAAACACCAACCAAAACAAAAACTGAAAAATAAAATCAGAAATCATTAACAAAGAATGGTACTCGGGTCCCTGGAGAAAACAACACACAGAAAACTCCCTTAATTATGCCTGCTCCTCTTCTCCCTTTTCTAAGTATTTCTTAGCTGTACTTTTCCTGAGGAAAAGCCTGAGAACATTTTGTGGTATTTTTGATGTGAGAAGAGATAATACAATATGCATCTTTAATTTATAGTAAGTAGAAGAAAAGAGAAGAATAATTTAGACCTTCTAATAGCAAGGATAATTATTTAGGTTGTAAATCCATTGGTAATTTATGAATATTTGCAAATACTCTACTTCCTGATAAGATAAATTAGAGTATTCTAGTGAATGTAGAAAACTATTTGTTTCCAATATTGAAATCTCTTCCTAATAGTCTTAGAGAAATTAGGATTATAATGGGAGCTGTTCCCATTTGTAAGACTTTTTTGGCCCTCTTTTTATCTTATTATGGCAAATTCTATCTTAGGGAGCAAAATAAATCTTTCTTGCTCTCTTTAATTAAAAAATAATTGTTTTTAAAAGAAAAACAAACTTAGGAGCAATAATATTTGTTATTAAGTTGTAAGGAAGATATGTTGCTTACTTATCATGACTATCCACCTTGGCTACACCTAGAATCTCCCAGATCTGAGCTTCTTAAGCCTTAGTATGTACATGAATCATCTAAGAGCTTATTAAAATACAGGTTTTGATTTAGAAATTCTGGGCTGGAACCTGAGATTCTGTGTTTACAACCTCCTGAATGAGGTTGATGCTGTTGATCTGAGATCCTCAATTGATTGGCAAGGAGAGATTTGGATTCATTGTATCTAAGTGGGGTTCAGGAATCTGTATGTTAACAAACACAGTGTGTTCTAATACAGACAATCCCCAGATCACAGTTTGATCTTCATTCTAATTATGTATGGAATCCCATAAAAATCATCATGGTACAATTTCCATGCACTTATAGTCTTTACATCTTTACAGCTAATGCTGGCATGAACTATATATTTCAGAGTTTGGGAAAGAACTGTCATTGCATGAACTTAGTAAAATTGTGTGAGAATTTTGAGTGTATGCCCAGTCCTAGGGTGATGAATTGATAGTTCACAGCTATCATGTAATGCTTTAAAGAACAATAACCCCTAAAATATTCCAATCCACTGATTGGAAAAAATTCTGATTAGAGAATGATTTTTTTAAACTAAAGGATCCTTTATAAAATACTGCATAACTTTTAAACTATTGAGCTCCTCTGTCATGTTTAACATGTAATAATACATCTAATCCTAAATGCTATTGATTATAAGATATGTCATTACTTAATGTGTCACTGAAAAATAAGTAATGTTGCCAAGTATGCAATGACATTAATTATTGTAAATGAATCTAATTTCAAAAATGTTAAAAATTTAAATCATATGGCCTGGGGTCAATAAAATATATTATTTAATTATGGAAGTTCTCCTTATGTAGACTTTTTGGAGACACACAGATCGTCTAAAGAGAATTTAGATTTTTTTTTTCTTTTTTTTAAAGTTTATTCATATGGGGTCATTTCTCCCCCCTTCCCCCTGCCTCCTCCATTCCCCTCCCCACTCCCTCCCTTACTCCCCCTTACCCCTCGGTACCCTGCAGAAACTACTTTGCCCTTATCTGTAATTTTGTTGAAGAGAGAGTATAAGCAATAATAGGAAGGACCAAGACTTTTTACTAGTTGAAGTAAAGATAGCTATACAGGGAGTTGATAGCAATAATTTCCTGTGCATGTGTGTTACCTTCTAAGTTAATTCTTCTTGAACTAACCTTTTCTCTAGTTTCTGGTCCCCTCCTCTTACTGGCCTCAGTTGCTTTAAAGTATCTGCTTTAGTTTCTCTGCATTGAAGGCAACAAATGCTAGCTAATTTTTTAGGTGTCTTACCTATCCTCACCCCTCCCCTGTGTGCTCTCGCTTTTATCATGTGCTCAAAGTCCAATCCCATTGTAGTGTTTGCCATTGATCTAATGTCCACATATGAGGGAAAACATATGATTTTTGATCTTTTGGGCCAGGCTAACCTCACTCAGAATGATGTTCTCCAATTCCATCCATTTACCATCGAATGATAACATTTCATTCTTCTTCATGGCTGCATAAAATTCCATTGTGTATAGATACCACATTTTCTTAATTCATTCATCAGTGGTGGGGCATCTTGGCTGTTTCCATATCTTGGCTATTGTGAATAGTGCTGCAATAAACATGGGTGTGCAGGTGCCTCTGGAGTAACCTGTGTCACAGTCTTTTGGGTATATCCCCAAGAGTGGTATTGCTGGATCATACGGCAGATCAATGTTTAGCTTTTTAAGTAGCCTCCAAATTTTTTTCCAGAGTGGTTGTACTAGTTTACATTCCCACCAGCAGTGTAGGAGGGTTCCTTTTTCCCCATATCCTCGCCAACACCTATTGTTGGTGGTGTTGCTAATGATGGCTATTCTAACAGGGGTGAGGTGGAATCTTAGTGTGGTTTTAATTTGCATTTCCTTATTTGCTAGAGATGGTGAGCATTTCTTTATGTGTTTTTTGGCCATTTGAATTTCTTCTTTTGAGAAAGTTCTGTTTAGTTCACTCGCCCATTTCTTTATTGGTTCATTAATTTGGGGTGAATTTAGTTTTTTAAGTTCCCTATATATTCTGGTTATCAGTCCTTTGTCTGATGTGTAGCTGGCAAATATTTTCTCCCACTCTGTGGGTGGCCACTTCAGTTTAGAGACCATTTCTTTTGTTGAGCAGAAGCTTTTTAGTTTTATGAAGTCCCATTTATCTGTGCTGTCTCTTAGTTGCTGTGCTGCTGGAGTTCCATTGAGAAAGTTCTTGCCTATACCTACTAACTCCAGAGTATTTCCTACTCTTTGCTATACCAACTTTAGGGTTTGGGGTCTGATATTAAGATCCTTGATCCATTTTGAGTTAATCTTGGTATAGGGTGATATACATGGATCTAGTTTCAGTTTTTTGGAGACTGCTAACCAGTTTTCCCAGCAGTTTTTGTTGAAGAGGCTGCTATTTCTCCATTGTATATTTTTAGCACCTTTGTCAAAGACAAGTTGGTTGTAGTTGTGTGGCTTCATATCTGGGTGTTCTATTCTGTTCCGCTGGACTTCATGTCTGTTTTTGTGCCAGTGCCAGTACCATGCTGTTTTTATTGTTATTGCTTTGTAATATAGTTTGAAGTCAGGTATTGTGATTCCTCCAGTGTTGTTCTTTTGACTGAGTATTGCCTTGGCTATTCATGGCCTCTTGTGTTTCCATATAAATTTACGGTAGATTTTTCTATCTCTTTAATGAATGTCATTGGAATTTTGGTGGGAATTGCATTAAACATGTAGATTACTTTTGGGAGTATCGACATTTTTACTATGTTGATTCTACCAACCCATGAGCATGGGAGATCTCTCCACTTTCTATAGTCTTCCTCAATCTCTTTCTTCAGAAGTGTATAGTTTTCCTTGTAGAGGTCATTCACATCTTTTGTTTGGTTTACACCTAGGTATTTGATTTTTTTTGAGGCTATTGTAAATGGAATTGTTTTCATATATTCTTTCTCAGTTTGTTCATTATTCGTGTATAGAAATGCTAATGATTTTTCTATGTTGATTTTATAGCCTGCTACCTTGCTATAGCTATTGATGACGTCTAGAAGCTTCTGAGTAGAGTTTTTTGGGTCTTTAAGGTATAGGATCATATCGTCTGCAAATAAGGATATTTTGACATTTTCTTTACCTATTTGTATTCCTTTTATTCCTTCTTCTTGCCTAATTGCTCTGGCTAGGAATTCCAGTACTATGTTGAATAGGAGTGGAGATAGTGGGCATCCTTGTCCACTATTCAGAGGGAATGGTTTCAGTTTTTCTTCATTAAGTATAATGCTGGCTGTAAGTTTGTCATATATAGCTTTTATAATGTTGAGGTACTTTCCTTCTATTCTTAGTTTTCTTAGAGCTTTTATCATGAAATGGTGTTGGATCTTATCAAAGGCTTTTTCTGCATCTATTGAGATGATCAAATGGTTTTTGTCTGTGCCTCTGTTACTGTGGTTTATTACTTTTATTGATTTTCATATGTTGAGCCACCCCTGTATTCCTGGTATGAAGTCAACTTGGTCGTGGTGAATGATCTTTTGATGTGTTGTTGAATTCGGTTTGCCATTATTTTATTGAGGATTTTTTCATCAATGTTCATTAAGGAGATTAGCCTATAGTTCTTCTTTTTGGAGGTATCTTTGCCTGATTTTGGGATAAGTGTAATACTGGCTTCATAAAATATGTTAGACAGTTTTCCTTCCCTTTCTATTTCATGGAACAGAAATAGGAGAAATAAGGAGGGTTGGTATTAGTTCTTCTTTAAAGGTCTGATAGAATTTAGCAGAGAATCCATCAGTTCCTGGACTTTTCTTTCTAGGGAGACTTTTGATTGCTGTTTCAATTTCATTTTGTGTTATAGATCTATTCATGTGATTAATGTCCTCTTGGTTTAGTTTTGGATGATCATAAGCATCTAAAATCTGTCCATTTCTTTAAGATGTTCAAATTTATTTGAATATTGGTTCTCAAAGTAGTCTCTGATGATTCCTGGACTTCCATTATGTTTATTGTTTTCGCTCCTTTTGCATTCATGATTTTACTAATTTGGGTTTTTTCTCTCCTCATTTTAGTCAGGTTTGCCGGGGTCTGTCGATCTTGTTTATTTTTTCAAAGAACCAACTTTTTGTTTCATTAATTCTTTCTATGTTTTTTTTGGTTTCTATTTTGTTGATTTCAGCTCTTATTTTTATTATTTCTCTCTTATTTGTTTTGGGATTTGCTTGTTCTTGTTTTTCTAGGAGTTTGAGATGTATCATTAGGTCATTGATTTGGGATCTTTCAGTCTTTTTAATATATGCACTCATGGCCATAAAATTTCCTCTCAGGAGTGCCTTTGCTGTGTCCCATAGGCTCTGGTAGGTTGTGTTTTCATTTTCATTGACTTCCAGGAACTTTTTAATTTCCTTTTTTATTTCATCAATGACCCATTGTTCATTAAGCAATGAGTTATTCAGTTTCCAGCTGTTTGCATGATTTTTGTCTTTGTTTTTGTTGTTGAGTTCCAGTTTTATTGCATTGTGATCAGATAGAATGCATGGCATATTTCTATTTTCTTCTATTTGCTGAGGCTTGCTTTGTGCCCTAGAATATGATCTTTTTTGGAGAAGGCTCCATGGGCTGCTGAGAAGAATGTATATTGTGTAGAAGTTGGATGAAATGTTCTGTAGACATCAACTAGGTCCATTTGATCTATGGTATATTTTCGATCTAGGATTTCTTTATTGAAATTTTGTTTGGATGACCTATATATTTATGATAGTGGGGTGTTAAAGTCTCCCACGATCACTTTGTTGAAGTTAATATATACTTTTAGGTCCTTCAGGGTATGTTTGATGAAATTGGGTGCATTGACATTGGGTGCATATAGGTTGATAATTGTTATTTCCTTCTCATCTACTTCCCCTTTTATTAGTATGGAATGTCCATCTTTATCCCATTTGATCAAAGTAGGTTTGAAGTCTACTTTGTCAGAGATAAGTATTGCTACTCCTGCCTGTTTTTGAGGCCCATTGGCTTGGTAAATCTTCTTCCAGCCTTTCATCCTAAGCATATGCTTATTTCTGTCAGTAAGATGGGTCTGCTGTAAGCAACAAATTGTTGGATCTTCCTTTTTAATCTAATTCATCAAATGGTGCCTTTTGATGGGGGAATTAAGTCCATTAACATTAAGTGTTAGTATTGAGAGGTATGTGGTGATTCCTGTCATTTAGTTGTCTTAGTTGTTTGAAGGTTTGATTGTGTGTACCTAAACTGAGGTTACTCCTACTTTCTTGCTTTTTCTTTTCCTGTAGTTTGGTGCTGCCTCCCTTTCATGGTTATGTTGGGTTTCACTTTCTGTGTGCAGAATCCCTTGAAGAATATTTTGTCATGATGGCTTTGTGGTCATATATTATTTTAGTTTCTGCTTATCATGGAAGTCTTTTATTGCTCCATCTATTTTGAATGATAGTTTTGCTGGGTAGAGTATTCTAGGGTTGAAGTTATTTTCATTCAATGCCTGGAAGATCTCACCCCAAGCTCTTCTTGCTTTTAATGTTTCTATAGAGAAGTCTGCTGTGATTTTGATGGGTTTACCTTTGTATGTTATTTGTTTTTTCTCTCTTACAGCCTTCAATATTCTTTCACAGGTCTCTGTATTTGTTGTTTTAATGATAATATGCCGTGGGGTAGTTCTAGTTTGGTCTGGTCTGTTTGTTGTTCTGGAAGCCTCTTGCATCTGCGTGGGCATAGATTTCTCTAGATTTGGGAAATTTTCTGTTATTATTTTGTTGAATATGTTACACATTCCCTTTGCTTGCACCTCTTCTTCTTCAATGTCCATGCATCTCAGGTTTGGTCTTTTGATGGAGTCAGTGAGTTTTTGCATTTTCTTTTCACAGGTCTTGAGTTGTTTAACTAATAACCATTTCATGTTCTAGTTCTGAGATTCTGTCTTCTGTTTGTTCTTCTGCTGGATTGGCCTTCCATTTTGTTTTCAATTCTGTTTCATTCTTTTTTCTGAGGTTTTCCATATCCTGAGTCACTTTCTCTTTAATGTTGTCTATTTTCATACTGAGTTCATTTTTCTCTTTATTAATTGTGTTCTTTGTTTCACTTTGGTGTTCATACAGTGCTTCTATAGTTTCCTTTATTTCTTCTTGTGCTTTTTCAAATTCTCTGTTTTTGTTGTCTTGGAATTTCCTGAGTGTCTCCTGTACATTTTGGTTGACCATATCCAGTATTATCTCTATAAAATTCTCATTGATTACCTGTAGTATTTCTTCTTTTAGATTATTCTTTTGGTCTTCATTTGGGTTCTTTTGCATAGTTTATCTTCATTTTGTTGGAGTCTGAGTCTGAGTATCTGTTTTCTTCATTTCCCTCTGGTTCCTGTACTAATTTTTTGCTGTGGGGAAACTGATTTCCCTGTGTTTTCTGTCTTCCTGTCATTGCCCTTGGTATTTTTATTGTCCCTGTACTGTGTACAATTAACTATTTTCTAGCTTGTAATAATAACAATGGTGATATTTAGAATGGAAGGATGAGAGGAGAGGGAAAGCAAAGAAGTTAAAGGAAAAGGGAAAAACAAATAGACAAGTAAAAAAACAAAACAAAACAAACAAACAAAAAAGTTTCAATGATATAAACGGGAGTGATAGTGTACTAATCAACAGTAAGCTAAACAGGCATTAGAGAGACAGAAAGAGGATTGAAAGGAAAAAAATCTCCAAGTTCAAATGCAATAAAGATTCAGTCTTAATAATTTTGGTGATAGTCCCTCAGCCTCCAATCCTGGAGATGGTGTCTCAGAAGTAGTTCTGTGATTGTCTCATCAAAGGGGAAAACAAAATAAAACAAACAAACAAAGAAAAATCAAAAAAACTCAAAAACACCACAAAGTGTCCCAAGTTCAAATGCAATAGAGTTTCAGTAAGCTTTTCAGCATGCAGGTGTAGTTTGGTTGTTGTCTCATCAAAGGAAGTGAGAGAGGAAAAAAAGGAAAAAAAAAAAGTCTGGAGACAGTTCTGTGAATGGCTATCTGAGGCTATGGCTCACCTGCCCACTGCTGTCAGCCTGCTGTTGCTGGAGGCTTTATTTATGCAGATCTCTGGGGTGAGCTTAGCACTCACCTGGCCCTGCAGGCTTTGTTTACTTAGTGTTCTCCTGGGTGCAACCATCACTGTTACAAGATTTCCCCTTTCCAAGCACACTGGGGGAGGTGACTCTGCACCTGCTTTCTCAGGTCAGTGTGTTTATTTACTGTTCATGTGGGAAGTGGGCCTTCCCCCTATCTCCTGTGGCGTTTTCCTCCCACTGCCACTTTTACAAGCTTTCCTGCTCCTGGTTGCTGGGCATGTGCCACCGCTCCTGCCTTCTCCAAACGGCTTGTTTATTTACAGTTCCGTGAGGGGTTGCCCCTCCCCACCTCTTCAGTGCTGAGGGCACCATGCCCTCTTTGCTGCGTCTTTTTTGTGTTATTGCTTATTATTCAGCTTTTTTTTTCTTTTTTCCCTGGGTGGGGGTCGGTCTGTCCAGGGGTCTATGCTGATCTGGCCCTGGGTTGTCTGTGGGAGAACCACGTACAGCTTAGCTTACCTTGTGGACTGTGTCTTCCCAAGCGGTCTGGGAGCTGGCGTCTGGTGGTGCAGGAGCCCTCCTGGTTTCTCTGCTTACTGTGGAGTGGGAATGCTATGCACAGGCTGAGGGTGTGGAGGAGTCAAAGTTTTGCCTCTTCTTGATGGTTTTTCCTGTAAGGTGTATCTCCAGCGTCTCTCCAAGATTTTACTTTAGGAAGTACGCTTTCTGCTTCCTTCCTCTAGTCACCATCTTGGAATCTGAGAATTTAGATTTTTATATGTCTCACTTTTCATTGCAATATTATTAATATAGATGATAATCAAAATGAAAATGCAGTTCAAATTCTACACAGGAAAAAAAGTACTAGAAACCAGTCTCCATTTTGTCCTATTTCATTATAAATTTTAGTTTGCTAGAGGCTTTAGATTTATTTTTGCAGACATACAAATAAAGCATTTTGTTAAATAATAGAAATTTAAATACACTATTGTATTTCTTAATTTATAAACTATATTAACAAGTATAACAAGATAAAAAAATATGACTTAGAAGATATATGTATACATTTACTTACATTTTTCCTACAATTTGGACACTGATCTCTTCTTGATATTAATCTTGACTATATGGAGGATCTGAATAGATTAAATTTTTCACTGCCTTATGAGAATCTGAGTATAGAGACTAGAAAGCTCTATATTCTGAGAGGACATCATTATTAAAGCCAGATGAGCTTTTCAGTAGTACTCAGCAGGAGGTTTTAGAATCTGAAATAAAATTATGATGATTTGTAAAGCTTTTGTTACCAAAAGCTGTAATACTTTAAAGACACCCAATTTTTGAACATATAGAAGAATCATGAAGAATAGTTAAAAACTTATAACTGAGAAGATGGTAAAAATCCTTGATTTAATCTCTGCTTTCAGTGTCTGTGTAAAAGTTTTTTAGAATATATACAATGCAGATACAGTTTTCCATATTTTAAAAGGCAAATGTTTCTTTTCTCATCTTTTATAATGTTATTTATTTGAAAGGAGTTGCTCAAAGATCATATAGTTGTTTACTTAAGAGAGCCAATAGGAAATCCCCTGAATTAATAACACAGTTTAAATGGCTAGTTACAAAATCAATACCTGTTATGGTTTGGATATGAAGTGACCCCAAAAAGGCTCAGGTGTTGAAGGCTTGGTCCCTAGATGGTGATGTTATTAACAGATGATTGAATCATGAGGGAAGCTAACTTTATCAGTGGATCATTTTACTGATGAGTTCATAGCTGAATGGGTTATTAGGAGCTGGGGGCCTACTTGGAGAAAATAGGTCACTGGGGTTGTGCCTTTGAACAATATATCTTGTCCTGGAAATTCTCTCTCTTTCTCTGTCTCTCTCTCTCTCCTTTTCCTGGCTGCCATGAAGAGATAGCAGCTTTCCTCCACTGAGCCTTTCCACTATGATGTTTCTGCCTTGCTGCAAGCCTGAAGGCAATAAAACCAGCCAAGTGGGACTAAAACCTCTGAAACTGAGTCAAAATAAACCTTTCATCCTTTAACTTAATTTTCTCAGGTGTTTTGTCAGTGCAACAAAAATTGATTACTATATTACCTTTCTTATACAAATTCTAATGAAAAAAGATTCCTTTTTTAGTAGCAACAATTATAAAATATACAAGAACAAATTTAAATAGAGATATAAAGGACCTATATGATTAAAGAGTGTACAGTGCTAATAGAGTATAATGTTTCTATCTGTAGATGAGAAGAGTAAATGTGATAGAATGTACTTTTTCTAAATTAATCAGATCTAAATGAAATAATTTGAAACTCTTAACGAATACTTTTAAAATTAATTTGGAAGAATAAGTTTCTAAAATGTCCTATACATATTTTTAGAGTAAAAAAGAGTAGTAGATATGGATTTCCTCTTCAAGATTTAAAATTTGTATAATTTTTATCTGATAAAAAAATAAATCATTGGGGTACTTGTATATAAGAAGACTGATTAATCAGTGAAACATAACACCTAGGAATAAATGCAAGCATTTAGGGATAATTTAGTGTATGCTGCACATGTAATTAAAAATTGGTGGTGGGGGGAGGTGGCTCAAACATGTGAGTAAATATAAATATGATAAAATAAAAAAACTTTAAAAAAATTGATAGAATAAGAATAAGTTATTCTGTAGTAAAATAACTAGCCATTTAAAAAACGTTAGATTTTTTTGTCTCATACCTTTATAAAAATATATTCCAGAAAAAATAGCATTTAAATGTAAAACTAGAAACAAAATAAATACTAAAGGAAAATATACGTAAATATTCAAAAAATCTTGTGTCTAGAAGAAGGTCTCTTCAAATAGGTCATTCAAGACACAGTTAATGAAGGAAAATAGTGATCAGTTTAATTGTGTAAATACGTAATCTTTACATGCTAAAATAATCATATACAGATAAAAGATAAAGAATGAGGTATATTGTTAATGAATGGGAGCTACTACAAACCAACAGTTAAAAATATACTCTTTCCATAAATGAAAAGTGAATGAGCAGAGAAACCATAAAAGAAATGTAAAAGTACAGCAAACAGTAAGTAATAAAATAGACATCATGTACCAATTGGCTATGTCTGTGTAATAAACCTTCCTAAAATTCAATGGCTAAATCAGCAAGTTTTGCTTCACTCGTCCCCCTCCCCGTGAGTTGGTGCTCTGAGAGTTGTCTACATTAGGATGACCTTAGCTGAGCTTGCCCTAGCTTCCACATATAGGCTCCAGCCTGTTGCTCTCTAGGCTGAGCTTGGCTGGGCAAGTTCAGCTAGGACTGTTCTGCTCTATGGAACTCATATTTTGCTAGAGTGCATGTAATTTTCATTCTTTTCCTGGGATCAGTGGACTAAGCATCTCATTCTCGTGGCAATTGCAAAAGTGTCCTTGTGCCATGACTGCTAATATTCCATTAAGCAAATGACAGGACCAAACTCAGAATCAAGAGACAAGGAACTGTATTTTGTCTTCCAAATACCAACTACAGGATCCCATCTTTTACACTTGGGTTAGTTGTGAACTTGTTTTACATTGCTTGTAACATTCAGTGTTGTCAAGAGTGCTGGGAGCAGGGAGCTGGTGGCTCATGTCTATAATTCCAGCTACTCAGGAGGCAGAGATCAGGAAGATCATAGTTCCAGGCCAGCCCAGGCAAATAGTTCCTGAGGCCTTATTGTGAAAATACACAACACGAGAAAGGACTGGCAGAGTGGCTCAAGTGGTAGAGCACCTGCCTAGCAAGTTGTGAAGTTCAAACCCCAGAGCTTCCTCCTTGCTGCACTCCAAAAAAGAGTGCTGGAAAATGGTGCTCATACACAATGCTGCTGGTGGGAGTGCACTTGTGTTGGTGGATGATAAGCTATTTAGAGGGACAATTCCAGAATATGTTTAGAAATCCTCTTACAAGTGTGTATTTTGATCCAGCATTTCTTCATCTAAGAATTTTGCTACAGAAAAACAACTAGCCAAATATGGACAGATGTGTGAGCATAAGCTAGACTAACATAGAGTCATTTGCACATTTAAGTCCATATACCTATGACTTTTTTTTTTGGTAGTTGGCAAACTACTGTTGCTACTATTTTTTTAATTGAGTGATTGATGCTGGACCTGTTATATATTTTTACATCATCCACTTGTTCAAGGTTATTAATCACAGAATTGTTTATATAGGCTGCATATCCTTATCTGAAATTATTGGGGCCAGAAGTGTTTGGGATTTTGCAGTGCTAGGGATTGAACCTAAGGCCTTGTGCATGCCAAGCAAGCACTCTACAACTTGAACTATGTCTACAATCCTTTTTTTAAATTTTTGCTTTTAAAACAGAGTCTCAGTGACACCTTTGCACAGAATGGCCTCCAACTGGTGATTCTCTTGCTTCTGCCTCCTGAGGTGCTAGGATTATAGACATACACCACCATGCCCAGCTTGTGTTAGAAGTTTTGAATTTTTCTATTTTTTGAATGTTTGCATGTGCACAGTGAGACATCTTGGGGACCTAAGCTTCAACATGGAATTCAATTTTTTTTCATATATACTTCATATACATAGCTGAAAGCAATTTTCACAACATTTAAATAACTTTGCTTATGAAACAGTTTCATACTATAGAATTCTCCACTTATGGCACCATATTGATGCTCAGAAATTTCAGAATTTGGAGCATTTTGGATTTCATACTATCAGATTCTGGATAATTCAGTCTTTAATAGTAAAAACTATACTTGAAAATACTCTAAAACTCACTAATATAAAAATGATAAAAATAAATTTTGCTACATCCATACAATGGGATACTAAAAAACTATTAAAATAATGATGTATATATTTATTGTCATAAATAAATCCATGCTACACTAATTAGGTGAAGAGCAGGGGCTTGTTTCAGTAAAACATTGTTGTAATGTGCATTAAATATATAAAAGGTCTTAATCAAGGTATTTATACATAGGGGATTGGGATAATTTTGCTTTCTTACTATGATATTTAATAAATTTCATTTAAGGTTTTACGCATTTAACAAGCATTTTTTTATGACTGTAAAAAAATTGAAAAAAGGTCCCGGTATGGTGGCTCACATCTGGAATCCCAGCTACTTAGGAGGCTAAGATTGGGAGTAAAGTGGTTCAAGGCCAGCTCAAGTAGAATGTTAGTGATACCCATCTCAACCAATAACTGGGTGTGGTGGTGCACACCTGTCAGACCAATGGGAGGGATAAATAAGAAGATCATGGTCCCTGCCAGCTTGAACAAAAACACAAGATACTATTTGAATAATAACTTAAAGAGAAAGCGTTAGGGACATGGCTCAAGTGCAAGACCGAGTTCAAATGTCAGAACTACTATAAGAAAGGAAAGGAAGGGAAAGGGGAAGAAAGACTGAAAATCTTTTATGTTTTAAAAGTAATCTCGAGGATTTCATTTTAATTAGCTTAAGGGAAAATTTATGGGTAGTGATATTCTATACTGTGAAGTTAAAACATTTTATGGAAGATAGCTTCATATCTTAACAGAAAGACTTATCTAGCCCCATCCCAAATGAAAGTCTGTCTTGAGAACAAGGCTAGGACTCTTAATGAAGTCAATAGAGGAAACTCAAGTGTGTAGAAAATAGACTATGAGTGAGGGAAGCAGGTATCTTTATGCTGTTTATAACAGACATGTACATACAACAATCGTTTCCAGAAAAACATAGTACTTGGTTCTGTAAAAAAAGGAAATATTTGGGAGTTTATGGCACAGTCATTTTATTTTATTTTTGTCACTATCTCAGTTTTTTTTCTTTTATTCATATGTGCATACAATGTTTGTGTTATTTCTCTCCCCTTCTCCCCGCCCCCCCCCAGAGGCTGCTTCATTTGTCATGTTTTCTTTCATGCTTAATTAAAAAGTAAGTATGATCTGAAGAATGCAACATTGTTGGAAGTCAGAAAATGTCCCTGCTTCTCATCCTTTTCATGTATCACATGACTTTGATAAAGGACCCTCCTCTTAGCATTAATCAAGCAAAGGTATGTAGAACATTTCCTTTTTAATGTAGACTGTTCATAAACTAATGAACACTAATTAAAATAAAATGCTCTAGGAATCAGTTTGCATATTACATACTTTGAGGATCTACTAACTCTTTTCTGCTAGTAAGAACAAGGTTAGAAAACCAACTTAGAGCTTAATCAGCCATCATATTCCTTTACAAAGAAAAGTAGCAGCAGGAAGTTTTATTTTGTTTTTTAAAGCAGTGTGAGAGTATTGGAATGGGGAGCAGGCAAGGAGGCATTAAAGAACTCTTTGATTTTTATTGAAAGATTCATGATTTAAGAGACACATTTTGCAGGTTCGAAGTCAGTGGCTTGCAAAGTGTGCCCTGGATGGCCTCAAGTTCTGTGCCATTATCGTGGGACCCACTGCAGTGGGGGTGGTTAGAAGAGGAGGACAAGGCTACATCCAGCTCTGCACCTCTGATTTCATAGATTCTGTGTTTGAAAGTTCTTCATGAGATTTGGCTTTGAAAATAAGTTCTATTGCAAAAAATAACCTTGAAAAACAGAGCAGACATCTGTATTAATATTATTATGACAAAATACCTGAGAAAATCAAATTACATGAGGTTTTTTTTGGGGGGGGGTTGGCAATACTGGGGCTTGAACTCAGGAACTCACACTTGCTGGGCAGGTGCTCTACCACTTGAGCCATTCCTCCAGGCCTCAAACTACATGAGGAAAGATTTATTTTACCTTGTGGCTTCAGAGGTTTCAGTCCATGGTCACTTGGCTTCATCACCTTGGGACTTTGGTGAGGAAGACCATCATGGCAGGGAGCATGTGGTAGATCAGAGGTAGTCACCCAATAGTGGCTGGGAAGCAGAGAGAGAGAAAGAGAGAGAGGAAAGAGAGAGGAGAGGATGGGGTCAGGGGCCCAATATACTCTTCAGGGACACCCCAGTGACCCCCTTCCTCCAACTAGACCTAATTTCCTAATGTTTTACAGTAGCATCATCAGTTGGGAACCACACCTTCAACACGTGAGCTTTTGGGGGACATTTAATACCCAAACCACGACAACTTCTGCTACAGCTTAGTGATCATTAACACCGCTAAGTTTTAGACTACACTCAATGCTCTGGTCATCACAGCAGTCCTGTATGTTGGCTAGTGGACATCAGTACCACTGTTTGCCAGGTAGGACACTGACACTCAGAAAGTGTTGACAGCCTGCCTAAGAGATGCGATGCCTGTCTCCATGCCCAGGCCTGTTCTTCTCCTGTTACTTCTCTGAAGCGCCTTCTCGTTGTCATGGTTCTTTATATTTGTGCACGCTCCAGACCATGGAAGTTGTAGCACATAATTTATAGTAGTTTAAAAGAGTCCATTGAAAGCCCTGTTACTAGAAATAACTGATCTCTGAACAGCAGTCCTGTGTGTGAATACATCCAGTGATGACAAACTCTAACCAGCGAATGCTCAGAATAGTCTGAAAGTTTTATTTAGTAACTTTACAAGATTGGTGTGGTGTGTGCACGAGTGCAGATTGCTTTATGTGTTTTTGGTGGCAGGCTTTAGTAAATGATGTATTTATAACTTCAAGTTATATTGAAGACCAATAATTTTAACACTGTGTAGGCATAAAGGTTCTTTATTTTCACAACAAACCTTAATGCTATTCTTGATTTTGAATCGGTCTTTTGCGTAGTGAATTCTTTTGAAGTACACTGAATTCCTATGGATTCTGTATGCTCACTGAAAACACTCACTCAATTCAGTTACAACTATTGGAGTTGGAATAGTGGGTGGGGAAAATTCATGCCTGAGGCTTCTAAGCTGTGTTATTTCTCTATGAGTAGAGACATATCCAAAAATCTGCATTGGACCTGAAGATCTATTAGCTGAAGTGCCAGGCAGTCTGTGAAAAAACACACATCTTAAAGAAGAGTCCTGGCTCAAAATTTGTTCTGTGACAATCTTACCATATTATAAAAAAAAATACAAGAAAAGTTATAACCGCTGTAGCTGCATTATAGTCCATTAAATACACCTGTCAGATTTTATGGACCCACTTCCTCTGACTTTAGACATTTGCTTCTCGATGTATTATCAATTAATACTAAAATGAGCACAGTAGACATACATTATTTCTTGTGCCTCTAACAGTGTCCATAAAAGACTTCTGTAAGTACCATTATTGTACTAATTTATAGTTTTATGAATTTAAAATAATTATTGCACTGCCAAATTCCACTAATGTTGAATCATGCATTATTTTACTAACATATCTGATGAAAAATTTTCAATGTTTTTGCATATTTTCCTTTTTTTTTTTTGTTATTACTGGGGTTTGGACTCAGGGCCTCAAACTTGCTAGACAGTACACTACCACTTGCACCACACCCTGAGTTTTTTGCTTTAGTTGTTTTTTAGATAGGGTCTCACAGTTTTGCCACTGTCTGGCCTTAGACAGAGATTTTCCTATCTATGCCTTGTATTGTAGTTGGGATTACAGATGTGTACCACCACACCTGGCTTGTTAGTTTAAATGGGGTCTCACTAACTTTTTTTGCCCAGGTTGGCCTCTAATCACAATCTTCCCAATCTCCACCTCCTAAGTAGCTAGGACTACAGGTGTGTACCACAATAGCTGGCCTCCATTTTTTTATCAGTATGAATTTTTTTCATATATGTATAAGTAATGTTTTTTTCATCTGTAAGTGACACAGAGAATCTAAATCTGTATTTTTTAACATCTATGATTTATATAAAACCATGTATAGAATCAGACCTCATAATGTTAACAGGTTTATCTCTGGGTTGAAGGATATTGATATTTATTTTCTTCACACTTTTCATAAATTTCTAATGTTACAATATTTTATAATAAAAATGTTAAAAACAAAGGTGTGCATATGTACAACTTCCCTGTCTCCCTATCTAGAAGCAATCTTGCTGCCATCCCCTACTTCCCTTTTATGATTATGGCTTTTTTTAGCAAACAGTAATGTTTCATATATTACATATTCCACTTGCTTATCTCTTTATTGTCAGTCTGTTCCATCAGAATGTAAGTTTCATAAGGTCTAAGCTGTCTATTTTATTCACTGCCATATCTGCAGAGTCTAGATAAGTACTGAGCAAATCATATGCATTGAATAGAAATTTTTGATTGATATCCCGTTACTGTTTTATACACCCTGTTTTAATGTCTCGGCATGGTAGATATTCCATGGATATTTATATATTTGCAAACTTTATGGTGGTACTAGGATTTGACCTCAGGGTCTTGTGCTTGCTATGCAAGTACCCTACCACTTGAGCTATGCCTCCAGCCTTTATATTTTCAAATTTTAGAGAAAACAAAGAAAAATACTTTATAGGCAGCAAATCAAGGGGCCTGATTGTTTAAAAGTCACCAGCCACATAGAAATCACCACATGCTTGTTAGAGTACCTTTAGTAGTGAAAATAATTTTTTGTCATTAATCTAGATGTACTGATTTCTCAAAGTTACCATCTATGTAAAAGTAACTCTAACCTTCTGATGCTCTGAGGTACTCTGCAAAATTACTTTTACGTAAAACTGAATGAGACATAATCCTTCCCTACATTTTTTATATTATTCAGCCTTGAGCCAAATTCTACCTAAGCCTACTTAAAAATATTAGAAATGCAAATCCATTGCTAATGTCCTAAATGTAACAAAATCCCATTTTCCAGCATAAAAGTTGTAATTGTTTTCTTAGTCCATTTTCTGTTGAAATAACTGAATACCACAGACTGGAAAATTTATAAAGAAAAGTGGTTTCTTTAGCTCACATTTCTGTTCCTCCAAGAGCGCAATGTAACATCTGCTTAGCATCTGATGAGGGTTTCCCTGCTGAGTCATGACATGGTGGCAGCATCTACAGAACTAGTGTACTTGCTCCAGGATCACTTCCTCTTTCTTCATAGGTCACTAGTGCAATCGTGGCAGCCCACACTCATGACCTCATTTAATGCTAATTCCCAAAGCCCCGTCTCCAAATACCATTGATATATGACTTTGGGGACACAGTTAAACCATAACATTCCACTCTTGGTCTCCAAAATTTATTATACATGGAGAGCCTCATTGTCTCTTCTTGGTCACTGTCCAGCCAAAGCAATCCATTTTTCTACTCCTGAGGAAGCTCTCCGTGACCCAGAGCTACTTCCATGAGTATTTATCCTTTCCTTTTCCTTTCTCTTCCTCCCTCCCCCACTCTCTGTCTCTGTCTCTTTCTCTCTTGACAGATAAGAAGGATACACTTATGTTTTGGGACCAATTCTAGGAAGCAGACTCTGGAGACAGAGGTTTCTTTGTGGAGATTTATTGGGGAATGTTCTTGTCAAGGATACCATGAGGGAGTGAGGGGAGCAAGTCTGAGCAAGAGGACGAGCTTCAGTGCACCTCCATGGGAGCTTTGGAGCTCACATGGCCCCTCAGAACTTTCTTGAATTGAGGCACATCTTGCTCATGGTATCCCTCTCCCTTTTGCCTCCCAACAGAAAGGTAATTAGATGGGTGTTGGCTGCCTTGGATAAGACAGTGGACACTCTCAGTAGCTGGTTAAGAGGAGGGTGTCACCCCAAGTGGGATCTAGACATGACACTGGGTGTTCAGTAGTCAGCCCAATGAATTTTGCCTATCAACCAAGAGGAGATGAGGTATAAGTAGTGGTAGAGTCTTTGCCTAGTATGTACAGGGCCTGGTGTTGGGTCAGCAGCACTGCTGTCCTCCAAGAACATCTGAATCTTTCTTCACTTGTACCTAAGTGGGAAGATACACTTAAATACGGCCTCCCTCCAATCTCCTTGGCATCTTTTTTCATATTTGAGCAGGAAGGAGAGTCAAAAAATCCTATGCAGAAGAACAAGATCCTGCTTTAGAACTCACAATATCTGCCTTTAGAATTAAAATCTTTTAATGAATCCTGCTTTAGAACTAAAAAAAATCCTGCTCTAGAACCCCTAGCCATATGTTTATTTCTTGTGATCTGTGAAGGAGGCACCTAGAAGTATTTATTGACAAGCTGATTTAAGCATATTATTTTCTATTTTTAACTGAGGTTTAGACTCAGGACCTTGAACCTCCCAGGCATGCAGGCCCTCTACCACTTGAGCCCCACCCAGCCCTTTTTGCTTAGTTATTTTTTCAGAGAGGGTCTTGTGCTCTCCCCTCTCCCCACCACCTCTAACTGCAAGCCTCTTACTGTTACACACGCATCTAACTTATGTGTTGAGATGTAGTCTTGCTAACTTTTTGCTGAGTGTGGCCTCATACTGTAATCCTTTCAATCTCCACTTCCAGAGTAGCCAGGTTTATAGGTGTGAGTTACCATGCCTGGCTCCCAAATTTAATTTCTTGATGCGCATAATTTGCTATTCAGTTCCTCCTTTGTGATAGTTATGACAATAAAATTTTCATCTCCTTTTCTTCTTTCTCAACCTAAACAGTTTTTTCTTCATTACTGTCTGTACCAATTTTGTGAAAACTAAACTTAATTTTCTTGAAAAGATAAAGGAGAATTGTTGTCTTTATTATGAACATTATGGCACAGTGACATTCAGTGGTGTCCCAGTATGTAATCTGAGAGCTGCTAGGGAATAAGTGTATCAAAGCACATTTTATTTTGAAGGTGACTGTTTAATCCCAAATACTATTGTAACTCTGAAGTCAGCCAAAACCACTCAATTTTGATCAAATTTGTGGCTCTGCTACTTAGGCTGTGTGGATCGTGCTAGTTGTTTAGTTGTGCTGTCTCAGAATTCTCCTCTGTTCATGAATTTTGTTATAAGGATTCAGTGAGTTAACATATGCTGTGCTAAACAACTGGACATACTGAGTGTCTGTGTTCTTTCTTGTGACATTTGCTTTTTAGTCTTCCTATCCTCTTCTTCTGTATCAGGCCATTAGTTTTAATGTGTTAGCTTTATCATGTTTAGACTCGTTTTGTCTCTGCCAGTTTTACTCAATTATAATATTTGTAGAAGCTTCCTAAGAATTGTATGTTTAATAAAAACAATAAAGGGAGCCAGGCAATGATGGCTCACACCTGTACTCTTAGCTACTTAGGAAGCTGAGGTCTGGAGGATCACAGTTCAAGGCCAGTCCAGGCAAAAAGTTCACAAAATCCTATTTCACCTGGGAAAAGCTGGGCATGTTATTCCCAGCGAGGGCAGGAAGCCAAACAGAGAAGGATCTCGTTTAGGGCTGCCTGGGCAAAAAGTGAGGCCCCAGCTCCAAAATAACCAGAGCAAAAAGGGTTAGAGGTATGGTTTAAGTGGTAGAGCACCTGATTAGCAAGAATGAAGCCTGAAGTTCGAACTCCAATACCACCAAAAAGAAAAAAAAAAAAAAACCAAACAAACTTAATTAAAAAAAAAAAAACCCAAAAACAACAAAGGGTGAGTAGAGTGCTAAGGTAAAATCCACCGTAGTTGGTTGGTCTTTTTCTTACTTCTTCAGAGTTGAAACTGCAGAAAACTACACTTTAGACATGAGATTATCTGGGTATAATATTCCAAACAATGTTACTGCTACAGTTACTAACTTAAACTACTTAGGATGTGTCAGACACTGGCATTCTATGTATGTTCATATTTGATTCTTACAATAGCATGATAAAGTAGATATTATTATTATTCTCATTTTACAGACTGTATAACTCAAGCATCACTATTAACCTACCCTTAAAATCCAGTATTTGAATATAATAGGATAGTATACTCCAAGACTTCCAGTGGTTGCCTGAAATCACAGAAATTACTGAACCTTACATAAACTGTATTCTTCCTATATATAAATACCTATAGTAAAGTTTAATTTATAACTTAGGTATAGTAAGAGATTAACAACAAAAACTAATAATAAGGTAGAGAATATAATATACTCTCATAAGAATTATTTGAAAATTATGAATTATTTATTTCTAGAATCTTCTATCAATATTTTCAGACTACAGTTAACTGCTGGTAACACGCTGCAAAAAAAGTGGGCTATGCATGGATAAGGGGAGACTACTATACTGGTCTGAAGTGAATTATAAAATTGGTTAACGGTTGGTTTTCTTTTAAACTCTAACTAAAACAAACATTATTGCAGACAATGCTTTTTTCACTGCTCCCTATATCACACACCAAGAGCTCCTCACAGGCTTGAGGCTAAGAAGCCAGAATCTAACAACTTGAGTGTTGGGGTTGCATCAAGATTTTTGCAATGTAATTTCCTTACATTGCCGCAGTTCAGATCCTAAACTTCTCTAGCTTGAATTATGACAACTGATTTCTAACTGAGCTTACCAATCAATTCTTCATTGATGTCACCCTTCACCCTCACTGCTAGAAATACTTTTGATCATTTATGGGCTTGATTGAAAACATTAATGGCTTCTCAGTAACAACAGAATTGACTCTGTGCTCCTAAGAATTGAATCCTGGCTGCACTCACCTCTCTACTGCTGTCTCCTCTAACTGAAAGTAACTAAGCCTTATTCAGTGACTGAATATCATTATGCCTGCTTTTGCTGCTGAGTGAACATGTCACATTGGATTCAGTTGTAATAACAACCTTACTGTTTACTATTTACTGGGCCTTACATTATGCTAGGGTGTGTGCTAAGTCCTTTATGTTTATCAATTTTATAGATGAAAGAGCTGAGTTTCAAAGAAGTTGCTTACCCAATGTTATACATTCTCTAAGTGGAGTTGCTGGGATTAGTTAATTTTAATTGCAAGCTTGAATTCTTAGTTGTGATGCTTCGCTGCTTGAAGTACTGAAGTATTAGAGGGATTGCAGAACAGGATGGATAATACAGATGCTGCAAACCTAATCATTCATCTTGTTTCCAAGACATAATGAGATAATTCCATCTGGAAAAGTCTGTTGGGAGGATTAAATGTTGTTGCAGTTAACTGGTCTAGAGGTTGGCAGTGCGCTTGCTGTGTTGATAAGCAAAAGATGGAGTAGTTTCCTTTTTCCTTTGGTTCAAGCTCAACAGATACAGAAAAAGCCTTCGACAAGATTCAACACCACTTCATGATAAAAGCTCTAAGAAAACTAGAAATAGAAGGAATGTACCTCAACATTTTAAAGGCTATATATGACAAACCTAAAGCCAACATCATACTTAATGTTGAAAAACTGAAACCATTTCCCCTTAAATCAGGAATGAGACAAGGGTGCCCACTATCCCCACTCCTACTCAACATAGTCCTGGAATTCCTAGCCAGAGCAATAAGGCAAGAAGAAGAAATAAAAGGAATATGAATAGGTAAAGAAACTGTCAAAATATCCCTATTTGCAGACAATATGATCCTATACCTTAAAGTCCCAAAAAACTCTACCCAAAAACTCCTAAACACCATAAACAGCTACAGCAAGGTGGCAGGATACAAAATCAACTTACAAAAATCATTAACTTTTCTATACACCAATAACAAACAAACTGAGAAAGAATTTATGGAAACAATTCCATTTACAATAGCTTCAAAAAAAATCAAATACCTAGGAGTAAACTTAACAAAGGATGAGCTACAAACCCCTGAAGAAAGAGATCGAGGAAGAGTACAGAAGGTGGAGAGATCTCCCATGCTCATGGATTGGTAGATCAACATAGTAAAAATGGCTATACTACCAAAAGCAATCTACATGTTTAATTCAATTCCTAACTGAGGAGGGGAGGCGGGTAAGGGTGGAGGACAGGGGCAGGGTGGAGAAATGACCCAAACAATGTATGCACATGTGAATAAATGAATAAAAACTTTTTAAAAAAGATCAGTTTACTTCCTTCATATTTTCTTTTTATTTGCTGATAAAGAAGGAGAAGAGGATAACAGATGTGAACACATATTCACATTGCTTAATATTGAGAGGGACATAAAAACATGGTTTGCTTTATCTAGACAGATGGGGTTTTATAGAATAATCATGAACGCTCTTTTTGTTAGACTTGCAGAATAATTATATACCAAATTGGAATGTACTTTCTGAAGAGGTCATGTCGACCTCTAAAAGGATATCTTTAGGCATTCATGATTGTCACTTCCTGATCAATGTGGAACAGGCTGAAATACATTTCACTCTACTTTGCTCTAAATGAGTATGCTTAATGGAATAAAGTAGATCCCTAGAAATTAGAAAGTTGTGACTCTGCAATAATTCACTTTTGAATGCCATTTAAAAAATATCTTATTCCTCCTTTATGTCTTTCAGATATCAAGAAATAGAACATTTTAATGTACTTAGCTTATGCTCCATAGTGGGTGAAATAATTAATTCATTTAGCATGCCCATCATGACACCAAATTTGTGTAATTCAGGGTAGTTTAACTTGCAAATGCTGAATTGATTTTAAGAACAGTTTCAGCCTAGTGAATTGATTTGGAATAGCTGATCCACTGTTAAATAGCAATTATCATCAGAGGAAAGAAATGCCCATAATGAGCAACTGAAAGTTTATATGTTAGAATGATAAGATAATTGAATAAATATGTATTTAAAATTGAATATACTAATTATGTAGTGATATATTATAATACTATTTTTTGAATTTATATTTATATACAAGTCATATAGTAATTATCTACTGTGATAATAAACAGAACACTTTTTATTATTTTTATACTTATTATCCAAGAATAACGTGAAGATGGTTCACTTTAAAATCTCTACAGTGAGTGCACTTTGAATATTGATTTGTTTTTGTAGCTTGTATTTGAAAATGTCATGTTTTTGAGATCACTAAAGTATGTATTTAAAGTATCTTAGATTTTTGAACCTAAATCAAAGGTTTGATTTATTATTATGCAAAGACAGGTAATATTTCAAATTGCATGCAAAATTGCCAAATCTTGGATATTTGGTATGTAGAGGGTGAAGATAAATGGAAAGTCAATCAGTCTTATTAGTAACAGTGGTGAGTCATGGTGTATAGAAAACCATTGCGTTACGGGGAAAGTGGCATAGCATTTGGGATTGATCCACACGCCACCAGAAGATCTCAGCCCAGATAAGATAGGAGTAGCCTGGGAACTAAAGTGGCTATTATTTATCAGTGGTTAATTAAGTACCAGGCATGGTCCTAAGTGCTTAAGACGTATTAAATTGTTAATTTGCACAAAACCATTTGCAACAGATGCCAACATTAATTAGAAAACAGTAGGTACAAGTAGCTTTCAGATGAGTAAACTGAGCATGGAGTGGTTGAGTAACTTGCTAAATATCTGGAAAAGGAGTAGGACTGAGATTGAACTCTGGTAGTTTGGTACCCCAGTCGACACTTTAAGCTATTTTATTAAATAACTATCTTCCTTAATACTTAGATTTAGATATAAGTCATAGAAATAATCTGTTTTCCTTTTCTTCTTGGTTAGGATGAAAAATTCTGGTGTTTTCCCAGTAAATGTCTAATTTGTCTGGAATTTGTATTTTGAAGTTATTCAAGTTCTAGAGTTTGTTTCATTATCCCAGTGGTCAGTGTAATGTTGAGTTGTCATTTTTCACTTCAGCCTTTCTGCTTGTTTTTATGAAGAGGAAGAAAATATTCCATGACTTCTTTATGGTTTACTCATAAGTGTCTTCCAAGACATCTCTTTGGTCTTTTTTCCTCTTTTATATATATATTTTCCAAACCTCTTACTCTGATACCTGAGGCCTTGTTCCTCTGGACCTTTCTAGTTTTACCTAAAAGCTCTTTAATCATCATTGAAACTCATGTTTATTGAACATTTCCTATGTAGCAAACATGTGCTTACATCTACACTTACAAAGATGAATGTTACATTATAGAAATTATCTCACTTAATCTTCATAGAAATCATGAGTGGCATGCTATTACTAAGTTCATTTTCCTAAGGAGAAAACTGTAGCTTGAACAGTCTATATGACTTATAATATTATACAAGATTACTAAATAGCAGAGCTGGGATTCATACTCTCACTTTTAAGTCTGATACTGTACTCCTGTCATAAATCTTCTAATCTTAAGCCATCTTTAGTTATACTAGGACACTCACTAATCCCTTTATATACTCCACTTCCCCTTCATTGTCTTGTCTTATTACAATATCCTTGAGCTTCCTCTCAAATTGTCTTCATCATCTCTCGGTGCTAACTAGTGACCACTCTTCAAAGCTATGACTACTAGTTGAACTGTCCATAGAACCACTATGGGAATTTTTTGGTAAACTTTCATAGTACTACAACTTTATATGCTAGTTGTACAAACTATTTGTTGAGCTTTATCATGAGGACGAAAAAATGTGCAGCAATAAAGTTTCTAATTATGTAATATCATAGAGAAAGCTCTCTGAGAAGCTGATTCAGACTTTCCACCCCACCAAAGGGTGTGTTGGCCCAAAAGACATAGACATCAACCACAGTTTAGCACAATTTTCAGCATTTTCTCATTGCTTTACTTTTCTGATGATCACTAAACTTAAACATAAAGGAAGCCCCACAATATATGGATGACTTGGAATGGAATAGAAGTTCCATGGTTTTCCTGTTTGTGTGGTGGGTTTGACCTTTTCACAAAAGTGTTTGCTTTCAGCTCCTAAGTAGGTACCCTGTGAAAATGAATTATAATTAACATGCTTTCTTTGGGTGTCCTTGAACTAAGTGCTTTCTCCTGTGATATACTGTGCATATTTATTTTGAATGAATATGACTTCTGAATTTGGATTTAGGAATTAGATGATGTGACTGAAATGCCTGTCTCTTCTCTACACATTTGGGCCCGACTGTGAAAGGACTAAAACATGAGAGATGTTTAGCCATGAAGTAACCCAGGAAAAGAGGTTTGGTATGGATTCTAAACAAATGTGTTATTTTTCATTTAGTGCAGCTGCTAACCAGCTGTTTCCTTTCCAGTGTGGCTCTTGTGATCTCTGCTTTAGATTTATTTATTGCTTGGGATCCTGACAGATAAAATAATACTTGTAGGTTCAAGGTAGTGGTTGGGATTATTGTTTGTATATATTAGATTTTTAGTTTAATTTTAATCTAACATGTTCAGAATGTTTTATCCTACTTGCTATTATGAGTGTATGAAGTGTGTTAAGCCTATTGAGAATGCCACCCATGTTCTAGTGAAGGAAAATATTGAAACAAACAACTAATAGTCTAATTCAAACCATGTTCTCACCTCTTCTGTTTGCCTTTCACTATTCTGCTAAGTCTGTGATTACCTCAGTTCTCTATTTAGCACTGAAGTTAAGAGACTTGAACTCTGAAAAAAAAAACAGTGACTTTCATATGCCTGCTTGTTTGCATATCATTGTGGTCATGAAATAGTAGCTTCAGTCATTTCACACCTTCATGGCCTGAGGATAGAGATACACCAACAGAAAATCCTTTGGTTTGTCACACTGAATATAGTCTGGAATCACATAGATTAAGGAATTGTAAACCAAAGACATGTGGACAGTGTATCAGTATTATTACTCAAGATTCACATGCTATGGAGTTTAAACATAAATGGGATATATTTACGTTATCTTTTTTATAATTAGAAGGTTGAGGTTAAATGATAATAATAGCTACCACATAATTCACATATTTCATTTACGCTTTCTATGTATGTTAACTTATTTAATCATCTTGATAGATATTATTAGCATCCTTGTTTTATAGAGACACAGAAATGGTAAGAAACTTTTACATGACTATATATAGCTGGTAAGTAATAGTGCCAGGATCTGAATGTAGACTAGCTCTCTACCCCAACTAGTTTTTCTTAAGTTGTTGCAACTAGTAAATAATGAATCAGATTCAGTATTTCAAAAGTAATCTAGTGTTAAGTGCCTCTGTAATTCTTGTGTTTGGCATGTTGATAATTTCCCCAAACTGTTTGAACCCTTTTTCATGATTCCTGGGAAGCACTGCTGTGGAGCAGCAAAGCTTCTGTCTCTTGGATCAGCTAAGTCAAAATGAGGAAAACACAGTAGGCATGCCAAAGTATACCAAAGTCAATCAAATGTGGAGTGAGTTGAGCTGAGATTACTATATCACAATCCCATAATACAAAGTTTTCAGAGGGATATCCCTATTCTGAAGCCAAGTGTAAAGCTCTCATATATTCTTATGTCAATTAATGCTAAATTTCAGAGCATTCCAAGACTCTATTACCCTAGTGTTCCCTTGAATTATAAGATCAGATTGCTGAGTCCATAGTTGGTTTTGCTTGTTTGCTTTTGAGTGGGTAGATGAGGAAGGGGTTAATTGAGAGAAAGAAAAGATAAAGTTCATAAGATTTCCACTTGCCATGGTTCTTTGTAGCTACCAGGAAGTAATGGCAATCTTTAATAACTTATTCTCCTTCAAAGCTTTGTTCCCTACTTTGTTCCCTACATTGGAAGATAGGTAGGGAGTAGGAGCTATAGAGAAGGAAGTGCTATCTATCAAGGTAACTTTCCTTTTTTTTCTTCTTGACCACAGATAGCACAAAATGTGGGATCATTTATTCTCCCTATTATTTTTGATAGGCATCAGGGATTCAGGGATATAAAGAGATATTAAAGATACAAGAACAATAACAGTACACAAAAGCTAAACTGAAATTGCTGAGTTAATGACTGGGACCTGTATAACAATATTCATATTCACAGTTCATATTTTATGAACTGTGTAGGCTATGTTATAAGAATGTGGTTGTAGTGAGAAACTATAGCAAAAGAACTACTACATACCTAGCAACTCAATAAATCAATACATGCTAGCTAAATGAAAAGATTTACTATGTATACATTTAACTTATATACATGCTATGTCTTCAGAACATTGGTTTTTCTTTGATTTGCTATACACTTACATATTAGTTAGAAAAAACTGGTAAACTTTAATATAGGTTTACATATTCAAAACAAGGAAGAAATTTATTAGACTTTATCAATAGATTTAAATGATAAAAACAAAGTACTGAATAAGTAAGGTGTTAGCTGACATGTGCTTTACATATAGTAGACATATTACAAATAATTTTTAAAAATGGAGGTGGACATGAATAGATGGAGATGAACCAATGCACTGATGGTGCCAAAGTCTAAGATTCTCCTTGAAGTTTCAGGCTTAGTGCTCTGGGGAGGTACTTGTCCATTGGTAGAATAGCAAGACCAATCTTTGCTAGGATGGCTATTTGACTAAAAGATAAGTTGAGCTCCCAAATGAATGGATTGAGCAGGTGTGGCTAATATTTAAAACTCAGAGATGAACAGAAGCAAAATCCTTTTTAAGGTGGCACATTTGTCTTGGATAAAGACAAGTGATACAGATTTGGTCCAATATGCCTCCTGAAGGCCCATGTGTTAAAGGCTTGGTCACCAGCCTTTCAGTGGTTTTGGAAGGTGGCAAGACCTTATGGAAGTGGAGGATAGTGGGAGGGCGTTAGGCCACAGGGTTTGCCTGTGAAGGGCTTATGAGACCTCACCCCTTCCTCTCTGTCTTTGCTTCCCAACCACCTTGAGATGAGCAACTTCTTTCACATGCTCTCCTGCCATGTTGTAGTGCCACACCCTAGACAGATCCCAAAACAATGGGGTCAAACAACTATGGACTGAAACCTCCAAAACCATGAACCAAAATAAACATTTTCTCTTTTTAAATTGAGTATCTCAAGATATTTTTTTTCACAGTCATGGAAAGCTGACTAACACAAGAATGTTTGGTTTTTAAGGAGTTAGTGAAAAGTGTTATCTAATAGATCCCAGTGGGCTAGAAAGCCATTTTCATATAATGATTTAAGACTTAAGAAACTACTTAAGTGGAGGATAGGTAAGGAGGATGAACTCAGTAACACTTTGCATGAAAAGAAAAATTTTTAAAGAGTGAAATGAAGCATTGTATTAGGAATTTTTAAACTTAATCTTTACTCTGGCACAAATTGTATAGCTTTTGGGAGAAAATCTTTTATCTGAGAAAGAGGTTATTGGAATAAGATCACATTCAAAGTTCTTTTAGCTTTGATTTTATAGATGTATGCCTTGGAGGATTATATTGAGTCCCAGTACAGTATGAGGAATGCTGTGACATGTGGTGCCAAAAATTTAATTCATTGAAAGAAATGCACACCTAGATCATTCCACCATATTCAGCACAGCCACTTTGTTTGGCTGGACAATCAAGTTATGACTGACATATGTTTTGAAGGATATTGAAAAATTAAAACACATAATTTGGAGGGTGAGCTAGGTGGCTATTATTCTAGAAACAATATTAAAGAAGAAATGCTAAGGCTGGGGATGTGGCACAAGAGGTAGAGCAATGGCCTAGCATAAGTGAGGCCCTGGAATCAACCCATAGCATCACAGGAAAAAAAAAAAATAAAGAAGAAATGGTAATGAGATAAGTTTGTCAGCCCCCGCCAGAGAAAAAGGAAGCTCCCAGTAACTTCTTTCCAATATCTTTTCTTGAAGCTCTATGGGCAAAGTGATAGGATGATTTTCCTAAAGTGTATATAAAAAAAAAATTAAAAGAAGATTTTTATAATTATTACAGTTTTTAATGAAACTATTTTCCTCACAAAGGTAACATTCAAGGAAATGTTGAATGACCATTAATGAGTGAAAAGTTGGATTTGACGACTTTAGGGGTTCCAGGCATTCAAAGTTGTTTCTAGCCAATGCTTTTCCTGAGTGCTAATGTTAATATTGAAATTACAGTAAAAACAGGTTCAAGTACTGTTGTCTGACAGGACTAATTTTTTTTTCTTTTATTATTCATATGTGCATACAAGGCTTGGTTCATTTCTCCCCCCTGCCCCCACCCCCTCCCTTACCACCCACTCCGCCCCCTCCCTTTCCCCCCCACCCCCTCAATACCCAGCAGAAACTATTTTGCCCTTATTTCTAATTTTGTTGTAGAGAGAGTATAAGCAATAACAGGAAGGAACAAGGGTTTTTGCTGGTTGAGATAAGGATAGCTATACAGGGCGTTGACTCACATTGACAGGACTAATTTTTATGGCAAATTCACTAGCTCTTTTTGATTCATTAGGAATAAAATATAATTATCAATATGCAATCGTTCAGTTCTAAGTAACAAAGTCAAACATACTACAATGTGGTCTGGAGGCCCTCACCAGCTCTTTGTGTGTCTCAACCTCCTTGTCCTTCACAAGCATATCCCTCAGTATACTCCCTTCACATCCAATTCTGCCTTGGTGCCTGCTTCTTGGAGAATCTGAACCAACACAATAAAAAGCATGCAATAAATATTAGTGATTTTTATTCTACTCTTTTCTCTATGACTCAAAATTGTGTTCTTTTTGTAAATAATTTCTTTCTGTATAGAAGTAAACTGAGTTGGAAGTCTATGGTTCTTTTTTTCCCTAATGGCAAAGGGAAAGTATCCTTTGGTAGTTATAAAATGATTTATTATTCTGGGTAGATAGTAACCATGTACAAATGAAGAATTTTAATGAGAAATAATATAAATTGAAGGCATTTAATGTCCTTAATATTTAGGTGTCTCATCTAAATGACCTAGTAATTTTATGCTGGTGTGTGCATGAGCACTATTTATGTGTGGATAGGACTTTGAGAAGGAAGGAATGGGGCCATGGGTGTTGAAAGTCCAACACAAACACCTGGCCAGGCAGAACTCACCTCCCTATCTGGATTTAGTGTCAGCGCCTCCTCTGTCTCCTGTGCTAAGTTTTCCAGACAGTGGATCTCTGATTACCTAAAGCCAAGCATTTCCTGCAAGGTAGCAGAAGAGTCAGGAAACACCATATGCTTCCTGGTTTGGGAGATGGCACAGAAGTGTGAGGCTGCCAATGAAAGCAAACATCTAATGAGGGAAGGGATTTGGTGACCTCATCAATGGAATTTTGCTTTTCAGCAGAATGACACAATCACTTGTCAAATTTCAGTCTGTACTCAAGTAGACTATTGGGAACACACTGAAGCGTCTTTAATTTCAGGGCTTCAACTTAATATGGTAGACAGGACAAATGCCATCTCATTCAGGAAAGAGAAGCACAAACACCCAGCTTAGCAGCCTCAAGAATAAAGGGTACCCTCAACAGAAATAAGCAAACATTTTTTTACCCTGGTCAGGTAAGGCCATTCAGGGATCACTTCATTGAGGAAAATAATCATGAGGACAGAGTTGAGCAGAAAGGCATAAAGATATGCTTTTGACAGAGTGAAGGGTATAGTCGTTCTAGTAAAAGTCATTATTGTTAGGTCCATCTTGGTTTGGGAATGGGGGCCATGAACTTGAGTATACCTCAAGGTTCTTAAGTATGGTAGAGGTGGCAGCAGTTGTTAGAAGTGATGGTGTTGTAGTGGCCTTGGTTCTTGGGTACAGTGTCTAAGAATAGAGCACCATTGGGCTCTGGGAAGAAACCCCAACAGGCAGAGAGGAGAACAGTCAAAAAAGTGGATTTTATTGTGAAAAGAAAGTTGCTTTTGTTAACAGTGGGAAGATGCACTTCTGAAGAGATGAGAGTCAGGCAGGCAGGACAGAAATTGCTGTCCTAAGCTGCTACCATTCAGGTCCTTTGTTAGGTAATGATGGACAGGGGGAAATATGTTGGTACCAACTTTTAGTTCAGCCCTTAACTGTGCCTAAATGGGCCAGAGCATGAGTACGTGTCACCCAGTTGTGGAAGAATGGATGCCTGTGCACTGGTGAAAATGAGGCCAGGTGCATGTGTGGCAGATCCTTTTTGACCTTCTCAGTCTGGCACCATTTATGGAAAGCCACACAGCAGTCATCTGTGGTTTTTATGACAAGGATGCAATGCGCATGCATGCCCATCAGATGAAGATGTGGGCCCCTGTAAGGGAATGTTTATTCAGAATGTCCAAGATGTGGGGGGTGGGGTGAAGGCCCATCCTCTTTTCCATTCATGTCTGGCTATCTGCCTACAAAACTCCGTATGTTGAAGGGCAGTGTGAGCTATTGGGGAGAAAGGGCATATTTAAGTTATCTAAACTTATATCTCTTTAAGGGAAAGGAGGAGAGCCATGCTTTCTGTGGCCGCCCTGAGATGACCTTCCACCTCCTCAGGTATTTGTGACCTTTTGTGAGGATGGGACATTGAGTTCTTGAAACAGAAAGAACTTTTCATTCCTAAGTAAGAGACCATATAATATAGATATTAAAGACAAGGGGTTTGGATGAAACATAAATATGAACTGTAATTCTGTTGTCTGCTACTCATCTCACCCTGGGAAAGTTCATCTTTCTTTCTGAGCTTCAATTTCCTCATGTGCTAAATGGGGGTAAATGTTAGAATTCAGGGACAGACTCACAGTTGTCTTTAATAGAACATATTTATTTAAGCAAATGCTAGATATTATTAAAGAAGAATTGATTATAAAGCAATAGTATACCCCTAAAAGAAACTGAGGGCAGGCAGCTTGACCAAGCAGTAAAATGCCTGAAACACCCCTTCCCCCATTCTTAGGCACACTTTTATGAATACAGTTCAGTGATTATGCTAACAGTTATGCTAAGGGTGTGTACATAATTGTGGACTTCTCCAAGAAATGGGAAGGCATTTCTAAGAACTGGGGAATGAGGAGTAGTTTACCTAACAACTTTCCCCAGAGCCAAGATGGTAAGTTGAGGGGATGTGCATACATTTAACCACAACTGTGATGAAATGTAAATGAGGCCTCTGGCTAACTTCTAGAATTAGGAAAGTCTCTGTTGGGGTTATTGCTGGGGATGGTTGGCCTCTGTACCAAGAATAGCCTCAGCCATAGTCATTCATTACTCCAGGACAATGGTAGGGCAGAATGTTTGGCAAAACACTCAAACTTGATACTGTACAAATTCCCTGACTCTTTTGTATTATCATTATTCCCTTTCTACCTGCCTATCCCATATTTTCAGTACCTAATACAAAAGATTCTTGTGGGGATTTAATGAGATGTGGCACGTACAGTGGTGCCAGGAACATTTCATGGCAGCACATATTCAGAGTGATTAATGTGAGGAGTTACTGAGATATCTCAGCACAATGACCATGATTATTATTAAATTGCTTACAAAAATGGGCACACGCAGCTTTTAAATTTTTTATTAAAAATTACTAAGTAGTGATGGCATTATCAAAATATATTGGCATAATTGGCTTTTATCACATAATACAGTTTATATTTTCAGCAGTGAGATCAAAAAGGACAAGAATGTTTTTTGCATCCTTAGTTAAAGTTATTGTTGAAGTTGCTCATGATTATAAATCAAAAGATCTTGGTCCTTGTGCTACATCAAGGAAGAATCCAAACAGAACAGTGGATGTAGTGAGGAAAACAGTGGAGTTTTATTATAGGAAAGGGGAAGGGGATTATAAGTGGGGCCTCTTCCATGTGGAATATACCTCTTGCATGTGGAGATACTGCATGCAAGAAAAAAGGGGAAATTTTTTATTTTAGGTAATTTTTATATCATCCTTAACTTAGAGGTGGGGAGAAGACCTGTGTCACTTCCAATGGCCTTCAGGTCAGGGTGAGGAGCTGCATGAGCTCATGTATATACACCTATGCAAATTCTCAGGTCCTAAGTCCCTGAGGGAGGAAATTTCCACTCTAATTTAACCCAACAATGGGTTTGCAATTGGAATGGGGTTCTCTGGGCTCAGAGGAAATGGATAAGGAAGGGGTGACTAAAGAGCTCTAAATTAGGCTGTATGGTTTTTAAAAGTCCCAAACTTTCCCTAATATCTAGTCTGCCTCAGTATAATGTGGTATAGGAAAAAAAAAAAAGAAAAGATGTTTTATGGTTAAGAAGCAAAGATAATTAAGTGTTTTTACATGATAAGGACTCAATAAATTGTTGTAAAATGAATAGATTCATCCATTATTTAACAAATGTTTATTTTAAATGATAAGTGGTATTTAAAAAAAAAAAACCTAGGATGACGTGATGGTAAGAGGACTATGTAGGATAGTGGGTTGTGACAGGGATTGGGAGCTAGTCCTAAAGTCTAATTCCCCAAATTACTTGAAAATTGTCACTCTTAGGTATGACCAACTGAAAATTGCCAGAAAGTGTATAGTAACATTCAACTTTAAGCTGAATGCTTCCTTACAGAATGTTAAATTTTGCTTATTTTAGAGTTCATGGACTTTTTCTATTGTTTTATTTTTCTAGTATTTGAAAATGAAATTGAGAGGGAAAATATCAAGTTACTTTCATCAATTGACGGTAAATCCCTAAGCAAGAATTTTCCCCCTTTGGCTAGTGTTTCATTGACCTTCACAAGGCTTGCATTTCTAAAATACCAACCAAATAATTACTCTGGACTCACCACACTTGATTTTCATTGACACTACCAGAATGTCAAGAACTTATTTGATAAGTTTTTGTGTTGAATAGTTAATTTGCAGTCAAACACTGTTTTGTTGGATATTTGAAGTTGGCATGCTATGGATGTCCATTTTTGTAATGCTCGTCTCAGATATAACAGAATTAAATACATGCTTGAGTTTTTAGGCCCATCTATTTGTTTAGGAAGAATTTATCAAACGCCTATCATGAGCTGTGTGCTTGTACTATTAGGTCTATACCTGCACCACTGTTGATATTCCATCCTTGTCAGCTTAGAAAGTCAGAAATTTGAGAACAAATTTGGAATTCCCTTCAATCTAATATAAAGTTTTAGATGTATAAACAGACCAATGCCATTGAGAATTTTATTAGTTTGAAAATTTAGTAGTTAGGCATTTTGTGCTCATGGAAGTTAAAAATTCTACAGGTCAAAAATATTTATAATGAAGCTGTTTCATTCCTACATAGTTTCATTAAGAAGAATTTGTTTTCTATATTAAACATCAGAGTACTGAATGATTTCTTTATCCTTATGCTGTATCATAGAGAATTATGTATTTTTTTCTACTTTGCTGTGATTTTAAAAGCTAATTTAGCACCAAAATTAAAGAGAAAATTTGAACAGTAGCTCAATTTTGTTCCTGCTTGGGGGAAGTAATTAATCTTTAACTCCCCATTTCCCCACCTACTCGCTTTCAAAAGTACAAATAATTTTCCTTACCTGAAACCTAAATCTCATAGCATTCACAAAATATACTAACAAGAGCAGGAAATTGGCAAGAAACTAGGAAGGGAAGCAAGGTGTTTATATGTTTGAATTCGGAGCTTTGCCTTTTCTTTTGCTCTTTTTGTTAATGCCTGCTAAGAGTAGTGGCATATGGAGTCTGCTCTTATTGGAAGTCCAATTATGATAATCATTCCTGGCAAAAGTATTCACTGCTGTAGCAGTCCACAAAGGGCTTTGGATTGTTGACCCTACTTAACAACCTTCAAAGTGCTCATTGTTCTTGGTCTCCTGGGGGCAAAGGCAACATTGATAAGGTAGAGAGAAAGAATAGCAGGGAAATTAAGGAGAAAGATATGAATATTGTCAAATGCTATTTATTTCAGACAAAAGTTTTGTTTTCATCTATATTTGACCATTGTAATATAATGGAGAAAGCACAGAATTAAAAGCTAAAAAGCTAGAGTTTCAGTCAGTCTAAACCCAACTTACCTTCCCAATTGCAGTCCTAACTGACTCTGTACCTGTTGTTTCTTCCTTCTTCTATTGTAGTAAAGGAGCTGACCTTTCTTGCCAAGGGGGTCAATCCTCCCACTAACCCAGAAACCCTTCCCTTTTTACATTATCTGCCTTCTCTTCTGTATCTTTGCCTTCTCTCTTTCTACTGAATTCTTCCACTCAGCCTTTAAACATACACAAGTAGAAAAGTCTACTTCCCATTCTCCCCTTCGTGCACAGGGAATAGCACAAAAGCCAACAGTTGCCTTTCTCAATGGCTCTAATTCCTTAGCTCTCATTCACTGATAATCTTCCTCTGAAAGGACTAAGCACATTATTAATACTTCATATCACCATGAAGTACAACCATTATATTGTTGTAGAGTTACTTACTGATGTAGTCTCAATGGTATTAGGTCCTCTTGGACCTAGTACTTCTTGTCCAGTTGCTTCTTTTCATTATTCTTCACCAGCCAGTCCTCCTCCATCTGATCTTTAAATATTGCAGTATAGAGAACATAAAGTGTTACTTAACAAACTGCAAAATTTTTCTGTACTTTGGGTGTATTGCAGTTTAGAATCAGTGAGCTACCAGATCTGTGGACTATAGAAAAACAGCTACTGCCAACACCAGGACACTATCTGTATGAACAGGACTAATAAGGCATGTAACCAAGAAACGCCCCATATGGCATCTAATATGGAGACACTTATGCTAAGACGTGATGACATCTAGAGCAGCCTGCCACAGACTTCAACCTAAGTTACACCCAAAGGTATAACCAATTGTCAGAAGACTAAAGGACATAAGAGGGGAACACCCTGGAGGAAAAAGACATATAAAAAGGGCACCTGCTGATGACCCAGCAGAGTGTGCTTTCCAATGTCCTCCAATACTCATGAGCAGTTTACCCTAACATCAAGGGATTCTCTCCTGTATGTACCTCTCCTTGCCAGAGGATCTCTCTCTCCTGAGTAAGAGCGGTCTTACTGTGTAGTAGCTTTCCCTCCAAGTGGATCAAGCTCATGGCACTCTCAGCCTGAATGAACTGACTGCTTTGTGGGGTTCCCTTGTGGAACACAAGCTTTACCTGCCAGGGTGCCCTGCAAGGTGACCAACTGTGTGCCATGACTCCCTCTTGGACCTTGTAAGTGTATATTTGAAGTGTGAATAACTGTTGCATTGACCCAAGTGTCCAAGTGGTTTTTGAGGGATATTGCTGTGGTTTCATTGCCTCTACCCTAAGTCTGCCTTGGGCAATATCCCAATCCCACCATAGGGATACTCACAGGTTCAGGACATAGCTAACTTCTCCCTTGTGGGAAGGAGGATGAAGTCCTGTTCAAGACATGCAGGTCTTCAAGCTTCAATGTTAGGCTTTCTATTCCTCTCCCTAGACCAACATTTCTCAAAAGTATTTATGTTTTAGAGAATTCCTACAAAAAATTACAACTCCCCAGATATTAACATAATCAATAGCTTGTAGATGTCATATAAAGTTAAAGTAATGTTAATGAAGGAAAGCCCAGTCACTAGCCTAACTAGCTGCATTTTGTCCCTTTCCCCATTTTTTTTTTCCTCTTTACATTTTTTTCCTTCTGAGTCAATCTCTTATGCAGTTACCTGGAATTCCAGGAACCACTGGACCAACTGATGTTCATCTTTATGACAAGGGACCAAAACCAAACCCCCAAAACGGTGAGCCTCACAAAACAGATCTCCCCCAACAGGATTCTACCCACCCCCATGCCAAGTGGGGACAGTTACACCATAACTGTCCAAAACCAAAACTGTCCTGAGATAATGATCACCCAGACCACTGCCTAACCAAAATTAATTGCTCTGTCAGCTAGGCATACCCTCAACCCTTTTCTCTGTTCCTTTTTCCTATAAAATCCCAAAGTTTGTGTCAGTCCCTCAAAGATGGATTTGGAGGTCAAAGAAGTTTTTTCTCTGTTCTTTCTGGTGTGACTATGCTAATTAAAATTTCTTTCCAGCCAGGGCCGGTGCCTTGCGCTTATAACCCCAGCTAATAGGGAGGCAGAGATCAGGAGGATCATCGTTTGAAGCCAGCCTGGGCAAATAATTTGTGAGACCCTATCTCGAGAAACCCTTCACAAAAATAGGTCTGGTGGAGTGGCTTAAGGTGAAGGCCCTGAGTTCAAGCCCCAGTACTACCAAAAAAAAAAAAAAATTCTTTCCTGCCTTTCACCATTGCTCCTCTCTTTTATTGGCATATTGTAACAGATGGTAGAGCCTAGTTTATTGGGATTCCCAAAGCTGGGGATCTTGCCATGAAACTCTAGCAACATTAATACATTATATTAATCTTAGTAATGATAGTTTTTTATGGATCTGTTTATGGGTAACTTATTATTTGTATAATCCCCTTCTCACTAAAGATATCAACCTGAATATAAGCAACAATATAGGTAGAAGAAATTTTATACTTGTTAAAAAAAATTAAAATTCCTACTGTATTTTCTTTAACTTTATCCAAGTAGATCTAAAATTCTTACTACAAATGTCTACTATATAAGATCCTAATGTGGTAGGGTGTATGGTACTTGGTACATGCCAAGAGTGTTTTCTCCCCATTTATAAAAGAAATGGTTTTTTAGCTAACTTTCTCAAAAAAGAAAGGCAATTAAACATAGCTTATCCTTAAAAAATGAATTTATTTTATGTTTATAAAATTTTAAGATTCACAAGTTTAATTTTACAAATTTCTAATAAATAACTGGATTAAGCCAAATTAAATTTACTTTTTTAAAAATAGACTTGCTAGATTTAAGATTTGATTTAAATTGATTATAATTAATATCATTTATAACACAAAGACTTATTGTGAATGTTGAATGGTAAACATCCTAAGATACTAAGCCAAAGGAATATAAAAATATATATAGTTTAGAACACCTGTGTGTGTGTGTGTGTGTGTGTGTGTGTGTGTGTGTGTCTTCTAGATAATTTTTTTTCTCGGTGGGACTGGAGTTTGAACTCAGGGCTTCATACTTGCAAGGCAGGCACTCTACTCTGAGCCACATCTCCAGTCCATTTTGCTCTGGTTGTTTTGGAGATGGGGTCTTGCAAACTATTTGCCTGGGCTGGCCTCAAACTACAATCCTACCAATCAGCTAGGATTACAAGCAGAAGCCACTAAGCTAGATAAGAGTTTGACAAAATATATTCTTACAGTGTGACATGATTAGGCTTAATAGTTACCAAATTATTATGCAGATGTATTAACACCCTGATCTGTTTTAGAGGCCTAATAGGGACAAAGTATTATTTGAACCAAAAAGAAACAATGAAATTTGCAATTTATTTTGAAACCTGTACTTGTCTTTTGTTGCAACAATACTGAATTCTGATAAAATATCTGAGAGAAGTATACATGTATTTCATTTTCAATTACAATCAGAACATTTCTGTCCTTGTTTTTGATGTTTGTTAAATAAGAAAACACTTGCTTATCATAAGTCAAAGAAGTTGAAAAAACCACATTAAAATGTTTACTACTTCATTGTAAGTGGAAAGATAATCTTCTTTCACAGAAATCCAGACCACATAGGGTAGAGCTGAAATTGTTGTCTTGAAATGCAGATTTCAGCTCCAATTTTTCCCTTTTCTCTCAGGGGGAAAGTTCTCATGTTAGGCTCCTCATCAATTCATGCACTTGTATAGAAGGTGAAAGCACAGTTCTGCAGTTCTCAATATGGTTTACAACATGCTCATATCCTCCTTAATTTTTAAGCTCATGGGGCAGTTGAAACATCCCAAAATTTCATCTGTGACATATTGTCCCTAAAGATTCAATTTCCTTTGAATTCACAAATCTTGTCACCTGAAGTAAAAACATTTTTCTCTGTTTCTTTAAATAAGACTTGTTTAACTGAATAATATGATGAAAATTTCTATGAAATAGTTCTGTTTCTGCAGCCATTATTCACCTTCAAAGCTTTAACAAAACCTGACCTACTTATTTCTTGAAACTGTTACCTTTGAAGGAATAAGCATATCATTGAGAACTCTCACTCTGGAGTCCCTGGATGTAGAAGATGTAGGTGATCCTCTTTAAGGTTTCTGATCTATGATAAAACTATCCCCAGTGAGATGGTATTTGTTTAATAGAGTGAACAACTTTGCTAGCATCTCTCATATGTTTTTTTCTTCTTTTCAAATTTGAGAGTTTCTAACACCAATAGCTCTCTGAAAAGAAGTCAGTATGTTGTGATGTCATTGTGAATGTGAACTTTCTTTGGTTACCATCAACATAGAGGGCGATGTACTTCTTGCAAAGAATAGACTTTCTGTTTTCAGGCACAAATAAATGTCAAATTATTTTGTGCTTTACTCATTTTAGGCAGTGTTTTGCAGTAGAAAAAAATGTTCTTAAATATAAAAAGCATCAAGGCTGGGTACAGTGGATACAGGGCTGGGTACATTGATTACAGGTGGGTACACACCTGTAATCTCAGCTACTCAGAAAGCAGAGATTGGGAGGATCACAGTTTGTAACCAGCCTGGGTGAAAAGTTAGCGAGACTGCCAGGTAAATCAATAAGCCAGGCCTGGTGTTGCATGCCTTTGATCTTAACATGGAAAGTGAAAGTTAGGAGGATTTCAGTCTGAGGCAAGCCATATGCATGGACTATGAGCACATGATAAAAGCGAGAGCACACAAGGGAGGGGTGAGGATAGGTAAGACACCTAAAAAACTAGCTAGCATTTGTTGCCCTTAATGCAGAGAAACTAAAGCAGATACCTTAAAGCAACTGAGGCCAATAGGAAAAGGGGACCAGGAACTAGAGAAAAGGTTAGATCAAAAAGAATTAACCTAGAAGGTAACAGCCACGCACAGGAAATCAATGTGAGTCAATGCCCTGTATAGCTATCCTTATCTCAACCAGCAAAACCCCTTGTTCCTTCCTATTATTGCTTATACTCTCTCTACAACAAAATTAGAGATAAGGGCAAAATAGTTTCTGCTGGGTATTGAGGGGGGGGAGCGGGAGGGGGTGGAGTGGGTGGTAAGGGAGGGGGTGGGGGCAGGGGGGAGAAATGAACCAAGCCTTGTATGCACATATGAATAATAAAAGAAAAATGAAAAAAAAAATAAAATAAAGTCATCAGGTGGAACCCTCAAAAAAAAAAAAAAAACACAAGACCCTACCTGAAAAATAACTAAAGCATAAAATGGCTTGGGGCATAGCTCAGGTGGTAAAACACCTGCCTAGCAAGTGCAAAGCCCTGACTTCAAACTCCAGTATCATCAAAAAATTAAACAGCATTCATTAATCTTATGAATGCTTCCACATGATAGTAACTGGTGAAATTTGCTTATTTTCATCAAATTAGAGAAGCTGTTATTTTCTAGATTATTATATGAGATCTTTTCAGCATCAAGTGGAATGTTACCAGTACATCAACATTACATCCTGGTTGTGACTGAGTCTTTTTCAAGTTCTTGTGTGGAATTTAGTTCTAGCATTTTAATTAATTATATTTTATCTGCTGTCATTACTACATTCTCATCAACCATTCAACTTTTCCTTTTCTAGACAATAAATTGTACTCCAAATAACTCCTAAAAAACTTGTGTCCTGAGCTTTTTCATTGAGTATGACTTTAAAAACAAAATCTTTATTCTCTTTGCTTGAGATTCAGGTTGCTATTTTAAATAATCATAAACATAAAGATGTTATCAAGTGTCTGTAATTTGGATTAAATATACTTTCAATTTTGTGATTTTTGCTAGGTGTTTGCCACTGATGCACAAATTGGAACATAGAAAAAGCAAGGCAAATTGATGCCTCCAAAAGTTCATAACTCTTTAATAACCCGAATCCAAAGATATTGAAATGTTTGAAAAACCAAGGAATTCAAAAGTCTAATTTAAAAAATAGCAGTGACATCAAAGATGAATCAAATAAACAGATAAAGTGATGAAGTCAGTTGAACAGTTTAAGGCTTAGGTGAAAAATGCAACAATATGGATGACTAATTCAACAAAAATTTAAGAATTCTGAAACCAAAACCACAAATCTTGGAAATGAAGAGGTCAATCAACCAAATAAAAAACTCAATAGAAAGCATCACCAGTAGATCTAGACAAGATGGAAGAAAGAGTATCATGGATTGAAGACAAGGTTGAGGAATTATTGCATTCAGATAGCAATAAAAGGGGAAAAAAAGCATCATGACCACAACATTGAAGACTTCTGGGACATAATAGACAATTCCACTTTGTGCATCAGTGGCAAATAGACATGACCAGAAAAGAACACCTCTATGTCAGATTATAGTTAGAATACCAAGAGTACAGAGCAAAATAATAATGTTGAAAGCTATGGGAGAGAAGTGCTAAATTCCTAACAAAAGTAAACTGATCATAATAATAGCAGATCTCTCCACAGAAACCTTATAGGTCAGGAGAGCATGGACTGATGTATTTCAAGCCCTGAAACAAAATAACAGCCAACTAAGATTTCTTTATACAACAGTTATCCTTTAAAATCAAAGAAAAAATAAAGACCTTCCATGATCAGCATAAACTAAAGCAACTCATGACACTAAGACAGCATTGCATAAGATATATAAAGGAATACTATATACACAAGAGGAAGGAATATACATGCAAGAATGAGAGCTCAGGAAAGAGTAAATCTCACTTGAAGAATACATAAGCAAATGAGAATTAGGAAAATATCAAATGTTAACTCAGTAAACTTAAAAACTTTTAAGAGGAAAAAGGGAGAAATTAGTACATGCCTTTTAATAGTACTTTTTTAAATATAAATGGTTTTAATTTTCCAATTAAAGTACATAGATTGGCTAAATGGAGTTAAAAAAATCCAACTGCTTGCTGTCTACAAAAAACTCACCTCATAGGCAAAGCCACATACAAACAAAGTGAAAGAATGGAGAAAATGATATTCCAAGTAAACAGAATCTAAAAGCAAGAGGATTAATTGAAGCAGACTTCAACTCAAAATTAGAAAGAATAAAGGATGTAAATACATATTAATAAAGGGGAGCAATCCTGCAAGAAGATATAAGGACTGTAAATATGCACCAAATTTTGGTAACCTCAATTTTATAAAATAAGCACTACTGTACATAAAGAAACAGATAGGTCCAGATACAATAATAGTGGATGACTATAATACTGTACTCTCATCTGTAGATAGATCACCCAGACCAAAAAAAAAAATCAACAAAGAAACTTCAGAATTAAATTACACCATAGATCAAATGGAGTTAGCAAATATCTACAGAATATTCCATCCTACAGCTGCAGAATACTTTCTTCTCAGCAAGTTATGGAACTTTCTCCAAAATAGATACTATTTTAGGCTATAAAGCAAATCTTAACAAATATAGAAAACAAAAGACATAATTTTCTGTATCTTACCAGATCATAATGGAATAAAACTAGAAATCAATAGCAACAGATACTATAGAAAACACACGAACACATGGCGATTGAACAATATACACTTTTAAACTATCAGTGGGCCAATGAAGAAGTCAAGGGTGGAAATTGTTAAACATTTCTAGAATCAAATGAAAATGAAAACACAGTTTACCAGATAAGATCTCCAATAAGTAACCTAAGGATGTACCTCAAGGTCTTAGAAAACAAGAACAAGCCAAACCCCAAAATAGTGATGGAAATAAGTAATAAATATCAGGGTGGAAATTACTGAAATATAGACTAAAAGAACAATGCAAAGAATCAATGAAGCAAAGAGTTGATTCATTGAAAAATTAAACAAGATTGACAAACCCCTAGCTAAATTATCTAAAAAAGAGAGAAGTCCTAAGTTAATAAAATTAGAGATAAAAAAGAAGTTATCACATCTGATTCTGCCAAAGTTCAGAGAATCACTTGGGAATATCTTGAAAACATATATTCTGATACATTAGAAAGTCTAGAAAAAGTGAATAAATTTCTAGACATAGATGACCTACCAAAATTGAATCAAGAATATAGAAACAACTTAATCAGATCTATAACCAGCAATGAGATTGGAGCAGTAATTAATTTGCCAACCCATAAAATCCTAAGACCAGAAATATCCACTGCTGAATTCTACCAAACTTCCAAAGAAAAATCAACAACAATGCACAAACCATTCCATAAAATAGAAAGGGAAGGAATGCTCATTCTCTAAAGTCAGTCTTACACTGATAACAAAATTGGAGAAATAGGCAGCAATATAATAAAAGTATAGATCAATTTCTTTGTTGAACATAGACACAAAAATCCTCAATAAAATCCTTGCAAACTGTATAGAACAGCACGTTAAAAAGACCTTACATTATGACCAAGTTGGTTTCATTCCCAGAACTGCAGGATGGTTCAACATATGCACACTAATAAACACAATACAGCTCATAAATAGAATCAAGGATAAAAACCACATGATTATCTCAATAAATGCAGAAAAGCCCCTTGACAAAATTTGTCATCCCTTCATGATAAAAGCCCTAAAGAAACTAGGAATAGAGGGAATAACTCAACATAGTAAAGACTATAAATGAGAAACTTATAGCCAACATTACACTGAATGGGGAAAAACTGAAAGCATTTCCTCTAAAATCAAGAATTAGACAAGGTTGTCTATTCATTCCACTATTTTTTGATATAGGGCTTTAATTCTTAGCAAGAGCAAAAAGGCAAGAAAAAGAAAAGAAACAGGAAAGAAAGAAGTCAAATAATTTCTATCTGCAAACAATATGATCCATACTTTAAAAACCCTAAGGCTCCATCAGAAAATTCTTAGCTGTGATAAACATTTTCAGCAAAGTTAGCCAGATATAAAATCACATAAAAAATCAACAGTGAACATGCCAAGAATGAAATCAAGAATACAATCACATTTATACTAGCCTCAAAAAATTAAGTTAAATTTAAGAAAGAAAGAACTTAACGTATAAACCCAACCAAGGAGGTCAAAGACGTCTACAATTAAAACTATAGAAATAAGTACAAATGGTCAATAAATATGTGAAAAAAAATGTTCATCTTTAACCAGTGAAATGTAAATCAAAGCTACACTGAGATTCCATCTCACCTAAGTCAGAATGGCCATCATCAAGAAAACAACACAAAAAAATGCTAGCAAGGATAAAAAGTAAAAGCAACTCTTACACACTGTTTGTGGGAATGTAAGTTAGTGCAGCCTTCATGGAAATCAGTATGGGGGTTCCTCCAAAAACTAAAAATAAAACCATAGGATCCAGTTATACCACCCCTGGGTATAGAGCCAAAAGAATTAAAGTCAACATACAATAGACATACTTGCATACCTATATCTATTGGGGCACTATTCACAGTAGTTATGTTATGGAATCAGTCTAGGTGCCTATCAATGGATTAATGGATAAAGGAAATGTGTTATATATGCACAAGAAAGTACTATTTAGCCATACAAAAGAATGAAATTGTGTCATCTGCAGGCAAATAGATGGAATTGGATATCATAGCATTAAACAAAATAAGTCAGACTCAGAAAGACATGTTTTCTGTCATATCTGGACTCTAGTTTGTTTTAAAATGAAATGAAAGTAGAAGGGGAACTATTTAGAAAAGGAAGGGGACCAGCAGGAGGGAGGAAAGGGGACAAAACTGGTTAGTGGGGGGGTGAGTATAATCAAAGCATTTTATATATGTATAAAATGTTATGAATCCCAATATTTTATACAATTAATATATGCTAATAAACATAATAAAAAGAAAGGCACAATGATTGAGAAAATCTCAAGAAATGCTAAATCTGACATTACAATTCATTTTTAGCCTTCATAATTCATGTTCTGCATCATTTGCTACAACAAACAGCAGGAATATTGGCTTGTAAAAGTATGTTAATCTTCTTTAGAATGACCATTTCCTGTGATTTTCTGTTAACATGGGTAGAATTTATTAGCTTCCTTGGTCAGTAGGTTGTGCAAAAAGGGAGGTATGAAGGTAATGTGGAGGAATAGGTCAACATTCACCTATCTTCCTCTTTGTGCAAAAAGAGATATTTAAGTCCTGTCTTACCTTGTGTCAGAATCTGAGAACGAACACCTCCAGATGAATCCTGCCCAGTGCACTCCTATATGGGACTGAAATTTTCTCTTAATAAAACTGCTAACAAAAATACTCATTCAGTGTCCATCATGCAGCACATGAAGTTCAAAACTGATGTCTAACCACTTTCACATGGAATCCCTAGTGGCATTTCACAGACACTTGATGTTCCTTAGAACTTTTAGTGAGGAACCTGGTTGAGACGCCTCCCTTAAAGTGAAGCCTTTAATGGCTTCAATTGCCCTCTTTCCTATTTATGTCTCTTTTTAGTTCTGGATATATGCAATTGCTCGCTCCTCTTTATAGCTCAGACCTGCCCAGAACTTGCTATGTAGCCCAGACTGGCCTCAAACTCATGATCATCCTGCATCAGCCTCCTGAATTGGGAATTACAGGCATGAACTACTGCACCCAACTTTGCACTTGAACATTTTATAGGCACATCAGACTCAGAATGCCTAATCTCAAATTCTTGACTGTGTGTCTGGTCCCCTCCCCCATCACTCAAAAAAGAAAACTGTGAGTCTCTTCCAGTGTTGCTTACCTCAGCAAATGGCACCAGTACCTACAAATTACATACAAAAGAAGCCTGGAAATTACCCTTTGGTCTATCTCCTTACCCTCCCCCCAACACACACATTTAATCACCCTCCCGTTCTTGTTGATGCTGTTTCTTCAATGACTCTAAGTTGATCATTTCTCTTATTTTCCCTATTCTCACCACTCCTAGTTAAACAATTCCCCCTTTGGAGCTGAATTTCCAGAAGCGTTGCTTAGGTAGTCCTCCTCATCTACTATGAAAGGAATCCATTCCTCACTTTGTTGGCAATTGGATGGTTTCTAAAATGCAAAATATTATCGCATTTGTCTGAAACTCCTCAATAACTACAAGTGTATTGCTCTTAAGGCACAGATCAGAATCCATAAGACATGATGGTCACCTGTGCTCCTGCTCCTGCTAACCTCACAGACCTCCTCTCTAACTTCTCCCCTTCCCTCTTTGTATTCCACCCATGCAGACCTGTAAACATCTATTCTAAGAGGCTGTTTTCAATCACCTCCCACTCTTTTCACCTCACTCTCACTCATCCTTCAGGTCTGAGTTAAAAATCATTTCCCCAGAGAAGAAGGAAGTTCCTTTGCACTGTGTACTTCAGCCTAGTTCACTTACCGCAATTCTAGTCACACAATTGCACAGTTTGCTGGTTGTTACCTATGCCTGCAGCAGCTCTGATTACTCCTGGAAGGCAAGGGATGCATTGTTATGTTTACCACCTTGTCTTCAGAATCAATGGATGATAGAAATCATTGCTGGGATGCTTGTATAAATAAATGAATGATTAAATTCCCTATTTTGATTTTTTTCATGCCATAGCTCTCAACTTTAGGAATAAAATAACCATAATCCAATATATGAAAGAAACCTGAATTTCTATTTTAGATTTTTTGTTTATTCAACTTTTTAACTATAAGAAAATACCTAACATTTAAAACACCTTTTAAAACCATGTCTACTCTACCACCTTTTGTGTTGTAAGTTTTATGCAATTACAGTTTTGATACACAGAAAAGTAAGAAAAATCCATGGAATTATAAATTATAAAAGTACTTATCTGAGGTTTGAGTATATTGGCATGAAGAATCTTCCCATTTATTTGTAAGAGCAAATAAAAATATTGATTTGAGATTAGTACTGAAGTTGTTGAGCAATTTAGCATGTATTAAATATTGGAGGGCATAGATTTGAAATGTACAAGATGACTTTATGATTTTATTTTTCTTAGTATTATTAGAAGATATTTTAAAGTCAATATTTCCTATAAAGAAAAATATATAAATATGTAGTTTAAAAAAACTTTATTCCAAAATCAATATTTATTTTCTTTTTTGTTTAGATACAAAGCAGCAAGGATATGAACTTTGCTCTTTTCTCCTGGGGTACAAGAACTCACTATTCACATCCACATGTAAATGAACTGTTCATCCAGAGTTCACAGATGTTCATTTTGGCCTCCATCCTTCCAGAATGGATGAATATCAAGAGTTCTTTTGTGTTATTATTATTAATTAGCAGTTCTGATAAAACTAAGGAATATTGTTATTTCAGCTTGAAATCCTTTACACTAGTCATCACAAAAAGTTGTCAAGGCTTGATTAACAACTATTTGAAGTATGAAGACTAAAGATTAAATTCCTGATGGCTTTACTATAATATGGAAAAGCAGAGTAGGTATTTATCAGAAAGAAATCTAAAAACCAGTGTAGAAATGGTGTGGGTTGTAAGTCTTGTCTATCCTTTAATCTCCCCTGTCTTTCTACACACCACAGAGCCAGACTGCCCCTGACCACTACTGATGACTGACTTCTCCCTGATGGCCAGGGCAGGATTGTACCCATTGTGGATACTGTGACTAGAGCATCTACCATGCTCATGGAATGCCATGCTTTGGTATACTGCTGACTCCAAGGGATGAACACGTGACGAATTACCCAAACAAATAAAGTCTCAACAAGAACGTTGGCTATACCAATTATTTAGTAAATTATTTGTCTGATTTCAATGTTTTGTCAAGAAGTAAGACATTTACAAAGTATCTTCTTGTATTTTCTGAAATGGTGGTTTGTTTTCCCTGAGTTATCAATCATCATGATTTAAGAAGTTAATGCCTGAGATTCTCACGAGGCACATGGAAATTTGGAGTCTTTTGTCCTCTAGTAAAATAAACCTGTATTTGTGTCCAGAACAGAAAATCTCCCATATTACTTTCTAGTTAGTAGATTTGCATTTGTTCAATACAATTCTTACAATTCCACCTATTACTCATGAAAACCCCAAGCAGGACAAATATCATGGAAAACACATCTAGGTACATTGTACTCAAACTGCTGAAAACCAAAAGTAAAGAACAAATCTTAAAAGAACTGTTAGAAAAAAGAAACTTGACATCAGGAAAAAATAATATGAATGATTTCCAATTTTGCAGGCCTCATGAACTGTGAAATGACAATCTTCAATATTGAAAGAAAAAAAATCAATCTAGACTTCTGTGTTCCACAAAGATATACCCTAAAATGAAAGCAAAATAAGAACACTGTCAGAAGACTAAAGTTGAGAGTTTCTGGTAGTTTGGCTCTCACAAAATGCCAGGTTTTCAGGCTAGCACAGTGGCTCAAGACATAAGAGCACCTTCCTAGCAAGCATGAAGCCCTGAGTTCAAACCCTAGTGCCAGCAAAAAAATAAATTGAAAAGTCAGGTTTTCAAGCTAAAGAAAAGTACTAGCTTGAACTCTGGATCTGCAGAAAGTAATAGAGGACCAGAAAGGGCATATAATACATATATATTTACAAACTTCAACTTTTTAAAAATTAATGTTAAGGCAAAATAATAATGTATTGAGCTATAGTATATGTAGAAGGAAAATATGAGTATTAAAGCCAGAATTAGAGAAAAATGGAATTACACAGTCATAATGTATAATAATGGAGTAATGTAACATTTGAAGATAGAGATAATTTATCATATACTATTACTTCTGACTAAGAAATCTATAAAAAACATAGAAGTATATCTTATACCAAATAAGGAAAGAAAAAGGAATGGAATAGAGGGAAAATGTTACAAATGGAAAATCAGTGGCAAACTTTAACTCAGGCACTCTAACTAAAAGGCAGAGGTTTGTTAGACTGGGAAAAAGAAAGACCCATCTATATGTTATTTTTAAGAAACACATTATAACACACTTGGCAGAAATAAAACACCAACCAGAATCAAACCTTTGACACCCTGAACCCCTAGCCCATGGAAAGCTTCCCCACAACATGTTGCACTGAGAAAACTGGAGGGCTGCCACCACCATTGCAACTGCCATCGCTGGCTCACTCCAGACCTGCCTGTGAGACATTCTTTTTTTTTTTTTTTTATCCAAACCACCATAAGATTTCAGTTTTTCATCAATAAAACTATGATTGTCTCCTTTTTTTTTTCATTTTTCTTTTATTATTCATATGTGCATACAAGGCTTGGTTCATTTCTCCCCCCTGCCCCCACCCCCTCCCTTACCACCCACTCCACCCCCTCCCGCTCCCCCCTCAATACCCAGCAGAAACTATTTTGCCCTTATCTCTAATTTTGTTGTAGAGAGAGTATAAGCAATAATAGGAAGGAACAAGGGGTTTTGCTGGTTGAGATAAGGATAGCTATACAGGGCATTGACTCACATTGATTTCTTGTGCGTGGGTGTTACCTTCTAGGTTAATTCTTTTTGATCTAACCTTTTCTCTAGTACCTGTTCCCCTTTTCCTATTGGCCTCAGTTGCTTTAAGGTATCTGCTTTAGTTTCTCTGCATTAAGGGCAACAAATGCTAGCTAGTTTTTTAGGTGTCTTACCTATCCTCACCCCTCCCTTGTGTGCTCTCGCTTTTATCATGTGCTCATAGTCCAATCCCCTTGTTGTGTTTGCCCTTGATCTAATGTCCACATATGAGGGAGAACATACGATTTTTGGTCTTTTGGGCCAGGCTAACCTCACTCAGAATGATGTTCTCCAGTTCCATCCATTTACCAGCGAATGATAGCATTTCGTTCTTCTTCATGGCTGCATAGAATTCCATTGTGTATAGATACCACATTTTCTTAATCCATTCGTCTGTGCTGGGGCATCTTGGCTGTTTCCATAACTTGGCTATTGTGAATAGTGCCGCAATAAACATGGATGTGCAGGTGCCTCTGGAGTAACCTGTGTCACAGTCTTTTGGGTATATCCCCAAGAGTGGTATTGCTGGATCAAATGGTAGATCGATGTCCAGCTTTTTAAGTAGCCTCCAAATATTTTTCCAGAGTGGTTGTACTAGTCTACATTCCCACCAACAGTGTAAGAGGGTTCCTTTTTCCCCGCATCCTCGCCAACACCTGTTGTTGGTGGTGTTGCTGATGATGGCTATTCTAACAGGGGTGAGGTGGAATCTTAGTGTGGTTTTAATTTGCATTTCCTTTATTGCTAGAGATGATGAGCATTTTTTCATGTGTTTTCTGGCCATTTGAATTTCTTCTTTTGAGAAAGTTCTGTTTAGTTCACATGCCCATTTCTTTATTGGTTCATTAGTTTTGGGAGAATTTAGTTTTTTAAGTTCCCTGTATATTCTGGTTATCAGTCCTTTGTCTGATGTATAATTGGCAAATATTTTCTCCCACTCTGTGGGTGTTCTCTTCAGTTTAGAGACCATTTCTTTTGATGAACAGAAGCTTTTTAGTTTTATGAGGTCCCATTTATCTATGCTATCTCTTAGTTGCTGTGCTGCTGGGGTTTCATTGAGAAAGTTCTTACCTATACCTACCTGTGAGACATTCTACAGACCAAACAGACAGAAGAACAAAACACAACTCACAAGCCAATCACCTGGCAAGACCACATCAGAGCTTCTGCTTATAAGCCAATACCAGGACTGGATGCTGGAGGAGTAACTCCAGAACTTAAATGAAGACTGAAATTCTATTGTTCCTGAACCTTGTGTTTTTCCTTTTTTTCCCCTCTTTTTTTTTTTTTGTTTGTTTGTTTTTATTTGTTTGTTCATTTTCTCCCCAATGATTTCTTTGGAGTTTTTTTGTTTGTTTGTTTTATTATTGTGGGTTCTCTTTTTATTTTTATTCCTATTATCTTTTTTACTTTTTCTTTCTATACTATCAACTTTACTATCATCATCTTCTCATCTGTACTCTCATCCTCTTCACTCTCCCCCATCTCCTATGCTAAAATCCATTGCTCCCCTCCCCAACACCTCATCCTGCCCCTTCTCACCCACTCTCTTCCCCCTGCCCTCACCTTCCCTTCCCATTCTCCCCCAAACTGTCACCAGACTACCCCTCCCTCCTACACACTCATCACCCAGTGACCAACCTACTACACCAACTTTATACAACTCCAAACCCCTGCAATCCCTAACACAAGCACCTTCTACTACAACAACAGAAATACACCCAAACACACAAGGACCACAAAACCCAGCAGCCCCCACCCTGCTTCCCCCACTTACCCACCCCATTTCCCACCTCCCCCTTTAGTGCCTATACAACTCCCCAAATTTTTATAGCTAGCCTTACAAATCTTAACCTCCCAACTCCCTCTGCTTATAGATATTACCACCAGGGGATCTCCTATATAACATTTAAACTACTGGTTGGGTATTAAACCTGTGAATTAGTTACTACTAAATTATACCTAGACTAGGGACAGAAATAGCACATCAACTTAGCTAAAAACCCAAGACAGCCACAAAACAAAAATTAAATCAAGGGAAAGAAACCAGGTGACTGAAAACACCAACTAGCCTATCAAAAACATAGTTGCACAGTACCAAGTGGAGAGATGGGAAGAAGAAAGAGGGATGGAAACCATTCTCCCCATCAAAACAAAGATAAACAATGCCAAGGAACCCAATGATGTCCACAAGAACATCCTTAAAGAAGATATCCTGCAAGTAATCACTGAGAATTTCATGGACATGATACTAGACAAGAGACACTCAAGAAATTCCAAGACAATGAAAACAAAGGACACAAGAAGACACAGGAACAAATAAGTGAAATCATAGGAGCCCTAAGTAAACACCAAAGTGAAACAGAGAACACAATAAATAGGGAGATAAATGAATTAAAGACAAAAATAGACAATATTAAAGAGGAAGTGACCCATGATATAGAAAACCTCAGAAAAAAGAATGAAACAGAAACACAAAACACATGGAAGGCCATTCCAGCAGACTAGAACAAGCAGAAGACAGAATCTCAGAATTTGAAGATAAAATAGAAATTTAAGGAAAAACTGAAGAGCTATTAATCAAACAACTCAAGACCTGTGAAAGGAATATGCAAAAACTCAACAACTCCATCAAAAGACCAAACCTGAGAATCATGGGCATTGAAGGAGAAGAGGTCCAAGCAAAAGGGATTCATAATGTATTCAATAAAATAATAACAGAAAATTTCCCAAATCTAGAGGAAGTTATACCCATTCAGGTACAGGAAGTCTACAGGACACCAAACAGACTTGACCAAAATAGAACTTCCCCATGACATATTATTAAAACAAGCACAGAGAACAGAGAAAGAATATTGAAAGCTGTAAGAGAGAAAAAACAAATAACATATAAAGGCAAACCCATCAAAATCACAGCAGATTTCTCAACAGAAACCTTAAAAGCAAGAAGGGCATGGAGTGAGGTTTTCTGGGCACTGAATGAAAATAACTTCAACCCTAGGACACTCTACCCAGAAAAACTATCATTCAAAATAGATGGAGCAATAAAAGTCTTCCATGATAAGAGAAACTAAAACAATATATGACCACCAATCCACCACTAGAAAAGATTCTCCAAGGAATTATGCACACAGAAAATGAAAGCAAACAAAACCATGAGAGGACAGACAATATCAAACCACAGGAGAAGAAAAGACAAGGACTCAGACAGTAACACTGATTCAGCTGCACACAATCAAACCCTTTAACAACAAAAACATATAAATGACAGGAATCACCACATACCTATCAATATTAACACTGAATGTCAACAGACCCAACTCCCCCATCAAAGGCACTGTTTGGCAAACTGGATTAAAAGGAATATCCAACAAACTGTCGTTTACAGGAGACCCATCTCATTGACAGAAACAAACACTGGCTTAGGGTGAAATGTTGAAAGAATATTTACCAAGCCAATGGCCCTTCAAAGCAGGCAAGAGTAGTAACACTTATCTCAGACAAAGTAGACTTCAAATTTACATTGATCAAAGGAGATAAAGAAGAACACTCCATACTAATAAAAGGAGAAATACACCAAAAGGAAATAACAATTACCAACCTATATGCACCCAATCTCAGTGAACCCAATTACATCAAACATACTTTAAAGGACTTAAAAGTACATATAGACTCCAATACAGTGGTAGTGGGAGACTTTAATACCCCCTATCACCAATAGATAGGTCATCCAAACAAATAATCCATAAAGAAATTCTAGAACAAAAATCACACCATAGATCAAATGGACCTTGCTGATGTCTACAGAATATTTCATCAAACTTCTGCACAATATTCATTCTTCTCAGCAGCCCATGGGACTGTCTCTAAAATAGACCATATCTTAGGGCACAAAGCAAGCCTCAGCAAATATAAGAAAATAAAAATAATCCCATGCATTCTAGCTGATCACAGTGCATTAAAACTAGAACTCAACAACAAAAACAACAGCAGAAAATATGCAAACAATTGGAAGCTGATCAACACATTGCTCAATGATCATTGGGTCATTGATGAAATAAAAGAGGAAATTAAAAGGTTCCTAGGAGATAATGAAAATGAAAACATGACCTACCAGAACCTATGGGACACGGTAAAGGCAATCCTAAGAGGAAAGTTTATAGCCATGCTTATTGAAAGGACAGAAAGGTCTCAAATCAATGACCTCATGTTACATCTCAAACTCCTAGAAAAACAAGAACAAGCAGAACCCAAAACAAGCAGAAGGAGAGAAATAATAAAAATAAGGGCTGAACTTAATGAAATAGAGACCAAAAAAAAAAAAAACCATACAAAGAATCAGTGAAACAAAAAGTTGGTTCTTTGAAAAAATAAACAAGGTTGACAGCCCCCTGGCAAATCTGACTAAAATGAGGAGAGAAAAAACCCAAATCAGTAAAATCAGAAATGCAAAATGGGAGATAACAACAAACACCACAGAAATTCAGGGAATCATCAGAGACTACTTTAAGAACATTTATTCCAATAAATTTGAAAATCTTGAAGAAATGGACAAATTTCTAGATACTTATGATCATCCAAAATTGAACCAAGAGGATATTAACCACCTAAGTAGATCTATAACATGAAATGAAATTGAAGCAGCAGTAAAGAGTCTCCCAAAAAAGAGAAGTCCAGGACCTGATGGATTCTCTGCTGAATTCTATCAGACCTTAAAAGAAGAACTAATACCAACTTTCCTTAAACCTTTCCATGAAATAGAAAGGGAAGAATACTGCCTAACTCATTCTCTGAAGCCAGTATTATACTCATCCCAAAACCAGACAAAGATACATCCAAAAAGGAGAACTATAGGCCAATCTCCTTAATGAACATGAATGCAAAAATCCTCAATAAAATAATGGGAAACCGAATCCAACAACATAACAGAAAGATCATTCACCATGACCAACTTGGCTTAATCCCAGGGATGGAGGGGTGGTTCAACATACACAAATCTATAAATGTAATACAGCACATTAATAGAAGCAAAGACAAAAACCACTTGATCATCTCAATAGATGCAGAAAACACCTTTGATAAGATTCAACACCACTTCATGATAAAAGCTCTAAGAAAAATAGGAATAGAAGGAATGTACCTCAACATTATACAGGCTATATATGACAAACCTATGGCAAACATAATACTTAATGGAGAAAAACCTGAAACCATTTCTCCTAAAATCAGGAATGAGGCAAGGGTGCTCACTCTCCCCACTCCTATTCAACATAGTACTGGAATTCCTAGCCAGAGCAATAAGGCAAGAAGAAGAAATAAAAGGAATACAAATAGGTAAAGAAATTCAAAATATCCTTATATGCAGATGACATGATCCTATACCATAAAGACCCATAAAACTCTACCCAAAAACTCCTAGACACCATAAGCAGCTTCAGCAACATGGCAGGATGCAAAATCAATTTGCAGAAATCATTATCTTTTCTATACACCAACAATGAACAAATTGAGAAAGAATATATGAAAACAATTGTATTTACAATAAAGAAACTGAGGCCAATAGGAAAAGGGGAACAGGTACTAGAGAAAAGGTTAGATCAAAAAGAATTAACCTAGAAGGTAACACACACCCACAGGAAATCAATGTGAGTCAATGCCCTGTATAGCTATCCTTATCTCAACTAGCAAAAAACCCTTGTTCCTTCCTATTATTGCTTATACTCTCTCTACAACAAAATTAGAGATAAGGGCAAAATAGTTTCTGCTGGGTATTGAGGGGGTGGGGGGAGAGGGAGGGGGTGGAGTGGGTGGTAAGGGAGGGGGTGGGGGCAGGGGGGAGAAATGACCCAAGCCTTGTATGCACATATGAATAATAAAATAAAAAAAAAATAGCCTCAAAAAAAAATCAAATACCTAGGAGTAAACTTAACGAAGGATGTGAATGACCTCTACAAGGAGAACTACAAACCTGTGAAGAAAGAGATCGAGGAATACTATAGAAGGTGGAGATCTTCCATGTTCATGGATTGGTAGAATCAACACAGTAAAAATGGCTATGCTGCCAAAAGCAGTCTATGTGTTGAATGCAATTCCCATCAAAATCCCAATGACATTCTTCACAGAGATTAAAAAATCTACCCTAAAGTTCATTTGGAAACACAAGAGACTGCAAATAGCCAAGGCAATACTCAACAAAAAGAGCTATGCTGGAGATATCACAATACCCGACCTTAAACTATGTTACAGAGCCATAGCAATACAAACAGCATGGTACTGGCACAAAAACAGATATGAAGACCAGTGGAACAGAATAGAGGACCCAGATATGAATCCACACAGCTATGCCCACCTTAGTTTTGACAAAGGTGCCACAAACATACAATGGAGAATAGAAAGCCTCTTCACCAAATGTTGCTGGGAAAAGTCATTATCTGCCTATCAAAAACTGAAACTAGATCCACGTTTATCACCCTGTACTAGTATCAACTCAAAATGGATCAAGTTCCTTAATATCAGACCTGACACTCTGAAGCTAGGACAGAGAAGAGCAGGGAACACTCTGGAAGCAACAGGTATAGGCAAGGACTTCCTCAGTAGAACCCCAGCAACTAAGAGAAAGGATGGACAAATGGGACTACATGAAATAGAAAGGTCTGCACAGCAAAAGAAAAGGTCTCTAACCTGAAGAGACCACCCACAGAGTGGGAGAAAATATTCACTAGCTATACGTCAGACAAAGGACTGATGACCAGAATATACAGAGGGCTCAAAAAGCTAAACTCCCCCCAAATCAATGAACAAGTAAAGAAATGGGCAACTGAACTAAACAGAACTTTTTCAAAGGAAGAAATTCGAATGGCCAAAAAGCACATGAAAAAAATGCTCTGGCCATAAAGGAAATGCAAATCAAAACCACACTAAGGTTCCTCTTCACCACCACCAAATGTTGGCAAGGATGTGGGGACAAAGGAACCCTCATACACTGCTGTTGGGAATGCAAGCTAGTACAACCACTCTGGAAAACAATATAGAGGCTTCTTAAAAAATTAAACATAGATCAGTCATATGATCCAGGAATCCCACTCCTAGGGATATACCCAAAGTAATGTGACTCAGGTTACTCTGGACACACCTGCACACCCATGCTTCTGCTGCACTATTCACAATAGCCAAGTTATGGAAACAGGCCAGATGCCCCACTACTGATGAATAAATTAAGAAAATGTGGTATTTATACACAATAGAGTTTTACTCAGCCATGAAGAAGAATGAAATCTTACCTTTCACAAGTAAATGGATGGAACTGGAGAACATCATCTTAATTCATGGATTAAATAAAAAATTATGATGGGACTTAGAAAATATTTTTAAATGAATGGTAATAGAAAAACATTAAAATATTTTTAAGGCAGCTAAAGAAGTGCTGAGATAGAAATTGATAGCATTGCATGCTTATAATAAAAAAGGAAGAAATGTTTAAAAACAATGACTTAAACTTCTATCGTAAAAACCTAGATAGAAAACTTCTGGTTTCTGATCCAACATACAAAGAGTCTGTAAGCCATTGCTCCATGCAAACAACATAACAAAAATCTAAAAAATGAACAAATAAAAACCCCCAAGAACAACAATAAAATCAACTGAAAAATCAGTAACTTGTCTTAAATCTATTAGAGAAGTAAAGTCATGAGACAAACTACTGCCCTTAAATGTGAAAATATAGTACATACATAAAATCATAACTTCTAAAGCAGAAACCTATGAGTAGAAACCCCCACAGGAATGAGTGCTGGGTAGAAAAGTCTACACTGCAATTGAGGAATTGCTGGAGATCCAGTGTGGACAAGAGTGAGTGTTAAAAAACTGCAGGAGGAACCCATTTACATGGGTACCTGCATACTTTCATGAGATTTACCTCTAGGAGTTGACCTAGATTCTTACAGTGAATATTTGAAAAAATTCCCTAATGTGTCTAGCAGGGGAAGGGACAAATAACAAATAATTGCTTTGAAATAGTATCCTATTCTCCTTAACAAAGTCTGCCTTAAGGAGAAACTATTTTATCAGAGAGTAATGGGGATTTTTATTGTTTTTTTTTTTCCTTAGTCTAATTGAGTGGAGGAAGGTTAATATCCAACTATGGCCCACTCTAGTTCTCCTGTCACACTATTAGTCAGCTTTCCATTAATGTAACAAAATACTTGAGATAATCAGCTTATAAAGAAGAAAGGTTTGTTTTGTCTCACAATTTCAGAGGTTTCAGTCTACAGTCAATTGGCCAGATTGCTTCTGGGCCTGTGCTAAGGCAGTACATCTTGTGAGCAGCATATGGAGGAACAAAACTGCTCACCTGTGGTCAGGACACAAAAGAGAAAAAGAGGAAGAGGTTGGGGTTCCACCATCTCCTTCAAGGGCATGCCCCAGAGATCTAAAGACCTCCTACTGGGTATCACCTCTTAAATTTGCACCATTTACCAATAGCACTACCCTGGGAAATAAGCCTTGATACACTGGCCTTTGGGGGGATATTTTAGGTCAAAACTATAGCATCTGCCCAAAGAGGGGGAAATTGAGAAGCACTGGAGAAGTTTGTAGTTCAGAGGTACAGGCTCATAAGAGACTGAGTTATGATTGTAGGAATAAAGAAGGGCCCCCTATATCTACAGCTTACCACTATATTACCAAAACCTATTCATTGCAGCTCCTTTTATTTGGTATATCATGTCTGCCTTTCATCAAAAAATTACAAGGCTTACTAAAAGGCAGAAAGTACATCTGAAGAAGCTAAATAAGCATCAGAACCAAAGAAAGATATGAGAGGAATGTTGAAATGATCAGACTAGGAATTTTTTAAAACCGTGATTAATATGCAAAGGCTCTAATGGGCAAAGTGGAGTATATGCAAGAACAGATGCATAATGTGAGCTGAGAGACAGAAATTCTAGTAAAGAATCAAAGAGAAATGCTAGAGATAAAAATACTGTGACAGAAAAGAAGAATGCCTTTGATGGGCTCATAATGGGACTAGAGACAGCTGAGGAAAGAATCTCTGAGCTTAAGAATATGTCAATAGAAACCTCCAAAACTGAAAAGGAAAGAAGAATTTTTATTCTTTTATTCTGTCTTTTGACAGGGGAAAAGTGGAATAGGATACCTAGCAGCTGTGGGACAGCAACAAAGGTAATATACATGTAATAGGAAGAGCATGAGAAGGGAGAGAGAATGGAACAGAAACAATAATTGAAACAACGATTACTGAGCATTTCCTTTAAATTAATGCCAGACACAAAAACCTCAGATACAGGAAGCTTAGAGAACATCAAGCAGAAAAAATGCAAAAACAAACAAGCAAAACCACCCATATCTAGTCATATCATAATGAAATTGCAGAAATGAAAGATAAACAAAAGTTTTTGAAAAATCTCATAGGGGAAAAATAACTTTACCCATAGAGGATCAAAGATAAGAATTACATGCAACTTCTCAGAAACAATGCAAGCATGAAGAGTGGAATGAAATATTTAGTGTGTTAAGAAAAAATAACAAAAATTCTGTACCATTTGAAATTTTCTTTCAAAAGAGTGAAGGAGAAATAAAGACTTTCACAGGCAAACAAAAATTGAAGGAATTTGTTGCCTGTAGATGTGCCTTGCAAGAAATGTCAAAAGGAGTTGTTTAGCGAGAAGGAAAACAATATAGCTCAGAAACTCTGATCCCTGTCAAGAAAGGAACAGCACCAAGAAGGAACAAGTGGAAGTAAAATAAAATTTTCATTGTTGTGATTCTTAATGACATAACAGATTATAGTTTATTAAAAATGATCATAGCAACACATAGTTGATTATATATGATTATGCATATATACATAGGTATATTTATGATCACAATTTTTATGTATGCTTATGTATAGTGCAGAAGAATTAGGAATATTTTATTTGCACTACTATGGTGGTATCATATTATTTGAAAGTGGACTTGAGGATTGATCCTAAGTGTACATTGCAAACTCTGGGACAATCTCTTTTAATACCTACAAAAGAAGTATAACTATTATGCTAAGTAAAGGAAAAACTGGCATAAAATAAAATAATCAGAACCACCAGGAGGAGAAAAAGAATGGAAAACAAAGTAAAAATAGAGAATAAGGGCAATGAACACAAAACATTGACAAATAGGGAAAATTTAACTTAGATATATTAACAATCATCTTGAGAATCAATGGTCTAAAATAAATTGATTAAGAGACAGATGTCAAAGTGTTACTGGAAAAAAAAATGGTCCTAAAAATTACTTCAGTTCTTGTGTCTAGCCGGAGAAGAATTCAAATAAGACTCAAAGATTTAGTAAAAGTAACAATAAAATTTATTAGGAAAGGACTGTGCTTTCAACAGACTGAAAGCAGGTTGCCTCTAGAGTGAGAGCAATGGGGTCAGGAGATGTAAGAGAAAGAGACATTTCCTGTTCCCCACATAGGAAATGGGAGCAAAAACTCAAAATTGTGGTCCCTAACTCCTAGTTTTATACTGGAGAGCTGGGGGAATACACGTGGTCAAAGATAATGGGTGTGGGTGGCTGAGATAGCTATTAAAACAGGGAGGAGTCACCCTTCCAAATCACACCCAACATCCCACTCAAGTCACAGAGACAATAAGTGTGCTTTAAATTTCCCTTTTGCTACTCTACCCATCCAAGGATCCTGGTAGCTTGTTAACACCTCAAAGAGGGAAGCAGAAGCAGGTAGCTCCCTGTTAATGTAACTTTAGTCTTTGAAAGATGGGAGGGGCTAGCTGCTCTTGGCTCTCCTTGCTCCAATGTCAGAATCTGGCCCTTTAAATATTTATTAATATAATACAATTTCTCTGTCTCCTCTTATGGCCACTACTTATGTCTAACTGCTACCTATCAAGAATAGATAAAAAATAAGACCAAACTATACTTAGATTACACATATAGATTAAAAATAAATAGATGGAGAAAGATTTCAATAAATCACAAGTTAGTTATATAATTTCAAATAGAGTTTGGAATAGGAACATTACTATACATAAGGAGGAGCATTATCCAAAAATAAAGGGATCAATGCACCAAGAGCATTTGTTAGAGGCATTCACATTAAAGACTTGCTATGTCACTAATTGTAACACTACTAATTGGAAAAAGCTGCTAAACCTCTGTGGCTCTCAGTTGATAGTATGGACCTTCCGTAAAGCTGCTGTGTTGTGCCTTCAGTATGATAGATATGTGTCTGCACAAAGCAAATGCTAAATGACAGGGGCGATTTTCTGATTTCTCTAATATCTTTTGGTTTTCTCTAACATAAAGAATAGATGCTGGCACAGCAAGACCAAGTTAGAGAGGTGCCACACAATGGAATCTTCTATCATGAAAACTCTTTACATTATGGAAGGCACACATCAAGAGCAAATGCTTCAAGAGCATAAAAATATTTTCACCTGTTCCAAAGTTCCTCAAACTAGCTGTGAACAATTAAAACTAAATATTAACAATAAAACAAGTGACTTCAAAGACAATTTTGGAGGAGGTTTTTTACATCCTAACTATGACTTCTAGTTATTTTGTAATCATAATTACACAATAGGTAAACTTAGTTTTTGAGAAATCAAGGAAACTCAAAGGTCTCATGTTTCTCCTATTTGTGCCTACACCACGATTCGACTATTTATGCCCCTCTGCATAGCTGGAAGGACTTGCATGCACCGCCCTTTCCAGTTTATAGATTGAGGGGGATTTTCATGACCTTTTCGCCAGGACTGACCTCAAACAGAAATCCTCCTGATCTCTGCCTCATGAGTATCTGGAATTATAGGCTTGAACAACCACACCTGACTGATGCTGATTTTTAAATTTGTAATATGTATTTAAAAATGATCAGTTATTCCTAGAAAAGGTATTTATTTCAATGTTCAATAAAGTCAAATAAAAATTATTTTATGAATAAGGGTCAAAAGTTTTAAGTCAATGACTTAAATGAGAAAAATTGAATGATAAAGTAGTCAAATTAAATGAGAAAGTAGTTTCATAGCGGCTTTGTTGAACAAAATCAGTATAAAGTATGTCATCTGAGTTGTAAAAGGAAAACACATTTATGGATGTAAAGTTAGCTGCCTGTCTGATTTTGAGCCAGGTAAGAAGTATACAAAATGTGTTGGCTGTAAGTGGATGTATGTCATTTTATAATGAATACATGAATGGTTTCTGCTCCTTCTACAGAACATATTAGCCAAGGCCTCTGCAACTGTTATCATTCTGGCCATGTGGGTGACATTTGATGTATATATTTCTTCTTTTCTTAGAGTAACTTAGTCATCAAAATTTAGAAATTATTTGATTAACATTGGACTTATATTTTCTTTTTTTCATGCTGAAGAATAGTCAGCCTTCGCTTTGAGAAGATGTCTTTTTTATTATCATATATTAATCATACAAAGGGGCTCATAGTGATATTTCTATACATGTGTATAATGTACTTTTCTAATACTCACCCCTCCCTCCCTCCTTTCTAGAACTTTCAGTGGGTTTCATTATGCTATTTTCATACATGCATATAATGTGTTTCAATCATATTCACCCCCCATCACCCTCTCTTTTTGTCCTCCTGCCTTCTGCTGGTTCCTCTCCCAGTCTCCCTTTCACATTCATTTTGCATACATATGAGAAAAAAATGTGATATTTTCTTTCTGAGTCTGGCGTATTTCGCTTAATATGATGATTTCCAGTTCTATCCTTTTTCGTGCAAATGCCATTATTTCATTCTTGTTTAGGAATGAAAACAACAAATGCTGGTGTGGATGTGAAGGTGCAAGAAAAGGAGCCCTCATGCACTTTGGTTGGAATGCAAATTAGAGCAGTCACTATGGAAGTCAGTATGGAAGTTCTTCAAAAAACTAAAAATAGAGCTACCGTATCACTCCCGGGCATATTTCCAAAGGAATGCAAGTCAGCATACAAGAGATGCCTGCATACCTGTGTTTCCTGCAGCACTATTTACAGTGGCCAAGCTTTGGAATCATTCTAGGACTTATATTTTCTGTGAGAGTTTGAAAAGTGAAAGGAGACTTCTCCCAAATAAGAAATAATCTAGTCATGGAGTCAGTAAAAGCATAGCTGAAACATATCTTTGAAAAGAGGAAAAATGAGAGTTCAGGATTAACCAAGGATAATGGTCACAATGTGAAATGTGGTTGGTTTTGAGCAGGTTAGATCAAAAAGAATTAACCTAGAAGGTAACACCCACGCACAGGAAATCAATGTGAGTCAATGCCCTGTATAGCTATCCTTATCTCAACCAGCAAAAACCCTTGTTCCTTCCTATTATTGCTTATACTCTCTCTACAACAAAATTAGAGATAAGGGCAAAATAGTTTCTGCTGGGTATTGAAGGGGGGGAGCGGGAGGGGGCAGAGTGGGTGATAAGGGAGGGGGTGGGGGCAGGGGGGAGAAATGAACCAAGCCTTGTATGCACATATGAATAATAAAAGAAAAATGAAAAAAAAATAAATAAAAAATAAAATGTATAAATGGTCACCATGGGTTGCTGTAATTGTCAGAACATGTAAGGGGTTGGAACATGTATAAAATTCTATTAATATATCCATCTCTTAATAAGGAAACCTTTTAAAAAAATCATAGCATATGATATTTAGCTTCAATTCATATCCTTCCTATAGATGTAACTTTTAATGTCCATTCTGTGAGTCTGTAGATGGTAAAATTGTGAACTAGCCATGTCCCTTTTTGTATCTCTTCTGAAGAGCTTACCTCCTCATTCCTCAGGAAACTGGTAATTCTTTTCACAATCCTATTAATTACAGCTTTCACCACCAGCTCCGTTTTGGGTACACCATATGTCAGGCATCATGCTAAGCATTTTTTAGTTAGGATGTATCACTTTCTAAAATATATATTTGTAAAAAATACATTCTGACATTCTTTTAATTGGCATATTTGATGCATTTGTATTTGATGCAATTACTGATCTATTGGGTTTGTATCTACCACATTACTATTCATTTTTTATTTGTCTCACCTGTTTTATGTGCCCTTTTCTCTCATTTCTTGCTTTCCTTTGGATTGATCAAATATTTTTATTATAGTATATTTTCTTGCATTTTTAGTTATGCATCTTCTCATTTTTAGTGGTTTCTACAGAAATTATAACATGTACTTGTAACTTGTTCAATCAAATACAAATGTTAATTTTTATCACTTCTATAACAAACTAGAATATTAAAACACTTTAACACCAAAAAAAAAAGAAAAAAGAAAAGAGGAAAAATGAGAGTTCAGGATTAACCAAGGATAATGGTCACAATGTGAAATGTGGTTGGTTCTGAGCAGACCTGGAGTATGTTGACCTTGCTTTAAAAAGTGGGCCCAAAAAATAAATAAATAAAAGACCAGATGATAAGTACCAAATTCTGGAGTTGTGGTATGAAGAGAAGTATTATTCAATGAAGGTCATGAGTTCACAAGAAAAATGAAGTAAAACTATCATCATGAGTGGCCAGGGTCAGAGCCAGAAGTAAGAATATGCCCAAAGGATAAAAACAAAATTGTGATGAGGGGTGGATGGGAAGCTAGGCCTGTAGCTGAGGGATGAAAACAGAAACGGGAAAGGTAGCAATAGAGTTGGGTGATTTAGAAAGCCAGTCTGTGAACAAAGGGAATGTACCAGCTCCTTCCCTTCATGCAGTGCCAGAAAGTGCTCTCCAGGGCTCAGGGACCCTCGAAAGGCACCATTCTGCCAGGCTAGGCTCAGAACCAAATGGACTTATGCTGCTCTCTTTCATTTGAGTAGTTACCACTTCTAAAGAGCTCACTCTTCCTGGTCCTGTTCTTGAACTTTCTTATTGTTGTCAACAAAACACATGCTTTGCTTTGCTTTTTTACACCCCCATCATCTTAGTGCTGTGTCCTAAACGTTTCTTGCTGATTTTTAACACTTAGGTTACAAACGTAATACTCACCTCAGCCCCTCTTTGGTTATCCAACAAATAATTAAAATGACAAGACGTAGGTAAAGTTATCCGACCCCCAAAGTTACACAAATTAAAACTCACTCATTCTGAATACAAGTCTGACACTTACAAGCCCTTTCAACAAATGTATTTTAAGTATCTTCAGATGGTTTCTGTTTTATGTACATTTGCCTGTATAATGTCCACATGCTTTTCTGGATGTGTGTCTCTATTCTATAATCTCTGGCTGGGAAAAAAAAGCATCAAGTCCTTAAATTACCACCTCATGTCAGCTCCCCAAAGGATGTGCTACAGGTGGAAGTTGTGGCTTCACTACTTAGCCACTACTGTGATCCTACCAGTTTCCATGAGAATATAGTCATTGAACCTTCATATTTTTGAAATGACATTTTATGGCTCTATGTTATTCTTTTTGTCAGACCCTGATACCAGCTTTGTTTTTTTTAATAACTGATCTCTGAGCTCTTGCTTTGTATTCCCTTTTGTTTCCTGGATATGAATGTGGACTTAGTTCATGTTAGGCCAGTTACCTCGTAAATCATTTTCTTTAGGGTAGAGCAGTACCCACATGAAGAGTCTTAGAAGGACATTCTATTCCTTCGTCTTTATTTATACAAAGGCACTCAGACTGTGTTTCACTATTGGTAGATAATTATTTAATACAACTGGACCTGTTTTCCAGTGCATTGAGAACATTCATTCATGGAAACTGGGCTCTATGATAGTACACCTTAGATTTGAATACTGCATACAAGCCACCTGGGAATCTTGAGAACATGAAGGTTCTATTTGTAGCTCATTTAACTTCATTGAATTTGTGCAGGAAAATCCCTTTCTGAATCCTGAACCCATGCATTACCAGCATTACATGGAGCTTATAAGAAATGCAGATTCCTGAGTCCCACTTCAGATCCACTGAATCAGAATCTGAATTTTAACAAGATCTCCAGTAATTTGTTTTTATAAATTTTTTTTATAAAAATATATAAAAATATTTTTACCAATAAAAGTTTGGTAAACATCCTGGAAATCACACTGAATCTGCAATATAATGGCAAAAGCAAAAGTACAATTGCTATATCCTCTCTGACTATATCATTCATTACCTTATCTTTCTCTGATTATCCCCTGAGAATGTAGCTGCATGAGATATGGGATCATTCATATCAATAGAAGTAGATTATCCAAACTATCTTACTTTACATATTGAATCTTGAAACTGGTGCTGTTTCTTATAATATCCTGGTGGTTGCAAACTGGTGTCTAAGGACCATGTATAGAGTAAAGATATGTCTTATTGGTCATTTTGGTTGTCTTACACATGATTAAAAGTCCATATCAGGGCCTATGCCTTCCTAATCAAGCAAGGCCTGAGGAAAAGCAAAAAGGCAATATTACTGAGTAAGTGTATTCAGATTAATACCTATTTTTCTTACCCTGAGAAATCATACATAAATATCATATGTGGTATGTACTGACATTTGAGTTTGGGATCTTTTGGAGAAATAATTCTCAATGTAAATTCCATGGAACAGTAGTTTGAAAATTGAAAGTAGTATTATTCAGGAGAAAAACAGATTTCTTTGATTCATTATTTTGAAACTGAGTAAAACAAACAAACAAACAAAAACTTTAAAGGCTATTTCAGAGGCTTTAATCACAGTATATAGTTTAAGTCCTCACTGCAATATTCACTAAGAGTCACAGAATTTTTTACCATGGAAGACCTCAGAGAACTAGAGCTCTATGGAGCAAACTAGTCTGTAGACCAAATTAACCTGCCTCTCACTTCTGTACAGTCCATGAGCTAAGAACAATTTTAATATACTTAAATGGCTAGAAATAAAAGAAGACAATTGGACATTTCACAAGAATTGTGTGAAGCGCTCAAATTTCAATATTCAAATGTTATTAGAGCATGGTCACAATTATTGATTTAAGTCTTACCTATGGCTGCTGCCATTTCCAATGGCACAGTTCAGTAGTTGAGACAGGAATCACATGGCCTGTCAAGCCAAAAATATTTGTTATCTGGCCCCTTACACAAAATGTTTGGCAACACATGCTTAGTCCATTCTTCTGAAAAGGCTTACCATCCTCATCTGGAAAATGATAGTAACAGTACTATCTTTTTAAAAATTAGTACAGGTGTGTTAAATATAATAGCATTCTTTGGCAAATCAATATTTTCTCAATATGAACTCTTTAAAATCATGTAACAAATAATATTAAAATAAACCATTATAGTAAATTATAATAAGGATTTCTTTCTGATGATTACAACAATATAGACTTTTAAAAAGTACATGCAATTTAGATTTGATATCATATTTATGCAATATCCAGTTATTACAAATTTTACTCACATGTATTTTCAGCTGATTAATCTATCACTAAAGTTCTCAAACCATTTGGTCTGAAGAGCCACTCTTAGAACTGATAGAGATGAACCAGTTGGGGTTGTAATAAATATATGCATGGAAACAACACAAAGAATCTCCCTGTGTAGCTACCTTTATCTCGACCTGGCAAAAACACCATGCTTCTCTTTTTATCTTTTATATTTTTTCTTCTACAAGATCAGAGAGGGGAGTAGGGGTTGGCACCAGTGGGAGGTGGTGGGGAAAGGAGTAGGAGGATGAATACCAGTGCAAATAATATATACACATGTATGTAAATGCAAAAATGATACCTGTTGAAACTGTCCCAGAAATCAGGGGAGGAGGATGAAAGAGAGCACTGGAGGGGGTAAATTCAAGTATTATATATTTGATACATTGTAAGAACCTTTGTAAATGCTACAATGTACTCCCACGGAGCACAATAAAAAAAAGAAAGAGCCACTCTTAAAAATTCTTGACGACCTCAAAAATCTCTTATTTATGAGGGTTATATACATCAATATTTTATTTTAGTAATTAAAATAGAAAATTTAAAAATATGTATTTATTAATAATTTAAAAATAATTCCATTTCCCATTAATATCAATAACTATTTTATGCCAAATAGCTATGTTTTCTGAGTGTCATTGTTTGAATTTTGTGAATATGTTTAACATCTAGTTTAATAGGAGACAGCTAAGTTCTCATTTATTTCTGCAACCAATCTAATATCTCATGTCACTAAGGGGCCTAAGATCTTAGAAATCTTCATTAATCTCTGAGAAAGATGACAGTGAAAAAGATAAATGATGTGTTAGAATTACTATGAAAATATATTTGGCTTATGGCCCCTCAGAAGGTATATCAGGGTTCTCCAGGGTTCCCTGTATCACACTTTGAAACTGTATGATTCATCATATAATGTATTTCATATACAACCACACACAACATGTACAGTGGTAAAAACTGACAGACTCCAGTAATATAGGAGCGTAACAGGTTTCAAACATTTGCTTGTAAGCAGCCTGATTATTTGTTGAATTCAACTGACTTGCACTAATAGTATTTCTAAAAGCGTCTGCTCAGAGTATTTGTGATTTGGTCTGAAAGTATATTCAGAGTCTAGCCTGAATGACAAAACATGACTCTTCTCGCTGTCTAGCAATGGTGTTGGAACTTGTATCCATGCATAATTTGGGATTTCTTCAGCTCTAAGTTCAGGCTAGGAAACCTCCAGCCTGAAGCTGGAAGTGAGAACATGATGAAAACAGAGACTTGGGATAAGGGTAGATAGCAAAATGACTTTTATTTTATGAAATGCAAGAAGTAGTTCAACATTTGTTCATCCTATTGCTTCTGTGCTTTGGATGTAGTCATGGCCTGTTTTTTGTGGTTTCCCCATTTCCTTCTGTATTTGTTCAACCTCTTGCAACTCAAGCTAGCTTACTTAAAGAACAGAATATGTTGGTTCACATAACTTGAAAAGTTTGGTAGAAAGGATAAAGCTGACTTAAGGCATTTCAGATGTCATGAGCACTTTATCTCTCTATATCTCTCCCCTCTACTTTCTCTTTGTTGGCATTGTTTCTATATAAACTCATCCTTTCCATGTGGCAAAACACGTGGCAACCAGCATACGTAGTCTTGCCAGAAGGAAAGACAGCTGCATTTTTTCCCAGTACTTAAATCAGACTCAGATTAAAGGATGCTAACTGGCTGGCCAGGGACACATGCCCATCCCTAGGGGGAAAAGGGGAGTCCTTGGTTGGAAATTCCTCCAAAGCCACATGGAGTGGGCAATGGAATTCAAGGAAGACAAAGAAAATAAATTGTCCTGCACTTCTTGCTTCTAAGTGAAGTAAAGGAACTTTTGAGCTTTTCTAAGTGTCTTTATAATTTTAAAAATTTAATTATTAGTTTGAGTTAATTTGGTATAATAATTGCTTTGAATTCAAATGAAAAATACATTCTTAATTACAAATTAAATACAGGGCTTTAGAAATCTCATTCTGCACTTAACCTAGTATTCCTCATCTCAACGAGGCATAGCTTCTTGTTCTGAAAAACATGATCCTTCCTGAAGCTGGTCTCTTGTTTTCTCAACAGGAAGGGACTATCATGCTTTTTATTATTATTATTTTTATTGCGAGGAAATTTGTCAAAGGTATCAACTACTAAATGGTAGGACTGAATCTTTTTCACCCACTAATTGTTTACTTTCTACCATAGGTGCTACCTTTCCATTTAACATCTTGATAACCAAACAAGTCCTAAATATGTTTATTCATCTTCAAAATATTTATTGATGAACACTGTTATGGAGAGTAAGACACATAGTGAATAAAGTAGACAAATCCTTGTTCTGGTGGAGTTAACATTCCTAGTGTGGGAGACAGAAAATAAATATACATGATGTCATAAGGCAACAAGTACTGGAAAGAAAGGGCTGGACAAAGTGAGATTTTTTTGTAAGGTGATTAGGGATGACATCTTTGAGATTTATGCCTAAGCAGGGACTTCAATGAAGTCAGAAAACATATCAGGGAAAATTGAAGGGAAGGGCATTCTTCACAGGAGAACAGCAAGAGCAAATTTTCTATGTGTGAATATCCTTGACCTGTTTGCAGGAAATAGCAAAGAGGACAGGACACTGGAAATGATTTTGGGTCGGGATAGGGGGCTTCAGAGGATTGGATCAGAGAGATAGCCAGAGGACATTTTATCCAGAAAGATCAGAGAGATGGAAACCGTTCAGCTGTGTATTCTCATTTTCTGAAAGACAAGCACACAAAAAACTTTTATTCCACAGTGTTTACCTTGAGAAGATAAAAGAGAGTGTCTTTTATCATTTCTACCTTCCAAAAGTGACCATGCAAGTTTAAATGCCCAATCATTTAGCTATTCATTCTTCCATTCCAAATTTATTAGGTGCTCACTTTACTTTAGGTTTTAAGCCAGATTTTAGAGTATGGAAAAAGAAAAGACATATAGCTTTCTCTCCTCCATGACCAGGTGTGAAGACATCAGGTCCAACAGGAGAACCCTTTGCTAAGAGCATCTTGTATTACTGTCCACACAGTTTTCTCCTGCAAAGGTGTCTTTTCCAAGTACCAGTAGAAACCCTGCCACTTACTGATATGTTGCTACAAATGTTTAAAATAAATGTTTCACTAGAAATGGAATCAGTATAGTAATAGACCATCTTACTACTGTTTCAGAAGGGTTCTAAAGCATTTAATTTCCAAATCACATCCTTTAAAAATGCATTATGTCATACACTCTGGGGAGCAATTCATTTCATAAGTTGAAGTAGAACCAACAAAACATGACTCAAAAAGGAAACGAAGGTGACAAGGTACAGAATAACACAAGCAGTATACATACACCTATCATGACCCTTCCTGGGGGTTAACCTGACAGAGAACAGAGTTGAACGGAAACAAATCAGGGAACCAAACCACATTCCATTTTCCTCAGTGTAAATCAAAATGAAATAACGTTAATGTGATATGCAGAAAACATTTTTAGCCTTGGATCCCTCTGCACTGAGATGAGGGAAACAGCATAAGGAAGGCCAAGTGAGTGGACTTCATAATGAGCTGTGGGATTAGAGAGGATGTAGATCTGCTGCGAGGCCTCTGACTCCACAGTCCAACTGCTGGCGGCCAGCTGTCTCCCGCTCTGCCCCAGGCTCTTTCATGTGCCTGGCCCCCAGAACAAGAGGAAACCTGTGCATGTGCACTTTCCAACACCCGCTCCCCTGCCCTTCCATCTCCCTCACACTTGTTTACATTTGCACTCACATATTTCAAACAGGTTGCGAAAGCTGGTTATGTATTACAGCTACAGAGTGCTGTATTACATTCTCAAGGGCCGGAAAAGGCTGTATGTTGAGCTGCCAAATCAAATCCTTGCCAAAATGGTCTAAGCTAATCCAAAGGTTTGTAAATTACAGTCAAATGGATGAGATGGGGAGGATGAGAATGTCATGGAGCCAGCAAATGGAACCAATGCACATCATTGGACCATTCACTGGCATTTCCCTTGCATGATCTTAAAATATTTAAGAATTTAAGCATTTTTATAATAATGTTTTGTGAATTCCTATAAATTTTAAGTTGGATATGACCAAGTGTTATATAAGCTAAGAGAACTCATATAAAGCCTTGTACAATACAGATGATCAATAAATTGCTGCTTAACAAAAAATGTGTATTACAAAAGAAGTAGACAAATATCAAATTACCAAAGTGAAAAGTAAGGCAACTTTACCATATTTGAGCCTAGTTCCTGCCTCATCTTATCCCACAGAGGAAAAATTATATTAAATTTAGAATTTTCCACACATTCGAATGGGATTGAATTTTAACTAGCCCTAACACTGGAGTGTCAAGCGATTCTTTGATTAATGAGCATCAATTTTAATTTTAACTTCTAAATTTGTCTTCTCCCTTTTTCTTTAGGTTTTGGAAAAATTTTGCTTTGTATGCATTTGCTTAGAGTCAAATGACATAAGGAATTTGAACAACCATAGCTATTTGAGTCTTTTAAAGTCTTTTTTTTTCTTTTTCTCAAGTCATGAAGTCATTTAGTTTCAGAGACTTTCTCATTTTGCAGCTGAAAGCAAGTGATTCTTTAAGGATCCCTAAATAAGAATTCCCTAGAAGTACCTAGCCAGGAAGTTAAGGCAGAAGAAGAATTTATCTCTTTGTTGTGTCTCCATGGTTGATAGGTAAGAAATTAATCAGTTTAGTATAACTTTCACAAAACATATTTTCTATGTATATTCATTAAAAGGCATAATTATTTTTGTTGTAGATGAAAATTTGATAAAATTAATTCACTTTATTAAATTATTTATTTGATATGGCTACCATAATGACTAAAAGAATTGAAATTATTCATGTCAAAGTAAAGCAAATAATATTATACATTACTAAATATAATTGTTATCAGAGTTACAAGTATATTAATTTTAAATATAAGGAATGGAAATTACTTGGGCTTTGTGTATACATCAGTAAAAAAATTATAATCAGATAAAGTGAGACTTTTTAACTTAATGCCTCCTTTCTTTCAGGGTCTTCTTTGTATTTATGCTCATCATTTAAAAGAAATGAACTTGATATTTAAATCTAAATAGAGTTAGCCTGTGTTATCTATAAGATGGACATTCTCTATTTTTAATAAATTTCACTGTAAAGAAAGGAAAGCATTATTTTGCAAAATGCAGTGAATAAAACTTCAGTGGGTTTTTGTGTTTGGTTCATTTTTTGGTTGGATGATTGTTTTTATGGCATTCATCATGATGCATTTAGTGTGACTAGAAATCAGTAGTAAGAATAGAATAAGCCAATGACAGGGGAGTGGGATAAAAGAGTCAGAAAGAAAGAACTTTGCTTCTGGTATGCTATGGAGCTCAATACAGAATGCTGTGGGATTTTGGTGCAAGGTGGGGCTACCTCTTTCTATTGGAATCAGGAAGAATACTTACAGAAAAAAAATGTATCTGAAGATATCCAAAGTGTTCTGTAGATTCAATGAAATCTCTAACAGTATCCAAATTTTCTATTTTTACAAAAATAGAAAAAAAGATTCTAAAATGCAGAAGGAACCACAAACGATCATGAATAGATACATTGATCTTGAGAAAGAATACCACTCTTCCTGATTTAAAAATATATTGCCTTTTAACTCAAATATATAAGGCAAAGATGAGCAACCTAAAGGAAGAGATAGAATCCACTACAATAATATTTCAGCAATGGACAGATAATTCAGATAGAAGCAGCAGAGTTAAAGTGCACTCTAGACCAAATGGACCAAACAAACATCTATACAACATTCTATTCAACAGCTGCAGAAAGCCATTTTCCTCACCAGCAAAGGAAACATTCTCTAGGATTGATGATATGTTAGGCCACAGCACAAATCTCAGAAAAGTTTTGAAAAGTAAAATCATATTTGGTGTCTTTTCTGACCACAATGCAATAAAACTAGAAATCAATAACATGAGAAACTTTAGAAGCTATACATGGAAATTAAACAAATTACTCTTGAACAACTGA